>NC_057861.1:614290723-616860723 GCF_019393635.1 Dromiciops gliroides | reverse complement strand
TGTATTCATGATTGACTTTTAACATTAATATGCTCTATTAACACTTTCTTCATCATTTTCTTTAATCTAGACAATCACAAAAAACCAAATAAATCGAATCCTGATCCATAGTTTTTGCTAATTCCTAAAGTACAAATGTTGACTCTGAAAATTAACCAGTCATCTCTAGCCTTTTTTATTTGGCTCCAGGATACTTCTGACAATAGTTGTTTATAATTCAGAATAATTAATAGGTCTGGAGATATTACAAATTTCGAACTGCAAGAGGCCTTACAAGTCAATTAGTCCAACTTGCTTATTTTAAAGACAGAGTGCAGAGAGTTTAAGTGGTTTATCCATGGTCCACAAAAAGGGAAAGAGCAGAGGTTTATCCTAGGCCCTCTGACCCCATAGTTAGTATTCTTTCTGCTTACCACAGTGCCTCACTAGCTCTGGTGGGATCAGAGTTCAAATGTAATAATTGCCTATGGTGCAAGAGGCAGCTAGGTGTTGCAGTGGATAGAGCGTTGGGCCTAGAGTCAGCAAGATTCATCTTCCTGAGTTCAAATCAACTAAGAATGGCAAGCAGGAACCTTAGAAAGAAAGAATCACACTTTTGAGAAAGAACAAATGAATGGCTAAAGATACAGGGTGATTTTCTGTTGATGAGAAGGGTGTGGAAGTAGAGACATTTGAGGAAGAGAAAATCCTAGGGCGTTTTCTCAAGGTTTCCTTGACCATAGTAAATGGGAAGGACAGATCATCTGCTGAGACAGAAGGGATGGACTAGAAGGAAAGGAGATGGTAGAAAAGGTTTATAATACCTGCTATGGCAAACGTGATACAGAATCAATAGGGAATGAATTAAAGCACCCATAAAGGTTCAATTGAAGTTAGATGGCATTAATCTTCTGTGGACACAATCAATAAACTTGTATGGTATTCTACAACAACTCAGGAGCATGGAGATTCTCAAACCCAATTCAGAGGTTCTGATCAACAGTAAAAATATCAGTAACTTAGTATTTCCTATGATCATAACACTGAATTTGAAGTCCAATGACTGTCTAAATTTCAGTTCTATCACTGTTGAGGGGGAAAATCAATAAATCATTTCTTTGTGCCAGCCACTGTACTAGGTACTACGGATACAAAAATAAAGAACATTCAGACAACAAACTTTTTTTTTTCAGAGCAATGAGGGTTAAGTGACTTGCCCAGGGTCACACCAATAGTAAGTGTCAAGGGTCAAGTGGACTTGAACTCAGGTCCTCCTGAATCCAAGGCCAGTGCTTTATCTCCTGCACCACCTAGAGCTGCCCTGACAATAAACATTTTAAGAGCCTACTATGTGTCAAACACTTTGCTAAACATTGGGGATATAAAAAGAGACAAAAGACAGTCCCTGCCCTCAAGGAGCTGACAATCTAGTGGAAAAGACAAATATATACAAATAGTCTATATACAGGATAAATAATTAATAGAGGGGAAGCACTGGAATGAAGAAGGATTGGGAAAGGCTTCCTCTGGAAGAAGGCATTTTAACTGGCCTTTAAATGAAGCTAATAGGTAGAGATGAGGAGCAAGAAAATTCTAGGTAGAAAAATTTCCTTGAGCTGAAACGTGGAATGTCTTGTTCTTAGAAGAGGAAGAAGGCAAGTGTCACTGGATTGAAGCGTAGTAGGTGTAAGTCGACTGCAATGGTAGGAGGGCAGTAGAATAAAATAATTCCTACTCTGAAGGAGCTTACATTCTACTGGGGAGCGGGGAGTGGTATCACAAGGACATAATAAGAATATTCAGAATAAATAAATGTAAGATAGGTAAGTAATTAGGTAATTAGGGAGGGAGAGCAATAACATTTGGAAGGATCAGAAAAGGCTTCATATAAAAGATGGTGCTTGGGCAGCATCTTGAAGGAAGAGAGGAATTCTACAAGCTATGTGTAAAACTACACTTCCAGGCTTGTGGTGCAACCAATGTATAGGCACAGAAATGGGAGACTGGGAAGCCATGTGAGAATAACAGAACAGGTCACCTAATATCTCAGAATATCAGGTTCCTCACTTATAAAATGAGGGGGTTAGACTGGATCACCCTTCCAGCTCCAGACTGATGATTCTAACTGTCTTTGGGCAAGTTTTTTTTTTAAGTGGGGCAATTGGGGTTAAGTGACTTGCCCAGGGTCACACAGCTAGTAAGTGTTAAGTGTCTGAGGCCAGATTTGAACTCAGGTACTCCTGACTCCAGGGCCAGTGCTCTATCCACTGCACCACCTAGCTACCCCTTGGGCAAGTTTTTGAAAAACAGTTTCCTTTTCCAGAAAAATAGGGGATAACAAGGCTTGCATACTTCCATCCAAAGGTTTTGTACTGTGTACGCCTCAGAGCGCTAGATATTTAGAAAGGAAAAGTTTTATTACTACCACATTTTTTACCAGATTTTTGCCACATAGAATAAAGACTACCATTCTCATAGAAACTAACTACTCACTTCTGGCACCTCAAAGCCTCCAACAGGCACCCAAGTCAAGAAAGCCATGATTATTTTCTTTCTCTTCATTATATCAGGTCTCAATTCCTCCCATGGGAATACAGAGCCACATTCTAATGCTAATTCTGTAGGAGGGAACCTAATTTCACTGGGCATCATTTAAAAATAGAACCCTTGTTACATGCTACTTACTATAAAGGTGAAAAAAATTACAGTGGCATTATTAAGCTTTTTCACAGGAAAACTTTCATCCTCAATAAGTTTTCTAGGGAGTGATGGAGTCGGGGTGGGGGGGTGCATCTGCAGAGTCCAAAGACCTGGGATCAAATCTCATGTGTAATTCTTACTATGTTCTGGAGGAAATCCCCATACTGCCCTTGACATAATTTTCCTCACTTCTAAAATGAGGGCAGATTAGACAACCTCTGAGATTTCACCCAACTCTGTATTTATGATGTTGCATTCCTATGACCTTCTATTTTTTACCTGTCATTAAATGAAGTATGTAGAGCAGGTTAAGTTGTTACCTAGGAAAACATGCTAGTTAGTCTGCAAACATTTATCAAAGACTTATGATGTGCTAAGCACTGGAAAGACAAATAAAAAATAACAAATGTGGGGCAATTGAGGTTAAGTGACTTGCCCAGGGTCACACGGCTAGTAAGTGTTAAGTGTCTGAGGCCGGATTTGAACTCAGGTCCTCCTGACTCCAGGGCCGGTGCTCTTTCCACTGCGCCACCTAGCTGCCCCTCATATCTTTTTTTAATCAGAAATCTACTCTGGAAACTGTAACCGTTATTCAACAAGCAATTAGAGCAAATATGTTAAAAATCTGTCCCTTTGCATGGTTGTTATTCTATGGATGCCAATATAAGATGAGTAATCCATTTTTTTTTGGAACAAACACTTATTAAAATCATTTTCCTCAAACAGCCAGCCTTTTATTTTGAATTTTTATTGTATTATCTATAATAATTAGGTATACCTAATAGCAATAGGTTTTATCCATAAGAAAATTTCATGAGAAAGAGTGTGATGTAGATGCTCACAGATGACAGCAACAATGATATAGACAGGATCAAGTGAAATTTAAAGGGGATGGACCCACTGCTAGGTCTGTACCCCAAAGAGAGCATAGAAAAGGGAAAAAGACCCACATGTACAAAAATATTTATGGCAGCTCTCTTTGTGGTGGCCAAGAATTGGAAATCAAGGGAATGCCCTTCAATAGGGTAATGGCTAAACAAATTGTGGTATATGAATGTAATGGAATATTATTGTGCTATAAGAAACAATGAACAGGAGGAGTTCAGAGAAACCTGGAAGGACTTACATGAACTGATGCTGACTGAGAGGAGCAGAACCAGGAGAACATTGTACACAGTAACAGCAACATTGTATGATGAACAATTGGGATAGACTTGGCTCTTCTCAGCAGTGCAACAATACAAAACAGTTTCAAAGAACTTGTGATAGAAAATTTTCTCAACATCTAGAAAAAAGAACTGTGAATTATGAATGCAGATTGAATCATACTATTTATAATTTTGGACTGCTTTTTTATTTTTCTTCTTATTTGAGGTTTTTCTTTTGTGCTCTGATTCTTTTTTCACAAGATGACATGTAGAAATATGTTTGCTGTGACTGTACATATACAACCTATATCAGACTGCTTTCCATCTTGGGGAGGAGGGAGAGAAGGGGGGGAGAAAAGAAAAATTTGGAACTAAAAATCCAGTGTAAACAAATGTAGAAAACTATCCTTATATGTAATATGTGCCTGGAAAATAATAAAACAAAAGGTTTTTTTAAGAAATTTAAAGGGGAAGAGAGAGTTACTGAGTGATGGTAGCAAAGGAAAGAATCAAAAAGTGGCATTGGGGAACAAGGAGATTAAGGATCCAGCGCTCCAACTCCTCTTGGTTCAATGTTTCAGGGTGTGCGAGGTAGCCTCAGAAAGGGAACCAAGAGATGTGGGGACCTCATATGAAAACTAAATTTCAGTTATCCCAAGAAGACGTAAGGAACATGAGAAGAAATCTAGAATGAAGATTTTGGCCAGAGGATATATACATTCATAGATCCACTTTATAGAACTGGAAGGGAGCTTAGAAGTTATTTTGTCTAACTCCCATATTTTGCTGCTAAGGAATCTGAGGACACGAAAAGTAAATACTGGTGCATGCTGCCATTACCATTAACCCCTACTTTTCCTCCTCCCTCATTCCATGCTTGATCCCATGTGAACAAGGTAACTTGACCCCAGGTCAAGCCAATTTGCCAAAGTTAGAAGGTGGGACAAGGAGAGGGGCCAGTTAGCAACAATACCCCATGACTCCAGAGTTCAGGTAAAGGAGAGGACTAGCTAAGATATGAAATCCATCAAATCAAAGAAGTCTCATTGACCCCATCTCTAACCCCTCAAAATCAGCATAAGTGGGACAAAGTCCCATCTTTTGGTCCTAAAGTCAATGAATATCACATAATACTTCCATTATCTAAGGATTACATAGGCAAATAATTTCTTCTTCTGTAAGTTAGACTTTAATTAGAGTAGAGTAGTAACCTCCCTCTAATTGGGTCTGTGAGGCATTGTCCCTGAAGCATCACAAAGTTTCAAGGTTCCTCCATTTCACTTTCTATCAACTTTAAATTACTTCAGGGATTAGAACTTTCCCTTAAAGGAGGATTTAAATTACCTTTGATTCCAGTAGCTGATCCTTTGGAGAATGGAACTGGAACTTGGAAAGGACAAAAATGCATCAGAGAACTAGACTTTCATTTTCTGGAAACTGGCTCAATTTTAATTGAGATCTGCATTGGCGGATAGCTCTGTTATATGCTGATGCATCCTGCCACACTGGTATTTTCTTGATTCATTAACTCACAGAGAATGAAGGCAGAAAATTCATGAGACCAACTACCCTAAAATCTCAAATGGCTTCCCATACAACCACATTATCATCTTCTTAGATGAATATTCTATCAGCGAATCTTGAAGAAAATATCAAAAATATTTACTACATTATACTGATCAATGTTCTATATGCTGGCAAAAACAGTTTCCTAATACTTAGTATTAGAGCCGCTGGAAGTAAAAAAGAAATCTGTTTCTAAACAAGAAGGAAGCTATTTCTTAGACTTAGAGGATAAAGAGGTAAATGAAGCTCCCTCCCTGTTATAATGAATCTTGCATGTTTGGAAATAGAACTCGAGATTATGTGCTCAAAGGGAGATCATACATGGCTGGAGTTATCGCAGGTGTCAAGTCTCCTTCTGCTACACTATTTAAGGAGGAGCATTAAATCTTTTTTTTTTGGGGGGGGGGGAGGCAATTGGGGTTAAGTGACTTGCCCAAGGCCACACAGCTAGTTGTGTCGAGTGTCTGAAGCCAGATTTGAACTCAGGTCCTCCTGAATTCAGGGCTGGTGCTCTATCTACTGCGCCACCTAGCTGCCCCGGAGTATTAAATCTTTCTGCACACTATAGTTACCTGGTTAGTGTGACAAGGACTTCGTTGAAGAAGTAAGACAACCACAATTCTCTGCAATGGTATGGATTTTTTCTCAGATTATTTGAGACTCT
Source organism: Dromiciops gliroides (assembly GCF_019393635.1). Lineage (NCBI taxonomy): Eukaryota > Metazoa > Chordata > Mammalia > Microbiotheria > Microbiotheriidae > Dromiciops > Dromiciops gliroides. Next base: position 616,854,666 of record NC_057861.1, on the reverse strand, counting down.
GGGTTATGAGGCTTTAGAAAATGGGCCAATTTAGTTTTCATATGTACCTCTCTGATACACAATCAAGTGATAAAAATAGATGTTATTTGTAAAGATTCCTATGGGGACAGATTTTAACTTAAGATACAAACTAAAGCCATTGGTCATAATGACTTCCATTTATATAGTGTTTAATGGATTATAAAATGTATGTACAACAATTATCTCATTTGAGTCTCACAAGAAGTCTTTGAGGCAATTAGTATGTATTTCCTAATTTCTCTTTTACATATAACTACATGTGAATCTGAGGTTTAGAGAAGCACTTAACCCAGGTCACACAGGGAGTACTTGGCAGAGTCTGGATTCTTGACTCCAGTCTCTAAATCCATTTTTGTTTACACTACCTATCCTGCAGGAATACGAAATACCACCTAACATTCTGTTTTACTGATGGAGGAATCATTCCTGCAATTCCTTAAATAATGGGAGCCTCAGTGGTGAAATGACCTCTTGTTAGTAGATATGTCATATCCTGTTATCAATATTAGGGAGACACTATTATCTCTATGTAAAAAATAGTCAGCCACAGTTGCTTTGGATGCTCTTTCATCTATTTTATTATCATAGATGGTAGAAAGAATTTAGAGCTTTTCATATTGAGTTCAACTTTATACTTTACAGGGGAGGAAAATAAGGCCCAGAGAAGGTGATTTGATCTGTCCAATGCTACAAAGCTAATAAATAGATGAACCAGGACTTAGACCCAGGTCTTCTCTGAATCTAATCTGGGTTCTTTCTATTAGAACCTCTATCTGGCCTGATTTATTTAGTCTAAATTTTATTAGTCAAGTTGCCCTCAAAATTATGATCAAATTGAAATTGAAAATGTAAATGTAACATTTCAACTCAGCAATGATATAGGAGTTTTAAACTAGCTCTAACCACACCTCTTTTTTTTAATTATCAGAAATCTATTTTCTCTCCCTCCACCCCCTAACTCACTGAAAAAGAAAAGAAAATAATAAATAAATTATTTGTAACAAATATATTTAATCAAGCAAAATCAATTCCTACAGTGGCTATATACATAATATATATGTATATATACACATATATGTGTACATATATATACATATATGTGTGTGTCTCATTCTTCACCCAAAATCCATGTAATAAATAGCATGTTTCATTATTGGTCTTCTAGAATCATGAATGATCATTGTATTAATCAAAGTCCCTACAGCTATCAAAATAATTCCTTTTTACATCATTGTTATATAAATTGTTCTCCTGCTTCTACTCACTTCATTTTCTTTGGTTTATAAAAGTTCTTGATTTGGGGGGGGGCGGGGCAATGGGGCTTAAGTGACTTGACCAGGGTCACACAGCTAGTGTCAAGTGTCTGAGGCTGGATTTGAACTCAGTTATTCCTGAATCCAAGGCTGGTGCTTTATCCACTGCACCACCTAGCTGCCCCCGAAATTTTTCATTATAATATTGATACCATAGCATAAACTGTTCTTCTGGTTCTGCCAACTTCACTATGGATCAGTTTATATAACTTTCCCTATCTCTTTGCAATAATCTGTTTCCTCCTTTCTTACAGCATTAGTGTGCCAGATATCCTTACACCACAAATTATTTAGATATTCCTCACTTAATGGGTATCTCCTTAATTTCCAGTTTTATTACCCCTACCAAAAAAAAGGCTGCTGTAAATATTTTTGTACATAACACACCTTTCAATATTTCTTTTATATTTTGGGGGTTATTGGCTTAGCAGCCACATAGCTAAATCAAAGGGCATGCATTGTTTAGTAATTTTTCTGTATAATTCCAAATTGCTTTCCAGAATAGTTGTACCTATTCACAGTTCCACCAAAAATGCATTAATGTGCCTGTTTTCCCACAGCCCCTCCAACATTCATCACTTGATTTTTTTTGTTATCTTTGCCACTCTGATGAATATGAGTGAGGTAGGATCTTAGAATTGCTTTAATTTGAATTTCTCTAATTGGTAGTGACTTTTTTTTCAGATAGCTATAGCCTCAGTTTCTTCCTTAAGAACTACTTGATCACATCCTTAGATCAGGGCTTCTTAAACTTTTTCCACTTGTGACCCTTTTCACCTGAGAAATTTATATCCAATCTGGGGTATATAGGTATATAAAATAGGTATACATAACCTGTTACTATTGCCAAATTTTTGCAACCCCCACATTCAGTTACATGACCTTGGATGGGGTTATAACTCACAGTTTAAGAAGCTGGGCCTTAAACTATGTATCCAGTAGGGAATGGCTTTTATTCTTATGAGTTTAAATATATTCTTTATATATCTTGGAAACTTATATATCTTGGAGACATAAATTTCCAGGTAATTGTTTCCCTTTTAAACTTAGCTTTATTGAATATTTTTTTGTACAAAAGAACACTTTTAAATTTTATGCAATCAAAATTTTGTATTTTATCTTCTATGGTCCTCTCTATTACTTGTTTGGTCATGAACTTTTCTCCTCATAGATCTCATAGGAATTGTTTTCTACTTTTCTCTAATTTGTTTATGATGTGACCTTATATCTAACTCATGTACTCATTTGGAGTTTATCTTGGTATTAAGTGTGATCTAGATCCCATTTCTTCCATACTATTATCTAGTTTTCACAAATATTTTTGTCAAATAGAGAGTTCTTAACCCAGTACTAGGATTTTTGTATTTATCAAATACTAGGGTATTAGATATATTTTCTTCTGTATGATGAATAGCTAATCTGTTCCAATAATTGATTTCTCAGTATTTTTAACCAGTAGCAAACTGTTTTAATTACTGCTTTATAATACAGTTTGAGATCTGGCACTGTTTGTCTCCCATTAATACTATTTCTTTATTTTCTTGAGATTCTTGAACATTTTCCCCTCCATATAGATTTTATTATTTTTTTTCCCATTTCTCTTGTTTGATTGAAATCACATAGAATAAGATTTTTTTTCATTTTTTAAGCATAATTCCAAATTGGCTTCCAGAGTAATGGGGCAAATTTACCCCTCTGCCATTTGCACCCTCAAGCAATGAATACTCCCATCTTTGATCACTTTGACAATTTACTGGATGTAAGGTAAACGCTCAAAACTGTTTTGGCTTGCATTTCTCTTATAATTAGTGATGTAAGGAAATCTTCTACACTGTTAATAATTTGCAGTTATTCTTTTTTTTTCTTTTTGGTGAGGCAATGAGAGTTAAGTGACTTGCACAGGGTCACACAGCTAGTAAGTGTCAGGTATCTGAAGCCGGATTTGAGCTCAAGTCCTCCTGACTCCAGGGCTGGTGCTCTATCCACTGCGCCACCTTGCTGCCCCTGCAATTATTCTTTAGATAACTATTTATTCAAGTCTTTTGACAATTTATTCGCTGTAGAATGACTCTTGATGTTATACATTGCAATATATACCCATATTCATACACACAAGATTGCAGTTTACATGATATATCTTGAGGGAGAAAGATACTTACTGACACCTATGGAATAAAACCATCTATTCTCTGTTTGCCTCAGAATCCCTGAGACTGAAAGAGAACTTCAAAAATGAATGAGACCAATCAAACCACTGTGAAAGAATTCATCCTGCTGGGCCTTTCGGGCCACCCAAAGCTGGAGACCATTTTGTTTGTACTGATCCTGTTTATGTATTTGGTAATCTTGCTGGGAAATGGAGTCCTCATCACAGTAACCATCTGTGACTCCCACCTGCACACACCCATGTATTTTTTTCTCAGTAATCTCTCTTTTCTGGATATTTGCTATACAACCTCCTGTGTGCCCCTAATTCTGGACGTCTTCCTCACTCCAAGGAAAATTATTTCCTTCTCCAGCTGTGCAGTACAGATGTTTCTGTCTTTTGGCATGGGAGCAACTGAGTGTATGCTCCTTAGCCTAATGGCTTTTGACCGCTATGTGGCCATCTGCAACCCTCTGAGATATCCTGTCATCATGAACAAGGGTACTTATGTGTCAATGGCATCTGTGTCCTGGGCAGCAGGGGCTGTAGATTCCATAATACAAACATCCCTTGCAGTCCAGTTACCATTTTGTGGTGCCAATGTCATTGACCATTTTACCTGTGAGATTCTGGCCATCCTAAAATTGGCCTGTGGAGATATTAAAATTAATGTTCTTAGCATGATGGTATCAAACCTCATTTTTCTAGTTATTCCTCTGATGTCAATTTCCATCTCTTATATTTTCATCCTTGCCACCATTCTGAGGATCCCTTCAGCAGAGGGGAGACATAAAGCCTTTTCTACCTGCTCAGCCCACCTAACTGTGGTGATTATCTTCTATGGAACAATCTTCTTCATGTATGCAAAACCCAAAGCCAAAGATTCAATTAATGCAGACAAACAAGATATTACAGATATACTCATTTCTCTGTTCTATGGTGTGGTAACACCCATGCTCAATCCCATCATTTATAGCCTAAGGAACAAGGATGTAAAAAGAGCTGTAAAGAATATGTTGAGTCAAAAATGCTTCCCTGAGAAGATGTGAAAGACACCTGAGAAAGCACATTTGGGAAATTTGTATTGATTTTTGTTTTGTTTTTCCTAAATATACCCCCTAAATTCCCCCTTCTCCACTACCATTCCCCAGAGAGCAATGACATATAACAAAGAATATTTTCATAGAAAAAATGAAAAAAGAGGAATTTATCAAGTCTATTCAACAGGATTTTATTTAAAATTTTTAAATTTATGTTCATTAATTATATTTTCGTATGTAATCCTCCTTATTTGCTCTTTAATTCTCTGGCATCTAGACTATATATGCTTCACAAAATTGGTTTGATACAGTATTCTCAATTTTTGAAAATGATTTATGTAGTATTAGTACTAACTTGTCTTTAAAGGTTTGATAAAATTCTCCCATAGTTCCATCAGGACCAGGAAATGTCCCCACCCTCAACTTACCCTTCCTGTACACACATATTTCAAAATTCTTTATTTAACATCTCTTTTTGATCTCCTGTTATGGTTATTTTACAGTTTTTAATGTAATCCTCTTGTTCTATGTTCTTAGTTTCATTAGCATGTAACTACAAACTAGATTCTGACTTTTTTTTATTTCTTTAGATTTTTTTATTTCACCTTGCTCATTTACTGTTTTATTATTTCTTTTCTCAATTTTATTAGTCTTTTTGTGAATAACCACTTTTTTTCCTTTTTTGAAGAACCACTTTTTAGTTCTATTGATAATTTCTATAGTTTTTATTCTAATTTTTCTATTTCAGCTCTAATTTTCAATATCTCTTCTTTATTTCTTATTTTATGTTTGTTTATTGTTTAACTTAATTGTTTAATTTTCTTTTTAAAATGAGTGACAGAGTGGATTAAAAAAATTCTAGTCTGCTGCTTTCAGGAAAAACATCTAAAAGCAAAAATATACAAAAAATGAATATGAGTCTTAAATAAAATTTTCTAAGCATGACATGAATCCAAAAAAGAAGGTTCAACCATACTATCAGCAAAGCAAAAACAAAAACAAAAATACAATGTAAGTAAAGCTAAATAAGGAAATCATATTATTCTGTAAAGAACAATAGGAAATTAAATATCAATTGAACATTTTGAATTTGGAAATTTGAAAAATTAGCTAAATTGCAAGAAGACATAAATAGTAACACAAAAATAGTAGGAGATTTTAATGTCCATGTCTCAGATTTAGACAAATATAACAGAAAAAAGAAAAAAGAAAAATTTTTTAAATTGCTAGAAAAATTAGACCTAAAAGAATTGTGGTATCTTATAAATGGGACCATTAAAGAATTGTGTATTTCTCAGCACCACATGAAACTCTTAGAAAAATTGACTGGGTATTAGGGAAGAGAGATATTCATAAAAAATTATGAAGTTTTTCCATCATTTGACCTGAATCACATAGTCAGTATGTCAAATCTTGCCATTGAATCCAGGTATTTCTGGCTCTGAGTCCTTCATTCTATCTATAACACACCGATGCTATAATTAACTATGCATATATGAGCACATGGAAGGAGCTATGCACACAAAACATGAATAAATTCAAGTTGTAAGGATCCTCAAAGACAATCCAATCTGAATTATATCTGAAACATGTATCCTTTCTGCAATAACAGCAACCAGGGGGCAGCTAGGTGGCGCAGTGGGTAAAGCACTGGCCCTGGATTCAGGAGGACCTGAGATCAAATCTGGCCTCAGACACTTGACACTTACTAGCTGTGTGACCCTGGGCAAATCACTTAACCCTCATTGACCCGCCAAAAAAAAAAAATAACAGCAACCAGACTTCAATTAAAGACTGATTGATAGAAAACTTCAATTTTAGATCTCTCTAATCATTAGGAGAATATAGCTTTATTATTTTGAGTTCAAATCATGCCTTTCTGTACTTTTTAATTTCTGTTCCTCTGAAGTCAAGAAAAATAAAAACTAATTATTCTTCCATATGTGGTTCCTTCAAAATTCTAAAATGAAATCACTCCAAGAGGGATGAGATAGATGTCTTTAATGATTAAATTCTGATGCAGAAATCCCAACTGTTAAAAATGGGATTTTTTAAATAAAAAATAGTAAGCTGTCTAAAGAGACCAAAGTGGACATTGAGGGAATATCCATGACCAGATTACATTTTATAAAATACATACATAAGTGGGGAACAGAATATGGTAGGCCTGTCTGAACGAATTATCCATATACAGTCATCAATTTGTTAGAACAAAGATAAAGATCAATAGCACCTAAGAAGAAATAAAATGCATACATAAGCAGGATGTATATTGGGGAGTCCTTTCTAAATCGATTATCTACATAGAATCAATCCATCATCAACCTGTTAGAATAAAGATAAATGTCAATAACACAGTAGAAGAAATAATTACAAGGTGTCATATAATGAAACATAATATGACCTATTTAAATAAAATATAGATGTTGAAAAGGGTAATACAGAATTTGTTTGTGTATCAACACTCACTTTATATAACTATTTGCTACAGAAGTTGAACTGATGCAAATCAATTACCATAATAAACAAAGAGCAAAATAACTTACAAAGAGTTTTAGCTAGCACTCAGCTGCCCTACCAAGCAGAGACTTCCACAGAAGCCAAGGCAATATTGATTTACAACATAAGCCTTTTAAAAATATTTTTCTCTCTCCCTTTCTCCTTATAAATTGTAATGTGGCTAGGTCATGTTTTACCAAGTTTCTCAAAATGAATGGTCCATCTGTTGATAGAAAATGATCAATTGTTTTTCCCATTGAAATTATAAATATTTACCAAATCAGCATTAAAATAAATACATCCCCTTGGTTATTTTCATAGGGATGACAGATTTCAGATTGTGAGATCCACATGTACTCTAACATTAATTGATCTTAGAACTAAAAGGTCACCAGGGTTTTTTATAAGAAAATAACTCCATAAAGAAACTTCCATTTCATTTTATATAGTAATAGAAGTGGGATAACAACAGGGTCTTCTACCACTTACTGTATTGTAGTCCAAAAGGACTAGAAACTCTATTGGAGTTAGTCTGTAATCCCAGGACAGTAGAGAGTGGGATAGGGGCTACAGATAACACACTGTTAAGTTGAATATACATCATTGACATTTTTCCATCACATAATAAATAAATCTGTGATTTGATACATTTGCTAAATTCTAAGGTATAAATTTTACAATTGGTTCAAACGAGCCAATACATGCTGGCAACAGCACACCTCCAGAAAGGTGGCAGGAAAGTGAGCATCCCAGCAATGGGAAGGCAGTCCCTACAAGAGCAATGCCATGGTATGAGATCCTGCAAGTCCTTGACTCATGTGACTGATGGAGGACCACGAGGCATGGCAATTATAGGTCAGGAAACTTCAATAGAGAGCAAGTGTGCCCCGCCCCATATCCACCCCAAGACAAAACCTTGAGGGAACTTGATGTCTGGGGGCTTGATATCAGCATTAGATGAATCACATAACCCCTAAGAGTAGGTAGAGTAATAGTCACCTTTCCTGGGAGACTGACTGCTAGTATGGGTGAGGAAAGGAGCTCAAGAGGATATATACGAACCACACAGATAAGGAAGCTGACACCAACAGATGTCTAAATGATTGGCCCATAGTCACAAAAGTTGCAAGTAGCAGCACCAGAATTTGATACAAGATTCTCTGATTCTTCTTTTTTTTAGGCAATCAGGGTTAAGTGACTTGTCTAGGGTCACACAGCTAGTAAGTGTCTGAGGCCATATTTGAACTCAAGTAATCCTGACTCTAGGGCCATTGCTCTATCCACTGCACTCCCTATCTGCCTCTCTCTGATTCTTCTAACTCTAAATCCAATACTCCCTATCACATCATGTTGCCCTTCTTTTTACCAGTACAGGAAAATTTGGGAGCAGCTAGGTGGTGTAGTGGATAAAGCACAGAGCCTAAAATTGGGAAGACCTGAGTTCAAATCTCACCTCCAGGCACTTACCAGCTATGTGACCCTACACAAGTCACTTAACCCCAATTGCCTTAAATATTTCGAGCCATTTCCAGTTATCTTGATATCTATCTTGCCACTGGACCCAGATGGCTCTGGAGGAGAGAGTAAGGTTGGTCACCTTACACAGCCCTCCCTCACTTAAAGCCAATTCACTGCAAGTCATGACATCACCCCCAATGTCATGGTCCTCTTTTAGAAGGAAGGACAAACAGCAACAAATAAACAACAAAGGAGAATTCCAGAGAGCACATGGAAAAGGAAGACAGAATGAGAGAAGAAGGGGAAGCCTAGTATTGAGTGCATTATGGAGAGGGGAGAAACAGTATCATTGCATACTACCTCCACAGTACATCCTTCCTGACCCCCAGCCCCTCAACCCCAGCCTCTACTGATCTGATAGTCCCAAGGTCAGGGACAATCAGCCAAAGCTGGAAGGTTGACCAAGGAGAAAGGACAATTGATCACAGCACCTGATGACCCCAGGGGTCAAATGAGGGAGTGGACCAGTATAATATTGGATCCCCCATCCCTGTGTCAGTATCCTCATCTAATACAAAGTTCCAATGTGCTAGTTCTGGATCTTATCCAGAAGTTAAGGAACAATGCTTCCACTTTCAAATTACTCCATAGACACAAAAATAGTTTCTCATTATGTAAGTTCAACTTCAATTAAAACAGAGTAGTAACTTTACTCTAATTAGGTCTGTGAGATCCCTACCTTTCCCTTTCTATAAACTTTAAATTGCCTTAGGGATTATAACTTTCCCTTAATGCAACAAGGGATTTAAATTGCCTTTGGTTCCAATAGTTGATCCTTTGGACAATGGATCTGGAATCTGAAATGGACAGAAACACTGTAGAGAACTGAACTGGAAAGTTTTGTTTTTTCAGGGAATTGGATCGGTTCTAATAGAGATCTGCGCTGGTCAAGAGCTCTGTTGTGTATCTTGTATCCATGTGTTGCCACACTGATTTTTCTTTATTTCATTAACTAACAGAAAATGAAGACAGAAAACTCATAATGCTGAAAATATGAACATTTCCCAAGGCTTCTTCAGCAGGCACTTTTTCAACTTTCTGATATATACTCTCAGTGAAACCTGAAAAAAATAACTGTCACATGTATTTGTCCATAGTATATTGTTCATCACTCCATATGCTGGGGAAAGGATTTTTCTAACTCAGAATATCAGAGCCACTGGAAGTCAGGTAAAAACTTCTTTCTGAGCAAGGAGGATACTATTTCTCAGACTTAGAGGTAAATGGACATCCCTGTTACTCAGTCTTAAATATTTAGAAATAGAACTTTCTGGACTTGTGCACTCATAAGTAGAATATACATTATTTGAGTTGTGCATACCAGAATATTTCTGGTGTCGGGGCAACTAGGTGGCGCAGTGGATAGAGCACCGGCCCTGGAGTCAGGAGGACCTGAGTTCAAATCCGGCCTCAGACATTTAACACTTACTAGCTGTGTGACCCTGGGCAAGTCACTTAACCCCAATTGCCTCACTAAAAAAAAAAAAAGAGAGAGAGAATATTTCTGGTGTCAAATCCCCTTCTCCTACATATTTTAAGAGTTCGTTTAATATTTATGGAGACAACAAATACTTAGTTACAATGATATTGAGTTAGTAAGAAGATCACAATTATCAACAAATGGTGCCTTGTTTCACAAATGTGAGTGATTTTTATTGTTCAGTTGTTTCAATTGTGTCTGACTCTTTGTGATGCCATTTGGGGTTTTCTTGGCAAAGATACTGAAGTGATTTGCCATTTCCTTCTCCAGCTCATTTTACAGATGAGAAAACTAAGGCAAACAGGGTTAAGTGACTTACATAGGGTCACATAGCTGGTAAGTGTCTGAGGCCTTATTTGAACTCAGGTCTTCCTTGCTCGAAGCCTGGTACTTTATCTATTGTGCCAGCTACCTGTCCAATATTAATGATATTCTGATTCAATCTTCTTTGGAACAATCTCCTAAGATAGCTTCCAAATGTACCTCAATTTTGCATAGAGCAAACTAATAAAAATGGGTGGTACTTACAAAGACTAATATCAGGATAGATTCTTATTTAATACATAAACTAAAGTCACTGGCCATAATCACTTCTACTTACATAGCACTTTACAGCTTATAAAGTATGTACAACCATGATCTCCTTTGAACTTTATAACAAGTTTTGTAAACCCTGTTTTATCCCCAACTGTGTGAAACTGAAGTTCAGAGAAGCAAAAGCAATTGAACCCACTCTAGTTCACAACCATAGAACCAGGACTCTGACGCACGTCTCTCTAAAGGCAATCAAATCTTGGAACCACTCTGCATTCTACACTAATAGAGAGGCATGGATCTTACTCTGTTTTGATAACTGAGGAAGAAACTATGATATTGTAATTGATGCAAATATCAATGGTGGTATAATCTCCTATTAATAGAAATAGTCTCTTTTGTTTTAAGTGTATGGATACAATGTGACCTGAAGGTTTATGATGGTCAACTGGCCAACACCTTTAAATATTTTATAATCATGAATTATATGATTTCGAAGGCTCCTTAGAGATTATTGAATTGAATTCTACACTTCGCAGATGAAAAAATAGGATACAAAGAAATTAATTTGATTTTGCCCATGGTCACATGGTCACATAGGGCAAGTCTTTTCTGCCTCCAAAATCTGGGCTCTCTTTATTAAATGATCTATTTGCTCTGAATTGCTTAGTATCTAAGCTCCATTAATGAAGTCATATCCAAAGTAATAATCAAATATACATGTGAATTACTACTTCAACCCAGTTTTGTGTGAACTTTAAACTGGCTCTCCAATAATCAGATATTGGCTTAGCTCTGAAGTCTCTGTTCTAGGATTTCTAAGTAGATCTTCTAATGCTGATTATCATTGCAACAAGGAAATAAGCATGTTTTGTGCTAGAGTATTTTTTAATGTTTAATCTTCTTAATAGTTTTTGTTTTTACATCACGTTTTTTTCTGAATATATGCCCCTTCTAGCCTCTGTTCAGTGACCTATCCCCTGTAACAATGACTTAAAAAGACAAAGAAGTGAGTCAGCAAAACTAGCCAACATATAAACCAAGTTTGAAAGTATATTTGTAAATCCAACGTTCCACACCTGCAAAGAAGGGAGACAGTTGTGCTTTCTTATTTCACTGGCTAAGCAAGAACATTATAAATACATAGTATTCCATTTCTTTTGAAGATTGTCATTCCTTACATTTGCATTGTCTTATTCATTGTGCATATTTTTTCCAGTTCTTTCTCTATGCATCAGTGCACATATCATCTCTTCTATGAAATTGAAATATTGATCATTTTTATTCTGCTGTAATATTTTGTTACATTCATTCACCATTATGTGTCCCCTAATTCTCCAATTACATTCCCTAATTCACAAATAGCACAGCTAGATGGCACAGTGGATAGAGTGCTGTCCCTGAGTTCAAGAGAACTTATCTTTCTCAGTTCAAATAGAGCCCCAGATACCTACTAGCTATGTGTGACCCTGGGCAAGTCACTTAACACTGCCTCATTTTTTCATGTGTAAAATGATCAGGAGAAGGAAAGGCAAACCACTCCCATTATTTTCAATGGGGTCACAAAGAGTCAGCCATGACTGAACAACAATGAAATTCACAAGTAGCTACTTTGTTTTCAGTTCTTTGCTGTTGCAGAAAGGCAGCTGTAGATATTTAGAAGTTCATGGAAATTTCTCTCTCTCTATGACCTCCTTGAATGTGAAATGGAAACTCTGGAAAGAATATAGATATTTGCTTCATTTTAGCTTAATTTTAAATTGCTTCCCAGACAGTTTAGACCAATATGAAGCTCTAATACCCCACCTTACCTCTGCTTCTCAAGCAATGAATATCCCCATCATTTAACATTTTTGCCAATCTGTTGGATATAATATGAAACCTAAGTTTTATTGATTTGCCTTTTCCATACAAATAATGATCTTGTGCACTGTTTGATATGGTTGTTAATAATTGCAAGTCCTTTCACCACTAGGAAATGGATCTTAGTCTCTTATATTGTAATATATTTCCATATTCAAAAAAGGTTAACGGTTTACTGGAGATGTAATCTTGGGAAAAGATAAATACTTACTGGCACTAATACAATAAAACTATGTTCTGTTCTCCTCAGAATCTACACAAGTGAAAGAGAACTTTAAAATGGAGGGAACCAATCAAACCACTGTGACAGAATTTATCCTCTTGGGACTTTCTAACTATCCAAAGCTAGAAACCATTTTCTTTGTGCTGGTCCTGTGGATGTACCTGGTAATCCTGGTGGGCAATGGAGTACTGATCATAGTAACCATCTATGACTCCCACCTGCACACACCCATGTACTTCTTCCTAGGTAATCTCTCCTTCCTGGATATTTGCTACACAACCTCTACTGTGCCCTTAACTCTAGACAGCTTCCTCACTCCAAGGAAAGCCATTTCCTTCTCCAGTTGTGCAGTGCAGATGTTTCTATCCTTTGCCACGGGAGCAACTGAATGTATGCTCCTGAGCATGATGGCATTTGACCGTTATGTGGCTATCTGCAAGCCCCTGAGATATCCTGTCATCATGAGCAAGGGTACTTATGTGTCAATGGCATCTGTGTCCTGGGCAGCAGGAGTTCTTGACTCAGTCGTACAAACATCTCTTGCAGTTCAGTTAACATTTTGTGTGGACATCATTGATCATTTTATTTGTGAGATCTTGGCTGTCCTGAAGTTGGCCTGTGGAGATATTTCCATCAATGTGCTTAGCATGGCAGGATCAAACTTCATCTTTCTAGTTATTCCTCTGATATCAATTTCTATCTCTTACATTTTCATACTTATTGCAATCCTCAAGATTCCTTCTACTAAAGGAAGATACAAAGCCTTTTCTACCTGCTCAGCCCACCTGACTGTGGTGATTATATTCTATGGAACAATCTTCTTCATGTATGCAAAACCCAAATCGAACGATTCTCTTAGAAAAGTCAATGACATCACAGACAAATTTATCACACTGTTCTACAGTGTGGTGACTCCCATGCTCAATCCCATCATTTATAGTTTGAGGAACAAAGATGTTAAGGCAGCTGTGAAGAATATTTTAAATAAAAAAACATTTCACTGAGTCTATGTGATATAGTGTAATGACTTACACCTGAAAATATAGATTTGCTAATGGTTAGATTTTTCTTTTAAAAATTGTTAGTATTTAGAATCATATTGTGGAGTAGGTATTTAAACTCCCTCTTCAAAGTCTCGAGTGTTGAATGATTAAATTAATAATTACTTATCCAAAATTCATGTCTTGAAAGTCATATATCACTTGAATGCAGAAAATCAGATGTCTAACTCTTTCTTCATCTGTAAAATAAGGATAATAATAGCATATACCTCCCAAGGTTACCATGAAGACAGCATTAATTAAGATTTGTAAAGAGCTTTGCAAATCTTAAAGTAATATATAAGTGCTAGCTATTTTTGGTTTTTTTAGGCAAAGGTAGTTATCTAGAGAAAAATGTTAGCAATCCTTTTGCCACTGCTGGGACCATAAAATAATTGGGTAATATTTCATACTCCAAGTGAATGGCAAGACACACAATGGGTTAGCATCAGATCTCAAGGTATGTATATTTGGCAGTTTGATTAAACTAGAAAATTGGCTTGCCAAAGACAGGAGGGGGGTTTTGAGGAGAAACAAGGTTTCTATGCTTCCTCTTACCCTTACTCCTTGAAATTAACCATATTATCCCAAACTTGATGAACTAGAAGCCAGAAATAATGGAGATAAATACTTCCCCCCCCCCCAATTCTTTAAGGAAGATTTGGGGAGAAGGAAATAAAAAACATTTAGTATCTAATGATAAGAAGAGTAAAAGAAATGAAGGACCCATGCTATCCATCCTCTTCTCTATTTCTCTCCCTGATATCCCTCAATAAAATCATGACAGAAGAAGGAATTGTTGAGACAGAAAACTTTGTTGAAACAGAAGATGTTGTGAGAAATGTAATATTTTATATTCTAAAATAATATAAGCGGGCTGGAAATAATAGGAGCACTGGACAGGTTTTGTCTTATTAATGTTCTTTCTAAAGGGTTGTACTTAGGTCTGGAAACATTCCAGTTGCATTCTAATGATGGAAAAATAGAGTGAGACTATTACCTCTGTAAGAATTGATTTGGGGACCCCCATCTTTGGCTAAAATTAGAAAGCCTTGGGGTGCCCCGCATGGCTCCCTGCACCCCCCACCACCCCTGGCATGCAAGCCTCAAGCACGTCAGGCCCTGGGTTCCTCCACCTAGTAGGGATATGCACGGAGACCCTGAGCACTGGCTTGCTCTGCCAGGCAGGAATGTGCATGGAAGCTCCATGCTCCAGCTGGCCTTGGATGCCACCCTGGGAGGTACCAGAAAATTGGCTTGCAGTGTGTGGGCAGTTGGCCCGAGTTTCCTGGGAGAGAAGGGTTTTTTAAGGGGGGATGTAAAGGAGAACAGAGGGAAGGAAGTGACAGAGCGACTAAGAAAGGAGATGGGTGGAGGAGAGGAGATGAGAGGAAGCGCAGGCAATGGTGGTGGTGGCAGTGGCCAGCCACAGCCACAGGTGAGAGACAGAGCAAGGGGATAGTGAATCCAGAGTATCAGGTTCACAGGTCAAATATCTTGCTTTTCTTTGTCATTATTTCTAAGTTTATTCTTATCAATAAACCCTGTTTTTTGCTTTAATTCTTGTTAGTCTGGGAGAAGCAGTTGGAGAGGGGGCAGGCCCTTACAGATTGGCCCACATGGGGTTTAACAAACCTGGGAGATTTTTTAAACCCCCTTTACAGATTAGAAGTTCCAGCCATCCAGGAGTTTATGGACTGGCAAGGCAGATAGGAGCTTACACATCCTTCATTGTGGATATTATACTTCTATTAGCTCAGTCTAAAATGGCATTGAATTTGGGGGATGTCATTTCTTACTCAACAGCATCTCCAAAAAGTGGACATAAAGCCCTTATTATGAGAAATCCAGTGACAAGGAACCCACAACCTGTTAATTCAGAGGAAAGAAACCCCTATGTGGAAGAAAGAAAGGAGGTGTGGTTTTTTTTTCCCAATGGAAAAATGCTTTTCCTTGTACCAGTCATGCTCCAGCCTATCATCGTCTTTTCTAAAGTGTGGCACCTAGTGCAATAAATAATATTCAAGAAAAAATCTGAGTATGGCAGAGTACAGGGGTACTGTTACCTCATATATTATAGGCATTATGTTTCTATCAATGAAGCCCCATATCACATTAGCTTTTCTTACCATATTACTCTCTATAGCATCTCTAATATATATCAAGTCTTCTCTTCCTCAGAATAAAAGGTCATGATTCCTTCAGCATCCACTCATGCTGCATGATTTCAAGCTTTGACTCTGAGCTTTCTGAACAGCTCCATAAAAGCACATTTCCTGAGCTGCTATAGCAAACTATTTGCTAGAATCATTGAGGTTAAATATTCTCTAAGCTGCTTGTTTCCAAGTTAGACAAAAATCTGTTGAGGACCTGGAAAAAGTATAATTCCCATCCATCTTATCTCCTTTTTATGTTCATTTGCACATGAATAGTTAGTTGGGATTTTTGTGTTGGCATTAAAATTCCCCCAAAAAAAGTTATTTAATGTCTTAGTGTTTTATTTGCTTACGGATATAAATGTCCCTCAAATCATAAATGCATATTTTGTCCAATGTATTTTTATCCTATGTAGTTGATAAATACCCACTTTTGTTTCCAAGAAGAAATCTGCATGTGTGGTTTATAAAAGGGCTTCTTAAACTTTTTCCACTCCCAATCCCTTTTCAGAAATTTTTATGCAACCCCAGGTTTATAGGTATACAAATAAGTATATACCACCTTTTACTGTTGCCAATTTTTTGTGACCCCCCCATATTCAGTTACATGACCTTATTTGGGGTCACAACCCACAGTTTCAGAAACTGGAGTTTGGAGAATGCCATCTGCCAATAGCCAACATCAGACATTTTCGACTTTAAAAGTGTAGTTTAATGGAGAACCTGAAGTGCAGGTGTTCTATGAAACATCTTTAGACTAGAAATGATGAGTTTTTAAAATTACATAATAAAAAAGTTTAAATGTAATTCAGAGACTATTTAGTTTGACCATACCCAAAACATGAGTTTTCTTTACGATATCTACAAGTTGTCATCTCTGCCTTGAAGTTTTAAGAATATCACTAATAGGAGACTTGTATTTTGAATAGCTCTACTCATCGCAAACCTTTCTTTTATATTGAGTTAAAGTCTTCCTTTTTGCAACTTACACCGATCCTCTGAGGTCAAGTTAATTCTTCATGCATATATATTTGAAAACTGTAGCCAAGCTCCCCCTGACCCAAGTCTTGCCTTGTCTTCTTTTTTTAACCAGTATAATGCATTTTTGATAATTAGCATTTTATAGTTATAATTTGAGATTTTGTAAGGAAGTCTTCACACATTTTTCACTCCTCTCCCCCCTCCCATAATGTCACTTGGGACTTCTGCATAGTTTCATTTTCATAAATGAATTTGTTATAATTTTATCTAATGAAATATTGCATTGATATTTTTTGCAATAGCATTAAATTCATATTAATGTCAACATATTTTTCCACTGAGGCCCAGGATTCTCAAAAGCTATGTCAATAGATCTATATTTATGTCAGGTTCTACATATCTGGTAAGACATTGAGTTTGATCCCAATAGTCAATAAATACTTATTAAGCAACTACAGAATACATGAGTTAGACATAAAGAGTGACATCATAAGCAAATCAGTGGAACATAGAAAAAATTATCTGTCAGATCTAGGATATGAGAAGAGTTCATGACCAAACAAGACATAGAAAAGTAAATGAGTAATTCTTAATACATAAAATTTAAAAGGTTTTGCACAAATAAAATCAATGAAGCTAAAATTAGAAGGAAAGCAGAAAACTATAAAAATATTTTTGTAACAAATTTTTCTGGTAAAGGTCTCATTTCTAAGGTGTATAGGGAATTGTGCCAAACTTACAAGAATAAAAGTTATTCTCCAATTGATAGTCAAAGGATATGAATAGGCAGCATTCAGAGAAATCCAAATTCTTATAGGACATATGGAAAAATGCTCTAAATCACTAATAATTAGAAAAACACAAGTTAAAACATCTCTAAGGTACCACCTCACACCATCTGATTAGCTAAGATTGCCAAAGAAAAATTACAAATCCTGGAAGGGATGTGTGAAAACAGGTACACGATAGTACTATAGGTAGAGTTGTCAATTAATCCAAACATTCTGGAAAGCAATTTGGAACTATGCTCCTAAAGCTATTAAACCATGCATACTCTTTGACTCAGTGATGCTACTATAAGATTAATACCCCAAAAAGATCAAAGGAAGAGGGAAAGTAAGCCATATGTACAAAAATATTTATAGTATCTCTTTTTATAATGTCAAAGAATTGGAAACTGAAGGGATGCCCATTATTTTGGGGAATGGCTGAAAAAAGCATGGTATATGAATGTGGTAGAGTACTACTATGCTATAAGAAATGATGAAAGGTATGGTTTCAGAAAAAAAGGAAGGATTTATATGAACTGATACAAAGTGAAGTGAGCAGAACCAGAACAATTTCTACAATAACAGCAATATTGTAATCAATTTTGAAAGATTTACTAATTCTAATCAAAACAATGACCACCCACAATTCCAGAGGACTCATAATGAAACATGTTATCCACTTCCCATTAGAGATACGGATTCTAGAATGTTGACTGGAATCTCTGTAGAAAACTTATAGAAGGAATAAATAAGAGCCACATGGAATGGGCAGACAAGGATGTGTTGCAATCTTCATCACTGGAGGGAATATCCACACTGATGAGATCACAGAATCAATGGTGTATTGCAATATTGCTAAAACAAGCACTTCTAAAACTGAATGGAAAAGCAGTGGTGATTGTATACAAAGAATTTTTCTCTGTTCTTAGCGGAAATACTTCTAATGTTTCACTGTTGCATATAATGTTCCCCCTTAATTTCAAATGAATACTTTATATCATGTTAAGAAAAAATTTTCATTATAAGTCTTTTCAGAGCTTTTATTATAAGAGAGATAATCAAAGGGGCAGCTAGGTGGCACAGTGGATAAAGCACCGGCCCTGGATTCAGGAGTACCTGAGTTCAAATCCGGCCTCAGACACTTGACACTTACTAACTGTGTGACCCTAGGTAAGTCACTTAAACCCCATTGCCCCACAAAAAAAAGAGAGGTAATCAAGAAACACCCCCCCAACCCTCATACCTCTCTACACCAGCACCATCAGATGGACTGGACCACAACCCTTAACTCTCTAAGTATGTACCTTGGATCCTTCTTGCAGACAGTCTCCTTGTTAAATGACTTCTGAAATAACAAGTTTCTGGTTCACTCCATGTGTCTCCAGTGCTTCCATAATATGGCACTGAGTTGAAGAGGAGTGGGGACTAAGCATCAAGATATACACACTCAGTAGACTTTTAAAGGAGTAGTGTATTTTTCTCAAAGCTATATTCTGAATCTTTGATATCACATAGCTATCACAGTTTTCTTAATATGGTTTATTTTACTGATTTCTAGGCAAGTAAGAATCCTATAAGTGGAGAATTTTAGCGGTTTCTGTTACCTTTGTAGGAACACTCAGATGCAGAGGAGACTCCAGGATTCACAAAGGGAAGCTTCATTATCAAGATTACCAGAAGCCTTGCTAACAAAATCATGACTCTATTTGTCTCTCCCAGAATACTAACCTTTAGAAGGGCAACTAGGGAAGCTCTGTGTGTGTCTGTGTGTATCTGTGTGTGTGTGTGTGTGTGTCCATGTCTGTGTCTGTGTATTTTTATCCACTGATTATTCTATGTGCTGTCCCAATACTTCATACCTCTCAAAGGCCTGGAACTCAGCCTCCTGATATTACAGGATTAGAGGATGATAAAGTCTTACTGTCTCAGCCTAGTTTAATATCATATGAGACTCTGCTTCATGAAGCTCAGAAGTGATTTGGAAACACAATACATAATAGTATTATTACCAGCATGGATCCCATTCCTCCACCTTCTCATCTCATTAAAGAGCTTGGCCTACATTTTTCACAATGATTGAGTTTGTCAAGATTAGTGTTAGCATTTTTAGATCATGTATTTCATCCTTGAAATCCTCACTAGGATTTTATACATCTAGAACTCCCAACCCCAACCGAGCTTGCTTTCATACTGAAATCATCAAGTGAAAGTTGGAACATACACTATAATTAATAGTAATAACACCTACCATTTATCTAGCACTTTAAAATTTGCCAAGTGCTTTACCACATCAAATTTTACCCTCACAAACCTCTTGGATAAGTGTAATTATTATCCCCATTTTATGAGGAAATGAAGGCAGAGAGAGAGGAGAAGTGATTTGCCCAGATTCACCAAGCTAGTAAATATGTAAGGCCAGATTGAATTCAGGTTTTCCTGTCTCCAGGTCTAACATTCCATCCATTGTGCCATTTAGCTTCCTTGAAGACTAGAATGTCCAACAGAGGCTTCCTAAAAAGGCCTTAGTCAATTAAGTAGGTAGGGAAGAATAAGGTGGAGATGTTTGATCCAGAGGAAGAAAGATAAAAAGCAAGATAAAAAGCAAGACAGAAAGAAAGGTTCCTGCCATGATTACCCTTAGGGGTGAAATGGTTCATGACCCAGTCACAGTGAAAAGGAGGAGAAATCTAAAGATAACTAATCACCGTCCAAATAATCTAAAAAGTCATTTAGAATTATGCTAATGAAGTGACTTAAATGTCAATGTCTTTGACCCAGAGACTCTACCCCAAGGAATTCAAAAACAGAAAGAGCCCATATACACCAACATATGTTCAGCTATATTTTTTTCAGTAGTGGAAAATTGGAACAAAGCACATGATGAATGGTTGGTGGCAGGGAGAGATGGTTAAACAAATTGTGGTACATGAATAAAATAGAATATGACCACACAATAGAAACCAATGAATAGAAAGAATTCAGAAAAATATAAAATATTTATATGAACTGATACAATATAAAGTAATCAAACCTTGGAAAAATTTACACCTGACTACAACAATGGAAATGGAAAGACAACAATAAAAATTAATGAAACTGCATGTTGTGCTATTATAATGGCAGATATAAACCCCAGAGAATAAATGAGAAAATGAATTACTCTTTTCTTTTTAGGGATGGGAGACTATGAGTAAAGAAGATTGCATATTCAGTCAGACTCAGGTCAATTGGTTGGCAAGTTTTACAGAACTGCTTTTTCCCCTATATTTTTTTATCATTTTACAAATTACTTCTCTCTGGGTTGGAAAAGAAATTATGTTTGGAAGTGAAAGTCAGTGAAAATCAAGAATATCAATAATAAAGCTGGAAAAATCATTATTATCCCCAATTATCCCCAATATGTGGTAGGAAGAAGAATAGATTTGGCATATGGATCTGGCTAGATTAGACATGACTAGAACTCAGGTGATATTTTGGTTTCCATAACTTGAGAAGAAAGGCATTCAGGCCACTGTAGACATCATGTTCAAGAAATCCTACTGCTAACTATTTAAGTCACCAACAACTACTTATTTGAAAACTTAAGGCATGTTTCTGTCCTTTGTCATGAGAGCAACTGAGTTTATAACTCCTGAGCATGATGGTATTTGACCACTATGTGGCCATGTGCAAGCTCCTGAGATGCCCACTCCAGAATCATAACATTTATGTGTAAAGGGCTGCTGGATCCTGGACAGCAGAGGGGATCAGCTCTACAATGCAAATCTCTCTTGCAATTAAATTGCCTTTTTTGTTTGTTTGTTTGATTTTTGGTGAGGCAATTGGGGTTAAGTGACTTGCCCAGGGTCACACAGCTTGTAAGTGTCAAGAGTCCAAGGCCGGATTTGAACTCAGGTCCTCCTGAATCCAGGGCCAGTGCACTATCCACTGCGCCACCTAGCTACCCCTAAATTGCCTTTTTAATGAAGATAATGTCATCAATTATTTCCCATGTGAAATCCTGGCTATTCTCAAATGGGCCCATGTACATATCTTACCCAATGTGATTAGCCGCCCTCACTTGTGTATCTGTCCTTCCTCCATTCCCTACCTGAAAAGCCAACACTTGTTTTAAAAAAGAAAAGAAAGTAGGTTAACAAAAAGAACCAATAAATCAATTGTATTTGATATTATGTAACATACTCTACACTCAGAATAACTTCAAAAAGAGGACAATGAATTTTCTCAAGTCTTCACCTAACCAAGCTTGGTCATCATAATTACAATATTCCATTTCTTTTTTCCTTTCCATTGCACTTTTGTAATCATTATTTATGGAGTTTTCCTGGTCCTACTTACTTCACTCTGTATCAGTTTATATGTCTTGCCCTTCTTGCCTGAATTCATCACACTTGTAGGTTCTGATGGCATAAGACTATCCCATTATATTCAGATCCCACTATTTGTTTAGTTATTCCTTGAAGTCTGGGCAACTAAACCCATTCTCTTTTAACTTATTTTTTTAACTTATTTTAAATTATGTAATCTTTCAGGCTTAAATTATATTTAAAAATTACTTTTAAAGAACTATTCTTTTAACAAATTATTTCTTTAGGCACTACAGTTTTAAAATGTCTACTCAAATAATATTAATAAATATCTAATTAAAACACAAGTAGTTTTCATAATTTTATCATGAATTTGATCTTCAATCTTTAATTATAAAGGAATCATACATTTCTGTCACCTGACAATTAGTTTTCATAGTATTTAACATTCAAGTGCCATTAAAATAAATTATATAAAAGACAACCATTTTACTGGGATTTTATTTTAAGGTATACAATATTAAAAATTATATTCTATATCTACAAGGGTCAAAGAGAGAAAAGATTTATGTAGAATTTAATTCTAATTAATACATTAAAAAACCTACTATATACTAGGTAATAAGATACAATCCTTGGGGCAGCTAGGTGGGACAGTGGATAAAGCACTGGCCCTGGATTCAGGAATACCTGGGTTCAAATCTAGCCTCAGACACTTGACACTTATTAGCTGTGTGACCCTGGGCAAATCACTTAACCCTCATTGCCCTGCAAAAAAAAAAAAAAAGATACAATTCTATCTCTTTCAGAGTTCAACTTTCTTTGCCCTCTTTTCTTTCCAAGTGTTCTTGCTGAGAGCTCTCAGACCCATGTACCTCCCTGTTATTTAAGTTAAGTGGGGGGTTTGTAATTTTATATAGGCTTTTATATTGGTCAGATTGGAATAATTAAGGTAAGCAACATGAATAAAATTGAAAAATAATGAAAGAAAAAGACAACTGAAGATGAATTTTTTTTCTTCAGGGTCAAATAATAGAACAATACAGCTCTTTCCATCACTATCCATACTTTGTATACCATAGAAATATGTAACTTCATTAGAAAGTACTTCTTTTTTGTATTCTAAAAAATCTAGGTAAAATATATTTATCGTAGGCCACTATTCTAGTAACCCTATCAAAAACATAAGTGACTTGTATAAACTATTCTTTTTTTAATGATAAACATTTTTATTTAAAGTTTTGAATTCCAAATTCTATCCCTCCTTCCCCTCCTTTCTTGAGACAATAAGTAATCAGATATAGGTAGCAAATTATGTAAAATATTACCATATTTGTCTTTTCGTATAAGAAAACTTGAATAAAAGAAAAAATGAAAGAAAGTAAAAAATAGCATGCTTCAGTCTGTGTTCAATCAATATCAGTTCTTCCTTTGGAGATGAATAGTATGCTTCATCATTAGTCCTTTGAGATTGTCTTGGATCATTGTATTGCTGAGAATAATTGTCATTCACAGTTCTTCATCAAATGATATTGCTGTCACTGCAAACAATGTTCTCCTGGTTCTGCTCACTTCACTATACATCAGTTCATATAAGTTGAGAAAGTACTACATGGGCTAGCTCTAGAGATTGAGTTTGTTGCCTAGAATAGCAGTTGTTAATGAGTGGTAAACCAAACAGGTTCTTTGTTTTGTTGTACAAAACCTTGCTGTTTAAAAGGATTTTTTCTGTTATAAATATTTCTCAAGTTCATCTTTGCATGAATGTTTTTTCTTTCCAGAGGATCAGATATAAGTTGTCTGAATTCACCCAGTAAAGAGCTTTTGACTCAGCAAATTCTTCACTGCTGTCTTCACATTTTTGTTCCTCAGGCTATAGATCAAGGGATTGAGCATGGGAGTCACCACACCATAAAACAAGGAGATTAACTTGTCTGTAATATTCTCTTTGCTTACTCCAAGAGAGTCCTTAGATTTGGGTTTCACATACATAAAGAAAATTGTTCCATAGAAGACAATCACCACAGTCAGGTGGGCTGAACAGGTGGAAAAGGCTTTGCGTCTCCCCTCTGCTGAAGGGATCCTCAGGATGGTGGAAAGGATAAAAACATAAGAAGTAAAAATGAACAGCACTGGTAAAACTAGAAAAATTACATCAGCAACTGTCATGCTAATCACATTAGGTAAGATATCTGCACAGGCCAATTTGAGGACAGTCAGGATTTCACATGTGAAATGATTGATGACATTATCTCCACAAAAGGGCAATCTCATTGCAAGAGAGGTTTGCACTGTAGAGGTGATGCCCCCTGCTATCCATGACCCAGCAGCCATTGACACATATGTACCCTTGTTCATGATAACAGGGTATCTTAGGGGTTTGCAGATTGCCACATAGCGGTCAAATGCCATCATGCTCAGGAGTACACATTCAGTTGCTCCCATAGCAAACGATAGAAACATTTGTACTGCACAGCCAGAAAAGGAAACAATTTTCCTTGGGGTGAGGAAGCTGTCTAGAATTAGGGGCACAGAGGAGGTTGTGTAGCAAATGTCCAGGAAGGAGAGATTTCTAAGGAAGAAGTACATGGGTGTATGCAGGTGGGAATCATAGATAGTTACTATGATGAGGATACCATTGCCCAGAAGGATTACCAGGTACATCCACAAGACCAGTACAAAGAAAATTATCTCCATATTTGGGTGGCCAGACAGGCCCAGCAGGACAAATACTGTTGCAGCGGTTTGATTAGCCCTTTCCATTTTTTTAAAGTTCTCTTTTGCTTTCAATCATCCTGAAGGAAACAGAGCAAAAGAGATTTTGTTATATCAGTGCCATTAAGAATTATTCATTCCCACAGATTGGGGGAGGGGGCAGTAAAAGGCAAAACACTTTTGAGAAAGGATAGGATGAAAGTAGAAAATAGAGTATATATCAAGGGGAGTGAATAGGATGGAGGGTAATACAGTTAGCAATAGTAACTATGAAAGAAATGATGAGCAAGATGCCATCAGAAGGACATAAGAAAAATGCAAACCATCAACAGAGGAAGAACTGATGGTATCTGAATACAGATTGAAGTATAATTGTATTTGTTAGTTCCTCTTTCTAAAGTTATTTTGTCTATTTTCTTTCACAACCTGACTAATGTGAAGATGTTTTGCATGACTACATATGTATGACTTATATTGAGTTGCTTGATTTCTTGGGGATGGTTGAGGAGGGAGGAGGAAGAAAATTTAGAACATAAAGTTTTTTTTAAAAATCAGTGTGGAAAAAATTTGGGGTTTTTTCTTTACATGTAACTTGGGGAAAATTCTAAATAAATCAAATAATGAAGGAAAAAAGAATTACGAATTCCCATTATTATATCTCCATTGTATAACTGTAAACCTACTATTGAATACCACAATATATTTCAACATCTAACACCAGGACTCATTTTCCAATGCATAAATTGGAAGAAACTATTTTCAAAGAAATATTGATCATATATGTATAGCCCATATTAGATTGTTTACCACCTTGGGGAGGGGGGAGGGAAGGGAGGGAAGGAAAAATAGAGATTGGAACAGAAAAATCTAAATAAAAATGTTTAATCTGGAAAAAAAAATTTTTTTAAAGGTGGGAGAGGGGTGTGCTGGGAAGGCTTCAGGAGGTATATATGTATTTATATATACATACATAAATATATATGTCACACATATATGAGTTATTTAGGTATTATTTTTTTTTACTGAGGCAATTAGGGTTAAGTGACTTGCCCAGGGTCACACAGCTAGTAAGTGTTAAGTGTCTGAGGCCAGATTTGAACTCAGGTACTCCTGACTCCAGGGCCAGTGCTCTATCCACTGCACCACCTAGCTGCCCCTAACTATTTTTTATATAATAATTATATTTAAACAAATTTGTCATATATATTATTTACATAATATGTATACATTATTTATAAAACAGTTATTTAAAGATTCAAAATACTAAGTTATATATATTCAGATATATCTAGGTATATCTAAATGTATTAATGTAGAAAATTTACATTATATATGTGTGTAGGCATATATTTATGTTTGATATATGTATAAAATATAAGTATATATCACAAATAAAAATAAAATTTTTAAAATAAATAAATGGAACAAAAAGTAGTATTGAAAACTATAACTATATGGAAGCAAGAAGGAGGCAAGATGATATAGTGTTAGGGAACAGTGTGGTGAGCTTCCATCTACAAACTCCTCCAAACATGTTTAGAAAATGTATCTGACCAAATCTTGATAAAGAAATCCAGAAAAAGTCAAAATGAGTCCTTTGTTCAGCCCAGATTGGCATAAAGAGAAAGACAAGGAGGACTGTGGAAATTAGGGACAAAGTTAGGACAGGAGTGCATCATAGAAGCATACCAGTAACTTAGAAGAATCCATTGATCACCTTCGAAAAGAAACTCTATGATGAAATAATGTGGAGGAAGCTATGTGCCAAGGCAAGAAGAATTCAGAGATACATACTGAGATAGCCCTAGATCTATACACAAAACTTTGCTTAAGCACAAATTCCCTGGAAATTAAAATAGACTAAATAGGAGCTAATGACCTCATGAGGCAACAGGAAATATTAAAACAAGCTAAAAGACCAAAAATAGAGGAAAATGGAAGGTATCCCATAGCAAAAACAACAGACCTAGAAAACAGGTCAAGGATCAAAAATTATGAATCAATGGACTAGTGGTATATGAACGTAAATGGAATACTATTGTGCTGTAAGAAACGATGAGCAAGAGGAGTTCAGAGAAACTTGGAGAGTCTTGCATGGGCTAATGATGAGTGAGATGAACAGAACCAAGAGAACATTGTGCACAGTATCATCAACATTGTGTGTTGATCAACTGTGATAGACTAGATTCTTCTCACCAATCCAATGGTACAAGAAAGTTCCAAAGGACTCATGATGAAAAAGGCTCTCCAAATCCAGAAAAAACAAAAAGAAAAGAAACTGCGGAATATGGACGCTGATTGGACCATACTATCTCTTTTGGTTTTGGTGCTGTTGTTTTTCTTTTTTGAGGTTTTTCCTTCTTGCTCTGATTCTTCTTGTATAACATGACTAATGCAGAAATATGTTTAATGTTATATATCAGATTACCTGCTGTCGAGGGGAGGGAGGGAGAAAAAAAATTTGAAATTGGAAATCTTATCTAAACAAAGGTGAAAACTTTAATTAATTATTTTTTTAAAAAAAGAATCAATGGACTATCTTTTTCCCCCCTTGGCCTTTTAGAATGAGATTTTGGGGGGGGGGGGAGAATGAGGGTTAAGTGACTTGCCCAGGGTCACACAGCTAGTAAGTGTCAAGTGTCTGAGGCCAGATTTGAACTCAGGTCCTCCTGAATCCAGGGCCAGTGCTCTATCCATTGCACCACCTAGCTGCCCCTCATGTAGTTGTATATAAAACAGAGATTATAAAATGAGCCCAGAGTTCTTGTGAGGCTCCAATGAGTTAATGGTTGTACAAAGATTTTACATGTAATAAAGTGCCATGTATGTAGAAAGGATGATGACCTCTGCCTTTAGTTTATATCTTGGCTAAAGGGCTGTTTTGATAAAAAGCCCTTACAAGTAAGATTTGTTGTCATTAACAATAACTCTCATTTATAAAGAGTTTTAGAGTTTGCAGAGTGCTTTGCATATATTGATCTATTTCATCCTCACAACTTTCTAAAATAAGGGTTATTATCCCCATTTTACAAATTTGAAAACTGAGGCACATGGAGATTAAGTGATTTGCCCAGGGTCCCATAGATGATATCTAAGGTAGAATTTAAGCTTAGGTCTTCCTGCCCCCCCCAGTCCCACTAGCTACCATGTCATATTCTGTTCAAAACAGAGGCATTTTTATATATTAAGCTGTTTTTTAAAAGAATAACATGAATCAACACTAATATTGTTCCCAAAAAAAAGTCATATCTTTAGGAAAAATTGTGGTTACTTCACTTCTTTCATACAACTCTGGTCAATTTAAATAAGTAACAATAGTGACCCAAAAATATTTAAGGTACATCCTTAAATATTTAATAGAAAGTGACTTGACACCAGCAATATTCTGACCCAAACAACTCAAACTACATATGATCTACCCCGAGCACATAAGTTCAGAAATGTTTATTTCCAAAGACAGAAGGTTCTACATAACAGTGAGCATTTATTTACCTCTAAGTCTGGGAAATAATCTTCTTGAGTCAGGAGCAGAATATTACTTGACTTCCAGCTGACATGATATTCTGAATCAGAAACTTGCCTCCCACAAGCATACAAGGCAGTGATCAGGATAATGTGGGTGATTTTTGTGTGGTTCTTTTAATTGTTACACTAAAAATAGTATCAAAAATAAAGAAAAAAACCAATAACTGTCTAAAAAGTTCAAAATGCAGTGGTAGAGAAAAATGTCTGAAATTTTCACATTCTTGTGGTCATCAGTTCCTTCCATTCACTATAAGTCAAAGGAATAAAGAAATAAAGACATGAAAGAGTCTGAGTATCAGCCTATACCAGAGCTTTAAGGAATACTGATCCCTCACTTTTAACACTGAGATAATCCACAGGAAAAATAAGACTGTAAAGTTCTGTTCTTTTCAGTATTTCCCTACATTCCAGGTTCTAGATTCATTCTCTAATGTATCAGGTGGTATAGTCACAAAGCAATTTAAAATCCCTTGTTGATTTAAGGAGAGGTTTTAATCCCAGAAGCAATTTAAAGTTTTTGGAAAGTGAAATATGGTATGAGGTTTTTGAAAGTTTCTGATACTTCAGGGACAATATCCCATAGACCCAATTAGAATGAAATTTTGTTATTGCATTCTAATTGAAGTACAACTCACACAAAAAGAAAATAATAATCTGTTGATATTAGAAAGTAGAGGGCAGAGGAGAGGCTGTGACTCTAGATAAACAAGCTCTAGATAAACCTGTCCACTCACTCCCAAATAGTGCCATAAAAAAGAAAGTAGAAGTGTTAGGCATTGACATTAGGTTCAGAGACAGAAGTAGCATGGTATTGACTTTAAGCATGCTTCCACTTGTGATCAACATAGAAAGGGGAAAGAGGAATAGAATTATCAGTGAAGACTGCATGTATGGACTTCTACTCTCTCTCTAGCCCTCCCTATTTTCCTGTATCATCTCTTTCCTAGGTGTTCCCTAAAACTCTCCCCTTTGGTAGGGAAGATCAGCATAGTATAGTCAGAAAAATGAGTAGATTTGGAACAAGAGGAGTCAGATGAGCATGGATCCCATCCTTTTGGAATTGCTGTGTAATTATGGGCAAGTTGCTGAATCTCTCTGGGCCTCAGTTTCCTCATCTGTGAGTAGTAGGAGGAAAACTAGATAACCTCCAAGAACTGTTTAAGCTCTAGTTCTAGCACTGTCTGATCATAAAATAAATTCACTTGATTCCTAGATAGTTTGTTCTCATTTTCTCTCCATTTCGTGGTGCTCACTGAAACCTAGATTTCTCCTGATGATACCACATTTCATAGTACAATCGCCAAGCCTAGTTCACATCCTCTGACACACAGGGCAAAGAGGACTTGGAATGCCCCAGTGCCACTTGCAGACTGTCCATATAGCACCACTACTCAGATATCCAGACCCCTTTAAGGTTCTCTCCATTTTGTCCATGTTCTTTTTGTTGTCATCTGTTCAAATCCAGGGCACTTTCTATCCTCCTTAATAAGAATGAAGTACGGTTCACAGAACCTTTTATACCCCCAACCATGTCTTCCCAACTCTTCAATGTCTCCAACTTCCAAACTGTCTCCAATCTATCTCAACCAAGCTCAGGAGTTTTCATATCATAGACCACTCCATACACCTCAAACCCATCCAGCTGAATTTGCCCCAGTTACTTCTTATTTTGGTTTTGATTAGAACTGCTTATCAACCAAGCTACTTAATTCATGGTAGGTCACTAAGATTTGATCTTCATCTATCAATAAATAGGGGTGACACATACAAAGGTAAATAATGAGACAGTGTAATGTGGTAGGAAGACTACAGGACTTGAATTCAAGAGATCTGTGTTTAAGCTGTGGCTCTGTTACTCATTAGCTATGTGGCCATGAGCCAAATCATTGACTTTTCTCATCCATATGATGGAAATAATACTGGAAGTAACTATTGTGGGGCTGCTGTGGTGATCAAATAAGAAAATGGATGTGAAATCACTTTGGAACTATACTATATATGTGTGTGTGTGTGTAAGTTATTCTTATTTATTGAAATAAACCCCAGTGGCCTCTCTTCTCTTGAATTTCTATACCATTCATCTATCCCTCATACTACAACACTTTCATCTCAACTCTCTGAGCCTCAATTATTCTATTTATAAAACTGTAACTCTTTTACCACCTAACTCACAGGATTGTAGAGTGGAATGCCTTAGTGGACTATATAAAAGTATTATTATGACTATTATCAGTATCAGTACTATTATCATGTTGGTTGTTTTTATAGAAATATTCATTTTTTGTCTCTTCAACTAGACAATAAACTTGAGGGCAAGGACTATTTTTTCTATTTATTTGTATCTACAGTAGCCAGCACATTATTATATATACAATAGATTTGCTATACATGGGCTTATATAAGAGATTCACTTAAAAGAAAAGTTTTAATTCCTAACAAGAATAGTTCTAGTGTATTGGTGGTAAGTCTAAAGCCAGTACTCTTTTAGGTCAGGCTCAATGTTGGGACAAAATAAAATACTCAAGAGAAGCATAAAAATGTAAACATTTTGGGAATGACTTGGATTCTTATGAATTTGATTTAGTTCCCTATATATTTTAGGAAACTAAATCAAATTTATAAGAATCCAAGTCATTCCCCAATTGAGAAATGGTCAAAGGATATGAACAGGCAGTTTTCTGATGAAGAAATCAAACCTATCTATTCCCATATGAAAAAAAAAATGCTCTAAATCACTATTGATTAGAGAGATGCAAATTAAAACAACTCTGAGGTACCTGTCAGATTGGCTAATATGACAAAACAGGAAAATAATAAATGTTGGAGAAGCTGTGGAAAAATTGGAACACTAAGACATTGTTGGTGGAGCTGTGAACTGATCCAACCATTCTGGAGAGCAGTTTGGAATTATGCCCAAAGGGCTATAAAGCTGTACATACCCTTTCACCCAGCAATACAACTGTTGGGTCTTCTTCCCAAGGAGATCATAGAAAAGGGAAAAGGACCCACATGTTCAAAAATATTTATAGCTGCTCTTTTTGTGGTGGCAAAAAATTGGAAATTGAGGGGTTGCCCATCAGTTGGGGAAAGGCTGAACAAGTTGTGGTATATGAATGTAATGGAATTCTATTGTGCTGTGAAAAATGATGAGCAGGAGAAGTTCAGGGAAACCTGGAAGTACTTGCATGGGCTGATGATGAGTGAGATGAGCAGAACCAGAAGAACATTCATTGTACACAGTATCATCAACATTGTGTGTTGACCTACTGTGATGGACTATATTCTTCTCACCAATGCAATGGTACAGGAGGGTTCCAGGGGACTCATGATGGAAGGGGCTCTCCAAATCCAGAAAAAAAAAACTGTGGAATATAGATGCTGATTGAACCATGCTATTTCTTTTCTTTTTGGTGCTGTTGTTTTTCTATTTTGAGGTTTTTCCTTATTGCTCTGATTCTTCTCTTATGGCATGACCGATGCAGAAATATATTTAATGTTGTTATGTATGTGTATATATATATATATATATATATATATATGTGTGTGTGTGTGTATAACATATATATATATATAACATATATTGACATATATTGGATTACTTGCTGTCTGGGGAAGAGGGGGAGGGAGGGGAGGGAAGGAGAAAAATTGGAAATTGGAAATCTTATGTAAACAAATGCTAAAAGCTATCTCTACATGTAACTGGAAAATAATAAAATACTTTTATTTAAAAAAAAGAAAAAATGTAAACATTGAAGAAAAATCATAAGGGACTCAATAAGCTTAAACTGCTTACATTCCTATTCACAACAATGACATATGTAACTCCTAATGACTTTTATCATTACTAGGGCAGTTAGAATGATTCTGTATAGACAGAGGGCACTGGAGTAAGTCGATTATGTTGGGATGATAAAAAAATGTATGTGAAAGAAATAGGGGTGCCCTGGCCTGGGAGAAGGGAAAGGAAGAATGGGGAAAATTATCTTACATAAAAGAGGTGTGCAAGAAAGAACTTTTACAGTGAAGGGGGAAATGGTGGAGGTAGGCATTTTTGAAAACAATAATAATAAAATTGTATTTATTTTATTTTTAATTTGTGAAATAAAACAAGCATTTCCATAATAGTAGAATAAAGAAGATGATTGCACATGAAACTGCAAATCTATTATTTACAACTTTCTATTCTTTTTAAATATAAAATAATCATGTAACTTTTTTCCTTTTTTTTCTTCTCTCCCCCTGCCCTAGAGATGGCTACCATTAGACACAAATATATGTGTGTATATTTATACGCACATATATATACACATACACATACACACATATATACATAAAATCATTCTATACATATTTCTATTTATCTGTTCTTTCTCTGATTTTTTTACTTAATCCCGGTGGTAATAGAAATACACTGGAGTTTATTGATTAGGGGGTGACACAGTCACACTTGCACTTTAGGAAGATCATTTTGATAGCTGAGTGGAAGATGGATGAGAGTGAGGAGAGACTTGAGGAAGGGAGACCAACTAGAAATTATCATTCACTCTCTTTTTCATAACCACTCAAGATGGAGAAATCACTACAACCTGAGACTTTTACTTTCAGATTACTCTATTTAGCAAGTTTTTCTCTTCATTGGTCTGATGGCAATATTAATATATCAATTAATATAATTATATGACACTTTTATTATATGATGTATAATTATATGATGTAATTATTGATATATCAAAAAGAGCTTTTCTATCTATAATAATCTTTCCTGCCTAATAAGGTATTTTTCAGTTACTTTCAGTGATTTTTCAGTTACTTTCCCCCATTAAATTCCATCTTTATTACATCTAAATTTTTTTTTTGATGAGGCAATTGGGGTTAAAAGTGATTTGCCCAGGGTCACACAGCCAGCAAGTGTCAAGTGTCTGAGATTCAATTTGAACTCAGGTCCTCCTAACTCCAGGGCCAGTGCTACATCCACTGCACAACCCAGCTGCCCCACATCCAAATTTTTATAAGATTTTTTCAGTATGGATTCTAGAGACAGGCATTGCATGCACTTTTAATAATTTAAAATAAGGGGGGGGGGCAGCTAGATGGCGCAGTGGATAGAGCTCCGGCCCTGGATTCAGGAGTACCTGAGTTCAAATCTGACCTCAGACACTTACCACTTACTAGCTGTGTGACCCTGGGCAAGTCACTGGGCCCCAATTGCCTCACCAAAAAAAAAAAAAACAATAAGAGGGGGTAGCAAGGTGGCGCAGTGGATAAAGCACTGCCCCTGGATTCAAGAGGACGTGAGTTCAAATCCACCCTCAGACACTTGACACTTGACACTTACTAGCTGTGTGACCCTGGGCAAGTCACTTAACCCTCATTGCCCCCCTAAAAAAATGTAAATAACAAACACAAAGTTTATCACAACGGACAATACTGGCTACAAGGGCAAAAAAATAAACCAAGCTTTTTCTTACCCTTAAAATATTTTCAACTCTTCCACGGGTAAGTTAGTGTAGCTTTTCCTTTGGCCAATAAAGCATCTGTTTATCCTCCTGCCCTTTAATAACCTTTCTGCATTCTCTTTTCTCTGAGGGTTTTCATTGTTGGCAGCTTGCTCAAGTGGAAATAGGAATTAATCTGGTATTAGTTTTATACCTATTTGAAAGTCATACAAATCTATAAACTCCTCTGCCTCTCAGAAAAGAAATTCAACAAGTGCAGTATAAAAGAGCAGTGACAAATAGAATAACATATAGCCACTGTAGATCATTCAACAAGACGTTTTAACAAAAGATGCTCATTATCCAAATCTCTTTTGTGTCAATATGGTGATCAAGGAACAATTTAAATAAGAAGGAAATTCCTGTAGCTTTTTCTACTTGTTAGGGAGAGCAGAAGCTACAACTGGCATAGGGTAAATCCTTTAAAAAATACTTATTGAACTGACTTCACTTCCACTGGTTGGTAGCATGCCTAGAGAGTATGGCAATAAGTTAGTTTCTGTGAATCCCACTAGTCCTTTGGATTTTGTCTTTTTAAGATTAAGAGAACAAGTCCCCATAAGCAAGCTTGTGCCTTTTGAAACTGTCACAGGGAAATTGGAGGGGGGGGGCATTCCTTAGGTATTCCTCTTTAAAGAATTATACCCTCTCACACACAAATCCAATTAGAATAAAATAATCTTTTATTTGGGCACTAGAGAAAGGAGACCAAGTCAAAGACTTCTCTCAAGGGGAGATGGTTCAGAGTCATGATTCTCTAAAACACCTATCTCCTTAAACAGAAGAAAGGTAGATGGGGTTGACTGATGAGGTGACCACCTGACAATGGAAGTTAATTTTGGGTGTGCAGAAAGAAAGGCTTGAATGAGAGGTGGTGGTCAGAACTTCTGGAGTTATCTCTGTGCCCTGGCATCCATCAAACAGCAGCCACACCTACTAGGCTTATCTCCCTTACTTCTTAAGATGTCACAAATTCCTTGATATGGCCCAACCCCATATCAGAAACCATCCTGGAGGTGGGCAATTCTTGAATCTCACTATCATATAAATAGGTTCAAAGAGGGAAATGTGCATGCACTCACACACACACACACACACACACACACACTCAATTGGGTATAGAAATCTCTCTCACCCAAAGAGAAGTAAAAGGCAAAGGAGATAAGAGAAAAATGGGAAAGCATGATAAAAGGAAAGGCAGGTAAATAAAGGCATTGGTCTGGAGCAAAATAGACCTTAGGGAAGACTTAGGATAAACACAGAGAGAAGGACAAACAGAAGAAAATAGGATAAAGGGGAATACACAGTTAGTAATCATAACTGTGAATATGAACAAGATGAATTTACCCATAAAACAGTAGCAGATTGCAGAATGGATTAGAAACCAGAATCCAACAATATATTATTTATAAAAAACATGCCTAATATAGAGAAACATACACAGAGTTAAAATAAGGGGCTGGAGCAGGATCTATTATGCTTCAAGGAAGAGGTAGTAATCATGATCTCAGACAAAGAAAAAGCAAAAATAGACCTAATTAGAAGAGACATGCAGCAAAACTATATCTTGCTAAAAGGCACCACAGACAATGAAGTAATATCAGGGCTAAACATATAAGCTCCAAAAGGTATAACATCCAAATTCCTAAAGAAAAAGTTAAATTAATTTCCCCTCTCAGAGACAGATAAATCTAACCATAAAATAAATAAGAAAGAAGTTAGGGAGATGAATAGAATCTTAGAAAAGTTATATAAGATATACCTCTGGAGAAAACTGAAGGGGAATAGGAAGGAGAATAGTTTTTTCTCAGATGTACATGCCACCTTAACAAAAATTGACCACATATTAGAACACAAAATCTTCACAAATAAATGAAAAAGCAGAATTATTGAATTTACCCTTTCTAGAGCAGAATGTAAAAATTACATTCAATAAAGAACCATGGAAAATAGATTACATATTACTTGGAAACTAAATAATCGAATCCTAAAGAATGAATGTGTCAAAGAACAAATCATAGAAGCAAACAAGAATTTTATTTATATTTATTTTGGGGCTGTGGATATGGGTTTGATTGAGTGTTCTGGAGTCCAGAAAGAAGAGAATCAGATAATTAAAGATTGTTCTCCATTTTGAGAATGAAGTCAATGGAGGAATATTGTTGATAATACCTTACCACATACTTGTGGGACTCATTAATGCCCATCAGAGGAATCATACACTTTCTGCCAAATGTAATAGTTTTTTTGCAGGGCAATGAGGGTTAAGTGACTTGCCTAGGGTCACACAGCTAGTAAGTGCCAAGTGTCTGAGGCTGGATTCGAACTCAGGTCCTCCTGAATCCAGGGCCAGTGCTTTATCCACTGTGCCACCTAGCTGCCCCCCAAATGTAATATCATTTTTGATAGTTTCTAAAACAGTACAGACTCAGATTTAGTCTATCAACAACCTGAATATGGGGACTATGATGCTAGGATGTAGTTTAAGAAGGACCATATGATTTTCTTTTTTTTTTTTTACTTTTCTTTTTTTTTAATTTTATATATAAGGTATTTTATTTTTTCTGTTACATGTAAAGATAGTTCTCAACTTTTGTTTATACAAGCTTTACAATTTCAGATTTTTCTCCCTCCCTCCCCTCCCTCCCCCCTCCCTTAGACAGTCGGTAATCTGATATAGGTTATATCTATATATCTATAGAGATAGAGATAGAGATAGAGATAGAGATAGAGATAGAGATAGAGATAGAGATAGAGATAGAGATAGAGATAGAGATAGAGATATACACACATAGACCATATGATTTTCTAACAGGCCCTTCTACTCAAAAATGTTCCTCACGACAATCGATGCATTTTCTTTGAAAGGTTCAAATTTAGGTTTAATGTCATGTTATTCTCAAGCTACCTCTACTCAGCAATTTGATTGTAATGACCTTTTTACTCCAACACAAGACAAAAGGTTTGCCCCCATAGCAGTTGATATGTGTTCAGTATATGGGATTGTAATGAGAATTAAGTCTGCTACTACAGTAGCCACTATCAAGGCCTTGATAGAACGAATAACTGAATGAGTGAGTGAGTGAGTGAAGAGTGAGTGAGGAGTGAGGAGTGACTGAGTGAGTGAAAAGGCATTTATTATGGCTTACTATCCTTTGACTAACTTCCTAATAATTTTAAGTCACTGAAAGAAGGTGAAAGTGAAGCCTCTTCAAGCTCCCGTAGAAAGTGGCAGCCTTTTGGTAGACACCTCTAAATATTTCAGAATGTGGAATCATCCTCCTTATGGCATTTTTAAGAAAGGAGATGATTGGTGAACTTAGAAGTACTGAATGTGTGATGGTATGACATGAGTCCCAGTATCTACTTAGAGCTTGGGACAGGTTGCATGCAAAAGATCTATGACCTCTTAGCTATTTTAATTCAAATTATATAGATTCAAAGCATAGAGATGATATAGATTG
Organism: Dromiciops gliroides; assembly: GCF_019393635.1. NCBI lineage: Eukaryota > Metazoa > Chordata > Mammalia > Microbiotheria > Microbiotheriidae > Dromiciops > Dromiciops gliroides. Next base: position 616,817,576 of record NC_057861.1, on the reverse strand, counting down.
AGATACACTGATTGCTATAATAGTGATGAGGGAAGACTGTGGAAGAATAGGCATTTATACCTGATGTTTCTTGTGTTTTTTCTGGCCATTATTATTGTTTTTACCTTGGAAGACTTATATGAAGTGCCTCTGACTTTACCCTCATATTTTAAAAAATTATTTATATTCTTTTATGTTTATATTGTTGGTATTAATCTCTTTCTCCAGTTGTTGTCATTGTTTTAGTGGTAGAAGGTCCCCTAGAAAATTTTGGTAACTTTACCACCAAAGGATAAGATGTGGCAGGAGCTGGGCTACTCTGAAACTCTACATACTAGCTACCATATTATGTGCTAAGCTAATTCTTTGAAGGGGTTGGAAGGCTATTTGGATGCATGGTCCTTTCAATTATAAAAGGCTTAGCCAAGGAGGGAATTGTGTCAGAGTTTTTTCCTTAGCTTTCACTGCCTCTTGGTCACTTTCATAAGTTCCCAACCTGGTGATTGTAGACAGAATTAACATTTTATATCCCCTTAACTTTGGAGCATATTCTTTTAATTTCTAATCGGTAAAGTGGTTTTTGATTGCCGTTTTCATGTACCATGAACATTGCATTTTAAATCTTATGTTTAAATCTTTCATCTTGCCTGAAATAAGAAGTACATTTAGAGAAAATAAAGTATCAATAAATGGAGACTCTCAGGATCTGTGTTTGATATGGGCTAGGAAAGTGGAAGTGAAGAGGTGAGTACTATATGCATATCTGAGTCCAAGATTAGATCAATACCAACCTTGTCATTAAAACCAGCAATATAAGAGGATGTGGTAATGGCAAAACAAAACAAAACAACCTTGAATATAAAGGATTGAGTTCACTAATAAAAAATAAAAATTATTTAAAAACAGAATCAAAAACATAATTCAATATATGCATCTAAAACATACATGGGTATTGTGAGTGACTATAATAAACTTTGTTATGATTCAGCTAAATATAAAATAAGTAGAAATTAAAAACCTAATTTCTAGCTTCCAGTTAACTCATGAACCGAATGAATAGATGGATGGGTGGATGGATAGATGAATTTAAAAGCATTTATTAAATTGCTCCTATGTGCCAGGCACAGTTCTACTATTGTGTATATTGTGCACTGGAGGAAGACAGAAATGTTAAATAAGATATGATTCCTATCCTTATGGAGAGTGAGGTAATTAAACGAATGAATAGCCATGAACAGGAAAGAAAGCAGCATTAAATATAACCATATGGCAAGCTATCTGCTTTCCTAGATCCTTTCAAATTTAGAGTTCACTTCTTTCTAATATCCGACAGTGATTTATATCTGGTTCTTTATCTCTGTTCACACCACTGGTCAACCCCCTTGATCCTCAAACCTGGTTTTGACATTTAGGATGTCTGTCTCTTCCTGATTCTACTTCAAGTCAATATTTATGAGATAACCTAAGATCAATAGCCTAGGTTTTCATCATCTCAATTTCTTTCCTGTTCTTGAATTAATAGTTCACTATAATAGAAAATGAAAGAATACCCACAATGATCTTTCTTCCCAGTCTCTAGAATTGCCCCTTTATTTTGATTGGCTTTTCCCTCCCCACTACTCAGCCAAATATTTTTGTTTTGTTTTGGATACTTGGTTTTTGTTTTATGATTATCTCAATATAAACATATTCAGTAACATGTCACTAGTGTACACTAGTTAGTGAGAGCAGTTTGGAATATATAATATATTTAAAGAAAACTAGCTGTCTTTCAATTAACATATGTAGTCAGCTGGGCATGGCATCACAAAACTACAATCCCTGATTCCAGGGAGGCTAAGGCTTGAGGATTGCTATAATTCAAGAATTGTGAGCTGCAAAAGGACTAAGTCAGGTGGGTGTCTACACTAAACCCAGCACCACAATGGTAAACCTCAAGACAGGGGACCACTAAGCTACTTGAGTAAAGGCATACTGGCCTAGGCATGAAAAGGAGTAAGTCAAAGCTTCAAAGCCATTTAGTAATGGGATCAGAGCTATGAGTGATGGCTGCATTCTAAGCAGGGATGACATATGGATACCCATACTCATAAAAACAAAAAAAAAACCCCGAATCATATATTTAGAGAAAACAAAGAGATGTCAATAGATATGTGACTAGCACTGCCTTGATAAATTAGATAAGAAGCCATTGTAGCTATCACATTCAAATAGATACTACTAATTTGGTTTAAAGGTTTAATTACATTAAGTATTATGATAATTCTCCCAGAATTCCTATTTACATGAGATATGAATAAAAATGTTTACTAATTTTTAATTTTATTATCATTCTGACGAGAGCTGTTGGGATTTCCTTTAATTCTCTTAAAAAGCTTATCAGGGGGGCAGCTAGGTGGCACGGTGGATAGAGCACCGGCCCTGGATTCAGGAGGACCTGAGTTCAAATCTGGCCTCAGACACAACACTTAATAGCTGTGTGACCCTGGGCAAGTCACTTAACCTTCATTGCCCTGCCAAAAAAAATTTTTTTTAATAAATTTTAAAAATTAAAAATTAAAAAAAATTTAAATCTTATCATAATTTAAATTAATAAAGTTTTTTGGTACTAACTTTTAACCTAATAGGATCTTTGGGACATTATCTCAGCAATATAAAAAGTCCCTCAATTTTATTTATCAGCTTCAAAACCAAATCACTTCAAGGACCAAAATGATCCCAAATAGCAAGAAAAGGTTTTTATTGCCTTTTAGATACAAAACCATGTCTTTAGATATTGCATCTGAAATAAGATATTAAATTATATATTTATAAATGGTGAGCTTGCTATTTCAATAATTACTTGGGAATAAGTCTTTATTCAAATATTTTCAAATCTAATATTATTTCTTCCAGGTGGCATATTTCCACATTTTAACCTTTCTACCTATCACAATTTGACTCATAAAGGAAGTAGAAATTAATATTTAGTTAGTATAGCCAAATGCGTAAAATGCCAAATTGCTTATGAAAAATCACTAAAAGAATGTCTTGTTTGCAATCAGGTATTTAGTTGGCTATTCAGAAACTATTCTACAGTTATAATATTACTTGTAATACCAGGAAATGTATGAGATTATTTCTTCATTTATCTGAATCAGGTTTCTCCTTTCCTCAACCAAAGGAGTCGAGATTTGGGTTTAATGTTCAGATGCTATGTTAAATCTTTTAAAGTATGACAATGCACAGTAGAACTTATAAGAATTCAAATAATGACAGTACTAACATTAACTCTATGAAACAATTTTCTTAGTAAAGACTAGAGCACTGGTTATATATGACTTAAAGAGTGATGCCAAAATGAAAAAGTAAATGCATGTATATTCTTGTATCCCCTGAACTCCTTTGCTTCTATCAGCATATACACCTCATTGTGCACTGGAATTTATTATTTATTTTATAATTTTAACTTTAACAATCTGTGATTTCATTAGTATTGGTACTCCCTCCATTCCTGCAAGTTATAGCTACTCTACATCTTAGTTGATGATCTTTGAGAGTTTTGTGGTTTAAAACTGTTTGTTTACAGTCAAGTAAATTTGAAATCTCCAAAGTTAGCTAAACTACCTCTCAGACAATGGACATACACGTGTCAATGGACCTGAGCTGGAGGTCTGTCCAGATTGGTAAGGCTTGCCAGAATTTGTTCTCATCAGGTATAGTTCTTTAAAACTCAGGGTCATGGATATACATGGATATATATGGATATACAATGATTAATTTAAGTTAGATTTTACTCAAGAAAGAAAAAGCATTAAGTATAACAGACTGATTCCTTGAGAAGTCTACATCCATTTCAATATTTTAATATTCAAATTAATATTTAGAAAAATAAAATGACCAAGTGCCTTCAGCTTCTTTAAAAGTCACTGTGTATCATGGCTAGCTTGTTTGTGAAGAATACTGCACAATAATCATTGAAAGAACAATTGTGGGGCAGCTAGGTGGTGCAGTGGATAGAGCACCGGCCCTGGAGTCATGAGTACCTGAGTTCAAGTCCGGCCTCAGACACTTAACACTTATTAGCTGTGTGACCCTGGGCAAGTCACTTAACCCCAATTGCCTCAGTAAAAAAAAAAAAAAAAATTGAAAAAAAGAAAAAAAAACAAAGAATAATTGTGTCAGAAATTTCTATCATAATTATTTTCTTTAAATCATATTTCATTGTCTAGGTAGTGAGTGATTATCAAAGTAAAATTTTCATTATTTTTCCTGGGGGGGGGGGGTGGGTTTGCTTGTTGTTTTGTTTTAAGGTATAGTTTATCATGTTAATACATGATAATCACAATTAATTGGGAAAATAGAGATTTACAACTTGGTAGTTCTCCATGGTGCTGGAGTCAAACTAGGATTTAATAAATTATGTGCATATGACTGAGACTGAGAAAAACATAGGAAGCAAGGAAGAAGTCACCATCACAATAAACAGATGCCCCGCCAATGATCTTGATAAAACTAACTTTTCAAGAATTTAAATTGCAATAGGATTTATTTTTCTCCTTAAGTCCCTCCTTTCCCCTAACTTCACTGTAGAATAGAAATGATCCTAGTTGATCACAGATTATGAAATACAGGTCTGGGAGGTCCTAACTGCCTAGAAGGAAAGAATATCAATATCAGAAAGTTTTTCACCAGGATAAGATATGATGATGGTGGGGGTGGGGGGTGATGATGATGATGATGATGATGTACTAAGGCATGAAAGGATTGTTTTCTGTATCTTGGGAGGGAATACCCACATTGGTGAAATAATGGATATTTTGAAATATTTTTCAAGTCTTTTAACATAGCATTTGGCTCAATTTAATTGAGATAATTTTTTTTTATTTCTCCCCTAAAATATGCATAACATCTTTATTTCTATGATGATTTACAATTTACAAGTCCCTTTATTCATTCAATATGATCATGACAACAATCCTGTGAAGTAAAAAGAGTAAAGTATCATTATTCTCACTTTAGAAATAAGGTACCAGAGTCAGAAAGATTGTGGCTTACCCAAGGTTAACCAGGTCAGTAATGGAGTGGACTTTTACTCCCAGCTTAATGCCCGTTCCCCTATACCAAAATGTTTCTTGGAACATGTTCCTAAATAGATCATTGACAAAGGTATGAAATAAGCCATTGATCATGCCTTAAAGTATATTTAGGTTTTTTTTAATATCCCTTAAATATTCATCAATGTCATGGGGAAAAAATAAGTTGTTATCTAAGGAGCTTCAGTGGATCCATATGAAAAATACAATGGAGATATTAGAGAAGAAATAGAGGGAATCCAAAATGAGTGAAATAGTATTCTAATGCATTCAACAAGCTTTAATTAAATGCTAACTTTGTACAAAGCACTGTTCTAGGTATTAAAGATACAAAGATGAAAAAGCTATTTCCCTGAAAGAGCCTACATACCTTTGGATGTATTCATTCTGGAATTCAAAATTTTAAAGAATATGATCAAGAAATAATATGAGAATTGACACAAAAGGAAAGGGGTTAGTTTTACTGAAGTCATAAAGAGGAAGGTTATCAGTGTCTGTGACTATAGATAATAAGGGGGTTGAGTGTTGAGATAAAAAAAAATGCTAGGCCCATTTAGCCTAGACAAGAGAAGACTTAGGAGATAAATTGATTGATTGTCTTAAAGTATTTGAAGGGCTATTGTAGAAAAGAGGATTAATTTTATTCTTCTTGCCCCAAGTGGAAAAATTAGAATAATGGTTAGAAACTTCAGAAAAGTCCATTTCAGGTCAGCATAAGGAAAAATTTCCTAAAATTAGAATTAAAAATAAAATGCCCCACCTTGGAAAAGAAAATGAAGGCTAAAGGGGGAAAGGATTATTTTCAATACTGATCCAAAAATATCTATGTTTTAGAAAGCTTAACCAAAATCTAATAATATGGAATTTTAATATGATAAATAGGAAATCTTGTGCTTAGATTTTAAAACTTCACAAACAAAAGATAGGGACAGTTTGATAAGATAGCAGTTCATCTAAAAAGCAATCTGGGATCTTAGTGTAATTCAAGTTCAATATGGCTCAACATTTGTGATATAGCAACCAAAAGAGTCAACAGTAGCTTCAGTTTACTTAAGAGAGGTATCACATCCAAAACTAGGAAAGTGACAGTGCTAACAATATTTTGTCTTGATCAGGCAACATCAAGAATATATTGTTCAGTCTGGGTGCTAAATTTTAAAAAGACATTAATTGACTGGATAATGTTCAGGTGAAGATGACTAAGATGATGAAACTCCTTAGATCATTTTATGCGAGGACTTGTTGAAGGAGCTAGAGGTGTTTGGCTTTGAGAAATGAAGACATGGGGAGCTGGGAGACAGAGGACACAATAGCTATCCACAAGTATTTGAGAATTGTCACATGATGGGGAAAAGATTCAATTTGTTATGATTAGACATTTGTTATGATTAGATGGAAATTAAGGAAAAGTAGATTTGGGGTGGATGACAGGCAAAACTTCTTCATTAGTACACCATTCGAAAGTAGAATGGGTTACCTTGGGAGTTAGAGTGGTTGGTCCTCATAGGACTTCTTTTTTAAAGTATTTTTATTGTAAATTTAATTTATACAAACATTTCCATTTAAGATTTTAAAATAAAAAGGCTTTTTATAAGTGAGAATTTTTCTTATATTTTTAAAAGGACATATAGATACAAAGTGAAATATATATAGAAAGATCTAATATATAATGTATTTCATATAATATACATAATTATAACATTTAATGTAAAATAATGTTATAATAATATATTTATTTTATATATAAATAAACTGTGATATAATGAACATTTATAATAATGTATTAACAAAAAACAAACAAAAATAATGTATTAACAAGCCTGTCATATTTATATTCCCTTCTGAATTTTTTTGTTTTCTTCTGGGCTTCTCAAAAAAATTGTATTAGTGCTTTTATCTTTCTTATCTATCACTACTCACCAACATAGAACCCCTACCTCCCCTAGTAAAGCCTTTCCTTCTAACAAATATGAATGGTTCAGAAAATAAATCAGCATATTAGCCATATCTTAGAATATATATATATATACATACATGTATATGTACATTTGTATACATGTATATGCACATATACGTGTATATGTATATAATTGTTTATCTCAAGACCATTCCTGCTTTGTCAATGGGTGTGAGGTTTGCTTCATCTTCAATCTTTTCAAATCACTATTTTTTCCTCCTTCAGAGTTCTGAGGTATTTTCAAAGTTGTTTTTCTTCATATTATTGTTGTTGTTCTCATCATGTTAATTGTTCTCCTTTGTACTGCCCCTTTCACTTTGTATTAGTGCAAACAAATCTATGCATGTTTCTTTGAATCTATCATTTGTCATGTTTTATGACTCAATAATATTTTGTTAAATTCATAGCCATTCCCCAATTTATTGGTAACTATTTTGTTTCTAACACAATGCCTTGAACATAAGTGCTTAATAAATGAGTATTGACTATTACTACAAAAAGTACTGCTATAAATATCCTTGCACATATATGTATATATCTTTGTACATATGTGTAAACACAGATACATATACATATACATAGTTTAATTATTTGAGGGATATAGTTTGCAAATTATTATTGTCCAAAATGTTTAAACCAATTCACGGGTCTACCAAAAGAATAATAGTATGCCCGTTTGCCCACAAATCTCCAACAATTGTTACTATCCTTTTGTCATCTTTTCCAACCCAATGGATGTAAGCTGGAATCTATTATGATTTTAGTTCCATGACAGTAAGGACTACACTGCTTTTATCTTTCTCCCCCAGCATCTAGCAACATGTAATATGTTGTTTTGTGTGTTTTTTCAAGGAACTCACATTTTATTTTATTTTTGTAAATAGTATTTTCCCCAATTATACATCAAGGCAATTTTTAGCATTCATTTTACAAGATTTTGAGTTCCATATTTTTCTCCTTCTCTCCCTCCGCTCCCCTCTTCCTAAAATGGTAGGCAATTTGATATAGGTTATGTATGTGTTATCATGTAAAACATATTTCCATATTAGTCAGAGCTGTGAAAGAAAAAACAGATCAAAAAAAAAAACAAAAAATATAAAGTAAGTTTAAAAAGTATGCTTTGGGGGCAGCTAAGTGGCACAGTGGATAAAGCACCAGCCCTGGATTCAGGATCACCTGTGTTCAAATCCAGCCTGACACTTGACACTAGCTGTGTGCCCCTGGGCAAGTCACTTAACCCCCATTGCCCCGCAAAAGAGAAAAAAAAAAGTATGCCTTGAAGAGTCTCTCTTATCCAGGTTAAATAACCCCAGTTCCTTCAATTGAGGCTCATATGACATGAACTAAAAATGCATAATATCCAAGTTGATGGAAAGACAGTACATGTGCTTTCAGTAGACAAAAACTTCCTTATATTACAGATCTGAGAGGGGAAAATGTCCTGTCATAAGTTATCATAATAAAATAATGGCTTTTAGCTTAAAGTTCATGATTGGTCTGTAGCTTATCTAAACTTTACATTCCCTCTGCCCCCTGGTCTAAAATAGTATTATAGAATATACTTCAGTACTTAATAAATACTTACTGAATGAATACTAAACTGAACAACTATATTGCAGGCCAGTAGGGTAAAGGTTAACCTGGCCTATCTTTATACCAAAATGCTTTAAAGACATTACTTGAAGAGCCATGTTTTAACCAAAGTAAAAAATGCAATGTCTTAACTTCAATCAGCTATATTTTATAATCACATGACATTTCAAAGTTTGTGAGATGTTTCAATTAATCTATAAATTCATTTCTTTAATTATCTGTTTTCTTGATTTTCAAAAGCAGAGGGGGAAACTTACTTTTGTTCAATAAATATGCTTACTCATCTAAAACATGTGTAATTGCACAAAATGGAAGTCCTAAGATTAAAAAAGAATGGTTTATTACTCTGGATTCTTATACATGATAGAAAAGAAAAAATACAAGTGAACAAATGGAAATAAATGAAGGAATAGATCAGACCATCTACATCACTAGATTTGTTCTCCTGAGAATTTCTTTCTATCCAAGACATGAGAAAATTTTCTTTGTGCTAATCACAGTGATGTACTTGATAATCTGATAATCTTTTTGAGCAAAGTGGCCTTATCACTGTAACTATCTATGACCCCCCCCCAACCTGCCCACACACCCATGTATTTCTGCTCACCTAACTACAGTCACTATACTCTTTGGAACCTGCCCAGGAAAACATAAACCAGAGTGACCTTCAGCAAAGGTGAGACAAAGTTTGGTCACTAGGTGGCGCCTCAGAGCTTTTTCCTTATTGTGTAAATCCATTGGGGGGGGGGGGGGGACTAGACAACTAAACACTGACCCAGAAAGCTAAGGAAGAGAATTTACTAGGCACTTTCTCAGAATTTTTAGCCAGCAGGCACATTATCAAACACCCAGAGTAAGCTTGGGAATTGCCAGGACTGATATCCTTTTTTAGTAAATAGGTTTGGGTCTAAGTCTCACCTGGTGGTTAAAACATTAATAAAATACAAAAAGGTTTATAAAGTGGTGTCCTCATGACATTATCATCCACATTTTGTGAATAATCATAAAGTTGAGCATTTATTAAGTGCTTACTATGTGCCAGGCACTGTACTAAGTGCCAGGGATACAAAGAAAGGCAAAAACATGATTTCTTCCCTCTGAGGGGGAAATGCTCACTCTGAGGGGAGTTATTTGTCCATTTCACTGACCCAGGATTGAGCATCAGGTCTCCTGATTCCAAACACAGTGCCCTTTCCACTACATCCTATGGCAATGTTAGGTGCTTGCTACTTCCAGAACTTTCTATCTCTCTTCTTAAAGAAAAGATACTACAACCTCTTCCTTCCTAGTTGTAGCATTTTTAGCCCTTCTCATTGTGGTGAGTATTTTGTATTATTTATGTATCACTATGAAACGAGAATGATCAGTCAATGCTTTTCCTTTTGTCATTTCTTTTTTGGAAAAGACAAATTTTTCAAGCCGGTAAGATTTGGTTTTATTGCTAACTGATTTAGTTAGCAATTTCTCTCCTATGATTTTTCTGAGCATCCCTACTGCCATTCTTCTTGTATTGTAACCATATGGCAGCTAGATAGCATAATCAATCAGTCAGTCAATAAATTGTGTATAGAGTGCTAGACTTAGGCAAATCACAACTTCTTTCTGTCTCAGTTTCCTAATCTATAAAACTGAGCTAATAACACCTACCTCCCAGAGTTATGAGGTAAAAACAAGAATATGTGCATATATAAGATACTTTGAAAATTTTAAAGTGCTATATAAATGTTAGGTATTATTATTATTACTCTCTGTGGTATTTGTATTGGTGCATACAAATAGGTGGTTTTCTCCCTACAACTTCCTTTTTAGTTTACAACATTTTGGTTAAAATTGCAGGACTCCAGATAAATACATTTTTACCAACCTGTTTCATGTACTTCCTTCATTGGTCAAAAGCCCACCCAAAGAGAAAAAAGGAACTACTTATTTGGGGACATCTTCTGGAAATGTAACAATGTGGAAATCCCCCAACCACCTAATGATCTAATATTAGAAAGTTCCCAACACCTGTGCAAAGATATAATAAAGCAGATGGTCTCATCCACTGTTATAATTACTACTTGCTGAACTTCAATAAGAAACCCTACAGTTTTATCTAAAAGGATTACTTTCACACTCATAAAATTCTCTTCCCCTTGTCTCCTACCCTTGAAGAGGGAACTTTTTCTTATTGTGACAATAAATCTTTCCACTTTTGTTCCAAATAATCTCCTTTTCTTCATTAACTAATGCATTTCTTTCTCTATCTTTCCCTCCCCAGTGAGATGCTTTACTTATCTTGAGTTGCTGAAGAATGATGCTTATTTCTTGTTTACTCTAAGTAGGACTGAAAGATTATAATAGCCTAATCTCTACATGAGTAATTTGAATTTACTATAAGTGTATAACATGTTACTAAATCTCTTTACTTATTGTATGGGAGGGGGAAGGAGGGATAAAATTTGGAACTCAAAAATTTAAATAAAAAATGTTTATTATTTTTTAAATCTATTTTTAAATAAATAAATATCTCTCTTCACTTTCAGTTTAATTTTCTATCCTTTTACCCACAGTGATGGGATAGATGATGTCCTTCGACAATACCCAACACCATGTTGTGGCAGACAGTCTTCTTAACCAGCTACTCATCTCCAAAATCTGCAAATTTTGGTAGTAAACTGCCTAGAACTTAATGAAGCATTTGGTAATAGAAAAAAACAATTAAATTAAATAAAGAATATAGAAATAAAAACAAATGTGTAGGATAGTAATATTTGTTAAAACTCAAATAATAAAACTTTAAAGAAAATAAATCATCTTCAATAAAAAAACTTTTGGAAAATTTGGATACCAATTGGCTCAAAATCAATGTTTACATATACCTCAAAGCATTTACTGTAATAAATTATAATTGGATCAATAATCTGAAGCCTGGCTCCTTAAACTGTGGGAATTGACTCCATATGGTCATAAAAAAATTGACAATAATCAAAGATTATATATACCTATTTTATACTCTATATACCTATAGACCTCAGGTCATGTAAAAATTTCTCAAATGAAAATGGGTCATGAGTGGTAAAAGTTTAAGAAGTCCTAATCTAAAGTATTTTCTTGATCATTTTAATATTGGCAGAAAGGACATAATATATTTTTCTTAATTTCAAGGAGTAAAACATTGTTGAATGGGAAGAAATTATTCAAGATCGATACATTCAGGTATATCAAAAGACAAATATTTTGTCTATAAAAATCTAACTGAAAACAAAAAAAAAAGAAAAGAAAAAGAAAAATTTTTGAGGTAATTTGATTCTGCCACATAGATTCTATAGGAAACTGATACAACTTCATAATACTAAGGCTTATCCCCCCAATGGATAAATTGTCAGTTTTCTGAACAGATAATTTTCAAAAGAGATGGCACAGATTGCAAGAAATCAATTTACTTATATTCTGAGGGGAGAGAGAGAAAAGGAAGAAGGAGGGGAGGGGTAGGCAAAAAGAAAGGGAAGGAGAAGGAAAACAACAGAGCCACAGTACCCATTGGGATAGTAGCAGAAACAACATCTAGTAGGAAAAAGGTCCAGAGGAGCAGGACCACATCACAAACCCCAGAACATTTAAAGTTGTGCTTCAAAGGGTTAGTATATCTTGCCACTGGACCCAAATGGCTCCAAGGGAGAGAGTGAGTTGGTGACCTTACACAGCCCAGACTCATTTCAATCCAATTCACTGCAAGTCATGACAATCCCTTTATGATGTCATGATCCTTTTCAAGAAAGAAGTACAAACAATTCCCTTGTACATCTACTTTTCCCATTGATAGTGTTTATATATGTGGGACAGTGGGACCTTGGGCTGGGTAAGCAGGAGAGGGCAGGGAATGTTTTATTGCTACTTTTCTTACCATGCTATTTTATTAAATGTCTTCTTTGAGAAAATGGTGTCCTCTAGTTGACTAATAAAAGTTAAAAAAATTATTGGAGAGTTATGAGCTAAGGCTTTGAGTGGACACAAGAATAAGGTAGCTAAGTGGTAAAGTGAATAAAGCACTGGTCCCTGGATTCAGAAAGATCTGAGTTCAAATCCAGCTTCAGACATTTCCTTGCTGTGTGATCCTGGGCAACTAAATTAATTTCTCTAAGCCTTAGTTTCCTCATTTGTAAAATGGGGATAATAATAGCATCTACCTCCCAAGGTCCATGTGAAGACACAATGAGTTAATTTTCATAAAGTGCTTTGCCATCCTTGAAGCACTATATAAATGCTAGCAAGCAATTATTCTTATTACTCTTAAAACGTAGAATTAGGTTGATGGTATCCTGGAGAGAAAAGAACTAAAACTGAAACCCTCTGGAGCTGCAGCTTTGTTCACAGTGACAAAAAGTTACAGGACAATGATCCTGCCAAACTGAAGTTCTCCCTCCATCATCTGAATTTAGAGCGTGGTATGGAAAGTATAGTTTGGGAAATGGATGGTGAAATGCAGAGCCTGACTTTGTATAATTTATTCAGCAAATATCCATAGATGTTTTTGTTACAACCAATGTTTTTCAGGGAATTTAATTGTGAGTTTATGATTGTCTGCTCTGTTAAAAACAAAATTTATCAATTAAAAAGTATTATCCCCTTTTAAGAGATGGGGAAATAGAGGTTAGTTGATAATCTGCTAGTTAAATTTCAATTCAAAGATTCCACCTTTCCTGTCATGCTCAGAGTACTTTCCACTGTCCTCACTTGAGAGAACTCAACAAGTTGTATAATTCACCCCGTTTCTTTCATGCCACAAGGTTGTCTGACATGACCTTGAGTGATTTCAGTGAAAGAGATACCAAGTCTTTTTTTTTTTTTTTTTTGAGCCAAAATTAAATAACTTGCCCAGGATTACACAGCTAGTAAGTGTCTGAGGCCACATTTGAACTGAGGTCCTCCTGACTCCAGGACCATTCCTCTATCCACCTAGCGGCCCCTAGAGATACCAAATCTTCCCAAAATATCCTACATAAATGTCTGATTCCCACTTTTCTAGATTATTTCCAGATCGATAATCATAAGAAGCTAGAGGTTCCTTGTCTGTAAAAAAAAAAAAATCCATCTCCTTTTTATCTACTTGCAGTTTTCACTAAATCAACAAACATCAAGGTTTCTACCCTAACTATAGTCCCTGGAAGTAGAGAAGAGGGAAGATAGAGAGTATAGATAAAATATGATCGCTACTCTCAAGAAATATATTGTCTAGGATAGAACAGTTAAAAAGAACACCATACAAAACATTGTAGCAGCACCAAGAAAGCAGGGGCAAGTACTTGTTATAAATCTTACAATGTCTATTTGGCTGGGTTCTCTTGGTCATGGTATAGTTTTTCCTGGTATGTGAAACTGACTTGTGCCTGATCCTTTATCTCATCTTGTCCACTGCTCTGATTGACCTGTTTGATCCTCAGATCTGATTTTGACATTCAGAACATCATTTTCTGTTTCCTCTTCAACATCCAGATTCCTAGCACTAAGAGCAATATTCTATGTTACTGGGATCACAGTTTCCTCCCTGTTCCTGACTACCTGTCGACCATTACAGGCAAGCACACATTACACACCAAAGTCTGACCCAAGTCTCTGGCATCATCAATTAATCTCTGACAACGCCTCTCCTCGTCATCATGTCAAATAAACCTCATTGCTGTTTCTTCAACACCTATGTATTTGTTTTATAAAACAACACTGTGTGCTTAGCAAAATGCTTGGTACATAGTAAGTACTTAATAAATCCTTGTTGATTTTTATGTATGTCTTCATTAAAGCATGTGCAATAAGATATCAGTGTTATCTGAATTATGGAATATTTAAAAATAAATATACCTTTGTTTATTTCCAATAATGTATGTAAACAACTAGTATATGACCAAGAAGTTGCCAAATAAGCATAAGGTTGACCCTCTTTTAACTAGTAAATGAGGATTATTTGCTTTCACATTCAAATGGATATCATTAAGCTGATGGGAAAAGGAAACACACTCTATTAAATGTGTTGATTATTTCCTTCCTCTATCCCCCCTCCCCCCAAATACTCTTTCATAGGCTACAAATAAAGATGTTTACTAATTTGCAATTTGTGATAATTTATACAGGACCTAGGAGAAGTTTCCAGTAATGCTCTTAAGAGGTTTATCAGAGTTACACAACTTAACAAATTTAACTATACTAACATAATTCTAATTGGATCTTTGGGGCATTATCCCAGAAGCATAAAAAGTTCCTAAACTTTATACAATTCAATTTTGAAACTTTAAATCACTTCAGGGACCAAAAACAGTCCCAAAAAACAAGGAAAGATTTAAATTGGCTTTTGTATTCAGTGGTTGATCCTTTGATGATTGCATCTTGAAATATGGAATGAAATTATACATTGAGAAGAGTTGCACTTGAAGCCTTAACAATTCCATGGGACAATCCCTTATTTGAGCATTTATAGATCCAATATTATTATTTCTGCCATGTAGCAGATTAGCAAACTTTAATCTTTCTCTAGTTATTTCACTGATAAAGGTAAGTGGGGATTCAAAGTAATAGGAATTAGAAATTCTCAATTAATTCAGTCATATTTCTAATATTCTATTCAGGCACAATTAACCTATGTGAAGAACACAAATAAGAAAAGTCCAGTGAATTAAGACGTCACATCTGAAAGTCTAGGGTACGTACCCAGGCATCCAGAAAGTGGTTCACAGTATGAAGAGAGAAATACGTAATTACTTAGTCTTTCTATAGAAACAGGCTTTTTTTTCATCTACTATAGCCATCTCAAGTCTTGGATATGATGTTCAAATTATTTTTTAATCTATTAAAAGGTATTGCACCAATGATTATAGATTCAGTTGACAGACAACAACTTAAGGTGCTACATAAATGATATCATTATCATTACTTTTATTGTTGTTATTATGATATTACCTCTGTGGCACTGTTTTTGGAGGACAGGTTCTTTGTGGTCTCCAGCAGTGATGCAAATGTGGAGAATCAAGAAAATTATTCCAGTCTTGGGTGCTGTATGCTGTTTTTGCTCCATCAGTATATGTACTGATTTTTTTATTAACTCATTTTATACATCTCTGTTTTAAGGATTTATGTTTTCAGTTGTATGAATGTGGCTTCCACAATTCCAAATTAGTTGCAACCTAGTAAAGTCTTTAGAATTGCTGAGCTAAGTAATTCATTACCTTACATTCACCTTTGGGCTGAGCTCCCCACCACCACCAAATGCTCCAGCAACAGAGAGCCTGTGACCAGGCCCATGTCAGAAGTCTCTCAAGGTGCTAAAGCTAGCCAAAGCTTGTGTTCAGTCCGCATAGAATTAGAGAACTAGGTCCCCTCCCTGTCATAAAAAAGCATCTGAGTAGTATTTTGGTGGGGCATTCACTTAATAAAAATAAAAAAGAAAGCATCAGGAATAAGAAAGTTATATCTTTTTTAAACGGTGAAGTCCATGATAACATACACCAAAAAAACCCATCTGCAGCACTAAAGAATAGTCAATATGGTTTCCCATGTTCAAGTCTATGCATGTTCCAAACCATCCTTCACATAGCTACAGTGATTTTCCTAAAGTGCAATTCTGACTATATCACTGCCCTACTCAATAAACTCCAATAATTCCCTATTACCTCTAAGATCAATGATAAAATCATCCATTTGCAGTTAAAGCTCTTCACAACCTAATCCTTTCCAGCTTTATTATGCATTACTGTATCCACATACTCTATAGTCTGGACAAACTGACCTTCTTTCTGTTCCTCACAAATGACATTCCATCTTTCATTTCCATGCCTTTGTACTTAAGTGTCTGCCAAGCCTAGTATTATCTCCTACTTCACCTCTGCCTCTTGGAATCCCTGGTTCCCTTCAAGACTCATCTCAGGTGCCACCTTTTGCATGCCACCTTTTCTGCCCTGTCTCCCACCCAATACCATCTGTCAATGCCTTCCCTACCACAAGTTACCTTTCTGTTTTGTTTTGGTTTTTATGGGTTGTTTATACCAATATATGTGTGTCTTGTCTCTAGCATCAGAATGTAAGCTCCTTAAAGAAAGGGACTGTTTCACTTTTGTATTTCTATCCCCTGTGACAAATGTAGTACCTGGTACATAGTAGGCACTTCACAAATGCATGTTAATTGATTTATTGACATGGGATTTTCAGCTATATTTAAAACAATAGTGACTATACTGAATAGGTATGAAACATACTCCTGAGCTGCTGAACCAGATTAAAATGTAACTGGAAAATATCTAACAAAATAAATAAAAATATAATAAAACATAGACATCACATTTTAAAATTAAGTCACTATGAAGCCCGTAGAGATCCTTATATATAGATTAATGGCTGGTTCTATTTATAGAGTTTGACAGCACTGCTCTACTGTACAACTTGTTTATTTGCATAGAAATATCAATCATTCCAAAGAATAATTTTGCCTAGTTAGGTATGGTACTACACACAAAATAATTTTGTCTCTTTGGGTGTGTGATCCCTGCTCCTGGGAAAGCTGAGGCTGATGTTGATGAATCCCTTGATCTCAGAAGCTCTGAGTTGCAGTAGAGCACACTAAATCTGGCACCAATATGGTGAGTCCCAGGAAGCAGGAGGCTGACATAATTCATTACCCCTACTTTACAACTATTGAGATAGCTATATATGGACATGACCTAAGCAATAAATAAGTCTTCTGTCTTCCCAGTACAAGTATCTAAGAAATTTTGGAGAACCTTCCACAATTTGTCTCACCTCATTACCCACCTGTGTGGAATCATAAGGGCACAATAGCTCCAACAGGAAACAAGAAAACATTGATAAGAATTAAAGAATTTCTGTCATTAACTTTTCATCCCCAAATTTTTCAATGTTCTCCCTAAGACCCCAGAAAATTCATAGATATGTCTAGCACATAAAATTTTTTCAGTGGAAAAATAAAACACAGGAACAGAAACAAACAAGGAAGGCCACTTAAGAACACCATATTGAGGGGGGGAACTAAAGCAGTAAGAAATTAATAAGCACCAAAGACAAGAAATGAGTACTAAGGAGCATGTAATATTTTAACTAGTAACTGAAGGCAGCATTTTCAGAGAAAACAGCACATATAGGAAGTGAACAATTTGTTAAGAGGATGATTCCAAGAATGGGTTTCAGATTTATGAACCATAGTTTCAAATTCAGGAATAGTAGGTTCTTGGCCAGGAATGTACTATACCTAACAATGACTGATAAAATTATTTGTTTGGAGGCTTATAAATTTAGTCAAGGAATTCTAAATGGAAAAGGAAGTGAAAAGGAAAAATTGCCTGAATGTATCTCCCATACTAAATACCACAAAAATTAAATACAAGATTGAGGATAAATTATAATAAAAGCCCAGAAAATCCATTATAGAAAAAAATGCAAAAAAGGATCTAGCAACACAATTCATATCTGTATACATGAAGTATGGGGCAATAAGAAAGAAAAATTAGACATCCTAATAAAAGAATACAAATTCAAACTTGTGAGGATCCCTGCACGTTGGCCAGAAAAAGAACAAAATAGATAAAGAAGGGAGGGGCAAAGAAGGATTATATTTTAAGAAGATATGTTCATGTGAGAAAATTCAGGAATAAGGAAAAACGTGGTGGCAAAGATATGGATGAATTTTGACAGAATAAAAACCAGAAGTAATACTGTTACTACAGTATATGCAGTATAGCTGAATAGACAGAGGAAGAGGGTAAATTCAGGAAGTAGATCATAAGCCTGACACAGACAGGATATAGTTGGCTTGGAGAAGGTCAATTATCAGAAATCTTTTGGAGATCTCGTTGCCCAAAACAGAGAAGTTAATTATTTCTTAGCTTCCCTTAATGATAATGTCCTAGTTTAAAAGGTAAGTGAAATAGCATGGGAGCTGGTATCCTAACCCTGATTCTCATCAACAAGGAGAAGCAGGTTGCTGGAGTAGAAAGGATCATTAAAGGACATCTTATAATTTCTAATAGAGAAAAGAAAACCCAGGAATAGAATTGAACACACATATTTTTTGTTGTTGTTTACTCATGACCAGTTCTTTGTAGTCCTATTTGAGGTTTTCTTGGTAAAGACACAACTCATTTTATAGGTGAGGAGCTGAGGCAAACAAGGTTAAGTGACGCCCAAGGTCACAGAGCTAGTAAATGTGTGAAGCCAGATTTGAAGATGAGTCTTCCTCACTTCAAGCCTGACACTATCTACTGTACCACGTAGCTGTCCACTCAACATTTGGGAAGACTCAATTACTAGGATTCAAAGACTGCATAGGTAAGAATGTGTGGTATACAATTCTATAAGGGAAGTCCATGCAGAAAGGAAACAAAGCTTTCAAAAATGAATTTCTGATTTGACAAGGATAGACTCATATGAAATAATGGAGAGCAAAATGAGCAGAACCAAGGGAACATTATATACAATAACAGCAATATTGTTTTAAGAGCAACTCTGAGACAATTCCAAAAGACTCATGATGGAAAATGTTGTCCATATCCAGAGAAAGAACTATGGAGTCTGAATACAGATCAAAGCATACTACTTTCACTTTTTGTTTGTTTTTTGGTATTTTTCTTTCTTTTGGTTTTTCCCTTTTGTTCTTATTCTTCTTTCACAACATGATTAATGTGGAAATTTGTTTAACATGATTGTGCATGTATAACCTTAAAAAAAAGAACAACTTTGAGTGACTAAGTCATTTTGGCTTTTATAAATACCCAAATTAACTATAGAGGACATATGAAGGAAGATGCTTTCTGCAGCCAGAGAAAGAACTGATAAATAGAAGTATGGAAAGAATGATTTTACACACGTATACATATTTGACATACTTATGTCTAATGGTAATCATCTCTAGGGCAGGGGAGAAAAGAGAGAAGAAAAAAGAGGAAAAAAGAAATTCACATGATAACTTTATTATATATTTAAAAGGAATAGCAAGTTGTACATAATAGATTTAGTTTCATGTGCAATGATCTTTTTTTCTACTATGATATGGAAATGCTTGTTTTATTTCACAAATAAAATAAAAAATTTTTAAAAGAATGAATTTCTGTAGATGAAAAGACTCAATTCTGATTAGAAAGATGGAAGTTGGCAAAGAGATTTCAACTCTAGGTTAGGAAAACACCCAGATAATTAGAACTATTTAGAATGGAAGAGATTCCTTGAAAGTTGGTGGTTTTCCTTTCATTGGAAGTTTTCAAGGAAAGGCTGTATGATAGTTTGTCACATATGCTATAGAGGAGAAGATCATTCAGATTGTACTAGATTCCTGTCCCAGCTGCATCTGTCCTTCAGATTTTGCCACCCTGCCTCAGTTGACTTCTCACCATGGAACTAACCTCAGCCCCTGTATTTTTCTCATGCTAGAGCATATCCTTACACTCGTGACCCCTTTCTCCCATTGGTGAGTTCCTCTCAGAACCTTAAGGTTGCATAAGGGCCTTAAACCAGCCATTCTTCTCTTTTGTCTATTGCACTTCTGACTTTTCAGACTGTATCACCATGCCCTGATGTGGGTACCATCCCTTCTCCCCTCATTTTTAGCTTCCTTATGTGCTATTACCCTCCATTAGAATGTAAGCGCTTTGAGGCAAGAGCTGTCTTTCTTTTTACTAGTATTTGTATTTCCAGTGCTAAGCATAATGACAGTGCTTAGCACAAAGTAAATGCTTATTAAAAGCTTATTGTTGATAACCAGATGACCTCTGGGGTCCCTTCCAACTCTGAGAGTCTATGATTCTGAGATTAAAGGTATATATGTTAGTCTTTATAAGCCTGCATTATGGGTCTCCTTTAGGAACTTTTATGGGCTAAAACACTATGAGTTATCTGAAGTCTTAGATAGAAATGAGATAAAGAATCTGTGTCACAAGATGATGACCATCTGCAACCTTGACATCAGATTCACTCCTTTTTTCTCAGGCGTCCCAGTATCAAGAGATCACAGGACCCTAGAAAGTAGATATGAATCTCTGAAAGATTCAGTCTAATGGGTTCAGTAGCTGTCATCAGAATAGACACGGGCAAATGTAAGCAGTCCCTTTGCAACCAACACAATCAGATAGAGAAGAAACACATGTGAAAATGCTAAGGACTCACAATCAAAGGAGACTTCATAGAAAGAAAGCAAAATGGAGGTAAGAGCTCTTATCACTTTCTTTGTTTTAAACATGATAATCAGTCTAGGTTATTTCTTCTGCAGATAGGATAAATTCTGACTAGTATTTATTCCTTACCCAGAACAACTTTCCGTTTTTCATAGAGATTAATCCACTGAATCCATTCCTAATTGCATACAGGTATACATACTCAGGGGCTGGGAAAGAGGGAGATGCCTTTTCACTGTAAATTACTTCATTGTGCAGTTGATAAAAGAGAAGAGCCCTCTTTCTGAGTACCATATTTAGGTCCTAGAGTTTGCCATTATAACAATGCCTGTTGACTAACTGATTTAGTCTTGCATGGTGAGTTAAAAATAGTTATGTCCTTGAGACCCAGTCACATGTGAGTTAGTCAGTATTTTAGTCAGTTAACAAAAACCAATGAGTTCCTGTGATGTAGAGAGCATGTTTCTAGTCATGAGAGGTAAAATATACAAACAAAATAAGCAGTAGATGTTACCCTTTCCTTCAAGGAGTTAAAAATCATCAGTGAGTATAGAAAAGACAAATCCAAAGTGAACTATACCAGGACATATATAACTTATATTTCTGGACATCTGTAGTCTAATTTTTATATGAGGAAAGTGGCAAGCGACTTTTAGAGTGATTGAATATAGGTACAGTTAGTCTGAGAAAAGGACTGGAGGAATTGGTGAAGAACTTTAACACTGTTAATTAGAAGTTGAGATACAATTTACATTAACTTGAAGCCATCAGTGAAGGGACAGAAGCATTAACTAATACAAGGTGAACAAACTTTGCCCTAGGATGCCAAAATTAGCATGATCAGGAAGAGAGATTGTACATCTTCCCCAAAGTATTGCTCCATACCTTACAATCATCTACCACCCATGTACTATGCAGGACAAATGTCCCCTATTTCCTTTCCTGGTCCCAGGCCATGTCCCTTACCAAGGGTTCTGTCACTTGCATGCACCTATCTGGGACTAATTTTTTTTACTAGTATGCCAGAATGACTACCCTAATATCAAGGATGATTTGCATTAGGCCACCAAGACTAAGAACCCATGCAATATGGTTTACTCACAATCAGCTAGCATTGTAGGCATATACCAGCCTTCTCAGTAACAGTCTCAGGGTCTCTGTCTTTCTCTTTCCACCAATTAATTTTGCCCCAGGTACCAGAATGTCTAGTCATCACTCTGTTAAGGGGAACATCATGATAAAAGCAAAGCTAGATGAAAATATTTTTGTGCCTCCAAGATAGTTTAGAATAGGCAATATTAAGGCTGACTAAAAGGTTGTTGTATCAGAGTAGGCATAAAATGGTTAGAGCCTGAGATAGATCTAAGGTTGGAAAAATTGAGACCTGAGAGAGTGAAAGTACCATGTATGTTAATTGGGAAGGGGTGAGTGGTCAGTGTCTAAGGGAAAAAAAGAACATGCTTACCAACTCTACTTTAGACATGCTTAATTTTAGATAGTAGGAATTCATTTGCGAAATATAGTACTTAAGGGAACATAAGGATCAGGTTTGAATGATAGCTAGAGTCATTAATAACAAGGAATAGTTCAAAAATAATGAGGTTCCCAAGGTATCAAAGGTTGAGAGAGGAGGGTAGAAAGAGATTCCTGCCATAGTTAAATAAAAAGCAGTACAAGAGAAACAGAAGTGGATAGTGTCACAGGCATCTCTAGCACTTAACACTTGTTGACGACTCTTTTCTTGATATTTTTCCCTTTGTTTCTGACTTTGCTCTATGATTCTCCTCTCACGAGACAACTTCTCCATCCCCATGATTGGTTCATTGTCTTTTTCTCATATCAAGAGTATGAGTACCCTTAAGATGCTGTGCTTGGACTCTCTCTCTCTCTCTCTCTCTCTCTCTCTCTCTCTCTCTCTCTCTCTCTCTCTCTCTCTCTCTGTTCAATATGTGTATGTGTGTGTTCTTATCTATTCCCATAGCTTCAATTACCATCTCTATACAGGTGACTTTTAAATTTATATGCCTAACCCTGAGCTCTCCTTGAGTTCCAATCATATAATTCCAAGTGTCTTTTGGACACCTGAATATCCTTCTAACACTTCAAAATCAACATGTCCCAAATTGGCCTTTTCATCTTCCCAAAAATATGCCTCTCTTCCCATCTTCTTTATTTATGATGATTATACCACTATCCCTCCAGTTACTTAGGCTCAAAACCTCAGAATTATCCATAACTCTTCCATCTCACTCATACCCACAGTCACCAAATCCAGACAATTCTCCCTCCTTAATACCTCTCAAAACTGCTTTTCCACTTAGTTTGCCACCACCCTATTTTAACAACCTCCTTATTCATCTTTCTTTCTCCAGCATCTTCCATCTCTAATCTATCCTCCCCATAGCTTCCCCCAAAATCTTCCTTGTATATGTCTGACCATGTCATTTCCCTGATCAAAAATATTTAGTGGTTCTCTGTTGCCTATAGTATAAAATGCAAAATTCCTTAGCTTGGAATTTAAGACCCTACAAAATGCAGTTCCAGTTTACCTTTCTAATCCTGTTTCACTACACTAAACCCATCACATATTCTACGTTCTGTCCATATTTTTCTTTGCCCTTTCCCAACACCATACATTTATAGAGAGCATCTGCTATTCCTTGGTTCTCCTTCCACATCACTATCTATTTGAAATCCTCATCTTCCTTCAAGTCCCAACTCAAGTACCACATCCTCCATGAAAATCTATGGTACACCACCCCAACTAAAGTTATTCCTCCTATCTTTAAATTTTCTTTGATTTGATCTCCCTTTTGGCTTTATTACATTCTGTTTCACATTATATTGGTCTGTGTATTTGTCATATCTTCCCTGTTAGCTTCTTGTGGGAAAGGACTGGGTCATGAATTCCATCTCTAGAATTCATTCACTCCTCATGTCTGCTGTACAGAATATCTCCCTACAAAGCTCAGGTCAAGTGCCACTATCCTATCCTGTTCCACAAGTTGCTCCCCCAAATAACTTTTAATTCATTATATATGCACACCCATGGACATATATAGTGAATAAACATGTATATATAGATGTGTGTATGTATGTATGAATATAAAATCTACTTCTCTGGGCTCATGATGTTTCCTCCTAATAGAATATACACTCCTTGATAGCAGGTACTGTTTCATCTTTGGTTTTGTATCCCCAGCACCTATCACAATTCCTGGAATGAAGGAGGCACTTAATGAATATTAATTGATGAATGAATGAATTAATTAATTAATTAGTCATTTTTCTGCTATCTGTTGGCATAATTCTTAAAAGGGTTAGTGAAAACAGCAAATGCAGACCCAGAAATTTCAAACTTCATCCAAATATAAAGCAGTGGTGATCCTGTAATACTGAAAGAATGATATGCTTGGTACTCTGAATTCTTGCAGGTGACAAACAGGAAATAAATGGAAGGAGCAAATGAGACCACCTATGTTACAAGATTTGTTCTCCTAGGACTTTCTGCCCATCCAAAACTTGAGAAAATTTTCTTTGTGCTAATCCTAGTGATGTACTTCATAATTCTTCTGGGAAATGGTATTCTTATCATAGTAACTATCTATGACTCCCACCTGCACACACCCATGTACTTCTTCCTCGGTAATCTCTCCTTCCTGGACATTTGCTATACAACCTCTTCTGTCCCTTTAATTCTAGACAGCTTCCTCACCCCAAGGAAAACAATTTCCTTCTCTGGCTGTACAGTGCAAATGTTTCTATCCTTCGCTATGGGAGCAACTGAGTGTGTCCTCCTGAGCATGATGGCATTTGATCGCTATGTGGCCATCTGCAATCCCCTGAGATATCCCATCATCATGAGCAAAGTTGCCTATGTGCCAATGGCAATGGGATCCTGGATAGCAGGAGCTGTCAACTCAGTTGTGCAGACATCTCTTGCAATGCAATTGCCTTTTTGTGGTGACAATGTCATCAATCATTTCACTTGTGAGATTCTAGCTGTCCTCAAACTGGCCTGTGCAGATATCATAACCAATGTGATTAGCATGGTAGTGGCAAATATGATTTTTCTAGTTATGCCAGTTCTCTTCATTTTTGTTTCCTATGTTTTCATCATTTCCACCATTCTGAGGATCCCTTCTGCAGAAGGAAAACGCAAAGCTTTCTCCACCTGCTCTGCCCATTTGACTGTGGTTATTATATTCTATGGGACCATCCTCTTCATGTATGCAAAACCTAAGTCTAAAGATTCTCTTGGAGTGGATAAACAACAAATATCAGACAAACTCATCTCCCTGTTCTATGGTGTGGTGACTCCCATGCTCAACCCCTTGATCTACAGTCTGAGGAATAAGGATGTGAAAACAGCTGTGAAGAATATGTTAACTCAAAAGCTCTTCACTGAGTGAATATCATCAAATCATAGAACAAGAGAACTAGAAAGAACATTAGAGGTCATCTCATCCAACACATACCCCCTCCACCATTGTTTTTTTTTAACAGATGAAGAATTGAACCTAGAGTGAGGATTAGGGCAAAGGCTTTGGCACCTTGCCCTAAATCTTATAACTACTTTGTAGCTGGTTCTTAACTAGAACATTAAATATATTTAAAAATTCAAAATAAAAACAAGTTGCTTGCAACTAGGAGCTGTTTCATTCTTTGTCTTTGTATCCTCAGCATCTAGTACATTGCCTGACACATAGTAGGTACTTAATAAATACTTGTTAATTGATTGATTTACATCTGAAACCCCAAAAGAAAGAATTTGATATGACATATTTGCCAAAAAGTTTTCATTATGCAAAACTAGAATGTAAAATAATACCATCCTTTCAAAATTCTTTATCTTGATCACAAAATTACAGTTTTAGCACATAGCAAGTAGCATTTGTGCAAAATAGTTAGTAGCTAAAGAGCCACATGCCATCTGAATACAGATGTTTGTATTATTATTTTTAACTCTTCAATAGAATAAATAATAGTATTTTAAAATGAATTTATTTCCCTAGAATGACATTCTCTTATTAGTCATTGTCTTTTTAGGTGTTCTTCAGAAATTCTTACAATTTTTTTTCATTTACTACCTACTGATATTGAACTCTGAAATTTCAACTCCTGTAACTCATGCCTGTGAAACTTAGTCTATCAGTGCCATGCCAGAAAACTGAATCATTTCCACTCGAATTGTCTTAGGAAGATTCTGAAGATTACTTGGCAAGATAAGGTACCAGACACTAAGATCCACTCTTTTGAGCTGAAAAAACAAGCATTCAAACTCTACTGCAGAGAGAACAACTCTGAGGACCTGGCCACATATACCAAATGCCAAACTCACACTTACCCAAAAGACTATTTTATGAATAACTCACACAATGCAAGCACTCACATGATGGTAAGAAGAAACTGTACAAGGGCCATTTTGAAGAACTTTGATATCAACTGTGAGACATGGAAAATGTGGGCACAGGATCTTCCAGTCTGGAGTACCTGAATCAAAGAAGGTGCTGTATGTACTCTATGAGCAGAGCAGAATTAGTACAACAGAAACATGAGATGTGCAAATCTGGATACATCTCTGTCCCAAATGTTTAAATGCACTACTTGGGGTAGAGCCTTCCAAACTCATATTGGACTGTTCATTGACAGCTGAACACACTGTACCCTTACCTCAATATCATGTTGTTGTTTGGCATCTTTGAAAACAAAGGATGAACAATATGTGTGTATGTATGTATGTATGTGTATGTATATATTAGTATGTGTGTATGAGTGTATTATGTATGCATATACATGCCTCATCCCCCACCCTAAAACTATCATCTCACTACCAAGTGGTAGAATTTCATCATCAGTCCCCTAGAATCATGAGTGGTCATTAATCATAGTTCTTACAACTTTAAAAAGGTATTTGTCTTTACATTTATATAATATTTTATTTTTAGTTTTGCTGTGTAGGGACCAATTTTTAATTGGGGAGTGTTAGCTAGGCAGCTCACTACAATATTGGGGCAAGGAAGGAGACAGACAATCTCCCTCAAAACAGAGCAAGATTTATTTAACAAGAACAAACTTAAAAAAACACAAACAGAATCAGTAGGATTAAGGGAAAGGAAATAAAATGGGGAAAGGGAAATTATACAACCTGAACAATACCACTGTCCAGGAATCAGCTGAGAACACACAGCAGCGTCCTGTCGCCTTCCAGCTTCAAGCTAGAATGGCAAAAAACCTCCCTTCTTCCCAGCAGACCCCAGGCTGACCACACACAGCCCCCAGCCAATTGGCTGGCCACTCTGACAGTCACATGACTGCCCTCACTGGGCTTCCAATCATTATAATTTTGCCAGGCCCATGTAAGCATCAGTGAGTAGTGATGATGTGAGGTGTCAGTGCCATGGCGAAAGCTACAACTAGTGGGTGGAGGACTGTGCGGCTTGCGGAGCCCCAGGCCAGTGTGAGTGCCGAGGTTGTCGTTTTTTTAATTCTAGCCAAAAGATGGGGTCATAAAAACCTCAAATAACAATTTTTGCCACCACAAAAAGAGCTATGATAAATATTTCTGTTTATCATGGGTAAAATTTAACAAGTTAAGGTAATTTTTTGACCAAGATAACATTTATTAAAAGGAGCATGTTGCCTGTCAATAAATGAGTACATTTATTTATGCCAAAGACCCCAAACAGATTAAAAACTGCCCTTTTATAGCTTTTGAGAAATAGAAAACAAAGAACAAAACAGGTTTACAAAGCTGAGGTGAAGGAAACAACATGATTGCTTAGAAATTTCATAATGGGGTCTAGCACCAACTCCTTCCTTCCCTGTGACAAAGGAGTATTCATTGTTCAAGTCTACCTTCGAGATTACTGATAATGGCCCAGACTTTTGGACATCAAAACAGACATCCTCAAAGAATAGCTTTGTGGTAGAAAGATTTGTTTCCTTGATCCCTGGCACATAGCAGGCGCTTAATAAATGCTTGTCGATTGATTGGCTGAAGGACAGGTGTAGTTCCAGATATGGCCACAAGGTGAAAACAAAGGATACTATAATGGTACCTGTTTGAATTGACCAAATGATTCATTCAAAACAATTTTTTTATGAAATATTATACCTGACACTGTGGGGATATAGAAATATGAAACAATTCCTCTCCTTGAGGAAATTACAATCTACATTCACAGATAAGAACACATGAAATAAGTGAATGACTAAACTGTATATTTCTATAATGACCAAATCAAACATGTTTTTAATTGACCATCTATCCAAGGCATTGTGCTGAGTGTCATGGGGATACAAAGTATAAAACAAATACCTACATTCAAGGACAAGTTGTGGGGTTAAGATACAGAAAAGAAGTAAAGGAAATTTAAATATAATTTTTAGGGCTGGAAGGAACCATAAAGATTGAAACTCTCATAGTACAATCTTCTCACTTTCCTTGAGGAAAGTGAGATTCTTAAAAGGAAAGTGACTAATTCTACATCACACATAATTGGTGGAAGAGCAGATACTAGACTCCAGATCCAAACATGTTCTGGAATGTTAAGGAACTGGTAACTGCTGGAGTTTTGTATTAGTTATTTTTTGTTGTTGTTGTTCAGTTATTTCAATCATGCCCAACTCTTCATGACCCCATTTGGGGTTTTCTGGGCAAAGGCATTAGTTATTATTTTATGTCTAATCCCTCTGTTGGACAGTAAGCCCCTGGAGGGCAGGGAACATGTCATTTTTTCTTTTTTCCATTTCTAATACCTAATTTAGGATCTTACAGTTAATCTACACTTTATGTTGAAATGAACTGGAATAAGACTGGAGACATAGGTTGAAGTCTGATTATAAAGGGCCTGGAATGGCAAACTAAGAAGCTTAAACTTTATCCCTTAAATAGTGAGGAATCATCGAACAATTCTGGGCACGTTAGAGACATGGTCAGATCTGTATGTTAGGAAGATTAGTCTAGTAGCTGTATGAGTGAACTGCAGCAGAAAGAGACCAGTTGTAAATAGGAAGCTATTACAATCATGTAGGCAGGTAGTGGTCACAAAATAAATGTTTGTGTAGGGGAGTTAGTGGAGTGAAAACTCAGTAAGATAACTGTGTGACATTTCAATATTTGAAGTATCTTCCACCTCAAACTTAACAGCTAAGTGGCCCAGTGAATAGAGTGCAGGGCCTGGAGTAAAGAAGACATCTTCCTGAAGTCAAATATGGCCTCAAACACTTAGAGCAGTATGACCTTGGGCAAGTCATTTAACACTGTTTGCTCCAGTTTCCTAATCTGTAAAATGAGCTGAAGAAAACCCCAAACGGGGTCACGAAAAGTCTGACACAACTGAACAACAATCACCTCAAACGCATTGCAATATATCCATAATTTGAGTTTTCAAGAGTTACTGTGGGTCATCACCCATTAGCCAATCTGAATCTTAGTGAATAAAAGTCCTGAAAGATGATAATATTAGCTGTCATTTACAAAGTGTTTTAGTGTATAAAGTGTTTTTATATGTTATTTGAATCTCCTAAAAAACCATGTTGAAATTCACTATCCATGAGGGTAGGTACTTTGGGGACTGACACTTCCCAGATGAGGAAACTGAATCAAACACATCACTACTGCCAGAAATAAGACTTGAACCTAGGTTTTTCCTGATTCTAAAAGTTCAACACTCTTTTTGCTTTTGCAAACTCCTTGAGAAGTGATAAACCTCTCCAAACTTAGATAGGTTGGTCCTCAGACAAGAGGTCCGCAGTGTGGTTTAGAAGACAAAAAAGTAATGCTAGCCTTGACTGTGTTGAGAAGTAGTGTCCAGAAGGTGGGAGGTCTGGCTATACCCTGCCCAGATCAAACTATATCTGGAATACTATAGTCAATTCTGGGAGATCCACATTTTAGCAAAAACATTGACAAAACAGAACAAAGACATCCTGAAAGATTAGAACTAGGATCGTAAGAGGTTGGAGACCATTCCAGACAAAAAAAGGAATTTGTCCGGAGAGAAAAAAAAAAGTTAAATCAACTGGAGACCTTCCTTCAAATCCTGGGGAAGGATTTTTCAACTTGACCCACAGCGAGTAAAGAACTAGAAGCCATCCTACCAAATTGCAAAGAAACAGATCTCAGATATTTCAGATTTTCAACTCCCTTCAACCCAATGAAAACCCCTTGAGGGAAAGGTTTTGTTTTTCGTTTTATTTGTATTCCCAGCCTTAGCACGGGTTCCTGGTTTAAAGCAAAAGCTTAATAAATGTTTTGTCTCATCAGATTTGTAAATAAGGACTTCCTAACGATCAGAGCCATTCAAAAACAAAGGGGGCTCCAGTGGAAGGGGAGAGTCGCCTGGCCCTCACAGGGTCTTCAGGCCTGGATAACCCAGTCAGGGATGTCATCAGAGGGATCCGTGTTCTGATGCTGGTTGGAGTAATCCTCCTGCCCTTGCCCAACGACTCAAGACATTTTGTGAAATGGAGCATCGGCTTCTCAAAATTAGGGCTGCGGCTCAGATTACGACACTCTCCCAGACCAGTCATGGCACCCCTTCCTCAAGAGCCTGCCACGCCCGCCCGCACTAAAGGTATGTAACTCCCCAGGTCAGTCACAAGGGAAGGAATGGCAGGTGCCCACGTGGGCTCCGGAATGTTCCACACTGAGAAAGCCCCGGCCCTCCCGACGGGGCGGGGAAAGGGACAATCTTCCTTTTCTACGCTTTGTTCTCCTTAGGATTTTGAGAAAAGGTGTGGAGAATTTGGAGTCTTGAAAGGAGGGTGGGGAGAAGCACCGGTGAGCACCGCCCCCAGAGGGGGCTGGAAGAGTTAGCCTTGTTTCCCTACTCCAAGTCCGCTCCTAGAGGAGGAACCCCGCGCCAGTGGCAAAAATGGCGTAGCTGCCGGCCGGAAGAGGGCGTGGTCTGGCGCGCCTTGGGCAGGGGAGGGGCGGGGCTAGACAGTTTAGAGGCGGAGCCTCTCAGGGGGCGCGGCAGTTGGTGGAGCCTCTGTCCCAGTGCTCCCTGGGTCGGGGGTGAGGCTGGTGGTCTTGCTGTTGCAGCTCGGCTGCCCCGATCCGCCCAGGGCCCTGTCGACCTCGCGTCACATTCCAGAGCTGCGGGGTCCGCACGGGATACCCCGACCCCCTAAGTATCCACTCCCGCCGCGCGCCCCTGGGGCCAGCCGTGAATGAAGCTTGGCTCACCTGGCGGTTTGGGGGTTGCCCCTGAGCGGCGGCCGCGCCCCCTTTTGCACTAAACCCGGAGATGGAGGAGGAATCCTCGGAGGAGCCCGGGCCTCCGGCTCCCGACGAGGCTCCCCCAGATCCTAATAGCGGAGATGACCCCATCCCCGCGTCGGAGAAAGGTGCGACGTTCCCGGAGGACTCAGAGGCTCCGCTGCCCAAGCCCGGAAAAGAAGCAAAGGACGGGGCCGCCAAGAAGCTCTGCGGGTATTTGCTTAAATTCGGTGGCAAAGGGCCTATCAAGGGCTGGAAATCCCGCTGGTTCTTCTATGAGGAGAGAAAGTGCCACTTGTTTTACTCCAGGACGGCTCTGGATGCTAATCCCCTGGGGAGTATCGACCTTTCCACTGCTACCTTTGATTGCAAAGTGGAAGCCGAGGAGGGGATTTTTGAGATCAAAACTCCAAGTCGAGTTATTACCCTGAAGGTAAATGGAATTGTTGTTATTGGCTTGCCTTCAAGTCCAGGTAAAATTCCACATTCTACTGGAAGCCTGTCCCGATCCCCCTTAATTCTAGTGTTTTCCCTCTGTTTACTTATAATATATCCTATATATGGCTTGTTTTTACCTCAATCAATAAACATCTATTAAGTGCCTATTATATACGTACTTGTTTTCGAATTGTCCTCCCCATTAGCCTGAGCTCCTAGAGAAATGGGACTATCTTTTACCACTTCCTTTCTATCTCCAGCAGTTATCTAAGTGCTTGGCACTCTATAGGTGCTTAATAACCGTTTATTGACCTATCTTTGATCTGTAAAATTTGGCTTTGGGTATATAACAAAATCAATGCCATGGGTCAAACTTTTTACTTTTTGGAAAGGATTGTTAATAAGAGGACTGTGCATTTCTCTTTCCTAATTAAAAGTGAGACCTCGTGGAGATAAGAGGTGGAGATTGGAATTTTTATTCTTGTCTGCCTTCCTGCCTTTTGTCTCTACCGGAAAGGTACTTCCTGCTGAGAGTCTGTGGGGAAAGCAGAGCTCCTTAGAGCCTTTGATTTCTTTGACTGTCACTGGTAATTTGATTGTTTTCTCTTGATCTTCGCTGCTGCAGTTGTTTAATTTGCATAATGTCCCTCCTGGGAATATTCTGAGGGATATCTGTAGAAGTTTAATTTACCTACGTGACTAGGGTGTGGTGGTTTAGGGATCGGGTGCTCCTTGGGATCAAATTGATTTAGGAGGGGTTCTGATTACGAGAGCTGGGACTCTGAGCACACTCTTTAGATTGGTTATTAAATGGTACTTCAGAGTCATAGTCACTTGCATTTATAGAGGCATTTAGCTGTACAAAGTACTTTAAACTACCCTATGAGATGGCTAGTACAAACTATAATTATTCAATAAAAATCTTTATGGGTACTTCTTTCACAGATGATAACTCCTATGCATTGTAGTAATAATATAATATCGTGAAATAATAATCTTCAAAGAGAGGTGAGGGTTGAAAAATTCAGTTTCCCATTGTCAACCTTATGATAAGCCTCTTAGAAACTTTATCTTGGTCACTTCTCAGACAAGAAACTTTCAATCTGCCCCTTGGCCCTGTATTCAGTCTTTACATCTTGGTTTGGTATATGCCCAAGCTTGGGCTCTGTTGGCTTAGCTTTCAAGAATGCTGGTTCAAGTTTAATGCTAATGCCTTCCTTATATTGATTATCTCTGATTTACCCTACATACTTATTGTTTGGACCTAGTTGTTTTCATGATACCTCCCAGTTAGAAGATGAATAGTAGATACATAATAGGTGCTTATTAAAGTGCTTATTGACTAACTCACTGGCTCACTAGCATACAGTGATCAGACTTTAGAGTAGGAGCTCAAAAAATATACAGATATTATAAACAAAGCTCAGCCTATTAAATGGAGTTTGAACTTAGCTCTTTTGATTATAGGCAATACAATATCCAGGACTCTATCCAGAATGATAGTCCCACTGGGAACCCTGGTCATAGGATCATAAATTTAGAATTTAGGAGTCATCTACTCTAACCTCCCTCATTTTACAGAGGAGAAACTGAGACTCAGAGGTTAAATAATTTGCATAAGGTCACACCACAGCAGAGCCAGAGCATCCTTCGACAAATTCAAATACAATGTTCTTTCTACTTTATCCATCCATACTGCCTTGTGCTTTGTTCCAGGAACCATATTTCAGCAACCAATTCAACACACATTTAAATACCTGGCTATGTTCAAGGCCAGGGACTGACCATATATATAATTTTCCTGGTCAGAAACCTTTAGTGATTTTTCTATTGCCTATAGGATAAAATACAAAATCCTTAGCTTGGCATTTAAGGCCCTCTACATTATGACTCTCATCCACTTTTCCAGCCTTATTTCATGCTACTCCCCATCACAGACTCTTGTATTCCATTTAAACTGGTGTAGTGAAATAAGCACTTTGGAAATAGAAAACATGGACAGAAATCCCACCTCAGTGACATTTTCTGCTTGTATGACCTTAGGCAAGTCACTTAACTTCTCTGGCCCTCAGTTTCTTCCTCTGTAAAATGAAGACATTGGACTACATTGTCATAAATTCCCTTCTACCTCTAGATCTATGGTCCTATACTAGACCTCATTTCTTCACTAACACAAGCCAGTCCCCATGCACTCCTTCCTCAACTCTGCCTCTCAGGTTCATTTTCTTCTTTCAAGGTTCCAATTAGGTTCCAATTCCTCTGTGAAGCCTTCCATCATTCCTCCCCATCCCCTAAAAAACTTATTACTACTTTTTCTACTTTTCATTGTATGACATCTGTTTGTGAATACGTTAACTCCTTCCAGTAGAATGTTCTCTCATGCATGGTAGGGACTGTTTTGTTTTGCTCTTTCTGCCACTAGCAGAGTGCCTGTAGTAGGAGAGGAGAATATAGGGAAGGGAAATGGAAGGAATGCACATTTATTATATTATTATTACATATCTGGGACTCTCTGCCCCATCCCCACCTTCAGAGTGTGAATTTCAGAACTATGTGCCTTACACTGACAGAGAAAAGCTATCACTTAACCACTAGATCTTATAAGGACTATCTGAACTAAAAAGATTGTATATGGAACTAATGTTTATGTCTGAATTTTAAATTATGTGAAAGAGAAACTTTTGTATTCCTGGTAATTTCTGTATATTTTGTGTCTCACCCCACTCTTTTTAAACATAAAATATTAGTTCTGGCAATTCCTCAGTTGACTGGAACCAAACTAAGCAGAAACCCTCTATTTCATACCTGTGTGACCTTGGGCAAGTCACTTACCTTTCTGGGCCTCAATTTCCTTGTTTGTAAAAGGAAGAGTAGGACCAACTAATCTCTGAGGTCCCTTCCAAATCCAACTCTATGATTTTATGTTGGAATTTAAGTTATCCTAAAAAGAGGTAGTTACCATGCCTTTCTCCTGTCTCTTACTGCTTCCTTTAAAGAATATAGAGATAACAAGAACCAGCTTGCTTTACAGGAATCAAGTATTAAATCTAATTTTTGTAACTTCTTAGGCTGTCAACAAACAAACCATGATGTACTGGTTGCAGCAGCTTCAGTTGAAGCGTTGGGAGTATAACAACAGTCAGCCTGGAATCCTGGTCTCAGGGGACACTGATGAAGCTTTGCCTGGAAATGTCTCTCCTCTGCACATCACACTAGGTATCAAAAGATAATTTTTCTTCTGTAGTGTGCCCTTACCTTTTTACCACATTCTACAATTGGACTCTATAATTATGTTGTCATTATAAAAATACTGGGAATTAGGAGAACTCTTGGCAGCAGAAACAGTGCCTACATTTTAAGGCAAGTCAAGTCAACAAGCATTTTTTAGGTTCCTACAAAATATGCTAGGCATTGTGCTAAGCACCGGGATTTTTTGTTGTTGTTTTGTTGTTGGTGGTTTTTTTTAACACAAAAACAGCCCCTGACTTCTGGGAGGCATTCTAATGAAAGAGACAACCTGCAATAACTATGTACAAAGAAGATTGTACCGGATAATTTGGAAATAATCCAAGAAGGAAGGCACTAGCATTAAGGGAAATTAGGAAAGGCTTCTTTCAGAAGGTAGGATTTTAGCTGAAACTTGAAGGAAGCCAGGAAGCAAAGGTGAGGAAGGAAAGTGTACTAGGCATGAAGGACAGCCATTGAAATTGCACAGATTCCAGAGAATGAAAACTTGGAGGAGCAGCAAGGAGACTAATGTCACTGGATCATAATTCAATCCAAAAAACCTTGATTAATTGCCTATAATATGTCAGGCACTGTGCTAAGCTCTACAATTAATAAATAAAAAGACAGTCCCTTGTCCTCAAAGGTCTTATAATCTAATAGTGGGGAGAAAACACAGAAAAGGAGGCTGGGGGTGGGGGTAGGGTGACACATGAGGGGATATCTTGTTCCATGGAGGGTAGTGGATGCAGAGTGACATGAGTATCAATCCCATATCCCAGTCAGAGGACAGAGGGGTGGTGTCTAACAAGGCTTCTATTAGCAGCATGGAGATGAGATTAGAGGAGATGTACTTAACATGGAAGAGGCATCTTTGTGGAAACCAGGCAGAGCAGCAGATGCAGAATAGAAGGGCTCATAAAAGAAGTGTATTGTTGTTTGTCTTTCTAGGAGACAATGGCTTTGGGAGTTGATATCATGACTTGCAATGAATTGGATTTAAGTGAAGAAGGGCAAAGCAAGGTCATTAACTCACTCCTCCAGAGCCATCTGAGTCCATTGGCAAGATATAGATAAGGATGACTGGAGATGGCCCTAGATGTTTAAGGCAATTTGGATTAAGTGACTTGCCCAGGGCCACACAGCTAGTAAGTATCTGAGGTGAGATTGAACTCAGGTTCTCCCAACTTCAGTGCTGGTGCTCTATCCACTGCCATCTAGCTGCTGGGTAATATACCTGTGCTTTAGGCAGAACACTTTGGCAGCTGAGTAGAGGATGGAATTGGGGGGGGGTGGCGGGGAAGGGGCAGGTTTGAGGAAGAAAAACCAATCAGAAGGCTATTACAGTAGTCCAAATGTGCGATGATGAACACCTTCATGTGAGTGGTGGCAGCAGCATCAGAGGAGAGAAGAGACCTTATGTGAGAGATGCTACAAAAGTAGAATCAATGGGACTTACTATTGAAGTCACCCTCTAGGTTGGTGAGAGCACATCCCTTGGATATGTAATAGGTTTATTAGATAGGACAGGATCTTCTTTGTAAAATATAGCCCTGCAGCAGAGCAAAGCCAACTGGCATTTATAAGGATCAACCTATGACCTTGACCTCTTTACCACCATATTCTAGAAGTGATATAAACTTTTTCACTCTAAGAGTTGATGAATTAGAAAGGGGGAAAGAAAACATTGTTATTAACTGTTACTGATAGGCAAAGTCATAGTTCCATATATGATATTAACTTGACATTGTCAGATTGCCACTTGACTCATTGCTGTGTATTTAATTTTATCTTCCTGAGCTTTATAGCCATCTAGAGTTAATTGTGATTTTTCTCATTAGTAAATTTGTAAACCTTTTAACTAATTAGCTGGAGCTTTATCCCACCTCATGAAATATTAGTTATTTAATGAAATGAAAGAAGTCTCAAATCAATAAATATTTATTTAAGCACCTACTATGTGCAGGCACTGTGCTAAGCTCTAGGGAATACAAAGAAAGGCAAAAACTGTCCCTGCTTTCAAGGAGCTCACAATATAACAGAGGAGCTCAAAATCTAATGTAGAATCATCCTTGCCTAATAGTTATTACTCTTAATTATATATAATTAAATAAATATTAAAATTACTGCATGTATACAATTTATTAATGAATGAAAAGATCAATAGACATTTAACTACCTAGAGTGTTTTGGTTATGATCATTGTCACATATCATGACCTCTCAGACTCTTTATAACAATAGTTGACCACTCTTCACTTATTTGGAAACTCAAGTCTTACTTTGGTTCGATCCAGATACTGATCAAAGTCTCTTAAGAATCTTCTTAATATTTCTGTTCAATATTAGTCATTTCTTTGTTTTTTCTTCATTGATCTTAGTTTTTCCAAAGTACACTATACTTACCAGTTCTTCACAGACGTTTCATAGGATTCAGTTCATAAAGTTTCTTTATAACATATCAAAACAAGATAAGGAAGAAGTTCCACATCAGCTTCTTCCTCTTTGTATTCTTCACAGATTCCTCCTACATCATGGGTCAAAGAGAAAATATACACCTCCCTGACTCCACAGGGAGAAGTACTTTACATTAAGTGATGTTCTCAACTTCATAACTGCCAATACAAACATCCCATCCCACTTACTTCTATATTTTTAAAGAGAAGATAATAATTTCCATAGCCTCTGAAAAATAGATATTAGATATGAGTTACGCTAACAACAATGTTATATAAATATTATGTGTTTTTTGAAATTTCCTTTATCAAAAATAGAACATCTTCACTTATTTTACCCCGTTTTCTGTCCTGTTATTTGCAAGTCACCTATCATAAACCCAACAAGGAAGCCTTCTATAGCTTAACACAGAAGTTGGAGAAATTTTCTCACCTGAAAGTGAATCCATTTTCCATGGGCCTACTTCATTCTTAGTTCTTACAAGAAATATAGGAACCCTCCCAGGGGACAAGCTACTCCAACTCTATCAACATATTGTACCATGAAAGAGAATGTTCAGAAAACATGTTATATGTGTTTAAAAGTTAGGGCCTCAAAATAAATTATATATTACTTCGATAACAATAATCATATACTTTTTAATACAAGGAAATATAAATACCTTATCCACAGTCACATAGGAAGTTAGTTTTCAAACACACATGTCAGTTTAAAAGCTTTTTTAGCCTTAGCCACATGTAATTAATATGTTATATTTACATATAGATTTATTTTCAAAATGATTTATATATTTCATTTTATCCCCATAGCGCCTCTGTGAAATAGGTGAGCAAATACTACTCCTATTTTGTAGCTGGAAAATAGGCCATTCTCTTAACTTTCTAAGCTTAAGTAGATACAGCTAGAAGTACTTGATCTACCACTGGCACTTGAGTCTAGGCTTTCTGGCTTGACATCCAGTGGTCTTTCTAATGTATCATGCTGCCTCTCCAATTTTGGTTTCTGGCCATGGTACAGATTATAGCTGCTTGACACT
Organism: Dromiciops gliroides; assembly: GCF_019393635.1. Classification (NCBI taxonomy): domain Eukaryota; kingdom Metazoa; phylum Chordata; class Mammalia; order Microbiotheria; family Microbiotheriidae; genus Dromiciops; species Dromiciops gliroides. Next base: position 616,779,446 of record NC_057861.1, on the reverse strand, counting down.
TGAGATGTCCTTTGAGGCTGCCCCATCATCAATTACTTTGAAGTATATTTCCAGTAGTGGTAGTGAATTTGTGGTTACCTGTCCTAAAGCTTTGTGATGAAAAGTGTACATTTGTGAGACAGAAGACTTAGCTGGGGTTAGAAGTTCACAGTGTGGCACTGAACAGAGCAAAGCCATCTGGCTTTTATAAGAACCTACCAATGACCTTGGCCCCTTTACCACCATATTCTAGAATGGGTGTCAATTTTTTCACTCTTAAGAGTTGATGGGTTAGAAAGGGGGAAAAAAAATTTCATCATTGTTATTAAGTAGCAAAGTCATAGTTCCATATGTGATACTAGCTTGACACTGTCAGCTTCTAATGTGCTTGAGCTATGTCCAAAGTTGTATTTGTGCACCTTAAGTCACTCAGGGATCCTCTTACACATGTGCAGGTTGACTGAATTTCAGTATTGTGACTCCTACCTGCATTTCCCCCTTCCCTCACCTAGATTACTTAGCTGCTCTCCTCCAACCCCAACCTAGTGTGTGCTCCAGGCTACTTCTGACACTGATGGGCAGGAGCCAGAGACTAGAAGGAGAAAGAGAGCCAGCCAGGGAAGGCAGCCTCACAGCAGCAGTCTCTTGGCAGCTGTTTCACTGTTGCTATGAGGCCACAGTGTAATGGCATACAAGTGTTGAAAACTAGTTGGGGCCTCCTGACCTCAAGTAGAAAGATAAAAGAAATCTGCAAGAAAAGTGTATCACCTTTTGAATCTAATTTGAAATAGGTTTAAAAACAACTACACACACACATTCATGACCTTTATATAACTACTGGAAAAATGCATATGCAGTTAAACTCTTAAAACAATTTCCTTTTATGACTAAATCCAACTCACTTGAAAATGAGAAGAGAAAACTTTGGAGCTACATAGCATTGGATTGGCATTTAGAGCAAAACTTCATCTGTTTGGGGCAGCTAGGTGTCACAGTGGATAAAGCATCAGCCCTGGATTCAGGAGGACCTGAGTTCAAATGTGGTCTCAGACACTTGACACTTAACTAGCTATTGTGACCCTGAGCAAGTCACTTAACCCCAATTGCCCTGCTCCCCCCCAAAAAAATTTCATTTGATTTTGTTGTTGTTGTTGTTGTGAATCTTTCTAAAGTTTTAAGTCCCTAGAGACTTTCACTAATAAAGATTCTTTTTACTAGGATGTCTCCTTTTTCCCACTTCCTTAACTGTCTCATCTCCTAAATTCCAACCCTGGTTTCATAGACGATTGCGTAATATGTTTGAACAATTCCAGATGATTAGAATGAGACTGGTGACAACTGAAAAGCCTTGAGATAGCTGAGACTTATACTGGAAACTGACTAACCAGAAGAATCAGAATATTCTTAGTTTTCATACCCATTTTTCTACTGTTTTAACAGGCCCCCTTAATTTATGTGTCATTTTACTTAGAACATCCTCATGTAATTGATGTTCTCTTGTACAATATCTAAATAGTATGAAGAGAGTGTATACTGTGTTGCTTTGTCTCATTAAGCCTAATCATAATTATAAACCATACATACATTTAAGGCTTTAGGACATGTTCACAATCCCTTTTAATCTTACTAGGCATTCTAAAGTCATGTAACCTTTCCTTCCTCCCTGTCTCCAAGAAGTCATACTCTAATGCTTCATCCTGATCCGGAGGTGACACAGGGCTCTTGGCAGTTTTACCAGCTTCAAAATTATACCAGTCAGTGTCACAAGTGGGATTTACGCCCTGATCTGCATGCCTCCAGAATCTATCTCTCTCTCCACTAGAGCAGGAATCCCCTCTTCAGGACCCTAGCAAGTGTCTCTCCAGTACCCACTTAAAGACCTCTAGTGCCTAGAATCTCATTTACCTCCTGAGACTGTCCATTTCACTTCTAGTTAGTTCTGATTGTTAGGATTTTTCCTTATTTCAAGTAAAAATGTGCCCAACTGTAGCGATTGTTCTAGTTCTGATCTCTGGAGCCAGACAAAACCATTCTAATCCCTTCTCCACATGACTACCTTTCCCATATTTGAAGGCAGCTACTGTGTCTCCCATAAGTGTACTTAGGAATGGAGTCAGAACGTGATAAGTGGAATAAACAAGGACCTAGAAGAGGGAGAGCTTGTAGCTTGGGTGATCTGGAAAGGCTCCATGAAGGAAGTGGAATTTGGTGGTTGTGCAATGACAGTGAATTAGTCAGATTGTCAGCTCTTACAGGTAGGATTGCATGAGTCTCCTTCCCTTCCCCCCAACCTCATTCTTATACTTAGTTCAGTTGGCCTTCCAAAAACACTATTTCTTCTTATATCATAATATCTTTTTTTTGGGGGGGGGTGGGTTGAGGCAATTGGGGTTAAGTGACTTGCCCAGGGTTACACTAGTGACCTGTGCTAGTAAGTGTCAAGTGTCCAAGGCCGAATTTGAACTCAGGTCCTCCTGACTCCAGGGCCGGTGCTCTATCCACTGCGCCACCTAGCTGCACCTATATCATAATATCTTGAATACTTTCTTATTGCTGCTATTTAGTCCCCTTTGGGTGGATCCCCACTCACTTGCACTTAAATTGTGTGTATATCTCAAGTACATATGTCTGATCTCCTGTAACTAGGAATTTATACCACTTACTCACCTCATCTGTTTTACCTGTCTCTGGCAGAAAAGCCATTTTCATATTTTTCTACTCTTCTCTATGTCTTGCTATACCCTTAAGATTTATGTTGAATTTCAGGTGCCTCTATGTCATGCATGTACAAATATTCCACAAATAGTTGTGAATCAGGGGCTAGCGCTCAGAGGAGGGAGAGGGAGAGTTCACAATTTAAAATAAAAGTATGTGAATTATCTACATTGGTTTAATAATAATAATAATAACTAAAGCCAATGCAACAGATGAGATCAGTGAGAGTGTATGGAGAAACAAGAGAAGGTTAAGAATAAAACCGGGAATGTTTAGATAGGCTTCTGGAGGTCAGGAACACCAGGCTTATTCATTATGTCTCCTCCAGCATCTCGCACAGTGACATAACATATTAGGCATCTAATAAATGTTTGTTGAGTAAATGAATATTGAATGTAGGATGTGCAAGAAAGAATAACAGCCGGATGAACAGAAAGAAGCAACTACCAAAAATGTAAGGGGTTAAAGAGAGTGAGGTAAGAGAAACAAGGGGTTTGAAGTTCTTCCAGGTTCTGATAGTAGGTTTTTACTAGAATCAGGTTTTGACCATAATCTTAATAACAAAGAATTCTTTCTCACCATCACTTCATTCCACAGGTGTTGGATTCCTAGAATAATAGATATGGAGGAATGTGAAAGTAGATCAGAAGTTAGATGCATCTACTGTGCCAATACACATTTAGTGTCAATTAGAGTAGACCAGATGGGAGCATAAAATTTAGTAAAATATTATATGGTTTAGGGAAGCACTGGAAATGGAACGTTTTTCTCAGGAAAGCCATGATAATAAAGGAACAAAGTGTGAGATAAACTTCGCAGTTCCTATGATGAGCTTTAAAAACTTTGCAGTTTTGCAGATAGTAGACAGTGCTAGAGATGGGCTAGAACAGTTCACATAAGCTATTTGGGGAGACTGTGGGAAAAAATGGATTCTATGTGATTATTGAGAGTAGAACCATGGCTTTAGCTTCCAAGGCACTAAAAGCATGGTTGATCAATAAAGAGTCCATGGAGGATCATAGGGTCATAAATCTACAGCTGGAAAGGACCTTGGAGATCCTGTGATCCAATCCCCTTATTTTATAGATGAGGAAGCTGTGACCTAGAAAGTTTAAGTGACTTTCCCATGGTCACTCATATTTAGGAACAGAACAAGGATTAGAGTCAGGACTTGAAGAATGGTTAGTATTTCAAAAGTCAAAAGTAGGAAAAGGGCACCCCAAGCAGAAGGTACAGGAGGAGGACAGAGACAGTAAGTAGTGTCTGGAGTATGTAAAAGGGACAATAAGTAGGAGTTTTTCTTTAGCTTAGTGCATGTAAAAGGTAGTCATAAGACTGGAAATGAAGAGAGGCAACCAGTTATGAAGAGCTTTGATTGACATCCTAAAGATTTTGATTTTATTTGGTAACCAGTGTGAGAAACCACTGATGGGATAGAATGGTCAAGGAAAGGGTGCGTTGTGGGGGGAGGGGGGAATGACTTGCTCAATAATTTTCTGGAACTCGGTGGCGATGTGTCAAAGGCTCATTTATTTTCATTCTCATGAGAATGGACACTTACTTATAAGTGCTACAGCCAGCAAGTGCAGAGTGCAGGTTTACAGGCCCCATTTTAATCCCTAGTCCCTAACTCTAAATGGACCCTCCCCTTGTTCCTTACTGGCCGATTACTTAAGGGTTACAATCTATGGGGAAAGCTAGCTAGCCAGAATGCAGTATTCTTAACCCTAATTTCAATAATTATTCTTTGGGTTCTCAGCTAATGGGGGAGATGACACAGGGACATTTCTTCAATCTTCCCTTATATGGACACAGCCCAGAAGAGGACTTCATTGAGACCAGCTCAGGGCTACTTGAACCATGTGATCTGTTTGCTGGAGGGGAGGGAAGGTGGTCTGAGACCATTGTCCTCAAACAGGTCCAGAGGAGTGTAATTTGAATGGTGACAGTTATATCCTTATTGAGAGGAGACCATTTCCATTTCCTTTCCTCACTCTGTGTGTGTGTGTGTGTGTGTGTGTGTGTGTGTGTGTGTGTGTTTCAAGATTAGGGAAATCTGAGCATGGCTATATAACAAGATGAGAAGGAATCAGTAGAAAGGGAGAGATTCAAGATGCACAAGAAAGAAAGGATGATTGATTGATAAAATAGGAGGAAGTAATAAGAGATAAATGCATAAGTGAATGGGGTTGGCTTTGCCAAGAAATAGGGCTACCCTTTCCTCTGAAACTAGAGGGAGGAAAGAGGAAAAAAAGGTGAAAATACTTAGGATTTTAAAGGTATAACAAGTAAAAGATATCACAAAATATGACCTTGATCTCAGTAAGGGAAATTGATGTCATTGACTGAGCATAAAGGGTAGAGAGAAATTTTAGGCTTGAGAAAAGAATTTAGATTTTGAACTGAGAAAAATAAAATAATAAGATTTCTGAGTAGTAGTGAGTATACAATTGATGTTAAAGTGTTCAAAATAGAGTTCAGTATCTTTCCCACAAAACCTTCCCCTCCTCTAGACTCCCCTGTTTCTGTCAAGAGCACCACCATCTTCCCAGTCTCCCAACCAGATTTCATTTTAGGCTCCTTACTCACACTTACCCAAAGCATCCAGTCTGTTGCCAAACTTTGTGGTTTCTACCCTCACAACAGGTTATCTACATCCCTTTCTTACCATTCACAGTCAACCCCCTGGTCCCGGTCCTTATCACCCCACCCCTGGACCATTGTAGCAGCCTGCTGGTTGGTGTCTCTGCATCAGGTCTCTTCCCACTCCAGTCCATCTCCGCCCAGCTGCCAGTGATTTCCCTGAAGCAGATCTGACTCTGTCCCCCAACTACACAATAAAACTCGGCGGCTCCCTATTATTTCCAGGGTTAAATGAAAGCATCCATTTGGCTTTTGAATCCCTTCCTACCTTTCCAGTTCTATCATGGCTTATTCCCCTCCTCTTAGTAAACTATGCAGCGGTACTGTCCTTCCTGTTCCTCACATATGACTCAACACCTTTTTCCTGCTTGTCTCTATGCTTGGAATGCTCTCTCTCCTCACCTCTACTTCCTGGCTTCTCTAGCTTCTGTCAAGGTTAAGCTGAAATCCCATCTTCTGCCCGAGCCCTTTTCTGGTCCCTTCTTTGCCCCTCATGCCTCCTCTCACTGATCAGCAGTCCCTTCCCTTTGAGATTACCTCCCATTTATGCTGTATACATCTGGCATGTACATAGTTTGTTTGCATGTTTTCTTACCCAGCACTACATGAGCTTCTTGTATTTGTCTTTTTCTCAGTTCTTAGCCCAGAGTAAACACTTAATAAATACTTGATGATGGACTGACAAATTTGTAATAAATGAAATGGGGTCAGTTTTGAGATCGTATCTATCAGCACTCAGCAGCAAGAACCACAAAGTCAAATGAGGGGACTTGAAGAGTTGAAAATGAGCTGAATAGGAATCAAAGAAGGTCAGAGAGATGATGGAGTCCAACTTGATGGCTGGGGAATTTTTTAAGTAGGCCATTTGGTTAAGACTGAGGAAAGGGGATAAGTGAAGCCAGAGTTGGGCGAAGGGAGAAGGAAGGAATTAAAAGGAGAGGATAGACTGGAAGAAGTTGAAGGACTAGAAGTGAGGAGGGCAAGGAGTAGGTTCAGCATGAGGGAGTTGGATGGTAGAGGGATAAGAGAGTGTTGTCTATGCAATTTTTGAATTTGGGATTTTGGAACAGACAGTGCCACATAATGGTCGGGTCTAAAGAGTGGCCCTGCTGGTATACAGCTACAGTAGAGTAGAGATAGAGCTCTTCAAAAGAGGTCAGCTAGTCCAAAGTGTAATTCCCATACACACTGAAGTATGGGAGATTGATAGCCAGGATAGGGAGAAGAAGAGAACTGTGAACCAGGTGCCAGTATCATTGAGGAAAGTCAGGAAGGCAGCTGCAATCCTGAGGATCGGAGGATGTCACCTGATGACATAACCTTTGAAGAGGGAAGTATTCTTTGGGGGGGGGGGCGGGGTGTAGCAATGTGGGAGTATCATTGGGAAGCAGAGTATCCAGACCCCTGCTTCAGGCCTTCATAACCAGGAGGAGTAGGTGGATAGACAGCCTCTCGAAGGAAAGCCAGGCAGATAAAAAATAATTAACATTCAACATGCATCTAAACATGGGCTTTTCAAAGGACTATAACATTGGATCTATTTGTTTCACTTTTCTTTTGTTCTTCTCTGGAACTAGATGATACAGAAACTGATGAATTTTTCTGCCCTGTGAAAACACCAACTGGTCTAGTAGGCATAGCAGCTGCTTCTCAACCTGTTCCAGAGATGCCCACTACCCTCCCAAATATTTCCCTCAAACACCTAGGAACTGAAATACAGTAAGTATTCAGAGAACTGGGATAACTAATCTATAGACTGTTACCTTCTGATACTGCTAAAAACTGTAATACATGTTTATATTAAATGAACTTCACAATTACATCTGGGTGATGGAGCGAACAGAGTGCCAGGCCTAGAGTCAAGAAGATTGGAATTCAAATATTACATCAGACACTTACTAGCTGTGCGACCTTGGGAAAACAACTTAATCTCTGTTTGCTTCAGTTTCCTCATCTGTCAAATGAGGATAATAAGGGGCAGCTAGATGGTGCAGTGGTTAAAGCACTGGCCCTGGATTCAGGAGTACCTGAGTTCAAATCTGTCCTCAGACACTTGACACTTACTAGCTGTGTGACCCTGGGCAAGTCACTTAACCCCCACTGCCCCGCAAAAAAAAAAAAAAAATGAGGATAATAATAACATCTACCATGCAGGGTTGTTGTGAGGATTAAATGAGATCGTAATTGTAAAGTACTTAGCAAAGTGTCTGGCACATAGACACTATCTATCAGCATCATCATCATTGTCGTCATCACTTTCATTTGCTATAGTCACAGAGTTTTTATAATAAATTTTACAAGTAGAAAAACTACCAAAATTACAATGCAGCAAATAAAGCAATAAAAAAATTAAAATGAATAAAATTCGTATTTGGGGGTGAGAAGGCAGAATAGTGCACTGGGCTTGGAATTACAAGATCTGGGTCCAAATTCTCCCATAGAAACCAGCTATGTAAGCATGAATAAATCACTTAACTCAAGGGTTCTTAACCTTGTTTATGTCATTATTCTCAGAATGTTTTCAATTGCATGAAATAAGATACATATAAAGGAGACTGACTACTGAAACAGTTATCAAAATATCAAAAAACAAATTCATGGATGTCAGGTTAAGAACGCCCCTGACTTGATTTCTTAGAGCCTGTTTCATCTTTAAAATGAGAAAGATAATAATTTTACTACCTAACTTACTTGTTATGAGAACACTTTGCAAACCTTAAAGGACTCTATAAAATTGTAAGTTATTATTATTTTCCCTGAACAACCCATCACATCAGTCTTTAAATACTCTCATTCAGTCACTTAACCCCAATTGCCTCACCAAAAAACAAAAAGGGGGGGGTGGGAGGCAGCTGGGTGGCGCAGTGGATAGAGCTCCGGCCCTGGATTCAGGAGGACCTGAGTTCAAATCCGGCCTCAGACACTTAACACTTACTAACTGTGTGACCCTGGGCAAGTCACTTAACCCCAATTGCCTCACCAAAAAAAAAATAAAATACTCTCAATCGTACCTCTGGAGGATTTCAGTATTTCTCTCTTTTGTTGATTTCCATTGCCATCAGCCCAGTTTGGGCCCTCATCATCACTGGCCTGGACTCACACTAAACTTCTAACTGGTCTACCTTCTTTAGGTCACTTTACCTGCCAGTTCATCCAGGCTATCCCCAGTAATCTTCCCAAAGCACCTCTCATCACTGGAAGCACTCTTCCTTTTGCTCTCTCCTCCAGTAATGCTCCATGGCCGACCAAATGAAGTGTAACTTTGGCATTTATGCTTGGCCATAATTTGGCTCTGACCTGCTATTTCAGCCTTATCTTGGAATCAAGAAGATGTGGGTTTGACTACATCAAACACTGACTAGCAATAGAAACATGGAAAATCTCTCTGAGATGCCTCAGTTTACTCATCTGTAAAATGGGGATGATAATACTTGTAGTACCCACCTTACAGGTTCTCATGAGAATCAGATGAAATAGTTGGCCTAAACCAGGGCTTCTTAAACTTTTTCCACTCATGACCCCTTTTTACCCAAGAAAATTTTTATGTGACTCTGGGAATATAGGTATATAGAATAGGTGTACGTAACCTTTTACTGTTGTCAAATTTTTCTCAACTCCCACATTCAGTTATGCCACCCCACTTGGGGTCTTGACCCACAGTTTAAGAAGCTTTGCCCTAAACAATATGACAAACCTTAAAATGTTCTTTGTGGCAGCTAGGAATATTACATAAAATTAGAAATAACTATAGCACTTTATGTGGCTTAGTCGGCAAGCCAAGAGGCCGAGGTTCTAATCCCGGCTGTCCTACTAATTAGCCGCACACACAAAACTGCTGGCCGGGTGGGCTGCAGAGTTAGGTTGCATGTTCTCATCCCAGTTTTGTGTGTGCAGGAAAAACTCTCCCAGGCAGAGTTTTTACACGTCTAGAATCCATTTGTTCTACCACTCTCTACAATGGCTGTTCCATTCTTGTCTCTCCTCAAGCTTCCCACCCTCTCAGCATAAGGACCTTGACTCACACCTCACCAGAAACATTGAGTCCATTTAATGAGCGCTTCCTCTCCTTGTCTCATGTCACTCACATGTATTCCCCCGCAATCTCCTCTTTAACCCATCTCATATGAAGGGGTGGTCCTTTTTTGCCAAAACAAACCTCCCATTGCCTCCCATCTTCTCTAGAAGATTATCTTTGCTGTCATTCCCACTCTCTAGTCTTCAATCTCTTCCCAAGGTATTGGCTCCTTTCCTGCTACCTACAAATATCCTTAGAAAACCCTGTCCTCATCCTGCCATCCCAGCTAGTTATACCTTTCCTCCTCTTCTGTGCTAAACAAATTGAGAAAACCACTGTCTCCACTTCTCACTTTTTTTCTAAACCCTCAGCAGTCTGATTTCTGACCTTATCATTCAACTGAAACAGCTCTGAAAAGTTACCAATGTTCTAACCACCAAATCTGTTTTCAATCCTCAATAGAACAAAACTTTGCCTTGCAGGCTCTTTTACAACAAGGTATCTCCCATCTATTTATCATTCTTAGATGTAACAATGGAAGTAATTCTATTCAGTGACCCTCTCATAATGAACTTCAGGCAGGGCAAAAAATAAGGCTACACAAAGAGGAATTCCCTGTGAATAGTGAAGTCTTCAAGCTATTTCTGTTTGTAAATGACATTGTATTGTTTACATGAAGCCTTGAGACCCTGCAGAGTCTCCAGGGAGGGATCTGTAATTATTCAAAGGACTTAGTCCTAACCATTCAAATGGGGAAGACCAAATGTGGGTCAAGAATGTCTCCTGAATTTCAACATGCATCTGAATGGACACCCCACAGACCTTGTCCAGCAGTATCTATATCTGACAGTACAAATGAACAATGAATTGGGTCCAGAGTTGAAAAGGAGAGTTGACTGGATTGCTTGTGGTAGAGTAAAAAGTACTTTTACTGACTTTAAGCTTCCCAGAAAGCAAAGATCCTTCTTTTCAGTATAAACATTTAGCTGGTGCTTCTTTGTGGCAGTGAGGCTTATAACACTACTGTTTCTGAATAACTAAACAATGATGAAGAAAGAAGAAAATGATGACAAGAAGAGATAGAGACTGGTCACATGATGAGTGAGGGATCATGAGCAGGTGGCCAGAGTACTCATGCTGTCCTCTTCGTGTTGAGAGAAATCAAAAAACGATTTGAACATACTGGTAGACTTCTCTAGGGAGGAGTCACACAGCATAGTTTGTGATCTGTATGTTGTTGGAGAGAACTCTCAAATCAGTGAGATCACAGATTGGACTGCATTTTAGATTTAGATTAGGTTTTTTTTGCATCTAAATAAACATTTTATGAAGTGAAGCAATTAAATATAATTTATAAGAATTATAATTTCAGCAAGGTGATGAGGTTGTACAGTGGATAGAGCACTGGGCCTGGAGTCAGGAAGACCTGAGTTCAAATCTGGCCTCAGACACTTCCTAGGTATATGACCCTGGGAAAGTCATTTCACCCTGCTTGCCTCAGTTTCCTCTTCTGTAAAATGAGCTAGAGAAAGAATGGCAAATCACTCCAAGTATCTCTGCCAAGAAAACCTCAAATGGAGTCACAAAGAGTCAGACACAACGGGAAAAAAAAACCAACAACAAATTTGAATAAATGTTTTAATATGGCTAGGAATTCTATTTGAGTCTTGTGTTTTCATTTCTCATGAAATCAGATTAATAACTCCCCCTTTCAATAAGATGACTCTCAGTCCTCCACTAAAGTGATTCACTGTGGTGTGAAAATGAGCTTGTGTTTTCAAAGATGGCATGGGCAGAATTCCTACCAAGATAGCAAGGCTTTGAATAAAGGCCTATCAATGAAATAATAGTAGCTGAGATGATAGTGATGACAAAGAGAGCTAGCATTTACACAGCATTTTAAAGTTGGTAAAGCACTGTAAAAATAATATCTTATTTAATCTTCACAATATTCCTGAAAGGTAAGTGCTTTTGTTATACCCATTTTACAGATGAGGAAATAGATATAGGTGCAGATGAAGTGACTTTCCCAGAACATAAGGCTTCCAAACTTAGATGATCCTGGATTTGAACTCACCTCTTCCTGACTCCCAGGTCCAGGAACTAGCCTAACTAACTCACTAGGGAAGATACTCATCACCAAAGTTTTGACTACCAAGTGATTTTATTTTGGCTATGTTGTTAATTAAAGCACCTACTAAGTTGTGGAAGGGTTGTGAGCTACATCAGTAGAAGGAATATCGACAGAGATGAAATCATGGACTCCTAAAGTAGTACAGAAGTACGTACATGGTTCCTTCTCCCTCTTTTCCCCTTGGTGCTGTCCTTTGAGGATTCTGCTACCTCTTGGCTGGCAACAAGCCTGCTTTCAGATCCCTTGCAAAGTCCACAGTGATCAAGAAGGGAACCAGAAAGTTCACTGGACATCAGCCAAATCAGTGTATCAAGATCAAGAGGAACTTGGAGAAACCAAGAGTCAGGTAGGGTAAAGTTAATCAAAGGGAAGGTCTCTGGGGTCTTGATGCCTATAATTAGTTATTAAATCAATAAGGGCCCAAAGCATATGCCACCCAGCTGTTCAGGATGCTCCTGATGTGTAACCAGTCTTACTGTGAGGAGATTGTTCAGTGTTTCTTCTAAAAGTCGGGGAGAGAGCACCCTGGTGGGCCATCACAGTCACTCATCCCATTTGTTAGATGGTTCCATAAAGAATCCTAATCTTACTGTTTATTATCTCTATTATTAATCCTAATCATTCTAAAAGTTTGTCCTATTTTTAATTTAAATTGATAGCTTTTGATGCTGTAGATGTTTCTGTGAATTGTTGATCAGTACAGCCATCTCTGTAGTCTGATGATTCATTTATGTTCTTTCATAGCTACATGCAAAGTGAGATCTCCTTTAATGCCATGTTTAAGTAAATCCAGCCAGTGTCAGTAAGGCAATTTAAAAGTGGAACTCACAAAAGAAAAAGAAAGGAAGGAAGAAAAGGAAGGAAATCTTTGGTGATAAGTCACTTCCTCTTAAGCCATTTCTAATAAGCCACAAGAAAACTGGGGCAAGAATGTAAAGGCTAAAGTACTCTGGACAAGAAATGAGCACTTTGCACCCTTGTTCATATCTCCGGAGTGTGTAACTAAGCAAGAACCTATTAATTGATAAATTTCAGCAATCTTAATATATACTTTTGCACAGAGAAACCTCCAGGCAAATATTCATTTATTCAAGAATTCACACATTTATATGCACAGAGTTCATAGTTAACAAGGACGGAGTTCTTTAAGGAAATATAAAACAAAAAATTATTGATGGAGTTGAAACCCCAGATAAATGAGGAAATCGTAAGATCTTGGTGTTTTCATGAGTTATATCACCAGACCTTAGGTAAACTGCATCCCAGGATGCTGAAAGAACTTGAATATATGATTCCTGAGTTGATGAAATTATGGGAGAGGAGCTCTTGTGGAAGGGAATAAGCACTTATATAGCACCTACTGTATATCCCAGTCGTTGTACTAAGCACTTTACAAATATTATCTCATTTGAGCCTCACAGCAAGCCTAAAAGGTAGGTGATATCATTGCCCTCATTTACAGTTGAGGACACTAAAGCAAACAGGTTAAGTTACTTGCTCAGGGGCATGGAACAGATAAGCAAAGTCTACTTGAACTCAGGTCTCCCTGACTCCAGGCCCAGCACTACCTAGATGCCTTGTAGCATATATTTTTATAGGAAGATTTCATAGGATCATTGCTCTCAAGTTGGAAAGGACATCAAAGGCCATATAGTCCAACCCCTCATCCTACAGATGAAAAAACTAAACCCCAGAGAGATTGTCCAGATTCACAGAGGTAGGATTTGAATAAAAAGGGGAATAGCAACTACTATCTAGGATGGTTTCATCAAGAACCATTTCATTGAAAAAAGATGTTAATAAGCTGGAGAGGGTTCATAAGAAGGCAAATTAGAGAAGGTCTCAGCTTCATGCCATATGAGAATCAAAAGAAAGAACTGGGGGGCAGCTAGGTGGCACAGTGGATAAAGCACTGGCCCTGGATTCAGGAGGACCTAAGTTCAAATCTGGCCTCAGACACTTGATATTTACTAGCTGTGTAACCCTGGGCAAGTCACTTAACCCTCATTTCCCACCCACCCCACCCCCCCCAAAAAAGAGAGAAAGAACTGGTTGTTTATCTTGGAGAAGAGAAGATGGGAGTTGGGATAGTAGGGAGAAAACATGATAGCTATCATCAAATATTGGACATGGGCTCGTGAAGAATTGATTTCCTCTGCTGTGCTCCAGAGTACTGAACTACAAACTTGAAACCAGGTCTTATACCTGGCTACTTTAAAATTAGAGCTATCCAAAATTGAAATGGTTTGCCTAGAAGTAGTGAGTTCCCATCAGTGTGGGCATAGGCTTTAGGCATAGGCTGGATAATGATTTGTCAGAGATGCTCTAAAGGGAAAATATCTTCAGTTGTGGGTTGGACTAAATGACCACTGGAGACTCTTCCAATTCAGAGATTCTACGGATTACGCCAGAGCTGTGCTCACATAGATTGCCAATCCCTGATGCTGTCATGATAAAGTGGACAAATTGCAGAATGCTCAACAGTTCCTGTTGTGTGGTGAAACTTTCCAAACTAGATCAACATGTTAGCCATGTCTGAAAACATATGCCTCTTTCCATACTCACAGTCCATCATCTCTCAACTAAGAGACATTAGACATACATGATCATCAATCCTTTGAAGCTCACTTGGTCACTGCAAATTGTTCTCTCAGTTCTCTATGTCCTTCTTTCCACATTAGTTCATGTAAGCCTTAAGTTTTTCTGAATTCTTCACCTTCATTTCTTACAATGCAGTAAGATCCATTATACTGATTTGCCACAATTGGTTCAGTCATCCCCCTGGTTGAAGAGCATCCGCTTTCTTTCCTTCTACTTCTTGGCTACTATAAAATGTGCTGCTATGAATATTTTTGAACATGTGAGACCTTTTCCCTGTAGCGTGTAAAATTGTATGTGGTCGCTTTGACCTACTTGATCTAGTAATTATGAGGGGAAAGGATATACACAGTTTATTGACTTTTATGAATCTAATTGGTATTTTAAGACACCTTTCACACAGTCTAACAAATATTATTAGCACTATCATACTTTTACTACATGTCATCTTATTTCAATGAGATTGGACTTTGATTTGCTCTTGCAGTTATTTATTGCATCAATGTAATAAGTTATACTTCAGTTATTCAGATAGCTAAAATACTTTATTAATGACAATAGCAGACATAAAGTGCTTCAATCAGTTTACTTTCTCTCTTCTGTACCTCAAAATAACAACATAAGGTAAGTTATACAGATATTATTACCTGAGTTTTACTCAAGAGGAAATTACAGCTCACAGGATTTAAGTGACCTGCCTAATATCATACCACTAATGAGCCTAAGGAAAGAGATTTATACCCTTTCTCACCTGGTTTAAAATCCATTGTTCATTGATTCATTAATGTAGAAATTGTTTTTATTTTACTGTTCCATTATTACTAAAATTATTTGGCTGTTTCTCAATAAATCATAGGTAGCAAAGTACAGAAAAACAACTTTTTTAAAGAGGATTCAGATCTGTGATTTTATCAATGTGGGGAGATCCTAGTGTGGAAAATCCTTCTACCAATGATGCAATTTATCCTTTCATTCCTCAGATAGCTAGTATGCCTCAAATCTTTCCCCTTCCATTCTGTCCTCCACTTAGCTGCCAAAGTCATTATCTGAAAACGTTTGTCAGATGATGTCAACTTTTACTTGATGAGTTCCACTCATTCCCCATTACCTCCAGGATCAAATATAAAGTCCTCTGGCATTTAAAGCTCTTTACACCCTGACCCCTTCTTACTGTACAGTCATTACACTTCATTTTAAATCCCCATTACATCACTTTCTTCTGTGCACTCTGTGACCCATCTACACTGACTTCATTGTGGTGCCTTTACATTAGCCATGCCCCATGACTGGAATGCTCTTACTCCTCCCCTCCACCTCCTATATTCCTGAGCTTTCTTCAAGATTCAGCTCAAATTCCATCTTCTGCTGAGGTGGGGGTGGGGGCACGAGGGTTCCTAGTCCCCCTAGCCATTATAGATTTGCCTTCTAATATTAGCTATCATTTTCTTCATGTATCTCAAATATAGCTATTTGTTTATATGTTGTATCACCCATTAGAGTATAAGTTCCTTAAGAGCAAGGGACTATTTTTGCCCTTTTTGTAACAGTGCTTTGCTCAGTATTTTGCTTAGTAAATGCTTGTTGACTGACTAAATGTGACTTTTTCTCTAGGCCATTGGCCCTTAATAGGGAAGAAAAAAGTGCCATGCCATATTGATACTGCCTTTTTCATTCATACTTTTTTTTGGGGGGGGAGTGAGGCAATTCGGGTTAAGTGACTTGCTTGGGGTCACACAGTTAGTAAGTGTCAAATGTCTGAGGCTGCATTTGAACTTAGGTCCCCCTGAATCCAGGGCTGGTACTTTATCCACTGTGCCACCTAGCTGCCCCTCATTCATACATTTTAAAAAATATTTTTGGACCATCTACTCTATATGTTATATTGTTTCTTCCTATGCGCAAGGATCTTGGTTAAATTTGAGACTCACTTCACTTTCCTTTTGTTATTGTTTTGCTTTCAGAAACACAGTGTATAACATCTGTAGCAACAAGCAGTCCAGGGGAAATGGCCGTGTTTCCCAGGGGGATGAATCCCAGAAGTTTGGGGAGAATCAGAATGAGGAACAACACCTACAAGTAGACCCAGGACTTGCTGGTGCTCATCTCTATAAGCTTTCTTTCATGTGTCTGTTTCTTACCTCTTTAGGTTGCAGACAGCACAACTACCTTTACTAGCGTTATTTGGTAGTGGGTCCAAGGGAACCTACAATCAGTCCATCAACAAGCAATTATTCAGTCCTTACTGTATGCCGGGCACTGTTTTCAGGGCTGGGGACACAAAACATGAGCTGTTGTGCACTTTTAGATGAACTCAAGATTTACTTGGTTGGCAATCACTTAAGAAACAGCTCTGTTTTCTTCTGTCGTAGCCTCCCTGGTTTCTTTTGACTCTGTCCAGAAGATCTCAGTGGATTTTTAATGATTATCAAGGTTAATTGAATCCTTTATTTGGATGTTGTTAAGAAAAGGATAAATAGTGCTCTTTGTAAGGGGAGGGGTGATTTAAAATGAGACTTACTTGAAGACAGGAAGAAGAACTGAATGACTTTTATGTATCTATTCAAGTCCAAGGATTTAATGACTTATTAGTGAGAATGTGGGTTACTGATAACCTTCAGTAGAGGTAAGAGGGTTTAGTTTACTTATTCATTCATTATCTATTTATTGTGAAGCTGAGTGTCCTTATTTCTCCCAGACTGGAAGTACAGTGGCTACTCTTGGTCACCAATATGCTACTGATCACAGAAGCTTTAATTTATTCCATTTCTGCCTTGATCCAGTTCACCCCTTTTCATAGGCCCTCCAGATTAGTGCCAGACCTGATTCCTTTAGCCCTTCTATAGCTCAGAACTCCTAAGCAACCCACCAGACTCAGACTCCCCAGCAGCAGGGATTGTAGGTGTGCACCACCATGCCCAGCAGGTTAGCTTCCTTGCAGAACCATTTTAAGCTTCAAGTAAAGCTGGTACTTCTACATAGAAAGATGGGATAGTGGTAAGAAAAGGACTATAAAGGTTATTTAAAGGGCCCTAGACATCACAGGAAAAACTATTGACATGTGGGTTCCATTGCCTACATTATGGAGAAATCTCAATAGTCCAGGATCTTAATAGTGTTTTATAAGCATTGATTCACTCACCATCCTAATGCCCAACGGGAGTTTGGATTAACTTCTTTCTTAATCAGATTAATAGCTGCCTCTCAGCAGTTTATACATAAGAAGTCTATGATTAGAAAAATAACATTTATAATTGTTATTAAAGGGAAGTTACTAGATATTCACATTACATCTCCAACTTAATTTCATACATCTTAACACACAGCTTTCTTACCCACTTGGCCTGAAAAGAGAGTTCCTCAGAGTGCTTGGCACATAATGGGATCCTAATAAATACTTGATGGATTGATCACCTGATTGATCATGTATTTTTCCAGTCCAAGAGATACCAACAGCTTGGGTAGTGGTGGAAAAGGAAGAATTCTTGCCAAAGTACATAAAAGAGGTAGACACATAATTGTCCATGTGGCCAGAGAGCTCAGGTTTAGGATTATGTTCTATTAAATCTATGAAAGGAAGAAAGAATTTTCTAGGCAGTGTGCACCCAGAATAGAGAAGGAAGATTTCTTGGGCAGTGCCAAGAATGGGAGTAGCCTCAAGAATGAGCTTCCCTTTTAATAGAAAAAGTTAAGCAAAACCAGCTGACAAAATGATCATGTTTGACAATGAATGCACCATTCTACATCTGTAATCTCTTAGTTGTCTAAGGAAAGGAGGGAGGTGCTAGTCCTCAGTCTCTTCTCCAAGTCCAAGATTGGCCATGACAGTTTGCCCACAAAGTTGTATCTGTTTTATATATACAACTATATATTTGTGTGTTATCCACTGCCTCCCAGCCCCCTTAGAATATAAACTCCTCAAAGAAGAAAAGTAGCTTTCACAACTATGGATAAGGGAAACATTCGTTACCAAAAAACGGATAGAGCAGATCACAGAAGACAAAATGGACACTTTTGATAAAGTTAAAAAGTAAAATTTTTAAGGTGACTTCCTGGTATCACAGAGCAGAGAGGGAATTTAGAGATCACTTAGTGCAGCCTCTTCATTCTAGAAATGAAGACACTGAGCTCCACAGATAGGAAATTATTTGCCCCAGCCCCATAGCTACTTTTTAAGGTCACTGTCATTGAGGATGACAACCCCCTTTCACATTAAACACCAATTGGTAAAGTACTGCAGCAGAGACAAAATTTTGGTCTAATTTAGAGCATGGGGCTGAAAAGTATGGCTTTTCTTATGTGGTTATTAATATATTTTAATCATGCAGCAGTAGAAGTCAAAGGGCCTATCTAGAACACGCACTTGGCTCTCTGAGATTGCATTTAACAATACTTCAAATAGTTTTTCAAAACTGCAGAAACTCAGTTTAGCCTAAAAATTTTTCATTTCTCATATTTTCTGATCTTCCCCTCCCTTTTCTTCTCATTTCCAGCTTTTCCTTCTCTTTCTTTACATCATTTGATAAAGAAACTGTCACATCTCTCCAGAGCAAATATGTATGTGGGTCCCTATAAAGACTCCTATGAACACAGGAGAATTTTTTTTAATAGAGAGAGACTGTTTTAGCCTTTTAGATTTACTGGCATTATTTTAAGCCTTTGAGAATAAGGGCCTTTTTGTCGACTGTTCAGCAAAAATAGAGAATATCTGGTTACTATCTTCCACTCAACCTTGTATATAGGAAAATACTGTGATTACTAAGTCAATCCAGAGGCTTTTCACAAATGAAATCATCTGTTACTTCAGTTCTTCCTTCTTAGTGCAGGACATTTCAAATAATTTGTTACCTTTCCCTAACCCAGTAGCATATCTTCTGCTTTGTAGTGTTACCCTAGTAGTATTACTAACTTCTAAATGTCCCCTCTTAAACAGGGAAAGAAACAGAGGAATATTCAAGATCTACCCAGAAGTCAGGTCTGACAGCAAATTTTATTCAGAAAGCCAAAAAGCAGAACAGTAATTTCCCTGTCTTTACTGAAGGCTTACGTGAAAAAAATGCTCAGGATAAAGTGGGGGCCCTTCAGCAGCAGGTTCTGATGCTCACAGAGGATTTAAAGTCTCAGAAGGTAAGTTTTAGCTCCATAAATGTCTTTTGGCATATTTGTAACCTTCTAACTTGGTTACCAACAAATAAGTCTGTTACAACAATGTTGAAAGAACATTTTCCCTTGTCTCTCTCTTTACTTGGAATTCTGTCCCTCGTCCCTATACCTACTGAATTCCCACCCAGCCTTTGTAACCCAACTCCAATGTGATCCCTTTCATGAACATGTTCTTTTTCTTCCTAGTCAATTCTGACCTTCCCTCTTTGACCTCACATGACTTTATTTTGTAACTGTCTAATGCATTATCTCTTGGAAGGTTAAAATAGTGCCATGCATAATGTCATATATATAATTAATGATGTCTCTGTACTATCCTCTGGCTAGACTCTAGGTTCCACAAGGGCAGTAACTGTTTTATTCATGCTGAATATCTTCTTTATCACCTAGCACAATGCTCTGTATACTGTATACTTAATAAATATCCCATGAATAAATGAATGACTTCAGCCAAATGAAGGAAAAAATCATTCTAAATTATTTTAAAATCTTATTTCTAAAATATTTGAAAAATTATGTAGTATATTAATACTTCCAGGAATATAAAGTTAATCAGTCACCAAGTATTTATTAAGCACTATCTATATGCCTGACACTGTGAGCAGTGCTGGGAATACAAATGCATTGAACTAAATAATCCCCATTCAAAAGGAAATTCTAAGGATGGAGCACTTGAACAAGGCTTAAAAATGTGTTTTCAAGGACAGGTCCTTTTCAGGAACTGCCTTAATAAGCAGTGTTGTATCCTTATAGAAACCCCTGATGTAGCAGTACCTGGGATATTGCTTACATCCCTGATCACCGACAAACCATAACAGATCTAGGAAAGAAAACAACTTAAAATGCCTAAAGAATCCTAACAATATTGTGACATTTTCATTGCGAAAAAACGGAAAATAGAGTCGTAATTGAAGTATATAAATCACGAAGGGACAGGAACAGACTTCTTCATCAAATCTGAGAATTTGAGAACTATGGGCAACCCCTTGGAAACTGAAGGGGAAGTAGTTTTAAGACAAAAAAAATCTGAAAGAGGAGGATCAGTAAGTCATGTTTTTTCTAATTTTCATATAGTATTCCCATTTCTACATATTCTCATTACTAAGTAAGGATATATAATACTCATAGTTTCTACAAAATAAAGTTTACTACAGTTCACTTCAGTTTTCTTCTTCCTCTGTCAAAGCTTTCCCTCAGAGTCTCAGTGTAGCCTAGAGGTTTTTACAGCACCTGACTGTAAAGCAGTGCTCATCTATACAATATAGAGCCTGGCCTCAACTAATTTTGTGTGTCTGAAGATACACTTACATTAAGTTTATTTTTCATTGCTTTTCATCTGCTACAGAGTCAGTAATAAACATAAATTGTTGTCTCCCAGAGAACGTACAGGCTGAAGATGTCTTAGATAAATTAATGGCAATTGATCTGTACCATGTTTGAAGGGAAAATTATGTCCTCAACCTTAGGAACCTGACATTGTGGAAAACAACACAAATTTCATGCATTTGTTAAAAGACTAAATACTGGATAGTTCATGGGGTCCAACTCAATTTAGCATTTGTCATGTTTATATGTAAAAATTATTTGTAATTAGCATATTTATAGCATGTTTATAAAATGCTTGAAATTTTTTTCTCTTAACCACATAAGCATTCTCTCTAATAACTCATTTATAGTGTTATTTTTTTCTAAAATAATTTTTTCATAGATAATTCAAAACCATGTTTTAATGCTAGTCCTGTCCAGATTGTCACAGATCCTAATAATGAAAGGGTCCCAAGCTTTGCATGAGGAAGATCTGCCTGGTCCTCTCAGAGAATACAGAGAGATCACTAATAAAATGTAGGAGTTACCTGCTTTCTTTACACTCTCTAAAATGCTAGAAAAGATCTATGATGTGAATTAAGTATCACTGTTGCATTCAGCCAGTACCAAGCCCTATGGCAGGGACTCCTGATACAAGGACAAAAACAGGAGTCCCCACCCTTGAGATGTGCGCCTTTTCCTGGAGGGAATATCCTCCTGTACACAGACAAGTAAATGCAAAGTAACTGGAGGGAGAAAGGAATCACTACCGACTGGAGAGACCAGGACAAGCTTCCTCTAGGAGTTGACTGGTCCTCATAAATCTTGTATAGAGCAAGGATTCCAGGGACAGGGAACAAACAGCTAGGCTGGACAAAGTCCCAGAAGCAAGAGATGAAAGGCTGAATAAGGAGAACAGCAAAAAGACAAGCTGGACAGAACAGAATATAAGCGGGACAATTATATGAAATAAGGCTGAAAAGATATGACACAAATCACAACTCCTATTTACCTTTGTCTTTTAAAAAAAAATACTGTTTGTTATATGAGATGGCTTTCTGAGAGGAGGGAAGAAGAATACTGGAGGAAACTATGGTGATAGAAAAAACAATAAAAACGTGCTTTTATTTTTTTTTTCCAGTGAGGCAATTGGGGTTAAGTGACTTGCCCAGGGTCACACAGCTAGTAAGTGTTAAGTGTCTGAGGCCAATAAAAACTCATTTTTAAAAAAGGTGCTATTTAGCAGGTGAGGAGCAAGATCAAGGGGAAGAAAGCTGAGGAACACACTTTTAGACATGTTAGATTTGAAAGTAAGACATCCTGTTGAGATGGTCAATACATAGATGGAAACGTAGAGAGTTAGAGACACAGATTTGAGGGTATCTTCATAGAGGAGATTATTGAAATACCTCTGCCTCAGTTTCCTTATCTGTAAAATGAGAATAATACTCGCCCCTACCTCTCAAGCTTGTGAGATTAAAATGAGATCTTTGTAAAGTTTTTTGCAAATTTTTAGTACTATTGTTATCACCATCATTTCAGAGCTCTTTTTCTTCTACCACGTCAGGAGAAAGGAACATAGAAGTTAAGACCATTCTTTTACTGGGTGGTTAAATTGGGTTTTGTTTTTTGTTTTTTCTAAAAAGTATAATATGACTGTGGTATCCAAGCTGGTTTGGGGAGGAGTTTGGAGTTTAGGAAACCAGTTAGTAGCTCTTATACTAATCAGGTCAGAGGTGATAAACACCTGAACAGTCCTTGCCTGGTCAAAATATGTTCTGAGTTCAAATATGCCAAACTTATTACTCAGTATCAAATTGAATTCGTTCCATGATCAGTGTGTGTGTGTCTGTATGCATGTGTGTGTGCATATGTGTACATGTGTGTGTTGTGTATCTCTGTGTGCACATGTGTGTTTGTGTAGGCACACGTGTATGTGTGAACTTTTCAAGATTAGGGAATTGTTTCAGTCGTGTCCAACTCTTCATGACCCCATTTGGGGTTTTCTTGGCAAAGATACAGGAGGGGTTTGTCATTTCCTTCTCCAGCTCATTTCACACATGAGGAAATTGAGGCAAACAGTGTTAAGTGACTTGCCCAGGGTCAAATAGCTAATAAGTGTCTGAGACTTGATTTGAACTTAGGTCTTCCTGATTCTGGGCCCAGAATTCTATCCACTGTACCACCTAGCTGCCTCTTAGAATTTACTTATTCTCAAAATAAAGATACTCAATAAATGCTCATTAAACAAATGAATGAATTCTTATTATATGAACAGTGTTTTCTATATCGAGAATCTGACTGTACCTTGGCTACTATAGACATTCTTAGTGGTTATGCTGAAAAGGAAGAGACTTGTCTAGAGTCCAATGGATATAAGCAGTTGATATTTTAAATACAAATAATCTAAATCAATGAGAGAATAGAAATCATACCTGTCCCTGACTTCCATCTGTTTAGC
This sequence comes from Dromiciops gliroides, assembly GCF_019393635.1. Classification (NCBI taxonomy): domain Eukaryota; kingdom Metazoa; phylum Chordata; class Mammalia; order Microbiotheria; family Microbiotheriidae; genus Dromiciops; species Dromiciops gliroides. Next base: position 616,756,436 of record NC_057861.1, on the reverse strand, counting down.
CATATGGAAAGCTATTGTGGCTCTGTTGGACATATGTCAATTGAAGGAAATAATTAAACCATGTACCATGCCTAGAGAAAAACATGAATTAACATATGGTTCAGGATATGGATCATCTAATAAGAACGTAGTTCATTGGAGACTACATCTGTTTAGGAAATATGATGAGGTAGTCACTCGGTCTTATTCTTAGTTCCTCAAAACAGTTTCCTGCTCTTCCCTACAGAGACAAATGAAACTCACGATTTCTGGGAATGTATGTTACTGGAGTTCTTTATAAAATATTCACATCAGGGATGTTTGCAAGTGAATTTGCCCTTAACGTGATGTACTCTTCGTGGGCAGGAACTGGATAGCCTAGATTCTATTACACAACTAATCTATGTTCCTTTTTCATTTTAATTTTGGTCTCTCTACTAAAATAATTTGAAAAGCTGTCACTTTTAATCCTACATAGAGATCTGCCTATCTCTGTAATATATGTATAGTATTTTAATAGTTGACTCTCTTCTAGCATTTTTTCCCATTCCTTCCTGTAAAGTAATTGACTTTGAGTAAATGAGTTGAGATCAGAAAATTTGGGTTCAAATCCTGACCCTTTCACCTACGTGAACTTCAGCAAGTTTCTTTACTTCTCTTGGGCCTCAATTTTTCTTCTGTGTAAAAAAAAGGATTTGGACTAGGTGAACTCTAAATCTGTGCCTCTTTAATCCTATTAAAATACTGAAAAGTGATTCACACTCAAGCGTTTTTGCCCCCAAGGAACGTATATTTTTCATATCTATAGTTTTTTTAAGATGAGAGCATTTATTTTAGTTTTAAAACTCTAAACTGAGGACCTCTAGAAAACATTCCTTCTCCTTTTTTACTCCTTTCTGAATACTCTTGTTGAGTGCTTAGATTTGTTCTAAATTAAACCAGAAAATAAGAAGCTGCTAAATGGTTCCATTTTTAGAATTTGTCAGCTGCATAGGGCATTTTTCCCAGGAGAAGATTCCTTCTGTGGCATCAAATGTTACCTGCTTATTATGTTTTGAGCAGATAGGCTAAAAGTAGTCCTCTTTCTGCCAGTTATTGCCACTCGGCACACACAGATAGGCCTCTGCAAGTCTTATCCGAGCTCTAAGAAACTCTAAGGGACCAAGTATCTCTTCTTAATGAACTCCTTTTTCTGCCATATTCTGACTGACAGTCCTATTTTAGGATCTGCTGGAATTTTAATCACTATCAGCCTGCCAATGAAAAGGGTAACCCAGACAAACGAGTCCTTGCAAAGCGTAATAGCAGACATTCTTTGCCTGATTTTTATTGCGTTCAGAAGATTTCGAGTGGTGGTGAAACTGCTGCCTAATCAGATTGCTTCAGTAACTAGGAAATCGTTCCCAGAATTTACATATTACCAAGCCAAACATGATGAAAAAGCTGCCCCTCCCAGTTCCTGAATAATAGTTTCTCCAGAATTGTATTTAAAGTAAGAAACTCAAAATTTTTGGTTTTTGCATAATTAACTCTGGTGGTAGGAAAGGGATATGATGATCCTAATTGTTAGGACCCCATGCTGTTTCCACAAATGTCTGTGCCATTTGGAAAATAACGACAACAATAATGATGAGTAAATTTGTTTTTGCAAACTTAAGTTTACAAAATCTATACTCCACAACAACCTTCTGTGGCAAGTACTACAAATACTGTTATCCCCATTTTCAAAGCCAAGAAACTAAGGCTCAGAGGGGTTTGTTGACCTGCCCATAGTAACACAGTTGGCTTCAGAGGCAGAATTTAAAGTCCCCAAATTTACAGTCCAACATTCTGTCCTCTAGTTCCCATGGCCATGTAATACAACTACACAGCAGAACCCCAGTCCCAACATGGCAATACCTAAGAGTTCATAAACCTTAACGATCTCTCTGATCATAAAGATCTCTAACAAAGGGTATTTTTTTTAATCATAATGCTTTATGAGGCAGCTAGATGGCACAGAGGATAGAGCACTGGCCCTGGAGTCAGGAGTACCTGAGTTCAAATCCGGCCTCAGACACTTAACACTTACTGGCTGTGTGACCCTGGGCAAGTCACTTAACCCCAATTGCCTCACCAAAAAAAAAAAATCATAATACTTTACGTACTATGTCCTCGTCTCAGTGCAGCTGCTTCCCAAGAAACCACATTCAGGGTCACCCAAGCCCTAGACTGATATTCTAAAAGACAAAAAGGAATGTGTTTTGGGGGCAGCTAGATGGCACAATGGATAAAGCACCAGCCCTGGATTCAGGGGGACCTGAGTTCAAATCCAGCCTCAGACATTTGATACTTACTAGCTGTGTGACCCTGGGCAAGTCACTTAACCCTCATTTCTCCACAAAAAAAAAATAAATGTGTTTTACAACCAAGAGAAACTAACCCTGTAAACCTCAGTATGATCAGGTAGGGCCAGGGATAGGTGGAGGGAGAAATGGACTGTTAGTGGACTAGTGAGAAGATTTGTAATCATTTCTATTTTTTAAAAAAATCTGTAGGAATTTTAAAGTACAAATTCAAGAGTCAAGAGAAACCTCGAAAGATATTTATTTGTGCAAAAAGCTATATGATGATATAGTGTTAACTTTTAAAAGGAGAAGAAGAAATAAGTGTCCCTTCTTTATTTTTAGTCTAAGAGAGTGGCCTATAGCCCCAAGAGATTGAGTGATTTGCCCAGGTCAATAAACTCCATATGTGTCAGAGCCAGCCCTTGGATCCATATCTTCCAGGGTCTGGAGCCAGCTCTCTATCTACTATACCACTACAATAAACAGCAAAACAATTAACAATACAAGGTAGCATATACTAAGAGCCAAACAAATGGTACAAAAAATTCATGCTTTAGAAATTCATAAGAGGTTACTATTACTGTTGGCTGGGGTACTTAAAGGGGGCTTCATGAAGGAGTTGAGACTTAGTCTGGACCCTAAAGATAAACCAGATTTATAGAGGACAATGGAAGGCATTCCAATCAAGGGAAATGTGAGAAGGAACATGAATTTTTGTCTGGGAGAGAGAAGTGGCACAAATAATCCTCCTGAACTCTTCTTTATGTTCATTCAGACCCCAGTAGTCTGGTCCTCTTTTTATGCAAATGTATATATATGTATATTCATGTGTGTGTCTGTGTCTGTGTCTGTGTCTGTGCCTGTGTCTGTGTCTGTGTTTTCAGCCAGTCAGTAATATTGTATCTGCCTTCCTTGCCATCCCATCAACATTAGGTGATTCGGTTAGTCATGGTTCTTCCACTAACTGGCTATGAAGTCCTGTGTTAGCCCCGTAATTTTTGATGGACTCAATTTCTTCATATGTAAGTGATCAACTTGAGCACAGGGGAGAAGAATAAGGACTTAGTTGTTAGAATCCAGGACGAGGTGGGAATTGGATTATAAGACATGAGCCTGGTTACTCTGTGAGGTGCAGGTTCAAAGCCTGGGTTGAGGCCAACTAGATCCTGATCTCCCAAAGGACAACTCCAATTTTGTTTTGATGCCCCCTGCCAGGCAAGTATCTCATGTCTGGAATGTGGGTATATGTGGTTATAGTAGAAGGGGTTTGACGCAAGAAGATTTGATTTGCTTTGGGGGTTTTTTACCCCACAGGAACTTGTGAAGATTCTCCATAAAGCTCTTGAAGCAGCCCAACAGGAAAAGCGGGCATGCAGCACCTACCTCACTGCCGCCGAAGATAAAGACCGTCTAGAGCTGGTTCGGCACAAGGTGAGACAAATTGCTGAGCTCAGAAAACATGTGGAAAGCCTCGAACAAGACAAGAAGGCCCTTGAGGAGACCCTGGGCTTGAGGGAGGAGCATATTAAGGAACTACAACAGCATGTACAGCTATTAATGGAAAAGAACCATGCCAAGCAGCAAGTTATCTCCAAGCTCACAGAGAAAGTGACTAAGGATTTCATGGAGCCACCACAGGTAGCAGATGGGCTTGACTCTGGGACCCTCCTAAATCCTCAGGAAAAGGCTGAGTATTTGAAGGTATGTACAAACTCTACTGCATTATAACCCCAAAACAGCAGTGCCCAGCATTTCCCAGCCTATCATATTCCATTTGCCCTATTAGTTTGTTTACTGACCACAGACACATGACTCCTTGGTAGTCTTGGGTTATAAATTAAATAGAGTAAAGCCTCAACTATTCATAATTCTTAGAGATTGAGTTATTCTCAATAGCTGAGTTTTTCAAATAATTACAGACCTTTTCTTTAAATTGAAAAACTTTTTATTAGCTTATTAAAAAAATCTTTCTAAAATCTGCCTTCTTGGAATATACTTGAAACTTAGAAAATAGAATATACTGCATGTAATTTTTTTTCTTAATGATGTAATGACTATAGTGAACCTCAATTATTACACCATGTGATAAAGGTAGCCTGAATATTAGCTTTTCCCTGTATATAGGGTATCCTAGATCAGTTTTAAGGGTTAATATCTTAAAATTACCCTAGGACCTTTGGAATACCCCTATATAATAAATGTTTTCCCAGACTACTGAACTTTGTTGGCTTCAATGTGCATTTCACACTGATGTACTTTGGGGATCACTGTGGATAGAAAGAATTTAAGAGGAGGAAGTTTAATATGAAGGGAAGTTTGTTAATGATAGAAATGAATCCCAGAAGACAAAATGATAAGGGAGGACCGAATAGCATAGGAGGGGAAGGGAAGAAACAGCTAGGGATGAGAAAGCAGAGAGTGGTAGCAGGCAAAGGGAATTTTTCCCTAGGAAGGTGGTGACTGAATCATGTAGATAAGGGTTGGGGGTTTACTAGCAGGTTATCATTTGACTGTTGCTCCCACCCTTAAAGTCCTGTGATGCTATTGAGCAGCATCATTCTTTCAAATACCAAAGGAGGGAAACTGAATGAGGTTTCTGAATTGGTAAATATTGGGTGATTAGGCATATAGGGACCTGTCTAAACATTGGTTCCTCCATCACTGCAACAGCATCCTCCCAGGGTCTGAGCAAGAGCCAAGAAAGAACTTTCTACATCCTAAATTCAGTGATGGACAGTCCAGAGAGTAGGTCTTGGGGCAAGAGGCTTGATGTGAGAGGACAGATATCCCTGTCTGCTTGGGCGCTTGCTGGTAATGGAAGGTGTTGTTGCAGTGACTATGAGGTCCAGAGTAGGTATAGCCTCCATCCATGGCAGTATATTCCTTGAGGGAGAGGCCTTCATGCTAAACCCCTGAGTACCCACTCACTGATCAAACACTGCAGCAGAGTAGTTCCCAGCACTGACAATCAACCAAATAATGAATCAAGTGCTGCTTTGTAGCATTGACTGATTTCCATAGTGTAAATGCTCACACTGAAAATTTAACAATTGGCTCCCACAAGTTGGTCCAAACCAGCCCCAGTGATCTTGGGTAAGTCGCATCACCGGTCCAAACCTCCCTGGGCCTTTATTTCCTCATCTGTAAAATGAGGAAGTTGGACTAGAGGAACCTGGAGCTTTGATCCTAAGACAGCTCTACTTTGTCTTCTGAAGCAATGGTCACTTACTGGGCTTCTTAGTGTGGAGGGGATTCTTGTTCAAGTACAGGGTTGAATCTGATTATCCCATCCCACTCTGAGATTCTATACATTGTGGTTCCTGGTTCCCACCTATGATCATGCTCAGTTCCCATTAGATATGATTATCATCATATATGACTTCCAGTGCTGATCTCTCCCCTTGTTTTTCTTTCTTATCTCTTCTGTTTCCTGTCACTTCTCCTGTGCTTCTCAGCTTTCAAATAAGCAGCCTGGCTTTTTATAGACATCACCAAGCAATCAGAATACTCCTTTCCTTCTGCCCAGAAAACCAACCAATTACAAGAGAATCAGGTATAATAAGGGTCTTCAAGTCTCTATTAAGTTTTCTTCAGGATTCTCCAAAGTTGCCTTTTATCCGCTCAACAGATTTTTTTGATGGAAGGTTGTTGGGGGAAGGAGGGAAAGCTATTATAGAAGGCTGAGGATTCCAAGGGTGCTGATCCCTGATTATTCAAATTTTTACTATATGAGCAAGCAGGTCATGACTCTGAATAAAGCCATGCATGCAAACAATAGCATGTGAACAGCTGCTGTGGGAATTGAAGTGAGAAAATAAGAGAGAAAGGAAAGATGTGGTGGAAGCAGCTTGGGGATGGGGTGGAGGAGGGGAAGGCATGCATCTGATCCCAGGAGACTGCTTCCAGAAGGGCTAGCCTGATTATGGAGTAGGCCCTTTGTTTAAAAAAAGTCTCCAGCAGCAAGTTGTGGTTTAAAGTTAGGGTTAGAAATGTTGCCATTTTTCAGACTTTAGTCCCTTATTGTAGCAAATAGCCAGAAAGGGTCCGGGATGTCTGAATTTACTTAAGTATGCACCTCTGTGCTTTGTGATTAAGGTTACCTACTTAAGTAAAATCTTCTCTTCCTTTGGCTCTTGTTGGCATTTTTTTTTCTATTTTTTTTTTTTGGGTGAGGCAATTGGGGTTAAGTGACTTGCCCAGGGTCACACAGCTAGTAAGTGTTAAGTGTCTGAGGCCGAATTTGAACTCAGGTCCTCCTGACTCCAGGACCCGGTGCTCTATCCACTGTGCCATCTAGCTGCCCCTCTTGTTGGCATTTTAAAAGTAGCCAACTAGCCAGGTCTAGCTCTGCCTCAGGGTGCTGTGGGAAATAATTGAAGGAAAAAAACTTTGTGTAGAATCTAAAACACTTTCTCCCCCCTTCCATTCATTCAACCATTAAACAAACATGTGTTAATCACTTAATAAAGTGCAGAATACTGTGCACAATATACAACTGTATAATATGCAAAGATAAAATGCTATTGGTTCCTCTCAGTCTTCTGTCCTGCTGGACCTTTCAAACAGCTTTGTCTACCACCTAAGGTTTTCTGCTTGCTTCACCACCCTGCTCAGCAGTGAAGAATACTGTTGGCAGGCAGACAGGTTTCTCGTGAACCCCACCCCCACCCTGATCCCTGATCACTTTACCTTCTTATATCATTAATTCTGTTTCTAATTGTTGAGGTTGTATGGTCTGTTTGAGCAAAAAAAAAGATTACTGTTTATGCTGGATATAATAAAAATAGTTATGCAAACTAGTTCTGGATAATGAGTCACCAACCCCATGACACTTCAGTTCATGGGTGGTGGTGGTGATTGTTATTATTGTGTCTAGAATCATCATTCAGAGATGTAGAATTAAGGTTCCCATACAAATATTAACCAAGCTTGAGGCTTAGATAATAAAAATCTGACATAAGGCAGTGTACATGTATAATAAATATGGTGTCTTTTGGTTTGGAACTTCAAGCAGATCTGATGGCTAATATTGGGACCAAGTTTCAGCAGACATCAACATTTGGAAACCTCACTAGTCTTTTAACCATCTCAGATTCCTAAATTCTTTGAAAGTATTCTCATCAGATAATTTGAAATGAAACCTTTTTCCAGTAGTAAAACTTGTAGTAGAACCTTTCTAGCAACATAGGTCCTCAATGGATAACTGAAAGTGACTTAAAATAGATTTTCAGTTGAGAATAATAGAAGTGAAACACTTGAAAGTTAAAATATATCTATTTCATCAGGTCCTTTTGACTGTTCTCTTACATTTTTTGCTAAGTGGGTGTTTAAGAACAAAAACCAATACATATATCATTCTATTCCAGTAACCTTTAATTTTATTTTAAGAGTAAGCTGAACTCTCCCCTTTCAGTACCATCTTTTAAGAAGATATGGGGGGGAGGCGGAGCCAAGATGGCGGAGGAGAGGCTGTGACTCCCACAAGCTCCAGACAAACCCATCCATTCACGCCCAAATAATGAAGTAAAAATCAAAACCCAGAACAGCCTAATGCACATAAGAACAGAGTGAGACTGTTTCTCTGCAAAAGAGGGCAATTCTGATCACCTACTGATCAGGCTGAACAGCTCAGCGCGCGGTCCGGACTCAGCCAGGGACACTGCTTCCAGCGCATGTCAGAGTATTCTGTACCAGCAGCTTCTGAGGCTCCAATCACGGACTGGTGAGGGGGTTCGGCCATAGGCCGGGGTGAAGTGGAGGCCCCAACTCTACTAGAGTTGGGGCAAAGCGCCCTGGGTCTGAACCAGTGGGCTGAATCGAGTGGTGGTGGCCCAGTGGGGGAGGGGTAAAAGCACGCCAAGCTTCTGACCATAGAGAATCAGAGTTCAATCAGACTTCTGTTTCCGGGTCAAAGAGAAAGCGCCTGTGATTACTCACAAGCCAGGCAGGCTGAGAAGAAGCCCAATCACCCCCTGGGCCACGCTGTAGCACGAACAGTGTGTCCTGGAAGCAGCGCTACACTTTAAGGAGTAAAAAGCCAAGAAACAGTAAGCCAGGATGAATAGGCAGAGAAAGCAGAAGACCATCGAAAACTTCTTTGGGGGAAAGGTAGATCACAATACATCCTCAGAAGAAGAAGAAGATAATAATAGGGTCAAAGCTCCAACATCCAAAGCTTCCAAGAAAAATATGAACTGGTCTCAGGCCATGGAAGCTCTCAAAAGGGACTTTGAAGAGAAAGTAGGAGAGATAGAACAAAGATGTAGAGAAAGAGAGGAAGGAATGGAAAGAGAAATGAGAGCAATGCAGGAGAGTCATGAGAAAAAAGTCAACAGTTTGAAAAGCCAAATGGAAAAGGAGATTAAAAAACTGTCTGCTGAAAATAATTGCCTAAGAATTAGGATTGAACAAATGGAAGCTAGTGACCTTATGAGAAACCAAGACACAGTAAAGCAAATCCAATTGAATGAAAAAATAGAGGGCAATGTGAAATATCTCCTTGGAAAAACAGCTGACCTAGAAAATAAATCTAGGAGAGATAACTTGAAAATCATTGGACTACCTGAAAACCATGACCAAAACAAGAGCTTAGACACCATCCTCCAAGAGATTGTGAGGGAAAATTGCCCTGATATTCTAGAAGCAGAAGCTAAAATAGAAATTGAAAGAATCCACCGATCACCTCCTGAAAGAGATCCCAAAAGGAAAAGCTCCAGGAATATTATAGCCAAATTCCAGAACTCCCAGGTCAAGGAGAAAATATTGCAAGCAGCTAGAAAAAAGGAATTTAAATACTGTGGAGCTCCAATAAGGATAAAAAATTAAAAAAAAAAAAAGAAGATATCAGAGCAACTGTCGCCACTATTTTCAAGAGTCTTTTGGTATGATTCTTCCCTTACTGCTTGGAGACTGGTCAATAACCAAATGTCACTGCTTATCCTAAGATTTATAGAGGGGTGTGTGTGTGTGTGTGTCTGTGTCTGTGTCTGTGTCTGTGTGTCTGTGAATATGTGTGTGAATGAAGCCTTCAAATATTTGAAGGGTTATCATGTAGAAGAGAGATTTGAATTTGTGTAGCTAAAGAGGGCAGGACTAAAAGCAATAGATAAATATTTCAGGGAGATCGACTTAGGTTTGCTGGTTGGTAAAACTTCCCAGCCAGAAATGGGGTGGGCCTGCTCAAGAGATAGTGAAATCTCCAACACTGTAGTTCTTTTGTTGTATTTAAAATTTTTTTTTATTCTTGACAAACATCAAGTAAAATGAACATTTCCAGATTCAAAGGAGAACAGAAAAAAGGCATTTTTTATAACCCTATCACTAGCACTTTTTCTTTTCCTTCCACCAATTGGAAAAACAAAAGATTTATAACAAATAGATATAGTTAAGCAAAACAAATGACTACATCAATTGTGTTTTTAAAAAACGTCTTATTTTGCACATGGAGTCCATCATCTCTCCATCAAGGGTGGTGGAAAGCATGCTTCATCATCACCCCCTCTAGAATCATGGTTGCTTTTTGCATTGATCAGAATTTATTATTTTTCAAAGTTGTTTGCCTTTATAGTATTGTTCTTATACTACTTATTCTCCTGGTTCTATTCATTTCATTTTGTATCAATCCCTAAGTCCTTCCAGGTTTCTCTGAACCATCCTTCTCATCACATCTTATATCATAGTTATACTTCGTTGCATTCATATGCCATAATTTGTTCAGCCTTACCCAATTGATGGGCCCTCCCTTAGTTTCTAGTCCTCTTTTACAACAAACAGAACTGCTATAAATGGTTTTTAGTATGTATGAATCATTTCCTTCTTTGGTCTTTTTGGGGCATAGACACAGTACTGATATCTCTGGGTCAAAGGGTATGCATAGTTTAGTGACATCATTACAATCTTGCACATCTCGTAGCAGGGGCTAGATGATCACTATCAGAGACATTATAGAAGATATTCCTGTTCTGGTACAGTTTAGACTAAATTACTTCAAAGCTCCCTTTCACCTCTGGGATTCAGATTTGTGATTTGTTCAGTCCAACTGACTAGGCTTTCCCCAGGTGTGGGATACTGAGTTAAAGCAGAAATAAAAGCATACAATCTGGTAAACTGCCAAGTTTTTTTCTAATAAAACATAACCAGTGGGGAATATGGTATAGTGAGTCAACTAGCATTTAAGTGCCTGTCACACTCCAGGCACCACATTAAGCCCTGGGAATATAAAGAAAGGCAAAAGAAAGACTTTGCTTTCAAGAACCTTCACTCTAATGGGAGAAGTAGTAGAAAGAACCCTGAGTTTAGGTCAGAGAACCTGAATTCAAATCCTGGTTTTGTCACTTAAACTCTCTAGGCCTCAATTCCTTTTCTGTAAAATTAAGGGATTGAATTAAATGACATCTATAATCCCTTCTAATCTCTAATTCTATGAGTAAGGTATTCCACACTTTAGAACATCTATAGGCATACATCAGAGAAAGGCAAGGACTGAAAGGGAAAAGGGGGAAAAAACACCTTTATCTCATAGGAGCCAGCAAAAAGTCCAGAGATTGGAATGGTGAAAATGTTTTGGACTGGGCATTAAAAGTAGTGTGTTAGTGAACATGATTACTACTGAGCTAAAGAGTTAGAAGTTTATTAAAAAAGTAATAAACCTTTAAAAAGTTGGGATATGGTATCAGAGTTTGAATGTCCATATGGTTGTTAGATATTTACAGCTTCATTAAATAGACAAAATACCTTTCTTTCCAGGATGACATAGAAGCCTACAGGACCCAGAACCGATTCCTGAACTCTGAAATCCACCAGGTCACAAAGATCTGGAGAAATGCTGCTGAGAAGGAGAAAGTCCTTTTGATGAAAGTAAGAGTTGCATTCTCCTATAGGCAGCTTTCAATTATCCTGTCACCCTAGGAGCCTCTCTCTGTTCCTCAGCTGCAATCGCTCCTTCTCCCTTAGTAATATCCTCTTCTTCCACCTTGCTTTCCAGACCATCTTGCAAAGTTCGCTTGCATTCTCTATTCCATTGCTACAGCTTTCTCTTTGTTTCCTAAGAACTATTCACTGCCAAATTCTAACCTTAGAGGTGTAACGATTGAAATGACGCCACCTGCTGGAGACTTACTGTAGGAAAGCTCCACCATGAGGAGAAGGCCTCTGAGGGCAAGGCCATGTGGCTTTTCTTTGGCGTCAGGAAGTGACGTTTGCTCGTGGGTACTTAGACAGCCAATCAACTTGAGGAGCCTCCCATTTCTGGGAGGAGGGCACGAAGTAGGAAGTGGACGCTGGCGGAGGGGTTCAGTCTCTTTTGGTTCCTGACCTCGCCATGGTGGGTCAGATGATAGGGTCTCTTAGAAATAGTTAGATTTTTGCCTTTCTTTCTGATCCTAATGCTCTGTAATAAATACTTAAACACTTAAATACTCTTGCTAAAGCTTATAGTTTATTGGCGACCACTCATTAGATTTTAGACAGTATGGCTAGAATTTTAGCCCTTACAGAGGGCATCATATACATGATAAGCCAGCAAAGGAGAAGCAGTCAGACTTCTAGGAAAAGAACCAGGGAACAGAAACTTAGAAAGGAGAAAATGTCCAGAAAAAGACGTTGCTCAGTAGTGTCTAAGGCCAGAGAAGTGTGGGAATCTCTTTGGCTGAACTATGAATGCATGTATCAAGGGGTTGTTGTTGTTGTTGTTACTGTTGTTGTTTTGCTTAGTAGGAGTAATGGCAGGGACAGATTCATTTTTTTAACTTAAAAAAGCATGGGGTTACATAACTTAAATTTGTAGTGTATACAGTTAGCATAGTTGTGTGACTGGTTTCATTCAGCAGTATGGAAGTAGTTTTTGATCAAGGCAAAAATTAGAGGGAATTCAGGGCTAGAATCTTTCAAGGGATGAGCATTTAGAAGCCTAAGGGGCAAAGGACTGAAAAGAAAAGTGTAGAGATGAATTCATTCATTATGGGGTCAAGATTGTCAAAAAAGGAAAACATAGTCAAAGCAGTAGCAATGGCCTGAGAATGTCCTCAGGGATTGAGGGATAAGACATTGTTGTAAGGGGAGAAGTAACTTTAGGAGGATGGAGGTGTGGAGAAAGGTTTAATAATAGAAGTTTATGGTCAAATGGAAGAATGTCAAAGCTTCTTTGTTTTGGTTTGCTTTTAATTTTATTAAGGAAGTGGATCAGTTGTGGGTAATGGTGAAATCCAGGGTGTGACTATCCCTTTGTGGGATTGAGATGAAGTGGAGAAGTCTTAGGACTTGAGGAACTGAGAGTTGAGGGTGCTTGTGGAAGCATCAACATGAATGTCAGCATCCTCTAGTTAAGGGCAGGAGTTGAGGCGAAGAGGAAAGCAGTTAGGTAGGGGCTAAAATCCTTAAGAAAGGAGGAAAAATCACTTGGGTGCTTGTAGACTACAGATGCCATGATCTGTATAAAATGGGGCAGGGGAGGAGTTTTAATGGATTTTTACCAATATTTTTTGTTTTCACATTTTTACTTTAATAACATTTTTAATTAAAATTTTAATCATCTCAACCCTGCTGTCTCAACATGATTTCAGTGACAATAGACAAAGGCAATCCAGGAAAGGCCAAGTCCAGGAACTAAATTGCAGAGGGTCCCCGTTGCCTCCAGAATCAGAAACAGTCTATTATTTGGCTCTCTTAAAGCCCTTCATAATCTGACCTCCTCCTAACTTTGTAGTCTTCATAGAACTTGCTCTCCTCCATGCACACTGCCTTCCAGGGACACAGGCCTCCTTGCTGTTCCTCTCCCATCTTACTACTCCTCCTAACTCCAGGCATTTTCACTAGCTTCCTCCCTCAAATGAAGTTCTGTCCCTCCTCATCTCTACCTCCCTCCTGGTTTCCCTCAAGACTCAGCTCAGATCCCACCTTCTGCAAGAAGCCTTTCCCAGCCCCTCTGAATGCTCCCCTCTGTGATTATCTCCAATTTATATCATAGATATATCTTGTTTGTTATATAGTTGTTTATATGTTGTTTCCCATGTTAGATTGAGAGGTCCTTCACAGCAGGGACTGTTTTTTTTTCTTTCTTTTTATAAGCACTTAACAATGCATGTTGATTTAACTTGAGTGAAGATAATCAAGATTTAACAGTATTTCGATATTAGTATTATGGCTAGGCAAGTTGCTATCCAAATCAGTGATTTTAAGGAAATTGATTTTTTTTTTTTTGGTGAATTGGAAATTCAGAGAGTTCATTAATCTCTGCCTGATAAATCCAAAGAAAACTAGAAGTATAGTTAATGAAAGATTGTGAGCTGATTAGTTTAGAAAGTTAATAACATGTAGGCTACTATTAGAGCGCATTTTAATATAATACTGGAATCCTGAGTTAGGAAGAAAATGGCTTGAAGTTTGCAGTTGCCTATTTCTGATCTGGATTCCAAGTATGACCCCCCTGACCTTCCTACCTTGTCTCCTCTTCCAGTGTGCCTATCTCCAAGCAAAGAATTGTCAAATTGAAAGCAAATACCTCACTGTGTTGCGAAAGCTACAAGACACGTTGCCCAGTGAGGATAGTGAATGTGGGGAGATGTTAAAGAAACTGGTTCATGAAGCTCTACAATGGGATGTAAAGGAGGGAGCAGCTGACTCCATGAAATTGAATCCTATCAGGTGAGAAGGACCATGCTCTGCTCCTTCCTGTCTTTATATCTCAGAAATCCCAAAACAAATCAGACAAATCCTCCCCCATGACCCAAGGTAGACTTTGACAAAGGCAGACTCCTCAGTGGTGGCATCTAGGAAACTGATGCTCTTGTGTGAAGAGCTCCTCAGCCTCTGCCTACCAAAAAAGGCTGGAAGACAATGACCCTACAGGAGCCCGAGGGCTTAGTGTTAGGGATGGTCTGCAGATGGGACTTGACTGAGAACTGGTATTAGCCACTGTCCTTCCATATCTCAAGGACATTAAAGGTGTCAAGTGGACAGATACTAGAACTCTAATAATATGCCCAGAAGTGTGATCAGTGGCACCTGATCTGATGTTAAAAAGAAATTCAAGAATAAAGCACCAGCCCTGGATTCAAGAGGACCTGAGTTCAAATCCGGCCTCAGACACTTGAGACTTACTAGCTGTGTGACCCTGGGCAAGTCACTTAATCCTCATTGCCCCACCAAAAAAAACAAAAAAGAAATTCAAGAATTTCATAGCAAACCAGTTTTTATTTCCCAAAGAGAAGCAGAAATGTATTGGACACAACTAATAGATATACACATTTTAGGGTATGTGTCAGTTGTAAAAGACAGGCCTGGCCTCTGATTTGAATGTTAGCCAGGATCAGGATCCTGGTCTATTCTATAAGCCCTGGGCTGGCAATACTGCACATAGGGAAGCAGTGAGGTACAGTGGAACGACTCCTGACTCTGGACTCTGATCTCCCTTTTGATGCTGCCTGTAGGACTTGGGCAAATCACCTTCCCTCCACGAGCTTGAGTTTTCTTATCTGTAAAATGAGAAGGTTGGACTACAGGGTCTCCGAGGGCTCTTCTAGATCTGGATCTGTGATCCTACACACAGTGAAAGAGCTGCCTATAGACCATGATAATAATACCACAGGTTGAGATAGGATTGCATGTAAACCCACAGAACTGTAGACCTGAAAGGACCCTTGGAATGCAGAACACTGAGTCTTAGAGATGGAAGGGGCTCTAGAGGGTCAAAATTGGAGAGATCCTCTCATCCAACTCACTCATTCTACAGAGTGAGAAACTAAGGCTGGGATGAGAATTCCACTACTCCTTTCATAGCCTTTAGTGATTAGTACCATTGGTCTAGATAATTAATAAATGTATTGTCCTTCTGTCTGGCCCCAAAGACAAGCTTGGGTATGGAAATAGCACTAGTTGCCAAGAACTATGAAAATCACAGAGTTAAAGGTCTATGTTCTTAGTCTTTTGAAATATGTGAAACTATAGCCCTACCTATATAATGATACACTGCCAACTTTGTGTCTTCCCAACAGTGAATATGATGACTACGGATTCATGACTGTCCCTGATTATGAAGTTGAGGACTTAAAACTTCTGGCAAAAATCCAGGCTCTAGAGATAAAATCTAATAATCTCTTGAACCATGAGGCAGTAGAGAAACCCCTTCGTGAGAAATGGAATAGTATTGGGGAACTTATGCCTTCTGCAGACCTGAAGCATCTGATCCGGAGTGGCATCCCCGCTCAGCACCGCCAGCGGGTCTGGAAGTGGATGATAACTCTCCGAGTCAGACCCATCCAAGCAGCCAACCATTATGACATACTCCTCAAAAAGTGTGAAACCATGGAGCACCCAGCCTTTCGGCAGATTGAGTTAGACTTAAATCGCACCTTAACTAACAACAAGCACTTTACAAGCCCCTCTTCTAAATTTATCTCCAAACTCCGAAGAGTACTACTAGCATTCTCCTGGCAGAACCCTACAATTGGCTATTGTCAAGGGCTGAACAGGTGAGCTTATTTGCCCACAAACACTAGTAAGCCCCAAAACACACAGCTGAGTTGAGCTGTACTACTTAGTCCCTTGATTCATAAGAATGTAAAAAATTAACAAGTACTTTTAATAAGAACTCTGAATTCTGATAGATAGTGACTTGAGGGCCCTCACAATCTCTAGGCATTCTCAGCATCAGGTCCCTCTAACTATCTCAAGGAAGCTCGCAAAATTTTTCTCTAAACAGAATTTACTTAAAATCATTAGCTTAGAAATTAGCTTTAAAATTTGAGATACCATTCAAGAGTTTTCAGAAGAAGGTTGCCAGGCATCAGAATAAAAGGCTATCATACTTTCCTAAGTTCATCACTATACTGTATCCTTGTGTAATTACTTCTATTCTTGGTATATGCTTCAAGGAAGCAAAATGCACTGAGGAATGATCTTTGTCCTAAAGCCTTAGGTCATGTGGCAGCATTGAACAGCAGGTAGAGTCTTGGACTTGGAATCAGGAAGACCTAGCTTGGAATATCACTTAATACTTAATAACACCATCACTTAATATCTATATACTCATGAACAAATCATTTCACTGTCAGCTTCCATTTCCTCATCTTTGAAATCAGGATATTAATCTTATTCTCCACACACCCCATTGTGGCAAAGGTGAGATTCAAGATAGACCTTTAAAAAATAGCTGGATTGGGGCAGCTAGGTGGCGCAGTGGATAGAGCACTGTCCCTGGATTCAGGAGGACCTGAGTTCAAATACAGCCTCAGACACTTGACACTTACTAGCTGTGTGACCCTGGGCAAGTCATTTAACCCCCACTGCCCCACAAAAAAAACAAACAAACAAAAAAAAAAAAAACAGCTGAATTGGCAGAAGATGGGGAAGGACATTCCATAAAAGAAAAACAGCATGAACGAAGCTACCAAAAGCAAGAAATAAACATGGAAAATATAGGGACAGTGAGGTCATCAGCCTGACCTGCAGCAGAGGTTTTATATTTAAGTCTAATGAGAAATAAGGGTGCCTGGAAACGGTAGGGCCAGATGATAGGAGCCTTGATCGCCAGGCTAAGGCATGTAGCTTTGATCTGATGGGTATTCACTGTGGCCATTAACAGCAAAAGAACCTGCCCCCCTTCTACAGAATGGGTTAGAGGTCAAAGGAAGACTAGTGGCAATGAGCCCAATTACAAGCTAATCCAGATATAAGATGATCAAGTCTTGGACAAGACAGGGTATTGGCAGTGGATGTGGAGAAGAGGCAGACTGGCAAGTGGCAGGGCTTGGTGACTGGACCTTTAAAATGAAAGAAGGGCTTTGAAGGTCCTTCCCAAGCTTTTGAGTCTTGGTGATAGTGGTAACAGAAATAAGGAAATTGCAAAGGATTTCAGGCCTAGTATGGTTCTCTTTTCTGGAAAGTAAGAAAGGATTGTTACTCCTTTGCCAGAGATCTGAATTCATTAATCCCTGTAAGAGCTCTTTTTAATTTTTTTTAAACTTAATTTAATTTAATTTTAATTTTTAATTTTCCCCATTACATAGGGCTCTTTTTTATTGACTTCCTTTGGCAAGAATTGTTTTGTTTATTACTGTTACTAGGTTTGAAGTTACTCCATTTGGCTTCCTTACCCAGTAAGTTCAAATTAGTAATTTAGTTGGCATGACCCAGGAAGGATTTGTCTAAGGAGATGACTCATAAATGTTATCTTACCATTTTCCATGATGGTCTGCCATATGGTGCCAGAAGTAATAAAGAAATAGGATAGATTTTTCTTTCACTTAGTCATTCAGCAAGTTTTTATTATATCCCTACAATGCACAGTGTTTCTCTTTCTTCAAAAAAGAGGTAGAGGCAACAGCAGGACAAGGCTTAATTTTCTGTAAATAGCAAATAAAAGTGGTAATAATGGGAAGCAAGACAACTTTATATCTAGATTTTATGCTTTATATATTTTTCCAAATTATATTTTCACTTTAATTTTCTGTGCAAATATAGACAATTCTTATTTAGGTATTCATAATTGTACTTTAATAAAGTAGTATTTTTTTAAAATAGAAAACATTTCAAGTATGGGAATATGCGAATTATCTTGAGACATCAGTTATTCATATGCCTGCAATAAAGCTGCTCTTTGGGTAGACAGTAACTTAACTAGCACCACCTAGTGGCAGCTACCAGCATCACTGGCTTAGTGTTTCAAAACGGACTTTATTGGGCTTTTGAGAATGGAGGGTTAGGGTAGGGAGTATAATAACTGAAATTATATAGCTCCTGCTTTGTTCCAGGCATTGCGATTAGAACTTTTCATAGATTATCTCATTTGATATCGCCAATTACAGTTAAGGCAACCAAGGCAAACCGAGCTTACATGACTTGCCTGAAATCACACAACTAGCAGGTGTCCGTGTGCTGATTTGAGCTCAGGTCTTCCCAGTGCCAGGCCTGCACTGTACTACCTTGCTGCCTCGTTCCAAGTGTCCCGTGTGCAAGGCTACTTCTTGGCTATTGTTTGTACATTTAGCACCTTTGGTTTTTTCAGTTGTAAATCTCTTAATCACTGAGTAGATTTGTATTCCATCAGGCCTTCAGTCTCCTAGTGACTCACACACCTACTCCCTTGTCCAGGGCTCCTCTGCTGGAAAACTGGTATTTTTTTCTCCTCCTGATTTGCCTGTTGCCCCATCTCTGTTGGAAAGCTTTCTGTGTAAATATCAAACTCCCAGCCAGTTGTGTCTACCTAAAAGGCAGTATGTAGAGACTTAGTATTGCCACTGTCTTTCTGGCCTCAGTTTCATGTCTGTAAAATGGATGATTTTTAAATATAAATCTAAAATGGAGTCGAGGAGGCAGCATGGTATAGTGGAATGCATGCTATTTTTGGAATGAAAGGACCTGGGTTCAAATTCGAGGTCTACTACTTAATACCTGTGTGACCTTGGGCCAATCATTTAATCTCTCAGGGCCTCATCTTCCTCCATAAAATGAAGAGGTCGAACTAGATGATCCCTTGGGTTCCTTATAGCCCCAAATTCTATGACCCTTCCTTCTTAGCCCCCAAATTCTCTGACTCTAAGGAAATAATGGGAGATCAACAAGTCCTTTCCTGAAATCCAGGCGCAGTTGTATCTAGGGCATTTGCTAATCATGGGAGCCAAAAGGGAGGCTATCTAACCCCCTAGAGACTTGAAGTGATTTCAAGCATCTAATAAATAAACAAGCAACCGTGTGCTCTCACTATCTCTTTACTGTCATTGGGCTTCAGTTCCCTTTTTATGTTCTCCTTGCACCCTTTTGAATCTGGAAACCATTCCTTTCTGCTGAACAAGACAGAAACAACCTAGGTTTTAAGTGGTTTGACTTTCTCCCTCTCATCTGTTAACATTACAGCAGCTTCATCCAAGCAGTTGGTCTCCAACTCCAAACATAGTTCTTTATCCCTTTTGTCTGTTTTTAGCACTTTTACAAGCCTTAGCTCACTTTGACCTTTAATTTCCTTGACCCTGTTTTCACAGATTCTTGCTACTATTTTGTATTCATCCCAGGCAAAGTACTGCAACTACCTTTGTTTGGCATGTTTTAAAAAACATAAATTGTCAGTAGAAAAATTTTAAATTCTCTCATTTTCCCCCAAAACTGAACAGTCTAGTCAGATTTACACAGGTAGAAATCTATAAATATCTCGTTAGTCAATTTTCCAACCTTGCAAGTAATTCTAACCAAAAGAACTGAGTTTTTTTCGTCGATTTAAATTGCCTGGATATGTGTGTGTGTGTGTGTGTGTGTGTGTGTGTACGTACGTACGTACACATACATATATGTATATATACATCTATTTATATGTACATGCATATACTTGTTTTTGTGTATATGAATAGATAGATATGAACCTTCATTTGACTTTGGTTATATATCTCTAGCCTCCAAAACAGAATTGTCACAAACCTATAGTGCATAAATGCTAAACAATAAGTAAAGTCTCCATATCATTTTCCAAGTAACCCCTGGTCAGAGACCAGCTGAAAATTATTCACCCTAACAATACTGCATAACCAGGAGATAACTAACATTTTCTCCCTATTTTGTCCAAAGGAAAGTCACGTCTTGCTCCAGATTGTATCTTGGGGACTGTTGCTCTTTCATTTTTAACATATAGTATTTGTGTTTGTTTCTTCATGATACAGATTGGCAGCCATTGCCCTCTTGATTCTAGAGGAGGAAGAAAGCGCTTTCTGGTGCCTAGTTTGTATTGTTGAGACCATAATGCCAGCAGATTACTACAGCAAAACTTTAATAGCATCTCAGGTGAGTAAGGAGGTCTTAATGGTGCATATTCAACCTAAACTGAACATGTGGATTTTTTTGTCTTCCTTGTTAGGGACCACAGAGCCTTGGGCATGGTAGGGTCCTTTAGTCCTCAGCAGTATCCTTGAATTTTAGAAATTGTGTCCTCAGGCATCAGCCTCCATGTAGGAATCTATATCATTTTCCCCAGAGACTTCCCAGAACCCTTCCCAGGTTTCTCAGACACAATATTTCTGTTATTAGGAAATGGTGGAAAAGTTATAGGACAGCAAGGTAGTGCAATGAATAGAGTGCTGGGCCTGGAGTCAAGAAGATTCATCTTCCTGAGTTTAAATCTGGCCTCAGATAACTTACTAGCTCTGTGACCCTGGGCAAGTCACTTAACCTTGTTTGCCTTATTTCCTCATCTATAAAATTAGCTGGAGAAGGAAATAGCAAACCACTCTAGTATCTTTGCCAAGAAAACCCCAAATGAGGTCACAAAGAGTCAGACACAACTGAAAACAACTGAACAACAACAACAAAAAATTTGAACCGTTTGAGGGAAAGAGGAGGATTGATTTATATACAAAAAATATCACAAATTCAAAGTTAAACTTTAAAAAGTAATCCCACTAAAAGTCAATTACTTTAAACAGCTAAAGTAGGTGAAAACAGATTGGTTCAGAAAATTCAACTGCCATCTCTTACTGCTCACTAACTAGGAGACTTCTGATCAGAAATTAGAAAATGGTAAGGAAAAGAATGGCTGAGCTCTATCAGTTTTAGTGCTCTTAGCCCCCATTTTTTTCACCCTGGAGATGTGGATTTCCCTACTTTTCTAAAGACTAGAACCGAGGTGAGGTAGAGAGAAGGATCAAGAAATACCTGCCTCAGACAGAAGGAAAACACACTTGATTTTTTCCTAGAGGCTTTGATTTTATAGTAGAAATGTTAGAAATCTCAGAAGTCAATTATCCAACATCACCTAATATGCCCAGAAGTTGATTAAAAAAAAAAGAGGTCGTCCCTGGCACAGAAGAAAGGGACTATTGACTAACTTTTCAAAAGATTTTAGCCTATTAAATTATCTCATTTGATCCTCATAAGTTTTTGAAGTAGTTCCCATAAGTATTATATTTCCCATTTTATAAAGAAACTGAGCTTTGGAAAGCTTCAGTGATTTCTCCAAGGTTATACAATGTGAGGGCCAAAATTTAATATACGGAGCATTAATTGGATGATTCGCCAAAATATTAGGGTCCCGGAAATATGAAGGACTTTTAGGTTCAAAGTTCCCGTCCCTCTGAACTGCCCTTTTAGATATTTCTCCCAGGCCAAAAAGAAAGGAGCCTTACAGCTTCTTTTCCACAAAAGGATCAGATTTTATTACTTGGGAATTAATTAAACAACAAAAGTAAAATTAATAAAAAATTGAAGACAAGGAAGTAGGAAAAAGAAAATACAGATAAATTCTCTTAACTCTAAACTTAGCCTATGCAATCCCCAGATCATTTCCAATTAAGCTAATTCAAAGGAATTTAGGGTTTTCCGTGTTCACTCACCAAAACCTGGAAAGTCTGCAGTTGCTCACGCCACCGGAAAAGCAGAAGCCAGAGAGAATGCTAGCATTCTGGAAGCACCTCCACCTCCCCTCAGGGAGCATTCAATCTTCCTCCTCCAAAAGGGGAGGTCCTTCAAAAACTACCTATGGAGAGTTCTCCTTCTGACCTCAGTAGCACACGTAACTTCAGGGTGGGCCAGGTGTGGCCCCTCCCAAATGAGTCAGCTAAAACTCCAATAATTTTTTACCACAAATAATTGTGGGCAGAGGGGAGTTTCAGGGCATCTAGGAGGTCCTTGATAAGGTCCCCATTGGCAATGGCCTTGCCTGAAGATGTAAGAAAGCCCCTCTGCCCTAGCCATTATACAGCAAATAGAAGAAAGTGGTCAAGGCAGTTCTTATCTTCTGACTTCAAGACTAGCACTCCTTCTACAGCTATCGAACCTTGTGGTCCTCTCTCATCTCTTTCTCCCTGTATCTCTCCATATTTCTCACTTGCTTCCCCTCATCTTCTTTTATTTAATGCCCTTTCATTTTCCTTCTCTGGAATTCAAACAGCTCATGAGTTTAATGTTTTAGATTTTTCCTTCAAAAAATGCATTGCCTTTGTGTGTGATATATAAGTGATTTTTTTTCTACTATGGGCCATTGGCTCTTAGTGGGAAAAGATATAAGGACTTTAGTTTCCAACCCATCTATTCCTTTATAATGATAATCTTTGCCATCTGCCTGTTTTACAGGCTCATGTAAGCATTAAAAAAAAAGTATTGCTTTGAACTCCAGAAATGAATGGGCTGAAAAACCATATGGAAATTCAAAATTCACCTAAATTGCTAAATTCCAGTAGATCAGGGACTCTGTTTTGATTATCTTCCTGATCCCACTGGACCTAGCTCATCCCTGAGCATTTTTGTAAGTGCTCAGTGGATGTTTATTGAATGAATACACCATGCAACAACCTGTAAATAAATGAGCCTCAATAGTTCCTCACAAAAAGAAATAACAGACAGAATACAGAAGTATTACATGTCACATGACTCATCTACTATAATAAAAGCTGTTCTGTTCTACTTGACTTTTTTATTAGTGACTTGTACAGCAACATGGGTGGCATACATATTAGATCCACAAATGGCAAGAAGCTGCAAGAGATTCCTAATGCATTGGATGGTTCAGGAGAATCCAAAAAGATCTCACTGGGCTGGAACTACCAGCTAAATGTGTAATATGAAATTGGATATGAATAAGTGTGGAGTCTTGCCCTTTGGTTCACAAAATAGCTATAGCTGGATAAGCTGGAGGACTTATGGCTAGATTACAGTTGGGGGAAAAAAGAAAAACTCTGGAATTTTAGTAGGCCACATTTTCCATGTGAGACAACACATAGGCACATAGACACTATCTATAAAGGGGTCAGAAGCCAAGCATAAAGGGGATGCTATACCAGGATACTTCTTTCTTCTTATTTCAAAAGATTTTCTTGACATGGCTTCTCCCTCTAGCGATCCATGGAGACGTGATCTTTCTTGCAGCGTGGGACCCATGCCATTCTGTGTCTGGGAGCCAACCTTCTGTCCTCACTATATTCAGCTACTCTGGTCCTTGAATGACAGATACACTCTCCACTGCCACCCCAACTTGAATAATTTTCAGCCTGAGTAGGACCTTCTAGAACTTCTATCCTGGTGGCATGGTCCTTAAGAGCCTCCACACTAAAGAGATATCAGAGAAGGACACGAGTGGAGAAAGAAGGACCTAGTAATTCTGAATGCCATGTAGACTGTGAAACTTTAACACCAGCAGGAGTATTTAAGGATCATCCTACACATTCATTTGGCCTAGACTGCATGCTCTGACTGACTACCAATTAAGGCTGACCCTGACATATTAACACTAAGTTGTCTGGTCTCTGACATCTGATCTGTTCTGCAATAAATGCAGCCAACACCTGGATTCCCTCACCATTGCAGCAAAACCTTCCTGTTTTCAAAAGCTTCCCTTTAGAAACCCAAACAACCAGCCACGTTTAAAAAAAAAAAACTCACTGCTTTGGCAATCCATTCATTCAGCAAGCATACATTATACACTGACTAGGCACAAGGGGGAATTTGTGCTTTGGGTAGGTGTAATCACCTCTGAAGAGACTCCCTGCTCTTGAGATAACATGATTCTTTGAAAAGCCTTCATGCCCACTAGGCATTCTGAATACCATCAAAGGAACAATATAGATAGCAGGGCCTTCCCAGAGTTATGGGAGATGGGTAACGTGTAGTTTTTTGGCTCACTCTAGGTAGATCAAAGGGTTCTCCAAGATTTTTTATCAGAGAAGCTTCCCAGGTTGATGGCCCACTTAGAGCAACACAAAATCGACCTGTCACTGATCACCTTCAACTGGTTCCTCGTGATTTTTGTGGACAGCCTTATCAGCGATATACTGCTCAGAATCTGGGATGCCTTCCTGTATGAAGGAATTAAGGTAGGAGCTGCTCTCCTTTGCTACCTCTGGCTTTAAAGTTTTCCTCAATCCGGTGAGCAATAATGAAAGAATTGTTTCATTCACCTCCTCCATCTAGTGCCCACTCGCTTCATCCTTGTTTTCCCTAGGAACTATTTCTAAGAAGTTTTTAATGTACCAACTGCTATGCCATAGTCAGGAAAGTGGCTGACTTTTCCCAGTTCTGCATTCTGCTGCTGTAGCAAGAAAGCCATTCCACTATTCCCTAACAGCCAGATAGATTCACTTTCCTCTGAAGTGACCCAGTGAAAGTATGAAGATTAGGCAACTAGCATTCTCTCTTACCCACTTGGGCCTGTGAGGGTACCTTTAAAATGATGGATGAAACAAGCTTTTCTTCACTTTCCACAATACCCTTTTAAAGTCTGTAGTACAAGAGTTATTTTACAGATGAGAAAACTGAGGCCCAGAGAGGTCAGGGCAAGCCCTTAGTTTCCCAATTAGTGGATATTGGAGCCAGAACTTAAACCTAAGTCTTAAAAGCACATCCACGGGGGCAGCTAGGTGGCGCAGTGCATAAAGCACCGGCCTTGGATTCAGGAAGACCTGAGTTCAAATCCGGCCTCAGACACTTGACACTTAACTAGATATGTGACCTTGGGCAAATCACTTAACCCTCATTGCCCCATCAAAAAACAAAAAGCACGTCCAGTGCTTGTTTCCCCACCAGACGGTGGTACTAAGGCTAACCAGAAGGACTGAAGAAAGATGAGTCAAAGGAGAGACTTATGGCCTCTGATCAAGAAAGGGTAAAAAATAGGCTTTTTTCAGGTCATTTCTTTAGCATCCTTAACCCAAAGAAATGATATTGTGGGGGTTAAGCTCTTTGGAAGAGGAGATTTAAAGCTAAGGAAAGCCATTAGAGACCTTTGTGTCACTCTACTCAGGTAGTTTTCTTCTCTGTGCCTATGTAGTACCTACCTGTGGCCTAGTAGGTAGAACTTTTTTACAAAGTTAGACATAAGATTGTTCTGTTAAGTATTTCCCTACACTTGTTTGTCACTGATATTTCTTAAGACACATTTGAACCTATTTCAGGTGATATTCCGATACGCCCTTGCTATATTTAAGTACAATGAAGAAGCAATACTAAGGATTCATGACAGTCTTGAGATCTACCAATATCTTCGATTCTTCACCAAAACAATATGTAATGGCCGGTAAGAGCTTTAATGTTAACATTCAGTAGATAAGTGTTTGTCAAACACCTGCTCTGAGCCCAGCACTGTGCTAGATGCTGTGGATAGCCCCAAACAGCCCTTGCCCCTAAAGCGTTTCCTTTGTAGTTAAGACTACAAGAGTTTTTAAAAACCACAAAACAAGAAATATAAGGTGGCATACGTATATTAAATGCCAGGGCGTAGCTTATGAGAGCTATGGAAATGGAAATTGGAACCAGATTTTAGAGGGCCAAGAAAGCTAGAAGCTGAAGCTTAGCCTCAACTAACATACCTGGCTAAAAGTAATTTACATTTGATGTCATGGGAAATTGGGAGCCTTTTTTGGGTTCTTAAGCGGGCTAATGGCGTGTGAAATGAAAGTGATACACAATATTGATTGGAGGCGTTAGAGACTAAATAGCCAGGCCTTCCATCAGCCAATCCAACTAACTGATGTGTACCTTCCCCTTGAATCAGTGATAAAGTGGCCATGAGAATCTCCAAAATTTGTAAAAGGATGGGACTACATGCCCACAGTCAGCTTCTGCCACCACCAAAGGCAACAACTGTTGTTTAAAATCAAGGATCCTAAGAATGGTTGACTAATTGACTCCTTCCTATCTAAAAACATTCTGTTCTAGTGTTTTTTTTTCTGTTTTTTTTTGTGGGGCAATGAGGGTTAAGTGACTTGCCCAAGGTTGCACTGCTAGTAAGTGTTGAGTGGAGTATCTGAGACTGGATTTGAACTCAGGTCCTCATGAATCCGGGGTGCTTTATTCACTGCACCACCCAGCTGCCCCTTGTTCTAGTGTTTATAATCTCCCTCCTGCTGCCCAAAGGCCCAGGAAACAGCCATCATAAAAACAGGCCACCAGGCAAATGAGTTTTGAAAAGAAACCTTTTAGACACACTGACATATTGTTGTAAGTGGATATGTGAATTAATCCAACCGTTCTGGAAAGAAAATTGGAATTATGTTTTTAAAAAATGATTAAAATGTCCATTCTCTGTGACTGAGAGGTCCCACTGCTAATCACATACTTCAAAACAGCCAAAGATAGATGTGCCAAAATATTTATAGTAGCACTCTTTGCATTAGCAAAGTGCTGGAAACAAAGTAGATGCCCATCAATTGGAGAATGGGTACACAAATTTTGATACATGAATGTGATACAATATAATTTCAACTTAAGCTATGAATATGAATGAGAATAGAGAGGCAAGCAAAGATTTGATGAACAAATCCAGAGTAAAATAAGCAGAACCAGGAATGCAGTAAACCAAATGACCACAACAATGCTAACATAAAATACAACAAAAAAGTAAAAATTGAACACGGTGCAATTAATAATGACCATGTCTGATCCTCAAGATGACCCCTTTCTTTGCAGGAAGGGGATTTGGGAGGTTTGGGAGTTGGGGGCAAGGCTAGAATGGCTATGGAACATTGCATGGATAGTTGGCCTTGATTGACATTATTTTGTTTTGCTAAACTGCTCCCATACCTGGACTGTACTCCCTCCTTTCCTCCATCCAGCTCCCCTAGATGTTCACCTTAAGTGCTGTTGCCTATATGAGGCCACTCCTGATTTACACACACACACACACACACACACACACACACACACACACACACAAACTATCAATATCTACTCTCAAAAAAACTCCTGATTCTCCCCCCCCCCACACCCTTAGCTATTAGTGCATGGCCTGAAAAATCTATTTTGTACTTGCCTTCTATAAAAAGAGACAGCTTGGTGTAGCAGATAGAGTGCTGGCTTCAAAGCTAAGAAGACCTGGATTCAGGCCCCACTTTGGCCACATGCTGGCTATGTGACCCCGGGCAAATCCCATAACCCCTCAGTAAAAATGTAAGTTACAACAGAAAAGCCAACCTGTACTGGGAGAAGACATTTCCTCACCTGGGAGTTCTCTATACCTGTGAAGTCACAAGACCAAGCCCTGCCCCCAGACTTTGTAGTTAATTATTTTGACAAACAAACTTTCTCCTATCAGAATGTAAGCTGCTGGAGGTCACTGACTGTTTGCTTTTGTCTTTGGATCTCCTAGACCCAACACAGTGCCTTGTATGCAGCCAGTGCTCAGTAAATGCTCACAGATTGCTCTTTCCTCTTCCTCCCTGCCTCCTGGGTTCCATCAGGTCTCAGCAGAAATCTGACCATCAGCAAGAAATCTTTCCCAGTTCTCCTTAATGTTAGTGCTCTTCTTCTGAGATTATCCTCAATTTTCCTTGTATTTCTCTTGTTTCCGCCACCTCAGATGTGAGCTCCTCCAGGGCAGAGGCTGTTTTTGCCTTTCTTTGTGTACCCAGCACTTAACACGTGGAAATCGCTTAATAAATGCTTACTGACTGTAGAGCAGCTTTCCAGAAAGTTCTTTAACAGCATGAAAGCTATGAACCTTCAGTCACAAAGCATTGCCAAAAGAGACCAATTCCATTCCTTATGTTTGTGGAAGGCTCTTCTGCCATTGCATTTCTCAGCCTTCTGTGACTGTGCCCTATGTTAGGGCATGTACTTCAGGGAAATCCTCAATTTATTTCTCTGACTGAGCTCACACTACAATTCAAAATCATATACATACATTAAGAGTCTAATATGTCATTGGAGTTTGATGAAGGCATTCATCCTATCAGCAGTTTCATAAACATGTTCTCATTTTATTAATTTGTTCGTATAAGTTTAAACAATTCCTTCTTGTTTGCCATCACCATTCTCATGAAGAACGTTCAGACTCTGTCCTGCCTTTTCATATTGGCTAAATAATTAACTGACCTTGGGTCCCACCCATCCCTCTCTCTCTTTCACAGTAAACTGATGAATATTGCCTTCAATGACATGAACCCCTTTCCCATGAAGCAACTCAGAAATCGGCGGGCAGTGCACAGGGAAAAGCTTGAGACTGAGCTGAGGGAGCTGGAGCACATCAAAGCAGAATTCCTGAAAGAGAGAGCCATGCAAGGAAGCAAGTCACTGGAAGGTTCCGTGAGTGAGGATGAGGAAGAGACTTAACGAGGAGCTCCTTGATTCACTCGTCTTCTGGCTGGGCAATTTGGTGTGTCATTAGGTTGTTTGGGGTTTTTTCTTTCTCAAAGCTCTTTATGATTTTCTAACCAAAAATGCATCTAAAAAAGGAGTCAATAGCAGCAGGAGAGTGATAAGGATGAGGCCCTTTGAATTCAGGGGATTGCTGGAAACGTTTTCTCCCAGCCATGTTGCCCAGCCCCCTGTTTGCTGCACCCCTCTTTTCGGCCTCAGGATCACTCCACTTCACTCTCTCTACTTTCCAGACAGTGCTTTGGGCACCGTGATCAAAGTCAAATGGGAGTTCTTAGGATCATCAGTTTGGAGCTGGAAGGGACTTTAGTGATGGCATCTGGCCCCTTTTCAAAAAGAGGTTAGTTAACTTGCCCAGCGTCAACGCAAGGAGTGACCAGCAAATTTGATATTTGACTCCAGATCTCATGGTTTTTTCCATTGAATTCAGATCCAACACTGACACTTGTGTGTGTCCCTGAGTAAGTCACTTAGCCTCTCTCAGCTTCAGTTTCCTCTTCTATAAAAAAGAGGGTGATAATAGTGATAGCTTCTACCTCCCAGGGTTCACATGAGGATCCAATGAGATAACAGCACTTTGCAAAGCCTTAAAGTGCTATATAAATAAATACTAACTATTATTGTTGTACCTTGGAATTGGTGTTGTTGTAAACTGGTAGACCTGCTTTCATCATCCAATTGAGCCTGTTCTTGGCCTCATCTCACTATGTTTACTCAAAACTCAGAGCAGAGACCACAGGAAATACCACCTATTGAAGCCTAGTCCATAACCATACTCGCTGTTCCATGCCTACTTCTGAGGACTTGGGGGTGAAGTGGGCCTCACGGAACACTGTGTGTTCTATGACAGGGAAAGCAATTCCATGTCTTCCCACTCCTGCTTCAGCCCCAAAGTTATGTTTAATGTCACATGAAAGGATTTTGTACATTTATTTCTATGCAAAGCTAGTCAGGTAACCTACATTTTATATCTAATGTGATATGCCTGTTTTGATTGTTGAAGCACTTCAATTGATGATTTAATAATCGTTTGCCTACTTAAAAACTGACCTCTTTGGAGAGGAGAAAGATGAGCAAATTTATGATACATGTTTAATAATGTCACATGTTTAATAGAGAAGCACACCTAATACACACAGCTCACCAAAATGATTCTTTGGGGGGGGGGCAATAAGGGTTAAGTGAGCTACTAAGTGTCAAGTGTCTGAGGCTGGATTTGAACTCAGGTCCTCCTGAATCCAGGGCCGGTGCTCTATCCACTGTACCACCTAGCTGCCCTAGAATGATTCTAAATGATAAATTTAACTTCAGTTTTCTTTTTCCTCTGCCCAGGAAAGGTCACTGTGAAACTGTTGGCTAGGATACGTTTTCTGCTCCCTTCAAGTTGTATCAAAATCATTGATTAATACTAATGATCTATATTCAGAATCTTGTGGCTCAGATCTCTCAATCTAGTTCATACTGATCCTCCTAACCTTGTATCCTCCATAAGACATTGTTACAGTCCATTCTAGCCATGAAGCTAAGCCATTGGCCAGGTGAGGCAGGTAAACAGTCTCCTTTGTTAAGTATTTTCTTGGATTGGAAGGCAGATGAATGCTTGCCTGAGTGTCTCTGAGTGTCTTCTGTTGCTTGGGAGCTTCCAGGTGGGTTTAAGCTTTTCAAATAATGATTCATTAGGAGGCCCCTCCTCTCTTAAGTCTTCACTCGCCTGTTGCTCTCATTATACTTGAGAGCATCATAGGACTTTGGGTGCCCTCTTTAGGAGGAGTCATGCATGGCAGACACTGATCACACTGACTCAATCAGTAGAGACCCACACACACACACACACACACACACCCTTAACCTTGTGGGCAGCATACTAAGTGGAAAAGTTCACTTCACCTCTCAGCCTCAGTTTCTGTTCAATGGTCTTTTCAGTCTGGTAAATGGTATTAATAATGCTATCCTGCCTACCTCACAGGGTTGTTGTGAGGAAAGATGAAATGATGGGTGCTCACCATAACTAGAATGTTTGCTATGCAGCCAAGGGCCTGGCCAGTTCAAAAATGGTTTTGCTGATATTTTGCCCTCCCTAACATGTCTATCACCCAAAAAAGATCAGAGAAACTCATCCTGACTTTATCTCCCTAGAAGAGGGCTTGTGTTCCCTAACTACTTGTTGAACTGACCCTGCCTATAGATTCTCATAGAATCATTGGTAAATTTGCCTCTGGAATTCCCAATGCACTTTGCGATAGTTGGCTGAAAAGCTCAGTTACAGCACTAAGTACCCAGGATGTGATGTAACCATTGGAACGTCTCACAAAGCTGGCAGGAACTTTATGAGGTGGCTATAGAAATTTTTTTTCAATAAATCATTTCAACATATAAATCAATACACATAGTCTGGAGACTTCTGATATCCCTTTTTCTGCAAAACAGACTTAAAGAGAGATAGCAAGGGGCAGCTAGGTGGTGCAGTGGATAGAGCACCAGCCCTGGAGTCAGGAGGACCTGCGTTCACATCTGGCCTTAGACACTTAACACTTACTAGCTGTGACCCTGGGCAAGCCACTTAACCCCAATTGCCTCACAAAAAAAAGAGAGAGAGAGAGAGAGAGAGCAAATCAACCATTTGTTGCCAAAAACTAGAATGCTTTTCCCAGAATTTAGAAGCAACTTCCAGTATATAAAAAAAAAAAGCTATGCAATGTGACCTTCTATATACTATAAAATTATAGGCCTGAAAAGGTCTTGTAAAGGTTCTCTTATTCTTCTATCCATAGATAAGACTGCACAGAAATTATCCTAGATAGAATAGCATCAATTCTTTCTAAAAAATTTAAAAGATAGTTTACTCTGGCTTAAAACAGTACTCATATAATAATGATAATTTATTGATCAATCACTTAAGTGTTTATGCAGCATTATGCCTTATGTGCCTTATTTCATATTTGTATCTTCACCAGCACCTATAAGAGTCCCCTCCACATAGTAGGAACATCATAATTATTTGTTGAAGCTGAAGTTATAGTTCCTCCCTTCCAAATGAACTCCAAAGAGAGCTCATGTTCTAGCTGAGGTGTGTCATAGGCTTACAAACACACAATAACCGTGTAATAGCTAAGTACAAATGAAAAACAAGATATATACATTTATTACTTTTTCAAAAGATCTATAATTTTATCATTATGGGTACTCTCTACATTAACATGGATAGCAACCTCTCCTTCCACATTGAGTTTCTACTACCAAAAAAAGGCATCACTTGGTGGCCAACTTTTTGGGGATGTCTCTCTGCACACGGTGAGCCTTGGACATTAAGCCATCACCAATGCCATTCATACTTAAGATTTTTCTAGCTTTGTGGGAGCTGCCAAGATATGCCTAGTGGTGGAGAATACCTTTTTCATGAGCTATATTTTTGTAGTTAGCAGACTTAAAGAAAACTCATTGACAACATGTTATTTGTTTTTAAAACTGATTTGCTCTTTACACCAAATGTTTACATTACACATTAGAGTTTGAAAGGTGGGAGTACAGTATTTATATTACAGAATAAATAAAATATAGCAATTGTTTTCATTATGTTGTTTGTGTTTGTGTTTGTTATTTTCTCCAAAAAAATGACAAGATATCTTATAAAGTTGAACAGATATTTTGTGACAATTCTACTACTAAAAATAGCTTTTCAATCTATTTTATTTTGCACGTGAGTATTTTTTAAATACTGTTGTGTCCCCTGGAAATTCTGCCTAGTGGTATGATATGACCCTGTCCATCCTTCCTCTTCAGCCATGTTTTTGGAAAATGTAGCTGTGAGGTTAAGCTTTTGCTTGGATGCATCCATCTTGAGGCATCATATTTATAGCATTGGTCAACACATACTGGATGGAAAAGTTTTCTCTCTGCCCTCAAGCAAAACTTGGCAATGTTTGAGACACAGGCATGAGGAAACACAGGAGCCAGTTCCAGTGATAACCAAGGAGGAGGCTGAGAGCTGGGACCTCTGGTGGGTTGCTTGTAGTTTTTAGCCATGGGTATTCCTAATTTGTTGACCTCATAATTTGATTGGTAGTTTATAATAGTGACCTGTCTTATTAAAGGGTCCACATAACACTTGTCTCTTGTTCACTCATCATCCCACACAAATGCTTAACATATTGAAACACAGCTTTCCGCACTACCCAGAAGAGGGATCCATACAGCGTTGTACTCAGTTTCCATCGCAACTTTAAAGGGAAACTTCCACAATGTCCGGAGCCCTGGATGTCTTGCAGATGAAGGAAGAGGATGTCCTCAAATTCCTCGCTGCAGGAACCCATTTGGGTGGCACTAATTTGGACTTCCAGATGGAACAGTACATTTACAAAAGGAAGAGTGATGGCATCTACATCATTAATTTGAAGAGAACTTGGGAAAAGCTTCTGCTCGCTGCTCGCACCATTGCTGCCATTGAAAACCCTGCTGATGTTAGTGTTATCTCATTCAGGAACACTGGCCAGCGAGCTGTTCTGAAATGTGTTGCTGCCACTGGCGCTACACCTATTGCTGGACGTTTCACCCCAGGCACCTTCACTAACCAGATTCAGGCAGCTTTCCGGGAACCTCGCCTCTTGGTGGTCACTGATCCTCGGGCAGATCACCAGCCTCTGACTGAAGCATCATATGTTAACCTCCCAACCATTGCATTGTGCAACACAGATTCTCCACTTCGCTATGTAGACATTGCCATTCCATGCAACAACAAGGGAGCTCACTCTGTGGGTCTGATGTGGTGGATGCTGGCCCGTGAAGTCCTACATATGTGTGGTACCATCTCCCGTGAACACCTGTGGGAAGTGATGCCTGATCTTTACTTCTACAGGGATCCAAAGGAGATTGAGAAGGAAGAGCAGGCCGCAGCTGAGAAGGCAGTGACAAAGGAGGAATTTCAGGGTGAATGGACTGCCCCTGCCCCAGAATTCACTGCTGCTCAACCAGAGGTGGCTGATTGGTCTAAGGGAGTGCAGGTGCCATCTGTGCCCATTCAGCAGTTCCCTACTGAAGACTGGAGTGCTCAGCCTGCTACTGAGGACTGGTCTGCAGCTCCTACTGCTCAGGCCACTGAGTGGGTAGGGACTACCACAGAGTGGTCCTAAATTTTATCCCAGGTGCTCTAATAGAGAAAGAAAAGATTCTTAAAGGAAAATAAATCTTGATTTCTTATTTAAAAAACATATTGAAACGCAGGTTAGTCAAAACAACTCAGTCACAAAACAGAAGCTTAAAACAAAATGGAGCTATGCTCACTATACTGCCTCACCTTTAAAAGATTCCTTCCCAATTGGAACACTAATGCATTGTTGGTGGAGCTGTGAACTGATCCAACCATTCTGGAGAGCAATTTGGAATTATGCCCAAAGGGCGATAAAGCTGTGCATACCCTTTGACCCAGCAATTCCACTTTTAGGTCTTTTTCCCAAAGAAATCATGGAAGGGGGAAAGGGACCCACATGTACAAAAGTATTTATAGCTGCTCTTTACGTGGTAGCAAGGAATTGGAAGTTGAGGGGTGCCCATCAATTGGGGAATGGCTGGACAAGTTGTGGTATATGAATACAATGGAATACTATTGTGCTGTAAGAAATGATGAGCAGGAGGAGTTCAGAGAAACCTGGAGGGTCTTACGTGAGCTGGTGATGAGTGAGATGAGCAGAACCAGAAGAACATTGTACACAGTATCATCAACATTGAGTGTTGACCTACTGTGATGGACTATATTCTTCTCACCAATGCAATGGTACAGAAGAGTTCCAGGGAACTCATGATAGAAGAGGATCTCCAAATCCAAGAAAAAAAAAAAAAGAACTGTGGAGTATAGATGCTGATTGAACCATACTATTTCTTTTGTTTTGGGTGCTGTTGTTTTTTTTTTCTATTTTGAGGTTTTACATCACTGCTCTGATTTTTCTCTTGTAACAGGATTAATGCAGAAATAGGATTAATGTTATTATGTGTATATATATATATGTGTGTGTATATATCTATATCTATATAGATATATAGATATAACCTATATCAGATTACCTGCTGTCTAGGGGAGGGGGGAGGGAGAAAAATCTGAAATTGTAAAGCTTGTATAAACAAAAGTTGAGAACTATCTTTACATGTAACGGAAAAAATAAAATACCTTATACATAAAAAAAAAGATTCCTTCCCATAAGAGCTATCTATAATCATGGGGAAATGCTCTAGATCACAATTGAGAAGAAAACTTCAAATTAAAAGAACTCTGAGGTATCACCTCACACCTATCAGAGTGGCAAATATAACAAAAATGGAAAATATTGCATGTTGGAGGGGATGTGGAAAAGCAGGGATGCTAATCCACTGTTGGTGAAGTTGTGAAAAGATCCAACCATTCTGGAGAGAAATTTGGAACTATGCCCAAAAGGCTATTGAACTGTGTATACCGTTTGATCCAGCAGTACCACTTCTAGGTTTATATCCCAAAGACATCCCCAAAAAGAGAAAAACACCTAGTTGTACCAAAATATTTATAGCAGCTCTTTTTGTAGTGGCTAAGAATTGGAAATCAAAGGAATGCCCATCAACTGGGGAATGGCTAAACAAGCTGTGGTATATGATGGTAATGGAATATTATTGTGCTATAAGAAATGACAAACAGGATGATTTCAGAAAGGCCTGGAAAGACATGTATGAAATGATGTATAGTGAAATAAGCAGAACCAAGAGAACATTGTGCACAGAGATAGCAATATTGTTTGATGAAGAACTGTGAATGACTTAACTATTCTCAACAATACAATGATCCGAGATAATCCCAAAGGATAATTGATGAAACATACTATCCACCTCCAAAGAAAGAACTGATATTGATGGAACACAGACTGAAGCATGCTATTTTTCACTTCATTTTTTCTTTTATTCAAGTTTTCTTGTAAAAAATAACTAATATGGTAACATTTTACATAATCGCACATATATAACCCATATCTGATTGCTTACAGCCTCAAGGAGAGGGGTAGGGAAGGAGGGATAAAATTTGGATCTCAAAACTATAAATAAAAATGTTCATTATTTATTTTAAATATTCCTTCCCCAACTCACTGTTAGAAAGGTAGCTGGACACTTAACCCCAATTGCCTCGCTAAAAAAAAAAAAAAAAAAAAAAAAATTTAATTAAAAAAAAAGGTAGCTGGAAAAAAGAAGTGATTGAAATTCTGTAAGGAAGTATTTAGAGATATCAGAGTTGGTCACATGTCTACTACAAGATGGTTGGAATAGAATTTGATCAAATGAAATAATATTTGTAAAGCACTTAGCACAGTGCCTGGCACATGATAGATTATATATAAATATTTTTTTTTAAAGTGTATTGAATGTGTTTCAGCACAAGATCAAAGAAGAACAGGAAATAGGAGTCCCCCTCACCAGTCTTCTCTCCCCTCATATAGCCACTACCCCAGTTCAGACCCTCTTATAGTTTCCTGGACAATTGGCAATCACATTCTACTTGGCAACCCTCCTTCCAGTCTCTCCCCTCTCCAATCCATCCTCCACACAACTGCCATGTGATATTCTAAAGCACAGTTCACACTTGTTACCCCACTGGTCAGGAAACTCAAAGGGTTCCTTCTTGCCTCGAAAAAAAAATCCAAAGTTCTCTGTTTGGCTTTGTAGAATGTTCTCTTTTTTTCAGTGAATTTAACATCAATAAACATGAACATATCAATATACAAACAAAAGAAATTGTATATGAAAGTTTTTGTTCAAGTTCAAATATATTGAAATGTATCAGGAGAACCCTGGGAAGCCTAAAATTGCGTGATAGGGTCATGAGCAGTGGTTAACATAGATGTTTCTGATGTTTCTTTGGCTCAGAGACCTCATTGCTTGGAGGAGGAACAAATGTCATTCCTATGTCTATTTCCATTCCCTATTCCCTGGATTGCCACAGCTGTTTCCAAGCCATAGTAGCTCCTACCTTAACCCTGATCTTGAAGCTTAATGGATGGTCAGTGCCCACTTGCCAGATCTTAAGATGGCCAACAATCCCCACCGGTCTAGCTGCCTGTTGACTGATCCCTGACTCATGCTTGCAAATCAGTTTCTGAAACCTGTCTCATGATTCCCAATACCATTAACCTTCTGTGACTCCTGCAACTTGATGGTTTCTTGAGCTAATAACAGTTCCTGCTTTTCACACTGAATACACAGCAAAGTGATTGTAAGTTCAGAAAACTGACTTGAGTGCCCTAGGCACATACTATATTTCATGAGGGCTCTACTGATTCCTAAAAATTGGATCTTTCAGGTTTCAAGCCCAGGGCTTAATCTACTGAACCATCTAGCTGCACTTCTAGCTGGGGCAAGATAGGGAGACCCCATTTAAAAAAAATACAAAGAGAAATTTCCCATAGAGACAAAAAAAATATTTGTAGAAGTCCATTTTGTAGTAGCAAAGAAGTTGGGGGGAAAGCAATTTCTGTAGATTCAATCAATAAATTGCAGTATTATTTCACTGGAAGAAATTATGAATATGAAGAATACAGAGGAACTTAAAAAGACCAGTATACACTAATACAGAGAAAAGTAACAAGAAAAGGGAAACAATTTGCATAATGGTCCCTCTAATGTGAAGGAAAACATCGGAAGACCAGAACATTCATTAGGGCAATGTGATTGCTCCCTTCTTTGTTAAATTTAACATGCATTTTAAAAAAACAACAACAATCTAACAAAAGTTCATGGTTTCATATGTAATGTACCTTTTTGGTTGATCTTTGTATATTGAAATATGTATGCTTGTTGGCAATTGTTAAATTCATATTTTTTTTTAAATAGAGGAAAAAAGGCTTCAGAACTCTAATCAATGCAGTGACCAGTCATGACTTAAAGAGGACCCAGAGCAGAGAAGGCCCTTCTCTATAGAGAATAGGCTCTCAATAGAGAATGGTGAACCATGGGTTCCTATGTTGAGTCCTACATTGCCAGACATGGCCAGTGGATGGATTTATTTTGCTTAACTATACATCTTTGTTACAAGGGAAAGTTGTCTTGGGGGAAGGGAAATTCTTGGAAATTTATACCACTATTTAATGAACAAAGACTAGCAATGAAACTTTTTTGGGGAGGGCGGGACAATGGGGGTTATGTGATTTGCCCAGGGTCACACGGCTAGTAAGTGTCAAGTGTCTGAGGCCGGATTTGAACTCAGATATTCCTGAATCCAAGGCTGGTGCTTTATCCACTGTGTCACCTAGCTGCCCCCAGCAATGAAACATTTAAAAAAATATTTCGTGAATATCATGACAACACTTGGGCTGGCTATCCATCACTCACTTTTTTTGGGGGGGTGGGGCAATAAGGGTTAAGTGACTTGCCCAGGGTCACACAGCTAGTAAGTGTCAAGTGTCTGAGATCGGATTTGAACTCAGGTCCTTCTGAATCCAGAACCAGTGCTTTTATCCACTGTGCCACCTAGCTGCCCCCATCACTCACTTTCAATACATGACTTCATCTTCCAGTCATACATGAACTTCATTAAGTCTTTTATGCTGATTCTTGCATTTTTGCCCACCAAATATACACTGACTATATGTATGTAAAATATACATATAGATGCATGTAGCAAACATGTATGCATATACCTCTCCCCTACATGTATGAATAACACAGTGCCCTCTACATTCTTGTTGTTCAGTTGTTCGATCATGTCTGATTCTTTGTGACCCTGTATGGGTTTTTCTTGGCAAAGATATTAGAGTAGTTTGCCATTTCCTTCTCCAGTGAAGTATGGCAAACAAAGATTTAAGTGACTTGTCCAGGATCATACAGCTAGTGAATGTCTATGATCAAATTTGAACACAGGTCTTCCTGACTCCAGGTCTAGTGCTCGCTATTCACTAAACCACCTAGCTGCCTCCTAGTGCCATGCACACAGTAGGTACCTAATGTTGATTGAGACTGTTATAAAGTGAGTTATTAATACTGATAAGCCACTGATGCTTAGTAGTTATTTTTAAAAGTTGACAACACAAACTTTAAAAACCCAACAATTTTTGGATTTAAAGTAATGTTTTGTTGACTGAGTGTAGGAGTGATGAGTGATAACCCACGACCTCCATATTCAGCTGGAGTAAGGCCCAAAGAATACCAGATGGCATTTCACTCATGCTAATAAAAATGGAAAACGAGATACTGCAGCATTGGCATTGAACGTTTTTGGCCATTACTGAGCTCTTCTCTCAGTTCATTACTATTATTAACACTGACAGGTCTGAACTCCATAAAGGAAATACTGGGAGCAGAGATGCTCTGTAAGACTTACCAAGGCCCTAGAGAGTAAAGCTTTAATGAGCACCTATGTCCCTGTTCTGTGTTTTTATGCTTTGCTGGATAGGGGCAACTGAACAAAGTTAGCTCCAGGGGTGCATTATTTAAAGAATCTCCCTAAGAATAGGAGCTTCTTGAAGGCCTGGACAGTTTCAGGGCTGGCTTTGTATTCCCAGCACTTAGTAGTCATTTCAGTTGTTTCCAACACCTGCAATTAGGATAAACTTCTACTATGTGAACAGTGCTACCTGAGTCATCATCATATGGCCTGAAGGGTTGTTTCCCAAAAATATGATTGTGTCTAATATTCTATAGCACATGTCTCCCAATTATTCTTGCTCT
Organism: Dromiciops gliroides; assembly: GCF_019393635.1. Taxonomy (NCBI): domain Eukaryota; kingdom Metazoa; phylum Chordata; class Mammalia; order Microbiotheria; family Microbiotheriidae; genus Dromiciops; species Dromiciops gliroides. Next base: position 616,717,404 of record NC_057861.1, on the reverse strand, counting down.
ACTGGGGAAAAAAATAACCCTTTACTGAAGTGAGTTATTAATATAAATATTATTAGTATTATCATTCATCAAAATATCCATAATTTCATTGATATGAGGACCCCTCCACTAACCCAGATATCAAGCTTCCACAACAGAGGTTCTTAATCCTTTTGGTGTAAGGAACCCCTTTGGAAGTCTGGTGAAGTCTCTGGACCGCTTCTCAGAATAATGTTCTTAAATGCATAAAATAAAACACAGGATTGAAAAGAAAATCAAACATAATGAAATAAAGTTATCAAAATAGATATTTTTTGAAGTTCCTGGACCCCAGATTAAGGACATCTGACTTAGAGAATATCTATTTTTTTAAGGGCGTGTCCGTTCTTCTGAACCAAGTTAGCCTGATTCCATTCAGCTTTATGGAAAACTTCCTTAGGCCTGGTACAAAGATGCCCTCTGATTCTTCCAAACTTTCATTTATTTATTTATTTTTGGTGAGGTAATTGGGGTTAAGTGACTTGCTCAGGATCACACAGCTAGTAAGTGTCAAGTGTCTGAGGTCAGATTTGAACTCAGGTCCTCCTGAATCCAGGGCTGGTGCTTTATCCACTGCGCCACCTAGCTGCCCCTGATTCTTCCAAACTTTATGAGGAACTTTCTTTATGCATTCTTCCTAGGCCATGTTAAACTCTCTCTACCAGACACTCCCTCTATGTCTCTTTGCAGAAGAAAAGTGGGGGTTTTTGTCCCACATATCTTGGTCAAGCTGGTGAAGAGATCAAGAGTCATTTCACCTCTAAGCTTCAGTTTTCTGCTCTTTAAATGAGTCTAACCCCCTTCACCCTACCAAAAAAAAAAAAAAAAGCTGAAGAGATTTTCGGCAATTTTTTTTGCAGGGCAATGAGGGTTAAGTGATTTACCCAGAGTCACACAGCTAGTAAGTGTCAAGTGTTTGAGGCCGGATTTGAATTTAGGTCCTCCTGAATCCAGGGCCAGTGCTTTATCCACTGCTAGCTGCCCCTGATCTTAGGCTATTTTGAGACACAAATTCTTCAGAATGAAGGAGGTATTACTATACTGCCCAGATCAGAATAGCACCTGGATTATTGTGTTCACTGGGAACCACATTTTAGAAGGATATTGACAAACGAGGGCATGCCCAGAAGGAAACGAGATTATCGAATTATCTAGATTATCTGAGACCGAACTCCATAAGCATCAACTAAAGGAATATTTTTCCTTTTAAAGAAAAGGCTTAGGGGCAGAGGTATGCTGGTAAATGTTTAACAACCAGTTCTCTGAAAATGCATGACACACTTTTAAGTATAATTTGCATTTTTAACCTTTTCTCCATCTCAACAAAACAATAAATGAAGCCAAGATTTCTAGCATTGTCCAATTTCTGTGGTATAAATGCTCATGTTGAAAATTTAACAATCAGCTCTCTGGAAGCCAGAATGAGCTGGCTCTAGCACACCCCTTGCTAAAAGGGGACATGCCAACTAACTTCAAAATTCTGAAGGGTTCTACTACTTGGGGGGGTGTGACTTTTTAGTTTCTTAGAACTTCATTCTCTTCAATCAGTAAAATGAAAGATTTTGGCTAACTGATCTCTTCAGGGCCTTTTAAGGTCCTAGGTTTCTAGAGTGGTGAACCTTTCCCTACTTAGTCCACATGGCTGTTTTGAGGCTCAAATTAGATGAGGTTCAAATTAAATTGATACATGTGAAAGTCTTTTGAAAGTACTTCATAATGCCTGATCTAAAATTAAGGTATTATTAGAGGTAACTTAATTAGTATTGATGATAATGATAAAAATAATAACAACCGCAACATATAGGCTTCCTTGCAGTTTTATAGCCTGGCTTCTGGGAGAGAACACTAACAGTCTTATTTCTTTCTTTAAAGAACCTGAGACCTTTTTTTTCCTTCAGAATATTTAAAAAGCCAGGTCAACCAGAATATATAGGTTTTATCCATACTGATGCTATTATTGTTCATATTTTTTTTTTGCAGGCAATGGGGGTTAATTGACTTGCCCAGGGTCACACAGCTAGTAAGTGTCAAGTGTCTGAATTCATATGGTTTTGTAGGGGCAGGGATGGGAGAGGCAGAAGCAAAAGCAGAGGGGATTGGGGGGGGGGTGTCAGAAAGGAGTATATTGATGTTGCCCTCAACCTGCAAAATGTCTGGGTTGTATTCCTTTCACCCTTCCTCTGACTACTCTGTACATTTCACCATTCTACCTGATAGCTGTAAAGTGCTTAGCACAATCCCCAGGCAGCTAGGTGATGCAACTCCCTGAAGTTGGGAGGACCTAAATTCAAATCTCATCTCAGACACTGACTAGCTGTGTGACCCTGAGCAAGTCACATAAGCCCGATTACCTTAAACATCTGGGGTCATCTCCAGTTGTCCTGATGCATTTCCTGCCACTGGACCCAGCTGGCTCTGGAGGAGAGAGTGAGGTTACTGACCTTGCACAGCCCTCCCTCATTTAAATCCAATTCACTGTAAGTCATGACATCACCTCCCAATGTCATGATCCTCTTTGAGAAGGAAGGGCAAACAACTGTACAGTAAAGCAGTAAGAGAGATATTGCCTGGGCACCTTGGGTCCTAAGAGGTGGTGGGGATGAGGGATGAGGGATGAGGAGGATAATAGTTTATCCTACAATTGACAGAAGACAAAGAGACTTTCTGATTTTTTTTTTGCTTTGGGTCCCAGTAAAGGTGTTTTCTAAAATGGAAATTGCTTTCTTGCTTTTCACATGAAATCAATTCATGTAAAGTGCCATTTTTTATTATATGCATTGTAGGGTCATAGATACATTACAATATTTTTTTCCTAAACTCATATTTGCTGTTTCTCTGTGAGAGAGGGATAACTTTTAAAAAATCATTTTTTTTTTATTTTGAAGTAATTTATTTTAGATTACCTCGGAGGTCAGGTGGTTAACCACACAAAAACCCCACAATACAGAGTGACATAAAAATGAACTAACCTCCAAGTATGCAGTGCAAAATGCTTCTTTACATCCTTTAATGAAAATTTCCATCCACCCTATTGAAGAAATGAATTGATGTAGTTGAGAATGCAAGAGAGAGAACTGGGAGCAAGGTTAAAACAAGGGAAATGGGTATCTAAATGTGTTGAGATATGCACTCCTCCTAACTTTATTTTAACTTTCAAATTAAAACATACAATGCCCACATAAATGTGCAACATTTGATGTTTTCTGCTATACACTGACTGCTAGTGGAACATACTGATTATCATGATTATTATTAACTTCGTTTTGCTAGAAATTAAGACAGTAGATGTGCCTCTGGGGGAGGCTGTGTGTCAGAGTAAAAGGAAATGAGGCCTTCTCTCTCATCCAAAACCTCTTTTTCTATCACCATCAGATTATTTGACATGAATTGGCCGCACTAGGTACAGTAAGCATCATTTGATTTATGTATGAAAAGTTTATGGGTTGGGTTGGGGTAAAATTGAGGACGACCTTCTCTGACTCTTACTCATAACTTTAAAATATCAACATATGGGCAAAGAGTTTTCCATTGCCTTGGAATGAGTGTGCCATATTTGGGAATTCCATTCAATTCAACATTGGCAGAAGGTGGCGCTAGAGAACTAGGCTGTCAGTCATTTGCTTTTGAGCCTTTGGAAAGACTGAATTGTGCTTGTAAACCCATCCCCTCTCCACTTTTAATGGGTAGAGCTTCCCAATAGCTCATTCTCCTTCAAGGGCCTGGTTCCCCTTTCCAAGTAGCTCTCCTGCAGGGACACCTGACCAGTTTTGCGAAATCCAGCAAAATGACTAGTGTCAGCAAAAAATAAATAAATAAATAAAGATACTGGGAAGATGATGTTCACTTTGCTCTGTTGGGCAAATGTTTTGTCTCACCAGAATAAAGAACATGTTCTCTGCTTCTGGCTTTCTCTTCCCTCTCTCCCTTCCTTCCTCTTCGTTCCTCCCCACTGCCCCCTTTTTCCTCTCCCTCCATTCTTCCCTTCCCCCTCCCTTTCTCTGTCTCTCTATCTCGCCCTCTCTTTTCTCTCACTGTCTTCTCTCTGTGTGTCTCACTTTAAGACAAATAAAATGCACACACAGCTGAGCATTTCTGGTCAACAAATTTTATAGCAGATAAATGAAATTCAAATTGAAAAACAATAGGTAAGAAACAAAAAAATTTGTCTACCTGGCTAACCAGAAAAGGGACAAGTGACTTTAAGAGGAAGAAGGGTCATTGGATCAACCCAGTCTTTTTTTGGTCATGGTGAAGGCAAAGAATAGGTTCAGTGTGAGCAAGGGGGTAGTAGAGCTGAAACAGACCTTTGAGGTTATATGTTAAATGGAGTTCAGTTACCAGAGGGAGGGAAAAAGCATTTATTAAAGACCTACTATGTGCCAGCCACTGTGCCGATTGCTTTATAAATATTATCTCATTTGGCCTTCACAACAACCCTAGAAGGTAGGTGCACTTACTATCATCCCCATTTTGAAGTTGAGGAAACTGAGGCAGACAGGTGACTTGCCCAGGGTCACAAAGCCAGCAAGTATCTGAGACCAGATTTAAACTGAGGTCTTCATGACACAAGGCCCAGTATTCTATCCAATAGAGCCACCCATCTGCCTCTGAGCAGCATAGTATCATGGAGAGATTGCAGAAGCCAAAAGGCATCATGGTCCTATGAAAAGAATGATAGGTCTAGAATCAGTAGAACTGAATTTGAATTTCAGCTCTGCCACCTACTACCTGTGTGAGTCCAGGTGAGCTACGTGACCCCTAGTCCTCATTTATGTCCTCTCTAAAACAAGAGATTGGACTGAACGATACCCAAAGTCCCTTTTGGCTCTAATGCTCTATGATGTTCATGATTATGGTAGGGCTTTGATAGGCAGATAGAGAAGACAGCAGACCTTGGAGTCAGGAACACTGCCTCTGACAGATGGGATATGTGGCTGTATGACAATGGTCTTGCTCAGAACAAGGCCACCAGACCACTTTCTAACCATTTCCAAATCATGCTTGCTGCACTCTCACCATCCTTCTCATCCTCCTCCCACCAGAACTCCTCCTCTGCCCCTGGGACCCTGGGCTCAGATAAGTGAATTTTGCCTCCTCCCCCAGCTCTCTCCTTTATGTGTACCCACCGCAGAATGTAAGTTACTTGAGGTCAAGACTTGCTTGTATTTGTATTTGTATTCTTGGCCCTTAGCAAATGCCTGTCACATAGTAAGTACTTAATAAATACATTTTCATTCATTTATTCATTCATTCATTTAATCTCTCAATATTCCACAGGTAACAAAAACTGTGAATTGTAGAGCAGCTGCTGATTTGGATTGATGGAAATGGAAATGTTGAAAGTTTCCGCCACTAATTAAACTGCATGTTAATTCCCCACCTCAAATCCACACCTCTGCTGCCTCATCTCCCTACCCCCAAGAGGACTTCAAGTGAAAAGAACTTCTTGGAGAGTTTAGGTTTTTGCTAGTGGCGGTTTTTGTTGGTTTTTTTATACAATCCCTTTTTTTCTATTCTTCTTTGTATAGGGAAATGTCCATTTTGTTGATGTCTGTCAAGTCCAAAAAATTTAAATCCTGAAAAAACTTTATATCTAGTGAGGGGAAACCCAAGACCCCCTGAAGAAGCCCATTCCACTTATGAATAGGTCTGATTGTTAAAGTTTATCTCGAAAGTTGGATTGTCTGGTATCCTGGCAGACTTGTTCAAGAGGGGTTTTAGAACAAGGCCTTTGCTAGGGTACCTTTTTTTCTGGCAAAATATGCCACTGGCCTTTGAGAATACCTTCCTAGACTAGCCTTTCATCCTAAAATAAAAATGCAAGAAAGGCTTTCCTGTTTCTAATTTGGCAACCAAAGTGGATTAGATAGAAGGCTGCCCCTATTGATTAGATGGATGCTGTCCAGAGACCAAATACAGGCCTGGAAGCCAGGAGGTAATTTTTCACTAGGACTAAATAAGTTCTATAGAAGAATACTTAAGGTTTTTCTAAGGTCACTCCTATATAGGTCAGCTTTTGGCAAGGAAATAAAGAGAAAATAATTTGAGAGGAAAAAAAAAGTGAGAATGGGTGGCCATACAATCTCTACTAGTAGAATTGGAATCAAATGTTATAGAATATTTTAGAGCAGGTTATTGAACAGTACATTTTTTGATATGTTATCATCATATAGATAGTTGGTGATAGCTTCCCAAAGAACAAACCATGTTTGACTAAACTGATCCTAAAGTCCTTTCTGGCTTTAAAATAATAAAATTCTACCATGGCATGATTTTTTAAAATAAGGTTAACTTATCAAGCATGGAATTGACATAGACAAATATGCCTGAATTTCAGCAAGGTCTTTGATAAAGTACTAGTAGGTTATAAAAAATGTTTCAAAAAGCCAATTTCATAAATACAGGAGTGGGAAGACCTGTTCAGGTGAATAAGATCTTGTTGGTTTTACCATAAGCTTGAACTAAGCTTCCTTAGAGATAATATAGACAAAAGATTTCAGGAACAAGAGTGTAGAGAGAGAAGGCTAAGAATAGAATCTTGAAGATCACCAGCATTAGAAAGTTCCAATGAGGAAGGAAAAGAGGAGGAAGGGAGAAGGAGGATGAGGAGAAAGAGGAAGAGGAGGAAAAGGAGAAGGAAGAGGAAGAGAAAGAGGAGGAGGAGTTGGAGAAGGAGAAATTGGAGACGGTGAAAACACAGAAGCCAAAAGCCAATAGGGCTGAGAGGAAGTCAGTCAACCATGTCAAATGCAGCAAAAAAAGGTGGAGAATGACTGAGGAAAGGATATTGGACTGATAGAAAGGCCCTTGGTGACCTTTGAGAGAGTAGTTTCAGTTGAGCAATACAGATAGAGCATTAGCAAGAGGAGATGGGAAAAAATTTGTGAAGGCTGGAGATTATTGTCAGATTCTCACTGTAGTTTGGTTAGCATCATTATCATTCAGAGTAGAAACATCAGAAACATTTTTCAATCACCAATTGTCTTCTCAGTCTCTTCTTCTCTGGGCTGCACGTTTGACTTTCTTGAATGTCATGGCACTATACATGTTATGGAGAGTATTTTTGTGTTTTTCTGATACTTATGTAGGACATGATATCTAACAGGAAGACTGTTTGTTCTGACTCAAATTCATTAGCACACAAAGCCAAAGAGAATCTTTGGAAAATCAAACCCTAAATTAGTTGTCTGCAATGAGGACTTTGATGCCCACTCACTGTGGTGACTGAGGGCCATCAACAATAAAGAAGTATCAAGAAGATTTGGCCATTCTTTTCACCTCTCTCACTCAGGTCTCCTATGTGAAGGTGCCTGATTTTCCCAGTTAGAGATGCCCTCTGATTCCTCAATTTACCTTCTACTGTTCACATGATATATCCCCTAATAGGAATACTTGAATCATTGAGGTTAACTGTTTCATTTTATCTTTGTATACCTAGCACTTAAAAGATGCTTGTTGAATTTAATTGAATAAGTTCGTAGAATTCATTTCTATACATATCACTCAGATGTTTTCTAGCAAGTCTACTAACTGAGTTTAATTAGGTCATTTTACCTCTTTGAGTTCAACGAAAGAAACAAATTAGAAAATCTCTTACTGTTCAGTCATTTTTCAGTCATGTCCAACTCATCATAATGCCATTTGGGATTTTCTTGGCAAAGATACTAGGATGGTTTGCTATTTCCTTCTCTAGCTCATTTTACAGATGAGGAAACTAAGACAAGCAGGCTTAAGTGACTTGCCCAGAGTTACACAACTAGTAAATGTCTGAGGCTGGATTTGAACTCAGAAAGATGAGTCTTCCTGACTCCAGGCCTGGTACTCTATCTACTGTGCCACATAGCTCTCTAAGGTCTTTTAAATCACTAATATGCTATGAAATCAGACCTTCTGTATTCTATAGTCTTTTCTCCCACCCCCATGTTATTCCCATTCCCTACTACTCAAGTGACAAGAGTGTAAGACTTGAGAATTTCAACCAATGCATGCATGACTAGCCACAATTGCAGAGAAGTAATGATGAAACATGCTACTCATCTCTTGAAAGAGAGATGATGAATTCAAGTGCAGATTAAGATATTTTCAGACACAGTAAGGATATTTGTTTTTCTTGACTATGCATGTTTGTTAAAAGGACTGTTTCTCTCCTTTTTTATTTTCCAATTGAGGGAGAGATTGGAGGGAGAATAATTATAGGATAATTTTTTAAAGGAAGATAGAAAAGATGGCAATTGAGGTATCTTTTTGTTAAAAATGCAAAGAACCAAAGGAAGGACAGAAAAAAGTACAAACAGGACAGTTTTGAAAGCTACAGGTTGAATTTATCATCTACTTAAAAAGAAAAGCAAGCTATTCATAATATACATCTGCAATTTCATGTATATTCTTTTTTACTATGATGTATATGAAAATGGACATTTTATTTGGTATTCATTAAATACAGAATTAATTTTTTAAAGCAAAAATATGATGAAGTATGTGTATTTAAACACTTTCTTTGAGTTGGCTTATCCTCCACTCCATTCTTATAACACTTAGTTCTTAACACTATTCTGGGAATGTGGTAGGAGCTTGATAAATACTCAATTAATTAAATGCTTCTTGAATCTGTCCCCTTGCTTGACCTGAAATAGAATGGAAAGAACAAGCTTGAGTTTGCATGGGGATTTTTGTTTTAACAGTCTGACAAGTTTATGTAAAAATGATATGTGGGATTTATTGAACTGTGAGCTCAATATTAGCCAAAAGTATGATATTTAGCTACATTACAGCGGCAAGGCATGGCTGGAAAAGGGAAATAAATGATGGTCCCTTTGTGGACTCCACTCTGGTCATATCATATCTGAAGTCTTTTTTTAGTCCTGAGTACTATCTTAAGAATGAACACTAATAAGTTGCAAATGTTTCAGAGGAAGATAACCAGACTAATAATAAGTATAATAAGACCATGTCAAATGAGCAGTAGTTGAAAGACTTTTAAGAGGAACCTAAAGAAGAGAAACTTTAGGTAGATACATGGTAAGAGTCATCAGGCATTTCATGACCTATCTTGAAGAACAAGGATTAGAAGCTGGAATGAGACAGATTTAGGCTTCATGTAAGGAAAAACTAACAATTAAGGTTATCAAGAAGTGGAATAAGTTACCTTGGGATATAGTGGGTTCACTCCCATCGGAGGCCAAGCATTAGTTGGGTATGATGGAGAAGGCGTAGATAAAACAAGGTGGCTTCTGAAGTTCCCTCCAAATCCTAGATTCCAGAGGATTCTGGGAAGATAGCCAAGTAGCACAGAAAACTTTCAGCTCTTCAAATTTCCTTCCCCCAAAAAAAGACCGAACATCACCTCAGAGGGAACTAGAGCAGAGGAAATAATCAAAAGTCAGGGTAAAGCAGTTGTTCCCCAAAAACAACTTGAGAAGGCCCCCACCTCTGAGGGTAGAGATTCAGCCTGGGTGAAGTGCAAACACCTCCAGGCCAATTCTGTGGAATCAATAAACAATGAACCCTGGGGACAGTTGGGGTTCATCTAATGAATACTGTGGGGGTCTGGGATAGTTGGATGGCATAATGGATGGCATAGCCCTGAATTTGGGAGGATCTGAGTTCAAATATCACCTCAGACACTTAGTAGCTATGTTTCCTTGGGTAAGTCACAACCCCAATTGCCTTAAATACCAGGACCATCTTCAGTCATCCTGATAGATAGAAAGATAGAAAGATAGATAGATAGATAGATAGATAGATAGATAGATAGATAGATAGATAGATAGATAGATAGATAGATAGATAGATCTTGCCACTGGACCCAAATGACTCTGGAGGAGAGAATGAGGCTGGTAACTTTGCACAGCCCTCCCTCACTTAAATCCAGTTCACTGCAAGTCATGACATCACCTCCTGATGTCATGGTCATCTTTGAAAATGAAGAACAAGCAACAACAGTGAGGGGGTCTGATAGCTGAGTGGGAGAAGATTGAATGACCTTCCACTGTTGAGGGATACCAAGCATAGCTGTGCTGACCATATGTGTCCCAGGCTGGACTGTGGCTATAGAGGAGAAGGAGGAGCTAGCACATACCTGCTGACTGAGGTAGCCATGAAATGGAGATCCTGTTGCTTGTGGGCACTTGCAGGAAAGCAGATTCCCTGGTTTCAGTCCCAGGGCATAGAAGACAAGTGTAGTTTGCAGCCACCAGAGGGACTACAGGGAGCAAGATCATTTGCAGGATAGTGTGTCTGGGGACCCTAGCCATGGCTTAGGAGTGGAGAGGAGAGTCCAAGGTTGAGCCCTAGGATAGACCTTAGAAAAATAACAGTAAAAAGAACCTGAGGTTTGGGGTATCATTCCCCATACCTCAAACTGGACTATAATAATAGCTACTAAAACAAATAAATAAATGAGCTAGTGAGTAAATAAATAAATAGGTGAGTGAATGGGTGAAGAAATAAATAAATAAATTGATGAATGAATGAATTAATAGATAAGTAAATGAATGAATAAATAAATATGAGTAAGCAAAGGGAAAAGAACCCATCCATAGATAGCTACTATGGGGATAGAGAAGATCTGGGTTGATATTCAAAGGAAGATCATGAAGCTAAAAAAATTGTTTTAAGCCACTCCTTTTTCAGAAATATCAAAAGGCCCCGAGCACAAAAAGTTATTTGCATAACTTTAAAAAGGATTTTAAAAATCAAACAAGAGAAATTGAGAAAAAAACAGGAAAAATTTTTTTAAAAATAAGAGCAATCCAAGAAAATCAAGAAAATTATGAAAAGAAAGTCAACTAACTTGAAATAGAGAACCAAAAACTTAAGGAAGAAAATAATTTCTTGAAAACTAGAACTGGGCAAAAGGAAACTAATGGTGTTCTAAGATACCAATAAATAATGAAATCAAAACAATGAAAAAATAGAAGAGAATATGAAACATGTCATCAGAAAAACAACTGATCTGAGAACAGATGGAGGAGAAATAATGTAAGAATAGTCAGACCACCTGAAAATTACAATTAAAACAATTTTATACAATATTACAGGAAATTATCAATGAAAATTGCCCTGAAGTTCTAGAATAAGAAGGCAAAGCAAAAATAGAAAAAAAAATCCACCAATCAACACCTGAAAGAGATCCCAGGAGGAAAAGTTATAGGAATATAGCCTAGTTTCAAAGCTCCCAAGTTAAGGAGAAAATATTAGAAGCAACAAGAAAAAAAAATTTAAATATCATGGAGCTGTGTACAATAAGGATTACACAAGACCTACTACTATGTTGAAGGATAGTAGGTTTTGGAATGCTATATTCTGTAGAGCAAAAGAGTTGGGGTTACAAGTCAGGGTAATTTGCCCATCAAACTTCCCTGAGTGGGGGGGAAATGGGCACTTAATGAACTGGAAGACTTTAAGGTAGTTGTGGGGAAAAAAAGAACAGAACTTAAGGGGAAATTCAACATAATACATCCAGGAGAAATATAAGGTAAACATTAAAAGTCAATTATAAGGGACTCAATAAGGTCAAACTGTTTACTTCTTATATGTAAAAATATTATCAGTATTTATTATCAGTCATAAGGCTGTCATTATTTGGGTAGTTTGAAAAAAAGGCTTCGACTGAACTGAGTGTGATAGGGGGATTCTAAAAAAATTAAAACTGTAGAGAAAAATAAAAAGGAATAATTATCTCATATGAATGAGGCTTAAAGAGTAAAATTGATATTGAAGAAGCTAATGGGGGAGGGTGGGTAGTGTTGGAAGCTAACTCTCATCAGGAATGGGTTAAAGAGGGAACAACATAAATATCTAGAAGGGTATAAACCTCTTCCAAATTCAGAAAGAAATGAGGACAAGGGGATACGGTGAAGGGAGAGGATAAGGGAGGGACTTTGAGGAGGGCAAGGTAGTGGGTAGAAGTAAAGCAGAGAAGTGAGGAGAAATAGGAATAGAGTGAGAAGGATAATGAGAAAAAATAGAAAGGAGGAAAACACAAGTAATTATATCTTAGATTGTGAATGGGACGAATTTAGTCATAAAATAGAAACTGATAGCAGATAAAAAATTTGAATTCAGGGGCAGCTAGGTGGCACAGTGGATACAGCACCAGCCCTGGAGTCAGGAGTACCTGAGTTCAAATCCGGCCTCAGACACTTAACACTTACTAGCTGTGTGACCCTGGGCAAGTCACTTAACCCCAATTGCCTCACTTAAAAAAAAAATTTGAATTCAACAATCTATTGCTTTCAGGAAATGCTATAAAAGTGAGACATACACACAAAGATAAAACAAAGGTCAGGAGTAGCATTTATTATGTAAAAAAAGCAGGAGTAGTATTCATAATCTCAGACAAAGTTAAAGCTAAAATAGATTTAACCAAAAGAGAAAAATAGGGAAACTACACTATGTGTCAGCAATATTATTCAATATGGTTTTAGACCATTTAAAATAACTAGACAGTAAAAAATAATAATAAAATAAAATAACTAGACAGTATAAAATATCTGAAAGTATGCCTGCCAAAACAGACACAAGAACTATAAGAACATAAACAGAAAACACTTTTTAAACAAAATCAGATCTAAATAATTGAAATAATATTTACTGGGGCAGCTAGGTAGTGCAGTGGATAAAGCACTGGCCCTGATTCAGAAGAACCTGAGTTCAAATTTGGCCTTAGACACTAGACACTTACTAGCTGTGTGACCCTGGGCAAGTCACTTAACCCTCATTGCCCCAGGGGAATAAAAGGAAGAAAGAAAAGAAGTAATATTTATTCTTCATGGGTAGGTAAAGCCAATATAACAAAAAATTTGACAATTTTACCTAGCTAATCCATTTAATGTCCTCCCGATTAAATTACTAAAATTATCTTACTGAATTAGAAAAAATAATAACAAAAAGTTCATTTGCAAGAACAAAAGGTCATACTAGTAATGTAGTGTTTGATAAACCCAAAGACTCCAGCTACTGGGATAGGAACTCAGTATTTAACAAAAGCTGCTGGGAAAACTGGAAGATAGTATGGCAGAAATTAGGCATAGACCAACATCTTATACCTTATACTAAAATAAGGTCAAAATGGATACATGATTTAGACATAAGAAGTGATACCATAGGTAAATTAGGAGAGAAATGAATAGTCTACCTTTCAGATCTTTGGAAAGGAAAACAGTTTATGACCAAACAAGAGAGAGAGAATATTATAAAATGCAAAATGATGATTTTGATTACATTAAATTAAAAAATGTTTTATAAACAGAAGCAATGCATCCAAAATTAGAAGGGAGGAAGAAAGCTGAGAAACAATTTTTATGGCCAGTACTTCTGATAAAGGCCTCATTTCTAAAATATATAGGGAAATAAATCAAATTTATAAGAATCCAAGTCATTCCCCAATTGAGAAATGGTCAAAGGATATGAACAGGCAGTTTTCTGATGAAGAAATCAAAGTTATCTATTCCCATATGAAAAAATGCTCTAAATCACTCATGATTAGAGAGATGCAAATTAAAACAATTCTGAGGTACCACCTGACACCTATCAGATTGGCTAAAATGACAAAAAAGGAAAATAATAAATGTTGGAGAAGCTGTGGAAAAATTGGAACACTAATGCATTGTTGGTGGAGCTGTGAACTGATCCAACCATTCTGGAGAGAAATTTGGAATTATGCCCAAAGGGCTGTGAAGCTGTGCATAACCTTTGACCCAGTAATACCACTTTTGGGTCTTTTTCCCAAAGAGATCACGGAAAGGGGAGAAGGACCCACATGTACAAAGATATTTATAGCTGCTCTGTACGTGGTGGCAAGGAATTGGAAGTTGAGGGGATGCCCACCAATTGGGGAATGGCTGCACAAGTTGTGCTATATGAATGTAATGGAATACTGTTGTGCTATAAGAAACAATGAACAGGAGGAGTTCAGAGAAACCTGGAAGGTCTTACGTGGACTGATGATGAGTGAGATGAGCAGAACCAGAAGAACATTCATTGTACACAGTATCATCAACATTGTGTGTTGACCTACTGTGATGGACTATATTCTTCTCACCAATGCAATGGTACAGAAGGGTTCCAGGGAACTCATGATGGAGGAGGATCTCCAAATCCAGGGGGAAAAAAAAAAAGAACTGTGGAGTATAGATGCTGAATGAACCGTACTATTTCTTTTGTTTTTGGTGCTGTTGTATTTCTATTTTGAGGTTTTTCCTCATTGCTCTGATTTTTCTCTTATAACATGACTAATGCAGAAATATATTTAATGTTTTATATATATATAACCTATATCAGATTACCTGCTGTCTATGGGAGGGGGGAGGGAGAAGAGGGAGGGAGAAAAATCTGAAATTGGAAAGCTTGTATAAACAAAAGTTGAGAACTATCTTTACATGTAATGGGAAAAAATAAATAAATAAAATTTTTAAAATTTAAAATTTAAAAAAAATTTTAAATAACAAAAGGTCAGGAACTTCAAAGAAACCAGGAGGAAAGTATGTAAAAGAAGTAGATTCAGTAGTATCAGATCTGTTGAAGAGTAAAATGGATACTTTTGATTACTTTAAATTAAAATGTTATTTTCTATATAAAACCTATGCAGCCAAGAATAGAAGGAATGCAGAAAACTAGGGGAGGAAAGCTGTGATAGATAATCTCTTGGATAAAATGTGATTGGGTTGGAATATTATTGTGGTGTAGGAAAAGATGAGCTGATTGATTTAGAAAAACATGGAAAGATTTGAATTTATGGAGGAAGATGCTATCCACCTTCAGAGAAACAGATGACAAGTGGAAATAAGCACAGTATGGTCTTACATACATATGTATGAGTGTCTATATGTGTGTGTGTGTGTATACATAAACACATGGCTACAATTATGCTCAGATATATCTATCTATGATCTATCTATCTATGCTTGGGGATATATACATATACACATGCATACACATATACACACATATGTACCTATGCTTATATATACATATATATATATGAGCATAATTATATCCTTTTTTAGGGCAGGGGGTGTGTGGGGGAGAGAGAGAGAGAGAGGAAAAAATAAAAAATACACAGCAAAGAAGAAAAGAAAATCTACAAGGAAGCAAAAGAAAAGCTGGGCAGCTTTGAAAACAATATGTAGTATTTATTATATAGGTATTTTTGAAATGAAAATTTATTGTTTTATATTGAATCCTCTCTAATGTTCTTCTGTGTACATGGAAATTTTTTTTTCTTTCTCATTTTGTATTTAAGTCTAAAATAAATTTTTTAATTTATAAAAAAAAAACAAATATGAGATTTTATGATGATTCTTTAGCTTCAAGACTACAGCTGACAAATAATAATACCTGCAATAATGATAATACCTGAAAAACTTTGCTGAATTGGAAGAGTGAACAAAGACAGGCAGGAACTGAGATATAAAGGAGAGCATCTCGTTTAGCACAGAGACTATTGATTCATTTGGGGGAGTATTTTTTTGAGAACCTCCTACCCAACCCTCCTCCATTCTCTGTTCTGTCTCCCTCTACGGCCACCTTCTGTTCTGTTCACACTGGAAGACTGAAACTAGCCTTGGGACCAACATACCCAGAGGCCTCAGAGATGCTACTAACAGTATTCAGGGTCACATCAGGAGAAGCTGCAATTCTCCAATTCAAATAATCAAATAGAATAGCTGGAAACTTTTTTTTTTTTTTAGTGAGGCAATTGGGGTTAAGTGACTTGCCCAGGGTCACACAGCTAGTAAGTGTTAAGTGTCTGAGGCCAGATTTGAACTCAGGTACTCCTGACTCCAGGGCCGGTGCTCTATCCACTGCGCCACCTAGCTGCCCCTTAGCTGGAAACTTTTGCTCAGAGAGGATACAGGCCCCCTCAAATAAAACATGTCTTTAGGATATCTATCTAAAGCGCTCCAGCTCCTCTGTCTCTCTTCTTCCTCCTATTTTGCTGGTCTCAGAGTATGTCCAATCCTGACTACCTTCATCAGAACATGTTATGTGGTGACTGGCCCTTCTCCCTATACTTAACTACTCTGATAGTCATTAGAGGGAGTTGATTGGCTCTGTACCCAAGCACTTTTCCAATCTTAAAACACTACATAAATATATGACTATTGCATTATTATTATTTCTTAATGTAGGTAGAGTTGATAACTGTTCCATTTGAGGAGTTATGAAAAGCTGTGCTCTAAAACCCCCCTCTCGCACTAACAAGTCTGCCAGGGTACCAGACATTCCCACTTTCAAGTTAAACTTTCCAACAATCAGAGCTATCCATAAGCAGAATGGGCTTTCTCAGTGGTTTATGGGTTTCCCCTCACTCGAGATATTTTTTCAAGATTTTAATTTTAAATTTTTTAACTTGACAGGCATCAACAAACTGGACATTTCTCTATACAAAGAAGAATAGAAAAGGGGGGGGTTGTATATGAAACCACCAATCTCTGTTACAAAGCTTGTTAGGTTTTATCTATATAATAAATTCAATCTATTAGTTCCAAAACTGACCTGCTTGTCTGCCTCCCTCCTAACTTTCTTTTGCTCTCTTTGTATATTTTGGAAGCAGTGTAATCACTAGCTTCCTCTCCCCATCCCTATTTTATATTCCTGCCCCCAAAATCCTTACCTTGGAATGAATAAGCATAATTAAGCAAAACATATCCATAAATTGGCCATGTCTGAAAATGTATGTCTCATTCTATACCTCTAGGTCATTACCTCTCAGTACAATTTTTTGGGGGGCGGGGCAATTGGGGTTAAGTGACTTGCCCAGGGTCACACAGCTAGTAAGTGTTAAGTGTCTGAGGCTGGATTTGAACTCAGGTCCTCCTGAATCCAGGGCCGGTGCTTTATCCACTGTGCCACCTAGCAGCCCCTTCTCAGTACATTTTCACTGGCTGTCCCCCACGCCTAAAATGCTCTCCCTCCTCATCTCTTTCTCCTGGTTTCCCTGGTTTCTTTCATGTCCCATACAAAATTCCACTTTTTGAAAGAAGCCTTTCCCAAGCCCCCTTAATGCCAGTTCCTTTCCTTTGTTGATTATCTCCAGTTTATCCCACGTCTTGTCTGTACATAGTTATTTCCCCCATTAGATTATGAGCTCCTTGAGAGCAGGGACTTTTGTCTGTTATCTTTCTTTGTATACCCAGGACCTGGCACATAGCAGGCATTTAATATGTGCTTGCTGACCGAATGACTGACATCTCCATCAAGGAGTAAAAAGCATGTTTCATCATCAGTCTTCTGGAGTCATGGGTGGTCATTGTATTGATAAGAAATTTTAAGTCTTTAAAAGTTGTTTTTCTTTACAATGATATAATAATTACACAAATTTCATCCTTGTTCTACTCACTTCACTCCTGCATCAGTGTGAGCAAGTTTTTCTAGATTTTTCTAAATCTGTGCTTTTTTATCATTTTTATAGCACAATAATATTCCATCATAATCATACATAATTTGTTCAGCCATTGCCCAGCTGATAGGCACACCAATAGTTTCCAGTTGTTTGTTACAATAAAAAATTCACTGGAGATATTTCAGCAAAGGCTAGATGACCTCTTGACTAATACTTTGTAGAGGGGATTCTTTGATATGGATGGAAGTAAAGGTCTCCTGAGGTCCCTTGTAACTGAAATTCTTTTTCTCTGTGTTACTCCTTTGAGCTTAGACCATTGTGTTTCTAAAAGGTCCTTTTAGTATTTATATGTTACCTGGGGAGGATAAGGGTAGGACATTAACCTTTTGGTAACCAATAGTCTCTTTAACACCTTAGAATCAGTTAATTAACCAAATTAGTGTACCTGGGCTAGTAGAGAATAAGGAAATGGGACAAAAGACAGGTTAAGTGTAGACAGTGGGAAGGGGAGACATCAAGAAATTCAATTCAGCAAACACAGTGCCTAGCACATGCTTGATAAATGTTTATTGAATTAAATTGAATCAACAGGACTGAGAAAAGAACCTTGCAGCATGACACTGGAGACTCCTCTCCAGGATGATACTGATTTAGTTACCAACAATATTGGGCACAGCTAATCAACCATTTACCAGTCTTCCTTTTCATACTATCATCTAGCCTGTGTCTCTATATATGGCCATGAAACTAAAGAGATTTTTGTCAGATTCCTCGATGATATTCAGATATACTCTATTGATAGCATTTCCTTTGTCTGTCAGCCTAATAACCTCATCATAAAATAAAATGAAGTCAGTTTGCCCTGGTTTGCTCTTAGCTTCAGTAGCAAAAAATATACTATATTTTGTCTCACTTGATATCAGCCATCAAACAGGGTAATCTCTAGCGTTATATTCATCAAGGAATTTTGTATAAACAGCATGTTCATTAAAAAAGCCTGCAAAGAAAGACTTTAAGGCTGAATGTTATTCTACTGAGTCAAATGCCTTTTTAAAATCAATAAACAATAAATGAATTAGGTTCCAAGTTGCTTTCTAGAATATTGTTGGACCAATTCACACTTCCACCAACCACACCAACTAGCGTGCTTCTTTCCCCACAGTCCTAGTATTTGTCATTCCTTCTTGCCCACCATTCTCTTGCCAATTTGATAGATGGGGGTAGAGTCTCAGAATTTTGGTTAAATTTTCATTTCTCAATTGCCATATTTTTAAATGATCCAAATCACCAACAGAGAAATGCAAATTTAAACAAAGTTCACCTGGGGTGAAGGTGTAAATTCACCCAGCTATTCTAGAAAGCAATTTGGAACCATCCTTTAAAAGTTATTAAACTGTGCATACCATTTAACCCAGTGATACCCCTAAAAAAATCAATGAAAGAGCAAAAATACAAATGTAGAAAAAATATTTATAGCCAATTTTTTGTGGTTGCAATAAACTGGAAACTAAAGGAGTGTCCATGAATTAAGGAATGGCCAAACAAATTTATGATATATGAATGTAGTAGAAAACTACTGTGTTGTAAGAGATGAAGAGGACAGTTTCAGATAACTTGAGAAGACTTATATGGACTGATACAGAGTGAAAAGTACAGAACCAAGAGAAAAATGTATATAATGACACCACTGTAAAAACAAACAACTTTGAAGGATTAAGAACTCTGATCAACAAAATGAGAGAGAAAGGAGAAAAAGAAGGGAGAAGGAAGAGAAAGGGACAGAGAGAGGAGAGAGAGAAGAGAGAGAGGGAGGGGGGAGGCAGTCAATATGAACATTTGTTTTGCTGAATTTATGGATATTTGTTACAAGGATTTTGCTTCAGATTCCCCCCCCCCTCAATAACAGTGACCTGCGGAGCTTAAGGGGGTGGAGGCTATAGGGGAGTTGGAGAGGGAGAGAAATTAGATTTTTGTTCATTGAAAAAAAATAATTAAAATTTTTAAAATTATGTTTCAAATTATGTTTCTACCTCCACACTATCTCTCACTTTTGTTCCTTTCTCTCTACTTCCCAATCACCATTCCAGTTCAGGTTTTTATCACCTCTCCTGAACTACTCTAATAGCCTACTAATTGTTCTCTCTGCTTCCAGGCTCTCTTGTCTCCAATCCATCCCTCACACAGCAGCCAAAGTGGTTCTCCTTAAGCACAGGTCTGACCGCATCATCCTGTGTTCAGTAAACAACAACAGCTTCATACTGCCTCTAGGATAAAATATAAACACCTCTGTTTGGCTTTTGAAACCCTTCATCACTTGTTCCTAACCTATATTTCCAACCTCATTATCCATTGCTCCCCTTCCCACACTCCATGAGCCAGCCAAACTGGTCTCTTTATTCCTTACACACTATACTTCATGTCCCATTCCTCTGTGCCAGGAAGGCACTCCCTTCTGACCTCAGCCTCATCGAATCCCTTGATTCCATCAAGATTCAAGTCGAGTACAGTACCTACTGTCTTCTGCCTAAAGTCTTTCCTAATCTGCCCAACTGTTAGTACCCTCCCTCTCTAAGTACCTTGCAACTCATACACATTTTTGTACTTGTTTTACATATAATTACATATACACATATATGTGTATATATGTATACATACATATATTTTTCTATGTCCCCAGTGGAACTCAAGTTCCTTAAGAGCAAGGACTATTTCATTTTTTATCTTTGTCTTTGTGAAAACCAAGTCCAAAAAGTCAGTCTGCCCTGCCCCTCACAGGTGCAGAGCATTGATCTCCACCAATGAGGAGAGAGTGCCATACCAATGAACTTCAAGACTTGGGTTACATTGGCATTTCTAGCACCCAACACAGTTCATACCACCTTTTAAGCACTCAATAAATATTTATTTGTTGACTGGATAATTGGTCAATCAATTCCTCACCTCTGTGCATTTGCCTAGCAGACACTCTTTCCTTATCTCTGCCTTTCAGAATCTTCATCTTCCTTCATGGTTCAACTAATGTGCTAGGTCCTTGATGAAGCCTTTAAAAAAAAAACCCACCCAAAAATGTTAGTGCTGTCTTTTATTAAATTACCTTGTGCTTACTTATCTTTGTAAGAATTATGTCATCTTATGATACTTTTATAGAACCACCTCCCTCCTTCCCCAGTCATTATATCAAGCATATAACTGAGCACAAAGAGTTGAATGCACTTGAATAGAATTGGATTGGTATACTTCTATTACAGACCTCAGAGGGTAGTGGTAAGGAAAATACTGTACATTGTATAAATGTGATGAACTTTTATTATTTGAATTAGGAAGAACTAAATAGGATTGTGGAAGGGAAGAAAGTATGTTATGACAATAATAAAAATAATTGGTATGTATATCTGTTTTGCCTCCTTACAACAGCCCTGGGGCAGCTAGGTGGTGCAGTGGATAAAGCACTGGCCCTGGAGTCAGGAGGACCTGAGTTCAAATCTCAACTCACACACTTACTAGCCATGGGACCCTGGGCAAGTCACATAAGCCCAACTGCCTTAAACATTCCCCAGTCCTGATATATATTTTGCCACTAGACCCAGATGACTCTGGAGGAGAAAGTAAGGTTGGTGACCTTGCACAGCCCTCCCTCACTTAAATCCAATTCACTGCAAGTCATGACATCGTTTCCCCATATCAGGGTCCCCTTCAAGAATGAAGGACCAAGAACAAGAAAGCTTATAGTGGTCCCAGTGCCCAAAGAGAACCAGGATATGGGTAAATCTGAATGCTATACCTTACACCTATCAAATTGGCTAATATTACAAAAAAGGAAAATAATAAATGTTGGAGAAGCCGTGGAAAAATTGGAACACTAATGCATTGTTGGTGGAGCTGTGAACTGATCCAACCATTCTGGAGAGCAATTTGGAATTATACCCAAAGGACTATAAAGCTGTGCATACCCTTTCACCCAGCAATACCACTGTTGGGTCTTTTTCCCAAAGAGATCATAAAAAAGGGAAAAGGACCCACATGTACAAAAATATTTATAGCTGCTCTTTTTGTGGTGGCAAGGAATTGGAAATTGAGGGGCTGCCCATCAATTGGGGAATGGCTGAACAAGTTGTGGTATATGAATATAATGGAATTCTACTGTGCTGTAAGAAACAATGAGCAGGAGGAGTTCAGAGAAACCTGGAAGGACTTGCATGAACTGATGATGAGTGAGTTGAGCAGAACCAGAAGAACATTGTACACAGTATCATCAACATTATGTGTTGATCAACTGTGATAGACTAGATTCTTCTCACCAATACAATGGTACAAGAAAGTTCCAAAGGACTCATCTAGAAAAGAAAAAAAAGAACTGTGGAATATGGATGCTGATTAAACCATACTATTTCTTTTGGTTTTGGTGCTGTTGTTTTTCTTTTTTGAGGTTTTTTATTTTTGCTCTGATTCTTCTCTTATAACAGGACTAATGCAGAAATATGTTTAATGTTATTGTACATATATAACCTATATAAGATTACCTGCTATCTTTGGGGGGGGAGGGGAAGGAGGGAGAAAAATTTGAAATCAGAAATCTTATAAAAACAAATGTTGAAAACTATCTCTACATATAACTGATAAATAATAAAATACTTTTATTAAAAATGTGAATGCAACCCATCTACAGAGAAAGAAGTGATAGTATCTGAAATAGTTGGAAACACATTTTTTTTTCTTTTCTCTTTTTTTTTTCTTTTTTGGTGAGGCAATTGGGGTTGGGTGGCTTGCCCGGGGTCATGTGGCTGGTGGGTGTTGGGTGTGTGGGGCCGGATTTGGGCTCGGGTGCTCCTGGTTCCAGGGCCGGTGCTCTGTCCGCTGCGCCACCTAGCTGCCCCTGGAAACACATTTTTTAAAAAAATGTTTTTTCTCTTTGACAATTCCTCAATCTGAAGTTTTGGGAGTTTTTTGACTGTTTTTTCCTCACAACCTAGCTAACGTGGGAATGTTTTCCATGACTACTCATGTATAATTTATTTTGAAATGCTTGAGTTCTAGTGGGTGGGGGTGGGAATAGAGGAGGAAGAGAAGGTGGAACAATTTTTTTTTAATTGATGTTAAAATTTGTTTTTACATATATTTTGGAAAATAAAATTCTATTCTTAAAAAAAAATAAAGAAATACTTCCAAAAAAAAATGTGAATGCTGTGGGTCAAATTTCAATATTTAATATATAAAGGTTGGAGAAAGGGGAATGGTGAAGGTATTAACACAGTGTCCCCCCAAAAAATCCCCTTAATGTGAAAGAATTCATAGGCTATATATCCATAGACCATAATAAAGGACAAACAAGCATGATTAGTAAAATTTGTGACATGCTTGTATTTGATTTCTTTAAACTAGTGATCAAAATGTCCTTTTGCCTATGAGAATAGATTACCGAAGCTCTAAGATGGGCCTGGTGGTTCTGAGTATGGTAATTATTGCATTTTCAAAATTCAAATTTAACAAAGATTTATTAACCCCCTATCATGTATTCAGCAGCCATGGTGGAAGGGATATAGATCTGGCCTTGCAACCAGAAAGACTTGTATATGCCTCTGGCTGTGTGACCTGGATCAAGTTATTTCATCTCTTGGTGTATTAAACATCTCTCTAACACTAAAAATTGAAGAGAAAGTGCTGCCCTGAATCAGTGCAGGGGGGTTCCTCATGCAAGAATTTACTATGTCAATGAAATAAATCACGGTAGAGCCCCGATGCTTATCCTTTGATGCTCTAGGCTCTGGGGAGGGTGAATTGGAGTTGGGAATTTGTCGGTCCTGTGATGTGCAAGGGTCTGGGGAGTGGGATGGAGAATGGGGTTATTTTAAAGAGGGTGGCCACGATCCCTCTAAATCATAATACAGAGGACTAGTGGAACCAGAGGGCCAGCCTATAACATCACCTGACTATATGGACCCACCCTGGCCCAGGCCAGAGAACTTTCCCTACAGACTCTGGGTTGGCAGCAGGTTTCCCCGCAGTTTAGCCCCGGGAATGATCCCTGAGACAGTACCCTTTCCCTGCGGCTACAGCAGCTGCTCCAGAGCCAGGGACTCCCTCCCCTTAAGTGCCGCAGACCTTCCCCTCCCCAGGGGAACCAAGGCGGGAGGGGTGCAGAATCAGGATGGAAAAAGAACCATCTGTTGGAAAAGAGAGACTTGGGCAGGGCCCCCGTGGTCACCCCTACGTCACTCGATGCAGGGGGACAGGTTGTTTTAGGTAGGAAGGGGACTAGGATTAGGTGTCTTCCGGTCTCCGCCCTCTGCTCATGAATATGCAGTTTGTCCCTGCAGAGGCTCCTATTTCTGCCTTTCACACAAAAGGAAGGGAATCTCTTATTTTCTCTCCTCCTCTCTCCTTGTTTCTCCACCCACACCCCGTGTCTGCCTGCTTGCTAGTGTACATTGCAGTGCCTCTGTGTGTGTGCGCGCGCGTGAGAGAGAGAGAGAGAGAGAGAGAGAGAGAGAGAGAGAGAGAGAGAGAGAGAGGTTTGCATTGACTGTTAGCAGAATTGTTTTCAGGTGGTTTTTCTGTTGGACCCTCCCAAATCTCTCCTGCTTCCACCGGCAGGGAAAAGCAAGAAATAGTTCAGTCATGATTTATGAATGAATGTGACTCCCTCTGCCAAGGGATATTGTCTCTGGTTTCGAAGAGGGAGAGGCAGGAGATCGACAAAGGGGTGTGAGGACCAGGACGGAAGAAAGGCTGGAGTGGACTCTTATGACTTGGTGGAAAAAATCTAAAATCAGGACTGATTGAGGAGAGAGCTGACCCCGGCTTCTACCCACTCCGTATACCAGGAGTCACTCTGCATGGTCTTCACAAAGGTAAATAAGCCTTCTGGAAAGACTTGGGGATGGAAATGAGGATGGGAATGGGAATGGGAAACATGGTACACCTGTTCAGCATCCCAGGGCCACGAGAGGATGAAGGAGTTCTATATCCACCCTGAGGTTCTTTCTTGCCAGAGATGTTTCTTTTTAATTCTCTAGCTCTAGGAAGAGAGGAAGAACAATGGAGTCAAACTTGCTGGAGGCTTAGATATGATGTTGGGCTTTGGTCATCTTTCTCAAACTTTGAACCTCTCCACTGGGATGCAGCAGCTTTGGGGAGGGCCACACTGCCCTAAGGGAACTTGGGTCCTTCTAGGACAACACCACCATCCGGGCTCTTTCAATTACTCTGCCAGAGAAGGATTTGTGTCCCCTTTGCTCTAAACCAAATCATAGCCAAGATAAATCTGCCTTTTATAATCCATGTATACCATTGGTTGGTCCCTGACTCAGAGGAGCAGGCTTTGCAGTGCGGTTTGTGGTGGTTTTTCGGGTACTATGTGGTTAAATTAAACCACATGTGGCCCTGAATCTGGGGCAGGTTGTTCAGCTACATAAACCCTAGAAAGAGGCTTGCTCCCCAATCCTGAAGTACCGAAGACAAGCCAAGATTCTGCTGATTCTCACTGAAACCCTGGGCCTGGTCTATGATAGTTGCTTTGAGCTGGGGAGAGGGAAGGGTGTTGTTTGGAAAGCGGTCCCTTAGACATTCAGCCCTGGAAGTTGGCTGAGGATAAGAGGGGTGCAGTAGTAAACTGAGGAGGCCTAAGATTAAAATTGTAGAGGTTTGTTGGAGCAGCATATACCTTCTGCTGTGTCACTGTGGCCTGCATTATCAAGGGGAGAGGCCAGGAGAGGGAGTGTGCAGGGAAGCTAATGTGCCCTGTGTAAACTTGGGATGGCTTTTGAATTTCCTTCAGCCAAACACCTTGACTTTAATCTGGGTACTTGTGAGCCAGAGGCAGACAAAGCAAACTAGAAGGTCCCCTTTCCCCTTTATGAAATGAATGCACACTTCTTATCGTTGGTCCATGTTACCCCCTCAAAGATATCCTGGAATTGTGTAAGATCCCACCATATTTAAGTTCTGGCTACATTGATAGGTAGATTGGTAGACTGACAGATGTGTGTGTGTGTGTGTGTGTGTGTGTGTGTGTGTGTTGTATTCTAGAGTCAGGCTTCTCAATTTTCTTGAAATCCATTAACTCACTGGAATGGCTATCATCACCTTCATTACTGTTGTTATTTATTAATAATTTACATTTATGTGGTGCTTTGTACTTTATAAAAAAAAGTTTCATACATTATTCCATTTGTCTGATAGCTTTTGCCATCAGTCTTAAAAGAAAGCTTTGGAAACTCATTTTGGGCTGGGTGGGAGAAAGTCAAGGGAACAGCAAAGAGACCTCTGTTTTCATGCCTTCCTCGATCACCTCCTATCAGCTAAGTCAGATTCCAGCTAAGAATAAAGAGTAAGTTCCTTTAGATCCTTTACCTCACAGATCATGCATGAGTAAGTCAGGCAACAAACTCATGGCTCTATGTCTGGTGTTCTTTCCACAGGGCTCTCTATGATATAGCACAGGTAAACTGAAATTCCATTTTTCTTCCTTCATGCCCCATCACAGAATAAGGATGACAGTCTAGTTAGTTTCTGGAGAAACTCAAGTTGCTTCTGACACAGTTATGCCAGCAGTTAGTAAATGTGGCCTCTTCTGATGGGAACAAAGTTTGGGGCAAGCTCGGTAATAACTCATAGAGTATATGGGGATACATTGACCAATGTTCTGATGACTTTGGTGAGGCTATGCCTTGGCACAAGAAGAATACATAGCTTCCTTGGCCAGGAGTGGCCCAGCTCTATTTGAACACAGACACAGACTAGAAACACTCACCAGGAACTAACTTGTTTTCTTCTCTCACATGAGTAGAGATGGGGGGAAGGGAAGGAGAAGAAACAGAATCTACTCACCCAACAGGAAGCATCTTCTCCATGCTCCCCATGACTCTGGGGGAGAAGCAAAGTTGTTTTTAGGGACTACTTGTGGGGCAGGACTCTGTAGCATGGCTTTTCCCTGCTTTGGTAGATTGTGTATGTTTTTTCCTTATAAAAACAGAGTTTCCCCATTTCACCAGCTTTTCCATGTGGCTTGGCCCTCCCTACACCTTAGGTTTAGTTTTTGCCTCTAAAAAAGGCTAAACACAGAACCTAGAATAAGGGTAGGCAAGGTAGGGGCCTCAGGAAGGAAGTGGGGTCAACAATGAGGCATACCTTCTACAGTGATTTTTTTAAACCCACACAGAATTTATTGATATATTTTGTTTTTATATGACCTAAATTTTCTCCTGTTTCCTTCCCCCTTCCCCTCTTCAAGAGCCATCCTATATAGCAAAAAAATTAGTTTAAAAAATTCAACAAAACTAATCAATACATTAAAAAATTCCAACGTTATATGTAATGTTCCACACCCAGCGATCCCCTCCCCCCTCACCTCTTTGAAGGAGTGGGAAGAAGCACCTTCTTATTTCTTTTCTTTGGGGCCAAACTTGTTCTTTGTAATTTTCAGTATGAATTTTCAATGATTTTGTGATTTTTCTTTCCATTTCCTCTACTATGACTTTTAATAATCAGTCAGATCCTTATTGCCAGAATTCTACTCTCTTTGGCATATAGGTGTTTATTTTGTGAGATATCAAATAACACACATGACAGTGAAGGTTTAAAGACTCTGATGACCAGTAACTGAAAGGGAACATGATTTTCCCGAGACACTCAAGTGCCTTGCCCAGATTTCTCAGTGTACAGGATCCATCTGTTGGTTTAACACTTTTTCCTGATAAACAGGCACTTGGAAAAGTGCAATGGAATTATCATTTCCCTTCTAATAGGTAGAGTGGGTGGAAAAAAATGAATGGAAAGTATTCCTATAACTGAACCAGTGTCATTCTTCTCTTCAAACTTAGAAGTATGCAAGATAACAAACCTATCTCCATGCTCTCCCTCCAAGGAACACAAGAAGTATTGATAAGTCAGAGCTACTCCAAAGGTACAGGAAGATTGACTGGGGGGCTCCAGAAAATTACTTGCTATCTCCCAATCCCCTACCGCTATCTGATACTCCCTTTTGTGGGTACAGGCCTAAGATTGAGCTTGGTTCCAGGATTATTCTGGAGCAGTGCTTTTCCCAGTCTTGAGATTTCCCCAGGATTGAGAGGGGAACAAAGAAAGTTTTGGTATGCTCAGACTTTCCATCAAGTCTGAACCCCATTTGGGGCTTTGGGGGGATGTAGAAAAGAAGTTGAGGGGATTTTAGAGGAAAAAGATAACATACCTTTTGGGAAATTGTGACTCATCATGAAAACCGCCAAAAGATGCCCTACTGTCCACACCTCCCCCTCCCCATCATATATACATGTTTGTTTGTGTTTATTGTTGTTTATCCTTTGTTCTTTTTCTTTTCTTTTTTCTTTTTTAGGCAATTGGGGTTAAGTGATTTGCCCAGGGTCACACAGCTAGTAAGTGTCAAGTGTCTGAGGCCAGATTTAAACTCAGGTCCTCCTGACTCCAGGGCTGGTGCTCTATCCACTGCACCACCTAGCTGCCCCCTATCCTTTGTTCTTGAAGAGGATCAATGGCATAAGGAAAGTGATGTCTTGACTTGCAAGTGAATTGGATTTAAGTAAGGCATGGTTGTGCAAAGTCATCGGCCTCACTCTCTCCTCCAGAGTCACTGGAGTCCAGTGGCAAGACATAGGTCAGGATGACTGGAGATGGTCCCAATGAAGTAAGAGACCTTGAACTCCACCTCCGATGTCAACAAATATTAAATACTGTAGCATCTTACACTAGGAGCTGGTACAGATATAAACGCTAGAAAACATACAATCACTGTCTTCATGGAGACTGCAGTCTAGCAATCTAGCTCACCCTTTCAAGTAGCCTTCAGTATAGAACTGAAACCAGGAATTAAAATATGAACCTCACCTACCAGTCACTATAAAATATTTGGCCTCTGAAATTCTTTCAGGTTGAGGGGAACTTATGGAGAAAGAGGAAAGAAAATTATCCTTCCTCAATTTGTTTTCTGCCACTTCCCTAAACAAACAAGAGAATGCCATCTCCATTTCCTACTTCCTCCCACATCCTCCCCAGCTGACTTGCCACTGGACCAGAACCCATGCCCCAAGGACTTAACCCAAATGAAAATCTTTCAGGGCCCTGCTGGTCTGTTTGATGACCCCCTCTCAGACCCCACTATCTTTTCACTAGCTGCCTTGATGGTGTTTGCATTGCCCCATCTCATTTTCCAGTTCTGGAACAATAATCAAATTAGTAAAGCCATTACTCCTAGAAAGGGTTTGTCAATCTATTCCCACATGGCTTCATTCACCAACCTAGTAATTTTCCAAATCAAAATATCTCTCCTTAGTTAACAATCCCACATATTCATTGCCTCTTTCTATTAAGAGGTAAGCTTCTTGAGGCAGCTAGGTGGCTCAGTGGATAGAGGATCAGTCCTGAACTCAGGAGGATATGAGTTCAAATCCAGCCTCAGACACTTACTAGCTATGTGACCCTGGGGAAGTCACTTAACCTCTACTGCCTTCCCCCAAAAGTAAGCTTCTTAAGGGCAGACACTGTCCTCACTCTTGCTTTTTTATATCCCCACTTTTTAGTACTTGGCACATAGTAAGTGCTTAATAAATGATTTTGTATTCTTTTCATCCATTCATCTCACCTTGCAAATGGCCAAGGTTCTGTTGAGAGGCATGAGAAGGTCAAAAAGCACCCACAGAAAATACAGTGTGAGACTGAGAGAAGAATTCATGTGCTCCTTCTGAGGTCCCTTCACTAATGTTGTTCTTGGGATACTAGTCTAGTAGACAATGGCAGAGGGAAGGGCACTGAAGAGCCTGAAGAGAGATTTCCTTCTTCTTTGTAGGACCAGTGATGGTTCTTCCTTCCAGGATTATGACAGCCCTCTGTGCAATGGTGGGAAGAGATCAAGTGCCTTAGCATACTAGGGTCTGCACAAGTACATTTTAAGTATAGTTCTCACTAAACCACAACTGTTGTTCTTGTGGACTTGAGGTATAAATAGGGGGCATGGGGAAGGACTGCTACATTGTCCTTATCTCTCTGCTCACTATTCACAAATTCTGGTATAACAGACCTAAGAGAGGATATAGCAGAAAGGGGTTCTCTTAAGATTGTCCTGTTCCCTTCCCTTCTCAAGCACTTCAGCAGTACAGTTTAAATGGAGAGGCCAAGGAAAAATGTTTGAGAGTACCTTTTAGTCTATAAAGGAATCCTACTATTAATATGCTAAGTCTTTTGCTTAGAAAAACCCTTTGTCATTCAGCCTATGCTACCACTCACAATTTCTTTTTTCACTCCCTTCATAATAAAAATTCTTTCTAGGTTTTCTTGGATGATCAGATCTTTAAAATGGATTATGACACCTCCTTTGGTTATGAATGATGCCATATAGTATAAGGACCTAGTCTTTCTAGGTGAGTGCTGAAGCCATGACATAATCATTTCCAGAGGGAATGAGAATGTATTTCCAGTATCCTTGGTAGAAATTTTCTAAGGATATGTGTAAGGATAAATTGCATCCATTTAAATCCACTCACCCTTAGATGATTGTACCCCAGATGAAATGCATCCTTTTAATTGAGAGCAGGGAAGCACATGAATAGTTTGGTATGGGTTTGGTTTTTTTTTTTTCATTTTAAACACCAAAAAAAAAAGAGTATTTCCATATAGAAAGCAAATGTAAAAATAGGATTCTATATCTGAGAAAGTATGAATCTCCATTTCATTCTACTTAACCTTAAAAAATTTTAATAAATTCTACATGTTACTTTCAAAACTGTCTTACTTGTCTGTGCTCTCTTCTAAACTTCTGTTCTCTTCTGTGCATTTGAAGAATCATTATAATGGCACTCTTTGATGAGGGGGTGTGGGTGTGGTATCACTATCATCAATGTCTCCTTTCCTAGTACTGCCCCCTACAAGTCCCTCCCCAATTTATTGAAAGAAAGAAACCCTTGTAACAAGTAAACATAGTCAAACAAAATGAATCCACACAGTGGACAAAAATGCATCTTTTTTAGGATGAACATGAGAATCTCATGTTCTAAGAGAACCATCTTAACCAGACAAAAAAATTATAACAACTTTGACCTCCTACAGTGAATTTCTGAGTTAGACTAGACTTCAAACACCAGCCAGCCCAACAAAAATACCCTCTGTAGGATCCCTAACAAGTTGGCAATTGAAGATCATCAGACTGAAGACATCAATGAGGAACTCTGTCTCCTGATACAGACTATTTTCTCACTCTGAACACTAGGATTCTATTTATGCAACCTAAACTAACTAGCATTAGTTCTTTTTTTATTTGGTTACCCTATCACATTGTTGACTGATATTGAGCTTGTAGGCTGCTGGATGCTTTAGAGATAAATTGCAAATTGGTTGTTATCCCCTTATAAATGTGCACTAACTGTATATGCTGTCACCCTAATATAAGCAAATGCAAATGATTTATGTGCTATACTAATCTTGTACCATCTCTCTACCCTTGAGATCTTGCCTAGATTCAGCCACTTGGGCCTGTTTTTAGCACATGGTATATTTTAGCTGTTGAGCTACAGCATTATTTGCTGAAATAATAGCCACAGTGTGGTGGCTAGAGTCAGAACTAGCCTCTCAGTCAATAAGACCTGGGTTCAAGTCTTACCTCTGACACATACAAGTTGTGTGATCCTAAGCAAATCACTCAACCTTTCCGTACCCAGCATAACTCTCTAAGACTCAAGTTGTAGAACAATTGCTGATTGCCATCAATAAAGACGATTTCCTTGATAGGAATTCTCTCCACCAATAAAATCATAGGTATAGACCAGAGTCATCTTTTAATATTATGTATCTAGTGGATAGAATGCTGGGCCTGGAATCAGGAATATTCATCTTCATGAGTTCAAATACGGCCTTAGACACTTAATAGCTGCCTGACCCTGGACCCTGTTTGCCTCAGTTTCCTCATCTGTGAAATGAGCTGGAAAAGGAAGAGGCAAAATACTCCATTATCTCTGCTGAAAAACACTCATCTCCTCCAACCCTCTCATTTTACAGATGAGGAAACTCAGACCCACATAGTTGAAGTGACTTGCCTACATCACACATGAGGTCATAAATGCCAGCCCTAGGACTTGAATCTAAGTCTTTTGACTCCAAATCCCACCCTTAAATTTTTCATAACACTTTATTAGAATCTCTATCTTACTTTATTACACTTCCTTGCATGATAGTTATTTGTGTTTCTCTTTCCGTTCTTTTATCATAAACACCTAGAAAACAGCATAGAATAGGGGTAAGAATGATGGGTTTCATTCTCGGCTCTGATCCCAGCTATGTGGTACTAGATAAATCACTTTATTTCCTCTCTAAGCCTCAGTTTCTTAATCTACAAAATGAAACTTAAAACACTTTGCTGCCGAATTTATTGGTTGTTGTAAGGAAAGCATTTTGTAAACCTTGAGGTACTATAAAAATGTGAGGTGTTATTGTTAATGGATATCTTTTTATTATCTGGGAGCTACCACAAAGCCATGAACATAGTAGGTGCTTATAAATGTTCCTTGAATTGAATTAGGTTGAATTGATTGTTTTGTAGATTGACAGCTCTTAGCCTGTAAACCCTTGAACAGCAGAGTCTGTGTGGTATTTGGGTGCCCTTATATAACAGTGCTCAGCATAAGGACACCATGCATAATCAGTGTCTAGTATTCTGTTATAGCTCTTTTCCCCCTGTTCTCACTTTCCCTCCCAACACCTATCTGGTTGGTGACCTGAGTATAATGATTGCCTACCCAACTACATAGAAGGGCCAGAAGCTAGGAGACCCTAGTTTATCTTCTATTGAATAAGCCATTCAATGTAGTTTTGTTTTAAAGAAAAGAAAAAAAAATTCAAGGAGCTTTGAAGATTGCAGTCATAAGGGGCCCACTGACAGAGGTAAAGCCATGCAAAGTTCCCTTTTGTCTGTCCCTTGGTGTTGTCTCATGGATGCATTTACTGTATTACATTTTGACTCTCTGGAAAGCAAATTAGATGCTCTGCATCTTCCAACAGGGCCCTTTAAGATGAAAAACCTGTGACTGTACAGAAAATGGAGACTGAGAGGTTTTGAGTGTAGTTTGCATGATCATTCTGTGACCCCAATCTTGTTGCTTTTCCACACATTCCTCCCTCTGCCCCCACAACTCCCCTACTTCTACCTTTCTCTTCTCCTCCCCCCCCCCTTCCCTTTTCCATTCAGAGCCAAAGCGTTGCTGGAAACAGGGCCCATTCCACCTGGTTAATTAAGCTTGCAAGGCCTTCCCTGTGACAGCTGCAGAGCCGGTCCCCTTGCAGGGTGAGAGTGAAGGGAATTGTCCCCTTCATCATTAAGGCAGCAACAACAAGCTGTTTGCCAGTCAGGCCCAACAGTGTTGAACAAGCCTCCTGCTGTATGTTTGCTCTGACAACCTCTGAACATGCTCTCACTGATGCGTGTTCATTAAGCAAGTGAATAAGATGAAGCCTTTCCTTGAAGATGCAAAGCACAGCGCTGAGGAATTATCTCTGGCATTGAAATGGTTTCACATCTGGGAACTGAGTTGGTCCCATGAGGCAATGGGAAAACTATTGTGTTGTTGTTAGCATGGAATCCTGGAGATCTGTGTTAGAGCCTAGCTAGGCAAAAAAACAGATTTTTTTTTTAAGCCCCTGCAGCTAATTAGAGTTGAGAGTTATTTTTCCCTAAAGTCTCATCCCGAATACTAAGTTTAAAAAATACACACACACACACACACACACACACACACACACACACACACACACACACACATACACACATACCTGCCTTAATCCACAAGCATTTATTAAGCACTTACTAAGTACCAGGCACTGTGGTTAGAAGAAGGCCTGGACCTATGATTTCCCTGGTTTAGGGAACTATTGCAGAAACATCTACCTGTGCAGGTCAGTATCTTTTCTGCAATTTAGATTCTAAAAGAGTTGTCTAAAATACTGAAAGAAGAAGTGATTTGCCTAGGATTATGTATGTAGATGATAAGGATCAGAAATGGGAATGGAATCAAAGTCTTGCTGGTTTTAAGGCCAGCTCTCTATCCACCACACCAAGTTCCTTTATAAGTACTGGAGTTAGAAACACAAAAATGAAACAGTTCATGTTCTTGTTAAGGGGCCCCCTGAACTTGTCTTCTTGAGTTGCCATATTTTCCAGAAACACTGGACTCCTAGGATGAAGGAGGCCCAAAAAATGTCAAGAAGGAAGCCTCCCCTGAGCTGACATAAGTAGTTATTTGCGCCTCAAGCTGGACTCCCTGTGTGTCCTTGGGAGTCAAGACAGTTGGTTAACACTCTCAAGAAGCCTACGGGGTAAACAACACATAACCATAAGAGTATATATAGAATATATATAATTAATACATGGTATATGGGGAGAGCGATATCCTAGCAGTTGGGGGAAACCAAGACAACTTCATGAGGAAAGTCCCAAACTTTCTGTCTCTTAGGTTCACTTCATTCTTGTCATCTCTTCCTGAACCTATGATACAGGAAGTTTGGGAGTTCCTCCACTCCCCATTTTGAAGGAAGAATAAAATCCAAAGGGAGGGTTTAGGGTTAATTATATTCTGTGTCACCATGACACCTTCTGAGAAGCTAAAGAACTGTGCTGTGTGCTCTGAAGTCATGTAGCCTCCCTCCAGATTAAGGCTGTTCTGATAAAGTTAAGTAAAGCTATTTGGATTTAGGGCCAGAAGACCTGCATTCAGGCCTCCAACTTTTCAATAGAAATGTGTGGTCTGTTTGGGACTTGTCCAAAGGATTTAGTTAATGCAACCATAAGGATAATAAGATCATAGCCTTTCAGCTGAAAGTGACCTCAGAGACCATCTGGCTCAACCCCCTCATTTTACAGGTGAAGGACCTGAGGCCAAAGGAGGTTATAAGTAACAAATAGCAGAATCAGGATTGAACCCAGGTCTTCTATCTCTAGAACCAGTATTTTTTTCTTCCATTTTAAGCTATCTTCTACTTTGATCTGGATTCCAAGGACAGCCGTATGCAAGTGACAAGTAACTATACATAGTTACAACATGATTTTTGTTTTTCTTTCACAATTGAGAGGGGAAGGTGAGAGGGAGACAAAGTGGATTTCTGTTGGTTGAAAAAAAAATAATAAATTTACAACTACAAGGTTAAGGATAAGGAATCTTTTTTCCATCCAAGGTCTCTGACTCACTGAAAGCAAAGTTCATGTAAGTGAAAATCAATGTAATTTAGTTGTGTGGTGGTTTGTTTTGTGTTCTGTTTTTATAGAGAGAGGTATAAAACGTTCTATCCACCCACTTTAAAAATTAAGGACAAGGAACACAAAATTCCATTTACCAAACATAACAAATAACCATATACTTCATCCCTGTGTAATGGTGAGTTAAGAGAGAAGGTAGAAGATGGAAGGGACAGGGAAAAGGAAAAGGGGAAGGGAGAGCTCAAGATACAATGTCCAATTTGTCAAAGCCCTTAGAAACACAATTATCATTTGTTTATTAATTTGACTTTTTAAAATTATTTTAATTATCCATCATTTTTGCCTCCTTCCGATATTCCCTACCCTCCCCCCCAAAAAACAAAAACAAAAACAAAAAACCCTTGCTACAAATAAACAGTCCAGCAAAACAAATTCCAACACTGGCTATATCAAAAAATCTATATCTCATTGTGCATATGCCAGTCACCTCTCTGTCAGGTAACATTCATCATCATTGGCCTTCTGGAATCATGTTTGATTGTTGCATTGTTCAGAATTCTTAAGTCTTTCAAAATCTTTCATTTTTATAGTGTTGTTGTTATAGTATAACTTGATCTCCTGGTTCTGCCCATTTCACTCTACATCTGTTCATTTAAGTCTTCCCAGATTTCTCCGAAACTATCTCTTTCATAATTTCTTATAGCATTATATTATATTATATTATATTACATTATGTTGTGTTGTGTTGTGATATGATGTGATGTGATGTGATGTGATATTATACTTCTTATATTCCGCTACATTCATATACCTTAATTTGTTCAACCATTCCCCAACTGATATATTGTATCCCTTTAGTTTCCAGTTCTTTGCCATTTCAAAAGGAGATACTATTAATTTTTTTGTACATTACAGGAGTTTTTCCTCTTGCTTTGATCACTTTGGGGCATTGAACTAGTAATGGTATCATTTGGTCAAAAGATATGCACAGGTTAATAACTTTGGGGAGCATAGTTACAAATTGCATTCCAGAATTGCTGTACCAATTCATAGCAGTACTAACAGTGTATCAATGTGCCCCTCTAACTTCTTCCTTCATTGTGGCTTTTAAACAATAGCAATAAGAAAAAAAATACTAATGGTTTCTGTAGTACCTACCTCATTGAGTGATTATGAAACTCAGACTATAAGCTCTTTGAAGGCAGGGGCTGGTTTTCTTTTTATCTTTATATTCTCCATTCTCCACCCCCAGCATTTAGCACATTACCTTATTTGTAGATATTTAATAAAAGCTTCTTGGATTGGATAATGTACGTTAAGCTCTTTGCAAACCTTTAAACATGATTTAATTATCAGATATTGCTGTGTACAGACTTGGATTTCAAAGGCTTTTATTTCTTCCTAGTCACTAAGTCTACCTACAGTTCAAGAAAACTGTTACCAAATGGATTGTCCCAAGACTCTGGTCGTGTGATCCAAATGCACGGGCTTATTATGTAAATAAGATGAATCTAGATTATAGTGCATATTTCCACATGTGATTTTTCTATACAAAGTCAATATATAGGGGGCAGCTAGGTGGATAAAGCACTGGCCCTGGATTCAGGAAGACCTGAGTTCAAATACGACCTCAGACACTTGACAATTACTAGCTGTGTGACCTTGGGCACATCACTTAACCCTCATTGCCCTGAAAATTTTTTTTTAAAAAGAAAAAAAAAGACAATATATAGCAGAGATTAATAGTTACCTACTTTTAAAGGTGATACCATAGGGTAAGAATAACAAATACACATTGTTAGCCATATTGAAATATTAGAAGGAAGCATGGTATAGTGGGAAAGGTATTGGATCTGACACCAAAGTACCTGAGTTCAAATCCCAGTTCTATCATTTACTACCCATATGACTTCAAACAAGTCAGTTAAGCTTTTTGAGCCTCAGTTGCTCATCTGGAAAATGAGGTGAAACTACATGGTTTCAAAGGCCTCTTCCAACTGTAAATCTATAATCCTGTGATCTTACTAGCCTCTAACTTTAAAGAGACCAAAAAAAAACCCCTTTATCCTTTCCTTCATTCTTTATTCCACTATCAAGCAAAATTTCCAACTCTTTCCATAATATATTTCAGTACCTGGTACTCTCTTAGGAGATTTCTACATAGCTTTGCAGTGCTTAGAGTCAAAATTTCCCATGCAATCTTTCTCATGCTACCAGTTTTCATTCCCCAACAAAAGAAACTTATCTGCTCCTATTTTCTGATATCCCCAGAAAAGACCTTAGCTCATCTTTCCTTGCGGGTGACCAGAGCGAGCTCCTTGCTTCCTTTCTCTCTCTTTTGGCAAGAGTAAAAAGTCAGGTTTCTGTTCTGCACAACTTGATAAAAATCTAGAAAAGGAAGAGAATGATGACCTGGGTGTGTGGCTACTCTCTCTGCTTCCAGTACCTGGAATTTTCCCAACAGGGTATTACACTATGCCATAGGGGGCAGCAGGAGAGGAATAATGGGCAAGAATTGGAAAAGAAGAGGCAAGATTACTATAGAGAGACAGGATTTGTTGAGCTGAGCTGAGCTGGGATGAAAAGCTCAAGTGAAGACCAGATAGGTTAACTGGATTCAGGGCATACAGAAAGGATGATGGACCAGGGAAACTGTGGATTGCATGACTAGAACCTACAAGACAAAAACACCAGGGGGTAGGAAGTCCACAGGGAATGTGGTGAGAGTGATAAGAGTGTTAGAACCTAAGTTAAAGAATTTGCATTCAGACTTTGCCATTCACCATACTGCAAGTCACTTTAGCTCTGGAATCTCATTTTTCTCATCAGTAGAAAAAGAGAGGTTTGGCATTGGGAAATGTAAGTAAAACAGAATTAAAAACAATACTAACAATAACAATAAATAATTAAAGACAATGAGAGGGCTGGATCAGATGATCTCTGAGGTTCTTTCCAGCTCTAAATTCTATGATTCTATGAAAGTTTAAGCAAAAAGACACCAAGAAATCTTTAGGAACCAAAAGAAAAAAAGGAAGAGCACCACTCTGAGGAGTTATTGGCAGAAAAGAGCTTGATAATTGAGGTACAGGCTTGTCTCATGCCAGCTGTTTCTATAGGATTCCTGGAGAGGGGATCTGAATGTGGATCAGGGCTTGCAAGCAGAGGTCATTAAGGATACCTTACAGGTGTGGAGATAAAAGGACAGAGAAAAAACAGTTCCTTTCTTCTCTTACTGGATATATCCCCACTCATTTTCAAGGTTTGGGTTCATCTAGGTGTACCTGAGAAATTTTATTAGCAGTATGGATGCATCTCCCAAATCTGCCACCCCAAATTATCAGGCATAACCCCCTCCAGTTCACAAATTTTCCAATTGATAATCAAGAACCCCACTCATAAGCCCTACATGAAGAAATAATATAGAAACCTAATCAGTCTTTGAACAAATACATTTTTTTTCTAATTTGACATAGAAATTTTACCCCCTGAAGTGTTGGAAGACTTACCCTAATAATAACTCCTATAGAGTGTTTTAAAGAGTATTAGACTTGGAATCAGAAGAGGTGGGTTCAAATCCAGACTATAACATTGACTATCTGTGTGACCTCAGGCAAATCACTTTCCTTATCTTAATCTATTTCCTCATCTGAATAAGGCAAATACTCATATTTACACTACTTATCAACATTGTTCTGTGGAAAGCATTTTGTAAATCTTAAAATACTATTAAACATAAAGTATATAGGATCAGAGCTAAAAGGTACCTTGGAGGTCCA
The DNA here is from genome assembly GCF_019393635.1 of Dromiciops gliroides. Classification (NCBI taxonomy): domain Eukaryota; kingdom Metazoa; phylum Chordata; class Mammalia; order Microbiotheria; family Microbiotheriidae; genus Dromiciops; species Dromiciops gliroides. The sequence goes on along the minus strand of NC_057861.1, from coordinate 616,679,078 downwards.
TGAGTTCAACTCTCTCATTTCATAGGTGAAGAAACTGAGGCACAGAGAGGTTAAGTAACTTCCCCAGGGTCACACAGTCAACTAGCATTTATTAGGTGCCTATGTGCCAGGCACTGTGCTAAGTTTGAGGATTAAAAAAACACACACACACACAGTCCCTATTCTCAAAGAGCTCAGTGTAATGGGGGAGGCAACATACAAACAATTATGTACAAATCCTAAATACTCCTGATAAATTAGGGGTAGCCTCAGAGGGAAAGCACTAAGATTAGAGAGGACTGGGAAAGGCTTCTGGCCCAGGGCAGAACTTTAGCTGAAACTTAAAGGAAGCCAAAGAAGCTTGCTAGTAAGTTCCCAAGATAGAATTTGGACCCAAATTTTCCTGACTTCAAGTCTAGTGTGCTCTATACTCTACTTCATCACCTCTATTAACAAGCACTTGACTAGAGAGTCAGGGTGACTGGCTCCAGAGTCAGTCTGGCCTGGGTTCCATTCTGACCATACTATGTGGCCCTGGGTATTTCTCTTCACTTCTCAGTTCCCCAGGCAACACAGTCGTTGCTTAGTCTTGTCCGACTCTTCATGACCCCATGAACCATAGCATGCCAGGCCCTTCTATCCTCCACTATCTCTCAAAGTCTGTCTGTGTTCATGTTTTTTGTTGTTTCCACAATACTATCTATTCATCTCATCCTCTGTCCATTGTCTGCTTTTCCTTTTGCCTTCAATCTTTCCCAGCATCAGGGTCTTTTCCAGTGAGTCCCATCTTCTCATTATGTGGCCAGAGTATTTAAGCTTCATCTTCAATATTTGACCTCCTAGTGAAAAGTCTAAATTAATTTCTTTATGCATGGACTGACTAGCTGTATGACCCTGGGCAAGTCACTTAACCCTCATTGCCCTACCAAAAAAAATGTATGGACTGATTTGATCTCCTTGCTATCTCAGGGACTCTGAAAAGTCCTCCCCAGCACCACAATTCAAAAGCAGTGATTTTGTGGTGCTTGACTTTCCTTAATCTGACTCTCACAGCCATACTTTGTCACTGGAAAAACTATAGCTTTGACTCTACAGACCTTTGTCAGCAAGGCAGTGTCTCTGCTTTTTAGTGTGTTGTCCAGATTTGCCATAGCTTTCCTTCCAAGGAGCAATAGGCTTTTAATTTCATGGCTGCTGTTGCTGTCTGCAGTGATCTTTGAGCCCAAGAATATAAAAGCTGACACTGCTTCCATTTCTTCTCCCTCCATTTGCCAGGAAGTGATAGGAAAAGCTGCCAAGATCTTAGGTTTTGTGGGGGTTTTTTAAATGTTAAGTTTCAAGTCAGCTTTTAAACTTTCCTCTTTCACCCTCATCAAGAAGCTTCTTAATTCCTCTTCACTTTCTTCCATCAGAGTGGTATCATCTACATATCTGAGATTATTGATATTTCTCTTAGCAATCTTAATTCCTGTTTTTGATTCATCCAGCCTGACATTTCACATGATGTACTCTTCATATAAGTTAAATAAATAGACAATATACAGCTTTCTTATATTCCTCCAATCTTAAACCAATCAGTTGTCCCATGGAAGGTTCCAACTATTGCTTCTTTGCCCACATTACAGGTTCCTCAGGAGACAAGTAAAATAATCTGATATTCCCATCTCTTTGAGGACTTGCCACAATTTGTTGTGACCAACACAGTCAAAGGCTTTAGTGTAATCAATGAAGTAGAAGGAGATTTTTTTCTGGAACTGCCTCTCTTTCTCTCTAATCTAGCAAAGGTTGGCAATTTGATCTCTAGTTCCTCTTCCTCTTCAAAAACCAGCCTACTCTTCTGGTAATTCTTGGTTCAGAAAGTGCTGAAGCCTAGCTTGCAAAAGCTTAAGCATAACCTTGCTGCTGTGATGAGAGTAATTGTTTGACAATTTGAATATTCTTTGGCATTGCTCTTCATTGAGATGTAAATTGATCTTTTCCAATCTAGTGGCCACTGTTGAGTTTTCTAAATTTCCTGCCATAGTGAATACAGCAACAGCATCATCTTTTAGGGTTTTAAAGGCAACAATGTGTAATGGTGGAAAAATGGGGTACAGTGTTGGTAGGGGTTGGGGTTCTTGGGAATTCCTCTTTAAAGAATTACACCCTCTTGCACACAAAACTTAGTTAGAATAAGGTGATAGTTTATTTAGGAGCAAGGGAAAGGAAGGGTGGGGGGGAGGGAAACCATGAAAGAAATCCTTGGACTTTTCGTGGGGAGATTTGGCATAAAGCACATGGCTCAGAGGTACCAAATCTCCTCGAACAGGAGACTGGAAGGTACTTTTATAGAGGCCTGATGGGGGTGGACCATCTGCCTGTGGAAAGTTCCTTTAGTGAAGGTGGACCATCCCCCACTGCTGGTAGCTGGGGGAATTGGGTGAAGAGTGGAGGACCATCCCCCACTGGTAGTGACTAAAGGAATTGGGTGAGGGGTGGCTACAGATCCCTCTTCAGAACAAAGGCCTCAGTCACACCCAAACTTATCTCCCCAGGGTAAGGGAGACCAGAATGAAGGGTGGGAATCCGAAGCTAGCTCAGTCCGATTTGGTTCAGCTTATCTCTCTAGGCGTTATCAGTCCTCTGGTTTAGTTTCTCAAGGAGAAGATTCCTTGGTGTGCCCCAGAGAAATTCTGGGGTGCTCTGTGTCCCATGACAAATGTATGCTACAAAATCACAGATTTTACATTAGTAGTAGGAATTTCCTTATCAAGAGTTCCCCATACCAATGAAAATATGGGTCAGGCCCAAAATAAATAAATAACACATTTCCTAATATCCCAATATGAAACACAGTGAAAGTATTATCATCTCACTTTACACCAAGGCTAAGTGATATGCCTCCAAAGATATCCAATCAGTGTCAGAACTAAGCATCAAATCTAGGTATCCTAACTCTGAGTCCAGAGTTTTTTCCACTAAACTGTGGATTGTGTTGTCCAGTCATTTTTCAATTGTGTTCAACTCTTCATGACCCTCTCTGGGGTTTTCTTAGCAAAGATACTGGAATGGTTTGCCATTTCCTTTTCCAGCTCATTTTACAGATGAGGAAACTGAGGCAAATAGGATTAAGGCACTAGCTCAAGGTTGTCTGAGGTCAGATTTGAACTCAAGAAGAGTCTTCTGGACTCAAGGCCCAGTGCTCTATCTACTGTACCACCTAGCTGCCCCAAACTATGGATTATCAATTACTGAAACTATTCCTTGCATCCTGCTACTGAAAGGGCTGAAAACAACAAATATTACCCTGGTTATAGAAGAACAAAGAGCATGTGCTTCTCCTGTCTTGAGGTAGTAGATTTTGGGGAGACAAATAGGTTTGCAAAGTAAAGTCACAAAACCAGGAAAATAAAATATACAATGACCACAACAAGGTACTTGAGAAGAAAAAACTATCAAAAATGAATATTGCAAAATTATAAAGAATAAGCTTAATCCTAAAAGAAAGCTTTCAGAAGACACCTCAGTCTGTTCTTTTGCAAAGGTAGGGAGGGTAGTCCATGGATGAAGAACATTTTACATAATGATGATATATCAATCAGTTTTGCTAAAAAAAAAAACAAAACACCTTTTTTTTCTTCTCTTATTTTTATTTTTTTTTGAAAAATTCTTTATTATAAAGATGCCTCATGGGGAGAAAAAAGGTAGGGAGGACATTGGGAATATATAAGCAATGTAAAAATCAATAAAATCCATTTTTAAAATACTGTATCGATTTAACTCTGAGCTATTTAAAACTTTGAAAAAATTAATGAAAAAAATTAGTAAGTGTTTACTCTTTGCCAGGGATTGTGCCAAGTCCTGGGGATGCATTTTTTTTTAGAGACAGTCTTTGTCCTTAAGGAGCTCAGCTAAGTGGCACAGTGGATATAGCACTGGTCCTGAAATTAGTAGGACCTGAGTTCAAATCTCAGCTCAGACACTTACTAGCTATGTGACTTTGGGCAAGTCACTTAACACTGAATTATTTTAAAACATCTGGGGCCATCTCCAGTCCTCTGGATATACACATACACATATACATGTACATGCACATGCACATACATATACACATACACATACACATGCACATGCACATGCACATGCACATACACATACACATACACATATAAATATAAATATATCTTGCCACTGGACCCAAATGGCTCTGGAGAAGAGAGTGAGGTTGATGACCTTGCATGGCCCTCCTTTACTTATATCCAATTAATTGCAAGTGGTGACATTACCTTGATGTCCTCTTCAAGACCAAATGACAAAAAAGAAATCAAGGGAAAGACATCACATATGGAGAATGGTGAGCTAGGGAGAGGGAGGGAGTTTTATTTTCAGAAGGTGGAAATAGTAGGGAATGGAGGGAAAGCTGTTCAACAGCAGTTAGGCAGATGGTCAGATGACCTGGGGGCATGACTAGATACTACAGGAAGCTGAAGCCTTTCCAATTGATTCTCAGAGGGAAGATCTCTCTTCTAAAAATTATTCATTGGGATCTTCAGACAGTTCAGGGCTAGGTGATTAGAGCTTACTTGGCATGTACTCTAAGTTAGCTAGTTAAGAAAACTTCCTAGTGCTCATAAACATTTCATAACCTTTCCTTTCCTAAGGGGGAAATGGGCAAATTGCAGAAGAGGTCATTAATTAGAGGAGTGAAATTGGCATCCTCATAAATTGATATCTCTCTGATCACTTGTTTGAGACTTGGAATGAATTAGTATAGGGAGAGTAGCCTGTTTTCTCTTTAGATCTCATAGCATACAGGGTGTTATAGATAATGAGACCTAAGAATGAAGAACTTTCATCACTGACCTTACCTCTCATCTATACAAAGTTTGGGGGGGATTTTTAAAAATTACACTAAGACCCAAAAGAAGCATAGGAGCACAGAATATAGAGGCAGATGATTCCTTAGAAATCATCGTGTTCTAATCTCTCATCTTGTAGAAGACAAGACTGAGAGCCAGAGAGGTTAAGTTCCTTGCCCAAGGTCACACAGGTGTCAGAACCTGAAGGAGAATCCAAGTCCTTTGTCCCTAAATCCTTCTGCTTCGTTCACTACAGCTGCCTCAAAACTGTTATTTCTTTTGTCCCTGAAGGGAGAAGGTAGTAATTAGGCAAATGGTCTGAGTAAGATTCAGAGTTAGTGCTCATGGAACCCTAGGGATAGCTTTCCCATTTAGCTTGCCCCAGAGGTGAGGGTGTCAGGGAATCTCAACGAATCGCTACCTCTCCATGTTGGATTTGATATCACTCTCATCTTCCAAGAATGCTAAAAAGCTTGAAGAGGGTTGTTTATAAAATATGGTGATGTGTCTGAATGGGAGATGAGAAAGAACAAATGGGATCATTATTACAGTTCTGTGTGGCTGCCCATCTAGCGTGTTCCAGCTGTCTACAAATTCCCTTCCAGGATGAATGGCAGACAATGGCCTCTTTTAGACCAGGGTTCCAAACAGTGATATAGCCTGCCAAAAGCAAATATTCTGGTCAATAAACATGTTACTTCAAGGGAAAGGTAGTAGAGGATATGGGAATAAGGGAGGCAGAAAATAAGCAGAATCAATAATCCAGGATTGAAACTAAAGGAAGTCACTAAAAGAATATTGAGGGGACAGCTAGGTGGCGCAGTGGATAAAGCATTGGCCCTGGATTCAGGAGGACTGGGCCTCAGACACTTGACACTTACTAGATGTGTGACCCTGGGCAAGTCACTTAACCCTCATTGCCCTGCAAAAAAAAAAACAAAAACAAAAACAAAAAATAATAGTATTTACCTTGCAGGGTTATAGTGAGGATAAAATGAGAGAATATTTTGAATGGTTTTGCAAGTCTTAAAGAGCTATACAAATGCTAGCTATTACATTATTATTATTCTATGTGGATCTTGATCCTCTCTATAATTTCATAAGAACATAGGTTTCAGGATTGCAAGGCTTGAAATATGATATTCCAGAAGGCAAAGGAGTATGGATTGCAACCAAGCATCAACTACCCAGCAAAATTGAGCATTCTCTTTCAGGGAAAAAGATGGACATTCAATGAAATAGGAGACTTTCAAGATTTCCTGATGAAAAGACCAAAACTGAATAGAAAATTCGATCTTAAAATACAAGACTCAAGAGAAGTTTAAAAAGGTAAACAGGGGGAAAAGGTTATTCAATAAGGTTAAACTGTTTACATCCCTACAGGGGAAGATAATACTCATAACTCTTGAGAACTATATCTCTATTTGGGCAGACAGAAGGAATATACATAGAGGGTATAAATATAAATTGTCTTTGATGTGATGATATAAAGAAAATTAAGGGGTGGAAAAAAGGAGCTTATGGGGAGAAGAGGAAATGGGAGGTGGAATGCGTTTAATTACATCATATGAAGAGATGCAAAAAACCTACTACAATAGGGGAAGCTAGGTGGCACAGTGGATAGAGCACCAGCCCTGGATTCAGGAACACCTGAGATCAAATCTGGCCTCAGACCCTTGACACTTACTAGCTGTGTGACCCTGGGCAAGTCACTTAACCCTAGTGACCTCACAAAAACAAACAAACAAACAAAAACCCCAAAACCTACTACAATGGAGGGAAAGAAGGGAGGGGTGAGCATTGTTTCAACCTTACTCTCATCAGATTTGGTTCAAAGAGGGAATAACATATATGTTCATTTGGATAAAGAAATTTACCCTATTCTCTAGGGAAGTAAAAGGGTAAGGGGAAAAGGGAGGGCACTGATCGAAGGGAGGGCAGAAGCAGGGGAGAAAAGGGTAAAGAAAAGGGAGAGGGGCTGATAAAAGGGGGAGCAGATTGGGGGAGGCAGGGGTGAGAAGCAAAACATTGGTGAGGAGGAATAGGGTGAAAGAAGGGGGAAAAATTACAAAGGGGGTAAATAGAATGGAGGGAAATAGACAGTAATAATAACTGTGAATGTGAATGGGATGAACTCTGCCATAAAATGGAAGTGAATAGCAGGGTGGATTAAAAAACAGAATCATACAATATGCTGTTTATAAGAAACACATCTGAAGCAGAGAGATACACACAGAGTAAAGGTAAAAGGTTGGAGCAGAATATATTATGCTTCAGCTGAAGCAAAAAAAAAAAAAAAGCAGGGGTAGCAATCTTTACCTCAGACAAAGCAAAGGCAAAAATAGATCTAGTTAAAAGAGATAAGGAAGGAAACTACATCTTGCTAAAAGGTAAGATAGATAATGAAGTAATATCAATACTAAACAAGTGGTATAGCATCCAAATTCTTAGAGGAGAAGTTAAATTAGTTACAAGAGGAAATAGACAGCAAAACTATACTAGTGAGGGATCTGAATCTTCCCCTCTCAGAATTAGATAAATCTAGCCACAAAATAATTTAAAAAGAAGTTAAAGAGGTGAATAGAATGTTAGAAAAGTTAGATATGATAGGTATCTGGAGAAAAATTAATGGGGATAGAAAGGAATATACCTTTTTCTCAGTGGTACATGGCACATATTAAAAAATTGACCATGTATTAGGGCACAAAAACTTCATAGTCAAATGTAGAAAGACAGAAATAGTAAATGCATCCTCAGATCATGATGAAATAAAAATTGCATGTAATAAAGAGCCATGAAAAGATTGACTGAAAATTAATCGGTACCTAAATAATCTCATTCTAAAGAATTAGTGGGTCAAACAACAAATCATAGAAACAATCCATAACTTCATCCAAGGGAATAACGATAATGAGACAACATACCAAAATCTATGGGATGCAGCCAAAGCAGTGCTTAGAGGAAATCTTCTATCTCTAAATACTTACATGAATAAAAAAGAGAAAGAAGAGATCAATGAATTGGGCATGCAACTTAAAAAGCTAGAAAAAGAACAAATTAAAAATCCCCAACTAAATACTAAATTAGAAATCCTGAAAATCAAAGGAGAAATTAATCAAATTGAAAGCAAGAAAACTATAGAATTAATCAATAAAACTAAGAGGTGGTTTTATGAAAAAAAAACAATAAAATAGATAAACCTTTGGTTAATTTAACTTTAAAAAAAGAAAGAAGAAAACCAAATTACCAGTATCAAAAATGAAAGGGGTGATTTCACCACCAATGAAGTGGAAATTAAAGCAATAATTAGGAACTATTTTACCCAACTGTATGCCAACAAATTTGACAATCTAAATGAAATGGATAAATATTTACAAAAATACAAATTGCCCAGGTTAACTGAAGAGGAAATACAATTCTTAAATAAGCCCATATTAGAAAAAGAAATTGAACAAGCCATGAATGAACTCCCTAAGAACATAGATTTCAAATCAGAAGGAACCACAAAGACCATTTAGCCTAAGCCTCTCATTTGAAAGATGAGGAAACCAAGGTTTGCAGAAACTTAGTCATTTAGCCAGTCATAGCACTAGGAAACAGCCCAGAGATGATCTTCACCACTTGGGAGGCCTTCCTCTGGCGCTTTTAATATTTCATGGATGCTAGCACAGCACTCAAGCTGCCCATCTGTTATCCCTCCTCCTTGCTATATGACCAGTCTATCTCCTTCCCTGGTTATTTTTGTGTTTCATGTCTTATATGACACTGAGTACCATAGAATGATAGATCTAGAGACACAAAGGACCTCAGAGGTCATCTGGTCTTCTCAGGTCATTGGCAGTATTGATTTTTTCTCAAATCATGGGGTTCTGTGACTCATATAGCATCACTAAATCTGGTGTTTTGTTTAAAGGGAATTTTTCTCCGATAAAAGCTGAAACTAATGCTTACACAGATTTTCAAAACTGCCTTGGACAGACCCTTCTTAGCCTTGCCAATTGCTAGGGCCTTGGCCTGTACTCAGTACCCACAATCAGGGTGAGTGACAGATGGTCTTTAACTAGTGAGTATACTGTGGTCAGGCTATTGGCCCATGACTCAGGAAGACAGGTGAAGAAGGAAAGGAAAAAAGGAGTTCTACCATTGGCCATAAAAAACCAGATAAACAAAACTCCAAGCTTAAAGTCTAGCAACCATATATAAATACATCCTATTAACTACTACCACCCCTGCTTACAACCCCACTCCCTACCCCAGAATAACACTAAGGGCAAAGCAGGGGACTGCCCTATCTCCCTCTCAAACAGCTTCCTTAGCTGTGGTTTCTTTTTTCTTTTTTTCCTTTTTTTTTTTTTTTTTTTCAGGGCAATTGGGGTTAAGTGGACTTGCCCAGGGTCACACAGCTAGTAAGTGTCAAGTGTCTGAGGACCCGGATTTGTAACTCAGGTCCTCCTGAATCCAGGGCTGGTGTTTTATCCACTGCGCCACCTGGCTGCCCCTAGGCTGTGGTTTCTTTTCCACTATAAAGCTGCCCTTCATATTTACTTTAACCTGACTTCACCAAGATAGAAATGGAGACAGAAGGATGGCATAGTTTGATTTCCTTAGGCTTAGTGATAATGATGATGATGATTAGTATGAGCCCTCAGTGACTGCTGATGAGATGGATGTTTGATGAGAAGATTACATAATGAAACAACAGCTCAGCACTCTGTAACGATTGGAATGACGCCACCTGCTGGAGACTTACTGTAGAAGAGTTCTGCCCATGAAGCGAAGGTCTTTGAGGGCAAGATGAGGAGTCAGGAAGTGACGCAGGCTAGTGGGAGGAGGAAGGAAGAGACTGGCGCTCAGTCTCGCGCTCTCTTTCCTTTGGACTCTGGTGGAGAGCGGAGCTAGAAATGTGCTCTCCCTTTAATAGATAGGAATCTAGGCCTTTCTCTCTCTCTTTACCAAATTCTTATTCTCCTTAATAAATGCTTAAAAGTCTAACTCTTGCTAAAGCTTATAATTTATTGGCGACCACTCATTAGATATTTTAGACAGACTAGCTAGAATTTTAGCCCTTAACAACTCCCAGTGTTAGGTCAAGGTTGGGAAAGATCAAAGTGGAAGAGGCTGGATCTATAGTATCTGGAGTTATAAGACCCCAGAAGCTATTGTGCAACACTGACCTGATATGATTTCTACCCCCTCTAAATCATTCCTTACCTGATAATAGAGAACTCATTACTTTATACAATGACCCATTCCATTGACGTGAATTATTACAAAAAATATCCTTATATTGAGAAAATACCTTATATTACATTCAATCAAATTTAATTTAATGAGCATTTATTTTTTCTTCTATATGTTAAGCAGTAGAACAGTAATTAGCTGCATTAATTGATATCATTTTTAATTGGTACCAGTGATAACTGTAAAGCATGGAAGAACACAGTATCTGAAGAATTAGTCATCCCCCCAAAAGGGCAATGAAGAGATGTGTGGTGAGCCTGAAATAGGCTGTGGCATATTATCATTGATGAACTGCAGAGGAGAGCAGCTTAAAGACTACTGGAGGAGAGGGGGCAGCTAGGTGGCACAGTGGATAAAGCACTGACCTTGGATTCAGGAGGACCTGAGTTCAAATCGAGCCTCAGACACTTGACACTTACTAGCTGTGTGACTGTGGACAACTCACAACCCTTATTGCCCCACAATTAAAAAAAAAAAAAACTACTTGAGGAAACCAGAAAAGGTCACATAGCAAGAATGAGGGAGAGCCAGTGGAACACCCAAGTACTCCATTGGTACCCAGGCAATATCAGTTGACCCCCATGAAGGCTATATAGGAGAAAGTGGACAAGAGTCACGCACAGGATTAGAGGGGATGGATAGGTTGGTATCTACATCGTTGGATGGAGTGCCAACATTTCTGAGATCACAGATTAATTGAAGTATCCAGTTATCAAAAGAAAAACTCCTTATCTGTAAGTCCAGAACAGACCAGGACATATTCATATATTCATTCATTCATGTATGCATGCATTCAATAAACGCTTATTAGCTTCATAAATTGTTCCTCCCCACCCCCATGCCTGACCTTTTCAGGACCTATGACTTCATTAGTAGGAAAAGCAGACAAAATCATTAGGAATTAGTCCCCAGGGAGCGCAAGCTTCCTCTTATGAGTCTGTCATTGATTTTTTAAACCCATAAATACAGGATTGTAAAATGAGGGGGACTAAAGACCATAAAGGTTTCTTTTAGGTCTGAGTCCTATGATCTTATGATTCAATATTTATTCTTGTCTGCTCTGATCTGTGGGGCTCAATCACCCACTAATGGCAGCTTGTGTTGTTTAGTCATTTTCAGCTATGTTTGACTCTTCATGACCCCGTTTGGGGTTTTCTTGGCAAAGATACTGGAGTGGTTTGCATTCCTTCTTCAGTTCATTTTATAGATGAGGAAACTGAGGCAAACAGGAATAAGTGACTTGCCCAGGGTCACATAGCTAGTAAGTGTCTGTGGCTGGACTTGAATTCAAATCTTCTTACCCCCAGGCCTGGCACTCTATCCACTGCACCACCCAACTGCCCACCATGGCATATAGGTGGTGTCATTGTGCACAGCGAGTCTAGAGTCATGAAGACCTGGATTCAGATGTGATCTTACATGTTTACTGGCTGTGTGACCCTGGGCAAATCACTTAAAATCTCAGTCTCTTCAACTGTAAAATGGGAATAATAATAGCACCTACCCCCAGGGTTATTTTGAGAATCAAATGAGATAATATTTGTTAAGTGCCTGGCACATCACCAACACTTAACAAATGTTTGTTTACTTTCTTCTTTGGGGTCTCAATCCTTTATTTTATCACATCAGTCACCCTTCCTAGTTTTGTGTCATCCACAAATGTGAAAGGATACTTCTGAAGTCATTGATAAAAATGTTAACAGGACAGGGTCAAGGACTGGCCCTTCAAAAAGTCTGTCCTTGACCTGCCAATGGATTCCATACACATCATCTAATCGAAGCAGAGACCCAACCTAGATTGTCTGATGTAGTTAAATGGAAGGTCTTTGTGTGTCCATCCATCTTGATTCTTTGTCATCTATGGAAGGTCTGAACTTCTTTCCCTGTGATGAAACAAGAAATCTACTAACCATAATAAGCCAATTAAGTGTCTCTTTATGCTGAAAACACAACACAACACACACACACCTATTTCTTTCTTCCCATTACAGGCCTCTCTCCACTTGACTGCTTTTGAAGCTAATTCTGTGGTATTTGTTTTTCCTTCTTGGGTGAGTCCTGTCCTCCCCTGCATTGGGCCTTTGCCTTGTGTCAATATATATAAAGGTTCCTCTTACCTGTGTACCATTGCATTTACACAATCACCAACTAGCTGCAAATTAAAACTTAATGTACTTTGACTTTGATACAGTCTGATTTCTGAAAGAGAGCCTAATATTGTTTTAATACCGACATTTGGAAAGACATTTTTAAACCAAAACCTTAGCACAAATGACAATATGACAAGCAAATGGTGGTGCAGTGGATAGAGTGCTGTGCCTGGAGTCATGACTATGAGTCTTTCTAAGTTTAAATGTGGCCTCTAGGGGCAGGTAGGTGGTGCAGTGGATAAAGCACTGGCCCTGGATTCAGGAGTACCTGAGTTCAAATCCGGCCTCAGACACTTAACACTTACTAGCTGTGTGACCCTGGGCAAGTCACTTAACCCCAATTGCCTCACCAAAAAAATTTAAAAAACAAAAACAAAAAATGTGGCCTCTGACACTTAGTAACTGTGTGACCCTGGAAAAGTCCTTCGACCCTGTTTGTTTCAGTTTCCCCATCTATACTATCACTAAAACTATTTTACTATTGTACTGGATAGTGGAGGCCTTTGGAATATCCTTCAGAACATACCAACAGAGATAGGCACCCACAAACTAGAGCCCCCTTTTCCCTTTCCCCATTAAATCAGTCAACAAGCATTTATTCCATTGCTGTTGTGTGGTGGCTCTGTCCTAGGCCCCAGAGATACCATTTGGTTGAAACAGAATTGCTCTTCATAGGAGGCTGAAACCCCACAATATGGGGTGGCAGAAAGAACACTAGACTAGAGATGCTTCTTTCCTTCTAATTTTTTCTTCCCTCCCTCTCTCCTTTGTGACCTTTTATAGTGTAAGTCAATCCAGACAGCTGTACAAATAAAGAAATTCAACTAGATGACACCTTCTAGCTCTAGCATTCTATGTTCTACGGCAGGGGTATCAAACCCAAATCGAAACGGGGACCATTAAACCCTATAGAAGGATCCCAGTGAGCCACCTATTGACTTAGGAAACCACATATTAATATTATGTTTAATTTTATTTGTATTTATATTGTTAAATATGTCCTAACTACATTTTCACTTGCTTTGTTTTTCTTTTTTTGGTGAGGCAGTTGGGGTTAAGTGACTTGCCCAGGGTCACACAGCTAGTGTTAAGTGTCTGAGGCTGCATTTGAATTCAGGTCCTCCTGAGCCCAGGGCCAGTGCTCTATCCACTGTGCCACCTAGCTGCCCCCCAACAACATTTTAATGTGGTTCAGGCTCCAGTGGGGAGTTTTGTGGGCTGCAAAGTGGCCAATGGACTGGTGGACCTCTGCTCTAAGGCACCTACATTTAGTATGTTCTGTTATTCAGTTGGGTAGAGAAATTAGGAAGATCAGAGTTCAAATCTTGCTTCAGACACCAGTGGTGTGATCTTGGACAAGTCACTTAATCTCTGCCTCAGTTTCCTTACATCAAAAATGGAGATAATAATGTCATAATAGGCTGTTGTTCTTTGTTCTCAAAGAGAACCAAAATGGCATTACTATGGTGGAGTCAAGATACAGCTGTGTCTGATGGTGGCTGATCAGACCAGTACAAACTTGGAATGCTCTACCGCGGGTCGGGCACAAATAATCAATGTGAACATCTGGAGTGGAGATGGCTCTAAATCTGCACATCTCATTTTTCTTTTAAGGTGCTGCAATTCTTCTTTGCTCTTAGAGTACGGCGCTTTCTTTGATGCAGGCACACCATGCCAGGCAGTCCTTTGCCAGTGTCCCATGTCATGCGATCAATTCCAAAGTTCTTCAGAGAGACCTTGAGTATAGCTACTTCTGACCACCATGTGAGCACCTGCCCCTTGTGAGTTCCCTGTAAAATACATAATGGACAGGTAGGTGGCACAGTGGATAGAGTGCTGGATCTGAGGTGAGGAAGATTCACCTTCCTGAGTTCAAATCTGGCCTTAGATACTGACTAGCTATATGAATTTCAGTTTAATTTCCATCCCTAGAATGTATATTTCAGATTGATCTGGTCAGGGCAGAATGTAGATGAACTGTCACTTCTTTCATTTTTATTATTGTGTTTCTCATGCCTAAACTTTTTCTGGAGGTCATCTGAAGCTGTTGATTTCTATTGAGCTTTAATCTATCAAAGCAGTTAAGTGGCAAGGTGGGTAGAACTCTGGGCCTGGAGTCATGAGGACCTGACTTTAAATCTGTCCTTAGAAACTTACTAGCTATGTGACCCTGGGGAAGTCACTTAACTCTGTTTGTCTTAGTTTCCTCATCTGTAAAATGAGCTGGAGAAGGAAATGGCAAACCACTCCAGTATTTTTGCCAAGGAAAACCCAAATGGCATCATGAAGAATTGGACTCTACTGAACAACAACATGGTCAAAATATTTCATCAGCAACTTGGCACAGAACTTTTAAAAACCATACTGTGAGGGGCAGCTAGGTGGTGCAGTATATAAAGCACTGGCCCTGGAGTCAGGAGGACCTGAGTTCAAATCCGGCCTCAGACACTTGACACTTACTAGCTGTGTGACCTTGGGCAAGTCACTTAACCCCAACTGCCTCACTTTTTAAAAAGAGCCTACTGTGTGATTCAGTGAAGGGAAAAATTGCAGAGTTGTATAGGAAAAAGGAGACTATATTGGGCCTTAGTGCTCTCCCATGCAGTGTCATACAGAACCTTGAAGAGCAAGAATGAGAAGTTATTAACTGGACTTGATTTCATAGACCTTGGAGATCTTCCTAGGTTGTTTTAGGGGAAAGAATGCCCCCAGAAGAGGGCACAAGGGAGCCTAGAATACAGGAGCTAAGTGACTGCCAGTGAAAAGAGTTGTGACAAACAACTTCAACATTTCATTCTCTGCTCACATATTTATTGCTCTAATTCATAGTTGCGCAACATGAAGGGGTGTGATGGGAGGAAGTGGGGAAAGGAGAGGAGGATGGAGCAAAAGGTTAATATACAAACTTCCTAGGACTTAGCTACTCCATACCTGCCTTAATCAGAAGCATGTAGAATCCTCTGGCAGCAAATATCTACAGCCCTCAGCCCTGGCCTACCCACATATATCCCACAAGTATAACAACAGGTGGAGAATCTCTGTCTTTGAATTAGAGTTCACCCTAATGTCTCTTCTCTGTTAGTGTTGCTCTCTCCAAATGCTTCCAGATGGTAACTGGACTTTGTACATTCCCTTTCTTTATCTTTGAGACATAAACCATGATTTTTATCATAGTTGCTTCACTATATTTAATCTGTCTGGCCTGTGGTGTTTACCCAATCTTTCCATCCTTGTTGACCTATAACACCTGCTAGATCAATCTTGCCTAGCCCAACTCCCATCCCTAGACACTCCTGGTCATTCTTGTCCTGTTGTGTCATGGGGCCTCAGCAGGACAACTGGAGCATTTAATCTGTTCAGATTGAGATGCAATAGATAGAGTGGATAAAATGATGGGCTCTGAATCAAATGACCTGGTTTGGAATCCTACCTCCTACACCTGCTGTGTGATCATGAGCAAGTCACTTTAACTTCTCTAGCCTCAGTTTCCTCATCTGTAAAAGAAAGTGAAAGAGGGAAATATTACTTTTAGTACTACCTTATTGCTTATCTTTACAAGGAAAGAGCTTGGTAAAATGCAAAGTGCTATGTAAGTACCGCTTATTAGTTTTAAAGCACACCCAATTATGGCATAGAGGTGTGTGAAGAGGAAGATGCAGGAAATATATCCTTTCCCCCACATATTTCTCAACTATGAATTGAAGCAATAAATATGTGAGCTGAGAATTCATATGGATAGAATATTAAATCACTCCTACACTGGGTATAACCAAGAACACCATGACGTGGTCCATTGAGCAGAATTCAGTGAGAAAAGATAGCAAAGCCCCTGTTAGGAAGAGATAGGGTTTTGTTTGGGTTTCTTGAAAATTTTATTTTCACAGATTTTCAATCTCCTTTTGTCACAATTCTTTACTCCTAAGCTTTTCCCCAGGACGTGAGCAGCCACCTTTAAAAAAAAGGGGAGTGGTGAACCACCTTCTGTTGCTTATGGACAACTCTGAATCTTATTCAAGTGAAGCTTGGCCCTTGGATTCAAGCCCATCAGTTTGTTCTCCTGCTCTGACCCTCCCTTTTCTGGAAAGGTCAAAGGGCATAGCACTATACAGTACAGGCCTTCTGGAGTACAGGGACATGGGTATGAAAATGGAAACAAACAATCTATATAGAGGATAAATTGGAAATAATCAACAGAGAGAAGAATTAAGTGAGGTTGGAAAAGGCTTCCTGTAGAGGATGGGGTTTTTAGTCAAAAATTAAAGCAAGCCAGGGAAGTCAGTAGGTAGAGTTGAGGAGGGAGAGCGTTCCAGGCATGGAGAGATAACCAGGGAAAATGCTTAGAATCTCAGCCAGTGTCACTGGGATCCTGCCTTTAAATGGCATGGGATAGATAGTCCCCATCCAACTGTGTATAAAGACAGGGGCTCTGTGATTTCCATTTCTACTATTTTAACCATCCTCTTCCAACACTTACCCATTAGGATAAAACAGACTTATTGGGAGGGAAACAAATAACAATGATCAAAAACAAGTTAGGGTAAGAAGGAAGTAACATGGACAAAAAAAAAATTTGGATTTGACTTCAGAAATGGGGGTGGAGGGGAGAGAGGGAGAAGAGTGCCTACTGGCACCCAAGTTCTAACAGAACAGAGGGATGAGCTAAGGAAGGATTCTCCAGCCCACATTTCAAGAATTCTAGGCCTAATGATATCAATGCTGTATCTTCTGCCCTAGGAGAAATCCCTGGGTACTGGAGACTGGACCTTTCTATTGGAGCCACGTTGGCTATGAGTCTTTCCAAACTCATTTAGAGTGTGTTCCCTCCTGTGTTGTAATTATCCTTAAAACTCTTCAGCTCTAGGAATTATTTACTTCTTTTACTCTTCTTGTTGGAGGGCAAATACATGACCTAGATAGTTGTTGGGGAAGCAACTTCAGGAAACCGTGTCAGATCCTTAGTGGCTGACTGGGACCTCCCACCATAGGCTTCAGTGGTGGTGTCCAGTTCACTCTGTGCTTCCTGATAGTACAACCCAGGCAGAGATATTGGCCCCATGGTGAGTTGCATCATAGCCATGTAGCTAGGTATCAAGGAGGGCCCTGAGGTCATTCTTCAAGGGAGTACTTGTGTTTCAAAGCTCCAGAAGATAGGAGTGGAATGTGTGATAGGAACATTGAGAAGTGAAGAAGCCAGCCTTCTGAATGGAATGGGGTCTCAGAGACACAGATGACGTCCAACACTTTCATCCTGTAAAGGTCATCATGCAGGTCATCAGCTAACCATCTCTAGATGCAGTAGTCTGTCGCCATTACTCTTCAAGAAATGGGATTCACACTTTCTGTCCTGGACCTTGCATAATCAGATGTCAGTCTTTTTCTCAGATCCTTCAAGGTGCTGTGTCCTACAGGCATGTGAGGGTCTCTTCCAGTTTTTCATAGCAAATCTCTCCACAAAAAATATGGACAGTTTCACAAAACACTAAACTCCCATAAGCCACCACCCTGAATCACCAGTCACTGCTAGACCCCATGGCCTCTCTCCAACTTTGTTAACTTGGGCTCTGGAGCACTGATCCTCAGCCCTCCAGCATTGCCTTACAAGGAAGTGGGGGCTGGGCTACTCAGAAAACATGGTGGCTGGTGGGAGCATAAGGTGTGGGAGGAAATGACAAGAGCTTACATTCTACTGGGGAAGACTAAGCAAACAGAGGATTAATGACTGGGGAAGGAGTTATGGCATAGGAAGTCACTAAGTTTTTGTCCCAACTTATACAAGGTCACTCCTTGCTCCTTTGGGTACTGGCTATAAAATCCAGCCTAGACTCTGACTTCTCGATTCTTATGGTTTGCTCTCCTAACCTTTTGAAACTCCTAGATTTAGAGACTTCAATCTTTTAAAAATGGAAAAGAACCAACTCAAGGCCAAGGACCAGGCCTCAGAGCAGGAGAATGGCCTCAGACTGAGTGAAAGAATGGCCAGATGAGGCCTAGAGGGAATGAGGCAAAAGAGAAATAGCTAAGGATGATAGACTTTCTTTTCCCATCCCTGCAGTTTTATTTTATGACAGAAAAGGAAAAAGACATATCTTTTTAAATGTCTCTACAGCCAACCAAAGAGCCTTCTCTCCAACACATAGTTATATGAGTAAAACCAGTTATAGAACATCCACACATGCTCCACAGTCTTTCCGTGGTACTTCCTTCACATGAGGCAACTTGGTAGCATTGTAGATAGAGTGCTGGGCCTGGAGCCAGGAGACCCATGTTCAAATCCAGATTCAGACACTTACTGACTTTTTGATCCTGGGCAAGTCACTAAACGTCTACCCATCTCAGTTTCCTCAACTGTGAAATTAGGATAATAATAGTACCTACCTCACAGAGTGGGAATGAAAATCAAATGAGATAATATTTGTAAAGCACTATATGAGGCACTATATAAATGCTATATAAATCCTCCCTTGCTTTACATCCATTCTAATTTTACTAAATGCAGTCTATCAATATGGAGAAAATGCTGTCCCAGTTGCTCTATGCACGCGGGAGACCTCAGTTGCAGTAAGGCACTGGCACAGGGGTAAGATGGTAAATGGCCAGGGTAAAGATGAGATCACATGGTCCAGGGTGAGCCCCTACCAGGCAAGAGTAGGATTGAAAGAACAGGAGTGGCAGCAGGACCTAGGATAGATATGTATGGGATATGGATTTGTGTGCATAGCAATAGGATATGTGTGTATGTCTATATAATATATGTAAGTGTGTATACACGTAGAGGTACATGTATAGGTATGCATACAGCATACAATGAATACATAATATATATTATCGTATCATGTGCATGTATGTGTATATATACAGTTTACATATTTTTATGAGTATGTAAGTATATATTTAAATTCATATACATATACATGTGTGTATGAATTTGTGTATATATACACGCATAGCCCCTTCCCTCACCCAGACACAAGTCACAAGTACATAACCTGGGGCAGCTAGGTGGCACAATGGATAGAGTACTGGCCATGGAGTCAGGAGTACCTGAGTTCAAATCCAGCCTCAGACACTTAACACTTACTAGCTGTGTGACCCTGGGCAAGTCACTTAACCCCAATTGCCTCACTAAAAAAAAAAAATTTTAATTAAAGAAAAAACACAAGTACATAACCTATATTTATGCAGGGAGGAAGGAAGGCTATTTCCCACCAGTTTTGAGTCATCCTTATGCTTTCAAAGGAAGATAGATATAGATATATGTGTGCATGTATATATGAGTATGATATGAAATCTATATTGTAGGGATATAGATATATGTGTGTATAGATACACACACACACACACACACACACACACACATATATATATATATATATATATATATATATATATATATATATATATATATATATATATATATATATATATATATATATATATATATATAAAATATGTCTAGACCCACTTGCTCTTATATAACATGTTGTTGCTGTTCAGTCATGTCCTACTCTTTGTGACCCCATTTGGGATTTATCTTGGCAAAGATTCTGAAGTGGTTTACCATTTCCTTCTTCAGCTCATTTTTCAGATAAGGAACTGAGGCAAATTTTGCCTATAGTTAAATACCTACCACCAGATTTGAACTCACAAAGATGAGTCCTGCTGACTTCAGGCCTAGCACCCTATCCACTGCGCCCCCTAGCTGCCCCCTTCTACTACATACCAAGAAGAATTCTATCTTATAAACTAGTAGGACTATAAATAGCTGAAATTCTTCCATGTTCCCATTAACTACTCAATGTTCCTTTCATATAGACTCTGAAAGGAATGTGGAGGCCAAAACCACTCAGACACACACCCTGATCTGCAAACTAATAGCTGTTTCTAGCCCAGCAGAGAGTAAATGAAGATAATTAATTAGGTTAGCTAATATGTCTCCCTGCCATTATCTATCCCATGTGTTAATGGATTCTGAGATTGTATAACCCTCTGGAGAGAAGGGCAAGTGAAGTCAAGTCAACAGGCATTTATTAAATTCTGACCATGTGCCAGGCACTGTGCTAAGTGCTGCCAATATCAAGAAAGGGAAAAATAGCCCCTTCCCTCAAGGAGCTCAGAGTTGAATGAAAGGACACAACATTCTAACAACCATGTAGAAACAAGATCTCTCTCTCTCTCTCTCTCTCTCTCTCTCTCTCTCTCTAGCTATCTATGCAGATAGATATATGTGTGTATAAATTATATCTATACATATATATGTCTTGATATATATGTGCATATATACACACATATACATAGAGAGAGAGTTGGCAGATATAGGTATAGATATAGCTCTATTTCTATATCAATCTGAAATAATTGCAGATAATCTCAAAGGGAAAGCATTAACATTAAGGAAGACCAAGAAAGGCTTCTTATAGAATGTGAGATTTTTATGAGACCCAAAGGGAAGCCAGGAGGTGGAGATGAGGGAGGAGAGAATTCCAGGCATGGGGGACACCCCTGTCCCTGAAGTGTTATAGACTCTGTACACTAAGAAGCCCTGATTTCATCATCATGGATCCACCCCCACTGACTAGAAGATTGTACCTTTAGAAATTGATCTTCTTGAGTTGTACCTGAAACATCTCTTTAGCTGACAGCCAACCTTTTTGGTGATGAACCTTTCTGAGGTCAGCTAGGCTGGTCCTCAGGACACATGGATGTCTAAGCCCGTACTCAAAGCTTTTCCAACAAGAAACCAGGTCATCTTTACGCCATGATTGTGCCTTAGAGGAGGGTGTTAATAGAATAATAATCAACACTGACAATTTTACAGCTATTTACAATTTGCATAGTGACTTGCGTGCATTATCTCAGCAGAGCCTGACAATTGTAGAAAAGAGTAAGGACCCTGATCCTACTCAACCAATAAGCATTTATTAAGTGTCTTCTAAGCACCAAGCACTGTGCTAGGTGATGGGCATACCAAGCCGAAAATGAAATTGTTCTTGCCCTCAAGGGACTTACATTCAATAAGGGGAAGCAGCATGTACATATATATATATATATATGTTTTATGTATGTATATGCATATATCTAATATACTGTGTATGCACATATACAAAAATAAACACAAAAATACAAGATAATTTAGAGGGAAGGGGGAAATAGTAGTTAGGGAGATCATGAAAGACCTAAAGAAATAAAGGACTTGGAAGTAGTGGGAAACATGGTTATTTTTGTTTTGTTTTGTTTTGTTTTTTGCGGAGCAATGGGGGTTAAGTGACTTGCCCAAGGTCACACAGCTAGTAAGTGTCAAGTGTCTGAGGCCGGATTTGAACTCAGGAACTCCTGAATCCAGGGCTGGTGCTCTATCTATTGCGCCACCTAGCCGCCCCCAAAACGTGGTTATTTTAATGGAGGCCTTCCCTTCCTAACTCCTATAGATATTCTCTGCCTGATTCCAATGGGACATACAGGACCTGTGAGCATCCAGTATCTAGCCACAAACATATGAGTCACTGCTGGTTGAGGCAGTTAGGTGGTACAATAGATAGAGCTCTGGACCTGGAGTCAGAAAGACCTAAGTTCAGAATCAACCTCAGATGCTTAGCTGGGTGACCCTGGACAAGTCACTTCACTTCTGTTTACCTCAATTTCCTTAACTGTTTAAGTATTTTATTTCCTCTTCTGTTAATCTGGGCAATTTATATTTTTGTAAATCTTCACCTATTTCATTTAGATTGTCAAATTTATTGTCATACAGTTGGGCAAAATAGCTCCTAATTATTGCTTTAATTGCCTCTTCATTGGTGGTGAATTCACCCTTTTCATTTTTGATACAGATAATCTGGCATTCTTCATTCTTTTTTATAGTTTATTGTTTTTTCATGAAATCAGCTCTTAGTTTTATTTATTAATTCAATGGTTTTCTTATTTTCAATTTTATTAATCTCTCCTTTGATTTTCAGAATTTCTTATTTAGTATTTATTTGGGTATTTTTAATTTGTTTTTTTCCTAGAGTTTCCTTATCTATAAGATGCGGATTCTAATAGCATCTATTTTCCAGGGTTGTTATGAGGATAAAATGAGATAATAAAGCACTTTGCAAACCTTCAAATTCTATATAAATGCTAATTATTGAGAGCCCATAACTGATTAGTGGATATATTAACAGGGGTCCTGCCCTTCTGCTGCTTCTCTTGTTTTCAGGGAATAACAATAACTCAAAACTGGTAGGGGATACCCTTCCCTAAATGTATATAGGATATGCACTCATGGTTTGTATCCAAGTTGGGGAAAGGGCACCCCACCTGATTCTCGGGTCAATTCTGAATTGCCTTCATGCTTCAAAATTGAAAAGAAGAAGAACATCCAAGGGACAGGTTGCTCCTTTAGTTCATACACAGAGTTCCAGCTCAGTAGCAAATCATAGAGTCTCAACCCAGTGATGAATGAATGAATGAATCATACATAACCATAAGCTGCTCCCCCAACCCCGTACATGATCCACTGGAAGTATGCAGAGAATACCTGCACATGTTAAATGCAATGTAGGGTGGGGAGAAAAGGCCCTTATTAGACTCTGTAGAGAGGATAGAGTTAGATGATAAATGACCTTGAAAGCCAGGCAGAACAGTTTATACTTCACAAGCTAGGGAAGAGGGAGCTATTATAGATTCTAGAGTAGAGAAATGGCATGATGAAAGTGGTATTTTGAGAAAGAATAATCAGATGAGAAATGACAAAAGTAATGAGGATCTGGACAAGTAGTGGTAGAAAGGAGAAAGGAAGAAAGGAGAAAGGAGAAAGGAAGAAAGCTGTATTTAAAGATTAACTGGGCATAGAGAATGGAGGACGGGAAAGTGTCATAGATGACTTTGAGGTTTTGTGTTTCAGTTCCTGAAAAAAGGCTAATATCACTGACTGGGGAAGCAGTCAATTTTTCAGGGAAGATAATGAGTTCAGCTTTTGATGCACAAGAAATTTGAAGTGATAGCCAGATATCCCCAGGAGCGTCCTTATGGTAATTGGTAGAATGAACCTAGAACTGGAGTAAGAGGTCAGGGCTGAAGATGCATATATGTAAATGTGTGTATATATGTACATATGTATATATAGATATATCACTGGCAATGAGGTGATAGTTTAGAATCAAAGACTTTTTGAGGTAGAAGAAACCTTCAACCTTTTCATTTTATGGATGGAGAAATGGAAGCCCAGAAATGTGAAGTGTCCAAGGACACACAAAGTTTCAGATATACACAAAATTTCCTGATGCCTATTCCAATCATTTCACTCATACTATACTTGACACTGCCATAAGAGTAACTAAGTATTCCCAGGGAAAGGGTCGTGTAGTGAGAAGACAAGAGAGCCTAAGTCAGAGTCTTATAGGGCATCTAAATGTAGGAGGCAAGAATCTCTAGACCTTTAAAGAAAAATTGCCTGGGTTTCTCTCTGAATAAAATGCCTCTGTTTATCCATGAACAGTTGCAGAACCAGACTCACCCTAGTAAATGAGGTGGGAAATATTTACCATTTTCCTAATACACTTTCAATTTTTCCATTATTTTATTTCTAGTTCCTCCAATGGCTCTTAGTCCTGGATGCTTTGATTACCTTGAGTTCCAGTGACGTAACTGGAGACTTGAGAAAGGTAAAGTTGTCCTGGTGCCAGGAGCAGGAGTGAGATTGGAACACTAAGAGATTTCATGTCTACCCATGCTTTTCCCCAGAACTCCTTGCTTCAGAGCTCACCTGTTTCATGACTGCTCTACTGTCCCGGGCTGTCTTTGCAAGTAAATGGACTTCAGCTGAGGGGAGCAATATGGCATCTTCCATTGCTAGAGCTAGCATGACCATGAGTTCTTATGTACTGTGTGCCACACACACACTAACATTCTACCTCTTAGGGTAAGGAACAAAGAAGGAGGCAGCAGAGTAAAGGGCACAAGTGAAGGAGTTGGCCTAAGGAGGCAGTTGTAGGAGAGTGGCTTGGATACTGGATCTGAAGTCAAAAGATGCCAGGTCAAATCTCCTATCTTCTACTTGCTACATAAGTGACTGACTATGGGCAAATTTCTTCTTTTCTCTGAGCTTCAGTTTTCTCATCTGTAAATTGAGGAGCTCTAAATAGATGATCCCTAGACTCCCTTTTGTTGTTGCTGCTCACTCGTTCAGTTATGTCTGACTCTTTGTGACCCCATGGACCACATTATCCACAGGGTTTTCTTGGCAAAGATGTCTGGAGTCCTATACAGATCTGAATCCTATGATTCCATAAACTGAAATACCATGAGCTCCAAAGACTCTCATCTTTTTATCTCATGTGTGGAAATGTTTGTCCTCTGCAAACCAGTTTCCACTCTCCAGAGCAGTTCCTATGACACATTTCAGGAGCTGTTATTGTTGTTGTTGTCGTTGTCGTTGAACTATTTTATTTGTCCAACTCTTCATGACCCCATGAACCACAGCACACCAGTCCCTACTATCCTCCACTATCTCTATAAGTCTGTCCAATTTCATGTTGACTGTTTCCATGACACTATCCATCTCATCCTCTGCCGTCCCCTTTTCTTTTTGCCTTCAATCTTTCCCAACATCAGGATCTTTTCCAATGTGTCTTATCTTCTCATTATGTGGCCAAAGTATTTGAGCTTCAGCTTCAGTATTTGACCTTCCAGTGAATAGACTGAATTAATTTTAAGTATTGACCGATTTAATTTCCTTGCTGTCCAAGGGACTCTCAAAAGTCTTCTCCAGCACCACAATTCAAAAGCAGTGATTCTTTGGCTCTTGGCTTTCCTTCTAGTCCAATTCTCACAGCTATACGTTGCTACTGGAAAAACTCTAGCTTTGACCTATGTGGACTTTTGTCAGCAAGGTGATGTCTCTGCTTTTTAGTATGCTATCCAAATTTGCCTTAGCTTTCCTTCTAAGGAGCAAGTGTCTTTTAATTTTATGGCTGCAGTCACTGTCTGCAGTGATCCTTGAGCCCCCCCAAGAATATAAAATCTGACACTGCTTCTATTTCTTCTCCCTCTATTTGCCAGGAAGTGATAGGAACAGTCACCAAGATCTTAGGGTTTTTTTGTTTGGTTGGTTTTTGACGTTAAGCTTCAAACCAGCTTTTATGCTCTCCTCTTTCACCCTCATCAAAAAGCTTCTTAATTCTTCACTTTCCTCTTCAGGAACATAGTTTCCTCCTTTGTTTGCTTTTTTTTTTATCAAGAAAATAATCTCAATTGTTCTGTATTGAGCTGAATGAAAGATATGGTTCAGGGAATCATGGTGGTTTAAAACTTCCTAGAGGGCAGCTAGGTGGCGCAGTGGATAGAGCACCGGCCCTGGAGTCAGGAGGACCTGAGTTCAAATCCAGCCTCAGACACTTAACTAGCTGTGTGACCCTGGGCAAGTCACTTAACCCAATTGCCTCACTAAAAAAAAAAAAAATTAATTAAAAAAAAAAAACTTCCTAGAGATAGCTAAACAGTACAGGGGATAGAGTATCAGGACTGGAACCAGGAAGACCTGAGTTCAAATCCAGCCTCAGACTAGTTATGTGACCCTGGGCAAGTCACTTAACCTCTGTTTGCTTCTGTTTCCTCATCTTTAAAAAATGGGCATTATAATAGCACCTGCCTGCCAGGTAGGTAAGGATCAAATGAAACAATGATTGTAAAGTATCTGGCACATAGTAAGTGTTTTATAAATGTTTTTTATTATTATTATTATTATATTACTCTCTTTGGGTCATTCAGAAATTCCAGAATTGCAAATCCTAATCAAGGGGCTACAAATTCATGTCAAATAATATTTCATGTCAAATCTAATTTCTTTCTTTTTTCATTTGTTTCCCCTTTATTCACATTCATTTTCATTAACTTGGAGGGGCCTTTAGTATTTTTCTTCCCTCACCGTGGTGGTTTCTCTTTTCTCTTCCAATATGAGCTCACAATCTTTCATTGAATAAATGACTTTCTGGAAGTAAATTACTCATCTGTGTGAAGTAAGATTGACCTCTCAAGAGCCCTGGAAGGGGTAAATAACTCAATAACACTCCACCTGATTGATTGCAAAGCTTTTTTTCTCCCAGACAATGAGATGGAATTTGTCCTGTCATTGAATATAGCTTACATGGTTACTTGCAGCAAAGCTGATAAGGACAGAAACATTTGGTGTGGTTACTAGGCAAAGGAGTGAGAATGAAAGAGGGGTATTGTTCTCTCCTGGTGTAATCCAAAGATAACTGGATAGAGTCAGGGGGCCTGGATACTAGTCCATGTTCTGCCACTAACAGTGGGAACTTTGATCTCCCTTCTCAAGGCCTTCATTTCTCCATCTGTAAAATTAGTTGATTCAGCTTGGTGGTGAACTCTAAGATCCCTTCCGGCTTCAAAATTCTACTGCTTCTTGAATTAAGAATGGTTTGGTTCTCATTTGTTGAATCTCTCAGATAGCAAAGTCCTATCATTTGAGAATGTAATGAGAGAGAAGAAAAATAATCCAGTATAGAATTTCTGTGATTGTACAGTCATACATAAAGGGTCATGGTCCTCACACTTTATAACTTTTAAGAATGATCTCCATGAGACCTTTAGGAGAGGAATAGAACCTTAGACATCATTCAGGTATCTGGATTGGCCCCTACCTGCCTTTCTCATCTTTTTACAACTTATATTCCTCCCCAACCCCACCCACCCCACCCAAGACACCCCCATACATACTCTTGGACCCGGTGATTTGGGCCTTCTTGCCATTCCTCCCACTTGACACTCCATCTCCTAATTCCTGGCATTTTCACTGGCTGTCCTTCATACCTGGAATTCCCTCCCTCCTGAGTTCCATCTCCTGACTTCTGGCTTCCTTCAATTCTCAGCTAAAGTCAGCTAAAGTCTAATGAAGCCTTTCTCAGTCCTCCATAATCTGAATGCCCGCCATCACAGATAATCTCCCATTTACCCTGTTGGTACATGACTATTTGCCTCTTGTTTTCTCCACTACACTGTGTGCTCCTTAAGGGCAGGGACTGGTTTTTTGTTTGTTTGTTTGTTTTGGGGTTTGGTTTTGTTTTCAAGTCTTTCTTTGCATCTCTATCACTTAGCACATGCTAAGTGACTAGTAGTTGCTTAATAATTTTTTTTTTTTTTGGTGAGGCAATTGGGGTTAAGTGACTTGCCCAGGGTCACACAGCTAGTAAGTGTTAAGTGTCTGAGATCAGATTTGAATTCAGGTCCTCCTGACTCCTGGGCCAGTGCTCTATCCACTGCACCACCTAGCTTCCCCTTAATAAATATTTTTGACTGACTCAAAATGCGGCAATGGAATTGTTTTAGAACTCTGAAACAAGCATGTTGCTTTCCAATTTAAAGAAACTATCCTGAAATATGTTTGACTACTTCGAAGCATGACTGAGATGACTGAGGGGGTTGGACTAGATGATCTTTAAAGGGGTTTTTTTCCAGTTCTGAATCAGGGTGGCCAGGCCTCTGTCACACCAGGCCAGTCAAGGTTAGGAATGTGAGACTGGGAATAATATAAGAGAGAGTGAACTTTCTCTGATGGAGGAAAATAAAGAGCTTCTGCTCTGTTACAACTGCTGGAAGTCCGCCACTACCCAACCTGTTATACAGGGTATATCCAACACACCACTGGAGTCTTCTTGCTACTAATTTAGCTTGTTATAGTTTTTGTGTCTTGAGAGTAGTTTATACAGGCTAGTTAACTCTGCTCTATTCCATAGCCATAGACTAGGAGAGTAAGTTCTGGGGGTTGATAGAAAGAGTATGGAAAGATTTGGAGTAAGAAAACCTATGTTCACATACCAATTCTGTTGCTTACCTGATATGTGACTTACCAACTCAACTTTACCACAGTACTTGTTTCTTTACTTGTAAATTGGGGGAGTTCAACTAGACTCTAGCTTCTTAAACTGTGGGTCTCAACCCCATATGGGGTCATGTAACTGAATATGGGGGTGGCAAAAATTTGGCAACAGTAAAAGGTTATGTATACCTATTTTATATACCTATATACCCAGAATGGGTAAAAATTTCTCAGGGAAAAAGGGATGGCGAGTGGAAAAAATGTGAGAAGTCCTGAACTAGATAGATAACCTTGGGGGTCCTTTGCAGCTCTGAGTCCTATAATTGTAGGGCAAGATTTGCACTTGTGGTTTTAAAAAATATCCATGTACATTTTTGCTTCAAATCTATTTTGTTTAAATGTTTTATCAATAATAATAATAACTAGTATTTATAAAACACTTAAGGGTTTGCATAGTACTTTACATATTATATAATTTAATAATGATTCATTAAGTTGTAAAGAACATTGTCGTTTTCAAATCACTTTCACATATATCATTATTTCATTTTATCCTCACAACAGTACTGTGAGCTTTTTATTCATTGATTCATTAATTGAATGAACGAAAAAGTGTTTAGACATTTTATTGGGGGCTGGGGTTCAATCAAACAACAATCACTTCTTTAGTGCCTACTCTATGGTAAACACTACAGGTAGATTCAAAGACTAAAAAAGTATCCGTTGCTGGCCTAAAGGAGCTTAGTCTATTGGGAGACTTGAGTCATAAATTCATGAAGTCCTTGAGGATGGTGGCAAGGGAGTTGAAGAATGTTTGCCTGCATAAGGGAAGGCCAACAGACCAATCTTAAAATCAATGCATTGATTCACATGGACATGTACAAGGTAATATAAAATTATACAAAGTGAATAGGTCATTTGCAGGCAGGGGAGCACTAGCAGCTAGGGAAATAATAACATGTTATGTTAAGTAAAAGTAAAGTTCCGTAAAGTAAGCAAAAGTGCCTTAAAATGCCTTAATTGAATTGGAAGGCATGCTAATTAATCCCCCTTCAAGTTAAACAGACCTACTAGAATCACAGCTGTTTTGAATCAGGCAGCCATACCCAAACCTCCAGCAATTTACCTAATTTCAACACTACCTAAAAAGAAATAGGGGCGGCTAGGTGGTGCAGTGGATAAAGTACCGGCCCTAGATTCAGGAGTACCTAAGTTCAAATCCGGTCTCAGACACTTGACACTTACTAGCTGTGTGACCCTAGGCAAGTCTCTTAACCCCCATTGCCCCACCAAAAAAAGGAAAAAAAAGAAATAAACTGTCCCTTGGGGACTGGTCATACAACTCAAACCTATCAAGTGACAATAATGTTTTAGTACTTTTCAACTTGAAAGTGGGGGAAAAAGAATGCTGCTGGCATTTATTCATTCTGCAAACATTTATTAAATACCTACTAAATGAAAAACACTGTTATGGTATGGAGACATAACATAAAGACTTGTTTCCTGCCCCCAAGAAGTTTATAAACTAGTGGAAGAACCAAGACATCCACACAAATAATTGTGAATTAGAATATTGTAAGTGCATAATGATTGGGAGCACAAAGTACTGTGAGATTTAATAATTCAATTCAACAATCCAATCAGTCAATAAACATTTATTAAGTGTCTACTATATATGCCAAGCACTGTGCTAAACCCTGGGCAAATGTTAAAGCTCTGGAGTATACATAGCAATGGGATAAGCACTAGAAATACAAGGATAAAAATAAAATCACATTTGCCCTCCAGGAGTCTACATCCTACTGAGGAAGACAATATGCACACACAGATAAGGAAATCCAAATGATTTGCGGAGGAAAAAGACAACCTGGAGAGAGGCAGAGATCGTGCAAAGTAATTAGGAGGAGGTAGCACCTGAGTGAAGCCTTAAAAAAAGACAAATTCAGAAAAGTGGAATTAGGTCTAAGTGTGTTTCAGGCCTAGGGTACTGCTTGAGTGAATGCATGGAGGCAAGAGAAATATAATCACACTTGGAAATCATGTGTAGTCTAAACTGGCTGGTATATAAAGTATAAGAAGTATGAAATATACCTACAATAAGGCTAGAAAGGTATGAATCAGTGGAGTTGGGTGGGGTGAGGTTTAAATGCCAGTGGATGTTGTTTTTTTATCTGAGTGACAATAAGAAGCCACTAACAGTTTTTTGAGCAAGGGAAGGATACAATCTATGTCTTAGAAAGAGTATTCTAACAGCTACATGGAGGATGAATTAGAGGAGGAAAGATCAATTAACAGGTCATTTCCAGAGACCAGGTAAGAGATGATGAGGGCCTGAATGAGGGTGATAACCACATGAATGGAAGGAAGGGAAAAAAGAGGCGAGAGATGTGGAAGTGAATTGCATGGGAAGCACTGGAGAGGGAAGAATCCAGGATTATTGCAAATTACAAACCTGGACTACCAGAAAGATAGTACTCTCACCACCAATTAGGACATGGAAGGAAGGAAGGAAGGAAGGAAGGAAGGAAGGAAGGAAGGAAGGAAG
The DNA here is from genome assembly GCF_019393635.1 of Dromiciops gliroides. NCBI lineage: Eukaryota > Metazoa > Chordata > Mammalia > Microbiotheria > Microbiotheriidae > Dromiciops > Dromiciops gliroides. Next base: position 616,648,517 of record NC_057861.1, on the reverse strand, counting down.
GAAGGAACAAAAAGCTGATTTAGCAGGAAAAAAAGCTGATTTCTTTGATGATAGGTCCTGTTTTGGACATCCAGGTGTTGATGGCCAGCGAGCAATTAGCAGTGGGTGATGGGGGGGAGAGAGAGAGAGATTAAGGCTAAATATATAGATCTGAGGGTCAAAATCAGATAAGGGAGAGAACATAGTATTTGAGTAGGGCCTTGAAGAATGGGTGAGATGTCACTAGGCAGAAATATCTGAGAGGAAGGAGTGCCAGAATAAGGAAAGTTACCAGTCTGACTTCCTCTTGATTATACTTTCTCCATGGTTCTTCACCCTTTTTAAAAAATTCTGTGTCTGCTGAGATACCTCATTTCACAACCATGATAAGATTTACACATTAAACAGTTCTCTCCATTCCTTTAGCAAAGTCTCCAGTTGGCTTCCTGGGGTTCCCACCAATCTCTACCTGCTTTAAGTCCCAATCTAACTTTATCAGATAATAACCTTCACAACACCTTTAAAGCAAACACATCAAGGCTTATAAACAGAGATGTACCATGATCTCTCTGTAGCATCTGTTTTCTCTTTCCTTTTCTGGCAGCTGTTTTCAATACTTGTAGAAAGCCGTGTCTGGGGAATTAATTAGCTGAACAGTAAAGCATAAAACCATGTCAAGTTGTTGTTGGGGTTTGGGTTTTGTTTTTTTTTTAAAGACATATCTAGTGAGGTAGTGGAGGAGGGACAGGAGAAGGGACTCCTAGTTTTGGAATCAGAGAACATTTGGTTTTGGAAACAAACTCTAAGAAAAAGAAGGAAAGGAAAGGAAAACAACCTCTAACCCTTACTCACTTAGGTGACCCTGGAAAAGTCCCTTTTTTTCCCCTTAGCTTCAAAGAATCAGAGAAAATCAGTCACAAAATACCTGAGGAACCATCCAGCCTTCCTCACTCATGGTTGAAAAAAGAATTCCCACCCAACACACCCCACAACTATGGTGGTCCAGCTGTGAATGGAAGCTCTCCAGTGAGGGAGAAGCCCCTCCTCTGTTTCCCTTATCCCTCCCTCCCAGAGATCAGCCTGACTTCCCTTTTAGGTAGCTCTAATGATTAGGACATTTTGCTTTGCAGCAAACCTACACTTTGCCTTTCTGCAATTTCAGTTGTTTGATTTGTTCCTAGTTCTGCCTTCTGGGGCCAAGGAGAATGCGTCTAATCCTTCTTCCAGACAGTTTTTGAAATACCTGAAGACAGGTATTGAGTTCCCCTAATCTACTCTTTTTCTACCCTTTCTTCTCTTTTTCTCATCTGTAAAAAGAGGGTAGCAATAATGCCTCCAGGACTTATTTCACAGACTTCTTGTGAGAGTCAAATGAGATAATATACATAAAGTACTTTGTAAACCTGAAAGACCACATATATGTGGGTTATTATCAATAGTTTCCAAATAAAATGGTTTCCTTTTATTCACTAATTTGGACAATGGTTAATAAAGTTCTCATAGGTCATGAGCAGGTTGCTTAATCTCTTGGTGTATCTTATAATGAAGGAAAATGGATTGAATAATAAGATGAAACTATTTTCTAATTAAAAATCTGAATCTTGGCCAAGGTAGCGACATTTGGAATCCAATTCCATGAGTCACCAGTGCCTTTCCCCTCCCTCTATAGGACTGCCAGCCACAAAAGCTTCTCATCCAAAATGACTGGCCTTTTTCCCATAAGAGAAAACCAGGTCTCTTAAACTCCAAGCAAGTCCCAACATCATGAATGGAAAATGATTTTCCCAAGCTAAATGTTCTTAAAGTCACTTAGAAAAATGATTCTGGCAGGAATAAATGAGTCTATCAGGGCCCAAACCATGTGGCCATATCAATCAATCAATCATTTGTTAATTATCTACCATGTGCCAGGCACTGTGCTAAACTCTGGGGATACAAAAAGAAGTAAAAGGCAACCCCTGCCCTCAAGAAGCTTACAGTCTAATGGGAGAGACAGCATTCAAACAAATATATACAAAGCAAGCTATACACAGGATAAATGACAACTAATGGACAGTGGTAAGACACTAGAGTTAAGAGGGGTTGAAGATCCAGTAAGAGATGGGATTTAACTGAGACTTAAAAGAAGCCAAGGAGGTAAGTAGACAGAGCAGAAGAGGGAGAGAGTTCCAGGTACTAGGGACAACCAGAGAAAATGTCCAGAGCTAAGAGATCCCCTTGTGTGAAAGGACCAGAGACTTTGTATGCAACATCCTCCCATCTTAACTGAATTCCAGCTGTCCCCCAAGTACCTTCCTACTTTCCTAATAGTAGCTGACATTGGAATACAGGCTTTAATAATTGTGAAGCTTTTCAATGCTCCCATTTGAGTCTCACAACAACCCCATCAGGGACATTATGCCCATCTTTCAGAGGAGGAAACTGAATCTCAGAGAAGTAAATGGCCCCATAGTCAGTAAAATGTGGGAGGCAGGATTTGAACTTTTATCCTCCTCATGCCAAGATCAGTCTTTTGCTTTCAACTTGAAAAGACCTGAGAAAATATACATGTTATTTGATGATTATTAATGTCATCTACTGAATTTCTCCACTCAGAGATGTTAAGTGATTTGCCTGTGGCAATGCAACCAGTAAACAGAAGATGCAGGATTTGAACTCTCAACTTCCTTGACTCCAAAGATGAACTTGAACTCATCTTATGGTAACCTTGAACCTCCTATGGTAGCCTTTTTCTGATCTACTCAGCTTTGAATGCTTCTCCTCAAAATTACCTTGAATTTATTTTGTATCTAATAATAGCTAATGATCACTATCATAATATACAAAATTTATTCTGTGCATATTTTATATACATATTTATATGTGGATATACCATGTCCCTTAACAGAATTAATTAAATGATTAGAACCAGTTCCTTGAACAGAGGGCCTGTTTTGTTCTGGTTATAATTTTCTATCCCTAGCATCTAGCACAGTGTTGTTCAGCCCTTTCAATTGTGTCTGACTCTTCATGACCCCATGGGGGGGTCTTCTTGGAAAAGATACTAGAGTATCTTATTCTGGCACTCCTTGCCATTTCCAGTACCGAGAACATAGAATATGCTTAACAAATGCTTGCTGATTGGTTACATCAGTCTAACCATCTTAAATCTATTTCTAACATTTGACAGGATGGCCAATGATGAACAAGCCAAAAGGGGAAAATTAAAAAACAAACAAACAAAAACACCTTCCCAGACCCCTTAAAACCACAGGACCTTCTGTCAGACTGATTAGAGGGGATCTCTGGCTTTAAGGTGTCTCCAGAGAGGTAAACTGAGCAGTGACTAAGGTGACTAAGCTGTGCAAATAGTATGTTGCTTTGGGTTCTTCCTGGGTCACCTGACTTAGGTGGGGTGGCACACCCTGAGCCTGAGGGCAGAGGGCTTTTCGGTGAAAAGGCCGAAGAGTCTCAGGCAGTTAATATTCTTGCTGGCATGAGGCCAGATCTTTCTGTGGCTTAGAGTGAGTGCTTCCTGCCTTGTCTTTTCTGTTTCTCTCTGTCTGTAAATTCCGTTTGTCTCTACCTGTCTCTCCTCCTACCCTCTATCTTCCTCTCCCTCTCTTTTTCACTCTCTCCCCCTCTCCCCCCACCTCTCCCTCTCTTTCCCCCCTCTACTCCTTTCTCTCCTCTCATTCCCTCTTCTTTTCCTTCTCTCTGTCCCTCTTTTTCCTCTTGTGTCTGTCTCTGTGTCTCTCAGTCTCTGTCTGTCTCTGTCTCTCTGCCTTTGTCTCTTTCTCTCTTGTCTGTATCTTTTTCTATGTCTAGATCTCTGTCTCTGCCTCTCTGTCTCTCTCTTTCTCTGTCTCTCTCTATCTCTCTGTCTCTCTGTCTCTGTCTCTCTCCATCTCTCCCCCCCCCACCCCCCCCCCGCCCCCTCAGTTTAAGTCAATTCACTCAAGCACAATTTCTAGGAGCTTCCCATCCCCTAGGCTAATCACTCCTTTTAGCCAGAGGTATTTGTGATAGAGGAAGAGAACATTTATATTCTTTCTGATTTGAAGCAACCAGTCACAAAGGCTTATAAGAGACTTCTGACCCCTTTACCTGGTGACTGTTCTGGTATGAGGATACTGAAGTACCTGTTATTTACTCTGCAAGAATTCCCTGGAGACTGATTCCTACAGGGACTCCAAGAGCTCTAATGTTTGTTTATTTATTTAGAATTTATACCTGGTCTCATTTGTCCTGCCTGGGTCTGTAAAGTTAGAAGACCCAGCTTCCAATTCTGGCTCTGATTTCTACTAGCAGTTGACCATCGCAAGTCAGTAAGTTTTTTTAAGCCCCAATGTCCACAAGTCAGAAATGGAGATGGGTTGGTGTGAAGAAGACACCTTGTGAATTTTCAAGCATGAGAGAGAGAGAGAGAGAGAGAGAGAGAGTTTTTTTAGAGTTGAATAAAATATCTATTAAAAGGAATATTGAAAAGGTTTTTCAGAACAAAAACTATTCATAGAGCAGGAAAAAAAAGCCAATATTACCAAGTATTTTGGATGAGTAGTCACCACAATTGAGAATTACATTTAGCTCTAAGTTTTCCACAGCAGCCCATGCTGAAATGGAAGCACATTGTGTTACTTAGCTTTTATTGGGTGAGAAAGAGAAGCTTTCAAATTTATACTGAGAGAGAACTATTTACATGGTTCTAAATTCAAGGAGATCTTTATCCTGTGGGCCTTATTTTGTGTGACATAATCAATGATATTTTGGACTGCCAGTTTTGTTAAACACACAGAAATGTTATTTTTATCTGGCTTTTTATATATTTCTGAATATATCTTTCTTCTTTGTCCATGGAGCCATTCCTTATAACAAAATTTTAAAAGAAAGGGAAAAAAGGTCATACAGCAAACCCAATCATACCTACCTCTAGGATTGTGGTAAGAATCAAATGAGATAACATTTATACAGTACGTTTGGCATCCCCCAAGTCCATTTCCTTCCCCCTTCTCCCTCAATCAACACATCAACTATGTCTGACAGTATATGAAATATTACATAAACAAAAGTACACACACACACACACACACACACATACCTCCTTCTGCAAGGGGAAAGTGAGATATGTTTTCTTAATACTCAAAGAAATGTTTATAATGTGGGCATGCCTTATATCAACTCTCCATAGAAGCTGAGGTCATAACATTAAATCCTTACTTAATGAAGACATTTTTGCAAGAATTTAAGATGATACAGCCTGACTTTCTGATGGTCTAACTAAAACAGGAGTTAGAATTTAGAGAAACTAGATGGAGAGTTGACAAGCCCATTATGTGCGCTCTCTCTCTCTCTCTCTCTCTCTCTCTCTCTCTCTCTCTCTCTCTCTCTCTCTCTCTCTCTCAAATATCACATCTCTCAGGTGAGCGTTTGACATATGCTAGATTCTAGTCAGTTCATGGTTGGGGTTTTGAGTGGTGGCCTAATCGCCTTGGTTGTGATTATCCAGTGAGACATATGAAGGTATAGTTGACATTCTGTTTCAAATAAGAGCTTTCTGGGTAGAAGATTGTTAAACAAAGAATAGAGGCATCACAAAAGGTAAAAGTAGATCAATTGCATGAAGTTGAAAAGGTTTTGCATAAACAAATCAAAATGGCAAGAAAAGCTACCAACTGAAGGGAAAATCTTTACATCACATACCTCTGATGAGGGCCTGATATCCAAGGCATATCAGCAACACAGGTATATCAAAGCAAGAGCTATATCCATTCCCCAATGGATAAGTGATAAGAGATATGAAGCAACAGTTCCCAAAAGAATTGCACACTATTAATGTTATGAGGGAGTGATCCAAATCATTAATAAGAGAAAAGTGAATCCAAACTACTTTGAGCTTTTAGTTTCACAACCAGAAAACTGGTAAAGATGGCAAAAGATGAACATAATTGTCATTGGATGCCCTATGGAAAGACAAGTGAACTAAAAATTCAGAATTATACTTTTTTAAAAAGTGATTAAAATTTCTATGTCCTTTGACCCTGAGATCCCACTCTTAGGCATGGCAGTCAAAGACAGCAAGGTCCCAGATAGACTAACGTATCCATAACCACATTAGTGGACAGGAGAGATGGAAGATAACAGCTAGGTGGCACAGTAGAGCGCTGGGCCTAGAAACAAAAAGACTCCTCTTCCTAAGTTCAAATCCAGCCTCAGACACTTATTAGATGTGTGACCCTGGGCAAATCACTTTACCCTGTTTGCCTCAGTTTCCTCATCTGTAAAATGTGCTGGAGAAGGAAATGGCAAACCACTCCAGAACCTTTGCCAAGAAAACTCCAAATGGGGTTGTGAAGAGTTGGACAAGATTGAAAAACAACTGAACAACAAAGTATGCTTGTGTTGGTAAAATAGATTCTTATTGACTGGTGAATGACTAAACAAATTATGGTACATACATGTAACAGAATATTATTGCAATATAAGAAAAGCAGAGTTCAGAGAAGCATAGAAAAACTTATATGAACTGATAGAAAGTGAGGAAAGCAGAAGCAGAAAAACGATATACACCAAGATTATAACAATGTAAATAGAACAACAATAACAACAAACTGAATGCTACATAATTGAAATGCCTAAAATTAGCCTGACAGAAGAGATAAGACACTATATCTCCTTCCTTCCTTTTCAGAGTAGGGGTTTATGGGTTTGGAACATTATATATACTGTGAGAATTAGATATATTGGTGAGATTTTTGGGTGGGGTTTTTTTTTTTTTTGGTCCTGTTTTTCTTTCTTATTTCAGTAACAAGGGAAGTTGCCAACTTATATTTTGTTATAAGAGATAGTTCTCTGGGTAGGGGAAGAGGAAATTTTTGGAAATTAAGGTGATATAAAAACAGAAGATATCAATAAGTATTTTTAAAAGGTGTATGGGGGTGGCTAGGTGGCGCAGTGGATAAAGCACCGGCCCTGGATTCAGGAGGACCTGAGTTCAAATCCGGCCTCAGACACTTGACACTTACTAGCTGTGTGACCCTGGGCAAGTCACTTAACCCCCACTGCCCCACAAAAAAAAAAAAAAAAGGTGTAAAGAAATTATAGGAGTCTGAATTCTAGGTGTGCCCTGGAGATATCTGAGAGTGTGACCAAAATTTTTCTCAAAAAAAGGAATTTTGAATATCCTTAGATAAGTACTTGGTTGAAATGGTGTTGAGACAAAGAGCCCATTGATTTGAAGTTGAAGGACCTGGGTTCAAATCCCTGCTCTGTTATTTACTGTCTGGGTCATCTTTGGAAAGCCAATTAAACTCACTGGTGAAGTTCCAATTTTCTCCTGGGAATGGCTGAAAAAATGCATTGATTTTAGTTCCGGGGTAGTTGATGCTAAGCTGACTTTTCTAGCATTAACCAGCCAGCACTAGTTCAACAGCATCCTGAGCTGGCCCCAAGTTAGAGGTAATCAAACATTCTCATCAACACAAAGGAAAATTCTCATCTTCCTGATCTTTACAGGATGATCCTGGGGATAAAGATGTGAAAGATGACTCTTACATGATAACCAACCAAACCAATTTAGTCCCAGAACACTTTTTATCCTGAAACATAATGATGGAGCCCATACAAAATAGTCCAGGAAACCTGGGAGTATAGAATACTCCAAGAAGAAAAAGGAGTTAAAGAAATTGGGAGCAAAACAGAGGAAATTATACCTGTTTTATCATAAAATGTTTCTCTTCAATTATATTTTTTTCATCTGCCCATGCTTTCAGGTTTTTTTAGAGAAATAATTTTGTTGGCATAAACATTTTTTCATAGGATCTTTATTCATATCAGGTAGGGCTGTACAGAATATAGATCACCAGATTGGAAGGTCATAGTATTTAAAGTTGAAGTGGCCCCTAGATTCAATATAAGCCAGAACTTCCACCATTTTACAGGTGGGGAAACTGAGGCAAAGAGCTACAATAGGTTACAGTATTTGGATAGTAAGCAGCAGAGCCAATATACACACCCAAGTTTCTGGCTCTAAATCTAAATCAGGAACTTCTTCCTTCCAGCATAGTTAGAATTTGACTAGTTATGATTTCCCTGACAACAAATATCTCTTTTCTCATCCTGTCTTCTGTGGTACACAAGGCTCAGGCATAGTTCAAACTAATTCTACTACAGTGTGAGAAATCTTGGTTACTGACTACACTCTTAAAGATGGCCAATGGGTTTCCATTGACCTTTTCTTCTTCATCATCTTCCTCGACCTCTCTGCAGCATTTAATACTGTTGAGTGGTATGTGTTAAAAGCCAGGAATGCTTATTAAGTGCCTGCTATGTGCCAGGTTCTGGGGACACAAAGGTACAAATTAAAGAGCCCATGTCCTCAAGGAGCCCACAATGTATAATTAAACACATTGCTTGTATCCCTTTGAAACTAGTACATAGCTAGAGATATCCTGGTTTGACCCAACCAGGTACAGTTTCTTTTTCTTTCTTTCTTTCTTTCTTTCTTTCATTCTTTCTTTCTTTCTTTCTTTCTTTCTTTCTTTCTTTCTTTCTTTCTTTCTTTCTTTCTTTCTTTCTTTCTTTCAGCGGGGTAATGAGGGTTAAGCGACTTGTCCAAGGTCACACAGCTAGTAAGTGTAAAGTGTCTGAGGTCAGATTTGAACTCAGGTCCTCCTGACTCCAGGGCTGGTGCTTTATCCACTGCGCCACCTAGCTGCCCCCTCAGTTTAAAAAAAAACCAAAAACAAATTTCTATTGATATCTTTTGTGAGGGGGTTTTTTTACATCACAACAAAATGTCTCCTTTTATTCCTTCCCCTCCCCACTTCAAAGAGAGTCATCCTACATAACAAATAATATTTTAAAGGAAAGAAATTTTCAAAGAAAAAAAGCAAAAAAAAAATCAGAAAAACCTATAAAAGTTTTTTTTTTTTTAAGTCTAAAAACATGTGCCATAAACCATACCCATATGCCTTCTACCTCTGCAAAGGAGTAGAGTGAGTGTCTTCCCATGTTTCTTCCTTGGAGACATGCTTTGCTGTTCTATACCTGGCTTGGTAAGTGTCATCAATGTCCTGGTGGACTCTCTTTCCAGGCCAAGAGGACCAGAAAGCAGCTGACAGGCTTGTAGACTGTTAGAGATACAAGGAATCTTAGAATATATCCAGTCTAAGCCCTTCATTTTATAGATGAGGAAACCAAGTCTTAGAGAGGTTATGACTCGATTTCATTTCAATTTTGCAAATTTTTTTCATTTATTATGAACAAAGTATTATATTAAGCACTGGAGAGTCAAAGATCGATACGGCATAGGCCCTGTTCTCAAGAGTCTCATAATGGGGTGGGGGTTGGATGTAGATAACAAACTAAAAAAAAGAAGGATGTGCTAAGTACAAAGGAAAGGTCTCTGCACAGCATTATTAGAAACTTAAGGAGAGAGAGATCATCTTCAGATGGAGGGCAACACAACTATTAATAATATTACTATTCGGGGGCAGTTAGGTGGCGCCATGGATAGAGCACTAGCCCTTGAGTCAGGAGTACCTGAGTTCAAATCCGGCCTCAGACATTTCACACTTACTAGCTGTGTGACCCTGGGCAAGTCACTTAACCCCCATTGCCTCACTTAAAAAAAATTATATTACTATTCGTGGTCATAAGATTTTAAATCCTGACAATTCCATTTTATTTTGATTTTTTTTAAAAACCAAATTAGTTTAAAAAATATTCTTATCATCCAGTTGTTTATTTCTGTGCTTTTGAATCCCTATTCTGAGTACAAGTTTACAAAAGGGTAGAATCTATATATACCCTTGTTTCAACTCAGAAGTTTAACACACACTTGTGTATATGCATGCACAATATACATATATGTACATACATGTGCGTGTGTGTGTATATACACATGTGTATCTGTATGTTGAATATACCTGTGTGTCACATATACACACACATGTGCTCTTGGTGCATAATAAAGATAGGTGGCATGAAATTATTATATTGTTTTTACAGCTTCTTAAATTGCAGTCAAATCAGCACTGCTAAGATACTCAATTCACCAGTTATCTAATTCACACCTACTATGTGCAGAATAGTATACCAGGTGTGCTAGGTGACTTAAGAATTTTAAATATGTGGTCCATAACTTCATAGAGTTTATAGTCTATTGGGAGGGCATGATGTTTACATAAGTAATTATATTATAAAATAATATGTGATAAAGGCATTAAAGAAGGGCTTCAAGCAAACTATTTTGTAACACCCAAGGTAGGGAAAGAACATTCCCAATTGGAAAAGGAATGGGGAATGATACAGAGAGGAGATGGCATCTTTCAAAAGGCTTTAAAGGATGAGTAGGAAGGGAAGTCAGCAGGAATAATCAGAAAAAGGGGACAGCATTCCCAGGATAGGAGCCAGAGTAACCAAAGACAGAGAGAAGAAAAAAAGCAGGCATATTCAGGGCTTACTGGAACTTATTGGTAACTGTGGCTGCCACTGTTATTATTGTTTTTAATTTGCATTGTTGGAATCAATCAGATTATTTGGTGATTGGACAAATCTTGGTATTATGAAACAGCATCATGAAGATATATGAATACTATTTGAGAAATACTCTCAATTTCTGGAAGTTGATATTCACAAATGACTACTTAGGGAGAAAAGATAAGATTTGCAATATGACATGAACTTGGTATTTTGAGAAGCGTACACCATTAGTATTACCATGTTAGATAGCCAATGCTTACTTATTTGAATCCATAGAGTACTAGCAATATATTATGGTCTCCTTCATAATTAAATCTTTTGATCCTATTAAGGACTGAGTGAGGGATTCGACACAGAAAGGGAGACTCTAAAGGGTAGAAATTACAGGGTGGCAGATCTTTGGCTCAGTATAAAACAAAACAAAACAAAACAAGCAAGCAAACAAAAAACCCCAGACAAACGCAATGTTCACCAAGGGCTCATTTCCATCTCCATGTCTTTGCGTAGGTTTCTCATATCTGTAATAATGACCCCTCTCCTCTCTGCCCACCTAAGCCTTCTTCCTTCCTCTTCTCTTATACTTTCCCTTATAGCTCCAGGCCTCACTGATCTCTTCCTTACAATCTGTTAAATGCCTGTAGTTTGTACAGTATGTATGCCACTTAATTATAGACCTTGGATATATAATTTGCTATTGTTCATGCATATTAGTAGTATGGTGCTACAGTGGAAAGAACATTGGACTGGGAATCAGTAGACTTGGATTCCAAGTCAAACTGTGCCAGTAAACTAGTTATGTGACTTTGATTAAGCCATGCACATCACTTCTCTTGGCCTCAGTTTCCTTACTTATAAACAGGAGGAGGTTGATGCATACACTTTGACTTAGCAATATCACTCATAGTTCTATATCCGAAAAGAGATAAAAACAAAAAGAAAAAAAGGAAAAGAACCTATATGCACAAAAATATTTATAACATCTCTTTTCTGATAGCAAAGAATCAGAAATTGAGGGGATGCACATCAATTGAGGAATGGATGAACAAGTTGTGGTATATGATTTTGATGGAATACAATTGTGCTATAAGAAATGATGAGCAGGATGCCCTCAGAAGACCCTGGAAAGACTTACATGAGCTGATGTAAAGTGAAATATACTGTGTACAAAGTAACAGCAATATTGTGAGATGATCAGCTGTAAAAGACTTGGCTATTCTCAGCAATATAATGATCTGAGACAAATCTAAAGGACTTATGATAAAGAAAAAATGATATCAATTCCCAGAGAAAAAACTGATGGTGTCTGAATATAGATTGAAGCATACTTTTTTTTTAAGTGAGGCAATTGGGGTTAAGTGACTTGCCCAGGGTCACACAGCTAGTAAGTGTTAAGTGTCTGAGACCAGATTTGAACTCAGGTACTCCTGACTCCAGGGCTGGTGCTCTATCCACTGTGCCACCTAACTGCCCCTGAAGCATACTTTTAAAAAATTTTTCTTTACTTTTCTTAAGGGTTTTTTTTTGGTCTATGTTTTCTTTCACAACATGACTAATATGGAAATATGTTTTGCATGATTACACATGTATAAGTTATATCAAATTGCTTGCCTTCTCAATCAGGGGGGTGGGGAAAGAGGAAGGGAGAGAATTTGGAACTCAAAGTTTTTAAAATTAATATTAAAAATTGTTTTTACATATAATTGGAAAAGATAAAATACTAAATAAAATTTTTTAAAGAGGGGGTTCGATTAGATGATCTCTAATTTCAGCCTTTGCAGCTTTAAATATATTGGTTTAAAGTCTATGAATTACCTCCCAACTAACTTAATTGTCATGGCCACCCTATAGAATGCTAAGCATACTTATATGCTCAGCAAATACTTGTTTATTGATTATGTCTAAATTCCCACTTTCTGGATCTTCAGCTCACAAAAAGAAATAGCTGAACTTTTAGCTCCTTAAGCATGGCTCCACACTCTCCTTATTTTTACTTGTAACCAAACTGGCACATTCAGGACCATTGACTTATTCAGGATACCTAGGCCCTTGCTGGAAATGCCTTATGTCATTTACTCATAGTGCATCCAGGACAACACTAAGCAGCAGTTTGCAAATTCAGTCAATTCATCCACACCCTCAGAAAAGACTTGGCATCTTCTGCTTCACAGAGCCTTCTTCTTCTTCCATTGAATCAGTGGAGACCTGTCCCTGTGTTCCTGTCCCTGATTGGCTGGGCTGCCAATTATCATTGACTAGCATATTCTGTTATCCATTAAAACAATCACTGGCTGTCCTGATGCTATTTGACTGCAAAGAAGATCAATTGCATGGGTGGCATAACAAGAACAATAAGAGGCAGCATAGGATAGTGGATGAGGAGCTGGCCTAAAAGCCAGGAAGACCTGGATTCAGGTCCCACTTCTGTTATACACTGACTTTGTGACCCTAGGCAGGTCCTTTAATCAAAGGCAACTCTTTAGTGTTATTAAGTTGCAAAGAAGATGCTGACCTAAATTGGTAGAGGGAACCTCACCTTTTTGGTTTACACCACAGCAATGAAGTTCTAATGATGGAATTCCTGACATCCAGAAGCCTTGAGGGGAGGCTGTTCCCTGACACCTTTGAATTGCGTGACCTATTTATGAGTCTGTCTCCTCACGTATGAAGTTAGGACTTTCTAAGTCCTGCTGAGAGATGTACAAATGCAGTCCTGGTCCTGAGTCTCTAAACCCAGCAGAACTACAATCTGTACTGTGAGTTTAAATAAAGAAAAAAAGAAAAAAATTCAAGGCCAAGAGTGACCTAGCAGATCCAGCTACCACCATGGCCTATTCTTCACTGTTTTCTCCAACTTCACTCAGAATTGGGCAGGGCCAAGTATATGGATTTTGTACTAATGATGTCTCATAAATAGTTATTGTCGGGGTAGCTAGGTGGCACAGTGGATAAAGCATGGCCCTGGATTCAGGAGTACCTGAGTTCAAATCCAGCCTCAGACACTTAACACTTACTAGCTGTGTGATCCTGGGCAAATCAGTTAATCCTCATTGCCCCGAAAAAAAGAAAAAAAAATAGTTATTGACCACATCAGATTGTTGAATCATAGATTTAGAGCTGAAAGGACCTCAGAGGTTACTAGTCTAACCCCCTCACTTTACAGATGGGGAAACTGAGATCCAAAGAGATGAGGTAACTTCCTAATTGTCATACAAGTGCTAAGGGGAATTTGAAGAGGGATTTGAATTCAAGTGTTCTGACTCTTTCCTACTAGCTCTATTGGGGGGCAGCTAGGTGGTACAGTGGAAAGAGCACTGGCCCTGAAGTTAGGAGGACCTGAGTTCAAATATCACCTCAGACACTTGCTACCTGTGTGATCCTGGGCAAGTCACTTAACCCCAATTGCCTTAAACATCGAGGGCCATCTCCAATCATCCTGATATATATCTTGCCACTATACCCAGATGGCTTTGGAGGAGAGGGTAAGGTGGCTGACTTTGCACAGCTCTCCCTTACTTAAATATGATTCAGTGCAAGTCATAATGTCACCTGATGTCATGGTCCTCTTTGAGAATGAAGGATAAACAACAACAACTAGCTCTATTTTTTAAAAAATCTTTTGTAACCTATCACAATCAAGAATAAGGTTGAGGAATGGCAAGTGGTGCAGTTTGGTTGGAGTATGGAATCCATTAAAGGGAGTAGTATGAAATAAATCTGGAAAGGCAAGTTGGAGGCAAAATTTTGGAAATCTTTATAAGTTAATTACATAATTTGTATTTTTATTCTATTAGTCATGGGGAACCACTGAAAGGTTTTGAAAAGGGATGGGATATGATCAGACCTCTGAGACAGAAAGATCACTTTGGTAGCTGACTGAAAGATATGTTGAGAAGGGAAAGGGAGAGCAAGAAGCAAAACAATTAGATAGGAGGTTATTATAGGCATCTACATGAGCACAAACTAGGTTGGTGGTTATGGGATTGAAGAGCCCAATGTAGGTTGGGATAGGTCATGGAATTAAAAAGCCCAAATTAAATTTATGGTCATGGGACTGTAAATGAAGAATAGTCACACAAATATGGTGTAAGCAAAATCCACAGGTCTTGGAAACTGATTAAATGAGGGAAAGTTGCAGAAGTTGAGCAAATTGAAGATTAGTCCAGTGTTTTAAGCCTTATCAACTAGGAGAATGAGTGTCATTAACAGAAATTGGGAAACTGGAAGAAGCAGCATTAGAACGATGGAGAATTCCATTTTGGACATACTCCATTATCTTCAAAGTCAAACACTGTGTAGTGGCAAGTACAATGGATTTGGAGTCAGTCAGTCTGAGTTCAGTTCTTTGCTCTGATACTTACTTCCAGTATGAGTCTGTGCAAATCACTTAACTTCTCAGGGCCTCAATGATCTCTAAGGTTCCTTCTAGCTATACATTTTTTGATTTAGGATACAAAGTTGAACCTGAATCACCAACCAGAAGTGGCTACCAGATAATTGGTAATATAGAGCTCAAGGGATGCATTGGGTCTAGAGACTTAGATGATAAGTATATGAGTCATCCACATGGAGGTCAAAACTGAAGTTGGTGGCATGTATACCAATCAACAGGGGCAGCTAGGTGACACAATGGATAAAGCAACCAACCTATAGTAAGGAAGAACTAAGTGCAAATCTGGCGTCAGACACTTACTAGCTGTGTGACCACTTTCCTCATCTGTAAAAATGAGCTGGAGAAGTAATTGACAAGCCACTCCATTATCTTTGCCAAGAAAACTCCAGATGGGGTCACAGAGAGTGAGACATGACTGAAATAACTGAATAATAATAAAAAATGTCAATCAGTCAATAAAGATTTATTAAGTGCCTAATATATGTGCTGAGGATACCCCCTCCAAAAAAACAAACCCAAAAAACAGTCTGTTCTCAAGAAGCTCACAGTCAGATGAAGAAGACAATATGCAAACAACCATATACAAACAAGATAAATACAGGTTAAATTGGGGCTAGCATCATATAGAAGGAACTAAAATTAAGGAGGACTGGGAAAGAGTTCTTACAGAAAGTGAGACTTTAACTGAAATTTGAAGGGAGTCAGAGAATTCAGAGGCAAAGATGAGAGAAACAATTCCAGACATGGGGACAGCCAGAAAAATGCAGATAGAATGTCTGGTTTAAGGAACAGCAAGGGGGCAAGTATCATTTGCAGAATACATGGAGGTATGCTATAATAAGACTGAAAAGATAGGAAGTTTCCAGGTTATGGAGGGCTTTAACAGCCAAATAGAGAATTTTGTATTTGATCATGGAAGTAATAGTGTTATGTTTAAAGTCTAATTGTGATGACTAAAAATCTAATGTATGGTCGCCTTAAATTAGAAGTTTATAGCACCAGTCTTTGGGCATTAAGCATTTATTAAAGTATATCAGAAGTTAGAACAAGAGAGAGAAAGAACATGTGGAGTTCAGAAAGAAAAAGCCTAGCTACCCTGGTGAATCCACCTGGACCTCCAACCAAAAAAGGGGATCCTCGTTTTCCTAGAGTGGAAGCTCCCTGAGGGACCTGAAGAGGAGCAGTCCCCACACACAGCTCCAAGCTAATTGGCTGGTAGCATTGATTGACAGAACTTACAGGCAGTTCTATGAATAGATGTAACTTCCGGATGCCAGGCAGTCTCCGGATGTGAATCACATGCTTTCTCCTCAATGGGGAGCTGCCCTGGTTCTCAAAATGTCTTTCTCAGCAGGGGAGTGGCACCCTGATTCTCACACTACCCCACCGCCATGCTTCATGAAGAAATATCATTTCCTTACATGAAACAATAGGAAGCCACTGGAGTTTATTGAATAGAAGGGTGATGTGATCAGACTTGCCCACTCGGAAGATGAATTGAATTGAGTAGAGAATAGATTGCAGTGAGAAGAGACTTGAGATGGGGAGACCAATCAACAGGCTATTGCAATTGTCCAGTGAGAGAAGATAAGGACCTGTACCAGTGTAGAGGCAATGTCAGGGAAGAGAGATGTTCCAAAGATGAAAATCATAGGACTTGATAACAGATTGAACATGAGGAGTGAGAGGGAATGACAATTTCAGGATGACACTTAGGTGGCAAGCCTGGGTGACTGGGAAAGTGGCAGTATCCTAGACAGTAATAGAGAATTTAGAAAGAGGGGAGAGTTTGGAAGGAGGATACATGTTTATCTTTGGGATATAGCTTGGATGCATCATGTCTCTCTCACCCAATTGACACACATGCTCCATACTAAGAAGTCAGCTTCACAGTCCAGGTATAAAAAGAGCAATGTCTTTTCTAATAATAACCCTCTAAATATTGAAAGACTTTCATGGTTTCCCAACTAAGCTCTGTACCATTTTGAATGTACAACCCGAAGTAAGACAACATCAGTGATGGCAGAGGGTAGACAAGCCTCTCAGACAAAAAGTACTTGAATTACTTTAGAGCAGAGATGTTGAGGTTGGATTTTAGCCTAGAATATATGTGGTAGTTCATCTTGACATGGCTGTCAAGGGGCCCCTAATGAGGACATAGATCACCCCTCTTCTGAATAGAAACAGATTTGCTAGAAAATGAACCAACTATGTTTTCTGAAGATCCCCAATAAATAAGGAGATTTCTTGAGAGGATCGATGTTCGAAGCTTTTCTCTTTTCCACAAGTTCCTCTTGATTTATGGTAACTTGTTTATGTTATTATCATGATGATGCCTCATTGGTCAATAGCAGCCCAAAGCAACCAGGACCTACCTCCTCACTACCCAAGGAAGAACAGTTTGAACCTATCCCTCAAGGGAAGGAACACAGAAAGTAAATTAGGCACATTTTCTGACTGGTGGAATACGCTTTGGAAGGTCCTTTCTGAATCTTGTCTCCTGAAACTAGAAGATAAGATAATTGCAGTGTAATAAATGTTATTGAGTTTTGGTTAGGGTTCAGTAGGCAGATTAAATAGAGTATTCATCCCTTCTTTTGGCATTCTGAGGGTCAAAAATGCACTTGGAATCCCTTAGCTATTTCTAAAATTATCTTGGATTATTATGCCCCCAAAATACATAACTTATATAAGGCCCTTGTAATATATTATCTAGCATTCAAGTGACTGTATTTCAGATAAAGTAACATGGAATATAAGAGGAAAATCTGGTGAATCATATATTATCAGCCAAGGATGAGTTGATGTCTCCCTGAGTAAAAACCAGCAGGGTTTCTGTATTAGGTTTGTATGGCACTTAGGGGGATAAAGGGGAAGATGGAAAGATAAAGAAGGAAAAAAATGAGACACTGGTAACTGGGTAGACCCTAAATGATGCACATAGTCAGACAAATGTTGGATCAGCCACAGAATCCCTTGGGAAGTAAACTTAAAATAATTTAAGGGTTTTGATTCAACAGTTAAGTAAACATCTCTGAAGGAGACAGAACAAGAAAAGTCTCTGGGCTGTACATGCCCCCTACTACTTCTCTTAAGCCTAATTATTCCTGCTACAATGCAGCATTGGGAGAGAAGACTGTGGGAATAAGACTCTTCAATGCTTAAGGTTTACCTCATATTAGCCATGTATGAGACAAGCAAATGAAACAAACTTGTCAAATTTGTACCCCAATTGGTTCAATGTATATTTCCACCTGGAGGCTAAAGCCCAGCTTAAGATAAGGAAGAATGTGTGTCTCAACAAGTTCAGATAGGCATTCTCTTTTCCTCGGCCTATTTATAAAATCCCTCCCATAAGCACTGCCCCCTCACAAGACCAATTCCTTTCAGCAGTGTGCAGGTGCCATTCAATAGTCCACTTTAGCTAAGTCATATCTGAAGATTGGTTCAGTTTCATGGTTGACTCAGTATTGTGTGGTAACTGATAGGAACCATAAAATAATACTTTTTTTCTTAGCGTCCTTAGGTAATTAAAAACGGAATGTTTCAGTTATCTGATGATTCTAAGAGTTTTCATGAGAGTACAGGGAAACCTTTTGGAGGCAGAGCATTAAGATTCTAAGAAGATGGAAGAGGTAAGGAAACAACAGAAGTGGAAGAATTAGAGGCAGAGGCATTAACTAGCCAGTTTTGCTTCTGGGCAAAGCAGTGGGAAAGAGGTAAACCCCAGAACATCTGAAAGCTTTTATGTTATTAAAGGGAGATAGAATTTGGTTGTTTCTCCTCATTCAAGTTCACAAATCTTAAGGTGAGTTTACTGTCACTGCTGCTGCTTAGGGGCTAGGCTGGGCTCACACTAAGGGATGGGTTAGAAGTGAAAGCACTGGACAAAGTTCTGGTGGCCCCACCCTAGTTACAGCTTTGCTCAGGAAAGGATAAAATGTGTTAGCATGGGATATGCTGCAAGGCAAGGCATGTGAAAAGCAAATGTCAATGTAGTCGCTTAGTTTCTTGTGGCTCTTTGGTGATTATAATCAGTCTTCAAGCCCAGCTCATTGGATCTTAGATCAGCACCTGGTGATATGATGACTTCTCCTCCCCAGCCTCCTTCAACCTCCACCCCCACCCCCCTGACTTGAGAATAGTGTGATCAGCTGATGCAGATGAGGTCTTCTCACCACAGTGTCAAGTAAGTCTGCAACTCCCTTGCAACCAACTTCTAGTTCCTCTGTGCTTTCCTTCTCTTCCTCTCTTCACATAGGACAAGTCTAGAGTCTCCTGTTATACATAATAATCTAGCATCAAAGTGTCCTTAGGCATAGGCATGTGGCAGTGAAAGTAAAGGGGACAGGTTTAGTAATCTCTGAAAGTTCTTTGCTCATCAGAAAATAATCCCTGGGGGCAGCTAGGTGGCACAGTGGATAAAGCACCAGCCCTGGATTCAGGAGGACCTGAGTTCAAATCCAGCCTCAGACACTTGACACTTACTAGCTGTGTGACCCTGCACAAGTCACTTAACCCCAATTGCCTCTCACACACACACACAAAACAACAACAACAACAACAACAACAACATAGTGAGAGGCTGGAATAAAGGTTATTACATCTCTGATGAGTTTTTTTTTTAATCCTCTTAGATAAAATGGAAGGCAGAATAGAAAACATGAACCAAGGACAGTGAAAAATACAAATATTAAATGAACCACAAACAATAAGATAGCATTGGTATTAAGAATGGAATAGCCGTTCAGAAATTTAAAGAAAAATTAAAAATGTAAAGGCCTAGACACATGGCTTCATCACTACTGATGTGGAATCTTCTTCCAATGATGAAGATCCACAACTTAATCTGTACTTTATTATTTTATGGGTTTGCCTCAGACACTGAGAAGTTAAATGACCTACCCTCAATCACAATGTTATTATGTGTCAGAAACTGAACTTAAACCTCAATATTCCTGACTCCTAAGCTAGCCTTCCATCCACAGTGTCATACCTATCAGTAGGATATTTCACTCTTCTTGATCAGAACTAGCCAATCATATAATTTTTTTTGCTATGATGAGAGTCATAACCAAAAAGGAATTTTAAAACACTGAACTTGAGAGATACCCAGAAAGAGCTAAGTAGGATTACTGGGGTTTATTTTCTTCTCCAACATGAAAGCACTTTTACAAAAAAACAAAAACACTTTTTTTTTAATTCTAGGACACAGATAAGTCATAAATCATTCTAAAAAGGCAGGAAATGTTAAACACATCCTTTACTAGCTATAACACAATAAAAATGGTCACCAGCAAGGGCAATTTGAACAAAATAATCAAGCCAAACTGAACACTAAAACTGATTTGCAAAATGCGCGAGTCAAATAGAAATTATGTTAAAAATAATTATGATAGCAACACAGCATACCAAATTACATGGGATGCAACTAATGCTGTTTTCAGAGGCAAATTCACATATGTGAATATTTATAACAAAAGAAAGATAAAACCAGTAACCTGAACATGCAGCAAAAAAAATTAGAAAGTCAACAAATTAATAAGCACAAAAGAAATTTTTGAACTCTAAATCAAAATACATGGACTTGAATAAAAATCAAATTAATATATAAAACAGGTTTTTAAAAATAACAATAAAATAGACAAGCTGTTAGGTTTGCTATTTTTTTAATTTGGGGAAGAGTATGTAAAGAACCATATTGCCAAAATGGAAAGCAAGAAGTCGGAAATTACACTGAATAGATGGGAAATAAAGAGAATTTTTAAAATATGTTTTACACAGTTAAATGTCAGAAAAACTTAAATGAAATGAAAGGGTGAATATATAAAAATATAAAATAACCAAACTAACAGAATAGGAAATAGATAACCTAAACAACCTCATCTCAGAAAGAGAAATTAAATAGGTCTTAAATGTAGTTCCATGTTTCAAAAAAACCCCACCAGAATCTGGCTGAATCACAAATTAATTTTTTGTTGTCATTGTTCGGATCTGTGATTCCACTGTGCATGGGGAGCTTCTGGTAAGCAAATTCCCATTACTCATGGAGACTAACATCATTTCTGCAAATTTAAGAGAATTTGATTGTTCATTGACAGATTAACAGTGACAGCCAATTTGTGTAGGAGGTGGGACTTGAACCCAGGTCATCCCAATTCTCCAACTAAACCTTTACTCACTGTGAGACAGCGCCTCAAATATTTAAAGAACAATAATCTCCGTGTTACTTAAATTGTTTCCTGAAAATTAGATGAGAATCTACCAATTTCTACAAGACAAAAATGACTCTCATGCATACTTAGCTATATTCCTATTAGACTGCAAGCTCCTTAAAAGTAAATACTATCTTGGGGGCAGCTAGGTGGCGCAGTGGATAGAGCACTGGCCTTGGATTCAGGAGGACCTGAGTTCAAATCCAGCCTCAGACACTTGACACTTAACTAGCTGTGTGACCCTGGGCAAGTCACTTTAACCCTCAATGCCCTGCCAAAAACAAAAAAAAAAAACAAAAAAGAAAAAAGAAAAGTAAATACTATCTTGTCATTTTTGTATCCCCAGTGCTTAGCACAGCATCTGGAACATAGTAGGTGCTTAATAACTGTTTATTGACTACTAAACAAGGAAAGGACAAAGGACAGAACTATAGATTATTATCAAATATTTATATTATTAAATAAATATTTATGTAAACATATCAAACAAAATACTGGCAAATATATTAAAGCAACATATACAAAAATTATTAGTTATGTCCACACTGGATTTGTGCAAGAAATGCAAGGATAGGATAATATTGGGGGAAAAGCTTTATAAGTATAATATGGGAAAGTCATCAGACATCCAGCTCAGACATGCAACAGCTTAGACAACTTCTGAGGTCCCTCACTACCAACTGTGAGATTTTTTTTTGGTCCTGTGATTCTGCTTTACCTTCCCTTCTAATTTAGTTATCATAGTCTTCAATGCAGCTGTCAGTTTCAAAGCATGAACAATCTCTACTTATTCAACCTGGCAACTGCTGTGGTTGCCTAGCGGACTTCCTGCTGCCTAATAGTGGAATAATAGGGTGATCTATGTAATGAGTCATCCTGGGACATCACAGCTGAAAAAATTGAGCTCCAAAATAGTCATGAGGCATATCAGGAAGAGTACAATCTCATGCCCCTGACAAAATACCTGCCCCCTGACTCAAGGTGAGTACTGAACAACAAGGCCTAAGAAGGAAATTTATTCATATTTGTCACCGGTGCAAATTTCACCTTTTGCCTGAGAACATCCTTTCCAGAAAGATGTCAATTCTGCTGGTCATGATTACCCCAGCACACTTCCTCATGTCATCTAGGGGTTTTCCACCTGTTATCAGAAGTCATTGAAAGTTACTAATAGCTTTTTTTTTTTTTTCCGGTCAGGCAATTGGGGTTAAGTGACTTGCCTAGGGTCACACAGCTAGTAAGTGTTAAGTGTCTGAGGCCGGATTTGAACTCAGGTCCTCCTGACTGCAGGTCAGTACTCTATCCACTGTGCCACCTAGCTGCCCCAGTCATTGAAAGTTACTACAGGATAGAGCACCGGCCCTGGATTCAGGAGTACCTGAGTTCAAATCCGGCCTCAGACACTTAACACTTACTTACTAGCTGTGTGACCCTGGGCAAGTCACTTAACCCCAATTGCCTCACTAAAAAAAAAAAAGGTTACTACAAGTATTGGTAAATGACATTGACCTGATCCAAACTGGTGATATGGAGGCACACTTCTCTATCTCATAATTTATAATCAAAAGTCATTTACTCCAACCGCTTAATTTTTTAGATGAGTAAATTGCAATGTAAATTACTTACCCACAATTACAGGGCTAATAAGGCAAAGAAGTGAAGTTTGAATTAATGTCTTCTGACTGAGAAGTCCAGTGTTCTTTCTCTTATACCTCAGAGTAGGATATCATATACTCTTCTCCACTCACATCACAGAATCACAGAAAATCAGTTGGGAAGGCCCTTAAAGGCCATTCACTCTAGGCCGTGCCTGGACAAAAATCCACTCTAAAACATCCCACAAATGTTCCAACACTCTTTGCTTGTAGGTCTCCAGTGACGAGGGATTTTACTACCTCTTAAGGCTGTTTATTCTACTTTGTTTATCCTTATATCAAACCAAGCATTATTTAATGGAAAGAGAACTGTATTCAAATCCCAGCTACTTACTACTTGTGTGGCCCTGGGTAAGTCAGTTAACCTCTGTGAGTCTCAGTTTCTACATCTGTAATGTGAGGGTATTGTACTAAATAACCTGTAGTTTCTCCTAGCACAAAACAGAGGATCCTATCATCTCTCCTTCCTTCAATACAAAGCTTTTCCCTTGAATGGCACATGTAGTAGGCACTTAATGTCTTTTGATTGATGGATGAATTGATGTGATTTTGTGCTTGGGACTGTATTTTGGGAAGGTGGTTTGAAAGCATCGTTTCCCAGGCAAACAAGGGTGAAGGGAGACACCATCCTCAAATTTCGGCCTGTTGTAATAGGAAGAATTGGGGTATGGGGGATAGGGTGGGAGGGGCTGGCTTTGCCCTCAGCTCCTGCCTTTTGGCTGAAGAGTCTCCAACTGAATACAATTCAGATATCCTCACCCACCAACACGACATTGTTCTTACCAGGATTTTGGAGGAGTCTTATTTCCTAGAGAAATGATCAGCTATAAATCATAAAAGTCAAAAGGAGTGTAATTAAGGTTTCGTATAATGTCTTGGTTTCTTTAACCCAACAGATACTTGTCTCTATGGGGTATCTCCTTTGGAAAATCACAAAATACTAATATTAATTAGAGTTACTAATAGTAGTGGTTTTTTGGTTGGGTTTTTTTTTTTTTTTTGCGGGGCAATGGGGGTTAAGTGACTTGCCCAGGGTCGCACAGCTAGTGTCAAGTGTCCGAGGCTGGATTTGAACTCAGGTACTCCTGAATCCAGGGCCGGTGCTTTATCTACTGCGCCACCTAGCCGCCCCAATAATAGTGTGGGTTTTTTTTTAATTTTTTTATTTTTAGTGAGGCAGTTGGGGTTAAGTGACTTGCCCAGGGTCACACAGCTAGTAAGTGTCAAGTGTCTGAGGCTGGATTTGAACTCAGGTACTCCTGAATCCAGGGCTGGTGCTTTATCCACTGCGCCACCCAGCCACCCCCTCCAATAATAGTGTTTTAAGGTTTGCAAATAACTTTAGCTATATTAGCTTATTTGACCCTCACAATAACCTTTGGAGGTGGTTATTGATATTATCCCCATCTTGCAGATAAGGAAATTGAAACTGATGGAGATTGGATCACTTGGTCAGGGTTACATAGAGAGAAAGTGTCTGAGCCAGGATTTGATCTTAAGCATCCCTGATTCCAAGACAGTCAATCAGCAAACATAGTAAGATTTATCATGGGTTAGGCACTGAAAAATAACAATACTAATTAATAATAATCACAATATGACTCAGCAATACCACTAGTAGGTCTATTTCCAAAGATGACATGGGAAAAAGGAAAAGAACCTATATGTTCTAGAATATTTATGGAAGCTGTATTTTGGTGGCAAAGAACTGAAAATTGCAGGTATGCCCATCAGTTGGGGAATGACTGAACAAGTTGTGGTATGTGATTGTGCTGGAATACTACTGTGCTATAAAAAATAATGAGCTGGATTAACTTAGAAAAACATGGATGAACTTGCACAAAACAATGAAGAGCAAAACAAGCAGAACCAAGAGAAAGTTGTATGGAGTTGCAGAAATATTGTTTTAAGAAGAACTTTGAGTGAATAAGTCATTTCAACTATTATAAATTCCCAAAGGACATATGAAGGAAGACTCTATCTGCATCTAGAGAAAGAACTGATAAATAGAAGTATGTATAGAATGATTTTACAGAAACATATTTGGGTCTAATAGTAGCCATCTGTAGGGCGGGGTTGGGGGGAGGGAAGGGAAGGGAAGGAAAAACAAGGGGAAAAAAAGAAATTTCCATGTTAACTTTATTAAATATTTAAAAGGAAAAGCAATTTGTGCATAATAGATTTGCAGTTTCATATACAATCATCTTTTTTATACTATGTTATAGAACTTCTTGTTTTATTCCATAAACTAAAAATTTTTTAAATTTTATAAAAATCATAATAGCTAACATTTATATAGCATTTATATGCCAGGCACTGTGTTAAGCACTTTACAATTATTGTCTCATTTGATCCTTACAACAACCAAGGTGGGTAGGTGCTATTTTTATCACCATTTTAGAAATACAGAAACTGAGGCAGACAGAGATTAAGTGATTTTCTAGGAGTCACACAGCTGGTAAGTGTATGAAACTGAATTTGAATTCGACTTCCTAACTACAGGCCCAGCATGACTAAAGCACTGGTGATTAAAAGAAAGGCAGAAAGAGTCCCTTATCTCCAAGAGGGAACTTTAATAGAGGAAAACATGTAAATAACTAGGTATGAACAAGATACAGAATAAATAGAAGGTAATCACAGACAAGACATTAGCAAGTAGTGGGACCCCAAAAGGCTTTGGATAGAAAAATTTGACCTGAGTCTTGAAGGAAGCCATGAAAAGTAATGGGTGGGGATGACCAGGAAGAGCATTCCAAGGTTTGGGATGGGCCAGGGCAAAGGCACTGGGATGGGAGGTGTTTGAGGAACAGCAAATAGGCCAGTAAAGCCAAAAATAAAGTTAACTCTATTCAGTATGCCATTCAGCATACTGAATCAAGCATCAAGGATTAATCTCATAAGTAAACTAGACCCCTTTGGCAATCTGATAAAGAATATAGACTTCAAAATATTGTTTTAAATGCATAAAATAAAATATGTAGGATTACTAAGGAAACCAATTCCATTTAAATAAAGATTTTTCCCCCCATCTAAGTTCACAGACCTTAGAAATCTATCTACAGCCTCCTTCTGGATGTATGGTATCCAGGTTAGAAACTTCTGTGCTATGAATTGGGTTGCCTCATCTAACCCAGAGACTGTCTGGGTATCAAGGACTGTTGTTCCGTTGTGATTCATATACCTTCAGAATTGAAGAGAGTGTTTTATAGATAGGGAAAATGAGAGCGAACAGGAAATGACTAACTCATTTGCTCACAGCAAGTCTGAAAGCAAAGCCAGCCCCTTCCCCTGGCCCCCACCCCAACTCTTCCCACCACATCAGGCTGTCATTAGAGGATGGGCTCTCCCTCTCACCCTTATCTGCCTAGGAAACAATGCTATCCTCTCTCTTCTGCAAAACAGCAGCAGCTAGCAAGCAAAACTCCTCTCCTGGGGCTCTTGCTGAACTCACTGCTGTGTCCAGAGGCCATACTGATGAAATACCTATAGAAGCTTCTTTCAGAGACACAGTAAACATATTGACAAGAGCAACACCAACTAAAGCACACTGAAAATAGAGTGGTGGAGATTTCTGATGCTCCAGGGAGCCCAACCTACCACCAAAACACACAGCCACTCCCTCTCTGTAAGGTAAGAGAGGTTCTTTGGGACAGGTCTCCTTCCTCCTCAACTGTGTCATGGTCATCTGGTCCCCTCTGAGATTACCTGCCATCTAGGCAGTATCTTGTACATACCTCATTATTTTTGTGTTGTCTCCCTATTAGAATATAAGCTCTTGGAGAGCACTCTCTTTGCCTTTGTTTGCATCACTAGTAAGATGCTTTTTGTTTTTCTTGACATCACTGGTGCTTGGCATATAGTAAGTGCTTAATAAATGCTTGGCTGATCAGGAAGGTCTGAGATCAAAAAGTGTCTTAAACACTAGCTGTGTGAACTTGGGCAAGTTTTTTAATCTCTCTGAGCCTCAGTCTCCTCAGTTGTAAAATGAAGATATTAATAGCCCCTTCTTCCTAGGGTTGTTGTGAAAATAAGATAAAGCAATATATGTAAAGTGACACTAAAGGAGTCTTTCCTCACAATGACAAAACACCTTTCCATAGATTCACTCCCATTTTTATTGGACAAAAGGGGAACGGATGCCTTTAGGGCTGGAATCCCTGGAGGAGTTGAGAAGAAGGGACCTGGCTGTGAGTTAGTGCCAATCAAAAGCAGTATTTAGGATTGACAAGCTCAAGAAAAGGAGTTGAGAATAGTTATTCCCTTCCTTGCAGAGGTGAGGGACTATGGGTGTGGAATATTGTGCTCACTGTGAGACATGCTCAATGGGTGGGTCAGTTTTGCTACACTTCTTTTTTCTCTCTCTCTTTTTACTTTTCTTACACACAATGTAACAATGACATCACTTTGGGGATGGAGAGAGGTATATTCAGAAATAAGTGTAATATAATTATGGGGCAGCTGGATGACCCAGCGGATAGTCAGAAAGACCTGGCTACGAATCCAAACTCAGACACTTAATAGCTGTGTGACCCTGGACAAGTCACTTAACCCCTGTTGGCTTCAGTTTCCTCATCTATAAAATGGAAATAATCATCACATGGCACTTAGCTCCCTGGTTTATTTTGAGGAGCAAATGAGATAATAGTTGTAAAGCACTTAGCACAGTGCCTGGCTCATAGTAAGCACTATATACATGTTACCTATTATTATTATTATTATATCAATATAAAAAACAAAAACATCAATAAATAAATATTTTTTTAAAAAAAGAAAGACAAATTAAGGGTAAGACTAGGAGAATTAAAATCCTGTTTGAGAAATGAATGGTAAGTTTTTGACAGAGTGATGGTAACCTCAAGAAGGATGTTGCTAGATTCTAAAGGATGGTTTAGAGTGGGGAGAGGTAAAGAAGACCTAGGAAAAAATGATGGGAGAAGTCTATCACTATTATCTCTAGCAGTATAATAAAATGGGGCAGCCTCTGGCCAAAAGATTCCTCTCACTTTTATTTATCTTTCTGCAGCCACCACTTGTGAATTAAAAAAATGGGGGAGAGTTCTCCTGAAAACCCCCCAGGCTTCTGGCCTTTGCCCACTTTATCCTCTCTTCCTTCCCTTCCCCTCCAGTGGTATCCCTCTCTCATTTCCTGTGTGCCAAAGTTCAGAGCATACAAAGTATACCAGCTCTTCTTTACTCTGGTGTGTGGACAACATGGATTTACCACATTCAGCTCGTCTCACTTGCTTCCACATAAGAAAGTTTTCAGGTGTTGAATAATCCTTCCCACAGCCTCCACTCTTCATTCCCATTTCAGTCCAGGAACCCTGTTGCTAGGTCCCACCACTAGAAGTTTACTTTTTCCTGTTCTTAACAAACAGGAAACAACTGTTCTATCCTAGCAGTCATTTCAGAATCAATTCTGTGAACTTAGATCACCAACTGCTTAGAACAAAGGTCAAAGTAATGCAAAATTAGAAGGAAGGCAAAGTTGAGAAGGAGACACTGTATAGTAGTTCCAATCTGAGTTGTTTAGACAAAAAGCCAGACAAAGTGCAAGATTGTTGCCATGATGAGAAGGCCCCATGCATCTCGCCCTATAGCACTTTACCATCAATCAGCTCCTTATTCACCGTTGTGACCCAATTCCTTGTTGTACCGGCCCTTTCTTGTACCATGTTTGCCTAATAAGTGGATACATTATTAAAGGATCTGAACTACATCTATGTTGACATTCTTCCTAAAAAAGGAAACCAAAAGACATAAAAAAGAGGCAGTTCTCCTTGGAGAAGTAAATAAAGTTATCAGGTCATTATCCAGCTGTAGGTGGTATGGGTCCTACCCCCTCACTCCCTATGCTTTACCCATACCAAGGAGATCACAGATCCATCAAAGTATTAAAAAGAAAGGAAAAAGAGATAACATGATGTTCAGCCTTAATCTATAAAAGGATAATAAAAGCACTTAACTAAATAGCATTAATCTACAGATTAATCATATTTCATGTCATACAACAACTTTGGGAGTTACATTAATATGTAGAGCATAGATGTTAGCTGGTAGTATTATTATAAGGTTACTTTGAACTTTACATAAATCAGGTCTGAGAGTAAACATAGTTCTGAAAGTCATGGAATTCACAAGCAAAAAACTATTTTAGCTCAAGGAAACTTACTCATAAATTCAATGTAAAATGTAGCAATTCCCAAGTAGAACTTTGGAACTAAGATGATGAAGGGGCCAACCCAAAGCACTGAGGAGACCAATTAAAAAGTTTTGCTGATAACCCGTGGAGCATTTCCAACATCATCAGAGACCTTAAAGGCACCATTCAACAACAAATTCAAGAAAACATTTTTAAACACCTACTGTGTACAGAATATTGTTCTAGGAACTTGGAGGGACACAATATTTAGATAAGACACAATCTGTCTCGTGGAGGATAGAATCAAAACACAACCCAAAGTAATTTCTTCAGCTAAAACCCTCTTGACAATATAGTATTCACTAGCTGAAGTTGAATTATTTAACTAATTTAAAATGAGTCGCTCTTGTAGGTCATTCTACAGGAGGAAAGAACAAAAGGCAATGGGGAACAAACTGGATTTAAAACATGGAAGCCAGTCCATGATAATTGCTGCTCTCCAGAAGTTAAATCCTGAGTACATTGCAGAAGCACTCTAAATTCCCTTATATTCAATTAACAAAGGGAAAGTTCTGAAATTTTTATCTTTTACTGCTCCCTTTTCCTTATCCTCACATCCAATCAATCACCAAACTTTGTGATTTTTTTCACAATATCCTTTGCATCTTATTATCATTCCCACTATGATTATCCTAGTTCATATCCTCGTCACCTTTTTTCTAGGTTGCCATAATAAGTCCCTAACTGATCTTCTGGACTCAATTCAATTAAGTTCAGCTGTATGCAAGATACTGTACTGGAAACTAAGAATTCAAAAGACAAAAATGAAACAGTCTTTGTATTCAAGGAGGATATATTCTCCAGGGGGTAGAGGGAGGGGGATCACAAGAGACATAGTATATATACAAGTAAGTAAATTCAAACTATATATAAAACAATTTCATGAGGCATAGAATATTAACAACTGAGGGAATCAGGAAAGGCCTCATGTGGAAGATGATACCTATTGCATCTTTTTTTTTTTTTTTAGTGGGCATTTGGGGTTAAGTGACTTGCCCAGGGTCACACAGCTAGTAAGTGTTTAGTGTCTGAGGCCGGATTTGAACTCAGGTACTCCTGACTTCAGGGCCAGTGCTCTATCCACTGTGCCACCCACCTGCCCCCCCTACATTGCATCTTAAAGGATGTTAGGACTTCCAAGAGGTGGAGGTGAGGAGGAAATGTATTATATACATAGGTAACCATCTGTACAAAGTGAGGCAGACAGGAGATGGAATGGTATGTATGAGAAAAATCTAGCAAGCCGGTTTGACTTCAAAGGAGAGTTTGTTCAGAGGAGAAACAGGAAATAAGACTAGAAAGATGGGAAACTGTGGAAGGCCTTAAAGCCAGATTAATGACTTTATATTTTCTGCTAGAGGCAATAGGGAATTACTGAAGTTTGGGGGGGGGCAGTGCAATGGGGGTTAAGTGACTTGCCCAAGGTCACACAGCTAGTAAGTGTCAAGTGTCTGAGGCTGGATTTGAACTCAGGTCCTCCTGAATCTAGGGCCAGTGCTTTATCCACTGTACCACCTAGCTGCCCCAGTAGTGAAGATTTTTGAGAAGGGTAACATGGACAGATATATGCTTTAGAAATATCAATTCAGTAACTGTGGAGAGTGTAGATCATATAGGAAAGAGACTGGAAGTCAGGAGAACAGTTAGGCATCAATCGCTGTATTCCAGGTGAAGGCAATGTGAATCTGCCTTATAATAAAGGCTGTAGGAGTATAGATAGAGGAGGAAGCAAGAAAGTTTGTGAAGGTAGCATCTGAAAGTCTTGGGTTGGGTGAGAGCAGTCATGAATGACTCCAAGGTCACAAAACTGGATGATTGGAAGGATCATTACTGACCTCAACCAAAATAAGGAAGTTTACAAT
This sequence comes from Dromiciops gliroides, assembly GCF_019393635.1. Classification (NCBI taxonomy): domain Eukaryota; kingdom Metazoa; phylum Chordata; class Mammalia; order Microbiotheria; family Microbiotheriidae; genus Dromiciops; species Dromiciops gliroides. The sequence goes on along the minus strand of NC_057861.1, from coordinate 616,617,753 downwards.
GTTTATTGCATCTCATATCTCTTCCTTCTCATTCTCACTGTTACTAAGCCCTGATCACCTCTTTCCTTGGCTGTTAGAGAAAATTCCTGATATAGTAGCCTCCATTCAACTTAATATTTATTTCATTTATTTTTTCCTCTGTCCAGCATCTTCCCTTACCAATTCATCATAAACACTGCTGCCAGATTAATCTGACCCAAATGCTATTTTCATCCTGTCGTTCCCCTTCTCAAAAACTTTCTCAAAGACAAAAATCTCTTCCATATCTACAAGACAAAGTACAAACTTGTGTAGAAAAAGTAGAGTCAAGGAATCGGAAGCATTCTACAATCTGATTCCAACCTACAAAGTTAAATGTATCTCCTCTTATTCTACTTCCCAAATCCTCCAGTATATCAGTTCAACTAATATTTTACCATCCCTAGAAAACAACCTTTGTTTCACCTCTTCTATAATCTTTGTTTATAGTATTCCCCCTCCTTGGAATCCAATTAAATTAACACATATGTATTGGTTCTCTTATTTTATGCTAGCAATGTTTTCCACCTACCCTCTTCTTGGCCTAATACAAATCTTAACCATCTTTCAAAGTCCAACTTAAATCCGACCCCCTTCTCTGCTCATCCCAATATTCTCTGAAATCATATAGCAATGACTACTTTTATGCCACTTAAAATCTCAGAAGCCCAGAAATGGAAGGGACCCCAGAGGTCTTCTGTATCTGACAATCTCTTCTACAGCACCCCCAACAAATTGTCATCCAGCCTCAGCCTAAAACCTCAAATAGAAGCCTAAAACCACAAGTCAACATCTGCATATCTTCACCTTCCATGCATTGCTCCTGGTCCTCCCCTCTAGACCTAGAGTTCTTAATCTTTTTTGATGTTGTGTACTCCTTTAGCAAAGGCAGCTGCTGGGTGGTGGCAGCGGATAGGGCACCAGGCCCAGACCTTATTAACTTTCTGGTTTTTTTAAATCTCATGATAATTTCTGCTTCAACATGCTGAAAATGTCATGTTCTGTGGTAAAAGATACAAGCTCTTTTAGAAATTGGTTGGGGGGGGGGCAGCTAGGTGGCACAGTGGATAAAGCACCAGCCCTAGATTCAGAAGGACCTGAGTTCAAATCCAGCCTCAGACACTTGACTAGCTGTGTGACCCTGGGCAAGTCACTTAACTCTCATTGCCCCGCAAGGGGAAAAAAAAGAAGAAGTAAAGTAAAATATGTTGTAGGTGACAAGAAATATTACTCAGGGACCCACTCTATTGATATACATGTAATCTTTATCCAAACTATCTTTGGAAAGTCTGGTTCAGAGGGGAAGAATTTGTGTCTTCTAAGAGAGTGAAAAATGACTCCTGATTGAAGAGAGACGGTGGTATGGGTTTTATATTGTTGGAATAGCAATGTAACTGTGCAATTCTACTTTCTTTGGACATTTGGAAGGAAAAAATGTAGAAACATTCGGACCTCAGAGAGCTGATTGGACATTGCAAAAGAAAACCAAAATCTCCCCTGAGGCTAGCAGAAAGCAGTCATCAATAGGAGCTTCTTTTGGAAGAGATTTCAAAGAGACAGCATTTCCTTCCCAGCTACGTGAGAGAAAGAAAAAAAAAGAAAAATAGAAAAAAATGCTGAGAAGCTGCTGGCTGAGCAATAACATCTGTGTCAATCAGAGGAATCTTGCTAAAGCTAGCAGTTGAAAACGTCTTAACAAAAGAAAAACGGCTTCAGGTTTACAAGTTATGTGTCAGCAGAGGGAGGGAATTCTACTCTAAGAAAAGGATTCAGAGTAAGATTAAAAAGTGCTTTTCTAATTAGGGATAAGAGATTATGACATATAATAGTGAAGCTTTTCTGAGAAAGGCACTTACTATTTATTTAGATTTTACTTTAGGAATATCATTTTAAAATATAGTATACTATAATATTACTAATGTTTAACTGAGGTGTTTTTTAATGTCCTAAAATAGGTACCTTTTTTGTACCTATTTGGACCCCTTTGTCAATCTGGTGATGTCTAGGGACCCTTTCTCAGAACAATTTTTTAATGCATAAGATAAAATACATATAATTACAATGGAAACCAATGATATTGAAATTGTTACCAAAATGTTTTTTTTAAACTTCACAGACTCCAAATTAAGAACCCTTGTTTTTAAGGATGGCTCGAAAATCTATCAGTTAATTATATATACTGCTTAATCTAGATTGTTCAAATCTAATACTCCAAACAGTTTCTGGAAGAGAGAAAAGGCCTCTGAGAACTCAATCTAGTCACCTAAATTTATGCTGTAACAACAACAAATTCCCATCCAGACTGGCTAATAACATGCTCTCAGGGATGACCCAAAGGCCAGACCAGACATTTTATTTTCCTGAAGCCATAAAAACTACAACTGATGCCAGGTTACCCATGTCTTTGACTTTGTCCTGTGTTTCAGGATGGATTCATTTTCTTTTTTTTTCTTTCTTTCTTTCTTTCTTTCTTTTTGTGAGGCAATTGGGGTTAAGTGACTTGCCCAGGGTCACACAGCTAGTAAGTGTCAAGTGTCTGAGGTCAGATTTGAACTCAGGTCCTCCTGAATCCAGGGCCAGTGCTCTATCCACTGCACCACCTAGCTGCCTGTGGATTCATTTTCAACAGCTTTTAAGCCAACCATAGCACTATAGTAACTCAAAACTGAGAGAAGCAAGACCTTTGGTGTGGAAGAGGGAGCAAGGAATTTTCTCCCAAATGCAGGAGTTCTAGACAGAGAAGTGAGGTGGTGAGAAATGGAGGCTTGGAAATGTTGATCATTTAAAATCAAGGTTTCTCAAAAACAACACTGGCCATTTTAACCTCGGTCTTCTTCTTCTTCTTCTCTGAGCCTTTTCATTCTCACACATAAGCAAGCCCAGGTCAGAAGAATTCATCAGTAATGTTGACTCAGTTGGTGTTGCCCTCTCCCATATATGTGTGTTTCCAGAAATTGTTTCTCATGCCTGAGAGGCACTCCTTCCTCATCTCTCTGTATTGAGGTTTCTCTCTTCCTTCAGGGTCCAACTCAGGCCACCACCTGCTCCAGGAAGTCTTACCTGATTCCCTCTAGCTCAAAGCAATACCTCCCTTCTTAGTCTCTCACTCTTCTTCCTTCAATGTCTTCTAGACCCTTATTACATTCTGACTTACCTTCAATGTTTGTGTTCTTCCATGAAGCCCCTGCTTTAGCTGTAAGATCCTTGAAGGCAAGAACCAAGTTGCTTTTCATCTTTATATCTTGTTTGGATCTTAGTATAGTGTCCTGTACATAGTAGGTGCTTAATAAATGTTTAAGGATTAAAAACTGAATTTGTGATCTCACTGATGTTTCCTCCCAGATGAGATTAGTCTTAGAAATTGTGATTTGCTGAGAATCACACAGCCAGCAAGTGTCAGAGGCAGGACTTAAACCCAGGTTTTCTTGGTTCAAAGGACAGTACTCTATTCATTTATACAATACTGCATTCACAAATTTTTTGATTTAATTTTTTTCTTACATTTTAAGTTCCAAACTGTCTCTCTCCCTCCCTCCCCAGTCTACACTAGAGAAGGCCACCATTTGACATAGATAGATGATAGATAGATAGATAGACAGAGACAGATAGATATGTGATAGATGATATACCCTGTCAGACAGACATATATACATATATATGTAAAACCATACTATGCAGACTTCTATTTATCAGTTCTTTCTCTGGAAGAAGATAGCCTCTTCCTTAATAGGTCCCTTGTAGTTAATTTGGGTATTTATATTACTCAGAATAGCTTAGTTGTTCAGTTATTCTTCAAACAATATTGCTGTAACTGTGTATGATGCTCTCATGGTTCTGCTCATTTCACTTTGCATTATTCCCTGCAAATATTTCCATGGTTTTCTAAAATCAACCAGCTCATCATTTCTTACAGCAAAATAGTATTCCATAACAATCATATACCACAACTTGTTTAGCCATTTCCCACTTGATGGACATCCCCTCAGTTTTCAATTATTTGCCACCACAAAGAGAACTATTATAAATACTTTAGAATATATAGGTTCATTTATTTTTTGCTGATCACATTGGAAAACAGACTTAATAGTGGTGGGACCAAAGGGTATATACAGTTTTATAACTGGGCATAATTCCATATTGTTCTACAAAATAGTTGAATCAGTTCATAATTCTGTTAACAGTATATCAGTATACCAATTTTTCCACATCTGTCATTTTCCTCTTCTATCATTTTAGCCAATCTGATAGGTATGAGATAATATCTCAAAGTTGTTTTAATTTGCATTTCTCTAATCAATAATGATTTAGATAATTTTTTCATATTTCTATATATAGTTTTGATTCCTTCATTGAAAAACTGCCTGTTCATACCTTTTGGCCATTCATCGATTGGGGAATGACATATTCTTATAAACTTGACAAAGTTCTCTATATATTTCAGGTATGAAATCTTTATCTGAGAAACTGTCCACAAATTTTTCCCCAATTTTCTGCTTTTCTTCTAATCTTGGCTATATTGCTTTTAATCATAGAAAACCTTTTATATTTAATATAATAAAAATTACCCATTTTATATCTCACAATGCTCTCTATCTCTTATTCATTGATGAATTCTCTTATCCATAAGTATGATAGATATGTTCCATGTTTTTGTAATTTACATTTGATATCTCTCTTTATATCTAGATCATGTATCCAATTTTACTTTATCTTGGTAAATGGTCCAAAATGTTGGTCTATACCTAGTTTCTGCCAGATTGCTTTTCGATTTTCCCAACAACTTTTGTTAAATAATGAATTCTTATTCCAAAAGCTTAAATCCTGACATTTGTCAAGCATGAAGTTACTATAATCATTTACTACTATGCATTGTATGTCTACTCTTTTTCACTGATCCACCTTTCTATTTTTTAGCCAGTACCAGATAGTTTTGATAATTACTAATTTATAATGCAGATTAAGATCTGGTACTTTTAAACCTCATTCTTTTACATTTTTTCATTAATTCATTTTATATTCTTCACCTTTTGTTCTTCCAAATGAATTTGATATAATCTTTTCTAGTTCAATAAAATAATTCTTTGACAAATTAATTGTGATGGCATTGAATAAGTAAATTAGTTAAGGTAGACTTAGTTAAGGTAGAGCTATCATTTTATTATATTGACTTTGTCACCCATAAGCAATTACTATTTCTCCAATTATTTAAATCTTACTCTATTTGTATAAAAAATGTTTTTATACACTATGTTCATATAGTTCTTATATTTGTCTTGGTAGTTATACTCCCAAGTATTTTATGCTGTCTAAAATTCTTTAAACTGGGGTATCTCTTACTATTACTTTTTGGACGGTTTTGTTGGTGATATATAGAAATACTGATTATTTATCTGGGTTTATTTTATGTCCTTCTACTTTGCTAAAATTAATAATTGTTAAATTAAAATTATTAATTGTTTCAACTAGTTTTTTTCCAGGTATATCATCATATTGTCTGCTAAAAGAGATAGTTTTGTTACCTCATTGTCCATTCTGATTCCTTCAATTTCTTTTCCTTCTCTTATTGCTATTATTATCATTTCTAGTACAATATTGAATAATATTGATGATAGTGGGCATCTTTATTTCACTCTTGATCTTATTAGAAAGGCTTCTAACTTATCCCTGTTACAAATAATGTTTGCTGGTGGTTTTAGGTAGATGCTTCTTCTCATTTTAAAGAAAAAAACATTTATACCTATGCTTTCCAGTGTTTTTAATTAGGAATGAGTGTTGAATTTTGTCAAAAGTTTTTCTGCTTCTACTGCTATATTATGATTTACTTTTGTTATTGATATAAACAATTTTGTTTATAGATTTCCTTTTTATTTATATAATCCCTGAATTCCTGGAATAAATCCCACATGGTCACAATGTATAATCTTTGTGATTATTGTTTTAGTATCTTAGCTAGGATTTTATTTAGGATTTTTGCATCCATATTCATAATGAAATTGGCCTATAATTTTATTTCTCTGCTTTTACTCTTCCTGTCTTAGGTATCAGCACCAAGGAGTTTAGTATGACTCCTTCTTTGTCTATTGTTCCAAATAATTTATTTAATACTAGAATTATTTGATCTTGAAATGTTTGGTAGAATTCACTTGTAAATCCATCTGGTCCTAGTGCTTTTTTCTTAGGAAGCTCATTTATGGCCTATTCAATTTCATTATCTAAAATTGGTTATTTAGATATTTTGGTTCTTCTTCTGTTAACCTAGGCAGTTCCTATTTTTGTATTTGTATTTGTATTTTGCTTAACTTGTTAAATTTATTGACACATAATTAGGCAAAATAACCCCTAATAATTGCTTTGATTTCATCTTCATTAGTAGTATAGTCACCTTTTTTCATTTTTTATATTAATTATTTGGTTTTCTTCTCTTTCTTTTTTTAATGATATCAACTAATGGTTTATCTATTTTATTGTTTTTTCAAAAACTAAATCCTACTTTCACTTATTAAATTAATGGTTTTCTTACATTCAGTTTTATTAATCTCACCTTTAATTTTTAGGATTTCCAATTTGGGGTTTTTTAATTTGTTCTTTTTCTATGTGCTTTTTTAAAATTGCATACCCAAGTCATTTAATTGCTGCATCTACAAGTTTTTATGGAATTGAATTGAATGTTGCAGGTGCATTCTTCAGGCGCTGATTCTTTAATTATATGAAACACTGCACAATAAGCATTTAGATACTTAAGCTGTTTCATGCTCTATCTAGGTTCTCCAAAGCAATTGCATGGGCAAGACTGAAGGCTGATGGGATTCATACAAGATGCACTAAATCTGACTTTTTCACTTTTTAAAAAAGGTATCATATATTTTCATTCCTCTTCTGATACATATTGGTTAGGTGACACTGGGAAAATCCCTCACCACTCAAGATTCCAGGCAGTTAAGATTAGCAGCTGCAGAAAATGTGCTAATCTCCATTGGATTTCTTCATCTGGAAGTTCCCTATACCAATGACATCTCCATTCCAATCCCTATCCTTATCTGCATTTGGGATTTTTTTTATATTTCTGTGACTTTGGGAAGTAGCTTAGGGAATTAAAGGATAGGAATGTTACCCTCATTTCCATTCACAGGGAAGAATATATTTCTCAACTGTGTCTCCTTCTTCCTATTCTCACTCTCACTGTACTAATTATGGTTTCTTGACTTTGCACCTGATCTGTTATAATAGACTCCTAATTGTTTTCCCTGCCTTCAGTTTCCTCTCTCACTAATCCATCTTACACATGCTGGTGTATTTATCTTCTCAAATCACAACTTTGCTCAAAAACATTCAATGACTTCCCATTGCATACTGAAAAGGCCCATAAGCCTTAGACTGGCATTCAAGGTCCTCAAGGCTTGCTGCCTATTTCCCCTTCCTTGTTCCCCACTACTCTCCTTCATTTCATATATACTTCAGTCGAATTACAGGACATACTTTCTCCAAAAATACACCTTCTTTGTGTCTTTTTCTACTCATGCCTCCTTCAGCTGGAAAGTCTTCCCCATAGCTCTGTCTAATTCCTTCCCATTCTTTAAGAACTAGCCCAAATGCTTCTACCGGACTGTAAGTTTTGTGAGGGAAAAAACATAATTTCATCTATACTTTATATTACACACATACACACATATCTAGCAGAGTCCTCTGTATACAGTAGATGCTTCATAAATGCTTGCTGAATGGATGAATACATACCACCTCAATCATTCCTGGTTGAAAGCAATTTTCCCTTCTCTGAATTCCCTTTAGACTTTCTACCTCTCTTACTGTATTTTCACATTATTCCTTTTACGGGTCCACTTCCCTGAAGTGGAAGCTCTGTGGGGAAGGAAATTAGGTACTATTCTGCTGCCCCATGTGCCCCACCTCAGATCACAGGACCTTGCACTTAGCAAGCTCTTCACCAATCTCTGTTGAATTAATGAATGAAGAACCATCAATATCATATAACTATGAAAATTTAAACTCTTGAGTCCATGTGGAGTAGGAAGCATACCCCTTTAGAGAAGAAGTGTATCTGTCATTCCATGTAGCCTGGAACAAAGCTCCACATGCCCCACTTTAGTTACAGTTCTGCTCCTATTCCATTTTGTGTAACCCAAGTTTTATTCTGTCAAAATAAGGTAAATCAAGGGTTCAGCACCTTCAAATAATTATAAGGCTGTTATGTGGAACAAGCCAGTTTAGTGGCTTAAATGAAATAGTATTGGATAAATGTGGCCTGATTCAGCTATTTTTTTTTTTTGCTTGGCCAATCAGGTAGAGATATCTGAAATCTGACTACCTGGTTATTATCATTTCTAAACATGTTCCTGCCTGAAAGGAAAATGAAATTCCAATTTGGCTTTCCTGATCTTGATTCTGACATTCAGGAATTGATTTGAGATGCAGCTGCTGGTATTTTCCATTATATTTTAGCTTGGCTACTGTGGTGATTACTCATGAGTGGGAGGTATGATAACAGAAGCAGGTCTTTTGGAAAGAATTACTCGACTGTCCCCAAAAGCTGCCATCTCAGCTGCGGTCTAGATACCCAACTATCTGAATGTGCTATGGGTTCTCCCCTTCCTCCCTTGAGCCCTCAAAGGGAGCTCAGGATAATTAGATTTAGAGCTAGAAGAAACTTTAAAGATCGTTAAGTCCGACTTGCTCATATTACACAAGAGAATAGTTGAGTCTGGCATGGATCTTATTAGAATGTTAAAGCCAGAGGGGACATTTGATGTCATTGAATGAAACTTCTTTATTTTATACATGAGGAAACTGAGGTGCACATACAGGCAAGTAAAAGAACCATAAGCTTAACTAAAGTCCCCTGACTTCAAATCTAATTCTCTTTCCACTTTCCTATGTCATCTCCTTATAAGATTTGGATCCAGAAGGGCCTTAGGACATTATCTTACTCAACTGTCTTTTTTTTTATAGAAGAGGAACAAGAAACTCAGTGATAATGACTTATATAAATAGTAAACAACATATCTGAGGTTTGAAGCTAGATCCTTATTTCAAACCCCATGCCTTTTCCACCATACCAAATATGTGAAAAGAATTTCTCTAGTTATGTGATAGTGATACTATCACACCCCTCTGTTTACAAAAAACCATGCTCTGGTCCTTCTGTATGGCTGGGTTACCTCTAGGGAAAAAATGACATGAACACCTGTTGAAAACCAGTGGACTTTCATATAACAACTCATCTCCCCAACAGCCATTGAAACCCTTTAATTTTCAATGACAAAAAAGTACTGGCTTCTAATGTATTAATTCAATCCACTTTTCCCCAATAGGACCAGAACTGTTCATTTTTCGTTCTCATTTCTATAGGTGTGGAATATGGGCATTATATTTACTGAATCGGCTCTCCCTACACAGTGGGAGGACTTCCTTTAGAACTTCTTTCTTTTGGAAAGATTCTGCAGGAATGTCAGATTTTTTTCTTAGATAAAATGATGTAGTGTATGTTTTTATATTCTATATTCAAATGCTTTTAATTTTTCTTTTCTGAAATGCATTTGCTCAACAGTTACAAAAATAATGAACTATCTTTCCTGAGGAAAAAAGAGAGGGAAATAGAACAAGAGGCAATGGTAGAATGGAAGGTGGGCTTCTTCCCATACTCAATAATTGAAGCCAATGCCAATTGATGCAGTTTTACTGGAAGAAGCCATTCTGTCATCCAGACTCAATATTATAGTATCAAAAGAAATTGTAGGGGGCAGCTAGGTAGCACAGTGGATAAAACACCAGCCCTGGATTCAGGAGCACCTGAGTTCAAATCTGGCCTCAGACACTTGATACTTACTAGCTGTGTGACCCTGGGCAAGTCACTTAACCCTCATTGCCTCACAAAAAAAAAAGAAAGAAAAAAAGAAAATGAATCCATCCTGAAACACAGGACAAAGTCAAAGACATTGCCCTACCAAACAAAAAAACAAATTGTAATGAAAAGAGCACTGACTTAGGGTCAGAAGGCTTAGATTCAAATCCTGATTCTTCTACTTACTATGCATCCTTTAGCAAAACATTTTTCTGGCCTACAGACAGCTCAATGAGAAAATTGTGGGATTGGACTCCATGACGTCTAAATCTCTAAATCTTTAAAAACATGTTCTTCCAAATTGGCTCCTAACCTTTTTCTTTTTACCTCCTCAAAACCTCACCCTTATTCTGCACCACTGACTAGTTAGAAATATGGTAACTTCAGCCCTGGAGAGTCTTTGATCAAAAGTGAAATTCCCAAGATACTCTACTGCTCATCTCCATAGAGGCCATTGTTATTGTATTTTTATCCTACTAATAATAGAAATAATAACACCTTTGAGTTTTTCACCTTTCAAAAAAAACATCTGAATCTATTCATTCCTCTCTCTCTCTGGTTTGTTTTCTGGCTTGAACTTTCACTTCTATAGGAATGATTCCAAAATCAATACCTCCCACCCCACAGGATGGGAAGCAATATTAGAATTGAAAGGGATCTTACAGATCATTTGGTGAAGCTAGCTTCTTCATTTTATAGAAGAGAAGATTGAAGCCTAATGAGGAAAAGTATCATTATTGGTAAATTGAGAGGTTGAGCTGTATTTCTAAAAATACACGAATTGATATGGCAGGCAGCATAATTGTAAGACAGGGACTAGAGGAAATGATCCACAGATGAGGAAACTCCTCCTTTCAATGCAGGTCAGAACCTACACTGTAACTTATAGTCCTTTTAAAAATTTATTTTATTTTTAATTTATGGAATAAAACAAGCATTCCCATAACACAGTATGGTTTTTAAAAAGATGATTGAACATAAAACTGCAAATCTATTATGTACAACTTGCTATTCTTTTAAAATATATAATAAAGTTTTCATGCAAATTTCTTTTTTTTCCTTCCCCCGACTTCCCCCACTAAATTATAATCATAGAGAATTGTCCAGAACACTGAAACGTTATGTGTCATAACCCAGGGCCACACAGCACATATCGAAGGCAGGATTTGATCTCAAGTCTTTCTGGCTTCAAAGCCAGCTATCTACTATACCACTGCTTCACTGGGTTTGCCTAAAGGAGAGTTTCAGAGGATGCTTCCTATATCCTAAAGCAGGTCACTCTTATTTAGAACAGCTTCACTGAAGAATTGCATCCACTTTTAGTTATCCAGAATATTCTTTTCATCAGAAGGCTCGACCCTTGTTGCAGGCTAGATCCTTGATGAGACCCTTGTCAACTCAGATAACTCAGGGGTTGCTGTTGTTGTATCCTTCCTCTTGGGCTCCCAGCCGAAGATGCCACAGGCACAGCGTGGGAGAAAATGAAAGAAGAGAACAAGGAAGAGGAAACTTGAAAAACCACATACATATCCCTGAAACCTGCACCAGGGGCTCCTTCTCTAAGGATGGGAAACCAGGAATCATTTCCACTAGTCCAATTCAAGACGCACAACACTAGGATAGATCTGGCCACAAACTCCAACATCATTTTCTTTCTTCAGATCTGGTTCATACTGGATGTGGCCTCTGAGGCATCACAAATCTGTGCCCTGGATCAACATAGACACACCTACATATCATCCTACTCACAGGGTAGAACAGCTAAGTGGCAAAGTGGATAGAGCACTGGCACTGGAGTCAGGAGGACCTGAGTTCAAATCTCACCTCAGACACTTACTAGGTATGTGAGCATGGGCAAGTCACTTGCCCCCAATTGCCTTAAACATCTGGGGCCATCTCCAGTTGTCCTGATGTATATCTTGTCACTGGACCCAGATGACTCTGGAGGAAAGAATGAGGTTGGTGACCTTGCACAGCCCTCCCTCACTTAAATCCAATTTACTGAAAGTTATGACATGACTTCTCAATGTCATGGTCCTCTTAGAGAATGAAAGACAAACAAACAACAACCTACTCACCACAATTAAGGCACTTGGGATTAAAAAAAAAATAAAGCAAGAGCCAGAATCAAACCCTGCAGTTGCCACAGCTACCCTGTTCCTCCAGGTCTCAACCAGCCCTTCCCCTGCACTGATACTTATCAGCCACACACTGCCTAACCACCATCAATAGGCCAGTTTGGTCCAAGATGCATCAGTCACCTCTCATTTCACTCCCTTAAATATCCTGGCAGACGTGCCAGTGTAATTGGCTACCACTCAATTTTGCTTCAGGGAGTGTCCCCCGGGGAATCTCCCAGTGCAACCTGAGGAGTTGACTGTATTTTCTTTCTTTTTGCTCTCCTATCCTTCCTATGATACCGATACAAAGTACTCTTGGCTACTCAATTCAATCAGACAAGGATTTATTAAATATCTACAACATGCAAGTTAATGTGTTAAGTTCTTCCTCTAATCCCATTGCTCTCCATCCAGGAAGAACCAGAGGACTCTCCCACCCCACAAATGCTGCATTATCTACACCTGGATTGATATATTAATGAACTGTCAGAGCTGGGTGGGATTGAGGATTGAAGGCATCAGGTACCATTCCTCATTTTACAGAGCAAGCTGAGACACAGCAAGGTCTTGGGGAGATGGAGAGGAGAAAGATAGATCTGTGTGTGATGTTATCGGTATAGGAACTCTCTGGGAGGAAACTGCCTCTACCAATGAAAATGAACAACTCTTCTGCAATTTATAGTCTTAGAAAGTTTGTTGTTGTTGTTGAGTTGTGTCTGACTCTTCATGACCCCATTTGGGGTTTTCTTAGCAAAGATACTGGAGTGGTTTGCCATTTCCTTCTCCAGCTCATTTTACAGAGGAGAAAACTGAGGCAAGCAGGAGTAAGTGACTTGCCCAGGATCCCACAGCCAATAAATGTCTAAGGCCAGATTTGAACTCAAGTCTTCCTGACTCCAGGCCTGGTGCTCTCTCCACTGTACCTCCTAGGAACATGATCAGAGGCAAAGTCCCTTGATGAGGGTCAGCCAGTCAGTATGTGTCAGAGGTGGGACTCGAACTCAGGTCTCCCTGACTCCTGGATCAGCTCTTTATCCAGTGCTCATAATGCTTCTTCAATGGAGCAGAATAATATAGCCAGTTAGCAGAGCCAGGACCAGGGCTCAAGTCACCTGAATAACTGTCTAGCACATTATAGTGTGCTAATTCTCATTTCTTTTCAGGGAAAAAAGCACCACTCAGATTTGCCAAGGAAAGAGTATGCCTTTGTAAAGGCCTGTGGATAGGAATGATGGACCTCTGGATCATTTATCTCACTGAAGGGTTATACACACTGGGAAAAAAAGATAGAGAATCACTGACTGACACCGATGTGTCCGTCCTGATTGCAGAGTAGCCATCCTATTTTGCAAAAAGCATGGATTCAAGGAGCAAACCATGAAGCAGCTTCAGAAATCCATCACCTGGAAGCTGAAGGATGCCTTTTGGGCACCATTCTGCCTCTTCTTTCACATGCCATGCAATCCGAGGATTTGCCAAAACTTGCTTATTGTTTAAACAAATAATCATAAAAAATTTTTAAAATAAAAAACCATAGTCCTTTGCATTTATATGGTGCTTTCTTCACAACTACCCTGTGATGTAGATGTAGTGAAGGTATTACAATCCCTATTTTATGGAGAGAGAGAATTAAGAGACCAATGACCATACTTCCATAAGTGTCAGATAGGCCTTGACTGAGGTCTCTTGATTCCCAGGCTGGTGCTCTGCCTGTAATTCTATTTTACCCATATGAGATCAAGACAAGTAACCAACCAATCGATCAATCAACAAGCATTTATTAAGCATAGCTATGTTCCAATTAGTGGGAATAATGAATCCCCTGAAGTGGTCTCATTGTTTGAATTCACACTACTCATTTCCTTTGGGCTGGAACCAGTTTCCATATTTTACATAAGTATAACTTGGAATAGTACAAATTTGAATATAAATGTATAGAGAGAAATATACAAATATATATATAGACACAGAGACAGAGAAACAGAGAAAAAGAGAGACAGACACAGAGAGATATGTGCATTCATACAGACACACATACAAGATACATACAGATTAGATGAAAAGTCATCCCAAACAAAGCCAGGACAATTTCTGGAAGCGAGGGAAGGTGCAGCTTTTGGGGAACTCATTCTCCCACGGGCCCTATGCAGGCTCAAGCTTGATCATATCTCTTGCCAAAACACTCCCTGTTCCTGGGCCCTTTGGACCTGGGGGTTTCTGAAGGAAATTCTTTTCCAAGCTTATTTTCAAAAGGATAAAGGAGAAGGCAGAAGAGATCTCCCAGAAGGGAAATCTGAATTAAGTAAGACTGAGACCAATCTGCAGTAATCTGTGCTGGCAGCAGCCTTGGGCATCCGAGAGGAGGCTTGGCAACCGAGGTGAGGCAGGTTAATCAAACAAGGTACAGGCAACAGATTCCCCCAAGGTCACAGGTAAACAGGCCAGGACTAAGGGCTCACGCTGACACACCCACACTGACAGACAGGGTTTCAGGTTCAAATTTCATTGTCGTTTGCTACACACCCACACACAGGCTGGGCTGGGCCAGAAGAGGAAGATACATGGTCCTAAGTTGATTCCTCTTAAGCTCAGGGTGTGTTATTTTCCCTGCATTTGAGAGATGGCCAAGAGGTAGAAACTCAGGGGACCAAACTCTCATCTTTTCTAGAGAACCAAAAACAAGGTAAGTCACAAGAACTGGTGGTGGGTGGAGATAGGGGTAGGAGGTAGACCATCTTTACCTTCTCCCATTGTCCGAGATTCTGCGGTATGTGATTGCTGGGGTTTCAAATGCTCACCAGTGCCAAAGTAGATTTTGTTAACTTTTAGGCAAACAGCCACAAAAGTCATTCCAAGAACATTTAGAAGGCAAGATCAAGACACTGAAAACAATGATCATATTTTGAGTAAAGTGATGAAGATGTTCTCATGTAAAACTCCATATTTTCATCCAGGTTAGTGAGGTGGAGGAAGTAGGGAGTGAACCTCTTTCCCCTTTGGTTACTGACTTTTAATGTAATAACTTTAGAATTATCTGTTAAGACGAGCATTTGGAGTTGGGGGACCTTCTGGGAAGGGAATATGGGGGAGGGCTCTAAAGAAGGAAAGCACAAAACCACAAAGCCATCCAGAAGTGATTGGACTTACAGTGAATTAAAAGGCACTTATTAGATGTGAATGAAAGTCATATGTCCTGAAAATATGGTATTATAGAAAACACTCTGGATTTTGGATGAGAAAATCTGTGTTTGAGTAACAGCTCTAATTAACTATGTAACCTTTGGCAAGTCATTCGACTTTTCTAGTTGTAGTTTTCACTTCTATAAAATAGTGGCAGGAAGGAATGAGAGGCAAGATGATCTCTAAGGTCTCATAGACCCCAGAGATTCCAAATCTATCGGTCTCAATCTTTAATAAAAATTACTATCAGGTAATTATTTCTATAAAGAGAGAAGTTTCAAGTACATTTAAAAACCTGGAAATGATTTGTGAGTTTTCCTTAGAGAAATACTGGAAGGCTTTAAGAGAAAGCAAATGGAGCTCCTGGCTAGGTCTGGAATCTTTCATTGGATGGGATATCTGGTAGGGTGTTGGGGAAAAGGAGGTTAGGTTTCATCATTTATATGAGAATATCTGGGGAGCAGCAGAGTTGAATGCCATTTGCCTTGTTCCTAGTGGAAGAATTGGGTTTTGATTCTAGTCACTGGAGAGTGGAGGGAATGATGGGAGGTGCCTCTAAGGTTGAGGGCTTTTCCTGCATATGAATTGGCTTTTGAAAATTGTATTTCCCCATGCCATGTAAAGAAATAGAACTTGATTTCAGAGAGAATTTCTGAATCAGATGGTACAGGAATCAGAGAATTAAGAATCAGAACCCTGAGTTTCAATGAGGAAGGCAATGAAATCTAATAGTCTTACCTAGAGGATAACCTCTCTGTCCTTTTTCAAGGTATATGCTCTCCAGGGACTCCCTGATCATTCCCTGAAATGCATGTACTCTTTCAATTTTACCATTGATTTAATGTCTTATCTATTTATCTCTTCAATGAACTTATCTGATTATTGCTGCCATGAACTCTCCCATTTCCCAGAAGGAAGAAGTGAGCTACAATTTCATTGGGTGAAAAGGGAAAGTAGTATAGGTGAGAGGCAAAGGAACCCAAGGTGTAAAGGGAAGAAATGAAAGCTCTTGGGGTTTTATTTTACTTATCTCTCCCCCTCCCCATTTCCTTTCCATAATATTAAACCCTTATTGCAATGATGGTTGAAATCATCTGAGTGGGGACATTTCAGGGTAAGAACAGATAACTGATCCAGTGTAATTTACAATCCCAGTTAATGCTCCTTGGGGAAGAGGACTGTGTATCTAGGTACATGTACTATATGCAGGGTCCCTCTGTCCTGTGTCCTGCAGAGGGAGGTGAGCATTTAAAGTTGTAAATAGTGAGGGGGCAAAAATGTAAAGCTCACACCAATTTCTTTTCTTTTTTTTTTTTTTTTTTGCGGGGCAATGGGGGTTAAGTGACTTGCCCAGGGTCACACAGCTAGTAAGTGTTAAGTGTCTGAGGCTGGATTTGAACTCAGGTACTCCTGAATCCAGGGCCAGCGCTTTAACCACTGCGCCATCTAGCTTCCCCCAACCTGTACTTTTTTTTAAATGGGGCAATGAGGGTTAAGTGACCTGCCCAGGGTCACACAGCTAGTAAGTGTCAAGTGTCTGAGGCTGGATTTGAACTCAGGTCCTCCTAAATCCAGGGCGGGTTCTTTATCCACTGCACCACCTAGCTGCCCCCTCACACCAATTTCTAACCCCTCTCTAATGGGCTGTCACACTTTTCTTTAACAGTACTTTCCCAAGTTTCTCCAGTATAACTTCTCTCTGTGTCAGCTAAATTTCCCATTATCCCTGAACAGAGTAATTTAACCCAGAAATATGGGGGTTTCTTGCATTATTTTGAAAATAGTCGTGGGTCCTCCATGTCTGCATATCTCTGCACCCTCCATTTGTACTTACCAGAGCATTACATCTAAACCCCTCTTTCACATACTACACAATGAGATCTTAGAACCATGTGATTTAGATCTAGCAATATAACCTAGCAGGACTTATCCAGTTAGCTACTAACTCCCAGTATCTAACACTCTATAAACTCCAACCTAAGAATTCCTTAAGTTTAAGGTTCTAAGCTATGAGAAATGAACCCATTCTCTACTTTATAAATTCTTTAGGTTTTAAATTCTATGTATTCAGCTTACTTAGAATGAGAGATACTGGTATGCATATGTTCCTTTTCTCTCCCTAAACCTCATCTGTATAATGGGGATAATTATAGCTATACTACCTGCCCCACTATAAGGAAAACCTATTAAAAGCCTTAAAGTGCTGCATAACTGTGAGTTATTAGTATTTTTTATCTCTTTGATTTATGCAGCACTCTTCACACTTGAATCCAATGAACATTTATTATGCACCTGCGGGGGCAGCTAGGTGGCGCAGTGGGTAGAGCACCGGCCCTGGATTCAGGAGGACCTGAGTTCAAATCTGGCCTCAGACACTTAACATTTACTAGCTGTGTGACCCTGGGCAAGTCACTTAACCCCAATTGCCTCACCAAAAAAAAAAAATTATTATGCACCTGCTATGTTCAAGATTCTGTGCTATGTACCAAGGAAATAAAGAGCAAAATGACAGAATTCTTTCCTTCAAGGAACATAGTGTCAACTAGAGAGATACAAGATAGATAGATAGATGATAGATAGATAGATAGATAGATAGATAGATAGATAGATAGATAGATAGATAGATAGATAGATAGATGGATAGATGGATAGATGGATAGATGGATAGATGGAGAGGGGGAGAGGGGAAGAGGGGGAGAGAGATATACACAAAGAGAGAGACAGAGACAGAGAGAGAGAGAGAGAGAGAGAGAGAGAGAGAGGATAATAAGGCAGGAGAAAATACAATTACCTGAGAGAAGAGGAGAAAGGCTTTATGGGAAGAGGTGGTGCCAAAAAGTTTTCAGGGGTGCATATTTAAGGAGAAAGGACAGCTTTTGATAAATGCAGTGGGTAGGAATATCAAGTTCAAGGAACAGCTAGTATCCCAGGTTGGCTAGAATGCAGAGTGAGGGAGATTAATATACAAAAGGCTGGAAAGGTCTATTAATCTAGATTGTAAAAGTCCTTAAATGCCAGTCTGGAGAGTTTTTATTTTGTCATAGAGAAACAATAGGAAGCCACTAAGGGTGTTTGAGTAGGAGGTGACAGATTCAGAAATCTGTTTTGGCAGTTATATGGATAATTGACTGGAAAGGGCAGGGATTAATAGCAGGGAAATCAATTAGAAAACTATGACATTACTGAAGATGAGAAGTCATGAGGTGCTTACCAGCTGGATTAAAAGAACAGAATTGATGTAAGAGTTGTTTCAGTGTGGAAGTACCATGGCTGTGGTGTAGACAGAATCTCTAGGCTGTGGAGTAGATAGGATTATAAACCATTATAAGAGTGTGGAGGTGCTGCCGTGTAGGTAGCTACAATATAAAGATTTCTTCATTTTATGCTTTTCATTGCTGATATGGTTCCTGGCATTCCCGTAACCCTATAAAAAGCTTCCATTCAGACAGCATCCTGTTTTCTCAAACCAGGAAGATTGTGTGATCCATGTTGACCATGTGTCTCCTTTCAAGTTCTGTTTCTGTGGAAAAAAGGGGGAGAAAAGAAAAATTGTTAGTGTTCAATTGAACCAGTAAATTGAATGCAATTAAAAAAAACAACTTCCAATATGTATCCTTACTTTGTGTTTGACAACTATATCCTTACAAGCTAAATATTCGTTTTTAACCCTCTTGCTTGTATTGACTCAGTCCTCTGTACTATCCTACTACCTGAGGCTATGAGAGCCTGTATTCACACAGCCCCTCCAATATTGACAGTTGCCATTTTTTGACATCTTCCTCAATTTGCAAAGAATGAAGTAAAACCTCATATTTGTTCTAATTTGTATTTCTCTTTTCATTCATTATTTGAGACGTGTTTCCAAATGGTTACTGAGTTTTCAATTCCTTTGAAAATTGTCTGTTCCTATCTTTTGATCACTAACCTATTGGAGAATAGCAATTTGTTCTGTCCCATTCACCAATGGTGCCTTCAGAAAGGGAACTCTGATAATTGGAGTAATTTCAAGAAGAGAAAGGTGATTTTGTCTTAACTTAGGGCCACGAATATCAATGGAAATAACTACTACTCTAAAAAAGAAAAGAATTTCAACAATTATGTCTGTGTTTGCCCCATCTTCAAGAAAGCGGCATGTGATCCATCTATCCATCCATCCATCCATCCATCCATCCATCCATCCATCCATCCCATATCTCTCCTTCCTTTTGTGACTAAACTCCTTGAAAAGTCTATTTGCAATAGGTGTCTCTACTTCATTTCCTTTCTTTTTCTTTTCCTTTTTTTTTTGTGTGAGGCAGTTGGGGTTAAATGACTTGCCCAGGGCCACACAGCTAGTAAGTATTAAGTGTCTGAGGTCACATTTGAATTCAGGTCCTCCTGAGTCCAGGGCTGGTGCTCTATTCACTGCACCACCTAGCTGCCCCTACTTCATTTCCTTTCACTTCATAACTCTCTAAGGTCTGGCTTTCAACTTTATCATTCACCTGAAACTGTTCTCTCCAAAATTAATAATAATCTCTTAATTTCTAAATCCAAAGAACTTTTCTCAAACTTTATCCTTCTTGACCTCTCTGTCTAACTCTGACAGTGTTGATCACCCTCTCTTCTTCTTGCTACTCTCTTCCCTCTAAGTTTTTGATACAGTACTTTCTCCTCGTTCTCCTCCTAACCCTCACTACTCTTTCCCAGTACCTTTTGTTGGTTCTTCATCTAGGTCATGCCTACTAGCCATGGGTGTCTCACAGAACTCTATGCTGAACCCCCTTCTCTTTTCTCTATACTATTTCACTTGGTGATCTTAATCAGCCACCATGAATTCAATTATCTATGCTGATGATTCTCAGATCTACTTATCCAGCCTTAAGCCCTCTGTTAACCTTCACTCTCATCTCCCAACTGCCTTTTAGACATCAAAAAGTAGATGTCTTCTAAACATCTCAAACTCAACATGTCTAAAACTGAACTCATTATCTTTTCCCCAAAACCCTCCCCTCTTCCTAATTTCCCTATTACTTTTGAAGGTACCATCATCCTAGTAACTGAGGTTCAGAGTTCTATTAATTGATGTTCCTTAGATCCTCACTCTCACCTCCCTATATCCAATCTGTTGCCAAGGCCTTTGATTTTACCTGTATAATATCTCTTGTACACACCCCCCTTCTCTCCACCATCTGGTACAGGCTCTCGTCATCTCATGCCTGAACTATTATTGCAAGAGCCTACCGGTTGGTCTCCCTGCCTAAAGTCTCTTCCCACAATCAACCCATCCTCCTCTCAACTGTCAAAGTGATCTTCCCAAAGGGCAGATCTGACCATACCGTCTCTCACACGCATTTAATAAAGTCCAGTTGCTCCCTGTCATCTCCAGGATCAAACATAAAATCCTCTATTTGGAAGAGCCTTTCATAATCTTCCTACCACCATCACCTTTCCAGCCTTCTTATAGCTTACACCCTATAATGTACTCTGTGATACAGTAACACTGACTTCCTTTCAGTTCTACAGTATCTCCCAATTCTAGGCATTTTCACCTACTGTCCTGCAAGTCTGGATTGTTTTCCCTCTGTATAGCACCTTCCTTGGCTTCCTCCAAGTCCCAACTAAAATCCCATCTTCTACAGGAAGCCTTCACCAATTCATTGTGGTTCCTTCCCTCTGTTGATTATTTCTAATTTGTCCTGTATATAATTTGTGCATAATTGTTTCCACGTTGTCTCTTCCATTAGACTATGAGCTCCTTGAGAGCAAAGACTGTCTTTTGCCTTTCTTTGTATCGCCTGGAAAATAGTAGGTGTTAAATAAATGTTTGTTGGCTGACTGACAGGAGGATGTGTGGAACGAGTGTGAATATATGGAAGCAGGGAGAACACTAGGTGCTGGAAGGAACCTTAGTGATCGTCTGATATAACTCCTTCATTTTATTAAGTTTTGAATGGCACTGATGTATTTTGCTTATTTATCACAGTAATTTCAGGATATTCTCCTCCTTGTCATTTCTTTCTCCAGGACTGAACCCTCTCATATAACAGAGAAAAAGAGTAGAGCAAAAACAATTAATAAAGTGAGCACATCTCACAATGTATGCAACATTCTATCCTTGTAGTCCCCCACCTCTCTATCCTGAGGTCAAAGCCATACGTTATTATCTGTGTTCTGGGACCAAGAATGGTTATTGCTTAGAACTCAGTCAGCTTCCTTTTACTTTTCATTTCATTTTCTTTATAGTAATCATTGTGTATATTGTTCTTCTTGATGTGCTTGCACATCTTCCCATGTTTCTCTGAATTCCTCATTATTTCTCAATTCTGACCATACAATATACACTCTCTATATCTTGTGTGTACACGGCTTTTTTTAGGGCAATGGGGGTTAAGTGACTTGCCCATGGTCACACAGCTAGTAAGTGTCAAGTGTCTGAAGTCAGATTTGAACTCAGGTACTCCTGAATCCAGGGCCGATGCTCTATCCATATAGCTTCTTTATGTGTTGTCTCCCCCATTAAAAATTTTACTCCTTAAGGTCAGGGGCTGTTTTTGCCTTTCTGTGTATCCCCATTACTTAGAAGGGTATTTGGGGCAGTTAGGTGGCACAGTGGATAAAGCACTGGCCTTGAATTCAGGAGTACCTGAGTTCAAATCTGGCCTCAGACACGTGACACTTACTAGCTGTGTGACCCTGGGCAAGTCACTTAACCCCAATTGCCCCGCAAAAACAAAAACAAAAAAACTTAGCTGGGTATTTGACATATAATGAGTGATGGATGAATGCTTGTTGACTGAATTACTGATAATATCACATTGCATTCATATGTAATAATAACAGCATAGCATAATGGATAGACAGGAAGGCCCAAATCTGACAATGGCTGTGTGATCTTCTTAGTGGGCAACTAAGCCCATAGCTTAGAGAGAAGGTGCCAACCTGGTTTGGTGGTAAGAGTTACCTCCCCTGGGAGTTCCTTATTTCAGTGAAATCATAGTTCCAAATCTTATCTCTGTTTTCCATTCATCTATCACATTTCTACTACTCTCTATTTGAGGTGCAGTCACTATGTTTCTGGTTCTTAGCTATCATAAAAATTACTGTATTTGTTGTTGTACAATCATATGAGTCATGCCTGACTCTTCTTGACCCCACTTGGGGGTTTCTTGGCAAAGATACTGGAGTGGTTGGCCATTTCCTTCTCCAGCTCATTTTACAGATGAGGAAACTGAGGCCCACAGGGTTAAGTGACTTGCCCAGGATCACATAACTAGTAAGTATCTGAGGCAAGATGTGAACTCAAGTTCTCTTGTATGATCTTAAGTGAGGAAAAACCTACTATCCAGGAAGAAAGGCCATTTCATTATTGTACAGCCATAGCTTGTTATGTTAAGGCTAAATCTGACAATTTCTATCCATTTCTCCTTATTTTGTCCTCTGAGGCCAAGTTAAATAAGTTATTTCTTCTACATGACAGCTCTTCAAATAGCTAGTTGCTAGTATATGACATATCTAAGACTAGAATCCAGAAAGTCACCAAAGTTTTGTAAACCAAATGACTTCAAAGTGTGGATCAGATAGCAAAGATGCTCATTTTCAGAAAAGGATATTAGGGGGAAAAGGCAAAACCTCAGATTTATTGAGTCAACTTTTGGCAGATGAGGCTTTGTCTAATTGGTCTCATTTCCTGAGTAATCGATATCAGTAGTTTCTGCTTTCTTGGATACTTCATTCTGATCATCATAGGCTTCTGAGAATTAAAGAATTGATGAGACTGAGACAATCTCATCTCTACTCTTGCAGTATCAGGGTTTCATTTTTTAGTTTTGTTTTGTTTTTTCCTTGATGTGATAGGTTTCCAAACAGACAAGGGTTTGTTGTTGGGTTTTTTTACATGCTGGAAAAAATGGAAAAAGAATCTGAAGACATGAGAAAATTGGATTGATTTCCTCATATTATCATAAGGCCATAGGGTTAGAGTTGGAAGAGACATCTAGTCATAAGATCATGCATGCATTCATTAATCTCAGGGCCATCTAGTACAACCCTATTTATTTCATAGATAAGGAAACTATGTATTGAGTTAAGTGACTTGCCCAGGTTGTAATTACCAGAGCCAAGAAGATTTGAATCCAAGCCATTTGAGTCTAAATCCTGTGCTTTTTTTTTTTTCACCACACTATGTTGCCTCCTAAGAGACTATATGACACACAACAAGGCCTTTATATCATGTCCCATGGCCCATAACAAGTATCACTGACAGGAACTCAGATTTAATTCCTAAACCAAGTTTCCTGAATATATTCTGAATTTCAAGATGGGTCCAAGTTCTGTTTTCCACGTAGGAGTTGTGACTTATCTACAGTGTAGCAGGTGGTACAACTCAGACTGGGAACAAGGCCCTTTTCACTCTGTCCATAACACTGCCCCCACCAGGTTGTTGCCATTCAGTGGTAGCATGGGAGGTTCCCAGGCCACCAGGCTTCTGCTCACTACAAATAATAATGGGAGGGGGTACAGTAGAGAGCCAGCTTCAGAGTAAAGAAAATCAAGATCTCTGTTGTTGTTTTAATCTGAAAAATGAGATTGTTGAACAAATTGAATTCTAACTTTCCTTATAGCTTCACACCTCAGTTTCTTCATCTGTAGATTGGGGGTAATAATAACATTTACATCACAGGGTTATTGTTTTTTTTTTTAATTTTTAGTGAGGCAATTGGGGTTAAGTGACTTGCCCAGGGTCACACAGCTAGTTAAGTGTTAAGTGTCTGAGGCCGGATTTGAACTCAGATACTCCTGATTCCAGGGCCGGTGCTCTATCCACTGCGCCATCTAGCTGCCCCATCACAGGGTTATTGTGAGGATCAAATAAGATAACATATTTAAAGGCTTTGCAAACCTTAAAGCATTTATATAAATGCTAGTTATTATTATTAGAAAATTTATAATCCTGGAGCAGCTAGGTGGCACAGTGGATAAAGCACTGGCCCTGGATTCAACATTGAGTTCAAATCCAGCCTCAGACACTTGACACTTACTAGCTGTGTGACCCTGGGCAAGTCACTTAACCCTCATTGCCCCACAGAAAAAAAAAAATGTGTAATCCTATGTGCCTATGAGCTTTTGAGCTTCCATTACTTTATATGATCTATTTGGGAAAGACAAAACTAATACACATAAAACAATACTGAATTTTTTCCTTTGTATTAAAACACTTGGAAGAATTGAGAAGTGTGCTGAGGGACAGGGAGTTACATGAGTGCCGCTTTGTAAGAAAAACAGAAACCAAAAGCTCTGTCATGTCGAAACTTTGAGAGTCATCTTTGTATTTGTCTCTATATTTAAACTCTTGTTGGTTCCAGAAAGCCCAATAATCAAATGAATCTGTGACTTCACAGGATCACACATTTAGAACTGGAAGGGAGCTTAGAGACCACTGAGTGTACATACACACACACACCAACTTTACAAATGAGGAAACTGAGACACAAATGACTTGCCCAGGATCACACAGCTAGTAGTCATCTCAGGCAGGATTTGAGTCCAAGTCTCTGTGACTCCAGGGTTAGTGAGTGCCATATCTTTTCCATATTTCATCCACTTCTCCCCTCCAGTGATACAGGTTATAACCTATCCATGCTTGTTCATCCCATGTGACCTTGATCTTTGTCCCCCTATGATTCCACCACAGGGACTATGCACAGCATGTAGCAAGCATGCTTAACATGTGCATAAAATGAAAGTAATTTTACATTAGACATTAAGTATGTTGCTTAAGACATAAACCAATAGCGTGGTAGGGTATACTTAAACTCTAAATTTGATTGCCAGAGCTCAGAAAAGGGAAAAGATCAGTAACTGATGGAGGAAGTTTTCATGAGTGATTAGGACTTAATTTGAATCTTCAGAGGAAAGTAGGATATAGACGTGCAAAGAGAAGGGAGGGAGGCCATTCCAAGTGGGAAAAATAAAATTATAGATCTCAAGCTGGAGGAAAGTTAAAAGGCCATCTAATTTAACCTCTTTATTTTACAGATGATGCAACAGGTGCGAGGAAGTTAAGTGATTTGCCCAAGGTCACACAAGCAGTAAGGGACAGAGGAAAGATCTGAACTCAAGGTCTTCAGTGAGGGCTCTTCCTAGCATACTAAACTGCCTCCCTAAAATTTAAAAATAGCCTAGAAGCTGGTGTGTTTGTAGGTCAGTGAGGAGAGGCTTGACTAGAGTGGAAGGCGTGTGATGAGGAGTCATGAGAAGTAAGGTTGAAGAGTGAAACCAGGCTATGATGAACTAGGAAGCGAGAGCTAGTGAAGGATTTTTTATGCTGAAAGCAGCATTTAAGAAAGATTAATCTGGCAATCACATAATGTATTGGAGTAAAAGAGTGGAACGTGGAAGACCTAGCTAGGGGTCACTGCAGTACTTTAAGCACTCTCAGACCAGGGCTCTTTCCACTGCCCTGTCCTACCGACACTTGAATTATTATTATGACTAAGCCCTTCAGACGATCTAACCTGCCAAAGTTCACTGTGTCAACTTGATTTCCCTTAGTGTGCCCGGTGGGAGTTTTAACTGAAGCTAACCAAGATGTGGCAATCAATGGATCAACAAGCAATTGTTAAGTATTAACTGTGTGCTGGGCACTATATATGGCAAATGACAGAAGGGAGATAATCCCTGCCCTCAAGCAGTTTGTACTTTAATGGGAGAGATAATGTATACATGTATAGGAGTATAGAAGAGATGGAGATATAGATGGAGATGTTAACATGGATATGAATACATATATATAGATATATGATGGAGATGGAGATACAGGTGTAGGTATAGATGTAGATATAAATATTGATGTGAATGTGGATATGTATGTACTTATAGATGTAGATACAGATATAAGTGTAGATGTAAACAGACATGGATATAGATATGGATATATGATGTAGATGTAGATATGTGATATATGATAGAGCTATCTCAGTCTCTTATGAGGAACCCCAGATTAGCCTCTGTGGTTAGTAGCAGTGATCAAAAAGAAGGTAGAGTGCTAAGGCCCAAGTCCCCAGAGTTACAGAATCTGAGTTTTTGAGTTAGAAAATAGCTCATAGGTCATATAGTACAGCATATTTTTGAGCAGAAACCAATCACCCAACTCCATCCTACCACACAGAAATGTTATCTTTGTTACATTCATTTCTTTTTCCCCCCAGGGCAATGAGGGTTAAGTGACTTGCCCGAGGTCACATAGCTAGTAAGTGTCAAATGTCTGAGGCCAGATTTCAACTCAGGTTCTGCTGAATCCAGGGCCAGTGCTTTATCCTCTGCACCTCAGAAATATTATCTTTAACAAGTGATCATCCAGCCTCTACTTGAAGACCTCCAGTGATGGGGATCTTACTACCTTCCAAAGTAGCCCATTCACTGCTACTCATTGCTTTAAATTCTGCCTTCTGTTCATATGCTATTTCCTAGTCTCACTATTATCCTTTTTAGATTCTCCCTCTTTAGCCAGAAATTTGCCTGAGGATGATGATTGTTGTCCCTTGTAATCAAAGAGGACCAAAATCGCATCACTATGTTGGGGTGCATGTACAGTGTGTCTGACTGTGGCTGATCAGACCAATACAACTTCAAAGGCTCTACCACAGGCAGGGCACAAATAGTCTGTATGAACATTTGGAGTGGAGATGTCTCTAAATCTGCACATCTCACATTTCTTTTGAGCCAACTGGTGACTGCTGTGAACAGAATTTGTTGCTGCAGTCCATCACTGCAATAGAGAATGTGTGTGGTGGCCTGGCTCATTGGCTTAATGCATTTGGCTCATTGCCACATGATATCATCTGGTTGGCACTAACATGGTCTGGATTGAGCGATGAGTATATATGCCAATGGTACCTTTTAGCAAGGTCTTTGTCCTACTTTAACACTTTAAAAGGACTAGGATTTCACAAGAGTGAATACTTTCTCCTACTCCTTCACCTCTTAGTAGAAGTCTTCATGAGTTTCTGTGACCACCCTGCTAGTAGGTGCTAAATGGCCCTCTTCTCATTTGGCTGGGCTGGTTCACAGTGCATTGCCAAGCCCATTCCCAATCTCTTTCCAGCTTGGTGTGACAAATGAGAGCTTATATTCCACTGCCACTGTCTTTAAGAACCCAAGGGATCCTCTACACTGTAATGTTCCATTAAATTATGTCTTTAGTGGATGACAATAGTACATATGAATTTTATGAAAGTCACTCAAATATGATTGTTGTTGTTAAAAAAGAAAAATAGCACCGACCCTGAAGTCAGGAGGACCTGAGTTCAAATCCGGCCTCAGACACTTGACGCTTATTAGCTGTGTGACCCTAGGCAAGTCACTTAACCCCAATTGCCTCACCAAAAAAAAAAAAATAATAATATTAGCCGATATTTGGTAAGCACCATAAGATTACAAAGCATTTTATAATCTCACAATGCTCTAAGGTATCATTAGACTCATTTTACAAATTAAAAAACTGAGATGCAGAGAGGTTAAGCAAGAATCAACATGGTGTGGTGGAAAGAGGGCTAGGGATTTTTAAGCTTTTGGGAGGGATCATGGACCTCTGGCAATCAGGCGAAGGTTATGGGCCCTATTATCAAAAGAATTCTGTTAAATGTTTAACATAAAATATATAGTATTACAAAGGAAACCAATTCTATCAAAACATAGTTATAAAAATTTTTTAAGGGTCACTGATACTCAGTTAAGAATCCCTTCTTTGGAGCTACAGGACCTGAATTTGAATCCTGACTCTGTGATTCTATCCTATATCGTTTGTATTATCTTAGGCAAGTCATTTAGCCTTTTTGAAGAGTCTTCATTAACTCATCTCTAAAATGAGGGAGTTGGATTCATTTCTGGTTCCTCCCAACTCTAAATCTGTGATTCTATTGATCCTACGCCTTGACCCTAGTCATACAACTTGTGTGAAATATAGGGTTTAAGCACAGGTCTTTCCTGACAAGGCCCAGCCTTCTTGATACACCAAACACTTGCCATGTGGCCAATGTGGAAAACTTAACGGAAACGAATGAGGTCATGTTTCTGGTAAAAGTACAGATAGGTGTGTTGCCCGTGAGCTCTGAGTGGAGCTTGCTACGGCACTGCCTTTTTAGTGTTCCAGTTAATTGGCTCGGGCAACCTGATTACTTGTCCAGACAGTAACCACACAAGATGTCCAAGAGATAATCGTGCATTTCTGAGAGTCTTAGGGCAAAGTCTGCCTCAGACTAACCCATCACTTTGTTAATATGATTTAACCCCACAGATCTGAAAATGCTGTCAAGGTTATCCAAAAAACTACATCAGTTTGAATGACAGCTGCCCATTCTGAATGAAAGCCAAACATAGCCACAGAGGGAAGACAAATTTGCTCCACTCATCCCAAATGATTTTTACCAGTCAGCGTCCATGCCTTTATCTGGGAGACTATGAAACAAAATTACATAGATCCTAAAAATCATTCTTGATGAACAGGTCTTGGGCCATTACAGATCAAAGGGTTTGGCTATAGTGGAAAGTAACAGTGCTTTTCACTTGGAGGCACTTAATAAATGTTGAATCCATATTGTTGTTGAATTTCTGAAACCATTTATTCTGAAAATCTGGAAGGTATTGCACATTACAGCAGTCTTTTGTACATGTCTAGTGTTTGGGGAGTTGGCTCAGAGTGGAAATAAAATAAGAATTGGCCTCCCTTCCTGTTGTAGTTTAAAGCATATTGAAAAGCCAGTGCAAGAATTATTTCTTGCATTTACCTGTAATAACCAAACTTATACTCAGGACCAGTAGGTATTAATGAAGCAAAAGGTGCCATCAAAGGCATGGGAAAATAGGTGTAACCCAGGGAGCAGACCTGTTTGAGCATGTGGGAATTTAAGCCTAGTGTGGCAGAGTAGAAATTGTAGCAGCTAACCCCATTGGAAGCCATATACATTCCAAGTTCAAGTCATCTACAAGGCAGCAACACCAGAGTTGGTTCTGGCTATTCAATACCTTCCCAATCTCAGAAATGAGATTGAGTGGAATGGAATATAAGATCCTTGAGGGCAAACATTATTTCATTTTTGTCTTTGTATTGCTAGCACCTATCAACCCCTAGTACATAGTGTTCAATAGATGTTTCTTGGATTGAAAGCAATATGAGGGGGATAGGTGTAAATTTCAGGGAAGAGGATATACCAGAATTGACCTTGAATTTGATTAAGGCTAGGGTCAGGATGATGCCACTCAGAACATTTTTTAAAAACATATTACTCTCTAGCCTTTCCACTGTCTGAGTTGCAATCTGGTCTTTGGTTAGGTATAACAGAACTGTTACTGGAGGGCATGAGTGAGGTTTTTTGTTTTTGTTTTTGTTTTTTTTTGTTTTTTAGTGAGGCAATTGGGGTTAAGTGACTTGCCCAGGGTCACACAGCTAGTAAGTGTTAAGTGTCAGAGGCCGGATTTGAACTCAGGCATTCCTGACTCCAGTGCGGTGCTCTATCCACTGCGCCACCTAGCTGCCCCAATGAGTGAGGTTTTCTTAGGGGAAGGTGAGTGGTAGTCACATACAAAAACGTGCATGTATACATTTTCCTCAACAAGAGTCTCAATTGCATACAGGAAATGCCTTACTGTAGGGGAATAAAGCCCACAAACAATAATTTACTAATAAAACACAAACATCATTTCCCACAGAGTTAAATAAGAATCATGTCCTACTTATCTGGCCAAGTAGATATTGAATACACATGAGATAATGTCAGCAGAGAGCTTTGGCCCCCATTCAAAGAAAGGATCTGGACTAAATGTTAACCTTTGCATATTATTGATGGCAATTATTACTGTAACAGGTAAAAATCCCACTATAGCAAACATCATGACAAAAGGTTTTTCTATAGAGCAAAGATACTTTTATATTCCTAGTAAGTTATCTGTAGAAATAGTGCTTTGCTGACTAGGTTATAAAGAATGCTTATGGAGAAAAATTCTATACCGTGAATGCTTTCTCTGGTCATTGTCCAGAACCTTTCATGAAAGCATCCAACTCTGTGTGCTTTACCTGCCAGGCAACAAGCTGTAACTATTTAAGTCTTTCATAGTTTACTATCTAGTTACTTACAAGTCCTCCAGGTCTAGAGCAAATACCTCTAAGATTAGATTTTTCGCCTGTTTCTTCTTATTAGGCCACTATTTTCCTTTTTCTCAGACTAGCAATCTTTAAATCATTTTTAACTCGTCTCCCTCCTTTATCCCTTCTATTTTATTATCTCTTTGAAAATGTAATATAAAACTTATTCCTATGTTAGCCATATTTAAAAAGAAAATACAGACCAAAACAAAACAAAACAAATTCAACAAGTTTTAAAAAGTATGCTTTAGGGGCAGCTAGGTGGTGCAGTGAATAGAGCACCAGCCCTGGATTCAGGAGGACCTGAGTTCAAATCCGGAATCAGACACTTAACACTTACTAGCTGTGTGACCCTGGGCAAATCACTTAACCCCAATTGCCTCACACCGCCCCCCAAAAAAGTATGTTTTGATCTGGTTCTGTTCACTTCACTTTAACTCAATTCATGTAAGTCTTTTCAGACTTTTCTGAAAGCATATCATAATCATATACCACAATGTGTTCAGCCGTTCCCTAGTAGATGAGCATCGCCTCAATTTCCAATTCTTTACCACCACAAAATAACTGTTATGAATATCTTTGTACATATAGATCTTTTTTCTTTTTTCTCTGATCACTTTGGGGTACATACCTGTTGGGGGTATTGCTGGGTCAAAGGGTCTGCATAGTTTTATAGCCCTTTGGGCATAGTTCGAAAATTCTTTCCAGAATGATTGATCAGTTCACAACTCTACCAAGAACACGTGTCCCAATTTTCCCACATCCCTTTCAACAATGATCATTTTGTTTTCTGTCATAGTAGTCAATCTGATAGGTTTGAGGTGGTGCCTTGTTGTTTTAATTTGTATTTTTCTAATCAATAGTGATTTGGAACATTTTTTTTCTTATGACTATAGATAGCTTTGATTTCTTCTTCTGAAAACTGTCTTTGACCATTAATCAATTCAGGTTTGACTTGTATTCTTATAAATTTGACTCTATTCTTTACATATTTGAGAAATGAGGCCTTTGTCAGAGAAATTTGCTGTAAAAATGTTTTTCCGGTTTTCTGTTTTCCTTCTAATCTTGACATTGTTTTTTTTGTATAAAATTTTTAATTCAATGTAATCAAAATTATCCATTTTACATACTGTAATGTTCTCACTCTATTGTTTAGTCATAAATCTTTCCCTTACCCATAGATCTGACAGATAAACTATTCCATGCTCCACTAATTTGTTTGCTTATGTTATTATGCTTTATGTCTAATTCATTAATTTATTTTGACTTTATCCTGCTGTACTATATGAGATGTTGGTCTATGCCTATTTTCTGCCAAATTGCTTTCCAGTTTTCCCCCAATTTTTGTCAGATATTGAGTTCTAATCACAAAAACTTGTATCTTTGTGTTTATCAAACAGTACATTACCATGGCTAAGCCACCTTTCTTCACATTTTTCCATTGTTTCCCTTGATATTCTTGACCTTTTCTTCTTCTAGATGAATTTCGTTATTATTTTTTTCTATCTCTATAAGATAATTCTTTGGTAGTTTGATTGGTATGGCACTAAATAAGAAAATTAATTTGGACATCATTGTTATTTTTATTATATTGGTTCAGTCTACCCATGAGCAATTAATATTTCTCCAATCATTAGGTATGTAATGTAGCTGCCCTACATTAATTCTTAAGGGATCTGTGATTTCATTGGTGTGGGCACAGCCCTTCTATGTCTCTGGAGGTTTGGTTTCATGAGTCTCTGTAACCAAATCACTTCATCACCTACTACCTAATTGTGTGAATTTTGTAATTGTGTTCATATAGTTCTTGGGTTTGCCTTGACTGGTAGACTCCCAATTACTGTCTGAAATTATTTTAAATGGAATTTCTCTTTTTATCTGTGCCACTACATTTAAAAGAAAGAGTCCACATAAGATTTTCAATTGATCTTCCCTCTCTGGCAGATGTCATGGAATCCTCAGTATCGAAGCTCAAAGTTTCGCCATGTCTTTGGCAAACCCGCCACCAAAGAGAACTGCTATGACTGTGTGCCCATCACCAGGAGTGTCCACGACAACCACTTCTGTGCTGTTAACCCCCACTTCATTGCTGTCGTGACAGAATGTGCTGGAGGGGGCGCCTTCCTGGTCATTCCAATACATCAGGTAACAAGGCCCATCAATCCTATCAGTGGTTGATGCCACAGCATTATGAACACACGGTGCCCTGACTCTCACTGTTACCCTGAATCTACATTTTTCCTCCAACTCAGGCTCCCTAAAGTCCTCTCCATGTTCTAAGCCAGTCCATTGTGACCTGTTATCCCTCTTTGGCCATAGCAACTTCTCAGGCCTCTAAAGTTACGTTCCATCTACTCAGTTTGTATCATGAATGTGCCTATTTATTTATATACTGTCTCCTCCACCACAATGTAAGGCCCTTGATGGCAGACTGTTCAAGCCTTTCTTTGTCTCCCTGGTGTTTAGCACATAGCTAGCACCTAATAAATGCTTATTAATTAACTGATCCATATGCCATATGGGGATAGCACATTGGGGAGCATTGTCTCTATACATATTCCTAGTCATATAGGGGTAGCTTGATATATGCAGTGGGAAATTCTGTGGTCTAGAACAGTGGAGTCAAACTCAAGAAACACAGGCTACTTATCCAAAATAAGGATCCCTGAGGGCCACATATTGACTTAGTTTTAAGATGTAATGTTATCTCTGTTTTATTCAATTTTTATTTATTTTGTTGAATATTTCCCAACTGCATTTTAATCTGCTTTGGCCTGCATCCAAGAGTGTTTCCAGCTGATGTGGCCTGCAGGCCTTAGGTTTGACACCCCTGGTTTAGAACATGACAGATATTATAGAGAGTGAATTGATTTATGGGCTATTCTGTTCAGGATTCTCTTACCAAAACAAGTTCCAAGTTCAGGGTGGCAGCTAGGTGGCACAGTGGATAAAGCACCGGTCCTGGATTCAGGAGGACCTGAGTTCAAATCTGGTCTTAGACACTTGACACTTACTAGCTGTGTGACCCTGGGCAAGTCACTTAACCCTCATTGCCTCACACACACACACACACACACACACACACACACACACACACAAAGAGACAATATATCAGGGCATGGTTGTTCTCCCTGCTCTCAAACTTAAAGACTAGGTATACTCCCAGGTTCTCCCAGTAGTCATGGCATAGTTCTGTCCTTCAGAAGTTTATCTACTCACCTAGAATTTCTGTACTCCTGAAATAACAGGTCTGGTCCAAACAATTATAGTCATAACATCTAAAAGGCTCTCCCCATAATGATGATGCTATGTATACAAATGAAGATTATTATCTCCATTTTACAGAAAAGGAAACTGAGACTTAGAATATGTGATCACATGGATAGCAAATGCAAGAGATAGAATTTGAACTAAAGTCTTTGGACTCTAGGTTCAGTATTTAGTGAAAACACTAAACAACATTTTTTCAAACTACAAATAAATTTTAATTGATTTTAATGTCCTGGCAGTACTACTTTGGGACTAATGAGTTGCAAAAGGGTACAGCATCCTGTGTGGAAACAAGACTCCCTTTTATTTTTCCTAAACTTAATCAAATTTCCCTGAGCTTCACCTCATCCTAGATTTCCTTGATAAATTAATTAAACATGGAATATAGGCACAAACAATCACTGTCTTTGAAAGACTGTTGAATGAAAAGTACTTTTTATTAAAGTTACAAACTTATATTAATTATTTTTTTTATGAGGCAATTGGGGTTAAGTGACTTGCCTAGGGTCACACAGCTAGTAAGTGTAAAGTGTCTGAGGCCGGATTTGAACTCAGTTCCTCCTGAATCCAGGGCAGGTGCTTTATCCACTGCACCACCTAGCTGCCCTACATTAATTCTTAAGGGATCTGTGATTTCATTGGTGTGGGCACAGCCCTTCTATGTCTCTGGAGGTTTGGTTTCATGAGTCTCTGTAACCAAATCACTTCATCACCTACTACCTAAACTTCAGATGGTAATCCTTGCCACAATTTACTCATCTGGTTCTCAGATTACAGACATAGAGTCTACCACCAGTCAGATCCTTTCCAGCTTGGGAAGATCTGCCCATGCTTGAACTCCAGTGCTATGGTCTTTAAGAACCCCAGGTCAGCATTTAGGTAATAACAACTGGTCATTTGTTTGTATTGTGTTTTCTAATTGCAAAGCACTTTTATATGAATTATCTCAGTGTATCCTCACAACAATCTTATGAGGAAGGTAGTATAACTATTACTCTCTCAGTTTACAGATGATGAAACTGAGACTCAAATGAATTGAGCACTTTGCCCATGGT
The DNA here is from genome assembly GCF_019393635.1 of Dromiciops gliroides. Taxonomy (NCBI): domain Eukaryota; kingdom Metazoa; phylum Chordata; class Mammalia; order Microbiotheria; family Microbiotheriidae; genus Dromiciops; species Dromiciops gliroides. Next base: position 616,583,133 of record NC_057861.1, on the reverse strand, counting down.
CGCACAAACTAATAAGCTGGGACTCTGACCCAGCTCTTCTAAAGTATAAAGTGTCTAAAGTAGAGAGTCTTGGGAGGAGCCTCCCCAAAGATAGAGAACCTCAGGAGAAACAGGAAAATTACTGAATGACCCAAAATGAAATTCTGACATCTTCAAGATCAAATCCTTTTCAATTGTTTATTGTAATGAAATGTCTGTTTCTGCCTCACCAGTCTGTTCCCAGCGCCGCCCCCCCTGCAAAAAGCATCTCAAAATAATGTATGTAGTCATACAAAGAATATTCCCTTTTATATGCCTTGCATAGATAGTAACACTTTTAACCTTTAGACAACTCTTTTCTTTAAAAAGAAAAGCATTTTGTAAGATAGAAAAGGCAGGGAGGGGCAGCTAGATGGCACAGTGGTTAAAGCACCGGCCCTGGATTCAGGAGTACCTGAGTTCAAATCCAGCCTCAGACACTTGACACTTACTAGCTGTGTGACCCTGGGCAAGTCACTTAACCCCCTATTGCCTGCAAAAAAAAAAGATAGAAAAGGCAAGTATTATTATCACTATATTACATATGGAACAACTTAGACTAGGAGTTGATTAGTGACTTTCCCATGTTCACACAGTAAGTATCAAAGCTAGGACGTTGTTGTTGCTGTTCAGTTGTTCAGTTGTGCTCAACTCTTTGTGACCCCATGAACCATAGCACTCCAGGTTCTTCTATCCTCCACTATCTCTCTAAGTCTGTCCAAACTCATTTTTGTTGTTTCCATGACACTACCTGTCCATCTTGTCTTCTGTCATCCCCTTTTTTTGGCCTTCAATATTTCCCAACATCAGGGTCTTTTCCAATGAGTCTTGTTTTCTCAGCTTCAGTATTTGACCTTCCAGCCCAAAGCTAGGACTGTAACCCAGAATTTTTCATTTCTGATAGCTTTCCATTATCTCCTCAGAATAGGACAAAGGCAGTTCTGCTTCTAAGTAAAATATCCAGATGCTGGGAGAGTCGGCTGCCCACTTTCCATTTTTACTCTAGATACTCTTGGGAATATCTGGTTTAGCCAGATCTCATGCCAAGCAAAGCAAGGAAACCATGTGTGCTGGTTGAGATAGTTTTCAAATAGTTGAGGGTTTTTTAACTTTATTATCAATCCTAAAGATTCTAAAATAGAGGTAATGATGGAATACATTCCAGGCACGGAAGACAACTTGTACAAAGGTACATAGAGAAGAAAATGGAATGCTTATATTAGGGAACAGAAAGCAAGTCCATTAGGTTGAAGAATAGGGAAATGAAGGGCAGGAATGTGAAACAAGCCCAGAAAGGGAGACTGGAACCAAATGGTGAAAGGTTCTAAATGCCAAGCTAATGTCTCTTTCTTTTCTAGAGACAATATAAAACCACAGATTGTACTTGAGTAGAAGAGTGACATGGTCAGATGCACTTTAGGAATATCAATTTGGCAGCTCTGTGGAGGATGGATTGGAGAAGAGAGAGACTAAAATCTAGAAGTTGATTTGTGAGGCTATTGTACTAATCTATCTAAGAGATGATGAGAGTGGTGGTCGTGTGAGAGGAAGGAAGAGGAAGGATTATAGGATATGTTGTGGAGGTTAAAATGACAAGACTTGGGACAGCTAGGTGGCGCAGTGGATAGAGCACCGGCCCTGGAGTCAGGAGTACCTGAGTTCAAATCCAGCCTCAGACACTTGACACTTACTAGCTGTGTGACCCTGGGCAAGTCACTTGACCCCAATTGCCTCACTAAAAAAAAAAAATGACAGGACTTGAATTATGATCAAACAAGGGGGTAAAGGAGAAAGAAAAGTTAAGGATGATATTAGAATTGCAAACCTGGGTTCTTGAAATCAGCTGGGTTTTTTCCAAAGTAAATCATCCATGCCAGAGACTGTGAGGGGCATGTGTAACCTAGAGAAGTGAAGAAAGGAATTCTAGGCAGGGGAAACCAAAAGGAGAAAAAGCTTTCTGGTGGCATACTTGGAGAAAATAGAAGAGTTTGGGTTCATATAGTGGAGTAAGGAGAGTTAAATTTGTAGAGAATCTCAAATACTAGGCTAAACAGGCTAAACCTTATCCTTTGAACAATGGAGAATAATTAATGGTTTTTTGAACTAGGGAGTAACATGTTCTAAGTGGTGTTTTGGAACAGTATTCCCACAGTACTGTATAAGAAGGATTGTTGTTTGTCCTTTCTTGAAGAGGACCGTGACATCAGGGTGATGTCATGATTTGCAGTGAATTGGATTTTTAAGTAAGGGAGGGGTGTGCAAAGTTACCAGCCTCACTCTCTCCTTCAGAACCATCTGTGTCCAGTGGCAAGACTGGACAACTGGAGATGGCCCTAGATGTTTTAAGGCAATTGGGGTTAAGTGACTTGCCCAGGGTCACACAGCTAGTAAGTGTCTAAGGTCACATTTGAACTCAAGGTCTTCCCAACTTCAGGACCAGTGCTCTATCCACTGTGCCACCTAAATTGCCCCATAACAAGGATAGATGGGGTCAGGGAGGGAAGCTCCAGAAAGGGAGATCAATTGACCTTTGTAATAATCCCAATGTGATTTTGTATGTGATCACAAAACATAAATTATGTAACAACAGAGGCTGTTATTTCTGTACTTTGTTGAATTATACTATGATTGAAAATCATAAACTTCACTATACAACCAACCCTTGGACTGTGGAATCAAATGCTGAGCTCCTAAAATAATTCTCAGAGTGACCCGATGTCCTAGAGTTGGAAAAGAACCTAGACATACTCTAGTCCAAATGCCAACTAAAGAGTTCATCTCCTCTACTGTAGCACTGATGGATAATCATCTAACCTTTGCTTGAAGAAAATACTCACTACATGTCAAAGTAAACTATTCCATTTTTTGAACAACCATTATTGATAAGAAGCAATTGCCTTGGTGCAGTGGATGGAGCACCGGCCCTGGAGTCAGGAGTACCTGAGTTCAAATCTGGCCTCAGACACTTAACACTTACTAGCTGTGTGACCCTGGGCAAGTCACTTAACCCCAATTGCCTCACTAAAAAATTAAAAAAAAAAAACAATTTCCTATTTAAAAAAAAAAAGAAGCAATTGCCTTTATTGAGCCATAACAGGCTTCCCTATAACTGTTACTTGATCCTAACTATGCCCTTTAAATTCACAAAGAACAAGTAATTCCCATTTCACATCATAACCTTTAAAATGTTGAAGACAAGGGGGCAGCTAGGTGCCGCAGTGGATAAAGCACCAGCCCTGGATTCAGGAAGACCTGAGTTCAAATCCAACCTCAGATACTTGACACTTACTAGCTGTGTGACCCCTGGGCAAGTCACTTAACCTTCATTGCCCTGCAAAAAAAAATGTTGAAAACAAATGTCATGTTCCCCCTAAATATTATCTTCTCCAGGTTAAACCTCCCCAGTTTCTTCAATCAATATTGAACATAAAAAGGAAGTAATAAAAATGTCATTGAAATATCTGCTATATATATGAAAAACAACTTAAAGTTGAGAGAAAATATTGAAGTATGATTAAAATACTTCCTTATTAGAAAGAAATCCTTTGTTCTTCCATCTCCCATCAATATTTGCCACATGTCTAAGCAGTCTTTTAGTGTATTTGTTCAAAGGATAAAAGCAAGCTATCCAAATCTTAGAAGATAAAAGCCATATTCTAAAACATACACAGAAAAAAATCAAAAGCAACTTTTTCCTTCAGAAAATACCCATTATATGTAACTAAAACTAAACTGAAGGTAGGCACAAGAATATATATGTATACATATGTATGTATATATATATATATGCAGAATAAATATAAAGAGAATAAATCCAAATAAATTTAAAGTAATTAAATACAAGGTAGTTAAAAAGGGAGTACTCTTGCAGTTGAGAGTATCAAGTCTTTACATAGAAGGTCAAGAGAGGGATTCCATGAGGCAGAGGTATGAATTCCTATTCCAGACTTCAGGAAAGTACAAAGGCATGGAGAAGGGAAATGAATTGTCATGTGTAGTAACGGAGGGTAGGCCAGTTTGGTTAGATTGCAGAATTGGGGAGGGGGCGATAATATCCAATGACACTGAAAAGATAGCATGGGGAAAGGTTGTGAAGGGATTTAAAAGCTGAACATGGGAATTTATAGGTGATTCTAGAGGGAAGAGAAAGCCCCTGGAGTTTATTGAATAGGGGAATGATTTGGTCAGATCTATACTTAAGGAAAATTTCTGCGAGTATTGTCTAGAATGGACTAAAGTGAGTAAAAGAGTGACCAAAGAGAAGTGAAACAAGGAAACTAAGGATTACAGGGTGGGTTGGATATGAGAAATGTCATAGAGATAGAAACGGCAAGATTTGGCAAATGATTGGATATATGGAGTGAGGAAGGGTGATGAGAAAAATAGCAGTACCTTTTCTAGAAATAGCAGAGTTTGGGAAAGGAATGGGTTGGGGGGATAATGAGTTGTTTGGGGAATGTTGAGTTTGAAATATCTCTAGAATATCTGATTTGGAATTTCCAATTAACAATTGATGATGCAGGATTAAAGCTTGGGGGGTGGGGACGGACTGTTGCTAGAAGGATGGATCTGGGAATCACCTGCATTAGAGATGCTAATTAAAACCAAAGGTATGGGGTGGCTAGGTGGCGCAGTGGATAGACCACCGGCCCTGGAGTCAGGAGTACCTGAGTTCAAATCCGACCTCAGACACTTAACACTTACTAGCTGTGTGACCTAGGGCAAGTCACTTAACCCCAATTGCCTCACTAAAAACAAACAAACAAACAAAAAACAACAACAACAAAGGTGTGCTTGAGCCAGCTTGAACTGGATGGTGAAAGCTGATTGTTAAATTTTCAGTGTGAGTATTTACACTTTAGAAATCAGCAAATACTACAAATCAGGGTTTTTGTTGTCTATTGTCTAGACTTTAGAAAATTATGAAGAAAATGTTTAATGCACATTTAACTTAAAAGTGTGACGTGCCTACATTTATTTCTGAGACAGATAGTTATTAAGCATTTACTAGCACACTGCTGATTGAATTCATGGAAACATATGAGGTCGCCAGGAGAAAGAATGTAGAGAAGAGTAGGGAGCAGAGGACAGAACTTTGGGAGACCACTCAAAGTTAAGGTGCATAATTAGGATGGTAAATAAACAAAAGAGATTGAGAAGGAGCTCTTAGATACATAGGAAGAGAACCAGGAAAGAGTAGTGTCATGAAAACCCAGAGAGAAGAGACTATCCAGGTGAAGAAGATGGTCAGCATTGTCAAATGCAGCAGATAGTTTGAGAAAGTCAAGGACTTGGGGGGCAGCTAGGTGGCACAATGGATAAAACACCGGCCCTGGATTCAGGAGGTCCTGTGTTCAAATCCAGCCTCAGGCACTTGACACTTACTAGCTGTGTGACCCTGGGCAAGTCACTTAACTGTCATTGCCCTGCCAAAAAAAAAGAAAGAAAGAAAGAAAGAAAGAAAGAAAGAAAGAAAGAAAGAAAGAAAGAAAGAAAGAAAGAAAGAAAGAAAGAAAGAGAAAGTCAAGGACTGAAAAATATCAGATTTGGCAATTAAGAGATCATTGGTACTTTGAAAAGAGCAGTTTCAGTTACATGTTTGGTCAGAAGCTAGATTGTAACAGAATCTTATTAGCACATGCTTTTAAATATATCAACTGTTTATTCATGCTGGATTTGGAGTCAGAAACACCTGGATTCAAATCCCACTTCTGATACTAGATGTGGGACTCAGGACAAATCATTTAATTTCTCTGAGCATCAGTTTCCTCATCTGTAAAATAGAGTTAATAATAGCAACAACTTCATGGGGTTCTTGTGAGGATCAAATGACATAATATATGTAAACTGCTTTATAAACCTTAATATGAAATGTAAATGTTAGCTAGAATTAGAATTGCTATTTTATCTTCCCCAAGACATTGTTCCAACTGATATATGAGATGAGATGAGATGAGATGAGATGAGATGAGATGAGATGAGATGAGATGAGATGAGATGAGATGAGATGAGATGAGATGAGATGAGATGAGATGAGATGAGATGAGATGGTATGAGATGGTATGAGATGGTATGGTATGATATAACTTGTACTACCAGTATTGATCTTGTCCCCAACACTGGTATTTTAAAGGGTTCCTACTCTGTGAGATTGTCTCCACAAAGTTCTATTGAATTCTCAACTTGATGGAGGGTTTAATTGATGGGTACTACAATCTTTAAGGGTTATTAGCCCATCAAAATATAATTTGTGAGCTTGGCCACATATTATCACATTTTTATGCATAATCTTTTGTAACTAAAGCTATTTTTATTTTATTTTGATTTATTGGAATAAAATAAGCATTTCCATAACATAGTATAATAAAAAGATGTTCCCATGAAACTATAAATCTATTATGTACAACTTACTATTCCTTTTAAATATACAACATCATTATCATGTAAATTTCTTTTTCTTTTTTTCCCTTTTTTCTTTCCCCCCCTCCCCAGAGATGGCCACCAAGAGGCATATATAAATATATGTATATATAATATATGTAGGGGCAGCTAGGTGGCACAGTGGATAGAGCACCGGCCCTGGATTCAGGAAGACCTGAGTTCAAATCCGGCCTCAGACACTTGACACTTACAAGCTGTGTGACCCTGGACAAGTCACTTAACCCCAATTGCCTCACTGAAAAAATATATATATAATATATGTAAAATTATTCTATACACACTTCTATTTATCAGTTTTCTCTGTATGCAGATCACATTTTTATTCATATGCTCTTTGTGGTTAATTTGGGTATTTGTAATAGTCAAAATAACTTAGTCACTCAAAGTCCTTCTTAACACAGTACTGCAATTACTGTATATAATGCTCTCTTAGTTCTGCTCATTTCACTCCTCATTATTTCATGCAAGCCTTTCCATGTTTTTCTAAGATCATTGAGCTCATCATTTCTTATAGCACAGCTGTACTAGAGTACAATCATATACAATCACAATCATATACCACAACTTGTTCAGCCATTCTCCAATTGATAGCCATCCCTGTAATTTCCAGGTCTTTGTCACCACAAAGAGAGCTACTATAAGCATTTTAGAACATATAGGTTCTTTTCCTTTTTCCCTAAACATCTTTAGAAATAGACCTAGGGTCTATTGCTGAGTTAGCCCTTTGATGATCCAAGAACTCTTAATAAAGGTGGATAACTTTAAAAGCCTATCTGATGAGCTTCGATTCCCTTTGTTCCTTTGTTTTGTTTAGATTTGTAACCCTATAGTCACAGATGGCTCCTTCACTCTGGACATGATGTAGCATGGAGTATATTGAACCCCAAGTCAGAGGAGTTGGGTTTCTCATTCCCAGTTCCACCACTTAGAAGCTGGGTGATTTGGGGCAAGTCACTTAATTTCTCTAAACTTCCCATTCCTTTTCTATAAAGAGAAGCATTGAATTAGGTTATCTTTAAGGTCCATTCACTCTTGAAACAGCTGGAGCCTATGATCTATAAAGTAGCGATAATACTATTTAATACTATTTGCAATTCTCAACCAGAGACTGTTGCCAGGATCAAATAAGATAATGTGTGTAAAGTGCTTTGTAATCATGAAGCCCTGTAGAAATATGAGCTGTTGTTATCATAATATAATTATCATATAAAAAGTCCCTATCCCCTCTGGAGATTTCCTTGACAAAGGCATGATTAGGATGGACAGTAGAGGGCACAGAGGTAATTGGTCCAGGCATAGCTCTTGTTCTATAGGCAAGATGAGGGATGAGACAGAAGCCAAAGCAACCTCTTTCTCTTCCTCCCCTTTCCCTAGCCACTGACCCATTGCTAGAATTCCATTCCCCTATACAATTCAAACTTTTTGAGACAGGGTACAGTTTCATTTTCCCCTCTGTATCCCCTGGCATATAGTAGGCACTTAATAAATGCATGTTGATTTATTGTTTGACCCAAAACATTGATTATGTCTTATGAACGGATGTTAGGACCTTATGATATATGTAGCTATGTATGCATTCCTTCTGTTGTTGTTGTTGACTTTTTTTGTTGATTTAAGAAAAAAATTTTGTTAATTTTATTTATTTATTTATTGTTACATTTTAAGTTCCAAACTGTCTCCCTCCCTCCCTACCCTGCACTAGAGAAGGCCACTATTTAATGCAGATTTATAAGCATATATAAATCCATACTATGAATACTTCTTTATGAGTTCTTTCTCTGGGGGTGGATAGCATCTTCCTTCATAGTTCCTTTAGAGGTGATTTGAATATTTATAGTACTCAGAATAACTTGGTTGTTCACAATTATTTTTCAAACAGTATTCCTCTTACCATTTAGTTTTACTTACTTCACTTTTCATTATTTCCTGCAAGTCTTTCCATGTTTTTTCTAAAATCAACCAGCTCATCATTTCTTACCGCACAGTAGTATTCCATCACAATCATATACCACAACTTGTTTAGCCATTCCCCAACTGATGAATGTCCTCTAAATTTCCAGTTCTTTGCTACCACAAAGAGGGCCACTATAAATAGTTTAGAACATATATATTCTTTTCCTTTTTTCCTTGATCACCTTGGGAAATAATAGTGGTATTAATGTTTTAGAATTCTCTGGGCATAATTCCAGATTTCTCTCCAAAATTTTTGGATCAGTTCACAGTTGTACCAATAGTATGTTAGTATACCAATTTTTCTCCATCCCCTTCCACATTTGTCATTTTCCCTCTTATCATTTTAGTCAATCTGATAGGTATGGGATGATATCTCGAAGTCATTTTAATTTGCATTTCTCTAATCAATAATGATTTAGAGCATCTTTTTATTTAAGTATATATAGTTTTGATTTCTTCATTGAAAAACTGTCTCTTCATATCCTTGGAACATTTATCAATTGGGGAGTGACTCATATTCTTATAAATTTGAGATGTTAAACATTTATACAAGAAACTGTCTATAAAGTGGCTATGTGTTTCTAAGTTCTATGTCTTTGGAAAAGATAAGGCTTCCCTGATTCTCAGGAACTCCCCCTCTTCTCCATCCACTACTGATGAATGGAAGGCCTTTAGGAGCAAATAAAGAAAGTAACCTGACTTTCCCTAATCCTCGGTGGTCATGCCATCAATACCTCGTGACTGGGTTCCAGCCCCAGCTTCTCCATCATTCATGTGGCCTGCTGTAATGCCCCAATTTCTCAGTGATAAAAGGACTCCTTCTATTTCAAGTTTCCAGTAGCTGTCAGACAAGATAATAGTCCCTCTGGGGTTCTTTAAACCCTTTACACCATATGGAATACCCATTATGCCCACTAATGCTATATTGTACTAATAGCTTTATTGTGTATCTGAGAAGAGATAGAGATCATTATGGATCTTCCTTGATGTATGTGAGCATTTCATTCTACTGGGAATTAAAATAGTTGGAAGGCTAAAACATTTCTTACTCCCTTTCACATAAAATAGGGATCAGCTATGTAATACTAAGATTAGGAGGAGGGTGGGGCAGGGGATGAGATGTGTTGAGTCAGTATTACTGTTTCCTTTGTGTTTAGCACTAAGAATACTAGTTTTTGCACTTTGGTCCAAAATAACTCCGAGTATTGGAAACTGCAAAAATGTTCTTCCATGGCCCCATCCCTTCTCCCTTCAAAATATGTCTTTAGGGGGCGGCTAGGTGGCGCAGTGGATAGAGCATCGGCCCTGGAGGCAGGAGTACCTGAGTTCAAATCCAGCCTCAGACACTTGACACTTACCAGCAGTGTGACCCTGGGCAAGTCACTTGGCCCCCACTGCCCCGCAAAAAAAAAAAATAAAAAATGTCTTTACCAGGGTTCTTTACATTGAAGATAACCCTGAAGTACATTCTTCCATTCTAATCTCAGGGCCTTCCCTGTTCTTATTCTCAGAAGTAAAGATAGACCTGTATTTATTGACCCAGATTCCAGGGTTTATAATTCAAGGACTCTCAGACTCAAGGTCTAGATTTTTCAAAAAATAAACACTGAAGCTTCCCCTCAACACATCTGGATGGGGGCTAGTGAGATAAGAGTGTCCACAGTAGCATCCGCCATTGCAAACTCTTTCAGCAGCACTCAGTAAAAATGGCTGATTTATATAAGCTTTATCCCCCGTGCATTTTCCTCATCAACCACATAGCATGAGGGTGAAGTGACAGGATGTAACATTTCTGCCATAAATAGCCTTACCCTGATGATGCTTTTAAGGCACTTAGCCACAAACATGCTTGAGTATCCATTGTGCCACTAACATTTTCCAATATCAACACTCACTGCTCAGAAACATCTCCAACCACAAAGTCATGACTGCTGGGTTTAGAGAGGGAAATGTTCTTTTCTCTACCTAGATGGTCACAAAGGAATAGAAGTTATTTGGCAGAGCCTCCATCACTTGAATTATGAATCCCCTTTATTTAAATGTGTTTACATCATTGTAGGGACCAGCTAAGCAGACTTGGGATGATTACTGGGCAAAAACTAAATGGAGGATTTTGTGGTAAGAGGGATGGCATGGGGCAATTGAGTTTATTAGATTTAATAGTAATGATGCTTCTGGATGTGGACAGTAGCCAATAGTGGCAGAATTGAGGACAAAGAAAGAGGCACCTTCTCATTTTTCATTGGCTCCTTTAAAATATGGTCTTTATATGAATGGAGGCACTCAGAACATCATATTTTCTATCTAAATGGACGTGATGTTCAGGAGATATATATGTAGTTCCTCTTTAAGAAAAAACTTACAATGAGTGATCCAGCCATTCTGGAGAACAATTTGGAACTATGCCCAAATGGCTATAAAACTGTGCATACCCTTTGATCCAGCAATACTACTGCTAGGTTTTTATCACAAAGAGATTTTTTTTAAAAAGGAAAAAGGAAAAAATACCTATTTGTACAAAATGTTTATAAAGTTCTTTTTGTGGTGGCTAAGAACTGGAAATCCAAGGGATGCCCTTCAATTGGGGAATGGATGAATAAGCTTTGATATACGATTGTGCTGGAATATTATTATTATGCTATAAGAAACAACAAGCAGGATGATTTCAGAAAAACCTGGACTTCCATGAACTGATGCAGAGTGAAGTGAACACAACCAGGAAAAACATTGTACACAGTAACAGCAGTATTGTTTGATGAAGAACTGTGAATGACTTAGCTATTCTCAGCTATATAATGATCCAAGACAATCCCAAAGGACTAATGATGAAGCATACTATCTGCTTCCAGAGAAAGAATTGATATTGTTTGAATACAGACTGAAGCATGTTTTTCACTTTTTTCCTTTCACTTTTTCTTTTATTCAAGTCTTCTTGTACAAAATGACTAATATAGAAACTTTTTACATGATTGCAACAGGTATAACCTATATCTGATTGCTTACCACCTCAGGGAAGGGGTAGGGGAAGAAGGGAAGGATAGAATTTGGAACTCAAAACTTTTTTTAAATGCCCATTAATTGGGGAATGGTTAAACAAGCTGTGATATATGATGGTGATGGAATATTCTTGTGCTATAAGAAATGACAAGCAGGATGATTTCAGAAAGACCTGGAAAGACTTGTATGAACTGATGTATAGTGGAATGAGCAGAACCAAGAGAACTTTATGCACAGAGACAGCAGTATTGTTTGATGAATTGTGAATGACTTAACTAATCTCAGCAATACAATGATCCAAGACAATCCCAAAGGACTAATGATAAAACATACAATCCACCTCCAAAGAAAGAACTGATATTGATTGAACACAGAGTGAAGCATGCATCACTTTCTTCCATTTTTTTTTATTCAAGTTTTCTTGAACAAAATGACATACGGTAATGTTTTATATAATTGCACATGTATAACCCATATCTGAATGCTTACTGCCTCAGGGAAGGGGGAAGAGAGGGAGGAAAAGAGGGATAAAATTTGGAACTCAAAACTATAAATAAAAATGTTTATTAAAAATTATAGCAAGGAACAAATTAGATAACATATGCAAAGTACTTTGCAAACCTTAAAGCATTATATAAATATTAGATACTATAATTATAAATAAAAATTAATTAAGAAAAAATTTAAATAAGTTTAAAACTTGTTTTAATACATAATTGGTGATAATAAAATTAAAAAGGGAGTAGTAGCAAATGTAAATAAGTTCCCTAAGTTCAAATTTGTGCTCAATTTTTTGAATTTCAAGTTTTTGGAAAAAAAATTTGAAAATTCCCTCTTTGATGGAAAATCAGTCAATTAACAGTGACCCTATATATGCCAGACCCTATATTAGACACTGAGGATAAGAGATAAACCTGAAACAATCCCTGCCCTAAAGTAGTTAATAATCTATCAAGGGAAATAGTATGTACATACATATATATATGAATGTGTGTACACATATACATATGTGTATGAATATATGTATATTACATATATGAAATAAACATATGCAAAAGAAATACAAGTAGACTTTTAGCAGGAGATATGGGCATTTGGAGGGATCAGGGAAATCCCCATGTAGAAGCTGACATTTGGGCCGAGCATTGGAGGAAACTAGGGATTCTAAAAAACTTGCAAGTGAAGGAGCACATTCCAAGCATGGACAGACTACACAAAGACATAAAAACAGGAACTGGATTGTTTGTTGAATGTATAAAGGGGACAGATGTGTAATCAGCCTGGAAGGCACTAGAAGGGTAAGTTGGAGCCAGATTTGTGAAGGACTTTAAATACCAACCATAGTAATTCGTACACACAGTTCTGCTCAAACGCTTGTTTTGAAAACGCGAATTTGTTCCAACACGATTGATGTATAGAGAACGATGTGAGCCCAAATGAGAATTTTGTGTTAGCTTGTGCATTATTTCGTCCTTTGGGAAACAGTGAGAAGAAACAGAAAATAGTACCACTTCACAATTTTTCATAAGATGCAATCTCTCCAACACACTCATTTCCACATGCAAACTTCAGGCCTTTTTCAAGGCAAAGTGCCATGTTTATTATATATTCTGACACAATAGGAACTGTAGGCTGAGAACTGATTTAACCCTCTTCCATCTGTCCACTTTCACCATGACTGAGGTCCAGGCCCCAAGTGGGCCTCACCAAGGTCACTCTCTCACCACAACTATTCAACTTGACCAATTTACATAATGTGAAAACTGGAGCACCAGACAACACTTATTTATCATAGTATTTATAGATTTCTTAACATTTAACATGTATAAAACTGTGCTATCATTTTTATCAGGTTCCTATCTTTCTTTTTTTTTCGTTGTTGTTGTGTCACTGAAGAAGTTTTTTAATGTTGTGACCCTAATCCTATTTTCCCCATAATCCCTGTGGTTTTTTGTTCATTTCTTTGTTTGTTTTTAGTGAGGCAATTAGGGTTAAGTGACTTGCCCAGGGTCACACAGCTAGTAAGTGTTAAGTGTCTGAGGCCAGATTTGAACTCAGGTACTCCTGACTCCAGGGCCGGTGCTCTATCCACTGTGCCACCTAGCTGCCCCCATCCCTGTGGTTTTTTATTGTGCAATTTTGCACACCAAGGAGATTTTTAGGAACACATATGTAGCATTCTAGCACAGAGGTATCAATCAGTGGCCCTTGCCATGTAATACCACATACAGTTTAGTGGTCTAGTTTCTGTTTGAGTTTGACACCACTGTTATAGAAAAACTGACTGCACTTTATTCGGGAAGCAGTCAGGAGTTTTATGGAGGTTTACTGAACAGGAGAGTGACCTGATTATACCTGTGCTTTGGGAATTCACTCTAGCAGTTTTGCAGAGGATAGATTTAGGAGTAGAGAGATACTTGAGGCAGGGAGACCAAAGAGGAAGTTATTGAAATAGCCTAGAGAAGAAGTGACAAGGGCTTGAATAGGTCATTTTGTTATGAGTGTGAGGAAGTGGATAGATTTGAGATTTGTTGTGAAGGCAAAAACCAAAAGAATTGGCAACTGATTAGACATAGGGAGTGAGGGAAATTTGAGTCAAGGAGGTTGTAAGATTGGCTGATTTGAAAAGATGGTGATACTCTAGACAGAGATATTATTGTAGTGGGGCAGCGGGGAGCAACCAAGAAGACCTATAAATATATCTCTATAATTTTTTTATGAGAATACTCCAATTTGTATCAAGGGTATCCACAACCAACCACATCTTCCTGGTCTCACAATTGAAAGAAAGGTATGGAAAATACAAAATCCAGCTGTAATTATTGTTTATTGGTTACAAAAAAAAATTCTTTAAAGGTTCCCCTTCAACTAGTGTCTTGTACATATATCAAAGTCATGCAAGCTTCCTTAATAGATGCAAACACAAAGATAACTTTGTTTAATAAATCCTCCTTAGGTCTGTGCAGCATATTTCATTAGGCTGTGTACCCAGAGAATTTTATATTTAGAAATAAATATTTATTGAATGCTCGACTATAAAAAACATTATTTTATTCATCAAACTAAAGAAACTAAAATATATCTAAACTTATTTTTAAATTAACAAATAAACTTTCAAAATGAGACAGAATAACATAATTTTTTGAGACATGGTGGGGGGTATACCTGATATATCTTGTACACACACTTATAGATCTTCTGAATAGTCAGTAGTAGTAAGAAAAGCTTAAAACAAGGGGCCGTATTTGCCAAAGTTATGCACTAAGGCCATGAAAAATGCCTTGCAGAAGTCTGATGTTTTTCATTTTGTCTTTGAATTCCTGGTCTTTTGCATAGAATAAATACTTAATAAATGGTTGCTGTCTTGAATTTGGATGGTTTAAGTCAAGGATCCTTTAAAATATTGAGATTCTCCAGGTTGTTCCTATGTGCAAAAGATATTGTGTTAATTGAATCAAGCCATGGAATATTATAATGCTTGTGCAGTGAGCGCCACAGTCATTCAAAAGATGTGTTTCCCTACCAACAAATGTGTCATATGCTCCAGACAAAAGACAGGCTCAGAAATATATTGGTAAATGTTTAACAGCCAGCTGTGGGGGTGGGGTAGGGAGAGAATGTGTTCAGGTCACACTTTTATGTTTAATCTGCATTATAAATATTTTCTCCATTGTTTTCTTAAGTGCAGACAGTCAACAAAATAATAAATGAAGCCCTGACTTGTATCATTTCTTACTGATTTCTGGGATGTAAATGTTCAGCTTAAAATTTAACAATCCACCCTCCTGAGCTGGTTCAGCTGGCTTCACCATATTCCTGGAGGGGGCCCACCTTGAAAAATCAAAATCACAGGTGACTCAAAGTACAACGTTACCCAAAATGACAAGGAAATAAAACAATCAGAAAAGGGAAGTAGGTATAGCAAAAGGTAGAAACAACAAATAGGTACCACATTGGTACCTACAAATAGGTACCACATTGGTACCTATAGGATGTCAGAAGGTCTATGTTACATTAGTTAGGCCTTCTACACAGGATATAAGGGAAGAAGTCATACTTTAAAGGACCTTACAAGTGTCTAGTCCAACACCTCCATTCTATGGAGGAGAAAACAGGATCCAACATAGGTTTCCCCTAGGTCATACAACCAGGGCTGGAATTCAAACCCAGGCTTCTGTCTTGAAATATAGTACACTTTCCATAACATCATACTTGAAAAATCCAGCATTTCACAGCAAAAGAAGTTATAGATGGGTTGCAATCTATACTAGTGAGGAAGCTAGGTGGTGCCATGTGCACAGAGCACTGGGCTGGGATGGCCTCAGGCACTTACTAGCTATATGATCCTGGGCAAGTAAGTCACTTAAGCTTTGTTTGCCTTGGAGGCAGCTAGGTGGCTCCATGGATTGAGCACTGGATCTGATCAGAAAGATCTGAGTTCAAATCCAGCCTCAGACACTTGACACTTACTAGCTGTGTGACCCTGAGCAAGTCACCTAACCTATTTGCCTTAGTTCCCTTAACTGTAAAATGGGGGTAATAATAGCACCCACCTCACAGGGTTATGGTTAAAAAGTGCTTTGGGGGAGAGCAGCTAGGTGGCACAGTGGATAAAGCACCAGCCCTGGATTTAGGAGGACCTGAGTTCAAATCTGGCCTCAGACACTTGACACTTACTAGCTATGTGACCCTGGGCAAGTCACTTAACCCTCTTTGCCCTGCAAAAACACACACATACACACACAAAGTGCTTATTACCTGGAACATGTTGTTGCTGTTGTTAAGTCATGTCTGGCTCTTCATGACCCCATTTAGGGTTTACTTGACAAAGATACTGGCCTGGTTTCCCATTTCCTTCAGCTCATTTTACAGATAAGGAAACTGAGGCAAGCAATTAACTGATTTGCCCAGAGTCACGCAGCTAGTAAGTGTCTGAAACAGGATTTTAACTCAGGAGATGAGGTTTTCAGACTCCAGGATTGGCACTCTATCCACTGTGCCACCTAGGTGTCTGCCTGGAACATAGTAGGTACTTAATAAATGCTCTTTTTTTCCTTCTGCTGCCCTTCCCTAGTGGAAGGAAATCACAGAAGCATGACCATAACTAAGTAATGTTGTGCCTGAAGCAAGAATGTGAAGTGGTATCCCCCTGACCCAATGGTTTTAACATGCTAAGGATAACAAAGGCATTGTTTTCTTCAAATGCCTCTTAGCTTTGCACCCACAGTTCTCGTTATGTCTCTTCATGTAAATACAAAAGTCAAAGGCTTTTACAGACTTTAACCCTGTTGCTTATCTTTCATTAATTATTTAATTAATTTCCCGATTCGCCAAACGGAAATACTAATTCTTGCAACCAAGTAACACTAATAATAGCTGATTATTTATATAATACTTGAGGTTTGCAAAGCATTCGGCATCAATTTTCTCTTTTGAACTTCACAAGAACAATGTGGGATAAATGCTACAGGTATTATCCCCATTTTACAAGTGAGGAAAGGGGCAGCTAGGTAGCCCAGTGGATAAAGTGCTGGCCCTGGATTCAGGAGAACCTGAGTTCAAATTCAGCCTCAGATACTTGACACTTACTAGCTGTGTGACCCTGGGCAAGTCACTTAACCCTCATTGCCCTGCCAAAAAAGAAAAAATAAATAAAACAAGTGAGGAAAATAAGGCTCAGAAAGAATAAATGACTTGCCAAGGGTCACACAGCTAGAATTTCTATGATGAAGGATTCTTTTTTTTCTTTTTCTTTTTCTTTTTTTTTGGGGGGGGAGGGGCAATGAGGGTTAAGTGATTTGCCCAGGGTCACACAGATAGTAAGTGTCAAGTGTCTGAGGCCGGATTTGAACTCAGGTCCTCCTGAATCCAGGGCCAGCGCTTTATCCACTGGGCTACCTAGCTGCCCCCTTAATGAAGGATTCAAACTCAGGTCTTCCTGACTTCAAGTAGAGCACTCTGTCCATTAATTATTTATTTATAAGCAACGAAACCATAAATAAGTCATTTAATCCATCTAGGCCTCTGTTTTCTCATCTGTCAAGTAGGGGTGATAATAGCACCTACCTCAAAGGGTTGAGGGGAGGATCAAATGAGATAATGTATGTTCACTTTGCAAAGCTTAAGGAGCTACATAAATACCAGCTTTTACTGTTATTACCTACAGTCCTTGATATTTACCATTTGTTCCAGGACTCTGAGAATACAGGGTTACTTTGGAAGGAACACAATTTTCAAACAGGTCATTAATAGTCAGGGACCAAATTAGCCATCATCCTGCTGTTATTAGTCAGAGGTTCAGAATGCTCAGATTGCATTTATCAAGGACAAAATTTTAAGCATAAATGCAACAATTTCTTTCCAATTATTTGTATCCATGTAGACAACCATACTGGATAATTCAAGACTGAGAAAATAAAATCCACTTAGAGGTCTGAATGCTCTTGTCTTGTAATTATATGAATAATTATGAAAACATCACTTCATTTGATACTGGATAGGTATTATTTATAAGCCTTGAATAGACTGTTCTGATGCCCTGTACTGGTAGGGTTCTGTAAACAGCCATCTTGTGGAAAGAAGTATTATAAATGGCATTTTCTTCCCCACTAGATGGGGAAAATGCTTCCAGGAGAGGTCTGGTCAGGTTCAATGTAGATATTTTTCTTATGCAAAATGAGAAAAAATAAGTAATGATCCCTGGAAACCCTCCTCTTTAAAAGTATTAGTGGAATCAGTGAGGAAATAGCTAGAAGAGAAGCTATGAACCTCCCCCAGTTTAGATAGATATTAAAACAAATATGGTAAAAACCTGAATTAATCAGAAGGCTTAGGGAATACAGTGTTCTGAATAGCTACATTTTCTGATGACGAAATGTTAACCAGAAATTCCTCTTGATTCCAACTCTTCTCATTAAAAATTCTTTCTAAAATGTTCAAGTTTACTTTCTTGAATTAGCAAGAATAGTGAGCAATCATAATTGAATTTTTGATGATCCTGGGAGTCGTAGGGCCTCAGCATCATCATTATGAAGATCAGAAATCATTGAAAAGTAATATAAATGTAGAAGATAGAATAGACTGTGTTGACCAAATCTCTTATTATAAGCTTATTTTGTCATCATTTCCCTCTTACTCATAAAAGTTGAACATGGGGGGGGAAAGTTTCAATTGAATTAGAGAACAAGGAAGGTGATAATCCCAAGGTACTCTTCTCTACTGAGATCACATCTGGGACTCTGTGTTCAGCTTGGGGCTTCCATTTTTAGCAAGAAATTGGCCAACTGAGGACTGCCAGAGAAAGGTGACAGTGATGGTAAGGGACTCAAAACCACACCATATTTGAATCAGTTGAATTCACTGAGATGCTTATTCAAGAGAAGACTTACAAAATACATGATAGCTGTCTTCTAGTATTTGAAGGATTGTCATATGGAGAAATATTTTTTCTTGCTTGGTTCCAATGGGCAAAATTAGGAGCAATAAGTAAAAGTTTAGAGGTACATAGCTACTCCATATTGGAGAAAACTTCCTATCAATAAAAGCTTCCCAAATGTAGAATGGACCTCCTCAGGAGGTAGTAAGTTCACCATCCTTGATGGTCTTCAAGCAGTAGCTTGAACCACCCATTTGAATAGGAATTCCTGCTCATTTATGGGTTAGACTAGATGACCTACCTTTTTGGCCATATCTCATATTACTCACCTCTACATACTCCAACCAAAGTAGATAAAATATCTCTCCCCTACCCTCATCTCAAATATGAACTGTGCTCTCTCATCTCTATGCCTTTGGTCACATAGTTCTCAATATCCAAAATGCCTTCCTTCCTCCTCATCTTACCTATCCTTGAAAGTCAAGTTTAGCCTATCAGACTGTGCATAACCTTTGATCCAGCAATACTATTCCTAGGTTTATATCCAAAAGGCATCCAAAAAAGAGAAAAGGACCTATTTGTACAAGTATATTTATAGCAGCTCTTTTTGTGGTGGCTAAGAATTGGAAATCAAAGGAATGCCTATCAATTGGGGAATGGCTAAACAAGTTGTGGTATATGATTGTAATGGAATATTATTGTGCTACAAGAAATGATAAGCAGGATGACTTAAGAAAAAACCTGGAAAGACTTACATGAACTGATGTATAGTGAAGTGAGCAGAACTAGGAAAAATTAGGAACAGCAATATCAACCCATGAAAGAACTGTGAATGACTTAGCTATTCTCAGCAAAACAATGATCCAAGACAATCCCAAAAAACTAATGATGAAACATACTATCTGCCTCCAGAGAAAGAACTTATATTGATTGAATACAGACTGAAGCATGCTGTTCTTCATTTTCTATCTTTCATTCTTTTTCTTTTATTCAAATCTTCTTGTACAAAATGATAAATATGGAAATGTTTTATGTGATTGCACAGGTATAACATATCTGATTGTTTACTGCCTCAAGGAGCAGGGAGGGGAGGGAGGGAAAGAGGTAGGAATAGAATTTGAAATTCAAAACTTTAAATAAAAATGTTAATTTATAAAGAAAGGAAGCCCAGCTTGAGATCTACCTCTATCAGGAAGTTATTCCTGAATTTCCCTATCAGTTATGACTGGGATATTCTGATTAAAATATTTAACAACTGGCTCTCCAGGGAGGGGAAAAGAAAACTTCACCTTTTAAGTTTATCTTCCATTATTAACAGTTTCTCCATCACTTTTTAGGGTCTAGACAATGAACAAAACTATATTTTCAAGCCCTAATTTGTACTATTTGCTCATTTATGAGAGGTAAATGCTTACACTGAAATTTTAATAGTGGGCTTTCATGGGCGTGTAGGAGCTGGCTTCAGCACACACCTGAAATGACTTTCCCCTTCAGATCTCACATGGCAATCTGTACACCTTTCTAATATATAAATTATTTCTATTTCTGTAACATAAACTATCCCTCTGTAGTACATATACCATGTTTAAATAGTATATATGTATATACTAAATATAAAAACTTGTTTATTTATACTTCTGTAATATAAACTATTATTTAAATTAGTTATATCTATGCTTGTATTTATCCCCCTGCCAATCTATATGTTTCATAAGATTAGGTCTTATTTAAACTTGCTATTTCCCTGAGAACAGCATTCTTTTTTTAAATAGTATTTTTTCCCAACTACATGTCAAGACAATCTTTGGCGTTCATTTTTACAAGATTTTGAGTTCCAAAATTTTCTCTCTTCCTCCTCTCCCCTCTTCCTAAAATGGTAGGCAATTTGTTATAGATTATACATGTGCTATCATGTAAAACATATTTCTATATTAGTCACAGTTAAGAAAGAAGAAACAGGGGGCAGCTAGGTGGTGCAGTAGATAGCTAAAACACCAGCCCTGGATTCAGGAGGACCTGAGTTCAAATCCGGCCTCAGACACATGACACTTGCTAGTTGTGTGACCTTGGGCAAGTCACTTAACCCTCATTGCCCAGTAAAAAACAAACAAAAAAGAAAGAAGAAATAAATCAAAGAGGTAAAACATGTAAAAGGATAAACTAAGTGAAAAAATACACTTTGATCTGCGTTCAGAGTCCATCAGTTCTTTATCTGGATGTGGTTAGCATTTTTCTTTATGAGTCCTTTGCATTTGTCTAGGATCATTGTGTTTCTGGGAAGCACTGAGTCATTCATAGTTGGTTATCACACAGTGTTTCTGATATTATTTACAATGCTTTCCTGGCTTTGCTCATTTCACTTTGCATCAGTTCATACAAAAGTCTTTCCAGGTTTTTCTGAAATCTGCCTGTTCATCATTTCTTATTGCACAACAGTATTCCATTAAATTCATATACAACAGATTGTTCAGCTATTCCCTAATTGATGGGCATCCTCTCAATTTTCAATATTTTGCCACCACAAAAAGGGCTTCTATAAATGTTTTTCCACATGTAGGTCCTTTTCCCATTTTATTATCTCTTTGGGATACAGACCTAGTAGTGGTATTCCTGAATTAAAGGGTATGCCCAGTTTAGTTGCCCTTCAAGAATAGTTCCAAATTGCTCTCCAGAATGTTTGGATCAGTTCACAACTCCACCAACAAAACATTAGTATCCCAATTTTCCCACATCCTCTCCAACATTTATCATTTTCCTTTTTTGTCATATTAGCCAATCTGGTAGGTGTGAGGTGGTATCTCAGAGTTGTTTTAATTTGCATCTCTCTAATGAAAAGTTCTTTAGAGCAAAGCTTCTTAAACTGTATGTCATGATTCCATATGGGGTCACAAATCCAGGGGTCATGAAAAATTGGGCAACAGTAATAGGTTATGTATACCTATTTTATATGCCTATATACCTGGGATCATGTAAATATTTCTCAGGTGAAACGGGGTTGCAAGTAGAAAAAAATTAAGAAGCCCTGATTTAGAGCACTTCTTCATATGTCTATGGGCAGCTAGGTGGCACAGTAGATAGAGCACTGGCCTTGAAGTTGGGAGGACCTGAGTTCAAATATCACCTCAGACACTTACTAGCTTTACAACCCTGGGCAAGTCACCCAATTAACCCCAATTAATTAACCCCAATTGCCTTAAAACATCCAGGGCCATCTCCAGTCGTCCTGATGTATATCTTGCCACTGGACCCAGATGGCTTTGGAGGAGAGAGTGAAGTTGGTGACCTTGCACAGCTCTCTGTCATTTAAATCCAATTCATTGCAAGTCATGACATTACCTCAATGTCATGGTCCTCTTCAAGAACAAAGGACAAGCAACAATAACAACATATGCCTATAGCTTTGATTTCTTCATCTGAAAACTGCCTGTTTATATCCTTTGACCATTTATCAATTGGGTAATGGCTTATATTCCTATAAATTTGATTCAGTCCTCTATATATTTGAGAAATGAGACCTTTATCAGAGATAAATTGTTTGATTTGTATAAAAGCTTTTTAAATTTTATATAATCAAAATTATTTATTTTACATTTCATAATGTTTTATATCTCTTGTTTGGTCATGAACCTATAAATCACTTAACTTTTCCTTTAAGAATTTGGATGGTATGCCACTTGGTGCATATATGTTTAGTACTGATATTATTACTTCATTGTGTATTGTACCTTTTAGCAAGATGTAGTTTCCTTCCTTATCTCTTTTTAATTAGGTCTGCTTTTGCTTTGTCTGAGATCAGAATTGCTACCCCTGCTTTTTTTTACTTCAGCTGAAGCATAATACATTCTGCTCCAGCCCCTTACCTTTACTCTGTGTGTGTCTCAGCTTTAAGTGTGTTTCTTGTAAACAACATATTGTAGGATTCTGGTTTTTGATCCACTCTGCTATCCACTTCTGTTTTATAGGAGAGTTCATCCCATTCACATTCACATTTTTGATTGCTAATTGTGCATTTCCCTCCATCCTATTTTTTATCCTGTTTGTCTTCTCTCCCCTTTCACCCTTTCCCTCCTCAACAGTGTTTTGCTTCTGTCTACCATCTCCCCAAGTCTGCTGTCTCTTCTGTTAGTCCCCACCCTCTATTTAATCTCCTCCCCTCCTGCTTTCCTGTCAAGTAAGATAGATTTATATATTCAACTGATTGTGTATGTTATTCCCTCTTAGAGCCTATACTCAAGAGAGTAGGATTCAAGCAATGCCTATCACCCACCCTCCCATCTTTCCCTCCATTGTAATAAGTTTTTCAATCTTCTTCATGTGAAATAATCTGCCCCATTCTAACTCTCCCTTACTTCTTTTTTTTCTTTTTTCTCTCCCTTACTTCTGCACCCAGTGTACTCCTTTTTCTCATCATTTAATTATTTTTATGTCATTCCCTCAAATTCACCTTATCCCCATACCGTCTGTGTGTGTGTATATTCTTCTAGCTGTACTATTGGTGGTATAATTTTTAAGAATTACAAGCATCATCTT
Source organism: Dromiciops gliroides (assembly GCF_019393635.1). Classification (NCBI taxonomy): domain Eukaryota; kingdom Metazoa; phylum Chordata; class Mammalia; order Microbiotheria; family Microbiotheriidae; genus Dromiciops; species Dromiciops gliroides. The sequence goes on along the minus strand of NC_057861.1, from coordinate 616,559,819 downwards.
TCCATGCAGGGATGTAAACAGTTCAGCTCCATTGCATCCATTGTTTTTTTCCCCTTTTTCCCTTTCTAGGCTTTTCTTGGGTCTTGATATTGACGATCAAATTTTTTGTTCAGTTCTGATCTTCTCCTTATGAACGCTTGAAATTCTTCTATTTCATTGAATGACCATTTTCCCTTGAAGTATTATGCTTAATTTCACCAGGCAAATGAGTCTTGGTTGTAGTCCTAGCTCCCTTGTCTTCCTGAATATCATGTTCCATCACCTCTGATCCTTTAATGTTGTAGCTACTAAGTCCTATGTAATACTGATTGTGGCTCCCTGTTATTTGAACTGTTTCTTTCTGGTCACTTGCAGTATTTTTCCTTGACCTGATTGATAATTCTGTAGTTTGGCTACAATGTTCCTTGGAGTTTTTATTTTGGGATTTCTTCCCTGAGTTGATCAGTGGATTCTTTCAATGCCTATTTTGCCCTCTGGTTCCAGGATAACAGAGCAGTTTTCCTTGATGATTCCTTGAAAGATTCTGTCCAGCTCCTCCTTTTGATTATGGCTTTCAAATAGTCCAATGATTCTGACATTGTCTTTCCTGTATCTATTTTCCAGGTCAGCTGTTTTTCCATTTTCCATTTTCTTCTATTTTTTCATTCTTTTTAATTTGTTGGATTGATTCTCAAAGAGTTGTTAGCTTCTACTTGCCCAAAGTTACATTTTAAGTAGTTGTTTTCTTCAGTTAGTTTTTGTATTTCCTTTTCCACTTGGCCAATTGTACTTATAAGGAGTTGTTTTCTTCAATGGATTTTTGTATCTCCTTTTCCATTTGACTGATTCTATTTTTTAAAGCAGTTGTTTTCTTTTTCCAAGCTGTTGACTCTTTTTCATAATTCTCTTGCATCAATCTCATTTCTTTTCCTAATTTTTCTTCTACCTCTCTTATATGATTTTTAAGCTCCTTTTGAGTTCTTCCATGAGTTCTTTCTGGGCTTAAGACCATTTCCCATTTTTCTTTGGGGTATTGCCCTTGGGTATTTTGACATTGTTGTCCTCTTCTGAGTTTGTCTTGATCTTTCCTATCACCATAATAACATTCTGTGGTCAGATTCTTTTGTTGTTGTTTGCTCAGATTTTGGGGCCTTTTTAATTTCTTCTGGATTTGAGCTTTGCTTCCAGAGTACAAGGGGCACTGTCTCAGGCTTCTTGTGCCAGGGACTATAGGCCCTGGCTATTTGCTTGGTGCTGCATTGATCTTGCCTTGAAGCCCATGGGAGACCCTCTTGTCTGGTGCTTCACTGAGGGGGTAGGGTAAAGGGTTACTGACACTGCTGGAGGCTGTAGGAGTCTGTCAGATTACCTAGGGTCCTATTGGTGATGTCTGTTGTGTGCTGAGACTGTTGGTGTGTTTTTGCATTTCCCTGAGGATACACTGAAGTCTAGCAGCTAGCAGCTGTTTGCCCTGGGCTAAGATGAAGCACTTGGAGGTTCTCAGAGCTAGAGTCTGCCCATTCCCCCAGCTATGCTGAAGCACATGGAGGGTCTTGGTGTTGGTGTTTGCCTGCTCCATGGCACTAGTACTCAGGATGCTAAGGTGGGACTTGCTGCTGGCTTGCTGAGATGCTTCCTGTCCTGGATTGAGCTCCCCTTTTACCCAAATGAGATAGACCTTTTCTGCTGATCTTCCAAGTTTCTAGGGCTCAAATATTGTTTCATCCCATCTCTTTGCTGGTTCTGCTATTCCAGGATTTGTTTGGGGGCACAATTATATGGTTGTTTGGAGGTAAATATGGGAGAGTTGCAGTGATTTACTGCTTACTCTGCCATCTTGGCTCCTGGAAGTTTCTCTCAAGAACAGCATTCTTTATGTAATACCAACTTATAGCTAGCATCTATATGATGTTTTAAAATTTCCAAAGTTATATATGTATAACCCAGATCTGACTGTTTGCCACAACAAGGAGGGGGAGGGGGAATAGGGAAAGAAGGATAAAAATTGGAACCCAAAACTATAAATAAAAATGCTTATTATAAGATTTCCAAAGCACTACATATTCATGTGTCTATGTGGTATGTCTATACATAGACTTACATACATATATATGTTATCATATATGTTCCTCATAACAACCCTGGTTGTGGGGAAGGTGCTATTATTATAACCATTTTATAGAGCAGGAAACTGAGGCTGAGAAAGGTAAGTTACCCAGGTCACATAGCTAATGTCTAAGGCAGATTTTGAACTTAAGATCCAGATCCAACATTCTTACCCTGTGCCACCTAGCTGCCTAGCAATATCTGTGGTATGAATAAATGGCATTTGCAGTCCCCTTCAGCTCTAGGTTTCTGGGTTGCTGAGTTCCAGCTAAGCATGTTTTCAGTGTTCTAAAATCCTATGAACAAGCTCACTTCAAAAGCAAGACCATCAGTGATGTTGAAACTCCATTCTCCAAAGTTATATGAAAAGGTCTATGGAGATAGTCTCTTTTTTATGTAGATTATACACACCCTAACTCACAAAGATTCCATCTGTTGTTTCTTTTGCAGACAGGAAAGCTTGATCCACATTACCCAAAGGTCTGTGGCCACAAAGGCAACGTTTTGGACATCAAGTGGAACCCTTTTGATGACTTTGTAATAGCCTCCTGTTCTGAAGATGCCACGGTAAATTCTCACCTTTCTGCATCCCACTCTCCCAACACATCTGTGGGAAATGAAAACCAATCCACCTTTAATGTCATACCTGTATCCCTAAGTGCTCCATCTTTCCTGAAAACATCAGCAAAGACAATCTTAAGTAAGTAGAAATCATCAACTGAGAAGGTGGTTGGAATGAGGAAGAAGAAGGTAGACTTCATAGTTTCTCTGCCTATCTCTGGCTCTTAATAAGTTCATCTGAAAATGGGGTTAAGTCGTGATCTGGACCCTGGAGGTATTTTTAGAAATTTACTAGACCAATGGGAAGCAGCATGGCATAGTGGATAGAGATGGCATCAAACCCAAGAAGACCTAGGTTCAAGACCCACTTCTAACACAAACTGGTTATGAGTCCCTAGATATGTCATATAATTTTTTTAGTACTCTAGGCAGCTATAAGTCACAGAGAAGGTGCCAACCTGTACTGGTTAGGGAAGAGGTTCCTCACCAAGGAAGTCCATATATCAACAAATCATGTCTACTTCCTATCACTAACTAGACCAATAAGTTAAAACTATACCTTAAAGTGACAAAAACTTTATTATAAATATGGAAAGCATCCAAAAGGTCATAACTACTGTATTTGAAAATGTCTACAGTGTAAATCAACAAAAATTCCATTATGTGATATCCAGCCTCTATATACAAATGCTCCCCCCTACTCATCCTAGTCACCCTTTAAAGACCAGCCCAAAAATCTGATCTGCTTAGTCTGTGAACTTCCAGTAGAAGTCAAATAAATTTTACTACCCTTTCCTTAACTAAACTGATTTTAAGATGACTTTCCCAGCTCATCCTTTATGTCATTATCAAATCACTAATGAGTCTATCCTGCCATCATCTCTGTCTGTACATTTTTAATTTAGTAAGAGAAGTGTGCACAAAAATTACTAGCAGGAAATAACTCTAAGTGGATGTCCTGAAAGAATTTGCAGATTCCTTTAGCCTTGATGAGGCTAGAATATACTAATGGAATTCCCACTGGGACTGATCTTGCAAGGAATTATTCCCTTAGAAACAAAGAGCTTGACATATAAGACCAATGAGCTCTTTGGGGACATAGAAGTGCCTTGGGCTGTTTCCTCTTTCAAACACTAGGCTCTTAGCTACTTAAGCAATCGTTTCCTCATTGATAAAGGAATCCATATCCAATTCCATGTTAGTGGCAATGACTGCCTTTCTCTTTCCCTACAGAAAGGATATCAATTTGGGAGTGAGCATCTACACCACATAAAGTGACACTGTTGTGTCATCTAAAGTGGCCAATTGATGCTATTCATTTTAGATCCAAGTGTTATGTCTGGGGTCATTCTTCACCCATCGGGCATTCAAAAATTCTCAGTGAATTGAATTATACCTGCTTCTAACTCAACAAAAGGAAAGAAGGAAGAAAAGAAAAGAAAAGCAAAAGTGTAGATATGTATGAAATGTGTAGAATAGAATGTAGGGGTAACTGAAGAATAATATTGATTTTTGTAATTAAGGCAGATGGAACCTGAATCCACCCTGATGATTTTTTAACTTAAGCATTTATTCAGCCTCTTTTTGTTTGTTTTGTTTTGTTTTGATTTTGTGGGGCAACGGGGTTAAGTGACTTGCCCAGGGTCACACAGCTAGTACGTGTAAGTGTCTGAGGCTGGATTTGAACTCAGGTCTTTCTGAATCCAGAGCCGGTGCTTTATCCATTGCACCACCTAGTTGCCCCCTAATCAGCCTCTTTTAATGTATTCATGTAGTCCTTCATAGGGTCTTCATAACTAGTCTTCTAGAGAGCATCCAGATGAGGGCAATCCCAGAAGGAGACCTGCAAGGGCAACCTTCAGACCAAAAGAGAAATCCCCTCCCCCAAGCCTGCTTTGTTAGAATCATGGTATTTTGGAGAAGGGTGGGGGGAGCATGGAGGAAGAAGCAGGAGAATGGAGCAGGAGATATGGAAAAGTACCTTGCACAGTAGGGAAAACTTGCTTGCCACCCACAAGAGTGCAAGAGCTGGTCTGCCTGAACTCTGGGGTAGTGGAGAGCCCTGGTGCCTGTCTGGTCTTAGATTTATAATTCACCAGTTGTCCTGCCAGTGTTGGGGATGGTTGTGAATGATGAGGTATCTCTCATAAATGATTGGCTTTCAGCTTCTAATAAAACATGTTGTTTTGTCCTACCTGCTACTAGATTAAGATATGGGATATTCCAAAACAATTGCTCTCAAGAAACATTACTCTCGCAAAGAAGGAGCTGCTTGGGCATGCGAGGAGGGTTGGACTCCTGGAATGGCACCCAACTGCTGCTGATATTCTCTTTAGCACTGGTTATGATTATAAGGTGAGTCAATCTGAAGGAAAATGCCAATGGAGGAAAATTCCTCTCTCGTCTTTGCCTGGGGACCTTTATCCCAGGCATCATAAATTTTAAAATGTCCAATGTGCAGAATTAGAACAGGATACATGAGGGGAGTTGAAAGAGAAAAGAAAGTAAAATATATTATTTATATGTATAAATATATACATGTAATATATACATATATATGTATGTGTATAGAATCTCACTAGGACCATATCTTGTTACACTGATGTTTCAATATGTCCATAAAAATCCAATAGAATTAGGAGAGTTGGGTTCAAACTCTAATTCTTCCTACTATTTATGTAACCTTGAGCAAGACTCTTAACCTCTCTGGACCTCAGTTCCCTCATTTGTAAAATGAGGGTGTTGGACCAGACAACCTCCTTTTCAATGCTAAAGCTATGATCTTTTTTATTTCTTCCACAACTCTACCCTCTGAGTTTTTTGTTTACTTCATAACAATGGAACCCAATACCTTCCCCAGCCCATTTCCAGATTATTCCACATGGGATTACCGTGTTTCACTACCTTGTTGAATACTGACAATATGTCTGCCATGTCCTGTGTGTGTGTTCATTGTTGGGTGAGTGAATGAGAGTGGGGGGAAAGATGCTAAGAGTCTCATTTCTCTGTTCTCTAGTTAATGATATGGAACCTTGACACAAAAGAGCCTGTAATTCTGAACCCAGTGAAGATAATTGACTTTCACCAAGATGTGATCCTCTCCATGTCATTCAACACAGATGGCAGCCTGCTTGCAACCACCTGTAAGGACAGAAAGATAAGGGTTTTTGACCCCCGCTCAGGAACAGTCTTACAGGTGCAATATGCAACATTATGCTTTTCAATAAGATAAATGTCTTAATGTGTTTTTCCCCCATCAGGGCTGGTTAGAGAACAAATGGCATAATAGTGGATGATGAAGTCACATTAATTCAGAGCAGACCATCATATCTGGTCTCTCATCATAGATTTATGCAATCATTTGGATAGAGACTAGATTGAAATTTACATTTGGGCTCCCTATGAAAACAGCTTTGCTAGGCAAATTAATAATGTAAATAAGACTGCAAGAAGGAAAACACCTTTGAGAACAAAGTGTGTCCTAGTATTCATTTGCATATAGAGAGATGATGTGGCCTTAGAGATAGAATGACATAGAGTACTTTTAGAATCTAGAAGAACTGGATTCAAATGTTGCTTCTGACCCATGCTGGTGAGGTGACCCTGGGCAAATGGCATAACCTCTAAGCACTCTAAGCAACCCTATAAGACTATAAGTTGCAAAAAAGGTGCCAATTTGCATTAGTTGAGGGAATTTCTTCACTTGGGAGCTCACCATACTAATGAAAGGACAGGTCTAGGGCAGCTGGGTGGCACAGTGGATAAAGCACCAGCCCTGGATTCAGGAGGGCCTGAGTTCAATTCTGGCCTCAGATACTTGACCCTTACTAAGTCACTTAACCCCAATTTCCTCACCAAAAACAAACAAAGAAAAAGGACAGGTCTAGACCCTATTCCTTTCCTAATTACATAGAGACAGGTGGCACAGTGGATGGAATGCTGGACCTAGAGTTAGGAAGATATCTACCTAAGTTTAAATCCAGGCTCAGATACTTACTAACTGTGTGACCTTGGACAAGTCACTTAACCCTCTTTGCCTCAGTTTCCTCATCTGTAAAATCAGCTGGAGAAGGAACTGGCAAACCCCTTCAGTTTTTGCCAAGAAAGTCTTAAATGGGGTCACAAAGAGTCGGACACAACTGAAAATGAACAAGAAGAGATAAACCGATTACAAATCATTCTTCTCTGATGGTGAAAAAGGACCTGTAAAAAAAAACCTAGAATCTGAAGTTCAGTGGAAGCATTTTATTTCTTTCTAGGGCCAGGGCTTAGGTTCTGTTCATTTCTTTCTTACCCACTTCACAATCTCAATTTCAAAATGAAAGCTCACTATTGACCTTGATGCTATTGCCTGAACTTGGACTCTCTGAACAAGGGCAAGGGCATCATTCCAGAATTTGTTCTGCCTCTTCTGCTCATAAGAACATTTTGTTCTCTTCTTCCTCCTCTTTCATCTGGTAATGTACAAGTACAGCCTTTTGGTAGCCGAGGGGTTTTGATACTCCAAACAGATACCATCTATTCTTCAAGGAGACTTTCACACGATGAGATGATAGCTGGAAGCACATAAATCCCAAAGTAGGGAACCTGGACATGCTTCAGTAGATGGGGAACAAGCAAAAGATGCTTTATTTTTTATCTCATTCACTTTCATCTTTATTTATGCTACATTTTAAGTAGTTTTTCCATTTGCAAGGTGAATGACCCTATTAGGAACTTTGATTTTTCTGTACCTCTCTAATTGAAATTGCTTCATGTTCTTAAAAATTATAAAAACTGTGTCTCGGGGCAGCTAGGTGGCACAGTGGATAGAGCACCAGCCCTGGAGTCAGGAGGACCTGAGTTCAAATCTGGTCTCAGACACTTAACACTTACTGGCTGTGTGACCCTGGGCAAGTCACTTAGCCCCAATTACCTCACCAAAAAAACCAACAACAACAAAAACAACACCTATGTCTCTTTTTATAAAGTCTATAATTCACAGTTCTGATTCATTTAAACTGGTTTCCCCACCCCCAAGGTAGTACAAATTATGAGGCCAGATAGAGTGCTGGGCCTGGAGTCAGAAAGACTCATTTTTGAGAGTTCAAATCTGTCCTCAGACACTTACTAGCTGTGTAACCCTGGGCAAACTTGACCATGTTTGCCTCAGGTTCTTCATCTATAAAATGAACTGGAGAAGGAAATAGCAAACCACGCCATTATCTTTACCAAGAAAACCCCAAAAGGGGTCACAAAGTTAGACACAACTTTAAAAAAAGGCTAACGACATTGCAAATGAGCAAAGTTTTATTCTACTAGTGAAATGAAGTCATTAAGCTCATTCCTGCATGCCACATTTTAAGATGGACATTGATGGAGTGGATGGAGCACATCCAAAAGAGTGGAAATAAGATGGTGAGGCAGTTCAAAACCACGTCATACAAGGATCTATCAAAAAGACTTAGGGATATTTAGCCCAAAGAAATGAAGACTTATAGGATACACACTTTTTTGTCTTCAGGTATCTAAAGGACCATCATTAAAAATCAGGACTAGCACTGGCCCTGGATTCAGAAGAACCTGAGTTCAAATCCAGCCTCAGACATTTGACACTTACTAGCTGTGTGACCCTGGGCAAGTCACTTAACCCTCATTGCCCTCCCCCCTCCCCCAAAAAAAAATCAGGACTGATTTGTTCTACTTGGCCAGGGTGAGCAGGAAAGGCAGGGATGCAGAGAAATTACAAAGAGGCCAATTTCAATTTGATACAAGGAAAAACTTCCTGACTTTTAGGGCTACCTTAAAGGGCTGCCTCAGGTGTTGAGAATCCCATCACTAGAAGTATTCAAGCAGAAGCTGGAAGACCACTTGTTTAGGATCTCATTGAGGAAAGTATGAATTGAAGGGGATTCAAGGGCATTTTTGCTCTGAAATTCTATTATTATATCTATATCAAAATTTAGATGACAATAATTTTGAAACACCAGATTTATTTTTGTTTTTCATTTGTATAGTACTTCCTATAATATAAAATATTTTTCATATCTAGAATCAGAAATCTTTCCTTCTATAGGAGTATTAGAAATCATATATTCGAAATCTCTCATTTTACAGAGGAAGAAATTGAGGCTCAGAGAGACCCAATTTGGGGAAAGATATGAAAAGTTTCCCTACTCTGAAATTTCAACTCCCAAAATGACATATTTATTGTCATATTCTGAATTTTTTGTCTTTACTGTCCTGCACTAACTTCTTCTGATGCTTCATTGTGCAGTAGCAACAACTTTGAGTTCTTGAGGAATATGCGACAATACAAGTCATGACAGGTCTCATCAAGCAGAAATTACTTTTAAGTACAGGCTTGGTCATTGACTGTATAAGATTAATTCATTAGAATAGATGGGGAGGGGGAAGGGCAAGAGATACAGGAAGAAATTTAAGTAATATAAAAACAAAATATGCCAATCAAATTTGTCTAGTATAATTGCTTACATTTACACTTCATGCTTTGAAAACTACTTGATATAAATTGTTTCATTTTTCTTTCACCTCAATCCTGTAGCTGCTATTGTCCCCATTTTGCAGATGAGAAAACTGAGGCTAGGAGAAGGGAGATGATTTATCCAGTGTCTGGGGAAAGGATTCAAACCTAGGACCTCCTAACTCCAAGTCTAGTACTTTACCCACTAAGCCACACTGACTCATATATAACATTTGAAGACTGTCTGGCAAAGTTTAGAGACATAAATTTGGCTGTAGGGCGATGAATTTTTCAGTGACAACAACCCTCCAATACCTCACATGTGATCTAGGATGTGATAGAGGGGTTATGGTCTACCCTGATTAATGGAAGGTTCACAACAATTAAATCACAGAAACATAAAGTATAAGTCAATATTACAGTTTTACCATTTCTTCTTCGTTACAAATCTAGGGCAACCTGTTTATGTCTATAAGGAATATTTTGCACAAAGTATGAAAATATTTTCAACCATTTGGAGTTCTGATATCCTATCATTGTTGGAGTGATTCCTGCCTCCCAACTCTGTTGTGAGGAAGTTGTGTTTCAGATAAGGGTTGGACTCTGCTGACCCTGAGGTTCCTCCCATTCTAGGATTCCATGAATCTTAAAGAAGCCTAATGCACTCAATGATTAACAATAACTTTAGTTTAAAAATAACTTAAGTCGATTTCCCATCACTTACTATTTATCATCCCCAAGCCATTTTCCTGACTTGTAATAGGAAATTTTTGGATGGGGTATTTGTAATAGTTCTCCCATTGAACCCAGATGGCTCTGGAGGAGAGAGTGAAGGCTGGTGACATTGCACAGCCCTTCCTTACTTAAATTCAATTCATTGCAAGTCATGACATCTGTCATAGTCCCCTCTGAGAACAAAGGACAAACAACAAGAAGTTTTATTCTCACTCAGATGTTCTCCACCTTTTTGTTTATGGATTTCCATGTGGATTTTATCTGATTAAGCTTCCTCGAGCTGACACAGAGGATCTTCAAGAATAATAACATAGAGAAACACTCTACCAGAATATCCCACAAAATTATAACTCATTCCTGTCCACCACTTTGTGGGTAGGTTCATTGAGAGGGGATGATAATCATCGATCCACTCAAATGATGTCCTCATGCTCACATACTTTGTATCTTCTTCTAGGAAGCAAACTACAAGTCCCACAGAGCCAACAAAGTGCTGTTTCTAGGAAATATGAAAAAGCTGCTGTCCACTGGAACATCCCGATGGAACAACAGGCAAATTGTAGTATGGAATGAGGTGAGTCAGTCAACTGTCAAAACATAGGATCAGAGCAAGTCCCAGGCTGGGACTCCTTAGACCTAATTCAAGTTTCTCTTTTCTCTCTCCTCTTGTCCTATTCAGTTGCCTCTACCCTATAAGCTAGATAGAAGACCAAGAGAGATTAGGACTAGACAAATGGCTTGTTGCCTCTACCCTATGCTAGGCTGCCGGATGGCAAGAAGAATAGCCATGAACTCGCATCTAGTAGAGACAGAATTTCCTTCTTCTCTAGTCAATACTCAACTTGCAGACCTCAAGTTATATCCCTATATAACTACGCATGTTGCTTCACTGTGTCTATATTTAGCCATGATATTGTCCATGCAGAATAAATACAGTGAACCCTTTGCTTGTCCTGGTACCTGGGGAAACGATGAATACCTGGGGTATATATCACTATATGTGTGTACATATATGTATGAATGTATGTGTGTGCATATATACATATATCTATACATATATACATATACCTATATATACTTATATGTGGTTATGTTCAGAAGCATAAATCTGAATTAATAGAATAAAGATCTCTATTACAATTATCTGTGTTACAATGATATGTATTACAATTACTGTAAGTCCATTAAATATTGTATTTCTTCAAATGACTCTAACAACCTTACCATACTTTACTAGGCTCAATACTTTTGAGTGAATAAAAACTATTTTTCAGTGTAGTTTTGCATTTGAGGACTCAAGCATGTAACAATTGGAATGATGCCACCTGCTGGAGACTTACTGTAGAAGAGTTCTGCCCATGAAGCGAAGGTCTTTGAGGGCAAGACCAGGAGTCTTTTCTTTGGCATCAGGGAAGTGACGCTGGCTAGTGGGAGGAGGAAGGCAGAGACTGGCACTCGGTCTCGCTCTCTTTCCTGAGGATTCTGGCAGAGAAGGGAGCTAGAAATGCACTCTCCCTTTAATAGAAAGGAATCTAGGCCTTTCTTTCTCTCTTTATCAAATTCTTATTCTCCTTAATAAATGCTTAAAAGTCTAACTCTTGCTAAAGCTTATAATTTATTGGCGACTACTCATTAGATATTTTAGACAGTTTAGCTAGAATTTTACCCCTTAACAAGCATGTCATTAGGGTTATGAGGCAGAGACTCAGAAGAAGTGCCCTATCATCAACTCATCTGGGTTGGTCTCTGGAAGACTATTCTGTGAATAGCCTTCTTGTAACCAATATGGCCCTTACAGAAAACTGACTCTGCCAATCAGTCAATAAGCATTTTTGAAATGTTACTTTTTTTTTTTTTAGTGAGGCAACTGGGGTTAAGTGACTTGCCCAGGGTCACACAGCTAGTAAATGTTAAGTGTCTGAGGCCGGATTTGAACTCAGCTACTCCTGACTCCAGGGCCGGTTCTCTATCCACTGCGCCACCTAGCTGCCCCAATAAGCATTTTTAAGCACCTACTATGTGCCAAGCACTGTGCTAAGTGCTAGTGATATAAAGAAAGGCAAAAGCCACAACCTAAAGTTGCCCCTTAAAAATAACTTTAAGATTTCCAAAATGGTTTTCTTATATTTCCTCCTTTAGTTCTTGCAACAGCCCCTTGATGTAGGTGTGTGTTCTGTTCTGATTCTTTGTGTGTTCTTTAGGTATTTTTCTCCCAGAGGGTTTAAGCTTTGCTGACAAGCAAACCTGAAGCTTACCCTGTCACTTTTTTCTGCCAAGCTCTATATGAGGTCACCTGATCTTCTGTGTTATAGCCTTCTTGATCCAACCCTTGAAGTTCTTTTCCAACACACAAATATAACTGGACATAACTCTACCTTGGACACAGGTTCTTGGTGTTACAGGAGGATCAAAGAGATATGTCAGTCTGACTCCTCTAAGCCTGGTCACAAGATGGACATTTTCCAGGTCTTCCATTAATATGGAGGGTGAACTGCCTACACAAACATAAAAAGTGCCCTGGCTCTATATAGTCAAAACAAGAACCCAGGCCAACTCAAAATGGCTGGACTCTGGTATTTATAGACCTTGGTCTGACCCCTCCTGGCCATCCTTATCATTGCTGAATCCCAACTAAAGTCCATCCCTAAAAGAACTGAGCTTAAAGGCTCCACACAAAGTCACATGATTTCCAAACAAGGCAGCTTTCTTGAGATATCTGATAATATTTCTCCTGGATCACCATCCAGAAAATGTTCCATATCCCTTCCCAGATTCCTAAATATGATTCTATCCCTACAAGCAAAGGGAATTGGAGGGTTATCCATTATTTATTGAGTTTGATCAATGAAGACTAATCACTTCAGACCCAAACCCTCTTTTTCCTTAATAAGAAGATGACTTTCCAAAAATATATTCAAGATATTTGCCCCCAAATTACCATTTCCTATCTCTTTTTTTTAGAATTTTATTTTTCCCAAATTACATGTAAAAACAAATTTTAACATCAATTTTTAAAACTTTGTGTTCCAAATTCTCTTCCTCCCTCCCAACCCCCTCCTTAAGAATTCAAGCAATTTGATATGTGTTATACATGTGTAGTCATGCAAAATATTTCCACATTAGTCAGGTTGTGAAAGAAAACAGATTAAAAAAACTTTAGAAAAATGAACTAAAAAATTTTTGCTTCAATTTGTATTCAGATACCATCAGTTCTTTCTCTAGAGATGGATTGCATTTTTCATAAGTCCTTCAGAGTTGTCTTGGATCGTTGTATTACTGAAAATAACTAAGTTATTCACAGTAGATCATCTTACAATATTGCTGTTATTTTGTATACAGTACATTTCACTTTGCATCAGCTCATGTCTTTCCAGATTTTTCTGATAGCATCCTGCTCATCATTTCTTACAGAACAATAATGTTCCATCATAATTTCATGCCACAATTTGTTCAGCCATTCCCCCAGTTGATGGACATCTCCTCAATTTCAAATTCAACTTTTTGGGTTTTTTATCTCTTTTTGAATACCAACCTAGTAGTGGTATTATTAGGTCAACATTTCTTATCTCTTTTATGCTAACAGATAGGGTTTAGGGTTTTTTTTTCTACACAAACCAGGACTCACTTTCATTTTTAATTTTGTAATTTCCTTATCAGTTTTCAAATAAGACCAGCCCAATGGTTCACACAAGAACTATTGCTCTAGTGCCCAAATATTCATATGTATAGATCAAGTGTTTGCTTTAAGTTTTGTTTACTTAAATTAAAATCAAATTACAAGGATGGAAAGCTTTCTTAGCTATTCCCTTTTGTCCCCACCTGCCAGTGGTTACTGACCTTTGCCTTTCCTTTTATCCTGCTTATAGGTCTTTTCCCTCCTACAGTACCCATCTGTAAGGACGAACCCATTTCTGTTTTTATTTTTTTATTTTAATTTTAATTTTTTAATTTTATACATATATCAAACAGATATAATATACACATACACACATATATGATATATACAATGTAAATTTTCTACATTATTACATTTATATATGCCTAGATATATTCCTTTTTTTTAGGCAATTGGGGTTAAGTGACTTGCCCAGGGTCACACAGCTACTAAGTGTCAAGTGTCAAGTGTCTGAGGCCGGATTTGAACTCAGGTCCTCCTGACTCCAGGGCCAGTGCTCTATCCACTGTACTACCTAGCTGTCCCTACCTAGATATATTCTAATACGTGTAACTTAGTATTTTAAATCCTTAAATAATTGTTTTATAAATAACATATAATATAATATAATATATAATTTAGAAATAATTTATATGACAAATTTGTTTAAATATAATTACCATATAAATAAGACCTAAATAACTCATAAAGGTACAACATATACATTTGTGTGTGTGTGTGTATACACATATACCTCCTGTACCCTTCTCAGTATACCCCACCTCTGCCTTTCCAGATTAAACATTTTTATTTACATTTTTTTGTCCCAATCTCTATCCCTCCTTCTCTCACTCCCCAAGGTGGCAAACAATCTGATATGGGCCATACTTATGTGATCATACACAACATTACCATATTTGTCACTTAATGAAAAAATATGAAAAATAGCATGCTTCAATTTGTTCCATCAATAACAGTTTTTTCCTTGTAGGCAGATAGCATGTTTCATTGACATTCTTTGTCTTGGATTGTCTTGAATCATTGTACTGTTGAAAATATTCAAGTCATTCACAGTTCTTGATCGAACAATATTGCTGTCTCTGTATACAATGTTCTCTTGGTTCTGCTCACTTCTCAATACATCATCTTTCCAGGCTTTTGTGAAGCACTATTTTTTCAAATAATTTATATAGTATTGGGATTAATTGTTCTTTAAAAGTTTGGTAGAATTCACTTGTGAATATATCTGAACCTGGAGATTTTTTCAACTCATTCAACTTCTTCAAAAATTTAGATGCTATACCATTTGGTGCATATATGTATATAATATATCATTGATATGATTTCATTGTCCTTGGTACCTTTCAGCAAAATATAGTTTCCTTCTTTATCTCTTTTAACTAGATCTATTTTTGCTTTTGCTTTGTCTGAAATCATAACAGCTACCCCTGCTTTCTTTGCTTCAGCTGATGCATAATAGATTTTGTTCCAACTCTTTACATTTACCCGTATGTATCATTCTGCTTTAAATCTGCTGACATTTATAGTTATGATGACTGTCTATTTCTCTCCATGCTATTTTTCACCTGTTTATCCTTCCCACTCTGACCCCCGATCCTCTCCTTTCCCACAATTGTTTTACTTATGATAACCACCTTCCCCAATATCCCCTCTCTTGTATCAGTCCCCCCCTCCCCCTTCTATTATCACTGTCCCTATTTGAACAACCTTATAGGGTAATATAGATTTCTATATCAAACTGAGTGTATTTGTTGTTCCCTCTTTGTGCCAATTTTGATGAGAGTAAGGTTTAATCTTTGCCCATGTCCCCTTTCTTCCCCTCCATTATGATAATTTTTATGCCTCTTTGTGTATGTGTGTGTTCTTCCCTCCTACTTCTTCCATGCAATTTCTTTTTAGCCTTTTATTTTGTTTTACATGGTGTTGCATCATCAATGTCACCTTATGATCATACCCTCTGTCTACATATACTTTCTAATCATTCTTATATTACATTTTTTAGACTTATAAATATTATCATCTTAAATATTACCTTATGACCACAAGCTCTTTAAATATACCCCTAATTGTACTAATAATGACTTTTACAATAAAGTTATTGAGACTTACAAATATTATCTTATCATACAGAACTAGAAACAGTGTAACCTTATTAAATTTCTTAGTTTTTCTTGTTTC
This sequence comes from Dromiciops gliroides, assembly GCF_019393635.1. Lineage (NCBI taxonomy): Eukaryota > Metazoa > Chordata > Mammalia > Microbiotheria > Microbiotheriidae > Dromiciops > Dromiciops gliroides. Next base: position 616,544,121 of record NC_057861.1, on the reverse strand, counting down.
TTTTTTACCTTTTTATGTTTCACTTGATAACTGTTTTAATACATTAAATTTTGACAAGAATGAAATCAGTCTTACATCTTTCCCCTCCAACCCAACTACACGCACTACTGTTTTAAAATGTAGGGTGTAATTCTGAGCAAAATAAGTGATATAATCATGCTTTGGGGAATATGCTTTGGCAATGGAAATGCCAAGGATTCAGCCCCACCATGGGATATCCATGATGCAGAAGGCAGTACCCATGCTTTTTGAAGATTCTTCCAAATTGAGAATAACTTGCTTGGCTATTCTTGGAGGGGCAGTGTGGAATCATAGAAAATATGCTGGCCTGGTAATTTAAAAATCTAAGTATCACTCCTGTTTTTGCTACTAATCTACTATATGACCTTAGGAAAACTACTTCAACTATTTAGGGCTTGAGTTTCCTCATCTATAAAAATGATGGGGTTGAACTAGATAACCTCTCAAATGCCTTCCAGATCCAATATTTTGTGACTCTATGGATTCAATAAAATGGAAACATCACATTAAACCAAGGAAAGGTGTTTTGTGGTAGTCGTTCCCAAATTGCCAATCCTTGGGAAAATGTTATTAGTCTACCATACTTTTACCACCAAAGGTCCATATTTCTTAAATTTTCTTAAAAACTGGCTCCTCTTCTACTTTACTTCTACTTCTCTCTGGCTTCCAAACCTTTCCCCTTGGGCCCTATGAATCCTTTCTATTGATACTGAATGAGGGAACATTAGTCATGGAAAATTTAGAGATTTTCCCAGTACACTATATAGTCTGGGCTGGGAAACACTGGTTTACAATTAAACAAGTAACTGAATAGTCTTTTTAATTTCTTCTTCCCTCAACAGAATGACCTTTCTGTGCCTTTACTTGAAGAGGACCTGGATGGTTCTTCTGGTGTATTATTCCCCTTCTATGATGCAGACACCAACATGCTCTATGTGGTGGGCAAGGTAAGCTTCGGAATTATGAGAATTAAAACTAAGGCTGTTAAATATGCAATAATATAGAACTTGAATTCTTGGGGGGGGGTATCGAATTGAGTACTGAATTCTTTATTTCATCACTGACCTAAGGCTACAAATGTTTTTTACATCAGAGAAATAAGAAAAAAAGATTATGGAGATACATTTTAAACATCAAGCTTTTAGACTGATGGCTGTATTTCATCAATATGTATAACCTATCCCTAAAATAAATGCAGATCATAACTCCTCAATACTTTAATCTAGACCCTTCATGAGTTGCTGGGGCAAAATATATCCATGATTCAGATTCAGCTACCTAGAGCCTCTATGAACTTCAGTGGAGTTGTCCTTGGAAAGTAGATACATGGCCCATTGAACCTCTCTGCCCTACCAAAAAGCATTTCTAGCTTGGTATAACATAGGTTTTTGCTGGTTTTGCTTCCATGCCATAATGAGTTGTAGAGTAAGAGATTCATAAGCTCAGAGAAGCAGTGAGGTGCAGTGGAAAGTGGATTACACTGGATATGAACTCAGAAGACCTGGGTTCAAATCCTACCTTTGACATTTATTACCTATGTGACCTTGGACATGTCACATAAATTCTCTAAACCTCATTTCCCTCACTTGTAAACTGAAGGTGTCCAATTAGGTGACTTTTAAGATCCCTTCCAACTCAAAAATCTTTGATTTTATTATCTAAACTTTAAAAGTTTAACCAAAAAATTGGCCACAACTCCTTACTTTCCCTTTTGTTATTCACTGTTTCCCTGACACATACCCACTACCACAACTGCTATATTATCTCTGAAATGCAAACTCTAGGAAAAGGAAAAGATACCTAAAAATTTGGGTACAATTACCATTTTTTTGTTAAATGCAGCAATGCCTGGCCTCTACCCTGAAAGAGTGAAGGCTACTGAGAAATAGGAGTGGAGATGAAAAATAAAAAGAGTTTTAAATCTTTATTGTTTCAATTTTATGATTTTTCCTTGCCATTTTAGTTTTCAATTGAACATAAAAATAAATGTAACTGTTTTATTCATATTGTTCCAGATCAAATAAGAAACCATATCTTTTGCTCTTTTCTGTTCTCTTTCACAGGGTGATGGGAATATTCGATACTATGAAATTAGTGCAGACAAACCACATTTGAACTATCTTACAGAATATCGTTCCTATCTTCCTCAAAAGGGAATCGGTGAGTGTGAAAAAGGCACTTTTTTTTAGGATACATGATTTTCTATTTGAATTGATATTGCAGGCTTTATTCACCCATTGTCCGTCTATAGTATATATCCAAGTTATGTATCTTTGGGCTAATGCACTACCTCAGTGGGCTGTCTATCCACCTGTAGATCATAGTCAGGACAATAAGCGTTCTTCTTCCAGTTGGCTTTTCCCCTAAGGATGGTAAATTTTGGTCTCTTTCCAGTTATTCTGAATCTCCCTAATGAGAAAGGTCTTGGAGCATTAATCTCATCAGCACAATGTTAGCTGCAGATAGAAGCAACTGAAGACCTCATTATCTCTAAGCAATTCCTATTCCATTTGGATTCTGCACCAGACATCCTCCTGACAGTGGCAATTATTTGGAGTGCACACTCTCTCCTTATGTTTGACACTGAAGATGATGTAACAAAATTTTCCCTATGGCTACATCTATTGAGTTATATGATCCTCAAGTATGCTTGAATGATGCATTAAAGGTTGAGTACAACCTTTAAGACTGCATTTTGTGCTACTGAATTGAATACTTTATTTGTTTTTTTGTTTTGGGGCTTTTTTGCAGGGCAATGAGGGTTAAGTGACTTGCCCAAGGTCACAGAGCTAATAAGTGTCAAGTGTCTGAGGCCAAATTTGAACTCAGGTCCTCCTGAATCGAGGGCATGTGCTTTATCCACTGTTCCACCTAACTGCCCCCTGAATCAAACACTTTAAAAATGAACAAATGAGGAACTGTAAGGGATCTTGTGGGCTATACCTTTTAGTCAATTGTCAGAGTAAAAATGCAATTTTTGATACTGAACAATTTGCAAAAGCCTACTTCTTTCCTTCTCTTTTTTTTTCTTCAAGAAAGAGAGGCAGTGTGATGTCATAAATAGATTGTTAGACAAACAAGGTCTGTTTGTCCTTCTTTCTTAAAAAGCACCAATGGCATCAGGAAGGTAAAGACTGTTAGACCTACAGTGAGAAAGACATATATTCAAATCTTGCTTTAGACACTTAACTAGTTGTATGACCTTGGGCAAGTCACTTAACTTTCTTTATCTAACAAAATGAGGGATTGAACTCAATGTTCTCTAAGGTCCATTACAGATCTAAATCTATGATCCTGGGATGAATCTTACAAAAATGAGGGAAAAGAATATGAGTCAGGAGTCTTTTTGACCACTTTTTGGGTAATAATGCCAATTCATATATTTTTTTCCAATTCTCCCATATCATACCTTCTTTATGGATATCTTGAAACTTTCCCTCAATGATTTCAAAATGATTTTGTCTCCAGCATGCATGTCTTCATTTGTACTTTGTCTGGTCCCATATTCTGTGTGTGTGTATACATACACACACATACATACACACATATGCACATATATGTGTATATGTGTGGGTATACATAAATATATATATCCATATATATCTTATATGGATATAATATAGCTTAAATACTATATGTTTGTAATGACAAATAGAATACCACCTGCAATTTACAATACTAGTAACTGAAGACAAAAACAATATTAAATAAGAAGCAGCTTTCTTTATTTACCTTGAATGCTAGTACTTGAAGTAAAGTAGATTTAATTAGTGAAGGATGAGAAAACAGATCTGGGAGATTTTTGTGGATAATCTGAGGGGGATCTTGGAATGCTTTCGAGGACTTTAAGGAGTAAGAGAAATTTGCATTAAGCAACAGGGCAGGTTTGCTTAAGCTCCTCCCTTTTGATTGATTGCTATGCTCCTAGAGGGCAGGGATAGTCTTTTGCCTCTTTTTGTATCCACTTAGCACAGTGCTTGGCACATTGTTGTTGTTGTTGAGGTTTTTTTCAGTCATGTCCAACACTTCATGACCCCATTTGGGGTTTCTTGGCAAAGATACTGGAGTGGTTTGACATTTCCTTGTCATTTCAATTCATTTTACAGATGAGGAACTATGGCAAACAGGGTTAAGTGACTTGCCTAGGGTTATACAGCCAGTAAAGTGTCTGAGGCTACATTTGAACTCATGAAGAGGAGTCTTCCTGAATCCAGGCCCTGCACTTTATCCACTGCACCACCTAGCTGCCCCACCTGGCACATAGTAGACACTTTTAAAGTGTTTATTGATTGGGAAAAACAGAGCTTTAAATGTCTGTAAAATGTAAGAGATTAAAGTGGATGGGTAAGCCCATGTGAGAAAGAAATAGAGACAAAAATAAACTGAGTTGTGAAAACCAGGAGGGAATCCAAGAGGGATTGGGCCTAACAGTTCCCACATTGACCTTAAGATGGTGCTATCAGATGGGCTCATAGGCTTTATAGCTAGAAAAGAGAATCATCAGAAAAAGAGCTAGAATGAATCATTAAGGTGAGCCAGTCAAAAGCACCCTTGTTTTAGAGATGAGGAAATTGAGTCCTAGGAAGTAAAAAAAAAAAGTCACTTGTCTGTAGTCAATTGATAGGTTGTAAAGCAGCAGCAGAACCAGGAATCAAATTAAAATCTTTTGATTCCAGATCTAATCTTTTTACTGAGATATACTAGTTCCAATCCAGCCTACTAGCTGTGTGATCCTAAGCAAGTCACTTAAACCCAATTGGCCCCAATAAGAAAGGGGGATCAGAAATTAATGATTATACCGAAAGAAATTCACAACATTTATGGAAGCCTAATTTGGCTAAAAGTCTTGATTCTACCAAGCCTAACATACCCTTCTCTAAACAAACAAAAAAGGAAATCAGTTAGAAGCCCAACTTCTTACAGGGGTTCTTTTTGTATTGTGGACTCCTTTGGGCAGTCTGATGAGGCCTATGGACCCCTACTCAAAAAAATACATTTTTAAACATATAAAATAAAATACACCAAAATATTAAAAATCCTAATTCCTAAACCCCTAAAACCTAAACTCTGGCATTAAAACAACTGGAATGTACTCTAGACACAGCACTAATTTCTAAAATAAATTCCTAAAGACCCAAAATCATTGTCCCACAAACATTTAGCTCAGACCCTCCCCCAAGTGCAATGAATACATCAGTCTTTGTTTCAAGAATCAAAGATAAATTTTTAAAGAATTAAAGTAGAGCTGATTAAGAAGTTGTTAAAATAATGGGAAAGGACTTAGGAGGTTTTTTTGAACAAATGTCAGAAGGGGCCTATAGACTCTCAAAGAACTTGGATGACTCCTCCCACTGTTTATGCAGAAATATGTGGCATGGTTCAAAGTAACTTCAACAGGAAAGCCAACCAATCAACATGTGTTTACTGAAGGCTTAGTTTGTTATGTATCCAACCATGTGCTTCAGTCCATGGGAAAAACCAAAGAAACACAAGGTGTACTCTGTTATAAGTGAACTTGCCAGTCTAGGGTTGTATAGTAGGTAAGATTAGCAGTCACTGGCACATAGGCAGGAGCTTATGAAACTTTGAATTTGATAGAATTATCAAGAGAATCGAGTGTTAAACTATATGATGCTGACTGCAAGTACAATAGGACCTCAGAGGGAAAAATTATTTGGGCTGAAATAACCAGAAAAATCAATGGAGGAGAAGTAAGACTTGTGTAGTAAAATGATGTAATTAATGTAAAGGCCACTGGATTTAGCACCTGAAGACTTGGATTTGAATCCCAATTCTTATTGTTGTTCAGTTGTTTCTCTCATGTTTGAGTCTTCATGAGTCTATTTGGGGTTTTCTTGGCAAAGATCCTAGAGTGGTTTGCCATTTCCTTCTGCAACTTATTTTACAGATGACAAGTGGAGGCAAATAAGGTTAAATGACTTGCCCAGGGTCACCCAGCTCATGTCTGAGGCCAGATTTGAACCCATGAAGATGAGTCTTCCGGATTCAAAGCCCAGCACTCTGCACTGCTCTAGATGCCTCCAAACCCCACTCTAGTACTTACTAGATAGAAATTCACCTCTGAAACTTCTTTCCCTTTATATGACCAAGGTTTTGATGGAAATTATAACATCATCCTCATTACACTGACATGTTTTCATGGAAAGAGCACTATATTTAGAGTCAGAAGATAAAAAAAATCAGTAGCAGCCACTTACTGGCTATCTGAACCTCATTTTCCTTCTCTGTAAAGTAGAAATAATAATAATATTTGTCTTATCATACAGGGTTGTTGAAAGGGTCAGATTTGATGATGAGTCCTTTGTAAATTAAACTGTTCTATACGAATGACTGTCGTTCCCATAAGGTTCTACTTCATTATGCCATCTCTCTGCATCCTTAAAGATTATAGCCACAGATGGTACATTGGAGTAGGTCTGAACCAAGCTGAGAAGGCTTTGAATATATATAGACTGGTGTTAGACCATGCTTTCCATCATTGGAGGATTGACCAACCTAACCAGAGAGGTCATCATTCAAAGGCTGGCCACCAGGCAGCAAACTTTATTAGTCACAATTGGATGAGGCATGGAAGGTCTGTGATCTGCATCAGTGGATAGAGTTCACTCACACTGAGAAATTGAAGTGATGGATCTTTAAATATATCAAAGTATTGTTATAATAGATATGGTGGAGTAGGATAATGGAAGGCCTTAAAAGGCAGGCAGAGGAGTTCATGTAGGTGATGAGGTAGGCCATAGTCACCCAGAAAAGAGTCAGGTAATGATGGATTGAAAGGAGGGACAGATTAAGTCAAGGAGACCAGCTGAGAGACTGTTGTTATAACCCTTATGCAAGGTGAAAAAAACCTAGACTAGCGAGATAGCAGTGGAAATTATGAGGAAGGTGAAACTAAAAGACATTTTAAAGCAAGAAAAGATAGAACTTGGTGACTAATTAGATAGAGGGGATGAAGGAAGGGAATGAATGAAACCAAGGTTTCTAGAATGAGAAGGCTAGAAGAGAGGTGGTGCCATTAACAGAAATGGAAAAGAAGACTTTTTCAGGAAAACTTTTGCTTATTTAGAGATCCTGAACTGTATCTTTTTTTTAACATATTAACATCTAGGCCAGCAGAGAAGCTATTCTTTTTCCTTTGTCTGAATAACACTTATGTGAAGGACAAAAATCACGTTCATTAGCTAATCAATGATTTAACCAGTAGGCTAGGAGTCAGGAACAAAAGAATACATTAAACTTTGGTCCTCCAGACCATACCTTTTCCAAGTTTTTCCAGCCCACCATCCTAAGACACTTTGGCTCTCAAAGAACAATCCACGGATTACTCTGTCAGATACTCAGGATTTGGTTTGCCAGTATTGGTGATGTATCATAGGACTACACATATGTCACTTCAACTCTACATAATTTTTATCCCTATTCTCAGAAAAAATAGGGATAATCTCGAATCATGTTCATGACCTACCTCACAAAGACGGCCAATAGTATCCTGAGGGGAGGAGGTAAAGGGAAGGAAGAAAAGCCATTGGTTGAATTTTCTGGTAAAGACTCACTGAGTAAGAAGTATACAATTTGATTTGACAGACATTAATTTAGCACCTATGAATAAAGCAGTGTGCTACTTACTAGGAATACAAAGGTATATAGAACACAGACCTTGTCCGTGTGAGCTGTCCCCATGTAGGCCCAATGGACCACTGCTGAAGTATTAGTCATTTCCCATGATCTCTTTTTTCTCCATTAGGAATCATGCCAAAGAGGGGTCTGGATGTATCTTCCTGTGAGATATTCAGATTCTACAAACTGATAACCACCAAAGGTCTCATCGAGCCTGTATCAATGATTGTCCCTCGACGGGTAAGTGGCTTCCATGACTAAACAATTACAGGGAAGATAGTTCAACCACAGCAAAACTGTGATGGAAACCCTTAACCATGCCTAACTGTGCCATCAGAGTAGATGTCCCATCCACCACTGTTTCTATGTTGACATGAAGCATATTTTCATTCCTTCCAGATCCTCATACAGCATAATTTCAAGAACCTTCACCATAGTGATTGTCCTCCTTTGGAATGTTCTCCAACTCTACCACATCCTTCCTAAAATGCAGCTCTCAAAACAAAAAACAAAATGGCAGATGTGTTCTAAACAGGATAGAGTATGCAACTATTACCTACATTCTTCTGAATATACTTTTCTTAATGATATCTAGGACCATCATTGTCTCTCAGATCATACTGCTGCCTTGTGTTAAACTTACAGTCCACCAAACCCTCTCCACCCTTCCAGCACCCCTAAGATCTTTTTCAAATGTATTATTATTTTCACACCTTCTCATCTTGTATTTACCAAGTTGAGTTTTGAACATAAGTTTAAGGCATTACTGTTATTCCTGTTAAATTTTGTCTCTTTAGAGTTGTCTCAACATTCTAATCTGTTATATTTTGGGTCCCAATTCTGTCATCCAAAGAATTAGCTGTTCCCTCTAATTTTTGTGTCAGCTAAAAATTTGATAAGAATGCTGTATTTGGCCTTATCAAGGTAGTTGATGAAAATATTAAGTGGCACAAGGACAAATCCTTGTGGCCCTCCATGCCACCTTCTTTCAAGTTGTCCCCAACCCATTAATGATAACTCTTTTGGCCCAGACATTCATCCAGTTCCAAATAAATGTAACTGTACTATTCTTTGTCTCTCCATCTTGTCCACAACAATAACATGAGAGAACTTGTAAAATTTTTTGCTAAAACTAAGTAAGAGACATCTAAAGTATTCCAAAGCTGGGTCAGCAAGGTTGGGGGAAGGAGAGAGAGAGAGTGAGTGTCTGGCATAAACCACACTCTTGTTTTTGTTATCTAAATTTGACAAACACTAATAAACATGTCTACATACAAAGAAAAGAAAAAAAGGATTTCATATGAAGTTGAATCTCTATTCCATCTTGTTTATTTCCTTTTTTGAAGAATATAATAAATTATATAGTTTCTTTTTTATTAATTTTTAAATGAACGGAAATCTGTCTTCTCTCTCCCACCTTCCTCCTCCCCCCTCCCCATTTGAAAGAAAGAAAAAAACTTTTACAAACATGTATAATCAAACAAAACAAATTATGACATTGGCCATGTCAAAAAAAATTCTCAATCTGTACTTCTGTGTGAGGAGATAGGTAGAAAACATTGATTTCAAAGCTCTATCTCCCTCTGAATCTTTTTCTGTTATGTTCTTTGTATTCTTTTATGTGGCATGGACTATTCTATATGAAACCATTCTGGTCCTTTGTGTTCACTGCTTCCTTTTCTGAATGTTCATTTATCAAAAAGTATATTCATTATAAAATTAATAGAATTTTAAATTTTTGCAAGGAATTGAAGTCAAATTCACCACCCTATAGTTTTCAGATTGCACTCATTCTCTTTTCAAAATTCAGGACAACACTTGCCCTTCTCCAGTCCAGTCCCCATGACACCATTCTCCATTCTCCATTCAAAAGTCCCTTGAAGCAATTACATCCAGGATTCTTTCAAAACTTTTGTTCGTTGTTCATCTTGGCCTAGTGATTTGACCTTGTCAAGGACCACTTGGTCCTCTCATCCTATCTTGCTTATCTTGCATATCAACTCACTATTAGCTTTTTTCAATTTCTGTTTATCTTTAGTATCAATTCTTTTTTCAGTTAAGCAAATATTATTTTCCTTGGTAGAGGACACAGAAGCTGCTCCACTTTCATTCAGTCACTTTCTGTCATCCTGTTCACTATGAGCAGCAATCTTATCCCTTTTTTGATCTTCCTTTTTCCCATAAATTAAAATTTTACTTACACTTTTTATTATCTTCATCATTCTTCACCAATTCCAAACCATTCTAAGTTTTAGGACTCCTGAGAATGTTTTAAAAGCAGTTGCCCAGTGGATAGAGCACCAGCCCTGGAGTCAGGAGTACCTGAGTTCAAATCCGACCTCAGACACTTAACACTTACTAGCTGTGTGATCCTGGGCAAGTCACTTAACCCCAATTCCCTCACTAAAAAAAAAATAATAAAAAATTAAAAAATTAAATTTTTTTTTAAAAATCAGTTGCCAAGTTTTGAAATTCATGGTTTGCTAACCTGCCCTTGCTGCCATCATTTGCACATCTTTTAAAATTTAACTTGGTTAAATTTTAACTTGGTTGATGAGTCATCTTTGTACAGATGTTCTTCTCCTTAGAAACCTCCTCCTTCTCCTTCTTCCTCATTGGAATTCTCTTTGTGTCTTCAGAATTATCTTAAAAGCTTCTTGACACTGATAAACTGATTTCTTCTCTAGGATCTTAGGCCACTGCATCTGACCTATCCTTTTTCTGAAACCTTTGAAATCTGTTCTCCAAAAATTCCAAATGAATATTAGACTCTGCCTGGCATACCTATCCTCTATCACAAAATCTAACACGGGGTCAATTCCCCAAAACATTCCCAAAATTTCTACTTTGGAAAAACATTCCAAAAATTTCTATTTTGGAAACCAGTTTATTAATAGGATAATAGATCTGGAGCTGAAAGAGACTTCAGAAGCCCTCTAAGTTAACTCCCCAGAAGAGGAAACTGGAGTCCAAGTGTTGCCATAAATATTTTGGATTTATGAGAACTTTCTTTTAATTAATTACCTCATTTGCATATATGCCTAACAGTAGAATCTTTTGGTCAAAGGGAATAGGCATTTTAGTCACTTCATATGAATAATTCCAAATTACTTTCCAAATTGGTTGTAACAATTCATAGTTCTGAAAACAAAGCATGAGTATATATATATATCTTTCCACAACCTTCCCAACATTATATCTTCTCATATTTCATCATCTTTGTCGATTTGCTGCATGTGAGGTAAAACATCAGGGTTGAATGATGACCTATCGTAACATGGTTGATTTGTTAAGTCTAAATTAAAATACACATATTATAACATCAACATTAAAGAATCAGTCTAACTTTATCAATTTGTATACCAAGAAAATTAAAATACTTTTTTAACCACATATAGTGTCTGTCATCAGTAGCACCTTTAGGTTGTCATTGCCTTGAACACATTACCTCTTTCTGTTTGTTTTTGTAGTCAGAATCATACCAAGAAGATATCTACCCCTTGACAGCCGGAGTCCAGCCAGCTCTGACAGCACAAGAATGGCTGAATGGAATGAATAAAGGTCAGGATTACAGGGATGGATATTTGCCTTCTGGTGCAACAACAAGAAGAATCACTCAATTGCCCAAAAAAAAAAAAAAAGAATAACTCAATTGCTCTATTGTGACTTCAGTTCAAAAACGTTGTGAAATATGGTGTCTTTCATCAAGGCCCAGTGAATTATTGGACCCAAAGCTGACATGAAGCATTTTTCTCTACCTCGGCATTTCCCAAACATGTGTTGTTTGGTGTTATTGTTATTGCTTAGTTGTTTGAGTCATGTCCAAGTCTTCATGACAGCATTTGGGGTTTTCTTTGCAAAGATACTGGAGTGGTTTGGTTTTTCCCTTCCTTCTCCAGTTCATTTTACAAATGAGGAACTGAGACACAAAGGGTTAAGTGACTTGCCCAGAGTCACACAGCTAACAAGTGTCTGAGGCCAAATTTGAATTCAGGAAGATGTCTTCCTGATTCTAGGCCTTGAACTTTATGTGCTACCTAGAGGCCTAAATATACCCACTGTCTTTCCCCAAGATTACTTTGTGGCTGTGACAGATGACTCTGAGGGTGGACTCTGCAACCCATCTAACTACCCCATTTTCAGACGGGTTATGATGAGCTTCGCTTCCCTCCCCTTTTCAAATGGGTTGTGATCTTCATTAAAGAATTCATTTGGGGCTACTAGGTGGCACAATGGATAGAGCACCAGCCCTGGATTCAGGAGGACCTGCGTTCAAATCCGGCCTCAGACACTTAACACTTACTAGTTGTGTGACCCTGGGCAAGTCACTTAACCCCAATTGCCTCACAAAAAAAAAAAGAAGAATTCATTCATTACATTTTGTGCTTCTTCCATACAAAAGGGATTTTTTTCTTTTTAATTTCATTTTTCAGTTAACAAGTATTTCTCTCTTTTCCATCCTCCAATATGAGCTAGTCTGTCTAAAATATCTAATGAATGGTCACCAATAAGTTATAAGCTTTAGCAAGAGTTTAGACTTTTAAGCATTTATTAAGGAGAATAAGAATTTGGTGAAGAGAGAGAAAAAGAGGCCTAGATTCTGCTATCTCGGGTAGTTACAGTTCTTCTGCTCTGCTCTCCACGAGAGTCCTGGCAAAAGAGAGTGACAGATCCAGCCTTGCCCCTTCTTCCTCCCACAAGCAAACGTCACTTCCTGATGCCAAAGAAAAGCCGCATGGCTTGCCCTTAGACGCCTTCTCCTCATGGCAGAGCTTTCCTACAGTAGCTCTCCAGCAGGTGGCATTATTCTAATCGTTACAAATAAAAACAATTTAAAAACCTTATAACAAATATACATAATCAAGCACAACAAATCCCCCATTGTCCACATCCAAAAAAATTACATTATCTTTTCCCCAACACCCAATTATTCTAAATGTCTCTATGAAGAAAATTACTCCAGTCACTAAGGTTCACAAACTTGATGCCTTCCTAGCTGCCTCACTCTCCCTCACCCCACATAGTCAATGAGCCAACAGATCTTATCAGTTCTACCTCCACTTCACTCATATCTGTCCCCCTTCTCTCTTCTCACATACCCATCCCCCTATAATTAAGATCCTCATCACCTCTTGCTTGTACTAATGCAATAACATCCTAATTGGTCTCCCTGACTCATCTTCCCCCTCTTCATCCTACACACAACCGTCAAAGTGAGTTCCTAAAATATAGATCTGGTCACATCATTCACCTACTCAATGAACTTTAGTAGATTGCCTACTGACTCTAGAATAAAATGTGATTTCATCTTTATCTCATCCTTTTAAAAGTTCTATTTGTGTCAGTTTTAATTTATATAATAAAATAGTTGTGCATATACATACAATAGTGCATGAAGAACTTATGAATCTCAACCATATTTATTTCTAAATACATAAATATGCACCTGTTGGTAATGTAGATTCCAAAATTGTTTTCTGTGCAATAAGAAAAGTTTAGAGACCACTGATCTAGTCATTGGATCTAAAGGATTCCATCTCTGTCATCTAAGTTGAACTAATGATGAAAGAGTTTGTTTTAAATATGTTTAGAACTCATGGAGTCCTTGTAAAGGAAACATGTAGTTCATTTTGTACCTTTTTGATAAAAAGCTAAATATTATCACCAACATTGATTCTGGAAAACTAGATTTATAGCTTGAATGTCAAAGAGATCCAGAAACAAAATAGGATAATGAATACACTCTGGTCCAAAGTCATATACTCATAGTCACACAGTTAGTAAGTAGTGGAAGTAGGAGATAAACCCAGACTCCAAGTCCAACATTTGTACCACAGTCCCTTCCTATTTGTTAATACAAAATCCCCTCTTCATCAAAGCTCATTGCAATAGTTGTATTGTTATCAACCAATAGCCAATGTTGTTAGTGAGGTTTTGGTGATAATATGCTTCAGAATTTCTTTCTTCTCTCCCTGTGCTGAACAGGAATACCACCCTGACACAAACACAGCACATCTAGGCTTTTGGGAATAGCCCACTAACAGGCTACCCTTTGGAAACACCAGGATAAATTGTATCATTCCTCTAAATCTGAGGTGTCAAACACCGAGCAGCCACGAGACCCACAACCCTCTCAAGTGTGACCAGAACTAGATGAAAATGTAATTGGGAAATATTTAACAAAATAAATAAAAATACAGTAAATGATGATGTCACGTTTTAAAACTAAGTCAATATGCAGCACGTACAAATCCTTGTGAATGAATTTCTATTTTAATTTGACACCACTGCTCTAAACCCTGAAGTTTGCTCATTGACTCTATGTGTCTGTGAAGATGTGTGAATGGTGTGCTCACTGTCACTTTGTTTTGTAGGGCCATTGCTGGTATCTCTGAGACCAGGGTCGGAACTTATAAACTCTCAACAACAGTTTCCTGAAAGGACAGTATCCAATTCTACACCTCTGGAATCAAATAGGTATCTGGACAGGATAGAAAGGAAAACAACATTTGAGGATGCCAAGAACCCATACAGGTTCCAAGATGAGAGAGGACCAAGAAAAGGAATAGATCAAGCACAAGAGGACAGGAAACCTTGGCTTTCAAATGGTTTTGATCTATTTGAATGTCCTCCACCAAAAACGGAAAATGAGGTGAGATTCTAAGAAAACCAGTCCTTGAAAAGAGGCTTCTCTGGATGCCTAAGATAGGGATCATCAACTCTAAGTAGGAATAAACAATAATGTCTTTGAGGTCTAGACATAGACAAGGTAATAAAGCAGGCAAGGGGAGAGAAGGGAAGGAAAAAGAAAAGAAAAAGAAAGTAAGAAATAATACATAGCTTTGGAAGAAGGTGAAAGAAGAAAGCTAGAGAAAGAGGTAGAAGGAAAGAGAATGTTAATGTGAAAGGAGAAATATATAAATATTGAGGCATATATAATATATAATAGTTTCATATATAATTCTCTTTGCTATTCTTTCTATATTCAAATATTTTTATCTTGCTTGGTGGTATTTGTAAGAAAAAAAGGTAAAACTAAGACCCAGAATGCTTGTCCATGCCACTTTCAGAAATGGAAGCCAGACATCCCAGCTTATTGATGACTAGTGTTTATGTAAACTTTGTTTAAAACCTTCTAGCACCTGCTTATATTTCAAATCTTCAGGTTTCCCTACCTTTGGCCCCTAGTTCTTACTGTTTGTTGTAACCATTGGTTACCCAAAACACACTTAGAGATAATCTATAAGATCAAGGTTCGCTTTTTTTGTTAGCCAATTCAATAAGCCAAATTATTTATAATGGCTTCTGGAATGGTCCCCTTGGAAAAATTACAAACTTCAGAGGATCAGTGGGTCTTTTGGTTTACTTTAAGTTCACTTTGCTTCTTACAAGTGACTATAAATTTCATTTGAAAAACCTTTCAAACCATATCTTCCCTTTCTCTTCTTCTCCCTTTCTCCTTTCCCCAGTCCCTCACTCCCCATCCCCAACGCACCAAGAACACAAAGAGGAAGGCGGATAAGGATTCACTGAAAGGGTTGATCAATAAACTATTCCAGATCCTCTATATACAGTCCCTATTCCTGCCCCTGTTACCATCACTTTAAGCTTTTCTACAGACAGTGGAAGTTAGTCTGTCCAACCACTAGAAGAGAAACCAAGTATGGACAAAACCCAGAGTCCCTTTGTGGCTCAATAACTGAAGAAAGGGGATTTAGTCATTTAAGAACAGCTATGAAACAGCTATATATCATTAAAATGTCCATTTAGATGCAAGTTATGTTAACACACCCTCTTTTTTAAAAATTGGGATGAGGCAGGAAACAATAAAGGATAAAACATTTCAGTAAAAATTAGCATTTCCCCCATACCCAGTGCTTACCTAGTGTTCTGCTGCCCCACATACCTACTCCTCAGTTTTTATACCACAACTATAATAGACCAAATTAATCTATCTGTTGTTTTCCAGCTGCTGCAAATGTTCTATCGACAACAAGAAGAAATTCGGAGACTAAGGGAGCTAGTAAACCAGAGAGAAGTCCAAGTCAAACAGTTGGAACTGGAGATCAAAAATATACACATGAGCTCAGGCACATACTGAGGAGAGAAAGAATCTGTTTTCCTGACCCTCGGAACCCAGAGCAACTCCCAGACAAATATCAAAACCAAACTCCAAATCTCATAAGAATAACTACTGTTTTTATATTTTTGTGGGAAAACAAAAATTTAATTCATTGAAAAATGCCAGTGGTCAATAGTGCCCAATTTTCTACTTGCCTTCTTTTCATAGAGGTTTTTGGATCAAATCATTTAAAATAATACTTTGGCCTTTGGTTCATTATCTCTCTCTCTCTCTTTTTAAAAATAGTCCATAGAAGCAAAAACAAAAAGTGCTATAGCACCTGAAGAAAAAGTCTAGTAGTAACCAAAATCAGAGAGAGAGAGAGAGAGAGAGAGAGAGAGAGAGAGAGAGAGAGAGAGAGAGAGAGAGAGAGAGAGAGAGAGAGAGAGAGAGAGAGCAGTTCTCAGCATGTAGCTATACGCAAATAAGAGAAGGATCACCTGAAGGGGATCTCCTCCTGCAGGGATTCCTTCCACTGCTACAGGCCACAGCCCTTAGTAGAAAATTCCTAGGGAGTTGTCTGAGGAGCATATGGTTAAATGACTTGCCCAGAGTCATCACATAACTAGTAAGTATCAGGGATGGGACTTGACTGCAGGTCTTATTGACTCCAACCCCAACGCTCAATCCATTTTTACCATACTGCCCCTATATAGTGAACAGATAGATTTAAATAAATTTCTTTTTCCCCCTAAAAATACTAGATTTTGTCAAATGTCCTCAAATTAAACTGAATAGCTGGTCCTTGACTTAAAGTCAATTATAGAGATTTTTTCATAGAAATTGAAGAGATTAATTGCCAGTAGATATACAGTTCAGGTTCTAGTTCTGGTCCCAGAATGCAGATAATCAAATCCAAACTGTTCTTTCTTTTAAAAAAATATGAAAAACTCTAAGTCTCCTTGGTACAATACCCCAGCAAAAAACTAAGAATTATTGGAAGTAAAAGTTACTTTTAACCAATGGGTCAAAAATGACTTTTTACTACTCACTATTATTGCAGGGCTACTATTAGTGTTTGGTAACCTGGGTTTATGGATAATGATGGAGAACCTATATAGTTCACCTTCACAGATGTTCTGTAAGCCATCACAAAAATAAGATATAACTGGAAAGATCCAAATGAGTTGTGAGCATCAAGATTGCCATAAAGCATTGCTGCTCATGTCTTTCCCACTGCTCCACTCTGGGCAACCAAGGGCATATAGTAGGTATATAATGTCCTATCTGGTTGTAATTTAAATTGGCATGTCCCCACATCCTGAGAAGCTGGGGCTCACCATTTCTGTGTTTTCACTAGGCCACAACTCCCTAGGCATGCTTTTCTCACCTGAGCAACACTGTCCTGTAAATACTTTAAGATGTTGGAACTTATTTTTATACAAGCATTGTCTGCAAAACATGCCTTACTGCACTGAGGAAAAGGACGAATCATAATCGATTACTGGGAGAGCAGAAATCCATGTTATACTATGTTTTAAACATGTCAACTACAATCTTCTCAAGCAAAATTCATGTGTTGGTGACCAAAATTTCATGTTTAAAAATAGTATGTGGCTTTTCTGAGGTAGACAGAAAGCTTTTTTTCATTTTCTTTTTTTATGTCTAGAATAAATTATTTAAATTATTTGACAGGTAGGGAAAGGGATAGGTAATTTTTACCCAATATTTTTTTAACCAGTCTTTTTTTAATTGTATTTTTCTTTATGTATGTGACCTGATAAGGCTAAAATTAGTCATATCCACAGTGCTGAGCCAATTAGTAAGAGTGCTCGCTGATCTATGTACTTGAAACAATAATAGTTACTTTGATTGTTTACTCATTTACTATCCCATGAACAACTATTGAATAAGCATCTGAGTATAATCTTTGGAATAATACCTCTGTATAAATGTTGAGTTCTAAACACTTTTCCTCCCCTTGCCCTCCAAGCATATTTTGAATTTGTTTTTTAAAAAATGTGTTATACAGGAGATCAAATGACAAAAAATTGGTTTATGCTTTATTAAACTGTGCCTAAAACTATTTAAATGATCATTTTATCATCATTTCTTAAATTCCTTGTATCTTTGTAAAAAAATAGATGTTGTGGAATTGTGCAATGAAAAACAAATGTAACAAAATAATAAATAACTGCCTAGACTTTTACTTTTTAATACATAGTTTTTTTTAAAATAAATATTATGTATTTGATTTGCATAGAGCAAAAATCAAGAAGATTAAAGGAGTGGGATCTGCTGTGAGTTTGGCCAGTCTTTAGTTTATGGAGATAGTATGACATTCTCCTACTAGGCAGAGACTGTACACCCATGTAAATGCATGTGGATCACCCCCCCAAAAAAATTTTGGCCTGCTCATGGAACCTGCCCTTGTGTATTATATGTAAGCTGCTATGTTCCATTTATTTCTAATAAAAACAGATGTTTAAACCTGAAAACAATTGCCACTTGGAATCAAAAATAGCATCTCTTTTACCCTACTTTGCTGTCAAGTGAGATGCCATTTGGGAAGTCTGCCTGCTAAACAGAATGTCAATCTTGAACCTCATGGAAATGAATGGAAGATTTCAAGACTCAAACTCTAGACTTGTCATGATCTATGTAAGATATTTATGTTCAGGGGCAGCTAGGTGGCACAGTGGATAGAGCACCGGCCCTGGAGTCAGGAGGACCTGAGTTCAAATCCGGCCTCAGACACTTGACACTTACTAGCTGTGTGACCCTGGGCAAGTCACTTAACCCCAATTGCCTCACTAAAAAAAAAAAAAAAAGATATTTATGTTCCTCATGAGTTGTTTAAATGTACAAATGCTACTTTGGGATGACATGGATGGCTATGTCTTAGGATCGACCTACCTCTATTTTGTGGGAGGAGAGCCAAGGATATTCCTTACCCATTGAAGAGGAGGGCAGAACAGGCAACAGGAGCACCAAAGGGCTAGGTGCTCTTTTCTCCAGTCTCTGAGAAGGATATGAGGCTAGAATGATATGTATCTGCCACACCCAAATATCTCTGGTCTAGGGAATACTAGTAGTTCATGGTTTGGAAGGAAAGATACTTTCCTTGTCACTCTTAAGGGAGAACATAATCCTTAGCTTATACTTGCCAACTTAGTTCCTTCCCTCCAAACACTGGTTACACAAAGAGAAAATAGAGAGTAAAACCAATTATTCAAGCAAAACAGTAACCAGAAACTGAAGACACTCTACAGATTAATAGACCAGAAAAAAGCAACAATGCAAAAGTGAATGAATGAGCTTCTCTTCTGAGAGTGAGTGTCTTAGCTCAACTGAGAGAGAAGATTCATCTCATCTGAGGAGGTCTATTCTAGCAGTTTCTAGTGAAGCAAGGTTGAAATCAGGAACATTTTAAGAAGCTAACTTCTACTACATATCTGTTACTCTCTCCTTTTATTTCTCCCAAAGAATCTCTGGAACCACATTTTTCTCTCCCTGAAGAATCTCTGGCTCCAACTCAGTAAATCCCTTACACAGCTATGCAGTGTGGTAATAAGCCTCCTCTCCACCATTTAAAAGTCATGTCCCTGGGGCAGCTAGGTGGTACAGTGGATAAAGCACCAGTCCTGGATTCGGGAAGACCTGAGTTCAAATCTGGCCTTAGACACTTGACACTTAACTAGCTGTGTGACCCTGGGCAAGTCACTTAACCCTAATTGCCTCACCAAAATAAATAGATAGCTAGATAGATAAATAAATTTTAAAAAGCCATGTCCCTCTCACAAACAATATGCAAAAACACTTCAGGCTGGGCTGGAAACCCAGTTACATTTGCAAAAAAATGTTTCAGGGAAAGGATATAGTAGGAGATTTTCTTGGAGAAGGATTTTGTGAAGCAGACTGGGCAATTTCCCTTGTGAATCACAATGAAGGGGAAGAATGTGACTCAAAAGTAGTTTTCCCAGAGTCTCTAGTCAGTTCTCATGTTTCACAGAAAGCATTGTCTTATATGTTTCTTACCCAAATATCCTCCTTAACAGGCAGAACCATAGCTTGGAGTTATTGAGGCTGGAGCAAATATAGTTTTGGGGAGGGTGACCTAAGGCAGTGGCCATGCCCCAGAGGACATGGGGAATAGCAGTCCAGAGGACAGTCCAACCACAGGTGCGGTCACACCAGGAGAAGGGCTACCTTTATGGATGGCCACCTCTGGAGATGCAAGCCTGGCAGGTACTCCTGCAGGTGCTACAGCCACAGCTACCAAAGACAAAAAAAAAAGTCCTTGGCATTGTCAAATAGTTCCACATCAGAAACTGATATAATTTTATCAATGGAAATGGCATTAAAGAAGAGACATTAGCATCTGCTTTGCTGCTGTATGCTAAAGTGATTATTATTGTTATTTCAGTTGTGTCCAACTCTTCATGAGCCCTTTTGGGATTTCCTTGGCAAAGATATTAAAGTGGTTTACCATTTCCTTCTCCACCTCATTTTACAGTTGAGGAAACTGAGGTAAACAGGGTTAAGTGACTTACCCAGGGTCACACAGTTAGGAAGTGTCTGAGGCCAGATTTGAACTCAAGTCCACTTGACTCCAGGCCTGTCCACTGTGCAACCTAGCTGCCCTACATGCTAAGGCCTATGAGACTTTTCCATCTGATTTACATATGAAATCTTCCATATGTGTTGTCTCCCCCATTAGAATGTGAGATCCTTGAAATAAGACATTGTCTTACTTTTCAATTTGTATCTCCAGCCCTTAGTATGTGCTTTACACATAATAAGCACTTAGTAAATTAACCTCATACATATCACTGTCAGGCTTTGGAGAAAAGACAAGGCCTAGGAGAACACAACAGACCCAAAAGACTACAAAGTGAAGGGGAAAGAAGGAAACAACTGGAGTAAAAAGGAAAGTCCCCCACCCACCCACCCACGCCTAAAGCATGCCCCTAAGACATCAGGTCCCTTAGGCAAAATTTTTTGGGGGAAGGAATCACATCTGTTCAGTTCGGGGCACCACATGTTAGGAGAGATATTGACAAACTAGAGTATAGTGACAAACTAGAGGTGAGTGACCAAGATCACAATGTAACTATGCCATATGAGTCAATCATATGTTATCCACTCTGCAGTCTGGCATATGGCAATGGAGAGCTGGCCTTGCTGTTAAGAAAACCTGGCTGGGTTCAAGTCCTGACCATCTCACACTGACTGAGTGACTCTAGGAAAATCATTTTGCCTCTCATGTTTTTGGAGGCAGGGCATAAGGAAGAGGGACGTCCTGATTTATAAGGAATCCAGAAGATCTGGGTGCAAGTACTAACTTTGATACATTCTAGCTGTGTGATAATAGGTAAATCACTTAATCTTTCAATGCTCCTAGGCAACCATACTACCATAAGTTGCAAAGAATTGTTGATCTGCAGTAGTGGAAAGGGTTTCCCAACCAACCTGTGCAATCACGGATCCAATATTTACAAACACACATATATTTGTCGGTATGTATATGTGTGTGTGGCCCATATATGTATGTATGTATGTATGTATATGTATATGTGTATGTATGTATGTATATACACGTGTATCTTATATATTTAATATATAATATACATATATACACAGAGCATTATATATGCCTGTATACATACACATATGTATACACACATATACATATACATATATATACACATATATATATATACACACACACACACATATATATATATATATATTCCCTCGCTAAAGTCCTAATCCAATATTGCAGTATGAAGTGAAACTGACCCAAAGTTCTCAGAGTCTGAAAGAGGAGGGCCCAAGCTTTGGAAGTCTTACCAAGTTACAGAGGCTTTGAGTTAGATGCCAGAAATGAACTGTGTCTTTTGGGCAAGGACCTGTCAAGCTGAATGTGTAGAGGCTCATCAATGGAAAGCTGGCTACTAAATTATGTATGGGGAAGGGAGAAACAGCAACTCATGAAACTACTAAAGCAGAAAAGTTATGCTCTTCATCAGTGAAGGGATTACCAATACTGATTTTTTAAAAATACGGCTCTTTTTAAGTACTCAGTTATGACTATTACTATGGTTTATATGTATATATACACATATAGATGGTACATATGATTTATATGTGGTACACCATATATAAACAAGATATATCATACATGCACATGCACATGCACATGCACATGCACATGCACACACATATGTCCATCCTGTAAGGCAGTAAAGTGATACAGTGGATAGCGCACCAGACTTGGAGTCAGAAAGACCTAAGTTTAAATCTGGCTTCAGATACTTACTAGCTATAGGACACTGGGCAATGTGACCCTAGGCAAGTCACTTAACACTGTTTGCCTCTGTTTCTTCATCTATAAAATGAGCTGGAGAAGGAAATGGCAAACCACTCCTGTATCTTTGCCAAGAAAAACTCCAAACCGGGTCATGAAGAGTCAGTCAGGTCTGAACAATAACAACAAAAATAATCTAGAAAGATCTCCTCCTTTGAGATTCTGTTTATATCACCCCATCTAAATCCTTATTGCCATCATCTATGGGCCTCTCCGTGGTCTCCCTCATTTCTCAAGGAATTCAGTACTTGGCTGACAGTCTTCCTCTGTTGCCTTCATACTGGGGGAACTTTAATAAAAATGCTTATACCCCTTTAAACAGCTAGGCCTCACAGTTCATCAACATCCTCTTAACATTCCTTTTTACCTCAGGCAACCAAAGGTCTAAATATGAAGTCCCTCCTGGGCTCCTCTCTGATTCTTAGTCTTCAAGGCTTAAGGCAGATGCCGAATCCCTTTATCAAATTGCTTGCCTTCTCCATGATGGAGAAGGGAGGGTGGGAGAGAAATTGGAACTCAACATTTTAAAGGACTAAGGTTAAAAATTTTTGCGTGTAATTGGGAAAATAAAATATTAACATTACCAAAAAGGGAGGGAGAGAGAGAGAGAGAGAGAGAGAGAGAGAGAGAGAGAGAGAGAAAGAGAGAAAGAAAGAAAGAGAGAGAGAGAAAGAAAGAAAGAAAGAAAGAAAGAAAGAAAGAAAGAAAGAAAGAAAGAAAGAAAGAAAGAAAGAAAGAAAGAAAGAAAGAAAGAAAGAAAGAAAGAAAGAAAGAAAGAAAGAAAGAAAGAAAGAAAGAAAGAAAGAAAGAAAGAAGGAAGAAAGGAAAGGAAGGAAGAAAAAGTTAAGCATCCTTCATTGTTCTGCCAGATTAGTCCCTGCCTCACTTTCTCGTCCGCCCTTTGCTCTGACACACAGCTAGTCTACCAAGAACCGCGCATGCAAAAGTTTCATTTCCTCATTTTGCTCCACCCCAGGGCAAATGGCTATGGCTGCTCCTTCAGCAGCAGCTGTAACGGACCCAGGACTCTGGGAAATCTTCGGGGCCGGGGAAGGGCCGAGTCCCGCACAGTCTGCGGCTCCGCGAAAGTCCGGGGGCTGGTGCGGGCTCCCCGACGGTGCAGAAGCTGGACCAGCAGCCGCCGCAGCCGCAGCTGAGGAGGGAATCCCGGGGCCCGAGCGCGCGCTCACTTGGCTCTGCTCGGAGCACCACAACCGGACGGTCGAGCTGTTCTGCAGCCGCTGCAGACGCTGCGTGTGCGCCCTATGTCCGCTTCTGGGTTCGCACCGCGGCCACCCAGTGCGTTTAGTCCACGAGGAAGTGGCCTTCAAGCAGGTAAGCCGCTTGGGGAGGGATCCTGTAGGGGAAGGAAAGGACAGACAGTGCCAAACAGCGGTGAGGTGAGGTCACAGGTCACTCACTGGGTCTTCCCCTTTCCTCCAACTGCAAGTCTGGGAATGAGAGGAACACCCTTCCCTCTACCCTACTCTCCCCTGCCCTTTTTTGGATAACTCCAAATGAGCCTCCTGCCAAGCACATTTCCGTTGGGTGAGAAATCAAAGCTAGCGGGGAAACTCATCATCCTGTAAGGTAGGGACATTCCTTCTGGCTTTGTTTTAAGCAGTGTGGGGAAGTGAAACCAGTGCTGGGTTTTTTTGTTTGGTTGGTTTGGGTTTTTTTGCAGGACAATGAGGATTAAGTGACTTGCCCAGGGTCACACAGCTAGTAAGTGTCAAGTGTCTGAAACCAGATTTGAACTTGGGTCCTCCTGAATCCAGGGCTGGTGCTTTATCCACTGTACCACCTAGCTGCCCCAGTACTGGTTTTGAAGTAAAGGAACTAGGCTTTAAATGCAGTCTGATACTTATTACCTGTGTGACCTTGGTCAAGTCACTTACTCCCCTATGAGTCTGTTTCCCCTCAAAAGTGAAATGGGGATAATCATACTTATACTACCTGCCTTACTGGGAGAGGGAGGTGCTTTGTAAACCTTCAAACGATGCATAAGTGTGAGCTCAATTCCTTTCACCAGGCACTAAATTGTCTAGTTCATCAGACTGGGTATACAGAGACAAAAAACAAAGGAAGGAAACAGTACATGGCCTCAAAGGACAAACGTTCTACCATGGGGAGCAGAAGGGAGAGAGAAAGAAAGGGAGCAACTATTGGGATAAGTAAATACGAATTAAATCCAAAGAAATTTTGGGGAGGAGAGTGCTACAACTGGAGAGATCAGGAAGAACCTTATCCTGTAGGTAAGAAGTGGCATATGAGCTGAGGGTTGAAGGGAAAGATCTTTGAATTCCAAAAGGCAGAGATGAGGAGTGCAGAGATTATTCAAGGAAATTCCAGGGCAACCTGTGCAAAGAAAGACTTGGGGGCAGCAGTAGAGGCAGTTGCATACAGGAAGCAACTCTTCTTTCCCAATCTCTGTAAGGTTGCCAGGACACAACACCAAATAAACCTACCTGTGCCAGGGCACAACATCAACTGTCTAAAAGGTATTTAAACCGCAGGGCACTGAAGAGATTTTTGAGAAATACTACCTTTTTTTGGAGGCGCAGCCTCTTGCTTGCTTAAAAAAAAGAAAGCTAATTTCCTACATCCAGCCTCACTCAGTAAAATATTATCTAGCCATGCTCCAAAGCTCTGCCCCAGTCTTAAAGCCTCCATGAATCCTTCAGCAATGACTCAGCCCCCCCCCCCCATAAGATACCCTAGAGGTCATCTAGTACAGCTTCCTCATTTTACTGAGGAGGAAACTAAGGATTAGGGAGAGGGAATGATTTGCCCAAAGTCAAATGCCATAAGTGGCAGAACCACAATTAAAACCCAACTCCTCTGACTCTGAAGCCATCTCCTTTCAACTCTTTCACAATATTGATCTTTGTGATACCTGCTTTCTTTTCTAGAGTCACTCACCACTCCTTTATTATCACATTCCACTGTATTGCCAGCACCTAAGAAGTTCATAATAAATGCTGAACATTTCATTGATTGTCAGGAATTGAAATCAAACTCACTGGCCTATAGTTTACTGACTCTTCCCTTGGTGGAAGGGGACTGGGAAGAGATAGGGACAGAATTGGCCCTTTTCCAATTCTATCCCATCTCTCCTCTTCTCCACAATGTTTCAGAGATCATAGACACTGACTCAGCAATTTAGTAACTTGCAAAATAACTCTTCTGGATCTAATTATTACTTTATAATTCAGTTGAATTCAACAAATATTAAGGCCATACTGTGCTAAGCACAGGGTTCAGTTGTTCAGTTGTTTTTTTCAGTCATCTCTAACTCTTTGTGACCCCTTTAGGAGTTTTCATGACAAAGATACTGGAGTAGTTTGCCATTTCATTCTCCAGCTCATTTTACAGATGAGGAAACTGAGGCAAACAGGGTTAATATGACTAGCCCAGAGTCACACAGCTAGTAAGTGTCCAAGGCCAGATTTGAACTCAGGAAGATGAGTCCTCCTGACTCCAGGCCCAGCCCTCTATCCACTGTGCTACCTAGCTACCCCAGGCACAAGGTACATAAAGATAAAAATGAAACAGAATCTGCCTTCAGTGGGCTTTTATTCTACTGTTTCATGTATAGTCCTTTTGCCCTCTTAACTAAGTAAGTTGCTTGGGGGTGGGCAATAAATACTATGCCTTATACTTCTTTGTTGTCTCCACAGTTCACAGTGCACTGTACATTGCAAAAATACAGTGTTGAGGGTGGTGGAAAAGTTGAGGGAGAGGTTTATGGTAGATATAAGTTGACTGCAACATATTTCCAACAATGACTTACATGCAAGAAGTAGATGAAGTGGGGCAGCTAGGTGGCACAGTGGATAGAGCACTGGCCCTGGAGTCAGGAGGACCTGAGTTCAAATCCGGCCTCAGACACTTAACACTTACTAGCTGTGTGACTCTGGGCAAGTCACTTAACCCCAATTGCCTCACTAAAAAAAAAAAAAAAAAAAAGTAGATGAAGTGATAGTATTGAGGAAATGAAAGACATAAGAGGAGGGGTGGAGCAGCATATGGTAAAAGTGAGGGGATGAGGCAGCTAGGTGGCACAGTGGATAAAGCACTGGCCTTGGATTCAGGAGGACCTGAGTTCAAATTTGACCACAGAAACTTGACACTTACTAGCTGTGTGACCCTGGGCAAGTCACTTAACCCTCATTGCCCTGCAAAAAAAAAGTGAGGGGAAAATAGATGGATAACTGGAGTGCTGTGGTACAGCAGAAAGAATACTGAATTTGGAGTAAGAGAACCTGGATTCACACCCCAACTCTGCCCCATACTTCCTGTGTGATGTTAGACAAGTTACTTAACGCTTCTTGGCCTCACTTTTCTGTTTTGTAAAATGAGGGGGGAAAACTAGATGACCTCTGATGCCCCTTCTTCCCTGAAATCTGTGATCCCATGATATCTGTGAAATTGAAAATAACCTGAGGAATCCCCAAGAACAAAGGGAAACAAGGGGAGAACATGGACAAGAATCATCAACCTGCAACAAGGAATGCCCACATCAAATGGATCTTTTAGATCCATTGAAGTATTACAGCTTAATATGCAATATAGAGCCTATGCAGCAAGTGTCTCCCCAGTCCCTGCCAAAATTACCTGGTAATTTTTGTTGTTGTTGAGTCATTTTTCAGGCATATCTGATTCCTCATCACCCCATTTGGGGGTTTCTTGGCAAAGATACTGGAAGAGTTTGCCATTTCCTTCTCCAACTCATTTAACAGATGAGGAAAGTGAGGTGAACAGGGTCAAGTGACTTGTCCAGGGACACACAGCCAGTAAGAGGCTGAATTTGAACTTGTGAAAATGAGTCTTCCTGACTCCAAGACCAGCTTTCTATGCATTGCACCATCTACCACCTTCCTTAGTAATTACTTTGTATACATTTTGTATTTGCTTATATGTATTCATATTATTTCCCTTAATAGAATATAAACTCTCTGAAGGCAAGAACTGTTTCATTTTTGTCTTTGTGTTCCCAGTTCCTAGCACAAAACCCAGCATATAATATGTGCCACTTGCCAGTACTGCCAGTACTGCACATGGATGGATAATGACCACTGGTCTATGTGCCAGCAACTGACACTAACTACTGTTCTCTATGTGTGACAGCTCCTATTTTACAGTGGCCACTATTATCTTTCAGGACTATAGGATTTCTCCTAGGCCCTAAGTGGGGCTGTGAATTATAGCAATTATGAAGGTAATCAGGGGACTATCCATCATATTGCTTCCCTTCAGATAAGAACAAAGAGTTTCATAGAGAATATGGAAGTTTAGGACATTGAAGAAGGAAATTGTATATGATAACTGGAATGAGAGTCTTAGCAATAGGAAAGTAGGGGAGACTGTGTAAGAAAATATAGAAATGGGCATAAGAGAACTGGACAAAAGGGCCCACTTTATTTTGATTTGGCAGAGAAGAGGGAAACAAAGGTGATCAAGCAGTGAAGACTGGACTGGAAGCTGTGAAGAGAGGGGGAAGAAGCTCGAGGAGAGAGAAAGAGATGAGATGTGGTAAAAAAAAAAAAACAATGGGCTAAGATTTTGGCAGCACTATTAAGAGAACAGTGGGCTGAGAGAAGGGGGCTAATTGATAAAATGCTGAAGTCATGGGGAAGGATAATAATAGAAAAGGCCAAAGTCATCTGGAAGGGACACAACCAGAGTCTTCCCTAAAACGTTAGCCAGTTTGCTGGTTCAGTGATAAGAGCCCTGGACACAGAATCCCTCAGGTATTGACTAGCTATGTGACCCCAGACAAGTTACTGAACCTCTCTGGGCTTCAGTCTCCTCATCTGTACAATGAGAGGATTAGACTCAATGGCCTTTAAGGTGTTCTCTACTTCTTTTTTTTTTTTTTAGTGAGGCAATTGGGGTTAAGTGACTTGCCCAGGGTCACACAGCTAGTAAGTGTCAAGTGTCTGAGGCCGGATTTGAACTCAGGTCCTCCTGAAACCAGGGCTGGTGCTTCATCCACTGCGCCACCTAGCTGCCCCCTGCTCTCTACTTCTAAATCTATGATCCCTACAATGGAATGACAGAGAAAGTCATAAACTCTGTAAGAAGTTGTAAGCTTCAGCAAGAGAGAAGAGCTCTGAAGTTTCAACAGTGCTAATGTGCTTTTTCTCAAACACCTTACACAGAAAGACATCGAAAAGTGCTTGAAGCAGCTAGCCTTGAAGAAGAAACAGGAAGATGGCAACATCATCAAAGTCAACAAGGCTGCTGATGATCTGAAGGTAAGAGGAAGCTCCCTTTTCTGCTATTATACAAATGTTTCAAGGCAGCAACTGTAGGACTTATCTAAAAGAAAGATAATACTCTTCTAGTCTGGGCACAGAAATATGGTTCCATTCGGGCATCAGTTTCTCTGAAATAGATCTGGTGCTAAATGGTTGCTACCAAAGAGAAAAAACAATATTGTCAAAAATTCAATGTTGTCGACCATTCTACCCCTGTTCAAACAGATGTTTGCCTAGATTCTTGTTTTTTTTTCGGTTTTTTTTTCAGGGCAATGGGGGTTAAGTGACTTGCCCAGGGTACCACAGCTAGTAAGTGTCTGAGGCGGGGTTTGAACTCAGGTCCTCCTGAATCCAAGGCTAGTGCCTTATCCACTGCGCCACCTAGCTGCCCCATTTGCCTAGATTCTTATCCCAAGATGAAGAATTCTTTGAGGGGTCAGCTAGGTGGAACAGCGGATAAAGCATCAGCCGGGGATTCAGGAGGACCTGAGTTCAAATGTGACCTCAGACACTTGATACTTACTAGCTGTGTGACCCACCCTGGGCAAGTCACTTAATCCTCATTGCCCAGCAAAAAAAAAAAACCACAACAGCCTCTTTGAAGCTCAACAGATGGAAGTCAGGAAATATAAGTAAACAACATATAGAAACTTGTGTCCACCATGGTGGAAACTTGTTTGTTTTCATGGTATAGTGGTAATTGATATTCATAATGTTGACCTGAGCAACATCCTCACATGCCTTCCTTATGAATTCTCAAATATTTAATTATGTCCAGTACCTTGCATATACTTAGTCTCGTATATTTTATTGTATCAACATCAGAAGAGAGACAGCAAGGATAGAGATCTGACCAGGGAGCCAGGAAGACCTACGCTCAGGTCCTAACCCTGACATATACTAGTGTGTGATCTTAGGTAAATCACTTAAACCCTCAATGCACTAGGTGACTCTTTATGAGAGTCTAGCAGAGAAGATGCCAACCTGCATTGGTAGAGGGACTTCCCTCACCCGGGTGTTCCCTATACTACATAAATCACAGATCTAGTCCCTATCTATACCCTAATCCTTAGAAAATTTTGTAACCTGCGTTATGAAATGTACTAGTATGAGAAAGTATTGGCAGAGGGAAGGCAAGGGGTTGGGGAAAACATCCCAAGAAGAGAGGCAACACAGTAATTCAGTTAGGCAACACAGTAATTCAATTTGGCTACAGTTCATGATAGTGGATGAGACAAGAAGGAAATGACTGGAAAAGTTAATAGACTTATTGTGAAAGGTCAAGTGGTACAGAAGAGGAAGTGATAGTCAGGAAAAGCAGGGATCCAAACCTGCCTTTCATACTTACTAGCTGCACAATAGGCAAGTTGCCTAGATGCTTTGTTTGTTGTTGTTGTTTTTGCCTAGAGGCTTTGAACCAATAAACTGGGGACAAAAATACCTATAGTACTTATCCGATAGCATTCTTGTGAGGCTCAAATTAGATTAGAGAATTATATAAATGTCAAGCATGTTTATTATTCTAAAGGTCTTTGAATGCCTATTTAAGGAGTTTGAATTTTATCTGGTAGACAGTAAGGAGCCGCTGAAAGGCAGCTAAGTTGTGTAGTGGATAGAGCACCGGGCTAGGAAGCAAGAAGATTCATCTTCCTCAGTTCAAATCTGGCCTCAGACACTTAATAGCTATGTGACCTCGGGCTAGTCATTTTAACTCTATTTGCTTCAGTTTCCTCATCTGTAAAATGAGCTGGAGAATGAAATGGCAAACCACTCTAGCATATTTGTCAAGAAAACCCCAAAATGGGGTCATTCAGAGTCAGACACAATTGAAACAACTCAAGAATAATAAAAGGAGATGTTGGGGGGGTTGGAGGTTTTTAAGTGAGGAAGTGATATCAGCTGACATTTCTGTAGGGAGATTGTGTGTGTGTGTGTGTGTGTGTGTGTGTGTGTGTGTGTGTGTACAGAGAGAAAGAGAGAGAGAGAGGGAAAGAACCTATAATTTCATTGTTATTATGACTTCCTAGCTACTTTTACTAACGGAAGATACTTTCTCCAGGCCTGAGTTTCCTCATTGTAAAATGAGGGGATTGGACTAGATGACTTCTAAGATTCCTTCCAACTCCAGATCTTTAATCCTTGATCTCCAAAGTTCTTTCCAGCTCCAACATTTTGTGAGACTCTAAGATAACATTTGACTTGGAAGAGGGAAATGAAATTTTAAGGGTTCACAAATGAAGTGTTTCTCATATATACATCAGAATTAAGAGGTTATTACAGCATAATCCAGGTGAGAGATAATAAGACCCTAGATCAGGCCCTTGTCAGGGCATGGGAGAGATGCAAAAGATGGAAAGGGACTTGATGCTTAATTGGGGGAACAGAGGGAGAGATGAAGAAGAGGAAAGAATCAAAGATGACTCATATTTAAAACCTAGAGAATTAGAAAGATGACAGTGTAACAAAAATGCTACAGGAATGTGGTGAGAAAGGGCATGTTTTTTTTAAATTATTGCTATCTTTTGTTTTTACATTGCCCAAATTTTTCCTTGTGTTCCTCACTCCTCCCAGAGAGCCAGCCATCCCACATAATAAAAAATTTGTTTAAAATTTTTTTATTTTAATTTTTTAAATTTTAATGTTTTTAAAAGAAAAATAAGAAAAAACAATTAGCAAACTGATCCATGTGCCAGAGACAAAGAGAAGAGAGCTGACAAATGCAAACAGGATAGAGGTTATATATAATAGACTTGGACTTAGTTCTACAGTGGGAAAGCCTTTACTTGTCTAAGACCTCTCTAGGGAACAAAATGGCCTGAAGAAAAGATATGAGTCCAGGAGAGAAGGGAAGGGGGGAGAGGGAAGGAGGGAAGGAAGGAACGTAACCTCAGAGATGACAACTAACAGAAGTAGTTATGGAAATTAAAGAAGATGGAGAGAGAAATTACTGGACCAAAGCCTTGTGGACAAAAAGGAATTTCTGAACAACCCCAGGCTCCTGGACAAGGCTTCCCAGAGAGAAAAGGACTTCCTGAACAATACAAAATTCTTTTTAAAAAATGTTCAGTTCCAAATCCTGTTCTTACCTCTACACCCTCCCCTTGCCATTGAGAAGGTGAGAAGTATGATATATATTATACACAAAGTCATTCAAAACACATTTTTTTCTATGCTTTTCTTTTTTTTTTAATGTATGAGGTATTTTATTTTTTCCATTACATGTAAAGATAGTTCTCAACTTTTGTTTATACATGCTTTACAATTTCAGATTTTTCTCCCTCCCACCCCTCCCTCCCCCCTCCCCTAGACAGCAGGTAATCTGATATAGGTTATATCTATATATCTCTATACATATACATATAGATATATATGTATATATACACATAATAACATTAATCCTATTTCTGCATTAATCCTGTTACAAGAGAAAGAATCAGAGCAGTGATGCAAAACCTCAAAATAGAAAGAAAAAAAAACCAACAGCACCCAAAACAAAAGAAATAATATGGTTCAATCAGCATCTATACTCCACAGTTCTTTCTTTCTTTTTTTTTCTTGGATTTGGAGATCCTCTTCTATCATGAGTTCCCTGGAACTCTTCTGTACCATTGCATTGGTGAGAAGAATATAGTCCATCACAGTAGGTCAACACTCAATGTTGATGATACTGTGTAAAATGTTCTTCTGGTTCTGCTCATCTCACTCATCATCAGCTCACGTAAGACCCTCCAGGTTTCTCTGAACTCTTCCTGCTCATCATTTCTTACAGCACAATAGTATTCCATTGTATTCATATACCACAACTTGTCCAGCCATTCCCCAATTGATGGGCACCCCCTCAACTTCCAATTCCTTGCTACCACGTAAAGAGCAGCTATAAATATTTTTGTACACGTGGGTCCCTTTCCCCCTTCCATGATTTCTTTGGGCAAAAGACCTAAAAGTGGGATTGCTGGGTCAAAGGGTATGCACAGCTTTATGGCCCTTTGGGCATAATTCCAAATTGCTCTCCAGAATGGTTGGATCAGCTCACAGCTCCACCAACAATGCATTAGTGTTCCAATTTTCCCACAGCCTCTCCAACATTTATTATCTTCCTTTTTTGTCATTTTAGCCAATCTGATAGGTGTCAGGTGGTACCTCAGAGTTGTTTTAATTTGCATCTCTCTAATCATTAGAGATTTAGAGCATTTTTTCATATGGGAATAGATAGCTTTGGTTTCTTCATCAGAAAACTGCCTGTTCATATCCTTTGACCATTTCTCAATTGGGGAATGACTCGGGTTCTTATAAATTTGATTTAATTCCCTATATATTTTAGAGATGAGGCCTTTATCGGAAGCACTGGCCTCAAAAATTGTTTCCCAGCTTTCTGCCTCCCTTCCAATTTTGGATGCATTGCTTCTGTTTGTACAAAATTTTTTTAATTTAATATAATCAAAATCATCCATTTTGCATTTTATAATATACTCTATCTCTTGTTTGGTCAAAAACTGTTTTCCTTTCCAAAGATCTGATAGGTACACTATTCCTTTCTCTCCTAATTTACCTATGGTATCACCTCTTATGTCTAAATCATGTATCCATTTTGACCTTATTTTAGTATAAGGTGTAAGATGTTGGTCTATGCCTAATTTCTGCCATACTATCTTCCAGTTTTCCCAGCAGTTTTTGTCAAATACTGAGTTCCTATTCCAGAAGCTGGAGTCTTTGGGTTTATCAAACACTACATTACTAGTGTCATTAATTACTGCATTTCCTGAGCCTAGCCTATTCCATTGATCTACCACTCTATTTTTTAGCCAGTACCAGATAGTTTTGATGACTGCCGCTTTATAGTAAAGCTCCAGGTTTGGTACCGCTAACCCACCTTCCTGTGAATTTTTTTTCATTATTTCCCTGGATATTCTTGATTTTTTGTTTTTCCAGATGAATTTTGTTATTATTTTTTCTAGCTGTATAAAATAATTTTTAGGTAGTCTGATTGGTATGGCACTGAATAAGTAAATTAATTTAGGCAGTATTGTCATTTTTACTATATTAGCTCTGCCTATCCATGAGCAATTGATATCTTTCCAATTATTTAGATCTGATTTGATTTGTGTGAAGAGTGTTTGGTAGTTGTGTTCATAGAGTTCCTGGGTTTGTCTTGGCAAGTAGACTCCCAAGTATTTTATATTATCTACTGTTACTTTAAATGGAATTTCTCTTTCTATCTCTTGCTGCTGGACTTTGTTGGTCATGTATAGAAATGCTGATGATTTATGTGGATTTATTTTATATCCTGCTACTTTGCTAAAGTTGTTAATTGTTTCAAGTAATTTTTGACTTGATTCTCGAGGATTCCTTAAGTATACCATCATATCATCTGCAAAGAGTGATAGTTTTGTTTCCTCCTTGCCTATTCTAATTCCTTTAATTCCCTTCTCTTCTCTGATTGCTAAAGCTAACATTTCTAGAACAATATTAAATAATAGGGGTGATAATGGACATCCCTGTTTCACCCCTGATCTTATTGGGAAGGCCTCTAATTTATCTCCATTGCATATAATACTTGCTGATGGCTTTAGGTAGATACTGTTTATTATTCTAAGGAAAGCTCCCCCTATTCCTAAACTCTCTAGTGTTTTTATTAGGAATGGGTGCTGTACTTTGTCAAAAGCTTTCTCTGCATCTATTGAGATAATCATATGATTTTGGTTGGTTTTCTTATTGATGTGGTTGATTATGTTAATAGTTTTCCTAATGTTGAACCAGCCCTGCATTCCTGGTATAAATCCCACCTGGTCATAGTGTATTATCCTGGTGATCACTTGCTGTAATCTCCTTGCTAATATCTTATTTAAGATTTTAGCATTCAAAACACATTTTTACATTAGCCATGTTGGGCAAAAAGCAAGAAAGTGAAAAAAATACACTGCAATCTGTACTCAGAGTTCATCATTTCCCTCTCTGGAGGTGGAGAGCATTTTTCATTATTATTCCTGTGGAATTTTCATAGATCATTGTATTGAACAGAATAGATAAGTTTTTCACAGTTGATTATCACTACAATATTGCTGTTACTATGTACAATGTTCTCTTAATTCTGCTCACTTCACTTTGCATCAACTCATATAAATCTTCCCAAGTTTTTCTCCCCATTGTTATTTCTCACAGCACAATAGTATTCTATCACAATCATATACCACAACTTATTCAGCCATTTCCAAATTGGTGGACGTCCCCTCAATTTGTAATTCTTTACCACTACAAAAAGAGCTGCCAAAATTTTTTTTTGTACATATGAGTCCTTTTCCCTTTTCTTTGATCTCTTTTGGATACAGAACTAGTAGCAATATTGTTGAGTCAAAGGGCATGCACAGTTTTATAGCCCTTTGAGCATAGTTCCAAATTGTTCTTCAGAATGTTCGGATCAGTTCACAACAATGTAAAATTCTTGAACTAAGGCTTATTATGTAGAAAAGTCCCAAGATGATGCCAGATTTGTAGACCAAATGGAGGAGCTCTAGAACACAGAGGAAATTGCAGTGATAGACCCATGATATGGGGAAACAAGCCCACCCTTTACTAATATTGTGAGTTAAGTAGACTGCACAGATCTAGGTGATAAGACATCAGTTCTATGTCCCTCCCTCCACCCTCAGTGCTTTCCCAATTTGGAAGAAGAAACCTCAACCTTAGGATACTACTGTAAGTCAGTAGGGATGTAAGTTCCTTGGGAAAGAAGAATGCCAACTGGAGAATGAAGTCAAGTTGTTTTTATTATTTACGGATTTGTCTAAGTACTTTGTGTTATAGATAGGTAGGTAGGTAGATAGATGGATGGATGGTAGATGGACGATAGATAGATAGAGACATGTTATATAATATGCATATATATATTTCAAGCCCATCCTTTATGTGAATTATTATCAGATGGTGTACTCGTATGGGAGATAGGGACCCTTTAACCTTTTCTTAAGAGACCTAGACACAAAGTATATTGTGATGTTTCTTGGGTGAGAGCAAAACAAGCCAAATTCTGATGTTTGTAAAGGAGACCCTAGGTGTGAGCTACAAGCCATAGAGAGTGATTTGTGAAGTACCCTAGGGTTGAATCCAATCCATATAAACCCATCTTGAGAAGTGAGCTATGTGTTACAATAAGATCATAGATTAAGAGCAGAAAGGAACTTGAGGTGACAACCTTCCAGTTTTACAGATCAGGAAAATGAGGTCCACTAAGAGTAACTTGCCCAAGTTTACATAGGTAGTAAATGGCAGAGCTGAAATTTATATCTAGGTCCTCTGATTCCAAATCCAGTACTTTTTCTACCACACCACACTGTCCTCATCAAAAGGTTCTGGAAACATTTGTGGATATGATTTTGAGCCACTTCCTGGAAGAGTATAAGAGATATTACAACTATAGAAGTAAACAAAAGTCACAGTTTTCATAAAGGAAATGAAGGTCAGTTCCACATATCAATTAGCTTGATGTCAGTTCTTAGCAAAATTCTATTATCAAATGGATGGTCTATAAAGCTCTTATAAACAGTGACTCCTAGAAGCCAGCTCTCCTTCTATCTCCATTGATAGATGTTACTCATGAGGCAAGGGTTGGGAGGCAGGACCATGTGGTCAACTTACTACCTGGCAGTTTAAATGGGTGACTAGTGCTGCCCAAGCTGCAAAAAGGATCAAGTTGAAGGCTGTTGAACTCAGTAAACCTAGCCCTTTGAACCTACTCCGCAAATCTTCCTGTTAACTACCAAAGAATTAGCTCTTAGGCTTGTTGCTTGGTGAATACACTTTCTCCTAACCTCTCCCAAAGAGTTTCACTGCCCTTTGGATAGTTTCTATTGACTTAAGGCTCCATGTATTGATAAGTATCTCACTTTCATCATTCCACACTGTGAACAGATCGTAGACTTAATTAACCCATCATGGAAAGCAACTCAGTTACCTGCCCAGCTGGTCCCATACCCATTCCTGACATGAGGGGGAGATAGCAGGGCAGGACCCAAGCTTGGATTCATAAAGAAGAATTAATGTCAAATTAATTTTCTTTATTTTTTTAAACAAGGTTACTACCAATCAATGAAATTATGTAGATGTGCTATTAGCTGGATTTTTTTTTAATTAATAAAGTATTTTATTTTTTTTCCGTTACATGTAAAGATAGTTCTCAACTTTTGTTTATACAAGCTTTACAATTTCAGATTTTTCTCCCTCCCCCCTCCCCTAGACAGCAGGTAATCTGATATAGGTTATATATATATATATATATATATATATATATACACATAATAACATTAAACATATTTGTGCATTACTCATGTTACAAGAGAAAAATCAGAGCAATGATGAAAAACCTCAAAATAGAAAAAAACAACAGCACCAAAAACAAAAGAAATAGTATGGTTCATTCAGCATCTATACTCCGCAGTTCTTTTTTTTTTTTCTTGGATTTGGAGATCCTCTTCCATCATGAGTTCCCTGGAACTCTTCTGTACCATTGCATTGGTGAGAAGAATATAGTCCATCACAGTAGATCAACACTCAATGTTGATGATACTGTGTACAATGTTCTTCTGATTCTGCTCATCTCACTCATCATCAGCTCACACAAGACCCTCCAGGTTTCTCTGAACTCTTCCTGCTCATCATTTCTTACAGCACAATAGTATTCCATTGTATTCATATACCACAACTTGTCCAGCCATTCCCCAATTGATGGGCACCCCCTCAACCTCCAATTCCTTGCCACCACATAAAGAGCAGCTATAAATATTTTTGTACATGTGGGTCCCTTTCCCCTTTCCATGATTTCTTTGGGAAAAAGACCCAAAAGTGGTATTGCTGGGTCAAAGGGTATGCACGGCTTTATCGCCCTTTGGGCATAATTCCAAATTGTATTAGCTGGATTTTTTTAAAAAGAATTTGATAGTTTATTATAATATCCATATGGAAAAGCCAGAGAAATGTGAGCTGTATGAGTTTATAGTTGGGTGGATTCATATCTTATAGCATGACTGTTTTCAAAGAATATTGATTAATTAATTACTTTCAATCTCCATGAAGATTGACCTTAAGACTCTAGCCTAATAAAAAAAGGAAAAAAGAGGGCAGCTAGGTGGCACAGTGGATAAAGCACCGGCCTTGGATTCAGGGGGACCTGAGTTCAACTCCAGCCTCAGACACTTGAAACTTACTAGCTGTGTGACCCTGGGTAAATCACTTAACCCTCATTGCCCAGCAAAGAAAAAAAAAAGACTCTGGCCTTCACTCTGTGCTCTTCAACATTTCTATCATTAACTGAGACAAACAATAATCAGAAGTGACATGTATAAAGGTTTAGTATTTACAAAGTACTTTACATCTGTTATTAGTGGTACAGTGGAAAAAGCACTGGCTCCAGAGTCAGAAAGCCTGGGTTCATATCCCACCTCCGATGCTTCTTATTGACTATGGATAGAGAACTGGCTTTAAGGCCAGGAAGACCTGGGTTCAAGTCCTGCATCTGACATATATTATCTCTGTGACCCCAGAAAGTAACCCAAATTCTCAGTATTTTAGGCAACCCTCTAAGACTAGAGGTTTCAGAGGAGGTGCAGACCGTCATTAATAAAGTGAGTTGTTTCATTTGGAAGTTCCCCCATACCAATGAAATTAAAAATTCAGTCCCTAGCCCTATATTATGACAGAGGTGGCATGCCTCTCCAATTTGCAGATGACATGAAGCTAGGAGACTGAAATGGTGAATGGCAGAGTTAGGGTCCAAAAAGACTTGCACAAAACAAAATGTTGAACTGAATTATAAATCTGATCCTTCCATGAATGTATGATCTCTTAGTTGTGTATGCTCCCTCACCAATGCCAATCATAATACATCCCTATCTTCTTATCCCGTGTGATTCTCATTCACGTCTTTCAATAAATCACCCAAAGAAGGATGTACCCAAGATACTTTAGTCCTTTCTTTGGGGTCTTTTATTGATTCATGGATGCCAATGCAACATTCAGTCTGTGTACCGTTTAATCGTCCTCTTGCTATAGAACCTATTGAACTCTTCTTCAGATCATTTATCTACTTAAAGATATTTTTCATTACACTTCTTATACATAAATCATCATTGAAAGGTCCCATGTTTCAGCCTACTTATACCCACCAGAAATCTCTCCGTTGTTCATCAACTACAATTTTTTTATTATTTGGAGATTGTGGTATTTCTTGATTTATACTCATATGGTAACATCAGGAGGATACTTCTATGCTTAAGTGAATCTTTGATCTTACAAATGGAAGCACTCCCTCCATCAGTGCAGATGACACCCCCTTCATGCTTTTCCATCCTGTGCAGTTCTTCTTTATATTCTCTGATATACTTTCTTTTTTTTGTGTGGGGCAATGAGGGTTAAGTGACTTGTCCAGAGTCACACAGCTAGTAAGTGTCAAGTGTCTGAAGCTGGATTTGAACTCAAGTCCTCCTGAATCCAGGGCCGATGCTTTATCCACTGTGCCACCTAGCTGCCCCCTCTCTCATATACTTTCCAAAAATAATCTACCCAAGGCACTAGAGATCTTCCTCAAATTTTCAACATTCTTTGTGTATCAATACAGCCCTAGAACTGTTCATTTGTTAATCCCCTTCTCTTAATTATGTAATCAGCCTACCTCTGTTTCTAGTCATATATTTCATGAATATTATGTTTCATACCACTTATTGAATATAATTCATCATTGATAATATGTTACAGCCTTTTTATTCCCACCATGCATTTCTCCATTGCCCTTTAGATCATCTGAAACTTTCATTCTTCAAATATTGTAGTGTCCCATGATTTGTACAAAAAAAGTCCATGGTTCCTGCTCTGCAAAAATACCATAATTCTTGAAATGAAACATATAATTGAATAGTGGCTTCTTCTCATCATTATCTTTCTTTTTTGCAGGGCAATGAGGGTTAAGTGACTTGCCTAGGGTCATACAGCTAGTATTTATTAATAAGTGAATATGAGAGGCATTTTCAAAGAAAGAATTGACAGGGTTTGGTGACTAGATCCAGAAAATGAAGAGAGATTAGTCAAAGATAGTTCCTGTTTTGAGCTGGAGTAACTGGGAGAACAGCAATGCCATTTATAGGAAAGACAACTTGAAATAGTGAGCTGTTTTGTAAAAGTAGGTGATGAACTCAATTTTGACCATATTGAGTTATAAGATTCATGAAACCTGAGAATTGGAAAGGACCTTAGAAATCTTTTAATCCAACTCTCTGGTTTTGCAGACTTAAAATGTAGTATTTGAGGCTGAATGAGTTGCCTAAAGTAATATAGTTGATAGGTAGCAAAGCCAGGACTAAAATATAGGCCTCCTGAATTCGATGTAATCCAGTGTTCTTTTCACTACACCAGAATGGAGGAAAATCATGCAATGCTTTTCATATTTTCTAGGACAGGTGGAAAGGTAAGTCAAAGGATCAGCCAACTCTTTGCCACTGGCTATATAAGTTAACACTCATTCCTTCTGTCTCTTTTCCCCTTGTTTCTTTCACCTTCTTTAAATTTCATGATCTAGAGCTACAGGGACCTCAACCCCAAGTTAGTTGTCAGTGATCTCTTGTAACTTCTCTGCTATGGAGAAGGTTTTTTCCCCAAGGTAACCAATTAATCACAAGCTGCTGATGCCTCAGACTAGAAAGCTGGTGACTTGGTCCCCAGGCCCCAGCAAAAGAAGCTCTGGACAGTGCACACCACACCCCAGGAGCAGAACTCAACCTTAAAAAACACAAAAGAGGCTAAAATAAAAATTTAAATATGAGTAAGAAACAAAAAAGAATCCTCACCATTGACAGTTACTAAGGTGACAGGGAGGATCAAAACATAAACTCAGAGGAAGACAACAATGATAAAGCACCTACATATGAAGCCTTAAAGGGAAAAAAGAATTGATCTTGAGACAAAAAAAAAAAAAACCCTGGAAGACCTCAAAAAGGATTTTATAAACCAAATAGGAGAAGTAGAAGAAAAATTGGGAAAATAAATGAGAGTTATGCAAGAGAAAATCAATAGCTTTGAAAAAGAAAATAGTGCCTTAAAAATACAATTGGATAATTGGAAAAGGAGGTGCAAAAGCTGACTGGTGAAAATAATTCCTGAAGAATCAGAATTGGGAAGATGGAAGCTAATGACTCAATGAGACAACAGGAATAAGTAAAGCAGAATCAAAAGAATATAAAAAGAAGAAAATGTAAAATACCTCTTCAGAAAAACAACAGACCTGGAAAATAGATTCAGGAGGGACAATATAAGAATAATCAGACTACCCAAGGACCATGATCAAAAAAGTGCCTACATAGCATATTCCAGGACATTATCAGGGAGAACTGCCCCAATGTCATATAACCAGAGGAAAAAGTAGTAAATGAAAGAATCTACCAATCACCTCCTGAATGAGACTCCAAAAGGAAAACTCCTTTTACTTCCCTATAGGGTAGAGATAAAATTCTATTTCCAATTGAGTGGGTATGTTATTCCCTCTTTGAGCCAAATCAGATGATTTTGTGCCTCTTCATGTGATGTGATTTACCCCATTCTGCCTTCCCTTTCCTCTTCTGTCAGTATAATTCTTTTTCTTACCCCTTAAGAAAACTATAGAATTAATAAATAAAATTAAGAGCTGTTTCTAAGAAGAAAACAATAAAATAAATAAACCTTTGGTTAATTTGATTTTTGAAAAAGAAAAAAGAAAACCAAATCACCAGCATCAAAAATGAAAAGGGTGAACTCACCACCAAACAAAGAGGAAATTAAAGCAATAATTAGGAGCTGTTTTGCCCCACTATATGCCAATAAATTTGTCGATATAAATGAAATGGACAAATATTTACAAAAATATAAACTGCCCAGATTAACAGAAGAGGGAATAAAATCCTTAATTAAGCCCATTTTAGAAAAACAAATTGAACAAGCCATCAATGGACTCTCTAAGAAAAAATCTCCAGGGCCAGATGGATTTGCAAGCGAATTCTACCAAACATTTAAAGAACAATTAATTCCAATACTATACAAACTATTGGGGGAAAATAGTTGAAAATGGAATCTTACCAAATTCCTTTTAAGAGACAAATATGGTGCAGATACCTAAACCAGGAAAAGCAAAAAACAGAAAAAGAAATTATAAACCAATCTCCCTAATGAATATTGATGCAAAAATTCTAAATAGATTATTAGCAAAGAGATTACAGCAATTTATCAACAGGATAATACACTGTGACCAGGTGGGATTTATACCAGGAATGCAGGGCTGGTTCAATATTAGGAAAATTATCAACATAGTTGACTGCATCAATAACAAAACTACCCAAAATCATATGATTATCTCAATAGATGCTGAGAAATCTTTTGACAAA
Source organism: Dromiciops gliroides (assembly GCF_019393635.1). Classification (NCBI taxonomy): domain Eukaryota; kingdom Metazoa; phylum Chordata; class Mammalia; order Microbiotheria; family Microbiotheriidae; genus Dromiciops; species Dromiciops gliroides. Next base: position 616,502,373 of record NC_057861.1, on the reverse strand, counting down.
ATACAGCTCCTGTCCTAGAACCGCGTGTGTAGCAGCAAGATGGGAAAGTGCCACGGACTGCACACAGCCCAGAAGCTACGCAGCCACTGGGGGGACCAGAAGTGGCACTACAAGCAATACAAGAAGGCGCACCTGAGCACGGTGCTCAAGGCCAACCTCTTCGGGGGTGCTTTGCACTCCTGGAAAAAGTGGGTGTGGAGGCTAAGCAGCCCAATTCTGCCATCAGGAAGTGTGTGAGAGTCCAGCTGATCAAAAACGACAAGAAAATCACCACCTTTGTTCCAAATGATGGCTGTTTGAACTTTATTGAGGAAAATGATGAAGTGTTAGTGACTGGCTTTGGTGGAATGGGCTATGCTGTTGGTGATATTCCTGGAGTTCAATTCAAAGTTGTCAAAGTAGCCAGTGTTTCTCTTCTGGCTTTGTACAAAGGCAAGAGAGACCAAGATCATAAAGTGATTTGTACAATAAATTTTTTTCATTAAAAAAAAATACAGCTCCTGTTCCTATTAAAAACACTGGAGAGGGGCAGCTAGGTGGCATAGTGGATAGAGCACCGGCCCTGGAGTCAGGAGGACCTGAGTTCAAATCCGGCCTCAACACTTACTAGCTGTGTGCCCCTGGGCATGTCACTTAACCCCAATTGCCTTACCAAAAAAAAAAAAAACCCACTGGAGAGCATAGAAATAAATGGAGCTTTCCTTAAGATGATAAACAGTATCTACCATAAACCATCAGCAAGTATTATATGCAGTGGAGCCAAGTTAGAGGCATTCTCAATAAGATCAGGGGTGAAACAATGATGCCCATTATCACCACTATTTTTTTCACTCCTTGCAGATGATATGATGATATACTTGGAGAATCCTAAAAAAATCAACTAAAAAACTACCTGAAACAATTGACAACTTTAGCAAAATTGCAGGATATAAAGTAAACCCACTGGTAGATGGCAAAGATATTGTTTTATATACATATTAACAAAGGCAGGATTATATCATATAGTAATTCCTTGAATGAACGGAGAACATTTAACTCAAAGAAGACAAGACTTAGGATGAACACAATAACTATCCTCAAATATTTAAAGTGCCATGATGGAGTACAGGAATGGAAATTGTTCTCTTTGGTCCTAGAACTAAAAGGATACAAGTGAACAATACAGAGAAGTATTTTTTTCTCTTAGTGGAAAGGGCACTGGGCTTGGAGACAGAGGAAATGGGGTTCAAATTGCACCTGACATTTACTATATGACCATGAGTGAGTACCCTGAGCCTCAGTTTTCCTCATCTATAAAATGATGAAGGAACTATATCATGAAGCTATTGTGAGGATGAAATGAGATAATGCATATAATATAATTTTTTAAAAATAAAATAAAATAAACCCACATAAATCATCAGCATTTCTATATATGATGAACAAAGTCCAGCAGCAAGAGATAGAAAGAGAAATTCCATTTAAAATAACTGTAGACAATATAAAATACTTGGGAGTCTAGGCAAACCCAGGAACTCTATGAACACAATTACAAAACACTTTTCACACAAATAAATTCAGATCTAAACAAATGGAAAATATAAATTGCTCATGGGTAGACCATGCTAATATAATAAAAATGACAATTCTTTCTAAATTAATTTACTTATTCAGTGCCATGCCAACTAAACTACCAAAAAATTATTTCATAGAACTAGAAAAAATAATAAAATTCATCTGGAAGAACAAAAGGTTAAGAATATCAAGGGAATTCATGAAAAAAATGCAAAGGAAGGTGGCCTAGCTATACCAGATCTAAAACTATATTGTAAAGCGCAATAATCAGAACTATTTGGTATTGGCTAAGAAATAGAGAGGTGAATCAGTGGAATAGGTTAAGCACACAAAACACAGCAATAAATGAATCTCCTGTTTGATAAATCCAAAGACTCCAGCTTCTGGGAATAAGAAATCACTATTTGAGAAAAACTGCTGGGAAAACTGAAAAACAGTATGGCAGAAACTAGGCATAGACTAATACACCATGCACCAAAGTAAAGTCAAAATGGGTACATGATTTAGACATAAAGGGTGATACCATACGCAAATTAGAAAAGGAAGGAATAGTTTACTTGTCAGATCTATGGAGAATAGAAGAATTTATGACCAAAGATGAGATAGAGAACATTATGAAATGCAGAGTGGATCATTTTGGCTACATTAAATTAAAAAGGCTTTACACAAACAAAACCAATGCAAACAAATTTAGAAGGAAAGCAGAAAGCTAGGAAACAATTTTTATAGACAGTGCTTCTGATAAAGGCCTCATATCTAAAATATATACAGAACTGAATCAAATATATAAGAATACAAGTCATTCCCCAATTGAGAAATGGTCAAAGGATATGAACAGGCAGTTTTCAGATAAAGAAATTAAAGCTTCCTACAGCCATATGAAAAAATGTTTTCAATCACTACTGCTTAGAGAAATGCAAATTAAAACTACTCTGAGGTACCACCTCACACCTATCCAATTGGCTAATATGGCAAAAAAGGAAAATGAAAAATATTGGAGAAGATGTGGGAAAATTGGAACACTAAAGCACTGTTGGTGAAGCTGTGAACTGATCCAACCATTTTGGAGAACAATTTGGAACCATAGCCAAAAGGCTATAAAATTGTGCATTCCCTTTGACCCAGCAATACCACTACTAGGTCTACATCCCAAAAAGAAAATAAAAAAGGGGAAAAGAGTCACCTGTACAAAAATATTTATAGCTGCTCTTTTTGTGATAGCAAAAAGTTGGAATTGAGGGGATGCCCATCAATTGGGTAATGGCTAAACAAGTTGTGGTATATGATGGTAATGGAACACTCTTATGCTGTAAGAAATGATAAACAGATGGGTTTCAGAAAAATCTGGAAAGACTTACATGCATTAATGCTAAGTAAAATGAGCAGAACCAAGAGAACACTATGTACAGTATCAACAAAATGTGTGTGATAATCGGTTGTGATACTCTTCTCAGCAATACAATGATCCAAGACAATGCCAAAAGATTTACTATGGAAAATGCTCTCCGCATTCAGAAAAGGAACTATGGAGTCTGAATGCAGATTGAAGCATACTATTTTCACCTTTGTTGTTGCTTTTTTGTTATTGTTCTTATTTATGCTTTCTTGCGTTTTTTTCTTTTGTTCTCACTTCTCTTACAACATGATTAATGTGGAAATATGTTTAACATGATTGTAATGTATAACCTATATCAAATTGCTTGCTATCCTTGGGATGGGGGAGGGAAGGGAGCATGAGAGAAAAAGTTGGAACTCAAAAAAATAACTTTACATGTAATTTACATGTATTAAAAAAATTAAGACTTCTCTAAAAAAAAGAAAAAAGGAAATTCTAAATATAAACATCATTATTCAGTCTTTTTTCCACTCAGTTCTCTTTCTTGTCTCTTACATAAAAATGTTGACATACATACACTGACACCTGTGTGTGTATGTGTGTATGTGTGTATGTGTGTGTAGCCTGAAACTTCAGCAAAATATAATTAGGAGAAATGGAGCTAAGCAGCAAGTTAAAATGAAAAAGACCTATGAGATTTAATGAAATAAGAATCATCAGTGTGACTCTTTCTCTCCTCTGGCAATCAATCCCAGACCCCTGAGCAGGAGGGATCAGTGTCATAAATGCTAAGAGCAATGATTCTTAAGCTTTTTTTGTATTATGGACCTTAGAACAGAATAATATTTTTAAATGCATAAAATGCATAGGATTACAAAGGAAGCCAATTCTATTGAAATATAATAATCAAAAAAGATTTAAGTTCATTTTCTTTTTTAAATAAGAGAAAGTACATGAAAAATAAATTTAAAATAAACCCTTAGCAACAACAAAAAAAAAGTTCAAGTACCCCAAGTTAAGAACCCATGGCTTCATGACCTTAGTAAATTCCTTTGATCTCTATGGGCCTCAGTTCTTTCATCTATAAAATTAGCCAGTTTGACTTGAGAATAAGAAGATCCCTTCTGTATCTCACAACTCCTGAGTCTATATGCAGTGTAGAACCCTGCAACCCTGCCCAAGGAGCCACTATCCAAGTTATCAGGATAGGGCAGAAAACAGATGACTCTGAGTATAAACTTATTAACAAAAATGTATTGATGGTAGGAAAAAGAAGTCTTTTATATGTGGTTTTGTGAAGTAGTATAAATGATCATCCCTCCCTCCCCCCAATTCACCTGCTTTGTTAGTTGGGATTTTAGAATCTAAATAGAAGGTATAGAAGGTATTTTAATCAAAGTCTGTCAGATAGATTAAAAAATAAATACATGATTCATTATTTCAGTGAGACAGATGACAGACTTATTTACTCATCTGTCTAATGCTGAAACTTTGAATAGATAGTACATAAACAGGAACGCTTTATTGAGAAACTGGGCAGCTATTAATTAATCAGAGAAGTTATAACATAAAATTGTGTATATATGTAACAGGAACATGTTCATCATCCTCTCTACCTTCCCGACTTTTCCAAGTCTTCTGGGAATTATAACTCCAACCCTCTGGGACATTCTTGTTCTCTATAGGACCAAGGACTAGGCAATACAGCAATTAGTTTGGTTTTGATGGCCTCCCTTTCTTGGGGGAGTAAATGTCCTCTTACCTTTTGTGAATTGGAAGATAGATAAAGAGGACTTGTTTCTTTTTAAGAACCACCTGTGGGTGCAGCTAGGTGGCACAGTGGATAAAGCACTGGCCCTGGATTCAGGAAGACCTGAGTTCAAATTCTTCAGCCTCAGACACTTGACACTTACTACTAGCTGTGTGACCCTGGGCAAGTCACTTAACCCTCATTGCCCCGAAAAAAAAACAAAACACCTGCAACAAAGTCTGAATCTCTTCCACTAGCAAGCCCTTCTTCCCTAGGAGTGAATCTGGACAACCACAACAAAACAAACAAGTACGGGCATTAAAGTTGTCTTCTCTTATCCATTCTTTCATTCATGCATGCATTCATTTATTCGAGAAGAATTTTTTGAGCACCTATGGTCATAGTACCAAGGTTGATGCTGAGGAGGTATACACAAGAAATTACAAAAATACAATCCTTATTTTCTAGAAATACATGGAGAGAGAAGACAAGCCATTTATCCATTCATTTGACAAACACTTATTAAGTGCCTAATATGTGTTATGCATTATGTTAACCACTGGTAGGAGCTGGGGGACATGAAGAAGGACAACGTGGATATAGAGGAAGAAACAATATTAAAAAATAAATAAGGGGGCAGCTAGGTGGCACAGTGGATACAGCACCGGCCCTGGAGTCAGGAGTACCTGAGTTCAAATCCAGCCTCAGACACTTAATACTTACTAGCTGTGTGACCCTGGGCAAGTCACTTAACCCCAATTGCCTCACTAAAAAAATATAGATAGATAGATAGATAAATAAATAAACAAACAAATAAATAAATAAATAAGATGCAGTCTTTGACTTAAATAAACTTACAATTAAGTGGGATAAGATTACACAAGTAAACATAATGTGCATTACGGTATAAAGAATTCTTAAAAGCAAAAGAAAATGCTTTAGAACATATGAAAAGGTTATATAATGATACAGAGTCATAGAGGCTTGATTCTCCCAGGACAAGCAAGTAGATCAGATTCAGGGCAATTAAGAGGTATGTGGTGAACATAAATAAGTTGTAGCATTTTGGCAATGATGACTTAGATATAAGAAACAGCATAAAGGATCTCATCTAAGATATATATAACCAAACATCAAGTCATGGGAGCTATGGATAGTAAATAGTTATTTATTTATTTATTTAAAGTTTTGAGTTCCAGATTTTATCCCTCTCTCATTCCATCCCTCCTTCCCCTTCCCCTCCCTGAGGTGGTAAGCAATCAGATATAGGTTATACATGTGCAATTAATGGATAATCAATAGATTGACAGCATGGGTACTGCACTCTTCCCTATACAATATCTAAAAAAAATTTCAGAGGAAGCCCCTCCTGCCCACCCACTTTGTAAATTGGGTAAGTCCTTTGTGGAAGAATTCTGGAAGGACCTGAGCCAGCAAAATAGTGGCATGTGGAGAGTGGATAGAGATCTGATCTCATAATCTAGAAGACTGGATTCAAATTTTACCTCTGACTGACTGGACAAGTCACTTTATTTCTCACTGTTGCTCACAGGTAATTCTGAAACTATAAATTGTGGAACAGTTGCAAATCTACATTGGGTAGAGAGAGCATCCTCACAGGGAGTTGCCTACAACAAAGGAATTACAGAAATAAACCAAAAAAGCCATAAAAAGAAACAGGAGTGGTCTGAGAGGTATAAAAGGAGCAAAGCTTTTAAAGAAGCCAAGAGAATTAAAAGCATGGGGGTAGAAAGGATAGGTAAAAGGTCAAATGCTGAGGGAAGATCAGGAACAGTCAGGAAGATTAAGAAAAAGTCAATGGATTTGATAATAAAGAGATCCTTATTGATTTTTTTTTTTTGTGGGACAGTGAGGGTTAGTAAGTGACTTGCTCAGGGCCACATAGCTAGTAAGTGTCAAGTGTCTGAGGTCAAATTTGAACTCAGGTCCTCCTGAATCCAGGGCCACTGCTTTATCCACTGCACGACCTAGCTGCCCCAATCATTATTGAATTTTGAGGGAGCAGTTTTAGCAATGGGAAACCAGATTGTAAGTGGTTAAAGGGTAAGCAGGAGCTAAGCAACAGAGGCACCGGATGTTGGCTGCTTTTTGAAGATATTTGGCAGTGAGAGAGTCTATAGTTAGCTCAGTGGGATAAGAAGTATTAATGAAGTTTTTCTTAGAAATGTGACAAGTTTGTAGTAGCACTTTCACTATAGCAAAGAACTGGAAACAAAATGTTTATACATCAAGTGAGGAATGGCTGGGCAAATTGCAATACATGAAATACTCTTGTTCCATAAGATGACAAAAGGCATATATTCAAAGAAACTTGGAAAGACTGGTTTTAACTGATACATAGTTAAATGGATGGAAAACAGGAGAACAGTTCATTCAATTATTACAATATTGTATAGGAAAACAACTTTGAAAGTCTTAAGAACACAAATTAATTCAATGATCAATCACAAGTCTAGAAGACTGATAAGGAAACATGTTTCCCAAATCTTAGTAGAGAGATGATGGACTATAGGGACAGGTTTATAAGACTTACATTTTCAAACATGACCAATGTGTGAATTTATTTTGCTTGATCTTACTTACTTGTTACAAAGGTCTTTCAATTTTTTGGTTGGGAGATAGAGAGATGATAATGATGTAAAAGAAAAAAGAAGAAGAGAAATGAAAGATCATTGATGAAACAATTGAAAATGAACAAAAGAGAGTGGAAAGAAGTTCAAAGGGGGACTCGGAAAGCAGGATAGGGAGGGGCCTACTGTGGTAATTTTAACATATGCTTTAAAAAGCTGTAGGAAATAGAGACACACTGTTCTATATGCAGTCCTCTTTTCTCTGTTCTTTGTATATGAAAATGTACATGTTTGTGGATATTTGTGAACTTCATAATGTCCAGAGATATTTTAAGAGAATTGAGAAGATCTGAACACAGAGGGGTCAGAGAGGGAATCACTAGAACGGAGAAAATTGAAAATTTGTATGAAATGCTTGGAGGAACATGATCCTAGAGGAATGAGGTAGGGAATAGGATCATTAGAACAGCTAGAATAGTTATCTTTAGGCAAGAATGGAGATGCCCTCTTACTCAGAGACAGGAAAGAAGGAAGGAATACCTTAAGAAGTTTTGAGGTTTGAAGGCTCATAAAAGATAACTTTATTTTCCTCAATAATAAAATAGGTGAAGTAATAAGCTATTAGTATGGGGAAGAGAAAGGGGCTGAGTGAAGAGAATTGAAAAGTTCAGGAAGAGTCACTGTGCAAAATGATATAGGAAATTAATACATGTAGGAAAAAGAATTGATAAGAGGCAATAAGAACTCATCAGGAAAAATGAATCATAAATTTGGATGAAATGAACTTGATTTGGGGACTGAGCAGCCCAGGAGCAAGACTAGAAAAGCGGGCAGGAAGGAAGGGAGGGAAGGAGAAAGGAAGGATAGAAGGAAGGAAGGAAGAAAGGAAGGGAGGGAGAGAGGAAGGAAGGGAGGGAGGAAGGAAGGAAGGAAGGAGGATTTATTAAGGGCTTGTTATATGCCAAGCACTGTACTAAGCACTAAGGATACAAATGCAAACAAAAAGATAGTCCCAGCTCTCAAAGAGAAGACATCAGGGTGAGGAGGCTCCAGGCACTGAGGGAAGTTCTAACATGAGACAACATGGCTTGTAAGTCCAGGAGCCAGAAATGAGGCTGGGAAGGGGAAGGTAAGAAATACTCAGAGCTGAAAATTAGTGCAACAAGAATAGCAAGTCAAGGAGAGTGAGGGATTCAAAGGGGGGTGATTGTAGATCAGTTCTCCAGGTATTCTGGGCCCTCTCTGATGAAATTGTTTCCCTTAAGAAGGGAATCTTTACTACCATTCTAACCATAAAGGTTGTTGTTAAGAAGGGAACTTGTTGAAAACAGTAGGGCAGAAACTAGGTATAGACCAATATCTTATACTGTATACCAAGATAAGGTCAAAATGGTATATGATTTAGGCATAAAAAGTTGATAAGATAAACAAATTAGAAGAACAAAAAAATAGTTTACCTGTCAGATCTATGGAGAAGGGAAGAATTTATGACCAAGCAAGAGATAAAGGGCATTACAAGATATAAAATGGATAATTTTGATTATATCAAATATAAAAGGTTTTGCACAAATAAAACCAATACAATCAAAATTAGAAGGAAAGCAGAAAATTAGACAATAATTTTACAGCAAGTGTCTCTCATAAAGGCTTTAGTTCTCAAATATATAAAGAACTGAGTCAAATTTATAAGAATACAAGTCATTCCCTAAATGGTCAAAGGATATGAACAGGCAGTTTTCAGATGAAGAAATTAAAGCTATCTATAGTGATATGGAAAAATGTCCTAAATCACTATTGGTTAGAGAAATGCAAATTAAAACAACTCTGAGGTACCACCTCATACCTATCAAATTGGCTAATATAATAGAAAAGAAAAATGATAAATGTTGGAGGGGATATGGGAATATTGGGACATTAATGCACTGTTGCTAGAGTTGCAGACTGATCCAACCATTCTGGAAAGAAATTTGGAACTCTGCCCAGAGTGCTATAAACTGTGCATACCCTTTGATGTAGCAATACCACTACTAGGTCTATCTCCCAAAGAGATTTTTTAAAGGTGGGGAGGACCTTTTTGTACAAAAATATTTATAGCAGCTCTTTTTGTGGTGGCAAAGAATTGGAAATAAGGGGATGCCCATAAATTGGGGAATGGCTGAACAAGTTGTGGTATATGATTGTAATGGAATACTATTGTACAAGAAATGATGAGCAGAATCATTTCAGAAAAACCTGGAAAGATTTACATGAACAAAATAAAGTGAGCAGAACCAGGAGAGCATCTACACACTAACAGCAATATTGTACAGTGATCAACTATGAATGACTTAGCTATTCTCAGCAGTACAGTCATCCAAGATGATTCCAAAGGATTCATGATGAAAAATGCTATCCACTTCCAGAGAAAGAACTGGTAGAGCCTGAATACAGATCAAAGCATACTATTTTTCACTTTATTTTTTCATTTTTTGTCTGTCTTCTTTCACAATATGACTAATGTGGAAATAGGTTTTGCATGATTGCACATATATAGCATATCAAAATGCTTACCATCTCAGGGAGGGAGGAGGAAATGGAAGGAGGAAGAGAATTTGTAACTCAAAATTTTAAAAAATGAATGTTAAAAACTGTCTTTACTTGGAATTGGGAAAATGTTATTTTTTTTTTAAAGAAGGGAACTTGATGGCTCAGGGAATATTTCTTATTCTCCAGTTTTCAGAGGAGTATTTACCATCCCACCTACTCCTTCTCTTACCTCTGCCCCAACACACACATACACACACACACATATACATATATATGCATATCTATCTATCTATCTATCTATATATATATATATATATATTCACTCCCCGCCTCCCCCCAGTCCCTGGCATAATGCTGGTCAGCCATATATGCATATGACACATTCATGAATTAAAGAATGGATGATCAGTTGGAAATTTTTTAAAATCCTTTTATTTTTAGGAACATTCTGAGGCTACTAAAACCTGGATAACAGGGAAATTTACTGAACTCCGGTTATTACTTGATGAAGAGGAAGTGACTGCAAATAAATTCATTGACAGAAACACCCAACAGGCATTTAGAACATATGACGAGCAAGTGGAATTGTGTCAAGAACGAATTAACAGCATAAACAACCTTTCCAGGAAGATACAAAGAATACACCAACAGCACGATCCTATTCAGTTGCTACAGGTAACAAGAGATTTGTAACACTTAAGTCATCAACCACTAATCTTAGTTTATCATGATTAGTGTTTTTATTTATGTGGAATTTGAAGCACTTTGAGAACCTTATCTTTTTTGGTTTTTTCTTCTCAGTTCATGTGTTGGTTCACACTAGTTCATTTACAGATTCTGTACCACAGTGAGAAAATGGGGTTGCTTGGGATACAGCATAAGACTTCATTTACAATGGATAGTATTATTTGTTGAGGAAGCTTGGATTGCTCCAGACATTATAAAAAGACAGAATTCCTTTTCACCTTGTTCTTGTCCAGTCTTTTTGGTTTTCCCTATTCTTCATGAACCCATGGGCTTCTGTCTATGAGGTTTTCTTAGCAAAGATACCAAAGTGATTTGTCATTTCCTTCTCTAGTGGCAGAGGTTAAGTGACTTGCCCAAGGTCACACAGCAAGGAAGTTTCTGAAGCTGGATTTGGACTCAGGTCTTCCTGACTTTAACTCTAGCACTCTAACAACTGCACCAGCTCCCTCCCCCCTTGCTTTTCACCTACTGGAGTGAATTTAGGAAAACATAAGATACATATTTCAGGGGCAGAACAGGAAAGTAACATTTAATCTACCCATATAGATAAGCATATACCCTACATAGTTTATCTTAAAAGTAGCCAGACAATCTAAAACTTAATCAATCAATGGGCTATGAATATTTGTTAAAAGCATGAATACCTACTTACATTTCCCCTCTTTTCTGACCTTATTGCTATGTGTGTCCTCACAAAAGTAGAATTTCTAGAGAATTGTTCTAAATGTACCTTTATTTGAATCCATCAGCCTCCTTTCATCCAAATGGTGGTGGGTACAGCATGATAGAATCACTTTCAATTATACCTGTAGTAATAGAGAGAAGGGTGATGGAAAGACCTCGTATACTTGTTACCTGTCTATACCTCCAGGGTCTGATTTCTCAGACCTACAGGTTTCCAGTGATTGTAGTAACTTCATCTAGGGGTGATCAAAACCAGAGGTTAAAAACTGGTTCAATGTAGGCAAAATCACATTCACTTTCAATACTACAAACGTTTATTGCCTGCTATGTAGCCAAACTAATATTCAATTCAATAAACATAGTATCACTTGCTATATGTAGTGAAGGAAAGCTATGTGGCACAGTAGATAGAGTACCAAGCCTGGAGTCACGAAGACTCATCTTCCTGAGTTCAAATTCGGCCTCAGATACTTACTAGCTGTGTGACCCTGGGCAAGTCACTTAACCCTGTTTGCCTCACTTTCCTCATCTGTAAAATGAGCTGGAGAAGTAAATAGCAAACCATTCCAGTATCTTTGCCAAGAAAATCCCACAGAGTTGGACATGACTGAAACAATAACAATCATCCTTAATTATTTCTTTCTAGTTCTCTTGAGAAAAAATGGTCTCTGTTTCTTAATGGTTTCTAGAAAAATTTATCTAAAGTACCTTGATACAGCCAGAGGGACAGAAGAGAGAAGAAATACAAATATCAGGGTATAGTGGACATAAAACTGGCCTCAAAGCTAGTAAGACCTGGGTTTAAGTTCCTCCTCTGGTACATACTGGCTGTGTGACTCTGGGCAAATTGTTTAAACTCTCAGTGCCCTAGGCAACTGGGATTAAAAATTGCGGAGAAGGTTTTGATTTGCAGTGGTGATTTTTTTGGGATAGGGAACTCTGGGAAAGGATACTCCCTTTACAAATGTAAATCAGCAACTGATCTGCCACTTAGATTAGAACTTGGTTCTTCCAGACTCCACTTCCAGCATTCTGTCCATTGCAACACTTCCTTGTTCAGTAGAAAGATGTAAATCCATCCAATACTACTTCTACAAATCAAGAATACAATTCTTAACAGAAATTCTAAAAATGAGAGGCACGAGGTATAAAGAGTTGACTTCATAATCAGGAATACCTGGGTTTAAGTCCTGCCTCTGACACTGATTGTATGACCTTAGGCAGGTCACTTAACTAGTTGTTGTCCCAGTCAATTCTTCTATAAGACTGTCAGTTGCAGAATGGATGACTCCAGTGACCTCAATAGCAGGAGCTTCCTCACAAAGTTCCCAACAGCAATTAAATCACTAGTCAAGACAACAAAAATACCCTAAAACCCTAAAGACACAAGACAGGTAAGTAAGAATTCTTGTAAATGAGATGGAATTATATTGTTGATCCTGTAGCCAGTTGGACATTATTTAACATGAGACCTTGTAGGCTTCTCAGCTACAAACCAAATAAAGAGACAGATAAACAGAAAACAAAAACAGAAAAGAAGAGATAGGTGTGCTGTAACTTTATCTTCTGTCCCCCAGGAAGAAAAATCAAAGAGAGAACACAGAAGACATATGGGTCCTTAAATCTTTTCTGCTATTTTTAGTTTACTTGGGTCACATTCTGTAAAATTAACTTTCTCCTCATTAAGAGTCTTGATAGCATGTTACCTCAGCCCCACCAAGGGTTGGAAAAAAATAACCTTTCTATAACCTAGGTCTATGCCGGATTCTAGACAAATGGGGGGAAAGTTTTTATTCTTTTTAAGGGTTAAATTATTTTTTAATCAAAGAGCTCCAACCATATTTTTTAAAGCTTCAATCCAGTCAATGCTTCCCACTTTCCCTAGCCTTGGTATTCTGGCTGAAGCTAAGATGTCTTTAATTATATGATGACTTCTTCCATGAGGCTCCTTGTTGGTTATATGCTATGTTATACTCATACCCACCATGTACTTTTTTCATTATCCTTTGATTGAACCGCAGCTTTAATTCTTTGGATACTGTAGTATTTTATAGCCATATAAGATCACCAGAAGATTACTGATATTAAAAAGATTTTGTTTCAGGGAGAAGCTTGGGGTCATTCAAAGTTATTGCATTATATCCTAAGGGTAATCCTGCCCACTTTGCTCTTCAGATCTGAGCCTTGTTCATTGTTTGTCCACAGTGTCTATCCAAGATGTATGTACTGATGGACCAGCTTGATAGCTTGTCCATTCATCCAGTCATTCTTCATGCACTTGGGTTTTCCTGTGTGAATAATTAAGCTGAACTGTCTTGAATGATTATGCATCTCTTTTAGGAGACCCTTCAATGTTCAAGGGCTTGATTCAATAAACGTATCATAGGATCATAGATTTAGAGCTAGAAAGGGACCTTCATCTCCAACATGGAATTATCTATAGGACCTCGACATCATTAGGAAATCCTTCTAACATCCCAACAGTGTCCTTCCTTTAAAAAAGGTACCTTTGTACACAGTAGCAACAACGTGTGTTGATCAACTGTGATAGACTTGACTCTTCTCAGCAATACAATGGTCCAAGATAATTCCAAAGGACTCATGATGGCAAATGCTCTCCAAATCCAGAAAAAAAAAAAAAGAACTGTGGAATCTGGATGCAGATTGAACCATACTCTACTTTTTTTTGTTTTTCTTTTTTAAAGTTTTTCCCTTTTGCTCTGGTTCTTCTTTCACAGCATGCCTAATGCAGAATTATGTTTGAAATGATTGTATATATATAATATATATATATGTATGTATATATTATATATACATATACATATATATATATATATATATAACCTAAGAAAATAATTTAAAAAAATAAAATTTTAAAAGAAACCTTTGAGGGTCATCTCACTGGGCCTCTCATTTTACACAGGAATCTTCCTTAGCACCAACACTCTCAAGTAAGCATCCACCCTCTGCTTGAACAATTCAATAGGGAGTTTGCTGGAATTCGCAGGCTGAGGCAGCGACTCCATTTAACATTCCTGAGACCGGTAGGTGGACCCGGTCTGGTCATTGCCGACTTCATAGGGACCTCGCTCCTTTCGGCTGGAAGAGGCCCGACCACAATCGTCGGGCTTTCCTCGGGCGCGGAAGCACGTACTGCAGGGCTGACCTCTCCGAGCGCCCAACCGCCTCACCTGCCCCCGCCGCCCTGGTCGGCCCTACCGCGCGGCTTCTTCTCCGCCTCTGCATCGTGGCTCCGTTGAGGAAGGCCTCTAGCCGAACGACCAAGAAGAACGCGGAGCGGGGGAGAAAGCTAGATTCCTTCCTCAAGGATTTTGACGGTGAAGTACAAATTAGATCGAAGCAAATGCAGTCAGATTCCCAGAACCTCATCAAAGAAGTCGACAATCTTTACAACATTGAAATCCTCCGGGTTCCCAAGGCTCTTAGATGAATTGGCTTAACTATTTTGCCCTAGGAAGAAGCAAACAGGCCCTGGAAAAGGCAGCAACAGCTTACCTGGATATCAGAGATAAATAAGCTGACAGCTGAAGCTATTCAGACACCCTTGAAAGCCGTCCAAGCAAAGAAAGCAGCAAAAGTGGCTGAGATGATTAGAGAAGAAGAAGAAATTGAAAATATTAATCTTCAGACTACAAAGGCAAAGAAGTGTCCAACAACCAAGAAGAAGACTCAGTCCATTCGAGCAAATGGCAGGAACAAAAAGTCAAACCAAAATAGTCTTCTTACTCCAGCCATGGGCAGATCAGATTTCTCCATATTAGGACCAGCTCCAGGCATGACACCCAGGTTTGATTCCAGTATCTTCAAGACCCCAGGCCTATGCACCCCCAGCCAGAGAATGGATTTACAACATCTCTGTGAACGGCAGCCCCTTGGCTGATAGCAATGAGGTCTTCCTCACTGTGCCAGTCGGTGGAGGAGAGAGCATGCACTTATTGGCCAGTGATTTACAAAAGATGGATCTGAAAAAAAAAAAAAAGATGGATCTGGCACATCTGGATCCAGAGGCCTTGGGAAACATTAAGAACTTATCTAATAGACTTGCTCAGATTTGTAGTAGCTTACAGACCCAAAAGTGAAGCAGCTGACATTCGTCAAGAAGCCGGAGCCAGTCATGATGGGACTTAACGTGTGCAACTTTGCCATCTCCAAAGGATCTCTTCAGGCTTTGTTCATTTGGGTACACAGTTTTTGTAAAGGGATTGACTGACCTTTTGACTGGTGCAATAGTTGAGATCATAGCAATACACGTGCCTTCTTATCCCCCTTCTACTAAAACCCTCAGGGTAAAACGTTAAGGAACACTGCTATGGCCACAGCCTCTCTCCACCTGCCAAGGCAGCTGGGCAACCTCTAGTACTTCTTCCCCAGTAGAGGCTATTGCAGCAATGGGATCCATAAAGCCATATTGCTACTCCTCCTCACTAAGTCCTATATCCTGCTGTGGCCCAACATCCAGACTCCAGGGATCTCTCAAAGACTTTTCCTTGCTCTCCCTTTCCCTCAGGCATTACCCATGTGCCCCACACTGGGGCTGAGCAGCTAAACCTTGCAGTGGAAGCCAGTATGACAAGAATGGTGGCATCACTTGACTGTTGGGGAGCCCTCTGGCTTGCCTCAAACTGGTTCCACTATTTTTTTCGTTTTGGGGGCCTTAGAGCAGTGGTACCATGTGCCACAAGAACAGGGCTTTGGCTGGATGAGAAATCACAGCAGCTGCATCTTCCTAACGACCACTGCAACAGTAGCCCTTGTGTCTGTCCCCTCTTCCTCCTCTCTGCTGACCATGTTTTGGGAGTTCTTTGTTTATACCTATCCTTGAATAAGTTTTAATGGTCACAAAAAATAGGGGGGTTGCTGTCTCAAAAGGTCAGTCATGGGCAGCTGGGTGGCACAGTGAATAAAGCACTGGCCCTGGATTCGGGAGGACGTGAGTTCAAATCTGGCTTCAGACACATGACACTAGCTGTGTGACCCTGGGCAAATCACTTAACCTTCATTGCCCTGAAGAAAAAAAAAAAAAGGTCAGTCATGCCATTTGGGGACAGCCATTAGTCTTTATATTGAGCCAAAATTAGTCCTCATCCCTTATGGGGATAAGCAGAGTATCTCTAATTCCTTTCCTATGGGACAGCCTCTAAGATAGTTGAAGATAGCCATTTGAAAACCTTTTCTTGTCTTCTCCAGGACAAATTTACTCAGTTCTCTCAGATGTTCCTTATATGTCATACATTTTATCCATAGGTAGATGTAGACATGGAGTAGAGAGTTGTAGAGTTGGATATATCATATATAACAACACATTCTATCCAGTTTTATGTTTTAAATTGTTGTCATCCCTTTTCCATCAGACTGAAAGACTGGGTATGGTATGTTATCATTCTTAGTACCTAGCATAGTGAATTGGAGATGCTTAACTGCTATTTGTTGGCCACGGCATGGCTTTGACTATTCTGAAGCCTCTTCTCTGGATATATTCTAGTTCATTTGGTGGTTCTTTTATCATGTTGTGTCACAATCTAAATGCAATATTACTGATGGGGTTTGTCCAGGTCAAAATAGGCTTCCTTTCTTCAAGCTTCCAGAAAGTGTATAGTTGCAGGTAGATTGTATACTATATTAATACATCTTATTTTCTCATTTGTTATTTTTTTCCCCTTCGAGTTATCATTTTGTTAAGCAGCATGCTGTGCTGGGAAGGGAGCTGGCCTTGAGGTCAGAAGAGCTGGCTGTGTGACCCTGGGCAATTTATTTCATTTCTCTAAGCCTCAGTTCCCTCATCTATGAAATGGGGATAATATTACTAGCAATTTCTTATAGGGTTGCTATAAGTGTTTCATAAACTTTAAAATTTGAGCTCCTGACTAGATTTTTTCAAGTAAAAATTAACCAATTTTATTATATTAAAAACATAATAAATAGAAATGACAGCATAATATAGTTTTATAAATATTATATTATAAATGTAAATATATAAATAACAATATACAAAATACATTAAAGGCATATGCTCATTTTTTTTTGTGCAGGGCAATGAGGGTTAAGTGACTTACCCAGGGTCACACAGCTAGTAAGTGTCAAGTGTCTGAGGTCAGATTTGAACTCAGGTCCTCCCGAATCCAGGGCCAGTGCTTTATCCACTGAGCCACCTAGTTGCCCCCTCATATGCTCATATTTTTAAGCTAATGCTTTTGCTTTCTTTAGTATAAGTGCTCTCTTAATAATAAAAATATAATAGCTGACATTTAGATACAACTTTAAGGTTTGTAAAGAGGTTTACATAGTTTATCTCATTTAAGCCTTTCAGCAACCCTGTAATAGTGAAGGTTTTATTATTCCCATTTTACAGATGTGGAAATTGAGACCTAGAGAGATTAGTTAACTTGTCAATGGTCTTACATCTAGTAAGTGTCAATGGCAGAATTTGAACCCAGGATTGCCTGTCTTCTACTCCAGCACTCTGTCTATTATCCAACACTGCCTCTTCATTGACATAGATAGTAATTGTTTTGCAATTTAGTAGATGATCTCTGGGAGTTGTCATGCCAAAAATACTCATTAGCATTGGAATGCTACCCAACTAACTTCTGAGTGATGGAATCCCTGGTTTTCTTTAAGACTCAGCTGTAAGGGGCAGCCAGCTGGTGCAGTGGATAGAGCACCGGCCCTAGATTCAGGAGGACCTGAGTTCAAATACGGCCTCAGACACTACACTTACTAGCTGTGTGACCCTAGGCAAGTCACTTAACCCTAATTGCCACACACACACACACACACACACAAGACTCAGCTGTAGCCCCACTTCTTGTTCAATTTCTTTTTCTAAAATGGGGTTATTTAAGGATTTTATTTCCTCTTCAGTTAACCTGGGTAATTTGTATTTTTGTAAATATTCATCCATTTCATATAGATTGTCAAATGTATTGGCATACAATTGGGTAAAATAGCTCCTAATTATTGCTTTAATTTCCACTTCATTGGTGGAATTCACCCCTTTCATTTTTGATACTTGTAATTTGGTTTTCTTCGTTATGTTGTGGGGAAAATAGGGTAAGGGGTTTGGGATAGGGGTAGGGGTCCTTAGGAATTCCTCTTTAAAGAATTATATCCTCTTACACACAAATCCAATAGAATAAGATAATAGTTTATTTAAGGGCTGGGGAAGGGAAACCAAGAGAGAAATCCTTGGACTTCTTCTCATGGGGGAGAAGGCATGGCACAGAGCGTGGCTCTGAGATACCAATCTCCTCGAGCAGGAGACAGGCAGATACTTTTATAGAGGTTCGATGGTGGTCCAATGAGGTAATCATCTGACTGTGGAAAGTTCCCCTATTGAGGGAGGACCATCCCCCACTGGTGGTGGCTGGGGGAATTGGGTAAGGGGTGGCTGCGGATCTCTCAAGCCATCTCTCTCCTCCTGCTGCCACAAAGGCAGCAGTCACACCTAATCTTATCTCCCCAGGGGTGAGGGAGACTGGAATGAAGGGTGGTGGGGAGCTAGCTCAGTCCTGATCAGGTTCCACTTATCTCTTTCAGTGTGTCTGTCCTTTGGTTTAGTTTCTCAAGGAGAAGGTTCTTTGATGTACTCCAGAGAACTTCTGGGGTGCTAGGCTCTATAACATTTTTTAAAAATCAAATTAACCAAAGGTTTATCTATTTTATTGACTTTGTAGCCCCACTTCTAGGACGCCTTTCCTAGTCCTTCCTCTTCCACCTGTTTGTAGTGCCAGTCTCTCTACAGTTATATTCCATCTACTCCTATTTCTTTTGTATACTCTGATTTATACAGGTTGTCTCCCCTATTAGAATATAAGCTTCTTGAGGGAAAGGAATATTTTTGTTTTATTGTCTTTGTATCCCAGTATTCAGTATAGTGCCTGGTGAATGGTAAGCTCTTAATAAATGCTTGTTGGGAGCAGCTAGGTTGTGCAGTGGATAAAGTACTGGTCCTGGATTCAGGAGGACCTGAGTTCAAATCCTGCCTCAGACGCTTGACACTTAATAGCTGTGTGACCATGGACAAATCACTTAACCCTCGTTGCCCTGCAAAAATATAAATAAATAAATAAACAAACAAACAAACAAATAAATAAATGCTTGTTGATTGACAGATCAGTGAGCCTCATCACACTTAGCTACATTGCTATTTGAAGGATAGACCTTCTGTACTCCCACTCAAAGCCTTTCCATCTTAGAAGGACCTGTCAACGCTTATACTCTCCTAAAATAGCTTTTTAGAACATGGAATCACTTCCATACCACAGTGAGGTACCATAGTAGGACTTCAATGGAGGGAATCAAAGCTAAATAACATGAAAGTCAGTGGAGGAAATGGGTTTTGGAGTTTTCTTGGTAAGTAGGCATAAAAAGGGCAGTGACCTTTTTTTCCTTTTCACAGATTTGTTTAAATGAAACATAAAATTTATTTTGTTGCCTTTAGGATTATACAGCATCAGAAAAGGAAATGATGCAGCAAATGATTCCTGCAGAATTATGTCATCCAATTCCTGTCACGTTTGAGCATGTGAAGACCTATTATAGGAACTTAGCAACAGCCGTTTTTACCACTCTGAAGATGCCATTAGAAGTCCGCCTTAAAGAAGGTAGATCATTTTTACTTAACCTAATTTCTTTTCAAGCAATCCAGGGTGTTTTTCTTTTCTGACTTACACCAGGTTTCTTTAGCCCAGATAAATCTATCAAACTAATCTTCCTAAAATATTTTCCATCATGACACTCTTCTACTCAAAAAAAAAGTTCAATAGTTTCTAAGAATTACGAGGTTTAGTCCATTTCTCTTACTTTGCATTTAAGGCCCTTCAGAATCTGGTCCCAAACTGTCTTTTTTTTTTTCCAGGCTATTGCTTCTCTAAAGAAATCCTCTGCTCCAGCCCAACTATTCTGGTTACCATCCTCTTTGCTTCTACTCATGCTCTTTTCCATCTTTCTCACTTAGTCATTCATTCATTCGGTAAACATTTATTGAGGTCTGCCAAAGGAGGAAGTATGAATACTAATACTCCTTCATAAGTAGAAATATTAAGATAACTGGAACTTAGAGAATAGTTAGTTACCTAGGTCTCTTCTACTTTTAACAATTCAATTCTTTTTTTTTTTTTTTTAGTGAGGCAGTTGGGGTTAAGTGACTTGCCCAGGGTCACACAGCTAGTAAATGTTAAGTGTCTGAGGCCGGATTTGAACTCAGGTACTCCTGACTCCAGGGCCGGTGCTCTATCCACTACGTCACCTAGCTGCCCCCCCTCAATTCATTTTTTAAGCATTAATTGAGTGACACCAGGGATGTCCAGACAAAAAATGAAAAGAGATGCTGTCCTTAAAGGATTTACATTCTTCTGGTGTTCATAACCTATGAAACACCAATAGTAGGCAAGGATCTGGTATACTTGGGATCAGCTCCTTCTCTGGTTTGTTTGAAATAGTTTTAGAGAACAAAGTAAAAGAGCAACAAGAAGATAAAACCAGAGGGGAAATTAAGTAAATCCTCCTAGGGAGAAGTACCTTGTGGAAAATTTAATGAACAATTGAAACAATGAATTAGCAAAACAAAAAGCCAAACAATGCATAAACATTTGGGGGAAGAGGTAAAAGAAAGTGAAAAGTCTCCAGAAGGTTAATTAATGCAACAACAAGAAACACAAAAGCAAAAATAGATCTACTCCAAGCACTTTTGGAATATTCAACAAACTTAACACAGTGTTCTATACACATTAAGTATAGAGTAAAGGAGAAAAAAAGGAAGGAAGGAACAAAGGAAAGGAAAAGGAAAGGAGGGGGAAAGATGGAAGGAAGGGAAAGAGAAGAGGAGAGAAGGAAATGGGAAAAGAAAAGAGAGAAAAGAGGAAATGATAAAGCGTAAGAGAAGAAAGAGGAAAGAAGAGAATAAAGGAGATGTGAAAAGAAAAGAGGAGAAGAGAGGAAAGGAGATGGGAAAGAAGAGGAGAGGAGATGGGGAAGGGAAGAAGAGATGGGGAAGGGAGAGTAGAAGGGAGAGAAGAGAGGAAAAGGGAAAGGGAAAGGAGAAAGGATGAGGAAGAAGAGAAGGATAGGGAAAGGAGAAAGGAGAGGAGAAAAGAAGAAGAGAGATTATGCCACCTGTTTCTGTAATTTCTCCTTGATCAGGTGCAAAAGCACACATTGCCTAGGTACCACTGACTTAACTCATACTGTTGATCCTAAATTTATTATCTACCTGGGGGAAAAGCTTACTATTCCTACCTCATCTCTAAAACACAGCACCTACCATCTTGCTATCTTGTATGTGCCTAACTATTCTCTTCCACTTGAATTTCTTAGGAACTATCAGTCCTAACTCCTTGTTCCAGTTTCCAAGACTTCCTTTTTGCCTAGAATAGCCTCTCTGCCTGTCACCTGGTACAGACTGAGACTCCCTTCATGTATTGGGACCCATAAATATGCATTTCTTCTCATCCTAACTTCTTCCTCAATCACCCATAACAATAAAGTTAAAATTTACATAAGGAAAAAAACACCACTACAAACTGCCTAGATCAGGTGAATTGTTTTTTCTGAGTGCATAACAAAAGTCTCTTGCAATTTCTTCTAGATACCTGCAGCCAGCTTTCTGTATCTTCCAAGTCAAAACCTGGTACAATGCTAAAAACAACATCTACACCTGAGCGTTCGCTCTTCTTAAAATGTAAGGTAACATTAGTATATAAAGGAACATAGGATAGCATAAGACTATCAACTTTGGTATAAATCTATGAAATATCTTTCTATTTTTACATACAAATTGAGACAGAGTATCCTTTCATCATTTTAAAATGTTTTCCCTGTCAATGCAAAGTATTTTAGTTACATTTTAAAATATTAGTTATCAGGATTGGTCATTGAAAATCAAACAATAGGGGCTGCTAGGTGGTGCAGTGGATAAAGCAGTTGTCCTGGATTTAGGAGGACCTGAGTTCAAATCCAGCCTCAGACACTTGACATTTACTAGCTGTGTGACCTTGGGCAAGTCACTTAACCCTCATTGCCCTACCAAAAAAAAGAAAGAAAGAAAGAAAATCAAACAACATTGGACTACAACACCTCTGCCCCAAAGGATTTTTGAAATCTGAGAAGAAATTTAACAGTGATAAATGCAAAGTCCTGCACTTAGGCTCTAAAAAATCAACTGTACAGGCACAGGATCAGAATGATATGACTTAGAAAATATTCCCCTTGAAATAACAAGCCATTTTGGGGGACACCAAGTGCTATATTAATTAGCAGTGCTACCTAGTAGCCAAAAATCTAATGAAATCTGCATAAATAGAAGTATAGTGTCCAGAATATGGAATGTGATCATCTGAACACATCTGAATACATATGAAAGGCAATGACCAATTCTAAGGGCCACTGTCTTTAGAGGGGACATTGATAAGCCGATTCAAGTTCATAGGTCAGCAATCAGATAAGGAGTGACTCAGAATTATTCTACATGTGAATTGGTTCATTTATCTCATAGTATTCTAAGATGATAGATTATTTAGTCCAATGCATTTTAAAGATAAAGGGATTGAAGTCCAGTAAGGTTACTTGACTGAAAGGAAGCCTGGTGGAAGGGAATGAACCCTAGACTTGGAAGTCAGATATCTGATTATTTTTTTGCTCCTAGGCAAGTCATATAACTTTCTCAGGTTCCTTTTCCTTATCTGTTAAGTGGGAATAAAAACAGAGTGGTTGTGAATAATCAAATTATACGTGTGTGTGTGTGTGTGTGTGTGTGTGAGAGAGTGAGTGAGTGAGAAAGAGAGAGAGAGAGAGATCCAGGATTTAAATCCCTATTCATTGATGATTTATGTTCTTTCCACTATTTCATGCTCCCTTTCATTTGGCATAAGAGATAGCATGATGAGAGACATTAGGCTAAAGACACCCCCCCCACACACACACACACACAAAGTTTAGCTTTCAAAAGAAAAGACATGATGAAAAAGAAAATCAAAGAGAAAAGACAAAGAAGGGATATGATAACTGTCTTCAAATATTTGAAGAGTTTTCATGCTAGAAGGATACCATTTATTTTGCTTGGCCATAGATGGCAGAATGGGAACAATGAGTGGAGATTACAGGAAGGCATTTTTCAGGTCAATATACTATAAAAGAAATCTCCCTAAGAATGAAAACTTGTCCAGAAACAGAATGAGATGCCTCAAGGGGAACAGTAAATTACTGGATTATTCAAAAGAGTGTCAGACACAGTATGACCACTGGTTGGATATTTAACCATTGGTTATGGGATGCTTCAGGTAAAGTTTGGACAAGGTGGTATCTCAGTTCCCTTCTATTAGAATCTACAGTTCTGTGATTAGGGAGCTTAGTCAAGAGTAGAGTAAGTGATATAGAAAGGGGACTTCATACCATGCAATGTAAGCACTATTTGAAAGAACTGAGAAGATGTCACCTAGGAAAGAGAAGGCTTTGGTAAGACAAGACAGCAAGTATTTATCAAGTACTTACTGTATGCCAATCACTGAGCTAAGCACCGGTGATAAAAATATAATACAAGCAAAAAGAAAGACAATTCCTCCTCTCAGGGAGCTTCCATTCTAACAGTGAAGACAACGCATAAGAGGGAGCTGAAAAGGAAGTGGGGAACAGGAAAGAGAAGGTACCCCACAAGGGGAGGGGAGAAGGATGGTGGCAAAGTTCAGATAGTCAGGAGCACACTTAGGAGAGGAATGGCCTGGGCCCATCCCATAAAGAAGCCCCCAAGGAACAAATAACTAATGGAAGAAGGGGACCAACGTGGTGGAGGGATGACTAGCAGCTTAGCTTTTCATAGCTGTTGAGTTTCTGAGTGACTGTTATGTAGAAGAGGTGTTATATTTCTCCTGCTTAGCCTCACAGGGCATATTGCAGCTATGTTCTTCAAAACCTGTCTACCCTTTGTTATACTATCTTGGTAAAGAAGGCTCTAGGTACAATCACTGAACAATTCTAGGTCTTGTAAGAACAAATCCATAGAGCAGACCTGAGATGCCCAGGGAAAGAGAATGTTGTAACACTGTGTGTAGTGTTCAGACCCAGTCCCCTTGGCTATTTATTATAGAAAGGATGGTCACAGATCTAGCAATACTTCTTTGGCCTAAGGTAATTTCTCATATCCCCTGAATACCTACAAAGGTTACTATTTGAAAGAGCCTTAAACTCCATCCTTGTATCATGAAACCTGAGACAAACAGGGAGATCTGGCAGTAATCACAGTCTATCCTTTTATGTTCCTATACTACATATGGGCAACATGAGTTAGAGGACAAGCCTTGGAGTTAGAATGACCTCTGACACTTACTGGTTATGTGACCCTAAAAAAATCATTTAACTTATCAGTACTCTAAGTTGCAGAAGAGTTGATGTGTATTGATAGAGGGAATTTCCCCACCAGGAGTCCTCTGAACTAATGAAATCATAGGTCCAGGCCTAATAATAATCAAGAGAAGAAGGTAGATGAATCTTGTCATTAGTAGAGTGAGTTTTCTCATGTGAAAACTGATGATATCACTGTTCTAGATCCATCCTAAAAAAGTGTACATAGGGTAATGGATAAAAATCATGCCCAAAGAAAAGCCCTAAATCTCTCCAAAAAGATTGTAGAAAATAGATAAACCAGTCCTTAGTAATTACTTTGGTCTACATGATGAAATGACAATAATGAAGAATACGTTAGCCCAGTTTTTAATGTATTGACATAGCTTGAAGTGGGGTGAGAGTCAGGGGCTGAAAGCCCTATCAGCACCAGTGGGTGCTGGATAGAGTCATAGTATATTAGAGTTATAAAGGACCTCACAGATCTGGGACAGTTGAGGAGAAGACTGAGACTTGGGCTAAGTAACTTGCCAGAGGGCATCCTATAAGCAAATTGCAGAACTAAGACTAAAATCCAGGTGTCCAGATTCACATTGTGCTATCTACTTGGAGATAGCATTAGTGGGAGTGAACTTTAAAATATAACTTGATGCCTGCTCTAGTTTATCAATACAAGTTTTTGAAGTCCTTCCAGGCAAAAATATCTGCATAACTATTGAGTGTGAGGATGTCAAGAGGAGGAAGAAGATAAGCAGGAACTTGTTCTATGAATTAATGAGGTCTTTCCTGAGTAGAAGGGGGTTGAAGGGAATTCACGAGTGACACAAATAAGAGAAGCTTCAGAGCTCTGACAGAAACAGAATGTTTTGAATCACTTTTTGTGAAGTATGAAAAATTGCTTAAGAGGGTACACATACCAAGGTTGATATCTTAAGAACCTTAATAATGTCACACTGAATCAGATTCATGGCTCATCTGGCTTAGGATTCTACCTCAAAATGACACCAAAGAAGGGCGGCTAGGTGGCACAGTAGATAAAGTACCAGCCTTGGATTTAGGAGTACCTAAGTTCAAATCCGGCCTCAGACACTTGACACTTACTAGCTGTGTGACCTTGGTCAAGTCACTTAACCCCTATTGCTCCGCAAAAAAAAAAAAAATGACACCAAGGGGCTATAATAAAAGGACATTATTAGGGGCAGCTAGGTGGCACAGTGGATAGAGCACCAGTCCTGGATTCAGGAGAACTTGAGTTCAAATCCAGCCTCAGACAAATGACACTTACTAGCTGTGTGACCCTGGGGCAAGTCACTTAACCCCAGTTGCCTCACCAAAAAAAAAAAAAAAAAAGACATTATTAGAGGCAGTGTGGTGGAGTGGTTAGAGAACCAGCTTTGGAGTCATGAAGACCTGGGTTCAAGTCCTAGCTCTGACATATATTGACTGTGTGATCCTGTGCAAGTCCCTTAACCTTTCAGTGCTACAGACAACTCATCATGACTAAAAATTGCAAAGCAGAAGTCCATCTTGACTCATGAGGAACTTCCTCAGTAGAGGTTTGCTATAGCAATGAAATACAGCTATAATTCAAGAAGAAGATGAAGTAGACAAAGATGAAGGAAACAAAGAAGAAGGAGGACATGGAGAAGGAGATGAAGGAGGAGAAGAAGGAGAAGAAGGAGAAGAAGGAGAAGAAGGAGGAGAAGGAGAAGGAGAAGAAGAGTGGACTTAGTCAATTCACTTAACCTCTCTGATTTTCGGCCTCTTAAATTGTAAAATGAGAGTGGTAATAGCCACTTTAAGAGGCAATGGGACATGGTGTATAGAGTTAGGAAGAGCTTGGGTCAAGCCTCACCTCTGATATATCATGTGACCATAAACAAGTCATTTAACTTCTCAGGGCCACTAGACAATTCTCTAAAACAATAAGTTACAGAATAGTCGATGGAGTTTCCAGAATTAAGGAAATCATAAGTCTAAACCTAATAATAATAGTGAGGAGGAAGTAGAGGAATCCTATAAATTCATAGGGATATTGAGAGGATCTAATGATATCTAGTATGTGAAAATAAATATAAGGTGAAGTGATGTCAACTTGAAAAGGTTAACCCTAAATATGCTGATTTCTCTTAAAATGGATTTCCATGAGTTTGATTTATCCAGTCAAACACTTTTTTTTGAATATTTTAAAAAAATTTTCCCCCCAGCTCTTACCACCATCTCTTGGTGTAATGAATTCCATAAATGAATGCTTGTTCTGTAAAGTTAGGGTTACCTTTATGTGTTCTAAATTTGTCTCTTTATAGCTTGAAGAAGAATCTCTTTCTAGGGCTATGATTACAAGACTTGGTGAATAACATTTATGAATTAAGAGACTTCATGTCCTCTTATATAGTATTCATCTTTCCAAACTTATCTGTTCTCATTCTGCAGAATCTCAGAGTTGGAAAGAACCTCACAGTCCAGCTAATCTAATCACTATCTGGACAAGTCTTTCCTCTATAAAATCAACTCAAAGTGGTCATACATTAAACAAGAAAAAACCCACCACTTCCCAAGGCAGCCTTTTCAATTTCTGGATGACTCTAACTGTCAGAAGTTATTCTTTACATCAATCCTAAATATGCCTTGACAGTTTTCACCAATTAAAACACAGTTTGGTGAAGTAGATGGATTCTGAGCCCTGAAGTCAGACCATGTAGGTTTACTCTCTGTCTCCCTTTAGGCAAGTTGCTTCACTTCCCTTGACCTCAGTTTCCTCATCTCTAAAGGGAGAGGGTTGAACTAGATGTCCTACGAGATCCCTTCTAGCTCTAAATATACCCTATATTCCTAGTTATGCCCTCTGGAGCCAAGCATGGCAAGTCTAATGTCTCTTCTATAGGACTGACCTATAAACTCTTGAAGATAATTATTATTTATTGCCTTACCCCCAAATCCCCATGGCTCGCCCCCCAGGCTAAATATCCCTATTTCCATCAAAAATCCTGGTATAACATGATCACAAGAATCTTCAATGTCCTCGTCTCCCTTTTCTGGTTCTCCAGCTTATCAATATCTATCACAAAATATGGGACCCAGCACTAAGCATAAATGCTCTAGGATGGGGGGGCAGCCAGGTGGCGCAGTGGATAGAGCACCAGCCCTGGAGTCAGGAGTACCTGAGTTCAAATCTGGCCTCAGACACTTAACACTTACCAGCTGTGTGACCCTGGGCAAGTCACTTAACCCCAATTGCCTCACTTTAAAAAATTAAATAAATAAATAAATAAAAATAAGTGCTCTAGGATGGGAAGCGAGGAGGGAGAAGAAAAAAAAAAGCAAATCTCAAAACTTACTAAATCCCTGATGACTACCAACTTCTATACCATTTACATCTACAGTCCCATTTAATAGTGATATCTCTTCATGATTGATGTCTGTAACATATTTAAAGATTCTCATTCATTGAAGGAAGAGCCATTTTTTCTCATATACTGGCAAAAGACAAAAGCATTTAAAAAAACGAAAAATCCTGATGCAATTTAGAAAGGTTTTCAGCACAGCTTGAAGCAAAACCAGATATCCAGTTAACTTAAAATGAACCAGAACATTATTTTTTGAATGTTTCTAATTATTCAGGTGTATTGTTGTTATTGTTGTGGTTGTGGTTGTTGTTGCTATTGTTTTGCTATATTTTGGAAAGAAATCTGCAGTGTTGTTGTCTTTTAAACAGATGCCAGAATCCCAACCCTGGAACCAGATACTATGCATCCCCGGCTACGATTGTCTGATGACCGGTTGACAGTGACCTGTGTTTTGATGAGCAAGATTCAATTATGTAATCCCCAGAGGTTTGATAAACTGTGGCAGGTGCTGAGCCGGGACTCTTTCTTTTCTGGGAGTCATTATTGGGAGGTAGATTTACTCAAGGCTGGGATAGGATGGTGGATAGGGGTGGCGTATTCTTCTATGGAACGCAAAGGAAATTCTGAAGCTAGTCGTTTAGGGTTTAATCGAGAGTCTTGGTGTTTAAAAAGATTTGATCTGGAATACTGGGCATTTCATAATGGAGAAAGGACACGCATAACAATAGATCATGATCCTGAAAGGATTGGAGTTTTTCTAGACTATGAGGCTGGAATTCTCTCTTTTTATGACATAACATGTGGCATGACACATATGCATACATTTCATTCAAGGTTCCAAGAACCACTTTATCCAGCACTGAGGCTATGGGAAGGATCAGTAACCATCCGTAAATTGCCATAGGGCCCTCACTAATCCCAGGAGATGATTGGCCCCCATGTAAGTGATGAAGGGCACAGGAAGAACTCTCTTTGCAGACATATACCTGGTACTGTGATGATAATAATAATGAACAACATTTGTATGACACTTTAAAGTTTGCAAAGTGATGATAAATCTATATATAAATTATTTCATTTGAACCTCACAATAACCCCATGAGGTAGGTACTCTGCATATCATTACCCCATTTTACAGATGAGGAAATTGAGACCCAGTGACTTCCTTGTGGTCACACGGTTAAAGTAAGAGAGGAGAAATTTGAAGTCTCGTCTTCCCAACTCCAAGTTCAGCACTTTATCCCCTGTGCTTTCCTGAGAGTAGGAACCTTAAACCCACTGGCTGTTTTTCAGCCCCCTACCACCCCTTATCCTTTTGTCTAATCAAACATATAATCAGATAAACAAGTCTCTGAAGAAAAACAAAGATTTGAATACTGTTGGCATAAATAGATTCTGTGATATGTTTAAAGCTAACATGAAGTTTGAAGCCATTGCTTTAGGCAACCAGGTTGTAATGGCATATGGGTATGTCAAGTGGAGTAGTAATTCTAGGGAGGCCAGGTAATAATGTTTATTACTACAAACTAGTAGTGATACTAATAATTATTAGCATTAACATTACTAGTAATGTTATTATACTAGGTGGTAATGTCAATACTCTGTAAAAATGTTAGGGCATAAAACAAAGAAAAAAGATTAAAAGAGATTAGACCCATAATATTCAATCCATACTTTACAACTTAGGCCTTGGCAGAATGCAGTGTATTTAGCTTAACCTTGGTCCTGGAATGGCTATCTCACTGCTTTGTGCTGATGTTTTACTCATCTGACCAAATTGCTTATGGAGATAAAAGGAGGCACCAGAAATGCAATATTGTACCAGGACCACCAGTAGTTTGTATAACTGTAGACTAGAAACTAAACAAAAACTAAAATGTAACCAGTTTTAGGTTAAGAGACTCTTGAGTATAGGTCATTCTAATCAGGGATGCTAGGATCTGCCAAGCAGATGAGCAAAATCAGGAAAATTAAGGAAAAATCCTCCCGTAGGAAAGCAAGTACACTGATTTTTTTGTGATGTATGGTTTCTATAAGGGACTTAACAGCTTTTGACCTTTACTCATTCAGGACTACCAACCTGGGCAAACAAATTACAAGACTTGATTCAATAAAGCAAATGATTCTTTCTTGTGTCTTGAAACCTAACATGTCATACTCCTTAGCTCTCTAGGATGGAGAAGTTGCACACATGGGATTTAAGGTTACTATAAAGCTCTATTTAAGATGCCCAAATTTCAGCCTAGCATTTATAAAGAAGGGCCTGAAAAGAAAGAAAAAAAAACACAAATAAGATGAAAAAAATAAATTAAAACTAAACAAAATAAAGAAAAGGAAGGGGAAAAATGAGCTTTCTCTCAGAGGAAAAGTCTAATCTCAAATTAGTTCCCAGAGTATGTGGAGCTCTCCCAACAGGGATTAGGTTCCTAATCTATGGGCCAATTGAAAGACCTCACCACACATGCATGCACACAAACATGCCTAAGTGAAAAGCCAAACTGCCTTGAGTGAAAATTCTAACACATAAGACAATCCCATTTGGGATAACAGTTTCCCCTAATGGATTGTGTACCAGTGTATAGAGCAAGCCAAATAAAGGCCCAGAATGCCTCTACAGGTCCCTACAACACATAGAACTCTCCATTTTCTCCACTGGATCCCTTCAACATTAACAGGACATTCCAAATGAAAGTCCAAACCCATCCAATTATAAGACAAGCATACTAGCTCAAAAAGAAAGCATGCAAAGTGAGATGAGCCCCAAATAGTGTAGGGCTCCAAAAGAGAATTGTGTTCAAGGTTGATGAGAGTCAGTCCTTCAGATCCTGGAAGATGTCCCCAAATGTAACAACTAATTTTACAGGAGCCTGTAGGGTCCCTCTTTCCACTCAGGGCAGCATGCTTTGGCCTCTGACCTATGAAGTCATTTGTGGTCACTGCACTGATCACAGCCTTTGAGTCTTAAAAGATGTTGTTCTTTATGGTGATATAGTTAATGTATAAATTATTCTCAAGGTTCTGCTCAGTTCACTCTTCATCAGTCCCTAACTAGCTATTATTATCATCTGAATCCATCCCTTTTGCCATTTCTTACAGCTCGATAATATTCCATTACATTAATATAGCATAATTTGTTTAATCATTCCCTAATTGATGAGCGCATGCTTTGTTTGAAGTTTATTGTTGCTACCAAAAGTACTGCTATGAATATTTTTATACATATGAGTCCTTTCACTGCTCAACTCTGACAACAAATGACCAAAGAGTCACAAAAGTTTTGCAACCACTGTTAACTCTAAAAATACCAAAGAGCTCACACAGGTTATCACGACTACAGTTAACTGAAAAATAAAATAAAGCAAAATAAAACCAAAGAACTAACAATGATCATAAGCAAAAAAAAATCTTCTTTATTCCATTGGAGGTAGGAAACTAGATGCATGTGCCAGGACCTCCTCTAGTTAGGAGACCCACTTTTGTGTGGGAAAATCTCAATTTGTATATACTGGTGACCATGCAGTGAGTTGTATCCCTGACAATGAGGGGTAATGGCGACAATGAAACAAGTTTGATTCATAGCAGGGCTTCATGACCAGGACATGGGTACTATAAGTACTTGTCCCAGCTCAGAGACCACCTGGTGCTGGTGTGAAACAGTTCTGTGATTTTTCTGTGGCTGAGTTCATCTGGAGGATTAGTGCAAAGAATTGTTGTTTTGCCAAAGCTCAGAGCATAGCTTGCTTCCTGGGCTTCAGCCCTGGAAGATAGGGTGTTTCCTAATACTAAAAAGAAAGGAGTTAAAAGAGAGGGGTGATCTTGGCATGGGGATCCTGATACCCTCTTTGATCTTTTTGAAGTACAGGCTTAATTGTGGCATTGCTGAATCAAAGCATAGGCACAATTTAGTGTGTGTGTGTGGGGGGGGGGTTCAGTATAGTTTTAAATTGCTTTCTATAATAACTAAACCAGTTCACAACTCCAACAATGGTTCATTACAATGCTTAATCTCCCATGTACCCTCCAACAATTGTTTGTTTCCTTTTTTGGTCATCTTTGCCAGTCTGATAAGAGTGTGGTGGGACCCTAGGGTTTTCATTTACATTTCTCTTATTAGTCATTTCATACATTTTTTTTCACATGGTTGTTGAGAGCTTGTTTTCATTCTTTTAAGAACTGCCTGTTTATAACCTTTTACCATTTGTCTATTGGCAAATGATTCTTGTTCTTATAAATTTGAATCAGTTCTCTATGAATCCTTGATATCATACCTTTATCAGAGAAACTTGCTGCCAAGATTTTTTTCTCAGCTGTTTCTCTTCTAATTCTAATTGCATCGATTTTGTTTGTGCTAAAGTTTTTTCAGTTTTATATAATCACAACCGTCCATTTAAATTCCTGGGTTTTTCTTTCTTTTTGGTCAAGTACTTTTCCTCTCCAAATCCTGAGGTAAATTGCAACATACCAAGAAATTCCTCTTAAAGAAAATGGATGCTGCATTTAATATAGGACTCCTTACTGTATATGGCTCCCCCTTGTGACAGAGGAGTCAGTGTTCTCCATAAGAGAACATTTTTAAGCTGGTGTTGAATATGTCCATTCCACACCTGGGAATGATGAGAATTCAACAGAGGTTCTGGCTAAATTCTCTTTAATCCACCTGCCCCAATATTGTAATTATTATAAAATTTGGTAGGTCTGTCTGTGGATGGGAAAAAGTAGTCAAGCTAAACCTCCCCTTTAGTTTCTTTCATTTACCAAGACACCTTTTACTATGTGAAGATGGATATTAGAGGCACCTCCAGAATTCCCATTTCCACCCTCCAGAGCTCCATGAAAGAGGAAGCCTTTTATATAGTCTTTGGTTAACTTTACCACAAGAACAGATTTGTTAAATCCCTGGCCTCCAGAGACAGATACTGAAGAGCAATTAACAAGGAGTAAAAAGCTTCCTAAGGAAAAGTGGGTAAATATCAGTCCAGGAGAGAAAAATAGAGTATGTGCTAGATCAAACCAGAAGTTCACTGGATCATCAGATCATCAGATCTGACAGGTGAGGAAAGAAACAGGATTTACTCACAGCAAATCCAAAATCTAGTCAAGTTAGCACAGATTGTGACTTGAAAAGCCTGTTGCAACTGCAACTGCAATTGCAACAACAGACCAAGCTACTAAGTGGTATTGATACCAGGAATCAGGGAGATAAGTGTTTGTTCTTGTGCTCACCTGCTCAAAACAGTGTTCGTATACAGCAAGAGTGTGCCCCACCTCAAGCACCCCCGGGTCCATGAACTTACTTTTTATGATTTTTTATTTTAAAAACTGTGTTTCAATATAATTCTTCTCCTTTTTAATCCTATGTATTTTATTTTATGTATTTAAAAACATTGTTCAGAGAAAGATTGGCTTCACCAGACCATCAAAAGCATCTGTGGCACAGAAAAGGTTAATACCCCCTCTAATATAGCATCACCATTGCCATAGGTCTCAATGATAAACCTTTATCTCTACCTTGGGAAAGCCCTGAGAGTAACAGAAACTCTTGATGAAGATTTTCTTACACCTTAAATTTACTTAAATATTGTTTCATTAACATTCTAAATTTCTCTCTGGAATTCTGAGGTGTTTGTGGAAGGATATGGCAACAAAGCCCCTCCAAAGTGACAACTTGCCACCTTCACACAAATGGATTGATAGAGGCTTTACTGGTCCACTCTCTCCCATTAGATTGTAAACTCCTTGAAGGTAGGGACTGTCTTTTGCCTCTTTTTGTATCTCCAGCACTTAGCACAGTGCCTGGCACATAGACACTTAATAAATGTTGATTGATTGATTGATAATGAATAATTATGTGAGCATATATGAGTATAAACAGGAATGACCTGGATTATAAACTGTTAAACTCACAATTTGCCTACTGGGAGGTTCCCTAAAAGTCCAGTATCCGGTGTCAGGAATTGTTCTCTAGTGACGGGGGATTGAGCTCAGCCACTGGGCTAAGATATGTAACTCAAGGCTGAATTTGAAACGTATCATCATTCAGATGTCTTAATTGATCCACTCTAAATTTAAGCTATGGAGCAGACTAGTACCCAAACCACACAATCAACCCACATACCTAAAGGATACAGGCCACACAGGCTTCCCACTTCACCTAGGGTCTAGCTTCTTAAACTTTTTCCATTTATGACCCCTTTTCACTGAGAAATTTTTACATGACCCTGAATATAATAAGTATATAAAATAGATATACATAACCTTTTACTGTTGCCAGAATTTTAGTGACCCCCATATTGAGTTACATGACCCCATATAGGGTTGAAACCCCACAGTTTAAGAAGCTAGGTCCTAGGAGATTGAGGGTCAATTACCAAACCCCACAAATAGAAAAAAGCACAGGAGAACACTAGACCACTGCAACAGAATTACCATACTGCTTTGCAAACCTTTCTTGGATGTTTGCTCCCATGTTTTCCTTAACAATTCATTGTGAATATCATCAGACGCCTGAGTGATTCCAACCAAATACTTTACCTGCTAACTCAAATACAGGCAAAATTGACAGAATTTAATCTTCAATACATGGTATTCTATTCCCTCACTGCCAAAAATAGGGTGCTTAACCAGGAAAAGGGTTGGGGCTACATCATAGCTAGCTTTAAGTATTTGGAGACCTATCATGTGGCAGATGCATTCAATTTGTTCTAGTTGGTCCTGGGGACAGAACTAGAAGCAATATTGAGTACCAATTGCAGAGAAGGCAATTTAGGTTAGATGTAAGGGAAAATTACTGAAGAATTAGGGCTATCCTAAGGCAATATGGGCTGCCTTGGGTCCCTTCCCAATTGAGAATTTCAAGGCAAAGGTTAGATGACTACTTGTTAGGAATGTTGTAGTGGGTTTGTTTTGTTTTGTTTTGTTTTGTTTTTGTTGGGGTTTATATATGGGTTGACTAAATGACTCTGAGTTACCTTCAAACTCTGAAATTCTGTTATTCTGCCATTAGAAGAACAATACAGAGCATGTCAAAGCAAGTTATGATTACCACCATCTTTACTTAGGTCCTCCCTTTTATGTAATTTCTCAACCCTAATGGGGTCATCCAATTCTTTGTAGATTATAGGAAAATAAATATCATAAAACCACATCCATATTCCAGTAACACATTTTTGGAACTGTATAAATCAGTTCTTCCTACCTCTAATCTCTTTCCCTTTTTAATCTGTCCTATTCACAGCTATTTCAATCATATTAAATTTAAAACTTTGAGTGGTTCCTCAAATTAAGTCCAGACACTTCAGCTTGTAATTCAAGGTTTCCACAAATATGACTAACCTAATTTACAAGTCTTACTCCTATTACTCATTTCATACAATTCACAAACTAGAGTATTTATTTTTCTCCTACCTCCATGTCTTTACTCATGTTCTTTCTCCCCACCTAGAATTTGTTTCCTTCCCCCACCCCAATCTTTACCTGTCAAAAGCTTATACTTCCTTCAAAATTCTTTGCATGTATGGGCTCTTCCATGATTTTTTTCCTGATCTTTCCAACCACATATTATCTTGCTCTTTTGAACCCCCTTTTTATGGTATTTATCTTACAAGTTTAGGACTAAGGTTAGACAAGGTATGTAGCTAATTCTAGAAGATAGTATAGAAGGGAGGAATTGAGGAATAGGTCTTATATTACTTTTTCCTAATTGCATATATATGGAATTCCAGAAAATGCCACTTTAAATGGCACCACTGCTAACATAAGTCAAGTTGCATTTGATTTAGGGAAAGTGCAAAACCTTGGTTAGATAAGCAATTTAGGCTTGCATAGAATGTAACAAATATGCCATGCCCCCCTTGTCTAGTTCTTTGTGGACTTATCCTCAGATTACAAACTCCTTAATGACAGGAATTATGGTTTATATGTCTTTATATTTCCCATAGCAAGGCAACATGATGTAATTCCATGTGATACCAGCCATGTAGCCAAGAAGGAAAGACTTCTTGGAAGGAAAGACTTCAAGGTCTGCCTCTAACATATGACCCAGGGGAACTCAACCTTTTTAGGTGTTCCAGGAAACTTAAGACTCTAGGTTGCACTACTAGGTCTGTATCTCAAAGCCCCAGAAGTAACAGAAATCTTTATAGGACAAAAAATACTGTAGTGCAAAAATATTTATAGCAAAAATATTATAGCTCTTTTCTGGTGGCAAAGAATTGGAAATTGATGGGATGTTCATCAGTTGGGGAATGGCTGAACAAGTTGTGGTATATAATTGTGATGGAATACTACTGTGCTATAAGAAATGATGAGCAGGATGCTCTCAAAAAACCTGGAAAGACTTTACATGGACTGATTCAAAAGGAAATGAGTAAAACCAGGAGAACGTTGTACACAGTAACAGCAATGTTGTAAGATGATCAATTGTGAACGACTTAGATATTCTCAGTAATACTGAGAATAATCCAAGACAGCTCTGAAGGACTTATGATGAAAAATGCTATCTATCCCCAGAGAAAGGACTGATGGAGTCTGAATACAGATCAAAGCAATTTTTTTTTTACTTCCTTGATTTTTCTTGGTTTTTTTTTCTTGGGGTTTTTTTGTGTTTTTTGTGTTTTTTACCACATAACTAATATGGAAATGTTTTGCGTGACTATACATGTATAACCTATATCAAATTGTTTGTCTTCTTAATGGGGGGAAGGAAGGGAGAACATTTAGAACTCAAAATTTTAACAAATGTTAAAATTTGTTTTTACATGTAACTGAGGAAAAATAAAATACTGAATAAATAATTTTTAAAAAGACTTTAGGTGGCATCACAATTCCAGAGGACTCATGATGAAACATACTGCCCAACCCCTGATAGAGAAGTGATGGTCTCAGAAGGCAGATTAAGACTTTTTTTTTTTTTGACAATGTTGGAATCTGTTTGCTTAGCTATGCATATTTGTAACAGTTTTGTTTTTCTTGGTTTTTCTGTGGCAAGAGTGGGGAAATGGGAAGGAGAGAAAGCCTGTCTTTATTTGAAAATAAAAGCCCTGCTCTAAGGGAGAAGTCAACCTGCATTGGTAGAGGGAGTGCCCTTCACCTAGGAATGTCCCATATCAAGGAAACCACCGATCCAGCCCTTATCTCTATTCCAGTATTTTCCAAAGACCTAAGCAGTATATCGCACATAATAACCATTTAGCAGATTCTTGTATAATTTAATTGATTTAAATTGAACAGAAGAAAGGGAGGGTCCGGGTAGGGAAACTAACAGGCTCCTTTAGGATTTAGTTCGTTCCTCAAACCATGAGGGAAACCACATTATATTTCAATTTTACATTCGGATGCATCTGTAACTGTAACATTTCACATGTATGTATGTGATTGTAAACTGCAAACTCCTACTAATAGACTTTTCAATATGGACTCTCCTTTGTGTATTGTGCAAGCAAATCCAGAAATGAAGGCACTGCTGGATAGAATGTGGTAAATTAAGATATTCAGATTATTCGGGAGTATTTTTCCGGGGGAAAAAAACAAATAAACGCATAATTTAACATCTCATAATTTGCCTGAGCTTCTTCTTCTGAGGAATAATTGAAAACAAGGTAGCTGAAAACATTACCTGAAAGGAAACAATTTGGAGCAAACCTAAATGTTCCTGTTTTTTAATTCATTGAATGTGCAGAAATAATTGTATTTTTTTTAAAAATCAGCTGCCACACATAGAAAATTGCAAATCCTTGAAATGCTTAATTCTTGAAGGCTATTTTCCGCTTTCTTTTCTTGTAATTTTTCCATCACAAAGGCGTTCACAGTGATTTTTTTTTTTTTGCACGATTTTAGGACAAAACCTGGGTAGATTGGCAGGTCTCTCAGCAACCGGTTTTATGCGGTAAATACGCCCCATTCTTTGGTTCCTTTGTGTTCAATCTGAATTTGCTAGGGAGGGATTTAGAAAAAAAGGAGAGAGTATGAGGGAGAGGGAGCCGAGTGGGGAGGGGGGGAGGAGGGGACGGGGGCGGGGGGATAAGGGAGGGGACCTGAGGAGGGGGAAGAAAGGCGAGGGGGCTGCGGCTGAGGCTGCGGCCTGGGGCTGCGGCTGAGGCTGCGTCAGCGTTGCCTAGAGAGAGAGAAAGGCAGACAGAGCCCGGAGCCGGTGCAGCCACCCGGCCGGTACCAGCTCCTCGGCGGGCTCTTTTTCTTCGCTGCCATGCTCCAACTGCCCCTGCTGCCCCTTCTGCACTGCCTGGGCTGCAGCGCCTGGCTGCTGCTGCTGGCGGGGCCCATAGCCTCGTCGGCCAGCCCAGCCGACGACAGCGCCAGGAGAGGGGACCCCTCAAGCTCGGGGAGCGACGAGGTGCAGCGCCAGCCTCACGACTCGACCTACGGCACCTTCGCCAGCGAGTTCTATGACCTTCGCTACCTGTCCGAGGAGGGTGAGGCTGCGGGTCCACGGTGGGGGATGGGGAGGGGTGGGGATATGAAAGAATCTGGAAGCAGGGGATGGGGGGGGATTGGGAGCGAGGGATGGGGGGGGCTAAGAGAAGGAGTTGGGGGCTGGGAGAAGGGGATGGGAGTGGGGAGACCACCCAGAGATCACCAAGGACAATGGCCGGGGGGGGAGGGGGGCGGAGAAGGGACGGGAGAGGGACTGGGATAAGGGGCGAGCTGGCCCCGGGGACTTCTGGCGGGGGGGGAGGGGGGGGAATAGAGAAATGCGCTACCAGGGGAGGGGGGAGGGGAAGAGGGAAAGGAGTAGGTTGGTGATACTGGGGATGAGATGCGCTTGGAGCTCTATCTCTCTCCCCTCTGCCTGTCCCCTTGCTTTCAGAGAAGCTATGGCGGGGGAGAAAGAAATGGAGGATGTCGAGCCTAGAATCCTCTGCAGGATTGGCATGGATTGGTTGTTGTCTGGGCTAGCGACAGAGGTTGAGGAGCTAGCTCTAGCTTCACTGACTGAGCCCCACCCCCTTTCCGCAGCCCCCCCAGAGGGCGGTGCGGGAACCGAGGCCAGGTTCACTGCCAGTGTTCTCCCCAAGCCTCATCCAAGCTGCATTTTCATATCCCTTGCTATCAGGAGCTTTGGGGAAAATATAAAAATCCTATACCTTCCTTTAGCTTTTTAAAACATCCTCTCATTACAGTATTCTTCTAAATATCATGATGTCATTCCTTCTCTCCCCTTAGACATCATATCATGTCATCTTTTCCCATGCTTCCAACCCCATCTCATCCCCTTTCCCATGAATTTTATCCAGCATTTTTACCCACCTTCGGTGTGTCCTGCCATCATTCAGGGCTACCAGCCCCTCCCGCCCCCCGCCTCCCGTGCATCTAGCTGAGATTTCCTTTGTGTGGGTTTTCCCACTAGCCTAGTCTAAGAGAAGATTGCGTCCCTCAAATAGTGAGACCCAGCCTGTCCTCCTTATTGTGTAAAAAGTATATTTACCGTTACAAAGAATATAAGCAAGATTTAATATTTTCCTGAGATCTTGAAAATTCTTCACTTTCTATAAAATATGCGAAAGAAGCAAATTTGAGGCTAAAATATGGGTTGTTGATAACAATAAAGGACATCTATAAACACAAAGAATTATCAAAAACAGGTCCGTTTCTGAAATCAATCAATAAATAGTTAATTTCTATGGATTTAACACACTGCTAGGTGCTTTAGCATATCAAAGAAGTGCACGGTATTGTTCTTACCCACCTAATTAGGGACTGAGATGTACCTATAAAAATGATCTGTGAATATGACAAAATTACAAACATACTATTATGGGGGGAGACCAGAACTGCGACTTCCAAGAAAGAAATTCCCTTTGCTAATTTAGATTAGCAGTATTTCTATAAATTATAATTTTAGTTGCTAAAAAGCTTAAATGAATTGTCCAAACTGATATTTGTATAGTACAGGTAATAGAGAAAAGAACAAAAACATCAGTGTGGACTGGATTAGGAAAGGATTCAAACAGAATGTAGGATTGGAGTGAGATTTATAAACCATTAATTAACAAAGAGGAATGGAAAATTCCTTTCAGGGAGGTAGACCAGCATGAGCAAACACTAGAAGCAGGTACAGTGATGAAGGGGGAGATTGGGGGGGAGGGAGCAGTGTCCAGAATAAGGAGGGGCTCCTGGCTGTTACTTTCGTTTGTGCTACAAAATGGTGGAAAATCATTTGGATATGAATAGGGCCTTGAAAAGGCAAAAGGCGTAGATTGATTGGATGTGGTAAGCAGTTGGAAGCCATTTTAGGTTCTTGTTTAGGGGACTGACATCTACAAAATAGTATTTGAGAAAAAATCATCCTGCAGCAGTATGTGAGCTCAATTGGAGGAAGATGGAGATTGTCATCAGGAATACTAGTTAGGAGGCTATTAAACTATTCTAGCTTCAATTTATTTTTTGGCCATTTATTTTTTTCATGTTTTATTCAAGGGCAAGAGGTACAGGTGATGAGAGAGAATTCCAAGCATAGGGGACAGCTTGTGCAAAGACATGGAGCTGGAATGTCATATATAGGGGACAGCAAGACTAAAATGTAAAGTATTTGAAGGAGGGTGATGTATAATCATCCTGAAAAGATAGGTTGGAACCAGATTATAAAGGACCTTAAATGCCAAACAGATTAACCAGTTCCCTAGGCAACATGGCGAGAAGACAAGCATTTATTAAATGCTAACTACAGCTAGTTCTTGATTAGTATGAATAATGAATCCCCTGAAGTGGTCGCATTATTCTGATTTTGAATTTACAATGCATATTTCAATTGGTACCATTTATCATATTTTGCATAACTATAACTTTTAATAATACAAATTCAAATACATATGACCACTTCTGGTGATTCATTATTTATACTAATCAGGATCTAGCTGTATATGTCAGGGACTGTATTAAGCACTGAGGATACGAATATAAGCAAAAAGAAAGACAATTCCTTCCTCCAATGATCTTATATTCTAATGAAGGAAGACAACACACAAAAGGGAGATGAAAAGGCAGGGAATTGGAAATGAGGGAGAAAGGTAACTGCATGGGACAGGATGAAAAACTAACCAATGGGAGAAGAGGACCAGCAAGGCAGAGAGATATTTCAGGATGAGGAGACCCTAGAGCTAAGGAAAGTTCCAGGGTAAGGTATAGTGACAAAATCTAGAAAGCTAGAATCAGAGAGGGGAGGGCATTTCTTAAGTATCTCCTTTGTGGCAGACACGGTGATAGGCACTAAAGATACAAAGACAGAAATGAAACAGTCCTTACCCTCAAGAGTTTATATTCCACTAGGGCAAACAAATTTGTATATATGTAAGTGTATACAAAATACATACAAAATAAACGAAATTTCATTTCAGGAAAAAGCACAAGCGTCTGATGGGATCAGGAAAAGCATGTGCTAGGAGTTGAAACTTGAACTATGCTTTGATGGTGAATAGGAATTCTAAGAGGTTGAAGTGAGGAAGGAGGACATTCTAGGTTGGACAAATAACCTATGCAAAGGTTTGGCGGTGGGAGTTGGGATGTCAGTTGTGAGGAATAAATTTAAAAAAAGGCTAATTTGGCTGGAATGTAGAATATTTGAAAGAGAATATTATATACTAATCCACCTAGAAAGATAGGGTGGGGCCAGATCATCAGGGAATCTAAGTGCCAAACATAGAAATTTGTAATTGATTCTAGAGTCAAAAGGGAGCCACTGGAGCTTACTGAGAAAGGAAATGACAGGCCCTCACTATTTGGCAACTGTGTGCATGATGGATTGGAGAAGGAAGAGGCTAGATGCTGAGACCAGTTAGGAAGCTAGAACAATAGCCTAGGTGAGAGGTGATGAGGGCCTGGACTGGCATATTTGTGGTCTGAGTGGAAAGGAGATAAGCATGAGAGATGTTGAAGATGTGGCATTCACAAGAACCAACTAAATGATGTTTGAGATTGCTTTAGTATTCTGTTCTAAGAGAAAAGAGGAAGAAACAATGAGCAGGGAAGTAGAACATTACACTACATGTAAACGTTTTTAATTCCACAGCTAAACACAAAAAGATTTGAAAATTTAAAAATAAATAAATAAACCAAATACATGCAGGAAACTCCATTTTAAAAAACATTCATTCTAATTGGAAATAAAAAAAGATAAGCCAAAAATTGCTTAACTGCAGCTAAAACTGCTTTCAGAATGTTTTAATTGCTAATAATAAAAAGGTACATGCAATTATAGTCAGTAGAGTAGGATATAGATTTAGAGATACAAGATAACTATAATAGGCATGCAACCTAACCCCTTCATTTTATTTATTTTTGCACTTAGGCACTTTTAAAAATTATAATAAAATTTTACTTTTTTACTCACCATGCATTTATTTTTCTCTCTTCTACATCTCCCCCCACACCATACTAAGGGTGGCAAAAGAAAAAAAAACACTTTTAATAAATGTACATAGTCAAGCAAAACAAATTTCCACATTGGACATATCCAAAAATGTGTTTCATTCTACACATTAATTTATTACATCTCTCCAGAGGCAGATTGTATTCTTTATCATCGGTCCTCTGGAATCATGATTGGTCATTGCATTAATCATAGTTCTTAAATCTTTCATAATTGTTCATTTTTGAAAGTTTTCTCCTGGTTCTGCTCACCTCACTCTGCATCAGTTTATACAAGTCTTCCCAGATTTCTCTGAACCCATCTCTTTCATCATTTCTTATAGAACAATAGGGATCCATTACATTCGTATGCCATAATTTGTTTAGCTATTCCCCAATTGATCAACCTTCTTATTTTAGAGATGAGGAAATCAAGGACCAGAGAGATGGGGGCATCATGGCATAGTGAAAATAGCAATGGATTTGGGATCATAGCACCTGAGTTCAAATTCTGGCTCTGATCCTTAATGTCTGTGAGACCTAGGGGAAGTCAATTACTCTTTTTTTGGCCTTGATTATATCATTTATAAAATGATGGGGTTAAATTAGATAGCATAGAGGGCAGCTAGGTGGCATAGTGGATAAAGCACCAGCCCTGGATACAGGAGGACCTGAGTTCAAATCCGACCTTAGACATTTGACACTAGCTGTATGACCCTAAGCAAGTCACTTAACCCTCAAAAAAGAGTCAATAAATTAGATAACATATAAGGAGGTCCTTTCCAGTTTTTTATTCTATTGAGAGGATCTATGAAATAGGAAGTATAGATGCTCTGATTCCAAATCACAGAATTTCTGAGTTGGAAAATATCTCAGAGGTCATCTAGTAATTCCTGGACAAGAATTTACTCCAAAACATACCTTATAAATTGTCCAGCAACCTTCCTTGAAGACCTCTAATGAGTAGGAACTCAGTACCTCCCAAGGCAGCCCATTCTACTTGTGAATAGCTCTCATTATTATGACCAAGTTTTTCCTTACATCAAGCCTAAATTTGCTTCAACCCATCACTCCTAATACTGTCTCCTGGAACCACACAGAATGAGTTAAATCTCTTTTCCACATGACAGACTTTCAGATACTTGGATTTAACCATATTGTCCCCTCTCACTCTTCTTAAGCTGTCTCTTCATTAGAAGCCTTCTCATCTTCAGTTCCTTCAACCAGTTCTCTTAGAACAAGAGGCCTTAATCATCATCCTCTGGGATAGTCTCCCATTCACAAATATCCTTTAAATATGATAACTAGGACACTATACTCCAGATGCAGTCTGATCAGTATAGAATACAAAGCAACTATCTAGACACTGTGCCTCTAGATCTCTAAATCTAAACATTGTGGTTCTCAATGCAACCTATGATTGTACTAGCTTTTTTACTTCCCTATCACACTGTTAGTACGTATTGAGCTTATAGTCCATTAAAAAACCCCAAACTTTTTCACATGAACACTTTTTAATTTTGTCTCTCCCATCTTGTATTTGTGAAGTTGATTTTTTAGACCAAAGTGTAAAGACTTTACATTTACTGCATTCCCATGCAGTTTCATGATAGTTATTTATTAGATTCAGTTTATATTCTAACCTGTAGAGCTAGTATGTGTTAAGTGTCTGATGCTGGATTT
Source organism: Dromiciops gliroides (assembly GCF_019393635.1). Classification (NCBI taxonomy): domain Eukaryota; kingdom Metazoa; phylum Chordata; class Mammalia; order Microbiotheria; family Microbiotheriidae; genus Dromiciops; species Dromiciops gliroides. The sequence goes on along the minus strand of NC_057861.1, from coordinate 616,458,444 downwards.
GAATTCAGGTCCTCTTGAATCCAGGACTGGTACTTTATCTATTGCCCCACTTAGCTGCCCCCTGGGCTCAGACACTTGACACTTACTAGCTGTGTGACCCTGGGCAAGTCACTTAACCCTCATTGCCCTGCCCTCAAAAAACATCTCTTAGAAAAGAAAAGAAATTTACCTCCTTGCATTTAACTCTCTAGATGACCTCATTTACTACCTATAGCTTTTGCATTTGTGTAAATACATCTGTAGCTATGGGTTTAATGTCTGTCCTGTAATTCTTCATTTTACATTGTAACTACTTAATACTTAGTGGCAATGTCTGGATTCCTTCTAGCATGAATCACCTGAAGTGAATAGTAGTCATCTAATTTTAGAAGGCTTGAGAAGTTCTCCACCATCATCTGGCTATATGGAGATAGGAGGAGAATACAGATGATTTCATTATTATTTTCAGGCCAACATAAATCTGCCTTAGGACCCTTTTAGCAAAGAGTCACTAATCCCTCCCACTTGTCTATTTTTCTTGACTCTTCCTCCATCATTCCATGGAAAATATACAGTACCTCTCTCCTCAGAGGGTCTAGCTCTTCAGGAAAAGCCTAATGTCTATCACTTAGCTCTGTGGTCTTTCATTTTCATCTAACATTCTTCTGCCCTTTAGCCACCTGATAAGATTCCCCCTTATCACATTAAAACACTTTCTTTTTTGGTTTTTGAAGCCCTTCTGCCATTTTTAAAATTCACTCACAGTCTGAAGAGTGGAGTCCCACCTTATGTTTTTTTTTTTCTAGGGGGAAAAGCAGCCTACATGTTAGACATAGATAACAGCTACTTGGTAGTGACAGAAAGACAAATAGAGCACATTCTGCAAACCCCCTTGCATATTTCTCCCTACTTTCCATGCTTTCAGGACTTTGTCAAGCTAATAGTTCTTATAGCAAACTTCCTTGTAGAGCTGAAAATAATAATTTTAATAACAAGTGATGATAATGTGACCAAACAGATACTTTCCCCACCTAAAAAAAGTGTGGTGATATAAAGCAGTGGAATAATCTGAAAAGAGACTATGGACACACATGATCAAAAAGGACAGAAGGACATTTTCTTTCCAGAAGTGACTCTTTTTAAAAAGACAATTTTATATATGATTTTGTTTTTACATCATCTATATTTCCAACAATATCACTCCCTACCTTCCTTAGAGGTATCCCTTATAATAAAGGAGGAAAAAAGAGGAAGAAAAAAGGTTTAGCAAAATTAACCAACATATCAGAAAAGTCAGGCATTATATGCAGTATTCCACACATACAATCTCCCCACCCCCAAATCTGCAAAGAAGCAGGGGGAAGTACCTTCTCACATTTCTTCTTCAGCCCAGTGTGGTCATAATAATTACATGGCATGTAGCTTCAGTTGTTTAGTTGTGTGTTTTTCATTTATGTTGTTATAATCATTACATGTACTATATATGTAATATTCAACCATATGTATATGTGTATATGTATACACACACACAATTTTCCTTTTCTGCCTACTTCACCAAAAGTGACTCTAATTAGGAATATAGGGGTAGAGAATAGATTTATTTTTTCATTAGTAGAGGTTTTTCTCAAAGAAATATGTTAGTACTTTGGTGTTTCTGTGATCTCATCAATGTGGGTATTCACTCCAATGTTGCAGATTGCAACCCATTCACATCCTGTGTGACTCATACATATCCTCCCATAAATAGTTCATTAAAGGTTTGTACAACATGCTGGGACCTCCCTCTAGATCTTTTATCAGTATATGACAAGGCACCATGCAGGTTTTCCATCTGTTTTCCCTCACACTCTCTACGTGACCACTCACCTCCTTTTCCAAGGATACATCTCATGGATGATATCCTTTAGGCCACTTCTTACATACAAGTTGTCAGTGGTAATGTGATATAACCTGTTTACAGCCAATATACATCGCTCCTTTGCCCTCCGGGTCACCTGCAGTTTTGACTCTTTGGATATTGTAGTATTCCCTGATTCACCAAAATCTAGCATCACTGTAAAAATCAAGATAATAAAACAGAGGTTTTTGTTTCAGGGAAAAGCTTTTGGTCATTGAATGTACTGGGAAATTTCCCCAAACAGATCTAGTTTATTCTCTTCCTACAATTGAATTCTGGTCCCACCTCATTGTCCATCTGTCATATCTGTCCATGATATACATAGTGATGAACCATGTAAATGGACTATCCATCTAACTGTGTATCATAGACTGAAAATTAGGCATTCTTCATCCACTTGATTTTTCCTATATGGGTTGTTAGACCAAACTTATTTCGAGTGATTGTCAATATTATTTAGGAGACTTTGTAGTGTTCCAGGATGTGATACAATCAGCACAATATCATCCTCAAACAGGAACATCTGGAGGACTTCACCATCTCTAAGGAATCCCTCTTCCACTTGGACTCTTTCCTGGACATAGTCCATGAAAATGGCAAACATTTTTGGTGAGCATATGACTCCCTATTTTGTTCTACACTTGATATTAATAATCAGAGCATTATTTTTAAAAAGTTATTTTGTGGTTACATCTATTAAAGTATCATGTGTGCACTTAACATATGCATAGGAGACATCTTGTTGGTGAAGAGCCTTTAAAATAATTAAATGATTGTCGACAAACAATAAATACAACGGAACTTTTTATTTGCTGCATCTTCCTGTCAAGTGTGTCATGTGGTCTGCTACAGTATATAATTTGCAAAAGCCTGCCTATTCCCATTTCATATTTTCATTCCAGATACCATGGATACATATAAATCATTTTCATGAAAAAATTTTAGTGATGGAAAGTAGGTATATGGATCAGTAGTTATTATCTTCTCAATTGCCCTTCTAGGTAGGCATATTGTCCATATTTTTCCCCAGTCATTGTGTCTTCCCCTTTTTCAAATGTCTTAAGAATTGATCCCTCAGTGCCCTCAAAATTTTACTGCTTCCATCACAGATATCATTTGTATAGTAGGTCTGCACCAACCATTCTTTCCATGTTCATTTTGTTTACTGACATTGCTACTTCTTCATTTATCACATCAGAGATTGTAGTATTAGGGCTCAAATATAGTTGGTCCACTTTCATTAATAAAGAAAATTGTTATAGGAAATTTGACTGTTATTTTCCACTTTTCAGTCATTTTTTGTTCTACCAGTTTCATCTTTAAATACTCTTTGGATGATCTGGATTAATTGGGCCTCACACCAACCTTTCTGAAAATTTGATTTTCCTTCCAATAATTCCAGCTGTTTTATCTGGGGATACTGACATAATCTTCCACTAATTCTTCCTTAAAGTTTAGTGAATGGCATTATATTTTTAAGCAGTATTGCCCTTGGCCACCACATTTCTCTACTTGATAAGGAAACCAGTACTTACTGAATGAGGCTCTTTTAGCCTTTTCATTTTGAAAATTGTTTTGCATCATTTAAATTTTCATAAGAACGAATAATAGCCCATGTCATTGACTTTTTCTTTATCTCTTTCCCATTTTTGATTGAAGAGATCAGATTTTAACCGTTATTAATTGCATGCCATAACTTCTCATCACCTTTTCTGTCAAATACTAATTTTAATCTTTGCACTAGCAGATCAATGGTCTAACTGTATACACAGATGGATGATTTAGAAATGACTCTCTCATTGATATATAATTCCTTGTCTGTTAAGATACAACCATTTCATTGGGGGTGGGAGAAAAGTTTACCATGTCTGATACCTTCTAATTGTCTGCTAGCAGAAATTTTCAATGACATTATTAACCTTATAATTTTGTGAATTTTGCAGGCCTTTGACCTCTTTTGTGTCTAGCCTGAGCCATTTTTTTCAACATATTTTATGTTCTCCTTATGTACATCTTTACATTGAAGTTGCTAAGCATTAATATATACATTGATTTTATTTGAAGGTTCTTACTGAATTTCTCATAGAATTTTCTGCCTCCTCATTTCAGCAATAAATATTGGTAAATAAGCTAAAGTTATCTTCAGTTATCTTCGCTGTCATCTTTTTGTTCATTTCCATCATGAGTACTGCAAGTTCAGATGACTAAATGTCCTATAAAATTATGTTTTTGATGCCTTTGGATGTAATACCTCTCGTTCATTTATTTGCCTCTCCAAGTTCTCCCAGGAGAACTTGTGAGCCATATTCATTTAACTACAACTTCCTTATATCTTTTGGAGTTTTATGATAGTAATATATTGATATGATTAAGTTTCTCCAGGAGCTCGTTGATGTGTTATTCTTTAAACAAGAATCTCCTATCTAAATTACCAATATTTGATATTTTATTACAATATAATTATATTATAATATTTATAGATGGCCTAAAAATTGTGATTCTTAGCACCTTCTATCCTTTTCCTGGCTGTACCACCAAAGTACTGCAGAATCAAAAGGGCCCAAGTCAGGGCTATTTTGCATTTTACTTTGTTTCATGAATTGCCGTGGACAAAGAATTTGTCACCATGTGAACAGCCTATTAGTAATGAGCCTTTATATACTTATCTATGCTGGTCCTCAAATAGAAGACACAGTCTGTCACTGGAACTGTACTCACAGCCCTTTTCCAGCATGACAAACTCTGCCAAAGCTGGCACTCTGCTGTCGTACCCCTCAAAAATGCAATGTTAATATCCATGCCCCAGTGAGATATTGGAGTGAAACAAGACAGAAAAATAATACAGATTATATACAGAATCTTGTTAGCAACAAAATTGTGTTGTTTTAGTCCACCAAAAACAAAGGGCAAGACCATCACTGAATCATAGTTTTATAAACTGAGCTTTTTAAAATGAAACATGGAAACATATATTGCAAGTGAAAACAATGCATACAAAAAAATTGCTGAGATGCAGAATTCTAGATATCATATTAAAATATAATGAGGGGCAGCTAGGTGGCGCAGTGGATAGAGCACCGGCCCTGGAGTCAGGAGTACCTGAGTTCAAATCCGGCCTCAGACACTTAACACACACTTACTAGCTGTGTGACCCTGGACAAGTCACTTAACCCCAATTGCCTCACTAAAAAAAAAAACCATAATGAAAAATGAAAGCTCAATCTGACTCACATATATAATTGTAAAAAGCAGCTCATTTTTTGTTCCTTTCTTTACATGAACAGGATCAGAAAAATAATGATATGTGGGTTTTTTAAAGCTTGATTCTAAGATGATTAGAGAATAAAGGAGGCAGGGAAAGGAAAGGAACTAGAAATTAAAATTCTATTAACACAATAAGAAAAGATAAGAAAACAGGACATCATGGCCCAGGTGGATGACAGTACGAGCTATGCTACACAATAAAACTTGACAAGTAGATTACTGAGTTAAAAAACAAAGTATTATGTGAAGTCTAAGGAGGAAGGTTATAATTGCTGAGCACTAAAGTTGGAGGGAGAGGGGGCAGGGAGAAAGAAAGACTCAAGTGGAACAGGAAAGGCTTCTTGGAAGAGAAGCCCTTGAGCTGGACTTTAAGAGAGGAATAGGAATCTAAAGGACAAAGAGGGAGAAAAAGGACATTCTTGGCCTAGGGAACAAAACGGGCAAAGTCAGAGAGGTAGAAAAAAGCACAAGGTAGTCTAGATTTGCTGAAGCATAGAGCTAAGTGATACCATTTGAAGGTTTGAACTTTACTTGTCAAGCAATAGGGATCCCCTAAAGATATCCGAGCATAGGAATGACATGACCACAGGTGTATTAAGAAAGATTAGTCTGGGGGTGGCTAGGTGGCACAGTAGATAGAGTACTGGCCCTGGAGTCAGGAGTACCTGAGTTCAAATCCGGCCTGAGACACTTAACACTTACTAGCTGTGTGACCCTGGGCAAGTCACTTAACCCCAATTGCCTCACTTAAAAAAAAAAAAAGAAAGAAAGATTAGTCTGGCAGAAAAATTATTCTGACTAATCATGTTCAATTGTTTGAAAATTCATAAGTATGTAAATTTAAGTCATTAAGGGATCATTTCTAGGGATGGATGAAGAGAAAAAAAAATGAGTCAGATGCTAAAATGATCTGGGGAGCTAGCAGGAAGCCTTAAAAGGCAGTAGACAATGGTAGTTAAGCTGTTATGATGATGATAAAGATAAATGGCATGTATTTGCAATGAAAAGTAGAAAGATGAGGAATCTGTGATATAATCAATTAGTGAATCAACAAGCATTTATTATATACAATTTTTGTGCCAGACACTGTGCTAAATGCTCAGAATAAAAGACAAACAAAATCACAGCACCTCCCCTTGAGGAGTTCACATTCACATAAGATTAAGACGATTTCCCCAAACTCCTTCCCCTCAACTCAAAAGGCTACAAGACGGCTGAAATCTTCATGAAATAGAATAGTAGAGGCAGAGGGCTCTTCGGAAAACCCATATTTTTCACTTGAGTGAGGAGATGGAGGAAACCCTTTAAATACAAAAGCCTATGATCTTATGCTGAAAATGAATCAGTTTTTTTGTTTGTTTGTTTTTTTGCAGGGCAATGGGGGTTAAGTGACTTGCCCAGGGTCACACAGCTAGTAAGTGCCAAGTGTCTGAGTACGAATTTGAACTCAGGTACTCCTGAATCTAGGGCTGGTGCTTAATCCACTGCACCACCTAGCCGCCCCCAGTTTATTTCTGACAGACTTATACCACATGATCAGAGTAAAGAATTTTTCTTCCATATCCCTAAGCCACAAAATAATTAAAATTCTTGGGAAAACCTTCGAATTCACTTTGGCTTTTCCAAGTCCCAACTAGATTGGACTTTTCTTTGGCCAACTCTGATTCAGAACCATGACACTTTGAAGATATGAACTGCCTTGGGAAGAACTTTTTTTTTATCTTGGGGATTTCCACATACCTAATTGGCTATGTACAGCTGCTGGGCCATGTGAACAAGTGAAATATTAACTATTACTCTTTATTATTAAAGAGCTATCACATCCCAACTTTAAGAATATGGGGCATTTCATATAATTCAAGTTGCAACAAATAGAGAGGAAGACAAAAAAGGGACCTTCCTATGTTGCTTTTTTTATCCTTGAAGGCAAAAAATGTTCAGTTTTTAAAATACACATAAGCATATATATTTTTATCTAAAATGTATAGAATTCCCTGTAATATCTGGCCCAAAGGAAAGGGTGTCTAGAAAGATGACAGATTTAGCACTTTCCTTATGCTATTTAAAAATGCTCCTCTATCTTGAAGACACTGGATAATTATATAGCAGGATCTGTCCCTGCTTTGTTTAAGTGCACACTTTCCTCTGAGAATGGAATTGGACACAAAACATTCAGTTTCCTAGGAATATCAGAAAGATGAACCTTTACCACTCTACTTCCTTCAGAAGGGCAAAGTACACTGTTCATGGAACCACACCCACACCTTCCCATGTAGCCTTAGCAAGCAGTATCTCCTAAACCCATTTAACAAGGATAAGGACTGTGTCTTCCACAAGAGAAACCTTCACACAAACCTCCATCCTTAGCAAGTGTATTCATTGGCTCTTTTCTGTATGTCTGCCCTCTTTGGGGTATAGCTATAATATGGCAGGACATACTCTGCCTTTAGACACTAGTGCAGGGCCTTTGTGTACAGGTAAATATATTTGTATGTAAGTCTGAGCCAACAAGTGTATGTGTATTCCTTTTGTCTCCCATCCCTGTTATAGGAAGAATTAGGCTAATTAAAGATAGTCTCAGAAGGTCTAAACATTTCTAGAGGTCTATGTGGTGATGTGTAAAAATTATATTTTCAGAATAAATGCTTTTTTTTGCAAAGGCCTTCACTGTACTTATTCTAATGAATATTTATTCTGATTATCCAGGTTATCCTTTCCCTACTGCTCCTCCTGTGGACCCATTTGCCAAAATCAAAGTGGATGACTGTGGAAAGACTAAGGGGTGCTTTAGGTTTGTAGTACCAAAAAATAACTAGGGTTGCAAAATATATTTATTTTTCAAAATATTGTTTCAATTGCATGTAAATTCTATAAATGAATACTTATGACCTATGACTATTTAATATGACTATAATCATATAAAGCAGGGGGGGGGAGTAGAGTATAAAGGATGATTCATCCTATTTTCAAGAAGCTTGAAAGCTATGTGGGGTGAGAAAGACTACCACAATGAACAAATTAGTTAACAGTACACAACACAATAACAGTACACAGAATTAAATTATGAATTGTATGGTATAGGCAATAAGCGTCCAAGGGATCAAGCTTGGTTTTGACCATGTTGAGTTTGAGGGGGGACATACAGGAAGAGAGTTCCAATAAGTAGGTGAAGATATGGGTCTGGAGCTCTGAACATTGGATGGAATGAGAAATCAATGGGCCGGCAGCTAGATGGCGCAGTGGTTAAAGCACCAGCCCTGGATTCAGGAGTACCTGAGTTCAAATCCAGCCTCAGACACTTGACACTTACTAGCTGTGTGACCCTGGGCAAGTCACTTAACCCCCATTGCCTGCCCCCCCCAAAAAAAAAAGAAAGAAAGAAATCAATGGACCAAGGGAGTATTCACACAACACAGGACCTTCTATATAATAAAAACCTCAATAAATATTAGTTAAATTAATTAGTGAACTTAGCAAGGTAGAGGAGAAAGAGAAGTCAGAGAAGGAGCAACAGGGGGGTCAGGAGAAGTATCAGGATAATATATCATGAAAACCAAAGAAGGGGATAGCTAGAGAATGCTCCATAAAGAAGAGAATACTTGATCTGGGCTTTTGGGAGTGATTAGAAGAGGATTTCAGTAGACAGAGAAGAAAGGGAAGGGCATTCAAAGTCAGAGAACAATACAACCAAGGACATGGGAAAGAGAATGACATGTTCAAGAGATAATAAAGAGATTACCCTGACTAGAGCAGAGAGTCCATGTTGTGGAGCAGTATAAGAAATTAGATGGATTGAAAAGGAAGAGACAAATCATGAAGGGTCTTGAAAGCCAAACAGTTTAGATTTGATGCTGTAGGCCAGAGGTATCAAACAGGCCATTTTACAGCCTGCAACACTCCAAGGTGAGGCCTGAACCAGAGTAAAATGTAATTCTTACATCTTAAAATGTAAATTTTACATTTTAATATTTAGCAAATATTAATACAAAATATTGAACAAAATAAATAAAACCATTTCTGTTCAAGTTTGACACCACAGCTGTAGTAGGCAATAGGAAGTGATTGAAGGTTTTTAAGCAGAGAATAGGGAGGAATTGGTGATTGAGTGAATATAGGAAGGAAGAAAAGAGACATATCCAAGATGGTAACAAGATTTCAAACTAGGGTAGCTGGGAGAATAATGGTGTCATTGAATGAGATGAGACATTTGGGGGTAAAAAATGAAATCAATTTTAAGTGTCAAGTTTAAGCCATTCATTCAACAATCCTTTTTTATTATTAGTGAAACAACCAAATGAAAATGTCCAGGAGGCAGTTGGAGATCTGAAGTTGTATCTCAATGAAAAGACAGAACTACAAATATAGATTTGGGAGTTATCAATTTAAAGGGTCTACTTCTAGTTATGAACATGAATGGACTCTGCAAGGAAGAGAGGGAGAGAAGAAAAGAACAGAGCTAATAATAGAGTGCTGAACTTGGAGTCAGGAAGTCCTGGGTTCAAACCCTGCCACAGGCATTTACTAGCTATAATCTAGAAATTGACAAGGCAAGCTCTTATCATCCTGGTGTCTCACATGCCTCATCTGTAAACTGAAGGGGTTGGATTCAGTGGTCTCTGGGATCACTTCCAGCTCTATATCCCATGATCCAATGATGAATACTTAAAAGGGGGCAGGAAGAAGGAAGGAAATAAACATTTCTTAAATGCCTACTATGTGGCAGGCACTGTGCTAAGTGCTTTACAAATATCTTATTTGACCTTCACAACAATCCAAGGAGGTAGATGTCATTATCAACCTCATTTTACAGTTGAGGAAACTGAAGCAGATGGGGATAAAGTGACTTGCCCAGGGTCACACAACTAGTAAGTGTCTGAGGAAGGATTTGAATTCAGTTCTTCCTGACTCCGGGACTAGTGCTCTTAACCACTACAACACCTAGCTGCTTCTAGAGGAAAAGAAAGAGCTAGAGTAGTAAGCAATGAAGAAGTCAGAGAGTTGTGATTAGACCAAGTAAAACAAACCCACTCCCACTTTCACTAGACAGCCTTTTAAGTATTTGAATACCACTATCATATCCATCCTATATCTTCTTTTTTTCAAGCTAAGCATCCCCAATTCTGTCAACTGATCCTCTTATAATGTGGTATCCATTTGTGTACTGCCTTGTAATAGGCTTTAACTTTCATATGCTTAAGTCCAAACATTTGCATAAGGAAATGCTGACTGAACTAATCAGTATCCAAAAGGAAATTCATACTGCAAATTCATCTTGCAAATTGTCATGATCTCTGTGTTTATGTGTGTATATATGTGTATGTGTACATATACATGTGCATATATATACATGCATATATGGGGATCCCTTTGACAGTTAATATATCATATGATATAATACAATTTAACATAAATAAGAAATATGTGTATATGTATCTTCTGATATAACTAACCCCTGCTAACATATATATAAGCTACTAATATATTGCCTGTTAATACATACATATATATGAACAGAATCTCACACACATACACATATATTAGAAAGGAGTAGTTATATCACAAGACCATGCATTAAGTGACTTGCCCAAGGTCACATAATCATTACATGTCAGAGATAGGACCTGGATTCAGATCTTCCTGGCTTGAAGAGTAAGTCTCCACCAGTAAACCATACTCCTCTCTTGCACATATGCATGCATACATACCATATGAGCCAGGTAGAAGACAGTGCACTCGACCTGGAGTCAGGAAGACCTTAGTTCAACTCAAGCTTTAGACAGTTGCTAGCTGTGTGAGTATGGGTAAATCACTTGACCTCTATCTGACTCAGTTTCCTTATATATAAAATGAGGATAATAATACTGCCTACTTTCCAGGTTTGTTGTGAGGATAAAATGAGATAATATTTGTAAAGTGCTTGGAAACCTTAAAAAGCACTATATAAATGCTAAGAGGAGGAGGAAGAAGAGGAGGAGTGGTGGTGGTGGTGGTGGTGGTAGAAGTTGTATAAAGTAGCAAAGTTGAGATGTGACACTGACTCTAAATTTAATTCTTTCCACCTCTCAGTTAGCCAGTTGACATTTTTTCTGACCACAAGAGGGCGATGTTTCCCCTTGTATTTTCCATCTGGTAGTCTTGGAAAAACAACCTTCCTTGGAAACTCTCTTCTTTTGGAGAGCCTTGTTTCTCACCTTCTAGACATTCAATTCTTATGACCTTGCCCCAATATTCTAGCTTCAGTTAACCATAAAACACAAGTTCTTTTCCTAGGTCTTCTGATATCCATATGCAGCTTAGATTTATTAGTCTTTTCTTCTGCCCCTCCCCTTCCACTAGAGCTCCTTGGAATCTCCATGGTATCATCTGCCATTCCTCTTCATCTTTGTTTTTTGTTTGTTTGTTTAGTTATTTTCAGTTGTGTCCAAATCTTCGTTGGAAACCCCTTTTTGGGGATTTTCTTGTTAAAGATCCTGGAGTGGTTTGCCATTTCCTTCTCTGGCTCATTTTACAGATGAGGAAACTGAGGCAAACATTGCTTAAGTGACTTGCTCAGGGTCACACAGCTAGTAGGTGTCTGAGGTCGGATTTGAACTCAGGTCTTCCTGACTCCCGTTCCAGCATTCTGTCCACTTAGCTGCCTAGCTTCCCCCTTCTCATCCTAAATCTCAACAGGTTCAGTACCTGACTTTCTCTCCATTACAATCCCTGTTCTTCTGCTTGGAGATTTCAGTGAAAACAGTGGTGTATCCTTCGCCTCCACCTTCATCAACTTCCTCATTTCCTATGACCTCTATCTTCACCCTTCCCTCAGAATCCAACAGAATAGTCATACATACCTTAAATCTCATAATCCCCTAAAATTGCCATCTTTATGATCTTGAACAATGAAGCTCTCCTGTCTGGTTAAAATCCTCTTTTATTTCTCTTCTACTTTACTCTTCCTAAACTGAACTCTTTCACCTTACCATAATCTCTAGTCCCTCTACTGCACTCTGTTCTCTCAGTATATTACCTCTGCTCTAACCTCTCTTCAAAGTCTTGAAGCTACGGTTGACAATTCAACTATATATCATCTTCTATCCCTGAATTCCTTTCCTCCTTGTCTTACCATCACCCTGTTTCTGCTTCTCAATCCTTGGTCATGGCCCATACAGGCAAATACTAGGGGAGGAAGTTCAGTTGGAGGAAATCTCTGGACACATCTGTAATTATCAGGGCCCACTACATCTTATCAGATCTAGACTGAATCCTTACTGCTACAGGACAATCCTATTCTTCCTTGGTTAACTATTATGCTTCCCTTAGCAATGATCCCATAATGTCTCTTCTCTTTTTAAGACTCTTAGAGAATTTCCTCCTCCAATCCCTTTTAGCATATGAGCTTGCCTCCTATTTTACTGAAAAAAAAAATAGTCATGAGCTCACTCATTGCCCCTTTTCTACCCACACATCAAAACCATTCCTCATTTAACCTAGCCTTTCTTCCTTTATTTCATTTTCTGAAAAGAAAGTAAGCCTTGGGGGCGGTTGGGTGGCGCAGTGCATGAAGCACCACCACTGGATTCAGGAGTTCCTGAGTTCAAATCCGGCCTCGGACAGTTGACACTTACTAGCTGTGTGACCTTGGGCAAGTCACTTAACCCCCACTGCCCTGGAAAAAAAAAAAAGAAAGAAAGAAAGTAAGCCTTATCAAGGCCAACTCCACACCTTATGTTCTTGATACCATCCTCCCTCCTGGGAGGTTTCCCCTTCAATTATTCCCCACTCTTATCTTCAACCTCTCCCTATGATACTGTAATCTCACTACCATATACAAACATGATCCCCTGCCTAAAAATAAAAGAATTTTTAAAATGTATATATTTGGCATGATAAGTCTGAGCAATTCTACCTCTATAATACCTTTCAATCTGTCTCTTTCTCTCCACTCACAAAGCCAGTACCCTACTTCAGGCCCTCATTACGTCTCTCCTAGGCTGCCAAAATAGTTCCTCTTAATTGGTCTGCCTACTTCTAGTCTCTTCTCGATCTCTAACTAATCCTCTAGAGATGTGTCAAATCAATCTTCCCAATACACTGGTATGCTTCCAATGCACCATGTCACACTTTCGCAAGTTTCATTTGTTCCCTATTGAATCTAGGATAAAATACAAACTTCACAACTTAGCATTTAAAACTCCACCAACCTGTCTTTCCAGATTTGCTTCATCTTACTCTACTTCATGTAATCTATCAAATTGGTCTGCTAGCTTTCCTTCAAACTCAGTATTTGATCCCTAGCATGCCATAGTCCCTCTTTATTTCTACAAGACTTAACTGAGATCTCCCCTGGGGCCTTCTCTGCTTATTGCCCACCCATCACTGATGTCCTTGCCTTCAAATTGTACTCCCTTTGCTTTTCTGTGTATATCTTATATCCCTAGCAGTATGTAAGCTCATTGGTGATTAAAATTGTTTGAGTCTAACAAAATTGAATGACAGTCTCAATTTCCTCACTTACCTTGGCACAAATTTAAGGGATTAAATAGCTCCTTTTAAGCATTTCATTTTTAATTCAAAGTTTTTTTGTCCCAGGCCCTTAAATTTTTAGGGCGAGAGGTCTTCTGACTTGTTCATCTTATTTCTACTCTTTGGATCTACTTCACTCTGATTCTACCTTCAAGGCCTACCTAGGACCCAATGCCTGAGGACTTGGGACTTTGAGGCTCATTTTATTTTCTGAAAAAGGCATTTATCCTTAAGCTCCTTTCCAATCCTCCTAAGCTGGCAGCTGTTCTCTAAAACTCCATGTTTTCTCTCTGGGTCCTCTCTGTAGCCTATGTGACCATACTATGTAGAAATGTTGGTGGGAACAGAACAAGGGTCATGATGTGAATCATCTGGAATCAGAAAGTAGTATAGTAAATGCAGTTGTCAGAAGTCAGAGCAGCCTGTAGGCCCATAATACAAATAGGTAAGTCAAAAGCTAAGGAGAATGTAGATGTTCAAGCTCAGTAATTGGCAAGAGAGCAGAAATCCAGAGAGAAACAACAAAAAGCACACTCCCCAGAGTCCAAAAGTATGAATGAAGATGGAGAAGAAAGCACTTTGTAAGCTGTAAAGCACTCCAGAAATTGTGCAATCATGTTTTTTTAATCACACAGTGTTATGGAAATGCCTGTTTTATTCCATAAATTAAAAATAACATTTAAAAGAAAAGCAGAGGAGGGGAGAAGACAAAGGTACCACCTACCATGCTGGACCTTGGTAGAAGTCCTAAATTCAGCCTGGAGAAGAAAGAGGCATGGCTGGCCTGAAAACACCCTCCTTAAAAGGAGATTCTGAGAGGACTCATTCAATCAGAGGAAGAGTATAGTGCACAGGGGTCAGAGGATACTTCTGATATGTGAATTCTAGGCCTGGAATGAGGCTTCAGGACAAAGAGCTGGGCATGGTAGAGGAAGTTCTGATGTAGCCTGGAGAAGAATTATATACAATGATTACGACAATATAAGTGGAAAGACAACAACAAACTGACCAACTCGTGTGTTGTATAATTATAATAACTGGACTTTAGCTCTGGAGAAGAGTTGAAAAACTATGCCTCCTCTCCCTTCAATACAGAGGTTGGGAATTGTTGTGTAGAATATTGGAATATACTGTAAAGAAGTAATAATGTATTGGGTTAGTTTCACTGAATTTCTTTTTTCCCCTTGCTTTTTCAATCTTATTACTAAGAGATGGATCACTGAGTAGAAGAGTAGGGAGGTATTTATTTGGAGATTAATGTGATATAGTGCAGCTAGGTGGTGCAGTGGATAAAGCACAGGCCCTGATTCAGCTAGGACCTGAGTTCAAATCTGACTCAAGACATTTGGCACTGACTAGCTGTGTGACCCTGGGCAAGTCACTTAACCCCAATTGCCTTGCTAAATAAATAAATCAGAAGGGAGAACAGATTAATGTTATATAAAATGAAAGGCAACAGTAAAATAAGATTTTAAAAATTTGCCCCCAGCTACGAAATTACATAAACATTAAGATCTGCATTGGTGAAAGGGACTTTACACACATTGACAAAGGTATAAATCCTTAAAATACTAAAGTCAGTTAAATGGCAAAACCACAGATTGGCAGGTAAAGGCAATGTTTATGTTCAGGTTTTAGAAGAAAATTAAGGACCTATTTTCCTATGTCTCCTAGGTATGGAGGAAACCAGGATGTACTGCAGAAACCTGTGATTATTTCCTTAGTTACCGCATGATAGGAGCTGATGTAGAATTTGAGCTAAGTGCTGACACTTGATGGTTGGGTGGCAGTTGGATTTTCATTCAGACAAGAAAATGGTAAGATTGAAACTGGAGCTGGAAGCATGATTCACTGTATTAATTGCTAGCTTTGCAATTTATGACTGTGTTGTCCAGACTTCATGTTCCTACTATTAAATGTGCAGTATGTCCATTATTTGATTTTTTTGTTGTTGTTGTTATTGTTCATTGTTGGAGTTTTTTTCGCTAGAAATTGAAGGTTTTTAGAATTTTCTTAACTGGCCAATAGCTAGATAAAACCGAGGTGAGTATTTTAAGATTTGACCTGCAAAAAGTAGGTATATTTATTTAAAAGTGTATTTCAGGCAAATTTTCTTTTCATTTCAATGGGATCCATTTGCTGAGCCTTCTCATTGACAAACATTTGGAAATCTTTGAGCTTTCTTCCAGGTCACATTCTTCTCACCTGAGCAGATTTTTCAAGAGCCCTTAGATGGCAAGTCCAAGTCTTAAGCCCTGGCATATTATTGCTCGTACTGCCTGTTTTTATGCAGTGTTTATCCAAGTAAAGCAAAGCTGGTACCTAAGCTCCTTCAGTTGTTGGCTTAAGGAAAATGAGTCATTTTGAGAGGCATTCAGGTTTTGCTCTTTCTTTGCATCCTAAGAGTTTAGCACAATGCCTGACACATAGTAAGTGTTTGATAAATGATTAATTAAAAAAAAACGGGAAGAAGAGAGAGATGACTAAGGAGCTTCATTTTATCAATATTAATAACAATAACTCATGTTTATATCACACACTAGTGTTTATAAAACATTTTATATACATTTCCCATTGATTATCTTCAGCCCCGACTGGGAGGTGTATTATTATACCTATTTACAAATGTAGAAAACTGAGACTCAGAGAAAACTTAAGTCACTTTCCCAGGATCACACAAACTCATAAATGTCTGAGGTAGAATTTCAACCCCAGGTCTTCCTGACTCGAGTCCAGGACTCTCATTTCTGTATGTACCGTGCTACTCTTAACCATGGACTATTCAGTTCAGGAATCCTATGGAGAAGATGACTTGCTGTACCACCCCCAAATTTTTCCCTAATTCTCTTAAGCCACTTCACAACACAAACAATTACTTGATAAATATTTTGCATTAGATAATTAGACGACATGTTGTCTCCCCCAGGAAAAGGTATGCTTCTTGAGGTCAGGGACTGTTTCTCTTTTGTCTTTGATCTCTGTCACTAGCATTAAGATCCAGAGAAAGGAGGAACCAAGCTGGGTAGGGAAGAATTGACTCTGTAGTTCTCATCTTGTCTAAATAGGAGTAGATGTGAAGATTTAGGGCAGCTAGGTAGTGCAGCAGACAGAGTGCCAGGCCTGGAGCCAGGAAGACTCAACTTCCTGAGTTCAAATCTGGCCTCCAATACTTACTACCTGTGTGACTCTGGGCAAGTCACTTAACCCTGTTTGTCTCTATTTCGTCATCTATAAAATGAGCTGGAGAAGGAAATGACAAACCCACTCCAGTATATGACAAAGGAAAACCCCAAATGGGGTCACAAAGAGTCAGATATGACTGAAACAAACTAAACAACAGTGAAAATTCTGCCTCCTACATGTGATGAATGGACTTGCCTAATAGGAACATATTTCAGTATGTTCATGATTAATTATTAAATCCAAACAGTTAGCCCCCCTAAGCATGGAGTCTAAACAGATGGTTTTTTACATAAAGATCACCTGGGAGAGTTATGAGAGTCCTAGCACTAGTTGTAGCTTTTAGAACTACGAAAAGCAGTTAGAGATTATCTAATCTAACCCACTTTATTTTACTTAAAGTGAGATTGAGGCCTAGCCAGTTTTAGTGCTTTGCTCAAGCCCACGTAGTTAGGAAGTAATAGAGCTGGGAGACCATGGTTTCTCTTGAGTGTTTTCCTTTCTACCTCAAGAGTAGGGAGTGGCTAGTTTTTTCTAATTGTGTCCCCTGTGTTTGGCATATGAAAAGTTCTAATAAATATTTTTTCGTTCAATTATTAAAGTACTGCTACATTTCTGTAGCACTTTCTGGTTACTTGAAAATTGTTAGATCTCCTTTGTTTATTTTATTTATTTATTTTTTTTGATCTCCTTTGTTTAAAAGAAAGGGTATTAGACAGAGAGCGTGGAGTGGTTTCTAGTTCTAGCTCAGCTACTTACTTTCTGTGTTTCCTCAGGCAAATCACTTCATCCCTCTAGATTTCAGTTTTCATCAGTAAAATGAATGCTTTGACAAGCTAGTCTATGAGGTCTCTTCCAGCTCTAATTGTGATTATATAATCTAATGATCACATATACTATAAACGTCCCTTCTGACTCTTATCAAGAGTTGTTTGTCTATGGTGTTTTGAGGGATAATTAACATTACCACTCTTCAACCAAAAACCAAGACAAAAAATATGACAAAACAGTTGTCCCAATTCTACTCTTTATTTTCTTCTTACCCCGATTCAGCATGAATGGATAGTTATGTTCCCAGCTGAAATTTCTTTGGGGCAGATCTTTCCAAAGATGCATCTCTGATCTTTTTTTTTTCTTTTAAACTATTTTGATTTTAGGGTGGTGATGATGTCATGGCTTGTGTTCACGATGATAATGGCAGAGTTCGAATACAACACTTTTACAACGTTGGCCAGTGGGCTAAAGAGATCCAGAGAAACCCTGCCAGAGATGAAGAAGGCATCTTTGAAAATAACCGTGTGACCTGCAGATTTAAACGTCCCGTGAATGTTCCCAGAGATGAAACAATAGTGGATCTTCATTTGAGCTGGTATTACTTATTTGCCTGGGGACCAGCAATTCAAGGTAGGCTGATAGTTACTAATACCATAAAGGATTGTTCCCAAAAAACACTCAAGCGATCATTGAGTTCCTAGTATGTGTCCAGGGAAAAAGAATACAAAAGAAATATAAAACACGGACCCTCATCCAGATTCACAGAGTTATTGTTCCTTTAAGACACAGGAGTGGGTAGGACTACCACATGCTGATAAAAGCAGCTTGTTAACCATTCAACCGGGTGATCTTGACAGTGATCTATCCTAAAAGTTCCTGTCTTGTTTCATGGCAACCTTTGGTTCCCAATTTACCCTTTTGTTTGTTTGTCCAAGCTCATCACCTCTTCTTGGCACCATACGATGGACTCAGAATTTCAACATTTGCTGGGGGGCAGCTAGATGGTGCATTGGATAGAGCACTAGTCCTGGATTCAGGAGGACCTGAGTTCAAATCCAGCCTCAGACACTTGATACTTACTGGCATAGAACTCCTGACACCTCAGTTCTCCTCCCTTTGGCTCTCAGACAGACCCTCAAATATTGATGATTGCTAATAAGTTTGGCTCCCCCCACCATTGGATGGAGGCTACATTTTTAAGGAGGTTGGCCTTTAAAGAAAGGAGAAAGCTAGTAAGTGGATAGAAGAAGGAAAAGCTTTTTTTTAATACTGCTAAAGAATTTGGTAACATTTTATTACTATCTTCCTACTGCCAGTGTTACTTTATGATTCAGGTTATGGAATTAGGAGTAATTCAGAATTCACTTTGATATTTATTTAGTCAACACTCTTCATAAAAAAAACCCCATCATAGAGCAACTAAGAATAAGAACCAATTTATCAGTGTTTGTCACTTCCATGTTGTCTAAGTAGTAATGAATTGTGCAATGGATCACAGTATCAGAATTACAATAGTGGTGGACATTGTAAAAGAAGTAAGAAAGAGAGTCAGAAAAAGAGTAAGGAAAAATCCTATCAAGAAAAACTGTTCCAGGGGGCAGCTAGGTGGCGCAATGGATAGAGCACCGGCCCTGGAGTCAGGAGGACCTGAGTTCAAATCCGGCCTCAGACACTTGACACTTACTAGCTGTGTGACCTTGGGCAAGTCACTTAACCCCAATTGCCTCACTAAAAAAAAAAAAAAAGGCTGAAACTCCAAAATTAGAAAATCAGTGGTCGGGATATTCCTAGCGTTTGAGATACCATGACTATAGTTCCTCTACCTCAGTTAAAGACCTTATTTCTCCTATTTAAAAAAAAAGAAAATCAGTGGTCAAGGAAAAGGATTAATGAAGACTAGGTGTATATTGAGAAACCAATTTGAGCACTTATATCTTCTTCCTTGAAATACTTCAAAAGGACCATGGTTTTATGGATGTAAGTACTCACCACACCAATTACATTCAAACGAATAGAAAAACTCCTATCAGAGTGGGAGTAGTGAAAGAAGGCATATAAGAGAAAAAAATTAAACTTGAGCTGCTTCTGGAAGAGTATAGGATTTAAATTAACAAGAGAAGATGGAATGAGCAAGATGAGTGTGAGAAAGATATCTGTTATAACTAGGAGCCAAAATGGGGAATAATAAGGTTGGCAAATGTAAGAGAATGGAATTTCAACCTGAAGGGTTATTTATTATTTGATCTGGTAGGCTATAGGGAGCTGTTGTAAGTTACTAAGCCAGAGAGTGATATGATAGAGGCATTTAAGAGAATTAATCTAGTGATTGTATGTAGGGTGTCCTAGAATAGGTAGGAATTGGAGATAGCAGACCGACTAGAAGGCTGTTGGCACCAGGCACACAATACACCATAAATCTGTGACCAAAAAAAGCTTAACAAACCATGTCCCTGAACCCTGTGCCTACAATGGCCTGCATCTCAAGTTCAGATACTATATAAAGATTCATGAGATCATGTTGGCTGTGTGCTCCTCACCCACTTTTCCTATTTGGGTCCCATAGAAAGTATAGACAGCAACTTGTTAAAAACACAACACATCCAACCTCTCTTCTCATTCCCTCTTATCCTCTTCCCCCAAATCCCCTCAAAAATATATTGTCTCCTAAAAGTTTTCTTCCTGTCCTCAATCTCTGTGTTCATGGGCAAATGCTTCACTGGGCATGTCTGTTCCTATTTCATCAACCCTAGGGGATTCCCTAAGAAAGTAGGGTAAAGGGAAAACCAACACATGGCCCCTCCAATATCCAATTCCAGCACAGTTAAGTCTCCTATTTCTGGCCTACCAATGTTAAGAACAAATCTGTATAGGAGAGATAGAGACTTCTATAGAAGCCAGGGCTGAGGGTTTCTACCTTTTAACATTATCTTTGGGAGAGTTTTTTGTTGTTGTTGTTGTTTTTGTTTTTTTGTTTTTGGAGAGCAATGGGGTTAAGTGACTTGCCCAGGGTCACACAGCTAGTAAGTGTCAAGTGTCTGAGGCCGGATTTGAACTCAGGTACTCCTGAATCCAGGGCCGGTGCATTATCCACTGTGTCACCTACCCGCCCCTGGGAGAGTTTTTAATATTCTTCTTGAAAGTGATCAATTTTTATTAAATTTTGGGGTAAGTTCTATGCCAAGTATAAGTAGAGAGCCCACATAGCCACTTTCCTATTATCTAAAAAAAGTTGTTAGTCAAACTTTTATGCAGTGATCCATTTATGGCACAAAACTAAGCTTCACTCTAGGAATTCCCTAAAGAATGCAATGACAGCAGTGTAGACAATACAAAACACTAAGAAGAACACGAGAGTAAGTCTCTAGCACGCGCTGTAACACCACCCTGGCATATATTCAGTCAGTAAATTATATAGATTTTTTTTTTTTGGCAAGGCAATGAGGGTTAAGTGACTTGCTTAGGGTCCAGATTTGAACTCAGATCCTCCTGAATCCAGGCCCAGTGCTTTATCCACTGTGCCACCTAGCTACCCCAAATTATATAGATTTTTGACTTCTGAGGTCTGGCTATTCAGCCTTTTGTGTTCTGAGAAGCCGCGTATGGTGTCAGGAAGTTTAAATTACTAGAACTGGCAGGACTTAGCATCTAGCCACACAAGGTAAGTGACCAGTTTACCCTAATGACTAAAGTTTGTCCCATAGTAGATGTCTGGTTGGGGGAAGAGTATCAGAAAGTAATGAGAAACCAGCCTCTTCATTCATTTAAATCGTTTCCAGGAGATATTTCATTTAATTCCTGTGATAACTTCATTTCTTTATTATCCAGTCATGGATGTGAGGGTAATCCAAGCTGCTGATGCTCATTTACTTGGCACTGAAGAGTTTAAGATGCCTTGACCGTCCAGGTATTTTTTTAAATCTTTATTTTTTTCCAATCCTTTTCTTTTAAAGGATCTATAACTCGGCATGACATAGATTCACCACCTACATCAGAGCGCGTTGTCAGTATTTACAAGTATGAAGACATTTTTATGCCATCAGCTGCCTATCAAACCTTCTCTTCTCCATTCTGCTTGCTTCTTATTGTCGCACTGACCTTTTACTTATTGATGGGAACCCCATAACCACAGCAGCAAAGCCGAAAGTACATCTTGTGGATTAATTGGAAATTCTTCATTGTGGTGTGTTTTCTAGTAGAATTCAATATAATTGTTTTTTTTTTTTTTAAATTCCTTTTTAGCAACTAAACTTGTCAGAGAAGAAAGTTATCGAGCTTATCTTCTGGGTAGAAGAGGTTTGTGGTAATAATAATACCTTGCATTTATATAGCATTACTTTCTCATAAAAGAATTTTCATATACATTATCTCATTTGTTCTGCACTACAGCCCTGGGAGATATCTAGAGCAAGGATTTTATCACCATTTTACAAATGAGGAAACTGAGACCCAGAGAAATTGTAAGTTGCCCATAGACACACAGCTGGTTCATGAAAGAACCAAGATTTGAAGCAAAGTCTTTGAACAACTCTTTCTTATTGGGTCCACAAAAGTTGCTTAAGAATCATCAGAAAATATACAATAAATTGTTGTGAAGTCACAAGACCATTAAACCATTGACCTTTTATACAAAAAGACTTCCAAAAGTTAGTAGAGAATAAGTGCTTTCAGAATAATGATACTGATGATGAAAAGAAGAAAAGGGATATTACAATGTGCTATTATGGGTCCAAAGCTGCTTCTAAAAATAGGCCACTCTCCTAAAATGAGTCTTTGAAAGGGAAAAAATATATATAAATTGAAATTGAATTTTTTTTTACAAGATTACCATATTGAAAATTATTCTAAAAGTTTTTTACATTTCTTTTCATTCAAATGCAATTTTAAAAATCACTTTAACTGTCAGTTTCTTACTAAGAGACTGGGGGGAAAGTGTGGCTAATATTCAAATGAAAATAGGATATTATTTCATTTCCAGTTCCCCTTCTCAATAGCAAAAAGCAAAATGTTTTGTATTCAGCCCCTGGTTAGACAATAGAAAAATGAAATTATATTTTGGATTAAAAATAGCGATTTAAAAAGTTTGGAATTTGGAAGATCATATAATTACTTTCAGAAACTAGGAAGTTCATTTATAATTACCTTTAAGTGGACAAAAAAGTAGTAATTTTTAGGCCTAAATAACCCTATTGCCAATATCATAACTCATTTCAAGGGTGTCTACTAGATTGAAGTAACTTAAATAGGCATTGTAGGAAACAAACCATCTTAATAGTGTTTCAAGATCCATTGAAGAATAATTCACAATTATGTCTTAGAAACAGTGTTACATGAGAAAAAATAGTGTTTATTTTAGATAGTCATCAGGAAGTAGAACAATTAATGGTGAAAAGAATATGCCAAGAACTATTTCCATTAATTGCTTTGAAGATATATACTTGTGTACTAGACAAGCAATACAATAATAATGATGATGCTTTGACTTTATTTCATATGTGAATGAGAAGTATCTGTGATTTTGTCACCATGGAATTTTCCTCCTAAATATTCCACCCAAAAATATGCATCATACACCACAACCATCTATGACTTGAGATAAATCCTATGGCATTGCCCAAGATACATAGAGTTTATATTACTTGACTAGGGTCATACAGCTAGCAAGTGTCAGAGGAGGGTATTAACCCAGGTCTTCCTGATTCCCAACCTGTCATTTCTACAACACTGTCTTCATATATGAATATATGTAGACATCTGTATTATTATCCCTAAGTACTTCCCATGATCTGTCCTCATTCAATGACTCATTGAGGACATTCAATGTCCTCATTCAAAGGAAAGGTCTTTGTACTGGTAATTTTCATTGTGTCAGTCACACTTCATATTAATGAAGTGCATTTTACTATCTAGACCAAATCAATTTAGTAGTCATCTTGGAATTTATGACATTGGCAAGATCTTCCTATGATGATGTTTTTACAGTTCTTCTGATAATTAAATCTCTTTAAACTGGGTCTAAAATTGTAGGTTATAGGTTACAATATGAGACTACAATATATTTGTTCCCCTATGCCCTTAATAGAAAAGCGAAATGTTTTTAAGATTTTTCTGTTTTCTTTTATGTGTAGACTAATACCTGTGATGTTAGATTGTATAAATGTTACTGCTAACCTGTCTACAGTAGGGAAAAATAATTAGCAAATTCATGAACTTTCCTCCCATTTACATTTCAAAGCAATAAGCTAATTGTTTCATTGACAACTTCTGCTTTAATTACAGGTCACGTGTGTAGAGTTAGGGATGTCACAAGTATGTTTTTGTTTCATACTTGTAAGCCCATCTCAGCTAACAGCTTCATATACTCACATCTGTAACCAATCTATAAATCCATTATTTATTTAAACAAGCCAATAGTTAGTTCTTGATCTTAAAGCATCAACAAAAGGATTGTTTATGAATTTACTAAATGATCTTTCCTACTTTGGACTTTAGCTGGTATTTGAATGTCATGATTGTTCAATGACATGAATTC
Organism: Dromiciops gliroides; assembly: GCF_019393635.1. Classification (NCBI taxonomy): domain Eukaryota; kingdom Metazoa; phylum Chordata; class Mammalia; order Microbiotheria; family Microbiotheriidae; genus Dromiciops; species Dromiciops gliroides. The sequence goes on along the minus strand of NC_057861.1, from coordinate 616,434,313 downwards.
ACAACATAGAGATGTCAAGTAATAACAGTTGAACAACCTCCTGAATTGGAAGATTCCCTGAAGTAACTATACATATTTCAACCGCATTAAACAATCAGTATTTACTAAATTAGAAGGACTAACTACTGACAACTTTTAAAATGCACATAGTATGTCTACACATATTTCATAAGAATTAATGAATTTAAGTCCCACTAGAATCCTCATTTAGTAGGTTTTGGCTTGGGTTTTTTTTTTTCTCCATCTAGCAACTCAGTCTAGGGAGAAAATTGAAAATGAAAGAAAATAAACACATATCAGTAACTTCAAACCAACTTCCAGATTGTTTCCCAAGATTATCTTTGATTCAAACCATTCTCTTACAAGATTTAAAACTATTAAACCTATTAAAATTAAGTACTATTCCCTTGAGGCCCATCAAAATTTTTGATCATTAAAGAAAGACTAAATTCAGAGTATTCTACTTACGTAAGGCAAGAAAGAAGACTAATACATCTTGGAAAGATTGTCAACAAGTATTGAAACAAATGACTTCATCATAAAATGCAAGTAACCAAAACAACTGTTCTCAAAGCCTTCTAGTTAAATGAGAGTTTTCTTTGTTTTTGTTCAGACTTATGACTTCATTGTCAGAGTAAACTACCAGTGAGGAAACTCCCTTTACCAATCCAAATGGGCAATTGCTCTATAATTTAGAGTCTTAATGAGGGGCACAGAGAAGTTATTTGCCCAGGGACACACAGCCAATAGTATGAATCAGGCACAGGACTTGAACCAAGGTATTCCTTACTCTGAGGCCAAATCTAGGATATCTCTATCACCCTGATTCTCTTAATTTATTGAGTTTCATCTCAGAGTACCTAAACAATCTCTAGAATAAAAACCAAACTTGGATTAATAGCTACAAATAGAGAATGGTGATTATCAATTTATTTATTAGCATCCTAGTCACTACCAAGAAGAGTGTGTGAATTTAACTACAAAGTCATCACTCATTCCCTTTTGGGCTAAATATCTATACCCCAAAAAAGTCCAATTGTCCCTAAAATTCTATCAAGCTAAAAATAACTATCTTCTCCAATAAGCAAGCCTTCTGACTTGCAGCAAATATGAGTCTCTTTCTCTCTCTCTGTCTGGGGTACCATTTGAACTCATGCACACTGCAAGATTATAAAATTCACACTCTTTCTCTCTTTGATTGATTCCCCACACTACACTCCAGCTTGTGCTGAGGGGAAAGATCTTCCTTCTTGTTTTCTCTCTGTGCATATTATTACCAATGCAAATAGTTCTTATTTGTAGCCATTTTGTTAATGACATAAAAACTAAGTGAATAATCAGATGACAAATCATCTGAAATCTTACTACCTGGAGCTGCAATGGATAGGAAACAAAATTAACTTATCTCCTCTCCATGCTGTTCCTTCCCTCCCCTTCACTATCAAGGGGCGGGGGAAAATATAAAGTCATAGGATTGTTTTTTGGACTGATAAACATGAGGCAACATATATGGCCAAGAGCAAAGAAAAGAAAAACACAAGTATTAGGGACCAGGTGTATTCGTCTCACCAGCCCCTCTATTATCTGCTGAGTCTATCTCTACTCTACTTTCATCCTTCACTCAAAGATATCATTCTGCCCTACAACTGAGCAATCCAGAAGAGTCCTAGAAAGATGTGTTAGAGGAAATGATCCCAACAGTTCTGTGTGATATTTCTCCTCTCTGACCACTCTGTTGTCTTTTCCTCCCCTGAGGTCTATACAAGGGCAAAGGAAAGACAACAAAAACTTCAGGAATTCTGGATAACTTTCATGGCTTGCTGGCAAAAGAAAAAAAAACCTGTGGGCATGGCAAATCTAGGTTGCATTCTTCCCCAGGGCCAGGAATTTTGTTGCCTCTTTTAAAATCAGTTGAAATATACTTGACCTCTGCAAATATATGTCACAATCATCAAGATAAATATCAGCATTTGAAATAACAAGGATAATTACCGCAGGATCCTGGGTAATCATTCTCACATTCAGTAGGTATAGGACAGTGCAAAGCAATTTCAGTGACTTAATCTCTAAATTATATTCTGAACATATTACATGAACCTATTCTGGTAGTATAAAATAGTCATAGTATACAAGCAAATATCTATAAATAGAGAAAAAAGCTAGAAATAACAATGTAGATAAGTCTGTACCATAATTAAAAATGCATGAGCCTTAGCATATATGCAAATAAGTAGCAAAACAATACCTAGCTAACAGATTTGCTATGCTACATGTATAACATTAGCACATAAACAGCAAAATAATAAAACGGAATCATAACTCAGAACATACAGTAATTAACAAGTGCATAAGTAAACATAAGCAGTTAAAAGCAAGACATTCATTACATGAGCAAACGTTAGTATTATTGTCTGGCTAAATGTATAACCATTTCTCCAGTTTCACAAATGACATCAAGGGTTAGTTTGCTCACAGTTTAGATAGACCTAGCTACCTTATATCCTGCTATTCTTTCTGGCCCTGTACCTGAGCTGGTTAATGGTAATCATCATCATTGCCATGAGATATACAGGTCTGTATTCCTATACTTGAGCGTTTTGAGGATCTAGTCTGTCTATCAGTATTTCTAGGCTCTATGAATTGTCTCTGGACCCTAGAAGTCTCTACTTATTAAGTTCTGAGAAGGAAAGGTACTGTCTCTGGGTTGAATCTTTCCTCATGTTTTCAGTAAGGCAAAGTTACTGAGTTATAATATAGAGTGGCTCCTTCACTGGAAATGCCATTTCATTCCGATCTAATTCAGACCACTTTCGCACAATTGGTAAACAGTTGAGGTAAGCATCTATTATTTCTGTCCTTCTGTTCATCAGTGAAGTCAACTAAATTTTCTATGGATAACAGGTGGTTGTAATGAATTGTTTCTACCAGGCCCCACCCACTCTCCGGAACTATTCTGTAAATAATCAAGTTGTCCAGTGTCTCAACAACTTGGTATGGAAAAACTTTCTGTCAATCTCAACTTGTATGCCTCTTGAACAGCAACATTTCTTGACAAAACTCTTGATAACAAACTTAGCCATCATACTGTCATTCGTTTCTGTCAGCTCTCCCAAGCTGAAGTCATGCCTAGTTTATAGGCTTCCTTCTTCTTCTTAGCTGATAACTATGCTTATTATGAGTGTTTGAATTTCCTTCCTCTTCTGAGACTCCAATAAACAAATCAATAAATAGATATGACTCCTGACCAAACATCAGTAACTATGGTTTACAGATTGTAGCCTTATTTCCTCTGGATGGAGTTGTATGTGTATACCACAAATACTCTATGTTGACTCTATTCCATTTTTTGTTCTGGTTTCAGTGTTCTAACAGGTTCAACATTGTACAACTGAAACATTTGGGCTATGAGTCTCTTTGGGAGATTGTAAGGTATATTTTGACTTCTTGATATTTGTGAATGCTAGCATTTCTTTGAGTAGCCTGCTCTCAAAGTTTTTGCCTTGGTCAGCTGAATCATAGCTAGGAATTCGTACACTGAGAAATAATTCTCCTGTGACAATTTAGCAACCACTGGACGCTTTTGATTCCTGATTGGAATTGCATATTGCCTATGTATGCCTGGTGAAATAATCAGTCACCATGAAGATATAACATGTCTTGTTCTCTTCTTCCAGAAATACAGTCAGTTAAGACAAGTTCCAAAGGTTTGATTGTGCTTATGTTCTTCAAATATGAGGCACAAATCGGTTAGCTTTTCTTTGTGCATAATGAACTCATCTCACATTTCCAAGTAACATCTGCTACCATCTCAGGCCAGTAAAATATGTTTCTTACTCCAGAGTTCTTTCTTGATCTATATGTCCAAAGTCATCATGGTGATAGACAGAGAGTGATATGCACTCGATGGTACAATTTGTTTTTTGGTACCATCTGCATGATTAATAATAGTACAATACAGCATTCCATTATGCAGGTCCAACTTCTATTGTTTCAACAATAAGACAACTTCTAGTGACTGGAATTTAAAGTCCTTTGGCCTCACTTCTATCCTTCTTTGCCTGTATCACTTCTTATAACCCATCATCTATCTGCTTTCACTGGCAGTCTTTTAAAGCAAATTAAGACAAAGCAAGTTCAATGAAACAAGGTTCGTATAAGCCACTTTATACAATGTGAGAAAAGTCCCAAAGTCTTAGCTATATATCGACTTGACAATTGCCCAGCTATCTGGGAATCACATATAGTCCTGCACTCTCCTTAGGTATCACTGTAGCTTTGATGTCATGTGACCCGTAGGAAAGAGCATCCGTGTCCACATTACTCTTCCTTAGCTGTTAGTAAATGCTGTATTTGTAGTTGGCTAGTGCTGCTACCCATCTATGACAAGAAGCATTTACTTGATACTTATATACCATCTTTGAGCTTTTCAGTGACAACCCACTTCAAAGTCAAGAATTTCAACTTATGGCATAAAGAATCTCATTGTCATTGTTTTCTGCTGGTAAATGTACTGGTTCCTAGGGACCATCACTTTCTTAGTACAGAACTGCTCCCAAATACTTCAGTCTTGCATCTGTGTGTAGGACAAAAGGTTTGCCTAGACCTTTATAGGCAACACTTATATATTCATGAGGCAACTGACCCAAATCTTTGATAATTTTTCACATATGTCCTTTCATAGATCTACAAATGACTTCATAGGTTTTAAATCAATTTGACCTTTACTGCCCTTCAGCTTTTGGTTTTCATTGATCACATATGCATGAGTGAGAACATTTAGTAGCTTAGCAATAGCAATATAGTTCTACACAATTTTGCAATAATAAACATTAAACGTCCTCAGATCTCAAAGGTTCTGTGGTGTGCCCAATTCAAGAGCACTTCTTTCTTCTCTGGATCAGTGCTCAGAACCTTATGGAGATACTCTTTGACTTGCACACTTGAGAGAGGCTGTGCAAAACTAGCATTAGTCAATTGACAGCTTCCTTTTGCCATTCCAATACTTGCATCCATCTTTTTCCAGGTTCTTCCCAAAATTAATGAAGTCATCTATATAGACCAAGACTTTCAAGTAATCCATATATGTGACTATTTTCTCCCTAAGCTATTGGAAAGAGTCAGATGCCACTTAGATGTCTTGAGATTTAAAACTGATAAAATTCAGTTTTAATTGTTTAAAGTAAAACAAAATTTAAAATGACAATAATATCTTAAAATAACTGAAATTTTTAAATATATGGAAAAATTAACAACTGAAAAATAAAAGGAAAAAGTCTTCCAAAAACACAGCAAGTAACACTGAACTAAAATGTTCAAAATTTTTTTTAAATTGCAGAGTGAGAGTCCATTTGCTAATTGCTTCTTCACTAAGCTGCTGCTGCCATCTTTTGTAGTTACCATTTTCTGCTGCTTCTCTGCTTAGCTGGACTAAAATTCTGTTCAAATGGAAAAAACAAAATTGCAATGAGAGTCCCAGTGTGTCTTCAGTGATGCTGCACACTCCTATTTAAAGAAAAACAAAGAAGAAAAAACAATTTTAATCCCAGATGTAGCTTTCATATTTATTAACTATCAAGGACAATGCAAGAGTGAAAATCAAGTCACAGAAGTATTCTTTGCCATCCATACATGAAGGGTTATATTCTCCCACAAATTCTGATGAAAATGGGAGAAGAAACAATCCCTGGACGACTCGCTTTGTAAGAGCTTTGTTGTGCATAAAACACCTCTCATGCCCCAGCAATTGACTATGAGTCATAACCCTTCCACTCCAGCTCTGCAGCTGTCTTTCCTTTTTACTTACAAAGCTGCCATTTGCTGCTTCTTTGCGGATCTGTAGCCACATGTTGGAGCTACTGCTCATCTGCTACTGTGGCTGCTGACTCCCTTCTGAGTTGCTGCTGCCATCTGCTATTGCTTCTCTGCTAAGCTGCTGTTATACTTTGCAGCTGTCATCTGCTGCTGGTTCTCTGCTTAGCTTCTGTCGCCCTCTACTATTACTTCTCTGCTTAGCTGATACTTCTATCTACTACTGCTTCTTTGCTAAACTGCTGCCACCATCTGCTATTGCTTCTCTGCTAAGCTACTGGTGCCATCTTCTGCAGCTACCTTCTACTACTTCTCTGCTTAGCTGCTGCCACCACCTGCTGCTGCTTCTCTGCTTAGCTTCCACCTTCATCTGCTACTGCTTCTCCGCTAAGCTCCTGTTGCTATCTTCTGCAGCTATCATCTGCTGCTGCTTCTCTGCTCAGTTGCTGCCACCATCTAGTATTGCTTCTCTGCTTAGCTGCTTCTGCCATCTGCTGCTGCTGCTTCTCTGCTTAGCTGCTTCTGCCATCTGCTGCTGCTTCTCTGCTTAGCTGCTTCTGCCATCTGCTGCTTCTCTGCTTAGCTGCTTCTGCCATCTGCTGCTGCTTCTCTGCTTAGCTTCTTCTGCCATCTGCTTCTGATTCTCTGCTTAGCTGCTTCTGCCATCTGCTTCTGATTCTCTGCTTAGCTGCTTCTGCCATCTGCCGCTGCTTCTTTGCTTAGCTGCTTCTGCCATCTGCTTCTGCTTCTCTGCTTAGCTTCTGACATCATCTGCTGCTGCTTCTCCGCTTAGCTTCTGCCATCAGCTGCTGCTTCTCTGCTTAGCTTCTGCCGCCATCTGCTATTGCTTCTCTGCTTAGCCGCCACTGCCATCTACTATTGCTTCGCTGCAAGCTTCTGCCATCATCATCTGCTGCTGCTTCTCTGCTTAGCTGCTGCCTCCTTCTACTATTGCTTTTCTGCTTAGCTGCTATCACCATCTGCTGGTGTTTCTCTGCTTAGCTCCCACTATCATCTGCTATTACTTCTTCATTAAGCTACTATTGCCATCTACTCTTGCATCTCCACTAAGATGCCGATGCCATCTTCTGGAGGTGTCATCTATTATTGCTTCTCTGCTTAGCTGCTGCCACTTCTCTGCCAAACTGCTGCTGCCATTTTCTTAAGCTATCAGCTCCTACTACTTAGCTGCTGCTACCATCACTTGCTCATTCTCTGCCAAAGTGCTATAGCTATGTGCTGTAGTATCATCTACTGCTGCTCCTCTTACTAAGGGGCTCCTGCCATCTACTGGAGCTGTCACCTGCTCTGCCAAGCTGCTACTACCACCTGCTGAAGCTGCCATCCACTGCTGCTACTCTTCTGAGCTGTTCCTGACAGCTGCTTCTCTCCTGCTGTCATCTACTAGAGCTATCCTCTGCAGCTGCTACTCTATTGACTTGCTGCTATCATTTTCTATCTGCCTCTCTGGCTTTTTCTTCCCCTAGAAGAAAAGAGGAAAGAGTATTAACAACTTTTTTAATAAAACTGCTCCTGGCCAACATGCCTGGGAGCTAATCAACACGTTATCATCACTTTTAAGTCACCATACACCACATTTAGCTAATACTCAGACAGCTGTCAAGACCTTGTTCTTCATTTTTCCTCCTCCACCCAAACCCTCCCCAGGGAAAGGCCCTCAGCCCTTACTACTAGTTGGGTTATCATAAGTGAATTCCTTTCACCTCCCATCATGGCCTCTGACACTGGGCAGCCGGCCCGTTCAAATTACTTAAACTTACCCACACTGGAGGGGTTGGGTGGGACTGGAAACTTGTTTTATATTCTTTCCAGTACAAGTGTCACATTCCTTATACTTAGGGTACTTTACCAACTTCGTTTCATTTCCCACCTCCTTCGCTTCCCTTTCTCCTTCTCTGAGCCGCTTTTGCTTCTCTTTCAGCCTAAGGCCCCCTGTTCTTCCTCCTCCTTCAATTCATGTGTTCAAGTCCCCTTCCTGAATTGTTCTTCAGCTGTAGTCTTTCCCCTCCTTTAGCTTAAGTACCTTATTAAAAAGCCTGCTTCCCTCCCTCATTCCCACATCTGCTCCTAGTCTACACATGTCTCACCCAATGTATGCTCCCAAGAACTCTGAAAAGTACTATCCTATGAGGCATCAACAATTTCTCAAGAACCCTCAGTGCTTGCCACAGAGCCACTGCATTTGTTGATGCTGCCTCCTTCCCCCTCCCCACCATAATGTGGAAGCCCCCGTAACTCCTCTGTGTGTGTGAATGTGAACACATGTACCCTAAGGCTTTTCTCTTGGGAGAGGCAAAGGACTGAATTCCCTTGGAACTACTCAGATTCCTTCAGCATAAATTCTTTCTGTGCATGCCTGCTACTTTTAATTTTTCATGGCTCCTCTCTCAATTTTAGCCAATCAACAGTCACTTCTTCTGTAATTTTGCCTGTTACTAGGAGGACTATCTGCCATCCCTTTACAATTTGATGTTTTTCTTCTATTGTGGGCAGATAACCAAGCTTGTTAGTTTTGTTTATTTAATAACAGTGCATACAGCTCTGAATGACTGACTAAGACAGAATGTGACTTTAATAGTAAGAGTTTGGTATCAGCCACTTCAGGGAATCAGAGACCTTTTTCTAAAATCACAGAGGTGCTCCCAATCATTGAAGTTGATGGAAGTCTGACCTCTAGTTCAATGTTATATTACTCTGCATGGACACTGACAAAAGCCAGGAGTAGATTAGTTATGGAATCTAATAAGATGGTGTATGCAAAGCACTTTGCAAACTCTAAAGTATTCTATAAATGTTAGTTATTATTATTTCAATGGATCTGTGATATCACTGATGGGGATGCTTCCTTTGACACTGAGGATCACAACTTATCCATGCCTTCCCATGCATCTTTTCTCCATATCCTCCCATTTATCTTTCACAGGCTGAAATAGAGAAAGGAAACATAAAGATTCACAACAATTATTCTTTATTTCATGCTTTATTTTTAGTAAAGCACTTTCCTTACAATATCCCTATGAAGTACGTAGTAGATGTCTCATCCTTGTTTAACAAATGAAGAAAATGAAACTCAGAAAGGTTAAGTTACTTGCCTGTTGTCACACCACTAGTAAGTGGAAGAGCTAGGACTCACTGTTCTTTCCGCTACATACGGTATCTAGCAGCAGGGGAAAAAAATGTAATTGATATAACAGGAAAAGAATGAGCTTATTCAAAGCCCAGATGTGAAAGAGAAGAGATCAATATAGTTGTTCACTTCTGCTACTTCCTTCCTCTACTTATCTCCCCCCTCAAAATGTCCTATGATCATCTCTTCAATGTCCTGTGAGAAATGTTCACAGATTTGATGGAAATGTACTTAGAAAAAGGTTTGGAGTATTTAAATAGCTGCTTAATGAGAAGAATTTATAATAGTGAATTTTGTTTGAGCAAATTTCCCAATTTACAAATATTACAATCCCATTCTGTTTACAAGTAATTTTGTGCTTTTGAATGTGAATGGAATCTCACTTGATTTACTGAGGACCTTGTTCTATCCCAAACCCCTGAATCATAGGAACCCAGAATTTTGACATTTACTACTAACATTATCCTTTGTAGCCTAGATGCTATGACTAAACATCACTAGCTTGACCTGATCAATTACCCTGCTTTATAATTCCTTCTAATTCTTCAGTCTTAGAACCATAGTAATTCCAGCCAAGTGTACCACAACTAAAATTTCTAATAGCTTTTCCAGGTTAATGAGACCATTGCTTTGTAAATTGCTGAGTGTGATTGAAATGTGAACGATTATTGTTGTAGCAAAATACAAATTTTGGGTAGACAGCATTATAGGAGGAAACTAGTTCCAGAGGAAAAGTGATATAAACATTTTTCATTACTTTATGGCCGACTTTATAATCAAAATTGATCCACAGATATCCCTTCCTCCCTATGATTCCCATGCCCTAACTCTCTAGTAGGTGCTGGTAGTAACAACTAGTAAGGCACTTCCCTTACTAGTGATACCCAGCAGGTATCTGGCTGAAGACTATTTCTCCCCTGCCCTCACTTGTGGGAAATGGATAAAACTTACAACTACATAAATACAACTGTCTGGAACACAACATTTCCAGCTTGGTAGTCAAAAGATTGCCTACAGGCCCAGAAATTTATTATTTTTCCTAATAATATGTATTTTAAGGCTTCTAACATTGCAGGGAAAAGAAGCCATGTGGAATTGGGACCTATTGCCTAAATCAAGGGTTCTTAATCTTTTTGTTGTCATAAACCCCGTTGGTAGCAAGTGTGTCTTGTCAACCCTTTCTCAAAATAATGTTTTTAAATGTATAAAATAAAATATCTAGGAATACAAAGGAAATAAATTAAAATCATTGCCAAACTATTAAAAATTAAACCCATGTTCATGGAACCAGTGTTAAGAACCTCTGCCCTAGACTAAAACCCTCATGAGCTAATTTCATTATTTCTCAGCTGACAAGCCATTCTGAACTAGGAGTCTTTGAAAGGAAGAGGGGACATTAAGTCCCCACAATAAGTGAACATTAAGTGAAGGTCATCTAGAAAGTAAGCCAGGGAAATGAAAAGACTCCAGATACTGTAGGTCTTAGAGTCAGTCTCCTGGAAAATCTTCCTTCTGCTATTGCTGCTGCATTCTCCACCAATCATTTATATCTCCCCTATTCACTCTCTCAAACTCTCTGGATCTCGCGAGAGATTTGAAAATTACCACTGCAGTAAAAAAACAACAACAACAACAACAAAAGAAACCCTCAGCCTTCCAATTCTGATCTCATAGTAGTTTTGTCTTTCCCCAAGCTGGTAAAAACTACAATTCCCAGCATAGTTAGCAATTTAGTCCCTATGCCAAGACAGCCAGTTCAGAGTTTGACTGAATGATTCAGTCTGACTTGCTCAAGGCCAGCATTTGTTTGGCCTAACACTGGGCTTTATCCCAATTTTAGCTTGGAGACAATTGGACAACACTTCTTTATTTTCTTTAGGGGGTAAATATCGATGTACATTTGTAGGAGAATGGTCTGTGTCTTTAATAAAGTAAAAGAATAATTTGTTCAAATGGATGTCCTAATAGCTATGAAGTAGAGATTTATTCATAAATAAATATGGAGGCTGAGAAAGGAGAATATGCTACAACAAATGGGAATCTGCCTACAGCTGTTTGAATTTCCTATTCAATTTAGGTGTAAAAAGCAATGCCCTCGTACTTGGCCAAAGCATGAGAGCTAAGGGGCTCTTTCAGCCTGAGGACCACAATCATCATTTTCATCATCCAAAATTTATTAAATACCTTCTCTGTGTAAGGAGCTAGACTAGGGGCTAGAGAGTGACTGAGCCCTTCTAGATGAGAAGCTCCCCACCTTGAAGAATCTGACTCTAAAGAACAGAGGACCAGAACTACAATGTGAGATAGTGAAATGACAACTGCACTTGAAGCCAGGAGATCTGGGGTCGTGCCCTAATTCCAACAGTCACTAACTGTGACCTTGGGCAAGTCTCTCAACCTCCTTGGGCTTCAATCTCCTTATCTGCAAAATGGGGGTGATAATTCACTTGCACTAACAACCTCACTGGTTGTGGTTGGAAAAAGTGCTTTGGAGATGTTTAAAGCTCTCATAGAAATGTGAGTCATTAGTATTAAGAGACAGTATAGTGCAGTGTAAGGAGCCCTGGATTGAAGTTGAAAGTCCTCAGTTCTGCTCTGCTATCTTTCCTCTACCATTTACAACCTGTCTGTCTAGCTTCGAACCAGAAGCTTACTTAGCCTCTCTAGACCTCAGCTCCCTATCTGTAAAATAAAGGGGTGGATTGGAGATGATCTCTAAGGACCCTCCCATCTGCAGATCTAGGAATGTATCTTAAGCTTATTGATGAAGGCTATTCACATTCACAGACCCCATACCATTGTCCTGGCTCTAAATGGAAAGAAGCTATGGAAAAACTAGGAAAGAGTCCCAGACAATTGGTTACGACTCCCCCTCTGCTCCTTACTATCTGTGTGATGCTCAGCAGGTCCTGTAACCTCCCTGAGCCTCAATTTCCTCATCTGTCAGTTGGGAATAAAAATACTTAACCTACCTCACAGGGTTGTTGTGAGGGAAGTGCTTTGTAAACTGTGAAGCTGTAGAAACACAAGCCATTGTTATTATTAACTATTTCTATTGCATTAGACTTTTGTTATTTTACCACCTTCAGTATTGTAAGAAATTAACTGTTTAGTCTTTACCATTTTATTATGCTTTTAGTAAATCTAGATTACCTTTAGGATTCTTTTTATTATGCCAGACTGGTTTTAGTATTTTAAGACTGCTTTTTAGTGTTTTAAATCTTACCATTTTGCTCTTAACGCTTTAAGATTGCCTTCTCATGTCTTAGTTTCACTGTCCTAAAGACTATTGTCCTTAAGACTTAATGGTCTTCGTTTTACTGTCCCAAAACTGCTATTTGTATCTTAAAATTTCCTACAGCAAGTGACTTTGAGGTGTTTTAGGCTGTTGTTTTCATTATTAGATCGCTTTGCTTTTAGCCTAGACTTTAATCTGTGACTTAGACCTTAAAGTTCCTCTGTTGCTTTCCCTAAAAGGCTGTTTTGAGTGATCTGCTAAGATGTTAACCTCTCATCCCATCTTACTGCCTTCAATGTTTTCAAATAAAGAATCATTTCTCAAAATCTACGTATGGAACTTTTTATTTATCCTAATTTTAAAAATCAGTAATGGGCCAGGAAAAAAAATAACCAGATGTTCAGGGCTGTGGGATGGAGAGGCATGGAAATTCTGTTCACAGTGTATGAGAAAATTGTAATGGCAAAACTTTGGGGAGGGGAGGATGATAATTATAGCTTGCATTTATGCAGTGTTTTAAGGTTTAGAGAGTCCTTTACAACTCTCAGAAATATTTAAGGGTGCCAAAAAGTATGAAGGGGGCTGGTATAGGAGATCTGGTAGGGGAAGGTTATTATTTGAATGAAGGGAGATTGGAGAGAGTATGTTACCAAAACAGAGGGAGAGAATAAAGGAGTGAGATCAAGTGAGTCTAGGGAAAAAAAAAAAAAAAAACAGGAGAGTACCAGCAGTGGTATCTTGGCTTTGAGTCTCTTCCCCGGCCCAGTGATTTTGATGTGTGGTACAATCTTGGTGTCTGGTACCAGTCTGTGGTATGCTTCACATAGCTACCAAGCCCCTCCCCACAGCATGTGCCTATACAGGGAACCAATATAATTAAAGCTGAAATATATCCACTCTAGTACAGTTTATCTGAATTCCATCAGCTGAGCTTGCCCCGAGTTCTCATTCGTGGAGAAGGACATCTCCACACTGACAGGGTCACTGGATATTTAACAGTAATAAAATAATTGATCTATCAAAGCAGGTATTTTCCTTTGACCCCACACAACCCAAAGACAACACTTCCTTTTGCTGTATTGATTCCTTATAATGCAAACATCAACAACTATTATTTCACCCATGCAGAACCCCAGTGAAGAATATAACTCCTCTTAGTAACATGAATGAGTAAAAGGTCTTCAGCAATTACTATGGTATGCTCTTTGTGGCGACAAAGTAGATGCCCCCCTGGTGAATGACTGAACAAATTATGGTAGATGAATATAACAGACTATTACAGTGCAGTAAAAAATATAAACTATGGCAAATACAGAGAATCAAGAGAAAACATATGAATTGATACAAAGTAAAATGACCAGTACCAAGAAAATAATATATACGATGATTAAAACCACAATAACGGGGGCAGCTAGGTGGCACAGTGGATAGAGCACCTGGCCTGGAGTCAGGAGGACCTGAGTTCAAATCAGGCCTCAGTCACTTAACACTTACTAGCTGTGTGACCCTAGGCAAGTCACTTAACTCCCATAGCCCTGCAAAAAAAAAAAAAAAAGAGTCACTTAGAGGCTCTGAACCACAGCAGAGCTTACAGTAACTGGATATCTACACCAAGTACATCACTAGGATGAGTTGTAGGGTGGGGAAATGGCCACCAAGTTGTCTAAGGAGGGTGAGTGGGATGGGAAGTACACCCACTGACCCCTGTAATAGAGACTCAAGGAGAAAGGAGGCCGAAGCATTGATTTTATTTCTTTCGAAAGAAAGGTGCACCACACTCACTGGGACAACCAGGAGGTGTGACACACCGGGATTAGAAATCAAGCAGTTTTTATACTTTTTACAGACATCTAATTTGAGCAAAATGCGGTAATTGGGTTCAGCAATAAATCATTCTCCTGGAATGTTCAGCGATTACTTATTTTGCAACATTTTCAGTTTCTGCAACAACTTTATCATGTCTACATAATATCTCGGTGCAGACTCTTTGAAACTGTGGTAAAATATGAAAGTTTTTAACAGTCGGTTAGGATAACTGAAAGACGCCAGTTTTTCAAGGACCACCCTTTTGGGGAGGAGATGAACAGTCCGCCTGCTGCGCATGTCAGACTGCCTGCCGGGTACAGTCCACCTGCTGCGCATGTCAGACTGCCTGCCAGGTACAGTCCGCCTGCTGCGCATGTCAGACTGCCTGCCGGGTTTTTTGACTTCCGGGGTGGAGAGAACGAGAGTAGGCCTTTTTGCCTGCTTGGCGGGACTCCTGGCGGCGCGGCACAGACGGTCTCCCTCACTCCAAAGGTGGCCTTTTTGGTTTGGTGAGTTTTTATAAGGAATATAGACTAAGCCTAGATTTAAGACGATTTGTACTGTATTTCTATTTTCCTATCCTTCTAATCAACAACACCTTATATACAATAAAGGCTCTAACTAGAAAACCAGAAGTTTCTTCCATTTACTAGTCTGGGAGATAAATTAAGGGAAAAGTTAAGTAGGGGAGATTTATGATCTAATATCCAATTTTAAATCTCACAGTTTGGCGACCCCGAAGGGACCTTAAGGACCCTCCCACCCTCCCTAGTTTGGCCATAAACCGGCTAATTCGGTGGATTTTCCAAATACCCCCCCCCCACGGACTTTCCCTTTGTCTAATCTCCCTTAAAGACTTTAAGCCTCTAAAAGTCTTGCTTTAAACAGAAAAGCCAGCCCAGTTTAAAGGGCAAGATGCTCGAATATTCTATTATCCCTTTGATTTTTCTCATCGGAATGTATTGGGACAGCATAACGTCCCGACTTAGAGGAATAGTTTACTCAATGGTCCTTCAAAACATTATTGGTTTTTTTCCTCATTCAGGCAGCAAAAAGTTTTTTGTATAATAGTATAAGTGAGAATCTTTGGGAAAATACGTTTAATATAAGTAGAAATTTTATGCCTGCAATTGAAATACCTTTTAATACCACATCCATAGTTCATACGACTAAGGATTTTATTTTTTTTGGTTTTTTTTTGTTTTTGTTATTATCATTGTTATGATATGGGGGAAATTCTCACATATGAAGAGAGTCCTCAAAATGAAATACTCACATATGGAGAGAGACCTCAAAATGAAATTCTCACATATGGAGAGAGACCTCAAAATGAAATTCTCACATATGGAGAGGGACCTCAAAATGGCTGTTTCTACTAGAGATGATCCAAGTTTAGAATCAGATCAGCAGAAACTACTCCCTCTGCAGGAAGCTATAGAACATAGTAAAAAGGGAGTGCCAATTCAAGTCAGAAAATATAGCCCCTTTAGACCAAGTGACTTGAGCGCATGGAAATCTTTCATCCCTAGTTTTGAGAAAAATCCAAACACTGTAATTTCACAGTTAAGGACTATATTTAATGCATATCAACCCAGTTGGGCTGATGTTACTTGCCTTTTGGAAACTTTACTGTCCCCAACTGAGATTACAGATATTATCTCAGCAGGAAATGCCCTTGTTGCGAAAGGTAAGGCCAATGTGGAATGGCCTCTAAAGGATCCAGAGTGGAATTATAATGATGATAGGGATTTCCAAAGATTAAAAGATGCTAGAGAAACACTTCTGAAGGGAATGGAATCTTGCTCTAGAAAACCGGAAAACTGGCAGAAATTTTTAAGCCTACCTCAGGAGGCTAATGAAAGACCAAACAGATTTTATGATAGACTTTGTGAGGCTGCTAGACAGTACACCAGATTGGATCCAGTAGATTTAAGAGATTCCTATATCATTCTCAACACATTTGTTTATAATTCACTGCCAGAAATACGCAGATACTTTCTGAAACAATGTCCAGACTGGAGAAATCTCACAGTAGATAGAATTAAGGAACTTGCAAATTATGTCTTTGACTCACGTGAGGAAGATCCAGATCACCCTAAACAGAGCATTCTGGCACCAGCGATTCCTAGTCAGCCATGTGGACACCGGAGCAAGGACACTAAGGTGTGTTGTTACTGTCGTAAGGAGGGGCATGAATTGAGAGAATGTAGGACTTGGAGAAGAAATTCTAATTCTAATTACAGGCTAAATCAAAATAGAAATAGATCTTTTCGGAGGAATACAGAAAGGCAGTACCAGAATAATGGTAACCAAGGTCCCCCTCAGAAGAGGACACAGGAATGACGGTGTCTTGGGGAGGAATGGAACATAGATAATGAAAGCCATATATTCCCAGATCCGGATTTTTTGAATGCACTTGTGCCAGTCCATTCACCTCCCCAGAGTAATGAACCACATGTCACCTTAAAAGTGGGGGAGACTTATTATGATTGTCTGCTAGACACAGGAGCCTCTAAATCAGTATTAGTAAGCAAACCAGATGCTGGGTGTAGACCTGTAGGATTTTTGAATGTAGTGGGAGTCTCAGGAAAGAGCCAGAGAGTGGCAAAATTGAATCCTCGCATGGTATCTATGGGGCCCTTAACAGTAGAACATTCATTTTTACTCATGCCTGATGCCCCTGTAAATTTATTAGGTCGTGATCTCCTTTGCAAGCTTAGAGCAACCATATCTTGTGCTCCAGATGGGGCTGTCTCCCTACAATTGCCAGAGGATACTGTTCATTTATTACCAATTTTACTTACAGAAGCTCAAGGAACAGCAGGGGAGGTATCCAAAATCCCCTCTGACATTCCTGAGTCTTTATGGGCCTCATCCCCTAATGAGGTGGGGCTCCTTAAGTCTGCCATGCCTTTTACCTTTAAAGTTAAGGGGGGACCACCCCCCTCCATTCCACAGTATCCATTGTCTAGGGAAGCAATAGAAGGGATCACCCCTATAATTGAGGCTTTGAAAAGCCAGGGTATTATTATTCCATGTCATCACTCTCCATGCAATACTCCCATTTTGCCAGTTAAAAAACCCAAGCCTGGGCCAGATGGTAAACCTGTTTATCGTTTTGTGCAAGATCTTAGAGCGATTAATAATTATGTTATTCCTAGACATTCTATAGTCGCAAACCCGGCTACGATAATTTCATCGATTCCCTATGAATCTACATGTTTCACAGTGGTAGACCTTTGCTCTGCCTTTTTCTCCATACCAGTACAGGAGGACTTCCAATATTTATTTGCTTTTACCTGGAAAAATAGACAGTGGACCTGGACTAGACTCCCACAGGGATTTGTAGACAGTCCCACATTATTTTCCCAAATTTTACAGCAGGATCTGGCCTCTATTACCTTTAAGGGCTCCATACTAGTACAATATGTTGATGACTTACTTTTGGCCTCTCCTAATGCTGAAATTTGTCAGGAAGATAGCCGTCACTTACTGCTGGAGCTGCACAAGAGAGGACACAAGGTTTCCAAGACAAAGGTACAATGGTGTTTGCCCCAGGTAGAATATTTAGGATTTCTTTTGGCTGCTGGAACTCGCTCTGTCTCTTCTAAGCGAGTCCAGGCCATTCAACAACTCTCTGCCCCCACTACTAAGAGGCAGTTGAGAGCCATTCTGGGAGCAGCTGGGTACTGTAGACAATGGATACCCTCTTTTGGTGAAATTACTAAACCCCTCATAGCTCTTACAAAAAGTTCTGTTCCAGACATTTTACAGTTGGATCCCCAGCATCTCTCAGCCATAAAAGAATTAAAACGGGCCTTGTTATCAGCACCTGCCCTAGGACTGCCAGATTATAGTAAGCCTTTCACTCTCTTTGTGCATGAACAAAGGGGGGTGGCTTCTGGAGTCCTGACTCAGTCACTGGGGCCTAACCAACGTCCTATAGCCTACTATTCAATTCAGCTGGAATGAACTGTTTTGCTTTATTAGCTTTTACTATCTCCTTTCTGTTATATACTATCTGTAACATGTACTCTCTGCAGAGGCTCTCCCTTTGCAGGACTAATGTCAAAGCGTCGGTTCATGAGGAAAGAAAAAAAAAATCGCCCCTCTGGACAAAGCTTTCCTCTCTTCCTTTTCTGTATTGTTGTTCGCATATTATTAGTCAGCAAAAGTTATTATATTCTTTTTACTGTTCCATCAAGGAAACATTCCATTTCTTGAGGAAGCAAAGGGGGGAAATGTGGTAAAATATGAAAGTTTTTAACAGTCGGTTAGGATAACTGAAAGACGCCAGTTTTTCAAGGACCACCCTTTTGGGGAGGAGATGAACAGTCCGCCTGCTGCGCATGTCAGACTGCCTGCCGGGTACAGTCCGCCTGCTGCGCATGTCAGACTGCCTGCCAGGTACAGTCCGCCTGCTGCGCATGTCAGACTGCCTGCCGGGTTTTTTGACTTCCGGGGTGGAGAGAACGAGAGTAGGCCTTTTTGCCTGCTTGGCGGGACTCCTGGCGGCGCGGCACAGACGGTCTCCCTCACTCCAAAGGTGGCCTTTTTGGTTTGGTGAGTTTTTATAAGGAATATAGACTAAGCCTAGATTTAAGACGATTTGTACTGTATTTCTATTTTCCTATCCTTCTAATCAACAACACCTTATATACAATAAAGGCTCTATCTAGAAAACCAGAAGCTTCTTCCATTTACTAGTCTGGGAGATAAATTAAGGGAAAAGTTAAGTAGGGGAGATTTATGATCTAATATCCAATTTTAAATCTCACAAAACAATTTTTAAGTTGATATGCCTACATTTAAAAAGGGGGATAGTAGCTTCCCATTATTGCCTCTCTCTAGAGAAAAAATAGAGAGAGAGAAATAGGGGGTTCTAAAGGGCTTTAAGACTTTGAGATCAGATCACTAGGCCGAAGGGGGGGCACTTTCCATCTCAGTGGAGGGTCATATCCATATGTCCCTCTCAAGGGTGAACTAAAATAAGTCGAAAGCAGAGCAGGTCAAAACTCCAACATATGGAACAGTATAGGGACTGGATCCATGAATGTTCACTGTACCTCTAGCCTGGGCAAAATAAGAAGACTGAGTCTCAAAAAAGAAAATGCTTTGGTCAAAAAATTAGTCACCAAGAAATCACCAATCTGATGATAAACCTCTAAGAACTTAGCTAGGCTGATACTACTACTGACATGGAGTCCATCACCAAGCTATACGTGAAGCCTCTCAAGTTTAAAAGGACCTGCCAGTGCTTACACTCTATTAGTATAGCATTCAGAAATGCAAGTTCACCTCCATACAATGATGGAGCATCAGAATAGGATTTTAATGTAACATTCATTCCTTAAGAGAAAATAATTTACTTTTACCACCATCAAATAGATCTGACCATTGGCATACAAAAGAATTTAATTCTTAGAAAACAAAGGTTGGAAATCCCATGCTTTGGTCTATTTTTGCCAGTGATATGGTTAGTATTTTTTTTCAGTCACTTGGAGATATATATATATATACATATATATATATATATGTATGTGTGTATATATATGCATATATATACACATATATGTATATGTATATATACATTATATATAATTTATCAAATTTGCAAATGACACAATGCTGAAAGATATCAAATGCATCCTGAATCAGAATATAAAAAGATCTCATAAGACAGGAATGGTGTACTAAAGCTAATAAGGTATGAAATTTTGAAAGAATAAATGCTAATTTTTGCACAAATACACATGGAACAATAAATCTGTTCCAGACTTCATTCGTTCTCTTCCTCCTACAATTTCTCTACTTTTCTAGATCTAGAGAAAATTTAGCTTTCTCTTGAAGACACCTTATCACTACCAAGGGTGAGTTGATAAATGTTTAATAACTAGCTCTCTGAAAAAAAATGTACACACAACATACTTTTTTTCTTTTTCTTTTCTTCTTTTTTTTTTTTTTGGTGGGGCAATGAGGGTTAAGTGACTTGCCCAGGGTCACACAGCTAGCAAGTGTCAAGTGTCTGAGGCTGGATTTGAATTCAAGTCCTCCTGAATTATGGGCCCCTGTTTTATCCACTGTGCCACCTAGCTGCCCCATACACAACATACTTTTAATTTAATCTGCATTATTACCCTTTCTGCAAGTCTATACAATCAATAAAACAACAAATCAAGCCCTGATTTGTAGTGTTTGCCGATTTCCAAGGTATAAATGCTCACAGAGAAAATTTAACAATGAACTCTTGAAATCTTGTAAGAGCTGGCTCTAACACACCACCACTGAGTTATCACCCTCTCCGGGGCCAGCTTTCCTCTCTAACAGCTGTTGATTCACAGGACCAGAAAGAAGACTTGATGTAACTCTCTTCCTCCACTGGTACTTACAGACCTGTTCTGTATAGACCCTATAGCTCAATAATCTCACTCACTTCCTTTGTAGCTCACACTATCCAATTTTATCGTTAATGTGCAATGAAAAGACTACTGGTTTTAGATTCAGAGGCTATGGAGTCAGGGGCAGCTAGGTGGTACAGTGGATAAAGCACCAGCCCTGGATTCAGGAGGACATGAGTTCAAATCCAGCCTCAGACACTTTGACACTTACTAGCTGTGTGACCATGGGCAAGTCACTTAACCCTCATTACCCGGGATAACCAAAAACAAGACAGAGGTTATAGAGTCAAGCTGAAGCTCTGCTATCTACTTACTACCTTTGTGATGCTGAACATCATTTCCCCCTTTCCAGACGTTTCCTCTCTATAAAATGAGTGACATTGGACTGGATCATTTCTAGGGTCCCTTCCAGCTCTAAATCCTATGACCAGATGACCCTGCCACAATCCTTGTCATACCACCTACCCAGGACATTTTGCCCACCCTTCTTCAATGACTTCACCGACAGTTTTACAACCTTCATCTCTAATCCCAAACCCCTGCTATTGTCCTTGGTGGCTGCAGCATACATACTGATAATAACCTTTTCCAATCATTTCCTCACCATGTTGCCTCCATTCCCAGTCATGATCCTCATCTTCCTCCCCAACAACTTTAGACTGTACCTCTCTTTCCCTTGGCTCTAATGGATGAAAACTTACCCTATATTGTCTGAAATCAAGTCTCCAGGTCACTTCTATACCATCTCCACACTATGTTGCTGTGAATTCTGTCCCTTTCCTTTTCGGTTCCCCTTTATATTCCCCTTCCTCCATTAGAATGTTTGCTCTTGAGGGGCAGCTTGGTGGAGCAGTGGATAAAGCACTGGCCCTGGATTCAGGAGGACCTGAGTTCAAATCTGGACTCAGACACTTGACACTTACTAGAATGTTTGCTCTTTGTGGTTTGAAACCATCTTGATTGCTTGTATTTGCACACCTAGCACTTAATACCATTGTTGGTACATAGTACTTAATAAATTTTCAGTTCTATCTATTTATCTATCCTTCTATCTCTATATACATCTTTCTTTCTGTATATCTTTTTTTTTTTTTAGTGAGGCAATTGGGGTTAAGTGACTTGCCCAGGGTCACACAGCTAGTAAGTGTTAAGTGTCTGAGGCTGGCTTTGAATTCAGGTACTCCTGACTCCAGGGCCGGTGTTCTATCCAATGCGCCACCTTGCCACCCCTCTGTATATCTTCTTCTTCTTCTTTTTTTTTTTTTGCTGGGCAGTGAGGGTTAAGTGACTTGCCCAGAGTCACACAGCTAGTAAGTGTCAAGTGTCCGAGCTCAGATTTCAACTCAGGTTCTCCTGAATCCAGGGCTGGTGCTTTATCCACTGCTCCACCTAGCTGCCCCCTGTATATCTTCTTAATGCCCTACCAGTTTGTTTTCAACTGGTGTAACCTCCATTCCTATTCTATATTAGCCACCCCATGGCTGGCTGCCATCACACAAAGCTGTACCTCTTTCAGATCTCAAACTGTGAAATTCCCTTCGCTAATCAAACTTTCCAGTCCTCCTTTATCTCCTCCTTTATGATACAGTCAACCATTTCAACAGTGTACTCTTTTTACCCTTCAATCTGTAATTTTCTCCCTGTAGTCCAATTCCCTCCTTTCTCTTTTATGACCTTGTTTCACTAATCAATCTCTCCCTCCTTCCCTCTCTCCCTCCCTCTCTCCCTCTTTCTCTCCATCTCTCTCTGTCTCTCTCTGTGTGTCTCTGTGTCTCTCTGTCTTTCTCTCTCCTTAAATCTCTTTCTCTTGAATCCTTTCTTTCCATCAACTGGCAGACATGTTAAGGCTTTCCTACCATTTAAAGATCCTTGCCCATTTGGAACTATGCCCAAAGGGCTATAAAACTGTGCATACCCTTTGACCCAGCAATAGCACTACCAGGTCTGTATTCCAAAGACATTTAAAAGAAAAGAAAAGAACCAGGGGCAGCTAGGTAGCACAGTAGATAAAGCACTGGCTCTGGATTCAGGAGGACCTGAGTTCAAATCAGAACTCAGACACTTGACACTTACTACTTGTGTGACCCTGGGCAAGTCACTTAACCCCCATTGCCCCACCAAAAAAAGAAAAAGAAAAAAGAAAAGAACCTATATGTACAAAAATATTTATAGAAGCTCTTTTTTGTGGTGGCAAAGAATTGGAAGTTGAGAGGATGCCCATCAATTGGAGAATGGCTGAACAAGTTGTGGTATATGATTGTGATGGAATACTATCGTACTATTAGAAATGATGAGCAAGATGTTTTCAGAAAAAACTGAAAAGACTTAAAGGAACTGATGAAAAGTGAAATAAAAAGAATCAGGGGAACATTGTACACAGTAACAGCAGCATTGTATAATGATCAACTGTGAATGACTTAGCTATTCTGATCATTACAATGATCCAAGATAATTCCAAAGGATCTATGATAAAAAATGTATACACCTCCCGAGAAAGAACTGATGAAGTCTGAATGCATATAGAAGCATATTTTTTCACTTTATTTTTCTTGGTGTGTTTTTTTGGGGGGTGTTTCTGTGTTTTCTTTTGCAACATAATTAATATGGAAATATGTTTTGTATGTCTGTATAACCTTATATATGTATAATTGCTTGCCTTTTCAATGAGAGGCTAGGGGAGGGAGGCATAGAAATTTGAACTCAAAATTTTTAAAAAGGAATGTTAAAAATTGTTTTTACATGTAACTGGAAAAAAATAAAATATTTAAAATATAAAGAGCCTTGCTTTAACTCTGTTACCCACCTCTAGCTACTGTCCTATCTTTTTTCTGTGGTTTTATATTCAACTTTTTCCTTTCTTGCTCCTTCAAACTTCTTAGACTCACTGAGACTTCACTCCTTTTTTATGACACAGCTTCCCTAGCTATCTCTCCCAGCACTTGGTTGAAACTTTCACAAATACCTTCCCACCTCTCCCACATGATCAACAGTCGTTGGAATACTCCCAGCTCTCCTGCTACAACTCTCACTTAGTAACCTTTCCTCATTTTAGGTCCACGTGATCTCCATCACTCATCCAATCAAGATTCTAATGGCTGTTATCTACTGACCTCCAGGTCATTCTCCTTCCTTCCTCATTGAGTTCAGGGACTGGCTCACTGCTTTTATATCTTCTCCTACTCTGCCCTCCAACTAGGGGACTTCGGCATATATACTGATGATCCTTCAAACATCCCAGCTCTCAGTTCCTCAGTTTACTCATTTCCCATGGCCCTACCTCCTCCATTCCACTTCAGCTACACACAGACATATATTCTTTTTTTATTTTTTGTTTTTTGGGTTGGGCAATGAGGTTTAAGTGACTTGCCCAAGGAAACACAGCTAGTAAGTGTCAAGTGTCTGAGGCCAGATTTGAACCCAGGTCCTCCTGACTCCAGGGCGGGATGCTCTATCCACCTAGCTGCCCCCAGACATATATTCTGGACCTTGCCATGCCCACAAATGTCACATTTCTATGTTCTTGAACATTAAAATTCCTCTGACCATAATCTGCTGTTATTCTACCTTCTGCCTTTTAACTCTTAACCCTGTTCTTTATTCTCATCATGACCTCCAATCCCTCCATGCCTCAATTCTTTCTCAGACCACCAATCCCTGCTCTGTGTACACTATCCTCAATTTCCTCATCTTCTTGGTGAACCAGTTCAACTCTAAACTGTCCTCTTCTCTCAAGCCCCTTGTACCCTTATTATGTTGCTGATTTTGCCTTGGAAAGTCTAGGCTTGGATTACTCCCACCACCTACTGCCTTTGCTTCTACTCATAAGCTACTGAATAATGCTGGAGAAAATCACAAAACCATACTGAGTGGGTCCACTACAAATGTGTGTTACATAACTTCAGTTGGTTCCTCACTGAAGCAAAGCAATTATTTTATACTTCCTTAATCAATTCACTAGCCCACTCTCACTAGAATGGCTTTTCTAAACCTTTTCATCCTCAAACTCCCATGTCTCCTCCTGCCCCCATTGCTTTTAGCTAAGAATGTTGCCTTCATCTTCCACTGAAAAATTGAGGGCCATTCCAATGTGGAACTATACAGAAAGGGCTATAAAAATGTGCATACCCTTTGATCCAGCAATACCACTGGTAGATTTATATCCCAAAGACATCCTCAAAAAATGAGAAAAAGACCTATTTGTACAAAAATATTTATAGTAGCTCTTTCGTGGTAGCTAAGAATTGGACATCAAAGGGATGCCCATCAATTGGGAATGGCTAAACAAGCTGTGGTATATGATTGTGGCTGGAATATTATTGTGCTATAAAGAAATGACAAGAAGGAAGATTTCAGAAAACCTGGAAAGACTTACATGAAGCTGATGTATAGTAAAGTGAACAGAACCAGGATAATGGTGTACACAGAAACAGCAATATTGGTCAATGAAGAACTGTGAATGATTTAGCTATTCTCAGCAATATAATTATCCAAAATAATCTCAAAGACTAATGATAAGCATACATATCCAGAGAAAGAACTGATATTGATTGAACACAGATGGAAGCATGCTGCTTTTTTACTTTCTTTCTCTCATTTTTTCTTTATTCCAGTCTTCTTATACAAAATGACAATTATGGAAATGTTTTACATAATTGTACATGTAAAACCTATATCTGAATATATACCATCTGGGGGGAGAGAGAAAGGGAAAGAAGGAGGGATGGAACTTGAAAACTCAAAACTTTAAATAAAATGTTAATTTTTTAAAAAGAATGGTTCAAAGGGGCATGATTAAGGGGAAATGACCATCATGTAAAAATGAAGGATAACAATAAATGCAAAAATTAATGAATGGGGGCAGCTCGTTTGGTGCAGTGGATAAAGCACCAGCCTTGGATTCAGGAGGACCTGAGTTCAAATCCAGCCTCAGACACTTGACACTAGCTGTGTGACTCTGGGCAAGTCACTTAACCTTCCTTGCCCTACAAAAAAATTAATGAAAAAAGAATGAAAAAATTGAAGCCATTCACTCAACAACTCCCTCATATCCCTTCCTCCTCATCTCATATTATTCAGACTCCTTTATCACTATCTCTTCCTTCATCCCAGTCTCACATGAAGATATAGCCCTTCTCCTTGCCAAGGCAAACCCTTCTATATACACAAATTATCCCTTTGCATATAATCTTCTCCAAAAGATTATTCTAGCCATCATTCTCACTCTCTCACTAATCTTTAATCTCACCCTATTCACTGGCTGATTCCTTACACCTACAATTATGCTCTTGTCTCCCCCTTTCTCAAAACCCTATACTTGATTCATCAATTTCCAATAGCTTTTTTCCTCATCCCTTTCATGGCTAAACTCCTTGAGAAGGCTGTTAACAGGCAGTTGCCTTCACTTCCTTTCCTCTCATTCTCTTTGTAAGTATCTGTATTCTGGCTTCCAACCTCATCATTCAGCTTAAACAACTTTCCCTCTAAAGTTATCACTGATCTCTTAAGTGTCAAATTAAGTCTTCCTCAACCTTCATCCTTCTTGACACTTCTGCAGCCTCTGACCATGTTGATCATACTCTTCAAGATACTCTCTTCTTTCTAGGTTCGCCACCTCCTACCTGTCTAACTAACTGTCCTTCTCAAGCCTCTTTTTCTGGATCTTCATCCAAGTTAATAAGCTTGATAACAATAGGTGTCACCCAGACCTCTTTCCTGATCTTTCTTCTCTTCTCCTTCCTCACTATTTCACTTGGTGACCTCATGAGCTTTCATGGATTCAATTATTATCTTTATGTAGATGATTATCAGATCTGTTTATACAGTCCCAACATATCTCCTGATTTCCAGTCCCACATTTTCAATTGCCTATTAAATATCTTAAACTGGATGTCCTACAGACATCTTAAACTAGACATGTCCAAAACTGAACTCATCTTTCCCTCAAAATTTTCCTCTCTTCCTAACTTTTCTGTTACTATTGAGGGTGCCACAATTCTCTCATTCACTCAAGTTCACAACCTAAATGCTATCCTCGACTCATTCTCACCCCCCTATATATCCAATCTGTTGCCAAGCCTTATCAATCCTGCCTTCAAAACCTCTACATTTATACCCTGATCTCTCTTCTGATACTGCTACCACTCTGGTTCATGCCTTCATTGCCTCACGCCTGGACTGTCTCAACAGTCTTCTGTTTGATCTTCCTGTCTCCAGTTTCTGCCCACCCCAGTCCGTCCTCCATAATTATCAAACTGATTTTCCTAAAATACAGGGTTAACAGAAAAAACCCAAGACCCAAGCTCTAATTTAGATCTGAGCTCTAAGAGGGGCTATAACTTACAGACCCTCAGCTCTAAAAAGGATTAATGGATAACTTAAGACTTGGGCCTTCATTAATACAAGTCAGGGCCTAGGTTCTTGTTACTCACATTAATCACCACTCATAACAAGAACATAAAGAAGCAGATCACAGAGACCCTAACTACAACAAAATCATAGAGACAGGCTATAGAAACCCTAATTGATAAATATTAATACCCAGAAACTAGGCCTGGGAATGAAAAACACAGGGTCACTCTGACCTTGGAAAGTTGAGGTAACATGCACAGAAAAGGCCAAATCTGTCCCCTAGTTCACCTTATGATGCGTAAACCCTGAAAACACACCTCCATGGAAAAAGGTACTGTTAAGGGCTAAAATTCTAGCTAGTCTGCCTAAAATATCTAATGATGTGGTCGCCAATAAATTATAAGCTTTAGCAAGAGTTAGACTTTTTAAGCATTTATTAAGGAGAATAAGAGTTTGGTAAAGAGAGAGAAAAAGGCCTAGATTCCTATCTATTAAAGGGAGAGCACATTTCTAGCTCCCTTCTCCGGCCAGCGTCCAAAGGAAAGAGCCCCAGAGTCAGCGCCAGTCTCTTCCTTCCTCCTCCCACTAGTCTGCGTCACTTCCTCCCGCCAAGAACTCTTCTACAGTAAGTATCCAGCAGGTGGCGTCATTCCAATCGTTACAGTACCCACCTCAGGGTTTGGCCTAGGACTCCAAGAACTCTAAATTAGGATGAGCCCTCCCTTGTACCTCCCTAAAGTGGAGATTATTATAATGAGACTGATAATCAATTAATCCATACTATAAATATAACTGTCTTTCCTTTCCCTATTGGAGAGACACTTCCATGGTATCCTCCCTGTAGGTACTCACAGTATTGCAATAAAACTTGGGAAACTGAGTCACTGAGTCTTGTAATTCTTTGGGAGGCCTCAAGATCAATCTGATCAATTAAACCCAACCCACAGCAATTGGACTGTGTAATTCTTTATCGAGGAATATCTAAGAAACACCACAAATCCCCCATGACAATATGTTCTAAGTTTTTTTGCCCTTACTTGTGTAATTCACTACGGCTAGAATAATCTTCTCCTCTCCTGCCCCATCTGTTGAAATCCTACCAATCCAAGTTAAATGCCACTTCTTCCATGAAGCTTTCCCTGATTCTCCTCCCTGGGGAAAAGATCCTTCCTTTTTCAGTCTTTGACTACCACATTGTCTCTACCTCCCTTTTTTTGGAGGGGGGGCAATGGGGGTTAAGTGACTTGCCCCAGGGGCATACAGCTAGTATGTGTCAAGTGTCTGAGGTCACATTTGAACTCAGGTTTTCCTTAATCCAGGGCCAGTCTTATCCACTGCACCACCTAGCTGTCCCCGTCTCTACCTCTTCTAAGCCTACATCTGGTACCATTCTGTACTATGGTTAATTTGTGTCTGTGGCTTATCAGCCCTATTGCATATTTGGGATTATTTAACTGAGGACTTCAAAGTGAAGTTTAACAAAAACATATTACTAGAAAAATATACAGAGTAAAATGAGTATATTTACAGAAATTATGTCCACAAGAGAAAAAATGAGATCAACTGCTAATGAGAGTAACATAATTTGGTTTCCGATAGTTTAATCAACAGTGCCCTGTCCCAGTAAATGAGCAGAGATAGTTTCTTTTACACAAGAATTCAATACAACATAGCACTAATTAAATAATCCTAGGACACATTCCATTCCTGGAATAGCTGTACCTAGCTTTAAAAACTGTAAAGTAACATTGACAGCCTCCAAAATGAGGCACTATTGCCATCTAACACCATTCAATGTTTTCTTGTTGGGTGATTTAGAAACTGTTTTTTGTTTTGTTTTGTGTTTTTAAATGAGGCAATTGCGGTTAAGTGACTTGCCCAGGGTCACACAGCTAGTAAGTATTAAGTGTCTGAGGCAGAATTTGAACTCAGGTACTCCTGACTCCAGGGCTGGTGCTCTATTATTCACTGCCCACCTAGCTGTTTCTAAAAACAGAACAGCTGGTAGATACTATTGCAATAGTGCTTTCTCTCCTGTAAGTATAGTGCTTCATTCAGCTAATTTATCACAGCCCCCAACCAATTCTTCTGAGACACCAAGTCATGTTATCATCAGAAGGCAAATGGATTGTTTTGATCTGTGAGTTTTTATTAATGCACACTGAAAGGTAATTTGAGACCTGACAAAAGCAAGTATAACAACTCTTCCATGTGACAACCCTTCAGATATTTACAGACCTCAACCATGTCCATTCTAATTCTCTTCTTTTGACAGAATAAGGAGAGGCAACACGAACCAGAGGGAAAAGCACCGAATTGGGACCCAGAAGATCTGAGTTAAAATTCCAGCCATGGTACCTGCTAATTGTGAGACTTTGGGCAAGATACTTCATGTCTCTAGTCCTCATCTGTTTCCTCTCTCATTTCCTCATCTGTAAAATGAAGAAGAGTTGAACTAGATGGCTTCTGATGTCCCCTCCCACCCTAGATCTATGACCCTAGGCCTCTTCTCTGAGATTATCAACCCAAGCCTCATTGGCCATTGTTTGGTCTCTTCATGGCTCAGAAACTCTGAGGGCCTTCCCCTCACTTGGACTTCTTTCTTTCTCCATTTATTCATTTATCTATTTTGACTACCTAAAGGAGGCCATTCTTGTGCCTCCTTTCTCACCTAGCCTTAAATCACTGAACAGGTGTTGCCTCAAACAAACTGAGACCTGGGAAAGACCTTAGCTTTAAAAGGGCCAAGGTCTCCTCCCAGCATCTCTGCCAAGTCCAGTTGTCCTAATCTGTATTTTGTCACTGGATGCAGATGGCTCCAGAGGAGAGAGTGAGGCTGGTGACTTTGCAAAGCCCTACCTCACTTAAATCCAATTCACTGCAAGTCATGACATCACCCTAATGTCATGGTCCTCTTCGGGAATGAAGGACAAACAGCAACAACCTCCCATTTACACCATACATATTTTGTACATACATAGCTGCTTGTGTGTTGCCTCTCCCATCAGAATATGAGCTCCTTGAGGGAAGAACTGTCTTACTTCTCTATTTGTGTAACCAGCCCTTGGGGGGGGGGGTTGTTTGTTGGGGACTTTTTTGCCTCATAGCAAGTGCTTAATATATGTTTTGTCCATTC
Source organism: Dromiciops gliroides (assembly GCF_019393635.1). NCBI lineage: Eukaryota > Metazoa > Chordata > Mammalia > Microbiotheria > Microbiotheriidae > Dromiciops > Dromiciops gliroides. The sequence goes on along the minus strand of NC_057861.1, from coordinate 616,404,431 downwards.
ATTCATGCATAGTTAAGATATTCTTTTATTTATTTTGGGGGGGGCAGGGCAGTGAGGGAGGGGTTAAGTGACTTGCCCAGGGTCACATAACTAGTAAGTGTCAAGTGCCTGAGGCTGGATTTGAACTCAGGTCCTCCTGAATCCAGGGCCAGTGATTTATCCACTGCACCACCTAGCTGCCCCACCCAAGATGTTCTTTTAGAAGAGGAAAACCAATATAAAAAATTGTGTCAGTTGAAAGATGAAATGACTGAGGAAAGAAAGGTTCTATCTTCCAAGCATATTGATTTATTGAATCAATGCATGCCAATTGCCAAAAATTATCGGACCAGGTCCTTTCCTTAAACTTAGGGATGGACCCCAAATATAGGAGGAGACAGTTTTTTATACATTAAAAACAATCAAGGGGGTAGCTAGGTGGCGCAGTGGATAAAGCACTGGCCCTGGATTCAGGAGAACCTGAGTTCAAATCTGGCCTCAGATACTTGACACTTACTAGCTCTATGACCCTGGGCAAGTCACTTAACCCTCATTGCCCCACCCCCCCCAAAAAAATAAAGTAAGACCAAGTAATTCAAAGGAGACAATACGGGGCAGCTAGGTAGCACAGTGGTTAGAGCACTGGCCCTGGAGTCAGGAGGACCTGAGGTCAAATCCGGCCTCAGATACTTGACAACTTACTAGCTGTGTGACCCTGGGAAAGTCACTTAACCCCAATTGCCTCGCCAAAAAAACAAACAAAAAACACCCCCAAAAGGAGACAATACAATATTAGGCTTTCTGGTTGATTTCTAATTGGATGAATTATTAGGGACTTTCCAAGTTGGGAGGGGGAGAGTGAAACAGTACAAATCCCTGAATTCAGAAGAGGCATCCCATTCCGTGCCTCCCCCACCCTGCCCAAGTGTCTGTGAACAATCAGAACAACATAGAAACAATAACAGATTAGTATGGTGCCAGTTTTCAGATAAGACATATGGGTTGCTTGAGATGTACAACTACAAGAAAACTCTTTGCCTCACTATTTGGATCTGAGTTTCTGATCAGCATAACCTAGGTCCTTAATTAAGGGTCTCTAAACAGCAGGTAGAGGTGGTACAAGCTTCCCAGACACACAGAGCTAGTTTTAAACAATGCAACAAGGCCTTCCCACAATTCCCACAACAGAACAAAGTTTTCCACAAGACAGAAGCTAGACTAAACCCATAATTGAACAGAAAGGGAACTGAGCTAGCTCTAGAATTGTATCACAAGATGGAGTCTGTGGTTCACTCAATTCCCACAATTAACCACTTTCTGTTCTCATCCCTTCAACTCTCTCAAAATTTAGAGCCCAATTGCGCCACAGGATACATGAGCTCCCTCATGAGTGTTAACGGCTAAAATTCTAGCTAGTCTGTCTAAAATATTTAATGAGTGGTCGCCAATAAATTATAAGCTTTAGCAAGAGTTAGACTTTTAAGCATTTATTAAGGAGAATAAGAATTTGGTAAAGAGAGAGAAAGGCCTAGATTCCTATCTATTAAAGGGAGAGCACATTTCTAGCTCCCTTCTCCGCCAGCATCCTCCGGAAAGAGCCCCAGACTGAGCGCCGGTCTCTTCCTTCCTCCTCCCACTAGTCTGCGTCACGTCCTGATACCAAAGAAAAGACTCCTGGTCTTGCCCTCAAAGACCTTCGCTTCATGGGCAGAACTCTTCTACAGTTAGTATCCAGCAGGTGGCGTTATTCCAATCATTACAGTCCCCCCTGTTGTTCCTCAAGAAACAAAATGTTTCCTTGACGGAACAGTAAAAACAATATAATAACTATTGCTAACTAATAATATGTGAACAACAATATAGAAAAGGAAGAGAGGAAAGTTTTGTCCAGAGGGGCGATTTTTTGTCCTCATGAACCGACGCTTTGACATTAGTCTTGCAAAGGGAGGGCCTCTGCAGAGAATACATGTTACAGATGGTGTATATTATAACAGAAAGAGAAAAAAAACAACAAAAACAACAAATCAAAACTGTTCATTTAAAGTCTCTGAAAGTCTTTTCTCAGATGTCCTCTAGGTGTAGTCGTGGAATGGAAGTCTTTTCAGGGGTTGATGTGTGGATGCTGGTAATCAGCCAGGAAATTTCCTACAAAATTGAGCTTAACACAACTTTAAAATAGCTTTGTCAATAATCAAATCAAACAATGAAAGTTCTCAAAAACATGTCTAAGGGAATTCAGAATCTTAGTTGTTAACACGTGAAACATACAATAAAACAAAAATGAACCATTCTTTAAAATTATATTATTATTATAGTCCCCCCTTATGGAGGGTAATTGAGAAGACAATTGCTGCAATATTAAGTAATAAAAATAATTTTTATCTTTGTTTTATCACTTTTTGCATCATCTGCCTAATTGTCCTCATGCCATTATGAGAAATTTTAAAATCTAATATAATTGGTAACAGGTGTCAAGGCCAAATTCAACACTGTATTTATCATGACACCTGAGATAATTATGGGGGTTACCATAAAAGAACAGAGAAATGATGGGATATGAGCATTCCCACACTTGAGCAATATGTACTGTCCATGCAGTATGCCAGGCTTAAAATAGGTGGATGGACATATATTCCATCCACCGAACATATTGGAGGAAACTGAGTCAGACTTAATCAGATGCATGGGATTGAGATGTCCATGGCATCAGGCATATAGGAGGGAGCATAGAAGCCAGGTGTAGAAGTGAGATGGGTGGGATGAATACTTCCAGCCATCTGTACAATATTGTGGGGAAAAATAAAATAAAATATTAAACCAAGAGAATCCAAACTCAACATTAGTCAAAAGCCGTTCCCTCGGCCATACCTTGACTTCATGCATGTCTCTCCCCTCATGTGACAGTTCAGTGTCTGCTCTTGCATGTATTCCTCTTGTGATTGGATGGCATCTTGGCCAACTGGCATCTGATAACTCAGAATAAAGGCAATTAATATCTTAAATGATAAGTTCCCATAATCCAAGTCTCATATGGATTTAAAAATTGAGGATAATAAATGATTGCAAAAAATGTGAATACATCTTGACTCAGAACACAATATATAATTATGCAACAATTTCAAATAATACCTTTTTTTTAAACTTAGTATACAATTACTTTTTGAAAAATCTGAACATATTTAAATACAAGTTAAAGCACAACACAATCCCAAAGAAAACTTTTACAAATGTTCCCCTCTTTTTTTTTTTTTTTGGAATATGCTTATCAAAAATAATACTTCTAGAATCAATTTACACTTGCCATGGCAACCAATTTGCCAGGGAAATGCTTTAAAGAGTTTGATCAAATAATCAGTTGAGAAAAATAACAAAAACAAATAACTCAGAATATGGGAGCACAATACTCCTAGAATTAACATTGTATTATGAAATCAAAAACCATCTTGCAATGTTTCAAAATTAGAGATGAATAAATAGAAAAAAAATACACATGGGAACAATAAAAGACAATGAAATTCAAACTAGGGAAATCTAAATGAATATGAACTTAATATTAATAAGAGTATTATAAAATATAAACTTGATCACATGACTATAAAAAACTTTTACAGATATTCTCCTTGTTTTAGAAACTAAGTATAAGATCCAATCTCAAAAGCATGAAAATCTCTATGAAAATAAACCCATACCATTAATTTCAAAATGTATATGTAATGGCATAGAAATCCTATGTAACCTCTGAACTGACCTTAATACTCTGAGTAAAGTTAGAACACTTTTGATTCCGATATCTAAAATCCCCAATACTCATATCAATACCTTGCTGCTTACTTCCACATTTCTGTAAAAATATATACCCTTCCATGGCAAAAGAAGCGGAGTCTTGAACTATGTTGATTGTCATTCTTATTCAGCTTAAGTTTTCTTCTTTAACCCCCTCTATATTGTCTGTCAGGCTTTTCACCATACAAATGCTTTTATAAGATTACTAATTAAAGACAAAAGCAGGTTAGCAAAATTATGAACAAAACGAGCATATCTGGAATTTAAAGGGTTTTCTAAGGTTGTCTCAGAAGCACAGTCAGGCTGGGGAAGGGCTGAGCCTGAAGCTGCAAATGCAGGTAGAAAAAGTTGAGCATGCGCATCAGATCTCTGGACTTCCCAGGCAGGGGAAGCTATGGGCTTGGCCATAGGAGGAGTAGAGGGTGGGGTCTGGAGAGGAGGGGAGGGACCAGCACAATTTGAATCAGACTTGATTTTGAACTCAGGCCTGGATTCCTCTTCCCCCACTTTGCCTCCAGGTGCTAGGGAATTAAAAGCTTCTAGAGGGTGGGTCATTGCCTCCAGGCATGCAAAATTAGAGCAACAATTAGTGTTAGAATTGGGAAAGCTGCAGGAATCTCTTCAGGTTTCTCTGAAAAAGCATGGTTGGGAGAGGGAGAGATATTTCCTTGTGTGAGTAAGTTGCTGGCTCTTTTAACAAAAATAAAAAGAAAAATAGAAAATCCACAAAAACAAAGCATTAACATGATCTTATCTCCCATTTGTCTGGTTAAACAGACTAAAATCAAAAATAGGATAATTAGGGAGTTTAAAAGGTCCATTCGAAAAAATTTAAAGGAAAACACAGCCAGTACACCAGTACTTAGCAGTTAAAGGGAGAGGGAGGGGAAATTTCTTACCCAACTAGAAGATCAGAAGAAGACTGAGGGTTAGCTTTCCTCTTCGTGGTCAGCCATCTGTTAACGGCTAAAATTCTAGCTAGTCTGTCTAAAATATTTAATGAGTGGTCGCCAATAAATTATAAGCTTTAGCAAGAGTTAGACTTTTAAGCATTTATTAAGGAGAATAAGAATTTGGTAAAGAGAGAGAAAGGCCTAGATTCCTATCTATTAAAGGGAGAGCACATTTCTAGCTCCCTTCTCCGCCAGCGTCCTCCGGAAAGAGTCCCAGACTGAGCGCCGGTCTCTTCCTTCCTCCTCCCACTAGTCTGCGTCACGTCCTGATACCAAAGAAAAGACTCCTGGTCTTGCCCTCAAAGACCTTCGCTTCATGGGCAGAACTCTTCTACAGTTAGTATCCAGCAGGTGGCGTTATTCCAATCGTTACATGAGCAAGACTTCTTAACATTTTTTCTGTCTTGGACCCCTTTAGAAGTCTGGTGGAGGCTATGGACCCCTTCTCTGAATAACGTTTTTAAAAGCATAAAATAAAATATGAACAATTAAAAAGGAAACCTATAGAAATAGTTAACAAAATGTTTTTTAAAAACAAGTTCATAGGGGGCAGCTAGGTGGCGCAGCAGAGAAAGCACTGGCCGGAGATTCAGGAGAACCTGAGTTCAAATTTGACCTCAGACACTTGACACTTACTAGCTGTGTGACCCTGAGCAAGTCACTTAACCCTCATTGCCCGGTACAAAACAACAAAACAAAAAAAACAAATTCATAGACCTCAGATTAAGAACCCCTGCTCTAGAACCAGAAAAACACTGTACACAGCAACACTGTGCAATGATCAACTACAATTGACTTAGCTCTTCTCAGAAATACAATGATCCAAGACAATCCTGATGGAAAATGCTATCTGTGGTGAAGTGGATAGAGGGCCCTGGAGTCAGGAGGACCTGAGTTCAAATCCAGATTCAGATACTTGACACTAGTTGTGTGACCCTGGGCAAGTCACTTAACATCAATTGCCTCACGAAAGAAAGAAAGAGAAAGAAAATGCTATCCACATCCAGAGAAAAAATTGATGGAGTCTGAATGCAGATCAAAGCATACGATTTTCACTTTATTTTTTATAGTTTTTTCCTTTTATCCTGTTTCTTCTTTTACAACAAGACTAATATGAAAATGTGTTTTACTTAATTGCATATATAACCTATATCAAATTGCTTATAGTCTTAGGGCAGCAATACAATGGTCCAAGATAACTCCAAAGGACTCGTGATGGAAAATGCTCTCCAAATCCAGAAAAAAAGAACTGTGGAACTAGATGCAGATTGAACCATACTGTTTTTTACTTCTTTTGTTTTTCTTTTTGGAGGTTTTCCCTTTTTGTTCTGATTCTTCTTTCACAATATAACTAATGCAGAAATATGTTTAATGTGATTGTGATGTAGGAGGCAAAAAAGGGCTAATAGAAAAACCCAAGACCCAAGCTCTAATTCAGATATTAGCTCTAAAAGAGAGTCAGACCCCAGTTAACGTATAACTTATACTAGGTTCTTGTACCCACAGAAATCAGTGTCCATAACAGGAACAGAAGGAAAAAGACCATGATGACCTTAGACTAAAATGACAAGGCTATAGAAATTCTAAAGAAAAATGATTATATTTTGAAACTAGCCATGGGAATCAGAAAGAGACATGCACAGAAAAGGCCAAATTTGTCCCCAGATTCACCTTATGACGCATAAACCCCCAAAACACACCTCCACTAAAAAAGGTACCCGCCTTGGGGGTTGGCTTAGGACCCCAGGAACTCCAAATTAGGATAAGCCCTCCCCTGAAACACCCCAAGGTAGAGAATATTATAATGAGACTGATAATCAATTTATCTATACTATAAATATAACTGTCTTTCCTTTCCTTATTAGAGAGATACCTTTCCACTTTTCTGGTTCTCTCCCTGTGGTCACCCACAGTATTGCAATAAAACTTGGGAAACTGGGTCACTGAGTCTTGTAATTCTTTTGGGACAACTCACAATCAATTTGACCCCAAATTCCAGGCCACATCAATTGTACATATATAACCTATATCAGATTGTTTGCTGTCTTGGGGAGGGGGCAGAGAAGGGAGGGAGGGAGAAAAATCTGGAACTAGAAATATTATAAAAACAAATGTTTAAAAATCTCTACATGTAACTAGAAAATAATAAAATACTTTTATGATAAAAAAGAAAGTTTAAACAAACTCTTTTTTTGTTTGTTTTTTGGTTTTGGTTTGGTTTTGCGGGGCAGTTGGGGTTAAGTGACTTGCCCAGGGTCACACGGCTAGTAAGTGTCAAGTGTCTAAGGCCATATTTGAACTCAGGTACTCCTGAATCCAGGGCCAGTACTCTATCCACTGTGCCACCTAGCTGCCCCAGAAAGAAAGTTTAAAAAGAAACCCTGCTCTAAAGCAAGGCTTCTTAAACTTCTTCCACTCATGACCCCTTTTTGCCCAAGAAATTTTTACTTGACCCTAGGTATATAGTTATATAAAATAGGTATACATAACCTTTTACTGTTGCTGAATTTTTTGTGACCCCCACATTCAGTTACACAACCCCATATGGGGTCATCACCCATAGTTTAAGAAGCTAGGGTCTAGAAACTAATACCCAATTTAAAAGCCTAAAATCTTGAGAAAATGAAAACATATAGCTTTAAATATATTCTTAGAGTTAGAAGAAACCTTAAAGATCATCTAATCTGACCATCACATTTTATGGATGACAAAACTGAGTTTCGGAGTACCACCAGTGACCTTGGACAAGTTACTTGACTCATGATAATGCAAGTAGTATCTGTAGCAGGGTTTGAACCTTGGGCTCCAAAGGCCAAGTCTATTATTTATCCATTATGCAATTCTATTTCTTTCTTAGTGCAGTCATCTACATAATTGCAAGCGCAATGTCTTACTTAACTAAACTTCATGCCTCTGTTGGTAGTAGGCCCTTAATTTTTAAAAAAATTTAACTGATTTTAACTGAATTTAACTCCTGATTTGGGCATTTCTAGTCCCCAGTCTGGTTACAGTTCATCTTTCCAGCCTTAGCTCATACTAGCTCTACCCTATGTAGAGCGGTTCTCTATCCTAGTCATACTACCTTAGGGAACCCATTTCCCATTCTTGCTCTGACATCTCTCATGTCCACATCTTTGCTCTCACTGCCTCCCTTACCCAGAATAAACCTCCCTCTTAAAGTCTATACTGTATAGGAGGAACTAGAGTCAGAGGAAGTACGTTTGCATCCCAGTTCTGTGAGTTACTTCCCCTCTGTGGGCCACAGTTTGTTCATCTGTAAAAACAGTAGCTTATATCCACCTCCAGAGAAAGGACTGTGGAGTCTGAATGCAGACCAAAGCATACTATTTTCACTTAAAAAAAATTTTTCTCACAATTTTTCCCTTCTGTTCTGATTTTTCTTTCACAACATGCCTAATGTGGAAATTTGTTTAACATGTTCATACATGTATAACCTATAGCCAGCCGATTGCTTTCTATCTTAGTGAGAGGGACATATGGATATGACCCTCCACTGAGATGGAAAGTGCCCCCCCTTCGGCCTAGTGATCTGATCTCAAAGTCTTAAAGCCCTTTAGAGCCCCCTATTTCTCTCCCTCTATTTTTTTTCTAGAGAGAGGCAATAATGGGAAGCTACTATCCCCCCCTTTCTAAATATAGGCATATCAACTTAAAAATTGTTTCAAAGAGTCTGCACCGAGACATTACGTAGACTTGATAAATTTGTTGCAGAAACTGAAAATGTTGCAAAATAAGTAATCACTGAACATTCCAGGAGAATGATTTATTGCTGAACCCAATTACCGCATTTTGCTCAAATTAGATGTCTGTAAAAAGTATAAAAACTGCTTGATTTCTAATCCCGGTGTGTCACACCTCCTGGTTGTCCCAGTGAGTGTGGTACACCTTTCTTTCAAAAGAAATAAAATCTATGCTTCGGCCTCCTTTCTCCTCCAGTCTCTATTACAGGGGTCAGTGGGTGTACTTCCCATCCCACTCATTAGGGAAGATGAAGGGCAGGGAGGGAGAGAGAATAATTTAGAACTCAAAATCTTAAAAAATGAATGTTGATAACACTGTTGGGTCTGTATCCCAAAGAGATCATAGAAGGGGGAAAGGGACCCACAAGTACAAAGATATTTACAACAGTTCTCTGTGGTGGCAGGGAATCAGAGACCAGGAAGGATGCCCATCAACTAGGGAATGGCTGAACAAGTTGTGGTGTGTGAATGTCATTGAATGCAATTGTGCTTTGGGAAATGGTGGGCAGGAAGATTTCAGAAAAACATATAAAGACTTAGGTGAACTGATGCTGAGTGAAGTGAACAGAGCCAGGAGAGCATTGTACACAGTAACAGTGGCGATGTGTGGTGAATCAACTGTGATGAACTTGGCTCTGCAATGATCCAAAACAATTCCAGGGGACTCATGGTGGAAAGTGCTATCCACATCCAGAAAAGAGAACTATGGAGTCTGAATGCAGATTGAACCATACTATTTTTACTTTTTTGTTGTTTTTTTCTTTTCTTTCTTGAGGTTTTTCCTTTTTGTTCTGGTTCTTCTTTCACAGCATGGAAGTATATTTCATGTGATTGTACATGTATGGCCTAAATTGGGTTGTTTTCTGTCTTGGGGAAGGGGCAGGGAAGGGATTGAGGGACAGAGGGGGATTTGGAGCTCAGGATCTTATAGAAACTGGTGTTGAGGGCTGTTTTTTCATGCAGTTGGAAAGAAATAAAATACTATTAAGATTGGAAAAATGCATGTTGAAAGCTACCTTTATATATAATTGGGAAAAATAAAGTACCATTAAATTAAAAAAATTTTTTAAACAGTAGCTTAGATTAGGTGATCACTAATGTCCTTCCCAGGTCTAAAACTACTATGTTCTTAGCCCTTCTCTTGCTTTAAGGCCCAACTTAGAAGCTATCTTCTCAATGAAACTTAGAAGCTATTTCTTCCATTAAACTATTGCTGGGACAGCTAGGTGGCGCAGTGGATAGAGCACCGGCCCTGGAGTTGGAAGTACCTGAGTTCAAATCCAGCCTCAGACACATAACACTTACTAGCTGTGTGACCCTGGGCAAGTCACTTAACCCCAATTGCCTCACTAAAAAAAAAAGAAAAGAAAAGAAAAAAAAACTATTCCTGTTCCTTCTCCCCCAAATGAAAATGATCTCTTCTTCCTCAAATTTCCCAAAGCCCTTTGCCTGGAAATCTCCTTTCCCTGTGCCAGAATTGTTTGTCTACATATCATTTCTTTAATTTTTTTTCTCAATTTTTGGATTAAATTTTATTTTCTATTCTGCATTCTTTCCCTCACAACATGCCTACTCAGTTGAGGAAAACAAGAAAAATAAAATCCATGATAAACATGTACAGTTTTTAAAAATATTCTTGGTGTGTACATTATTTCAACCCTGTTAGACTGTAAACTTCTTGAGAGTAAATGCTGTCATATCTATCTTGTATATCTTGTATATTTAACATCTAGAACAGTTCCTTGAACATAGGAGGAATTTTACACATGTACGTTGAAATTAAATGAATGTCTTCTTCCTCACTTTTCTGGATCTGTCCCACTGAGAGAGCTCTCATTTTTTCCCATGATATCTCCCTGTCCTCCATTAAAGTCCTACTTCAATGTCTCATAGTGGCAAAGGGGTGACACTGGCTTCTCAAAAACTGTATCAGCCAAGTGGAGCATCTAGGTGGTACTATGATAGAGCACTGGCCCTGAAGTTGGGAGAACCTGAGTTCAAATGTCACCTCAGACACCTACTAGCTGTGTGACCCTGGGCAAAACACAACCCCAATTGCCTTAAATATCCAGGGCCATTTCCAGTGGTCCCGATATGTGTGTATACATACATATACGTATGTACGTGTATACATATGTATATATACATACGTGCGCGTGCGCGTGCGCGCACACACACACACACACACACACATATATATATATAAAATATTGCCACTGGACCCAGATGGCTCTGGAAGAGAGACTGAGGTTGGTGACCTTGCACAGCCCTCCCTCACTTAAATCCAGTTCACTGAAAGCCATGACACCACCCCAATGTCCTGGTCCTCTTCGAGAATGATGAACAAACAATAACAACAGTCAACCAAATATGAGTTTTTGTGAGTTCTACCAAACAAAATAGGTTCTTCGTACAGGTGGGGTGAAAGACTGTCTCTGGTCTGAGAATCAATCTAACTAAGTAGGTAGGGAGAGTACTAACTGGGGAGAATCAGAATGGACATGCAAGCTGAGACTTGAAAAGAGCTTTTCTACTGATCTACTTGGAGCTATCCCAAGTTCTGCTTGGAGAATGAGCTTCCTCCCACTTAACTCTTCATAGACTTCCATCTCCTTTACAACACTGCTCACCACTCCTACCCCAAAGAGGATCTTGTGTGCCTGTTCCCGTCCACTTTAGGCACAACTAGTGGAACAAACAGTCCTAGAGTTTAGATAGGCCCTAAGCAATTTCATTTTCCCTTCAAAAATCCAGTCATTATTATATGCAAAATAAATGCAAAGACACAGCAGTCCTTTCCTGGATCCCCATTCCAACACAAACTCTGTTTGGATATGCATATTTATGAAAAGAGAAACTTTTTTAAAAAAACCAACAAGAAGGACAGTCTACTGTTGCTTTAAGTAAATATTTGCCACTGGGCCACTGGTGTTGGAATGTGCAAAAACAAGAACTAGGAACGAGGCAATTAGCTGTCCTGCCAGGTATTTACTTTGGTCTTTTCCTAGGAGTAAGCACTACCAGAGTAGTGGGAAAAGTGGGGGCTGAGTCTAAGAGACCTGCTATTTTATACCTACAAACAAAGTCAGAAGGTTTGGGGTTCAGTGTTGTTGTTGGTTTTGATGCTATTGTTTGGGATCAAAAGTTCATGGGCTTTAGAGCTGGAACCTTATCCTTATAAGTCATGTTTTCTAATCCCCTCATGAGGACAACTGTCCAGAAGGTGAACTAACTAGTCCAAAGTCACAAAAGCCCTGCCAAGTTAGGAACTCTGGCTCCTAAACCAGTGCTTTTTGAAGCCTTTGCCTAAAGATCCCCAATTTTAATTTTTGCCTTTGTTTGGGGACCCCCAATTTTGATTTTTGCCTAAGGATTCGTAATTTAAAACTTTTGTTACACTTGAATTGTTGCCTAATCAGTTATTCACGACCCATTAGACCATTCATCTCAGAAAATAGGTGAAAGGTCATTTACTCGGGATTAACACATTGCCAGCGCCAATTCCAGATCCCAGGGTAGACAGGTGGACTAGATCTTCCAAAATTTTTGCAAAGCAGCTGCTCCTGGGAGCCCCCAGTGCAAAAGATGTACTGTCCCGCGTGCCTCTAGGGAGGTGTAGTTTCGCTCCATCGTACTCAGGAATCCGAGCACCCTCAGAACTACAAGTCCCAAGAAGCCTCGCGCCCCCCACGATCGGGCCAATACCGTTTCCTGCACCCTCTCCAGAGCTCCCCCGCCGGCGAGCGAGGCGGCGCCACCATGGCTGACAGCCGAGGCGCTGCAGGCGAGGCGACCTCCGGCTCTCCCAGTCCAGCCGAGCTACCGCCGGGCGAGGATCGCGTGGCGGGGGCGGCGGTCGCTCCGGCTCACGGTGGCCTGAACGCAGGGGCAGTGGCCCGGGATCCGCCGCCGCTACCACTGCGGATGCGGGAAGGTCGGACCGGGGGCCCCGCGCCCTCGGAGGCGGGGGGCGGAGTCCCTCCGGGCGGGCTGGCGCTGCGCTTCGACAAGCCCATCAAGCAGGCCTTCTACAACACCGGCGCCGTACTGTTTGTGTGCCTGTGCTGTGGCGCCGCCGTGCTCGTGTACTTCATCCTCGAGGCCTTCCTGCGGCCGCTGCTGTGGGCCGTGCTGTGCGGCACCTTCCTGCATCCCTTCAAGAGCTCCCTGACGCGCTTGGGCCGCCGCTGGCTGCGCCGCCTGCACCGGGCGCACACGCCCATCGTGTTGGCCGCGCTGCTGCTGCCGCTCTGCTTCGCCAACTACGGCGTGGAGGCCCTGGGCGAGCAGGTGCTGAGGCGCCGCCGCCTGCTGCTGCTGCTGGGCGCCGGCATGCCCCTGCTCTACGCCCTCTACCACCTGGGCAGCTACCTGGGCGTGCAAGTGCTGCTGGCCCACGCCTGCATCCTCATCTGCCGGGGGCTGGACTACTTCAGCACCCTGTGGGTGAGTGAGCCAGGGGCCCGCCGAGGCACGCCCCCCCCCCCCGTCCCCTCCCCTACATCCCTGCGCGCAGCGCGCTCCCTTTCCTGGCACCCGGGGCCCCAGGACTGCCCGGAACGCATGCCCTGTGGGGACGCTCTTTCTGTTTGAAGTCCTGTGGTTATCCTTTTCACTTGTAAAAATTGGCATTTCGTGGGGAAGGATCTACAACGGTTCTTAAGTCCTTTGGTTCTCCTTGGCAGTACCCCCTTCTCAAAAACATGCTTAAAATTCCAAAATAAAACCAATTAGTAATAATAGCCAGATAACACCTTAAGGGTTGTCATCACAAACCAACCCTGGGAGGTTATTATCCTATAACTATCCAATTATTCCCTTTTTATTGGTAAGGACACTGAGGCAGACAGAGTCTGATTTTCCTAGTAGTTTAAATTTCAAGAGGACAAAAATCAGTCAGGGTTTGATAATGGTTTCGAACTTAGATCTTCAGACTGCCTCTTATGACAGCCTATTCCACTTTTGGACAGTTCTAAACATTAGGAGAGTTGTTCGTTGTTTTTTTCTCCCCCTGACTTGGACCCTAAATTTGTTTCTTTTGCACTCTGACCTGTTGCTTGTTGGTCCTAGTTCTGCCACTCGGGCCAAAAAGAACAAATCTAATCCCTCCTCCATGTGACAGTCCTTCAAATGTTTGAAGACAGCAGAACAGTTGTTGTCTAACCTACCCCATCTCACATTTGTGATGTGTTTGGGTTTGTTTCTTTCTTGTTTTTCGGTACCCAAGTGCAATAATTTAAATTAATACTTATTGAATTTCATCTTGTTTGTTAGGTTCAGCCCAATGCTCTAGCATCCTTTTGCACCCTGCTTTGGATTTTTTATTCTCAACTTTTAGCAAATTTACATGAGCATATACCATCTGTGCCTTTATCTGAGTCATTGCTAAAAACATTCAACAACAGTTAAACCATCTATGTGACTTTGGATAGGTTCCTTAACCCTTGGGCCACAGTTTTCTCTATGTAAAATAAGGCTCGGATTTTTTGACTTCTGAGGTCCTTTCCAGTACTAGATCTGTAATCTTATCTGCTGATAATCTCAGATTTTGACATCTGAGAATGGGGGTAAGGGGTGAATCTAGTGATCTTGGTCCAAGTTTTCCTCTTCACATTTGTATGTGTCGATGTTTATCATTTTACTTATTTCCCCCACTAATTACAGAATTTCATTATGTAGTATTCCAGTCATTGAAGGGAGACAGCAACAAAACTCAACAACATCTTTTTGCAAGGAGTTTCCATTCTACTGGGGATGTGGGGTAAAGGGATGGGAGGGGGGAGGCAGAGAGAGAAGAACATAAAAGTAAATAGGACACATATACAGAGTACAGTAATGGAGGTTTGGAAAGTCCTGGTGTAGGAAGTGGTACCTGAGCTATGCATTTGAAGAAAGCCAGGAATTCCAAGAGGTGAAGATGAGGAGGAAGGTGGAAGAGGGACTTAAGTGTTTACATTTTAAAATAGTACTTGAATTTTTGCTGATTGTTGAATGTATGGTATAGGAGGATTTCACACAGATGTCTGACAAAATTCTAAGTACATTAATCTTGCCTAAATCTCCCTGGATTTTTTAAAAAACACATTTTTCACAGGTCAGTTAAACTCAGAATAAAATTTATGAATTGAGAATATTCATTAAATAAACTAGTAATACTTAAGAGTTTGGGCAGCTAGGTGGTACAGTCGATAGTGCACTAGGCCTGGAGTCAGGAAGGTATGAGTTCAAGTTTGCCCCTCAGATATTTAGCAGCTTTGTGACTTTGGGCAAGTCATTTAACCCTGTTTCCTCACCTATAAAATGACCTGGAGAAGGAAATGGTAAACTACTCCAGTGTCTTTGCCAAGAAAATCCCAAATAGGGTAACGAAGAATCAATTATGACTCAGGGGGCAGCTAGGTGGCACAGTGGATAAAGCACTGGCCCTGGATTCAGGAGGACCTGAGTTCAAATCTGGCTTCATACACTTGACACGTACTAGCTGTGTGACCCTGGGCAAGTCACTTAACCCTTATTGCCCCGAAAAAAAACCCCAAAACAAACAAACAAAAAATTATGACTGAACAACAACAAAAAACAACAACAACAACAAAACCCTTAAACGTTTACATTATTTTTTTTAAAACCTGCCATAGAGTAATTGTCTCCCTTGGGGGGTGGGGGGGGAGGGAGAAAGACAGAATACACATATATCTCCACTTTTAACATAGTCTGAAAGTCAAGTGATTAAGTTCTTCTGGCAAAGAAATTCTGAAATAAAATATCAACAGAAAAGCTCTAATAAGCCAGATTTTTTTTGCTTTCTCCCTACTAGGAGACAGAGGCCAATGTTGACAGAATATGTGTATCAAAGAATCCATTTTTTAACCCCACTAACTTTTAGGAACATCCTAGATTCTTCCCAAATTCCTATACCTTTTCATATGTCCAGTGCTAAATCATTAAGTAAATTTGTGTTGCACCTGGAGTTGAGGGGGAATGCTCAATAAACTGTTGGTTTATTAAGTTCTTTACTTCCTGTGAAATGAATGACCGGGGACACCACCATATATATAATATGTAATAAACGTTCTCAGGATTTGGAACTAGAAATCACAGGAAACAGGCAGAAAAATAGTTTCTGTGGCAAACCGATTGTAGTATGTGTAAAGAAGATAACTGATGATGTACAATGCATTTAGAAGCCCCACCCCTGAATGTGGTCATCTACTGAATGACACCAAACCTAGAAATAACAGAAAAGATAACACAAATGCTTCTATACCAGTGTAAAAATAAATCTGATAAATGTGTGAATGTTTGGTGGAAAATGAGAGTCTTCATATGGTTAGTGTCAGACACTTGGTAGAAAAGGATAACTCGAGAGCAGTTGTGAAAACAAGCCCTTTCCTCTTTGTATATGAATTCTTGAATATATTCCTTCTGTTATAAGTAGCTTACCTTGTATGTATGTAGTTCTCTTGAAATGAAGTCAGTGAGTATTAGTGGATGGGATGGAGGAAGGTGAACAGATTTCTCAGCTAAACAATCAATGTCAGTATCCTCAAGGGTAGTTAGGTAGAGACCTGATCAGAAGCATTAATGAAGTGTTAGGAAAAACTAGAAATGTCAGTATGCAGATTTTCATAGAAGGTACTCAATGTCTCAAGAGAACCAGACTTCAAATGCTATTTGTAAGTGTGATGGGAATTAGAAACACTAAGAGGGGTAGCTAGGTGGTACAGTGGATAAAGCACCGGACCTGAATTCAGGAGGACCTGAGTTCAAATTTGGGCTCAGACACTTGACACTTACTAGCCGTGTGACCCTGGGCAAGTCACTTAACCAGATAGGTCAACTGCTTTGGATTGCCAGGATAAGCTGAGTGCAACTTGGAGGTAGATGGTAGCTAGATACAGTAGAACTAATGCCAAAGGTAGGTAGTTAAAGGATGATTCAGATTGGCTTCTATTGTACGGAAAGAAGATTCTAAAAACCAAGAGAACTCGAGTACAAACAGCTTCTAATCCAACTTCAAACACCAGG
Organism: Dromiciops gliroides; assembly: GCF_019393635.1. Lineage (NCBI taxonomy): Eukaryota > Metazoa > Chordata > Mammalia > Microbiotheria > Microbiotheriidae > Dromiciops > Dromiciops gliroides. Next base: position 616,387,930 of record NC_057861.1, on the reverse strand, counting down.
ATTTTTATCTTTCTTGCTCTAATCATATTATTTTGTACCACAGAGTCCTTTTTCAGTGTTTTGATAGTTGACCTTGGAGGTTTTATGTTTGTATACAAGTTGACTTTTTACCCCAGAACTTTCTAATCACTTTTTAAAGACCTCTTGCTTTAAATAATAATAATTATTATTATTTATTTATTTTCATGTTCTTTTATTTTTCTTAGTTTTGAATTTCAAATTTTCTGCCTCCCCTCCTCCACTGAAAAGACAAGTGATAAGTCAGTTATACATATGTAATCACATAAAACATATTTCCCTATTAGTCATATTTCCCAAAAAAAGCTAGAAAAAGAAAGTGAGAAAATTATACATTAGTTTGTACTCAGTTCATCATTTCTCTTTCTGGGGATGGATAGCATTTTTTCATTATGAATCCTTTGGAATTGTTTTGAATCATTGTCTTAAAGCCACCAAGTCTTTTACAGGTGATCATCATTACAACATTGCAATTACTGTGCAGAATAAAATCCCAGTTCCTCTGACTTCACTTTGCATCAGTTCATATAGGTTTTGCTATGTTTGCCTGAAGCCATCCCCCTTGTCATTTCTTATAACACAGTAGTACTCCATCACAGTCATATGCCACAACTTGTTCAACTATCCCCTAACTGATTAGCAACCCCTTAATTTCCAATTCTTTGCCACCACAAAAAGAACTGTCACAAATATTTTTGTACAGATAGATCTTTTTCCTTTTTCTTTGATCTCTTTGGGGTACAGACCTAGTAGTCATATTGCTGGGTCAAAATGTATGCACAGTTTTATAGTCCTTTGGGCATAGTTGCAAATTATTCTCCAGAATGGTTGGACCAGTTCACTACTCAACCAGCTGTTTTTGCTTCATCTCCTCCAGCATTTGTCATTTCTGAGTGGTATGTGGTGGTATCTCAGAGATGTTTTAATTTACTCTCCTGATCTATGCTCTGGTCTTTATCCAGGAAGGCCCCTGGTCCCCTGTAGTTTCAAGCACTACTTCTCCTCTTTGCTTTGGAACTGTGATCAAGGTCCCTGATCCTTTGTGACTAACCACCAGCACTCCTCTCTCCTAGGAACTGTGACCCAGAACTGCATATGGGAAGCAGAGTTGCCAATCAGCACCAGTTGTACCCAGTGCCAACAAAGGGTCCTCTGTAATTTCTTTCTGACCAGTTGTCTGACCCCCTTATTGTCTCTGGGCTAAGAGCTCCCAAAGCTGCTACCACACGTATGGGCTCTTAAAGGCCTCTACACTGGTGTCACAGACTTTTCCTGGCGACCTTTTAAGTTTTCTTAGGCCAGAAAAATGTCTTATCCTGACCTTTTGTTGGTTCTGCTGCTCTAAAATTTTATTTGAGGCATTATTTTAAAGTTTGGACAGGTGTGTTGGGAGACTTGAGCTGTGTGGCTGCCCCTAATCCTCCATCTTGGCTCCCCTCGGTCTTCTTGCTTTTCTTTTCTGTTAGTCTTAATGGTATAGGAACACAGTGGATTCCTGGTCAACTTCTATACAGGCACATAGCAAATGTGATTATTAATTATCTATTGAAAGTTCCCTGTAAACCTTAAAGTGTTATATCACTGTGAAGTGGTTATTATTACAGTCATGTACTCTTTATCCCCATGTGTAGCTTTCACTTAAGCACATTGTACTGTGTGCAGTAGATGTTCACAATGCAGAATTTCCGTAAATAATATATCACTTCTGAAAGGAGCTACATGCTTTGGTCTTTAACATCTGCTAGAATTATCCTTTGGGAAAAAAGCCCCTGTTGGTTTGAGTACCATCATAAGATACTCTATGGATTTCTCCCTGAGTGATTTAGGAAAGAGACCTTTTATACAAATCTGTCCTCTATTAAATGTCTTACCAAACAATAGCTAAAAGTTATAGTAGGGCTTTAACTGTGTCCATCTTTCCCAACATGTCTTGAAATATTAATATGTCTGCCACTTTCATTTCCTTTGCCTCACCCCACAAATACAATGTTAACAAATTTTGTCATTTTTACCACTACAACATCTCTCACATCTGTCCCCTTCTATCTAGTTCAGGCCCTCATCATCTCTTATCTGGATTATTGAAGTAGCTTTGTTATTGTCTCCAGTCTCTCTCTTCTCCAGTGTGTTTCCCTCACAGCTTCCAAAATGAATTTCCTGAAACACAGGTCTGACCATGTCACTCCCCTTCACAATAAACTCCAATAGCACCCTACTGACTTGAGGATCAAATATTTCATCTTTAGCTCACCGTTATTAAATTCCTATTTTTATAAGTTTTATAATGCACATAATTAGCACAGCAGAATATGTATATAATTTATTAAAAGTATACACATATTGGGGGGGTGCTCAAAGTTTTTACTGAGAGATAGGCAATTTATAAAGTTTGGAGGCAACAGGTTTAATACAGCAGCCCATTTCTCTAATCCATTTCCTTTCTTCTCAGGTGAAGTGGACTTCCAATTCCTTTTCACACATTAATTTCTCTACTTCTTGCAATCTGGCTTCTGTAACCAAATTTTGGTGAAACTTCTGCAATTGAGAATGACATCCTTATTAGTACTTTTAAATCTTTTTCTCCTCAATCTTCCTACATCATGGTTGTTTAAACCAGATGTGTCAAACATTTCATTTAGTCCAGACCCTACTCTTGAATATTGCAGGAACCAGATTAAAATATAATTGGAAATGGGGGCAGCTAGATGGCGCAGTAGATAGAGCACCGGCCCTGGAGTCATGAGTACCTGAGTTCAAATCCAGTCTCAGACACTTAATACTTAACTAGCTGTGTGACCCTGGGCAAGTCACTTAACCCCAATTGCCTCACTAAATATATATATATATATATATATAATTGGAAAATATTTAACAAAATAAATAAAAATACAATAGGATGGATAATGTTAATATATAGTTTTCTAAGTCCAGCTACATATGCAGCTTCAAGGATCCTGTGTAAGCTTAGTGTCCCCTGTTTCTATTTGACTGCTGCTTTAGACTGTTCTTTCTTTCTTAGTTCCTATGATGTTACATTCTCACAGTTCTTTTTCTAGCTGTATGATTTTTCTTTTTGTCTCCTTTGCTGGCTCCTTTATCTCTGTCAGCTCCCTGAATATAGAAAACTCCAAGGATTTTTGTCCTTGTCCTTCTCTTTCTGTATAGTCTCCTTGACCAATCTCATCTACCCCCGGCCTCAGTTATCATTTGTATGTGATAAAGAATAAAGGGTTTCCCTATTTATCTCATCCTGAGAAAACAATATTCCAGTAGTTAATTATGGTAAATAGATGATGATGATAGCTAGTAATTACATAATTCCTACTGTGTGAAATGCCTTACAAATATTATCTCATTTGATCTTCACAACAATCCAGGGAGGCAGGTGCTATTATTTTCATTTTACAGTTGAGGAAACTGAGGCAAACAAGATAAGTGGCTTACCCAAGATCACATAGCTTCTGGGTTTCTGAGGCTAAATTTGAACTCAACCCTTCCTGACAATAGGTCCTGTGTTCTATCCACTGTGTCACTTAGCTGCCTCAGATGACAGACTAAGGCTTACTAGTTAGGACAAGATCAAAATAAATAATAGGGACACACCAAGCATTTTCTCTTACTTGATACCAACCCTCTCTCTAGTCTTTGCTCTCTCCCTACCTACTGACTCATTCCCTGCTATCTACAAATATGCCCTGGTCTCCCCCATTCTGGAAATATCGTCACTTAAATCTACTGTTCCTACAAGTTAGTGGCCTGTATATCATATTTTCATAACCAACTTTATAAAAAAAAATTAATCTCCTTACCTCCACTTCTTTACTTTCACTAAGTTATTGTTTTGCAATGTGTCTTCTGACCCCAGGTCACTCAAGTGCCTTCCAAAATTACCAGTGATCTCATAATTGTGAAAAACAGTGGCTTTTTCCCAGTCATCATCCTTTTTGACCTCTCTGCAACATTAGACACCACTGATCACTTTCCTGTCTGAGTTGTAATGAGATAAATGTCCTCCTCAATCACCTTTGCTTTATCATTATCCATATCCTATCTGCTTACTGTGGGTGTACTCCAAGGTTCTGATATGTGCCATCACTTTCTATGAATATCTTTTTTGTAATAATCTATTATATTTTATAGTGCTTTCAGGTTTCCAATCCACTTTATATCCATTCTTATGTTTTAATGAGATCTAGATTTCATGAGCACTGTTTCACAGAATAGAATGGTTTTCTTGATTGATAAATCTGTAAAGAAACCCTAATGGCTCCTTCTCCTCTCCTCCCCTCCCCTCCCCTCCCCTCCCCTCCCCTCCCCTCTCCTCCCCTCTCCTCCCCTCCCCTCCCCTCCCCTCTCTTCTTATGTAGAACATGCCCTGTTAAATATAGTGTTTCTAATAATAACGATTAGAACTTAATATTCCTACTAATGAATTAGCTTCTAGTGTTAACAGATTTTAAATTTAAACTAAATAAAGTTTAAAAAAGGGGTTTTTACACCAAAAATTTACATTTTTAAACATCTGACAATTTTCAACCAAAAGGATGATTTTTTCCTTTTTTTAAATAATAAGAGAAGTGTGAAGAACTTTGCTAGAACTACTTCTTCATTTTAACAACCTAATATGTATCAAGAACTACCACACTAGAAGTTCTAAAATACAAAAACTTGAAAGTGTTATATAATGTAGCTATGATTGTGTTTATTTACATTTCCATGTTTTTTCAACCTTATATTTTCTGTTCATTTATTCCTAAAGATCTGGACCTTGGTAGTTGGCTATGTGTTGGCTGTTTTATTCAAGTGGAATGCAAGTACTGAACGCTACTTGAGAGCAGTTTCAATTCCTGTCTGGATTATATTACTTTTCCATTTAGGTGGGTCACTTGTTTTTGATACCAGGAGGTGTGCCATGTAAATTAAAAGCAAATATTTCTAGATTTATTTTAAAATTTAGATTTTTTAAAAATCCTGTTTGATTTTTAGAAATCTTAACTTCTAAGTAAATGCTACATTTTCAATTTTTCATCTTTTAATTTTGTTAGATGTTTGTTTTAGAATTTTATTTGTTTTTTACTATTGAAAAAACAAAGACATATAACCTAAAACAGCACAACATTAAAAATATTTTTAATATATTGCTTTACCATTTCATTTCTCTGTTTTTCTGTAAGACACCTTTGGTAAGTGTTTTTAAATAGTGTTCAAAATTACTTGTAAGGGCCTTACCACAATCATCAAAATATGACTCCCATGTTCTTACTTATTTCTTGGAGAATTTATTCCAGTAGCCCTTTGGGGGTTTTTCATTTTGTTTTTGGCCATGTTGAATTTGGGAGATCGAGGAAGAGAAACAGAGATCTGTACCCTGACAACCCCTTAGTATCTAAACCTTGTACAATAAAGAGAGGAATGGTCGATCTAGTTTATTATCTATGCCCTCACTCTTTTGGGGGAATTCAGAGTAGGGTGGGCTCATCTGAAGTCCCAGAAAATCCAACCAGGTTCCATATTTGAAGGGACAAATAGGAGATTTGACTCCAATTGTTAGCATTTTGGCTCTGATGGAGAATAGCTTTTTATCACTGAGGGATTAGAATACTTTAAATGTAGTAGGGTGTATCCTTTTCTGTTTTTTTTTTCTTTTTTCATTCTGAGTCTTCTAGCGTCAGGATCAGTTTCTTGGGAAAGCTCTGGAATGGATCTGCATTTCTAGAGCTGGGTCAGAGTATTTCACACAGAAGCACACTGTTCACTTTTTTCCCCTCCAAAACCTAGTCTACTGTGTAGAATTTAAAAATTTTTAATTACACACACACACACACACACACACACACACACACACACAGTAACTGTCCATTCAAATCCATTATATTGATTGTTTTAGAGGGCTTATATTTGTTTACCATTTGTTTTCAGCATCTCTGGCAGGCTCCTGGAGGATTCCAGTATTCCTGGTCATAGTTTTTCTGATGTCTGTGGGTACTCTTTATGAAAAACAGAATGAAAAAGTCACCTCTGGTAAGAACTTTTATTTTATTCATAGTAGTATTCTAATAATGTCAAACAAATTGTAGTAAAACAAAAAACTTGCCATATTTTCTGTTGAAAATATTATTTTTAAAAGTTTTTTATTGGTAATGCAAATTCTTTGAGAAATTAACCTTAAAGAATTATATTTCTAAAGCATTCTATCTGTATTTACACAAGTTCATAAAAGTTGTGCTTGCTAGAGAGGGCAACCATTCATGAGGGGTCAGAAATACTCTTTCTTTGTTGCTCAGATTTATAGCAAACAGCCATTTGCAATGCAGCTAACTATGATCTCTGAAACAAGTTTTACCTTAATTTTCAAAATTTATTTCCATCTTTGATGTTGAGAACTTTCCATTCAGGAGTGTCTCCCTCCTCCACCCCAAGGACAACCATCCCTTACAAATGAAAAAAGAGGGGGAAGCTGTTCATTAAAACCAATTGATCAGCTAAGTCTGACTGTATGTTGCTGCACACTCACCATCTCCCGGGTCAGCAAAGAAGAGAGGTCATAGAATCATAAATCTAGAATGAGAAGGGACCTCAGAAGTCATCATTTTCTCATTCTTTCTTTGGGGCTAACCTTTATTATTATAATTACACATGATTCAATTTCAAGGGCATTTTTGGTCTTATCATTGTGTATATTGTTTTCAGGGTTCCCCTTACCTCACTTTGCATCAAGCAATCATGTTTGAATCTAGTGCTTTAGTTCAGTCTCTTGGACTTTATGCTCATTATGATTCTTGTTCTTTTAAGACTCCAAGCCATTTAATCTCTGTTGGAAGATTCTTCCATTTAGCCATTCATTTACCTGCCCACAGTCATTAACATGTTCACAAATAAGTAGTGAAACATTCATGTATCAATAATGCCAAGTTAGCTAGACAATAGCTACCTTCAAGTAGCTGGCACCTTGAAATTAAGTCCAAATGGAATTCTGAGACAATGTAAGCTCTTTGGTCTTCATTTAAAAACTATATATATATAAAGCGTTCTAACAAAAGAAAAAGCGGCTTTAGAAAGCTAACCTAAAATCTCATCTCCTAAAAGAAGCCTTTTCTGATCATTGTTAATTCTAGTGCCTTTCCTCTATTGATTATTTCTGGTTTATCTTGTCTGTAGTTTATTTGTACTCTCTAATTTTATTACATTTATCCTCAGTTCTTCTTTATATATCTGTATGTATCTCTTTATATGTTGATTCCCTATTAGAAAGTAAATTCCTTGAAGGAGATAGTGTCTGGCACACAGTAAGACCTTAACCAATGTTGGTTGATTGAATGAATTCGATTAGAATGCCATAAGAAGGCTATTCTGCTGGTGAGGCATCTGACACTGTTAATGGTGTGTTTCTAGATTATAATCTTGAAAAACCTTTCAAGAAAGGGATCTTCTGTTGTTTCTAGTCATTTGTGAAGCAAAATTGTTCACAACTTTAGATAGGAATATGTCTTGGATGATTAACTAAAAGAAATTTAGCAAAATGTTTTGACATTATGGAAAGGTTTGGTTGCAATGAGACTTCACAATTCTGGTGTTACTAGCAGTGTGTAATACAACTAATAAATGTTCAAGTGAGTGAATTAAGGAAGCAGAAGAAGAAAGAATGGGATTGAATCCTAAAAAAACACAGTAAAATTTTTGTAACATTGGCTTAAATTAAGTAACACCTGCAAAATGGGGCCCAGAGCAGGGGGGTGGCTTCTCTTTCTTCATCTCTGACATATTAGTTTCCTTTACAGCTTCACCATCATTTGAATGCAAACGTTTCTATGAGATTGACTTTTTATTTGTAGGAACGAGTTTTAAGTATTTCTAATTTGAAACAACCTTTCTTTCTTTTTTTTTTTAAAGAGAAATGTATTTCTTTTATAGGGACAGAATTACCTGGTCAGGTGATCTCTATTGCTGCTTCTACGCTGGCCACGTTTGCCATGTCCATTACAGGGTATGAGGCAGGGCAGGAAGAACAGAATTCAACCCAACAACCCACAGGTGACTGAACCGTGTAAGAATATAACATAAAAGCATAACGTCTTATGATCCTGTATGTGGGATTTATAAAATATCTTCCCTTTTCCTGTTACTCCTCCATTTTAAAATCTCTTCTCTTTTCTTCTTAGTCCTAATCTTATGTATGTTTTTTACTTTATTTACTTTTCCTTTTGTTCTATGTCTGCATTCTTATTTGGTTGCCCCCCCTACACCTTCTTTTTTGCTTCTTTTCCTTTTTTTCTCCTTATTTTCTTCATCTTCTTTCTTTCTCCTTTTTATTCTGTCTTGTTAAAAGGTTGCTTAATAAATTATTTCTGAAGTTTTCTTTGATTTCTTTTTTCTCTGGTTTTTCCTTTTTCTTTTTTCTCAGGTTTTTTTCTTCCCACCTGTAGTTTTTTTTTCCTATTGTATTCTTTCATTCCTCGTCTCCTTTGGATTCTTTGTACCTCTACTCTTTTTCCAATTGCTTTTACTCACCTCTTTTTTTTTCTTTATTCCTTTTGATCTGTCCACTCTTGATTTTTTTCCCTCATTTTTTCCCTTCCTTCCATTTCCTATCCCCCACCAACTCTAATCATCTGTTTTGGATGTCTTCCCGTTCCCTGTTTTTCTTTTAGAGTGGGGAAGGGGATTTTACTGTTGATACTTCTGTGCAGCAAGTGATTCTGTTGATACTTAATTCCAGTGAGTTTCCCCAGTGGTTCAGTAGGAACTTTGCCAACACTTTGCTTTAGTTTCTGCTCCCTGGGCTTAAACAGGCATACGCTAGTTCCTCTGTCCAGAACTCTCCAGATCCTTCGTGTTGTGGTTTCCTCTGTAGTCTAGGCCTAACTGCTTATGATAGGGATTAGAGTTTGTCAAGCATCTGGGAGTCATTTATGCCCCAGAAAGCACCAGCAGAAAGTATTTGTCTGAGGGCTATGCAGGAACAAATGAACTCTGACCCCAAAGTGTGCACAGCTGCCTCCCTGGTTATGGAAAGAAATGTCCATTAGCATTAAAGGCATAGACTAAAGGGAGAATATCTTAGATGGTAAGTACAGCAAAGAGGAAGAATCAGCATTGCTCTTCCTGATTCAGGTCAGCTGCCTGCTCCACCAGCTGTCCTCTGACATCTGTATGATAGGGGCAATTCTTAGTCTTGGTCCTTAGTTTTCTCATCTAAAGGAGAGAATTTGATTGGAGGCTTCTGAGGAACTATTATCCTATGATCCTTCCCACTAGTCCCGATTTTGTAATCCTACTTCCCTCCATCTCCTCGGACAGACTTAAAAGGAAGCTTTGACAAGTTCCTAGCACCTAGTGAGCATGAATTTGCTCTGAATTAAAAGGAGTGGCCTCAGAAGGTATTGTGATAGAGGTTACTTTTGGTGAGTGTGAGAAACAAAATCTTCACAGACTGACTTCATAGTGGCGTTATTATATGTGATTGAATGTCAGAGTTCCGTGTCATCATGGTCGCAAAACATAGGAGATGCCCCTCAAAAACCATGCAAGACACATCTTCCTAGTCACTTTCTTGAGATCATTAGCATCAACGCAAATAGAAAAGAAAAGATGAGGAATCCCGGTGCACCAGAGCCTTGTTCTCTTGCAAGAACAAAAGGTCCTACATTGCTTCTTCCTTCTCTTTCTTCACATTCACCTGCTTATAGGTTACAGAATATAGGTTTGTTTAAAGACGATAACAGCAGGATTTCATTGTTGATCCATTAGGGCAAAGGTTCCATGGTTGGCTGTATCTGTTTCATTCTCTCTCATGAAGGTCAGCTACTTGCTTTCCTTCTGATGACAGCCCTTCAAGGAGTAGAGGAAACAGGTGCCTTCTGGGTACCTTCAATAGACCAATAATCAACCTACTCTTTTGTCTTGTGGAAATCTATTCTCTTTACTTATCCCCAGAACATAGGTTTTTTTTAAATTCTAAGAAGGCTTGGGGCAGCTAGGTGGCGCAGTGGATAGAGCACCAGCCCTGGAGTCAGGAGTACCTGAGTTGAAATCCGGCCTCAGGCACTTAATACTTACTAGCTGTGTGGCCCTGGGCAAGTCACTTAACCCCAATTGCCTCACTAAAATTAAAAAATAATAATAAATAAATTCTAAGAAGGCTTGGCTACAATTAGGTTGTTAATAGGGCTAGGCAAGGGTAGTAATAGTAAGGATGGTTTCAGTCAGAGCTGTTTGAGATAACTGTTACTGGTGGGTCAGAGGAGTGGGCAAGGTCAATGCATATGGATTAAGAGTTACCTTAGAGGGGCAGCTAGGTTGTGCAATGGATAAAGCACTGGTCCTGGATTCAGGATGACCTGAGTTCAAATCTGGCCTCAGACACTTCACACTTACTAGCTGTATGACCCTGGGCAAGTCACCAAACCCTCATTGCCCCACCAAAAAAAAAGTTACCGTAGAGTTACTTAACCTAAACATTTTTTCCCTTAGGGAAAGGGCATAGTTAGAAAAACATATTATCATGTTGTATGAAAGGAGAGAAGGTTAGCACTCCCTTTGATAAGGATGGAAGAGGTCCTAGTGGCCTTTACAACACACATATGGTTAAGGCATTGCCACCTACTCTGTGGCATCTAAGAAAAACATATTATCCTTGTATAGATTATACACTAAAACCATACTTTAATTGGTATGCTATATTTGAATGTCTAATCAGAGAGAATCTATTTGGACAATTGATACTTGTGTTACTTTCACTTGTAATAATGTTTTTACCATATTTACATTTAAACTACTTAGAAATTCGTTTTTTTTCATTAAAATTCAGATTTCTTTTTAAAATTCAACCCTAATTTATTTATGTAAGGCATTGTGTAACTGGGAATAAAAAATAAAATGTAAATATTCTCTGCCCTCACAGAGCTTCAACTTGAGAGTAGAGGGACATCTAATGTGTATACACATAAGCAGATATAAAGTCATTATAAAAGGGAGAAAATAATAACAAATGGAGGAATAACTTCTTTCCAGATGTTGAAGACCCTATATGCAAAGGCATGAAAGGATTTAATAATATCTGTAGGATTCAATGTCTTCAGAGAAAACTAATTAAGCTTTTTAATAATTTAATGCTAAATTTTAAACATTTCAAATTATATTTCTGTGTCCTAAGGAATATAAGTACTAAATTAAGAAAACTTTTAATAATTTTACCTTAAATTTTTATGGTCCCTTGTCTCTTAAAAATCAAGTATAATTAAAATAAACTGCTTATTTTAAAAGCAAAAAGAAACCCTATATAATCATTATATGATAAACTGTGAGGTCTTTTAGGATTCCGTTTGTATCAGGCAGATTTGTAAAAAGTTCATATTCCTAATTGCTATTTCAGCTAAACATCTATATCACTAATGTTTGAAAAGCTAGACTAAACAAGACAATATACCCTACTTAGAAATTGAAATCTTGTAAATGAATAAGCCTCTTGGAGGTTGGCTTTGTAAATAAGTATCTATGAAGCGCATTCTCTACCTTGGTATTTACATGTGATAAATTGACAGAAATTTTTAACCATTAATAAATGTTGTATAGGTATAGTAATTTGTTCAGTTTATAATTAATTGTTTACAAAAGTCACAGAGTGGTAGAACCTTAGAAATAATTTTGTCCACCCTTTTTTATTTTACTAATGAGGAGAAAAACCCAGGAAAAATGTGATTTGCTTAAAATTTCATTGTTAGTGGAATAGCCAGCTCTAATTGTCAGATTGTCTGACTTCAGGTAGTATTATTTACACTACACAGAAACATTTAATTGATATTCTTAATATTTTTGTTTGACAGAAGACAAAACAAAACATATCAAGTGAAGATAAAACCAAATGTCAAAAGCTTGGTGCTTATAAATGTTAAAAACATACCAGTGTACTATACCTGGTAGAAATTTATTTTTTATAATTGATATAGCATATATCAGAAATCTTTGTATTTTACAATTTGAATAATGTGTATGTGTTTTCAAAACTTAAAATGGAATAGGTTGATAAGTTGCCCAATAATGGTGTTTAGTAGAAATTAATCATGTATATGATTTTGTTGTTCTTACAGCAACTGCAAATGAAGGAGAACCCCCCCGTACATTTTCTCCTTCTTCCTCCTCCTCCTCCCCATCCCCCACTCTGGGCAGACAAAGGCCTGAGATTGGAACATTTCTTAGAAAGAAGAAAACCAGTGATGTCTACTTTGTCACCCTTGTATGGGCCATCATCATAGTCCAGATCTGGTTGAATTTGTGGATTGTCCAGTTGCTTCCAGTGCCTGTTGCAGGTCATTACATGGTTTATTGCTCTATTTTCCATTTCCAGTTGTACTTCTGTGAGTTTGCAAATAGTATTTGAACATGGAATCAATGTAAAGGATGTCAGAGATCATAGAGAAGCCTAATTATTGGTGCTTATGCACAGTATGCATCATTCACAAGGAATAGGAAAGTGAGCAAATTACCTAGTTTGATATGTTATGAGAACTAACCTTTATTTACTTTCTTTTGTTTTGGTTTTTGGTTTTTGGTTTTTGCAGGGCAATGGGGGTTAAGTGACTTGCCCAGGGTCACACAGCTAGTACGTGTCAAGTGTATGAAGCCAGATTTGAACTCAGGTCCTCCTGAATCCAGGGCCAGTGCTTTATCCACTGCACCACCTAGCCGCCCCCACCTTTATTTACTTTTAAAAGTTACATCCTTTTTTTTGGATAAGATATCAATTCCAGTTTAAGAAGCAATGTCTAACGAATTTTTTAAGCTGAGAAATGTGTTGAATTAAATGTATTCACATACACATACATTGAGTTATATTCCTTTTAGTAGATGTCTGTAAGTATAAATACCAATATTATTTCTACCGTAGCAGCTTGATAACTTTCAGTCAAGCCTTTAGCGCCTTGATTCTTTAAAGAGCAAGGTACAAGTAGCAGGAATTGAACAGGCACCATACCCATATGTTATTTCAGGAGATTCCTAGAAAGCTCTTTGTTGAATCTGGAACCTGGGAGTTCTTGGAATATTATTTTAAAGCTGTGGTTATCACACTCTTCTTCCTGAATGGTCCCAGGAGGCAATGTAATATGGCAGCATAAACATGAAAGACATATTTGCTGCAGAAAGGTCCTACTATTTATTTAGTCCACTAAGAGTAGCCACATTTTGAGCGTGCCTGGTCATCACCCTGAACTGCAGAGTAATCATAGGGACCTTGGGATGATCTTAGGAACAGAGATTGTGAAACCCACCAAGGATTGTAGTTACCTGAAGGGTCTTTTTCAGACTTGGACCAATTCTGAAGACTATGGAAGATTTACCCCAGAGTTTAAAATAATCTGGAGCCTCTTTCTGGCTCAAGCAGGAAAAACTTTATTGGAATTCCTCCACTCAAAAGTCAAGGTTCAGTGCAGAAGACCAAGTCAGGAATCCAAACCTAGATCAAGAAAACAGAAGTCCTTGTCTTGATTTAAGCCCATTAGAGGAACAGATTAATATTAGTTTTAAGAGCAAGTTAGGATAAACAAGATTACCAGAGCTGAGTGACATGGCTTCTGTAAAGAATTAATTCTTAATTGAGGTTTTTATGCCTCGGGGCGCACTGGCCTGGGGCTCCACAAACTGCACCCATTGGTTGTAGCCATTACCATGGCACTGGCACCTCACTTCATCACCACTCCATGAGGCCTACATGGGCCTGGCAAAATTATAATGATCGGAAGCCTAGTGAGGACAGTCACATGACTGTCAGAGTGGCCATCCCATTGGCTGGGGCTGTGTGGGGTTTTTCTGGGATTGGGGGAGGAGAATTGGGCATTCTAGCCGGACCTGGAACAATAGGAGGTCTGCTGCGTACTCTCAGCTAATTCCTGGGCAGTGGTATCTTTTAAGATTGTATAATTTCCCTTTCCCCATTTTATTTCCTTTCCCTTGATCCTACTGATCCTGTTTGTGTTTTGTTGGGTTTTTTTAAGTTCGTTCTTGTTAAAATAAATCCTGTTCTGTTTTGAGGGAGGCTGCCGGTCTCCTTCCTTGCCCCAATATTGCAGTGAGCCGCTTAGCTAACACTCCCCTATTAAAAATTGGTCCCCACACTTCCTTAAGCGTTTAACTACTTTTGGTCCATACATTTTCAATTTCTCTGCTAGGCGTAGATCACAGAACACAGGGAATTAACCCCCACCCCAAAAAGAGTATATGCTAGCTGTGAAACTAAAAATATTCTACAGAGTATGAAATCAAGGTATTTCCATATCTAGAATCCTACATGTTATTTTAGTTACTAAATACCTCAATGTATATAGGAGTTGGAGAAGGTCCAGAAAAGAGCAGCTAAAACATTGAAGTGTTTGTCGGGCTCCATTTGAGGACAAATAAAAAGATGCATCTTCTTCCTTCTGGAAAGATGAAGGCTAGGAGATATGTTGGAAAATACATTTTTCATGTAATTCTGGATTATTGCAAGCAGAAGGCACCTCTTAAATCTTGAATGATGGACATTTAGGGCAAATAGGAAATAAGATGTTCATTTGTTCAGCATCCATTCATTTGTTCAATAAACAATTGCATACAATAAGTAATAATAAACATGTGTAACTTAGTACTTGGAGGTACTAGAAGAAAAATGTATAAACATATTTAGAAGGCTTCAATAAATTAATGGATTTTAGTATTATTCCATAAAAGCAGATCAAGCCTTAATTATAGTAGAGACCAAGTTAATTATTTCTTAGTTTGGCACTTACTATTTCCTGATACTTTCTCATGACTGTCTTCTTATTTTTGAGGAACTCATGTGGCAGAGGACTTAGATTTCTTTTACTTGGCCCTGTGACCAGAGCCAGGAGCCATGAATAAAATTTACAGAAAGATAGATTTGTAGTTTGATTAAAGGGAAGACTTCATATCTAATAGGATATAAAGTGATCCAATTTCGATTACAATCTCCAAAAGTGAAATGGACTTCTTTGGTAGCCAGTGACTTGGAAGTCTTTAACTGTAACCCAGGAGACCCCTTGTCATAATTGTTGTAGAAAGAATTACTTCTCAAGTACAGGTGAGATTAGGATGCTTTTGAAGTCTCTTTATACTTGGAGATTCTGTAGTCATATGACTGCAGCTCAACTCTTGAATAAGATCAAGGATGAGCACTTTTCCCTTTTACTCTTAGTATAATCTTGTAAACATGAGTTTAATTGGTGAAATTTTGTAATAATGGCTCTTTAATTGAAGTTTAGAATTAAATGCTAGGATTTTTGCCTAGAACTACATACTTATGAATGATGGATCTGTGTATCAGCTATCCTTTTGATCCAAGCTGCATACTCTTGCTATTTTTTAAAAATTAAAATTGTTGGGATTTTGGTACAAAATACATTTATATGTTGTATTATATCAGCAAAAATTGTCTCTATATTTATCAGTTTGATTTTAAGGAAAGATCTTTACACATGTAAACAAAGGTTATCTACCACATGATTTGTATTAATTGCTGCCAAAATGATCTGATTGTCATGATTTCTATTTCTGTTAGCAAACCACATTTCTTATAGATGCCCCAAAGTTACTGATATGGGTTCACAAAATATTACTTAGATACATAAGATTTTGTAACATGAAAATAGAATTTTAGAGTTGGAAAGAACCTTTGAGGTCACCAATCGGAAATATCAGAAATGCCTAACTATAGCATGGTCCTATAGCTAATTCCAGTATACTTTTACACTGAGGTTCTAATGTCATAAATCCATTCTTAGAATAATGTTCTTAAATGCATATAATAAAATACAAAGGATTACAAGGGAGGCCAATTATATTGAAATGCAATTTTTTAAAAAAGAAATAAAATTATCACAATTAAAAAAACAAGTTCACAGATTCCAGCTTAAAATGAGCCTCTGATCTAGGGTTGTTCCAGAAGGTGTTTCCCCTTCTCAAACATTGTAGAAGTCTTTAAAATGATTTTAGTGGATTCTGTTAAGTACATGAATGTAGTTATTTCCTTTTCCATGAATCTCTAGGATAAAAGTTAAGGTTATAGTTTATTTTTATTAATCTTCTCACTTTTTATTTTTTAAAATCAATTACAGTCTGGATACTCAAAAAACTTATCATACACTTTGGAGTTGTGGACTTCTTAAAGAAACGTTGCTATGGATGGTGGCAAGTTCTGGAAAAGTTTTTGAAGGATCGGCAAGAAGCTCTCGCACCATGGCCCATTATAGGGCTGGGAAAGTTCATGTTAAAAGTTGATAGCAAGGTACAGTATTTCAAATGTGGGGTGTGTTTGTTGCTGTAGTGTATTGTTGTTAAGACGTTTTAAATAACAACTATTTTGTTATTTGAAAGACAGTTTCAGAGGTACTGCTAAATGAGGTCTGTGTTGAATCAATGTTTTCCTTCTTATAGTCAGTGACTTCACATTTAATTTCTTCTAGGTGTATGTTGAGGGACTCCTCTTTTACAAGGCAGTAAAAAAACCGAGATGGAGTTGTGATATGAATGTTTAATGTCTATAATTACAAAAGAATATGTGATTTATATAAGAAGCATCTTAAAGAAGTCGCAAACCAGAAAAGGATTAATTTAATCGTCTTTCTGTGATAGAATCTTAATACCTATTCTTCAAAGCCCAGAAATAGATGTAGGATTCATTTTTGTTTTGTTTTGTTTTTTTAGTGAGGCAATTAGGGTTAAGTGACTTGCCCAGGGTCACACAGCTAGGAAGTGTTAAGTGTCTGAGGCTGGATTTGAACTCAGGTACTCCTGAGTCCAGGGCCGGTGCTCTATCCACTGCGCCACCTAGCTGCCCCTGTAGGATTCATTTTTAAAAGCATATATTTCACATTTTAAAGAGATTTAATTTTATGCTAAGTATAATGGAAAGAACATCGGACCTGGAGTCAGATGACTTGTCCTGGTTCCTCCATCTATTCTGTGACACTGGAAAGATTGTTGGATTTTATTCCTATGTGAAAGATAATCTCATCCTACTCCCTAATTATTCTTTACTTTCAAACACAGTGGAAGAAACAAAGGCTGAGAGTATTGGACTTTGATTCTCATATCATTATTGGCATATCTGAGACTCATACCCAAATTTCTTGACTCTTAATTTTATCCTCTTAATCTTTTTGAACTTCATTTTATGCATTCATAAAATAAGAATAATAATATTCACAACACCTTCCTGACAAAGTTATAAGGCCAGCATTTGTAAGCAGGAAATAAAGTAGTATATTTATATTATTATTATTATTTTCCACATTATTTCCTCATTTACAGCAAAAAGTTAAAGGAGTTGATTATTATCTTTTAAATCAAAACAGATATTCAGATAATTGGGAATTAAACCATCTATAAATTAAGTTAATCATTGATATTTATGAGTTATTTTTACTTTATTAGGAGGAAGTCTGTCACCAAATACAATAGAAATTGAAATTATATTTCATATAAAATAAATAAGGTAAAATAAATTTACCTAGTTTTAATATTTTCTTCAGTGTCAAATACATAATTAAGTAAACTATTTTCATTATGTGAAGCGCATATATAAATTTAAGATTAAAATGACTTTCAGTTCAATCAGCACTGAAAACCCTTAACACATTTGATTATCAGACCACTCAAAATTCATTATTTACTTTACTTTTCATGAATATTCATGTAGATTTAACCTGAAGAGCTGACATTTAAATCCAGGTCCCCTGATTCCAAATATGAAGTTATTGATACTTAGTAATGTCCAGATTTCCTCCTTCATCTCTTCAGGATGTTTTTGGTTTTTGTTGTTGGTTTTTTTTTGGGTGAGGCAATTGGGGTTAAGTGACTTGCCCAGGGTCACACAGCTAGTAAGTGTTCAGTGTCAGGCCAGATTTGAACTCAGGTCTTCCTGAATCCAGGGTCGGTGCTCTATCCACTGCACCATCTAGCTTCCCCCAGGATGTTTTTTAAAAGTTTTATATTCTAAGCATCATAGCATTTTTAATTAATTAAGCTTACATTATATTCCTTTGCATACTTTTTATAAAAACATGCCTGAAGTCCTTTTCCCTCTCTCCCCCAGCCAGCCCTATAGGAACCAAAGTAGCATTATCTAGATTTGTCTTCTGTTCAGGTTTTTTTAAATGCACGAAGTTATTCAAGATATAGAACAGCAAGTTAAAGCATATCTGTATTTGTAGAAAATGCTTTAAAAATAGAATGTAAACATCAGTTCATAAACTTCTTGGATTATTTTGATCTACTACTTATAAAAATGACCTTGACAAATGTAAGTCTAATCTTTGGGATTTTAAGATAATTGATGAAAAGAAAACTCCTCAAACATTTAATTTATGCTTTGATGATTATTTAATTGTACTAGCAAAATTTTACTATCAATATTCACTTAGTGGAATATGATAGATTTCAGGATGTAAAGATACTGAATTACAAATTTCTCTATTCTTTTTTTTTTAATTCTTTCTTAGTTTCTCTTTGTTCAGGACAATTTTACTCTCATGTTGTGGACAGATTTCTTTATCTTTTCCCTTCATTGCATTCTCTAATAATCTTCTACTGTTCTTCTCTTCTCATTCCCCACCCCCCCATCTCCAAGCTCTGGCATTGGCTTAATAAGAAGGTAAATAAACAAACATATTGGTTTCTACTAATAATGCATTGTGGGGTTTTTTTCCTAACCTTGCTTTTCAAGTCTATTTCCTTCAGAATTCCCAGCTGTCATCATAGTTTTTTGTATAAGCTATGGAAGGTCATAAAATAACCAAATTTGCCATAGTGTTCATGATAACTTTAAAATTAGAGATATGATGAAATCCCCATTCCTAAAGAGCTTAAGAATTTCTTGCTTTGTCATGACTGGCCAGGAGTCCACATCTGCATAATGGTTCACAAATTGGGACTACATTAAAAATATTAAACAACATTTACTGAAAAGGAAACAAATCATAGAAGCCCTCCTGTTGAAGTTAATTTCTTTTCTTAATAAAATAGTCCCTTTATTAAGTGCCTGCTGCATGTCACTCTGCCACACATTGGGTATACAAAGATTAAAGAGTTTCTGCCCTCAAGGAATGTACAGTCTATTGGGGAGGCAACAGGAGCCTAAATATGTCACAGAATCATCTGTTTAGATCCAGAAGGGTCCTCAGAGGCTATCTAGTCCAATTTCCTCATGTCACAGTTAAGGAAACTGAGGCCTAGGAAAGTCAAATGATTTGCCCAAGGTCAAACAGGTTATTAGCATCAGGGACAGGATTGGAATCCAGATCCTTTAGTTCCACAATCAGTAATTCTGCCCCACATAAAACATACAAGTTGTGAATAGGAAGGCACCAATATCTGGAGGGCATCAGGAAAGGCTTCATGTAGAAGTTGATGTTTCAGCTGAATCTTGAAAGAAATTCAGGCATCCAGAGGCAAGTGCATTGGCATGAGGGAAGGCCAGTGCAAAGCAAGGGGACCTCCTGGATCTGCTCACTTCATTCTGCATCAGTTCATACAAGTCTCCCCAATTTTCTCTGAAACCATCCCTTTCATCACTGCTTTTGGCATAATAATATCCCATACATTCGTTTACCATAATTCATTGTTGAGCGCTCAAGGACTTTCACAAACTCTCTTTCCAGCCTCATGATTTGTTGGTTCCCTTCCCACAATCTACCGTTCAGCCAGACTGGCCTTCTCTCTGTTCTTACACAGGAGCCCTTTTCCTCTCTCTCTACATTTGCACTCTCAGTCCCCTATGCCTGAAATGCCTGATTGCCCCTCAGAATTTCTTTCTTCTCTTTAAGTCAAAACTCACACTTTACTTTCTACCAAGACCCACCCCGTCTATCTTGTATTCTGTATGTAGCTCCGTATTATCTCCAGGATCAAATATAAAATCCTCTATTTGGCTTTTTAAAAGCCCCTCGTAGCTTAAAAAACCCTTTTTAAAAGCCTTTTCCTACCTTTCCAGTCTTCTTAGACTTTACTCCCCTCCACATACTCTGTGATCAAGTGACCCTGGCCTCCTTCCTGTTCCTGGACATCTCCCTACTTGAGGCATTTTCCCTGGCTGTTCTCCATGCCTGGAATTCTCTCCCTCCTCATCTCTGCCTCTTGGCTTTCCTGGTTTCTTTTAAGTCTCAGCTAAAACTCCATATTTGGCAAGAACCATTTTCTATCCTTCCTATCTTACTGTTTTTATCCTGTATATATCTTGTTTGTTCATGTTTGTTTGCATGTCTTCAATCTCCTTGAGGACAGGGATTGTCTTTTTTATTCCCAGGGTTTAGCAGTGCTTGCCATATTTAATGTCACTGGTTGATTAGTTATGTAGGCTAAGGGAGAATGAGGAGTCAAAGATGACACCAAGGTTGCAAACCTGTGCCACTAGTAGGTACCATTGTATCTTCAAGAGTGATATCTTTGACAGAAATTGTTGTTGTTTGTCCTTCATTCTTGAAGAAGACCGTGGCATCAAGTTGATGTCATGATTTGCAGTGAATTTGATTTAAGTGAGGGAGGTCTGTGCAAGGTCACCAACTTCACTCTCTCCTCCAGAGCCTCCAGAGTTTGCAGTGGCAAGATATACATCAGGATGACTGGAGATGGCCCCGGATGTTTAAAGCAATTTGGGGTTAAGTGACTTGCCCAGGGTCACACAGCTAGTAAGTGTCTGAGGTGAGATTTTAACTCAGGTCCCAGGGCTGTATCCACTACACCACCTAGCTCTCCCACTATACTCTCATAGGAATTGGTTTAAAGAAGGCATACATTTACACATTCAGTTGTATACAGATACGTAACTTACCTAACAGGGAAATAGAAGGAGAAAGGGATAACAGAAAGGAACAGATAATAAAAGGGAAGGCAAATTAATTTGACAGAAATAGGGAAGTTTAGAAGAAGAGTCAATTGAGATAGAGTGATAGATTCCCTGGAGGTGTGCATGGAGAGAGAAAATGAGATGTTTTGAATATGTTCGAGTTGAGGTACACCATTTGAAATGGCCACCAGGCAGTTGGTGATGCAGAACTTAAATTTATCCAATCCCAAAACAAATACTGAGAGGTAATATTCGAGATAAACACAGCATGACTGTAATACACTTTTTGGAAATACTCTGTCATGTTCCAAAATGGGCATGTTACGCACTGAAAACATTTCTTTCAATTGCAAGTTGAATATACTTGCTTGAAAAAGTGAAGATACCATGAATACTTGAACTTCTGAAGTTTGGGTAGGCAGTAAAAATATTTAATTTATAATTAATCCTAACAGTGTTGACCCATGCCTGAAATCTCTAGGGTTATATTTTCTTCCTCTGCCCAAAATAGCAGTTTGAGGAAACATCAAAGTTGTATTTTTACTTAAAAGTTGTAGGAAATCCTCTACATATTTGTATGTACCTAAATGGTATTTTGAAAAGGTAACTGTTTCCTTTATGGTACAACTTGAAAAGAAGTTGTTTCTAGGATTTTAAAGCAAAGGCTTTTTCTTTCCTTTAATTGGTTTAACAGTTGTACTTGAAGAAAGGTCACAGTTCAAATTAGTTGCCTTGACTAGTTGTGACATTATGGTCTACTATTTATAGTTACTTATGAGTAGCGGCCAAATTATCATTTTTTAAAACTGTCCCCTTTTGCATTTGGTGTGAAGATTCAAAAGTCTTATCAGGAAGCAAATTTACAGGGCAAAATCATCTTCTGTTTGAAATAATGGATAATAATATCCAAAAGGAGCAACTAAATGGGCTAGACTTAATAAAAGCAATTATAGGCTTTAAAGATAAAAATAATTTTTTCCCTAGTTGGACCCAGGTGGAAATAAACATAATCTACTCAGTTTCTGTTTATGTTCCCATCATGTTAACATAATCGGTAGTTTTCTCTTATATTCAACCCACTTTTTCCTGGTTAGTTTCCTTTCTCTACTTTTCCCCAGCTGAGTTGTTACTTCCTGTAGTATCCAAACAAACCAAAACTAAATTTGATTTTTCCAAAGCTCAAAGGACCATTGAGATTAACTGAAAAACTCTGCAAGATTTTATTTGGAATTAGCATCAGACAACATGACTGGCTCTCCTGTTTATGATCTATATGAATGACTCTGAGCAAGTCATAGGGTCACAGACCTAGAGCTGAAAGGAACCAAAGAAGTCATCTAGTCCCATTCCCTCATTTTGGAGTTGAAGAAACTGAGGCCCAGAGAGATGAAATATAGCACAAGCGCCAACTCACAGAACCGAGGTCCCTAACTCCAAATTCAGCTTTTTTTCTATTGTACCCGTCATTTTAACCTCTCTGAGCTTCAGTTTCTTCCTCTGTAAAAATGAAGAGATCATTTCTAAGGTGCATAACCCTGGCACATAGCAGATGCTTATCTAATGAATACTTGTTGATGGATGTCACACCTTGTTCACCATGGGCAAAATCATTAACTTTTCATAGAATTGCATACTTTAGGACCGAAAGGGCTAACTTAGAGGATAATCTGATCTCGTGAGACAGGTAGCATTCATTGCATTGATCAGAGACCTTAAGTCTTTCAAAATTGTTCATTTATACAATGTTGTCATTATCACATAGCTTGTTTTCCTGGTTCTGCTCAATTCACCCTCCATCAGTATGTGTCTTCTCAGGTTTTTCTGAAGCCATCCCTGTCATTGTTTCTCATGACACAATTATACTGTATTCTATTACATTGATATATTAGCCATTCTTCAGTTGATGGGGGTACCCCTTTAGTTTTCAGTTCTTTGCCATCACAAAAAGAGGTGATATAAATATTTTAATGCATTTTGATCTTTTTTGTATCTTTTTCTAAAGGTCCCTTTCATTGATTCCTTCTGTCTGTTGTTTTTGTTTTGATTCCCTTTGTTTGTCTATCTGACTTTCCCCTTCAATTTTCCATTTCTGGTCCTTAGCTAGCTATCCTGTGGCCTATGAACAACTCAGTGATCACAGACTTATTGAATAAAGTTTTATATACCCTATTCTTGTTTTTAAGTATATGAATAAAATGTTTTATAAATCTTAAAAACAACAATAACTCAAATTGTTACTCTTTTACTTTACTAGCTCTTGGTTGTTTTTTTTCCTAGGGGACTATGGTCCTAAGAGGAAAAAAAATTCTTCATCCCCTGTCTAAATACTAAGGTTGGCTATGAGTGGAAATTTTTAAAAATTGAGTTTTTATGAATATTCTAATTGTGTTCATTTTAAAACATCTGTAATTAAGATATATACTCTTTATAGATCATTTATTTCCTGATATACCTATATAATAATTCCCAAGGAATTTATTTTTAACAATACTGTCTAGGAATAGCTAACCTACTGTATTTAAACTAGAAAATGTAATTGTTTTGTTGAATAAACATATACCATAAGTATTCTCAATTTCAGAATGCATAAGTTTATATCAATTTGTATAGCTTCCCTTTTTTGTTAATTTCACAATTTGATACATTTTTAAAAGACCTTCCATATCTTAAATGTTTCTTTATTATCCTACAGTTGCTTTTGTCTTGGGTGTTTTGACAGCATGCACTGGAAATTAATCTTTATGATTTAATGTCATTAACTTTAATAAAATATATTTAAAGATAAGCTTTACTCTCCAGGATAAATGGGGGAAGATCAATGTGTCAATAACCTTCTAATAATAATTAAAGTATTGAGTTTTTTTACTGGTTTTCCATTGTCAAAATTTTTAGAAAAACTTTCCATGAGACTTTGTCGTCACTGTTTTGTTTTTGTAACTCAGGTGGTATACATAAAAGCCCTTTTGGCAAAGTACATGTCAGTAAACCAAATTTAAATGTTACTAATATAACAAATCTATAGAAACAGAACATTACTATTATTACTAATGGAATCACTTTGGTTCACTTGTAAATTTTAAAACACAGTTCAGAATTCTTGAGAATGTAATCTTTCTCCTCAGAATGCCTAGCAATAAAGGAAAAATACCTCCATTTTCTCTGTGTGCAATTATCTTCTTTCTAAAATATTATATATCTTTGTTCAGGAAGGAGAATATAAATTTCACTTGCAAAATTACCCAGAAAATTAGACCCTGAAGGGAATACAGTGTTACTTTTCTGGAACCACCACTCATAAAAGTAATAATTTTGAAATAACCTTTATAGTGAAGATGAGCACAGGATCTTGGTGTGTAAAAAAAGGTGGGATATCAGCAGAAATTTCACATGTATAAGACATTGCCATATTTTTCAGACCTATATAACAAATAATATGTATTATTGTGCAAACTTCAGAAAACTAAGGTATTTTTAGCTTTTCTCATTGAGTAGCATTTTGGGAGAAAGTGATCATAATTAACCCAAAAGAAAAATCAGTTTGTGGATGCCTTTTTTAGTCTATTTTAAAATATTAATTCCTTAGGTTTTAATAAATAAGATTTTCCTACTTGCTTTTCTATGAGATCTAAAAAAGTTATTTTAACACTGAACCTATTTCTTTTAATTTATTTTCTTTGTATTAATTTATGACAACTATGTTTCAGATGGCATAGATAATACTTCTGTAATCTTCAGTGGTTAGATGTGATTTTAGTACTATAATTTTTAAGTTTTTTTTTTTGTGTGTGTGGGGCAATGAGGGTTAAGTGACTTGCCCAGGGTCACACAGCTAGTAAATGTCAAATGTCTGAGGTCATATTTGAACTCAGGTCCTCCTGAATCCAGGGCCAGTGCTTTATCCACTGTACCACCTTGCTGTCCCCCTATAAATAAATATTTATTTAATTTTTTTAAACTAAATTTTAGTAAAGCTTGGCAATGATTCAGGTTTATTTTTAAATTGCCTCTGTGTGTGTTGACAAGGTGTTAATAAAAAGCTAATCTTTAAAAATTAAATATACCAAACTCTCAAATTCTTCATAATAAGAACTCAAGACAAATAAATATAGATGATGTTTAAATTGGATGACATTTTAAAATGAGAATTCTAGAGGGATTTATAAGTTCTGTGGCATATATCTGTAATTTAATTTGCAGAATTGCTTACATTTTAACATTTTTTCATATGCCATATTTTGTAATGCTAAGAATATAGTTTTCTCTTGCATTTGAATAAACAGAATTTGATGGAATATCATTTCGTAAATCCTGTTTTCTACCTTTTCTTTTGCACAGATGATCGTGTGGTTGGAGAAAATGCTAGATAAAATAATCAGCATTTTCATCATATTTTTGCTAGTAATAGGAACCCTTCTTCTGGCCCTACTTCTTACAGCAAAGGTAAAGTACAACCACAAATATTGCTATCAATATACTCCTAAGTGTAATTTTAGTTTGAACCAGAAAAATGATCAATGCATACTAGTAGACACTTAGTAAATGTTTGGATTTAATTTATTTATGTATTAATACAATAAATACCTTTATTATTATCACATTCATAATAGCTTTTAAATGCTTTATGATTTTTCTTATACTGGTCAGGTTGCTTTCTGTTTCCTACTGTCTTTGATCATCCAGGCTCATGATCCAGTTATACTCTGCTAGGGTCTAGCTTTTTTCCCCTGCTAATCCCTGCACAAAGTATTCCCACAAACTGGGTCTTCCTGCTTCTGACCCAAAAAGAGACATAATCTCCCCTAAGACTAGTGGACTAATCCTGCTACCAGGTCCAGCTTCTTCATTGCTCTCATTGAGTTGCACTTGGCACATGAATCCCTATCTCAGCTCTTTACAGGGAGAGATTTACTAGGTTGCAGCTCACATTTAGAAAATATTATTAAATTATTATTCACATTAAAAGAACACTCTCAGGGCAGCTAGGTGGCGCAGTGGATAGAGCACCAGCCCTGGAGTCAGGAGTACCTGAGTTCAAATCCGGCCTCAGACACTTAACACTTACTAGCTGTGTGACCCTGGGAAAGTCACTTAACCCCAATTGCCTCACTTAAAAAAAAAAAAAGAACACTCTCAAGGGGGCAGCTCAGTGGTGCAGTGGATAAAGCACTGGCTCTCAATTCAGGAGGACCTGAATTCAAATCAGGCCTCAGACACTTGACACTTACTAGCTGTGTGACCCTGGGCAAGTCACTTAACCCTCATTGCCCTGCAATAAATAAATAAACAAACAAATCAATCAGTTAATAAATAAATAAAAATAAAAAAATAAAAGAATGCTCTCTCCTTAACTCTGCCAACAGCATGGCTAGACATGACAGATTAAAGATAAAGCTAAGCTTCCTTTACCATGCAAGTGGAAAACTTCTCAGTCATTTTGAGTCATGGAGAGCTGCCAAGGCACTGAGATATTAAATGGCTTGCCAAGTACTATCCACCCCACGTGTGTCAGAAGCAGGATTTGACTCAAGGTCTTTCAGACTCCAAAACTAGCCCTATGTCTTATATGTCACACTGCCTTTATTGTTGAATGGCTAATACAAGCTCCATTCTAAGTTTAAACATTTTTGTTAGTTTTAAAGTTTAAACATTATTTGCTTTTCATTCAAAATCTTTCTTTTTAACTCAGGTGCATCAAGAAAGTGTACACATGATTCAAGTCACAAGCAGCTTAATCAATGAGACTGTTGCCAACCACCCAGAATGGGCAAAGTAAGACTACCTTTCTGAGGTCTGAGGTTTGATAGAGTAGTAGGAATGCTCAGTGAGATTCAGCATTCTTCCATTGATGCGAGCGCCATTATTATTAAAGAACTGAGTAGAATAGACTCCGTTTCATTTAGGAATGCTGATTCAATGACAAAAAATGCTTTCCCCAAAATATCAAGGACTTTGGAAATTTTCACTTCCTATGTAAAAAGTGACCCATTCTATAACTAATAGTTATCCAAGACCTCTCAAAATGTTTTTACTTTGTCCAGAAGGGATAGAGACAGGTCCTAGACTTGAAATTTTGCCTCCTTCTACTAAGGTAGGTCAGCACCTTCTTTGCAACTTCATGCTTAGAGCCTAGAACACTTTGTGATTAGGTGACTTGCCCAGGGTCACATGGAGATAGTGTATGTCAGAGGTGGAACTGAAACCCAGATCTTCTTCACTCCAGAACTGGCCCTACCGCCTCTCTGCAACATCAGCAGGGTCATTTGAATATAAGTACTCTACAAAATTTTATAACAGAACATAGTGACTAGAGAATGGCTTCAGTGTTTTCAAGACCCGGGTGAAGTCCCACCTCTGGCACTTGCTGGCTTTGTGACCCAGCAGATCATTCCTGTTAAGACTGTAGGTTGCATGGAGCAGCTAAGTGGTACAATGGATGGAGTACCAGCCCTGGATTCAGGGGGACCTAAGTTCAAATCCAGCCTCAGACACTTGACACCTACTAGCTGTGTGACCCTGGGCAAGTCACTTAACCCCGATTGCCTCACCAAAAACAAAACAAAACAAACCAAAACCAAAACTGTAGGTTGCAGAACTTGTATCAATATGTACTGGTAGAAGGGGTTTTCTCATCTGAAGCATCCAATACCAATGAGATCATAGGTCTAGTCCTTCCTCCCGCCACGACCCCTCACAAAACAAAAACAGTGAACTCCAGGTTAACACAATTACTTTGTTGCAGTATTCTTGTCATCTGAATTAAGTCTTCTTAGATGCTGCTATCTTTGTTCATCCCACTCCCAGTTCTTTTAAGTCTGTTCAGAAGAACAAGGATATACCCACTAACATCTTCCTCCAGGCATCAACAAAAAAAGCCACCAATTGTTTTTAAAAGGCACTGAATTCAAATACTAATAACCTACAGAAACAGAAATGGCATTTTCTATTACATTTTAGAGTTGTGTAGTACTTGTCAGTTTAATGTAGGGTAATTATAATGTTTTGCTATTACAGCCAATGTTATAAGAAAGATTTTACTTTTTAAAAATTATTTGAGAGTGTAAAGATTGCTTAGCAGTTTATGGATACCTTATCTTCATTTTTAAAAATTTCATAATCCAAAATTTCCAATTTTTTTGAATAATAACTAGCTTTATATAGTACCTACCATGTGCTAGGAACTGTGCTAAGTACTCTACAAATATTATGCCACTTGTTCTTCAAGTAGGTTTATTATCCTGTATAGTTGAAGACCATAAGGGTTAAGTGACTTGCCCAAGGTCACATGGCTGGTAAGTGTCTGAGGCTAGTTTTGAACTCAAGGCTACCTGATTCCAGGCCCAGCACTCGATCTACTGTGCAGTCTTGTTGTCTCTAACTCATTCTAAATGAGTCCTCTGGCAGAATTTATATCTCCCTAACCTATCTCAGTAAATAAAATTAATCAATTCTAGATGACCCAAGAGAAATCCAGGATGACTAAGGTGGGAGTTTTTAGAGAGAGAAAAGTAAAACTTAGAGTGCAGAAGAAAGACCCCTGTAGAAAACTTGGGCCACATCCAGATGACAGGATTAGAATGGAGAAAATTTCATTTCTACCACTGAGATAGCTTATGTGTGTATTCATGACTCTGTTCATTATCTACTGTAAAATATTCTTTAATCTTTTTTCCTTTTTTTTTTTAAACCCAGTTGGCTTCCTGAAGCTCAGGTAGTTCAAAGAGCTCTCAATTCTGCAGCTAATAATGTCTATCAGTATGGACGAGAATGGATAACACATAAGGTATGGACAGGGAGATATATTTTCTTCTGTTCTCTTTTTATTTGCTGTATTTTGGGCAGCTCTTTCCTTTTTTTAAAATGAAATAATGGAAGATACAGTTGTGGGTTGTTTTGTTGTTGGGGGAGGGGCAGTGGGGGTTAAGTGACTTGCCCAGGATCACACAGCTAGTAAGTGTCAAGTGCCTGAGGCCGGATTTGAGCTCAGGTCCTCCTGAATCCAGGACCAGTGCTTTATCCACGAGAATACAGTTTAACCAATTTCTTGGAGAGAATAGAGAATAACTTGAAATTATTTTTCAGTGTTGTTATTGACCATAGTTTAACATTAACGTATTAAATAATATCACAGTGCCCTGATTTGGGCTCCAGTTAGGCCCAGAGATGTCTTGGACTTGGATATTTGTTTTTGAGCCCCCATATTTATTGGATCATTAAGTGCCATCTTGTCATGTGCCTCTAAATGTACTTCACCACACAGGCCAGAAATGGGAATGGTAAGTGGAAATCCTGAAGTCATACTTATTCAACAACTGAATGACAAATAGCAAAAACTACAAAAAGTGGATTCTAAGTCATATCACCAAAGAAACAAATAGTAAAGACTTTAAGATAGCATGGTTGGAAAGCCAGTGTAAGAAGCAAAAGCCATTGCAGAAAGCCAAAGAAAAAGCTTTTAAAAGATTGTTTGAAATGAAAAAATAATCACCCAAAAGAATTTGTTGAGGGGAAGCTAGTGGTGCAGTGGATAAAGCACCGGACTGGAGTCAGGAGGACTTGAGTTCAAATCCGGCCTCAGACACTTGACACTTACTAGCTATGTGACCCTGGACAAGTCACTTAACCCTCATTGCCCTGCAAAAAAAAAAATAATAATAATAAAATAAAAAGGAATTTGTTGAGAGAACCAGCTGTATAACAGACAGTGTCTTAAAGTGAAAATACAAAGAAGTGTTTGCTACTTCTTGATCCCTTAGGGCTTCCAGTACAATAGCAAATACTAGGTGGTCCAGACAAAAGTGATAAAGATTTCACATGAAGGGGGAAAGGGAATGGACATGGTGAGCAAAATTGTCATGTAAACTGTCCTAGAACTGAACAAGGCCTTAAAGAAAGGATAGTACCAAAGTGAGGACAAAAGGTATTTGGCATTTGAGACTCAAGGGCAGTATGAGCAAAGGAAAATGTTGTCCTGTACTCATGTAGGATGAATTCAGTTTAAGTAAATGGTTAATTTAAGGGACTAGCAATGAATAAGGTTACAGAGATAGGTAAGGGCTATGTTGTCCTCTGATGCCAAGATAAGAAGTACAAATTTCCTTCTGTAGGGTGAAAAGGTGAACCTGACATATTAATACAAGCTGATAAAAAAGATTGATTTAATATATGTTACCACAATTTAATGAAATGGAACTCAAAAATTTAATGTGGAAGAAAAAAAATGCACCTATTTAAAAGCAGTCACTCCACGAGCAAATGCTTGTTATTACTAAGTGCCTACTCGTGCCAAGCACTACACATGGGTGTTCAGGGTTCAGTTGTTTTCAGTCGTATCTAACTCTTCATCATCCCATTTGGGGTTTTTTTGGCAAAGATATTGGAGTGGTTTGCCATTTTCTTTTCTAGCTCATTTTACAGATAAGGAAGCTAAGGCAAACAAGGTTAAATCCCTGGGTGCCCGGAATAAAAATACAAAAATAAGACATTCCCTGCCTCAGAGAGCTTACTAATGGGATACAAACCATATGAGGCATCTCAGTGGCACAGTGTATAGAGTGCTGGACTTGGAGTCAAGAAAACTTGAATTTCATCCATCCTTAAACTTAACTAGCTGTGTGACCCTGGGCAAGTCATTCAACCTCCTTCAGCCTCAGTTTCTTTTTTTTTTGTAGCCTCAGTTTCTTAATTGGTAAAATGGAGATATTAATAGCACCTACCTTCCAGGGTTGTTGAGAAAATAAAATGAGATAATATTTGTAAAGTGCTTTGTAAACCATAAATGGATTTTAACTCAAGGCTACCTGATTCTAGACCTAGCACTCTGTCTACTGTGCCATTTTGTTGTCTCAGCAAAAGAAGAAAAAGTTCAACATTTTATATTTTCCCACAGTTTTTATTTTAGATGAGTCCTTTGGCAGAATTGCCATTTCCCTGGTCTGTCTCAGTAACTAAAACTAAACAAGCCTAGATGACCCTAGAGAAATCCAAGATGGAAGTTTTTGGAGAGTAAAATTGGTTATTGTTCATGCTAGAAGGGGACCAAAATGACAGCACTATGTTGGGGTCAGAGTATAGTGTGTCTGACTAGGGCTGATCAGACTAATACTAGCTAAGAAGGCTCTACTACAGGTCCATGTGAACATTTAGAGTGGAGATGTCTTTAAATTTGTGCATCTTGTGTTTCTTCTGAGCTACTGCAATTCTGCTTAGCTTATAAAACTCAGCTCCTTTTAAGTAAAGCTTAGAGTGCAGAAGAAAGACCCCCATGGAAAACCAGATCCAGGAGACAGGGTTAGAATGAACAAGCTTTAACAAATGAAATTATTTTGTGTCAAAGCAGTCATATAACTCAGATACAGATACCCAAGGACATATAGCTAAAATGCCATTGAAAATATATTACTCCAAGGGGCAGCTAGGTGGCACAGTGGATAAAAGCACCGGCCCTGGATTCAGGAGTACCTGAGTTCAAATCTGGCCTTGACACTTACTAGCTGTGTGACCCTGGGCAAGTCACTTAACCCCCATTGCCCCGCCCAAAAAAGAAAAAAGGAAAAGAAGATATATTACTCTTGAAGAGGTTTACAAAAAAAATAGGAATTACTTTTAAACCCTAACAATAATAATCATAATGTGGTCATTCACAGTAACCACAAATGACAAACACCAATACACCATGGAATGAGATTTTTCTATGCAAAGGTAACTGGTTATTTACTTACCCTTGACTTTTTTTAGCAGTTTATTTCATTTATTCATTAGAATAAAGCTAACTATCCTAGATACCTAATGAAATAATAGAAGTAAGCACAAGAATAAAGTAAAAAGAGTGTTGCATTGGAGTTTTAAATTGTAGGGTGTTAATATTTACTGTTTATATGCTTTTTTGAAAATTTTGAGTACCAAAGTTTATTTGGAACATGTAAATAGATGCTAGTAAGTTTTGTTTGCATATTATTGTTTTCTGTAATAATAAACCTGTCTATGTGTCTATTGTAGCTTCATAAGATTTTGGGAGATAAAGTTAATAATACTGCTATGATTGAAAAGCAAGTACTAGAACTCTGGGATAGACTCTATCATTCTTGGTTTGTAAAGGTGAGTACTTGGTGCAACTTACAAATATATGGAATTTTTAGGAAGATAGCTTTCACCTCACTTTAAGGAAAAAAGTCTCTAATAGTTAGAGTGGTCCAAAATGAAAAATGCTACCTGAAAAATGAGTTCCACATCACTAGAAGCATTTGAGACAAGTCACTATGATTATTTGCATAAAATAAACAGTTCCTCCCCTATTACATTCTGTTTATACCCTTCTATTTTTCCCTTATCCCTGATATCATGAAATTTTTAAATTTTATAATGTTAAAAGTGCATCCCCTACCAAGGATCACTGTCTGAAGCCAACCTTTTACCAAATCTTCTTCACAGTTTCCCCTTCCTTTTAATCTATTTATGTTTAACTCTAGACTCACAAACAGAAAATTGTCCATATAATATTACTAAGTGAAAAATAGTGGCACTGAAGTAACTACTAGAATTAAGTATGTGCTTGCTCAACCAGTTTGAACTTGTTGAGGCAAGGAATTATGAGCTATGAATGAACTACAGAATGGAAAAGGGGGTAGTTTTCCCCACTGCTTATGCAGGGATAGCAGAAGCCCTGCTTCTGTAAGCCATTGTGTGTCTTAGTGACCTGGCTGTGATTCTAGAATGGGCTTAGAGAGCAGTAGTGAGGTGCTGGTATTAGGTCCAGCTAACTCCAAAGCAAGGAATTGGGATCTCATGGGTAGGAAGTTGTACCTTTTATCTCATGTGCGGATGGGCCAGGAAGTTAATAAAGCCATTATTGCTGCTTTTTCTTCCAAATGTGGAATGAAAAGAATAGGAATGTTTATCTGCAAGCACTTTTTACATAGAGATTTTGATAATGCCCCTTCTGTTTCTCTACCAAAGTAACATAAGCCTGTATTCTCACTGTTTTACATCCTTCACTGGAACTTCAGATTAAACAATCAGTCAGAAAAGCATTTATTAAGCATCTAAATATCTGCCAGGTACTATGCTAGAGTCTGGGGATAGAAAGACAGAAATGAAACCATCCTTGCCCTCAAGAAGGACACTGAAGGAAACAACATGTTCATATATAAGTATATTTAAAATATTCTCAAGGTAATGCTGGGGAGGAAGACACTAGCAGCTGGGGAGACCAGGACGGGCGTCCTGAAGAAACTTTCCCATGAGCTGAGCTTTGAAGGAAACTAAGGATTCCACAAGGTGGGTGTGAAGAGGGAGTACATTCCAGGCACCAGAGACCACCCCCACAAAGGCACAGAAATGGGAGATGCGTATCATGTATGGGGAACAGACACAAAGCTGGTTTGACCCCAGAGAGAATAAGGAGTCATCAACATTTATTGAGCTGGAGAGAAATTGGAGATGGGAAAGACGAGGCAAGGGGACCAATGGGGACTGTTATAGTTTTCTGAGAAGTGATGAGGGCCTAGACTAGAGTGGTCATATTAGTAAAAACAGAGGTGAGATTTGGCAACTGATAAGATATGTGGTATTAGAGAGAGTAAGGAGTCACTGATGACCCCAGAGTTAGAATCCTAGGTGACCTGGAGAGTTGTGGTGCCCATAACACATACTTGGAAGTTTGGAGGACAGGTAGGCCTTGGAGAAGAGGTTTATGAGCTTTGTTTTGTAAACATTGAAATTGTGATGGACATAGGAAACCCAATTGGAAATGCGCAGGAAGCTTGTTGGAGATGTGGAACTAGAATTCAGAAGAGAGACTAGGTTCTCAATATATACATCTGGAAGCCATTTGTTTACAGATACTAACTAAACTCGTGGCAGCTGATGAGGTAACCAAGGGAGTGTGGAAGAACTGAAGTATGCCCAGGACAGGGCCTTAGCATAGGCTTAATGGAGGATGATTCCGCAAAAGAGAGTGAGGAGTGGAGAGTCAGAGAGAAGAAGAGCCAGCAGTATCCTAAAAACCCAGAGAAGAGAAGGTGGCCAAAGGGCTCAAGAAGAATGAGGCTTGAGATGTGGTAGATGAGAGATAGAGATAAAATGTGTGTTCCCATCCCTTTCTTTTCCTTCCCCCATCATTTCAGTTAGTCACACATCAAGTTACTCACTCCTGCCAACCCAGCCTTCTTATTTCTTTACATGTAATCACCCAAAGTAAAAACTGATAGTTAAAATTTCCCTTCAATTCAACAAGTATTCAAACAATTTTAGTTCAAAGTGTGATGATTTCAAAGAAGGGTAAACAACATGCTCTGAGAAACGTGAGAGGAGGAAATAATTTCTGCCTTGTAGCCAAAGGCTTCAGCTTTTTGGAGGAATTGGCAGCTGACATGGGCACCTTGAAGGAGGAAGGCTCTTCAGCATATGGAGATAGGAATAGTTCATTGCAGGCCTGAGGAATGGAATGAAGAAAGGTAGAAAAACAGAGAACAAGATGAAAAAGGTAAAACAGTCTGATGTGACTAGAATGTAAAATTTGTCATGGGGGAAGAAGTATGAAATAATAGTGGATAGACAGGTTGCTTCCAATTGTGGAGGGCCTTAAATTCCAAGATCAATTTATACTTAGTTCAGTGAACAATGGAGATAGAGTCTCTATTTTTACATATACATATGAACTCAAATGTGTAAATTATACAGATACATACACATGTTCCCATGCACTAGTACTTCTTTCTTCCTGCCTAACTACTAGAATCCTGCCTTTCAGGAAAACATAGAGGGTAATGGCGGTTGAGCAGGTAGCTTCAGTCTTGTCTCAGGGACAGGAACAGTCTCCCCAACTCCATCACCGCTAGGCTTCAACTTCTCAGCCATCTCTGAAACTGCCACAGGGTTGTAGCTGCTATCTCCAGCATTTCTTTCTTACAGTGATGCTGAAGACCTAAAAAGCACATCATTATATACAACTCATATTAAGGCAGTCACTTCTGACCTGACAGTTCTTGGGTAAAAATAGATATATTAAACCCCAAATAGAATAAATATGAGTGAAGTTCCTTTGTCCCCTATAGGAAGTGGTTTGATTACTGGGAGGGTGAAGAGCTGTGGCCCAGAAGTCTTGTGTTCTTATATTTTCCTTGAATCCAAAAGGAATAGAGAGAAACCTGGAAGAGAAATGGGGAAGGGAAGATTAAAAAAGAAATGAAGAAATTGAGGAAAAATAGAGAAACTTAAAAAGTATGAAAGAAGAGGAAGAAAAATGTGGTTGTAAAGTATAAACAGTAATAGTGACTAGCATTTTTATAGTTCTTCAAAGTTTGTAGAGGGCTTCACTTGTTCTCTCCTTTGATGTTCACAGTAAACCCTGAAAGGTAGATGCTCTCATCCCCAGTGACTTGCCTTGGATGACACAACTAGCAAGTGTCTGAGGCAGAATTTGAGTATAGGTCTTCTGACTCCTGGCCCAGCACCCTATCCAGTACACCTCCTTATTGTCAAAAGCAATACAGTTCTTGTGTGTCAGGAGATACAGTCCATTCTTAAATCCAGATATGAGTAAAGCAGGACTTTTCTGTGATCAAAAAAGGTATAGAGAGTTAAAATACAAAAATATAATAGATCTTTGGTCTTTCAGGTGGTAGGTTATTAGTTTCACTTATAATAATTCAAAGTTTTTTACATCTAAATGCTCATTTATGTACATTTAAATATGCTTCTACAAATCCATTACTTTTTTAAAAACCTTAACTTGATTTAATATTCACATTCTGTTTTACTTCATAGAATATAACACATTCTGGAAGGCACAAAGGTCACAAGATGACTATAACTCGTCAGAACAGCTGGCTTGGAGATATTCTGGACTGGCAGGATATTGCTTCCTTTGTTCATGAGAACATTGAGACATTTCTTTCTGTAAGTAATTTTGTTCATTCTAACGTGTATAAATGACTTGTTTCTGTTTATAGAGGCTTTTACGAATTCCGTCACACTTTACCTTCTTGTAGAGGGCATGCCTCTATTGCTAAGGCATTTACATTTTTGAAAGCTGTGGAAGTGTAGTTCCTTTGTCACTTTCTCAACTAGCTGATCTGATCCCAGAGATGTTGTGAGTTGTCCTAGCATATGCAGCATTGCCCTGTTCTTTATAAGAACCTATTTGTTCCTTAGAGATTTGGATTACTGAAATGTGTCTAAACCGATCAGAATATACCTGGTAAACACTTGAAGAGCTATTTCTTGTAGGTCTAATTGCTTGTTCTTCAGAGAGTCAGTAATTACCTCATCCTGGTGATCAGTTCAGAAAATAGTAGTGCTCATCAAATACGTCTCAAGGAGACACCTCCCTATAATGAAAAGAATCAGTATAAAACTGCTTAAACAAAGTTTCTAATTCTGTTTATTTGAGATTACAAAATAAAAAGGTGTGGCACATTTTTTAATTCTCTAAATAGATCAGTTTTGGGGGGTAATGGTGATGGTAATGATGCTTTCTCCTCAAACAGGTATCATAAGAAAAAAGGGGAAGGGAAGAATGTTGGTCTGTTTTGACCCTCAAGGTCAAAATAAGAGTTTATAGATTCATACAGCTAGAGGTGGAAAGGGCCGCCTAGGTTATCTAGTCCAACACCCCCCCCCCCTCATTTTACAGATAAGGAAACGGAGACCTAGGGAGGGTAAGTAATTTGCCCAATGTCACAGATTTGGTGAATATTAAATAGGAATTTGTATTTGGTTTTCTCTTTCATTTTTTATTCTGAACTTTATAAATGCCAGATGAAATGAGTATTTCTGAATAACAGAAAAAAGAGGACTGTATATGAAACTCTGGAGCTTTATTAAGTATAGATTGCTTGTATTTTTAAGTATATATTTGCATATCTTAAAGTGCTGTATAAATGCTAGCTATATAATAAATACAACATATAACTTTCGAAGCTGTCCTGCATATCTGTGATTCCTTCTGTTCTTTTTTTAGGGGAAGTGAACCCTATCCCTAGTTCTCTTCTTATTCCTTTCTACCCCAAAAAAGTTAGGGGGCAAAGAAAAACCCCTTGTAACAAATATGCATAGTCCAGCACATCAGATTCCCACATTGGTCCTATCCATAAACGGATCCAGAAACAGGATTTGAAAATAGGTTCCCTGTCTTGAGATGCAACACTTTTCTTTTCTTTTCTTTTCTTTTTTTTTTTTTCAGGGCAGTGGGGGTTAAGTGACTTGCCCAGGGTCACACAGCTAGTAAGTGTCAAGTGTCTGAGGCCAGATTTTAACTCAGGTACTCCTGAATCCAGGGCCGGTGCTCTATCCACTGTGCCACCTAGCTGCCCCCATCACTTTTCTTTTTACCATGTGACCCTCCATCAAAGCAGCCCATGAAGGAATTTTGCCTTTCTGGAAGGAAAGATAGCTTAGGACAGAGGAAAATATGTTCTAATGAGAATGATGAGCAATACCACAGCTAGGCCAATACCTCAAAGAGAAATATCCATAGGTACAAAAATACTAATCATAGATCTATTTGTTATAGCAAAGAACTAGAAGCTAAGGAGGTACCCATTGACTGGGGAATGACTGAACAGATTATGATGTGATAATATAATGGATATTATTACCTGGAAGAAATGATGAAAGGGACTTTTTCAGAGAAACCTGGAAAGAGTTGTGTAAATTAAAAAATAAGGTAAATAGAACCAGGAAAGTAATTCATATAGTGATGACAGTGCTGTAAAGAAAGAAGTCTTTGAAACACTTAAGAATTTGATGAATGAAATGATCAACCATGACTCCAGTGAAGAAATATGCCACCCACCTCCTTACAGAGAAATGTTGATCTAAAGGTGCAGAAATGAGACATATTTTCAAGACATAACGAATGCGTGGATTTATTTTGATTTACTGTGCATATTTGTTACAAGAGTTTTTGTTTCTTACCTTCCTCAATAATGTCAAGAAAGAAAAGAATTATTGAAGCATTTTTAAAGTACACAGCTGTGAACAGAAGGAAATTCATAAGGAAACATAAGCAAAAAAGTTTTGAAAATAAAATACTAAATTTATTATATACTTAAAAGGGAAAAAACAAACTGCACATAATAGTTAGAATTTCACATACAATCCTCATTATTTGCTCTACTTTATATGTGGGAAACACTCATTTGGTATTTAAGTTCACAACGGTTTAATAAAGAATGTAGACAAAAGTAAAATTTAATTAAATTGCAATT
The DNA here is from genome assembly GCF_019393635.1 of Dromiciops gliroides. Lineage (NCBI taxonomy): Eukaryota > Metazoa > Chordata > Mammalia > Microbiotheria > Microbiotheriidae > Dromiciops > Dromiciops gliroides. The sequence continues at coordinate 616,349,875 of NC_057861.1, read as the reverse complement.
GTTTATTATTAGGTACCCCAAGAGTACCCAAGTATAATTTCAGTTCCTCTAATTCTTGCTCTTAAGAACATTGTCTTTGTCTCTTAGAAATTTCTGTTGTAATCATACCATTTTAAAAGACTTCATTTAAATATTTTGATATATATTTTTAATTTAAAACAATTCTATTTTGATAGGAAATCTTGGTTTTGGCTTGGTTTGTCTGGTTATCATGTGCTAATAAAATACCACCACCATCTGGTGGCACTTCCCTTAGTTGCAGAGATAGTACCAACGGAGAAACTAAACCATTGTGGTTTTTTTCTTTGAATATAATTTTTCTCTCCACATCCAACAGTTAGGGTTAAACTCTCTTGTCAGCAATATTACAAATCTTATTTACATTTTACAGACAGTGATTAAGGTACTTTATAGAAAGTGATCAAATAGTTAGTCAGTGTCACTCAGTAGGTAAAATAGGAATCAAGCCCAAGCTGGGTCGATTTCCTTAACAGTGAATAGTTACATAACTCCTTTTTCAAGGCTACAATTTCTCATTTATGCTGGTTCTAGACAATGACTCTGGACAGTGTTTAAATTCTTATTTAAAGGAAAAGAAGAGAGAACAAGCTGCCTTCGAAGTCCTGCTTTTAGAGATTTCCACGTTGGATTTATTACTCAGACATAGGTGAATTGAAACAGCATTCATTGCTGATAGGGAAGAAAACTATTTCTGTCTGACAAACTAAATAAATTGCTCAAGGATAATTCATGTGTACCAAAAGCTAAACCTATTATTTTCCAAAGAAGACCTGCCTTTTAAAAATTGTCTTCTGCAGTGCCTGTTAAGACTGACTGCTTAAACCAAGCACTTCTCACCTTCTCTCACTAGCTACTGTCAACAGGCAATCACAGCGTCATGAAACATATGTGAAAACCAGGTTTAGTACAAGAGAAATGAACATGCATGAGAAGCCAGTGGGCTTGAAGTTTTTACAGAAGTTTACACTTTTATAATAGCAGGACAAAGAGAGGAAGGGATACTAGGACAGGGCATGACATGGGAGGGGGAACTGAGCATCAAAGGTGTAGGACACCAAAACCATTCCCCACGGGGAGGAGCAGAGTGATGGCAAAAACCCTGTTCTTTTCCCTTGGGAACTGCTAAACTGTGAAGATCAGCAGGGCCCCTTATCTCAGAAGACTCCAGCTGCACAAGCAGTATCCCAACCTGGCACAGATGGCTGGCACCTGTCTTGCCTCCCAAGAAGGCACCAGGAATCCAGCTTGGGGTACAACAGCAAATGACGTCAGCTCTGGGGGAGCTTCATCCTGGCCACAATCAGGGCCTTCTGAATTCTCTGAGACCACTGTTTCTGAAAAATATGGCAATTCAAAAAGACAAGTTCAGGAAGTCCTCTAAACAGTACACATTCATCCCTATAGTGTTCGGGCTGTTACAGGGTGTCTCAAAGGTCTTAGTGCATTTTTAAGCCATTAAAGCTTGAAAGACACTAAGACTTTGGGGACATATTGTATTATGCCCCCTGAGACACTCCTTCAGTTAAGCACCAGAGCAGACGTTTACTTCTTTTCCTTATCCTTTCCTGTAGCTCAGATCTATTACTGTAGAACTCTCTCCGTGTAGGATATGAGTTCATCCTGTAGTTGATATAAGGTTCTAGTAACAGATTATGTGTTTCTGAGGTAGATTTGAAACCCTACATTTTATGAAGAAGTTAATTTGTCTTTTAAAAGTCATCTCAAGGGGCAGCTAGGTGGCGCAGTGGATAGAGCACCGGCCCTGGAGTCATGAGTACCTGAGTTCAAATCCAGCCTCAGACACTTAACACTTATTAGCTGTGTGACCCTGGGCAAGTCACTTAATCCCAATTGCCTCACTTAAAAAAAAAAAAAGTCATCTCAAGTGCAGTCTTGAGGCTGCATTCTTAACTTAGTTTTCCTTAAAACCAGCCCCAAAGTTGAAGTTTCCAGAACAAAGCAAATGCTTCCAGTGAGTAGGAATCTCAGAGAGTTGACCAGAGCACTGACACAGCTAGTTATGTTTCAGAGGAAGAATTTGAACCCAGGTCTCTCTGGCTCTAAGGCGACCTTTCTGTCTGTTGTGGCAGGCTCCTCATAAGCTACAAGGTATCCTAAAGGAATAAGAACTCAAACCCCTGCTATCACTTTTACCATCACCTCCCCTCAGGCCCATTGGGGGAGATTGCTCAGGACTCTGTGCCCAAGAGCCCTAGGAATAGTGGCCTCCATGCTTCCAACCTGGCTCTGTAAAACATTGTTCAGAGGAACAACCCTTCTGGAGAAAGAGCCCAGTATCCCCACTGCTGACTACTGCCACCTGTGGGAAGGTCAAGTAAAGAGCCCCCTTCTCTCCTCTCCCAGCCCCTCTTGGTCCCACTTCAAAAGAAGCCTTTATGCAAAGGAGTAACCCTTGTGGCTATGCAACCTGTAGATTCCATATAAAATTATAAGTGTTGTAGCTCCTTAGCAACCACAGCTCCTGAATATCCAGAAAAGAAAGTGCTCACCACCAAAGTCCTTGGAACTGAAAAATGCTTCAATGTCAGAAACAGATGCAGTTTATCAATGGCTAAATATAATGACTCCTTCCCCATCTCTCACCCATCTCTGTTTGACCTGTCTGGTGCATTTAATGGCATTCCAAATTGTAATATAATTGTTCCCCCCGCCTTTTTTGGTGAGATAATTGGGATTAAGTGACTTGCCCAGGGTCACACAGCTAGTAAGTGTCAAGTGTCTGAGGTCACATTTGAACTCAGGTCCTCCTGAATCCAGGGCTGGTACTCTATCCACTGCGCCACCTAACTGCCCCCTGTAATAGAATTTTGTGTATTTATCCCCCCCACCCCCCACTAAACTGTAAAATTCTTGAGAGGGGAAACTTTTTTCTTCATCTCTGTATCACCATCACCTAGCATGGTTGCATTACATCAAACGATGGTTTTTTTAATTTAATAGAAAAGTCTTTCCTCTCACTTCTCTACTCTGATATCTTCTCAACTCCCTCACCATCAAGAAGCTCTTTTCTGTAGAATAGAATAGGGATATCCTCTCTGCATGCAATTGTAACATTTTACAGCTAGCCTCACAGTGTCTAATAATTCTTGAACATGAGATTTTCCTTTAAAGGCTGGACCTTTTCCTTTTGAATAATATAAATAGAACACAGGAGAAACAATTAGATGTTCCTAGAAGAGTATGGTTTTCTCATATGCAGAAAACACTTTTTGTATCATTTTTGTGTTTTTTGTGGGGTTTTGTAGGGTTTTTTGTGGGGCAGTGAGGGTTAAGTGACTTGCCCAGGGTCACACAGCTAGTAAGTGTCAATTGTCTGAGGTCAGATTTGAACTCAGGTCTTTCTGAATCCAGGGCCAGTGCTTTATCTACTACACCACCTAGCTGCCCCCTATCATTTTTGCTATTTAATAGAAGAATGCTTTCATTAACCCTATAAATTGATTAATTCCATCACCTGCAACTGAAAAGTCTGGTCAATTTGGTAGCCATGACTTTTTTTTCTTTGCAGAAATACGTAGCTAAGAACCAGAAGCATTGTTTTCACCATACACACTTTTTGACACTATCATAACTTGCCATGTTCTTATAAATAAATAACATTTGGATGGAATTTCACCATGAAAAGCATAAGTATATTTTTTGTGTGGGGGGGGCAATGGAGGTTAAGTGACTTGCCCAGGGTCACACAGCTAGTAAGTGTCAAGTGTCTGAGGCTGGATTTGAACTCAGGTACTCCTGAATCCAGGGCCGGTGCTTTATCCACTGTGCCACCTAGCCGCCCCCAAGCATAAGTATTTTAATATAAATTTAAGATTTTAGATAGTTTCTTTATAAAGTCATACAAGGGACAGCTAGGTGGTGCAGTGGATAAGGCACTGGCTCTGGATTCAGGAGGACCTAAGTTCAAATGTGACATCAGACACTTGACACTTACTAGCTGTGTGACTCTGGGCAAGTTACTTAACCCTCATTGCCCTGCCCCAAAAAATAAAAATAAAAAATAAAGTCATGCAGTAAAAATGTTTAGTTGGGTAGTTGTAGACAAGGTTTAGAAACAAATATATTATCTTCTTTCTTCTAGGAGTTCTTTACTCATTGGGAACTTTGGGAAATACCCGTCCATTTTCCAAACCTTTCAGGTCTTTGATATTCCATAAATTAATCTGCATGGTGTGAAACTCTTGAGCCTGGCTTTGTGTCCTTTTAAGGCAGCATTCTTTATATACTATTCTTTCTGTATATTATTTGGTTCAGGCTATTATGAAAGCAATGAAAATCTGTTAGGACATGTTACTCTGGAATGTTGCAGACTACAGGATACCTGCCAGTAGGTTCTAGAAATCCTTTTAATAAACCTACCGAAGAATATTGATTCATTTCTCTTGTTCAGTACTTTAATTAACTACCTATTTTCTGTCATAAGCTTTCACTTTTTTTGTGCTCTTCAGTTATTCCGGTTGTAGCAGAGAGGGTGCTGGTGGTATTTACTATTGTTCTTTAACACATTTTAATTTTTAAGTAGTGAATACTTGAAACCAAGATCCTGAATCTGGGAATTAGGCTGATGTCCAGTAAATTTGTTTTTAAATTTTCATTGTTATTGCCTTCTGGCCATTGTCAGCAAGTAATGGTATGGGTTCCTACAATGTTTTGTTACTTTGATTGTTGTTGTTGTTCAGTTGTTTCAGTCATGCCTGACTCTTATCTGGGGATTTCTTGGCAAATATACTGGAGTGATTTGCCATTTCTTTCACCAGCTCATTTTACAGATGAGGAAATTGAGGCAAACAGTATAAAGTGACTTGCCCAGGGTCATATAGCTAGTAAGCGCCCAACACTGGATATTTTTTTTCCCAACACTGGATTTTTAATTCAAGTCTTCTTGACTCTAGGCCCAGAACTCTATCAACAGCTCTACCTGCTTACCCCTTGTTTTTGGTGCATACGTGGTATATACTTTTTTGTGTATAAGAATTAAGGTCCTTTGTGACATAAATAAGCACACTAATTCAAAATAGTAATTAATTGATTTTATAGGTTTATCTATTTGCTAAAATGTATCTCTGAAAGAATGATTCCTCCTTATTGGTTCCTTTCTATTTAAACTCCATGGTTAAGAATAATATTGAAATCATGGTTTAGAAGTAGGTTTTTTAGAGCCAGTTTCTGCATGGTGTGAAGCTCTTGATTGGCAGCATTCCTCATATGCTGCTTTTTCTGTACATTATTTGGTCCCAGCTATGCTCAAAGCCATGAAAATCTGCTGGTAAATGCCTTCCCCTTTTATATTACCTTGCTCAACTGTGTGTGTGTGTGTGTGTGTGTGTGTGTGTGTGTGTGTGTGTGTGTGTGTGTGTACACATGTGTGTATGCATGTATTCCATGGACAGTCACAGTGCCTGGTACGTGGTAAATGCTTAATAAATTACTTGCTGACTGAATTCAGACATTTGATTTGCTTCTTTTCAGATCCTGGAATCCCTATGGATTGTGATGAGTCGCAATGTGAGCCTGCTTTTTACCACAGTTACAACACTAGTGACTATTCTTTTCTACAGTGGGACGGCCCTCCTCAATTTTGTGCTATCTTTGGTATGTATGTTCCCAACACCTCCTTTATCAGCCTGCACTACTCTTCTTATGCACCTTCTTTTTCTTTCTAAACACATCTGTTTATTTTTTAGAAGAGGCTTTCTTTTCATTTTCTCTACTTCTTCACCTAACTAAAATCTAAAAAGGAAGAAGCCATCAATTTTTAGTTCAGTTTTAGTATGAAAGATTAAACTGCAGATTTAAACAAAGGTTTGCCATTCAAAATTTCTTTTGAAGTCTATTATCTGCTGGAATTTTTCAGGATATTATCCAAATATTTAGAAATCTCTGAATTTTAAAAAATACTGTGGAACTAATTAATTAGTAAAACTTATTATTATTATTATTATTATTATCATTATCCCTATTTACGTACTTTTGCATTATGGCTTTATCAGATTGTACAAGTACTGAGTGGGCCAAAAGTGTGTAGTTAGTAATAGCAAGTACAGCAAACAAAGTCCTTATATGTACAAACTAAGGAAAGGAAAATGACTCTGGCACCTGGCCACTCCTGTGTCCACTGTGTAGGTGGGAAAGTGCTGAAAGGTCTAGGTTGGGATCATGGAGACAAAGGCAATGAGCTGGCAGCGGCTGGTGACACTTGCTGGCCAATTTAGGAAAAAAAATCTATATTTACTGCTAGTCTAAACCATGGAATGGCTCAGAGTGATCTAGTTAATATTCCTAGGAGTCAGAGAAAAAGAGAGTATTCTAAAAGGTCTGAGTGGGTAAAGAGGCCAAGTTAGTTGAGGATACTCAGAAATGTCGTGTTTGAGATTATACCAGGATTCAACACATTGTTAGGGGTGTCAGAGCCAGAATAAAAAAGATGCATAGCTGGGGTAATTTATAAGCCTCAATCTGAAAATTGGTCAGGCAGGGCTTAGGACCTACCCATGAAATTTCCTCAGCAAAAAACAGTTTCCTCTGCCTTTCTTTCCTCTCATCTTTTTTTGTTTTCTTCATCCATTTTGTTTTAACAATAGTATTCCTAGCTTGACTTAAGATGACAGATTTCCTAACAACCTCACCCTACCCTGACAACCATAGTACTTTCCTTACAAAAACAGAAAGTAATGCTACCTGATATAACTGTAAGTGTGTTTTAACATCAGTTTGGATCATTCTAGATGTTCCTGGAGAACCAGTAGTTAAACATTCCTCCCTCTTCACAGTAGGAGTTTTGAACAAAATGTATATTTTGTCAGAATCTGTCACTTAATCAGATATTTTTGCTTTTTTTTCTATTTAAAGACATTTTATTGATGTCATCTGTTTTTATGTCACAGTCATTAAAAAAGATCCAATCCTGTTCTGAACCCCTCCCCCCTCTAGACTGAATCGTCCCTTATAAATAAGGAAATAACCTAATTAATTTGTTTTTCTTGGTTTCATGAGATAGATTTAATCTGGTGAGGGAAGAATCGTTCCCCAAAATGACCATGATATAAGGAAAAAGGCATCAATTAAAATGTTTTGAAATTTTGGTCATCCTATTTGATCTGAAGTCTGTCATCATTTAGTGTTGTCTTTGTGTGTATTATTTAAGGGTGTAAGAATTTGTTGTGATTTGGGGACCCCATCTTTGGCTAAAATTAGAAAGCCTCAGACACGCCCCAGCTCCCTCCACCCAGAAGGGGTATACACATAAAACCTGAGCCCCGCATGGCTCCCTGTGCCAAGCAGGGATACACAAGGAAGCCCCATGCCCCAGCCAGCTTTGGGTGCCACCCCTAGGAGTGCCAACGAATTAGCTTGGGGTGTGTGGGTGGTTGGCCCGGGTTTCCTGTGAGAGAAGGGTTTTTTTTATTCTGGGGGGGTAGAGAAGAGGGAGGGAGGAGACAAGAGGAGATGAAGGGGAGGAGATGAGAAGAAGAGAGGGAAAGAAGAGTTCATGGTGACAGGCGAGAGAATTAAACGTGGACATGCAGGGGGATAGAGAGTTGAACATGAGGCAGCTGAGTTGGGTGGGCGAGTTTACAGGTCATACTTCCTGCTTGTTTTTGTCAATAGACGCTGTTCTTTTTTTGTTTTTCTGAAAGGAGGCTTTTTAATCTCATTTGTTATCAGTCTGGGAGAAATGGTTGGGGTGGGGGGCAGTGTGGAAAAGAGGAGGCTCAGGACCTAGAGGTCCCCCATTGTTTTCTAAGTCCCAATATTGCAGCTAGCCTCCCAATTAACTCTTCCCATATTAAATTTGGCCCTTACAAGGGATTGTCTATTTGCTCTCGGTTCTGCTTTCTTCATTCTGCATCAGGTTATTATACAGGTTTTCCCAATGTGTCTATAAGTTCCTTATGCTTAGTTTTTTTAAGTCAGAATTTATCCTCTGTTATATTCATGATTCACATACCATCGTTTCAGCTACTCCCCAGTCATTCAGTATACTACTTTGTTGTCAGTTTGCTACGAATATTTGGGATGTGTGGGTCCTTTTCTTTTTTCATTGACCTCCTTGGGAAGTATGCCTAGTAGTGGAGTCACTGGGTCAAAGGATAGAAAGAGTTTAGTAATTTTCCTTTTATGATTCTAAATGGTTTTCTAGAATAATTAGATTGGCTTCATCAACAGTATATTATTGTGCCTCTCTTCCTATAGCCCCTCCAAAATTGACAGTTTCCATCTTTGCCAATTTGATGGGAATGTGATATGATGTTCATAATTGTCTTATTTCATAGAATCACAAAATTTGAGATTTGGAAAGGACTTTGTATTTTTTTCCTTTAATAGCTTTGAAAGAAAAGGGGAGTTCATTAGGGTGCTTAATCATCAAAAATCTTTTGAAACATAAAATTTTAAATGGCTTTTACATCATAGACATTTCCAGATTCCCTTAAATAGTGTTTGTTTTCATGTTATTATTTTCATAGTGTTTTCATAAATTCTAATTTGTTTTACAGGTGATTTTCTTGACCACGCTGTTTTATTTATTAAGTTCCAGTGATGAATATTATAAACCAGTGAAGTGGGTAATTAGTTTGACACCACTGTCTCAGCCAGGCCCTTCATCTAACATAGTTGGTCAATCTGTGGAAGAAGCCATAAGGTAGGAAGGCAGTGTCTGCTTTCTCATCACAAAACTGTTTAATCATTTGAAACCCATTTTCTTTTATTTTTGTCTCCTTGTTAATAATCTTGTATTGAGAGTCCCAAAAGGGCAGTTATATGTATAAATATGCTACATTTATAAAATCATTCACTGAACAGAGCACATGAGACATGCAAACTTTAATGGAAAAAAAGGTGGCACAATTCATTTTTCTTTTAGGTCTGTTTTAATTAGTCAAGGAATTAGCTGCTTCTGCCATTAATATTGAAAAATGGGGAGCATTGTATGTATTAGAAGATCATTATATTTTTCTAACTAGAAAATAAAAATACATTTCCAGGAAACAAATAGCACCATAATAAGAGGAAGCCCATTGTTTAACCATTCGTGAGGTAAGAATTAAGTACCTACTATGTACAAGAATATGCCCTAGTTTCTTGAGGTACAGAGACAAAAATGGAAAGTATGCCCTGCTTTCATGGAACTTGGGGGGTGTAAATGGGTCATCTAGTATATTCTTTTGTATTAAGTTCTCATAGACAAATGAGAATCTACCCTGTCTATGAAGAGCTACCAAAAAGAAAGCACCATAACATTCTTTAATAACCCATTTCATGGAATTTCAGAGTTGGAAGGCACTTCAAGAATCCTTAATGTAATATTCCCAATGAGTGGTCATCCATCCTTCCTTAGAAGATCACTGAAAAAGAGGAATTCATGACTTCCTGTGGCTTTCAAGTAGCTCTAACCTTAAGGAAGTATTTCTTTATATTAAACTTATATTCTTCTTTTTGCTGCTTCCACCCCTTTCTTCTCTGTGCCTTCTAAAGCCAAGCAAAGCAAGTTTGGCTTCTCTTCCAAATCTCCAACTATTTGAAAACTACCATTAAGACTTTTCTCAAGTCTTTTCTTCTCTATGATTTTCTTCCTCTTAAGACTTTTCTTCTCTATCATAAAGATCTGCAGTGCCTCCATACATCATGGTCTCCTTCACTATCCTGGTTCTCCTCTTTTGGATGCTCTTCAATTTGTAATATTATTCCTAAAATGCAGCTTCTACAACTGAACACCTCATCATGGATATGATGCCTTTCTTAAAACATAATCAGATTGCATTAACTTTTTTGGCTGCCACATTAACATTTTTGACACATGAAGTTCATTAAAATTTTCAGATATTTTTATTTTATTTATTTATTTTTAGTGGTGCAATGAAGGTTAAGTGACTTACCCATGGTCACATAGCTAGTAAGTGTCACGTGTCTGAGGCCGGATTTGAACTTAGGTCCTCCTGAATCCAGGGCCAGTGCTTTATCTACTGCACCACCTAGCTGCCCCCCAGATATTTTGTTGTTGTTGTTGTTGTTTTGGTTTTTTTTAGTGAGGCAATTGGGGTTAAGTGACTTGCCCAGAGTCACACAGCTAGTAAATGGTAAGTGTCTGAGGCCGGAAATATGCCAGCTTTTTTTCTTTTTTTTAGGCAATTGGGGTTAAGTGACTTACCTAGGGTCACACAGCTAGTAAGTGTTAAGTGTCAGAGGTCAGATTTGAACTCAGGTCCTCCTGACTTCAGGGTCAGTGCTCTATCCACTGCGCCACCTAGCTGCCCCCCCAGGTATTTTTAACATGATTTGTTTGAACCCAGGTATTTAAAGAAATTTACATTTATCTGTCTTCAATTTTACCAGATTCATCCCTGTGTTCTAAGCTCTCAGTATTTTCGATCCTCATTCTGTCATCCTCCATATTCCATGTGCTCTGCATATTTAATAAATATGCCATTAATGCTTATCCAAACCATTGATTTTGAAAAAGTTGATTAGTACAGAGGCAAGGACACTTCTTTACAGACTTTCTCCCAAACTGACTACCCATTTGTGACTACTGAACAGTCACCCATTCATGACTATTGTTTTTAGTCTGGTCATTCAATCAGCTCTGAACTTATCAACCTGTACTTTTTGTCTCACTTTCATCTGTCTTGTCTGTGGGGAAAACACAAAAGACTGTCAAATAGGAAATAAGTGTATTAAAACACAAAAGGTCAATAAAAATTAATTTTAAAATAATGCATTGTAGAATTTTGACTCTAATGGAAGACAAGCTCCCTAGCAAATAGTTTATACAATAGATTCTCATTTTTAAAAATCAGGACATTGTGTTATTACTCTCTTACTTTGAGAAACGTCTTCCTAATATCTAAATCTCTCTTGATATAGTAGTCTCTTCTATTTTTGTATTTATAGGAAAAGAAGAGATAGCCCACATCTTCTATATAATGTTGATTATTGAGTCACCCCTCAGAGTTTTCTTCAACTTAAATAACCTCAATTGTTTTAACTCTTTAGTTATATTTTTCAGTTCTTTGGTTAGCTCTTTTTGTTCTCCTTAAGCCCTCTCTTATTTTTCCACATCCCTCTTAAGTTATGGGAACACAGAACTGGACCTTGGTATTTGCAGTGAGTTTTTTTATCACACCATAATAGGCATCATTACCTTGTCAAACGCTCAAGTTTGCTTTTTTAAAAAATACAGTAACAAATTGATTGGCTTAGTTTCAGTTAAAACTCATAGGTTGTTTTTAGTTATGCCCAAACAAACAACCATCTAGCATTTTTATTATGTTTATCTTTGATCATCGATTTCACTTAAGGTAATTTAAATTCATATTTTATTCTTCAATGAAGAGGCTACCTCTTAGTATGATGTCATCTGAGGACATAATGGTCATGATTTATCTATTGGCATCAATAACAAATAATTTATTGAGCACTTTTGTATAACATACTCTGCCCTCAAGGAACAGAGAGGGATATGGGAGATAGGTAGAAAAGAGAAATAACAATATGAAATAGATGATACTAAATACCAAGTGAGTAATATACTTAGTAAGTACTGTTGGGGTTCAAAGAAGAGAGACACTGGACTTTTAGTGTGGTTAAGGAATGCTTCATGCAGAGACTAGGACTTGTGTTAGACCTTGGAGAAAAGGTAGGACTTAGATAAGCAAAGAGGACAAGAGATCCTTTCAAAGTGAAGGAGCACCATGAACAAAGGCATGGAACTGTGGGAATGCATGACATGTCTGGGGAACAGTGAATAGGCCTGTTTGCCTAAGAAGCAGCTTCATGTAGGGAAATAGGCCACGTTGAAGAGACAGGTAGAGGACATACATTTTATAGAAAGATTCAAATATCAGGCTAAGTACAGTAGACCATTCTATACTGGGGGGGGGGGAGTGAGGAGGTGGGGGGCCAGGGCTTGAAAGCTTGTATTTGTGTGTGATTAAACTACAGTGGGGTTGGGTGCTTAAGTTTGTTCTGGTCATCATGAGGAGTACAGGATGAAGAGACAGAGTTCTTGCTTTCAAAGAATTTGCGATTTAGGATGAAAGATGAGATTACACAATGGTTGTAATACAAGACAATCTCAAGGTTCATTAATAAAGATATAGGGGCGGCTAGGTGGCGCAGTGGATAAAGCACCAGCCCTGGATTCAGGAGTACCTGAGTTCAAATCCGGCCTCAGACACTTGACACTTACTAGCTGTGTGACCCTGGGCAAATCAATTAATCCCCACTGCCCCGCAAAAAAATAAATAAATAAATAAATAAATAATAAAGATATAAACACAATGTTGTGAAAGAGAGGACATCTCTTAGGGTAAATAGAGGTCAGGAAAGGCTTCATAAATGGACCAGTAGGAGTTAGACAGGTAGAGCTGGAGGGTTAAAGCCATTCTTGAAAATTTTTGTGAAAGAGGAATATTTTAAAAGTAGCTGAAAGTGTAGTTATGATCTCCCCCGGCTCTGCCCTCTTATTAATTACCATATCCCACAAGAGATGAGGCAAAAGGACTGGTTGGAAATGTGCAGGGTTACCAAAGTGTTGTATAAAATACAGAAAGAAAAAGGCATCTCATTTCTTCACCAGACTTTGTGGCAACCTTTAGGACAGCTTTACAAGCTCATGACAGCTAATTCCCAGACTGAATGGAACAAAAAGGTCACACTGCTATCAGACCTGCCCAGCAATTGCACATCTCCAGCATCTTTCTGTAATAAGAGTTTATGCGTGACGTGATGAGCCATTAGGTGACAGAGACTGTATCACAAAAATCTTCTATCTGGCACATTTCACAAATATATATTAAACAACTAAAGTATATGCAATTACTTTGGCTCTCCACTAGGATATCTTTATTATAGGTTTTGAATTAGTGATTTGACCATGATTTTCCTTCACAATGTATGGGGGAGGACAAGTTGATATAAATGTTTCTTCTTCAATTGCCTAGTGTGAGGTCTCAAGGTTGACAGAGCCAAACTTCAATAGAACTTTTTTCAGTTCCTTGCTTACATCATAACTGATCCTTGGCAAATCCTCCTTTTGTGTTGTTATTCTGCTCAAGTAAATCTTTTATATGTTGTCACTATTTTTGTTAATCCTGTCAGGAGATGAAGTTGAAAGACTCTTTAGCCCATATACTTAAGTTTGGCATCCCTACCCCCCCACAGCCAGAGAGATGCCCAAAATAGAGAGAAGAAGCTAACCTTGGGTTGATACTTTGCTGTAGTCTGGGTTGATTTTGTACATTTCCATAACAAAAAACTTTATGAGCTTCACAAATAATTTTAGTGAAATGTTTCCTCTATTCATTAAACTGTTGTTACATTCCATAGTTGGGGGAAAATATATGTTTTAGTGAATGAGTTTCTTGTACACTATTAATAATACCAGTTATCTCTGTGCTGTTTTTTCTTTGTTGTATGATTTGACATGAGGGAAAAAAAGAAGGAAAATTATCACCAGGTGACCACCCTGCTTATTAAGAATCTGCCTTTCCACACTTTTGTTGCCAAGTTAGTAAGGAAGTCCATTTCAAGAGAAATCTAATTCTCCTTCATGGAAGTTTGCATGGTACTTTAAGTTGGGGAAGATGGACTATTGAAATAAGACTTTAAACACGTCATGTAGATAATTACCATTTTAATTTCTGCAATATATTGTTTGGCTTATATAATATCATATGTGCATAATCAGTTATTAATTTTAATGTTTCAGTAAAGTGGAAAAATTTGAACTATTTGTAACCCAATACTAATTTAAGTGAAATGAATTATTATTGGGAATTAATTGCATGACCAGACATTAAAAGCTTCCCCCTACCTTAGGCTTTCCATTCTGAAATGCATAGTTATTTTATATACTCACTAATCTCATTGAATCTTAATTTATTCTAATTTTTTAATTGGTAGTTTGCTGAATGATTGAAAATGAGATTCGAATTTGAGTTCATGGATCTCACTGAGTTAGTGGCATGCACATCTTTCCCTGTGCCATTTTCCTTTCCCCTGGAAGCATGTCATTCTCCTAAATGTGCATACCATACCCTTCTTCCCTGATGTTCTCATTCTGCTTGCTCTAGTGGAGATATTGCACATTACTAAGTTGCATGTTGTCACGGCCTTAGTGCAATTTAGTATGTGTGATATTTTCACATGAGTGCATGCACACGGGTATGGCTGTGGCTTAAAATTACTGTAGCTTTTGGTTTTTTGTGGAGGAGGAATTTCCTTATGTGAACCAAATTAAAGCATTGTGTAATATCCTGGCTAATATTTATACTGTACCTTTTGGAGCTTACCAGAAATACATATTACATAATATAAATATTATTGTTAAGACAACATTTTTACTTGAGAAATTGTTTGGGTTTTTTTTTCATTTGTGGGTAACTCAGAGTGCTTAGGTTTTATTATACATTTAGGATTGTTATTCAGGAAATAAGGTTTTTGCTTTCTGTTCAGACCAAATAAAACTTTAATTAAAGAAAAAACTCAGGAAATTTATTATCTACTAAGTAAAGTTTGTATAAATTGAAATGTAAACAACAGGTGTAAAGCAGCAAGGAAATATGCACCAATTCGTTGGAACAAGTACCTCTTCTAACAGAGATAGAATAGTAGAATATAGGAAGATTAATGAAGTAAAATTATTTTTAAATAATCAGACCAGTAAATATAATAGTTTCTTAACCACTTGATTAAAGACAGTGCTAAGAAGAACTTTAGACTATCAAAATATAAGAAAATGTTAGCATGTTTTCTAAAGAAAATAAATTTGTCATCTCATTACTCATTGTTTTTGAGTTTCATGATCCCATTAATGTGGGTAGTCCCTCCAACAATTTAGATCACAACCCATCTACATTTTATTATCTTGTGCCCTCCTTTAAATTCACTGTAGAAGATTTGCCTAGTGTACTAAGAGCCTTCCTTTAGGTTTTTTTAACTTTCCATGAATACATGTGCAGTACTTGGCTTTCCCATCAGCCTTTTCTGACACTTCATTTCCTGAATGATATCTTTGACACTCCTTGCTAGGAATTCATGATTGCAAATGTGCCACAACAGGAAGGCATCACTAGGAATGGTGGGATGTCATGGGGAAAATAGACTTAAGTTTAACATACATATAGTAGAACTTTCTAACAAAGTTATCAGCAAATGAAATGGACTGCCTCATGAAGTATTAAGTTTCCTATTACAAGGAGACAAATTTTGATTCAGTATAAGAATTATCCAACTCTTAAAGAATATCTCACCTGCTGGAAGCCTTTCCTGATGTGTCCTCCTTCATCTCCCTGGTGCTGCTAGTGCCTTCCCCTCTGAGATTGTCTTCCATCCCCTCTGTATTGAACTAGTACATAAAAAGCTATAGACATGTGGTCTCCCCCATTACAATGTGAGCTTCTTAAGGACAGGGACTGACTGATATTGCTTTTCTTTGTATCCTTGGCACTTAGCACAATGCTTAGTACATAGTAAGTGCTTAATAGATGCCCTTTTTTGCCTGACAGCCCAGCAGTGCATTCAGAGTAGGAAAGCGTGAAGGAAAGAAGCATTGTGTAAGTTGTCACCATGTGCCTAGCACTGGAGATACAAATACAAGCAAAAAGAAAAATAGCCCCTACCCGAAACAGGCTTACATTCAAATGGAAGAAGACAACACCGAAAAAGGAGCTTAAAAGGAGGGGGAGGGCTTGGTTTTGAAGTCCAGAGGAAGTCTAGAACTGGGGAGGGAGAAGAATAAGGTCAGGCTGGCTGGGGCCCCTTCCCAAAATGGGTGCTCCAGGAAGCATTCACTAGTGGGAGAGAGTGAGGCAGGCCTTACCCAAGAATATTCCATGGTGAGGGCTCTGAGGGGGGCAAGTTTATCCAAGGTTCAGGAAGTTCCAGGATGAACTAGTGGTGGAGGAAACATGGTTTGGAAGTAAGGAATAGTGCTGGGAGGAGAATGTAAAGAGCCATCTAGACAGAAAATTCAGCGTTCCTCTGTGAGATACAATGTTCCCCATCACAGTGTTCAAGCAATGATTTGCTAATCATTTTTGGCTTTGTTTTTGGTTTTGCAGGGTAATGAGGGTTAAGTGACTTGCCCAGGGTCACACAGCTAGTAAGTGTCAAGTATCTGAGGCAGGATTAGAACTCAGGTCCTCCTGAATCCAAGGCCAGTGCTTTATCCACTGCACCACCTAACTGCCCTTGCTAATCATTTTTTTTTTTTTTTTTTTTTTTTTTTTTTTTTTTAGGCAATGGGGGTTAAGTGACTTGCCCATGGTCACACAGCTAGTAAGTGTCAAGTGTCTGAGGCCGGATTTGAACTCAGGTACTCCTGAATCCTGGGCCGGTGCTTTAACCACTGCGCCATCTAGCTGCCCCCTTGCTAATCATTTTTAAGGAAATTTTAAAGAGAATTCTTTGGGTAGTTTTTTGATACTGATGAGTATTTTCTTTGTTTTACTGATCTCTCTCACTTTAGGTCCTAAATCGAGACTTTATTCCCAAACCAGACCACCCCATGCTATGTTTTAGGGTGGAGTTCTTAAAGACTTTCCCCATTACAATCCATCTTCCACTCAGCTACTAAAGTGATCTTCCGAAAGTTTAGGCTGACCATGTCACACCCTACTCAGTAAATGCCAGTGGCTCCCTATTACATCCAGAATCAAATCTAAGAACCTCTGTTTAGAATTTAAAGCCTTTCATAATGTGACCTTTTTCTTCCTTTGGAGTCTTACATTTTACTCTTCTACCTATTCTACAATCCAGTTACACTAGCTTTCTAACTGTTCCTTCCACACAAAAATCCATCTCCCAACTCCATGGCTTTTCATTGGCTGTACCTCACACCTGGAATGTTCTCCTTCTCCACTTCTACTTCCCATCTTCCCTGGTTTCCTTCAAAACTCAGTTCATATCCCACCTTTAGCAAGGGGCCTTTCCTGGTCCCCTCTCATACCCTATGAGATTAGCTTTCATCTACTCTATAATCTTACACATATTTAGTTGTTTGCATGTTATCTCCCCATTAAAATGTGAACTCCTTGAGGGTAGTGACCATGTTTTTGCCTTTCCTTGTATCCCTAGCACTTAGCAAATTGCCTGGTACATAGTAAGTGCTTAATAAATGCTTATTGACTGACTGATTTCAGTTAATCTACTAAATTTATGAGCAGACTTTGCCTTTTCTATATTCTTTTTTTCTCCACATGATTTTTAGACCTGGCAGACAATTACTTATTGCTTTGTAACCTTAATTCAGTTGAAGTTAGATAATAAAAGGAAGAGATGTTTTAAGTATCGTTCACCTTTTTGCTTGCTATGGGTAATATTGCAGATGGGATCCCTTAGATTCATCTGTGTCACCAGCATCAAGTTACCCACATAAAAATAATTTATTATAGTTTTGGCAATAAAATATCTGCTGGGATGAAAACAAGGTGAGTGAATTATTTAAGTAAATAAGCAACATATTTACTTAATTGGTGATTCATTGTCATTACATCATGGACTATCAGAACTGGAAGAGACCTCATAACAGAAAATCATCTAAAAATATAGAACATAGAAAAAATTAAGAGCAATCTGAATTTTATAAATAAGGAAGCCCAAAGAGCTATGGGAAATGACTTTCTTATGGCCATCTATTTAGCAGGTAATTAATGATAAAGCTAAAATTAGAAACTATGTTATCCCTTCACTGGTTCTTCAGGTCAACTTTTGATTATCCATGTTCATGTTAGAGTACAAAATTACAAACTGTAGAAAACAGAAGAATCCAAAAGTCAAAGGTAACCCAGGTGGTCCTTTTAAGGTAGAAGATTCTAGGAAGACTATAAAGCCTCCTATAGAGAACCAGTTACTGCCAGCTTCTGTTCAGTCCTTTCCTTTAATTTTGTTTTCCATTTCATCATAATAACATGACCTAGACTGTAAGAAAACCTTATGTGAAATTAATAATGACCCATGGACATTCAAAAGGGTAGGTCTTTATGTCTGAGGTCATCTAAGTTTAAGAGCTGACCTCACTATGAGGTAAAGAAGCCAAAAAGTAAGGTAAGAGACAAATTGCAGCAACAGTCTAATAAACATGGATCATTTGGACTTTAGAAAATGGTATCGAGTATTTGGGTAACAATGAGAGTCATCAACCTTTGGCACATGAAAAAAGGAATAATTAAGACTTTCAGTTTTGGAATAAGGTGTCCAGAAACTCGATGTCTAGAAAATCCATTTTATTACATAGAATACAGAAGTTCTTCAATTAAAAGGGGTTATTTTATTTTTCATAGTAATGTGTTTTAATACTCATTAACAATAAGAGTGTTAACCCCAATTTTAATTTTATTTTCCAAGTTATAATGTGACAGTGATTTTATCTCCTGCGTTTTCTTTTTGGTCATTTTAGAGGTGTGTTTGATGCTTCCCTGAAAATGGCTGGGTTCTATGGATTGTATACTTGGTTGACTCACACCATATTTGGAATCAATATTGTCTTCATTCCATCAGGTAACCAACATGCCATAAACTCAATTGTATTGTTTTTAAAGATATTTAGAGCATTTTATAGAATATTGTTACTTTGGTAGGGGCATGTATTATTCCCCAGGTTTGAAGTATTACTTTTTTTTTCTAATTCTAGCTGAGAAGTCTTTGGAGAATTGGACTCAGAATATGTTTTGGCATATATTTTAAAACATTTGTAGTGATTGTCTAACAGCAAATGTTTTTGTAGCCTTGTGATTATGTCCTATAGAATGTTGTTGTTATTGTTATTATTGTTACTTTCTGGGGCTAAGACTCATTATTCCTCTACTGCTACCTGAGCTACCTACACATCTTTTCTGAGTTCCAAGCAATTCCTGGAACCATCTAGCACTCTCTTTATAATTGAACTCTTTTGGGGTTCATCCTACGTGTTATAAAGTTAGAGAAAAAGAAAAAAGATTAAAGAGGTAGGAGACTCAATCAGCAAGCATTTATTAAGCACTCACTATGTGCTAAGTGTTGGGGATATAAAGACAAAAATAAAACATTCCTTATACCAAGGAACTTACATTCTATTGGGGAAAATAGCGTGTGTACACATAAATACATAGGAGGTCATTTGGTGGGGCAAGTGAAGCATAAGCAGTTGAGGGAATCAAGAAAAGCCTCATATAGGAGGTGGCACTTGAACTGAGTTCAAAGGAAACTAAGTATTTTAGGATGTAAAGGGGAAAGTACCATTCATATATGGGGGGACAGACTGCAAATGAATGGGGAACAGGATATCATGTCATATGTCAAGTAGGCCAATCTGACTGACCCATTAGGGTGCAATGGGGATAAATATGTAATATTCCTGGAAAAGCCAGAGCCAGATTGCAAAAGACTTATTTTTTAGGAAAATAAATTTTTATTGATGTCTTTTTTGATATTACCATAGTTTCCTTCATACCCCTCCCTTTAGCCTCCCAGAGATCCATTCTCTATAACAAATATTTTTTAAAACACAAAAAGAAAAAGGGGGGAGGAATCATAACAGCAATACATTGAAAAAGTCTGAGAATATATACAATATACAACATTTGGGAACCTCCCAACTATGCAAAGGGGTGGGGTTGGAGTATCTTCTCATATGTCTTATTTAGAGCCATGCTTGTTATTGATAATTTTGCAACATTTACGTAAGTCTTTCCATGCTATGCAGAGGAGTTTGTATTTTATTCTAGAGATAAGAGAAGGCCATTGGAGTTTGTTTAAACATGGGAGTGACACAGCCAAACTTGGACTTTAGAAACATCACCTCAGTTCATCAGACTGTATTATGGAGGGGAAGGATTTGAGGCTGAGATCCTAGTTAAGAGGCTCTTGCAAAGGCCCAAGCTAGGCTGACAACCTTGAAAGTAGAGAAAAGGACTAATGTAAGAGATGCTGTAGGTTTGGGAAATGAGTGAATATTTGGCATGAAGGGAGAATTGGGGATCCAGAATGACTCCACCATTGTGAAACTAGATAACTAGAAGGATGGTAGTGCTTTTGACATAAATAAGGAAGTTCGGAAGAGATATGGGTTGGGGGAGGAGGGCAGATGAGTTTATTTTGGGGTATATTAAATTTGAAGTGCATATAGGACATCAAGTTGGAAATGTCCAGTGGTCATCTGGTGATATGAGAAACTAGAGTTCAGGAGAGAGGTTACAGTTGTGTGTATATGCATACATGCATTTGAGAGTCATCTGGAAGACAGAGCCTTGGGACTGCATGCAAGCACATGCGTGCACGCGCACGCGCGTGCAAGCATACACACACACACACACACAGAGGGAGTGGAAGAGCAGCCAGATAGTCAGGAAGAGAACCACAAGAGATCATCTTGAAAACATAGAGAGAGAGTACCAGGAGATGAATCAGCTCACTAGTGTCAAGGGCTTCATGCAAAAAAGTCAAGAAAAATGAAGACTGAGAAAAGGCAACTGAGATCGTTGGTCACGTCGGAAAAAGAAGTGTAAGGTGATAAGAGTCATGAAGTCAGAAAGTAGATTATAAGAAGTTTAGAAAGGAAGTAAAGTGAGGCGAGTGAAGCTGGTTGTTTCTGGTGATTTGGCTGTGAAAGGGAGGAGAAAGAATGATCACATGAGGGGACATTAGCTTCGAGAGAGAGTTTTATAAGGATGGAGGAAGCCTGGGCTTTTGTGTGTGGGCAACAGTGAAGTTCTCAATAGATAAGGAGGGGGCAGCTAGGTGGCACAGTGGATAAAGCACCATCCCTGGATTCAGGAGGACCTGAGTTCAAATCCGGCCTCAGACACTTGACACTCACTAGCTGTGTGACCCTGGGTGCCCTACCCCCCAAAAAATACAGATAAGGAGATTGAAGATTAGAGAGAATGAGAAGTGATAGATGTGGATAGGTAGAAGAGCCAATATCAAGGAGTCATCAGAAGAGACAGTAACCAGATTCATAGAACCAAACATTTCAAAAACAAAGATAATATCTCCTGCTTGGGAGCATGCCAGGTTGAGTAGGAACTCTACAGCTAAAATGACACCTTTGTGTTTAGTTTTAGTGTGTCTAGTAGTCACATCATCCTTATAGCCCAGGTCAACTTCTTGTCTAGTTGCAGGCTTTCTTCATTTCCTGAGTCACCTATGTAACCTCAATCAAATCACATAATGTCACTGAGGTTTAATTTCCTTCTCTGTAGAATAAGAAAGTTGGATTAGATGATCTGTAAATTCCCTTACACCTCAGAAACCTGTGAAGCTTAAATTCCAGGTTGGCTTAAAATTTGTTATAAAGGACCAGCACATTCCACCTTCCCAGCTTTAGACTGGCATGGGTAATTTTCAGACTGACTAAAGGCTCTGGAGGGTCCTGGTCTTTTTTTCTGTTCTCTTACATCCCCAGGTAAGTAAAGGCAAGACAGCCCTTGGGGATCACCTTCAAGGGACAATGCCTGGAGCTTACCATGTTCTAAATACATCTTCACTTTTATCAGAAGCAAGTTTTGGGTCACTTGTGAAAGAACAGTGCCTCTAACTTTTTGGCAGCCTCAAGGCCTGGGAAAGAAACTTGGTCATTAGCAATTTGGCCAGGAAAGTGTTCCTGCTACTACTGAAAAGTTGTCATTGTCATTTAATTATGATTGGCACCTCTCTCATTTGTTAAAATTCCCAAAAGTGCTTTTCTCATTGGATTCTTTTAAAAGCCTTTTAAGATGGCCATGGCAAGGAAAGTTGTCCCCATTTTACAGATGAAGAAACGAAGTACTGGAGAAATGACATGACTTGAAGGAGGTGACAGTGCGTTAGTGGCAGGGCTGAGACTAAAATGTAATCCAAGCGTTCTTTCCACTTCACCAGGCTTTGTGTGTGGGAATTCTTCAGTAAACACTATTCCTTCAGTTCACTGAAGCTTGACTTCAGTTAATCAGTTTAACCTTCAGTTATTTTTTTAATCCATTAATCCAGTACACTACATTCCTTGAACATTCCAATGAATTTGGGTTATTTTACTGTATGTGAATTTGGAGGGGGTGTTTTTCCTTTTGCAAAGAATTAACAGTTTTTTGTTTACTATTTTGCTATGGTATGAAGTTTATTTTCTTTTGACTTTTTTAGCGTTAGCAGCGATCCTTGGAGCAGTACCATTTCTGGGAACGTATTGGGCAGCAATACCTGCAGTCTTAGATCTGTGGCTTACTCAGGGAGAAGGATGTAAAGCCATTTTGCTTCTGGTTTTTCACCTCTTACCAACCTACTTTGTAGATACTGCAATCTACTCAGATATATCAGGGTAAGTATTTTACAAAACTAACAGCAATATTAGTTGTAATCATGTCAGTGTCTTCACATTTTTTTTAAAAATTAATTTTGGAGGGTTTTTAGGCTTTCTTACTCTAGCAGCCTTTGTGTTTCTATTGCCATTGCAAAACTTTAGTAAAATCTGACTTCATAAAATAGGGCTATTTATGTTACTGAAGAAACATATTTGGTACATCAATTGGCTGCATATAAATACTGAGTGATGTACAAGAATTGACATAAAAATAATATTCAGGCAATGTATGATGAATCAACAGACCTTTATTAAATGTCTACTCTGTGCCAGGCACTGTATTAGACATTGAATTGGAAAGTGAAGTTAGCCAGTCATGTGCCAAGAGTAAGAAATAACAGAGTGGGCGTTGCAGTTACCAATGAAATGTGAAAAGATCTAGAGGAAAACCTCTAATTTGTTGGGGGGATTCAATAAGGATTCTTGAAAGGAAGGTATAGATATGAATTGCCCAGGTTGAAAAGACAGAGATATGTTATAATCTGCACCACTAGAGTGAATATCCACATCAGTATGATCACAGATCCGTTGAAGAATTAAAGTAAGGAAGTATATAACTGAATGTCAAAATAAATGAAAATTGTAGGCAGACTCATGTTTTAGTTGTATCTTACATGGAGAAAGACAGATTGCTAGATATATACCAAAATGAAGTCAGTGTTTTGTTTCAGAACTTTCCCATTTAAAAAAAAAAGCTTTTTAAAATAAAATATCCATATCTTAAAATAATTTTCCTTGTCCATTCTAATAATTTCAGCTCTTTTGTTGTTGTTTCATTTTGCTCCTGACCTGTGAGGAAGTCCCAGTATAGCAATTCCATTGATGCAGATCAGCAACTAAACTTGCAGTTTTACTGTTGCCCAGGGCAGCAGAAGTTAAGTGGCTTGCCCATGTCACAGAGGCAAGCCCCAAGCGTTCCCTCATTCCATGACTAGCCTTTTATTTGTTACATCACTCTACCTCTCAGTTTCAACATAAACCTTTAATTTTGACATGTAGCAATTCCATTTCAGTCCATATTCTCCTATAACAGTGTACCTTCTAGGGAAAAAAAGAACTGCATTTCTATATCTTTTTTTAAGATTTTTTTTATTCTAAAGTGTTTGTAATTAAGGTTTGGGGAATTTTTTAAGGCAGCAACTTTAAAAAGCAGTTTATGTTAGAAGCCTGTAACAGGTTGTAAAGTCTGCTAGAAACCTGATACAACAAAGGAAACATTTCCTATATTAATTGAACATTGACCAGAGAGGGAAGGTTGATTAGAACTGATGTAATGGGGGGCAGTTAGGCGGCGCAGTGGATAAAGCACTGGCCCTGGATTCAGAAGGACATGAGTTCAAATCCGGCCTCAATAGTAATGCTTCTTACATCCAAGGAATATGAAACAGAGAAAACCACAGGAAGAATCCTTGTCCCCTAAGATAAAGGACAGAAAGAGATGATTATTTAAAAAAAAAAAATTTTTTAAAGCAGGGCAATGAGGGTTAAGTGAGTTGCCCAGGGTCACACAGCTAGTAAGTGTCAAGTGTCTGAGGTCAGATTTGAACTCAGGTCCTTCTGAATCCAGGGCCAGTGCTTTATCCACTGTGCCACCTAGCTGCCCCCCAGAAAGAGATGATTATAGAAGAGTGCTCCAAACTGGTTAGGAAAGCTAAAGAGTCAGATCAATGCCTTGGCTTCCCTCCATTTGGTTAGAAATAGACTAATAGACACTCTTGCTGCTAACTTGCTCTAAAGAAAGATCTGAGCAGGAGAATAGGTCACAGATATCTAGCACACAAGGCCTGGGGAATTTTGATACATTGAGCATAAGAAAGAGAGAGTTAGAAGTTTCTCAAAGTACAAAGAACTAAAGTTGTAGTGATGATTTAAAAGGTAAAATATATTGGAAAAGGATATTTCAATTTTAGCCTGAAATCATATTTCCTCAAACCTTGCTCTTAATTTTGTATCACATTATTTATAATTAGAAAATAATAAATATTTATGCTGTTATTTTACTAAGATATTTAAAATGGGACATCTTTGGCACCATTGGGGAATGAGGCATTTCCCATAAATGAATTTTCTATATAATTGAAATGTACTCTTTTGAGCTCCCTATCTTTTTTTTTTTAATGTTAACCATTTTTGATGGAAATCTTTGTTTTTTTACTCCAGACCTATGACTTTATTAATATTGGGAAATCCCCATAAGGAAATTCCCCCTACTTGTACAGCTAGGCAACTGGTCCATAGCTTTTGGTCTCAATTACCTGGGACTCTGAGAAGTTGTGGCTTGCCCAGGGTCACACAGTATATGACAAAGATGAGACTTGAACACATGACTTCTTGACTCCAAAGTCCAGCAGTTTATCCACTATCTCACTCTAGTTCATGAAAATCTTTATACAAAATGTACATTAGAAACAATTCTGCTTTCTCAAATAGAGTAGACTATAATCTTTTTTTGATACCCCAAAAATTATCATTAAGAACAGTGGCTATTGGCAGCTTGTGCTGCTCAGGGGAAGGTGTTGGAAGAGGGTGGGGGAGGAAGGGAAGGGAAGAGACAAGGAGAAGGAACTAAGTATTTATATAGTACTTACTCTGTGCCAAGCACTGTGTTAAGGGACTTTTTAAAAAAAAACAAATATTATTTTACTTGATCCTTACAACAATCCTGCAAAGTAGGATAACATTCCCCTTTTAAAGTTGAGGAAACTGAAGCAAATGGATAAAGTGACTCGTCCACGGTTACACAGATAGTAAATACCTGAGGCCAGATTTAAATTCAGGCCTTCCTGAGTCCAGGCCCATTGCTTTGTCCACTGTACCACCAGCTGCCCCTACTCTACAGTAATAACTTATTGGTTTATAGCTCCTACTCAAGCTGCTTCAGCCTTTTGTGCTGAAGATCTGATATAAAAATAGCTCACTCTTCTGTGGTGCTTTATGGTTTAAAAAGAACTTTCATCACATCCCTGTGAGGGTAAATAGTGCCAATATTATTATCCTTTTACAGATGAAGACACTAGGGTGCAGAGTGATGCATTCATTGTCTTGTCCTTGGTTCCCTAGGCATTGTCTGTCAAAGCTAAAGCACAGAAAAATGTTTTTCATGGTTCCCTGTTCTCTCTGTGGTCCACTGTTTTTTATTCAGTGTGCTCTGTGTGACTGGCTATTACAATTCATTATCTTATTTTACACACTTTTGTTGGAATAATGTTCCGGGGATGTTGCTCACCTGGGTGATACCATGTTTCCCATTTGAAAGTCCTTGACTCAAAGAGGGAATAACATACACACTCAAGTGGGTATAGTAATATATTTTTCCCTGAGGGAAAGTGGGAGGGGAAGGGGATAAGGTAGGGGAGAGGCAAAGGAAGGGAGGGCAGATTGGGGGAGGGGGCAGTAAAAAGCAAAACACTTTTGAGGAGGGATAGGATAAAAGAAGGTAGAAAATAGAGTAAATATCAAGGGGAGGGAATAGGATGAAGGGTAATACAGTTAGCAATAGTAACTATGAAAGAAATGATGAGCAGGATGGTATCAGAAGGACGTATGAAAATGCACATAATCAACAGAGAAAGAACTGATGGTATCTGAATACAGATTGAAGTATAATTTTATTTGTTAGTTCCTCTTTCTAAAGTCATTTTGTCAGGGAAGCTAGGTGGTACAGTGGATAAAGCACTGGTCCCGGATTCAGGAGGACCTGAGTTCAAATCCCATCGAAGACACTTGACACTTACTAGCTGTGTGACCCTGGGCAAGTCACTTAACCCTCATTGCCCCCCCCCCAAATTATTTTGTCTATTTTCTTTTACAACCTGACTAACGTGAAGTTGTTTTGCATGACTGCACATGTATGACTTACATTGATTTGCTTGATTTCTTAGGAAGGGTTGAGGAAGGAGGGAAGAAGAAAATTTAGAACACAAAGTTTTAAAATACCAATGTGAAAAAATTTGGGTTTTTTTTTACATGTAACTTGGGGAAAATTCTAAATTGAAAGGGTTCTTGATTTGAAGCCAGAGGACCTAGATTCAAATCCACCCTTCACTTAACTTGAGGCAAATCTCAGTTTCTCAGAGCACTTGAGCTTTGTAGTGGTCATTACAGCTTTGAAGACTTTTTTCCACTTTACCTTCAGGTTTTTTTGCTCGATTCTGAATGGTTCCGATTGCCAGAAGTCTGATTACCAAAGAAGTGGGGCAGGAATTTTTTGTTTGTTTTTTAGAGGGACTACTGGGCCTGCAATTTCTTGAGCATAAGAAATTGTAAATGAGTAAACTCCCCCTAATAATATATCTGTTCTTCACTTTACAACCTTGAAGACTTGCCTAATGTGGGTCATTATTGTATCTTTTTCCATTAAAATAACAATGTAATTGTGTTATGCTCACCTGCTAGCCCATGCAACTGTATTCCTTTTTCACCACTGTTTCTCTGGTACCAATGATCCAATCATAGAAATAATGTCTAGGAGCAAATAATCAGTTTCTCTAACACTGACCTTCCCATTCCAACTTATAAAGTTATAATAAACATCATAGACCTCATGGGCATGAAATCTATGGAAATGAACCCAATCAGTTATCTCGTCAACTTGGATATTCCTTCCAACAGTGTACATCACAGCTCATCCTTGATTGTCCCATCCTGTGCAACTCATGCATGTCCTCCTAACCTTATAAAGGCTTTCCTTACTTTCTCCTCAGAGTTCAATTAACTGCATTCATTGGAGGAGTGGAGAGATAATGGTGCTGAGGATTAAACATTTCCTATGCTGTTTTTACAGTGAATTCATGATTTAAATTCTTAAAATTTGTTTTTTATTTCATTTTATTTGAAAAGTAAGATCACATAAGCTTTTTTTTCAAATTGACATGAATTTTTTGCTTTTTTAAATGTTTTATTAAAAAGCAAATTGATATTGAACAGCAGTATAACCAGCTAAACCTGCTTAGTAATTACTGACATTTAGATTCATTTAAGTGCATAAACTATAGTAATTGTATATGTGACCTCCTTAGCATTCTTTCTCATTTACTTTTCCCCTTATGGTTGTAGAGAGTTTGTTTTTTTCTGGTTCGTTTTCTTAGATTATTTTGTATCAATTTTAACAGATTTCCCTGTGTACCTCATACCTGTCAGTCTTAATTGCATTATAGCAGTGGTTCTCAAATTTTTCAAAGCACAGTGTTAATTCCCAAAGGATTTTTTTTCCTTTCTTTGTATCCCCAGTGATTAGTATGCTGCTTGGCATACAGTAGTGTTTAATATATTTATTTATTTATTTGTTTGTTTGTTTGTTTGTTTATTTATTGAATGATTAACTGACCATAGGAATTACAGCACAATATAGAAGAGTCAAGAAACTTATGTATGTATGTGATAACAAGTGTAAGTTCAACACAATTCCAGCACGCCTAGATAAAATTTAATGTACAGGGGCAGCTAGATGGCGCAGTGGATAAAGCACCAGACCTGGATTCAGGAGTACCTGAGTTCAAATCCAGCCTCAGACACTTAACATTTACTAGCTGTGTGACCCTGGGCAAGTCACTTAACCCTCATTGCCCTAAAAAAACAAACAAACAAAAAATTTTATGTACGGCATTTGAGAACCACTGCATTATTATATCTACTGTATAATTCACTACAATTTATTTAACCATTTGGAATTTTAGGTTGCTTCCAATTTTTGTCTGTACAAATAGCATTGCTATGAAAATCTTTGACAGATAGTTCTTTTGTTTTTTATTACACTTTCTGGGTATCTTACAGACCATGATACTATTGTGTCAAAGAATGAGATTTTTTTTTTAATTTTATTTTTATTTTCAGGTCCAAATTTTCTCCCTTCCTCAGCTACCTCCACCACTCACTGAGAAGTCAAGAAATATACCTATTATACATGCAAAACATTTCCTCATTGGCCATTTCTTTTTTTTTTAATTTTTATTTTTTGGTGAGGCAATTGGGGTTAAGTGGCTTGCCCAGGGTCATACAGCTAATAAGTGTCAAGTCAGGTCCTCCTGACTCCAGGGCCGGTGCTGTATCCACTGCTCCACCTAGCTGCCCCTTCATTGGTCATTTAAAAAAAAAAAAGAAGCTATAATTAATTTTGTAACTTATACTATGTAATGTCAGATTTCTGTCCAGAAAGATTTTTAAAAGATTAAGTTAGACCAGTAATAGATAAATGTACCTGTACCTCTACAACCTTGGCAGCATTGCATTTTGTTACTGTTAATCATGTTTGTCCATTTGATGAGTGATGTGATGCCTCAAAATAGTTTTAATTTGCATTGCTCTGATTATTAGTAACGTTGAGCTTTTTTTTGGAGTGATTATCAGCATGGTCTTTTTCCTTTTTAAAAAAATTTGTTTCATATGTTCTAACCATTTATCTGACCAGAAATTGCCATTTTGACTTTTTAACAGTCCCTTAGCTTTTAGATGTCAAGTCTTTAAAATCCATATTTGCCTAGCAAATATAGCCTTTCATGTGTAATCTGTTTGTGTTGTTATTTCAGAGGAGGACATCCTTACTTGACTGGTTTAGCAGTGGCTGGTGGAGCGTACTACTTAGGCCTGGAAGGAGCGATCATTGGCCCCATACTTCTCTGTATCCTCGTAGTTGCTTCTAATATCTATAGTGCCATGTTACTAAGTCCTACTAACTCCATGCCTACCCCAAGTCAGACACTGTGGCCTCTACAGACACAACGGTAAGTTATGATAAAGAAATGTCTCTAAAGTGAATGTGCATGTCAAACTAACGGATGTTCTTCCTCTTTTCCACGAAGTTTGATTTAGTTAAACAGTGAATAAATATTTGAGTGTCTAACACTATATTCAGAGCTATAGAGAATATGAGAAAAAAATATGTAGCCTAGCCCTGTCTTTGAGGAATGTATAGTCTTGGTCTTGTTTGTCTTATTCGGTTGAAGCCAGACAAGAAATCTGTTGTGAGGCTGTTCTAAAATCTCTTAAATGTGTGTCCTGAACTTCATTAAATTATTGAGCATAGAGAGCCCCTGTATGAACAGAAAGCAGTTTGTGAGTTAGAGCTTTAGAGCTAGCTGGCTCTATGTTAAACTCATTGTTTATGGGCAAAAGGAAAGGAGCAATGACATTTCTGTAAAAAGAATGAAAAGAGAAGGAGGCATTCAGATGCAAAAAGCCTTTGTTTTAATTCACACCTGGCCCTTTTGTTGCTTTTGCCTTTCCACAATGATAATAAAATGAGATGTGGCTATTTCCTAGTCACTGCCTTTTTTAACTTGGTCAAAACAAGTGAAATCCTGAAAGCATACCTAAAAATGCTGTTATCTAAGTTTTAGTTTGAAATTAAAATTATTTTACAAAAGATTTTAAGCACTTTACCCATGTAATCTAACCAGAGTTAAAAATTCATTATCCTGCTATCTAGTTAGGTCCTTAACTTCTCAAGGATTAGGCACCCCCACACACATACTTTTTTGCATCTCTGATAAGTACTTTTAGTTTACATAAAAATAAGTGTTTGGGGGTAGAGGGGAGCTGGTGCTAGGTTGAATATTCTGTTCCCTGAGATGAGTTTGAGGCTGGGGGAGGGGTGGTGGTAGTTCAAATTGTTTTCACAGTTTGCTTCCATTTGACTTCAAACTTCTATATTGGTAAAAAGGATGAAAGGCAGTCCAATATATTGGAAGGAGAATTGGAGGGAAAATAGTATTGAACTGATTTTAGTCATGGTTCTACCAGAAATGACATTGAGCAAGAGACTTCCCTCCTCTAGATGTGTTTCCTCTATAGGAGTTGGACTAAGTGACCTCCTTCCAGCTTTAACATTCCATGTTTTATTCACCTACTCTCTATGCTTAACTATAATTAATATTTCCCAAAAGACTGTCAGATGGCCTAGACAAAGTGTTATGTATCTTGTATCAATCTCTTCCTATATCTTTACCTCAAGCAGGATATTTTATATATCTCTTAGACAAATGGAATACCTTTGTTCAATAGCATTAGTATTTTCAAAGGGTGTCAAAGTTAAGAGAGTCTGAAAGTGCCATATCTAGAAGTGCCATTAGTAAGCAAGTGGTCTGATATACAAGTAGGTGTTAATCTAAACTCCCCAAAGCTATGGGCTACCAAAAAAGCCTGATAGAATTTATAAGTAGATTGGCCTTTAGTAGCAGAAATACAACTCTGTTTAAATAAGTTATTTTTTTCCCAAAAAACTATACTATTGGGGCAGCTAGGTGGTGCAGTGGATAGAGCACCGGCCTTGGAGTCAGGAGGACCTGAGTTGAAATCCGGCCTCAGACACTTAACACTTACTAACTGTGTGACCCTGGGCAAGTCACTAAACCCCAATTGCCTCACTAAAAAAATTAAAAAACAATAAAAAAACTATACTATTTCCTAGGGATTTTTCCCCCAGATTGTAAAAATATACAAGGATACAAAATTCACTCAGAAAAGGTTCTTAGAACCATAAATACAAAATCTCTCAGCACCGTGGTCCTTGAGTCCTAGCTTATTTCACCAAACCTGAAGATAGGCAAAGAAATGGAGCTGTGCTGAGAATGCTTGGTGGGGCATTTAGGGGCTGTTAGATAAGTAGCAGTAAGTGTGCTTTCTCCTGCACCAAGAATGACTGCTAAGGGCAAGCTTAGCCTTCCCTAAAGCCACAAGAAGCCATGTACATTATCAGCAATTCTACCCCCAACCACCCAAAAGTTGCCATTTTAATAGTCTTTAGATATGTTTATTACAGGTCTAAAAGGATTATAAAATTTTTAATTTATTCATAATCTGTCAGAGATGGATCTCAATTTTTTTAACAGGTGGGGAAACTGGGCCTTACTGTATATTTTGGTTAGGTAAATATGAATGTAATAACATAAGTATGTTTCTTTCCCTGCTGTTAGATTTTTTTTCTTGAAAAAATAAACAATGTTCCTTTAAGTAAAGACATTTTCTTATGTTACTACTTTCAGAGGAATTTCTGAAGATCCAAAATCATCAGAGTGATATTGCACCAACTTCTTTAAGAAATTCTCCTTCCTATAAATTCAGAACAGCCATGGACTTCTTCAGTCCTTCTAGCTGTAATGATCAAGGAAGGCCAAGTGAGCAGCATTTTGGAAAGAAAATGTTTCTACTGGCCTGCAAATGGAACACTTTGATTTGCAAGAAAGAACAAATGCTGCTGGTGGATTTGTATATTAACATGCAACCTTACAGCAAAGAAACTTGTTTGATGATTATTTTTTAGAAAATTACCTTGAAAAGTTTTAAGTTATACACTAGGGTCATGGCTGTTACCTGCTGAACAGCTGACTTGGATGTTTTCCTCTCTGGTAATCGGTTTTGTTCAAATAGCTTTGAAAAGGGCAAAATCATAGTTGTTTTTTCCTGAAGTGTTTAGGGAGATGAAGGATATATGTGCTTCCAGTAATTTTAAGAGTTCTGAAGTACCTGTTATTAAAAGTGCATATAACATAATTAATTTATTCTGCTTTAAGAAATTTGTTTTAAAATATTTCCATAATCACTTTTCCATGAAGAGTACTTTCAACTTAGAGATTTGCAGCATTCAACTGTGTGAGAAGGAAGGATAGATGATCCTTCCATCCTCTTTCCCTGCCTCCTTGCCATTGTTAAGAAAGAAGAAACTGTTATGAAAACAGCTGACTTGGAATTTAGATTTTACCCCTAAATGACCCAGAAAGACTTCCCTATGTATAAAAATGTAGCCACATTCCTAATATTGAAATGAAGTACTTTTTTTGGCTGCTTTTGCTAGCCCTGCAATTATTTTTAAAAATAGGATGTACGATTATGCATTTTCCCCTATGTTTTAAATGGGGATATCAAGTGCAGCAATGGTTTGATTTCTAAATCTGGTTTTTCTTCACATTTGAAATTCTGCTAACATCATTTATTTATTTTTATTAATAACACCTTGAGTTTATAGGACACATTTAACTTTTTAAAGCATTGTTATTACTGTTACCATTTTCATCCACATAGATTGAGATACAGTATAGCAGGTACTATTGTCCCCATTTTACAAATAAGACTATTACGGTCATGCCTCGTTTTAGGGCTGGAAGGGATTTCAGTTATCTGCTGTCCCCCTTGTTTTAACGATTAGGAAACTGAGGCCCAAAATAGTTTCAATGGCATTCCCAGTCTCTCATATGTAGTAAAGTAGTGGTGTTGACATTTGAATCCAGGTCTTCTGACTTAGAAAAATCTGATGTCCTTTGTGCTATACCACACTGCCTAGTGAATGCTTCAAAATATATCATTTAATTGATGTGGATACTTCCTGCAAATTTAGAACAAAAGCTTCCACACCTTAGTCTATTAAAAGAATCTCATGAGTTATTATGGCCATAAAACTTTAATCAACTAGTAGCCAACTTTCTGGTGATGATGAACCTCTGAATTTAGTTGGGCTTGTCTTTGGTTGCCTAAAACCTTCCAGACTTTGTATTCCATTTACATAGCCTTTGAGAACCAGTGCCATCTCCTTACCATAATGGAGCTTAGGAAGAGGATTTCAAAAAAGGGACATTTGTATAATATTTTAAGTTGGTTTACAAAGACTGTAGTTATTTTTTTTTCTTGCTTCATGATTTACTCAGTATCAGCATTAAGCCAGATTTCAATAGATGACTATTTGGTGGTTTCTTCCACAAAACACTAGATTCTTTAAATTTAATTTGCCAGCTAGATAATATTCGACTGAGGGCAAAAATCACAAAAGGTAATCAATCCTGCTTTAGTACATCAGTCATGAATGGTTTAGACTTCAGGTGAGCTATCAGATAAATGACAGACAAAATAAAGATCATTCAAATAAATATTCCATTTGCTGTCTTGAAATTTCCACAAAACTAGGACATAGAAAATGTCTGTTACATTAAGGACTTTTCTAGAGGTCCCCAGCTATAGGACCAATGCGCTGATCTTTCTGACAGCAGCCCCATTTTCTTTTTGTGCCTCTTCCGTTTACAGCCCATGTGACCTGAGGCAAGTAGCATTACCTCTCAGGGCCTCCATTTCTTCCTGTAAAATCAAGTAATCTAATTAATTAGATGATTCCCTAGGTTTAGATTCAGTGATTCTCTGCTTTTCAGTCGGTACTACTCCCACTTTAAAATGTGATTCAAAATATAGGTCTCCAGTGTTCTTATATCAAGGAAAAGAGAAGAACGGGCTTAAGAGTATTTTGAATTTCCTGGTAAGTTTTTTTAAATAAAAATGATGGCATGTTTGGTACTGATAAAGCAGTTAAGTACTGAAGAAGCAGTTAAACATGCATTTATGCTATTGCAGAAAAGAAACTAATTTTTTTTTAAATAGCCTTAAGTTCCTGATGTGCTCTTTCTCTGAGGTCTATGAATTAGAGCTTTTCAGCTGTTTACTTGGTGCATATAACATACTATGTCAAATGTAGCTCTTGTATTTTTACTCTGAATATAAATATAAATATTGTATATATGTGTATATACACACACACACACACGCACACACACACATACATCTCTACCCTAATGATATGACAGAGTAAATTTAAATCTGCCCAAGGTCTTTTCAATGTTTGTCTACCTTTCACCTTTCATTCTTCATTTACTGAGCCTGTGTGCATGGCCTGGGCTAGAGGCTAAGGAAGATATAAAAATGAATAAGGAATGAACTGCCCTCAAGGAGGTTCTCATCTTAAAGTGGCCTTTGTCTAAGACAAAATTTTAAATTCTACATAAATAGGGTTCAAATAAAAATATTCTGGTCAGTGACTACAGATGATTCTGTAATGGTAATTAACACACATCTGACACATCTGTACCAGAAATCATGCAAAACATTCTTTATTATGACTCTTAAGACTTATTTAATTTCATCTAAATAACAAGTTGCAAATTGAATAAGAAACACAGATGGCAATCGCTGTCCCCATAACATTGGTTATGTTAATTGAACATTTATTAAGAAATAGCATGGCACAGTGGGTAAAGAGCAGGCTTTGAAGTCAGAAAGACCTGGGTTCAAGTCCCACCTTTAGCATTATGCCTGTAAAGACCCTAAGCAAATCACTTAACCTTAGTGTTCTTCACAACTAGATGAGACCATTTAAATTACAAAGAAGGTGCCAACCTGAATTGGTACAGGTAGCTTCCTTACCTGGGAGATCTCTGTACCAGTGAAATCACATGACCAGTCCCTACCGTATGTCTACAGGGCACTGTACTGAGTGTTGGGCTGAGTTCAGAAATGAAAAAAGAAAAAAAAAATCCTACCCTTAAGGAGCTTACAGTCTGGCTAGGATAGAAGCATATATACAGGGAAATGTAATGCAAGTTCTAACAAGATAAACGTGTAGGAGAGCTCTAACACAGGATGAGAGATCGGGGAAGAAGATGATGTATAACCGTTATGTTCATTGCCATAATAAGTAAATGTGGCCTATTTTCTAATATTAAACATTATGTAACTAATAATATATTAGTTACTGTTTTCACAAGACCTTCATTTGCTTTTATTAAAAATCTCTAACTCCTTACAGGAGAGTTGAATAGTTGTGAGACATCATTAATCATAGATAGAGTCCCCATCCCAGTTATGTCATTTTCTTTGTGAGTTTGGGCAAAATGACTTAACCTCTGAGCCTCAGATCCCTCGTCTACAAATTAAGAATAGTCCTAACCTGTCTTACAGGGTTTTCATGAGGCTCAAATGAAAGACTATTTGTAAAAGCACTTTATAAGTTGTAAAGCACCGTACAGATGTATGGTAATATCATCACTGTTGTTGCTGTCGCTGCTGCTGTTGTTGTTACTGCTATTATCATTGCTGTCGTTTGACTCATACAGTCATTATTTCTTGACCATCCAGAAGTACCAAAAATGTATTACCAAGTACTTGCTTTATCCACTATATTACCTTTTATAATAATTCCACATTTATATCTCATGTTACACCAAGCTTCAGAATTACCCACCTATCAGAAGGTATGGGCATGTTCAATACCTAGTTCTTAATATTGGGCTCTTAAGAAAGATTATTCACGTGGCCTTCCCCCTCGGATTTTCCGGGCAGGTTACTTTCTCAAGCAGCCAGAGTTCTGTCCATATTCCAGTCCTAAGCTTCTAATCCCTCTGTGAGCCTGCTAAACCTTAGTAAAACTTGGAGTCACATTCCAATGGAAGTATCTTCTGCCCAGTTCTTTCAAAATGTTTAGGTAATAGCTAATGAGGAGTAACATTTTAATTTTATTTTTAATTAATGTATGATTGTTAATAATGTTTTATCTCTTGAAGTTAATGATTTGAATATATGTTGTATCTAAAACCACTAAGCATCTTGTTTAATATACAAAGAAGGTGATTATCTCCCTGAATTCTCCTATAATCAGACCACATTTGGAGTATTTTATTCAATTCTAGGCACCACATTTAAGCTGGAGAGTGCCTAGGAGAGAGCAGTCAAAATAGTGAGAATGTTCAAAACCAATCAACAAGGGATAAGTAGGGATATTTAGAATTTTTTTCCATATAGAGGAATTTTTTTTTCCATTTAGAGGAAGGATGAGATAGTCTTTTTGGTCACAGAGAGAACTAAGACCAATAAGAGGAATCTCTAAGGAGCAACTCTTTTTTTGTTTGTTTGGTTTTTGTGGGGCAATGAGGGTTAAGTGACTTGGCCAGGGTCACACAGCTATTAAATAGTGTCAAGTGTCTGAAGCTGGGTTTAAACTCAAGTTTTCCTGAATCCAAGGCCGATGTTTTATCTACTGCTCCACCTAGCTGTAAGGAGGCAACTTCTTAACCATTAGAACTGCCCAAACATGAAATGGATTACTTTATTTAATAGTGGGTATCCTGTCACTGTAGGTTTTCGTGAGAAAACTGAATTGCGTCCTCTTTGGAAATGTTCTAGACGAGATTCCGTTTGTAGAAGGGGTTGGGTATTATGACCTCTGAGGCCCCTTCCAACCTAGTTCCTAGCACATACTAAGCCCTTAATAAATGCTTTCTTTACCTAAGTTATTTAAAATAATCAAAATCATTTTAGCCAAAAATACTTCATCTGTTTCCTAATGCCTTTTATCTACCTGAAATAAGTCTTTAATAGGCTTTTGTGAGATATCTATAAAGGAAATGTGAATTAGTGAATCCATTACTGTATCATTAAATCCTTTAATAAATTTCATAGGTTTCACTGGTAACAGTAGTTTAAGTTCAGACTTTCATGTTGATTGTTAGGTCCTTAAGCTATTATGAAGAACAATTTCTTTGTTATATGCAAAGTATTCCATTGAACTGTTGAAGTTTTCAGTAATAATAGTCCTACCATGTGAAGTATACTTGATACTGATTTTATCCGAATTATATACATTAGTTATCTCATTTGTTCCTCACAACAAGTAAGGCAAGTAGCATTATCTCCATTTGATCTCTCCTGACAGACTTTGTGACTTGCCTAAGTGCCAGAACTAGGACCAAAGCCTGCCTCTTTTGATTCCTTGTCCAGTATTGTTCCCCATTATATTCTGCTGTTGCCTTGTCTACCAGTGCACTTATTAATCTAGGGACAGCTGACATTCTACCTCTCCCTCTATCACCACCACAATCCCTGTAATCTTTTTTTACTGGGTTGGGTTTTTTTTTTCTTGAGTAAAATTAATCACTGATTACTTTGGTGTAGTATGATATCTAAAACACCAAATCTAATGGAATTCTTTCTCACTATAAATTACTAAAGCTGAAGATTGCTTCTTACAGTCAATCTCCATTTTTTTCATTTGTATTTTCCTTTTGAAAATTCACATCAATGTAAATTCTTGGGGGTTTTTTGTTTGTTTTGGGGGATTTTTTTGCAGGGCAAGTGAGGGTTAAGTGACTTGCCCAGGATCATACAGCTAGCAAATGTCAAGTGTCTGAGGCTGGATTTGAACTCAGGTCCTCCTGAATCCAGGGCTGGTACTTTTTCCACTGTGCCACCTAGCTGCTCTATCAATGTGAATTCTTAACAGGGATTTTAAAGTAAGAAACATAGAACTCCAGAGGGCATCTAACTATATTAAGCCCATTCATGTCTTCCACGTTAGTGATGTTGTCTCTCTGGTCTTTATCTGAATGATCTTCCAAGTTAGGGAGGTGAGATTTTTATTTTAAATTGTATGATAAGAAAATGTACTAAGTTTTATTTATTGCTGTCTTGTGAGGGAAACAAATGATAGATGTTTGGTTGCGTGCCAGTAAGGTTCTCTCTACTAAATTGGAATAAACTTTAAAAGTAAGGACAAAAGAAAGTTTACAAACATCTTTTAACATGCAACTTTATTTTTAAAATATGGCTAGCTCTGTCTACAGCTGAAGAAAGCCCATTTAAAATGTAGTTCTACCAGAAAACCTGAATCAGATTTAGACACAAGTTTCCACATTTGGAAAAAAAATGCTTAGAATAGGAACTCTTAACCTGAAGTCCATGGGTCTCCAAAGATAGATTTCAGGGGTTCCATGAACTTTTACAGGAGAAAAATTAGATCTTCATTTTTACTAGCCTCTGATTGAAATGTAGAATATCTTTTAATTATGAATTTTAAAAAGTTATTCTGAGATGGAGTCCATAGGCTTCATCAGGCTGTCATAAGGGGTCCACCATCCCCCCAAAATGTCTAGGAACTCCTGGCTTAGGAGTATAACATTACAGATTTTCACAGGTATAGAAGAACCTCATATATCTTAAAGGAACAAATTATATTAACATACTAATAGAATAGTATTTTAGAGCTAGAAGGAATGTCATCATGGGTGCCTTAAAGATTCTCTTAATGTAACCTCTTCATAACAGATGGGAAAACAGAGGCCCACCCATGTGAATACTGTGCATAGTGGTGACAGAATGTTTCCTGTGTAGTGTGACAGAAGCAAACAAAATCTACCACCACCAACCACAATTGGCAGAATTTCTCTTAACTTTGCCCAGGAGAAAGCTATGCATAGGTCACTTGTGTATGTGGTGCTACCTATTTTATATCTGTTTCCAGTTGTCCTTTTTCAGTTTGTTTTTGTTGACATTTTTTAAAGAATTTTTTTATTTCCTAAAATTTTGAACAATTTTGAGAACTCCGGCCCTTTTTAACAAGGTAGGTTTGTGTTCACCCCTGTTTAAGAACAATTCATTTTTATAATCCTTTATGGTTTACAGAGTATTTTTTATGGATATGGTTTCATAACAAGCCCTTGAGTTAGAATAATTCGAGCATAATTTTCCTCATGTTACAGATGAAAAAACAAGAATGGTGAAATAATTTGTTGTCCAAGGTTACTAAGCTAATGAATTGAACTAGAATTGGAATATAGGTGTCTGACTTAATATTTTGTACTTCTTAGACTACATCATGTTGTCTCTCCAGCATACTTTATTCTTTTGTTAAGCTCAAAAAACAAAAGCCCCACAAATGGCATGGAATTCAATCTCAAGTGAAGTTAGTTTGTCAGAATTCCCTATTTTTTGATGACCAAATGTGTGAGAGAGTCCCTGTGTCTATTTTGGGTAAATTTGAAGAAATACTTGTTGTTGTCCATTCCACTGACACTTTTGTATTTCATACTCACATATACCATTTGATTTTGAAACCAAGATATGTAGCAGTAACTGCATATGTAACAACTTGAAAATATCAACTCTGAGTCAACATATTTCAAACAAAGAGGACATGGTCTGAAATTAGAAACAAAAGCAGAATGAAGGTAGCAAAAACATTCTTTCTTGCACAAATGATATTTCTTAGCTTTCAATTCTTTTGACAAGGTGCCAATGTCACTTCTTTGTAAATGGAAACTATATTTTGAAATAAATTTATCAGTGTTAATGTTTAAAATGTGATTAGTGATTTAAATGAAATCTCATCTCTGTATCAAGTGGCAAAAAAGAGCTCCACTCTGATATGATGGTTAATGAAGAAAAACTTAGACAAATGCACCCATCTTCCTGTCCTTTTTAGCCCTGGGTTGGGGTTGGCTTCTCTTGTTCAAAACCCACTCCACCAACACTCTTGCTATATTTAATTATTGGAAATGGCTTTTTTTAACGTAAGAAGAATCTTTTGGAGAAGATGGTTATGAGGATTAAGGAAGTCATGTAGTATAAGGTCTCTGGTGGAAACCATGTAGGAGGGGGAGCCTTGGGGGTAAGGATGAGTTTGGGTCATTTGAAGGGAGGAAACTGATGAAGAGAAGTTGAGTAAGAGACTTCCATTTAAACGTTTCTTGAGTGACTACATGTGTATAGCACTGTGCTATAACTAGGTACCTGAGGAAATATGACATTACCAAACCCTCAAGAAGCACAGACTGTTAGGGGAAAACAAGATAAATTTCAAGTCGAGTCATGGGTCTGCCCCCTGCACCAGTGAAGATTGTACCTCCTTAATGAAATCTCAAGCTAGCTTCCTAGCTTCATTAGCAGGTAACAGTTCTTGGAGGAACTAAAGAATGTCTAGGATGTCAATGGGTATTAGGGGAGAAAGCATTTCAGGGCAGAAATTTGACAAACCATATTCCTTCAACAAGGTAACTAGGTTAGGATAAAACTGTTGATCAAGTACATGCACTTGTTGATCAGGGTGTGTGTGTATCTTGTGCTGCAATGCAGGAGTTAAAGGAACAAAACAAAGAACATAATCCAGGACATTGAATAAAGTGTGGGCAGCTCTTTCAGTACTAGGTCTCAAATTATATGACAAAGCAATAATGACTAAAACAATTTGTACTGGCTTAAAAAAAAGGCAAGCAATGGAACAAATTAAATGCATACTAAAGCAATTGAACATAGGAGCTTAGTGTTTAGTAAACCCAGACTTCAACTACTGGTCTAAGGCCTCTTCTTCTCCTTCTCCTTCTCCTCCCCCTCCTCCTCCTCCTCTCCTCCTTCCTTCTTTTTGCGGAGCAATTGGGGTTAAGTGACTTGCCCAGGGTCACACAGCTAGTACGTGTTAAGTGTCTAAGGTCGCATTTGAACTCAGGTCCTCCTGAATCCAGGGCTGGTGCTTTATCCACTGCGCCACCTAGCTGCCCCTTTAAGGCCTCTTCTTGACAAAAACTGCTGAGAACACAGGTAAATATTCTGCCAGAATCAGGTTTAGGCCAAAATTTAGACCATATACCATAATAATCTCTATATGGATATAGAACCTAGATATAAAAGGTCACATCATAAACAAATTGGAAGAGAAAGGAAGAAAATCACCGTTGTCAACTATGGATAGAGGAAGAGCTCATGACCAAGCAAGAGATAGGGAACAACTTAGACAATAAAATGGATAGTTTTGAGTCCATAAAATTGAAACATTTTTGCATAAGCAGAATCATGCATTTAAAATTAGACAGGAGGGGTAGCTAGGTGGCACAGTGGATAGAGCACCGGCCCTGGATTCAGGAGGACCTGAGTTCAAATCTGGCCTCAGACACTTAACACTTACTAGCTGTGTGACCCTGGGCAAGTCACTTAACCCCAATTGCCCTGCAAAAAACAAAATAAATAAAAAATAAAATAAAATTAGACAGGAAATAATTAACTGGGGGAAATCTTTGTGCCATGTTTCTCTGATAAAAGTCTCATATTCAACTGTTTCAAATATACAAGAATAGCAGCCATTCCTCAATAGCTAAATAAATGGTCAAAGAATATGAGCCGGCAATTGTCAAAAGGAAGAAGTCTAAGCTATCAACAACAATATGAAAAAAATGTTTCAAATCACTATGAATTAGAAATATACATTAAAACAACTAAGATTCTACTTCACATTCATAAAATTGCCAAAGATGATAGAAAATGAACATGACAGTTGTTGGGAGGATTTGGAAATAGGCACACTGTTAGAACTATGAATTAGTCCAGCCTTTCTAGAAAGAAATTTAAAACTGTGCCCCTGATATATAACCTATATCAAATTGCTTACTGTTGGGGCAGCTAGGTGGTGCAGTGGATAAAGCACCAGCCCTGGATTCAGGAGTACCTGAGTTCAAATCCGACCTCAGACACTTGACACTAGCTGTGTGACCCTGGGCAAGTCACTTAACCCCCATTGCCCCACAAAAACAAAAAACAAAAAAAAATTGCTTACTGTTTCAGGGAGGGGAGAGGTGAGAGAGGGAGGGAGAAAATTTAGAACCCTCAAAATTTTATTAGATGCATTTTTAAAATTTTCTTTAAATGTAATTGGGAAAAATAAAATATTTAATTGTTTTAATTAACCGAAAAATAAAACTGTGTCCCCAAAGTCCCTAAATTATATACACTCCATAACTGGTAGTAGGCCTATATCTAAAAGAGATCAAATAAAGAGGAAAAGAACCTATATTTACAAAAATAGGGCAGCTTTTCTTTGCTATGGTGAAAACCTGGACATTAAGAGGATGCCCCATTAAGTGAAGATTAGCTGAACATATTGTAGCATATAAACATAATGGAATATTATAATACTGTAAGAAATAGTAAAAGGGATTGTCTCAGAGAAACCTGGGGAGACATGAAATGATGCAGTGAAGTATGCAGTAACAAAACACTAAAGAAAAATAACACATAAAGACTTGAGAACTCTGATAAAAAAAAATGGCCCACTATAATTCCAAAGACATGATGCAACCAGAGTTATAGAATTAGACATACATTTGGGAGACATAGACCAAAAAAAGTATTTTAAATAAGTTAAATACATATAGATGTATGTATACATCTATATGTGTGTGTGTGTGTGTGTATTACACACACACACACACACACTGAGTTCAGAGAATGTGGACAAGAAATAGGGATAGAGCATAGAGATTGTAGTCGTTTACAATAAGAATGCTGGATTTGGAGGCAAGAAGATTTGATTTCAAATCTTGCCTCTGAAATTAGTTGAGTAACCATAGGTTCAACCTTTATAAGCCTCAGTTTTCTCTAAAATGGGGCTGATACTACTTATGGTATTTCCCTCAGAAGGTTATTTTAAGGTTCACATGAAATAAAAATGTAAAATGCTAGATGAGTGTCAGTTCTTATGGCCCTGTAATTTAGAAATCGTCAAAATCATTAGAACCTCACTTAGAACGTCAAAAAATGGCTGTTTTGAACAGGATT
This sequence comes from Dromiciops gliroides, assembly GCF_019393635.1. Classification (NCBI taxonomy): domain Eukaryota; kingdom Metazoa; phylum Chordata; class Mammalia; order Microbiotheria; family Microbiotheriidae; genus Dromiciops; species Dromiciops gliroides. Next base: position 616,307,397 of record NC_057861.1, on the reverse strand, counting down.
TGCTTTGCCTCACAATGATTAGTATCTGTCAGAAAATACTGGTATGTTCAACCAGGGCTGGCCCTGCTACTAAATCCTTTATGCCTGCATTATATTCATGAAACAGATATCCCAAAAAATTAAGTCTTCAACTGACAATTCAAGCATTGTTTCCATGGCCCTAACAAGACAAGTAGCATTCCAGCATTTGGTGAATTGTGGTCACTTTTGCCTACAAACACAAAACAGATCCCTTAGGGTCCTACAAAAAATTGACAAGTAAAGGGACCCAGGATACCCCAGGAACACCATGATTATGTTTGTTGACTTGCTATATCAGAGGACTCTCCCAAATTAAATTTGTACTCAACTATTACACACTTAAACACCATAGAAGAGCTATATTTGTTTTAGACATATACATGCTTATATACATTTATATGTAGCTACGTTAATAAATAAGGTATTTTGCCCTTGTTAGGCTCTTTATGTATTTGAAGATTATTCCTCCTAGCAGGGAGAGGAGGGGAGGAAGGGGAAGGAGATAGAATTTGGAACTCAAAACTTTAAATAGAAATATTTGTTTATTTGGGGGGAGGGGGGCAATGAGGGTTAAGTGACTTGCCCAGGGTCACACAGCTAGTAAGTGTTAAGTGTCTGAGGCCAGCTTTGAACTTGCATCCTCCTGAATCCAGGGCCAGTGCTTTATCCACTGCACCACCTAGCTGCCCCTAAAAAATGTTTGTTTGTTGTTGTTTTTAAATTATTCCCCCTCCGCTATGGAATTTGAATTAGCATTTCACATGCAGAAATGGGATGTGGGGAGGAAATGGGACCTCAAGCACCTCTACAAAATCTTTGATTACTCACTTGAGACAATAACCCAAGTCTATTCTAAGAATTTACAGATAATTGTCTTGTGTCCTTCAAGTGTTAATTGTCCCTAACTTTTTTGTTTTCACCCCTAAAACCATCAAAGATCTCTCCCTCTTTTCATAATAACCTCATAGATATCATAGCACCTGAAAGTACCAATAAGGCCCCACACTTCTCCCTTGTTAGTCAACCTTGAGTAAATCAGGGAACAGTCCAGTCTCATATTCTTATCCCTGTCAAACAACTATCGTGTGCATCAAATATCCCAGTGTAGCTCTGAAAGAAGTGGTAGCAAATAACACCTTGTTCCTCACCAATCACCATCATGGAACCTTGAAAAGAAGAGAGCGTTTCTAATATATATCAAAGATGAGACTCTCCCTATACTAAAAAGAGAAATCTGGGAAGCCATCTATGAAGCTATCATGTCACCACCCCAATTTAGACATGAATTTGAAGGACTATAACATCTCATTCCCATCTCCAGCCTTCCTCAGGCCTTGGTTGGCTGTATATAATAGACATATACATACACATATACATCTACATACATACATACCTGCACACACATAAGTCTTATGCATGGGTTTCCTTTTTCTTTCCCTAGTGACACCATAGATGCTTCTTTTAGAGAAGCATTTGCTGCAAATAAAGAAACTTAAGTGGATAAGAGAAACTGATCAAGCATTGTCATTTCTAAAATCAAACTCCAGGAGCCTTCATTCCAGCTGCTTCAGCAAGCAGCCCTAATTTACTCTACTGCATAACCTCCTTCACATATGTTCCCTTCTCTCTAGCACATGTCTTCATCACCTCCCATCTGGATAATTGTAGTAGCCTCAAAATAGGTCTTCTCTTCACTTTCTCCCCTTTCCAAAACATCCTTCTTATTGATGAATTAACCTTCATACATAAACCTGGTCACTCCTCTGCTCAAGAATTTTTAGTAGCCTCCTTAATTTCTACCAATTAAAATTCAAACTCTTCTGCCAGACATCCAGGGCCCTCTACAATGACAGCAGCCTAACCTCAAATACCAAAGTTTGAGAGTTGGAAGCAGTCATGTTATCCAACCCACAGGAACCACACCACTCCACCCTGTTGCTAACTGACTTTCTTTGGACCCTGACTGACCAGGTCCACAGGACCTCCTCTCCCTATACTTTTGCCTGTCTGCCTCCAATAACCCTGACTGGCAACCCTAAAACCACTGATTCCCTGGTCAGCACAGCAAGGGAGCCTAGATACATTGTACTTTTTCTGTTGAACACTGTAAGAAAAAATAGAACAGCTTTCACATATAATTACAGAGTGGCTTTGCTATTTGATGAAAATAGTTACATCTTAAAATATGGAAATCGTGACCCCTTTAGAATTTGAAAACCTTACTTTCAGTCAAATTTCACTGCTACAACAATAACTTTGTTGTGTCACCTTTTGCTGTTTTATATTTTCTATTTTAAATGCTTGTCATTTTTAAGAGTTGGCCATGGTAAAAGGATCCTTTAATGAGTAAAATGGGACTGGCTTCCCACATGCCTCTTTCAATGCTGTTAGAAGCACTTCTGTAGAGTATTTCTGCTGACATACAATTAACAATTGTTCTGAAGAGGGGGAAAAATGTGTTCAACTATTTCTAACTGTTTCAAGCTCTTGAATTTGGGAACATTTATAAACTGTGTAAAATGAGGAGGTTGGACTAAATCTTTAAGTTTCCTTCTGGCTCTAACTCCCATGACTTTTGTAAGACTTGTTCTCTTTGTGATTCATTTCCATGTAAATAGTATCTATGCACTAAGAACACACCACAAGAAGTTTTGGGGGGAGAAAAAAGTGAATCTTCTCTACATTCACTTTAATAGACAGAAGTAAGATTTAATCTAACATTTTCCGAATGGCATAAGGCAGTGGGGAAGAATTTTATATCAAAGGCTACTGAATCACAGTTTATATATGACAGACCCAAGACAAGTAAATATCTACCTATGTGTATGTGTCCCTAAAGAGAGGCAAAATGGAATAGAAAACCAAAATCTCCCCTTGGAGATGCCATTCTGGCTTCCAATCCTACCTCTGACACATACTGGCTGTGTTACCCTGGGAAGTACCTAATCAATGCTTGTAGACTTCTCAACTTGGCTCAGTACTATCAAATACTATAAGTTGCACAGATGGGGCTTATCTAAATTCCAGATGTCTTTATTTCTTAATCTGGAAGTTGCCAATGCCAATGTGGCAACAGGTCCAGGCACACACACACACACACACACAAACACACATATATGTGTACATGTAGATATATGGATATTGTAGGAGAGAGAGGAGCACACACAGGTTCAAGCCTATCTATATGTGTGTATGTATATGTATGCATGCTATGTGTACCATATATATATAAACATGTTTGAGATATTATCTATAGTATATATGTGTGTGTATGTATATATACATCATATGTATAATATGTATAGTATGTTGCTGGAAAGGGAATATGTATAAGTATGTGGATAGGGCCTGGACCTTTCATTGCATTTGTATAGAGAATTTCCTAATAAGGAAATCTGTAACCAATTTCCTCCATATCCACATATCTATTTGGATAGGAATGTGTGCATGTATAAATACATACAAACATATTTAAATGATATAGATATTAGAGATGTATTATTTATATATAAACATGTGAATATAAATATGTGTGTATATCCCAGACGGTTGTAGTTTTGTGTGTATATGTGTTTGTATCTGTGTATACATGTATATTTGTATGTATGTATAAAGCCATAACATCTGGGCCAAAAAAACCCCTTATCTATTGAAATTACAGATAGATAATTATTAATGTATGTATACATATGTTTGTGTATACATATACACATATGTATGTGTCTCAGAGCTATAACTAGCAAATGTAGCACTTTGGCACCTGGGGCAAACAGCATGCAAGGACCCCAAAGGTGTCTAATCAACTGTGTATTTCCTAAAGTGAAAATAATACAAAACATAAAGAATTCCATTGAAATAAGGGGGGATTACTTTCAAGCGTTTACTTTCTCTCTTTCTCCAGGAGGCAGCTCCATGCATTTGGAGGTAGGCTCAATTCAGTCCTGGAGTCCTAGTCCCTAAAGAGAGATGAGACTCCTTTTCTCACACCCTACAATCCAAAGACCCAGGAAAAATTACTTAAAACTTACATTTGGATAATGTCTATGGTCTTCTCAAAATTGGAGAGTAGTAACCTCTACACAAAGAAATAATAAATACTAAAAACTCACAAGTACACATTGACAAAATGCTTTAAAGAAGGGTTTAAAATGATAAAAATGCACAGTCATTTATGGGACTACTGACATGGAACTTGACATTTAGCCTCACCTCTTCACAGTCCAAATAGTTCCCAGTAGGTCCGTATCTTTAGACAAGCTAAACCAGGAGTTGGGCTCATTCTCATGCCACCTCCTCCAATGTGCACTATAATAGATGTAGAAAGGTTGCCTGATACAGTGCAACCATCACTAAATGAGGACCCAGGATCCAACCTCTCAAAATCACAAGGCTGCCTTCAAGCCTGGACACATCCATTTTAGGATTACTGTTCAGTCAAGTCAACAAAGTCACAAAAGTGACTTTGAGAGCTTTTTGTAATCATTCTGAATCTTGACTTGTCCAGATCCCAGTGAGGAACCTGTCACAAAAACCTAGAAAGAAGAGAGTCAATGAGAAGAGGCTGATTGACTAGGTAGCCAAGAAGAATGAGGACTGAGAAAAGGCTATTAGATTTGATGATTAAAAGATCGTTGGTAAATGGTCAAAGGATATGAACAGGGAATTTTCATACAAAGAATTCAAAGCTATCTATAGTCATATGAAAAAATGCTCTAGATCATGATTGATCAGAGAAATGCATATTAACACAACTCTGCGGTATCACCTCACACCTATCAGAATGGCATATATAACAAAAAAGGAAAATATTGGATGTTGGGGGAGATATGAGAAAGCTGGGACACTAATCCACTGATGGTGGAGTTGTGAAAAGATCCAACCATTCTGGAGAGCAATTTGGAACTATGCCCAAAAAGCAATAGAACTGTACATACCCTTTGATCCAGCAATACCACTGCTAGGTCTATATCCCAAAGATATCCCCCAAAAGAGAAAAAGACTTATTTGTACAAACATTTATAGGAACTCTTTTTTTAGTGGTTAAAAATTGGAAATTAAAGAATGTCCATCAATTGGGGAATGGCTAAACAAGCTGTGGTATATGACGGTGATGGAATATTATAGTGCTATAAGAAGCAACAAGCAGGATGATTTCAGAAAGGCCTGGAAAGACTTGTATAGTGAAGTGGGCAGAAGCAAGAGAACATTGTACACAGTGACAGCAATGTTGTTTGATGAAGAACTGAATGACTTGACTATTCTCAAAAATACAATGATCCAAGACAATCCCAAAGGACTATTGATGAAACATACTGTCCACCTCCAGACTGAAGCATGCTATTTTTTCACTTTCTTTCATTTTTTCTTTTATTCAAATTTTCTTGTACAAAATTACTAATATGGTAATGTTTTACATAACTCCACATGTATAACCCATATCTGATTTGCTTACCACCTCAGGGAGGAGGGAAGAGAAAGAGGGAAGGAGAGAGAAAATTTGAAATTCAAAACTACAAATAAAAATATTTTTTTAAATCATTGGTAACATTGAAGTTATCAACATCAGTTCTGATGAAATCAGGACCCAGACTGCAAAAAGTCTCCATTAATTGGGCAAAGAAACCAAAGAAGAGGCATCCAAAGGCCCAGGCTTAAGTTCACCTTGACTCCCTGTTCAAACTACCATGTGGAAGTAGTGCCATAGAGATGAAAAGGCTACTTTCACAATAATTATAATGACAGTGGGGATGGGTTATTGTTGTTGTTCAGTCGTGTACAACTCTTCCTTACCCAACTTGGGGTTTTCTTGGCAAAGATATTAGAATGGTTTGTCTTTTCCTTCTCCAGTTCATTTTACAGATGAGGAAACTGAAGCAAACAGAGTTAAGTGAATTGCCCAGGACCACATAGCTGATAAGAGCAGATTTGAACTCAGTTCTTCCTGAATCCAGACTCAGCACTCTGTCCACTGTGCCAACTAGCTGGAGATGGGTTGTCTAAAGAAAAAAAAATTGAGGACATAATTGCTTATTCAAATATTCAAAGGGCTGTTCTTTGGAAGAGGAATTAAACTCATTCTTCTTGAATCTGGAAAGAAGAGCTAGGAACAGTGGGTAGAAATTAAAAGGAGGTACTCCTCTCTGACTCAAGAAGGGAAAAAACAACAATTATAGCTGTCCAAAAATAGTATGCTCTTCCTCATGGAATATTGAGTTTCCTATTATTGGAAACTTCAAGTGGAATCTGGGATGTTGTAGGCAAGGATGTCATGGACAGGATTCATATTTTGAGTTCCTGCAGACCACACTTCTCAAAGGAAGCTGTGGCCTTGTTTGCAAGCTGGCCTGTTCCACATAGGTTTGTTTCACTTTTTCCATTTGTTTGATCAGTGTTAAATGAGTGTCACACAACTCATGGCAATGGTAACTAATGAAGGGTTGAATGGGATGAAATGTATGAGACCCCTGACTCCTAGTTAGGTGAGTGGTGAGAAATGAAGTAAAAAATACCAGTGACTGAAGCAATCACCAACACCGGAGGAAAGACTCTTTCATGGGGGAAAAGGAATGTGGTCCAAGCCATGATATGAGAGAGGATAAATGAAAGGACATACGAGATCACTGGAAATGCCTAATCTAATGGATAAGCCAAAAGGAGGGAAGTAGGGCATAAAGCAACAGTCTAAAGCTGGGGGAGTTAATGGGGAATCAATAGGTGTTGGTGAAATAATGTTTTGTCTGAGGCAACTTCCTTCCCCAAGGCAGTGTTCCTTTAAAAGGTTTGTGGCTATAAGCCAACATGCTTGCCACACCCTTTCCTTGCTCTGCCACATGAGTAATGCTGTGAGATCAGACATGATACATTGGAGGATGAAAACTGTAGTCCACAAAAGGGGGGGGCAATAGGATGAGGGAGCTATGAAGGGTAGGGGGTATATGAGGAATATTATGGAAATTTCTGAGAAACCAGTCATCCTGCCTATACCTCCAGGAAGCTTGAGCATCTGATTTACTCTCCATCTGTCCACTCACTTGTAGTTGGTAGGTAGATTTTGAACAAATATATATGTGTGTATGTCACAACACACATGTGTATGTATATAATACACGCACATATACATGCATATGCACATATACACATAGATATGTATATGTACATGTGTATATACATTGCACACACACACATAGACACACAAAAATATGTAACCTATTCCAGAAGCTCAAAGCAAACATTGGCTTTGACTGGAAAGGGTATCTTGAAAGGATGCATGCAAGTAAAAGCCATATGTAACAATACCACCATGCTCATGGCCTTCCTAGTTTCAAGGGTTTCTTTACTTCTGAGTCAGTTCAGTTCAGTTTAGTTCTCTGACCCTTCTATCTCTCAGCTGGTATAAATGTCCAGGAGAAGGACATGTGTGTATGTTTCCCTGTGATGTGTCTTGTCCGGGGCCACAGAAGTAGGCAGCTTGAACATGTAGACAAAGCAGACACTAAGAGGGAATTAACCAGCATGTGTTGTAGCAGAAATATTGGGCTTGGATTTGTTGTCAGAGAACCTAGGCTCCAAAGCCAACTATATAACTGCTTTTTGATGTTAGATAAATCATTTAATCTGTCTTGGCTTCAATTTCCTCATCTGAGGGAGGACAAGGTAAAACAAAAGAATTCCTGTGGTTACTTCTAGCTCCAACAATCTATGAATCTATGGAATAGATTCTTATGGCCACTGGTATGTGCCAGAGATTAACAAACTGGGAGAAAGAAAAAATTTATTTAAGGGAAAAGTGCATGGTTTCAGTAAAATGTCCAAATATCAAGAGGCTAACCAACTAAAGATAGAAATCCATGAAGGCAATAGGCACCTAGGCAGGGCAACATGATAACAATAATAATGAAATAATTAAAATAATATACATTTATATTCTAGTGTTTTAAGATTAAAAAGCACTTTCCTCACAACCACTCTATAAGTTAGGAAATATAGTATTACCATCTCCACTCTGCAAATAAAAAACTGAGTCACAGAGAAGTTATATAACTGGCTCAAGATCATACAGAGCCAGCACCTGGGTCTGTGAACAAGAAGACCAAAACTAGTGGGGAGTTGGGGCACATTCCACACAAAGAAAGATCAGGAAAGAATCAGAGGATTCTATAAGCAACTAGTAATTTGTCTCACATAACATGTCAACCTATGACAAATGTTTTATATTGCCTTTGAAACATACCTCGGGGCTTAGATGATGTATGTACCATAGGTCCTGGAGTTCCCTGCACTGGGATAGGATCAAGCCAGTGACTTAGATAGAATCATCTTCCTTTATCCTGAGTTACCAAGTGGGACAAGATGGATGGTAAGTTAAAAGCCATCTTGAGTTAGGTAAAGTTGACCTAGGAGTTAGGATTTACCAAAAACATGTATTTTGTTTAAAGAAGTTCAAAATAATCTCAATGACCTGAGAATGCGCATACAAAATACATGTAGAAATTTGATAAAGTTGTGAAAGAGCTTGTTGAACTTAATGTATGTTGGTTGGCAAGCCCCATTTGATTACTATAGAAATATTATGATGTCCAACTTCCACATTTCAGGCAAGATGATATATACTAGGAGCTCTTCCATCCCATAGATAAATAAACATTTTTTCAAACTTCTTTGTGTAACAGATATTCCCAATTTGTGTAAAGGTGGGAAAAGGCAAAAATCAGAGGACATATATAGGAAAATGTGGTTCAGGAAAAAGAAATTAGAGAAACCAAAGATATAGATAGAAAGACATCTTGTGCCTCTCTATATTATGAAAAAAAAAGGAAGTGGAAGCCAAAGAATATGCTAAGTGTCAAATAACATAATAAAACAAATTATATTATAATCGGTTGTTGTTGTTCAGTTGTTTTTTAATCATATCTAACTCTTTGTGACCCCATTTGGAATTTTCTTGGCAAAGACACTGGAGTGGTTTGCCATTCATTTCCTTCTCCAGCTCATTTTATAGATGAATAACTGAGGCAAACAGGTTTAAGTGACTTGCCCAGGGTCATGTGTCTGAAGCAGGATTGAAATGAAAAAGATAGTCTTCTTGACTCCAGGCATGGCACTCTATCCATTATGTCACCTAGCTGCCCATAATAGACAGGAAAAGACTTCTAATGGGCAATCCAACTATAGACCAGCACCACTGACTGCCATGACAGAAAGCCTCAGATCTTCCTCATCCCCAACTCAACACCCATTGACTGGTTTCCACCAGGTGCTGGATGCCCACCCACATCCCTCGCATACTAACCTCTGCCCAAGGTATTCCAGAGCTCCAGTGGCCTACTCCATCGTCACACTGGATTCACCATCCCCTTAGTCAAGGACTATATTATACCCTGACATTGCTTCCCAAGGTTCTCAGAGCCTGGAAATCTACCCTAATACTTTGCCTGAGAAACCTAAGTACTTCCTGATCTCTCAATCTTCCATGCAATTGAAACCCCCTTTAAGTGCTATCTTACTCTTTTAGGGAGTGAGCTCCATAAGAACAGGCATGATTTCTATTTTCTGTTTGTATTTCCAGAACTCAGCACACTTTCTGGCACATAGTAACAGTTTAACAAAGCCTTTTTCATTCTATTCGATTGTGCGTGTCAGTTGTCTTACAGAGTCAGACAATCCTCTTGTCAGAGATAAGATCAGAATTTGTAGGAGCACAAGAACAATACCATAGTTCATGTTACTGTCCCAACTCATACTTGCACTGATGAGCCAAAGCTCCTGAGCATTGCTATTAAGTCTCAGTCTGACTCTAGTGTAATCCTTGAGGGGTTGAGGTATCTTTCTGATGAGCTTCCTTCGATGTGTTCCTCCTCTCCCATGATTATCAGTTGATTTAGACAGTTGGACATAATTAGCTTCCAGAAAAGGAGTATTTACTAAAGTAATGTTGCTACAATTTGTACAAACATTTCCCCTAAAAGTCTGACACACATGCTCCCACAAACATATACAAAGCCCAGGGAAAAGTGAGCTCAAACTTAGAGAGCACATGCTCACAAGAGTAATACAGTTGGGGCAGCTAGATGGCGCAGTGGTTAAAGCACCGGCCTTGGATTCAGGAGGACCTGAGTTCAAATTCAGCCTCAGACACTTGATACTTACTAGCTGTGTGACCCTGGGCAAGTCACTTAACCCCCATTGCCTGCCCAAAAAAACCCAACAACAACACAAACAAACCAAAAACAAACAAACAAAAAAGTAATACAGCTTTTGGAAGTCCTTTGGCTGAAGTCTTACAGAGACTAGATCACTGGGGTGAAACTCAACCAGAAACAGGAGCTACTCAATCATACAAAAGAGCTTAGCACACAGGGGCAGCTAGGTGGCTCAGTGGATAAAGCACCAGCCCTGGATTCAGGAGGACCTGAGTTCAAATCCAGCCTCAGACACTTGACACTTACTAACTGTGTGACCCTGGGCATGTCATTTAACCCCCATTGCCCCAGAAAAAAAAAAGAAATAAAGAAAAGAGCTTAGCCATAATGCCTGGCACATAGTAGGCGCTATCTAAATGTTTATGCTCTTCTTCTCCCTCTCTCCCTTCTCTACTTGAGGATTTGAACAAAGTATGTCAGAGCAGAATAGGGGAAATCATATAGTGATGATAGCACCACTTGGTGTGTGATAAATCTGAAGACAAAGAGGCTACTGTTGATGCCCTCTATCTCAGTGAGGGATAACTTTGGAACTTGATGACTGTAGCCTTCACAAACAGGGCATCTGTAGTTACCTGAGGTTCCTAAATCTATCACAGCTTGGGTGAACACAGGTTCCCAACTCAGAACAGGCTGACTAAAGGAGACAAAGGGTTTTTAGGATTTAAGTCCAAGCAGCTATACCCTGTCAAAGCCTATGTGAAATGTTTCCTCAGGGATAGGACCCTGAGGCCACACCAGGCAGGATCTGATCTAATTGATGGACTGCCTTCAATATAGATAGAGGTCTAGGGCTAGCAGCATGCCTCTCAACTTTCAAAGGTGGTTTGGTTGTTGACCACAGTGGAATCTGAAAACCAAGAATGATCACAGACTTTGAGTGGGTGGGTGACAACTAGAATAGGAACAATGATCTTTACACTTTGCAATGTCCTTCCTCCTCCCAACCCTCCATGCATAGTCTTTGACCTAGTGGCACTGGTCTTGAACAAAACATTCCATCTCTTGGATCCAGGCATGTTCTCCCTTGGCTTCCTTCAATACCCAGCTAAAATCCCACTTTCTACAGGAAGACTTTACCAATCCCTCTTAGTTCTAGTGCCTTCCCTCTATTAATTATTTCCTTTTTACCCTGTATATTGCTCGTTTCTACATATTTGTGTATTGTCTCTTCCTTGGATTGTAAGCTCCCTGAGGGCAGGGACTATCTTTGCCCTTTCTTTGTCTCCCCAGTACTTAGTACAGTGCCTGGCACAAGGTAGGTGCTTTAAAATGCTTACTGGCTGATTGATATCCTAGGACAGAAGCTATTTGTCTTAAGGACTATTCTTGATGTTGCTGCATAAGGGTTAACAGATAATGTGCTGCTTTCCAGAGTAAGATGTAGTTCTTTTGATGTTGGTGGCTAGTGATAATAAGCACAGATGGAAGACAAAGTCCTCTAAGGAGTCTTCAGAGTTTGAAGTTGCTTGCATAAAACTTCAGCTGCTATCAGTTATTACTTCAATTAACTCTGTATGTCTTATGTCTTCATTTTACTCTTAAGGGAGAATCTTTGACTCAGGTATAGCCAAAAAGGCCCTGGCTTTGTCCTGTTGACAGCTACCTAAGAACTTTTTTCTTTAGTATGCTTTTCCTGATGCAGGTTCAGTATTACAAGAAACAAAGAAAGAAAGAAACAAACAAACAAACAAAGAAGGAAAGAAAGGAAGAAGGAAAGAAAGAAAGGAAGGAAGAAAGAAAGGAAGGAAGGAAGGAAGGAAGGAAGGAAGGAAGGAAGGAAGGAAGGAAGGAAGGAAGGAAGGAAGGAAGGAAGGAAGGAAGGAAGGAAAAGAAACCCCACAATCCTATGATTGCAATTTACTAGAAACTTACATTTGTTGGTGGGAAACAATATGATAAGTAAATACAGAATACAGAATACAAAGTGATGAGAAAGCAGTAACAACTGAGGTAATTAGGAAAGACCTCTTAAGGGAGGTAGTACTTGAGTTGAGTCTTGAAGTGAGTTAGGGGTTTCTTAAAGGCAAAGATGAACTAGAAGAGCTTTATCTGCATTGGGAGATAGCCTGTGTCAAAGAGATGGAATGAGAAGGCAGCCAGGTGATGGAGTGAATCCAGAATGGGACCCACAGTCAAGAAGACCTAAGTTCAAATACAGCCTCAGAGACTAATAGCTATGCGATTGGACAAGTCATTTAACCGGTCTGCCTCAGTTTCTTCAAATGTAAAATGGGGATGATAATATCACCTACCTGTAGGGTTGTTGTGAAGATAAAATGAGCTAACAAACTATAATGTGTTTAGCAAACCTTAAAGGTAGCATATAAAGGCTAGTTATTATTATGTAAGGTAAATCAATCCACAAACAGTTATTAGCTCCTACTAGGCTCCAGGCAGCTAAGGGCTTGGGATACAAAGACAAAAATGAAAGTCCTCCCCCTCAGGCAACTTCCCTTATAGCTATATGTAGGCTGGTTTGGCTGTACCACAGAGTGAGGGAGGGGCAGTAATGTGTAATTAGCATGGGAACATATATAGCCAGATCTTCAGCCAGATTGTGAAGGGTTCTAGTTGCCAAATAGAGGAGTTTGTATTTTATCCTTGAGGCAACAGCCACTGGGGCTTTTTGAATAGTGGATTGGAGAAGGCCAAATATTGGATATGGGGAAACCAAGCAGAATAATGATGATGATGGTGATAATAATTAATACTTAATAATAATAATAATAGCTAAGTTTATTTTTTATATATTACCATCTCACCTCCCATTCATTTCCCAGATCCTTAGTTTGCCTTTCTTAGGTAACAGCTAGGTGATTCAGTGGATAGAGTGCTGGGTCTAGAGTCAGGAAGACTCATCTTCCTGAGTTCAAATCTGGCCTCAGACACTTAGTAGCAGTGTGACCCTGGGCAAGTCACTTAATCCTGTTTGCCTCAGTTTCCTCATCGATAAAATGAGCAGGAGAAGGAAATGACAAACCACTCCATTATCTTTGCCAAGAAAACCCCAGATGGGAGCACAAAGAGTCAGACATGACTGAAAACAACTGAACAACAAAAACATTTATATAGCATTTATTACGTGCCTGGCACTGTGTTGAGCACTTTACCATCATTATTTCGTTTGATATTGCAGTGGTCTGGATAATAGGTGACGAAGATCTGAATTTTGGTAGTTGTAGTGTGAGTGGGAAGAAGGGTCTAGATGTGAAAGGTGGTGAAGAGGCAGAATATACAAATCTTGGTAATGATGGGGTTGGTGTTTAATAAGTGAGAGTCAAAAGTTGGGAATGACTCCAAATTTGAGTGATTAGAAGAATGTTGGCATCTTCAATAAATAGGAAAGTTGGGAGAAAGCATTTAGGATGAAAGGTTATGAGTTCTGTTTTGGACATGTAGAATTTGGGAAACCTTTGAGAATCTAGGTGGAGATAGTCTAACAGGTAACTGAAGAGACAGTGTTGCTCAGCAGAGAAATAAGGGCTGGATATATAGTTCTGAGAGTCATCTGTATAGAGATGACAGTTTAATCCATAAGAGCTGATGAGATCACCATGAGAGAATGTAAAGAGAAAAAAGGAGGAGACCTAAGAAATGGGCTCGGGTATACCTAGGGGATGATGCTACAGAAGAAACTGAGAAGAATCAATCAGACAGGTATGAAGAGAACCATGACAAAGCAGTGTCACAGAAACATGGGGAGGAGATAATGAAGGAGGAGAGGGTGATGAACAACATCAAACATTACAGAGAGGTTATGATGAGGACAGAGAAAAAGTCATTTGGATTTAACAACAGAAACATCATTGATGACCTTGGAGAGAACACTGGGGAGGAAAGGCAGATTGTAAGGAGCTGGGAAATTAGTAGGGGGTGAGATAGTAAAAACAACTAGTGTATACAGCTTTTTTTTTTTCTGAGAGTTTAGCCATGAAGGGAGAAAAGCTATGGAATGGTAGGACACAATGAAGGTTTTTAAAGGATGGGCAAAATCTGGGCATATTTGAAGGCAGCAGATAAGTGAATGGGCAAGAGAGGCTAAAAATGAGAGAGAGAAGATGAAGGGAGGCAAGGAGGAGAGAGAGAGAGAGTGAGAGAGAGAGAGAGAGGGAGGGAGGAGGGAAAGAAGGAGGGAGAGAGATCAAAGGAAAAGAAAGGACAAGGGGGGGAGGGAAAGGGAAGGAGAGGAGAGGAAAGGAGTTTGGAGTGACTACTGTGAGGAGTGGGGCAGAGAACCAACCAGGGAAGAGTAAAAAACTTTCCATGCAATGAGGGCCCTGTTAAGATTGGATAAAATAAATTTTAAATTATTTCCTCCCTTTTCCAACCTCTTCTTCCTCCTTGTCCTTCCCAAAACTTTGCCATTTCGATTGAGGACACTATAATATTCCCAATCACTCAGATTCCTAACCTTGGAGTCATCTCTCATTTCTTCCTCATCACCCCCATCAAATTAGTTATCCAGTCCTGTCAATTTTATCTCTATATCTCTCATACCCAGATCTTTTACTATAGTCATATAGATACCATTCTAGTTTAGACACATGTCAGCATTCACCCAAACTATTGTAATATATTCTTATTTTGTCTCCCCAACTGGAACAATCTTCTAGTCTCTTCTATCTTTATTCCATTCTCCATTTAGCTGCCAATATAATCTTCGTATGTCACCCTCTTGGTCGTGACTTATTGCCTCCCAATTGCCTCTAGTATATCAAATATAAATGTCTTAGCCTGGCCTTTAAATCTCAACCAAAACAGAACTCAATTTATGGGTTCCTCCAGGCAGAAGATATTACTCTGGTTCCCACTTACCTTTAGAGCTTCCCCTTCCTGAACTCCACATTCCAGCCAAACTGGACTGCTTTTTGTTCCTCAAACTACATACTTAATTTCCTGCCTTCATGCATTCATGCAAACCACATTTCATGCCTAGAATGCATGCTTTCTCATCTGTCTTCCTTGAAGGTTTAGCTCAAGGAACACCTCCATGATCCTCCCAGTTAGTACTTTCTCCCTCAATTTTTCTTTTACTATATAGTACAGTTATACCTCATATGTAGCATGAACAGAGGGAGAGGGATAGAGGAACCCAGAAGATAGCCCACATGACAAAACCCTTTTCCTTTCCCTCTTCATCATCAGGGAAATTTATGGCTTTAGATTATAAATCTTTTTCTCTGCTTTCTTGACTCCTGCTTATCACCTTAGTTTGGCTTAGAAAACTGTTGCAGGGAGCATTAGAAGAGAGAATAGATGCAACTTTTGATCATATTTGAGATTCATCTTTCCTATGGCTGCCACTCAACTAACACCAAACATACATATTATTTGTTTTCTTTCTAATCTGGTTATGGGATAATCCATAGTATGTGTATGTGGGGGGGGGGATAGAAAGTGAAGAAAAGGACAAAAAAGGCCATCACCATCCACTGTAAATACACCTGCCAAGAAGATAAAACTGATAATTTTGATTATATAAAATTTAAAAGATTTTGTACAAACAAAACAAATGCAGATAATATTAGAAGAAAAGCAGGTAAATGGAGGGGGAATCTTTGAAGCAAATTTCTCTGATAAGTCTTATTTGTAAGATATGTAGGGAACAGATAACAATAAGAACCATTCCCCATTTGATTAAAGATCAAAGGATATGAACAGGAAGTTTTTAGAGGAAGAAATCCAAGCTATCAATAGTCATATGAAAAAATGCTCTAATACATTATTAATTAGAGAAACTATAATTAAAACAATTCTGAGGTTCCACTTCACACCTATCAAATGGGCAAGGTTGGGGGGCAGCTAGGTGGTGCAGTGGATAAAGCACCGGCTCTGGATTCAGGAGGACCTGAGTTCAAATCCGGCCTCAGACACTTGACACTTACAGGCTGTGTGACCCTGGGCAAGTCACTTAACCCCCATTGCCCCACAAAAAAATAAATGGGCAAGGTTGACAAAAAAGAAAATAATAAAGCTAGAGGGGCTATAGGGAAATAGGTACATTGTGGTAAAAATGATTGGAGTTTTAGCTGACTCATTTGGGAGGGGCCACACCTGGCCTACCCTGAAGTTATGTATGCTACTGAGGTCAGAAGGAGAAACCTCTCCTTAGGCAGCTTTTTGAAGGACCTCCCCTTTTGGGGAGGGAGATTGAACGCTCACTGAGGGGAGGCTGGAGTCGCTTCCAGAATGCTCACACTCACCCTCTCTCTCTCCTCAGTTTTCCTGGTGATGTGAAAAACTAGCAGATGTCCCGGGTGTGGTGAGTGAACACAAAAGCCTTGCATTCCTTTGAATTAGCTTAATTGGAAATAATTTGGAGATTGTATAGACTTAGGTTAGAGTTAGGAGGATTTATCTATATTTCTTTCTCCCTATTTCCTTATCTTTGATTTTTTATTAATTTCCCCTTTCTCCTTTTTCTGTATTATTATTAACATATTGTTTGTCAGCATAGGGTATTATATTCTATTATTTTTGACTGTTTCATCAAGCAAACCACACGTGCTTCTCGAAGAAACAAAGGGGGGAATGTGGTAAAAATTATTGAAGTTTTAGCTGACTCATTTGGGAGGGGCCACACCTAGCCCACCCTGAAGTTATGTATGCTACTGAGGTCAGAAGGAAAAACCTCTCCATAGGCAGCTTTTTGAAGGACCTCCCCTTTTGGGGAGGGAGATTGAACACTCGCTGAGGAGAGGCTGGAGTTGCTTTCAGAATGCTCACGCTTGCCCCCTCTCTCTCCTCAGTTTTCCTGGTGATGCGAAAAACTAGCAGATGTCCCAGGTGTGGTGAGTGAACACAAGAGCCTTGCATTCCTTTGAATTAGCTTAATTGGAAACAATCTGGAGATTGTATAGACTTAGGTTAAAGTTAGGAGGATTTATCTGTATTTCTTTTTCCCTATTTCCTTATCTTTTATTTTTTATTAATTTCACCTTTGTTGTTTAATTAATTCCCAAGTAATAAAATTTGATCCTTTTTGTGGAAAAGAAGCTGTAAGGCTCCTTTCTTATTGGCCTGGGAGAAATATCTAAAAGGGCAGTTTGGAGGGGAGGGAACTTTGAACCTAGAGGTCCCTCATTATTTCCAGGACCCCAATGTTTGGAGAGTCACACAATTAACTCTCTATATATTAAATTCAGCCCCTACAACATTAATGTATCAATGGTGGGGCTATGAACTGATCCAGCCATTCTAGAAAGCAATTTAGAAATATCCCAAAAAACTATTCAACTTTGACCCAGTGATAGTAATAATAGGCCTGAAAGATAGAGGAAAATATAGCTGCTCTTTTCATGGTGGCAAAGAATTATAAACTGAGGGGATGACCATGAATTGGGGAATGGATAAACAAATTATTGCATATGAATATGATGAAATATTATTATGCTATGAAAAACAATAAAGGAAATGGTTTCAGACAAATCTGACAAAATCTATATGAATTATATGAACCTTCTGACCTCCTAGATTTCATGATCTCTAGAAACTCATCATTTTGCAAGATTGAAATCAACTCTGAATCCCATACCTCCTTAGCACTCTCTGCCCCTGGGTGTCCCTCCCTCTGGAGAAGGCAGGGGTGGTAGATATCTGGGAGCTCCTCTCAATCCCTCTGTCTGAGGACAGCAGCCAAGGAATTTCCCTTATCATTTCTCACCCTGCTGAACCTTCTGAATTTCATGATTTCCAGGAACATATCATTCTGTAAAATGGCTTCTTTTTATGAGTTGTGAGTCCCATTAGATTGTGAGCTCCTTGAGGGCAGGGACTGCCTTACACCTGTTTGTTTGTTATTTGGTATACTCAGTGCTTAGCACAATGCCAGGCACATAGTAGGTACTTAATAAGTGTTTGGTAATTATTAATGTTTGTTGGGTTGTTTTTTTACTAACTGATGAATAGTAAAGTGGGCTGAGCCAGGAGAACAATCTATACAATAACTATATTGTAAAGACAATCAACTGAAAGTCTTAGGAAATTCAATCAATACAATGACCTGCCACCTCCTGAGAGATAAGTGAAGGACTTGGAGTACAGAATGAGACATATATGGGGGAGGGGGTGGTGAGGAAGGGGAGGAAATAAGCATTCATATAGTGCCTACTTGATATAAGCAGCAGCTACATGGTTCAGTGGATAGGGCCCTGGGCCTGGAATCAGAAAGACCTGAGTTCAAATCCTGCCTCAAACACTTACTAGCTAGCTGTGTGACGCTGGGCAAATCACAACCCTCTGTCTGCCTTAATCCACTAGAGAAGGAAATGATAAACCGTTCCACTATCTTTGCCAAGAAAATCCCATGGACAGTATAGTCCATGGTGTCATGAAGAGTCAAACATAACTGAACAATGACTCTGTGTGTGTGTATGTCTATATATGTATATGTATATATGTGCATATATATACATATCTATGTATATATAAATGTGCAAAGCACTGTGCTAATTGCTTTATTTTTTTGTTTGTTTTTGTTTTTGTTTTGTTTTGTTTTGTTTTTGGTGAGGCAATTGGGGTTAAGTGACTTGCCCAAGGTCACACAGCTAGTAAGTGTTAAGTGTCTGAGGCCAGATTTGAACTCAGGTACTCCTGATTCCAGGGCCCGTGCTCTATCCACTGCGCCACCTAGCTGCCCCTGCTAATTGCTTTATAAATATTATCTCATTTGATCCTCACTACCACTCTGAGTTCAATGCTATTATTATCCTTATTTTACAGTTGAGGAAACTGAGGCAAGCAGAAGTCAAATTACTTGCCCAAGATCACACAGCTAGTAAGTATTAGAAGTCATATTGGAACTCATCTTCCTCACTTTAGGCCCACCACTCTATCCACTGTACTCCAATCACACTAGCAGCAAAGATGGACAAAGCAGGGGTGTGCTTTGCTTTGATTATACATGTTCATAGTGGAGGACTTGGGTTTTCCTTTTTTCTCAGTGAAGAAGTGAAAAGTTGACAGAGGGCATATCTTCATTTGAAAAAAAATAAAACAGTTTAAAAAATACAGGAGCCAGAACTAAGTTTCTAACTAAATGGACAGGAAACACATTTCCTGCTGAGAAGGAGGACAGCGAATGCAATGACTTCCTCCATAGCTTAGAGTAATAGAAGGAGGGAAAAGGTCTCCGTAGGATTAGTCTCCCCAAATTGGGTATATTCAGCACTACAGCATTTCATCATCCTCAACCCAGAATCAGCCATTCTGCAGGGACAGAAAGCTCATCATCATAGTCAGTTGAATGAAAGAACTGAGGTGAACAAGCCTGTTTGCCAATATCTCCCCACATATTCCCTTCTTTCTCCCTCTCTTTCGGGTGCCTCTCTCATAGAACTCTGAAAAATTCCAAAAGCTTTCCCTGGGTTCTTAACTTTACAAGCCAGTGGAATCTCAAGAGAGCATCTATAGCTTCATGGCCACCTTGATTTTATATATATATATATATACACACACACATACATATATACATGTATGTGTATACATACATGTACACATACGCACATATACAT
Source organism: Dromiciops gliroides (assembly GCF_019393635.1). Classification (NCBI taxonomy): domain Eukaryota; kingdom Metazoa; phylum Chordata; class Mammalia; order Microbiotheria; family Microbiotheriidae; genus Dromiciops; species Dromiciops gliroides. The sequence goes on along the minus strand of NC_057861.1, from coordinate 616,287,662 downwards.
ATATGTATGTGTGTGTAGAGAGAGAGAGACCATATTTTGTCACAGGTTTACACCTGTAAACATGTTGTATTCCTCCTGTAGAACTGAAGCTCCTTAAGGTACAGACTTGCTTTTTTTGTTTGCTTTTGCATTCCTAGCATCTAGCCGGCTTACGCATAGTAGGTACTTAATAAATGTTTGTCAAATTGTATTGAATTGAAGAATCTCTTCTTGAACTTGAGGTTTCTACTTCAGTTTCCTCATCTGTATACTAGGTATGGTAACAGCATCTATCTCCCAGGGTTATTGTGAGAATCAAATAAGATAATAAAGTACTGAGGACAGTGCCAGGCACATAGTAAGTGCTATATAAATATTGTTGCTGCTGCTGTTTTGACTATTTTCTTTTGCATAAGCCAACAGAAAGAATAGAGAAAGATCATGTTATATAACTTTCTCTGGGTCTTTGTAAAATCCACAATGACATTTTTCCAATCAGGAAAAGGTTACTCTGGCAACCATCCTTTTAAGTCAAACAGCTGATTTTTCATCAAAGCTTAATTTACAGTGAGAATAATTTCTTTAATAAGCTTTGCCATTTTATAAGCTAAACCTTGCCAGAGATCGCTTCTAATTTTAACTAGCACGTGAACATAAAACCATAAAATTATAGGTAAAAGGTACATGGTTTTGTTTTGTTTTGTTTTGTGGAGCAATGAGGGTTAAGTGACTTGCCCAGGGTTACACAGCTAGTAAGTGTCAAGTGTCTGAGGCCGGATTTGAACTCAGGCCTTCCTGAATCCAGAGCTGGTGCTTTATACACTGCGCCACCTAGCTGCCCCCTAAAAGGTACATTGGAAACGATTTAATACAACCTTCTCATTTTACAGATAAGGAAACTGAGGCCCATTCTTTAAAAGGTCTTGACTTTGATTTTTCCTCTGAACATTCTAAGTCTACTTGAACAGGTTTTGCAGAATAGAGATCTGAATAGTTTTGAGAAGAAAAGAGACAGTTTTCTTCACAGGACTCATCACAGTTTTTGATTACCTATAACTAATGGCTATTCAGTGAAATATCTTACAACAGATTCTTTATGATATAATGTGATATGTTCCTCGAGGTAGCTAGGTGGCTCAGTGGAGAGAGTGCTGGGCCTGCAGTCAAGAAGACCTGAGTTCATTCCGGCCTCAGATACTAACTAGCTATGTGACCCTGGGCAAGTCACTTAACCCTGTTTGTTTCAGTTTCTGCATCTGTAAAATGAGCTGGAGAAGGAAAAGGCAAACCACTCCAGTATCTTTGCCAAGAATATGACTTATGGAGTCATGAAGGATTGGTCATGACTGAACAACAATAAATGTGTTCCTGCTGGTAGCAATTGTTTCATTTTTATCTTTGAATTCCCTGTGCTTGGTACATTGTAAGTACTTAAATACTTTTTGGTTGCTTGCTTTATTTATTCTAGTAGGATAAGGAAACATTGTAGTTTAATAAGTTGCCTGATACTTCTCAGGGGAATAGAGTTCTTTTGTTGTGGCTAAAGCAGAAGTATATAGTTGATATTAAGAAAAAAACAGTAAGACACAGTGCCTGCCCTCAAATTAACGAGCAATTATAGAGTATCTATGTGCCAGGGACTGTGCTACGTGTTAGGGTTACAAAGAAAGGCAAAACTGTCCCTGTTCTCAAGGAGCTCACAGTCTAACAGAGGTAATCTCAGGGAAAGGCAATAGTATGAAGGGGGATTGGGACAGGTTTCTTGAAGAAGAAGGAATTTTAACTTAGGCTTAAAGGAAGCCATGGAAACAAGGAGAAGATGAGGAGGGAGAAAATTCCAGGCATGAGGGACAGCAAATGAAAATACAGATAGTGAGGAGATGGGTTGTCATGTGGAAGGGAACAGCAAGGAGGCCAGTGTTACTGGATCATAGAATATGTGGAGAGGAGTAAGGTAAGAGAAGACTACAAAGGTAGGAAGGGGCCAGATTATGAAGGGCTTTAAAAGCCAAACAGAGGATTTTTAGATTGATAATTGAGGTGATAGGGAGCCAATGGAGTTTATTGAGTGGGCTACAGGGATGGAGCTGGCATGTTCAGATCTGTGCTTTAGGAAGATCATTTTGATAGCTGAATGGAAAGAGACAAGGCAGGGAGACCAACCAAAAGGAAATTGCTGTTGTGTTGAAGAGACAAGAATTATACAGATGAAACAATCATACTATAACATAAGATATATAATAGATTGCTAAATTGTGTGGTTCAGATTATACATAATCCTTCCCCTTACAGGGTACAGTAGAAAGAATTTTGGTTCTGGCATCAGAGAGCCTGGATTCAAATTCTGTCACCTTGGGCATGGGCCTCAGTTTCCTCATCTATAAAATTAGTGGGGGTATGTGGACTAGAGGGAGTCGGAGATCCTTCCTCACTCTAGAGCTACAACCTTTCTTCTTAGTAACTTGTCAGGATGACAACAGCCCAGCTAGCTCAGTCGGTAGAGCATGAGACTCTTAATCTCAGGGTCGTGGGTTTGAGCCCCACGTTGGGTGCCAAAATGTAAAGGGGGAAATGGGGCATGGGGTTTGGTTAGGGGTTGGGGTTCTTAGGAATTCCTCTTTAAAGAATTATACCCTCTTGCACACAAAAGTAGTTAAAATAAGGTGGTAGTTTATTTAGGGGCAAGGGACGGGAAGGGGTGGGGAGGGAAACCATGAAAGAAATCCTTGGACTTCTCATGGGGAGAAAAGCACGTGGCTCAGAGGTACTAATCTCCTGGAGCAGGAGAATGGCAGGTACTGTTATAGAGGACTGATGGGGGGAGGGGTGACCATTTGACTGTGGAAAGTTCCTTTAGTGAGGGAGGACCATCCCCCACTTGAAGTGACTGGAGGAATTGGGTGAGGGGTGGCTACTATCACTCTTCAGGACACAAAGGCCGCAGCCACACCCAAATTTATCTCCCCAGGGGTAAGGGAGACCAGAATGAATGGCGGAGATGGAAGCTAGCTCTGTCTGATTTGGTTCTGCTTATCTCTCTAGGTGTATTTGTCCTCTGGTTTAGTTTCTCAAGGAGAAGATTCCTTGATGTGCCCCAGAGAATTTCTGGGGTGCTCTGCACCCCATGACAATTCTTTATAAAGAAAACCCAAAACAATTTCACTACTAGTAGTGAAGATTTATGAGAATACAAATTATGTATAGGTGGACAATACTAGATTTATGGACAGTTTTGTACAACTTAAAGGATGTCTTACTGTGCATCCTCAAGTTATGGTTCTCTCTGATGTCTTGGGTTCCCTGCTCAGAGATCCATGATGGCTTTCAGTTACTTATAGGATTAAGTCCAAACTCTTTTTCCTCACATGCTGGTCCTGCTGTGCCTAACAAATTATTCCTCCACATAATCCTCTGTTTCTGTAGCAAGTTTCCTCACCAAACCATGTTAATTTTTGTCCATGAAATGCCTTCTACAAAAAACCTTACCCATAATTCACTCCTCTCCCACCTCTGCTCTTGACTTTCTGGACTTCCCCTCCATGTCTTAGCAGCTCTCACCTTAGAATATGCTTCTACTCTGTAGCCTTTTCACCCTGGAAGATCCCTCCTGTCCTGTGGCCCCCTTCTCTGATTGGTGAATTTCTCCTGGGCGGACCTCCATTTTGAGGAAATGTCCAGGACAACCATGCTCACTCTACTCCTTTCCCAGCTCTGACCTCTATTCTTTTTTTTTTTTTTTTTGCAGGGCAATGGGGGTTAAGTGACTTGCCCAGGGTCACACAGCTAGTGTCAAGTGTCTGAGGCCGGATTTGAACTCAGGTACTCCTGAATCCAGGGCGGGTGCTTTATCCACTGTGCCACCTAGCCGCCCCTCTGACCTCTATTCTTCCATAAGGTATCTTGTCTCCTGAACCCTCACCCCCACTTACTTTTCAGCTCCTTTTAATGTGTTCTCTTCCTCCATTAGAATGCAAGTTCCTTATATGCAGGGATGGTCTTTTTGCTTGTATTTGTATTCCCAATATTTAGTATAGTGCCTGGCACATAGTAAATACCTTATAAATTCTTGTTGACTCAAAGTCTGAATCAAATCCTTTTTCTTGTATTACTGAGTACTCTGGCCTACACTGATTGCATCTTTTAAAAAATTCTTTGTAGCACACATAATCTGAACTCCCAAATTAGGAACATATATACTATATTGTATTGTTGTTGGGTGATTCTTATCTTCTCAGCCACACAGCAAGTTTCTTGAGGGCAAGGACTTTGTCTTGATCTTCTTTTGTATTAATTACAGTGTACAATATAATAAAAATGGTATCTGATTCATATAAAAAGATCAAGGGTTTTTGGTTGAGTATAAACTTCATATGAGTTTATTTTATGAATCACCTGCTTTAAAACTTAACGAAATAGTGGAGTATATATTGTTCAGATACCAAAAAAATTAGTTTTATTATACTCTTCGTTGGCCAAAATATTTCTGGAGAACTGTGTTCAATTCTGTTTGGGGGAGCAACATTTTAAGAGGGATATTAACAAATTGTAATGCAAACAAAGGTAGTAAGGGTAGTAAGGGGTCTGAAAACTATCACATATGAAGAATGGTTTAAAAAATTGTAATTGGGGGCAGCTAGGTGGCACAGTGGATAAAGCACCAGCCCTGGATTCAGGAGTACCTGAGTTCAAATCTGGCCTCAGACGCTTGACACTTACTAGCTGTGTGACCCTGGGCAAGTCACTTAACCCCCATTGCCCCGCAAAAAAAAAAAAAAAAAAAAAAGAATTGTAATTGTTTAGCCTGAAGGGGATTAAGGGAAAACATATCTGTCTTCAGGTAGAAGAAGGGATACATTTGTTCTCAGTTGTTCCAGTTATCAAAATAGTACCTTTGAATGAAAGTTGCAAGGAAGATTTCAGCATAATGTAAGAAAGAATCTTCTAACCAGAGCTATTCAACAATGGAGTTACTTTTTCAGAAAGTTCTTGTTGACTAGAGTTATTTAAGCAGAGGTTAATTAAATATTTGTAAGCGATACTACAGAGAGCTTTTTGTAATCAATTTGAGGTTGGATTTATTGTTGTTGTTTAGTCATTTTCAGCTGTGTCTGACTGAACCCTCATTTGGAGTTTTCTTGGCAAAGATACAGATTTGCCATTTCCTTCTCCAGCTCGTTTTACAGATGAGGAAACTGAGGCAAACAGAGTTAAGTGACTTGCCCAGGAACACACAGCTAGTGAATGTTTGAGGACAGATTCGAATTCAGGAAGATAAGTCTTCCTAACTCTGGGTCCAGTACTCTATCCATTGTACCACCTAGCTGTCCCTAAAGTTAGATTAGTGACCTCATTGGATTCTTCCAACTTTAAGATACTGTAGTTCAGGGTAGAGTGGTAGGGAGTAGTGTAGTGAACTCTCACCCACAAACTTCTCAGAACAGATCTAGGAGATACACCAGAACAAATCCTGATAAGGAAATGCAGAAAAAGTCAGAGAAAGTCATTTATACAGCCCAGTATGCATAAAGGAAACAGACAAGGAGGTCTAAGGACAAGGTGGGCTAGGGGCATGCCATATGAGCTCTCTAGTGCCTAAGGAGAGACTGTGTACCAGGGCAAAAGGAGGTCTCAGACTCACCATAGCGCCTCTAGACTCATACTTAACATTGAGATGGGGACAGGTGCAAACTCGCAGCTTTGTCACCCACTGCCCAGTTCTGAGTCATTAAAGAGACCCAGAGTAGACTGACAAGAGGACCTGCACAGGGGAGTGGCATTGCTGGACACTGAGGAAGGAAGAAGCTAGCAGCAGCAGCAGCAGCAGCAGCAGCAGCAGGAATGTGGCTGAGTCCTCAGACTAAGAGTAGAATTTGGTCTCACTTTTAGCATCTGGAGCAACCTGCAGAAGAATAACCAAGGAAGGAATCCCAGAAAAGGGAATCTACAATTCTGCCACTCTGAAGCAACAAAACTTTCCAACTGGTTAATAGGGGTAGATTCCAGTAGCAGTCTACTCTTGCGCAGACCCAAACCCAGCTCTGGAACTTACAGAACTTAGACTGGGGAGAAAGAAAACAGTTCTGGATCACACCATTTGGGGAGTACTGAAAGCTTCCAGGTCCCTAGCCTGTCCATGAGACCTTGGAATAACACAATATTCAATACTCCAAGAAAGCAGCAATAGGACCAGCCCAGACCATCTCTCCAGAAGTGGGGCATAGCCGTACCCTAACATCAAGTCTGAAGTCAGGAAGTAGGCTAGGAGAACTTGCAAACAAACAAAAGGATCCCATCATAATGAGCTATTATGGTGGCAGGGAAACTCAAGATACATAGAAGAGAATATGACTCAAAAGCATCTATAAGCAATGCCTCAGAGAAAAGCATAACTTGGGCATAAACTCAACTAGAATTCCTGGAAGAGATGAAGAAAGAGTTCTTTTAAAAAAAAAAAACTTTTTTTTTTTGCAGGGCAATTGGGGTTAAGTGACTTCCCCAAGGTCACACAGCTAGTAAGTGTCAAGTGTCTGAGGCTGGATTTGAACTCAGGAACTCCTGAGTCCAGGGCTGGTGCTTTATCCACTGCACCACCTAGCCGCCCCCCCCCCAATTTTTTTTTAAATAAATGGAATGAGAGCACTTAAGGGGGGAAAATGGAAAAGAAATGAGAGCTATAAAAGAATTGGAAAACAAATTAACAGCTTGGTGCAAGAGGTTCAAAAAACCTAACCCAAGCAACAAGCTCCCCCCAAATTCAAATAAACCAAAAAGAAGCCAATGATTACAAGAGGCAACAAGAAGTCAAAAGACCAGAATAAAAGTCAAAAGACTGAAAAAAATAAAGAAAATATAAGGTATCTAGTAGCAAAAACCTGGAAAACAAATCCAAGACAAAAATATTTAAGAATTATTGGACTATCTGAATGTCATGACTGAAAAAACAAGTGCCTAGATATCGTGTTTCAGGAAATTAGAAACAAACAAACAAACAAACAAAAAACTGCCCAGAACTCTTAGACCAGAGGGCAAAGAAGAAATAGAAAGAATCCACCTCCTGAAAGAAATGCCAAAATGAAAACTCCCAGGAATATGTCAGTGAAAAAATATTGCAAACAGTCAGAAAGTATTTGAGTACTGAGGAGCCACAGGTAGAATGACACATGATTTATCAGCCACCATTGTAAAGGAATGGAGAACTTGGAATAAATATGATATTCCAGATAGCAAAGGATATGAGCTTATAGCCAAGAATAACCTACCCAACTAAACTGAGTACAATGCTACAAAAGGGAAAGTGTATTTTTTCTTTTGCAGGAGCAATGAGGGTTAAGTGACTTGCCCAGGGTCACACAGCTAATAAGTGTCAAGTGTCTGAGGCTGGATTTGAACTCGGGTGCTCCTTAATCTAGGGCCAGTGCTTTATCCACTGTGCCACCTAGCTGCCCCAGGAAAGTGTATTTTTAATGAAATAGAAGACTTCCAAGCATTTCTGATGAAAAGACCAGAGCTGTAGAGAAACTTTGAAGGTTAAATATAGCAGGAAAGAGAAATGTAAAAAGTTAGCATGAATGAAAAATGATAAAGGGCTAGACAAGCATAAACTGCTTACATTCAGATATGGGGAGATGATACATGTCCCCTCTGATCCCTATCATCATCAGGACTCATACAGGGAATTCAATTAGACAAGGTTTAAAAGTGGTTATATTATATCTTAATGAATTTAAGAAAAAAATAAGAGGGAAAGAGAAATACACTGGGATGGGGGAGAAGGGAAAGGAAGATTAGGGGAAATTGTCCCAAATAATCAGGGTGCCCATGTGGATATCTATACAAACAAGTGGGGAGGTGGCAGAGACTTGAACTTTACACTCTTCTGAACTGACCAAAATAAGAAAGAATACACACACTCACAAGTGCAGCATACAGAAATGCATTTCACTAAACAAGAAAATAGAAGCAAAAGAAGAAACTGGGGTGGTGAAATTAAAGGGGGGGGGCAAATTAAGAGAGGGATTCATCCTAAACAAAATAAAGTCTAAAGATGTACAAAAATATGTATAGCTTTTTTTGAGGTGGCAAAGAATGGAAATCTGAGGGGGTGCCCATAAATCGTGGAATGAAAAACAAGTTTTGTATTTAAATATGGTGGAATACTATTGTTAAACTCTTAGCAATGTAATGACCAACCAAGATGCCAGAGGCTTAATAAAGAAACGTGCTACTTACTTGTTGATAGAAAGATAAAGAACTGAGAACATGACAATTTTTTTTTACATAGTCAATGTGGAAATTTGCTTTAATTGAGTATACATATTGGTAATAACTTGTTTTTCTTGTGTTCTTAGTAGTAGGGGAGATGGGGTTAGAGGATGAGAAGATAGATCTTGATCTTAAAACAAAATATTTCTTAAAATTAAGAACCTAAAAGAGATTGTGGTTCTATAACTGACCTTGTAATTTAAAAATAATTTACTAAATAAAAAAGTAATTGTCAGTTTGATTGCCGTTTAGAATCTTGGGTCCTAATTAAATAGCTAGAATTTATATAACAATTTAAGGTTGCAAAATATTTGCAAGTATTATCTCATGCTAACCTTATAACAACCATAGGAGGTAGGTTCTATTGTTATTCCAGTTTAATAGATGAGGAAACTAAGATTGAAGGAGACTAAGGGATCTGCCCAGGGTAACACAGCTAGTAAATGTCTGAGGCAATATTTGAACTCTGGTCTTCCTGATTTCAGGTCAAGTGCTCTATCCACGGTACCACCTATTGACAATTTGCAAGTGTCTTTGCAACAGGGAACATTAGAGGATAAAGGGGATCTCCCTCCCTCCACTCAGTCAAAGGGGTTGAGTCTAGGAAAACTGACTCCTCTTTTCCAGGTCTGAGCCTTTAGCTAGGCAGATCAGAAATATCAAAAGATCCTAGCATTTAGATCTAGCTAGAAGAGACCCTAAATATCCTTCCGTCCAACCCCTTTATAATGAACAGTTTGTGAAGCAATTATTATAGTCTACAAAAAAAGAAACGTTCCTCTTCCTTTCTTCTTTCCTTCTTTTCCTCCCTTCTTTCCTTTTCTCCCCTCCTCCTCCTCTTTCTCTCTTACTTCCTTCCAACACCTTTGGAGCTCAAATATTTGTTAGATGAGTGAATCAATAACTTTTCCTTCTGCTCCGGGTTAGGGTGTGTATAACAAAGGTATTTGAGAGGCCTGAGGGCATGATTTCCCCAGGAATAAATTAAAAGGAACTATGTTGAAACGTGAACGGAGGCACTCTCGGAAACACCCCAAAAGACTCTTACAGCAAACACTTTCCAGGTAGAGCTTAGCTTGGAGGGGCCAATGCTCTTTGATGTCTACGTCCTTTATCAGACCATCCCAAGGTTGGTTCTGCGGTGGCAGTTTCAGCCAGGTCCATCTCTGTGGAACGAGTCCACCTCTGGGGTTTACCTGGCACCTTGACACCTCTGGTGCGCGCCGCCTCCGGGACCTTGGCGCAGGTAAGCCCGAGGCCACGCCGCCGCGGAGGGAGGAGGAAGCTTTAGAGCCACTTCTCGCCTCTCGGGGGCTGCCCCCTCAGTCCGCGCGCTGGGCCCCTCCTCCCCCCCAGCGGAGGGGGGCGGGCGGCGCGAGCCGGACGGGGGCGGGGCAGGGGCGGAGCGCGGCGGTCGCAGCAGCTTTGGTGGCGCCGGGGGCGGCAGCGGCGGCGGTGTGACGGCTGGGACTGTGGTGGAGTGTGGTGCGGGTCGGGGAGCGCTGTGGGCCTGCTCCGCCGTCGCGGACCACCATGGCCACTTCTCCCGGCGGCGGCGGCGGCGCCTTGGGGGTTTCCTCGCTAAACTTCCCGGGCTTTGGCTTTGACTCCGGACTGGAGATCAAAACTCGCTCGGTGGAGCAGACCCTTCTTCCGCTAGTGTCGCAGGTAAGATCGCGTCCCGCGCGAGCCCAGACCCCCCTGACCCTCTGACCCGCGCGCGGCCTCGGGGCCCCCTTACCCCCCTCTCGGGCCCCGGGGCCGCAGGGCCCGGGCGCCGGAGGCAGAGGAAGCGGGCGGGCGATGGCGGCCGGCCGCAGAGAGCGCGGGGGCGCCCGATTCCTCCCCAAACTCCGGAGGAGCCGAGCAGAGTGGGAGGGCGGCGTGACTTTTGTCCATCCCGCCCGTGTCTTGTCTCCTTAACGGTCTCCGAGAACCCCGCACACTGTGTCGTGTGTGTGTGGAGGGGAGGCTTCCCTGCTGGAGCGGGGGCCCGCCGAGCCCTAAAGTTTCCTGTGGGTCTCTCGAGTACGCGAGACTGGAAGGCACGCAGCCCTGCAGCCCGGGAGGGCGGGCGGGCGGGTGGGGGGCCGCAGGCAGCGGCGGAAGGGAGGGGAGGTGTAGGCGGGGAGCCCCGGGCTACGGGATCTGCTGCCCAGACTTAGTGAAAGTGGTGAAATCTTCCTGTTAGTTCTGTCTTTTTCTTTGTGTGCCTAGAGGGCAGGCAGCAAACCGCAAGCCAAAGATGGTAATCACCCTGAAAGGTACACCCCAATGGCATAAAATAAATGTATAGCCCTTGGAAGAGGTGTGTGTGTATGTGTGTGTGTATGTATGTATGTATGTGTGTATGTATGTATGTATGTGTGTTTAAGGGGCCATCTTAAAGTGGAAATACATTTTGGGGGTACTGCGCAGGTTGACCAAATGAATGTATGTCCCTTGGAAGAGTGTGAGTGTGTGTATTTGTTTGTGCGCGCTTAAGGTGCAGTCTTAAAGCGAAAAAACGTTTGGGGGGCACTGCGTAGGTTAACAAATAAATGTATATCCCTTGGAGGGGTGTGTGTGTATGTCCGAACGTGCGCGCGCGTATGTGTGTCTGTGTCTGTGTCTGTCTGTGTGTGCGCGCGCTTGCGCTTGCGCTTAAGTTGCAGCCTGAAAGTGGAAATACATTTGGGGGCGGGGGGCATCCAGCATGTTGACCAAGTTTTAAAAAGGAAATCTAGATAATAGGTAAAAGGGAGGGTAGAGTGTGGAATGGTTTGAACTGAAAGAAAATGTGCTTTGTGTATCTCTTTGTTATTTGAGTAAATATGTTTTAAAATTCAGATTTTAAAATTCTGATTGCACTTTTTTTACTTATTACTTATTGTCTTGGCAGTTGCTTAAGGCCTCTGAATATTCAGAATAATTAAATTCTGTTTAGCTGTCCAAACATATTTATCATACCTGGTACATTTTGTAAACTTTACCAAAGAAGGTTCTGTCTACCCATTTCTCTTAATCTCCAAATTTCTCAGAGTAGTGATCTTTTGTTTTCTATTTACTACTTGGTTTTTCCTTAAGTTTCTGTAATTTGGCTGCCATCCTCCTGTGTCTTTGAAACTACTGCATCTAGTCGTTATTGATTCTTCCTGGCCAAATCCCATACATAATCAGCTGTCTTGACCTTTCTACTGCCTTTGCTAGTGTTGACATTCCTTCTTTATTGAAACTCTTTAGACTTTTAGCTTTCTAAAGGTAATGCTGCTGTATCCATTCTTAGATTTCCCTGACCTCTCTTTCTTTGTCTTCCTTCCTTCCTTTTCTTTCTTTTGTGATCTCCCCCCCCCCATAAACTATCTTTGAACTCCAAGGCTTTAGTTTGGGGTCCTTTTCTCTCCTGCTTCCACACAGTGCCTTGGGGAATTTCACAAAAATGCGTCTGCTTACTTAGTAGACACTAAATACTTTGCTCCTTAATTTACATCTTCAGCTTAGCCCTTTCATGCTATCTTTTTAGTCTACTTGGATGTCCCTTTGACATTTTAAACTTACTGTGGGTGGTATCTTTATCCTTTCACTTTGCTTACTTAGTTGATACCAAATACTAATGTTGCTCCTTAATTTACATCTTCAACCTACACCTTTCTCACTGTCCTTTTACCCTACTTGGATGTCCCATTACCATTTTAAACTTGTTGTCCTCAGTATCCTCATCCTTTCACCATCTTTTATCACTAACTCCAGTCCTGAAAGCTTAAAATCTCTCTTCGGCAAGTTCTCTCTCAATTCTTCCTCCCCACTTTTCTGTTCATAAACTATGACTTAACACCTACATTAGATTGGAATGGAAAGGGGGGCTTGGTTGAGAGTCTTTAAGACCAAACTGAGGAGTTTGTATCTGATAGCATCATATTGGCTACTATAGGTTCATTAGCAGGGAGGTGATTTGATAAAACAGTATCTGAAGAAAATTTAATATAGCATCTCTTATAAGAAGGATTATGTCCTGGAGATGGTAGAAGCAAGAGCAGTAGTACTGTTAGAGAAACAAGACTTAGAACAAGTTGGTACAGGCACACCCCACCCGATGACATGAATTGATTCCATAAAAACAGGACACTAGGCAAAACATCACAAGAGACAGTGCTATAGCAACAATGTTATACGATGGAGATATGTTCCAGGACAGCCAAGATTTAAACTTAAAATAAGTCTTTACAGAGACTTGAGACCAATAAGGAATTGAAACATTGATGCAGTATTAAGAGAAGTTAGAGATAGTAGGAGATGGATAACATTGGGGCTAACTAAACTTGGCAGGGAGAAAGAGATAGTTGTGGCATGAAAAAAAGAGGTAAAAATGAGAGCTGATGCTACTGTGGCCACAGCCACTGTAGGCCCAGCTTATCAATAGCAAAAAATTGAAGGAACTTCAAATTAGGGTTTTTGTACTTCCATTTCCTTTGTCTTGGCAGGAAAATGAGCCCTGCACTGGAAGGGGACAGAGGAGCAAGAACATCAGTAGAACCAAGCACCTTTGCAGTATTCCCCTTTCCTTCCCTAACCACCCCCTTCTCCAGTTGGAACATCATTATTTGATGGAAGGAGAGCCTCAGAGAGACCACACTACTAGGTATAAGAAGTAGTCAAGTAACCATGGCAGATGATTTAGGATTTTAGGGCTTAGAACTGGAAATGGCATTAGAAATATAGTCTAGGGGGCAGCTAGGTGGCGCAGTGGATAAAGCACTGGATTCAGGAGGAACTGAGTTCAAATCCAGCTTCAAACACTTGACACTTACTAGCTGTGTGATCCTGGGCAAGTTACTTAACCCTCATTGCCCTGCAAAAAACAAAACAAAACAAAAAAGAAATATAGTCTAACCCTTTTATTTTACAAGTGAGAAAACTGAGGCCCAGAGGGCAAATAACAGCCAAATAGTAAATGGCAGTCAAATTTGAACCCAGGTCTTCTTAATCCAAATTCAGTACTCTTTTCCCTATGCCATGTTAAATATTTTGGGAATGCTGAATGTATGTTGACATTGTCATAGTGTCCCAGCAGGTTCAGAATATAGAGAAATCTTTCAATTAATAGACCTACCGTTTCCAGTTGATTTATAAAGCAAGAAAGTGATGATCCAGTTTGAGTCTTAAGTGCTTAATCAAACATTTTATCAACTGGGTTTCCTAACATTGCAGTGGGATTTGGTTAGCATGTTTGTACATATTATTGTTATCATTTTTATTATTTTGAGATCGAGTCTCCCTGCCTTACCTCTGCTGGAAGTATAGCAGCCACTTGGGCCTGGTTCAAATACTTTTTATTTTTATTTTTTTGCAGGTCCTCCTGAATCCAGGGCCAGTGCTTTATCCACCTAGCTGCCCCTCCAAAACTTTTTAGCTTTAACTTGCTCATAAACTGGGTTGCCCCTCCTTAGACAGCTTGCTAACCCTCAGTTCCAAGGAGCTCAGCATATTAGTGACAGGCTTAATGTGGACGCCAATTGGTTTTAGCTCAACTGTAGCTCAAAACTCCAGAATTCGAGGAATCCATCAGCCTTAGCCTCAGTCCCTGTATTCCCACATCACTGGCTGATTAGCATGTGTTGCTGTTTCTGTTATTCTTAACAATAATGCTAGTATATGACATAATACTTTAAAGTTTACAAATTTAAGTGATGTTGGTTGAGTCAACATTTTGCAAGCTATACCTAGAAGGCTTCAAAGGCCTAGAAAATTTTAGAATGTAGAAACTTAAAGCTGGAGGGGTCCCCAGGTTAGATGATCCAACCCTCTTGTAAAGGAGGAATCTCTTCTAACATTCCTAACAGTTGGTCATCTAGGCTTCACTTCAGCACTTCCATTGTCAGTAAGCTCACTAATTATTTGTTGTTGTTGTTCAGTCTTTCAATTGTGTCCAACTCTTCATGACCCCATGGTCATACTGTTCATGAGGCTTTTTTTCTTGGCAAAGATACTGGAGTGGTTTGTCACTAATAGGGAAGTTTTTTTCATTGTTGGGAAACTCTAATTGTTAGAAAAGTCTTATCCCACCTTCCTGTAACTTTCACTCTTGATCCTAATTTTGTCCTTTGGAGCAACATTGAATAAATCTTCCTTTCTCCATGACAGTCCTTTAGATATTTGAAGGTAGCTATTCATTCAACAGGTACTTTTTGAATACCTACCATGTGGCATAATGGATAGAGGGCCCACCAAGGTATAATGAAAACTTGGATTCAAATTCTGCCTCTGATACTGAGCAAATAAATTACTTAACTCCTGAGCTTTAGTTTCTATAACTGTAGATTGTAGACAGAATTGTCTACTTCAAAGGCTCAACTGAAATAATGTATGCAAAGTGGTTTGTGAACTATATATATATGTGTGTATATAGACATATCTGCATGTATATATCTATATATATGTCTACATATAGATGTGCCCATTGTTTTTTGTTTTATTTTTATTTCTGCACAACTTGTAGTTTCAGGAATTTCTGGCATGGAAACTCTCTTCACCTGTACAGACCATTAGCAATTTTTCTAACTTATAATTATACAGAATTGCATGTGGCACCAAGAGATTAAACTATTTGCCCATAATTACATAGCGAGTATATATCAAAGGAAGGAGCTGAATCCAAGTCTTCTTGGCTCCATGACCACCCCTTTATATCATGCTGCTTTTCATAAATGCCAGTTATACTCATAATAATCATATTATTGCCATTTGTAGGAAGATACTATGCTAGACATTATAGCTATTGTCTCCCTTTATTTTGGGGGGGGGTGTCTCTTCCTCAAGCCAAATATCCTTGTTCTTTCATTCTTTCTTTCTTTCTTGGTCAGGGCAGTGAGGGTTAAGTGACTTGCCCAGGGTCACACAGTTAGTAAGTGTCAAGTGTCTGAGGTCAAATTTGAACTCAGGTCCTCCTGAATCCAGTGGTGCTTTATCCACTGAGCCACCTAGCTGCCCCCTATCCTTGTTCTTTCAACTCTTCCTTTCACATCAGCCTTCCAGAATGAAGTCTAGCTTATCAGTGTTTCTCTTAAAATGTAGTGTCTACCTCCAGAGAAAGAACTGATGGAGTCTGAATGCAGATAGAAGAATACTATTTTTCACTTTCTATATTTTTTTCATTTTTGTTTCCTTTGGGTCTGTGTCTTCTTCCACAACATGACTGATATGGTAATATGTTTCACATGATTGAACATGTATAACCTATAGCAAATTGCTTACTGTCTCAGGGAGTGGGGGAGATGAATGAGGGAGAGAGAAAATTTGAAATTCAAAATATTTGAAACTAAATATTTTAAATTGTCTTTACATGTAACTGGGGAAAATAAAATATTATTTTTTTAAAATGTAGTGTCCATAATAAACATTACTATTTTACATATTGTTTGATCAGTGCAAAGTACAGTAGGTATATTTCTTACTGCCCTGTGAACACTAAGATGGGTTTAATTCATTTTTAAGTAGTACCATCTCACTTGTTGGCCAATATTGAGCTTGTGGTCAACTAAAAAGCCTAGATAAATTTAACATGGACTGTTGCCAAGCAAAAATTCTCTTCTAGCTATCCTATATTTTTGAAAGTGATTTTTGAATCTAGCTTTTAGCCCCGATAAATGTAATCTTTGTAATTTTGACCCAGTTTTGAAACTTTTTGAAATCATTTTTTGAATAGTACTAAATTTGGAGTCAGAGGACCTTGGTTCTCTCAGTCTCTGCTGCTTAGTACTTGTTTGATTTGGGACCAGTTACTGTACTTCTCTGGGTCTCAATTTCCTCCTCTTACTAGATCAGGGATCAGTCACTACCCTTTTTCTGTAGGGCCATGAGGTAGAAAGGGTTTTTACAAATTTAAATGAGGTGTTATTGTGTTTAAAAATGTAAAAACCACTGGCACCACACACCAGAATGAGCTTTGGGGCAGATTCCATCCTCAGGCTGTAGTTTGGTAACCCTTGCACTAGATGATCTGTGGTCTTTTCCAACTCTATGATCCTATGAATACTGATTTTTGTCATCTGTTATATTAGCAGCAATTCATGTGTGAAAAGACCCAAGGATTTTATATGACTTTGTACAAATTTAATATGAGTCATAAGTTTGAGGCAATTGCTTATTAAAAACTAATGTAATCTTGGGCTGTATCAACTCAATTCAACAAACATTTATAAAATGTCCATCAAGTACAGAACATGATGTCTATGATAAAAGAGGTAATAGTCCTATAGTACTCTGTACTACTCCGGCTACATTTAGAATATTGTATCCATTTCTGGCTTTCATACTTTCAGGTGGGATATTAACAAACTAGACTGTATTTGGAATGCAACCAAGATAGTGAGGGATCTAAAAACTATGTCATCAGGGAAAAGTTGAGAAAAATGGACTGGATGTGAGCTGTCATGTAGAGGGAATGATTTTTTTCTATTATTTCAGAAGACAAAACTAGGACCAATATGTGGAAGTTGCAAAAAGGTAAAGATTATTTGTGTGTGTATGTGTACACACACACTTTTAACAATTGGAGCTGTCCAACAATAGATTGTGCTGCCTCATCCAGTAGTGAGCTTCTCAATATTGGAAATGTTCAACCAGAGACTACTACCTTTTATGAGTTATTCTTTCCTTGAAAGAGTACCACCACATTGTGAAGGAGACTGGACTAGATAATCTCTACATTTCCTTATAATTTAATATTCTATAATTCTGTGATAATCAGTTGAATAAAATTAGCATAGTTTCTGAAAGGAAAAATAATATCACTCTAATTTTTAAAGTTCTTTGGAAATGATGAATAAGTATGTAGACAAGAAGAACTAATGACTTTATTCAGATTTTCAAAGATCTTTTGATAAGAATTCATGCTAAAAGTAGCTTTAAAGAAAAACAATTTTTAAAGAAACTGAGTAACCATGGTTCGCCTTGGGTAAACAATATACTATTATATAGTAGTAGGGATGGAGAGAGAAAGAGACAGATGTGAGATACATTTAAAAAAAAGACTCAGCAAAACTTAGTGATTGGTAAATGGAGTCAAATATGAATCTGTGATGCCAGTTTAAAAAATATCAAGTATTTATATAACATTTTAAGCTTGCAAAGTGCTTTATATATGTTGTCTCGTGTGATTCATGTTTAAGTCCGGAAACCATTAAGAGAAAAAGGAGTCTACCGTGGGAACTAATTTTGGTGGATCAGAGTTCATTCATCAGATATTTATTATATACCTTCTTTTGTACAAAAGGGGTGGAGAAGGAGTGATGTAGTACAACCACTGATCAAGGAAAATATGCTTATTTGTATTTCAGCATATGCCGTGTAATTAGCAGTATACTAAAGGAAAGGAAAAGGGGGAGGAATTGTTGGTGGCTGGGGAGATATTTAATATGCTTCCCCTGGAAGAGGGAGAAAAGGATGTTTCTCTACAATACCCCATTTGTGCAGTTGGTAGTTAATAATGTTTGAGGAGTCAAATTGAGATTATGGAACTAAGGACTATTTTGGGAAAGAAGTCTAGAAACTTTTTTCTCTGAAACAGATGGAAAGATAGGAACACTTGGGCCTATTAGCCCCTATCTCTTCAGTCTTATTTTCTTAGGTTCATAATTACAAGTATCATTAGAAAAAAATCAATGGGTCTTTTATTTTTTCAAAGATAAGCTTAGATTAATAAAAGCAATTTCCCTAAGCAGTTCAACAACCCCTTTTCTTCCTTCTTTTCAGTTCTGGACCTGGTTCATTGCTCATTCACAGTGTCCAAGATGAACTGAAGGAACTCTGGGTCATTCAGCTATGTATCACAGACTGGGAAATAAACATTCTTTATCCGCTTGGTTTTTCTTTTGTGGAAAATTAGAATGAATGCTTTCAGATAATTATGGTTCTCCTTTGGGAGGTTCTGGATGATTCCTGAGCCTCGTGCCAGTCAATGCCTTTTCTTTTGTAAATATTCTAGCTCTGCTATATGGCTGTGAGGCATGGGATACTGTAGTATCCAGTGAATTCAAATTGATGGTTACCAGAAAGGCAATAGAGAAATAGCTGGTGGACATTAATAGGCATTACCAATTACAAAGGAAAAGCAACATCAAGAATGTCATTAGAGATCTGTATAACCAGAAAAGAAGATGGCCTGATCAGGTAGCTGGTGTGAGGGGTGACCAGTGGGTGATCTTTGTGCTCCATTGGCATCAGCTTAGTGTCAAAAACAACAACAAAAAACCTAGAGGAAAGACTTCAGCTTGTTGGTGGTTTGCCAGGAACAAAAGACGCCAATATGAAGGGCTAGTTGGCTTGATGGACATCGGTGTGGCAGAATAGCCTGCTTCTTTCCCTCAAGATCTATTTAAATAAATAAACATTTTATTGACCCTGCATAAAGGTAAAAGATATGACATTAATTTTATATCAATTGGAAAATGTTCTCCAAATCCAGAAAAAAAACACTGTGGAATCTAGATGCAGATCGAACCATACTATTTCTACTGTTTTTTGTTGTTGTTGTTGTTTTTCTTTTTTAAGGTTTTTCCTTTTTGCTCTGATTCTTCTCTTATAACATGACTAATGCAGAAATATGTTTAATGTGATTGTACATCCATAACCTATATCAGATTACTTGCTCTCTTGGGGAGGGATGGAGAAAAATTTGAAATTAGAAATCTTATAAAAACAAATGTTGAAAACTATCTCTAATGTAACTGGAAAATAATGAAATATTTATATGGAAAAAATAAAATAAAAAAAAGTTTAAAAAATTTATATCAATAAAATATGTCCTGGCTACTTCACTCTGATGATCCAATACTAGGCTAGAATTTAAAATTCTACATGAATGAATAGTTACCATGACTTTTAGACTATTTTAAATATCAGAGCCTTTGATCACAGTCATTTCACTATCAAACTCTCTTAAGTTCCTATAAAACAAATATTCTCAATTGTTCATTAAAGTACAAGCTCTGTACCTTAGCTACTACTCATGATGGTATTAAGATTTTGTTCCATGACTATTCACTTTAGTCATGTCACTGAAGTAGGTGATTAAAAATGAAATCACTGGTGAAAAGTTCCAGAACTAAACTTGTATTCTCACCCATATAGGCCAACCTATTTTAAGCTGGGGCCATTTCCTGCAGCTCTAGAGATATTATTTTTCACAGAAGAAAAAAACAACACCCTTGTATCTTTTCAAGCATTTGTAACAAATATACCCCCACATAATGTTGCAACAACCAGGGTCATTTTTTTCCAGTGGCATCATTAGTACCCTATAAATAAAGCCCATTCTAACATTGTAAAGCTTTGACTGTAACCTTGAGCCAGTTCTCTGAAATGCAGATCAGTTAGTAATGATGTAAGCAAGCACTCCAAGGCATTTAACTCCTCTACCAGTCTACTTATCATCATCAAACTCCTTAGAATTTGTGCATAAAACATTTTTTCCTATAGAAATAACTATGGAGATTCATGATCTTATAGGGAGATTCAAGATTTCATATAGAGAGTATCCTAGAAGTCTTAGTGCAGTTTTAAGCTATTAAAGGGAAAGCTGTTAAAGTTTTAAACTGCACTAAGATTTTTGGGACACACTCTATAATCTTTTCCTATTCTACTGTGTATATGAAAAGTGTTCTCTTCTTCTGTTTAAGATCAGAATTAAATTAGTTGTCACCATGACATTGTTTTGGCTAATGTATTTTAATATAATCAATAAATAATGTTAGGTTGTACCTCTACTTGATTGGAACCCTAGAGTTCTGCACCATTAGCATAGAAGAAGTATCTTTTTTTTTTTTACACTTAGAACAAATGAAGAATTTAATTTATTGAGTTTATACTTGTTACGTTTTTTTAAAAAAAAAATTTTATTTTTTTTCAATCAGCAAATATCCATTTCCTCCCTCCCACTCTAATGCCACCCCCCTCCCAATTCAGAATGAAAGAAAAACAAAACCCTGGTTATATCCAAGTATAGTCAAAGAAAACATTTCTGCATTGGCCACATCCCATAAAACATATCTCATTCTGCATTGAACGTACCTCTCTATTAGGAGGTGGGTAAAATGTTTCATCATTAGTTCTCAGGAGTTGTGGTTAGTCATTATGCTGATAAAGAGTTTCTAATTCTTTCAAATTTGTTTGTCTTTGTCATATTGTTATTATATAAATTGTTTACCTGGTTCTGTTTACTTCACTGCATGAGTTCACATAAGTCTTCCCAGGTTTCTTTGAAACCATCCATTTCATCATTTCTTATAGCACAACAGAATTGCATTACATGTACATATTGTAACTTGTTCATCCATTCCCCAATTTATGAGCATCTCCCTCAGATTCCCATTGATTGCCAAATCAAAAGAATTATTTTTGTACATCCTTAGTGTGTTTTTCTTAGGATTAACCTCTCTCTCAATCCACTTTCCTTCTAATTCTCCCTTTAACCTTCTCCCTTTTGAAGAAAATGTATTTTGGCATCTAACTCTGTGTGTATTCTTTCCTACTTTGACCAGTTAAGATGACAGTGAGATTCAAGGGTCAACAGCTTTCTCATTTGTATATATGGTTATTTGTTCACCCTCATTATGTGAGATGAAGAAGTATCTTTAATCTAAATAATTATTAGGATAAGAGTTACCAGTTAACTATCTTTAACCATAAAAAACAATCTCTTTATATCCTTTAAAGAACATCTAATTTTAAGAAAAACTGTATAATATTACATCATCTAGGATGTTTGCTGTGAAATGTATTTACAGATAGCTGAAAGAGTTGACCTGATAGATAGGGTTAATTAAATGGTTAATGCCTACAAAATCCAGTCAACTTTATTTTGATGTAGTTGATGTAATTCAGTTTCTTTTTCTGGCAATAATTAACCTACAATTCCATCTGTCCTATTCAGAATGGGGGGGGGGGGATCAGATTTGAAGTTAGCTAACAGGACTAGTGGTTACTTAATAAGTGAGGTAGAACCAAAGTGGGAAGAGACTGAAATATGACATTTATCAACATGGCATATTAGAAATGGTAGTCCATAGAGGCCTGATGAAATACCAGAAAGACTAGAGAAAGAGGTAGAAGGTCACATATTGTAGCTCCAGTTCACAAAATGAAAAAAAAAAAGCAGTTCAGGGCACTTGGTTTGCTTGGTGTCCCAGTAGGATGACATTTTTTTTTTAATGCAGGCAATAAAGTTCTCCCCTCCTAGGCCTTGAAAATCCAGCTACCAAGCATCATATACCTGAAGGCCAGGACATGTTATGGGATCTGTACCAAATGTTGACATTTAGGGGTTTATGTTGGAGGCATGGTCCTTCTGTCTGTAGCCCTTCCATTTAATTTAATGCTGGGATTCTCCCTTTCATGATGAACTTTCCCTGGGTTTTAACTAAAGAATGAAAGTCAGGATTGAGATGGGCTGATGAAATATGAAATGTGCTAGCAGCAAGCCAGGCTACAGAACTATAGAGACTTAGAGCTTATGGAGCAGGAGGAGAGAGAACATTGAAGAGTAAAGTAGGTAACTAGGTCTCAGTGGGGGAAACCACTGGTGGGCTGTTCTGGTTAACAAATCCAATACCACTATTATGGTATCCCGGACATAATTTTGTGACAAAGTCCAGTGTGATGTTTAAAATCTAAATGTGGGTCCTAACCTGCCCTCCCCCAGTTTTTTGGGGAGAAGCTGGCTAAAATCCCTGATAAATTCAGCAAGAGTTTAGGCTTTTGTATTAGAAGTTAGTGAAGAGAGAGTTGGTATAGCCAGAGAGAAACCCTTGCTTTTTCTAGCAGCCCATGTGAAGTCCCTCACAACGCCAAAGTCCTGGACGGAAAGGGGGGCCCTCCTGTTCTCCATCTCCTGCCACCAAGCCAGTTCTGGACAAAAAGGGAGAGATCCATCGAGCCAGCCTCCGCTTCCTACTTCCTGTCTCCCTCCCCAAAAAGGGAGGTCTTTTAAGCTGATCGGTTGAGGGTCCTCTCCTGCTGACCTCAGTAGTCCACAGCCTCTGAGAACAACACCCCACTCAGGGCTAGTCAGGCATGGTCTCGATTTAATCATTCTTAAGTAGATATTCAGTCAGTTTCTCAGTCTCACCCAATTATTCTAAATCAATCTTCAGGTGGGGCCCCTGGGTGTCGGCCAAATCCCATTATTTTATCATACCAGTGACACTGAATGCTACAGTCCCTAAGAACTGACTAGAAGTTGTAGATAGCCCATAGCTTTTCCTCCCAAGTGCTTCACTCAGGGTAGGTCTCATACTTTATTTGTATGTATATGGTGATATGACATCTAACCCATGGCCACTAGAAATTTTAAAATGATCAAATGAAATGTCTTGAATATCCTAATGTACCTTGTCTACACTTCATTTTGGCATAAGTAGATCTCCTCCTGGCTATGTATAAATGAATTCTTCCATTTATAATCCCATGCGAAGTGTGGAAATAGAGTTGGTTTTCAAAGTAAACATCTGGATCTGAGTATAGGAATCCTGCAGTTGCAGCTGCCACACAAAGCCTGTTCTGCATAACTATAAAGATTTTGGCATGCAGAATAGTCTTGCTTGTGGCAGTGGATTTCCTCTTAGACTTCAGAATCCTAATTATTAATTCAATCCATTGGCACATTAGTTCTTATGTCTTGGAATGCAAAAGATTCTGAAATCAAACTAGCTAAAAAGAAATAGGATTTACCAGGCCTGAGTCTAGTTTTCAGACCAGTGTAAAGCTTTCAAGATTCTGTTGATATCTTTATGTGATGGTAGACTTTCCTGAAATAATGCTTTGGGAGAGACAGTCACCAATCAGGGCAATGAGATTTCAGGGCAGAAAGGTAGTTGGTGAGATGTCTGTAGAGTAGCAGTTATTGAGTACCTGCTATGTATCAAGCATTGTGTTAAGCACTAGGAATTCAAAACAACCAAATAGGAAACATACAAAACAGCACATTATGGGTAGAACATAGAGTGTATGAGGGGAAATAATAGTAAGAGCTAACATGTATATAATAGTGCTTTAAAGTTTGCAGAAATACATACAGAATCTCATTTGATTTTCACAACAACTGTGTAAGATAGTTGCCACTATTATTCCATTTTATAGATGAGGAAACTGAGGCTGAGAGAGTGACTTGTCCACACAGCTCTTCTGAAGAAGAATTCAAACCCACGTCTTCTTGACTCCAAGTCTCTCTCTTTCTAGAAAGATAGAATGGAGCCTCATTGTGAAAGACTTTATATATATATATATTTGGTAAGGCAGTTGGAGTTAAGTGACTTGCCCAGTAAGTGTTAAGTGTCTGAAGCCGAATTTGAACTCAGGTCCTCCTGACTTCAGGACCAGTGCTCTATCCACTGCGCCATCTAGCTGCCCCATTGTGAAAGACTTTAAATGCCAAACAGAAGAGAATGTGCAATCAAAGACAATAAATCATATCATCAGTATAAAGGAAAGTATTCACCTACCTGTTTAATGCAGAAAGATATGCATCATATTTACTTAGTTTGTATCAAGCTTTTGGAAATAGATGGTTTTATTTCTGCCATTTAACAGTGAGATTATATCTGCCATGAAATCATTCCTGTTTATTTTGATTTTAGCAGTTGTTTTTTTTTTATATGGATTCCAAAAAAAACATCAGTTACCCAAGAACTATATTAAATCTGGACAATTTGGTTCATGGCCATTGAACCAAAGACCATAGCTAATATGCAAATAGCCTAAAGTTGTTGCTAACTCTTTTTAATGAGGTCTAACAGAATGGATCGAGTATTGGACTTGAAGTCAGGAAGACCCGAGTTGGAGTACTGTCTCAGACCCTACCTGTGTGACCTTGGGCAAGTCGATTTACTACTCTCAGCCTCTGTTTCCTCATCTCTAAAATTGGGATAAAAATAGAATCTATTTCACAAGATTGTTGTGAGGATCAAATGAAATAATGTTTATAATTTGCTTTGTTAACCTTAAACTCTTATATAAATGCCAGCTCTATTGAACAGTAGTGGAATGTTTGTTGCTAAATTCTCCTTTCTCATGGATATTGTATTGGGAAATAGAATCCTGCTATTTATTGAAGAGAGAAACTGGCATATTGAAGGGGTTTTTTTTTAATTTTTTTTTTAGTGAGGCAATTGGGGTTAAGTGACTTGCCCAGGGTCACAGAGCTAGTAAATGTTAAGTGTCTGAGGCCGGATTTGAACTCAGGTACTCCTGACTCCAGGGCCGGTGCTCTATCCACTGCGCCATCTGGCTGCCCCTGAAGGGTTTTTTTTTTAAAAACACACTATAATCATTTTGGAAAATTTAACTTCTTATTAAGAATTATTGATAGATTTTATTTTTATTATATCTTATATTCTGAATATATCCCTTCTTGCTCCCCCATGCAGTGAACCATACCCATAATTATCTACTTCTTGAAGGAAGGGAGGGAAATACATTTTCATATCTCCTTTCTGGGGTCAGAGTTAGTCATTATAATTACACGATATTCAGTATCATTTTTTGTTCTTTCCATTTACATGCAGTTGTATGTATTGTTTTCTTAGTTCTTCACTCAATTTATCTAAGTCTTCCCATGCTTCTGTGAATTTTTCATATTTGTCACTTCTTACATTACATTAATATTTCATTACATTTAGGTCCCACAATTTGTTTATCTATTCCCCAGTTAATTAGCATCTACTATGCTTCTAGTTCTTTGCTGCCACAAAAAGTGCTGCTGTGTTTTGGTATTTGTGGGACTTTTTTTTGTCCTTTACCTCCTTGGGTTATAAGGCATAGCTTTTTTTTTAATTATAAAAATGTTTTATTATTTTCCAGTTACATTTAAAGATAGTTTTCAGGGGCAGCTAGATGGTGCAGTGGATAGAGCACCGGCCCTGGATTCAGGAGTACCTGAGTTCAAATCCGGCCTCAGACACTTAACACTTACTAGCTGTGTGACCCTGGGAAAGTCACTTAACCCCAACTGCCTTACTAAAAAACAAACAAAAAACAAAACAAAAAAAAAATAAAGATAGTTTTCAACATATGTTTTTTTATAACATTTTGGGTTCCAAATTTTTCTTCCCTCCCTCCCTTCCCTCCTCCCTCTCCAAGACAGAAAGCAATCTGATATAGGTTATACATGTACAATCACATTAAACATATTTCTGCATTAGTCATGTTGTGAAAGAAGAATGAGAACAAAAGGAAAAAACCTCAAAAAAGAAAAAGAAAACATAAGTAGAAATGGTATGGTTCAATCTGAATTCAGATGCCATAATTCTTTTTTCTGGATGTGAAGAACATTTTCCTTCAAGAGTCCTTTGGAATTGTCTTAGATCATTGTATTGCTGAGAAGAACTAAGTCTATCATGGTTGATCATCACATAATGTTGCTGTTGCTTTGTACAGTGCTCTCCTAATTCTGCTCACTTCACTCAGCATCAGTCCACTTAAGTCCTTCCAGGTTTTTCTGAAATCTAAGGCATAGATTTTTAAAGGAAGGATCAACAAGGTGATTAGTTTATAATTTTGAGATAATGGAGCATTTCTCTTTTTTAAAGTACTTTGGGTCTATTCTATTTTATTAAATTAGCATTATTATAATTGTAATTATATCATATTAATTTTATTAATACAATTCATTAAGGTTGATTGGAAGGTCTGGATTTTTGTACTTGGGACAAATTAAAAAGACTTATGGCAAAATTTTTTTCTTAAGACATCTTTAGTTTGATTAGTCCACAAACATTTCAAGTTATTAAATATTCACTTAGCACCCGTGATATGCAAAGTACTGTAGAGTATCTAGAATTATTGACTCCTACTTATAGGTCCTGCAGTCAGTTTTGTACCTCATCTTTTATGGCTCCAGACAGAGTACATTGCATTGCACAAGTAGTGTTCACTGAATTACATCAAAGAAACTCTGGCTTCCATTGTTAGCTCTCTTTTCTCTCCAATTCTACACCTCAGATCCCTTCAGAATTAATCCTCATTCTCTCTAGTTTTGTGCCAGTCTTGGAGGAAGCATTGGTCCTTTTCTTTGCTAGGTCCATCCTTCTACTTGTACCCTTGATCTCATCTTTTCTTTTTTTCCTCCAAGAGCTTTCTCTTTTGATTGTCATAGTAAGTACTGACAGAGACTATACATATCCCCTCTCTTTATAATCTTTTATCTCTCTTTATCCATTGGCTGCTTCTCTAAATACAGATATTCTCAGATTTCCTCCATCTTTTAAAAGCTTCACTTGACCCACTTCTTCTCTCAGGATATCAACTTTTATTTCTCCTCCTTTTCATAGCCAAACTCCTAGAAAAAAAGTATCTATTGGTTGCCTTTGCTTCACATTCCACTCACCTTTTCAGCACTTCAGTCTGACTTCTAACATTGCCATTGCACTGAAACTGTTATCTCCAAGGTTACCAGTGATCTGTTATATGCTAAATCTAGTCACCTTTCCCAGTCTATAATCTACATATCCTTATCCTTCTCAGCCATGCTGAAACATTTGACACTGTTCTTTTCTTATTCCTGGATATTTTCTCCTCCTTACATTTTTGTGACTCTCCTGGTATTCTCACTTGTCTAACACTCTCTTGATATACCCTGTGTGTTGTTACCTTCTCTATGAAAATCATACTTATTACTTACATTTATGTAATGCTTTGAAATATGGAAACACTTTCTATGTGTTATCTCAATTGATCCTTAACACTTTCCATGTATTACTTCAATTGATCCTAACAATTCTATGACGTTATTGTTGGTCTCATCATATAGATAAGGAAACTGAGACTTGGATTGAGTCACTTAGCTAGACAATGGATGAGCCCAGATTCAAATGTCCGCTGTCCTGATTCCAGATCTAACAGTCCGGCCACTATACTATACTCCCAATCTATAATCTACATATCCAGCCCATATCTCTCCCAAACTACAGTCCCACATCACCAAATGCTTACAGGACATTTCCAGTTGAATATTCCATAGACATTTCAAATTTCAAAAAAGATAAATTTGTAGGACTGTATAACCGAATAATTTTCTCTCATTATCTTTCTTACTTTTCTATTAGAGAGTGTCCTAAAATATGATCCCTGGAAGTTGAACCCAAAACCTTACACTGAAATCTATAGGGATTCAGTTTTTTCTTAGAAAGATATAAACTTATTATTAGTCCAAATATAGGCTACCTGAAAATATTATCATCACTCCTAAAATGAGGTTTCTTGGAAAGGTACAGATGATGTATATGAAGGTAGATACTGAAACACATAGGTCACACTTGTGTTTTATACAAATCAAATTTATACAACCATCAATAAACAAATACAAAACAGCATATATTTGGACCAATGTAGTTTAACTAATTTCAAATTGTAGTATTGTCTTGATGCTTCCTGACATTTGTTTTTCTGATAAAGAGACAGCTTGGCTAGTTCTCTTCTCCTCGCGGCCCCCCCCCCCCCCCCGCCCAAGGCAATAAGAAGTTTCTTTCAAAAGAAAGTGCTAGTCATGAACAAAAATATTTAGAGCTGCTCTTTTTTGTGGTGGGAAGGAATTGGAAATTGAAGGGATGCCCATCAGTTGGGGAATGGATGAACAAGTTGTCATATATGAATGTAATGGAATACTATTGTGCTATAAGAAACGATGAGCAGGCTGATTTCAGTGAAACTTGGAAGGACTTACATGAACTGATGCTGAGTGAGATGAGCAGAACCAGGAGAACATTGTGCACAGTATCAACAACATTGTGTGTTGATCAACTGTGATAGACTTGACTATTCTCAGCAATACAATGGTCCAAGATAGTTCCAAATGATTCATTTGATGGAAAATACTCTCCAAATCCAGCAAAAAAGGAACTGTGGAATCTAGATGCAGATCAAACCATACTATTTCTACTTTTTTGTTTTTGTTTTTTGAGGTTTTTCCCTTTTCCTCTGATTCTTCTTTCACAGCATGACTAAAGCAGAAATATGTTTAATGTGATTGTACATATATAACCTATATCAGATTGCTTGCTGTCTTGGGGAGGGGGGAGGGAGGGAGAAAAATTTGAAACAAGCAATCTTATAAAAACAAATGTTGAAAACTATCTCTACATGTAACTAGAAAATACTTTTATGATTAAAAAAGAAAGTGTTAGTAAAGTGCTATC
Organism: Dromiciops gliroides; assembly: GCF_019393635.1. NCBI lineage: Eukaryota > Metazoa > Chordata > Mammalia > Microbiotheria > Microbiotheriidae > Dromiciops > Dromiciops gliroides. Next base: position 616,259,259 of record NC_057861.1, on the reverse strand, counting down.
AGATTTTTAGATTTTCTGTCATAAAATGAATTCTCATATCTTTTGCAGACAGATTATATTAAAGTCAGACAAGAAGGTTAGATCAGGAACTTTATTAAAAGCCATTTCCAAACAGATAAGTGGTCAAAGGATATGAGCAAACAGTTCTCAAAAGAAGAAATGCAAGTAATCAACAACCATCTAAGAAGTGCTCAAAATTACTACTAATAAAAGAAATACAAATTAAAATGACTCTGAGGTTGGCACCTATCAAATGTGCAAAGATGAAGAACATTCTGTATGTTGGTATATATGTATATATATATATATATATATATATATATGCACATTAAAGTTAACTGGTAATGGCAAAGGGAAATGCTCCAACCAATTTGAAAAATAAGCTATAATTAAGCAAAAAATTAAAAAATAAAAAAAAGACTAGATATGATAGACTTGATATTATTGAATAGAAATTATATAGAGTATAGCAGTTTAAAAATATGATACCTTTGCAAAATTTTATCATATATTGGGACAAAAAGAGCTCATAACCCATTCCCCAATTGATATAAATGATCAAAAGATATAAACAGTATTCAAATAAAGTAACCAAAGCTATCTATAGCCATATGGAAAAAAATGCCCTAACTCACTATTGATTGGAGAGATGCAAATCAAAACAATTCTGGGGTACTACCTCATACCTATTAGATTATCTAATAGGACAGAAGAAGAAAATGACAAATATTGGAGGGGATGTGGGGAAAATGAGACATTAATGCACTGTTGGTGGAGTTGTAAACTGATTCAACCATTCTGTAGAGCAATTTGGAACTATGCCCAAAGGGCTATAAAACCATGTATTCTCTTTGACCTAGCAATACCACCACTATGTCTGCATCCAAAAAAGAGATGAAAAACAAAAAGGAAAAGAACCTATATATACAAAAATATTTATAGCAGTTCTTTCTGGTGGCAAAGAATTGGAAATTGAGGGGATGCCCATCAATTGGGTAATGCTTGAACAAATTGTGGTATGTGATTATGATGTAATACTATTGTGCCACTACTAGGTCAGTATCCAAAAAGAGATAAAAAAAAAACCCAAAAAGTTGAATTCAAAGTTGAGAAGATGCCCATCAATTGGGGAATGGCTGAACAAATTGTGGGATGAGATTATGATGGAACACTATTGTGCTATAAGAAATGATGAGCAGGATGCTCTCAGAAAAACCTGAAAAGACTTACACGAGCTGATACAAAGTGAAATGGTCTGTGTATAAAGTTACAGCAATATTGTAAGATGATCATCTCTGGATGACTTAGCTATTTTCAGCAATACAATGATCCAAGAGAACTATGACGGACTTATGATGAGAAATGCTATCCAATCCCCACAGAAAGAACTGATGGTGTCTGAATATATATTGAAGCATAATTTTAAAAATTTTATTTTTGAGGTTTTTTGTCTATGTTTTCTTTCACAGCATGACTAATATGGAAATGTTTTGCATGACTACATATGTATCACCTATATTGAATTGCTTGCCTTCTCAATTGGGGGTGGGGGAGGAAGGAAGAGAGATAATTTGGAACTCAAAGTTTTAAAAATGAATGTTAAAAATTGTTTTTCCATGTAATTGGGGGAAAATAAATTCCTAAATAAAAATTTTTAAAAGATAACCAACATGGTGTTTTTCTTCTTTGAGGTTATTTCTTTTTGCTCTTATTCTTGTCTTATAACATGACTAATGCAGAAATATATTTAATGTTATTGTACATATATAACCTATATCAGATTACTTGCTGTCTTGGGGAGTGGGGGAGGGAGGGAAAAAATTTGAAACTAGTAATCTTATAAAAACAAATATTGAAAACTATCTCTACATGTAACTGGAAAATAATAAAATACTTTCATGATTTTAAAAAAAGATAACCAACAAAAAAGAGCTCATAACTAAATGCAGAAAAACAGGATTATTAAATTAATCCTTTACAGACTATGGAAAGCAGCATTGCACAGTTGATAAAAAAACTGGCCTTGAAGCCTGGAAGAATTGTGTTCAAATACCCCTCTCAGTGTACTCAGCAACTCTCTAAAATTCTTTAAGCTGTGGAGGAGCTTCCTCACCCAGAAACTCCCACACTAATAAAATCACATATCTGTTCCTTCTCTCTTTATAGACCACAATACAACAAAAACTGTAATAAGGAGGAGAAAAATGTACAAAGGACTCAGAGCTGAATGGAGACTAAATAATGCTATCCTAACTGTAAAGTGGATGTAAATAATGTTAAAAAGAATTGAAACCTATCAGCAACCATATAAGATTGCCCCAAATCAGTAATAATAAGGGAAATGCAAAACAAAAAAAAACTTGAGATTTCACAACAAAAGATAGAAATAGCCATTCTAAAAACAATTTGGAATTATGCTTTTAAAAAATTATTAAAATAATCTTAATGATATGGGGTTGGGACATATCAAGGAATTTGGGACTGTTAAAGTTTAAACTGGCCAGCTAAACTAAAGGATGGACACACCTTGAGAAGTAAGGAAGATATGCCCATGAGACATGGCTGCTGCCTGATCAAAGCCAGGGGACTGAGATAACTCCAGAAGTCAGGACTACCACCTCTCATTCATTTCCCCACCCTCAAAGGAAACTTTCCATTGTCAGGTGGTCATCCCATCATCCATCCCATCTACCATCAATAAAAGCTTTTGCCTTTCTTCTGTTCGAGAAGATAGGTATCTCAGAGAATCATGTCTCTGAACCATAGCCCCTTGAGGTGAAGTCTTTGACTTCCCTCTTGATCCCTTTTTCTAGCACCTAAAAAAAGAGTATTTTATTATAATTGAATTGTGTGGAAGAGAGGATATAATAATTTTTTTTTGGCAGGGCAATGGGGGTTAAGTGACTTGCCCAGGGTCACACAGCCAGTAAGTGTCAAGTGTCCGAGGCCGGATTTGAACTCAGGAACTCCTGAATCCAGGGCCGGTGCTTTATCCATTGCGCCACCTAGCTGCCCCGAGGATATAATTCTTTAAAGAAGAATACCCAAGGATCCCCATCACCTATTTCCCAGGGACATTACTCTGACCCAGAGATTTCACTGCTAGACATATATTCCACAGTTGTAAAAGACAGAAGGATTTCATGTGTGCCAAGACATTTTTAATAGCACTTTTTGTACTTGTAAAGAGCAGGAAGCAATGTATTTATCCATCAATTAGGGAATGGCTTAACAAATTGTGATACATGAATATAGTATTGACTGAGCTGGAAGAAGCTATGAATGAGAAGAATTCAGAGAAGCATGGATAGATGGAGAGTGAAGTAAGCAGAACCAGGAAAATGGTATAGATAGAGACTACAATAATTTAAATGGAAAAGACCAAAAAATGAAATAATGACCAAGCTTTTTTTTGGAGAAGAATTGAAAAATATACTTTCTTCCTCTTTTTTGTAGAGGTAGGGGACTAAGTTGTAGAATATTTCACACAATGGCAGGCATGATTGGTATATCAGTTTTGTTGAGCTGCCTTTAAATTAATTTTTTATTCTTTGCTATAAGTAATGGCTCACTTGATAAAATAATCAAAGCTCATATGAAAAAATGCTCTAAATCACTATTGATCAGCAAAATGCAAATTAAAACAACTCTGAGGTACTACCTCACACCTATCAGAGTGTCTAATATGACAAAAAAGGAAAATGCTCGATGTTGGAGAGGACATGGGAAAACTAGGATGCCAATTCACTCTTGGTGGAGTTGTGAATGGATCCAACCATTTCTGGAGAACAATTTGTAACTATGTCCAAAGGGCTATCAGACTGTGCATACCCTTTGATCCAGCAATACCACCACTAGGTTTCTATCCCAAAGAAATGCAAAAGAAGAGAAAAGGACCTATTTGTACAAAAATATTTATAGTAGCTCTTTTTGTGGTGGCTAAGAATTGGAAATCAAAGGATTGCCCGTCAGTTGGGAAATGGCTAAACAAGCTGTGGTATATGATGGTGATGGAATACTATAGTGCTATAAGAAATAACAAGCAGGATGATTTTAGAAAGGCCTGGAAAGACTTATACGAACTAACGTGTAGTGAACAGAACCAGGAGACCATTGTACACACCAACAGTAATATTGTTTGATGAAAGAACTGTGAATGACTTAGCTATTCTGCGCAATACAATGATCCAAGACAATCCCAAAGGACTAAAGATGAAACATACTATCCACCTCCAGAGAAAGAACTGCTATTGAACACAGACTGAAGCATGCTATTTTTTACTTTCTTTCATTTTTTTCTTTTGTTTGGGTCTTCTTATTGTAACGATTGGAATGACGCCACCTGCTGGAGACTTACTGTAGAAGAGTTCCACCCATGAAGCAAAGGTCTTTGAGGGCAAGACCAGGAGTCTTTTCTTTGACGTCAGGAAGTGACGCGGGCTAGTGGGAGGAGGAAGGAAGAGACTGGCGCTCTGTCTCACTCTCTTTCCTGAGGATGCTGGTGGAGAGGGGAGCTAGAAATGCGCTCTCCCTTTAATAGATAGGAATCTAGGCCTTTCTCTCTCTCTTTACCAAATTCTTATTCTCCTTAATAAACGCTTAAAAGTCTAACTCTTGCTAAAGCTTATAATTTATTGGCGACCACTCATTGGATATTTTAGGCAGACTAGCTAGATTTTAGCCTTTAACATTATACAAAATGACTAATATGGAAATGTTTTACATAACTGCACATGTATAACCTTTATCTGATTATTTATTGCCTCAAAGATGGGAGAGGGGAGGGATAGATAGAAAGAATTTAGAACTCTAAATAAAAATGTTTATAAAAAACAAAACTTCAGATATTAAAAAAATTAAGTCAATGTTAAAAAATCAGTAAAAATAAGTATAAAAATAATTAATGGGCCAATTGTGTGGATTTGTTTTCCTTGACTATACTTTTTTTTTTTTTGGGTAACAAGGGTTTGTACTTGGGGGGAAGGACAATAAAAAGTTACAGGATTATAAAAAAAGAAAGTATAAATAAAACTTTTTTTAAAAAGTGAGTCAAAGGACAAATCATAGAATTAATACATAAATTAATGAGACAACATAACAAAATGGAATTTTTATATCTCCCAACAAAAAGAAAGACAAGACAATGAATTGAGCATATGACTAAAATAAAAACCCCAGAGAATTAAGAAATCAACAATCATCATATAAGCACAAAAGTAAAAATTCTGAAAATTAACAAAGAGCTAAACAAAAAGACTTGAACTAATACATAAAACTAAGATCTGGCTTTATTTTTGGAGGGAGAAACCATTGAAATAGATAGACTATTAGTTAATTTGGCCTTTTTTTTTTTTAAGGGGGGGGCAAATTGCCAAAATTTTAAAATGAAGAATACACAATAAATGAAAAGGAAATAAAATGTATAGAAACTATTATATCCAATTATTTGCCAATAAGGAGAAAACAAACATTCTTAAGTACTTACTATGTGTGAGGAACTATACTACAGGCACTTTATACATATTATCTCATTTGATCCTCATAACAGCACTTCAAGGTGAGTAGTATTATTATTCCCATTTTATAGATGAGGAAACTGAGGCAGATAGTGGTAAAGTGATCCTGCCCAGGGTTATACAGCTGTAAATATCTGTTCCAGTGCCCTATCCACTGTGCCACGTAGCTAAAAACTTTAATAAAATAGATGAATATTTACAAAATTATAAAGAGAAATTGAGCAAGCCACAAATTATCTTTTCAAGGAGGGAAATTTGTCAGAAACAAATTCTGATCAGTAAGGATTTACAAATGAAATAAACTCCAAACTCTTTAGTCAAATATTTGTCCTTCTTAGGTCTTAGGGTCTTAGGACCTTCCTAGCTTGACATTAATCCCATTTATTAGTGCTACATACTCCAAGAATGTTAGATTCCTTTTAATTCTTCATTCATATACCCTTTTTAGATTGTAAGTTTCTTGAGGGCATCTTTAGTTTCTTTTTTTCCCCCCAGCACTTAGTACAGTATCTAGAGCATAGAAGGAGCTTAATAAATGTTTACTGATCAATATTACTTATTGTCTCATGGAATCATTAAATTCTGTTTGTTCCAAGGAGTCTACTATTTGAGTTAGCATTTCTACCTCTGTGTAACCTATGTATGTATTCCCCTATCAGTTTTTTCTCTCAAACCCTTGTTTAATTTCCAATTATGTTAATTTCTTGCTTAATTTCTTCTTGCCATTTCTGTAGCCCTTATGGTCAAGCCATTTTTTTTTTCTCTGAGACTGTAGTTGTAGAGGGGGATTTCTGGATTTATCTCTTTCTTATTTAGTAGTACTAAATTTCTGCATTATCTGGTCTTTTCTTGTTTACTCATTATTTTCAACTTCAATTCTTGGCTTGGGATTTTGTGCTCAATCCAGACTCCTCTGGCACTCTTGGATGGGTTGGGTAGATCTTATTTGGTTCTGTTCCCTTTGTGGTGTAGCTGCTGTTGCTGATCTAAATAGGGTAGCTGACATTATTAGGCCCCACCATGTACTTCAATCCCTGGATTCTAGCTCAGTAAATTGGTGATATGGATTCTAGTTGCAATTGAACTTGGACATTTTCTTTCGTGATCCCCACTTAGTAGGTGGTTCCATTCTTCTTGTTTCCCTAATAGGCCCTAAAGGGATGCTAGAGATTATCTTGGTATTAAAATAATAATAATCACTCCTGTCCTGGTATTGGCACTTGGGTACCGAGTTAGCCCTGCCTCCTGCAGTATTGTGATGTGATTAGGTTCCCTCTTGCTCAGAGCACTAGCAGACTTGCTTCAAGTCCATTTGGTGGAGCATATGTGGGCTTCCCTGGGGAGATTCCCTATTTACCTGTAATCAGGTTGGCTTCCCTGGTAAGACCCTTCTACCTGCTTCAGCCATCTTCTTCTGAGGTTTTTTTGTTTTGGTTTGGATTTTTGCTTATTTGTTTTGGTTTTAGCATTGGATTGGATGGTGAAGGTAATTTCTGATTCTACTTGATTTTCTTTATCGTTGGTCTTTTAGAATTCTTTAAGATATTTGTGGGGTAGCTCTGTGGCGCAGTGGATAAAGCACTGGCCCTGGATTCAGGAGGACCTAAGTTCAAATCTGGGTTTAGACACTTGACACTTAACTAGCTGTGTGACCCTGGGCAAGTCACTTAACCTTCATTGCCCCTCAAAAAAAAAAAAAGATATTTGCTAAGTTTTATGTGGAAGCCTTGCCTCTTTCTTTGTAAAGAACCATACAAGGGACAAAGAGAGGAACAGGTAAAAGAGGATGATGGAGGGTTGTTGTGGAGCTCAAATGACATAGCCCATGTAAAGCATTTTGTAAACTTCAAAGTGCTGTCCTCTTGGGAACCCTTCAACAGTTGTTATTTTTATCTTTTTTCATCGTTGCCAATCTATGTTTAGGTTCCTTCCTTTTTTTCTTTTTTACCATTTTAAGACTCACCATTTATGTATGTCATAGAATTGAGCTGAATTCAGATCTTGAAGGTAATCTAGTCCAACTCCTACATGTTAAATGATAAGGAAGCTGAAGCCCAGAGGAGTTAAGCAACTTTTCTGAGGCTCCACATATACAGGGTCACTGTTTGAATCTGGGTCCTCTGATTTCCAATCCAGTGCTCTTTACAATGCTGCACACTTAGTAAGTACCATCTTTGTGAAAGTACTGGTACAACTAAGAATGAAATTTACATAGTTCTTGTTTTCTCTCTCTTTTGGGGGGGGGAGGGGGGAATGAGGGTTAAGTGACTTGCCCAGCTATTAAGTGTTAAGTGTCTGAGGCTGGATTTGAACTCAGGTGCTCCTGAATCCAGGGCCAGTGCTCTATCCACTGCGCCACCTAGCTGCCCCACATAGTTCCTGTTCTTAAGGATATAAAGCATTTACACTCTCTCTTTTTTTACATTCTCTTTTAAAAGTTCAAAAACCTGGAAATTAGTCTCAAAAGTTAATTTTACTATATCCAAATGGAAATTTTTCCAGAGCTTGGGAACAATACAACAAATTCTCATTTTTTCATGCTAATTGGAAAGAACACTGGATATTCTGCATATTCTGAAATATGGTTAGTGTTATAGTCTGTTTTAAAGCCCTTCCTCTTATTATCATTATTGTTACTTACTAAGTAATAATAAAGTAAAACAGTTTTACAGAAAATAAGTCAAAACCATTTGCATCCTTCATAATTTTGTTCCTATCTTTAATGTATGTCTTTTTCAGTTAAAAATAGTATGTACAGACTGATTATTTTTAGTTTTTCACTTAACATTGTTTCATGTGTGTGTTTTTCTAAGAACCTTTCAACTAGTTGTGTCTTTGAAGAAACTAAACTTTTGTTTGTTTTTGTTTCCTTATTCCATATAGGATCATAGATGTAGAGCTGGAAGGAACCTCAGAGGCCATCTAGTCCAACTCCTCATTTTACAGATGAGGAAACTGAGGCCCAGGGAGGTTAAATGACTTGTGTCTTTGCTTCTGGTAAAATAAAATGAAACATAAATGGATAAAATATAAAACTATGTTAAAAACGAATAGCTCTATCGCATTGAAGCTGGATTTGGAACTATCAGGGAGACTTAGAATTTGAGTTTCAAAGAAAACATAGAAACTGGGAACTAAGGACAGCATTTGGTGATGACAGTTGTGGGTTTTATGAAGGTAATGAGCCAGCTTTCCTCCACCAAGATCCACCTCCTACCTAACACTTGTTATTACTATTTGATAAAGCAACAAAAGGGAGAATAGAGTTCATTGTTCCAAATGGTAGTTGGAGGATGGGGATGATGTCTGCAGTATAAGCTTTAATTTTATTTTGGTGGAGTAATAGTCCTGAAGTGTGATATGTGGTGATATTACTGGTAAGGGTCCAATAATTAACTTATAAAAAACTATATGCTATGTAATATTAATAATAATTATTAACCATTACTATAATCATGTAAATGCATTTAAGCTTTAAAAGTAATTGATATACAATTCTAACATAGTTTTTCTCTTATATTTATAGATAACTACACTTATTAATCATAAAGATAAAACAAAACGGTCAGATAAGACTTTGCAAGCAATTCAACGAGTGGGACAAGCAGTCAACTTGGCAGTTGGAAGATTTGTCACAGTAGGGGAAGCTATAGCCAATGAAAATTGGGATTTGAAAGAGGAAATAAATATTGCTTGCATGGAAGCAAAACAAGCAGGTATGTGAATATTTACATTAATGCTTTGTACAAAGGTTGACTCTAGTCAACCTTTAAAAATAATCTTCACTTGGGGCAACTAAGTGGTGCAGTGGGTAAAGCACTGGCCTTGGATTCAGGAGGACCTAAGTTCAAATCCAGCCTCAGACACTTGGCACTTAATATCTGTGTGACCCTGGGCAAGTCACTTAACCCTCATTGCTCTGCAAATAATAATAAAAATAATAATAATAATAATCTTCACTTGACTGTGTTATTCCTCTCAAGCGGTAATCCTATAGCTTTCCCTTCCATAACCAAAATCCTAGTAAAAGCAATCAGTACTAATTTCCTGACCATAACAACTTAACTTCAACTCTCTCTCCAATGAACTCTTGATTTCTTTTTTGGCCTATATTTTAATAAACTTTTTATTGATGGGTTCTATTTTTGAATCATCCATGTTTCTAAATGCATCTCTTCCCCTCTCAGAGAGTTACCCCTTATAAAAAAAATTAAGAAAAATACAGCAAATCTAACCAACACAGAAAAAAGTGGCATATTTTTTGCACTATGTTTGGTCCATCATCTCCCACCTCTGCAAGGAAAAAGGAGGTATCTTCTCATAGTGTCTCTTTGGGTTGTAGTCTTGGTTGTTTTGTTCTTTCCATATATACTGTTGCATGGGAAGACATAAGAACTTATGCAAAGTAAAGTAAGTTGAACCATGTTTCAAAAGTCTTGGTTTAAAAACTATTACAATTTAAAATTGTACCAAGGCTTTTGGGGCATCCTCTATTTTTACATTTAAATCTTGTCTCTCTGAATGGAAAGGAAATTATTTTTCAGTAGGGAAGAAAATCTAAGGGTGTTTTTTTTACTACTTCAAATATGTGTATTTCTTTTTTTCATTTTTTCCCAATTACATATAAAGATAGTTTTCAGCATTCATTTTTGTAAGATTTTGAATTCTGAATTTTTCTCCCTCCCCTCCCTTCTTTCCCCCCTCCCCAAGACAGCAAGCAATCTGACATGTACAGTCATGTTAAACATATTTCCACATTAATCATGTTGTGAAAGAAGAATCAGAACAAAAGAGAAAAACCATGAGAAAGAAAAATGAAAAAAAAAGTGAAAATAATATGCTTTGATCTGTATTCAGACTTTATAGTTCTTTCTCTCTATGTGGATAGCATTTTCCATTATGAATCTTTTGGAATTGTCTTGGATCATTGAGAAGAGCTAAGTCTATCACAGTTGATCATCACACAATGTTGCTGTTACTGTGTACAATGTTCTCCTGGTTCTGCTCATTTCATTCAGCATCAGTTCATATAAGTCTTTCCAGGTTTTTCTGAAATCTGCCTGCTCATCATCTTCATCATTGTGCTCTTTTCTTTTCTTTTTTTTTTTTGCACAATAGTATTCCATTATACCCATATACCATAACTTTGAATTCTTGATTTCTAAATTCATTGGCCTTCTTTTAGTCTTCATTTTGATCTCTCAGTAACTTTTGACACCATTGCCCACTTTCTCCTCCTGGATTCCCTCTCTTCCCTTGACTTTCATGATACTGTTTTTTTTGTTTTCCTTTTACTTGTCCAATCATTCCTATTCAGTCTTTTTTGCTAGATAATCATTCATCATCCCCTAACTGTGGGTGTCACTGAAAGCTCTTTTGGGCCCTCTTATCTTTTTGCTATATACTCTTTCTTTTGGAGAATTCCTCATCCACTAATGATACTTATACAGATGATGTGTATATGTATGTGCATGTTAAACACACACACGCTACATTGTACATATATCCATTATGATCTCTATGTAAATGACACATGTGCACACATACACACATGTGCACACATACACACATGTGCATGTATATCTATATATGGGTGTATATATAGATATGTTATATCCACAATCACAACATTTTCACTTTGATGTCTTATAGCTATCTCAAACTCAACACATCAAAAATGGAATTCATGACTTTCTTTCATTCTGGCCCCTTCTGTACCCTGTCCATCCCAAGGAGGCACAAGCCAGACAAATAAGACCCCAAACACCATCTTCCTCTTTATTTCCCCCTCCACATTACTTGTCATATCCTCACACAGCCAGAATGAGCAATCAGGTGACCCAGAAACACCATCTGTGGAGACTGAATAATACACACTTCTGGTTAAGTTGGCAAGATGAAAGGTTGTAGAGATGCCCAGCTCTCCCACATACACTCCAGCAAAACAAGGAGAAACAGAAATAAGTTCTTCTATTCAGGCCAGAACTACATAAAAAAAGACAAACAGCAGAGGCTGGGGCGGGGTGGGGAGGGATCACAATAGGGCAGCCAACTCAAGCCTCTCTCTATAAAAGGTCTGAAGTCTGTAAGTGCTGATAGAAGAGTCAAACTAGGGAAAATAAGACCAATCAGAAGATAACAACAAACACAAGGAAGAAATACTGTAGATTAAAAGAAGCATAAGAGGGGGCAGCTAGGTGGCGCAATGGATAAAGCACCGGCCCTGGATTCAGGAGTTCCTGAGTTCAAATCCGGCCTCAGACACTTGACACTTACTAGCTATGTGACCCTGGGCAAGTCACTTAACCCCCATTGTCCCGCAAAAAAAAAAAAAAAGAAGCATAAGACAAAAAAAGTAACTTCAGGATAAATATAAGCAATGTCTTAGATAAAGAAGTGGCTGGACACAAGGACTATAAGAATGGCTGCAAGAATCATCCATGTTTCTAAATAATTGGCGAAATATTCATTGGTAATTGGTAGACCAAGTCAATGTAATAAAAATAACAATGCTACCTAAATTAATTTACTTTTAGTATCATACCAATCAAAGTGCCAAAGGATTACTTTATAGAGCTAGGAAAAAAATTCATCTCAAGAAATACAAGGGTATGAAAATCAAGGGAATTAATGAAAAAAAAAAGGTGGTAAAGAAGGAGGCCTTGTGATACCAAATCTCAGATTATGCTACGCAGCAGTACTCATCAAAACAATTTGGTGCTAGTTAAGAAATAGATTGATCAGTGAAACAAATTAGGTACACAGAATACAGAAGCAATTGAGCACAGTAGGATAATGTTTGATAAACCCCCAAATCCCAGCCCTTGGGGTAAGAACTCTCACTATTTGACAACAACTGTTAGGAAAATTAGAAAACAGTCTGAGAAATTAGGTATACACTAATATCTCCTACTGTATACCAAGATAAGCTTTAAATGGGTATATGATTTAGCCATAAATGGTGATACCATAAATTAAGAGGAGAAAGAAAAAAATTACCTGTCAGATCTATGGGTAGGAGAAGAGTTTATGACCATAACATATAGGGAGGATCATAGAAGGTAAAATGGACAATTTTCAGTAAATACATTTTCAGAGAAAGAAATCCAAGCTATCTATAGCCATATTTTAAAAATCTCTAAATCACCATTAATCAGAGAAATACAGAATAAAAAAACTCTGAATATATACCTCACAGCCATGAGATCAATGGAGTTGACCAAAAAATAATGACAAATGACAAAGGCTGTGGGAAAACAAGTATATTAATACACTATTGATGGACCTGTGAACTGGTCTAGCCATTAAACTGTGCAACGTCTTTGACTCAACTATACCACTACTAGGTCTCCATAACTCTCAAAATCAAAGAAAAAGGAAAAGGATCCATATGTATAATCTATAGAATGCGAGAAAAATTTATACAACAACAACAATATTGTAAAGACAATTCTGAAAGACTTAGGAACTTTGATCAATATAATGAATAACTGTGATTCCAGAGGACTCATGATGAAACATGCTACCCACCTCCTGACAGAGAAATAATAGGCTCAGAATACAAATTAAGACTTTTGGTGGGGTAGGAGTTCAGGGTGGGGGCGTTTCAGGAGTAATGGCCAATTCAGGAATTTGCCTTAGCAGGAGTTTTATTTTTCTTGTTTTCTTAGTTAGTAAAAGGGTAGGAGGAGAGAGGCATCTTTTTATTTGAAAAAAAATTTAAAGAATGGAAGAAATGAAGCATAAATGCTGTAAGGCAGAGAATGCAAATGTTAACCATACTTTCACAGACTCTCAGAGTTGGAAGGGATGTCAGAGGCCATCTAGTGATTCCCATTCAACCCACACCTGAACAAGAATCCCGCCTTATCCTCTCTGACAAGTCCTCATTCAGTTTCTGCTTTCAGACCCCTTCTATTTTTGTATAGTTCTAATTTTTAGAGATTATTTTCCTTATATCAAGCCTAAAGTTACCTCTTTGTAACTCCCACCTATTGGCCTTCTGGAACCAGCAGCACAAGTCTAATTCCTTTTCTACATGATAGCCCTTCATATCCATGAAGACTTTCCCTAATTCTTCAGATCTTCTCTTTTCCAGGCTAAACATCCTTAATTCCTTGCCTGACCAGAGCATCACTACTAATGAGGAAACCAAGACACAGAGTGATTTATCCAAAGTCATGTAACTAATAAGAAATAATAAGCCCTAAATGCTGGTTTCAAGATTCTTCATACTGTGTTCTTTTATTGGCATGAATTATTTCTATAAAATCTGCAGCCCAGGGGCAGCTAGGTGGCACAGTGGATAAAGCACTGGCCCTGGATTCAGGAGGACCTGAGTTCAAATCTGGCCTCAGACACTTGACACTTACTGGCTGTGTGACCTGGGCAAGTCACTTAACCCTCACTGCCCCACCAAAAAACAAAAAGCAAAAATCTGCAGCCCAGATAGACTTTTTTTTTTTTGGTAGGGCAACGAGGGTTAAGTAACTTGTCCAAGGTCACACAGCCAGTAAGTGTCAAGTGTCTGAGACCGGACTTGAACTCAGGTTCTCCTGACTCCAGGGCTAGTACTCTATCCACTGTGCCACCTAGCTACCCCTCCCCATACACTTTTTTTTTTTTAGATGGGGCAATGGGGATTAAGTGACTTGCCCAGGGTCACATAGCTAGTAAGTGTCATGTGTCTGAGGCCGGATTTGAACTCAGGTACTCTTGAATCCAGGGCCAGTGCTTTATCCACTGTGCCACCTAGCTGCCCCCCCCCATACACTTCTAACAACAAACTGTAATAGACATTTTATTTTTTGTAATAGACATTAAAAAAAATATCTTATGTAAAGTAAATAGCATACTAAGTACTAAAGAGGATACAAAGATTAAATAAGACATAGTCACTGCCTTCATGGAGATCACAATCTAATATGAGGGTTGTGTTGTTCAGTCTTTCAGTTGCGTCCAGCTCTTCCAACCATAGCATACCAATACTGTCCATGAGGTTTTCATGGCAAAGATCCTAGAGTAGTTTGTCATTTCCTTTTCCAGTGCCATTTACTTTAGTGAGGGTACAACATATATTAATATGTAATATTAATATACTATAATACAAAATAATACATGATAAATGCATAAGAAGAGTTCAAAGTAGAAACTATTTAAGGTCCCTGGGCAGAAGTAATCTAGTTTGGCTAGAACATGAAAGAATGAGTAGTATGGAACAAAACTGGCAATAAAGAGTAAAATCTTATTGTGGTGTGCCTTGAATGTCAGGAATTTGAGTTTTATTTAGTAGTAGTTGTCACTGAGGAGCTTTGAAGAAAGGAATGACACAATCAGATCTTTGTCAAAAGAAAGGTAGAAGGGTAGAGAGACTGGAAGTGGGAAGATAAAAGTCAGATGCCTATTTTAATATTCCTCATGGATTGCAATGTGGGCATGTAATAGAAGGTAAATAATGAGACTAGAAAGGAAGAAGGAGATGACAACTGATCAGATTTAAGAGGTCAGAGAGGGAGAAGAAATAGATTTGCCACAAGCTTTTGAACATGGCACTACAGAAATATGGAAGCCAGAAATTAAGATGAGTTTTAGGGAAAAGATAATTTTGGTTTTGAATATGTTAAGTTGGAGATGCTGGTGGGACAGCCTTATCAGTATTAGTTCTTATACTTTCCTATAGATGTAGAAGGTATGGTATTTGAGGCTAAATGGTTAATGAAACCAGGAGATACATGGAAACTTTCTTTCTTTAAGAAATCTCTTTTAAAGGAAAATGATGAATGTTGGAGGGGAATATGGGGAAATTGGGATACTGATGCACTGTTGGTGGAATCGTGAACTGATCCAACCATTCTAGAGAACAATGTAAAACTATGCCCAAAGGCCTATAAAACTGCATTCCCTTTAATCGAGTAATACCACTGCTGGTGTGTATCCCAAAGAAATAAAAAAAGGGGGGAAAGGACCTATTTGTACAAAAATATTTATAGCAGTTTTTTTTTTTACAGTGGTAAAGAATTGGAAATTAAGGGAATGCCCATCAATTGAGGAAAGGCTGGATAAATTGTGATATATGATTGTGATGTGTGAGAATTGGAATGACACCCCCTGATGAGAGGGACATTGTGAGAATCAGGCCTAAAAAGAAAACATGTGACTTGGCGTCCAGAAGTGACCTTTCTGGGGTTTTTGAAGGTCAGATTGGCATCTGGAAGTTGTGTCTAACGCCTGTGGGTCATGTCAATCAGTGCTACCAGCCAATTAGCATGGAGCTGTGACAGCCCTGCTTCCTGTTTCACAGGGGGCTTCTGGGAGAAGGGGCAGAAAAATAGCTTTCTTTTCGTATGGGATTTTGGCGTGGTGGCAGAACTTCATGTGGACTGCTGGGAAAAGCAAGGGTTTCTCTCTGGCTATACCGAATAGATCTATCTAAACTAGGATTTTCCATGCCATAAGGGATCTGTTCTCAACCTCTCTCTCTCTTCACTAACTTCTTCTTCTTTTTTTTTTTTTTGGTGAGGCAATTGGGGTTAAGTGACTTGCCCAGGGCCACACAGCTATTAAGTGTTAAGTGTCTGAGGCTGGATTTGAACTTAGGTCCTCCCAACTCCAGGGCAGGTGCTCTATCCACTGTGACACCTAACTGCCCCTCTTCACTAACTTCTTTTTTTTCTTTTCTTTCTTTTTTTTTTTTTTTAGTGAGGCAATTGGGGTTAAGTGACTTGCCCAGGGTCACACAGCTAGTAAGTGTTAAGTGTCTGAGGCCGGATTTGAACCCAGGTACTCCTGACTCCAGGGCCGGTGCTCTATCCACTGCGCCACCTAGCTGTCCCTATTCTTCACTAACTTCTAATACACTTTTATAAATACTTAAAAGCCTAAACGCTTGCTGAATTTATCAGTAAATCTTAGCTAGTTTCTCCCCAACACTGGGGTCAGGTCAGGTGACCACACATTAGATTTTAAATATCACAGCTAGAATTTTAGGCTTTACAGATGGAATACTATTGTCCTATAAGAAATGATGAGCAGGCTGATTTCAGAAAAACCTTGAAGGACTTATACTAACTAATACAAAATGAAGTGAGCAGACCCAGGAGAACATTGTACAGCAATACTGGGTGATGACTGTGAATGACTTAGCTAATATCAGCAATACAGTGATCCAAGAGAGTTCCAAAGGACTCATGATTTAAAAAAACAAGTTATCTACCTTCAGAGAAAGAACTGATAGAAAGAACTGCATCCAAATGCAGATGGAAGCATACTATTTTAAAAAATTATTAATTAATTAATTAATTTTTGTTTTCAACATTTGTTTAGATAAGATTTCAAATATTTCTCCCTCCTTCCCTCCCTCCCCTAGACAGCAGGTAATCTGATATAGGTTATATATATACATATATATATATATATACATATATATATATATATATATATATATATATATATAACATTAAACATTTCTGCATTAGTCATGTTATACGAGAAGAATCAGAACAAAAAGGAAAAACCTCAAAAAAGAAAAACAACAGCACCAAAACCAAAAGAAATAGTATGGTCCAATTAGCATCAATATTTCACAGTTCCTTTTTTCCCCCCTGGATTTGGAGAGCCTTTTCCATCCTGAGTCCTTTGGAACTTTCTTGTACCGTTGGATTGGTGAGAAGAATCTAGTCTATCACAGTTGATCAACACATGATGTTGATGATACTGTGTACAGTGTTCTCCTGGTTCTGCTCATCTCACTCATCATCAGTTCATGCAAGTCCTTCCAGGTTTCTCTGAACTCCTGCTCATTGTTTCTTACAGCACAATAGTATTCCATTACATTCATATACCACAACTTGTTCAGCCATTCCCCAATTGATGGGCATCCCCTCAATTTCTAATTCCTTGCCACCACAAAAAGAGCAGCTATAAATATTTTTGTACATGTGGGTCCTTTTCCCTTTTTTATGATCTCTTTGGGAAAAAGACCCCAAAGTGGTATTGCTGGGTCAAAGGGTAGGAAGCATACTATTTTTTACTTTATTTTTATCATGATTTATTGTTTTCCTTTGGGTCTATGTCTTCTTTCACAACATGACAAATATGGAAATATTTTTGCATGATTGCATACTTAAAACCCATATCAAATTGCTTATGATCTCAAGGAGGGAGGAAAAAAATTTGGAATTCAACATTTAAAAAACTGAATGTTAAAAATTGTCTTTACATACAAATTAAAAAAACCTGACACCTATCAGATTGGCTAAAATTACAAAAAGGAAAATAATAAATGTTGGAGAAGCTGTGGAAAAATTGGAACACTAATGCATTGTTGGTGGAGCTATAAGCTGATCCAACCATTCTGGAGAGCAATTTGGAATTATGCCCAAAGGGCTATAAAGCTGTGCATACCTTTTGACCCAGCAATACCACTTTTGGGTCTTTTTCCCAAAGAGATCATGGAAAGGGGAGAGGGACCCACATGTACAAAAATATTTATAGCTGCTCTTTACGTGGTGGCAAGGAATTGGAAGTTGAGGGGATGCCCATCAATTGGGGAATGGCTGAACAAGTTGTGGTATATGAATGTAATGGAATACTATTATGCTATAAGAAACGATGCACAGGAGGTGTTCAGAGAAACCTGGAGGGTTTTGCTTGAGCTGATGATGAGTGAGATGAGCAGAACCAGAAGAACATTGTACACAGTATCATCAACATTGTGTGTTGACCTACTGTGATGGACTATATTCTTACCAATGCAATGGTACAGAAGAGTTCCACGGAACTCATGATAGAAGAGGATCTTCAAATCCAGGAAAAAAAAAACTGTGGAGTATAGATGCTGAATGAACCATACTATTTCTTTTGTCTTTGGTGCTGTTGTTTTTCTATTTTGAGGTTTTTTGTCATTGCTCTGATTTTTCTCTTATAACATGACTAATGCAGAAATATGTTTAATGTTATTATGTGTGTGTGCGTGTGTGTATATATATATGTGTGTGTGTGTATGTATATATATATATATATATTTATATATATATATATATAAAACCTATATCAGATTACCTGCTGTCTAGGGGAGAGGGGAGGGAGGGAGAAAAATCTGAAATTGGAAAGCTTGTATAAACAAAAGTTGAGAACTATCTTTACATGTAATGGGAAAAAAATGCTTTATTAAAAATAAAAAAAATTGTCTTTACATTAAATTGGGGAGAAAATAAAATATTTATTTTTAAAAAGTCTCTTTAAAAATTATTTTATTATTATTTTTTTTTGCAGGGCAATGAGGGTTAAGTGACTTGCTCAGGGTCACATAGCTAGTAAGTGTCAACTTTCTGAGGCTGGATTTGAACTCAGGTCCTCCTGAATCCAGGGTCGGTGCTTTATCCACTGTGCCACCTAGCCACCCCCTTAAAAGTCTCTTTTAAAAATATCTTTTGCTGCTTACTTTTTCATCATCATCCTCCTCCTCATGTGCAGTAGAAAATGTACAGCTCCATGATGCCCAGGACAGTATAATATGACTGAGTCTAATTTAAATATGTCACATATATACTTACCTTTTTAAAAGTTTCATTTTTATTTGTTTTTTTTAAACAGGAGAAACTATTGCAGAACTTACAGATCTAACCAGCTTAAACAATGCAGAATCGGATGGACAAATAACAATTTTTACAGACAAAACAGGAGTTATAAAAGCTGCAAGGTTACTTCTTTCTTCAGTGACAAAAGTGCTATTACTGGCAGACCGAATAGTGATTAAACAAATAATAACTTCAAGAAACAAGGTATTTGACTTTTTTACTATTCCACAAATATAGCTGTGAGAATTGTTAATGTTTTCTAAGGTTAGTTAATAGTATATAGTATAGCATAATATATAGTAAATTAATATTTGTATCAGCACAATATTTTGTCTGGCAGGAGTGATAACCAAGTGAAGTAGGTCAATCATAACAATGCTTCAGTGTACTTTTCATTAAACAATGGTTACTCTCCTTCAATATATATGTTCTCCTAGCAAAATGTGTACTAAGATCAGGAAAAATTAAACATTTTATTGCATATTAGGGTCTCATTAATATCTTTGGGAATATTCTACTTGGTTGTTTCAAGTGATGTGGACATATCTTCCTTTCTCTTCAAACTAGGGTTTACAGAATTGCTCTACAACTCTAAGCTTGTTGCTGTCATGAGTACATTTGTGATGGCCTACACCATTCACAAACTGTTTGCCCCAGTAAGGATTAGCATCATGTTATTTTCTCTGCCACTAGTTATCAAATACTTTCAGAAGGTGGGTTTTTTTTTAAGCCTGAAGGGAGCAAGCCTTGATTCATGAACATGGCACAAAAACTTGTGTGTGTGTGTCTGTGTGCACGTGCAAATCACTCATTACCATCCCTGGTTTTAAATAGTTGTACTTAAAAAGCAAATCTCCACTTCATACTGACAACTGTAAGAGTTTGGTATAAAACACACATCCAAAATCTGCCAGACTGGAATTCAGTGGCATAGCTGAGTTGAGTACCTAGGTTGTGACCCAGAGCAAATCACCTTTTCTGGCCACATTTCCCTGTCAGTAAAATGAGGGGGTTGGACTAGATGATCTCTAAGGTCCTCTGTCTCTTACACTTGGTGATACAGTGAATGTTTGTACCTCCTAGAATATCAACAACCAACTCTCGGAAAAAAAGTGAATCACCCATTTTTCTAACATTTTCTAACTTTTACTAACTAAACTAACATTTACTAACATTTTCATTTGCTAACATTTTTCTCCATCACTATAAGTCTAAACAAACTATAGTGTATGCTGATTTCCAAGGTATTTAAAAATTTAACAATCAGATATCATTAAAGCTGGATTTAACATACCCCTACCTGAAATCAAGTTTTTCAACACAAAAGAAATTTCTTTTGAAGAAATATTAATACCTTAAATGTGTATAATATTGTATCTTACCTTTTATAAAGCCAACTTATTGAAATGATGAAGAAGAAAGGCAGAAGGCCAGTCAAATGTGTAGTGAATACTTGCCTGTTTTGACAACTGTTGAAAACACTGAATGAGAGTTGAGTCACAGGAGCAAAAAGATGGCAGACTAGACATTTTCTCTGATTCCTACAACTTCCCAGACCTCTTCAAAGCAGAAATGATGTGACAAAGATAAAGCAGCTCCAGCTGTTTCTATATTCTAGGACACCCATGATTCAAAAGAAGGTTTAAAAAAAAAGAAACAGGAACTGATGCTCACTTACTCTGAGTTTACTCAGCACCTCTTCTCTACTTCCCATGCTACAAGCAGTGAAGCTGCACCAGCAGACCAAAGGACATGACGCAAATTTACATCAAAACCCACCCCTATGACCCAATCTCCCCCTCCCCACTATAAGTGGTGGGCTACATAATCAGGCACACGGTGGGAGAGGTGGCCTACCATGGGACAGTGTCCTTTCTGACACTTGCAATAATTTTCATTGTTCTGGGAGCCAGGCACAATGAGAAAAATGGAATCCATGGGACAAATCCTATAAGGTAGTTGCAGAAAGAACCTAGAAGGCAGAACCTGGAATAGATACCTTGGAAGCTTCAATTACAAGAAGAAAACAGGGTGGGGGGAGGGAGAGACTAGATAATTATAGGGGTCATGAATCAGAGAATAAGCAGAATAAACAGAAAGAATTTGGATAATCAGGAGCATGAGAAAGTCTTTTTGGAAAGGGGTGCAAAAAATGAAACTTCAAAACTAAGGAACTAGACTACCTGAAGAAGAGGAGATGAAGGGAGAATCTACTTGACTAAGTGAAAAGAAAAAAGATAGGGGGCAGCTAGGTGGCGCAGTAGAAAGAGCGCTGGCCCTGGATTCAGGAGGACCTGAGTTCAAATCCAGCCTCATACACTTGATACTTACTAGCTGTATGACCCTGGGCAAGTCACTTAACCCCAATTGCCTCACCAAAAAAACCCAAAACAAACCAAACCAAAAAGATAGGGAAAGAAATATACAACCAGATAAAAGGAAGAAAGAAAAAGGAACCACAAATTCCTAAAGGGAAAGTGGTATTACATGAGAAGACATCAGGGTTGAGGAGAATAGAGCTAGTGGGAACAGGGTCACCTTAAAAAAAATGATTAAAGTAAAGTGTTTACATCAAAAAGAGGGAACTTGAAACTGAAAAGCTTCTGCACAGACAACATTAATGCATCTAGGATAAGAAGAGAAGTGAAGGGGCAGCTAGGTGGCGCAGTGGATAGAGAACTGGCCCTGGATTCAGGAAGACCTGAGTTCAAATCCAGCCTCATACACTTGATACTTACTAGCTATGTGACCCTGGGCAAGTCACTTAACCCCAATTGCCTCACCAAAAAAAAAAAAAAAGAAGAAGAGAAGTGATCTAATGGGGGAAAAACTTTGTATTAAATTTCTCTAACAAGGGTTTGTTAACTTTCCTATCTATCTCTTTATCTGTCTCTCTATCTATCTATCTATCTGTCAATACTGGAAGGGTTGTGGGGAGATAGGCACACTAATTCATTGTTGGTAGAGCTATGAAATGGCACGACCATTTTGGAAAGCAATTTGAAATTATACAAATAAAATACACAAGTTGCTCATACCCTTTGAACCAGAGACCCCATTACTGGGCTTATACCCCAAAGAGGAAGCCATCGATAAAAAAAAGTCTACACATACACACACCCCAAAATATTTCTAACAGGACTTTTCATAATAGCTAAGAATTGCAAACAGAGTAGATGTCCATCATTTGGGGAATGGCTAAACAAATTGTGGTACGTGAATGTAATGGAATATTACTGTACTATAGGAAATTATGTATAATTAATACATAGAAGCATGGAAAAATCTATATGAAGTGATACAGAATGAAGTAAACTGAGCCAAGAAAACAGTATACACAGTACTACAACAATGTAAATGGAAAGAACCACACTAAAAAAAAAAAGTAAATGTGACAAAATTATAAAGATCAAGTAGGACTCAAATGAAGAGATATGAGAAGATACCTACAACCTAACCCTTCACGGAGGTGGGAGGTCCAGATGTGTTACAAATTGGGCATGTTTGTGGATGTTTTCAATGTGTCAAGCAGTTGTGTTGACTTCTTTTTTCCTCTCCAAAAAATAGTATTTGTCATATGGAATGGCTCTCTGGGAAGGGCAGGGAGATGGATGCATGGGATACTATGATCATGTAAGAAACAGGAAAACATGAATTAAAAACTTATTTTAAAAAAAAAAACATTGAATGAATTAACACTTTTATTCAAGCCAAGCAAAAATTGATCTTACTTGGAACTCTATTTAGCATTTATTCATGATGATAAAATTTGTGCATGCTGGGTTCCCAAATATTAATGGATAATCATAAAACTTGGAGAATGGCATGCAGTCCTATTTTGTTCAAGAGAATTGAA
Source organism: Dromiciops gliroides (assembly GCF_019393635.1). Classification (NCBI taxonomy): domain Eukaryota; kingdom Metazoa; phylum Chordata; class Mammalia; order Microbiotheria; family Microbiotheriidae; genus Dromiciops; species Dromiciops gliroides. The sequence goes on along the minus strand of NC_057861.1, from coordinate 616,236,310 downwards.
ATGAAAATTTGCTTTGCCTTGACCACATTGTGAAAGATGATGAAACTGTAATCTCTGTGTCCGTTCATCCAATGGAACCTTCCAGGGGTCACCTTGAATCACAAAATTGAAGATTGCCTCGGTTGGCAAAATGATGGTAATACCTTTTGGAGATCAAAGTTTTTTGCAAGCTGAATTCATCTAAACAAAATTACATCTAGTGAGGTCAAAATAATTGTCAAGAAAAGCATCCTTAATTTGCAACTATGCCCAAAGGGCTATAGAACTGTGCATACTCTTTGATCCAGCAATACCACTGCTAGGTTCCCAAAGACATCCTCAAAAAGAGAAAAAGACCTAATTGTACAAAAATATTAATAGCAGCTCTTTTTGTAGTAGCTAAGAATTGGAAATCAAAGGAATGCCCATCAATTGGGGAATGGCTAAACAAGCTGTGGTATATGATACTGATGGAATATTATTATGCCATAAGAAATGACAAGCAGGATCATTTCAGAAAGGCCCGGAAAGACTTGTATGAACTAATGTATAGTGAAGTGAGCAGAACCAAGAGAACATTATACACAGTGATAGTAATATTGTTTGATGAAGAACTGTGAATGACTACTATTCTCAGCAATACAATGATCCAAGACAATCCAAAAGGACTAATGATGAAGCATACTATTCACCTGCAAAGAAAGAATTGATATTGACTGAACACAGACTGCAGCATGCTATTTTTCACTTTCATTTTTTTCTTTTATTCAAGTTTTCATATACAAAATGACTAATATGGTATTGCACACATATAACCTATATCTGATTGCTTATGGCCCTTAGGGAGGGGGGAGGTGAAGGAGAAAAGGAGGGATAAAATTTGGGATTCAAAACTTTAAATAAAAATGTTTATTATTAAAAAAAAAAAAGAAAAGAAAAGCGTCCTGGGTGGCATAGCAGGTCTAATGTTCTTTCATGATAGTTTGTCACACTGGGACATGATGAGACAAGACTAGAAAAGTGGGCTAGGATCTTAAAGGTCCAGCTGGTCATGCAAGTCTAGCAAATTGTAGGTCAAGGAGAATGTAGTGAGGGAACAATGAAACTGAGTCAAGTCTGAAAGGTCCCATCCAAATAACAGTTAGAATGCCAACAGGGTTAAAATCTTACCCTGCATAAGACGGCTATTGAACTCCTTCCTCAAGAACTAGCTGGGTGAGGGTAGTTTGGTACTTGGAGATGTCGACTATAGTCCAGACACTCACCGTGAATTCTTACTCCCTCTGTCATGAGCCGGGAAGATAAAGGTGCTGGAATTATCACACAATGTCTCTCATTAGGAGGTTTGCTAACCCTTTAAGTCCAAGATTGTTAAATACCACTAAATGAAAGACCATACTTATCAAGAGTATGAGGTTATTCCATTTTCATAATATTGTCTTGGTAATTTAATCCCTCCCAGATAGAATAACAGCCATTTCTAAATCCCAAAGAAAATTAGGATACAGTGCAAAAGATATTCTTTGAAACATCACTAACTTGAATAGGGGTACTGAATCTACCCAGAGCAAGACTTCTCCTAGTTGGGTTTGAAAAGAAGACCTCGAACACCAAGTGAATCTGAATCAGTCAGCTTATATAACTTGGTGATAAAGTTAAGGAATTCTATTCACAACAAAATGAATGTAAAGTTAATAATCAAGTTTGGCAGGGAGCATGATTAGTTGGATGGTATCCAACCTATTTTTGTTCCTTTTGGAAAATAAGATTTTCGCTTAATGTGGCAGATTGCCTGGTCTTTTTTCATCTTGTTTGAACTTCCCAGTCTGTTGGGTCAAGTAGATGTTCATTATGGCAGGTGATCTCCCAAAGCAAAAGCCAGAATTGGTGTGACATACCTCAAACAAAGATCAAAGGATGATAGATTAGTGCTAGAAAGTTATCTAGACTCCAACCATCTCATTTTAAAGATGAGGAAAACAGGAACCGGAAAGTTAAATGACCTGCTCAAAATCACACAAAGAGTAACTGAGAAAATCAAGATTTGAAACCCATTATTTTCTGACTCCAGATCTAGTGTTCTTTCCACTGTACCACCCTATATAATCCCAGAATGAAAGGGACCTTCATCAATCAAGTTCAACTCCTATCTGATATGATTCTTCTACATTTTAAGTAATCTAGCCTGCTGGAATATTTCCAGTATAGATGGGAAGAGTTAAGCATTAGGCCTATTGGTAGTGAAATTCTATAAAAGTTAGACTGAGGCATGTCTTCAGAGCACGAAAACATTTTATTAAATGTTGCACTACTCACTAATAGAATGAATGGGATAGTGGGTTGTCTCAGTTAAACCAAACACCCCAGAGCAAAAGAATAGCTCCTTTTCTATAGTTTTTGGGGATTAAATAACAAAGAATAGGACTTCAAGATGGGAAAGAATACAATTGGTTACAGGGTTGACAGCATTATGAGGGTGAGAATACATGATTGGTTATAAAGTTAAGGTGTGGGGAACAATAGGATTGGTTGGAAGTTGAGGTGTGGAAAACAATAGATTGATTAGAAGTTGGGAGTGAAGGGCTAGCAGTAATCCCTTTCCTTCTCTCTGAGCCTAAAGAATGTTCTTTATTTGAATTCACCTGCTAGGTCAGAGATAGTAAACCAGATTTCTTTGGATAGCAAACCAGACATCCTTAAAGGATAGTTTAGTGGTGTAAAGATACTAGACCAGACTCCCTCGTGTTCCTACCCCTTCCTCAGAGATAGCAGATTTCCTTCAGATAAGAACTGAACTGTGATTAAGCAGGAGAACTAGATTTCTTTGGGTGGGGGGAGGGGGTGGGGCAATGAGGGTTAAGTGTCTTGACCAGGGTCCCACAGCTAATAAGTGTCAAGTGTCTGAGGCCAGGTTTGAACTCAGGTCCTCCTGAAACCAGGGCCTGTGCTTTATCCATTTCACCACCTAGCTGCCCCCAAGAACTAGATTTCTAAACTTGACTCCTTATAGACCCATTTAATTTCTACACTAAGTTAAGAGATCATGACTTGAGCAATTACAGGGAAAAAAATGAATGTACAAAGGAGCAATAAAAAAGATTACAGAATTAACTTAATAGATCTTTTATCTGTAGGTTTGTTCTATTTGTTTTTGTGTTTATTGTTTGTTTGTTTGTTTATTGCAGGGCATGAGGGTTAAGTGACTTGCCCAGGGTCACACAGCCAGTAAGTGTCGTGTCTGAGGCCCAATTTGAACTCAGGTCCTCCTGAATTGAAGGCCAGTGCTTTATCCACTGTACCACCTAGCTGCCCCCTGTAGGTTATTCTATAAGATTTTAATAGTTATCATTAACAAAACATTCTGACATCAGTTTTTCTGGTATAACTTTAGAACAGGCTTTAATAAAGCAACTAATTCAAAGTCCAAAAAAGATTATAAAGGCAGAGGGCAATAAATGCCCATTTACCAAAGGTGGCTAACAGGTTGATTCCTTGCAGTCAAATGAATCAAAAGGAGAAATTCCACCAGGGGTCACCTGAGGTAGGTCGTTGTGTTTCTGCAATAACTTACTGGATCCTATGTAATCTTTTTTTTAAAAAAATTTTATTTTGTATTTTTTGATCCTATGAAATCTTATCACACCTTCTGCTGACTGGTTAATGTAAGAACAAACTAGATTAATCATAGCACAAGCCATGGTAATATGTGTGTGTGTATATATATATAAAAAACGGACAGGTTTTAGACAGTAGATTACATGTCTCCAAGGTAGCTAAGAAAACTCAACAAACCAAGATATGGTGTAACAAAAGCTAAAGTAATACAATAATGATCATCAACAGTAACTAGCATCAATTCTCCTTATAGCCTAGTAACCCACTCCCAATGTCCATTTAATCAACACATTTCATCTTGGATCCCAGATATGCTATGTAGCCATCTGGTCTTCTAAAAACATCTTCTCTTGGACTTTCTGGAATAGGTCTCATTCTCAGGGCGGTTCTGAAGGGGGCTCCTCTCTAGTAGATTTGCTCCTCTGATTCTCTGTCACTTGTAGATTCTTAGATATTTCTGTTAAAATATTTTGCAAAACAGATCTCAGTACAATTTAGTACACTCTCTTAAATTTTGCTTCTCCAATAACTAATTCATGTGGTGAAAACCTATTCAAACTTTGTGGTTCTAATCTTATTAACAATAGAGCTATAAGATGACCATCAAATTAAGAAACCATGGTTCACTTGAAACTTAGAGAACATTAGTTCTTAAATACCCCTTCTGTTGCTATCTTTTTCTAAACCCTATACTTGATATACTGCCAATAATGGGCTAAAGATTCTTTTTTTTTTAATCTAAGAATCTGACTTGTCATATAAACTTTTTTTGGTTAAAGATTTAATGTTTAACAAAGCTACAGTTAACAGCGTTTTTCTAAATTGATACTGACTCATTTTAATTTCTATGATGTAGGTTAGTAAATTGTTACATTGATATATTTAAATTCAAATAACAACCGAGAAATCCAAAACTAAATATTTTAAAATACCATAGACAGCAGAACTTTGAAAACCTTTTAAATCCCATATATGTTCTAGTACTCCAATTAATTCCAATTGGAGTAGAGACTTAAAAATTAATTGGAGTAGGGGGCAGCTAGGTATCGCAGTGGATAGAGCACCGGCCCTGGAGTCAGGAGTACTGAGTTCAAATCCGGCCTCAGACACTTAACACTTACTAGCTGTGTGACTCTGGGCAAGTCACTTACCCCAAATGCCTCACTTAAAAAAAAAAAAATAAAAAATAAAAAAACAAAAAAACAAAAGTTTAAGAAGCTAAAGTTTACAATATGGTTTTAGTTCCATCTTTCTCCCACCTCTCACTGGTAAAACAACAATCTCCAGCTTCCCCTCTCTGTCCCCCAGTCTGTGAATTCCTCCCAGCCAAAGCCTGATCCAACTGCCTCACTAAAAAAAAAAATTAATTGGAGTAGAGACTGTAAGGATCTAATCTTTAGATAAAAACACAGGAAGCTAGATAGTCTTTGTAGGTAGATGACATATTACAGAAATACATTTACTTAAAAATTGTTAATTCAGGAGCAGCTAGGTGGCACAGTGAATAAAGCACCGGCCCTGAATTCAGGAGGACCTGAGTTCAAATCTGGCCTCAAACACTTGACACTTACTAGCTGTGTGACCCTGGGCAAGTCACTTAACCCTCATTGCCCCACCAAAAAAAAAAAAGTTGTTAATTCCATTTCAAATGTGACAAAAGTCTAGGGATGGGATGTGTAAATATACTAAGTAACTAATTTCAAATGGTACACAGAAACAATGTATATTGCAATTGATCAGTATACATGTAAAATACCTGTACTCCAGGACATACTCTACAAATATATGCTTAATCTCAAATCAAAATATAAACCTAAATAAAATTAGAGTTCCCTTTGAGGTAACACAGGATAGTCTATAAATTACTCTCCTCTAAGATAATTGATTGCACTGAATTCTTTTCCTTAAAACAGAAAATGTTTCCAATTTTAACCTTAAATTTGTATCTTAGTCCCACAAATGGCTACAGCATTGTCTAATTTTTCCACATCATTTTCATCATTTACATGAATATAACTATTAAGAGGCAATGATTAGCTCTCATCTATTTAGTTATTAGGATAACGAAATGACTATGGGGGCAGCTAGGTGGAGCAAGTGAATAAATTGCTGGCCTTGGATTCAGGAGGACTGAGTACAAATTTGGCCTCAGACACTTGACCACTTACTAGCTGTGTGACCCTGGGCAAGTCACTTAACCCTCATTGCCCTGACCAAAAAAAAAAAAGGAAGTAATTACTATGATCTCAGATTGAAAACAGTAAGAGAGGTGCTAAAGCATTGCAACAACAAGATTCATATATGTGTGTATGTGTACATAAATATATATGTGTACATAAAATTATATATATATGTATATGTGTGTGTGGGAGAGAGGGGAGAGAAAGAGCGAGAGCGAGATCGAGATCTTGCCCTGGTTAGAGAGATTTGCTATAAAAGGAAGAAACAGGGATATTACTATAACAGCATCAATGCTGGTCCTCTAGGCCTGTACCTAAGGGTACAGAACAACTTAACAGATATAATAGAAGGCATCCTTAGTTCCATATAATTTCAGGTAAGAGTCATAGTTAAGTTCTGGAACAGCCAATTCAACAGCAAAGTTCCACCTCATTTATAGGTGTAATAAGACTCAGACCAGGTAGGAAACATTCCTGTTCAAAAAGGAAGTAACACAATGGGAAAAATGAGTCAAGAGGATTCTACCTCCCAGGGATATACATCCACCTGTAGCAATTCTCAAAGCATTTCCTTTGAGCAGCTTGTGGCATTTTCCTCAATTGGTGGATTACTGACTTGACCAATTAGCCAATCAGACCTGAAATCAAAACTTAGAATAATATCCCATTAGAGTCACATGAGTTTTTACCTCAAATAGCAACTTTCACTCATCACTCTTAGGGCTGGAGACAGTTGTAAATACTCTCATGTTGCTGCAACAAATTAGTTTAGCAATAAAAATTTATTAGGTCTCACACACAAAAGAAAAATTCATCCCTTCTAGAGTTTAAATTTATCCTCCTGTAAAAAGCAATCATTAGAAATCAATAAAATAATTACATTCTGCAATTCCATGTAGATGGTGGATATGTAATCATTTATTCAGAAACCAGTGGGAAAATGCTGACAAATTGCTATAAACCTTCAGACTAATGAATATTCTTTTCTTGGGGGCAGGTAGGTGGCACAGAGGATAAAGCACCTGCCCTGGATTTAGGAGGACCTGAGTTCAAATCCACCCTCAGACACTTGACATTTACTAGCTGTGTGACCTTGGGCAAGTCACTTAACCCTCATTGCCCCCCCCCCCAATTTAGGAGGACCTGAGTTCAAATCTACCCTCAGACACTTGACATTTAGTAGCTGTGTGACCTTGGGCAAGTCACTTAACCCTCATTGCCCCGCCCCCCCAAAAGCTAAACAAATATTCCTCTCTTTAGTTATTGTATATTAACCCTTTAAGCAAAAATAAATCCCAAGACTGGAGTCTGTTGAGACTAAGATGGTACATACAAGATGTAACTAAAATACATACCATTCCAGGTATAACTTCATAATTTTCATAATTACAAATTATAGAAATCACTTCTATATTACAAACAGGCTTTAAAATTCTCCTCCTTTGTCTAGGACTGGAAGACAGAGTGTCCCATGTTCATAATAAACCAAGTCATTGTTTAAAACCTTACAACATTCAGCAAATTCTTTCACAGGGTTGATAAGATGTTATGACCTTGCTCAAGCAAAGTTACAAACAGACAATTTTTACATAGTGGTTTCCCACTTTACAATATTAGAAAATTTAGAAACTTAATAATATTCACAATACCATGAATTTAAAACATGAAACAAAACATTACTATTGAGACATCAATTCTGTCAAATGCATTGTCAAATTATCTTTCATAGAAATCATTGATTTTTATCACCTTTAGTATTTTGTACCAGTCACATTTAAAACCCAACAGAGAGTATGGAATAAATGCATTCAATCAAAGAAGCAACAACATACAGTGCTTACTATATGCCACATCTTGTGGTAAGCACTCCACAATCACTTTATCATTTTTGATCCTCACAACAACCTGAGAGGTAGGTGCCATTTTTATCCCCTGTACAGATTACTAAACTGAGGTAAACAGAGATGAGGTTACTTGCCTGAAATCACATAGCCAACAAATTTACAGGGACAGGATTTTTAACTCATGTGTTTCAGAGCCATGCCCTTTCAGCATTTTGCCTTATTGCCAAATTGCATTATATTATTAGGATTGAGACAGATCTTTACCACAGAAAATCTGCAATTATAATCACAAAATCCCAATTTTCCCCAAGGGCTATGTATACCTGGTACTTTACACTATAGGGCCTGTTACTATCAGATAGTAACAGATTTAAAGAGGCAGTCTTATATCCATTTCATTATAAACCTATTGGTGACTTATTACCAATTTACCCAATTAAGTTCTGTTATATTATACCCAGAAGTAACACAAAGCAGTTTTCCAAATTAAATTTCACTTACATCTAAGTTACTTAAATAAGCTTCTCTATTTTGCAGGCAAAAAGCAAGGCTCTTTGTTTTCCCCTCACATATACATCTATGATAATGTTTACTGAGTTCATTTATAGCCTTCTTATGCCACCTATGGCAGAAAACATAGATGGATAGATGATAGATTATAGATAGATGAGGGAGAGGGAGAGGGAGAGAGAACTTAATTTCTGGCAGGGAGTGAGTAACAAAAGCAGAGTTAATAACTTACTTATCACCTGGTTTGAGTGGATCTAGTCCCAAATCCTGCCTAACACTTCTAGATATGCTATTATAAAAATGGGTAGAAGTCTCATTTCCATCTTAACAAGTTGTCCAAAATCTATTCCAGTTAATATCCATACCCAAATCAGGGAATCCAATATAATGTACAGCAAAATGTCTAATTTCAAAATGCACCAATTTGAAAATTTCTTTCTAAATTGATTTGCACTTAACATTAATTTGTAAAACTCCCAAATATCTAATTAGATGTTCTAATAAAACTTAATACTTTTTGGCTGTCCCCTGATTTACATAAATGTTTCTCCTTTTTATTGGGGGCGGGGGGAAGAAGGACCAGGAAGTAGTTAATAATAAGCAGGTAGTTTTTTAAGGACCATAGCTATTTAAAATATAAGCTGCCACATATTTTTCCTTCACTTTGAAATTTCACTGATACCATTTTCAAATCAGTTTTTTTTTCAGTTTCCTCATCTTTTAAAAATAATAATAGGGGCAGCTAGATGGCGCAGTGGATAGAGTACCGGCCCTGGAGTCAGGAGGACCTGAGTTCAAATCTGGCCTCAGACACTTAACACTTCCTAGCTGTGTGACCCTGGGCAAGTCACTTAACCCCAATTGCCTCACTAAAAACAAAACCAAAAAACAAACAAATAATAATAATAATAATAATAATAACCATTTTATTTAAAGTTTTGCGTTCCAAATTCTATCCCTCCTTTTTTCCCTTCCTCCCCTTCCCCCTCCCTAACGCAATAAGTAATAAGCAATAGGTTATATATGTACAATTATGTAAAACATTACCATATTAGCCATTTTGTATAAGAAAACTTGAGGGGCAGCTAGGTGGCGCAGTGGATAAGCACCAGCCCTGGAGTCAGGAGTACCTGAGTTCAAGTCCGGCCTCAGACACTTAACACTTACTAGCTGTGTGACCCTGGGCAAGTCACTTAACCCCAATTGCCTGACCTTAAAAAAAAAAAAAAAAAAGAAAAGAAAACTTGAATAAAAGGAAAAAATGAAAGTGAAAATAGCATGCTTCAGTCTGTGTTCAATCAGTATCAGTTCTTTCTTTGAAGGTGGATAGTATGCTTTATCATTAGTGCTTTTGGAGTGTCTTGGATCATTATATTGCTAAGAATAGTTGCCATTCACATTTCTTCAAAGAAAAATATTGCTGTCACTATGCACAACATTCTCCTGGTTCTGCTCACTTCACTATACATAATTTCATATAAGTCTTTCCAGGCCTTTCTGAAATCATCCTGCTTGTCATTTCTTATAGTACTATAATATTCCATCAGTATCATATACCACAACTTGTTTAGTCATTCCCCAATTGATGGGCATTCCTTTGATTTCCAATTCTTAGCTACCACAAAAAGAGCTGCTATAAATATTTTTGTACAAATAGGTCTTTTTTCTCTTTTTTGGGATATCTTTGGGATATAAACCTAGCAGTGGTATTGCTGCATCACAGGGTATGCACAATTTTATAGCTCTTTGGTGTTAGTTCCAAATTTCTCTCCAGAATGGCTGGATCCATTCACAAGTCCTTGCAACAGTGAATTAGCATCCCAGTTTTCCCACATCCCCTCCAACATCCAGTATTTTCCTTTTTTGTTATATTTGCCACTGATAAAACCAGTTTATTTCTAATCAGCAAAATGACCTTCCTCTCTTAGCTGCAAAACAATAAATCTCTCTATAGCATTGGCATTTAAGTTCTTAATTTCCTTAAAACAAATTCCAAAGAATGTTAACTCAAATATTTCAGCATTTATAAAACCATTCAAACTACAATTTATAGATTCTCAGGAGAGAACTTAAAATTTAGTCACAAGTCAATTATGTCCAAATTTATAAGCTATAACCTTTTAATACAAAACAAAACACCTAAAATTTTTCCCAATAAGGTACTTACTTAACACCCTCTTCCTGAGAGAAGTTTTTGACTGGTTAGTGTTCAAGTGAAGAACCTATACAAAGGCACAGATTCCTTAACATAAAACTCTCCCTTTGTGGGAAAATTTTTTTTTTACCTGGATCCAGAAGAGGGGAGAGATTCTGTTAAGAGTCTAGGGGGAGGGGGCAGCCAGGTGGTACAGTGGATAAAGCACCAGCTCTGTATTCAGGAGGACCTGAGTTCAAATCTGGCCTCAGATACTTGACACAAGCATGCTATTTTCAGTGTGACCCTGGGCAAGTCACTTAACCCTCATTGCCTTGTCCCCCAAAAAAAACCATTTACAAGACTCTAGGGGGAAGCTTTTTCTCCTTGATATCACCCTTGCCACCAAACTGTCATGAGCAAAATTCTACAAAGGTAGACTGAGGCACATTTTTATTTTATTTTTTGTTAACAGGGGTGCTATCTGCCAATAGAATGGGGAAATGTTTTGTCTCAGTTTAGCCAAACACCCAGAGCAGAAGGATAGCTCCCCTTTTATAGTTTTTAGGGAGTAAAAAACAAAAACCAGGATTTTGAAGATGGGGGAAGAATACAATTGGTTACAGGGTTGGCAGCAACATGGGGTTGAGGTAAACATGTTTAATTTCAGAGTTGAAGTGTGGGGAACAATATGATTGGCTGAAAGCTGGGAAGGAGGGCCTAGGAACAATTGGGTCTACCTGCAAGGTCAGAGATATGAACCAGACTTCTTTGGATAGCAAACCAGACATCCTTGAAGGATAGCTTGATGGTGTAAAGATACCAGACCAGACTCCCTGGTGTCCATACCCATTCCTCAGGGAGAGCAGATTTCCTTGAGGCAAGAATAGAACTGTGATTGATTAACAGGAGAACTCCTAATATAGATCTCCATATAGACCCTCTTAATTTCTTTACTAAATTCAGAGACTATGACTTGGGCAATTATAGGAAAAAAATCAATTAATTGTAAATAGGATCAATTAAAAATATTATAGAATCAATTTAAACTTCAGGTCTAGGTTAATTTCACCAAGGAATGTGTAGTATCACCCTGAGGCAAGTGACTAGATTTTGCTTTAGTCCACAGCTTTGTGGAACTTAAGCTTCTTTAGGGGCATATTTTATGTCTGGATCCTTATGTTCAATGGTCTGCATCTGGAGATAGACAGGATTTCTTAGAATCATATGATTTAGAGTTAAGCAGGACTGAAAGGTCATCCCTGATTTCAGTACCTTGCCAAGTTTTTGGGAAGATCAGGTAATGAAAATGAAAGTTCTTTTTTATGTTCTTGAATCACGTACAAGTCTAAGGCTTATCATCATCATCATCATTGTTAGGGTGGGAAAGGACCTAGGAAGCAACCTAGCCCTTAGTTCAAAGGAACACAGCCTCTTGTCCTGAACTTTACAAGTATTCAGTTCTTTCCTTCCCCACCTCCAATCCATACCCTTGCTCTATCCTGTTCCAATCATCCATCTGAGGAAAGAAGTTGGTGGGGAAATGTAGGGAGAGACTTTTATCTGTGAGGACCTGGACAACTTTGTGCCTATGTAATGAATTTTAGGGATTGACTTTTCCTATAGCTTTAAGAAAATTGTCACTGACTCTCCCCAATGCCTGTGGCTGCTACTACAGAACTCTAGTCTGGCCATAAATGTTTCAGAATGCTTCTTAATTCTGTGCATTGTGACAGGTGGAGGATTATCAAATGTTCTAGCAGGCTAGCACAATCCCCAGTTTCTTGTCATTGTCTGTTGTAATAAAACTGACAGTTGGAGTCATGGTAATCTTGGGGCAATATATGCCTTTGTCTAATTTAAGAGTAGCCTTTTGGGAAGTGGGAAATTTGTATGCACCTTCTCCTCCCCCCCCCCCCCCATTAACTATTATGTGGCAAATGGATCCTGTGGCAAGATTGTGGGATTTGTGAGGAAAATGTTGGTTCCCTCCTGTAGGTCAAGAGAGATGTAGATACTGTATCCTTATGCATGTGAGAGGTGTTCTCTCCTTTCCCATTCACAGTGCACCTTTTCATTTTGGGTTTCAGACATAAGGAAGAATAAAATTAGACTGTCCAAAATAAACAGGGCCTACCATTCTTGGAAGATATTTAATTAGCTGATGATTTGGAAGTATACTTGATTTCAGTAGTATGTCATGATAGCTTTTATTTCTAAAAGCTCCCTGACCCAAATAGGTATGTTTCTACTCTACAATAGTCATTTGATAGTGTATAAAGTGAGTTTTATGAAGGATGATTGTGTAATTAGAGCCCATTTAAAAGACATGCCTTTTTTCAGTTAGTCGTATTAGGGGCCATAATTTTGGGAAAAAGTTAATTTAAGCACAGGCAGAATTTATCATTTCAGAAAGATTAATGCACCATGTGTTTTTTGGTTCAGTGATAGATACCTTTGGCTACAAAGCCTCTGACGATTCTAGCTGAGACAAAAGCTGTAAGTGGATACTACAACCAGGCACTGACTCACACTGACTATTGGAGCAGCATCTGAAAGTAACTATAAGGCCAAGGTCAGAGGGAAGACATTAGTGCCCAGAAGCATCAAAGGCATGAGTTTCCCCTCCTTGCACATGCCTTGGCCACATCTGTTCCCAATGTACATACCTCTTCCCACAAGCACCCTCGCCATACATGATCCCTACATGTCTGTCCTTCTATTTGTGACCTCTGTGTGTGTTATCTCTCCCTAAAAATGCTGAGTGTATTTGTGGGATATGCCCCAGGTTTATGGGAAAGATATTTTGTTACTACTTTCTTACTATGTCATTTAAACGCCATTACTTTGAGCTAACTGCGGCCTTTGAATGTTAAAGGTAAACACCTCAGTGGGAGTTCATGGGCTATAGTTTTAGTAATGTACACCTGCAGAGTACCATAAACCCAGAGTAGTTCTCCAGGACACCTGACTGGTGAGTGCAGGTTGGGGATGGTGGTGGCAGATTTAGAGCTAAGCAGGACTGAAAGATTTTAAAGAATCCAGAGGTAGAGCTGACCTTAAGTCAGCCAGTCTTTGGAAGTATCCTATTTCCTGTTAGTTGCCTTTTTCCAGAAGCGACAGTCCTCAAATGTGATCAGTTTATTTAGGAAACTTCCCAGTTGACCAAGAATTTCCCTGATTTGTTTCCTTTACAAACATTTTTTTAAAAAATTTAATCCTAGAGTTTTACAAGTAAATCTGATTACTATTAAGATTATAAAATTATGTTGTTTTACAGGTCCTTGCCACTATGGAACAACTGGAGAGTGTGAGGAGTTTTCAGGAGTTTGTGCAAATATTCAGTCAGTTTGGAAATGAAATGGTAGAGTTTGCACACCTAACTGGAGACAGACAAAATGTACGTATTTTCTAGGTCTTAGAAATTCATAGTATAAAAGCAAAATTTATTTTTCACATGAAATTATGTTCTTTTCTAAGTAAATTATGTGTCCAAACTTTGTTTGGAAGCCTTTATAGATGTCTTTGGGAAGTGTCAGGATAAGGCAAATAAATAGCTGTGTTTTGTTTTTCCCATAAGAATGTATAAAAATAGTTGTTAGGTACCTAGGCCAGTTCACAAATGGCTGAAGAATATTATCCAAAATGTCAAACATCTTAAATTTGTTCATTCATCAAATATTTATTCAATAAAGAATTCATGTTTCAGGTATAGATTGGATCAGATGTGAGATCTGATCAATTACACTAAGATTTGATGATTCTTTGAGTGCTTTTTATTATTGTTAATAATAACAATAATAATAGCTAGCATTTATATAATGCTTTACAGTTTGCAAAGCACTTTATAAAAATTATCTTATTTAATCCTCACAACTCTGGGAGATAGATATTATCTTCATTTTATAGATGAGGAAACTGAATCTGATAGAGGTAAAGTGATTGCCCAAGGTCATCACACAACTACTAAGTATTTGAAGCCTCAGGTTTTTCAGGATTCCAGATCCAGGACTCTGTCTACTGGGCCATCTAGCTGCCTAGCATATATTTTAGTTTTCAGTGAAAAGATTAATAATTAGAAAAACAGCAAAAATTGAATGAGAAAGTTTTTATTCTGTTGAGTACTCCTACTTAAGGAAAACAGCTTTAATTAGAAGTAGAGGAACTGGGTGATGGAAAGGTGATGGACTAGAGGTACAAATGAGGTTTTACTTACATATAGAGTCCCAGGACTGGAATCAGGAAAACTCATCTTCCTGAGTTCAAAGCTGGCCTCACATACTTATTAGCTGTGTGACCCTGGGCAAGTCACTTAACCCTCTTTGACTCAGACTCTTCATCTGTAAAATGAGCTGGAGGAGGAAATAGCAAACCACTCCAGTATCTTTGCCATGAAAATCCCAACATGACTGAAACAGCTGTTCCCCTGGACTTGGAATGTTATCCTTTTTTACCTCTGCTTAACTGTTGATTTCCTTCAGTATTCAACTAAAATACCACCTTTTGTAGAAAGACTATTTTCAGGGCAGCTAGAGTGGATAGAGCACCGGCCCTGTAGTCAGGAGTACCTGAGTTGAAATCTGGTCTCAGATCCTTAACACTTATTAGCTGTGTGACCCTGGGCAAGTCACTTAACCCCAATTGCCTCACTAAAAAAAAAAAAAAAGACTATTTTCAGTCGTCTCCATGCCCTCCCCCTACCCAGCTGCTAATGTTTTCCTCTTTAAGTTTACCTTATATCTAACTCGGTGTATCTTGTGTGTATGTCTGTGTGTACACACATATATATGTTCCTATTATCTCCCTAATTAGAGTGTAAACTCCTTGCGAGTGGAGAATTTCTGTTCCTTCTGTGCATTCTCAATGCTTAACACAGTACATGGCATTTATTAAGTGTTTAGTAAATACTTATTGATGGGATTGATTAATTTGGAACTGGTTGACTGACTGGGCCCAAATAAAAGTTGATTGATTATTGTTCTTCATTCTCAAAGGATCAAAATGATATCACTGTGTTAGAGTCAATGTATCCAACTGTGGCTGGTCAGACCCAATGAGTTCAGAATGCTCTACCATAGGTTGGGCACAAGTTGTCCATGTGAACATTTGGGGTGGATTCTCTAAATTAGTGCATCTCATATTTCTTTCCAGCTATTTCAATTCTACTTTGCTCATAGAGCACAGTACCTTCTCTGATGAGGGCACTCCATGTTGGGCAGTCCTGTGCCTGTGTCTCCCATGTCATGAAATCGGTTCTAAAGTTCTTAAGAGAAATCCTTGAGAGTATCCTTGTATTGCTGCTTCTGACCACCATCTGAGCACTTTTCTTCATTCCTAAGGTTTACCTCTCTCCTCAGGGGAGTAAAGTATATATGTCCTTATGAGTTTTCCAGGACTGAAATTGTTCACCATAGTTCATCCTAGTTTGAGTTCTTTTAAGTAGTATTGTAATTAAATAGGCCCTTGGAGGCTGGCCCTATAGTATTTGTAACATTGTTTCTATTTGGAAAATACATTCCAGATTTCAGTCAACCAAACTAAAAATAAGGCTTTTGGAACACGACCTGTTGATAATTTTCAAAAATTTGTATTTCCTTTAATTATGACATCCTTAAGTCATTTTTCTTAAGTGAAGAAAATTTTCAGGAGTTGAATTTGTTTCTGTTGTTATTCAAAAATATGAGTAATTTCATTTTCACTCCATTTTTAGGATTTAAAAGATGAAAAGAAAAAGGCAGAAATGGCAGCAGCTCGGGCAGTTCTTGAGAAGTGTACTATGATGCTTCTCACAGCTTCAAAGGTAAGATGAAAATTAGTGATTTTAATGTTTATGTATTGAGAACTTAAAACAGTGGTAGTTTGCATAGTTTTTTCTTTTTATATCTTTTAGAAAACTTTACATTTTAAAAACTGTACTCTGAAAGGTCAACTTTATTCTAAGAAATGTAAGAGATGAAAAACATAGGAAAGTCCTTGTTTTCTAAAATCCCTTGGCTTATATTGTGCAATTGTAATTATCCCCATTTTACAGATCAGGAAACTGGTAACACAATAAGTATCGGAGGATTTGAATCCAAAACCTCTAACTCCAAGCCCTATCTGCTATATATGCTTACTCTTTACATACATGTCTACTGAGTACCTGTTATGTGCCAAATATATGAGCTGCATACATTGATGTTCTGATATCAATCCTTTAATTCCTCATATCACTACAGGGAGATTTTACTAGAAAACTAGATATATTGAAATCAATTACAAAATTGATATATTCTTCTGCATATTATGTAAGTATTCACCTAAGAGAAAATTCACATTTTTTTAAAAAGACATGTCTTAGGCATCCTAATTGTGAATCAGCTCGTAAAAATAAAGGGGGAGTATTTCACCGAATGAAACTGGCTTTGGAACAAGTAATTGAAATTGTAACAGACTGTAGACCAAATGGAGAAAATGAAATATCATCTATCAGTATATATGCTGGCATAAAAGAATTTAAGGTAAGAATAAAAGAGAAATATAATTTTATTTCCATTTCCATTTTATTAACAATCTCCATGGGTTCATGTTTTAGTATAGAAGCTTTACAAAGATAGGTAATATCATTGTTTTTAATTGACTATATTCTCATTTCTGGGTTCTCAGTAACATCTGAATTTCTCTCTTTGACCAAAAAGTTGTTCACTTTCTATTTCTCTGATGCAGTGCATATGTAGGTATGTATATGTATGTAATATGGCTGTTGTTAGAGAATTCATTCTTGCTTGAAGCCATTATCCCCATTATGTACCAATAGTTAATTTTTTGTTTGTTTTTTTGGGGGGGCAATGAGGGTTAAGTGACTTGCCCAGGGTCACACAGCTAGTAAGGGTCAAGTGTTTGGGGCCAGATTTGAACTCAGGTCCTCCTGAATTTAGGGTCTGTGCTTTATTCACTGTGCCACCTAGCTGTCCCACACACATCACTATTGATTAGATAAGTGCAAATTAAAACAACTCTGTAATACCTCACATCTATCAAGTATCAAAATGGCTAACATGACAGAATGTTTGGTTTGGGGGTTTTTTCTGGGGGGGAGGGCAATGAGGGTTAAGTGACTTGCCAAGGGTCACACAGCTAGTAAGTGTCAAGCATCTGAGGCCAGATTTGAACTCAGATCCTCCTGAATCCAGGGCCTGTGCTTTATCCACTGAGCCACCTAACTGCCCCCTCAGCTAACATTACAGAAAAGGAAAATGACAAATGCTGGAGGGGGTATAGAAAAATAGAGACATTGATATACTGTTGGTGGAGTTGTGAACTGGTTCAACCATTTTAAAGAGCAATTAACTCAGCCCAAAGGGCTATAAAACTGTGTATACCCTTTGACTCAGCAATATCACTACTAGGTCAGTATCCCAAAGAGATCAAAGGAAAAGGACCTACATGTACAAAAATATTTATAGCAGCTCTTTTTTGTGATGGCAAAAACTGAAGGAACGCCCATCAATTGGGAGATGACTGAACAAGTTGTATATGATTCTGATGGAATATTATTGTGTTATAAAAAATTATGATGGGGGCAGCTAGGTGGCGCAGTGGATAAAGCACCGGCCCTGGATTCAGGAGGACCTGAGTTCAAATTTGGCCTCAGACGCTTGACATTTACTAGCTGTGTGACCCTGGGCAAGTCACTTAACCCCCCATTACCCTGCCAAAAAAAAAGTTATGAGGGAGAAGGTTTCATAAAAACCTGGGAAGACCTACATGAATTGATGCAGAGTAAAGTGAGCAGAATCAGGAGATCATTGTACACGGTAACAGCAATATTGTCATGAGGATCAACTATGAAAGACTTAGCTATTTTTAGAAATATAATCATCCAAGACAATTCCACAGGACTTGTGATAAAAAATCCTATCTTCCTCTAGAGAGAGAACTGACTTTGAGTGCAAATTGAAGTATAATTTTTTTTTTCACTTAAAATAAAAGTGTAAATATCTCAACAGCAAAAAAAAAAAAAAATCAGTTAATTGCTTTGGTGAGCATGGTCTCAAGAAAGGAATTTGTATTTTTTCAAGGAGTGTAAAATTAAAACCTAATCATCAGGGCAGCTAGGTGGCGCAGTGGATAGAGCACCGGCCCTGGATTCAGGAGGACCTGAGTTCAAATCTGGCCTCAGACACTTAACACTTAATTAGCTGTGTGACCCTGGGCAAGTCACTTAACCCCAATTGCCTCAAAAATAAGATAAAATTAAAACAAACAAACAAACAACCCCCCCCCCAATCATCATCTGCCATCACAAAGGACATAAGGATGTGTGTGTGCATTTGTATATCTCTACATAACCAGGTTAGATCCAGATCAGGAAATACTCTCTTGGATTTTAATGGAAGAATGTTGACCACAATAAGACTGACTTCAAACTCTCAAGGTCTGGTATTAGCACAGCCTTTCCCTTATGGTACTAATAAACCAAGATTCCAACTTCAAAAATGGGCAAGTCTTGCTTTATTTATATGACCATATCTTTTCTCCTGTTAGCTGTTTTTGTTGTTGGTCACAAAGACTCACCAACATTTACTGGCATGGGAAACTTAGTACAAATCAGTCTCTTCCACTGGATGAATAATTCCAGTCCAAGCACAGGCCATACTAATAATAGGTTACCATCATTTCATAGATGATGGACACTGTTATTACCATCAGCACATTAACTTCTTCACATTGAAACACATTTGTAATGTTTTATTTTACTATATACAATTTCCAAACCTGTTCTTATTTTTACCTCATTTAAAGAGTTTAATCTTAAGTGGGTCTAGGCAGGTTTTCTTTTTGTTCTAATTATTTATTTCTTTTCTTTTTTTTTTTATTCTTTTTTTTTTTTTTTAGTGAGGCAATTGGGGTTAAGTGACTTGCCTAGGGTCACACAGCTAGTAAGTGTTAAGTGTCTGAGACCAGATTTGAACTCAGGTACTCCTGACTCCAGGGCTGGTGCTCTATCCACTGTGCCATCTAGCTGCCCCTGTTCTAATTATTTATTATCCAGGTAATATATTAAGCTTAACAAAGATATTCAAGGATAAGTAAATATCCTGGATATTGCCTTCCATTGAAGGTTAACTATGATTTCCTATTTCCCGTTATATCAAACCCAGACTCTTCCATCTGGCTGTAAAGTTCTTCCATAATTGGGTTTTACTCCAATTTTTCTGTGCTTCTCTTAATATACTCAGTGCTTTAATCAGATCGATTTCCCCTCTATCTCTCACATATATAATATTCACATTTCGACTTCCATTGTGTCTCACAGTCCTTTGCCTGTACTATCCCTTAACACCTCCTAGTTTATCCTACAAATCCTTCAAGGCCCAGCTCAGGTTCCATTTCATCTATGGAACCTTCTCCATTAGCCCATATTGATCTCTCCTCCCTCTGGACTCACATTCTACCAGTAGTTATAAAATTCTAGAATTGAAAGAGACTTTAGAGACCAACTTGTCTAGCCTCCAATATAATCTGTCCCCGACAGTCAGCTATCTACTGCTTAAACACATCCAGTGATGTGGAATTAATTACTCTCATTATTTTCAAGGCAGCCTCTTCTGCTATTAGATAACCATAATCTTGAGGAAGTTCTTCCTTGTGTTAAGCCAAAATCTTTTCCACAAAACTTCTACCAGTTGTTCCTCATTTTGTTCACTGGAATAAAACAAGATAATAGCTTTGTATCATTATAATAACAACTTACATTTATATAAAACTTTGTAGTGACAAAATAATTTACATATATTATCTCTTTGGATCCTTGATATAACCCTATGTAAAGGGTCATTTAAATAATATTATTACTGTTTTACAGAAAACTGAAATTCGAAAAAGTTAAAAGTATTTTCCAGTGTCACATAGCTAGTAAACAGCAGAAGTGAGACTGAAACCTAAATGTTCTAATTCTAAATTCTGTGTTCTTTCCACTAGTCTATGCTACCTCCCATTACATTTATAGTTATTTCATTCACTCTTATGAACCTTACTATATTGTAAGCTCTTCGAGAGCAAAGACTAATTTACCTTGTCTATATTCCCACTATTCACAACAGAGCAAATAACATGATAAATAGGTATAAGAACTGGATCTGTGATTTCATTGATACAGGGGACTCCCAGTTAAGGAAATTCCTTTGAATCAATGCAAGTTAGCCTCTTTTCTTTAAGAAGACTTACAGTCTGAAAGAATTGCCTGGAGCACTGAGTTAAAGGTTCAGTGTCTCATATAGAGTCATATAGTCAGTACATATCAAAGGTGGGACTTAAATCCAGGTCTTTCTGATTCCAAAGCCAGGTTTCTAACCACTCCCACAATGTCTTTCACATAATGAATATCTGTGTTATTTAATAAATTCAGTCAACACTTATTAAGGATACCTACTACACTATATTAAGTCCTAAGGAAGATTAAAAGTTTGGATTAACCTCATGAAGCTTAAAGTCTATTAAGGAGATATGATACATTGGCTGTGATAATATAAAATGGTATTTACATGCATCAGAACTGTGTAAGATAAAGAGCTATGTGAGGTGGGAGGAGGAAAAAGGAAAAAGTAGACTGAAGGTATCAGAACAGCCTCCTGGCCAAGGTGATATTAAGTTTGGGGTATGAGAATTCTGGGTAATGATTCAACAAATAATGAGAGGGAAGAAGGAAATTATAGGCATAGTTCCCTATGGGAACATTTTGGTTAGAAACTACTATGTATGTAGGGCAATAACATAACACAAAGCTGGAGAAGTAGGAACATGCTAGTTTCTTGTGGTTCTTGATCATTAAGCAAAGAAGAATATGCTTTACTATTGATCAGAGAAGAGCTACTGTGACTATGGCTATGCATAGAGAAGATTTTTCTGCTAGTAATATGAGGGATGAATTAGAAGACAGAGAATAGGATGATGATACCAAGGCCCAGAGAGGTTAAATTATAAATGAGGGTCACACAGATAGCAAGTATCTGAGGTGAGATTAGAATTAGGAAGTCCAGTATCCTGTGTGATACACTGCCATAAGATGACTGATACAACAAGGTACCAGAGGATATGATAGATGTCCTGAGGATGACATGAAGGATGGATATGTTAGCTTAGATTAGGAAAAGCACCATTTTTCCTCTGAGACTAGGAGGAAGAAAAAAAGGAATACTGTACATATAAAGAATTCAGAGTAATGGAGATGGGGAGCTAGAAAAGTTCAAGTAGGATATTAATTCATCTGCTGAATCTTTGGAGGAAAAGGTAGAATTGGGGTCTTGAGAAGGAAAAAAGTCTGGAACACTCATTAGAAGATGTGATATATAATAAAATAATTTATACGTGTATACTATATTTATAATATTTATAATTTATAATATATTTATGCTTATAATAAATTCATAATAAACTATATAATGGGTTGAGTATAATTGGATAATGTTGTGTTCAATCACATAAAATATGGAAATAAAACTTAACCCATTTTGTTTTGTGCCTATATATATAAAATTTATTTGTGTATTAATTTACATAAGATTAATATTATGTATAAATTCTACTTTTCAGATGACTATTGAAGCTCTTCGAGAGAATCTTTATTTTCAGTCCAAGGAAAATCTTTCAACAATGTTGAAAGTTATCTTGGAACATACAGAGGATTTTACTGATTCTGCCTACACCAGCCATGATCACAGAGAACACATCTTGGAGCTATCAAACCAAATTAAAATTGAATTGCAGCACCTGGTTTCAGTGTGGATGCAAGCAGTAAGAATTTTTTGTATTAAAATAAAATCTATATAACAATTCCCCCCTTAAGTATTAGATCATGGGGAAGTTAAACTTCATTACAGGACTGCAGGTTTGGACCCCATAGTGAGACTAGAAGGTTTATATCCTCAGAAATGATCCTTAGTGGTCTAGAAAATGAGGTTAATTTGACATATCCTGTACTTGATGAAGTCATGGGAGACTCTTAGGAAATACTGTTTCCTTTAAACCTTAAAACTGCACTAAGATTTTTGGAACACCCTGTTCTTGTTTGAAGCTGTTACTTAAACCCAGGCCTCTTGACTCCTAAGTCAATGCTCTTTTCACTGTATTCCTGTGTTTATTAAAGGAGTTTATAAACAAAGGGTTGATAATGTAAACAGGAGAATAACAGAAGAGGTATGCTTTAAAAAGATTAATATGGTGGCAGTGGATTGGATGGATAACTACAGTTGGGGGAGAGAGTAAGCAGGGATATCAGTCAGAGAATTACAATAGTGCAGTTACAAATGAGGACCTAAATTTTGGTTGGTGATAGTGGAAATAGAAGAGAATATATGGGAAAGATACTGAAGAAATAAAACTGGCAGGATTTGGTAAATGAATAAATTTGGAGAGTCATGAAGTGTAAAAAAGTCAGATTACTTTTAGGTTTTGAGCCTGGGTGACTGGAATAATGGTAGATGGTGATGCCATTAATATAAATAGAGCAGCCAGGTGGAAAAACTAATTTCAGAGGGAAAATGAGTTTGGCTTTGTACATTTTAAGTTTTAACATTGGAAATTTGAAGAATGATAAGCTTTTAAACTTAAAAAAACCCAACTCCATAGCAACTTTGTAACATAACTCACTAAATTCTAACATTTAAAAATTCCAACCTAAAATTAAATTTCATAGAACTAGAATTATTATTGGTTTAAAGGGATAATAGGAATACATTTTTTCATTTTAGCAAAACAAGAAGACAAAGAATATTATGGAAGATCTGGAACTAGCTATATTAAAAATAAGCCAGAGCATGAATGAATTTAAAAGAGAGGTAAGTATAGTTTGAAATCTAACCTCTAATCTAATTGTTCATTCGTGTAGGTATATGCTAAATAGCAGTATGTACTACAAATTTAAGTGGCTTTTAAGTTGTTTTACAAAAAAAAAGAATAATAAAACCTTAGAATCTCAGTTAGAAAGGACCTGTGAAGTCATCTAAGCCTATGTTCTCTAACTCAAATAGAAACATCCCTGAAGCATTCATAGTGACTTAGAAAACCACAAATTAACATCTACATTGTGTTTATTTTTGTTTATTTTGTTAAACATTTCCCATTCATGTTTTAATCTGGTCCTTCACTCTGGAGTTTTGCTCTGGCAAGTCTGACACTTCTGAATTCTAGAACAACTCCTATCTGAACAAGAATCTACTGTGCAAACAGTCTACTGTACAAATCCTTAGGTTCATTATCTGTTAAATGGGAATGATGTAGCACCTTCCTCATAGGTTGTTGTAAGGAGCAATGAAATAATGACTTGTATAAAATGATTTGCAAACTTTAGTGCACTATATATGGAAAAGTCAACTATTATTACTTTTTACTGTGGGTTTCAACTCCTAGTCCAAAGATTATTGTTCTTAGAGAAAACAGAAGCTTAGATTACATTTGTTTCTCACAACCTCCCTTTGGAATAAATACTTTTATTCTTCCCATTTTATAGATGAAGAATCCAGAGCTTCAATAAATTTAAGTTAACCAAGTTCAGCTAAACTACATCCAGGATACTGAAAAAAGTATCATATGATTTCTGAGCCACTGTCAGTGATCTATTAAAGGTCATGTAGAATGAGAAAGGTGTTATAGGACTGGTGAAGGGTAAATGTCTTAAGAGGAAAAAAGGAAGAGATTAAAGCCCACAGACTATAAACAAGTGAACTTAAATCCTACTCCTATCAGAATTCTAGAATGTATTATTAAAAAGATGGTTTTATTGAAAAACAGTTATCAAACTTAAAAAGTTCTGAGTTCCCAACCCACCCCCCCAAATCTGTGTTCCAACCCCAAGTTAAAAACTCCGTGTAACTCACATGTTGGTTCACAGATTCAGGTTCTAAAATGTTGTTCATAAGCTAGAATGATGGGCAATATCTATTGATGAAACTTAATAGGGATAGATGTAAAAACCATATACTTGAATTAAAAAAATCAACTTCACAAATACAAAATAGGGGAAAAGTTCATGTGGAAAAGATGGGGGGGGGACTAGTGAATTATAAACTCAATATGAATCAACAATGTGATGTGATCATAAAAAAAGCTAATGCAGTCTTTGAGCTGTCTTAAGAAAGGCATAGTAGCTAAAGGCTTGTGAGGTGATAGCTTTGCTGTACTTTACCATATTCCGAGTAAGCTGGAGCACTGTGTTCAATTGTAGGCATCACGTTTTATGAAGGACATCAACAAGGTGGAGTACACCCAGATTGGGGCGACCAAAATGGTGAAGGACCTCAAGATCATGCCATATGAGGACTGGTTGACTGAGGAATTAGGGAAATTTAATCTAGAGAAGGGATGAGTTAGGAAGAAGGATTAGATTTGTTCTGCTTGGTCCTATAGAGCAGAACTAGGAACAGGGGGTGGAAATTGTAAGGTAAATTGTAAGGCAAGATAAGGAGAAGCTTCCCAGCAATTAGAACACTGACCTTCTTTGGAGCTTGGCTTAGTGGGCTGCTTCTCATTGGAGACCTTTTACTAGAAAAAATGTAGTATCATATAGAGAATGTTCTATATGGAGTCAGAAAAAGCTCCATTTGAATCCCACTTCTAATCTTTATTTGCTGCATGATCCTGGGCAAGTCACTTAACCTCTCTGAACTTAATTTCTTTACCTTAAAATAAGGATAATAATTACTATAGTAATACTTAATGAAGTTTTTGTGAAGCTCAAATGAGATGCATAAACTTTAAGGCATTATAGTCATTTATTACTAATATTCAAGTGCAAGCTAGGTAACCCCTCATTGGAAACATTGTAGAGAGGAAATACTGTTCAGGTACAGTTTGAACTAGGTGGCCTATATTTGTATCCCCAGTGTCTAGTACCATGCCTGGTTCATAGTTGTCCCTTAATGAATAAATGATTCATTGATGGCCTCTCAAAATCCTCCTACCTCTAAGATTATATATTAAAGTATAAATAATTCATATTTTATGAAATTAAAAACATATAGAATGATATATATTAAAAATAAAGAAACCATTTGGATTTGTCTTGCAGTTTATTGGGGGAAGGTCAGAAAAGGATCAAGCTTATTAAATTAATATAATCTAGCCCACAATGTGGCTGAATTAATAGTTTACAAGCAATCTCAAAGGATATAAACCGCATTTAATTTCCTGAAAAAAGTCTGCAACATAGCACTGGAGAGGCAGTACAGGGGAGTGGAAAATGTTAGAGGAAAGGGGTTCATAATGATACTTTGGAAAACTACCACCTTCATGATCTTAGGCAAATCAGGTACTATTTTGGGGTCTTGGTTTTCACATATTTAAAATGGAAGGGTCGTATTAGATCATCTCTAAGCCCCCTTCCAGTTCTAAAACTTATGAAAATTTAAACTGTTTAAAAAATAAGCCTAATGAAGCCAGCACAGCACAGTGGGGAAAGCATTGTCTAGCTTCCTTTAGCAAATGTTAAAACCCCTGCAGCTTTCAGTTCAGTCACTTACAGACTTGAACTGAGACTTCTGACCCAAATGAGACTTTTACTGGTTCTCAGGAAGAATAGGTTTCAAATCCTTCCTCTAACATATAATGGCTCCATGAGCTTGGACAAATCATTTAGCTACTCAGTGCCCTCAAGAAACTAAGATTATAGGTTGCAGAAAAGTTCCAGATTTGCTTTGTAGAGGCAGTTTATACCTTCCTGGGAGTGCCTTACACCAATGAAATCATAAATGCATTCCCTGAAAAAAATCTCAACTTGGGGTCTAATCAAAATCTTGCATTAACTTTGTTTAAGGAAAGTTTCACTGATGCTTTATGTTTTTTATATCAGTCATTTCCCAATATATCCTTCCCTCATTCATCCCAATCCTTGCCTGTTCCCTAATTGGACCATCCCTTGTGGTTCATCCTTTTCACTGAGAAAAGTAGAGGTAAATAGTCCTCTATCACTGGTAAAATACCCCTCTGGGTCTTATGGACAATCATCATTTCTTCCAAGAGAAGCAAAAGAACGTGTTAACTCTCCTCTCCTATTGGCTCTCCTTAGATTGTGAAAAGGCTCCTAGGTGGCCTTTGGCCACCGTCCTTTTTGGATTCTTGTCTGTTCTTAACAATTGCATCCTTCAGGACACATTCCTCAAGCACTCTGACAGGTGTGGCAGTGTTTTGGCTGGAAGGTGAACCATGTAAGAAAGGGCTCATTGGAAATAAAATGGAAGTTTTACCAGAAGATGCCACTTTACCAATTTCTCTACATAGCTTCTCTGAAATCTAGGTGGTGCAATGGAAAAAATTAATATATTTGGTTTTAAAAATATTAATGAAGGGGGCGGCTAGGTGGTACAGTGGATAAAGTGCCGGCCCTGGATTCAGGAGTACCTGAGTTCAAATCCGGCCTCAGACACTTGACACTTACTAGCTGTGCGGCCCTGGGCAAGTCACTTAAACCCCATTGCCCTGCAAAAAAAAAAAAAATATATTAATGAATGGTCAGTGAGCCTTACTAGTCTGTCTGTCTCTCACTATTATTCCAACAAACGAAGCTCCACAATGCAGCAACACTGCTTGCAACAGATCTTCTAAAGCACCATGCGGATCATGCGATTTTGAAAGCATTAAAAATTACTGGAGTAGAAGGAAACTTAGAAGCTTTGGCAGAATATACCTGTAAACTATCTGAACAGAAAGAACAGCTTACTGAGGTGAGTTCCTGTATTATTTTTTAACTTTACCTTCTGTCATTTTGTCCTCAGGGACTAGAAAAAAAACACATTTTAAAATTCAGTATCATTTATTACTGTAGTGTCTTTTTATGGTAAGAATTCCAACAACCTAAGGGGGCAGCTAGGTGGTGCAGTGGATAAAGCACCGGCCCTGGATTCAGGAGGACCTGAATTCAAATCCGGCCTCAGACACTTGATACTTACTAGCTGTGACACCCTGGGCAAGTCACCTGACCTTCATTCCCCGCCTGCCACTCCCCCCCCCCCAAAGAAGAATTCCAACAACCTCAACTGTCTGGAACACAGCCATGAACTTGTTTTTATAATGTTTTATAAGTTTCATATATGTGATCTTTTATTTTTTACTTATACTTAATTGAACCAGATCCTCACAATTCTAGCCCTAATCCCCATTTGAAATGTGAATTTGTAAATTAAACTACAGAAATGTTGTTGTTTTTTAGACTTGTCGATTGTTGAGACATATATCGGGGACAGAACCTCTTGAAATTACTTGTATGCATGCAGAAGAGACATTTCAGGTTACTGGTCAACAGGTATGATTGCCATTAGTTTTTTTTTTTCCTAAATAACATTTTTCTAGAAAGCAAAAGTTTAGTCTTAAATTTTCATGCCAAGCAAGTTAAGAATATTTGCCTGAAGGAGGGAAATTTTAGATGTTATCTGTCTAAGTTCAGAGTAACTGGGAAATATTTTATTTTCAAACACAAAAACTATGGGATTATTCTGTCACCGTTTGCATGGGTATGACTTTGATATCTATCAGCTGGCTAACTGTTCTTCATGTGCAAAATTTGAGATTGCTGTTTTTAAATGAGGTCTTAATTTAAAAACACTTTCTGGTTTTGTCAAATTAACTTAGAGACCCTGCCCCTTCACATTGTTCTAAGCTGTAAAACAAAGTTATCTTGTCATGAAATCTCAACATATAATTTTCATTGTCATTTTTATATAATATGATTAATCAGTCAAAGAGTAAAAATTTACTTACTATAGGTCAGGCACAGTGCTAAGCCTTGGGAATAAAAGAAAAAGAAAAGATTAGCAACTCATTCAAAGATTCTTGGGTCACTGAGAGACTGAATGACTTACCCATCATAAGACACTGCAATAGCTTTGTGATTGTTAAATTTTCATTGTAATGGGAAGTAAGCTTTAAAACAGCAAGAAGTGCCCACTACAGAGTACTGAAGTCACATAATATAACTTTACACTTGATGAAATTATTTCCAAATTTTAGAGCCCCAAAACAGGAACACTCTTTTTGTAAGGGCTTTGATAATTATGACTGCCATGCAATTATTTCAACTAGATGCCACCTTGAAGATAATCAGCCAGGGTGTAGCTCTAAACGTCCATTAGGGTAGCATAGGGAAAGTAGGTATTTCAACACAGGCAAAGGATATAATTTAGCCTGAGTATTCATTCCACTACCTCTCCCTAAATTCACAGTCATATAAAGCCCCTGTGTTCTTTCCTTTACCCATGACCCAAGGAAGGCTTTTTTAAAAAA
Source organism: Dromiciops gliroides (assembly GCF_019393635.1). Classification (NCBI taxonomy): domain Eukaryota; kingdom Metazoa; phylum Chordata; class Mammalia; order Microbiotheria; family Microbiotheriidae; genus Dromiciops; species Dromiciops gliroides. The sequence goes on along the minus strand of NC_057861.1, from coordinate 616,207,796 downwards.
TCATGTATCGGGGCAGCTAGGTGGCGCAGTGGATAGAGCACCGGCCCTGGAGTCAGGAGTACCTGAGTTCAAATCCGGCCTCAGACACTTAACACTTACTAGCTGTGTGATTCTGGGCAAGTCACTTAATCCCAACTGCCTCACTAAAAAAAATAAATCATATATCACAACATATACGCATAAATTTCCATCAACTTCTGTAAGACCACTCCTTACAGGCTGAATGCTGAGTTGGGATGCAATGAAAGGGTATACGTCAACCTACCTGGGATGTCATCTCTTCTTATCGAACAAGCACCCCTAAAACCCCAGGGTCATTCTCAGGCAAAAATGTTTTCCACTTTTTAAACAGTCTATCCAGATACTAACCTTTGGTTTTTTTAAATCTATTTTTGTTTTAAGTAGCAGTATTTCAAGATTAATGGCATTTACAGGGAGGTATTGTTTGGATCTGAGCTATTTCTTATTCCTTCCTACTTCAGTTGCTTCAGACATTCCATTCAATTTAAGCCTTAGGTTACTATAATATTTGAGTACATTGAAAATACTCATTTTAGTTCCACAAATTTTATTTAGTCCCTGATGTTTGTGAAGCACTGTGCTATGTGCTGGGAATATTAAGACATACAAAAAAGCCCCTGCCCCACAAAAGCATATTATACTGGAAAGGACACACCATAAAGTCAATACAAGATAGTTTAAGAGGGGATAGAGCACTCCCAACTGAGGAGACTCAGAGAAAGTTTCAGAGAGGTAGCACGTCAACTTAGTTGACACTTGAAAGAAGATAAGGGTTCTGAAAGGTCAAGATGAGGAAGAAGTACATTTCCAATATGGAGAACAGCCTATATAAAGATATACAGAGGTGGGAGGTAGAATTTTAAATTCAGAAAGTCCAGTTTGCCTAGCACATGGAATGCATGAAAGGGAGTACTGTGAAATAAGGCCAAAAATGTAGATTGGAGCCAGATTGTGGAAGACCTTAAATATAAGACTGGGGAATTAGTATTTTATCCTAAAGGTGATAAGAAACCACTGAAAGTTTTTGAGCAAGAAAGTAACATAGTCAAATCTGTGCTTTAGGAAGATTATTTTGGCAGCTATATGAAGGACAAATTGGAGAGGGGGGAACATTGGATCTCAGGAAGGCTAATTGGGAGGCTATCCTGGTGAGAAAGGATTAGGGCTTCAACAACAGTAGTAACTATATGAATGGAGGAATGAATGTAAATGGATGGTGTATTGTGGAGGTAGAATTGAAGCCATGGAAGTTAATGAGATCAACAAGGAAAAAAGTACAAAATAAGAAAAGGGCCCAGACTAGAAACCTGGGGAATGTCTAAGGGTGAAAAACAGAGTATGAGCCTGCAAAGAAGGAGCACGTGTACTGATAGGAGAACCAAGAGAAATGACTATCATGGAAGCAAAGAGAGAAAATAGTTTTCTGGAGTTGAGGCTGGTTAGCAGTGTGAAGAGTTGCATTAGAGGTCAATAAGAATGAGGACTGAGGAAATACTATTGGATTTAGCAAGTGAGAAGCCACTGGCAACCTTTGAGACAAAAATTTCCATACAGTGGTGGATAAAAGAAATCTGAGGGAGTGTATTTAAAGGACTGAGTCAAGAGTGGGTTTTTTTTTTTAGTGAGGCAATTGGGGTTAAGTGACTTGCCCAGGGTCACACAGCTAGTAAGTGTTAAGTGTCTGAGGCCAGATTTGAACTCAGGTACTCCTGACTCCAGGGCTGGTGCTCTATCCACTGTGCCACCTAGCTGCCCCTGAGTCAAGAGTTTTGATAATGAAAAGGAAAGAAAAAAGGATTATAGTTTGAGAGGATGGCAGGATCAAGTAAACGTTTGGGGAGTCTGAGGGAGACCTGATCATGTTTGTAGTAATTAAGAAGAGATGGAACCTGAGAAAGAGAAAAAACTTTTTGAAATTCACTTACATATCTTCAGATAATTTCAGCTGCTGAAACTTTGACACTACATCCATCCAGCAAGATTGCTAAAGAAAATCTAGATGTGTTTTGTGAAGCTTGGGAATCTCAGATTAGTGACATGTCAGCATTACTAAGAGAAATAAATGATGTATTTGAAGGAAAACGAGGTAAGTCAGAATGCTGGTAACATGTTTAAATTTTCAATTCTAAGTTTATAATTTTTGTTTTAAGCTTCATCAGATATGAAATGAATTCTGTCACTCAGGTTAACTCTTAAACTAAAATATGTAAATTTTCAGAAGTTATAGATTAGAATTATTTTTATCTTTGTTAAATCAACTATGGTATGACTGATGAGAAATGATAGCATTATCTGTAATTTTTGTTTACCCCAATCATTATTTATCTAGTATTTAAGCAGTTGAAATCTTCATAAGCATAACTGAATAGAAATTTTATTTTATTACTTGACTAGTATTGTAGAACTTGTTAAATTTAATATTTCACTTTATCATTAAAATTCAACTGTACCAATTTTCTCTTATAACTATCCTTTATTCTTGGAACCCCTCCCATGCGTTATTTAGTGCTATTAGCTTGGATTTTAGACACTTCATAATGTAGTGAATGTAGCTATTTGATTTTTGAACTGCTGTCCTTCCTCTTGGATGGAATCTCTTTACCTGATGACTACACAACCTTGGAATATTTCCTGTGGTTGGTAAGTTTATTGGTATTTTTACAACATATAGAACAGCACCATAAGATAGAAAGTAATAAATTATTTTGATTCTTCATTTTAATTTCATCTGAAAGCTTATTTTTCATTAGTAGTGAGTTTTGTTATACTTGCTATCAGAAAAAAATCTAATTGTAGTTTTAGTCATGTTATTTCTTACAAGAAAACCTGTTTCATATAGCTTAATTATATCACTTATCAGGGTCCTAGTATTATAAAATTTCATTTAAAACCATGATCTTACTGAATTTAATGTTTATTCACTATATGCAACTACTACATGTTTTTAAATGATCACAGCATAAATGCTGTGTTCTTCTTGTTAAATTGTATCCAATTCTTTGTGACCCTATTTGGAGTTTTCCTGGCAAAGATAGTAGTGTTTTGCTAATTCATTCTCCATCTCATTTTACAGATGAGGAACTGAGGCAAAGTTAAGTGACTTGCCCAGGATCACACAGCTAGTTAAGTGTCTGAGGCCAGATTCAAACTCAGGAAGATGAGTCTTTCTGACTTCAAGCCCAGCACTCTATCTACTATGCCACCTAGCTTCCCAAATGCTGTGTATGTTTGCTTAAAAAAAATCAAAACCAATTTTTTAAAAAGCCATATCATTTGTGAAACATTAAGTTCAACAAGCATTTAGGAAATGCCTACTATTTTCATGATTGAAATTTAACAAAAGGGTAAATGGAGACATTTCTCTGAGCAAGATAACATTTGTTAATAGGGGCATGCTGCTTGTCAATAAATGAATCAGTGGATTGCTTCCATTCATGCCAAAGATTCCAAGCAAAAGAACAATTCCCCTTATATAGGTTTTGGGGAGTACAGAACAAAGACCAGGGTAGATGACATCATGGAATTGAAGGTAACATGATTAGTTTCAAAGCTGAGGCATGGGGAACAACATGATTGGTTGGAAATTTGGTAATAGGGACTAGTAATAACCCTCTCCTTCCCTCCTGAGAATCCAGATGCAAGATAACAAATTAGACATACTTGAAGGATAGCTTGGTAGTATAAAGATATTAGACTCCCTTATGTTCACATACATCCCCCAAACTCAGCTAAATTCCTTGAGGCAAGAATAGATCAGGATTAGAAAGAGAGATGGATTTTTAAACTTAACCCATTATAGCTGAATTCTGAAATAAGTTCAAAGACAAAGAACCATGACTTTTAGCAGTTATAGGGCAAAATCAGTTAATAGGATCAATAAGAAAATGCTACAGAATCAGTCTTAACCTTCTTACTATGTACATGCCACGTTCAGGGAAGAGATTGACAGTATTTCTACCCTCAAGGAGTATACAGTCCAATAGGAAATATAAGATATACAGAAATATATAATACAAGATAAAACATGATGAATGCATTAGAGAACTAAAGAATTTGGTGTTGTTCAGAAAAGGGGAGATAACTTTCAGTTGGTGAAAATAACAGAGGACTTCATGGAAGAAATGGTTGTTTCAATGTGACTTCAAAAAAACAATGGAAACAGTTGAGTAAATGAGCCTGCAAAGAAATCGGTGTGAGATTCTGTTTAGCCAGAGCATCTCAGGGATATATAAAGGTTAAATTAGAGTTAGGTCTTGAATGAAGAAAGCCGTTTTAATAGATAGGGTGCTAAGGGTTACAAATCTACATGTCCAGCCCTAATTTGTCTTCTCAACTCCAGTCCTGCATCTTCAACTGTCTGGTTGAAATCTCCATCTGGATTCCTTGCTCAAACTCAGCATGTCCAAAACTGAACTCATCTTTTCCCCTAAACCTGTCACTTTACTTCCCTATTTCACTTAAGGATACCACTATTCTTGCATCCACCCAAGTGAAAAACCTCAATTATCAGTGCCTCTTCCCTCCCTCACATCCCTATATCCTATCTATTGACAAAGTCTGTCAATTCTACCTTCATGGTATTTTTTAGAAAATAGACCCTTCTGTACATTCAGATTATCAGCTCCCATCTGGACTTTTGATTGTAATAGTCTCCTAATTGGTATCTCTACAGCTAATCTCTTCCTTCCCTGATCCATTCTTCATACAACTGACAAAATAATTTTTCTAAGGTATTGATTGTCCTGTCCAAAAACCTTTAGTAGCTTCCTTTTGTCTCTAGAACAAAATCCAATTAGAGAGTCAACAAGAATTTATGAATTATCCATTACTTGCCACGCTCTATACTAGACACTAGGAATACAGAGACATAAATGCCTTTAGGAGCTTAAATTCTATTCAGAGAAACAATATGTACACATATAAATGTATGTAAAATAAATTCAAGGTGGTTTTTTGTGGGAGAAGCACTAGGACCTGGGGAGATCAGGAAAGGACTCATGGAGATGGTGACACTTGAGATGAATCTTGAAGAAAAGAGGATTTATTTTTATTTTCATGAAAAAAAAACATTTCACTTTAATGACTGAAAATTTCAGAGTAGCATTAATATAGGTAGTAAATGGCAATACTTGTACAGACATTACCCATTCATTCCCAGACATTTGTTTAAGCACAACCATAGCCAGGAGACCTAAGTTTTTATCCTGGGTTGGTAGAGAATTCCCCCCGCCAGGGTAATGAGGGTTAAGTGACTTGCCCAGGGTCACACAGCTAGTAAGTGTCAAGTGTCTGAGGCCAAATTTGAACTCAGGTCCTCCTGAATCCAGGGCCAGTGCTTTATCCACTGTGTCACCTAGCTAGCCCTAGAGAGTTCTTTTTAAAAAATTTAATATTTTATTTTTCCCAATTACATGTAAAAATAATTTTAACATTCTTTTTTCAGATTCTGAGTTCCAAATTCCCTCCCTCCATACCCTCCCCAAGCAATTTGACATCGGTTATACATGTGTAGTCATGCAAAACACATTTTCATGTATGTCATGCTGGGAATGAAAAGAGACAAAAACCCCTCCAATAAAAGTAAAGAAAGAGTATATTCTATCTGTATTCAGATATCCTCTACCAGTTCTTTCCTTGGAGATGGACAGCACCTTTCAAAATAAGTCCCTCAAAATTGTCAGATCATTCTGTTGCTGAGAATTGCACATTAGATTGTGCTACAATATTGCTGTTACTGTGTGCAATGTTCTTCTGGTTCTGCTCATTTCACTTTGCATCAGTTCGTGTCTACACATTTTTCTGAAGGCATCCTGCTCATCATTTCTTTTTTTTTTTCTTTTTTTTCTTTTTTTCTTTTGGTAGGGCAATGAGGGTTAAGTAACTTGCCCAGGCTCACACAGCTAGTAAGTGTCAAGTATCTGAAGCTGGATTTGAACTCCTGAATCCAGGGTGGTGCCTTATCCACTGTGCCACCTAGCTGCCCCTGCTTATCATTTCTTTTTTCTTTTTTTTTTTTTGGTGAGGCAATTGGGGTTAAGTGGGTCACACAGCTAGAAATTGTTAAGTGTCTGAGGCTGGATTTGAACTCAGGTCCTCCTGGCTCCAGGGCCAGTGCTCTATCCACTGCGCCACCTAGCTTCACAATAGTATTCCATCACAATCATATACAACTTGTTCAGCTATTCCCCAATTGGTGGACATCTCCCTAATTTCAATCCTTTGCCACACTAAAAACTATTATAAACATTTTTCTACACATAGAATCTTTTCCTTTTTGTTTTTTATCTCTTGGGGATACAGACTTAGTAGTGGTATTGCTTGGTCAAAGGGTAAGCATGGTTTTATAGTCCTTTGGGCATAGTTGCAAATTGCTCTCCAGAATGGTTGAATCAGTATACAACTTCACCTACAGTACATTAGTGGAAAAGAGGATTCTAACAGGCAGAAGTGAAGAGGTGGGGCATCTCAAGCTTGGGGGATAGCTTATACAAAGGAGAGAGTAACTATTATGTATAGAGGATAGCAAAAAGACCAATTTTGCTGGACCAAAAGAATAATTAAGCGGATTAATAGATAATAAATATGGAAAGTTAGAATGAAGCCAGCTTGTAAAGGGCTTTACCTGCCAAAATAAGGAGTCTGATCCTAGAGGTAAAAGGAAGCCACTGGATTTTATTAAATAAGTGAATGATATGGTAAGAACTAGGATAAAGATGATCACTTCAGCAATCTACAATAATATATCTATAATAAATAAATGCTTGTTAGCTAAGTTAAAGAAACTGGAGATATTTATCCTGAAATAGACTTAAGGGGAATATGATTTGTTTACAAATATTTGAAGGGTGGCCATGTGGAAGAGGTATTAGCCTTTTTTTTTTTTTTTTTTTTGGCCTGGCTTAGTCTTAGCAGAACTAAGACCAATGGATAGAAATTACAGAAAAATGTGTTTAGGCTCAATATAAGGAAAAATTTAACAGAACTGCTCAGAAGTAGAATGGGTTGCCTCATGAGGTAGTAAATTCTCCATTATTGGAGGTTGTTGTCTGCTGTTGTTAGTATGTTATAAGCAGGATTATTAATTAATAAGTGAGTTGTTCTAGATTACTTTTGAGATCCTTTCCAACTCTGAGATTTTATTGGATGTTAAAGTAACAGACTAGGATGTTAAAGTAACAGTGATAATGGAATCCAAAAGATACCAGAAAGGAAGAAATTGGTAATCGATATAAGGGATGAATTAGTGGGAGGGCTGAAAATAGCTTCCAGATTTTGAGCCTGGGTGACAGGAAGAAAGGTGAGATAGTTGACAGAAATGGGAAAATTGGGAAGGCAGCAGACAGTTTACAAAAGAAGACAGTGACTAAGTTTTTTGTGTGTTGAGATTGAGGACAGACCATCCAAATGGAAGTTTTCTGAAGGCAGTCTGAAGTACAAGACTAGAGATTAGAATTTAAAATATAGATTAGGGACTCGATATAGATAAAAGTGATAGTTCAAAGCTGATAGTTGTTACTAATTTGAAAATTAAAGAGAGAAGAGCAAGAGCGTCAAGTTATGAACCTTAGATTATATCCACAGTTAAGGGCATGAGAAATAAGAGGAGCCAAAGAATAAGTGGTAGAGACATAATAAGAGAACCAGAATAGTATCACGAAAACTGTGGGAAAATTTCAAAACAGAGGGGCAACTCAATAGTTAAAGAGAATGAAGACAGAAAAGACCACTGAATTTGACAAGAATTTTAACACTGACAAAGCCATTTCAGTACTGTGATAGGAGCCAGGTTATAGGGAACTTAGAAGGTGATGAAGACGTAGAGCCATTGAGCGGAGAATATTAGTATATCATTTATTAGAGTACTTAAATTCAGGGTATTCTATTAAGTGTTCATTATACTGGATACTGTAAACGATACAAAATAAATAATCCTTGAAAAATTTACTATCTTATCAGGGAAACAAAACATGATGTAAAGATGGGGGCAGCTAGGTGGCGCAGTGGATAGAGCACTGGCCCTGGATTCAGGAGGACCTGAGTTCAAATCTGGCCTCAGACCCTTGACACTTACTAGCTGTGTGACCTTGGGCAAGTCACTTAACCCCAACTGCCTCACCAAAACAAAAACAACCCCCACCAGATTTACAAAGGTATCTTGTATAAACTGACTCTTACATGATGCTGAGAGGTAAGCAGGAGAGCCATTTTGAGAATCATCTACATATTGGTGGCAGCCGAAACCACATGAACAATGGAGCTGTAATGATTGGAATGACGCCACCTACTGGAGACTTGCTGTGGAAAGCTCCACCATGAGGAAAATGCCTCAGAGGCATTGTGGCTTTTCCTTGGCGTCGGGAAATGACGTTTGCTCATGGGTGCTGTCTATCAAGGCTACCAGCCAATCAACTTGAGGAGCCTCCTATGGTCTGGGAGGAGACAGGAAGGAGGAAAGGGAGCCTGCACAGAGAGCGCTGGCCTTTTTGGCTTCCTGACTTGATGGTGGTGGTGGCAGAGGACTTCACAGGAAATTTGAGGAAAGATAGGAATGCCAGACTGTTAGAATTCTGTTCTCAATCTTTTTCTTTCTATTTTCCAATAAACCCTTAAAAACCTAAACTCGTTTTATCAGTGATTTTTAGTCAGTTTCCCCCAAACTGGGGGAACAGATTAGAATCCACATTTAGAATCTTAAATTACACAGAGCTCCAAGAAGAAATATATGGTAGAGGAAACAGAGGTATTAGAGGAAAAAGGATAAATTGACAAAGGATATTGAGGAAGAAGAGTGACTAGGAAATCTCACATGTTTATATATATACACATACATACGTACATACATACATACATACAAACAGCAATTCAGCAACTATTTTGTTTTATCTAAAGGAACACTTTTCATTGACAGGGTAAAAGTGATACTACATTGTCAGCAAAAGAGCTCAAGTGGTAGTAGGAAAAGCCAGACTTTAGAAGGTCAAGACCAGGAATCCAAGTGAGCCCACAGGATTAAGTAAAGGCTGGTGGGGGTGGGGAAAGAGTATCATTTATTCTAGGAAGAGGTACCTAACAAAAATGGGAGTTTTTAGATGAGTCTTTCCACAGGTAAAGAGAAGTGAGGGATAGGTGCTGTTGCCTGCAACAATGCCCAGATAATGCTGAATTAGAGAGAGAACTCCACCTTCCTCATACATAATTCTTTTTGTTCCCTCTGTCTAGTTCAAGTATTAGTGATCAAGTCCGAGGAGAGACTGAACCTACAACTGGTAGTTAAGTTCAACTACTATGATTGAGAAGATATGGAGTCAGGCAAACTATTACAACTTTCAGTATGACCCAAGCACATTTGCCTCTTGACGGGAATCATCAGTTTTAGTTTTGGTTTTGGTCAAATTTTATTTAAGAAATGTAAGCTGGTTTTAAATTAAGATAAATATATACTTGAAATATTTTACTTCCTCCCCCAGAATATATCTAAAGTAATTGGCTCATATAAGTTTAATAAGAAATGATGCAACTTTTCAATCTTCAGGTTCATAAATGAAAGAACTTTGTTTCTAAATGCATGTGATTGATAGAGTATACCATTACTACTTAAGTATTCCTTAGTAATTTATGTAATAACATGTGAAGCATAACAGTGAGAAACAGTACATTTATGAAATAATTTTGTTTACTAATACATATATTGGTTGTAGGAGAGAAGCGTGCCTACCTTTCACTTCCAAAGCCAGTGGTAAGTGTTATAAAGCTTTGAGTCCTTTTTCACTAGTCTCCTGGGCAGTTAATTGCCTTTCTTAATATAGAGATTCAGCCTTGAAGTCAGGAAGACCTGGGTTCAGGTTGCCCTTTTGACACATATTGGCTGTGTGACCCTGGGGACATCACTACCTATGTTTCTTTCTCACAATCACATTCTTTTTGTCCACTTCCAAATAGTAGAATGATATAGTCTTTTACCTTCACTTCCTTAAAATAGAATCATAGACATATAAAATGTTAGAGTTGGAAGTTACCTTAAATATTACCTAGCCCAACTCACTCGTTTTACAGAAACTGAGACCCAGAGAAGTTGTATTACATACTCAAAGAAATAACCATGAAGTCGACCTGAGACCAAAAAGTGTTTCTGAGGGTCTGTACCAACAGTTCGCCATCTCCTGAACACATGGGGCCTTCCCTCTCCCAGCTCTCACCCTTTCTGGAACCCTTTTCCCAGATCATAGATGCTACCATCGGTGGCTTGGAGCCAAGTGAGTCTTTCTTCCCATTACCTAGTAGATAGGGTCCTTTGGAGAGAAGTTGGTGGGTTCCTAATATTCCAAGCTGGAACTCTTAATTCATTTTCATCTAGAAAAATTTTGCTATATAGTGGTTAATTTCTATAAGTCTATATACTTCAGAAACTTCAATATCTCAAAAGTCTTTTATTTATGTAATACAGGAACTTGCTCTACTGACATAGGTTTCAACCTCCCTATAATTAGTAGATTGTCTTTAAGAGCTGCTGTAGTTTAAAAAAATCATTAATCTGGTGCTGTCTTTTTGAACCTTAGGCGACTTTCAGTAAAACAGCCATACAGTAATCACTGGGTTCATAATTGAAGCTTTTTCAACTTGTTAGGACCTTGCAAAGCATGTGCTCTGCTGGTATAACTTTCAAAAACAGAATTATCTGCACACCACAACAAAACTTCAAAATAAGATTTTTGGGGAAGCCAAAATGTATTTCAGATACACTATGGCTCTTGTGGGCTGTCCTGAAATCCTTATCACCATTTGTTATATGAAATATACATTTTTAAAATTCCAATAATTCACTTAGAAATGGGTGTTTGGAATATAATACTTTCATAAATTTGTATATTACCTTAATTTTTGTTTAAATTTAATATCGGAAAATCAGAGTTCTTTAATACAAATGTAGTCCTCTACAAAATTTGGAAAATAGGATTAGGAAGGGTATACCCCATTCAAATTTGACTTACTAAAGGAAGGTAAGCTATTAGGTTTGGAGAGACATTTAATAAACTGAATTCCAAATTCATAAAAATAAGGCAAACATGAATTTCATATAAAATGTTATGGGTCTGACTAATTTCATAATAGTAAGCATTTCATAGTATTAGTTCAAACATTAAAGTCTTATTGCAAATACTTTGTTTTAAAGAATGAATTTATTTTCTTTAATTATTGACTATCATATTTCATGATCAAATGTACTATTTTTAAAATTACCTTAAACTTTCTTTTATTACAACAGAAGAATAATGCAAACCTGAAGCCATTTAAGCCAAGCAAACTTGATTCTGAGGTGAGACCATTTCCTATTGAATCGTGTTGTATTTTATACTCCTTAAAATATTTTTAAAGGTAATAATGACCAAAAAATTAAAATGTTATAATTTATAGGAGCAAGCAAAGATAGCAAAACTTGGACTTAAACTTCGTTTACTTACATCAGACGTAGACTGTGAAATTGAAAAATGGAAGAACCAGGAGAATGAAATTGTTCGACATGGACAGAACATGTCCAGTATGGCCTATTCCATTTACTTATTTACTAGGTAAATACAAGACCATTTTAATATCCTAAATCCAACCAGTATCTTCCATGTTAAGAAAATGTGAATATTAAATTGCTGATGATTATTTGTTATCTATTATATCAGTATCAAGATCTGGTAATTAAAATTTACTTAAGTGAAAGAAGAAACTTTTAAGTGTTCTATAAACATAACCAACTATTAAGCAAGAGTATATAGTGCTGGTGAAGTAAATGTCATCCAATATTCCAACTGTTATCCAATGAATCCAGTGAATATTATCCAATATTGATACTCCAGTACTATTCAATTGTGGTCAAATGAATAGTTATTGAATATGTGTAAGTCCAGGTCTTACACTTCTAGAGTCTTATATTTCTGACAGTATAGTGATTACTGTATCTACCTTGCATTTCCCTTCTGCATACCTACTTTTGTATGTGCTGTTGTACTAATGGTGCATTTTAGAATTTCCCTTGGAACCTATATTAAGCAATAGCCTTTTCCTTCTTACACTTTCAGGAAAAAATTAACTCATCTTTAGTCATCTGGTACCTCTTCATGATTTCCCAAAAATTACCCACTGTGCTTCTTAGATCACATCTGCAAGATTTTATAGTACCCAAAGATGTAATTAACCTTGACCTAAAGACTTGAATTCATTTTTTAAAATAGGTATTCTCTTACCATCTCTCTACCATCTTAGGGTTCAAGTCCCTCTTTGTGTTTGTTCTCCCCTTTCCAATTTAAACATCCTTCCACTCAGTAGAGAAAACAAGTGTGAGTTATATTATTCTTTCTTCTATCATAAGAATGTAAGCTCATTTCAAGTAGGTATTTCATTCTTTGTATTTCCAGTGCCTAGTGCACAACAGATAACAATAAATATTTGTTGATTGTTAAAAAACATACCATATCCTCTAGGAAGTTCTTCCCTTCTCTGCCCATTGTTTTCTTCTTACTCTGGATACCATTTTTAAAAAGACTTTTTGTCTTTAGCTTTTGTAACAAGGCTTTCTGACAGACAGGTTCTTCCCACTGTCTTTGGTTATGCCTTCTCAGCTCATGCATATTTTAAAAATCCTTTCTTCTTCAGAGAGCTTCTCATGCAACCACATTGGTTTCTTTAGTGCTTCTATTTTTATCACATTTACTCACAATTATGTGGGCAGAATTTTGTCCTTAAGAATTCTGTCCCCATCTTGAGTATTCTCTTTAGAGCCCTTGGCTACGGAGTCCTACCTGTTTTTTCATCCTAAGATAGCTTTCTTAAATTCTAGTATGCAGGTTGGACTGTGTCTAAGTTCCTTTCCTTTGTATTACAACCTCCAACATAACATAGTCATTCTCTCCAATTATTTTTCACCTTCCACATAATCAGTGTTTTATTTTGGTCAAAATTAAGAAGCAAGTAGCTGTTCCCCAACAGCTTCCTAAAAATGAAATGAGCAGAGTAAATCTACTGCTCTACTTTAGAGTAGTTGAAATCTTCCATCATGACTTTTTTGCATATTTCAGTTTCACATTTTTTAGGAAAGCATCTTCCCTATCCTCCATCCAGATGGATTGTTTACAGTACCTTCCCACAGAGAGATCATTTTGCTTTTTCTCTCTACTTCAGCTCTTCGGATTCATTGGTTTTCATAACAAAGCCATCAATAGGTTAGATTGTCCATAAAGTCCTGTTATGTGTTAGGCTCCAGAGATGAAAATACAAAAATGAGTTTCCACTTTGATTAAGCTTGCATGTGATTAGGGGAGATGGCCAGTACATGTATAAGTATATACAAAATAAACACTAGGTAATTGGTGGGGGGGAAACACTTATAGCTGAGAGTATCAGGAAAGGCATCAGGTAGACAGTGACATTTGAAACAAAGGAACTTTGAAACAAACTAGGAATTTTATGAAGAACAAATGAAGAGTGAGTGCATTTAGGGCATCAAGCAAAGAAGGGAGTTGGAATATCCTATTCGAGGAATAACAGTAAGATAAGTTTGACTAGACTGAAGAATGTGTGAAGGATTGTAAAATGTAAATTGTAAAATGATAAAGTAGGAAAGGTTACAACTGTAAAGTATTTGTATTTTTATATCTATATGCCTTTTTATTTTATTTTTCTGGGCAATGAGGGTTAAGTGACTTGCCCAGGGTCACACAGCTAGTGTCAAGTGTCTGAAGTCAAATTTGAACTCAGATCCTCCTGAATCCAGGGCTGGTGCTTTATCTACTGTGCCACCTAGCTGCCCCTCCATATGCCTTTTTTTTTTTTTTTTTTTTTTTTTTTTTTAGGCAATGGGGGTTAAGTGACTTGCCCATGGTCACACAGCTAGTAAGTGTCAAGTGTCTGAGGCTGGATTTGAACTCAGGTACTCCTGAATCCTGGGCCGGTGCTTTAACCACTGTGCCATCTAGCTGCCCCCCCATATGCCTTTTTAACACATAATATTTATCTTCCCCATTATATATATAAATTTTGAAATAGAAAGTTAAGGGGGCAGCTAGGTGTCACAGTGGATAAAGCACCAGTCCTGGATTCAGGAGGACCTGAGTTCAAATCCGGTCTCAGACACTTGACTCTTACTAGCTGTGTGACCCTGGGAGAATCACTTAACCCTAATTGCCCTGCCCTTCCCCCCCCCAAAAGAAATAGAAAGTTACATATTTGTTCAAAATAATATATACCATATTCCAGTAGAGTCCCCCAAATATCAATGATTCTTCTATGGAGTCTTACTTATCTCTTGTGTTAAAATTTGAGTTTGGTTTGGTACCCTTGGGATATAAAAGTGTATAAGCATCTAATGTCATAGTATTTTTCCCAACCCACTTTCCTCTTACATGAACCTCATCTTTTAAAGTATTCCTTTCTGTGTCATACTTGTGGGCCTTTAAGTATTGCTTTCAATTTTATCTTGGCATTTTTCTTCTCATTCAAAAAGTCCTCTTGACTAGGGAGTGAGACTAATGTATAACACATTATTCCTACCCTTTGTGGGCTCTACTCTTTCCCAGACCATTGTTCCAACATTTGGTCCAGAAAAATAAAATTCTATTCAATACTGTCTTTTGTAACCATTTGTTTACTTAGCATATATATTTTTTCTCTCTCAGAGGTATGACTTTCAACTGCTAAGACAAAGTAAGCACATAACATGCTCTCGAGTTCTACCTAGAATTTCAAAGGCATTAGAGATATATTGGCGGGAGGAATGTTTGTAGGGATAGTTTGTTTTGTTTTGTTCCTGGAGTTATCATTCACTCCCACATAAATTAACAGAAGTGAAGAGAAATTAGTGAGCTTAATGAGTCTTAAAAGGCTCTCTTTTATGCCTTCGATACACATTTCAGGAAGATTATCTTCCAAGTTGCTGTAATATGTCTATATACATTTACCCAACATGCCTTAGTAGAAAGTTATCAGCCATCCTAAAGACATTTCCTCTTGGGAACAGGATACTTTTCACCTGACACTGATAATGATACTGATACATGTATCCTCCTTAGTGTTCTGAGTGATATAGCTATTTTCTAAAGTAACTATGCATATGAAGAATTTCACATTTGCTTTATATTTCCAATGGTGTAGACCTTTTTTTTCCATCAGTTCCCTACATTCTTCTGCTTGGTAACCTTTTGACATTGAATTTGATTCTCATTTGCCCCCTTAGAACCTTTCTGTGGTTTCCTGTCTAGATTATTTCTTCCATTCTATATAGAAACCCTTACTTCTTCCTAATAAATGAGAGAGTAAAGGTGAGCATCTACTTTGTTTCTAGTTCTTTACTACCACAAAAAAGTGCTGATATAGATATTTTGGTGTAAATAGCGCTTTTATTTTTGTTAATGACCTCCTTGGAATCTCTAGGTCAAAGAATATGGACATTTTAGCTAGTAAAGATTTAGAGTGCAACGAGGTCCAGCACAGCAGGTCTCAACTCTCCCAGGATCACAGTGCTCTTAAGTATTTTCTATGTACAAGAGACTGGCTAGGCATGAGGGGAAGGAAATAGGGGAATAAGCTTTTATATAATACCTATTATGTGCCGAGCACTGCACTTAAGTACTTTACCTCACAATAACCCTGCAAAGCAGGTGCTATTGTCATTCCCATTTTAGATTTGAAGAAACTGAAGCAAACAAAAGTCAAATGATTTGCCATATTTTACCAGTATGTGTGGCCTTAAGGTCACACAGGTAAGGAGACTGTGGTGGCATTTGAATTCAGGTCTTTACTTTATCCACTAGCTGCCTAGGCATGAAAATACACATTTGAAAAAAAGACTGCCTGACCCTTAATGACATTAAAATTTATATCCAGAACTATGGCGTGTACCCAAATAAGTATAATAGAAGATAGACTGTGTTAAGGATAAGGGCAAAGAAGAGAATAGTACAAAATACTGTGTGAAAATTTGAAAAAGGACAGATCACTTTCAGCAGGGGATAAAGAAAGGCTTAATGGAAGATATAGCACTAACTTTAACGAAGAAAAACAAAGAACTGGAGCAAATATATTCCAGGCATTGGTAACAGTCCCCATGAATGTATGGTGGTATGACGATTTTGGTAGAGCTTGACTGTACAGATTGATTGGAACAGATAATGTTAAATGGAATGGAGGGGGAGTGCCTTAAATACAAAGCTAATGAGTTGATATTTATGAGTTTATGAGCAACTGCTGAAGTTCTTTGAAGAGCGGAGTCAGATTTGTGTCGTGGGAAGATCACTGTGGCAGCTGAGTGCAGGATGTGTTAAAAGGGGCAGATGCTGGGAGACTATTGTAATAATCTCAGTAAAAAGTAAAAGAGGGTTTGTACTAGTGTGGCGAGGAGCAGGCAGGTATGAGAAGAGAGACTCCACTGATCAGATGTGGGGTGTAGGAGGAGAGGAGAAGCAAAGACGACTGAGATTTTGACCTCTGTGACAAAAGATTATACTGTCATCAATTGAAACAAGGATGCTGAGAGGAAGAGCAGATTTTGGCAGGTGACTACCAGCATTAAATGGTTGGTAAGGATGAAGACCAAGAAATCCTTTGGATTTTGGAATTATAAAGTAATCTTAAAGAGATCTGTATCAGTAAAGAGAGGGGCCAAAAGACAATTTACAGATTAGGATTGAGTGGTGAGGAAGCAGATGCATAAGTATAGATTATTTCCCAGAAGTTTAATAGGGAAAGAGAGAAACACAATGATAACTTGAAGTCATAAGAATACAGTGTCAACTTTTGCCAGGTGGGTCTTGGAGAATTACATTCAAACAATAGGTTAATAGGAAAGCCTGAAACTGTAGGTAGAAAAATCCCCACATCTCCATGTTCTTGCTCAGGCTTTTTTGCCTGCAAAATCCGATAGCTTCCAAGTTTCAGTTCCTTGTAAAGCTAAAATAGACAGTGAGATTAGGGCACTAGTGCTCAAGTATTTCTTCCACTGATTTGCAGCCTGAAGTCAGAAGTACCAGCTGGTAAAACTGCCTTGCGTTTGTAATTACCAGCAAGTACCTACAGAATTCATGTTCTCCTATTTCTCTTCGACCACTTGGCCAGTACTGTGCTTCCCCTAGTGTACACCGTTTCCCCCACCCCTTTAATCTGTTCTGTTCTTTGAATAAAGTATACTTCTCACATTGCCATTTTTAGCCATGAATCTCCCCATCCCGCCAAGGTTCAGGGGTAGCTTTGAGGTCAAATTTGCTTCCTTTGATTAGGATCTCAATGTACCCTTTTTGCTACCCATTGTCTATGTATTTATGTACAGACATCTGATGCCATGACTTTTATTGCTGATTCTCTATGGTATGTGATGTGGCAAATGTATATGGACAGTTTTCTCCCTCCACTGTATTTTCAGTTTTTAAAGCTCCCTTGGTCAGATTTGCAAGACTGGGAAAATGCATTTTTACTGGCTCTTGTTAGGTACACTCTATCCTTGGTCAAGAGTACATCCTCTATTTTAAATGATGATCTAAAATTGAAATCCAATTTTCTCATACCAAGTTTTAGCCTGCATTTCACTTCCTAAGGCTGGCTGCTTTTCTCTTCAATTGTCAGTAGTGCTTAAAAAAAAAAAAAACCACCACCACCACCACCAATACCTACCTCTTCAAGACCTTCAGGTTTTTTACCCAGGACTTAAAAATCCTTAGAAATGCTGTGTTTGGGGGTGGGGGGTAAGGTTGTGTGTGTAGGGGAAGGTTAGTGGGGACTATCACCCATCTCCTCTTCCACTCATCCTTCTCAACAGTTCATTCCTTGAAGCACAAAAAGGTTGTTTCCTCCTAATAGCATTTAGCTCTCTCTTCCAAGGGAAGAGTTTTGTCTGATATTGGCTCTAAATCAAGATCTTTCTTTCCTTCTCTTTATGTGCCATATTCTTTTTATCCTCCCACAACCTAACATGAATCAGGATTCTTTTTTTCCTTTGTTCCTACCTCAAAGTTTTTTTCTTTTTTTTGCGGGGCAATGGGGGTTGACTTGCCCAGGGTCACACAGCCAGTATGTGTCAAATGTCTGAGGCCGGATTTGAATTCAGGTCCTCCTGAATCCAGGACCAGTGCTTCATCCATTGTGCCACCTAGCTGCCCCTCTTTTTCTTTTTAAAGAAAAGATTTGATCTTCCCTGATAACTTAAAAGTGTACATTCATCCAGCTTCACCTCTAGGAAAAAGGCCAATATGTACTTTGTGCATGCATGGGTGTTATATATTCAAAGAAACACAAAACCTTTCATGGCCTTAGTTTCCTCAAATGTAAAATTATGTGGTAGTACCAGATGACCAAAGTAAGGGCCCATCTAAATCCTAAATCTATGAGCCTGTACACTGCAAAATTACCTGTGTCCTCTGTACTTGCTTGAAGCAAGAGCTTCAGTCTTATTCTTTGGGAACTCTCATGACTAACTATTCTGATAAACTATCTGGATACTATCTATCTACACCTGTTTAATTGGTTAGGGACTCAGGGAGCAACCAAACAAGTATTATTTAAGGTAAGCTTCCTAGCTTTTCTTGCTTTACAAGACTCATGTACTTTGCAATCAAACTGCCAGGCTCTAAAAGAAACAGAGCCTCTGGATGAGGTTCTTAAACAGTAGAGTAATTATCTGAAAGGTGCTATCTAATTTCTTACTTCGTTTCTCTTCTCACTTTCTTGCTTCTCTGGCTACACCTAACTTTTTTCTTAGTTGAGGTTGGCTTCATTTATGGTTGGCTTTCTACCTTTCCTTGTCATATAATATTCACCTGCCTTTGGCAACTAGCCCTTTAGTACCAATACTTCCACGCCCCAGGGAAAGGAGAAGCTGCTGTGAGTTTGAATCTGTTTGGAATTCTCAAGCTGGAATTCAATTATCACCAAGGTGTTAATTACCCACATCTCTTCAAAGTTCAGAAATCTTACCACTTATCTGGTACTCTATATACTATAGTCTTTTTAAAATAAAGGCATTTAAGTTTATTAAAAGTATAGGTATGATATATAAAACTTACCTAATTTAGTTTACACTGATTTTAAAATTTTCTTCTTCGTGTAAAATGTATACTTAAGTTAAATGGATTAACCATAAGAATTCTTTAATTCTTTAAACTGTGATTCATTAAGATTTTAGAGATTTCAATTAATACATAATCATTGAGAGCATTAATAATGTATAAAATAGACCAATCTCCATAGAGTAACTTCTTTTTTTAAAAAAAAATTAATGTTGTTTATTTCAGGGGGGAAGGGCTGTTGAAGAGTACTCAGGATTTAATTTATCAAGTAGAGGTATGCTATGTTCCAGTTTACATTACTACATAATATTTTGTGCTAAGAATATGTAACATCTATGTTCTCACCAATGATTTCCTGTTGTCACTTTGAGGGAGAATATAGAATTAGGACATTGTAGTGGTCTTCTGCAAAGTATTTCTGAAAATACTTGATAAAAATTCCTGGGAATAATAAGAATGAAACTTAAAGGGTTTTGAAAATTAATACAAGAGTATCTGAAGTTTCTAGATTTTCATGGATAAAAATCTGCCCATCAGGTACCTATTTACACTATCCAGAATGTCTTTATTTTTTTTTACACTATCCAGAATTTCAGAAAAAGTTTGGTCTACCGCATTTTAAGGGCAACATTTAGTCACAGTGGGGAAGTGTTAATCCTATGCTTCCTTTTTTTCCTTCTTCCTTTTCTTTTTCCTAGGGCCAGAGTTGAACCTGAGCTACCTATCTTCCCATAGCCTCCTAGCCCTAATATTCAGTGATTCTAAATTTAGGAAACTTCAAAGTTGTCAGAGATGCTAGTTTGCTTAGAACCAGTGGACCACTCTATCCTTCACTCCAAAGCACCCTCCCTTGATCTAAAATTGGAATTATCTTTCAAGTTGGGAATCCCCTTCAGTCAGTAAGTCAATAGTCATTGCTTCACAACCAATCCTCACTGGGAAAGACATTCTGAGTTGGTCTGAAGAAGTGAGGACAGCTAATGACAATGATGGAAAAATGAAAGTAAGCCCCCTTTTAGACTTGATTTTTTTAAAAAGGCTATATAAGAATCATTTCCCTTCAACTAGACCAAATTCTCTATTTGTCCTGAAGTTTTAGACTGGGGTACAGGTACTTTCATTCCACAAAGCATCACCTGTCTATCCCTTATGCTGGATGATGAACTATCATATGCCAGTTATTCATATGGCCCCTGCCAGTTGGCTTCTTGCATCTGTGACAAATAATGCCCTGTCCATTTCTAATGCCTACTTTTTTATACTACCCACATGAAAAGATGACTTTGTCACTAGAAAACCTGTTAATAGTAAAGTTTCTAAGCTCTTTGTTCCTAAGAACAAGAATCTTAATTCTTAATTCATTCTCCTAACACCTTTACTTTTATAGTTAGAATTTTATTAGATAAGCTTCATTTAGAGCTCAAATTTTATCATGTACTTGATTTAGTACCAGATAGATATGATTCTTCATGTAAACTGTAAGCTCCCAGATATCCCAGAAGGGACTCTAGGTGAAAGGTAAAGAAGCAAACTAGATTCAACTATAGTTCAATTTCATCCGGTCTTCCTTTAAGGAGAATTATAAAAACAAACAAAAACTCCACTTTTGCTTGATACCCATTGGCAAAGCAACTGCTCTATATGATTGGCTGCCCTACCACCTAACTTTATTGTTTTATGTGCCCTAACAGGGATCGAGTTCTTCCCCATTCTCTAATGCTCAACATTCTGACCAAACATCAGAGAAAAGCAGTTCTTATCCTTAAGAGCAAATGTATCCATATCTGGCCCAAATGAGCAATTTTTCAGTTTTGGCCTTGCTTTTTATCAACTCAATTTCAGAGGGGGGGGGGGTCTTCATTTTATAGATGTAGAGTGGCTTGCCCATGGACACACAGTTTGTTAGAGGCAGAATAATTCTGTGAAGAACACTGAATTTGGAGTCAAAAGACCTAAGAGTCCCAACTCTTTGACTTTTCATACCTGTGCGACCTTGAGCAAGTCATTTCGGCTGAGTCCCAGTTTCCACTTCTTCAAAATGGGGATAGTATTGAACTACTTATGTCAGTGTATGTGTATTAGTAGCAGAGCCCAGAAAAGAGCTTAGTCTCTTTCCTGGTATACCCATCTCTTCATTTTGATCAACCCTTACCTCTTCATATGGGTAAACTGCTTCAACTATCTCCTACACCAATGACCCTCAATCAGGGTTGGGGTGTTTGGGTTTTGCCAAATTCTAATACTATGAATCCAATGTACCTACCTAAAAAGTCCTGTCACTTCAAACCCAACATATCCAAAACCAAATTTATTAATTTTCTTCTACCCCTCAAAAAATGTCCCCTTCCATTCTTCCATACCCTAGATTTGGACATTTCTTGTTCTTAGTCACACAGACTTAAAATGTCCAGGCTGTCTTGATTCATCTCTCTCCTTGTTTCCCATAACAAATTAGTTTTCAGGTCCTATTCATTCTTTCTTGTAATATCTTACTTCCGTACCGTTGTATTCCTACTGCTATAACCCTAGTTTGTCTCATGCCTAGACTATATAGCAAGTTTCTTTCCTCTAGTCTTTTACTTTTAATGTGTTCATTACACTACTGCCAATTTATTCATAAACCCTAACCCTATTTATTCATAAGCCCTAACCCACCCTATCCCACTTTATTTCTGACTACAGTACTTTCCAGTTTGAACTCTGCTTAAATGCCTACTGCTAGTTGTTAGTTCTTCTGCCCCAGTCACTTTGTGTTTATTTTGTGTTTACTTATTTGTATATATATCCCCTAATAGAATGCATAAAGTTCTTGTTAGCAGGGACTGTTTCCTAGCACAGTGTGTGTAGCATAGTGAAGGCACTTAATAAATGCTAACCTGAATTGACTGAAATTGCTCCAGTCAGGCCAATCTCCCCACTATTTCCCAAACATGTTGCTTTTTTTACACTTTTGTTTACAACATTTAGGATACCTTCTCTCCACCAGTCCAAATCCTGCCCATGCTTCAAGGCCCACCTCCTTCATGAAACTACACTGACCATTCAGTCCCACTTATCTTTCCCTCCTCTGATATCCTAAAGCACTTGCCTGTCTATGTTCCTCGTCATTTAGAATCATACATATTTACATAGGCAGACCCCTAATTTACAAATAAATTGTGTTACAAGAGCCCATTTGTAAGTCAGTTTTGGAATTTAAGGTATATTTTTCAATAGAAACTAGAATGTATCTAATCTATAATACTAATACTAACCTAAGTTGTAAGTCAGGGACCTTTAGTTACCTTCCAGAGGTTTATTTTTTCATACATGAGGAAACTTTTAAACACATATTAATTGGTAGATATTCAGGCAGAAGTGAGATATTTGTGGGGAGGGAGAGTGAGAAAAATTGATACTGCCACATAAGCAGGCCAGAACTATTACATTCCCATGCCTGCTGGGGCCCAGGCAGTTCTTTAATTTTGATAGGGAAAAAATTACATTTTAATTTCAATCTAATTGATTTCCCTTATAATCCTATGTATTTTATCTTTTGCACTTAAAAATATTCTGAGAAAGGGTCCTTAAGCTTCTGGCACACAAAGTCAAGCACACCTGCCCTAAACTATTTTGCTTTTCACAGTCTCTTCTCTTCCTCTACTTCTGAACTCACAAGTTCCCTAAAAGCTCCAAATTTTTTTCACTATGGCAAACAGAATTCTGACCCATCACTATGATACAATGCAAAGACTGTTGGATTTGGAGCCAAAAATCCTTGGTTCAAATCTCAGCTCTGATACTTGCTCATAATAAAAAGTTCCAGTAAGGATACAGCACTGAGATGGATGCAACTACCCTCTTCAATCACACTTTATCACAGAAGCCGCCCTCAAAAGATGTGCTGACTCCAGCAATAGGGATTCCAATAAGACTGAGAAGACTTTTCTTAAGTTAGGCCTTTTATGACTCAAGTAATCAGGAAACCTCACCAACCACTTGAACCCCATTTCCTGAACCAATTAAATGTTAAGAATGATTCCCCTCGGGGCAGCTAGGTGGTGCAGTAGAAAGAGCACCGGCCCTGGATTCAGGAGTACCTGAGTTCAAATCCGGCCTCAGACACTTAACACTTACTAGCTGTGTGACTCTGGGCAAGTCACTTAACCCCAACTGCCTCACAAAAAAAAAAAAAAAGAATGATTCCCCTCCTCTTTAAAGGTGAAACAAATGTTGCTCGTACCACAAACATTAAATTTCATACTCCTTCAAATACAACAATGTATGTAGTTTTATAATACATGTTATATGATTGTCTATATATAACCTATATCAGATTGCTTCCCATCTTGGAGAGGTGGGAGGGAAGGAGGAAAAACAATTTGGAACTCAAAATCTTACAAAAATGAATGCTAAAAACTATCTCTACATGTAATTAGAAAAAGAAATACTATTAAGGGGGGAAGAGTATGTTGTAAATGAGGTTATAAACCTAATCTCCATATGGTCCATATGACCTGTGTACTGGTCAGCCTTTTTATAATTTGCTACAGGAATGTAGAAGGGCAATGTATGACATATCCATTATAACATACTCAAAATTGTATGCCCTTCTTACAGATCATTTGTATCTTAATTATTATTATTATTATTAATAGGGCAATATATAGGCTTACCTTACCATTAACATTGAATCTATGAAAATATCAGGCAAAACAGTGTTATTGGAGAGCAGTTAGCTTAATAGGAACCCCATGCCAGCAGTTTAGTGGTTCTGGGATTCAAGCATCGTTGCTGATGTTTCTTGCGTTCATCAATTAAATAATGTTACTTATTGTAGGACTTTGCGACATTATGGTGAGGTTTGGTTATACTACATAATGTATAACAACATATAATAATGTATAATGATACATATTGGTGTTATTTTGAAACTAGATTTTTGAAGTATGCCTGTATTGCTGTGGATTTTGAATATACAATTACTGATAACCCATACTAACAGTCTTATTTTCATAAGTTGTTAGAGGGGCAGCTAGGTGGCACAGTGGATAGAGCACTGGCTGGGGAGTCAGGAGGACCTGAGTTCAAATCCGACCTCAGACACTTGATACTTACTAGCTGTGTGACCTTGGGCAAGTCACTTAACCCCAATTGCCACACACACATACAAACAAAAAAATCCCCACCTAGTCATAAGTTGTTAGAAAAATAATGGATATTCAAATTATAAGCTCACCTTTCTTTGTTGTTTATTACCTCTTTTAATAGGAAAAATATTAGTGCCCACTTACAACTTTTAAGCTTTCTTGAGACTGCATAAAAATTAAAATATTGTAATACATTTACTATAAAACATGCTTAAATATAGATTTGAGAGTTCTAAAATAAATTGTCTTTTCTCTGTTCCACCAGGTTTTTGCTACAGAGGGTTTAAAACTTGCTTCAGTTCTCCAAGGTTTCTCAAAACAGGTAATATACTTCTGAAGATTAAAGTAACTTGCATCTCACCTTTTGAAGGTACAGCTTTAGGTATAAAAATTGAAGCCATTACTTATTGGGATTATTATAATTTCCTAATTTGCATTTCAGCTGAAAGACGATGATAAGCTTTTACTTCTACTGGAAACAAACAAGCTGATTCCTCTGTGCCAGCAGCTCCAACTCACAGCTAAGGCCCCCATTCAGAATAAAATATTTACAAAGGTAAAAGGGATTATTTAGCTAGAAGAATAAAATGTTTTATTCTGCTTATATTAGTATAGACTTCCCAGTCTTGTCCGTTATCACACAGGAGGGTGATTCCTCTCTTCCCCAAGGCTCAGCTACCAGAATAACTTTTCTCTTCTTACAACTGTTGACAAAAAGCTACAGCAGATTGACTCAGATTAATAAGGAATTTCTTTAATTTAACCAAAAATGACTTAGCCACTTTACAGATTTCCCTCCTACTGTCATTTGTCCTAGCAAACCTAGGTCCAAGAGCTTGAAAAGGTTTCAAGAAAGGAGTCAGGGCTCCCTAGTTATCTTAATACCACAGTGAAGAGAGAGCTTTGCTTTCATTGCAGAATTGTCTCATTCTTGTTATAGAGAATGGAGCTATGGCTCGTCTGAATCTAGAATTTGGGAACAAAGTGCCTAGCGTGTTTAAATTATTTTTCTAGGCAAGTGCCCACGGACCCATTGCCTTTACCTGCATTAGAAGCTTCCTGATTTCCCTTATGTAAAAAATGCTAACAAATTTGAAGCTTAAACTGACAGTCTTTCTGTAATACAGGTTGACAAATGTATTCTAAAAACAAGATTTGTCATGGCTACATTGGCCCAGCTTCTCCCACTTTGCTATAAACTGATGCATAAGGTGAGTTAGTTGTTCCATAACAAACCTTTATCTTTGTACACAGAGAAAGAATATACAGTCAGTTCTACTGTAAAGTGACATGTGCATCCCTGAAAATCACCATGATGTGCAAAATCATGAAATAAAAACCACAGGGCATTCAGGAAAAATGGGGTAAGGGAAACAATATATAAAAATCTCATCAGTGACACATTAAAAAAAGACAGGAGCCTAGACAGACATCAGTTTTATACATGTTAAAAGGTCAAATACATAAATACTACAATAGTGGAAGCATCCATGACCTCAGGCTACTGCTCAGCCTGAACCCAGGGTTCACATGGGGGCCTAGACTAGCAAAGCTGACTTCTGTGGGTGAGAGGGTAAAACCTTGTGGGGTCCCAGGGCCATAGAGGAGGCGGTGATCAGGGAACAGAGCGTGACTCTGGTGTTCTTATTGCACCAGAAGATGGTACTTAACCTTGCAAAGGACCTGAAGTTTGCTTGTGGAAGTGGGTGCTGGAAGGGCTACGGCTTGCAAGTAATTCTGAATGTTGCAGTATTTTGAGTTCTCACCATTTCTCAAAGATGAAATTGCAAATTTGAAATCTGGGTTGTGCTCAAAATTTTCCCTAATATATCAATTGCATTGGAACAAATTTGAATTTTCAAAAGAAGTTTTATAGCAGAACTGACTGTATCCAAAAAAAATGCCACATTTAACTTTATAAAATTACTTTTACAGTGCAAATCAGAAAATGATTGTATAAATTCTCTTCAACCCTGGATGGAAAGCAGATGGCAAACAGTTACAACTAAAGATAGCATGGATGAAAAAACTGTAGAAGCTTTTGGGGTCAGATCTCTGGAACATAACATAGCAAACCTGACATTCTTAGAAAGCAAATAATCCTCAGATTTTTCAGTGCTATGAGAAAATTAATTAGGCGCTTTCTACTTGGTTCCTCCCCCCCATCAAGATTTCAGATTATCAAACCTGTTGTGACAATTATTAGCATCTAATAAATGCCATGGTAGTTTTCAAAACTTTAACTGCAGTGTGATTTTGTAATGGTCATGTATATCATTGCTAACATTTAAGAATCAAAACCATTTATTCAGAATGTCTTAATCAATCTTCAATCCAAAGAAACAACTATGAAGATAGTCTCACTTCTGACATACCATGTTACTTATGTTCTGCTTATGTGTTTGCAGTTTTTAGTACCTTAACTTAAATGTTTTTAAAGCAGTTTCATTTCTGGGAAATTCCTCACTGCTTTGCAATACCTTAAATCTCTATAGAAATCATTTATTTTGGAATATGCCTATACGATTATTAAATCACTGTTTACGGGTATTACTTAATGGAATAAATATGTTCCAACCGAACTTGTTGTAAAGTGAAATGTTTTCCTATATCCTAGATCCTCCATTTTATAGCTGGAGATACATATTTATGGAGAAAATCCATTAATAAAATAAATGCATATGGCAACCAATAGGAAAAGATATAGCAGCCAAATCTGTAGTATTCTGGGTATTGTAGTACTGTGAATATTTTTAGAACACTTTAAAAACTATAGGATCTTCACCTACATCCATCTTTTTTCAGACCCCAGATTTTCTCCCATGCCCCTGCATAACAAAGTCCCAAACTCAGCTCTCAGAACTCACCATTCACTTTCTCTTTGGATTTTCTAAACTCTTTAGATTTCAACATTAAACCTTACCTATACTATAATATAGTAGAAAGGGTTCTATGGAGAGTCAAATGATCTCAGTTCTAATGACAACTGTGTAAACTTGGGTAAATCATTTCCCCCATCTGAATCTCAGCTTCTTCATCAGTAAAGTAAGAGGGCTGGCTTAAATAACCTCTTATTTTACAGATGAGGAAAGACCTCTGTGCAGATGACCTTTTACAGATGAAAATGATCTCTAAGGCCCATTCCCAGCCCTAAAATTATGTATTTCACTAAATTGATTACATGATATATTCTCCCCTAAAAATTTACTCACAATAAAAAAAGTAAGGTTGGAAAAAAAAATAAGGCTTAAAAATCCTTAGTGTGCCTAGAAGCCTTGCACATGCTTATAAAGTAGCCATGCAATAAGTGCTCAAAGATTGAATTATCCTATTTTACCAGTGAGAAGCAACCTGGCACAATGTAAAGGGAGCTGACCTCAAAGTCCCAGCTACAACAAATAAAGGCTTTTTAACCTTGGGCAAGTAACTTTTTCTTTTTCTTTTTTTTTTAAGTGAGGCAATTGGGGTTAAGTGACTTGCCCAGGGTCACACAGCTGCTAAGTGTTAAGTTGTCTGAGGCCGAATTTGAACTCAGGTACTCCTAACTCCAGGGCCGGTGCTCTATTCACTGCGCCACCTAGCTGCCCCAAGTCACTAACTTTTAATACTCTAAGCTACAAAGCAGTTGCCAGATCTACATTTGTAAAGGGAGTTTCTTCAACAAAAAGCATCAGTCAAAACCCCAAAAAAGAATGATCAAACATTACACATTGTTTAGCATTTTATATTTTTTTTGTAAATACTTTCACATATACACTAAAACTCATTTGCTAACAATTTTAGTGAGAATTCACATACTTGAATCTTAGTCTCTCAGCTCTGGGCCAAGACGAAGAACACCTTAGAAACAAGGGAGGGATGGAGATACAAAAAACTTTACTTTAGATCAGATGACAAGGGAAACAGCATGGTGGATAGAAGGAGTTGGCTTTAGAGGCAGAAAGACCTGGATTCAAATCCTGCCTCTGACAGACAATTTTGCCCTGGGCAAGTTCCTAATCTCTTAGGACCCTAAGAGCTTTCTTAGGCTCTATAAACTGAAGAGTATATGGCCATCTGCAATGGGAAAGATAAGAGCCCCATCAAAAGCTCCCCACAGATAAAATGATAGGTCTGGCCAAAAAAATAAGTAAATGAAGAAAAGACTGTCTAGTTTCTACCTCCTCTCATTCCCAATCTCTACTTTTCCAGATCAGGCAATCAAGGAGTGTTCTTGGAGGGGCAGCTAGGTGGCTCAGTGGATAAAGCACCATCCCTGGATTCAGGAATACCTGAGTTCAAATCCGGCCTCTGACACTTGACACTTACTAGCTGTGTGACCCTGGGCAAGTCACTTAACCCCCATTGCCCCCCCCCCCAAAGTGTTCTTGGGCAAAATATACTACCTTGTCTACATGTTCTGGTGAGAATAGTGAAGTGGGAGGCCTGGGGGGGGGGGGTCTTTTGTTTCACCAAAGTGAACCCAAAACAAAAACAAAATATTTGGCAAATAGTGTTTACAGCTTTCCAATTGTTTATGTTTTGTTTGAATAAGTGAGAAGAGCTAGGGAGAAATGAAACATACTTGGGCAGAGCCAATCTAAGAGGGAGGAGATGAGCTAAGCAGAATAAATCAAGATGGACTGACAAAGGGGGCAGGTAGGCGGCGCAGTGGATAAAGCATCGACCCTGGATTCGGGAGGACCCAAGTTCAAATCTGACCTCAGACACTTGACACTCACTAGCTGTGTGACCCTGGGCAAGACACTTAACCCTCATCCCCACCCCTGACCCCCCCAAAAAGGACTGCCAAAGATCACCAATACTGAAGTGGCCAGGAACTGAAGCAAAGCCATCTCACAGTAGGGTGAGAACTATTCCTACCACTACTTTCTTGTCCAGTCATATGCTTTATGCCAGTTGGTCCTTTAACACATGTAGATTTGTGTGTTTCTTTTGGTTTCATTTGTCTTCATGATGTTTCTTGTCTGTTATTAATTCGTTTCACCACGATTTCTTCATATTCTTGTTGTGTCAATAATCCCTCAGTAACACTCTTGCTTTCTTCAAATTTGGGTAGGACAACAGCAATATATCCCTCAGTGGATGGCTAGAAAATAAATCCAAAATCTGACATAGCTGAAATGACGAAAACCCAACAAAAAAGTCTGAATAAGGTGTTTTAGGTTTTTTTACCTTTTCCTGCAAAATGGATGGCTTATCTAGAATATTTTCATTCACTTCCATCAACCGTCCTCTCACACAGCTGTAAAAGGGGGGGGGGGGGGAAAGTAAGACCTTTTTAAGAGAAAACTGCTTCCCTTTTCTTTCTCCCTCAAGTTTTTCAAAAGCAACTGACCTTGACACAGTATATTCTTCTCCATCTGAACAGGATATCCTACAAAGAGGTGCAAGTTCTGTTAGAAACTGTGCCCCCTGGATATAAAAGAAAGAACAAGAATTCATTTTATATTTTAATCTCTTAACATGTAAGCAGTCCTTATATTTAAAGCTAAAAATTTAGTAAATCTTAAAGCATTATATAAATGTCTATCTATATTAAAAATGTGTCATATTTATTTGTAATTAGTTACATTCCTATAAAAATTTAATAACAATAAATGAAAATCATTCAACTTAATAAACATTTATTGAGCATATTCTATGTGCAAGGCACTGTACTAGAAATACACAGATGGAATTTTAAAGAGTCCCTGACTACAAGGAGTTGAAAATCTAGTAAGGGAAGGATAATATATTTATACACAATTGTAGAGTGGGTAGACCATTGGATTTTGGCATCAAATACCTGAATCTGAATCTGGGCTTTGCTAATTATGTGAACACTGGAAAGTAACTTAAATCCCTATTAGCCTTAGTTTTGTCATCTGTAAAATGAAGGGAGAATAAATTATCTCAAAGATCCCTTCTGGATGTAAATCTCATGATCCTCTAAACTAATACAAGTTAGGAGTTCAATCAAGTGCACAGAAGGAGTCCAATGGAGTGTTGTGAAAAATCTAAAGAGGAAGAAGCTATAGTGTTTAAAGAAGACTTCATGGAAGAAGTGACAACTCAGAAAACTGGGGCAAAGTAAGATAACTTGCCTAAATTATACAACTAATAAATTTCTGAACCAGAACATAATTTAAGTTTCTCTATATTTTTCCAGCAATTTTTTTCAACACCTGCATTTCAGACACTGATCTGAGATGAGAGAATAAGAGGGAGAGGGTCTTTGACAAGAAAGAGATCTTTGATTTAAACAATCTTTTCTCTTTTTATGGTCAGAAATATCAAGGAATGGTTAATAAGCTCTATTTTTTTCCCCTTCACTCTGGGCTTACTTCTAAACTAGCTGCTTTCCTTCACTGCTCTAGAACAA
This sequence comes from Dromiciops gliroides, assembly GCF_019393635.1. Taxonomy (NCBI): domain Eukaryota; kingdom Metazoa; phylum Chordata; class Mammalia; order Microbiotheria; family Microbiotheriidae; genus Dromiciops; species Dromiciops gliroides. The sequence goes on along the minus strand of NC_057861.1, from coordinate 616,177,245 downwards.
TGGAGCTATCAATCTTCAGGGGAAGTGTCATCTACCTTTAACTTGTATAAAATATAATCCTTATTTTTCCTTAAAAAAAATTCTACAGAGTAGTACCCCAAAACTTACTTAAGATATTTCAGAAGGCAGTGAGTTCCTGAAATTACCACAAACCTCAGAAGTTCTCCTCTGTACTCTAAAAATGATCTTCAAACTCCTTAATCTGCTGAAATGTTTTTAGCAGTTCTACAAACTTTAATTAATTATCTGTAATTTCAACTTGGCCAATGCTGAAATGACAGAAAAAAAATTATTTTAAAGGTTTTTCCTCTTTTCTTATAACCTATTCTCCCACAGAAAGCCAAAAGTGGGAGTTAGTACTGCCTACTGAGACAATTGCTTCAATAATGAAAGTTCATTAATCTTTCCCAGTGTCCTTAACTCTTTAGCGACAGCCCTTAGAAGTTTTCCTGGCTGGCTGCTTTTTTTTTTTTTTTAGTGAGGCAATTGGGGTTAAGTGACTTGCCCAGGGTCACACAGCTAGTAAGAGTTAAGTGTCTGAGGCCGGATTTGAACTCAGGTCCCCCTGACTCCAGGACTGGTGTTCTATCCACTGCACCACCTAGCTGCCCCAACTGGCTGCATTTTAAATCTTTCAAGCTTACAGAATCTAAAACAGCACAAACAGGACACAAACATTGTACAAAGATACTCAGACAAAATACAGACACAAAGCTTGCAGTTTCACACAAACACAACTTAAACGACAAATAAGCAGCATTCCACAAAAACAAAACAGACCATAAATTCACAGAGTGGACAATTAAGATCTCAACTTTACCTTAGATTTAACCTGTTCAAGAGAAAGCACACAGTTGCAGATTTTAACCAAAGAAATGCCTGAGAAGCCTGAGGCACATGGTTTGCAAAATGTTTGCAAATGGTGTTGAATGAGTCATTTACAAAAAGGAACAAAAGGTGTGCTGGCATGCCATTATAAAAGGATATCGATCTTAAATGTTTTACATGACTGCTCATGTACAGCTTATATTGAATTGCTTGAGTTCTTGGGGGGGGGCACGGAGAAAGAGAATTTGGATAAAAATTGATGTCAAAATTTCTATTTTACATGTGTAATTTGGGAAAATAAAATTCTAAATATATATATTTTTTAAAAGAATGAGTAGGGGCAGCTAGATGGCACAGTGGATAAAGCACCAGCCCTGGATTCAGAAGTACCCGAGTTCAAATCCCACCTCAAACACTTAACACTTACTGACTATGTGACCCTGGGCAAGTCACTTAACCCCAATTGCCTCACCAAAAAAAAAAAAAAAAAAAAAGGAATAAGTCAAAAAAGAATAAGTAGCCAAGCTAAAAAAAAAAAGGGATATCCATCTTACCACAGTGATCCCAGATGAATCACCAGAGGGGCCCAGGGGTTTTTCCTCAGAAAGAAAAGGCAGGCTCAATCAATGACAAGAGCTCAGAATGGATTGGAGCAGGAAGAGGCCTCATGGACTACCAGACAAGGAAGAGCTAGACTCCAGAGAAATCTCTGGTGGTGCCTAGTCCACTCCCACTGGTTCTGGAAGGTCCAATCCTACCCCTACCACTAAGATGACAACTGGATTTTTTCCAGAACCAGTCTCTAACCTATGTGTGCCCAGAACTGCACAGAGTAGGCCAGAGACAGGTGTCAGAAATTAGAAAGAAAGTTTATTTTCTAAGTGAGGAAAAAGGTTTACAAGCAAGGTGGAGCTATAGACACATGTGTCAGGGCCCCCCCCTTAGTGGGGGGACCTCAGGGCAGTGTGGGGAGATCTCAATACTTATACTAGTGACTGTTCAATGAGTGGTAGCCCTAACAATGAGGGAGCAACAAGCATGTGACAAGTTTGATTCACTGCAAGACATTCTGACTTCAGTGTTTGTCTTTGACCAGAGAACACCTAGTGAATTGTGTGACTAGCCCAGAGGGTGAGATCATCCAGAGGGTGAACACAAAGGATTGTTGTCCTACCAAGGTCAAGGCACAGCTTACTTGCTGGGCCTTAGCTCTGGAAAGCAGGGAGTCTAAATTTTACTTTGTCACCAGCCTTGGAAAAAAGTAATTTCAAAAGGCCAAGGGGCAGCTAGGTGGTGCAGTGGATAAAGTACCGGCCCTGGATTCAGGAGGATCTGAGTTCAAATCCGACCTCAGACATTTAACACTTACTAGCTGTGTGATTTGGGCAAGTCACTTAACCCCAATTGCCTCACCAAAAAACAAACAAAACAAAACAAAACAAACAAACAAACAAAAAAAAGGCTAAGACCTGGGGAAGGGATATACCAATACACAGAAGTGGGGATGGGTGAGATAAAAAACAAGAAATGGTGACTGATCCAGTTTGGCTCAAGTATGTATGAAAGAATACCTGTGAAATAAGGTTAGAAACAAGGGCACAATCCTAGACTCCTTGACAAGGAGTTTGTATTTGAGGTAAGAGGAAACCACTCAAAATCTTTTGGCAGGGAATAAGATTTAAATTTTATTTCATTTCTCAAAAGTGTCATAAATAAAGAACCAAGGGAAGGGTACCCACTTTTAATCATCTATTTTTTCATCTTTTTGTCCCCAGTACCAAGCACAGTGCATTGTAAAAGATGTTCAATGTTTGCTGAGCTGAAGTGTAATATTACTACTTTCTAGGATAAACTTTCTAAAGTGTACATAAATCAAAGTTGCTGTAAATATTATACATAAGTTTTACATAATGGGTTTTATAACACTGTGCAAATTTCTATTTTGCTTCCTAATTTCAGCTTCTCTCTTACTAAAACAAATCAGAAAGTGAAGATCATAACTGTCATGAAGTTTAGAAGGGCTTTCTCAGCAGATTTTTAACAGACCTGGGGTTATATGACTTTTTGAGAAACTCATCTATGTATGTATACTTGTCATCCTTTTAAAAATATTTTGTTTCCAGAAAAAAGAATTGTGGAATCTGGATGAAGATTGAAACATACTCTTTCTCCTTTTTTTTTTTTGTTTTTGTCTTCTTTTTTGAGGTTTTTACCTTTTCTGATTCTTCTTTCACAACATGAGTAATGCAGAAATGTGTTTAATGTGATTGTACATATATAACCTATATCGGATTGCTTGCTATCTTGGGGAGGGAGAAAAATTTGCGACTAGAAATCTTATAAAAACAAATGCTGAAAACTATCTACATGTAACTAGAAAATAATAAAATACTTTTATGATAAGGAAAAAAATTTTGTCGAATTAAAAACATTTAAAAAATTGTTTTAAAATGTTTAACACTGAAATATCACATGAAACATAACTAACGTGTTAAAATGCTTCAATGCACCTTTGTGTTTTAACACCCTTCATTTCTTTACAGGAATTTTTCAGTAGGGGTATGAAAGAAAGAGTGGTTGTGGTAACCAGGGATGTGGTTACGTTGTGTATGCTTGTGTATATATAAAATATGGTTAGAAATAGAAGATACTGGATTCGCAGGTGGCTGGACTGAATATTAGGGAGATGAAGATGGGTAATTTTCTTCTCGTTGTGCCCCATTAACTTCACAAACACATCAAAATAAAAGTTTAATAAATGCTTTAAAAATGTAGTATGAAAAATTTGGAAATCTACTTCAGTCAGGTTATAAAATACTCCCAACTAAAGTTGCCAAAATCTTGCAAGAATTGGTTTTTCTGGTACAAGAGTTCATTCACATAGATGTTAAGCTTCTTAAAAGCAAAGAAATGATAATCTACCTAACCCAGTAAGACCTGAAGGTATTGGATACCACTTTTTGTCATAACACTCTTCCCATCATGTAACAACACTAATAGCATGCACCCTCTAATCACAACAGATTACATGGAAAAACAAGGACTAGCCAATGACTGGGGATGTGCTCTCCAGTCCCAATACTTCTCCCTCTATCCCTATAATTCACTTGCAAATCAAAAGCCACACCACTAAATTATTCATTACATGGCAACAAGCACTAATAATCTTTTGTCTTTTCACCTTTACAAAAATAATTTTGTCCTAGTTATGGACACAGTACAGAGAACAAATTTTTTCCTTATATTATCAGAAAGGATTTTTTTATATCTGTCATTCAACCAACATACATTCTCAATGCCTACTTGTTTTTATATTACTATTAATGGTAAGGATGTAAATAGATAAAAAGAACTATCCATACCCGCTTAAACTTCCCAGAAACTTTGTTCTGAAGTCTGCTACAGTTGGCACTGATTTGGTAGTTAATACTCGTAATTGTTTTTCCATTTTGAAGAAGTGGATGAGATTCTGCCAAGGTGATCACACAGATCCTATTAAAAAAAAATTCATTATTTATTTTTTTCATCTCACCCATGACCTAGTATTGCTCAAGTACAATTTCTCTTGAGTTTACAATTGTACTAATCAACACCGGTCCAGAAGCAAGGATTTTTATTCCTCTATGGTTGTTGCTGGATGAAGGAAAAGAAGGTAGGATTAATATGCTTCAGAAAACAGCTGTTCCTAGGACAATACAAAAATGTTAGAAAACAGATTAAATCTCAGAATATCTAATAGAACAGGACTGGAAACGACAGGGTTACTAAAAGGTGGAAGGCAGAAAGTAAAATAATAACAGCTGATATGTCACTTTAAACTTCACAAATTCCTTCATATATAGTATCTCATCTGTTCCTCATAAAACTAGGTACAAGTATTTATTTATTACAAATGAGGATGGTAGACGTACATACACACACTCAGATCCGGAACAGAAATATACATATAGTTTTTTACCTGGAATCATTCTTATCTTCATTTTTACAGAGACTGAGGAGACTAGAATGACATTTGTTAATTTTGGTAAAGTTCTCTTTATAGGATACTCCCAAATGAATGAGATGAACCACTGAAGAGACTGACTAAATAAACAAACAAATAAATAAATAAAGGACACAATTAGAGCAAAGGGAGTTTAATGTTTTTGAGGGATTTTCATATGGTTGCCTGAAGAACTATCTTTCTTTTCTAAACCTTCTGAAATCCCACTTCCAGTGTCATCATTCAACTGCAACTGCTCTTTCCTAAGTTTCTAATGGCTCTTAATCAATAAATCTAATGGCTTATTCTCAATTCTGATCCCTGCTGACCTCTCTAGTATTTGATGCTGTTAATCATCATTTCCTTCTAGATAATCTCTCCTAAATTTTCAGGATTATATATGAAATTGCTCTATATGATGTAAAGCTTTTTTTTTTAAGTATATAATATAGCTTTCAAAGCTTTCTTTTCTGCTTGGCCTTCCTTTCCATCCTTTTTTATTTAAAAAAAAAAAAAAGACACCTTAATGGCCCACTTTCTTTTGTTTTTTTCTATCCTATCATCTCTCCTTGCACTTCTATTCCCCATCCCCCAAACAGAGGGGGGAGGGGTGAAGCCTTTATAACAGTAAAAAAAAAAAACCAACAAATTCCCATATTAGCTATGTCCAAAAATGTATGAAAATTGTGTAGCAAGTTTTATCAACTATCTTCTGTAATCATGGCTGGTCATTGTACTGATTGGAGTTATCAAGTCTTTCAAAGTTATTTGTCTTTACAATGTTGTTACTATATTTGTTGTTCTGCTTCTACTTACTGTACTCTGCATCAGTTCATAAAAGTCTTCCCAGGGGCAGCTAGGTGGCACAGTGGATAGAGCACCGGCCCTGGAGTCAGGAGTACCTGAGTTCAAATCCGGCCTCAGACATTTGACACTTACTAGCTGTGACCCTGGGCAAGTCACTTAACCCCAGTTGCCCCCCCCCCCAACAAAAGTCTTCCCAGTATCTCTGAAACCATCCCCTTTAATTTCTTAGAGTAATATTCCATTCTTAGAATGATATTCCATTATATTTATATGCCATAATTTGTTTACCCATTCTACAATAGATGAACATCTCCTTAGTTTCCAGTTCTTTGAATGCATGGTTCATTTTCTTCTTTCTTCCATCTGCGGCAAATGCCTAATAGTAATATTGCTCAGTCAAAAAGGTATGCAGAGTTTAGTGACTCTTTGGGCATAGTTCCAAACTGTTTTCCAGAATGGCTGCACCAATTCATAGCTCTACTAAAAGGGCATTAATGTGCCTATTTCCTCGCACCTCCTTCAACAATTGTAATTTTCCTTTTTTTGTAATCTTTGCCAATCTGATGGGTGTGAGCTAGAACCACAAAGGTGCTTTAAATTTGCAGTTTTCTAATTATTAGGCATTTGAAGTATTTTTTCAAATTTATTGATAACTTGAATTTCTTCCTTTGAAAACTACCTGTTCTTATCCTTTGACCATAAACTTATCTATTGGGGAATGACTCTTTGCCTTATAAACTTCAATCAGTTCTTTATAAAGAGTGTGTATATGTTGATATGATAGCTTTTTCAGAGAAATCTGCTGCAAAGATTATTTTCCCCAGTTATGTTTCCCTTCTAATCTTAACTGAATTAGTTTTTGTGTGGTTTTGTTTTGTCTGTGCATATACTTATTAATTTTATATAATAAAAACTGTCCATTTTATCTTCAGTAATCTTTTCTATCCCTTGTTTGCTCATTCTCCCCCATCCACATATCTGAAAGGTAATTTCTTCCTCCTTTAATTAGTTTATGATGTCACCCTTAATGTCTAAATCACATATGCATTTGAAGAAGTTAATCTATACCTAATTTCTACAAGACTCCTTTCCAGTTTTCCCAGCAACTTTTGTCAAATTATGAGTCTTTATCTAGAATCTTTGGGTGTTTTGAACACTAGGCTACTTCTGTCTGTTATATATCAAATCTGTTTCACTGACTTACCTCTCTATTTTTTAACCAGAACCAAATCATTTTGATGAATGCGGCTTTGTAGCATAGTTTGAAATCTGATACTGCTAAGCTCCCTTCTTTCCCACTTTTAAAAACTTCTCTTTAGGTTCTTGACAAGATAGGTCTGACTGTATCACTTCCCTGCTCAATGAGCTCCCGTGCCTCCTTATTACCCATGGGATCAAATATAACCTCTTGTTTATAATTTAAACCTCTTCAAAACTGAACCCTTATTATCATTCCAGGTTTCTCACACCTTACTTCCCACCATGTACTCCCTGATCTGTCTACACTTGCCTACTTGGAGTTTGCGAACATGATCCTCCCTCTCTTATCTCTGTACATTCCCACTGGCTGTCCCCCCTGCCTAGAATGTTTAGTCCCTTCACCCCTACCTCTTAGTTTCCCTTGTGTACTTCAAGACTGTGTTCAAAGTCCAAATTCAAAAGCCATTTCTGTTCCCCCAGGTGCTAATACCTTCCCTTTCACGTTACTGTAAAGAATTAATTTTTATTTGAGGTTTTTATGACCCCATCTTTTGGCTAAAATTAAAAAAACCCCAGAGATTGCAGTGGCCTGGGGCTCAGGTGCAGTGCCCCCGCAAACCAAACAGCATGGTGCTCCACCCAATGGTTGTAGCCGTTGCCATGGCACTGGTACCTCAAGTCATCACCACTCCTACATGGGCCTGGCCAAATTATAATGACTGGAAGCCTAGTGAGGGCAGTCATGTGACTGTCAGTCAGGGCTGCCAGCCAATTGGCTGGGGGCTGTGTGTGGTGAGCCTGGGATCTGCTGGGAAGAAGGGAGGAGGCTCGTCATTCTAGCTTGAAGCTGGAAGGCTTGTGTGTTCTCAGCAGATTTCTGGGTGGTGGTGTTTATTCAGGTTGTATCATTTCCCTTCCCCCATTTTATTTCCTTTCCCTTAATTCTACTGATCTTGCTTGTGTTTTTTAAGTTCATTCTTGTTAATAAGTTCATCCTGTTTTTCAGGGAGGCTGTTGGTCTCCTTCCTTGCCCCAATATTGTGGTGAGCCACATAGCTAACACTCCCCAATTAAAAATTGGTCCCTACATTACCTTCATCTGCTCTGTATATATCTTGCATGTACCTAGTTATTTATATACTTCCCCATTAGAACATATGCTTCTAGGGGCAGCTAGGTGGCATAGTGGATAAAGCACTGGCCTTGAATTCAGGAGGACCTGAGTTCAAATCCAGCCTCAGACACTTGACACTTACTAGCTGTGGGACCCTGGGCAAGTCACTTAACCCCCACTGCCCTGCCAAAAAAAAAAAAAAGAACATATGCTTCTTGACAGCAGGGGTGGTTTTTTGCCTTTCTTTGTACCCTTAAACCTTAATGCAATGCCTGGCACATAAGAACTTAATATTTATTTTTTTGACTGACTTCTTCATTCTCATGATACTTCTGTTTAAATAACCAGGCCAGTCATCTAGAATCAGAGACCATTCACCCATGGACAATGCTGGGGGAAAAGTGATATATTTTTATTTTCCAGCTTTCCCTTTCCTAGTCTCAAAGGCAGCTACTCTTCTATACATATTAGTTATTATATCTCCTGCACAATTTTAAATATAGCCTATGACATGTTACAATTTCCATCCAGGGTTACAAAGACAAAAAAAAAAAGACAGGAACTTCCTTCAACAGGAGTAACAACATATATAAACCTATAATAGAAAATACATACAAAGTAATTTAGTAGGGGAGACGGTACTACCACTGAGGTCTCAGATAAGAATTTATGTAGGCACTTGAACTGAGCTGAGAAATTCATTCCTGTGAAATGTCCCAGAAAGCAAAATCTAAATGCTAGCTGTATCAGGTATGGCGTCAATGCCTGAGGAGCCCACCAGCAGACCCCTAAGCTACTCTTACAACTACCCTCTCAAAACTGCTTCAGAGTTTTTTTCAAGTTATTACAGCAAAATGAGGGTGCTGTACTATCACCAGGAAAAATAAACCTCTGATCCTATAAAACAAAGTAAGGTTGTGCCAAAAATACAAGTAGCCAAGGAACCCTAGATTATATTACCTTCTAAGGTCCATTCTAGCCTCATAATTTGGATAAGGAGCAAAGACAAATCACTAAAAATAAAGAACTCTGGCAATCTGCAATAAGCAGGATCTACAACCAAAAGGCATTTGGAAATGAAGTGAACACAACCAGGAGAACATTGCACACAGTAAGAGCAATACTGTACAATGATCAACCGTGAATGACTTAGCTATTCTCAGCAATACCATGATTCAAGATAATTCCAAAGGACTTATGAAAAATGCTCCACCTCCAGAGAAAGAACTGATGGACTCTGAATACAGATTGAAGCATACTTTTTATACTTTATTGTGTGTGTGCAATATGTTTTGCAATATTGCTAATATGTAAATTTTTTTATGACTTCACATCTATAATCTAGATCCAATTGCTTACCTTCTGGGGAGGAGGGAAGGAAGCAAGAGAGGAAGAGAACTGGAACTCAAATTTAAAAAAATATATTAAAATTTTACATGTAACTGAGAAAATAAAAATAAAATTTCAAAAAATTTTAAAAGGCAATTGGTACATGCATTATTGTGACCTGAAGAAATGTATATAGGAAACATTACACACTTAGAGCCATTTCACACAAAAGATTACCAAAAATAATCAAACATATTGATGATAAAATGCCCTGTGAAGAATAATTAAGAATTCTACTCAATTTATAAACTGATGGAGAAAGATGGTAAGCATCTGCTCACTACAAAAGAGAAAATATTTGATACTGTAATGACCTTCTCCCTTCTAGATATTCTTTCTTCTTTGAGTTTTCATGACACTGCTCTTTTCTGATTCTCCTTCTGTGAAACCACTCCTCTATCTCACTGACTTATCATCTGGGTCATACCCACTAATTCTCAGTGTAGCCCAAGGATCTATCCTGGGTCCTCTTCTCTTTTGTCTCTGCATACTCTCTCTTAGCAACTTTACCAGTTTCCACAGGTTCAATTACCACTTTTATTGAGATGATTCCCAGATCTGTAGATGTAGCTTCAATTTTTCTCCTGAGTTTCAGTCCCACTTCACCGACTGCCTATTGGACATTTCAAAAGGATAACCCATAGGCATGTCAAATTTAATATGTCTAAAAGAGATTTCTTTTATCTTTCTCTTTAAACTCATTTCTCTGTTAGCTTTCCCGGTAACTACTAAGAGCATCATCTTCCTTTCAGTTACCCAGGTTCAGACTCAGTGTCACCCTCAACTCCTCACTCACTCATACTACCTATCCAATCAATCAGGTGACAAATTCAAGTCTCCTCTATGTTCACTTATATTCTCTCCTGTCTATTCCCATAGCCGCTACCTTTTCAAGCCTTCATCACTTCTCCCTTAAAGTACTAGGACAATGTCCTAACTGGTCTCAGTGCTTCAAGTCTCTTCCTGACTCCAATACATCTCCCCACAACTGTTAAAGTGATTTTCCTATACCTCTGTGCCTTGGCAATAGCTGTCACCCATCCCTCCTCATTTTCTCTTTCAGTCTATTTTCCTTTAAGATTTAGCTCAACCACCTTCTACAAGTCTTTTTTGATTCCTTATAGGCAAGTTCAGTATCTCCCCAAACTACCTTGTATTCTTTTTGTATAAGCTTATATATGTATATATTTCCTAAATTAAGATGTAAGTTCTTTGAGGAAGCTCCTGGTTTGCCTAGTTCTTAACTTAGCACAATTGAAATAGTTTTTACCATTTCCCAAGAAAATTAATTTTGTATACCCAAAGTCAATTGCTTGAAGGCTTTTATGACAATTTAGTAATTTAAGGAGCAATTACTGACTCAAAAGCTTCAAACTGGGATGAGGCATCATTGATGAATGATGCTACATGTAAATAAAATTAACATAAGCATAATATCAGGGTTCATACAACTTTTAACTAAATAATACTCAACATGACAATTGACCTTTCTCGGCTATAAAATGCAAATTCCACAATTGTACAACTTGCCTCAAAGTTCTTGAGAAAAACACAGTAAAAATTAAAAGTATACCAGGTGGGCCAAAAGTCATGGTTTTAATAACTGTTTTAAATTATTTTTAAAATTTTTCACCATTTACGAGATTTGATTTTTCACACATAATGTAAATTCGTTTCCTATATATACTTTATATGATGCTATGGTATTGTAAATTTAAAACAAAAAATAAAAGTTACTAAATATCAAAACCCCTTTGTGACTTTTGGTCCACCCTATACAAATACATGCTATTATGACTGTCAAGTACTAGAACTTTTTCAATAATTAAAATAACATAATTCAGATTTACTTGCCTGTTAGAGTGTTGCAATATACAGTGATCCTCACATGGCTTTCCCTTCACATCTAGGAAGCATAGAAGAAATAAAACAAGTATATCAAAGTTGCTAAATTAATACTTGCTATATTACTACTATCTACTTATCTGCTATATATCTACTTAAGAAACCACCTATTATTTCAAAGACAAGTGATCATTTTGACAGGCAATCTTAGAATACAGTTAATAGGATGACAGGTTTCACTGTATAATCAAATTTTCTATACTGCATATAGTTTCTTATGATGTACCAACCCTCCAAAACACAATAAAAAAAATAAAATCTGGGTATTAAAAACTGAATACTTTTTGGGGGGGGGCAATGGGGGTTAAGTGACTTGCCCAGGGTCACACAGCTAGTGTCAGGTGTCTGAGGCCAAATTTGAACTCAGGTCCTCCTGAATCCAGTGCCAGTGCTCTATCCACTGCGCCACCTAGCTACCCCCAAAAACTGAATACTTTTTTTTTTTGGTGAGGCAACTGGGGTTGTGACTTGCCCAGGGTCACACAGCTAGTAAGTGTTAAGTTACTGAGGCCGAATTTGAACTCAGGTCCTCCTGACTCCAGGGCCCATGCTCTATCCACCGCGCCACCTAGCTGCCCCCTGAATATTTCTAATAAAGTATTTTAAGTGCCCAAGGTGGAAGCACTCTTCCGTTCTCCCCCCACAGGAGCAGATCGTCCCTCCCTACTACAAGGTTCTGGATAGAGGAGAAGCCATGATGACCGTTCTCTTGTCCATGTGGAAGGTTGGCGGCAGTAAGCCTCAAGTTTACACTTTGCATCATTTAGGAGGACACCTTATTACGTTGTTAACCCCATTCTCCCACCAGGATTGGGAGAGAGGGGACTGCAAAGTCTGCAAACTCAGGAGGCTCTTCCCTCATTGAGGATGCAAACCCAAAGTCAGACCCCACCCCCACCCCCCCCACACACCATCACAGCTATTTAATTAGGGAGTTACCTCTTGGTGATTTTTGCCATTTAGGACGACTTTTAAGAAATAAGGAAACCCCTCCAGGCGCCTGTCTTTGACTCGAAACCCCAGGTGGGGAATGCCAGTTCCGGAGCGGCAATAACACCCACCTCCCAGAGAGTGGGGCCCAGTCCTGGACTTTCGAGGTATCCGCTGCGCTTAGCACCGCGCCTGGCACACAGCAAGCGATTAATACATGCTTGCTGACCGGCGTGGTCGGCGCCCCACGGGGACTGGCCTGGGATTCTATCTGAGAGCTGGATCGACCTCTCCCACACCAACTCCACCGTCCACTACCTACCGGCCTTGTACCAGCGGGTGAAGTAGCGATCCACCAGCGACGGGGCTGCAGGAGAAACGTCCCCGGTACCAGTACTGGCCGCCATAGCGAGTTCGGCCTCCTACCAGATCTGAGGAGCAGACACAAGAGCCCGCATCCGCATGGAGAAGTCACCGCGCACTTCCGCCTTCACACGCGGAGCGGCGGCCGGCGCGCGCATAGAGCATAGTGCGCACGCGAGCGCCCCCGCTCCGGCAGCCAAAAGGGAGCAGCTGTGCAGCGCCGGAATAGCTTCTAACGCGGTACTTCAGCTAGCTATTCTGCAATCCTGGGATGAATAGATTGTTGGGATGAAGGGAAGGGAGGTTAAGGAGCTCCTATTAAAAATAAAGGAGGGAGGGGCAGCTAGATGGCGCAATGGATAAAGCACAGGCCCTGGGTTCAGGAGTACCTGAATTCAAATCCGGCCTCAGACACTTAACACTTACTAGCTGTGTGACCCTGGGCAAGTCACTTAACCCCAATTGCCTCACCAAAAAAAAATAAATAAAAAATAAAGGAGGCCAGGGAAGCAGGGTGCAGTGAATAGAGCACCCGTCCTGGATTCAGGAGGACCTGAGTTCAAATCCAACCTCAGATACTTGACACTTACTAGTGGGTGACCCTGGGCAAGTCACTTAACCCTCATTGCCCTGAAAAAAAAGAAAGAAAGAAAAAAAGAAAAAATAAAGGAGGCCCAGAGCACAGGACCAGCTCCTTTAAAGGTGCCCCAGATGAGATTCTCCATCACTTGATATATGGGGGGGGGGGCAGCTAGGTGTCGCAGTGGATAAAGCACCGGCCCTGGATTCAGGAGTACCTGAGTTCAAATTCAACCTCAGATACTTGACACTTACTAGCTGTGTGACCCTGGGCAAGTCACTTAACCCCCATTGCCCCCCCCCCCCACAAAATCAGTATATCCCAAACCATAGGTCAGTCCACGTTCCACTCCTGCTCAAAAAAAAACTTTCAGTGGTTCTCCAATGGCTTCGGATAAAATATTTGCTCCTCACCCTGGCATTTAAGGGCTTAACAATATAACTTCTATCAGACTTAACACAACCACTCTTCACAAATCCTTACCTTCAGCCAAACCATACTACTAGATGTTCCCAGAACTCAATACACCATTTCATCAACCCACACCTGGAATTTATTCCCTCATCTCTGCCTCTCAGGTGCCACCTGTTCCACAGAGCCTCAGTTTTGCCTGGGATCATACAACTAATAAGTATTCAAACCTAGATTCAATTCTCTGTACCCACTAAAAGATATTGGATAATGTTCTAGCAATAGAATCACTAAATCAAAAGAGCTGGTTAGTTTCCACAATATATTTTTCCACCTAACTGGAAACAAGTGGAGTCAATCTAAGTTTCAATGTAACTTTAATACATTATTAAATTAAATTAATCTTTCTACAAAGAGAAAGCAATCATACAGTTCTATAACAGTGAACAGACTTGTGGAAATACCTAGAAAACTGACATATCTAAAATTCCCAAATATGTTTCTTTACAAACATTCAAAATCTTTAGAATTCCACAAGGAAAGCTTGACTTCAAAAATAAAAGCAAAAGAACTCATTCCCATTTCAGATCAGGTAGAGAATTAGTTTCAAAGGGCAGTGAAACAAGGAATAACTGACTCATTCCCACTCCCAAACAAAAAACAATCTAACAACCTCCTTAGATTCTACTGAATTTCACCTTCTTTTAGCATATACCTTTCCTTGATTCTTTCTCATCCCTCTTCCTTTTATTCTCTCTCTCTAGATATAATAACAATAATAGTACCTTATGTAGGATAGTTCAAAGTCCAGGCAACTTATAGGTAGTCACATGTATTTAATAAAAAAAAAAAGAAATTTGGAACAAAGAATTAAGGTGGAGGACGATGTTCCAAAATGACTACATCTGGAATTTATTTTCCCTTCCCTTCTTCCATTTCCCTTTCATTTGTTCAGGAAACCAAAAAAATCTTGGTTTTAGCACCCCTGTGTTTGTTGTCTTCTCCTATTAGAATGAAAGCTCCTTGAGGCTAGGAACTGTCTTGCTTGTATTTGTATCCTCAGTGTTTAGCATAGTGCCTAGTACATAGTACTTAATAAATACTATATCTGTCTTGGGGAATGAAAGGTGGGGTATTGAAATAAATTCCAGAATACTTCATCCATGGATTTGTGGGGTTTCTTGATAGAGCCCTCTGAATGTGGCCCAGGACATTGAGCCCAAAAACTCTACCAGCCCTGCTTTCAGCCCAGCTCCCACAGCTATCATCCAGAGAAGCAACTGCTATGTACATAGTTCAAAATCAGAAACTGATATGGTTTTGGTCCATGGAAATGATATTAAATCTGCTTTGCAATTGCATCCAGCAGAAACCCCAGATAGATGTTGTCTCTTCTAGTAAAACGTGAGTCAACTTCCTGAGGACAGGGAGTATCTGCACTTTTCTATTTACATCCCTGGTGCTTAGCATAGAGTTTTGCACCTAAATGTCTTTTAAATCATTCATGAGTCCAAAAAAGAAATATAAAATGCTCTGAGAGTCCAGAGATGGCAAAGATCCTTTCTAAGTAGGGTACCAGGAATGGAGCACCTGGCGCCAGGTGGTGTGGTGGGCAGAACAGCAGACCTGGAGTTAGGAAGGTCTGGGTTAAAATCCAGTCCTTACTAGCTGTGTGATCCTGGGCAAGTCACTTAAACTCCTATTTGCCTCAGTTCCTCATCTGGGAAATGGAGACACTGGAGAAGGAGATGGCAAACCATTCCAGTACCTTTGCCAAGAAGATCCACGGTTTGTCCATGGAGTCACGCAGATTCGGACCCGACTGAACCAGTGTTGAGGTGAAGGTAGGGTGGGGAGGATGGTGAGTGGGAACGGGGTGATATGACTGGAAGCAGGGGAGCCTTATTAAGGTGTTATGGCAGCAGTCCCCAGGAGAGCTAAGGAGGCACAGACCTAGGACCTTCGGCGATGTGGAATAGAAAAGGTCCGATAAGACTCGCGGAAGACGCCAAGTCAACCTGACCTTGGCCACCTTGCGTGATTGGATGTGGGGGAAGGGGGAAGGGGTCTGCCAGTGTCAAGATCTAGAGGCTTGCAGTAAAGGTGGCGACCAGAGGGGACAGGTGGGAGAAGATGCACGCCTTCGGGCGGGGGGGGGGGGCGGGGAAGGAGGAAGGAGAACATGGGCGGTTCTGTGGGTGGATGGCCTCCCCGCCCTCATCCCCAGGAGCTTCCGTGCCGGGACAGCCCAGGCAGTTCTGTATTGTGGGTCAGGATGTGGGCGGGAGCCGCAGCTCGCTGCTCCGCACGGGTAGCTCACACCTCATTCCATCCTAGGCAAGCCCTTCTTTTAACGCTCCCGCCCTTTCCCTTGAAGTCATCACGTGTCTGGACCACAGTCACAAGGCCGTGTTGTTGTCACGTGTACTTCCCCGTGGCCGCGCCAGATCGGGGCTTGCGCACGGATCGCTCTGCCCTGCAGCCGCACCTCTCATCCGGGCTCCAGCCGCGGCCTCTCCGGGCGAGCCCCTAGGGGGCCCAAGAGACACCTAGGACTGGTGCGCATGCTTGTCAGCCGCAAACCAGGATACAAAAAGGTCCGAGCTCGCGCGCACGGTCCGGAGCGAGGTCAGAGCCGCGAGCCCCGGCGCCTGCGTATCCGGGCACGAGGCCGGGGGAAGCTCCGTGAAGCGGCTGGCTTTCCTGGGTGCTCCGTATCGCCGGGGAGAGCGTGCGCACCGAGGAAAGGGGTGCGCGTGGCTACGGGCCAGGCCACCGACCTTGCCGGAGTCCTTTTAGACAGAGAGCAGCCGCAGGTAAATAAATGCATGCGCACTTCTTTCTGGTGGATAGGAATCTGGCCATTTGGGATCTATTCTGAAAAAGAACGAGTGGGCATGGATGCAGAGGCACCCGCAGAGGGCGCGTGCGCGTTGCCGCCCCACCCCCGCGTATGCGGCGTTGCGCGTGCCCGCTCCTAGAAGGGACTCTGGCTTCTTGGGGGATCACTGGGGGTTGCCCTTGAATTTTCACTACGTATGCTCCGAGGACCAAGCGTTAATTGATACTTTGCCTCCCGCCTTGCTGCCAACCGACTCCCGCTCGCTAGCTACACCCAGGAAGGGGCCGGAAGAGGGGCCGCTCCCTTCATTGATTGCTTGGTTCACCACAAACTGTTTGCTGGCGTTGGGGCGTGGCCGCGGAGGCGTTCCGGGGTGCCCGAGGTGGGTTCCCGGCTTTCCAGGGGCTGGCAGTCTGTCTAGTAGGAGAGAGAAGACATTCAAGCAAGTAACTTATACCAGGCGGAGTGGGCACAGGAGGAGTACAGAGGATAGTATAGAAAATAAGGGAAGGAAAAGATAACTTGTGCCGGTGGCATTGGCGCTGCCCCGGCACCTCCCTGGCATTCTTTAAGTCTCAACTAAAATCTCATCTACGGGAAACCTTCCCCAGCGCCTCTTAATTCCAGTATCTTCCTTCTAATTATTTTCTTTTTATCATGTGTATAGCTTGCTTCTTATATATTTATTCGCATGTTGTTTTCCCCGTTAGATTGTAAGCTTCTTGAGGACAGGGACTGTCTTTTGCCTCTTTCTGTATCCCCAGCGCTTAACACGTAGTAGGCACTTAAATGTTTATTGCTCGGATTAAGGAGGGCTTCGTGGAGAAGGTGACTTTTGAACTGGACCTTAAAGGATGGATAGGATTTTAAATGGGGGAGGGAGGAGGGGGCAAAAGTGGAGAGGTGAATGAATGGAGGGGTGGGGAGGGAGATTAAGAAACCATTAGTAGGGCAGCTAGGAGCACTGGCCCTGGAGTCAGGAGTACCTGAATTCAAATTCGGCCTCAGACACTTAACACTTACTAGCTGTGTGACTCTGGGCAAGTCACTTAACCCCAATTGCTTCACTTAAAAAAACAAAACAACAATAACAACAAAAAAAGAAAATATTAGTATAAACAAAACAAAAAAAAAACCCGAGAGTGTATGCAAGGGGGAATAGTGGGGCAGTGTGTGTGGTATAGTGGAAAGAATATACTGACTGATCCCATATCTGACTCTCACTCCCTTTTTGACCTTGGGCAAGTTACTTAATCTTCCAAAATTTCAGTTTCCTCATCCACTGCCAAAATCGGTCTCAGTCAATAAGCATTTGTTAAGCATTTACCATGTGCCAGGCACTGTGCTAATGTTAGATCTGGAATTCAGGAAGGAAGATGGAGCTGGAGATAAACATTTAGGAAGCTTTAGTAACATTAAGTGTGTTGAGTGAATGACTGAATAGGTATCCCCTCTCTTCTACCGTCTCTGTCAGTGCATCCTAGGGTCAGAAGAATCAATTAATAGTCAAGCAAGGCAGTGGCAGTGTTGAAAATTAAAATGGAAACCCCAGTGTCCCTAGGGTTGGACTAGGTAGTCTCTAAGGACCTTTCCATTTCTAGATTTATGATCTTCTGAGGAGATCCTCATAATAAAAACTCACATCTTTATAGCTCTTTAAAGTTTACAGAGTGCTTTCATTCATTATCTCATTTGAACATCACAGCTCTGTGAGGAAAATACTCACATGTATTATGCTCATTTTAAAGATGAGGAAACTGAAGCCTGTTGTCATCTTCACATAGCTAGTAAGTTTCAGGGACAGGACAAGACCAGGTCCAGTAATGTGCACCATAACATGCACCTTTCGAATTAGAGAGAGAGTTTGGGGCCAGATCTGGGGAAATCTTAAATAGTAGCCTAAAGAATTTGGATTTTAGGCAGTAAGAAACTACTGGAAGTTTTCAGTGAAGGGATAAGTGGTCAGAGTTATGGTTTAGAGAGATTAATTTGGGAGTACTCTGTAGGATGGATGGGAGGGAGGAAAAACTGGAGGTTGGAATCCATTTAGGAGACTATTGACAAATTCTTGGTGAATGGTGTTTAAGGATTTGAATGAAATAGGGTTGCTGGCAGTGAATGGAGAGGAATGGTTACATCCATTCACCATTTAAAAACCGTTGGTTCATAAATTGTAACCCTTGTCTTGCCACCAATTTAGCAGAGGCTGAAAATAATACTTAGGTCATTCACACTAGAAGAAAGAGGAAGAGAAGCACTGTATATAGGTATATTTGCAAGTAGTTTATTATAACCATTACAAGCTGCAGCAGGACCTGTAGACATTTCCTATCACCTGCAGCAATTAGAGTAGAAAAGAAAAATTATGTTGTTTGTTATGCCATTTATCCTAGAACAGGTAAAATCTAACTTAAGACATGCCAAGGAGATAGAATCAATCAACAGGGAAAATTGATAGAATATGAGGTTAAGGAGAATGAATATTTCAAGATAACAAAGTTTTGAACATGGAATACTGATAGTGTTACTATGGATGTCAAGTCAGCAGGAGGTAAGGTTTTAGGGGAAAGATAATGATTTTAATTTTGGTGTGTGGTACCCATGTAGAGATAGATGTCTTATAGGCACTTGGAGATCTAGATGTGGAACTCAGGAAAGAAGCTGGAGCTGGATATATAGATTTAGAAGATGTCTTCAAAGAGATAATAATTGAAAATTTTAGATTAAATGGGATAACCGAGGGAGAAAATCTGGAGAGAAAAGAGTCAGGGACAGAATTTTGTGGCGCTCTCTCCAGAAGAAGGAGGGAAGAAGAAAGCAGATAACAAGGGGATTAGAGAAGAAAGATTAAACAAGATGAAAACCAAAGGAATGTGGTTTCTCTGAAGCCAAGGAGGAGTTATAACATTTCTGTAACTCATTCCATTTTACAAAGCTCTTTAACTACATTAGCTCTGTTTTGTCTTATGAAGAAGCCCTGAGAGGTACATACTGCAGTTATCCTTATTTTGTTTGCATGTAAGGAAACAGAACTTCAGAGGGGTTGAGTGACATGCCGGGGATTTCACAATGAGTCACCTATCAGAGTAGGGTTTGACTATAGTTCTTCCTGATGCTGTTTCAGGCACTTTAGCCATATCTCTATAATGTGCTCTATAGTCTTTAGAACCAGAGTTCTTAATCTCTGGGGTCCATGAACTTTAATATTACTGGTTTTCTTTCTAGTCCTATGTATTTTTTTGGGGGGGTGAGGCAATTGGGGTTAAGTGACTTGCCCAGGGTCACACAGCTAGTAAGTGTGTGTTAAGTGTCTAAGGTGGGATCTGAACTCAGGTACTCCTGACTCCAGGGCCAGTGCTCTATCTACTGTGCCACCTAGCTGCCCCTAGTCCTATGTATTTTTAATAAATTTAAAAATATTATTCCAGAGAGTTCTATAGACTTTGCCAAACTGCCAGATATGTTCACCCCCTTCTCTAGAAGGAGTAATGAAATGTTCTAGAAAGGTGGTGGTGGTTAATTGTCCTTTGTTCTTGACAGATGTCCTGACTTGCAATGAATTGGATTTAAGTGAGGAATGGCTGTGCAAAGTTACCAGCCTCACGCTCTCCTCCAGAACCATCTGGGTCCAGTGGCAAGATATATATCAGGACAACTGGAGATGGCCCCAATGTTTGAGGCAATCAGGGTTAAGTGACTTGCCCAGGGTCACACAGCTATTAAGTGTCAAGTGTTTGAGACCAGATTTGAACTCACATCCTCCTGACTCCAGGGTCAGTGCTTTTCCCACTGTCACCCAGCTGCCCCCAACAGAAAGGTAGAAAAGAACCAAAAAAAAAGGCCTTTGGATTTGGCCTTTAGTAGGTTGTTTATGACCATGGAGCAAGCAGAGATGGGGAGGGGGAAGAGTTAGGTAGCAAGGCATTAATGAACAAATGAGTAATGAGGAAGTCTAGATATGTGTAGACAGAGTTTGAGGGTTTTTGTTTTTAAGAAGTTTGGCAGTGAAGGGGATGGAAAATTGATCACTTTCTGGTTTAGAGTACAATTGTCAGAAACTTTTTAAAGGCTTGGAGAGGCCAACGTTTACATAAGCTAATAATGATAATTGTAGCCAGCATTTATAGAGAGTGCCTATTATGTGCCAGACACTGTGTTAAAGCACTTTGTCTCATTGGACTGGGAGGTAGATGCCATTATTATCTGCATTTTACAGATGAGGATACTGAGGCAAATAGAATTCAAATGACTTATCCAAGGTCACACAGCTAGTAAGTTTCTGAGAAGGAACCAATGAAGACAACTATCAGATGTTCTGGAGGTAGCAGGAAAGGGGGTAGGATCAAGGGTACAATCAGAAAGGTTTTTAGTTTTCTTTCTGGTAATGTTGAGAAGTGCCAAGAACATGGTCAGGTGGGGGGGGAATGGGAATATGATGGGTAGGCTGTGTGAGGGAACTCCTGTCAGATGGCTTTGAATTTTCTCAGTGAAGTAGGAAGCTGTCACCTACAGTCTGTATGGGGAATGGGGATGAGGTTGGAAGCTTGAGGAAAGAGGAAAAGTTTAAGATGAAAATGATGAGATTTTGGATACATGTAAGAACCAAATCACTTGCTTGTTTGCAAAGAACAGAAAGGGCAAAATGTTTTGAGATCTTAAAACTATTGGGATTCTAGTGTTTGATGTTCACTTCTGCCATAAAATTAGAACTTTCTGCTACTCTAATTGCAAGTCTTAAAGTGATCTGCATAACAAACTTACTGTATTTAATTTTTTAAGTTTTAAATTTGATGTTATAAAGGTTGTTTTTAATCAGTTCAGAAAGCTTATATCTCCTGGGCTGTCTTATGAAACTTTTTCATAGTATTGGATTGGAAAAAAAAATGCTTGCTAGGAGGATCTATTTTTTTTAAGCAACTTTTTATGAAATCATTGAACTCCTAAGATATTTTTCAAAGTGGTAATTTTATAATGCTTTTTGTTCAGCATAATTTGTACATGTACTCCTTTGATAATTTAGGAACAAATTATCAAAGATTTTACCTGGAAATTACCTTGGAAGCCATCAGGTCCAACTCCCTCATTTCCAGAGAAATTAAGTGACTTGCCCAAGGCCATACAGATACTTTTACTTTGTTTTGTATGAGAACATACCTTTTATCACTCATTTGATAATATATAGATTATATTGGGTTATTTTTACTTAAATAATAGCAATCCATAGATAAAATGTTTTAGGTGTTTTCAATATTTGAAGTATCCAGAATTTTTTCTTTCAGTGCTAAAGAAAAAAATATGAAATTCATAGATTTGCTTGTTTTAAATGGCAGAGCCTGAAATAGATTTCAGTTCCTTACCTTCTGTTATATGCCTCCATATAATATTTGGGGTGGGAGCAGGGAATGGAGGGAGAGGCCATGTGTGAATATATATCTGTGCAGTAAGTATTGTAGTTGCCTGATTTTCTTTTCTAATATTTTTTCCTGATAACCCATTTACTCATAAATATGAAACACTTATTTTGACTTAAACTTTTCATTTTCCTTTTTTGATTGAATGCTGTTTAAGTTTGACGGTTGATTTCTCCCAACAGTCATACATTCACCATGCGCAACCTAAAGTTACTTCGGACCTTGGAATTCAAGGATATTCAGACTCTTGGGAAACCCCAGTGTTTTTCCCTCCGGACTGATCAGGGAACACTGCTCATTGGCTCAGGATACGGGCTTATAGAAGTGGATCCTGTTGCAAAAGAAGTAAGTCATTGTGGGAGAATTTTATGTCATCTTGTCATAGCCTTTTTCTGGTTATTCTAAACTTTCTCCAGATAGGTTTTAGAGGCATCTTTTTTTTTTTTTTTTTGGCGGGGCAGTGGGGGTTAAGTGACTTGCCCAGGGTCACACAGCTAGTATGTGTCAAGTGTCTGAGGTGGGATTTGAACTCAGGTACTCCTGAATCCAGGGCCAGTGCTTTATCCACTGCGCCACCTAGCTGCCCCCCCTAGAGGCATCATTTTAATTGCATTCTCCCTTTAATGAGAAATCCCTACTGACCATAAAAGGTATAGTTATTTCAGGTCATGATCTCTTTGCATTCTCGGTAGACTAGTTCACAGAAGTTTGGCATAAGATTCAGGAGATAAATGTTTTATATGTATATGTAATCGGTATTCTGTTTCCACTGAATTAATCCTCATTTATGGTACATATTCTTAACATGTTTTGAGTAGTTACATTCTTCTTTTGTTCTTACATCTCATGGGACTTTAATGGTGGGGAGGTGGAGACCAACTTTTTCGTGTACTGGTGTTACAGGTTCATATTAGAAATGACTACTTGCTTGAATTGTTGAGTGAAATGGCATACACCTTGTTAAGTTAATATAAATTTGGGTTTTGCTTTGTGAGGGCTTGTGGGTTCCAAAATTGTTCAGAAACTGCTAGAATTGAGAAGTGGTAGAGCATAGTCATCAGCAGTGGCCAATGTGATGATTTGCTTTTCTTGACTATATTTATTTGTTCCAATGGAGGTAAATTCATTGAGAATCGACAAGGATATCTGAAAAAGAAAATACAAGTGAACTGAAAGGAACTACTGGAATGCATTTTTTTTCTTTTTTCAGATTCCTATACCACTCTTGTAAACAACTTGTTGAAGCCCTGGTATTCACTTTAGTTTTAGTCCCACTGCTTATAGTTTTTGAACAATTAAAATCAAAATCTTAGTATTTCTGAGTTGGAATGGACCTCAGAATACAACCTTGCCTGAATAGTCTCGTAAAGAAGTTCTTTTTGCTTTTGGACAGAACCAGCTTATTAAGATTTTTCCCCCCTTATGTCTAATTAAAATCCTTTCTAGAGCTTCCACTGTTATACCTAAATCTGTCATCTGGAATGAAATGGAACAAGTCAATCCTTCACATACTTGAAGACAATTACCAACTCTCTCTTAAGTCTTCCCGTTTTTGGTTAAACCATCTCAATTCCTTTAACTAGTCCCTCCTGATCTCCTGATCTCCTTCCCCTGGACATTTTATGGCTTATCCATTCCTGAAACTGAAATATTTTTCACTTATCCAGATATATTCTAGATGTGTTCAGGGCAGCAGTACAGCAGGGTGTTCACCTTTGTTCCAGATACTACGCAGCCTAAAATAATATTTGATTTTTTTTTCTTTGTCATATCATCCAAAGTCTGCTAACATTCCCAGATACTTTTCACATCAACTCCTCCCTAGTGATATTACCTCCATTCTGTACTATGCAGGTAATTTTTTAAAGTCCAAGTGGTAGCACTTTAGATTTATCCCTGTCCTTTTAAAAAATTTCAATTGAACTTATTCTAGCCTTCTAAAATCTTTTGAGACTCTAATTCTGCCAGCCACTGTTTTAACACATATGTATATCTATGCTTCCCTATAAGCCACTGATGAAAATTTGAAAGAGTAAAGAGCCAACAGAAACTTAGGGCATTCTTCTACAGACCTTTCCTCAGGTTTACACAAATCCATTAGTCTCTACCCTTTAGGGCCAGTTTGGGGTTCAGTTAATTCTAAGTATGCTCAAGTATTGTCATTTACAGCACATCTTTTTTTTTTTTCCCTTCAAGGATAGTGTTAGATATCTTGTGTACATTCTTACTGATATTCATATTTGCTATACCTATAACATCCCTTGGATCTCTTAGTTTACTAACCCTCCTCAAAAAGGGAATGAGATTGATGTTGAGGGACACAACAATCACCTCCATTCACAAAACATTGGTTTAATGATACATTTTAGAATTTTGCCTGGAATTTAAGGGAGGGTGACTATACTGCAACGTAAAGCATTCATTTTTCCTCTTCAGAAAAATGTGACCTTTGTCCATATTCAGTTCTGTAGCACCTCTCCTGTTTTATCATAATTGCTGGTTTTTTTAATCACCCTGGGATGTAATTTGCCTGGGCCTATTGACTTGAACTCACTGAAAACACCTGAGTGCTCAGAATGCAATTTCTGCCTAGAACAAACAGGATTGGTTTGAAAAAGTGGAAATCCTTTTAAACATTGCCTCTTGTTTCATGTTGCCCACTATCCTACTTTCTGCCTTTTGGGAGGGGAACATTTAGTCTTCGTACTCTTTCAGCTTTTACCCAATTGTCAGACAGAGCTTATTACCATTAGCTTGCCATCCTTCTGAATAGATCTCACTGACTCTTTACTTGTTATGCTCTTTGTAAATCCATTAAACAATTATGATTTGAGTGTTCTGTGCTGTTTTAAGAGTCTTGATTGTCTCATTTGTGTCTTCTTTTCTTTGTGTGAAAGGTAACCTGTGAGATTCCCTTGATGTCACAGGGCTTTCTGCCAGAAGATGGCAGTGGCTGCATTGTGGGTGTCCAGGACCTGCTGGATCAGGAGTCTGTGTGTGTGGCCACAGCTGCGGGAGATGTCCTACTCTGTAATCTCAGCAGCAGCCAGGTAAAAGGAAGTTGAATAAATGTCTGCAGTAACCAGAAAAGTGGCCTGCTGTGTCCTGTATTTACAGTAGAACTTGATTTGAACCAGTTACAGTGTTCTTGGGAGTGTTTTTTAGAAGTGAATGTCACTGCATTCCATGCTGTCACCATATACTTAAGAGAGTTTGTATACTGACTCTGGCAGCGTTTAAAAAGTATTCCTTGGCTAGAACCATACAGAGAATTTATTTTGTCTTCTATTGACAATTCATAGAACCTTTCAAATGAGAATATTACAGTATTGACAAAAGCTCTGCCTTGTGCTTTTATGTAGGTTGACCATTTCCAGAAAATGTGATCCTAAGTTGTAGTTGTTTTTTAGGTCTGAATTTATTAATTTATTTAAAATAACTAATGTGCCTTTTTTTTTGGTCATGAATGCATAAGTGCTACAAAGTATTAAGCCTAATGGTATATTCTCCATATCCAGAAAAACAGCTGTGGAGTCTGAATGCAAATTGAACCATACTGTTTCTACTTTTGTTTTTGTTTTTTGAGGTTTTTCCCTTTTGTCCTGATTCTTATTTCACAGCATGACTAATGCAGAAATAAGTTTAATGTGGTTGTACATATATAACCTATATCAGATTGTGTTCTGTCTTGGGGAGGGAAGGGAGGGAGGGAGAAAAAATTGGAACTAAAAATCTTCTGAAAACAAATGTTGAAAACTATCTTTACATGTAACTGGAAAATAATAAAATACTTTTATGATTAAAAAAAAGACTAATGGGGTAAAGTAGCTTTTAAACTCATTTCATCTTCCTCTATTCTTAGATTGTTGCTGCAATAAACTTTACACTTTTTTAGGTATATAGAACCCCCTCCCCCCCTTCTTTTGTAACAGCATTTCCAGATTAGTGACTTGGGTTCCCTAATCCTTTTTGTTGTCTTGTCTTTCTGTTTCTCACATCAGCTGTATAAATTGTCTATTATAATTCCAGATCATTTTATGGATCAAAAGTGTATTGGATTTCAAATTTTAATTCATTCCAATAAGCATTTATTAGGCGCCTGTCAAACATTTGTGCTAAGAATGCAAAGACAAATTTAAGAGTCTTTGTCTTCAGGGAGGTTATATTATTGCAGGAAATGAGGAACCAACGTGCTTAAATAAATAGAAAATAATATTGGTGTTGGGAAAGAGTCCAAAGAATTGAGACTGGGAGAGAATTAGGAAAAGCCTCTCATAGAAGGTGTCACCTGAGCCTAGACTTGCAGGAATCTAGGGATTTCAAGAGACTGTAATAAGAGATGGAATGTGCCAGAAATGAGAGACGACATCCACAAAAGCATCAAGACAGCAGGAGTGATATTGTGTAAAAGGTATAGTAAATAGGCCTATTGAGCTAGAATGGAGAGCTTTTGGAATCAGCTCAGAAAGATAGATTTGAGCCAACTTGAGCAGCTTGTATTATTTATTCCTTTATTTAAAAGGAAAAAAAAGCTTGGGGCTTAAGGGGTTTTTTTTTGGGGGGGGGCCTTATTTTGATTCAGGGCTAGGAAATTTAAATAAGCACTCAATTGCTCCCAGTTTATGGTCCTTTGAACTTCAGCATTTCACTTTTATTTTCCCGTGTGTTTCAGCTGGAGTGTGTTGGGAATGTTGCCAGTGGTTTGTCTGTCATGAGTTGGAGTCCAGACCAGGAACTCGTTCTTCTTGTTACAGGTTGAGTTGTCACAGCTTACCTACACTGATCCTCTCATAAAGTATTCTAACTCAATCTATTGGATCTTCCAGTTGTTTCTTTTTTTTTTAAATGGCAAAAGAAAGACTTTGGGGGGGAAAAGAACATAGCATCATAGTCTAGGGGGCATCTTGTTTGTGTCCTTACAGCACATAGAATAGTGTGCTCCTAAAACCTTATTTTCTTAGTTTGTGGAAAGGGAAAGCAAGGTCATAAAATCTTTGCATAGGTAAGAATGCAATGTATTTTTCTAGTAAAATCACTATTAGTAAATCTCAAGATGCTGTTTGTTCTTAACAGCTTGAGGCTTAATCCTATATATGTAGTCTGGTATTTCAGATCTAGGAATCTTGAGGTACCAGAGTGAAAGATACCCTTATCAAGAGATTTTTTTTAAAAAGATCCTATTTTTCCCTTTCATATCTGTCTGTGTTCCCTATGTAATTGTGTCTGTAAACAGATTACTTTTAATAGTGCATTGCTGGCTTCCTAAGTATTCTTTGATGAATAGTAGTAGTTGATATTCATGGAACAGAATTGTGATTCCTGATTGAATTACAGGACTAAGGGAATGTGTGTGTGCCCAAATATATGCATGACCATTAGCGCGACAGGCTGAGAAATGAAAGGAAATATTAGAATGTTTTGAGTTATGAGGAAGGAAAGCTTAGTACAGTGGCTAGAGAGCCAGCCTAAAACCGAAAACAGCTGCCTGCAGGTTTCACCTCTGATCCTTCCTGGCTTCATCTCTAAGTGCTCTAGTCACCTTTAAAAATACGAATTTCCCTCTCTTAGTAGAGGGAATGTTCACTTAGGAGTGTTGTTTCATTATGAAATTGCGCACCTAGTTTCCTAAACTTCTGAGTAGTAAACATTTTCTTTGGGGAATAAATGTTGTCTTTAGGGAATAGCAAAAACTTCATAAGCAAAAACTTTTTTTTTCTTTTCTTCACAGGCCAGCAGACCTTAATTTTGATGACCAAAGAATTTGAACCAATCATGGAGAAGCAAATCCATCAAGATGATTTTGGAGAAAGTGAGTACAAGTCTAACTTTGAAATGCCATTTCGTCTAATGCTTCTAATTTTTAAAGTTGGGCACTAATGACTTTGCCTTATTATAAGCAAATAATTGTGCATGGTACATGAATATCAAATTAATGACTGAGCATGTGTGAGCAGACATTAATGAATGACTGGGAGACGGGGTCCCTCTTTGAAAACTTAATCTCCTCATTTTCCCACATCAAGGAGAAGTCTCAGAGTTGGTTTCTTGGGCAGAAGCCCAAGAGAGGGAGAGAATTTGGAACTGAAAATAAAATTGAATTAAAGTTTTTAAAAAACATCAAGGAAATTGAATGACAGCTGGTAAGTCAAAAGCTTGAAAACAGTAAATTTCATTTTTATCTTTTCCAGTAATTTGCTCTTTGTTCATGGATACATTATTTTAAAAAATGCCTACTTGTGGGGTGAGATAAGATTACTGACCTGCCTTACCAGAAAGATTGTTAGATGAATCTCTAAAATAGTTTTAAAGAACAGGGAAATAGAAAGTGCTTTTAAAAATTCTTCATAGTAATAAGTATGCATATTAAGAAACAAGGTATTTCAGGGCAGCTAGGTGGAGCAATGGGTAAAGCACCGGCCCTGGATTCAGGAAGACCCGAGTTCAAATGTGGCCTCGGACACTTGACACTTACTAGCTGTGTGACCCTGGGCAAATCACTTAACCCTCATTGCCGTACCAAAAAAAAAAGAAGGTATTTCACTGTGGGTCAGTTAAATGAGAACGCTAAAAGTTTAAGTAATTATTGATTAATGGGAAATAATGGAAATTTTTGTTATTTATCTGGCTTAATTTTTTTATCTTTAATGTTTTCAAATTTAATCTCTAGGCAAATTTATCACTGTTGGATGGGGTAAAAAGGAGACTCAGTTCCATGGATCAGAAGGCAAACAAGCTGCACATCGCAAGCAAATGGTAATTAATGGCTTTCTGTATGACAGTATCTGTCAGTTAAATGGAGGGGTAGTCATGAACATGCAAAGATGATTTATTTTCTGTTATTTCTTTAATATTAGTTTACTGGTTTTTACTCTATGGTAGTGAATTGTTATTTTTTTAAATAGCTGATACACCAGCTATCTGCTTAAATGTGAAGCACACATAATTTACTAATATCTCACTGAGTAAAAGTAGACCAATTTTACCATCATTGCAAAATTTACTATACTCAAATGAATAATCTGGGGGAAACCACATAATTCTTTGGTCACATGATTTCTTGGATTTTTTTCATCAGCTATATCTGGCCTCCTTATGCCATGCCTAGTTTGAAGTGGCAGTGTCACCCTTCAGAAAATAGACACAACTTATCTAACTATTCATAAAATATTTTCGTTTTTCATCAAACATTGTGCTAGAAATAGGGGTGCCTTCAGATTTTTTTCTCTGAAAACTGCTTTATCTGCAAGTTGGTTTAAGTTCTCTAATTGAGTTAAGTGTATTGTATGGCATCTCTATATTTAGGTGACTCAGAATTTGCAAAGAAAATTTTAACGAGCTATGCATTCTAAGACATGGGGATTCACAATATCATCAACATTTTCTCATGTTTCCCTTGTTCAAATCTTATATAGGTGTTTTTTCTATTTTAAGGTTAATGCAGCCTTTTTATACTTCTCTTATTAATCTTTGCCTTAACACAAATTGAATCTTATAGTATGGTTCCTGTGATATAACCAACTCTTTTTTTACTGTTTGCTTTTTTATACAGTGTTTATAGACTAAAGTATTCCACTGTATTTTGACTTAGTATATCCCATTCCCATTCCCCCTGTTGTTAAACTGTATTTGTTGGTATGTTTTCTGGAGGGAAGGTGACATCTTCAGGGTTTCTTAGAGCATATAGCACAAGTACCTTTTTAATGCCACCCCCCAGATATACTTACAGAATAGAAATGCACCATGGCATCAAGGGTTACTTTATTGAGGTGCAGACGGTTGTGCGCACAGCAAGAAAACATTTTATTTCATGTCTAATTCATTTCATGCTCTTTCTTCCAGTGTTAGAGTTGCTTGTTGCCTTCATTATTCCTTATAATCTCTACTCTCATTTCTCCTGATGGCAACTCTCTTCTTTTTTCTTGTCTCTTTTGTTTCTTCTATGCTGCTTGTCTTTCCTATTAAAAAAAAGAATGACTGTTGATAGATAACTACCAGTCACCACACAGCACTCCTTATACTACTGAACCATTGAACTGACCTGCTGTGGGAGGCAGTTTGTCACTGGATAGAATATTGGATGTGGAGTTGGGGAGATTTGAGTTTGTACCCCACCTCAGGTACCTACTGTATGACTCTGGACAAGGCACTTAAACTCACAGGATTATTGTGAGAACAAATAAGATGATATTTATAAAATGCTTTGCATAAAATGCTTCAAAATGCTGCATAAGTGTTATTAAATATTATGAGTCATTGAATATAATCTTCAATTCTAAGTCTGTTCAGTGTTGTTTCATTATTGTTAGGTGTTTTAGGGTCTGCTGCTTCATTGCCAAAGGAGTAGTTGGGGTTCTATTTATTTACTTGTACCAGGGACCCACCACATCTGAGTATATACTAGTTATGGAAGCATTCGAGAAAGATTTTTAATAACCAGAGCCCCTTTTATGATAGGGGACATGCATTGTTTCATGTATTTAAATGACATTTTTTGTCTCACCTCTTCTCTTCTTCACTCAGAATGAGCAGCCTGCTTTGCCCTGGGATGACCATAGACCGCAGGTTACCTGGAGAGGGGATGGACAATTTTTTGCTGTGAGTGCTGTTTGCCCAGAGACAGGTATGGAGATGAACTGCATCCACATGTATTCTTTTTTTTTCTTTTCCTCAAATTGTCTCATTTCATTTGGGGATAATTGTTTCTAATTGTAAGTTTCAGGGATGCCTTTATAAATGCCAAAGAATTATAGAATCCAGTTGATGAAAGGGGAATCAAGAGTTCATTTGGTCCAGAGTCTTAATGAAGGACTGAACCCTCCTACAGTACCTCTGATTTTGGTTGTCTGAATTATCTTTGACTATTTCCAGTATTAGGCACTTACTACTTTTCAAGGCCTTCTGTTCTATTTGCAGTCACCTCTAATTATTAGAGAATGCTTCCTAAAGAATGAAGCCAAAATCTTTCTTCTATATTCCACCCATTAGACCTAATTCTTTCCTCTGGAGATAATTGTGTCTGATTTCTATGCCATATAATCTCCCTTAATATATTTGAAGGGCTATCACCTCTCCCCTGCCTCTTCTCTATTCCAGGCTAAATAGCAACTGATTCATTCAACAATTATTTATCAAGCAGCTATTATATATAAAACAGTACTTGGCACTGTAAGGGATGCACAGGTGAATAAGATAACACTCCTGCTCTGTAACTTACATAACATGGTTTTAAGGCTGCCTTCCCTATTCATTATTTTGTCAGAGACCCTCATTAAGTATGGTGACTCAGAAAAGTAGGTACTTTTCTCCCTGTCTTATTTCCCTTAAGTTACTAATAAGTAGATTTTAGTTTTTCAATAACTTAATATTAGGAGCTTGTTTCTTCTCTCTTTCTAATAAGGGTTTCCTTAAAGACATAATGTTTGTGTGATCATCTTTTTTGAGAGATAAGATTTTTGCTGTCTTTTTAAAGCTTAGTTTGTCTTTTGAATACAAAATTTGAACTGGTCCCATTGCGAAACAAGTGATCCAACATGGGATAGATTCTAAATTCTAAAAGGCTTAAGAATCTAGCAGAGAACTGAATCTTTTTGTGTGTAAGCTTATATATGGCAGTTAATCTTTCATTTATGAAAGAATTCCTCAAGAAGTTGCCAAAGTGACAATAATTTATTGCTTCCCTTCATTTCCTTGGTGTTGTCCTCCCTCCCCCCCCCCAGCCACACACACCTTTATTCCATTCTTCTGTAAATATTGATTTACTCTTTTTCAAACAATCTACTCTCTAGGGGCTCGGAAAATCAGAGTATGGAACAGAGAGCTTGTTTTACAGTCAACCAGTGAGCCTGTTGCAGGACTAGGACAAGCATTGGCATGGAAGTAAGTGGAGAAAATATTGCTTTGTTTGCTAGCTCACAGTTACTTCAAAACCTTGACATTTCTTTTTCTGGGCTCTATTAAAACTCTAGTGAGGGTAGCCATGTAGAATGGCAATGCTGGTAGATTTTTATGTATTCTTTGTCATCCGTCTTCGATGAGGTCTGACCTCACTGCTATTTGTAGATCTTATTTGGGTAAAGGTCAGACTTGCTTCTCTATCAGAAATGAGCCTTGAAAAAGATATTTATGTTTGCTATTTCATCTCTTTTTATACCATAATCTCTTTTGTGTAAGTTCTCTAAACAATCTAGTTCCTGGTCATGAAATAGCTCCTTAGAAGTACCATCACTCATGATGGGAAATGCTCTCCAAATCCAGAAAAAAAAAAGAACTGTGGAATCTATATGCAGATTGAACCATATTATTTTTCTTTTTCTTGTTGTTATTGTTTTTCTTTTTTGATGTTTTTCCTTTTTGTTCTGATTCTTCTTTCACAGCATGACTAATGCAGAATTATGTTTAATTTGATTGTACATATATAACCTATATCAGATTACTTGCTGTCTTAGGGAGGGGGAAGGGAGGAAAAGGAGGGAGAAAAATTTGAAACTAGAAATCTTATAAAAACAAATGTTGAAAATGACCTCTACATGTAACTGGAAAATAATAAAATGCAAGTGTTAACCTATTATTGCTATAACATATGGTAACATTTGAACTTAGAGATATCCAAAATTTGTTTCTATTGCCTTGCTTCTTCTTAGATGACAATACAAGGAGCAACTTTACCTCAAACAGGTGGCCCTTGGGCTACAGTATGCACTCTATTCCAGAACCAGATTGAAATGTAATTGGGAACTATTTAACAAAATATGTAATAATACAGTAGAACAAAGATAATGTTTATATGTGTTTTTCTAATGTGGCCTACACGTATCCTTATATTTGGTTAATGGCCTTCATTTCTATTTGGGTTTGGCACCACCACTTAGCCTCATTCTGTGAAGCAAACTTAAGTAGAGAATTGAACCAACACCTGTAAAAAAAATTTTTTTGTTTTTTGTGGGACAATGGGGGTTAAGTGACTTGCCCAAGGTCACACAGCTAGTAAGTGTCAAGTGTCTGAGGCTGGATTTCAACTCAGGTACTCCTGAATCCAGGGCTGGTGCTTTATCCACTGTGCCACCTAGCTGCCCCCAAAAATTTATTTTTAAACTACATTGTTTTGGTCATACTCCTATCACAAAATAAAGAATTGTACAATTCTGTTTTGTTTTATGCCATATAAACCTTTCACAAGGAATGAGTGAGAATATTTCATTATGCAGAAGACTGGATTAAAAATCGGTGATTGGGAGGCAGCTAGGTGGCGCAGTGGATAGAGCACCAGCCCTGGAGTCAGGAGGACCTGAGTTCAAATCCGGACTCAGACACTTAACACTTACTAGCTGTGTGACCTGGGCAAGTCACTTAACCCCAATTGCCTCACTTAAAAAAAAAAATCCATGATTTTATTTTGATTACATAAAATTGAAAAACTTAGACATGAACAAAATTAATGCAACTATAATAAGAAGGGAAGTGACCAACTGAAAAGAAAATCCTTATATCAGGTTTCTCTGCTACAGGTCATATATCCAAAATTTGTAGGAGCCAACATGAATATATAAGACCCAAATACAGAAATGGTCAAAATATATCAATATACAGTTTTTTGTAGACTCTTTAACAGCCATAGGAAAAGATGTTCCACATTACTGATAATAAGAGAAATGCAAAAGAAGACAACCCTGAGATTTTATTTCACAATCAATGATGGGAGATAATTACTGGGGATGGGGATGACAAGCACATTGATACATTGTTGTATAAAATGTTCTGAACACAGAACAAGTAGCTTTGAATTGGTCCAACCATTCTGGAAAGGAGTTTTAAATTATTCAAATAAACTAAAACATCCATACAGACTTCTGTTACACATTGAATTTATTATATTAAAAGGAAAAGCAAGCAGTTCATAATAAGACTCACAATTTTGTATACAATCTTCTTTTTCTGTTATACTTAGTAACTTATGTGGAAATTCCAATAGGAAGGAGCAGTTGAAATAAGGAAAATTCTGAGCTGATTATTTTAAGGACTTGTAAGAAGGACTCAGGAATGTAACTTCCACTTATTTGGAAATCTAGTGAGAGTGTGATTGAAAAGAGTGGTAAATCTTTAATGTTTGCAAAAGAGACAGACTATTTTGGTTCTGTGACTAAAGAAATGAAGTCATTTAACATGGATATTTTATGGAAATTTTAAACTTTTTAAACATATCACTTCTTCTTACCCCACTGATCTCTGAAATAGTCCCCTCTCTTGGAACAGAGTACAATAAATAAAAAAACCTAATTGACCATTTCTGAGAAAGGATGCCTCATTCCATACCTATAGCTCAGTGTCCCTCTTCCAAGAAGAGGAAGGCATACTCTCCACTCGGTCCTCTAAAGGTTTGCTGTATTGAAAAGAGTTGTGATGCCATTTAATTTGTTTTCCCTTTTTGTTCTTATAGTCATTGTGTAAATTATTATTCTTGTTCTGCTTATTTCCCAACTGTCTCTGCATTCTTTACATTTAGTATTTCTTACAGTGAAATATCATTTCATGATATTCATATACTACAATTTGTTCAGCAGTTCCCCAATAAGTGGGTACCTTTTTTACTTCCACTTTCTTTGCTATTGAAAAAATCTCTTGGCCTTATTGTAATACTCTTTTGGTTTGCTTTAAGGCCTTCTGGTAGTTTGATTGCATCTACACAGAATAAACCTAACCAGCATGATGTTGTATTTTTTGAAAAAAATGGACTTCTTCATGGAGATTTTATACTTCCTTTCCAGAAAGGTCAGGTAAAGGTAAGTAAGTAGGTGCATGATGAATCAATATTGAGCTTACCATGTTGAGTGAACTTTCTATAGCCATAGGAAAGCTTTATGCTTGTCTTCAGCATAAAAGGAGAAGTCTTATTAACTTATATTAATTATTAATAAAACATGAATTTTTAATAAGGAAAATCAGTTATAGCTGGCATTTCATTCAGCAGCCATTTATTAAGCACCTTCTTTATGTAACACTACATGATTCCTTTTTTTTAAAGAGATAGTTTTTACTAAGTAGATTTAAAAAACAAGCTATGTCCCCTTTTCCTTGATTGTGTTGAGAGGGACAAGTTTAACTTTTGTCTGTTTTAATGGGACTGATATCATGGCTTGGTAGATAGAGTTGCTTCTGGAATTCATTTGTCTAGTAAATATTTGTTGAATTTTCAGGATCCTTTCCCTTGAATATTATGAACTCTTATCATAGAACCATGCTTATAGCTGATAAAGCAGCTATAGACTGCATAACAAGTATAGCTGCTCTTTTGGCAGTTACTTACATTTCTTCATCTCAGGATTTAGTTGCTTTTGTGCTGTTTGCTATACCTGGAACAAGTCAAGTCAGTAAGAATTTAGTTAAGGCCTACTATGTGCCAGGTACTGAGCTAAGCCTGAGAATGCACTTCTCCTTAAAGTTTCTCTCTTCCTATGGCAAAGCTCAGGTACTATCTTCTGCATAAAGCTTTTCCTGATTCCCCTCACAGCTAGGACCCCCCCCCCCTTCTTCCCAGACTACTTTGTACCTAACTACTTTATATATACTTGTATTTGTTTATTTTATATTTTTACAGTATGTATTTATATAAGTAATTGTTGTCTCTCCCAATTACAATGGAAGCCCCTTACAGTGGGGACTGTTTTATTTCTTCTACTTCTGTATCTGTCATGTTTGTTGTTGTTCTGTCACGTCTAACTCTCTTTGTGACCCTGTGGACCAATTGTCCAGAGGTTTTCTTTGCAAAAATACTGGAGTGGTTTGCCATTTTCTTCTTCAGTCTTAACGCAGGCAGACTTTAAATGACTTGCCCAGGATCATACAGCTAGTAAGTATACAAGGCCAGATTTGAACTCTGATCTTTCTGACTCCAGGCCCAGGGCTCTATCCATTTGGCCATCTGGCCACCCCACCTGCCACGTAGTATATGCTTAATGAATGTTTGCTCACTGCTTAAAGTACAGATTTTATGAATAAGCAGGTACTTAGTAGGTTAGGTGGCTACTCTTGAGAATTAATCTTGAGGTTGGACTCGTTCAGAACTTTGAAGCAGACTTAAAAAGTTTAGCTTGTCAAATACATGGGACTGTATGTGAAATGCAATCTCTTAATTTGAAGCTCAGAATTTTAAAAAGATAGAGACAGGCATACAGACATTCTTTTCTCTGAACTCTTCAATGTAGTTTGCTTACTGTTTCTAGCAGTTCAAATGCAGTTTTTATTTTAATAAATAATGTTAATATATTAACATATAATCTCATTCCCTTCTTTGTGTATGGGAATGTTCATTAATGTTTGCCCCCCCCTTTTTTTTTTTAAAGAAAACCTTATTTACATCTCCACTATGGGTGCTTGTTGTTAAAAACATGATTCTCATTGAACATAGGCATTGAATAAATGTCAAATTGAATATAATTGCTTGGACTCATTTCTTCCCTTTTAGATATTAATGGTTTGACTATTCAGGCAGTGTGCTTTGTATTCTCATATCACCCCCAAGTTTCCCTGAAATAAAACTGTATTGGAAATGAATGAACTGTATTGGAAAATGGAATCCGGGTAGATTGTTTTTATTGTTGATATTACAAGAAAATCACCTCATTACCAAAGCTAATCACCAGTTGAAAATCAGATTCCACCTTTGAAAGCACCTTAGTTACCACTGAGGTGTTAGTTGAGATCTTGTCAGCTAAGCAGCCAATAAGGTTCTTGGAGCACTTGATTTGTACAAAGAAACAGAAACCTTTCCAATGCTAGTGAGTCTTTGTTTTTTGGAAACTTTAGTAAAAAGTCAGTAATAGTTCAAGTACAATAACAACAGAATCTTTCTTACCAGGTAAATGAGCTGCTATGGAATTCAGATTCTACAGTCCTGGCACTTTGGCTTGAAGACCTTAACTGTGAGGAGAATGCAGGGCCAGCATCCTATGGTAAGAAGGTGTAGAGTCACAGCTTTCTTTATCCTGAGTATGGATAAAAATGTTAGAATGGCAGAAAAGACAGGAGATCTCTTTTTTTATTCACAGACTTCACAATGCCCTTACTCTCTTCTACCATTTACTTAATTATTTGTTTTTAATAATTATGCAGGTACACGTATACAGACAAGACAGTTTTCACTTTATATAAGTGGACCTTTCTGCAGACCTTTTCTGTAAAGCAATGTTTATGTAACATTAATTTTCACGTGGACATGAGGAAGGGAGGGATGTTGGAAAGCAAGAAGAGGGTTGAGCTGATGGTGGAAGGGGGCCAGTAGATGATTCAATGACACAAAGAACACTTGGGAGGCAAACACATGGGGGCAGGCCAGAGGAGCAAGACAAAGGTCCCTTCTTTCAGCAAAGAAGTCTCAAGCTTGCCCCCAATCTAGCAGCTGGGGAGTGGGCTCTCTGCCCATGTGTTCTTCTGCTTTCACTTGGAGATGATGTGTGTTTTTCGGGAGGGAGGGGGGTGTTTTGTTTTTTTGGTGGGGTAGTGGGAAGCTGTGGAGTGCCAAGCTCGGGCAGGAGAGGGATGAGAGCATGGCACAGTACAATAAAGTTAACATAGGTTTTTTTCTGTATTGTAGATTTTTCAGAATTCTTTACATAAAGTTGAATTTGCATAATGTGAATTTACATAAAGCAAGAACTGTCTATATAGAGAACTGAGTCCAATAAAAAAGAATAAAAGCAATTGATAAATGGTCAAAGGATATGAATAGACAGTTTTAAATCAATAAGTTATCAATAACTATATGAAAAAATTCTCTTAAGTCACTAATAACTAGAGAAATACAAATTAAAATAACTCTGAGGTACTAAGCTATATGTAATAGATTGTTATTATGACCAAAAAAAGGAAAATGACAAATGCTAATGGGGATGTAGCAAAGGAGACACATTAATAATTGTTGGTGAAGGTATGGTCTAGTGCAATCATTCTAGAGAGCAATCTGGAACTATACACAGAAAGCTATTAAATTTTGCATGCCCTTTGACTTAGTAATACTGGCATTAAATCTATACCCCAAAGAGATTACATATGTAGAAAATAGGTACATATGTACAAAAATAGTTATGGTAGCTTTTTTAGTGGTGGCAGAGAATTGGAAACTGAGGGGATGCCTGTCAATTGGGGAATGACTGGACAAGTTACTGTGTATGAATGTGATGAAATTTTGTATTATAAGAAAAGTTGAAGAGAATGGTTTCAGAAAAATCTAGGGAAACTTTTTTGAACCAAAGGAAAGTGAAATGAGCAGAACTAGAAGAACAATGTAAAAATAATCAATTTTGAAAGACTTATTAACTGATCAGTAGTGACTGACCACTATTCCAAAAGACTCATGATGAAGCACCTAGCCACCTCTAGATATAGAAGTGATGGACTGAGGGCAGACTGAAGCTTCCTTCCTTTCCTTCCTCCCTTCTGTCCTTCCTGACTACATATTTGTAATAGGTTTTATTTTTCTTTCCATCTCAGTGGGAGGGAAGGGAGAGAATATGGAACTGAAAATAAAATTCAAAATAAAAATAAATGTTTCTTCTCACCACCACCCTTTCCTCTCTGTTTTCCAATAAGTTTCTTTCTTAGGGGACTCTTGTTGCTAATCTATGTTTCTTACTCAGCTAAGTACTTTTGTACAAGAATATGACCAAATTACTACTATCTTGGCAGTGTACCTTAATTTCAGGCCAAGTACCTAGAAGCAAATAAAAACCTCTGGTGCTGGACTTACAAATCTAAATACGTAGTGATAGCAGTAAGTTCACAACTATATCAAAGGTGGAGTTTTTTTGTTTTGTTTTTGTTTTAAATTTTTTTGGTGGGGCAATGAGGATTAAGTGACTTGCCCAGGGTCACACAGCTACTAAGTATCAAGTGTCTGAGGCCACATTTGAACTCAGGTCCTTTTGAATCCAGGTCCGGTGCTTTATCCACTGCGCCACCTAACTGCCCCTATTAGTTATTTTTAAGGACCACTTGCAGAATCTTGCCAAGCTAATCTTCTGTAACTCTGTTACTCTGTGAACAGCCCTCCAAGAAAGAACATGTTCTTGTTTTAGAATTACTTCTTCCTCTGTAACTCTATTGCTATGAAATTCAAATCCAGGATAAAAATAAGCATCTTTATGATTCACTTTATTGGTACCTGACATTTTCCTTTCATAGGAACCAGTCTTTTAAAGGAATTATCATTTCTTGTTTCTTTTTCCCCGCAACTGAACCCTCCTTTTTAACCCCCCCCAAAAATAGGTAAGCAAAACTTTTTAGACTACTTATTACCATATTCTACTGTAGTTGTCAGTTTCTTTTTCACATCAAATGGCCAGAGAGCCCACACTTTCATACTCTGGCAAATAATAGGAAGTTTGGTCTTTCTAGTCAAGTCTGTATGGCTTATAACAGCCATTTCATTTTCTTCTGTAGTTCAGCTCTGGACAGTTGGAAACTATCACTGGTACCTTAAACAAAATCTACACTTTAGTAATTGCAAAAAGAGCAAGATTGTGTCGCTGACCTGGGATCCAGTGACTCCCTACAGATTACACGTCCTCTGTCAGGGATGGCATTACCTCTGCTATGACTGGTATTGGAGCACTGACCGGAGCACGGGAGAGAATGCATGTGACCTAGCAAATGTGGCTGTCATTGATGGAGGTAAGTCCCTTTTCGGAAAGTTGGATATCCTCTCTAAGTGAACTACTGTACAGAGGGAGAAAAGAGGAAGATCTAATGATTAAAAAAATGGAGGGGTAAATCTTGAGACTTCACTTCTTGTTCCCTCCTGGGACCAAGTTCCTCAGTGACTTTGTTTCCTCGTGTTATATGTGTGAAACTTAGCCAACAGTGCAGATTATAGGGATTGTCAGTTTCCAAAACATGTTGAGTCTTTTTAGAAAAAGAACTGACATTTAAATGGTTAACTTGTTAGCTGTTGCAAAAAAGAAAAATGAATTCATATGTGAGATGGTAGCGGAATTGTCTGTAGTGCAGAAAACTTTGATAACACTGCTGTCGGGGTTTAAGAATTATACCTACCTTATAGATTTTCTTTGTCATAATGAAAAAAAGTACTGTATAGTAATTTGTACATAAGATACTTTATCTGATCTGTGATATAATAATAATAGGTAGCTTTTATGTAGTGCTTTAATGTTTGCAAAATATCTTACAAATATCTCATTTGATCATCAACAATCCTGATGGCTAGGTGTTATCATGATCCCCATTTTACAGCTGAAGAAACTGAGGCAGGCAGCAGTTAAATGACTTGCTCAGTCATACAGTAAGTGACTGAGGCTGGATTTGGACTCAAGTCTTTTTTTTTTTTTTTTTAGTGAGGCATTTGGGGTCAAGTGACTTGCCCAGGGTCACACAGCTAGTAAGTGTTAAGTGTCTGAGGCCGGACTTGAACTCAGGTACTCCTGACTCCAGGGCCGGTGCTCTATCCACTGCGCCACCTAGCTGCCCCTGGACTCAAGTCTTCTTGACTTCAGTCACTGTACCACCTAGCTACACAATTCAGGTAGGGAGAAATGTTTTATAATAGAGCATTCACAAATGCTCTGCACAAATCATGTGTGGAGAAATGCTTTATAGTAGAGTTTTACCATGTTTTGGTTTGTATGTATTACTTAACTGTAGGGCACTACTTGAGGTTTAATGTTAGAACTCTAATGATCGCATGTGGCTTGACCAATGGCACATGAGACTTTAGGGCTTTTACGAAGATATGGCCAAAATGAATACATAACCTGGATATAAAGGGAGATAGCATAAGTAAATTAGAAGAACATGGAACATCTTTCCTATGAGTTTTATGGAAAGGAGAAGAATTTAAGAATAAACAAGAAATAGCATTGTCAGATGTAAAATAGCTAATTTTGGTTACATTAAATTAAAAAGGGTTTGTACAAATAAAACCAGTATATCCGAGATTAGAAGGAAAGCAGAAAATTGTGTGTGTGTGTGTGTGTGTGTGTGTGTGTGGCAGGGGGGTGGGATTCCAGACAATTTCTCAGATAAAGGTCTCATATCTCAATTATATAAAGGACTTTTTCAAATTTATA
The DNA here is from genome assembly GCF_019393635.1 of Dromiciops gliroides. Classification (NCBI taxonomy): domain Eukaryota; kingdom Metazoa; phylum Chordata; class Mammalia; order Microbiotheria; family Microbiotheriidae; genus Dromiciops; species Dromiciops gliroides. Next base: position 616,136,410 of record NC_057861.1, on the reverse strand, counting down.
AGAATATGAATCATTCCCCAATTGATAAATGGTGAAAGAGTATGAAGAAGCAATTTTGGGGGGAGGGCAGGGCAATGGGGGTTAAGTGACTTGCCCAGGGCCACATAGCTAGTAAGCGTCAAGTGTCTGAGGCCGGATTTGAACTCGGGTACTCCTGAATCCAGGGCTGGTGCTTTATCCACTGTGCCACCTAGCTGCCCCGAAGAAGCAATTTTTGATGAAGAAATCAAAGCAATATGTAGTCTTTGGAAAAAATGCCCTAAATCATTATTGGTTAGAGAAATGCAAATTAAAACAACTTTGAGATATCATCTCACACCTGTCAGATTGGCTAAAATGATAGGAGGAAATGACAAGTGTTGGAAGGGATGTGGAAGAATTGGGACATTAATACATTAATATCTCTATGCAATATTTTGTAAATACCTACTTTTGAATGAGAACATCATTGTAACTTTATGTACCAATTTGTTTTTCAATTGAAGACAAGGTGTTGGTGACAGCTTTTCAACCATTTCAGAGCAGTTTAGAATTATGTCCAAAGGGTTATAAAACTTTGTATGCCCTTTGACCCAGAAATACCACTATTAGAGTCTGTTTGCTAAGGTGATGGGGGGGGCGGGGGGGGGGGGAGAAAAAAAAAACCAAACCTCTATATGTTCCAAACTATTATGATAGCAGCTTTCTTTGTGGTGGCAAAGAACTAGAAATTCAGGTGATGTCCATAAGTTGGGGGGAGTGACTAAACTTATTGTGGTATATAATTGTGGAGCAATGCTACTGTGTTGTAAGAAATGATGAGCTGGTTGATTTTAGAAAAAAAAAAAACATGGAATGACGCATGAAATAATGAAAAGTGTAATGAGCAAACCCAAGAGAATGCTGTATACTGTAACAGCAATATTGTTTTAAGAATAACTGAATGACTGAGCTATTCTAAGTATTATAAATACTCAAATCAACTACAAAGAACCTATGAAGGAAGATGCTATACACCTACAGAGAAAAAAAAACTGATAAATAGAAATATGCATAGTATTTTGGGAGGGAGGGAAGGAAATCGTTCAGAACTTAAAATGTAACAAAAAAGAAATTAAATTTTTACAAATGAAGTCAGTTTGTTTCCCATGTTAGCACCACTCCTCCCCTTCTATTTGAGTTTGCTATCATTCTTGTAGAGTTTTGCCACTAATTGAAGATAAGCCCAGTGGTTTGAAGTTTACAAACAATAAGTCTTCCTTTCTTTGAAAATTGGGCCATTTCCTCATTTCTGCTCCTGATATGCCTATCCTGTTCTCCACAGTCTTTTAGATATCACTGACCACCTCTGCAGTTCTTGGCTATCCCTGGGGGAGGAAGAAATCCTCCCAATATAAACAACATATATTTGGGTGTCCTTTATGTCTCCTTATCTGGTAAAACTAACAGACATTCTCCCATAACCTTTAAGCTTGTTAGTATAATTTTCTTTAATTTTATAGTTAATCTTGTTGCAGAGACAGAAAAAATAAGATTTTTAAAGGAAAATTAATGTAAATATCTCTATGCAATATTTTATAAATGCCTACTTTTGAATGAAAACATCATTGTAACTTTATGTACCAATTTGTTTTTCAATTGAAGACAAGGTGTTGGTGACAGCCTTTCAACATTCTGTGGTGCCTCCACCTCTCTGTACCTATGAGTTACATCTTCCACATCCTGTGAACCAAGTCATGTTCTGTGCACATCCTAAAAAAAGCAGTGACCTTGCCGTTCTCGATGCCAATAACCAGATTTCTGTCTATAGATCTGGTATGAGTGTTTGTTTTTTGTTTTAAATACATAGGCTTTTATTTTTCCTTGTTTTATTCTGCTATAGATCTCTTGGCCTTCATCCAGAAAAAGATACAAACTCTAGTATTGTATTTTAGCGTATAAAAATTTTAATATTGCCGGACTGTACTTTGATATTAAATTGGACTAAGGGTTACTTTAAGTTTCTATTGACTTAGAATTCTTATAGAACATCTTGGGGTTGAAGAATGGGTATCTAAGGGTATGGTTGGACCTGGAGATACACAATAGCTATGAGATTCTCTATTAAAATCAAAATACAGATTTTATGTGATGCTTGTACTCTGAGTTACAGGCACGATTAGTTAATTTTGCTTAAATTGGGGAGGGATTGTATTTTTTATGGGGAGTTGTTTAAGTATTGGGAATCATCTGCTGTGTCAAAACATTTTATCAATAAGTAAAATTTTTTACTTTCCCATACATTGAATTAAATTTTGGTTTTGTTTGTGATTTATATAATTATTTTATAAAAGCCTTGATGTGCTATAAGGACTAATTTTTTTAAACTGGAAAATCCTTGCTAGTCATTCTCAGCTAGTATTTTCTGCCTTTGCCCTTCCCCCTGCCCCAGCCCTCCATTTCCTTAATATTTGTTAAAGTAATGAGAAATAATGTGGAAAAGTCATCAGCTTCTGTGTGTTTGTTTCTTCGATAAAAATAGGGAAGCTGTGATCTCCACTTTAATCTGCTTTTTAAGCAATGTAGCTGAATAGCAGTCATTCTAAAAATAAACAGATAAGAAGACATTATTCTGTTCTGGCTCAATACCTTTATATGAGAGAAGGGGATAGTGTCCCCTCTCTGACTTATGTAATAATGCCTTTATCAAGCATTTTGGTGGTTTGGAAAATTGTAGTGAGGAGTTGTATTCTTGTGTGTCTGATGATAATAATTACATTTGTTTTCTAGGTGGTACTACAGATTTAGACCCTACAGTGAAAATGGGAGCTGTGGGGGGAAATGGATTTAAGGTTTCTGTTACAACACCTCACCTGGAAAAAATATACAAGTAGGCATTTTTTTAATGATATGATACTACAATGTGGAGAAGGGTGAAACCTCACCTGCTAAGTCACCTTTGAGAAAAATAAATGTTGTTAATTGTTTCAAAGGCTTCTGGATCCATGCCATTTCCCCATATCTCTGCATTCCTCCTTTTGGTGATACTATTTGCTACCCCTCCAAGTGTGGGTTCCTTTTACCCAAATCCCTGGAAGGAAATACAGGGGTATAGACTGAATAATTAAGTGCTGAAAATGAAATATTTTGAGCACTCAAGCATTTAATCTACTTTCTCTCACTCTTTTTTTTTCTTTTTCTTTTTCTTTTTTTTTTTTTTTTTTTATGGGGCAATGGGGTTAAGTGACTTGCCCACGGTCACACAGCCAGTAAGTGTCAAGTGTCTGAGGCCAGATTTGAACTCAGGAACTCCTGAATCCAGGGCCGGTGCTTTTATCCACTGCGCCACCTAGCCGCCCCTCTCTCACTCTTTTTTTATAGTTTGCTTTAAAATGGTTCCCAAGTTATTTCAGAATGCCAAATAAGATAATATTAAAGTGCTATAAAACTTCAAAGTATTATTTCTAATTTATATGTAATCTACTCAGTTATACTTCTACCAGTTGAACTAAAGGTTCACTTAACTGAAATATAGGTATTGTAATAGAAATATGAGTATCTGACTAGTCTGAGTAGTATATAATTCATTATGTCACATAGAGCAGTTAACCTGGGGTTTGAGAACTTGGGTTTTAAAAAATATATATTTCAGCATAATTGGTTTCTTTTATAATCCTACATATTTTGTATTATGCATTAAAAAAATTATTGTGAGGAGTCTGACACAAAAAAGTTAGCCCCTGTGTAGAGGAAATTAACTCGGTAGGCTCCTCTTCAACATATAAGTGCCTTTTTAACATCTAGATGGCTTTTCTGGCAAACTTTTACTTTAAAATTGTGCTTGCTCTTATCCATACTAAATATGAAATTCAAAAATATTGTTGAAATATAAAGTTTATAACTGATCTGTAATTGAGTTCAACCTATTAGGGTTTTTTTGTTTGTTTTGGCAGGGCAATAAGGGTTAAGTGACTTGCCCAGCTAGTAAGTGTCAAGTGTCTGAGGCTGGATTTGAACTCAGGTCCTCCTGAATCCAAGGCCGGTGCTTTATCCACTGCGCCACCTAGCTGCCCCTACCTATTAGGTTTTTAATTAAAATAATTAATTTTTTAAAATTAATTTAAATGGTCACGTTTTAATTGAATGTTAATGCATTGCTTTGAGAGATAAGTGGTGTATCGCAGAGGTATCAGACTCTAAGCCCCTCCTGAGAGCTGCCCACTAGATTAAGATATAATTGGGAACTGTTTAACAAAATAACTAAAAATACATTACAACATGGATAATGTTCATTGTGGTTTTCTAAGCCAGTATGCTGCTGGGATCCCTTTCTGTTTGGGTTTTATATCACTGGCATAGTTGATAAAGGCCCAGCCTTTGATCCAGAAAAGTCTGGGTTCAAATCCTGCTCCTGATGCTGACTACATGACTATAGGAAAGTTACTTGACCTTTGAAGGCCCCAGGTCGACTTGTAGATGGAGTTTTCATATCAGGGTTTCTTGCATGAATGAAATACCAGTTCAAAACAAAACAAAACCAAAAACTAATTTGCAAATTACCTTTTCTTTTTGGGAGATTGGTCATCAGTTTTTTACCATGCTTATCTTTATATTAGAATAATAGCAACAACTAGAATTTACATAGCACTTTAAGGTTTGTGAATAGCTTTACAAATATCTCATTTTATCCTCACAATGTCCTTAGGAAGTTGATGCTATTATTCCCCTTTTTTATAATTGTGGAAACTAAAGCAAACCTGAGTTAAGTGATTTGTCCAAGACTATATACCTGGTAACTGTCTGTGGTCAGAGTTGAAGTCAGGTCTTCCTAACTCCAGGTCCAGAAATCTCTCCACTGGACCTTTATATAATCAGAGCAATACATTTGCCAAGAAACCTGAATAGTTTATTCTGCATATTAATGTCATTTGTGTAACTTGTCTGTTCCAATGCACATCTTGCCTTCAGATTTTTGTTGGCAAAATTAGGTGTTAAAATGCATTGTAGAGTGGGGAGGCTAGGTGGCGCAGTGGATAAAGCACCAGCCCTGGATTCAGGAGTTCCTGAGTTCAAATCCGGCCTCAGACACTTTGGCACTTACTGGCTGTGTGACCCTGGGCAAGTCACTTAACCCCCATTGCTCCCCCCACACACAAAAAAATGCATTGTAGAAAATATCTCATTTACTTTTTTTTTTTTTGAGGTTTTTGTTTTTGTGAGGCAATTGGGGTTGTGACTTGCCCAGGGTCACACAGCTAGTAAGTGTTAAGTGTCTGAGACTGGATTTGAACTCAGGTATTCCTGACTCCAGGGCCGGTGCTCTATCCACTGCGCCACCTAGCTGCCCCTATTTCATTTACTTTTGTTTTCAGGTAGCCCACAGCTCAATAGAAGGAAAGATTTTAAAACCAGTCATGTTTCTAGAGCAGGTGGAAAACCAGAGCCATAACAGTCTGAGAAGTGGCGACTTGTTTTAGGCTAGTGTTTTCTGGTAGTCTGAGACATCATGCTTTTATACATTATCATGAAATCAATAGCAAGGAGTTTGGAGCAGGGAAATAGAGTGGCAAGATTTAAGAGTTTTTATCTCCTAAATAATGTATTTATACTGTGACTTCATTTTTATTTTTAAAGTTTTGTGAATTTCAAGAGCATAATATATACTCACGTACAAATGCAAATACAAAAATACATTCTAAATCCAAATATAAAATGACTATTAGATTCATTGTCATTTTGTATTATTCATGTGATTATTGCTTCAGATATTTGAGTCAGCAATACAAAGTCATTTTAGTCGTTCAGAGCATAAAAGTTTTTAATAATATCAAAATGTTAGTTTTAAAATTTAAAGATTACTTTAAATTTACATGGAGCAGTTAAAATTACAGGAGTAGTTTATAGATTACATGCAAAAAAATTTCAGTTTGCCTTTAAAACTTTATTCATGTTTTGAATTGCTTGAATATTTCAAACAGGATTCATTTTGAGACTAGAGAAGATCAGGAAGTAAATCCCCTGAACTTGTGCCTTCTCACTTGGATCCAAGAAGATACTTTCTTGGCTATCAGTCATGGCTCATCCTCTGTTGTTCACCATGTGACTGTGGCCTCTTCTGAAACAGAGGACAAAAGTGGACATCTGAATATAAGGTATTAGAAACTTTTAGACACATAATAACAGTAATAAAATACATTCAATTTGCATAGCACTTTACAGTTTACGAAGTGTTTCCCTTACAACTGTCATGAAGGTAGTGCAACAAGCATTGGTATTTAACTGGTGAGGAAATCAAAATGCAGAGAAGCTGTTACATCCCCAAGGCCATAGGACTTGAATGTGATGTTGGTTGGACTCCAATCTAGGTTTTCTTATTCTAGGGTGGGCTTCATTCCACAATACCGTGCTTGTCTCTCTATGGAAATAAAAGAAGTTATGCCATGTGAAAACTGGCCCTTATGTTCCTTTCCTTGCTAAAACCAGGAAATTTTTCGAATAATCATTTGTTCCCTTCTCATTTCTGTTAGCTCATCAGTGACTGTGGATGGAGTTGTGATCAGTCTGTGTTATAATCCCAAAACCAAATCAGTGGCACTACAGTTAGCTGACGGTCAGATCCTCAAATACCTTTGGGGTAAGGACTAAAGTTCTACATGATAAGTTTTAATGGATTTTCCTTATAAATTTAAATGGAAGAATTTAGCTCTTGTACTTTTTAGGGTGCGCCAAGAAAGAATTGAGTACTATGTTAATTATAACCATGGGTTGGAACCTCTACTTATTTTTTTGTCTGTTAGTCTTTTGGAAAAGGATAATATATTTCATTGGCCATTTCCAGGATTTGAATTTCTTGCCTTGTAAAATGTTACTTAGATTGTTAAATGTGTCATTTCTCCTTTTGTGTGTTTTGGAGGCTATAAATGACTTAGTATACTACTTTAATATTGTTCCACATCACCTGCTGTTAAGTGTGTTAAAATTTGTACTATTGTTTCTTTAAAAGTAACAAAATCCCAAAAGGAATGCTCTTGTATATATTTGTAGAATCTTCAACTCCTGCTGTTGAAACATGGAAGGATCGTAGTGGTTTTGCTGTCCAGTTTCCCTACCCATGCACACAGACTACACTGGCTGTAATAGGTGGTGAAGTAAGTGAACCCTGGGAGAGGACTTCTCCAAGAGAGAGTGCCGGGCTAGAAACAAATCAACCTACATCACTGACTTACCAGAGATATAGAAAGAATTTAATGGGGCAGCTAGGTGGCACAGTAGATAGAGTACCGGCCCTGCAGTCAGGAGTACCTGAGTTCAAATCTGCCCTCAGACCCTTGACACTAGCTGTGTGACACTGGGCAAGTTACTTAACCCCAGTTGCCTCACTAAAAAAAAAAAAAAAGTAAAGAATTGGTAAAGAATTGAATAAATGTTTTTTATTCATGTTTTGGGTGCATCAAGGTGGAATCTAAACGTTTTGTGCAGGCATACATCCTGTTGCACAAAAAATTCAAGAGTGGATTTATCCTATACTCACTTTTTGGGTTCTATAGAATTGAATAGAAAGAGAATCAGTATTCAAAACGCATAGAATATTAGGGAAAGCTGTTCATATAGTATGTTATTGTACCCTTTAAATGTGGAATGTTCTAATAACCATGGCAAAAATCTTTACCAAGGATCCTTTTCAAGTAGAGTACTGTTACTATATGTTTGAATAAGCTTCCGTTAATCATTGCTGTTATCAGTGTGGTTATTTCCTCTAACGGTGCAGATTGCCACCTGTCCACACCCCCTCAGCATATGTGAATCTTTCCTGTTTTTCCCATAAATTTTCCCTTGATGGCCCACCCAACATCCTGGGAGCCTTTCTCCATGTTTTTAAAAAATATCACACGGGTACCAGTGCAGCACAAAGGCTGGTCTCCTGATAACATTAATTTTTACTTTATGACTAACCCACATCCTCATCCAGCCATTCATCTCTTTGATTATGTCTCTTATGTTGTTTCTTGTGTGCAGTTCAGTATTGGCAATATTCTGCAGCTTATTTGTGCCCACCATATATCTCAACATTGTGGTTCTTTAGAGATTATGGTATTCCCAGTCATGTAGAATCATTAGAAGGCTTTTTATCCCATTGCATATCATGGTCTAGACAATAAACATTCTTTATTAACTTTTTTCCTGTGAGGATTGTTAGACCTAATTCCTTTGAGTTGTTAATTTAAATAAGGGAATTTTGTAGTATGCTGGAACTTGAAACAGTCACCAAAATGCTATCTGCAGAAAGCAGTATCTTACATTTGAGCTCTGTGGTAGTCATTCTTCATGATGGTGCAGTTACCTTTAATGAACTTATGCCTTCCCATTTTGTACTTGCCTTAGTTTTGATAATCAGGATCATCAAAGTTATTTGTGTTGCAGATATGAAGGAATTTTGTATGATATTCAAGTATACATGGGAGTCATATTGTTGGAAGAGAGCCTTAAAGGCTATTACTGGAAATAACGATAAACTATCAACTCAGTTAAATCTTGTGTTTTCTGTATCTCTTAGCCAGTTGTGTGTGTGTGTGTGTGTGTGTGTGTGTGTGTGTGTGTGTGTGTATAGATGATTTTTTGCAAAAGCTAGCATTTTCCTTTCTAATATTTTTATCACAGATATCTTTGATAGTGTATAGGTCAGTCTCGAAGATTTTTTGAAGTATATGTAGACATATGAGTCCTTAGATATTTATAGCCTTTCAGTTGCCTTTTTTTCTATTAGCAATTTCCCCTCCAGGTGATCATTACCTTCCTCTTTTTTAGATATTTTGAGAATCTGTCCTTTAATGTTTTCAGAATCATGTCATTTCCAGTAATGGTTTCTTCTGTGTCCTAGTTCAGTTGCTCTTTCCATTCTTAACATCTTGAATATCATTTTTATTTCTTACTATAGTACGTCAGGTACTGAGAAGCTAGGATCCAAATTTGGTAGTTAGAATATCAATGATGATCAAAATAGTTTGTTATAGAAATGTTTCATTCATAGGTATATTTCATTTTTTCTGTTTACTGTCCTTCCAGTTTAATTTTTGGTTCTTGATTGTCTCCTACAAGCAATTGTCAGACTCATTTTTTTCCTCCACTGTTCTTTGCTATTTTATCAGACCATATCTCTGATAATCTTTCACAGTCCTCTGAAAAAATTTGTAAACAAGTTTACATGCTAAATATCCCTAAAGCCCTGCATATAACATAGTTATAACAGATACCATAAAATAGCCTTTTGTATGTCATTTACATTAATTTTAGTTTTTATTAATAAATAATGGTCATTTAGAAAACTTGCATGAATATTATTAGTTTTTCACTTAAATTCTTTTTAGCAAGATTTTGCTAGTAAAATACAGTGAAGGGTAATTTATCCTAGGCTGTAACTGTTATAAACAAAGAATTCATCTTCTCTTTCCGGAAATACATTTTCCTTCCTTCTCCTGGTTCACTCCAAAGGGAGCTTCTGAACCCAGATTAATTTTTCTTAACGTATCTTTAAATAATCGTATTTTTACTTTCTAGAGATTTGTACCTCTTTAACTGTTACGATCAAATCTTTGGAGAAATTCTTTCTCACAGCAAGCAAAGCAGCCCCTATTCTCAAAATTGGGTTAGGAGGGAACATGTGAGAGGAGAAATTACTTATCAAATTGGCTCAACAAAATTGATCTTTTGGACTTAAAAAAATGGGCATTGGGAAAAGCTTGCTCTTTTTTTAAGACATAAAAATATTCAACTGAGCTCTCTAGTAGAGATTATATCCTCAGTAGTCACTTGTGTCACTAGTGAAAAATTAGGGTAGCCTTCACAATTTACATTTTCTTTTCTTTTTGTAGGAATGCATTCTGGGGCTGACCGACAGGTGTCGCTTTTTCATTAATGATATTGAGGTATGTTGGCTAACTTTTAAAATTGATCCATTGATTATAGCTTTGAGCGTAGGCAAAATGCTGATTTCTCCCTACTGCTTTATTCTCCACTTTGTAGGTTGCATCCAATATCATGTCATTTGCAATATATGATGAATTTTTGCTGCTGACAACCCACTCTCATACCTGTCAGTGTCTATACTTGAGAGATACTTCTTTTAAAGGTGAGTTTTCAGATTAGAACTATAATCAACTGTGATAGAATTTCTCCATCTTATACAGACTTGATGATTTTGTGTTCTTGCTTTTTTAAAAAAAGCTTTTTAAAATATGGAATCCTGGGAGTATAAGGAATCTTGAAATGCTGCTTAGTCACTTCACTTATTTGTAGACAGGATAATTAAGCCATTCTAAACCAGTTAGAATCTGTCCCATGTCCCTTCAGAAAATAAGATTCTATAACCCTTTAATGATCTTATTGGTAACCCATTCTAATATTCAATAGTTGTCTTGTCGGCAAATTTTGCCATATATTTAGCTTCCTAAATTGTGGGTTGCTACCACATTTAGGATCATGTGACTTGAAAATGGGGGTCGCGAAAAATTTGGCAACAGCAAAAGGTTATGTATACCTGTTTTATATACCTATATGCCAGGGGTTGAATAAAAATTTCTCGTGGAAAAAGTTTAAGAAACCCTGATATAGACTAGGTGTATTCCTTCATATTTTATCTGCAATAGCAATAAGAAAGGATAGCTTAACTAACATATTTTCCTCTTTCACCTTTACCTTTATTTTGCCCACCATCTGAAAGGTCATCTTCTAATTTGCTAAAATACAAGGTCTTTTCTTTCTACAGTGTTTCTTTTGCATTTTAAAGGTTACTCCCTTTCACTTTTCTTAATATATTACACTTAATTAAATAATTCCTTGCACCACCACTCCTCATTTATCAGCAACTCTAGGAGTCTTTTCTTTTTTAATACGATTAAATCAGACCATTTGGCTTCAAAGTTGAAAAACTGCACTTAAACCTTCTTGTTTTTATTTTTCATTTTTTGAGGGCAATACTTCAGAGGATTCTGGCCCCATATTAGGGAAATAAAACTTACTGTTAAATATACATATTCTCAGTTTTGCTTGGGGGCAAAAGATCCTGGGTGGCATAAGTTTTTTTTTTTTTCACTTTAATTTTTTTTTTTAATGTATAAGGTATTTTATTTTTTCCGTTACATGTAAAGATAGTTCTCAACTTTTGTTTATACAAGCTTTACAATTTCAGATTTTTCTCCCTCCCTCCCCCCTCCCCTAGACAGCAGGTAATCTGATATAGGTTATATCTATATATCTCTATACATATAGATATATACACACACATATATATATATATATATATATATATATACTCATAATAACATTAATCCTATTTCTGCATTAATCCTGTTACAAGAGAAAAAATCAGAGCAGTGATGCAAAACCTCAAAATAGAAGAAAAAACCAACAGCACCCAAAACAAAAGAAATAATATGGTTCAATCAGCATCTATACTCCACAGTTCTTTCTTTCTTTTTTTTTCTTGGATTTGGAGATCCTCTTCTATCATGAGTTCCCTGGAACTCTTCTGTACCATTGCATTGGTGAGAAGAATATAGTCCATCACAGTAGGTCAACACTCAATGTTGATGATACTGTGTACAATGTTCTTCTGGTTCTGCTCATCTCACTCATCATCAGCTCACGTAAGACCCTCCAGGTTTCTCTGAACTCTTCCTGCTCATCATTTCTTACAGCACAATAGTATTCCATTGTATTCATATACCACAACTTGTCCAGCCATTCCCCAGTTGATGGGCACCCCCTCAACTTCCAATTCCTTGCTACCACGTAAAGAGTAGCTATAAATATTTTTGTACATGTGGGTCCCTTTCCCCTTTCCATGATTTCTTTGGGCAAAAGACCTAAAAGTGGAATTGCTGGGTCAAAGGGTATGGCATAAGTTTTTTGAGGGAGTTTGGGCAGAGTTTCTCTAGCCACCTCTCTCCATCTCCTAAATAAAGGTCATTCTGAACATAAGGCATTTCATTATCTCACTCTTTGTAAATAGGGTAGGATGGATGTTAAGTAGACAGGTATTTCAGCTTGTCATGTTTCCATAGAACCAAAGCGCAGAAATTGATGTTTGATAAGTTTTGTAAAATATAGGTCCCATTCTTAATTCCTCATCCTGGTTCATTGATGTTTGGGTGTCATAAACCAGAAGCCTATAGTACCCTCTACCTAATTCCATAATTCCTTCCAGGAGAAATGGACAGTTTCAGTCCTAACACACAACAGTATCCAACATCTCTGTTGGCCATGGCTTCAACTTGTTACTTCAGGCTTATGCACTTGTATCATCAAAGGTCACAAGGCTACAAACAGCTCCTAACTTTTCTTTTCTTTTTCTTCTTTTTTTTTTTTTTTTTTGGTGAGGCAATTGGGGTTAAGTGACTTGCCCAGGGTCACACAGCTAGTACATGTCAAGGGTCTGAAGCCGGATTTGAACTCGGGTCTTCCTGAATCCAGGGCCGGTGCTCTATCCACTGTGCCACCTAGCTGCCCCAGCTCCTAACTTTTCTAAACCTGTGTCACACATCACGGACTGCCATGGCTGCTCTCTCTTGATGAGGGAAGACAAGCAGGTTTTTTGTTTTTGTTTCTTTGCTTTATTGCCCTTCTTCCTAATCTTGTGTACAAGTGCTGGGCATTATGTTAGAAACTGGGGTTTCAAAGAGAGACAAAGGGCAGCCTCGCCTTCGAGGAGCTCACAATTCTATGGGGGAGACAATATGTAAATATATCCAAAGTAGGCTATGTAGAAGATAAAGAGGAAATAATTAACCGAGAGAAGATACTAGAATTAAGGGGGGAGGGGAGGGCGGTTGGGGAAGGCTTACTGCAGAAGGTAGGATTTTTGTTGGAACTTAAAGGAAACCAAGGAAGTCTGTAGGCAAAGCAAAAGATAGAGAGTGATCCAGGCTTGAGGAATGTCCAGAGAAAATGCTTAAAGCCTGGAGATGGAGTATCTTGTTTGTGGAACAGACAGGAAGCTAGTGTCTCTGGATGGAAGAGTACATGTCAGGGAGTAAAGTGTAAGAAGCCTGGGAAGGTAGGAAGCAGATGGCTTATAAAGGGCTTTGAATGCCCGAGTATTTTATATTTGAACCAGGAGGCAATGGGGAGCCACTGGAGTTGATGGTAGGGGGGCCCACCAGAGTGTTGGCAGTGTTAGAGGAGAGAAGGGTGTATTCTAGAGATACTGCAGAGGTAAAATTAGCAAAATGGATTGGGTATGGAGGGTGAGAGAGTGCAGAGTCCAGGGTGACTCCTAGGTACTGAGCCCGAGGCACTGGAAGAATAGCATTGCCCTCTACAGTAACAGGGAAGGTCAGAGCAGGGGAGGTTTATGGGGGAAAAAATGAGTTCAGTTTTGGACACATTGGATTTAAGATGTCTACTGGACATCAAAATGTCTGAAAGGCAGTTAGGGATGCAATATTAGAAGTTAGCAGAAAAGGTATATTGGGCAGGAAAGGTAGTTGAGAATCATCAGCATAGCATTAGTAATGCAATCCATGAAGCTGATGATGTGAAATAGTATAAAGAGGAGAAGAGAGGAGGGCCCAGGACAGAACCCTGAAGGACACCTACAGTTAAAGGACGCTCCTCGAAGAGGATTCAGCAAAGGAAACAGAGGAGGAGTGGTCAGATAGGTAGAAGGAGAGCCAGGAGAGAAAGGTGTCAAAAAAATTTAAGAAAGAAGGGAATATCTGGGAGGAGAGAGGATCAACACTGAGAGAGGCTGCAAGGTGGTCAAGGAGAATGAGGATTGAGAAAAGGCTGTTGTATTTGACAACTAAGATCATTAGAAACTTTGGAAAGAGAAGTTTCAGTTGAATAAGGTTGGAAACCAGAAGAGAGTGGGAAGAGAGAAGGGAGAGACACCAATTATATACAGAAGTCCTTTTAGGGACAGAAGTTAGAGGTGAAGGATCAAGTAAGGGTTTGAATGGTAGCCGCTGTATGGCTGCAAACTTCATTCTACATCAGTTCATATAAACTTGTTCTCTGCATCTCTGAATTCTTCATATTCGTTGTTTCTTTGTTATCTTCATGGATATTGATTTCATATTTGTATTTCTTATCAATAGACTAAGTTTTCTTGGTCCTCCATCTGATTCTGAGTACAATTCTGTGAAATTTGTATAATACATCTGCATTCTTTTCCAGTCCAGGCCTTCACTTCATATGGTTGGTAATGATGCCAGTTTTTTCGATTGTTTTACCATTGTGATGTTTTCAGCTTTCCAAGCAGGTCTGACCAACAGTACTGCCTCTAATGAGGAATCTCTACGGAAAGTAGAAAGAGGTTCCCGCATTGTCACTGTTGTGCCACAGGACACAAAGCTCGTATTACAGGTCAGCTTATTTTTTAGGTAATTTTTACTATATGATTGATATCAGAATTGAAAATATGTTCAGAGGAAGCTGTTGCCCTTAATATTTCACTGGAGGGAAGTCATTCAAGGCATTTATTAACAGCCTATCTTTGTGGCATCTCTATTGAACAATGTAGACAAAATTCCTATTCACTAGGAACTTTGTCGGAGGCTTCCCATTTTGGTGATACAAAGCAAGAGGCAGGTAGAGATTCATCATCATCAAAAGAAAGTTTAATATTGAGTCTCTACTCTGTTTACAAGTTTGTGCTAGCAAGTATGCCAGTTATCTTGCTTTCGCTTCCCTTTATACTAGGAGGCTATTTATCTGTAGTCTGTCTGCCTTTTTTTAAACATAAAATTTAATATATTATTTACATTATTATGTTAAAGATGCCGAGGGGAAACTTAGAAGTTGTCTATCATCGAGCCCTGGTTTTAGCTCAGATTCGGAAGTGGTTAGACAGGTGAGTGCCGTATATGGTTTCACCATTTACAGTATTGTTAATGTGATGATTGTAGGTTTTTTATTAAGAACATTTTAGAACCTGAAAGAAAAATTGCCTTTGAACAACCTTGTGAGGCTTTTTTTGTCTATGATTCCTGTCCCTACAACGTCTTTTAAGAAGTCCAGTGAACTCTAGCATTTTATTTTATTTCATTTATTTATTTATTTATTTAGTTTTGAGGTCTTGGAAGCAGAAACCGGTTACTTTTTTTTTTTAAACTACATTATTGTGCTAGAAATTCTTTTTGGTTTTTTTTTGCCTATGAGAGATAATCTATTTGTAAATTGTTTATAATAGTGAAAACATTCTGGTTCCAATAAAATGAATTTTTCTGAAATATATTTTTTCCATCCTTTTTTATCTTACCACAGACTTATGTTTAAAGAAGCATTTGAATGTATGAGAAAACTGAGAATTAATCTAAATCTGATTCATGACCATAACCCACAGGTAAATGTCTAAATCTCTAATATTTTCACATACACGTTCCTCAAACATAAGGGAATAACAACTCACTTCCATCCTACACTTAAATCTTCCATCTTGAAAAGAAATAATGAATACTGAAATGAGAGAAGAAAAACAATGAGGAAAATAATCAAAGAACTAAAACTGACCCAAGAATGCTTTCATTATTGAATTAGTATGAGAGATTATTATATAAAATTATGTTTAAATTATACATTTACAAATCATGGAGTTATTTCAGGGCAGAAGTTAACTTAAAACATGTCTTTCCTTTGTTTATGATCTTTTTGCATTTGTTTATTTGATAAACTGAAATTGTTTTTGCTTTTTTGTCAGGCATTTCTCGAAAATGTGGAAACCTTTGTAAAGCAGATTGATTCTGTAAATCATATAAATCTGTTTTTCACAGAATTGAAGTAAGTGTCTGGAGATTTTTTTTTTGACCCTTCTCTTTTAATCTTTTAAGGCTTTTTATTCATTAGAGCTTATTCAAAATTGCAGTGGGCTATAAAGTACTTTCTTTCTTTTTTTTTTTTTTTATGTGAGGCAATTGGGGTTAAGTGACTTGCCCAGGGTCACACAGCTAGTAATAGTTAAGTGTCTGAGGCCGGATTTGAACTCAGGTCCTCCTGAATCCAGGGCCGGTGCTCTATCCACTGTACCATCTAGCTGCCCCTAAAGTACTTTATTTCCCTGTCACTTGAAGTAGTCAAACAAAAGCTAGTTAGAGATGTCTATTAGGTGGGAGTTCATACACAATAATTTTTATAGTTCCTTACAATATCTTTAAGAGCCTATGATTCTCTTTGAACAATGATTCTTAATTTTTGATGTCGTTAGGAATTGAAATAAATTTGTGAAACTTTTGGGGACATGAATAAACTGCAAAGATTTGCATCTGTAATTTTTGATAGACAAGTACCAGATTTTTTACTCTTTAGAACCATACTGTTGGTCCTTGCAACTTTTTTCATTGTTTACTTTGGCGTATTTGGGTGTAAATTAATAACTGGATTCATGTGGTAGGGTTCAATTAGTGATACTTCATATATGCATATATATGTATACACACATACATTGATACATATATATGTTTTGTTTTGTTTTAGGGAAGAAGACATTACAAAGACTATGTACCCTCCTCCAGTTGCCAACAATATCCAAATGACCAGGGGTCCTGATGGTAAAAAAGTAGACCTTATCTGTGATGCCATGAGAGTAGCCATGCAGAACATAAATCCTCACAAGTATGTACACTATACATTAAGAGAAATTATGGAATACCAGGAGTGTGGAATTATGCTTCTATAGATTTGGTGTTCATTACAATTGGAAGTCTTTTTTGTTTTTTTTTTAGTGAGGCAATTGGGGTTAAGTGATTTGCCCAGGGTCACACAGCTAGTAAGTGTTAAGTGTCTAAGGCTGGATTTGAACTCAGGTACTCCTGACTCCAGGGCCGGTGCTCTATCCACTGCGCCACCTAGCTGCCCCTACAATTGGAAGTTAATGGTGTGTTTTATGTGTACAGATAGTTCTCACTTCGCATAAATTTGCATTAGACAAATTCAACTCAGCTCGCAGACAAGTAGCAGAACCCTGATCCAGGGGTGGCCCCACACCAGGAGTCCTCCCTCCACTCCAGGCATTGAAGCTGCTCTGGCCATGGGGGTGGGAGGAGGCATCAGGCACTGAAGCTGCACTGTAGAGCCATGTAGGGAATGGGGACCACATGGAGCCCCAGAGGTCTGCCGAAAGTGAGAACAAGGTTCCCTTTATGGTATTTTACCATAAGAGGTATAGTAATTGTAAAGTACCCTGGGCTTGTGATCAAAAGACCTGGGTTCAAGTTCTTAGTCTGACTCTCAATATCCAACACTAACTTAACCTCTCAGGGCCTGACTATTCTAACTTGGAGAATGGGGATAATAATACTTATACTGTCTATCTCAAAAAAATTGTTGTGTTGTTTTTGTAAACTTCAAAGCATTGTATGAATATGAGATGATTTTATTCTACCGTGGGGAATATTGTCATGATTTTGTATTGAAGACAAGATAGTGAGTGCAAATATAAATTTAGGGGGCAGCTAGGTGGTGCAATGGATAAAGCACTGGCCATGGATTCAGGAGGACCTGAGTTCAAATCTGGTCTCACACACTTGACACGTACTAGCTGTGTGACCTTGGGCAAGTCACTTAACCCTCATTGCCCACCCCCACCCCCACCCCCAAAAAACAAACAAACAAACACAAAAAATATATATATATAAATTTAAACAATAGGATATCAGCATATTTATCAACTTCAGTTTTTGCTCCTGAAATCTTCTCAAAGACAGTAAAATAAGATTTAATTTGAGAGGGGAGATTTTTTGATCAGAACAAATAGATCCTTTACAATTAAATGCTTATTGAACAATTCTTACATGTTAGGTTTCATGGAAAATAGAGAGAAGCATAAATCATCATTCCTGCCTTCAAGATATTTGCAAATCTAATTATGAGGCAAAGTACATACTTATGAACAGTTGAATAATGTACAGTGCAATGGTACAAGACACATGAGACAGCATATGATTAATTGCCAAATGAGTAACATAGACAAATTCTATTACACTCGTGTAATTGAGTGACTCAGAAAGGTTTCACATGAGGGATAGAACTTGACCTAGGCCTTGAAAGAGGTAAAGAACTTGGATAATATAAGAGAAAACAGGAAGACATTCTTGAAGAGGGAAAGTATGAGCAAAGGGATGGATAGTCAGGAAAGAAGCAGACTTTGTGAATAAACCAGCAGAAGTACATATGGGATGTAGGAAAATAGAGCATAGACTAGATGTAGATTGAGGTAAATTTAAGGAAGACTACCTGGTTAGGGAGTTTGAACTTCATCCTTTAGCCATGGGATAAGTAGAAAGTATTTAAACAGTTGATAGCCTTATACAAAATAGTATTTCAGGATGTTCATTATGGTGATAGTTGTTCAAGATTAATTAAAGGAGGAACAGAGTGTAGACAGGAAAAATTATGTTGTTAGAGTAATATGAAACTTCTTACAGCATTCTGTTTGGGCTTTTTTTCAAAAAAAACTTAAAAAAAAAAGTATTAGAGATTTATTCCTAAAAACAACTTCTGGAGTATGGAATGAAGTACATAACCAAAGCTACTCCATTCTATTGTTTTTAGCATTTGACAGTATTAGACAATGTTATTTGAAATTTATAATGGTAACTCTGACTCACTGAAAGATTCTGAAGTTCCCTCTGAATCATCAAAAAAAAGGTTTAAATTATTTTTATAGTTTTGATGTCAGTTATATTTTTGTACATCTAGTTCTTTGAAAATTACTGATCTTGTATATGGCATATAAATTTCAGTTAATTAAAAGTCCCTGGTCACTCAGAAAATAAGTTAAGCTTCACATGGTGTGTCTAAGACACCCTAATCAGTATTGATTATAGATAAACATGATTTTACCTTAGGTAAAGTTTTGGTACCAGTATTGCATTTCACACCTAAAAATAGAAGCAGAAGTAAAATCATTCTGAGTAAAAAATCAACTGAAGTCTCTAGTAATGCTCATTAACAATAGCATGAGGAATTGTTGGTAGAGTTATGAACTGATCCAACCATTCTGGAGAGTAATTTTGAACTATGTCCAAAGGGCTATGAGGTTGTGCATAACTTTACCTAGTAATACCACTACTAGGTCTGTAACCCAAAGAAATCATTAAAAAGGGAAAGGACTGTAAGGGCCAAAATTTGATATACAGAGCATTATTTGGGTGACTCGCCTTAATATTGGGGTCCCAGAAATATGAGGGACCTTTTAGGTTCACCCTCCCCTCTGAACTGCCCTTTTTAGATATTTCTCCCAGGCCAATTAGAAAGGAGCCTTTAAGCTTTAATTCACAAAAGGATCAGATTTTATTAATTGGGAATTAATTAAACAAAGGTGAAACTAATAAAAATCAAAGATAAGGAAATAGGAAAATAGAAATACAGATAAATACTCTTAACTCTAAACTTAACCTATTCAATCCTCAGATCGTTTCCAATTAAGCTAGTTCAAAAGAATTTAGGGTTTCCTGTAATTAACTCACCAAAACCTGGACAGTCTGCAGTTACTCTCGCCACCAGGACAGCAGACGCCAGAGAGAGAGTGAACCCGCGTCACCGCCAGGGGAGAAGACCAAGAGACCGAATTCCGGAAGCGCCCTCCACCTCCCTTCAGGGAGCATTCAATCTTTCCTCCCCCAAAAGGGGAGGTCCTTCAAAAACTGCCTATGGAGAGTTCTCCTTCTGACCTCAGTAGCATAACCTCAGAGTGGGCCAGGTGTGGCCTCTCCCAAATGAATCAGCTACAAATGGCAATGTTAATCTTTACCACAAATAATTTTAACCACAGGACCCACATGTACAAAAATATTTATAGCACCTCTCTTTGTGGTGGCAAAGAATTGGAAATTCCCCATCAATTGGGAGATGACTGAACAAGTTGTGGTATATGAATGTAATGGAATACTATTGTGCTATAAGAAATGATGAGCAGGCAGATTTCAGAAAAACCTGGAAAGACTTAAGTGGACTGCTGAGTGAAGTGAGCAGAACCAGGAGAACATGTTACACAGTAACAGCAACATGGTTCTGTGATGAACTGTGATAGATTTGATTTAGCTCTTCTCAACAATACAGTGATCCAAGACAGTTGCAAAGGACTCATAAGGGAAAATGTTCTCCACAGCCAGAAAAATGAACTGTGGAATCTGAATGCAGATTGAACCATACTATTTCTACTTTTTTTTTTTCCCTGAGGTTTTTCCCTTTTGTTCTGATTCTTCTTTCACAACATGACTAATGTAGAAATATGTTTAATGTGATGGTACATATATAACCTGTATCAGATTGCTTTCTGTCATGGGGAAGGGGGGCCAGAAAGGAGGGAGGGAGAAAAATTTGGAACTCAAAATCTTATAAAAACAATTGTTGAAAACTATATTTACATGTAACTGGAAAAAATAAAATACTGTTAAGATTTTAAAAAATTTTTCAAAGAAAACAATAGTATGAGGAAGTGCTATTCATTACTTTTTTCTTCTTTCCATCTCAGGTACTGCCTATGTATACTGACTTCTCACATAAAAAAGACTAAACCAGAACTGGAAATTGTCTTACAGAAGGTCCATGATCTTCAAGGTACAATAAATGTCTTAATGTCACCATTTTAATGCATCTTTAATTTGCTATAAATCTATCTGTGGAACTATGCCATCATCATAAGACAAAATTAAAATTATTTTTTAAGTAACAGTAAATCAGTGTAAAATATGGGAGGAAATTGGGTAGGAAAGAGGAAGGGCAAAGGTAGTGTTGCATGTTGTATGCAAAAGGTCGGAGACATTTATGTTCAAATAGTGTCAACTCAGGCAAAATAATGGTACTGTTTTACTGCTCAAAATACAGACTACACTTTTCTCCATATCTGTTTTACATAAAATCCTAGTGTGATTGTTATTTTTCTTGCTTTTCTGGGTGTACTTGTATACATATTTTTTCTTCAGTAAAATTTCCTTTTAGGGGGATGGTTAGTGTAGCAGCACATTAGCATAAAACTTAGTAATAACCCCAACATAGTTATTATTGTCTTTTGTTGTGTTGACTTGTGTATTTTTAAATAATTCTAGGAAATACTCCATCTTCTCCTGATGCTGTGAGTGCAGAGGAAGCCTTAAAATACTTACTGCTTTTGGTGGATGTCAATGAACTGTATGACTATTCTTTAGGGACATACGACTTTGACTTGGTGCTCATGGTAGCTGAGAAGTCACAGAAGGTATAAATAATATCAGTAATTTTTTTGTTTGTTTCTTTATCTTTTTATCCATATTACCTTGATAGTGGCAATTGAAGTTTTATTCCAGAAACATTGATAGAAATGACAAAACTCAAGGACTTTTTCAAAATAGTAGGTAAAATATTGTTAATGCTAAGTAAGCACGTGCATGCTATATGCCATTCTGGAAAAATGGAAAGGACTATTTCTTACTAGTCCCAAATTTTACTTGGATTAAATTATGGTTTCTTGTAAAGCTAATGCTACTGATTCTTGAGATACTTTCTGCTTTGGCATATGAGTCAAAGACCCTGAAGAGTAAAATTTGCCCCCATCTTTCTGACTTTTTCAAAGCACATAATAGACATGCTCTACTTCTTTTTCCAAAGTTAGGTACAGATGGTCCATTTCTATTAAATGAGTCTGCTCTACCAGAGAGGACCAAAATGAATTGCCCAGTGGCTTAACATGGGATAGTGTCATCACAGAAACTAAGAATTGAAAGGGAAACTTCAGGGATCATCACCTTGAACCTGTGACTTCCAGCAACTGATTAAAGACTTCCAGTGAGGGACACCCCCTTTGTTTCCATCTCCCAGACCACCCTGAGGCAGCTCAGTCCATTGGACAACTGTTAGGTCATATCTAAAGCTTAAATCTTCTCTACAATTTCTAGCCATAGGTCCTCTGTGGGCAAGCAAAGCAATAGCAACCAATTGTCAAATAACTGCTGTATTCACTGTGGGTGAAAATGAATTGTTGCTATCCTCAGAGAGTTTACATTCTGCTGAACAAGGCTGATTCCTCATCTAAATTACAGTCTGTAAATATTTGAAAACAACTATATATCATCTTTATCTTTTTTTCTCCAGTGTAATTATCCTCTTCTCCTTCAGCCAGTCTTCATAGGAATTCTTCCATTCTTTCAACATCCTAGTTGCCCTTTTCTGGTCATACTTTGTCTTTTCTGTGTCTTTCCTAAAACCCGGAACTAAACATACGTGACTTGGCTAAAATAGTATACAGTGGAACTATGTATTACTCCTCTTGTACTAGACATTGCATCTTTTAATGCAGCCTAGGATAGCAGTAACTTTTTAAAAATTTTATTTATTTGGGTTTTCAACCTTTGTTTAGATGAGATTTCCAATTTTTTCTCCCTCCCTCCCCTCCCTGACCCCCTCCCCTAGACAGCAGGTAAACTGATATATAACATTAAACATATTTCTGCATTAGTCATGTTGTACAAGAAGAATCAGAGCAAAAAGGAAAAACCTCAAAAAAAAAACAGCATCAAAAACAAAAGAGATAGTATGGTCCAATCAGCGTCCATATTCCACACTTTTTTTTTTTCTGGATTTGGAGAGCCGTTTTCATCATGAGTCCTTTGGAACTTTCTTGTACCATTGTATTGGTGAGAAGAATCTAGTCTATCACAGTTGATCAACACACAATTATGATGATACTGTAGCAATAACTTTTTAACTAAGCAGCAAAGTGGATAGAGCTCAGGACTTGGAAATTAGGAAGATCTGCATTTGGATTCTTCCCCAGATACTTATTCTCTGTGTGAGCTTAGGTAAATTACTTACCCTCTTTTGGCCTCAGTTTCCTCTTCTATAAAATGAGGATAATAATAACATCTACCCCAGGGTGTAGGTGAGGATTAAAATGAGTTTTTATTTTTATATATATAGGTTTGAAAACCCTAAAGTACCACATAAATGTCAGCAATTTATTATTATTATTAACTTCCATGTCACACTGTTGCTTTATGTTGAGGTTATGGTCTACTAAAACCTTTAAATCTTTTTCACACAAACTGTTTAGCTTTACCCACTGTCCCCATACTGCTTTTGTGAAACTGAAGTTTTCAACCCAAATATAGAACTTTATATTTATCCAAGTTTAATTTCTTCTTACTCAGTTCAGCTTACTATTCTATCATGGATCTATTTTGGATCTGATTTTTGTCATCTAATTAGCTATCTCTCCAAGCTTCATGTCTTCTTCAAATTTGATGAGTGTTCTATCTGTGCCTTCATCTAAGTCATGAATAAAAATGTTGGACAGGATTGGACCAAGCATAAACTCTTTGAGTTCTCCACTAGTTACAACCTTCCAAGTTGTCATTGTCCCATTAATGACTATTCTTTGGGTCATGTCATCCAACCAAGTGAGAATACCTTCAGGAGAAAGACCATAGAGACTCATTCATTAGATCTAGAGCTAATAAAGAGACTTTAGAAGTTATTTGGTTCAACGCCCTCATTTTGCATATAAGAGAACTGAATAAAATTTAATTAATTTAGATAAGATCATACAAGTAATAAGTAGCAGAGCCAGATTTTAACCCAGATCCTAAATGGTATATTGGAAAGAGTGTTGGATTTGGAGTCAGGGAGACCTGAGTTTAAATCTTGTCTCGGTATGGGCAAGTCATTTAACTTGGCGTCTTTCTTCATCTGCAAAATGTGAGTATTAATAGCACTTAACTCAGAGTTGTTGTAAGAATCAAACAATATACATAAGGCACTTTGCAAACTTTTTAAGGGTTAATTAATGTTACCTATTTTATTGTTATTATATCTATTTTATATATAATATATATACATATAATTAAAATCAATGTTCTCTCCACTAAACCATGCTGATTCCCTCT
This sequence comes from Dromiciops gliroides, assembly GCF_019393635.1. Lineage (NCBI taxonomy): Eukaryota > Metazoa > Chordata > Mammalia > Microbiotheria > Microbiotheriidae > Dromiciops > Dromiciops gliroides. The sequence goes on along the minus strand of NC_057861.1, from coordinate 616,112,600 downwards.
GTTTTTTTGTTTTGTTTTGTGTAAATCTCCTATTGCTCCCTGTGGTTTTGGAGATTGGTGCTCAGTAAATACTTGATTAATAAATACTGAGACTTGTTTAATGTGCACCTCAGTATAACTTAAATTTATTTCAATATAACATTTGAAAACAAAAGGAATATAGTGAGAAATCTTTACAATTATCTTTTAGTTGGGAACTTTGATATTATGAGCTTACAAAATAGAGCATGAAAATTAAGTAGCTAAGGTGAAATCTTAGCTAAATATTAAAATGTATTTTCATGAAAAGTAAAAATGTTTTAGATTTTTGAAAAATTTAGCCTAAATTTATTCATTTATCATTCAAGAGAAATGAATATAGCAATGTTGTTTGGTTCTTCAGGATCCCAAAGAATATCTTCCATTTCTAAACACACTTAGAAAGATGGAAATCAATTATCAACGGTACACAATAGATAAGCACTTGAAACGGTATGAAAAAGCCATTGGTCACCTCAGCAAATGTGGTAAGTCTGTGACAGTATTTGTTATGTATCTTTATTATTTAGGGTTTTTTTTAAGGATAGCATTGATTTACTGTAATTGCACATCTTTAGCTAAATATATTACTAAATATTACATGTAATTCAGATTTTTAGAAATTGACTCACTTAAAATTAGGGGATATGGATACTTAAATTTTTTTAAACTACAAATTTAATCATCAATAAAAATAATGAAATAAACTTACAAATAAATAAAGTCATACATAAAAACCAAGATTATTATAGTGTATATTCTTTCAGATACTTGAACAAATTAACAAAAGACAATTTTAAAAAATGTATTTTTGGGGCAGCTAGGTGGTGCAGTGGATAGAGCACCGGCCCTGGAGTCAGGAGGACCTGAGTTCAAATCCGGCCTCAGACACTTGACACTTACTAGCTGTGTGACCCTGGGCAAGTCACTTAACCCTCATTGCCCTGGGGGGGAAAAAGGCTAAATTGGAGGAGGGAGTGGACACATTAAAAATATAATTGCAGTTTGACATCAAAAAATTGCCAAGACCTGGTTATTAGAAGAAATCATTTGTAATGAGAACCTGCATCATAATGGTGTCAGTGTGCAAAGAAATATTGCAGAGGTAGAATCAATAGTACTTAGCAACATATTGGATTTTCATTAAAACAATTTTTAAAAATAAACTTAATAACCATAAACAGACAAATATATATGCAAAATAAGGCATTCAAAACACTTAATTGGCAGTACAAAAACAGACAAGGTAACAGAAAACAAAAGGAGGCATGTTCGTTCTCTGTCCCTTTCCTATTCTGTCCAAGGTTTCACTACCTTTTGCTTTCTTCCTTTGTATGTTTGTAATTGTGTGTATATAAATATATATATGTATAATTGTGTATGCAAACATATATATACCCACATGTATATATATACATGTGGGTAATCTGTGTGTATTCATTTCGGCTTCTACCCGGTTTGCTTTGCATTCTTTTATAAAGGTCTTTCCAGTTTTCCTTGTGAACACTTTCCTTGTGTATATTTCCCTCTTTTTTTTTTAAAGCAACAGTCGTGATATTAATCCAATTTATTAAGCCATTTTCAAATTTTTATATATTAGACTGTTTCCAGTGTTTTTATTATTATAAATGATATAGCTAATGAGTATTTTCGTACAATGAGGAATACTGTTTTTTACTGATATGCCATAAAATGCACCTTTTTTAAGAAGAAGGTCCTATTACAAGAATTAAAGGGTCAAAAGATAGGATTAAGATTTTTGTGTTTTTCCAGGTTGCTTTATAAAATATTTCTATGCGTTTTATAACTTTTTCTCTTTTTTCTTAGTATTTTGATTTGTATTTTTATGATTATTTGAAAAATTTGAGCTTTGTTTCCCATAGTTATTAATGGATTTGTGTTTCCTCCTTCATAAATTGTCCAACCTTTGACTCCATTGAAAGTGTTTTTAAAGAGATATTTCAATTAAAGTTCAGATTCTTTATATCAGGTTTTCTTAACACAGGACACTGCATCATTCTATTCAGTTTGATTATGAATGACTTCATGAAACATATAAGAGGTCATCCATAACACAAAAAAAGTTAAGAACCCCTGTTCTAAAACTTGGGCATCAACCTGACCTAATAAAAACCTTATTTAGTAATTAGAACTAATGTGAAAGTTTTTGTAAGAGCTTAGTAAAGATTCAAGGAAGACTTAATTCTACATTCTTCGTTTAATAATAAGCTATAATATGCTAGAAACCCAAGTACAATAATATTTGTACAGTTATGATTGAAATATGATGCCATGTCCTTTAAGCCATCATAGCCCAGTTCACTCCCTAGGAAGCAGACTTCAGAAGTTTGCAAGTTCATAGGAAAACAATAGCTCCTGGTTTTGACAGGGGTTATCTCACTACCTCTCTCTATGGTTACTTCCTTTAGTAGCTCAAGTCATTGCACTGGCAGGGATGAACAACCTTCCACATCAGGGTAAAGGCAGCACTTCCAAGGAATGCAGTAGTAGCAGGCCACAGATGTAAGAAAATTTCACTTAGAGAAGCAGCTGTCACTTTAATTGTATCCTGAAATAATTGAACCTGAAGCTTTCAGATATGACCATGGAAAAGTCATTGTAAGAAACCTCAAAATTTGTTCCCAATTGCTGTTTCTAAAAGACAAAGCAGTTTACTTATAGACTCAACATATAGTGGATCACTGTTTCATTTCTAGAATTACTTTTGTGATCGAACTTCTCCTTTGTCAGCGTTCAGTATTTCTTATTTATTCTGAACATGATTTAAAGGGTGAGGCCTCTTCTCTTTAACTAATTTGAACTCTTTTATGTTAATGGAAAAGCCAAATTTATTTTTCATTGTTTTGTTCAGCAAATATTAATCATAGGTATGATTAAATGAGCACTTATTAAAGTCCAATTACTGCACTGACTTTTAAGATACTTTGTATATATACATGCATATATGATAGATATATATATACCTGTTTGTATGTAATATACAAGTATATAATTGAAGTAAATATTATCTACATGCCCATATATATGTGAAATTGAACCTACATTCAGTACACTGTCTTGAAATCTTATGGTAGGTGAGCCATTTATGAAGTAAACTGTTTTACTACAAAAAAAGAATAAGTTACAAAGTGGCAAATTTCAGTTCAACTTAAGGAAGAATGACCTGGTAAATAGCTTTCCAACAGGTTGTCCTCAAAGGTAGTGAGATCTTTAAAAAGATGACAGAGGGGGCAGCTAGGTGGCACAGTGGATAAAGCACTGGCCCTGGATTCAGGAGTACCTCAGTTCAAATCTAGCCTCAGACATTTGACACTTACTAGCTGTGTGGCCTTGGGCAAGTCACTTAACCCCCATTGCCCTAGCCAAAAAAAAAAAAAGATGACAGATCCATTTATCTCTCAGGGCCATTCTAAATGGGATCACTCACTAATTGGGCAATTGAACTAGATGGTTTCTTACATCCCTTCTAATTCTAAATTCTATATTTTAATTAATTCTATTTCCATAGGACCTGAGTATTTTCCAGAATGTTTAAACTTGATAAAGGACAAAAACTTATATAATGAAGCTCTGAAATTGTACCCATCAAATTCTCAACAATACAAGGTATGTGGTTTGTTATCTCAAGGCTTTGTCGAGTTTGTGGCAGCATTATTTAAACTAGTATTGTACCAAATAACACTATTCTTGACTTTGATGTTTATCTTCAAGCTGTTTAGACATCTTAGCATCCTAAAATAAGCAGTGAAAAAATGTATGACCGAGCTGGCCTGCATTGGGTCTATTTTATTGATACTGGAGTTTTAGTAGTCTCATTTATGCTTAAATTTACTTTAGGATATCAGTAGCATTTATGGGGAACACCTGAAGCAAAAGAATCTTTTTGAACAAGCAGGACTAGTATTTGCACGCTCTGGCGCCTATGAGAAAGCCCTGGATGCTTTTGTGACCAGTGGCAGCTGGCAGCAAGCCTTCTGTATGGCAAGTCAGCTGAACTATACCAAAGACCAGTTGGCCAGCCTGGGCAGAACTCTGTCAGGTAAGATTATATATTTATTTCACCAGTTCTGTATAACCCTTTTCTTTTTGTTGTGTCTCTGCCTTGTTTGTACATTCTTGCCGTGCCTAAAGGTAATCTACACAGCTATCATTTAAGATTGTGAATGATAGAATAATTAAATCCAATATGATTCCAGACAGAGCTAGTTTCTAATTTGGGGGGTAAGAAGGTTGTAGATTATGGAGTAAATGGGGAAATGAAAACTCAGAATAAACAAGTTAAGAACTGGCCTGTAAGTAATTCACAAATAGGAGAATAGGAATACATCAATGGAGCCAGAGAGCTTCAGGGAAAAATGATTTTCTATAACATAGCAAAGAGATTTCTTCAACTTTCTGTTTTGTCCACAACACTCTGGTTGGGAAGCACTGTACAAGTCATATAGTAAAGTCATACTTGAGTAGAGAATAGTATTCCACTTGTATCCTGCAGTTCCCTCTTTGCCAATCAGAGGAACCAAAAAATGGAAGGAATTTTTTATTTCAACAGATCAACACAACATTTTCTGGAAAAAAAGTTTTTATATATTGTACCATGGTTCCTTTGATTAGCAAGTCTCTGTGTTAAAGGAGTAAATAAATTAGGTTGCCCTTAATCAAATTAGTGATGTTTAGTTTTTCTCATTTCTCTTCAGATTCACTATTTTTTAATCCTGTACGGGATTGTCCTTAGCTTCATAAGACCTTGATAGAACACCATTCGGTCTAAAGGCATTTATCTCCACTCTCTGATGACTTAACTTCAGATGATTGGGGATTAAAATATTTCTTTTCCAACATTAAAGCAGTGTGAATTAAATACTTCCATATGAATGAGTTTACCTTTGTAAGTTTCATGGAGGGGTTTCTAATTGGTTTCTCTTGACAAATCATCTGTTAATGACATCCTCTTTTTACAGGAAAGCTAGCAGAGCAGAGGAAACACAGTGATGCAGCCCTAGTTTTGGAGCAATATGCTGAGGTAAAACTACTCTTTTCTTTCATGTTAACTTCCTTCACCAAAAAGGGAGAAAAACATGTCCAAGTCTGTACCAGTCCTAGTCAATAAAGTGGAAAATTAGTATGCCCTAATTTGTAAAGTTAGTATACCTTTTCTTTGGGGGGGATATGTTGTAGGATTTCTCTTGAAAATGCTTTATAGTAGTTGTTAGAGCAAAGGTCTGCTTTGAAAAATGCACTAATCTTATTTGCTAAAGAGTATCATGTTTACTTTTTTAATAGTTGTGTTTTTAATGATAACTCATTGACTAGGAAATAAAGGAAAGCAAATTGTTATATGGGTCAGTGGTAAGAGTAAATTGTTATATAGATAAATGCTGCCCAAAATACATGATTTCAACACAAATATCAAACAAACTCAATGGGGTGTCTCTCCCTACCTGCTTATGTTATCATTTGTTGTTTCATATTGCCTTAAGTGGCTTCATGTAACCCTACATTTCCAGTAATCCACAAACCAGATCAGAAAGGAAAATTGAATATACATAAGATTTTATGATAGTAACCTTAAATAAATCATTCAGCTTTTATTTTGTGGTTTATTTACAGCAAAAACTAAAAGGATAGCTATCGTGTTTAAATAACATATTCTTGCTCTTAAGTGATCTTTATTTTTTATTCAGTAAGTGTGACAAGAAAGGATGATTGAAACTTTTTTTAAAAATCAGATATTAGAATCAGTCAAGGGATGATTGTTTTGGAAACAACATAATTAATGTACTACTTGTAAATCTGTATAATGTAAAAATATACAGGTTGTCACAAGAGGCTTAGGAAAATTTTAAGCTTCAGTAGCTTTAGGACACTGTTTATATGAAATCTGAAGCTTCCAAATGAATGAGTAAGCTGTCACTACCTTACTTTTATTGAAAAGGAAAATTTTGGAAGTAGAAAGCAGAAATTTTGTTTGTTTTACAAGAGACGTGATACAGAAAGACAGTTACAATAAGGAGATGGAGCAGAATCTATTATGCTTCAGCTGACCTTAAAAAAAAAAAAAGGAAGGCTAGGCATCATGATCTCAGAAAAAGCAAAAGCAAAAATAGATCTAATTAAAAGAGAAACATCTTAGTCGCGTCTGAATCTTTATGACCCGATTTGGGGTTTTCTTGGCAAAGATACTGGAGTGGTTTGCCATTTCCTTCTCCAGCTCATTTTACAGACGAGGAAACTGAGACAAACAGGGTTAAGTGAATCACATGGCTGGTAAGTGTCTGAGGCCAGATTTGAACTCAGGTTTTCCTGACTCCAAGCCTGACACTCTTTCCACTGTGCCACCTTTTTGGTTTTTACTCTCTCATGTTATTAGCAGATAGTAAAGTGATTTATAAATAATGATACATTTTATGGAGATAAATATCCCTAAAGGGCCTAATCTTAAAAAAAACCAAAACAGCCTTTCATGTTTTAATTTATTCTGGTTTATCAGCAAAGCAGAGAGACTACTTTTCCTATGATCTTAAACAGCCTAGGCCTCCAAAATTTGCCCATTTCACAATAGATCATTGGGGCCAGGGTGGGGGATGGGGGAGAGGATACTGAGAGTCATTTTAGCAATGTGAAAACAAAAGATATTAATAAGAAAATAATAGAAGAGTGTCCTGGTGGTCAGTCAATAAAGAAAAAAGATGGAAAGAGGTTTATATAAATGAATAGAATGGCATTAAAAAGGGGGGAAGATGTTGCTCTAATGTAGAACCATGGATTAGGTTTACATAAATATGCCTCACAGCTCTTTTATGGAATGCACCCATAACTTTCAGGTATACCTATAATATGTCATCTTAGCTCTAAAGAAGTAGTAGGAAAGGGGCAGCTAGGTAGTGCAGTGGATAAAGCACTGGCCCTGGATTCAGGAGGACCTGAGTTCAAATCCGGCCTCAGAGACATCCTTCCTCTGCCATGGAATCAGATATGCAACTTTGAGGATGGCCTTCACCCTCCCTAGACTTTCCCAAGCTGAAATGAGGAAATTTGACTAGGTCATCTCCAAGGTCCTGTCTAATGCTAACATTTTGTGATTCTAACTTCCAAAGATCAGTTCAATTGTTAGGATGCCATGGGTACATATAACTTGAATTTCTTCCCAAAATGTCTAACATGATGTAGTAGAAGGAACACTAAATTTTGAAGCAAGAAATGTAGACTCTAATCCTGGCCTTGCTGATTAGAGCTAGGTCACCTCAGACAAATCAATTAAATCTCTCAGCCTGTTTACTCATCTCATACAATGAGGGCAGTGATATTTACATTGTCTTCCTCACCAAGGTTAAGGAAGTAAAATGCTTTATAAACTATAAATGTTACCTATTGTGATTATTGCTTTTACATGGCATTTTATCATTCATCCTTACCATAGTGTGAGTAAATCTTAGTAAGTACCCATTATATAGTTAGAGAAGTGTGGATTAAATCAGTATGAAATAGTAGATGATCTGAAAGTGAAAGAAAGTACTTCTGCCTCCTAATGCTGTACATTGACTTCCAATCCAGTGTTCTTTGTCCCCTTTTGCTTTTCTTAGCAAATACATTAAGGAACAGAAAACAATTTAAATGTCATTTAAGATAATAGAAAGTAGCGAGAATCCCAATTTATGTTGTCCTTTAAGTGGGTGTGGGGTCTGATCTGGCTGGATTATAGAATTTTGACTGTATCTTAATTTCACTTATTTTAACTTCTTTGAAAGCTGTTAAATGTTGAGGATTATGCATAAATGATTACCTTGCCTTTCATTTCCCTGTCAGGACTATGAAGAAGCTGTATTATTGCTATTAGAAGGAGCTATTTGGGAAGAAGCACTAAGATTGGTAAGAGCATTTTCAAACTATTGTTTGTAATGGGTATTGAGTTAAGGTAGTGAAAATAGAAAGAAAGTCACCTGAAGTCTTTCATCTACTGATGGCAACTAATGAAATAGCTCATGTGCTGTCTGAGGGTCCAAAGAAATATATTTAGAAATGGCCAGTATTTTTTGTTCTTTCATTATAAATATTGAAATGAGCTCAGCCCTAATGTAATATATATTTAAATTTGGTCTGAAATTAGTAAATTTTACTTTTCTTAGCTTTTATTGAACCTGGTACTCCAAGTTGCCATTTAGTAATTCACCAGAAAAGATGTTCACTTTTTAAAATGATGTATTCATAAAGAATATTTATTTATCATTGGAGAAGGCCTGTTCACATTGTTCCTTTTATTGTTGTTGTTTTTGCTATTAGGTTTACAAATACAACAGGCTTGACATCATAGAAACAAATATTAAACCTTCAATTTTAGAAGGTGAGTGTTTTATTTCATTAAATGGGGCCTCATGCTTTAGAATGTCTCATTCAAAACAGAGAGGAAGGGGGCAGCTAGGTGGCACAGTGAATAAAGCACTGGCCCTGGATTCAGGAGGACCTGAGTTCAAATCCGGACTCAGACACTTGACACGCTTACTAGCTATGTGACCCTGGGCAAGTCACTTAACCCTGATTGCCTCAGTTTACTCATCCATAAAACGGGATAATAATAGTACCTCTTTCCCAAGGTGGTTATGAGAATAAAATGAGTTAATATTTGTAAAGTGCTGGGCCAGCCTTAAAGCACTATAAAGAATGTTTCAAAAGTCTTAGTGTAGTTTTAAGCTATTAAAGCTTAAAGCCATTATTATGTATGCCAATCTTATAAATCTGATGGCTTTTTTTCAGTCCCTATTCTCCTTCACTTCTTTGCATCATTTAGCATTGTTGGCTATCCTTGAAGCCTTCTTCCTTGATTTTCAAGCTTTCATACTCTACTAGTTCTCCCACCTTGAGTCCTCATTCTCCTGTTCATTTTGCTCATTTTTCTTCTTGATGCCCTAAGATAGGTTTTCTCCCCGAGATTTAGTCAGGTGATAAAATTATCTTTTTATTTTAATTTCTATATTTATTTCAATGCTTTTATTAACCATAATATCACCTCACAGACTGGAGGCTGGAATCTCACTTTCCTTTTTTTTTTCTAAATTAAATTGTAAAATAGGTATTATGTTGATTAGTGAGAATTTTGCTGTCTGGTTAGAAAACTTAAGACCCCAATTTCTTCCTGGGTTGGGTTTGCTTTGTTTTTGTTTTGTAACCTTTACTTGTGCCTCTTTGCCTTTAAAACCATTCCAAAATGTGTTTTTTCCATTTTACCACACAGCCCAAAAAAACTACATGGTGTTTATGGAATCTCAGACAGCCATTTTCACTCGCCATAGAAAACGTTTACTGGTGGTTCGAGAGTTAAAGGAGCAAACCCAACAAGGGAATCTAGGCAAGTGCTAAATGATTTAATTTGCATAATAATAAGGCACTTTGCATAGGTTAAGCAAAAAGCTTATTCTATCACTGTATGTTGTACTTCATGGTAATATTAGAAAAATAACTTGAGTTATAATGAATCTTACCTGCTCTTATTTAACTTTAACTTTTGTGGCTTTAACTTATTTTCAAATTATGTTTTTTTCCATTCAGGTGTATCATAGTCATCCTACCTTGTTAAATTTAAATGTTTTTGGAAAGGAAACACAGAAGTGAATGAGAGTTTTTTTATATCTATCTCTCTTCTCTTACAGATGATGACATGCCAAATGGCCAGGAGTCAGACCTCTTCTCTGAAACTAGCAGTATCGTGAGTGGTAGTGACATGAGTGGCAGATACTCTCACAGTAACTCCAGGATATCTGCGTGTGTATTCTGATTATTAAGCAACTTATTTTATTCCTTTCACTGTGATCTTCATACTATAAAATGCAAATGTTTGGCATTTCCAGGACAGAGGTTGTAGCATATAGTAGTAGAAAGAGCCCTGATTTTAGAGGAAGAGAGCCTGTATTTAAAACCTGTTTCTGCCATTAATTTGCTGTCTGGCCTTGAGCAAGTCATCCATTGCTGCCAGGCCTCAGTTTCCTTATTTGTAAAATAAGATGTTAGGACTAGATGATATTTAAACTCAGTCTGAATAATAACATGAACTCATTGAGGCAGCTAGGTTCCCCTATGCCATTTCCTCAATTACTATTTTAGGATTTAATTTTCCATTAGTTTCTTCCCTATATTTAGTTGTTTGAAGATAATTTTATTTGATAGAGAGTAAAAAATCAAAATTCTAGTTGTTAATTCTGCCTTTTCTTCATCACTCCTATTATTGTTCTCCACCCAAAGATCATCACTTTGCTCTCCCAGGACAAACAAAAAGCCCTTAAAAAAGTCTTTCGCATTAATTTCAAACTTCCGTTGAATTAATTTAAATATTCTGATAGTGTTTTAAGGGACCTTCATTCTCTTACATTCATCCACAATTACCTGACCTTCAGTTTACTTGGTCAATGAATTCTTCCTGTTCAAGAAACATGAATCTTTTAGTCATCTCCCTCCCTCTTAGGGGCTAATACTGGAATCATTTTTGTTTGTTTCATTGGAATTTCTTTCTTGAAAGCATTCCATCCCTTTTAAACTAACTTCCCTTGTGAAATCCTAGGCCTTAAGATAGAACCTATCTTTTTTTTTTTTTTTTTGCAAAATCTGCTCTCCATGAGCCTAGGATATTTGGATTGGACTATGCCTAATATCTTCCTTTTATCCGTTACAGATGATACAATCATGTAGCCACTTCTCCACCCAAAGTCTCATCATTCTAGTTTTGGAACTCCTGATGTGGAGTGGGGGTTGATTTTGCCAGCCTAGCTAAATCTGCAGATTTGTTCTCTATCCAAACACAAAGGGATTCTGACTTTAAGCCAACTACAGGGAGGCAGCAAGATGCACAGTACCTGAACTTGAATTTGCTCTGCCACATACTCTTTGTGGAACTTTGGGCAAATCACTAAACTTTTCTTGGCTTCAATTTTGTTATCCCGGTGAAGAATTTGGACTAGATGTCTTTAAGGTCTCTTCCAATTCTAAATGTACTCCAAATGTAAATTTCCTTTAGGCAATTTCTTTCTTAATAGTAGTTCTCAGTCATTTATGGATTGGTCTCTACTGTCCCACTCTACTCAGATTCTCTGCCCCCATGACAAGTTCTCCTTTTTGAAACTAATTTGCAAATCTCCTAATAGGAGATCCTCCAAGAATCGCCGAAAAGCAGAAAGAAAGAAGCACAGTCTGAAGGAGGGAAGTCCACTAGAAGACCTAGCTCTTTTGGAAGCCCTAAGTGAAGTGATACACAGCATTGAAAAATTGAAAGGTATGTTCTTGATGTTCATGTGCCAGATGTGTTGATTGATGTAGAAACTGCTTCTTAGGAGGAAAGTTCATAATTTTTTGAACAGACTTATTAGCTAACAAGAAACTAGTAACAGGCATAATGTCCTAGCCATAAGAAACAGACTTTTAACAAAGGAGCCATTTGTGCCCTCATGACATGGCCCTGCCTTTGGAGTTGATGTAGTTGATAGGAAATGAACACTCCAAAGCAATAGACTTCACCCTGGATTCCCACAACTAGCGATCATAACTTGAATTCTTAACGGCACCACTGAATTAAAGGAAATCAGTGGGAAGGGTGGATGAAACCACAGTATGACTGTGAAGTTAATCACTGAAAACTGCAGGTTTATTGTTTGGAGGAGAGGAATATGTAAGGAGATTACAACTGTAGTATATAATATTGTCTGTGTTGCTTTTGGGAAAAAAATCTGCTATGCCTCAATATCATTGAAGGGATTGATGATGCAATTGCTTATTTTTAGGCTCTGATGTCATCTCAAATTTATTCTCCCTAGATGAGATTTACCAGCTTTTAAAAGTACTCTTTCTCTTTGAGTATGATGAACAAGCAAGAGAATTACAAAAAATGTTTGAAGATACTCTGCAGCTGATGGAAAATTCACTCCCAGAAATTTGGAACCCCTCCTGCCAACAGAATCCAGCTATTCCTGTAAGTTTTCACTAACTTGATTCTCTGAAATTACATAATTCATATATTGCATTGCTTTGTTTTCAAACTTCCATTTTATAAGGAAGGGAACTTATGGTTTGGTTCTTTTCATTGAGTTATCAAAAATAAATTTGCTTGGATTTTTTATTTTTATTTTTTTGTAAACTGATAAATCAGGGTTTTTGGATTGGTAAACAAAATAAAAATCCAAGAAAATTTTGGTAGTCATCACAATAAAAAGGGACAAGATTAAAAGGAAGGTTTAAAAATGAACAGAAATGGGATGCATGAATACTGTTATCCCTAAAACTTAAGAACTTTCTGGTTTTCTAATCATTTTCACATATTCTACTTTATTTGATCCTCACATATATACCTTGTAAGGTAAGTAGGGTAATAAGCATGTTGCTGAGCCTACAAAAAAAGGTTAAATGACTTAACTGGGGAAGCAGCTAGGTGGCACAGTGGATAAAGCACCAGCCCTGGATTCAAGAGGACTTGAGTTCAAATCTAGCCTCACACTTGACACTTAACTAGCTGTGTGACCCTGGACAAGTCACTTAACCCTCATTGCCCTACCAAAACCTTAACTGGAACACACAGTGAGTCTTTTATTTTTATTACAAACATGACAAACATCCTGAATATTTCCAAAAAGGAAAAGACGGTTGTATGTGACTCCAGCATTGATAACAGCATTTCACAGAATTTAAGAGTTGGAAGGGACCGTCTTATCTCTTTCCCAAAAGAGAATCCCTATTAAACACACCTGGCCTGTAGTCATCCAGCCCCAGCATGAAGACCTCCAAGGAAGAACAATTTGCCAGCTTTAGAGGCAGTCTATTACACTTTTGAACAGTGTTCTAATTATTAGGAAGTTTTTCCTGACGTTAAGGCAGAATTAATCTCTGCAACTCCCACCCATTGCCTGTTAGAGCCCAGCAGAACAAGTCTAATGCTTCTTCCCTTTAGATTATTTAACACAATTAGCACCTGCTCTGTGAATCTTCTCTTTTTCAGGCTAAAGTTCTTCAGTTCCTTTAACTGATTTTTTTATGATATACAAGGGACCCCAAAAATCTTAGTGCCGTTTTATGCTAAGCTTAGCTTAAAGCTAAACTTAAAACCATACTAAGACTTTTGGGACCCTTATTAGAGTCAAGATCATTCGGTATCCTGGTTGCCATCCTGTAGATGGTATTCTACTTATCAGTGTGTTTGAACTGTGATGCCCAGAACAGAAGCCTGCATTCCAAATAAGGTCTGAAGAAGGCTTCTTGACTTTAGATGCCCTTTAGTGGTTTTAAAAATTTTATATTTTTATTAGATGGTGGTATATATTCTCTTGGTTTTGTTTTCTTTGTGCTGTATTAGGTCATGTAAGCCTAGGTGTGTCTCTGAATTCCTCATATTTATCATTCCATGGTAAGGGTGGGGGTGGTCCAAACCTATGATATCTTTGGTCAGCAACTGTTCTGCAACTTCTGCTCTTATGGAATTCTTGAGGCACTCAAGAGGCTAAGGGATTTGTCCCTGGTCACATAGCAAGTATGGCCCAAGGTGAACCTTGAACATGGTTCTTCCTTACTCTTTATCTACTTGCTGTGCTGCCTTACTAGGCCATGATAATATTTTGGGATTCAGTTTAGGGTTTTGTTTGTTTGCTGGTAGCTTTCAGCTCACATTTCTCTTTTCTTATGTTCTTATTCATATATTTGAATAACTACCTATTGTCACCTAATGACAAATCTCCTAATGAAAGTCAAATTAAAATTAGATATATTTTAAAGTGATTAAATTCATTGAGATTACAACTTTTTGGGTAAATAAACTTAGAAGTTTATAATGTCTCTTTTTTCTCCTTTTACTGAACATTCATCATCTCAGACACCAAATCTGTGCAACTTTGGGGAAAATGACAGAACACTTTTTTTTGTAGCATCAGTTGGTGAATTCTTGGCAATTTTTTTTTGCATGCGTACATGCATAATAGGGTTCAGATTCTCAAAATCAAAGCTTTTTCCTCTAGTAAGAAAGATTTGAAAAGTCTACATAAAGCCATTTATAGGAGTTCATGAATTCTTATTCCTGACAATTGTGTGGCTAAACTGGAAAAGTGTCTTGGAGAAACCCTATCCTCATTCATCCAGTGAATCCTTTGAATGCTATAGACATTTTGTACCCACAACAAAAAAATTCCTGAATGTGCTGCCAATGATATATCTGTTTTCTACATAGGTTCTGGGTCCCAATTCAACTGCAAACAGCATCATGGCTTCCTATCGACAGCAAAAGGCTTCAGCTCCTGTGTTCCAGGGTTAGTTTTTTAAAGAAATGTGGATATGTTAATAAGTTTGTGGTCACTATTTTCATAAGTTCTTGGTTTTAGATTGATAGGAATGTGTTTAGCATTCAAGTCAAATTCCATTGTAGCAAACTTGATGATCATTAAGAGTATCCAAATTCCTCGATTATATTAGAATTTGATTATATTAAATTTGATAGAGCTTTAGAAATGTGAATGAACTATTAGCTGGAAACCTCATGAAATCTGAACTGAGTGGTGTCAGTGACTCTAGGATTTTTGATGCCTCCTGAAGTTAGATGCAGTGACATGAGGAAACTGGAAAAATGATCATAAGTGAGCAAGATTAAGAAGAGGACAAAATCCCAACCTCCCTACAAAGTTTTATTTTTCATTTCTTAGTGTTGAACCATTTAAATGAGTATTGCCTTTCTATTGTGAAGGGAAATAATGTGTAGTTCTAGTTCCCAAGAGCATCAAGTGTAACTATTTCTGATAATAGACAAAAAAGTGAGTTGAGAATCATTCATATCTTTGGTTCCTGTTAACGGTTTATCAACTATATGTAGAAATGTGCGGTTTAAAGGGTCTTAGAATCCACAGGTTTATTTCATTTTTAGCAAATATTTTAGCTTCTCCTAGTAAAGATGTTTGCTTTCTATACATTCATTCAGATTTTTCTATTTTCTTTCCTGTTTTTTTTTTTTTTTTAGGTGCAGAACTTTTTATACCTCCGAAGATCAATAAAACTATCCAGTGGAAACTGAGCCTTCTAGAGTAACTCTGATACCATTCGGAGGTGCTCTTAGGGTGAATAGTATCATTTTAAACTCATCTCAGTATTTTGCCATCCCCACCTTGAGGTCCTAATATCTGAACCTTGGAGAATATAAGAGGAATATCTTCTGAAATTACTATTGCTTTTTGGGTCAGACTTTGTCTCACAACTTAAAATTATTTTTTTCAGAATACTCATCTATGCTACACTTCTCATTTTTAAAAACAGAGACTTTAATCTGTATACAGCACCAAGTTACAAGTATCTTACTAATGGTGTTTTTAAAAGTCAGTGAGTGGGGCAGCTAGGTGGTGCAGTGGATAGAGCACCGGCCCTGGATTCAGGAATACCCGAGTTCAAATCCGGCCTCAGACCCTTGACACTTACTAGCTGTGTGACCCTGGGCAAGTCACTTAACCCTCAGTGTCCTGCCCACCCCCCCCCAAAAAAAGTCAGTGAGTATTGTTATAGTACAGGAGTCAGGACTGGCTTCTCTTTTCACTACACTGTTAACACACAGTGGCAGATCACTTGGTCTTTGTGCCTCATTTTTCCATCTTTAAAATGAGAATAATTCCTGCTTCCCACCTCACAAGACAGGAGTATTGTGAGAGCATGTGACTTCATGCCCATAACATGCTTTAATTTCTTGGCAAAAGGCAAATATATATGAATAATAAGTTGTTGGCAGGTTACCACCTAAAGAGTTGTGGAAATTGATGATTTCTGTTTTTTTCCAAGTTAACTAAAGCATAATAAAAAGTTTTATGGTTCCATTGAATTTTTAAACTCTCCTATTTATCAATTCTCACTTAGTTGGCAGTTGTTACTTTCATGAAAATTACAGGTTATACCGTAACAAATCATAAGCTTCCAGGTGTTGAGTTTTTACCTCCTATAGTTGGTCTATTGTGGACTATTATACTGCTTTAATACTTACTGCTAATGAGATAGCAGTGTTAGAAGATTAACTCAAATTGAAATGCCTATAAAATGCTGTTACATTCACAACAGAATCTAGCAGAGTGCCTACGTAGCATATATAATGTAGTAATCACTCCTGGTTCTCCAAAGATTGTTTCGTTTGGTTAATGTCTTAGGCAAAGTGTCAGACACTATTTTGTTTTGATTATTGGTATTTTGATTTCCATTCCATTCTTTTTGACACATAGATTTTTTTCAGGATAATTTCCTCTCCTATCTTGAGGAAATAAGTTAGAATTAAAAGGTAGAGGGGGTGTGGGGATATAAATGTTGAGCTTGACAGTCCAGTTTATTCTGATTACCACTTCGTGGCTTATATGTCTTCTCCAAAACCTTCCATGAACTGGCCTTTATATGAAATAAAACTATAAACAACCCATATATAGATCTTACTGATTACAGAATATAAACCCAGAAATTCTATATCTGTTACTTTAGATAGGTATAGAATACTTACATGAGCATTTTTACATATTTCCTTGCCTTTGGTAATTTTCTGATAAATCTATAGTAAAATTTGTCATGTTTGATATTGGTTTAAGCAAATTATAAACAAAATTTTAGCTTCGAATAGGAATAAAATATTAGCAGAATTTTGCTTCCTGCAAGCCATAAAACAGGTAGGATCACATGATTTAAGAGTTGAAGCAGATTACAGTCTGGGCTCTATGATAATTTGGCATTCAGTAAGCATTTATTAAGCACATACAATGTTTTTAAGGCTTTGTAAAAATGTATCCAAAAATTTTAAATAGTTCCTACACTTGGGGAGTTTACATTTTACTAGAATCTCAAAGGAGTTCTTTTACTGCCCAGAGCATTAGTAAGAATACCAGATCTCTTCAGAATGCTAAGACTACATCATTTGAAGAATGACCCAACAAATTGTGGAATGGAATGGAATATTACTATGCTATAAAGAATACAGAGAATCCTGAGGGAAAAGGTGAAGCAAGCTAAACCAGGGGAAAATGTATATATGCCCAATGATTCCAACTATGTAAGTGAAAAATTAAAAAAAAAAAGTTTTTAAAATCTGTTACTATATTGAACAAACTTGGACCTGAAAAAGGAGAGATGAAAATACACTACTGCCTCACCCTCTTTGCCGAGGACATCCATACTGCATGTACTTGTGGGGGTGAGAGATATATTGAGAATTAAAGTGCTGTAAAAATAAAAGCTATCAATAAAAATGTTTGTTGAAGCAAAATATATGTATATACATGCACACATATACAATCAATTTATAATCATCCTTTTCTAAAAAATTTACTAACATAGTTTGGCAAGCCAAACTAGCTGCAATTTTCATCTATAAAATAATTTAGAGGACTAATGCTTAAGTATCAGAAAAGAGGTTTTGTGTTTTGCTGAGCTCATTTTTATTAGATAATAGACATTTGGATACCCCAAAAAAGTCTTTGTTATGAAGTATTAAAGTAGGAAAAATCTGTGTATATTTATGTTTTAATATGAATTTGTAAGTATATTGTTTGGCTATTTTAGTTCCCTTTTTTATTGACCACTATAGTAGAGTAGTTCATAACGAGTTAACTAAAATAACTCCATAAGTTCAATAATTTTTTTGTCATGTTATAATATTACAATGAGATGTTTCTTTCTGCTCAGACAGGGCAGGCAAGCTGAGGGGAAGCAGGAAGAAATAATCAGTTCTGAATTGAAAGTCAGGAACATTAATAAGGAATGTAGGATCTTAGACCCAAACCTAGAGAGGGCCTCAGGAACTATGGAGGCCAAACCTATCATTTATAAATGAGGAAACTAAAACCAAGGATGTTAAGTGTTAACAAAGGCAGGTTTTGAAACTAGTTCTGATCCCAAAACCAATGCTTTTTTTCCTCTATGCCACTCTACTCCTCTAACAGCCCCATACTTTTAGAGTCCCTTATGGTTTATAAAGCACTTTCCTCAGGGTTAAATGGGGGTAAACAGGTTAAAATTATGGGAAACAAACAGCTAAAATTCTTACTATTTGTTTTCCCAGCAGTGTCTGACAAGGTGAAGATTTATAATGGCAAGGAGTGGTGGTACTGAGAATAGACCCCAATTATCCTTCACTCTTCCCTTTGTTCCCATGTTGACTCACTGTGGCCTTGCATGAGAAACATGAAAAAGAAATTGTCAGTATCTTGTTAATTTCCAAAGCTTAATTTAAAACACAAGTTAGGAAGAAACTTTCATTGTAAGTTGTAAACCTAGCCAAGATATGTCAAACTTAATTTTATTTAAAGATAAAATATAGTTCCCTAAATAAGTCATCTGTAAATTTAGTTGTGGAATGGTAAATCAGATTCTTCAATGTTATTTCAGAAGCAAAGTTTTTTTAAACTTGTCTGCCAACTCATTAGTTCTTGATCTTCTATTTGAAAAATGAGAGAACCAAGGTAAATAAAAACATAATAGTGAACCTCTGTCATCCTGTTTCTCTCTTTAACTTATGTTCTCTGTGTATAGCCAACCCAGAAGAATATCAGGGTAGAGGACAATGGCATTGCATCCTTGTATATCCTAGCCCTTTTGACATTTTTTCTTCCTTAAATCAACAGGCAATTGGACTTGCAAGAAGGATTATATAGTCATCTTAATGAAAAAAAGAATGAATACAGAAATGGAAGCAAAGCCGTCCCTTCCATTTAATATAAGCTTCTCAAATCTATGGGTTATTCCAGTGCCTGGTGCTTAAAAGCTTATTGATTGATTGATAAAGATAGGGAGAAAGTGCTTGAAAGAGCGAGGCTGGTGGATGAGAATGAAAAGAAAACGGGATTGGGGAAAGCAGCAGAATCCATATGGGTCATGAGAAGTAAGTATTGGATGGACTTAGCAGTAGAAGAGTGACCCTCTGGCATGTTCAAATACAGTGATACCCCACTTGAAGAAAACCTGAAATAGGAAAATCAGAATTCTAAAAATAGTAAAAGATGATAAATTGTTCACTGACAAATTTCAAACAACATATATAAAATATCCCTTCATATACACACTCCCCCCAAAACCATTTTTTTTTTGGCCACCAGCCTCAGAACCTGTCATCTTTGACTACCCTCCTTTCTTTATCTGGTGACACTTCTTATGGATTTATGACTACTGTCACCTCTTGAATTTCTCACCTGTTAGCCTCATCACTTTCTCATTCATTAGGTTAATATTTCCAAAACTGCTTTATTTATGTCACTCCCCTGTTCAAAAACCTTTAATGGGCCTTCAATACCTACAAGATAAAGGTGAAACTTTGGTCGGTGCCAACATTTTCATCTCCCTTTTGTGTTTCCTGTCCTCCGGTCACACAGCCACCATCCCAGAGAAGTGCTCATCATCTCATGTTATGGAGCAATGCAGTAGCCTGCTAGGTGGTCTGCCTGCCTCAAGCCTCTCCCTTGTGTAAAAAAAAAAATTAATATTAATAATCTAGTCTGGAAAAAATTTTATAACTGGATTTATGAAAAATTTTAAGTTTAGAGAAATTATAATTGAACCGTAAGTCCTGTCGCGGTTGCCATTTGAAGGTAGAATAATTTAAATGACTGGGTCTAATTTTGGGGCTAATCTGACTGGAGGACTAATCTGGGGACTTTTGACTATTTGGCTATCTGCTATTAATTTAATGTGAGCCGTTTATAAAGTTCCACCACACTGCTCCACTCCCAAATTGATAAGCAAAATGTTAAGAAGCCTCTTAACTAAATAATCAAAGCAGAGTTTATTTATGAGGTACTATTTAAAATTAAGAATACAGGGAAATAAAATGTACAACCTGACTGCATTGCGGTGTGTCTTTCCAGCTAATGGCCTGGAACTTCTTTAATACAATAAGGGCCTTAGCCTCCTCTTGCCTTAGGGCACTCAGGTCCTTTATTCTAACTCTGAGCCCCTTTCACTTTGTAAATCCCCTTGCCTCCAACTTTCCTTACTGCCACTGCTGAACTGTGTTTCTCTCACACAGACCTTCTGTATGTCTGCTCCGTCAGTCTGCCCTTCCGCCTTTCTTCTCTGTTCCTGTTCTTTCTTGTCTGCCAGCCTTTCCTCCTTGCTCCTAGTCCTTTAGCCTTCTCCTGCGTCCTTCTAGCCCCCTGTCTGTCTTCTCCAACCTTTGCTATCTCGTCAGCTGCCTCTTGACCTCTTCTCCACCTCCTAGTCTCTATCTAGTCCGTCCTCCCCCTGTCTCACTCCCAGGTCTGTCTGTCTGTCTGTCTCTGTCTGTCTGTCTGTCTGTCTGTCTGTCTGTCTCTCTCTCTCTCTCTCTCTCTCTCTCTCTCTCTCTCTCTCTCTATATATATATATATATATATATATATATATATATATATATCTTTCTTATCTCCACTCAAATCTCAGGGCTTTTTGCACCTACATGCCAAGCTAATCCGCCAGCCAGGGCTGCAGCTGGAGCTATGCTCAAGCATCCCATGCCTCAGCACACTCAGGTCGGAGGGAGCTAGGGGCTTTTTTCCCCCAGCTGTCTGACCTGGCGTCTTGTACAGCCCACGGGGCTTTTTGGCTCAGCTGAAGCAGAGGGGGAGGGGCACCAGCACCTCCCACACAGAAGAGACCCTGAGGGCCTAAGGCTTTCTAATCTGAGCCTAAAGGTAGGGTCCCCAAATCAAAATAAATTTCTACACTTGTCCTGTCTGTCCACCATTCAGCTGCCAAAGTGACCTTTCTAAAACTGCAGGATTTAACCATATCATGCCATGCCCCTAACCCCCAGAAAATTCAAGTGGCCTCCCATCGCCTATCATATCTTCTTTGCCTTTGAAAGCCCTTTTGACCTGGCCCTTTTATTAATCTTCTTACACTTACTGTCTAGTGCCACTGACCTTGATGTCTGTCAAATGTGTCACCATTCCCTGGTCTCCATACATTTATACTAGCTGTTTCCCACATTTGAAATGTTCTCCTTCCTCACTTCCTCCTCTTATGCTCCCCTAACCTCCTTGAAGACAACTTGAATCCTACTTTCTGCAAGAAGTATGCCTGGTCTGGGCCACTGCCAGTGCCCCTAGGATTACCTCCCATTTTCGTCATCCCCAACTTCAAGGAACTGACATTCTATCAGGCGAGACAATGGATTAATAAAAAAAAAATTTAATAAGCCCTGACCATATGAAAATCTGTTGGACCATAGATAACTACCAGGAAGTCAGGAGTTGTTTGGCTGGTGGGTATGTTAGGTTTTGAGGTTCAAATCTTTAGTTTTCTTCCAGGCTCACCTCAAGCTCTACCTACCTATGTGAGGCTTTGCCCTGCCCTGCCAGTACCACCACCAACACCACCACCCTCGAATTCCCTTCACTCTGCCTTCCCACACATGCCCCCCCAAATTACCATATATTTAGGACAGACATTGTTTCATTTTTGTATTTTTAGTCTGGCGTATACTAGACACTTAAATTCTTGTTGACTGATTAAATGAATATAAGCACATAGTGAAAAATTAGCTAGTCTAGGGTGAGGCATGTTGAGTTTCTTATATCCAAACCAGCCCAAGTAAGAAGCTGATTTCAGATACAGCAATGACTCCCCATTGCCTCCTGAATAAAGACAGTTCAGTCCTTCCATAGTCTGGCTCCAAACTTTCTTGCTTTCTCTAGTATTATTTCTCATCATGGACTCTGTACTTCACCCAAACTGGATCCCTCCTGCTCTTTCAAATAGATCTCATATTTCTCTTTGCCTTTGTCATATTTCCTTAAATATGCTCCCCTATTAACATGCACTTATTATACACACACTTTTCACCCTATTTCTGATCTATCATCGTCTTTCAAGACCAGTAAAATGCTACCTTTTCCATGAAGCCTTTAATCTCCTAATTTGAAACAAGTTCTCCCTTATCTCAATACTATGTATTCCTCTTAAGCATTTATCATTTTCTAGTTTTAATTTTATGTATCTATACATTTCACTACTGCTAGTAGATTGTAAATTCTTGGAGAGCATGAGGAACATGGCTTGCCTATTTTTGCATTTCTAGAGCCTTGTACAATAGATTACATACATTTGTGTTTAATATTTGTTAATTTACCTTGCAAGAGATGGGTGAAACCAGGAAAAAATTGTACAGGTGACATCACCTTAATTGAGGATCATTATTTATAGGGATTGCACACACCAAGAAGGAGCCCACAGGAAGTAATGTTTGAGGCAGTGTCCATTGCACAAGTCATAATACCAGGATACAAACGGCAAGAAAGAAATGTTCCCTGCCCTCCAGCAGCTCACCCCCTGTCCAAGGAGACAACATGTACATAAATAAGTGTACACAGAATACATACAAAATAGATACAAGGTGATTTTTGAGGGTGGGCACTAGGATCTGGGAGGATCAGGAAGGGCTTTTTGTAAAAGGTAGTATTTGAGGTGAGCTTTGAAAGAAACAAAGGAATTTGTGAGGCAAGAGTGAGGAGACAGAGCCTTCTTGCCATGAGGGATAGCCAGAGGCATGGAGAGAGAATACATAGTGTTCTGTGTAAAGAACAGCAAGGAGGACCATTTGGCTATACCATAGAGTACAGAAAAAGGAGTGATGTATAATTGACCTAGAAAGGTAGGTTGGAGGTAGGTTGTGATGGCATTTGGATGCCAAACAAAGGAGTTTGTTTCATCCTAGAGCCAATAGGAAGTTTCCAGAGTTTGCTGAGTGGGACAGCAGACTTACACGTGTAGAAAGTTCTTTTGGCATCTGTGTGGAGAATGGATTAGAAGGGGAAAGACTAGACACGGAGAACAATTAGGATACTGCTACAACAGGTGAGAGGTATTGCAGGGTTTAAACTGGGATAATAGTGTGAATAGAAAAAAGTGAATAGATGAAAAAGATAAAGAAGTAGAAATAAGATGTGACAACTGATGGGATATGTGACGTGCACAAGAATGAAGAGCTGAGAATACCAAGGTAGTAAACCTGGGTAACTAAGTGTGGTAGTTCCCTTAACAGAAATAGGGAAATACACAGAAGGGAAAAGATAAGATTAGCAGTGAAGATGGTAACCCATCCATGCCTACTCATCCTGGGTGACAGCTGTTCACCAACTCAGGCCACTCTTTACCAGCAACCTCAGCGTATCTGCCACAGCCATGAGATGCTTTGGGCGCAGGATATAGGTACATTAGGAAATGAGAAAGAATTTTCCCAATGGTACCTATACAATAGATGTAGATGCTTGGGTCAGTATTATATTGTAACTACCTGAGGAACTGATGCTTGGCACTGGAAGGGAGAGGTAAGGAGTTTGCCCAGTGGTGAGAGTAGGGAAGTGATGGGTGATAATGAGTGAAGATAATAGTGGGGTTGTGTTGGAGACACACATTCAATTGATTATCATAGGAAGAATGGGATGCCACTAATTTTCTCACTCTCCTATTGGCTTGTCATGAACCATCCCTCCCTCATCAATCCCTTGGGGGTGGGGGTGGGGTGGCCTCCACTGTGGAAACCACTACTGTAGATGATGTTGTGCAGTAGCAAACTGCTCTATATGATTCATTTTCCCCAAGAGTACTCTGAATCCCAGATATGTGAGATCCAGAACCAGAATTTTATTCCACACAAATCTAGATTTCAGTTAGAGTTCATCAATTTGTCTTTTTATTTAGTGGGGGCTGGGGGAAGGGAAGAGAGAAAGGTTACAATCAAATAGGGATTCTATACCAAGGATCAAATGCACAGATGACTTGGCTCTAGAGCAGGCCTTAAACATTTTCCACTCAATCCCTTTTCACCCAAGAAATGTTTATGCAACCTCAGGTATAAAGACACATAAAATAGGTATACAAATCAAACATTTACCGCCAAATTTTTCAAAAGCCCCACATTCAATTTTGCAACCTCACATGGAGTTGCAACCCACAATTTAAGAAGCTTTGCCCTAGAGTGACCCAGCCTAGGTTTTGTTTACTCCCACAGAAAGTTTTATTGCCCTGGAACTCCTAATATTTCCATAGTTGGATGAAAAATGCACAGTAGAAGAAAGTGCTACAGTATTTGGCCGCCTACTTCAGCAACAACAACAACAACAACACTAGTACAATTATTTCTATGTATGTCACCTCTCCAGATGGGCTCAAAGTGCTATGAATGCAGCAAACCATGCTGCCACAACACTTAGCCAACAGGTTAGCACATACCTAGCAGGCATTCACCGTGGCTGTCCCAGAACTTTAAATCTAAAGATCACCTTGTAGGTTCAACGATCTAGTTTTGCAGATAACAAAAATGGAAGCCTATAGAGAATATAACTTGCCCATAGTTTGGTAAGTTTCTTGAAGGTGGAAGGGATTGCATCATATACAAAATCAAGGATCATACATTTAGAACTAGAGGGACTTTAGGAGTTGTCTAGAGGGCAGAGCCAAGATGGTGGAGGAAAGGCAGTGACTTGACTGACCTCTCCCCAAGACCCCTCCAAATACCTTCAAATAATGCCATAAGACAATTCCTAGAGCAGCAGAACCCACAAAAGGACAGGGTAAAATAATTTTCCAGTCAAAGACAACTTAGAAAGTCAGCAGGAAAGGTCCATTGTAATGTTAAGGGCTAAAATTCTAGCTAAACTGTCTAAAATATCTAATGAGTGGTCGCCAATAAATTATAAGCTTTAGCAAGAGTTAGACTTTTAAGCATTTATTAAGGAGAATAAGAATTTGGTAAAGAGAGAGAAAAAGGCCTAGATTTCTATCTATTAAAGGGAGAGCACATTTCTAGCTCCCTTCTCCACCAGAGTCCAGAGGAAAAGAGCGAGACTGAGCGCCAGTCTCTTCCTTCCTCCTCCCACTAGCCCGCGTCACTTCCTGACTCCTGGTCTTGCCCTCAAAGACCTTCCCTTCATGGGCAGAACTCTTCTACAGTAAGTATCCAGCAGGTGGTGTTCCTCCTCCCACTAGCCCGCGTCACTTCCTGACTCCTGGTCTTGCCCTCAAAGACCTTCCCTTCATGGGCAGAACTCTTCTACAGTAAGTATCCAGCAGGTGGCGTTATTCCAATCGTTACAGTAACAGGGTGAGAGTGGAGCACAGCACAGGCCATGCCAGTGCAGACCCAACCCTAGTGAAAACCAGGCCTCAGGAGCCTCTGAATCAGCTGTGGCGGCAGCTGCTTCTGGAACTCAGCCCATAGACAGTAAGGAGGTTGAACCAGGGGGAGATTACAAGGGTCTCTTTGTTGATGCTGAGATGGGACTCTTGTTTTGCCTGTGCTCGAATCTGGTCGCAGTCTTGGGTGGTGGTCCCAAGTGGGGGAGGAGCACAAGCACACAAGAACTTGCAGCCACGGTGGAGCCTATAGAGAATATAACTTGCCCATAGTTTGGTAAGTTTCTTGAAGGTGGAAGGGATTGCATCATATACAAAATCAAGGATCATACATTTAGAACTAGAGGGACTTTAGGAGTTGACTAGAGGGCAGAGCCAAGATGGTGGAGGGCTCAAAAAAGACTTTGAAAATAAAGTAAGAGAGGTAGAAGGAAAAATGGAAAGAGAAATTAGAGTGATGCAAGAAAAAAGTCAACAGCTTGAAAAGGAAAAGGAAGTGCAAAATCTCTCTGAAGAAAATAATTCCTTAAAAATTAGGATTGAGCAAATGGAAGCTAATGACTTTATGAGAAATCAAGAAACAATAAAGCAAAACCAAAAGAATGAAAAAAATAGAAGGCATGTGAAATATCTCATTGGAAAAATAACTGACCTAGAAAATAGATCCAGGAGACAGAATTTGAAAATTATTGGACTACTTGAAAGCCATGATGAAAAAAAGAGCCTAGACATCATCTTCCAAGAAATTTTCAGGGAAAATTGCCCTGATATCCTAGAAGTGGAAGGTAAAATAGAAATCGAAAGAATCCACTGATCACCTTCTGAAAGAGATCCCAAAATGAAAACTTCCAGGAATATTATAGCCAAATTCCAGAGCTCTGAGGTCAAGGAGAAAATATTGCAAGCAGCCAGAAAGAAACAATTCAAGTATTGTGGAGCTACAGTCAGGGTAACACAAGATCCAGTAGCTTCTACATTAAAGGACCTAAGGACTTGGAATATGATATTCCAGAGGCCAAAGGAACTGGGATTACAACCAAGAATCACCTACCCAGCAAAACTGAGTGTAATCCTTCAGGGGGAAAATGGGAATTGAATGAAAGAGAAGACTTTCAGGCATTATTGATGAAAAGACCTGAGCTGAATAGAAAATTTGACTTTCAAATCCAAGACCCTAGAGAAGCATAAAAAGGTAAACAGGAAAAAGAAATCATATGGGATATTAAAAGGTTAAATTTTTTACATTCCTACATGGGAAGATGATACTTGTCACTCATAAGAATTTTCTCATTATTAGGGCAGCTGGGTGGAGTATATTTAGACAGAAGGCACAGGTTTGAGTTGAATATGAAGGGATGATATCTTTAAAAAAATAAAATTAAGGGGTGAGAGAAATGTGCTGTGTGAAAGGGAAAGGGAGGGATGGAATGGGGTAAAGTGTCTCACATAAAAGAAACAAAAAAAAGCTTATACAGTGGAAGAGAAGATGGGGGAGGTGCTGGGGAGAGTGAATTTTAGTCTCATCAGAATTGGCTCAAAGAAGGAATAACATACACACTTGATTTGGTATAGTAATATATCTTACCCTGCAGGAAAGGAGGGGAAGGGGATAAGAGGGAAGGGTGAAAGAAGGGAGGGCAGATTTGGGGAGGGAGCAGTCAGAAGTAAAACACTTTTGAGGAGAGATAGGGTGAAAGAAGATATAAAATAGAGTAAATGCCATGGGGAGAAAATAGGATGGACGGAAATACAGTTGGCAATAGTAACTATGAAAAAAACTTGAAACAAGTTTGTCTGACAGGCCTCATTTCTCAAACATATAGATAATTGAGTCAAATTTGTTAAAATAAGAGCCATTCTCCAATTGATAGATGATCAAAAGACATGAAGTTTTGTTTTTGTTTTTGTTTAAGTGAGGCAATTGGGGTTAAGTGACTTGCCCAGGGTCACACAGCTAGTAAGTGTTATGTGTCTGAGGCCGGATTTGAACTCAGGTCCTCCTGACTCCAGGGCCAGTGCTCTATCCACTGCACCACCTAGCTGCCCTGACATGAAGTTTTCAGATGAAATAATCAAAGCTACCTATAGCCATATGAAAAAAATGTTCTAAATTACTGTTGATTGGAGAGATTCAGATAAAAATAATTCTGGGGTACTAACTCATAACCTGGTAGACTGGAAAATAGGACAGCAGAGGAAAATGACAAATGTCAGGGACGTGGGGAAAATGAGACATTAATACACACTTAGTAAAGTTGTGAATTGATTCAAACATTCTGTAGAGCAATGTGGAACTATGGCCAAAGGGCTATAAAATCATGCATACTTTTTGACCTAGTAATACCACTACTAGGCTGGTGTTGTAAGGGCCTAAAATTCTAGCTATGATGTCTAAAATCTAATGAGTGGTCACCTTAAATTAGAAGCTTTAGCAAGAGTTTAGACTTTTAAGTATTTATTAAAGTGCATCAGAAGTTAGTGAATAGAGAGAGAGAGGTAAAAGGCAAACTTCATCTAACTATCTAAGAGAGCCCCACATCTCACCCACCAAAGCCCAAGTCAGTAACCAAAAGGCCTCGCCTCAGTGGCTTCTCCCAGAACCACCTGTGAAACAGGAAACAGGGCTGTTCACACACACAGAGCTCCAAGCTAATTGGCTGATAACTTTGACACAACTAACAGGCGGTAACTTCCAGACACTAAAGTCACATAGTTTCCAAGTCACATGCTTTCTCCTCATGGCGGAGCTTCCCTGTAATATCTTCCTCAGCATGTTGGTAGTGCTCTAATTCTCACAGTCCTCCCTGTGCTTCATGTGAAGAAACATTGTTTCCTCATATGAAGCAATAACATTATAGACGCTTATGACTAACTAAGTAAAGGGAATGAAAAGAGAGAAAAAGAAATTGAGCACACATTGACAAAGGCTAAAGGGGGCACTCCCCTATTAGCAGGTAGACATTACAAACAGAAAAACTAAAGGGGGCACTCCCCTTTAGTATGTGGACATTATAAACAGTGTATACGATGTGCAAAAGGAAAACAGGAAGATATCCATTTAAGTATTTGGAAATCTTTTCTCAGATGATTCTTGGGATGTCCTCTGGGTGTAGTCGTGGAATGTCTTTCAGGTGTGGATGTGTGGATGCTGGTAATCAGCCAGGAAAATTTCCTACAACACTGTGTTTAACACAACTTTAAATAGCTTTGCCAATAATCAAATCAAACAATGAGAGTTCTCAAAAAAAGAAAACGTCTAAGGAAATTCAGAATCTTAGTTGTTACACATGAAACATATAATAAAAACAAAAAATTGAAACATTCTCTAAAACTTAATATTAATACACTCCTCTAAAACTTAATATTACTACACTCCCCCCTGTGGAGGATAAATTGAGAAGACAATTGTGATATTAATTTAGAAAATAATTTTTTCTTTGTTTCATCACTTTTTGCATCATCTTCTTAATTATCCTCATGCCATTATGAGAAATTAAAGAATCTAATATAATTGGTAGCAGATGTCAAGGCCAAATCCAATATTGTGTTTATCATGACACCTAAGATAATTATGGGGTTTACCATAAAAGAACAGAGAAATAACTGAGTCAGGCTTAATGAGATGCGTAGGATTGAGATGTCCATGACATCAGGCATATAGGAGAGGGAATTGAAGTCAGGTGTCGAATGAGATGGCATATCCTGGGCACCTGGTGCCATGTGGAGGAAAATTAAACCAAGAAAATCCAACCTCGATGTTTGTCAATAGCTGTTTTCTCGGCCTTTCCCAAAGCAGTGCAGTACCTGGACTTCATGCATGTCTCCCCTCATGTGACAGTTCAATGTCTGCTCTTGTATGTATTCCTCTTGTGATTGGATGGCATCTTGGCCAACTGGCATCTGATAACTCAGAATGAAGGCAATTAATGTCTTAAATGATAAGTTCCCATAATCCAAGTCTCATATGGATTTAAAACTTGAGAATAATAATGATCACAAAAAATGTGAATGTACCTTGACTCATAATATAATATATAATTATGCAATAATTTCAAGTAATAACCTTTTTTTACTAAGTATACAATTATTTTTGTGAAAAAAATCAGAATATTTTTTTTTAGTGAGGCAATTGGGGTTAACTGGCTTGTCCAGGGTCACACAGCTAGTAAGTGTTAAGTGTCTGAGGCTGGATTTGAACTCAGGTACTCCTGACTCCAGGGCCAGTGCTCTATCCACTGCGCCATCTAGCTGCCCCTAGAACATATTTTAATACAAGTTAAAACACAATCTTAAAAGAATAAAAATCTCTACAAAAATAAGCCCATACTAATGAATGCAAAATATAGTTGCAATAGCATAAAAAGAAACACTTATGTAACATTTGAACTGACTTTTTTTAATTAAAAATTTTTTTAAAGTCTCAAAGATTTTTTCAATATCTAAAATCCCCAAATAGCATATTATCATTTTGTAAAATATGTCCCTATTTATGGCAATAATAAATTTGATTACATGAGTGTAAGAAACTTTTTCAAATGTTCTCTTTTTTAATATGCTTATCAAAAATAATACTTCTAGAATTAATTTACACTTGCCATGGCAACCAATTTGCCAGGGAAATGTTTTATAGAATTTGATCAAATAATCAGTTGGAAAAAGACAATTCAGAATATGGGAGCACAATATTCCCAGAATTAACATTGTATTATGAAATCAAAACCATCTTGCATTGTTTCAAAATTGGAGAGATAGATGAATAGAACAAAATGCACATAGAAGAATAAAAGACAATGAAATTCAATGATCTACATGTGTTAGTACCCGTTTTACATGGGAGCAATATATCCATGAGTCCTCTCTGATTTTGATGGCAGTCGGAGTTGTTAGCAATACTTGGAAAGGACCTTCCCAAGCTGACTGGGTCCCACTAGTCTGCTGAAAATTTTTTTTTAATTCTTTTTATTTTCTTTCTTTTTTTTTTTTAAGTGAGGCAATTGGGGTTAAGTGACTTGCCCAGAGTCACACAGCTAGTAAGTGTTAAGTGTCTGAGGCTGGATTTGAACTCAGGTACTCCTGACTCCAGAGCCAGTGCTTTAACGACTGCACCACCTAGCTGCCCCCAAAAAATTTTGATATATACACTGTCTCCTGGTTTCAAATCATCTAAGGAGAAGTCCAAGGGGCCTGCCTGTACTGCTGCTCCTGCCTCATGGAGTACATGTAGTCTGGTTTGTAATTCCTGTATATAGGAAGCAACAGAGGCATCTCCCCCCACCAATGATGTATATACTGGGGAAAAAGGTTTTGCTTGGAT
This sequence comes from Dromiciops gliroides, assembly GCF_019393635.1. NCBI lineage: Eukaryota > Metazoa > Chordata > Mammalia > Microbiotheria > Microbiotheriidae > Dromiciops > Dromiciops gliroides. The sequence goes on along the minus strand of NC_057861.1, from coordinate 616,082,179 downwards.
AGGGGGATAGCCACAAAGCATATCATAAGGGAATATATGTAGTTCTCCTCTTGGCCTGCTATGCAGGTAGAACAGTGCCAAGGGTAAAATATCAGGCCACTTCAAACAAGTTTCAGTGCACAATTTGCCTATCATGCTCTTAAGCTCTTTATTCATACGTTCCACCTGGCCTGAACTTTGTGGGTGGAATTTTGGAGAAACTCCCAAGAAAGAGTAAATTTGGGATAAAACAGAATCAGTAAAATGTGTGCCTTTGTCAGAATCAATGTGAGCTGGTGGGCCAAAGTGAGGGACTATTTCTTTAAGGAGGGTTTTGGCAACCAAAGCAGCTGTTGCTCAGGAACATGGAAAAGCTTCTACCCACTGAGTGAGTTGATCAACTATAACAAGACAAAACTTATAACTTCCTGCCTTAGGCATTGGAATATAATCGATTTGTAGATGCTCAAAGGGTGTATATGCCAAAGGACATCCTCCATGTGCTTTAACCCAGAAAGCATATTGATTATAAGTCTGACAAACTGAACAAGAGACACAAACTCTAGAGGCCATATTAGTGATTCTAGGGGCAATCGAAACCCTTTTTACTGATTCCACAATTCCTTGTGTGCCAAAATGGCCTTTTCTGTGAATAGACAGGCATACCTGACGATTGAAGCTTCAGGGGAGAAGTAGCTTCCCCTCTGGAGTCACCCATACCCCACTGACTTCTTTAGCCTTCAATTTCTTTTTCCACTTCTCTACTTCAGACTTATCATAAGTAAGAGTAATAGAAATATCATCAGAAGAAGAAAGATTAAATATATGTTCAGGGGCTTCCAAAGCATCAAGCTTAGCAACGGTATCAGCTCGTTCATTTCCTTTTGAAACAGGGTTGCTTTTTCCAGTATGAGCAGGACAATGAACAATAGCTAAGGCAGATGGGAGTTTTAAGGCAGATAGGAGATCTTTAATAAATTCTCCATTAGCAATAGCTTTGCCAGCAGAGGTTAAAAATCCCCTTTGCCTCTAAAGCATGCCTATAGCATGGAAGACACTAAATGCATATCTGGAATCAGTGCAAATAGTAGCACTTTTTCCTCTGGCTAGAGAACAGGCTTGTCTGAGAGCCACAAGTTCAGCAGCCTGTGCACTAAGATGTGAAGGAAGAGAAGCTGCCCAGATAGTATCATAATCAGACACCATAGCAGCCCCTGTATAATGGGTCCCCTCACACATAAACAAGGAACCATCAGTATAGAAAATAAAATCAGGGTTCTCTAAGGGTGTGTCAAAAAGTTCATCATAAGGTTTCTCAGTTATGTCAACTAGGGAGGTGCAGTTGTGCAAAGGCTCACCTGAGAGTGGCAGATCAGGGAACAGTGTTGCTGGGTTAAGGACTGTACAATGCATTTAAGTGATTCTTTCATTTCCTCGTAGGGTTACTTCATATCTAGTGAGCCATTGATCTGAAAAAGCCTGTGTCCTATGACATAGTAAGAGAGCCTCAACTTCATGAGGGCACTGAATGATTAGAGGGTTACCTAAGACCAGATCGGAGGTTTTTTCTACCAAAAGAGCTGGAGCTGCCACTGCCCTAAGACAAGGTAATGCCCCAGCAGCTACAGAATCGAGTTGGCTAGAATAATAAGCTATTGAGTGCTGGACAGGTCCTAAGTTTCGAGTCAGGACCCCAGAAGCCACTCCCTTCTGTTCATATACAAAAAGGGTAAAAGACTTACTGTAGTCTGGGAGTCCTAGTGTAGGTGCTGATAACAATGCTTGTTTTAATTCTGTTATAGTTTAAAGATGCTGGGAATCCAGCTGTAAAGGTTCTGGGACAGAATTTTTGGTTAGAGCTATAAGAGGCTTAGTAATTTCACCAAAAGAGGGTATCCATTGTCTGCAATATCCAGCTGCTCCCAGAATAGCCCTTAGCTGCTTCTTAGTAGAGGGAACAGAGAGTTGTTGAATAGTCTGGACACACTTAAGAGAGATGGATTGAGTGCCAGCAGCCAAAACAAAACCCAAATATTCCACCTGAGGTAGACACCATTGTACTTTAGACTTAGAGACCTTATGGCCTCATTTGTGCAACTCTAATAACAGGTGTCGGCTGTCTTCTTGGCAAATCTCAGCATTAGGTGCAGCCAGGAGTAAGTCGTCTACATATTGGACTAAGGTAGAACCTTTAAAGGTAATGAAGGCTAAATCCTGATCCCAAATCTGAGAGAATAGTGGGGGACTATCAACAAACCCCTGTGGGAATCTGGTCCAAGTCCACTGTCTATTCTTCCAGGTAAAGGCAAACAAATATTGGGAATCTTGATGTACTGGTATTGAAAAGAAAGCAGAGCAGAGATCTACCACTGTGAAGCATGTTGCTTCACATGATATTGAGGAAACAATAATAGCAGGGTTTGGTAATATCAGATGTCTAGGTATAACATAGGAATTAATTGCTCTCAGATCTTATACAAAAGAGTAAACAGGCTTGCCATCTAGCCCCGGGCTTGGGTTTTTTAACTGGCAAAATAGGGCTATTGCATGGGGAATAAACTAATAATAAACTAATGCCTTAATTTGTCAAAGCCTCAATTATAGGAGAAATTCCCTCAATGGCTTCTCTAGATAAGGGATATTGTGGAATGGATGGTGCTGGGCCACCTTTGGTCTTAATGATAACAGGTACAGCAAATATAAGGAGACCTACGTCAGTAGAAGAGGAAGTCCATATGGACTCAGGAATATCAGAAGGGATTTAAAATGTATTCTCCACTGTTTCTTGGGTGTCTGAGATAAAAATTTCCAGTAAGTGGACAGTATCCTCTGGCACTTCCAGGGAAATGCCACCATCTGGAGAATAAGATATGGTTGCTCTAAGTTTACAAAGGAGGTCACAGCCTAATAGGTTTGCAGGAGAGTCAGGCATAAGTAGGAATGGATGTTCTACTGTTAATGGGCCCAGATTCACTATGTGAGTGAGGGGTTAATTTTGCAACTGATTGGGCTTTTCCTGAAATGCCCACTACATTTAGAGATCCAATAGGTATACATTCAGGGTCAGGTTTGCTCACTAGGACTGATCTTGAGGCTCCTGTATCTAATAAAAAATCATAATAAGTATCTCCAACCCTAAGGGTTACATGGTGTTCCTTACTTTGAGGAGGGGAATGGACTGGCACAAGAGGGCTAAAAACTTCAGGGTCTGGAAAGGTAAAATCTTCAGATTCCACTGTCCTCCCCCCACCCCATACACCATCAATCTTCTATATCTCTCTGATCTGTACACCTTTGAATGCACCTGTAACTGTTTTCATTCTGCTCACCTATATCTCTCTAAAAGGGTCTGTTTTGCCTCTGTCTGTCTGTACCCCACCTGAAAAAATCTATCTCTATTTTGGTTCTGCCTCTCTGTAGACCTCTGAGAGAAATTATATCTATCTTGGTTCTGCCTCTCTGCATTCCTCTGAGAGAAACTATATCTGTTTTCGTTTTGTTCTCATTTCATAATTCTACATGATCGCATAAAGTGTCCTTGTTTGTGGCAGTACTGGTAAAATTTAGAGGAATGATAGTGATACTGGGGTTGATAGCTATTCTGGGGTTGATAATGATTCTCAACTGCTCAGCCTCACTGCCTTGTTATTTCCTGTACTGCAGCTAAAATGCTTTTTTTTGTTCCTTTCCTCCCTCTCATTTCCTTCATAAAATATGTTGCTATTTCTTTAAGTCTGTCAGGACTCAAACTATTCCAGCCTGGACAGTGTCTTTCAAGGTATTTCCGAATTTCTGGTAAGGACTGGTGTATAAAATGAGAACAGATAATATAGGCATCTCTGGGGTCTAATGGGTCTAGTCTAGCATATTGCCTGGCATGCTTACACTACCTGTCATAGAATCTATAAAGTCTCTCATCAGGTCCCTGAACTGTATCTACAAAATTTTGCCAATTATCAGTCTTTCTAGCACAGGATTCCATTGTCTTCAACAATGTTTCCCTTTCATCCTTCAACATATCAAAATGGCCAGGGATATTGGGGTCCCAGTCAGGGTCTTGAACAGGCCATCCAATATCAACCTTTACTATGGCTTTCAGGGCATTTGCTACAGCTATTATATCAGCTTTTTCCCCTGGGGATAATATTGTTTCCATGAGATCATTAACATCATTCCAAGTGGGCTAATGTCCTCTGAAAATTGCCCTAAAGTGACTGATAACTGCTATGAGATCTTCATCAAATTTAGGAATTTCTCATTTCCATAAACCTAAGTCTTTGGGGACAAAAGGTATATATCGTCTAAGCTTTACTACAACACCTCTTTTATCTGGGGTGGGGATCTCTTGAAGGGGAAGGATTTTTATCCCCTCTGTCTCCTCTACACATGAATTTTCTCTTTTTTCCTTTTTTATTTCTTTGGTTGATATTTCAGCCTGAGAGACAGGCTTACATTCATGTTCTTCTTTTTCTCCCTTTTTGGTCAATTCCTTAATTGCTACATTCCAGAGGTTCCAATAAGTTAAATCTTTGGAGGACTCAAATTGAAGGATCATTTGTAGAGTTTTCAGTGTTAAGTGGTCAAAAGATCCATTCTCTAACCATTTGTTTTCCAGTAAGCTAGAATATTTTTTTATGCCACATAAAATACAGTTTGATAAGCCTTGCTTTTGTCATGCCTGGCTGAATCTGTAGTTTATAAGAGTCCCATGCTGCGATTATTTTCTCAAGTCTCAAATGATATGAAATGTACTATCATCAACCCCCTTCCTGTAATTCAAAAATTTCCTCACTATAACACAAAGAAAAGTAAGAATAAAAATAAAAATAGGAATAGAACATTCGAATTCATAAGGACCAAGCATAAAAACGAGGTCCATCTTGGCCTGGGTGAATAGCAATGAAAAGAGGCTTAGAATGCTACAACCCCAGAGGGTTTTTAGATCCCAGAGACCCCAATCCATTGTGAAAAGTAAAAGGGAGAGACACTTGGACATAGGAGGATAAAATTAGAAAAAAGGTACTGTAAAGAATTATTTGTTATTCGAGGTTTTTATACCTTGGCATGAACTGGCCTGGGGCTCCGCAAACTGCATGGTGCTCCACCCACTGGTTGTAGCCGTTGCCAGGGCTCTGGCACCTCATGTCATCACCACTCGCCGATGCCTACATGGGCCTGGCAAAATTATAATGATTGGAAGCCTAGTGAGGGCAGTCATGTGACTGTCAGAGTGGCCATCCCATTGGCTGGGACTGCGTGGGGTGTTTCTAGGTTTGGGGGAGGAGAATTGGGCATTCTAGGTGGAAGCTGCGTATTTTCAGCTGATTCCTGGGCGGTGGTATTTTTTCAGGTATTATAATTTCCCTTTCCCCATTTAATTTCCTTTCCCTTGATCCTACTGATCCTGTTTGTGGTGTGTTTTTTTTAAGTTCATTCTTGTTAAAATAAATCTTGTTCTGTTTTGAGGGAGGCTGCCAGTCTCCTTCCTTGCCCCAATATTGCAGCGAGCCACTTAGCTAGCACTCCCCAATTAAAAATTGGTCCCCACAGTACTTAAGAGGTAAAGCAGGTACTTAGCCTAGGTACTTAGCAGGTAAGAGAAACCCAATTTAAAGAGACAGGCACATGTGAAATAGGGGGAAATCCTAACCCAACTGGAAGATCAAAAGATCACAGGGTTCAGCATTCTCCTTGTGGTTGACATCTGTAAGGGCCTAAAATTCTAGCTATGATGTCTAAAATCTAATGAGTGGTCACCTTAAATTAGAAGCTTTAGCAAGAGTTTAGACTTTTACCTATTTATTAAAGTGCATCAGAAGTTAGTAAATAGAGAGAGAGAGGTAAAATGCAAACTTCATCTAACTAAGAGAGCCCTGCACCTCACCCACCAAAGTCCAAGTCAGGAACCAAAAGGCCTCACCTCAGTGGCTTCTCCCAGAACCTCCTGTGAAACAGGAAACAGGACTGTTCACACACACAGAGCTCCAAGCTAATTGGCTGGTAACTTTGATTGACACAACTAACAGGTGGTAACTTCCAGACACTAAAGTCACATGGTTTCCAAGTCACATGCTTTCTCCTCATGGTGGAGCTTCCCTGTAATATCTTTTTTTTTTTTTTTTTTAGTGAGGCAGTTGGGGTTAAGTGACTTGCCCAGGGTCACACAGCTAGTAAGTATTAAGTGTCTGAGGCCGGATTTGAATTCAGGTACTCCTGGCTCCAGGGCCAGTGCTCTATCCACTGCGCCATCTAGCTGCCCCAATATCTTTCTCAGCATGTTGATAGTGCTCTAATTCTCACAGTATTCAAAAAGAGATAAAAAACCAAAAAGTTGAATTCAAAATTGAGGAGATGCCCATCAATTGGGGAATGGCTGAACAAATTGTGGGATGAAATTATTATGGAACATTTTTGTGCTATAAAAAATGATGAGCAGGATGCTATCAGAAAAACCTGGAAAGACTTGCATGAGCTGATGCAAAGTGAAATGTACTGTATACAAAATAACAGCAATATTGTAAGATCATCAGCTTGAATGACTTTGCTATTTTCAGCAATACAATGATCCAAGACAACTATGAAGGACTTATGAAAAATTCAATCCATCTATAGAAAAAGAACTGATGGTATCTGGATACAGATTGAAGCATAGTTTTTTTTTTATTAGTTCCTTTTTCTAAAGTTGTTTTTTGTCTGTTTTATTTCACAACCTGACTAATGTGGAAATATCTTGACTGACTTCACATGCATAACTTATATTGAATTGCTTGAGTTTTTTGTTTGTTTCTGTTTTTGTTTTTGTTTTTGGGGGCAATGGGGGTTAAGTGACTTGCCTAGGGTCACACAGCTAGTAAGTGTCAAGTGTCTGAGGCTGGATTTGAACTCAGGTCCTCCTGAATCCAGGCCTGGTGCTTTATCCACTGCGCAACCTAGCTGCCCCCTAATTGCTTGAGTTTTTAAGGGGGGAGTGGGGAGGGAGGGAGGAAGAGAATTTGGAACACAAAAGTTCTAAAACTCAATGTTAAAATTGTTTTTAACATGTAATTTGGGAAAATTTAAATTCTAAATAATTTTTTTAAAAAAGAAGTTGGGGGCAGCTAGGTGGCACAGTGGATAAAGCACCAGGCCTGGATTCAGGAGTACCTGAGTTCAAATCCAGCTTCAGACACTTGACACTTACTAGCTGTGTGACCCTGGGCAAGTCACTTAACCTCCATTGCCCTGCAAAAAAAAAACCAAAAACCCAAAACAAAACAAAAAAGAAGTTGTCTGCTTTGGTCCTCTCTCTCAATTTCCAGAAGAGGGAATTGAGACCCAAGAGACATTGAGTGACTTGTCCAAGATCTCATAGATAGAAACCTGACTCCAAAACTAGCACTCTTTCCACTGTATCACACTGTCTCTCCCGTGGTACCTTACACATAGGTATTTAGTATATATTTATGGAACAGATTAATGAATAAGTGTCATAGATCTAGAGATAGAAAATAACTCAAAGCCTCTAATCCAAATTATTTTGTAGATGAGGAAACTGAGACCCAGGGAATTTAAGTCACTTGCCTAAGATAGACAGTGTTGACCAAGGGACTTTCTCCACCATCAGAACTTTGTGTCTTGATTGTCTAGGGAAATGGGAATGATTAGGTCTGTAACCCATCAAGGTATTGACTATGTAGCCCTTAGCACAGAGTCTGGCACACAATAGTTGCTTAATAAATGCTGGTTGATCATGTACTTCTTTGTATAGTTGGCCCATTCCTATAATCATCCTGCCCTAGCTCCACTTTGAGAGGTTATAAAATGATGTACACTGATAATTTTGTAAGTTTACACTACTGACAAGCCAAGTTCTGAGAATAATTTCACATTTATTTGATATATGTGGCCCTTGGTAAAAAGTTTTAATATAAATTTGCATATCCAATAATCCAAGACAACTCTGAAGGACTTATGAAAAATGCAATCCATCTCTGTAGAGAAGGAACTGATGGTGAATGATGGCAGATTTAAGCATATTTTTCTTAGTTTCTTTTCCTCAAGTTTTTTTGTGTCTGTTTTCTTTCACAACCTACTGTGGAAATATTTTGCATGACTACACATGTATAACTTATACTGAATTGCTTGTGTTCTTAAGGAAGAGTGGGGAGGGAGGGAGGAAGTGAATTTGGAACATAAAGTTTTTAAAATGTATGTTGAAAGTGTTTTTACATGTAATTGGTGGAAAATCAAATTCTAAACAAAACTTCAAACGAACAAACAAATCAATAAATAAAAAGGGGAAGACAAATCCTTTTCCATATATTTTTAAAAAACAAATAAATAAATAAATTTGCATTTCTTGTGAATGGCCTAGCAGAGGTTTGTGAACTTGTGGTCTAAATTGTTTCTACTTAATTGCTGTCAGTACCTTGCTGAACCTTGCCTGCCCTCTTCCAACAGATTATATACACAGATGATTGGCCTTTTCCTATTATCTGGAAGGTTCTCCTCTTGGATAATTTTACCCCAATTTTGAGGAGAAAATAAGCATTTTAAAAAATCTCCCCTGGTAAGCTGTACTCAGCATTATGATTAACAGACCCTCCTATTTCCCCCAATTAAGGCTACAAAATTGCATTCAGTCTTGCATGTTAAGTAAATAAACTAGACTCTTTTTCTCCTAAAGGAAAAATGAGTCTTTTAGGTTAAACAATATAGTAAATGCCTTTAAACTTCCCTCCTACCCCTACCCTTTCATTTTGGCAAATACCTAAGTGGGATGACATATTTGTGATCTCTGCCATTCCTGTGAAATCAAGCAACAGAAGATCATTGACACTGTGAATTGGAACATGGTAATTATTTTAGATATCTCTTGGTCCACTATTCTGAGATTCAGCAGAGTTAATTGCATCACAAGCTCATGTTCCAGCAGGCATGCTTTGGCTTCAGAAACATCTCTTGTATAAGAAGGAAGGCCCATGTTCCTGGTATTCCGACCGTTGCACCCAGAGTGACTGAAATCCTTCGAGTGAGGCCAGGATGGAGCCCCCAGTCCACACTGAAGTATCCCTTTCAGGTAACACATTCACTGTAGGTGTGTCATTTGGGCACATCTTAGACAGCTCCTTCTGCAAACGAACAGGAAAGCCATTCAACATGGTACTGCCCCCACACAACAAAATGTTGTTCATGAGGTCCCTTTTGAGGGCAACGTCACACTTGTTGAGGCAGGTCATAGTCTGGGTATGAAGGCCCAGTTGCATAGATTTGATAAGGGAAGGCTTGAAGAACATCTCAGAACACATGAAACGTTCTTGGCCAATGGTAATCTGTTCTCCATCAGGAAGCTGGTAGTTAACCATATCATCTTTGATGGAAGAGCCCTCTTGGACAGCATCAGGAGCCATATAACAGTATTTCTTCTTGATGTCTTCTACAATGTTTGTTTGGTCTTCTGTAAAGTTTTTCCCAGATTGATTCATTAGCGTCATTAGATAGGCAGTGAGGTCAGAGCCAGCATAGTCTAGCCTACCTGTGATGCTTGGCAAAGGATATCCATCAAAGATTGGGACCACATAGGACACACCATGGCCAACTTCTACCACCAAACCTGATGTCTTTCCATAAGAGTACATGGATAGTCGAGATTGATAGGCTATGTGCATTGCTGGAGTGTTGAAGGTTTCAAAGAGCATCTCTGCATACTTCTCCCTGTTGGTAAAGGGGCCCAAGGGAGGATCTGACACCAAAACAACATGTTCCTCTGTGGGGATCTTCATCTCGTGCAGAAAAAGATATTCCCAGATATCCTGCACTGAATCCCAATCCACGATAATACCATGTCTCAGGGGATTAACTAATTTAAGGCGGATATCAGGGTATAGGAGCTCATGTCCAATAAAGGTTTCTTTTCGGTTGTCTCCCGTTTTAGCGGTCTCCATATAAGGCTTCCCTACTGTTGTTGAAATCATGTGGCTAGGCCTCTGCTCTCCAGCATAGCCACATTTACAGTAGCCTGTGCCGATGTCAACAACCACTGCTCTCATTTTCTTCACTCTCTTTGGTTTCTCCTTAACTATTACCGAAAGGGCTTTTTCTTCAGGTTTCTTATTATTATTGATAAGCAGTGCCTTTTTCGCAGGACCTTCAGTCAAGGAGGCAACCTGGAAGGGCTCAGGTTCCTTTGATAATTGTTCATTTGCTTTAACAAGTAGAGCTCTTTTTGCTGGACCTTCCTCTACAGTTGCCACCTGTGAAGCCCATGTCCTTGTGAGTGACATATTTTTTCCCCTCCTTTCATGGATGGCTCTTTCCAGAGACTCCATTGGTAATACAAAGGAAGAGGCCAAAATAAAAATGGTGACTTCAGAATCTTTCTGACAATGACATCACTGATTATGACATAAGGCAGCTGTTGGTATAGCATGGTGGAATCATGATTTTCAGTCACTGAGAAGTTTTGTCCTGCTATAGGATAAATCTTGGATTAAAAAGTTGGTCATTATTAGGTGTTCTTTTCCTAGGGCTATCTACTTTAATCTCTCTAACCTTTTGCTTCCCTTTCTATACCACTTGCCATAGAACACTCTGTGAGGTTTTTTTTTTTTCCTTATCTCTGTTCCTCAGTGGTTCTCAGTCTTTCTGATGAATGACTACAGTGAGGAAAATCATTGTGGGCCAACCTATTTCACTTCTTCCCATTTACACCCCACCCCCCCAAAAAAATTGTGTACATGTATGTATCCCTGAGAAAATGAAACTAAATGGTAAATGGCATTTAACAATTAAATATCATAAAACAATTCATGCCAGAAATAAAAGTATATTCCTTTTTCTTTCAATCATAACAGTGCTCAAGGAGACTTGCTTAAAAAGTCCCTCAAATTACTCTAATAACCACCTATTCTCTACCCCACTCCCTTACTAGCACCTTTAGACACCATTGCCCCTGTGGGACTAAAAGTGTTGTCTGGGGTATGGTCCTATTCAACCTTTCAACTCTGCAAAAATACAGTGGAGACATAGCTTCTTAAAGTACTGTTAGACAGGTCCAATTACAAACAAATATAAAACTAAACAAAAAAAAAAAGAAAAAATAAAATTTTCAAGAATGCTTTTGTTTATAACAGAGAAGTTTAGGTATTTTCTGTTTTTCTCATTTTAAGGGGGGGAAATGGAATAGCCCTATGGGTTTCATTGATTAAGGAAATACTGCATGAGGAAATTCCCTCTACCTATGCATATTAGTACTTTCTCTGCAACTTAAAGTCTTAGAGCAAGCTATTCCCAAACTTGTTGCTCTCAGGACTGTTTTACACTCTCAAAAACTGAGTGCCACAAAGAGCTTTTGTCTGTGTATTATATTTACTGTATTAGAAATTAAGACGGGGGCAGCTAGGTGGCTCAGTGGATAGAGCACCAGCCCTGGAGTCAGGAGAACCTGAGTTTAAATCCAGCCTCAGACACTTAGCACTTACTAGCTGTGTGACCCTAGGCAAGTCACTTAACCCCAATTGCCTCACCAAAAAAAAAAAAAAAGAAAGAAATTAAGACAAATTTTTAAAAAAATAATAAACTTTTTTATTTAAACTTTTGGGTTCCAATTTTTATCCCTTTCCCTCCCTCTCCTCCCCCTTCCTTGAGGCAGCAATCAGATATGGGTTATACATGAATGATTATGTAAAATATTACCCTATTTGTCATTTTGTACAAGTAAACTTGATTAAAAGGAAAAAATTAAAGTGAAAAATAACATGCTGCAATCTGTGTTCTATCAATATCAGTTCTTTCTTTGGAGGTTGATAGTATGTTTCATCAATAGTCCTTTGGGATTGTTTTGAATCATTGTATTGTTGAGAATAGTCAAGTCATTCACAGTTCTTCATCAAACAATATTGCTGTCTCTGTGTACAATGTTCTCTTCGTTCTGCTCACTTCACAATACATCATTTCATACATGTCTTTTCAGGCCTTTCTGAAGTCATCCTGCTTGTCATTTCTGATAGCACAATAACATTCCCCAATTGATGGGCGTTCCTTTGATTTCCAATTCTTAGACACCACAAAAATAGCTGCTATAAATATTTTTGTTCAAATAGGTCTTTTTCTCTTTTGGGGGATGTCTTTGGGATAGAAACCTAGCAGTTGGATCAAAGGGTATGCACAGTTCTATAGCTCTTTGGGAATAGTTCCAAATTGTTCTCCAGAATGGTTGAATCTTTTCATAACTCCACTAACAGTGGATTATTGTCCCAGCTTTCCCACATCTCCTCTGACATCCAATATTTTCCGTTTTTGCTATATTCATCACTCTGATAGGTGTGAGGTGATATCTCAGAGTTAAAACATAAATTTTAAAAATATTTATTATTTGTGTAAATAATAATAAACTCTTTACATGTTAGCATAAATAACTTTATTTATGGAAAAAAGCTTCCAAAAGAAAAAAATTTAGTAAGAAGAGTGACATCGTTTTACATATTTTTGCAAATCTCTTTCATGTCTGGTGTGGGAAACAGTAATAATTTGATACAACAGTGGAATCTTCTCAGAAGAAAGCATGTCCATGTAAGGAACAGCAGGATAGTATTATCTAGTGAATTAAGTCAACTCAAGAAAGAGAAAAGTAAGTTTTTCAGGGTTAGAGATAGGAACCAGTTTGAGCTGACTCTCCCCAGTTCTCTAGTAAAAGTAGGTAAAAGTTCAACCCTAGTCACTACTGTGCTAGCCTAATAGACTTATGAATATTAACTTCTCCTCCCCTATCTAAAATCTCCACCCCATTTTCAATCACGGGTTGCATGAAGGTGTATGTGTATGGGAGGGGTAACATATCAAGTTAGAACTTTTCCGGGAAGATTGTGAACCTGAGCCTAGCAACCTATAGTGGCTCAGGGGAGGGACTTAGCCAGTGCTAGCTTGGGATAAATACTGGCTGAGACCTCTCAGCATTCACACTCACTAATTAATTGGCTTTACTATGGGTGCCCCATTCTCATGAGAATGCAATAAAGGCAAAAGTTGCCTCTAAAAAAACTTAATTTGAAAAGGTGATCTGCACCTGTTTCTCACATCTGGCTTAATAGAACTAGATTCTCATATTCACTTCGATGTGTGACAATATGTTTTGATTGAAATATATAAAGAAAATTCAGACTTACACAGATAAGTAGTTGGAAAAGGGAGTATTTTAATAGGCAAACAACATTTTAGTATTATAAATAAAAATAACTTTGACCTCACAGACTCCTGGCAAAAGGTCTCAGGGACCCCTGGGGGTCAATAGGCTAAACTTTGAGAATTGTTATCTTAGAGAGTTGTCTGGGGACCTGAGAGTTTGTGACTGATTTGCCCAGGGTCACACAGCCAGCATGTGTCAGAGATAGTTCTTTTTTTTTTTTTTTTTTTTGTGAGGTGATTGGGGTTAAGTGACTTGCCCAGGGTCACACAGCTAGTAAGTGTTAAGTGTCTGAGGCCGGATTTGAACTCAGGTACTCCTGAATCCAGGGCCGGTGCTTTATCCACTGCGCCATCTAGCTGCCCCAGAGATAGTTCTTAAACTCAGGTCTTTCTGACTCTAAGGCCTGTTTTCTATACACTACACCCTCTATATCTTGCTCTAATAGCACAATAATAGACTATAGAAATAGTACTTGTTAATCATGTTTTCGGAAGATGAATAAAATTTATTGCTAATATTCATCATACATATCATTGCTCCTATCTACATGAGTATTATTAAGGACAATAGGAAAGGAACTGAATACATCAGGTTCAAGTACTCCTGGGCCATATTGGGGGCACTCAGAAGCCCTGTTGCTCCATAGCTTTACCCAGTACAATCTCTCTGTCTCTGATCTATCCTCACTGATTCCTTTCTTTAATAATCAAAGCAAAGGAATTTATTCACTAAGATGGCATAAGAACAAAACATTCTCCCCATATACTTGTGGGAAAAATGGAGCGCAGACTTAGAATACTAAGTAATAATGACACATAGACAAGGCAACTCCTGTCTCTGATTCTGCAGGCCCCCAGTGTTCTTTTCTCTTCACAAGATGTCTTCACACTGCTCTCCCCTAGGCATAGTGTCCATAGTGCTAGACAAGGTGCTCAGCTGAACTCTGTAGACCTGCTCTCCACAGTCCAAATCCACTGTCCAGGCTAGTTATCTCTTGAGTACACTCTCTTCTCTGCCAGCAGAGGCCTTGCTCCTTAAAACTGCTTTCTGTCTAGAATGTGTCTATCTCCATACAGTGTGTGTGCATGTGTCTGCTACCCTTCAACTGGGGCTTGAATTCTCTTAAAGTGTCAAATTGTCTTTTTTTTTTTTGCAGGGAAATGAGGGTTAAGTGACTTGCCCAGGGTCACACAGCTAGTAAGTATCAAGTGTCTGAGGCCAGATTTGAACTCAGGTCCTCCTGAATCCAGGGCCGATGCTTTATCCACTGTGCCACCTAGCTGCCCCTCAAATTGTCTTTTAAGGGATATTCTGGCCAGGTGTGGCCTATTGCTTTCCCAGCCAATGGCCAGGCTCCCCTTCTAATTCTATCAGGAAGAATTTCACTTTTCATAAAAGGATAATGGTGTGGTTAGCATGTCTTTTTATACTCTGCTTTCTGTGATCACATCATCTGGCTATGGGTAGCCAATATGGAACCAAATCCACCCTTCTTCCCCACTACACTTGTAGTACATATATATTCTGCCTATATTTATATATGGGGAGGCACTACCATTTCCAGTACTTTTAGGCCTAAGATCCTGCCGAGTGGGGCCTAAGAGGAAACAGTTGAGGTGATGGTTAGTGGTCGGCGGGGGGAGGGTGGTATGTATGTGCCAGACATTGCCCTAGGCTAAAAAAGAAAAAAAAAAGAAATAATCTCTGGGAGATTGTTTCTCAAGGATTGCTCCTCAAGGAGCTTACATTTTAAATACAAGGGAGAGGGGAGGTAGTGGCAGCAGAGCAGGGAAAGGCCTTTTGCAGGTGTGGCTTGAGGTGAACCTGGAAGAAAACTAGGAGAAGAGCTTTAAAACCTATCATACCCACCAGGTCAACAACTCCAGCTGGGAGTTGTTGTAAGGGCTTATTAAATACTTTTTCATTCATTTGTTATCTCCCCAATAGAATGCCAGTTCCTTGAAGTCAAGGTCTATTATGTTTGCCTTTGTTTTGTTTTTGTTGTTTTTGTTTTTCGTGAGGCAATTGGGGTTAAGTGACTTGCCCAGGGTCACACAGCTAGTAAGTGTTAAGCATCTGAGGCTGGATTTGAACTCAGGTCCTCTTGACTCCAGGGCCGGTGCTCTATCCACTGTGCCACCTAGCTGCCCCTATGTTTGCCTTTGTAACCTCAGAGCTAGCACAGTGCATGGCATGTAGTCAGTTCTCCTGCTACCTATCTGACTGCTTCTCAAGATCCTTTACTAGCTCATCATCCATTTGGTCACGAATCACTGGTTAAGTGCTTATTGTGTGCCAGGCATTGTGCCAAGTACTTGGGTATACAGAGAAAGCAAAAAATAGTTCCTGTTGTAAGGAACTAACATTCTAATGTGAGAGACAACATGTAAAGAACTAGGTTCATACAAGATAGATACACAGTACACAGAAGGTAGGCCCTAGAAGCTAGAGGTACCAGGAAAGTCCCTTAACTACCTAGACCTTTCCTGAGCAGCTGGGTAGCACAGTGGTTGGAGTGCTGGGCCTGGAGTCAGAGTTCAAATTCAGCCTCAGGTACTAGCTGTGTAATCCTAGCCAAGTCACTTAGCCTCTTTGCATCAGGGTTCTTATCTGTATAATGGAGGCAATAGCATCTACCTCCCAGAGTGGCTGTGAGGAGACAATAATTATAAAGTGTTTAGCACAGTGCCTGGTATAGAGTAAGTACTATGTAAATTTTATCTATTATTATTGTTGTTGTTTTATGCTCTCACTCCCGGTGATTTCATCAGCTCCCATCAGTTCAGTTGACATCCCTGTGCAGATTGCCACTAGACCTACATATCTAGCCCACATAGACAGCACCTCTCTCCTGAGCACCAGGCTTACATCACCAACTGCCTGTTGATTATTTCAAACTAGATGTTCTGTTGGCAATTCAAACTCTGCATGTGTCCAAAAGAGAATTCATTATTTCTCCTTTCAAATCCATCTCTTTTAGACTTTCCTGTTGCTGTAGAGGGCCTCCCCATTCTTCCAGACACTCAAGTTTGCCACCTTGGTGTCATCCTTCGCTCTACATGTGCAACCAATCGCCACATCTTGTTGCTTCTATCTCGACATCTCTCCCATGTATCTCCTCTCCACTCACACAACCACCACCTCAGTTCAGGTACTTATCACCTCTTTCCTGGAGTACTGAAATAGTTTCCTAATTGTTTTCCCTGCCTCAAGCCTCTCCCTACATTTTACTAATCTCTGGCTTCTATACAAATTTTGCACTTTCCTACCTCCCTCCCTTTAGGTTCACACCATCCTGTTGAGGGTACAGAGCACCCCAGAAGTTCTCTGGGGCACATCAAGGAATCTTCTTGAGAAACTAAACCAGAGGACAGATAAGCCTAGAGAGATAAGCGGAACCTGTTTGGACTGAGCTAGCTTTGGGACCTCCACCCTTCCTTCTGGTCTCCCTTACCCCTGGGGAGATAAGTTTGAGTGTGGCTGCTGCCTTTGTGTCCTGAAGAGAGAGATGGCTTGAGAGATCCGTAGCCACCCCTCACCCAATTCCTCTAGTCACCACCAGTGGGGGATGGTCCTCCACTCCTCACCCAACTCCTCCAGCCACCACCAGTGGGGGATGGTCCTCCCTCACCAAAGGAACTTTCCACAGTCAAATGGTCACCCCTCCCCCCATCAGTCCTCTATAAAAGTACCTGCCGGACTCCTGTTCGAGGAGATTGGTACCTCAGAGCCATGTGCTTTGTTCCATGCCTATCTCCCCATGAGAAGTCCAAGGATTTCTTTCATGGTTTCCCTTCCCCCTCTTCCCTTCCCTTACCCCTAAATAAACTACCATCTTATTCTAACTGCTTTTGTGTGCAAGAGGGTGTAATTCTTTAAAGAGGAATTTCTAAGAACCCCTACCCCTAACTCAACCCCGTATCCATTTTCCCCCATAACATTTTGGTGCATTTCCCCCATAACAATCCCCTATGACTGAAATATTCTCTTCTAACCCTGCCTTCAAGACTTGTTAAAATAATACCATTCATCCTTTAAGAACTGACTCAAAAAAAAAAAAAAAAAGGTCAGAATGAGTACATGATTTACACATAAAGGGTGATACCATAAACAAATTAAGAGAGCATGGAATAGTTTACCTGTCAGATTTATGGACGGGAAAGAATTTAGGACCAAAGAAGATATAGAGAGCATTACAAAATGTAAAATAGATAATTTTGATTATATAAAATCTTTTGCACAAACAAAACCAAAGCAACCAAAATTGTAAGGAAAGCAGAAAACTGGGAAAGGATTTTTGTAACAAGTATCTCTGATAAAGGTCCTGTTTCTCAAATATATAGATTACTGAGTCAAATTTACAAGAATACAAGTCATTCTCCAAATGACAAATGGTCAAAGGATATGAACAGGGAGTTTTCAGACAAAGAAATCAAAGCCATCTATAGTCATATGAAAAAATGCTCTAAATCACTATTGATCAGAGAAATGCAAATGAAAACACTCTGAGGTACTACCCCATATCTATCAAATTGGCTAATATAACAAAAAAGAAAAATGTTGAATATTGGAGCGGATTTGAGAAAACTGGGATGCTAATTCACTGTTGCTGGACTTGTGAATGGATCTAATCATTCTGGGGAGCAATTTGGAACTAATGTCTTTAGAACTATGCATAACCTTTGATACAGCAATACTTCTTGCTAGGTTTCTATCCCAAAGACATCCCCAAAAAGAGAAAAAGACCTATTTGTATAAAAATATTTATAGCAACTCTTTTTGTGGTGGTTAAGAATTTGGAGATCAAAGAATGCCCATCAACTGGGGAATGGCTAAACAAGCTGTGGTATATGATGGTGATAGAATATTATTGTGTTATGAGAAATGACAAGCAGTATAACTTCAGAAAGACCTGAAAAGACTTATATGAACTGATGTATAGTGAAGTGAGTAGAGCCAAGAGAACATTGTGCACAGTGACAGCAATATTGTTTGATGAAGAACTGTGAATGATAACTATTCTCAGCAATACAAAGACCCATGACAATCCCAAAGGACTAATTTTGAAGCATATCCACCTTCAGAGAAAGCTCTAATATTGATTGAACACAGACCGAAGTACGCTATTTTTCACTTTCATTCTTTCATTTTTTCTTTTATTTGAGTTTTCTTGTACAAAATGACCAATATGGTAACGTTTTACATAATTGCAAATGTATAACCTATATCTGATTGCTTATGACCTCAGGAAGGAAGGAGGGGAGGAGGAAAGGAGGGATAGAATTTGGAACTCAAAACTTTAAATAAAAATGTTTATTAAAAATAAAAAAAGAATTGGCAACTAACACAGAAATATGCTTACTGTAATTGTACAATATATGACCTGTATCAGATTGCTTGCTGTCCTAGGGAGGGGGAAGGAAAGAGAGGGAGGGAGAAAAAATTGGAACTAGAAATCTTATAAAAACAAATGTTGAAAACCGTTTTTACATATAACTAGAAAATAATAAAATACTTTTATGATTTAAAAAAAAGAATTGACTCAAATGCTACCTACTTACTCCATGAAGCCTTCTATGGTTCGCAGTCGAAAATAATCTTCCCTTCCTCAAATTTCATATACTTTGTACCCCTCTTATGCATGTCTGTTCTGTTCCATGTTAGACTTGTGTATCATCTCCTAGATTAAAATTTCCTTGAGGGAAGGGATCATTTTTTACATTGTATATTCCCTAGCACTTAGCTCAGAACAGTATACCCAAGGAACCTTAATGAATATTTATTGAACTGTTCTATTGATTCTGTTTTTTAATTGCTGCCATAAACCTAATTACTTTTTTTTTTAGTGAGGCAATTGGGGTTAAGTGACTTGCCCAGGGTCACACAGCTAGTAAGTGTTAAGTGTCTAAGGCCAAATTTGAACTCAGGTACTCCTGGCTCCAGGGCCGGTGCTCTATCTACTGCGCCACCTAGCTGCCCCCATAAACCTAATTACTTTTAACCATAATAATAATGTTATTTTGAATTTTTTATTTTTACCTTGATTTTATGAACACCAAAAAAAGCAAACATTTCCATATAATAGAACAAGGAAAAGGGGGATTATGATGATGATAATGTTAACAATAAGTTTCATTTGTATACTGTTCTACATTTTACAAAGAACATTTACCACTGAGTTCTCAAAACCATACTGTGAGGCAGGCAGGACAGCTAATTAATATTCATCCCTCCTAGAGATAATTCCCCTGAGCCTCAGTTTCTTTTCTTTTTTTTTTTTAGTGAAGCAATTGGGGTTAAGTGACTTGCCCAGGGTCACACAGCTAGTAAGTGTTAAGTGTCTGAGGCCGGATTTGAACTCAGGTACTTCTGAATCCAGGGCCGGTGCTCTATCCACTGCACCACCTAGCTGCCCCCTCAGTTTCTTCAAATGAAAGTCTAGGGTCACACAACTAATGGCTGGAGATCTCAAACTAAAGCCCTCTGATTCTAAATTGAACTCACTTTCCATTACTCTCCATTACCTCTTAAACTATAGTAGAGGAATGAGTACTGGACTTGTGTAGGCAACTCCTTCTACCAATACAGTTCAGTATCTTCTCTGCAAACTCAGGTATTAGAGAATTGCTTAGAGTACTAAAAGTTATTTGCCCTGGGTCATGTGGCTAACATGTATTCAAAGGGGACTTGATCTCCACTCTTCCTAGGTCCAAGGCTGGCTCTTTATTCCCTATGCCAGTGCAAATATAGTTACTATATTAGGTTTTGGTATCTTGTCTTAGATCATCATTTCTCAAGTTGCCTCCCTTGACTTGCCCTGCTGACATTTTTTATACCTTCTCAAAGAAATTAATCAGGGGAACTTCAGTTCTGGACCTGCCTGATTCTTTGAACACAAATGTTAATAACACCTTTAGAGGACTCAACCCTTCTTAGCAAAGGAGTAAAAGGGGGGAGGGATAGACAAGTTCTCAGAATAAATGGTATTTGGAGTTTTAAAATGAACTGGTTATGCATTTTCCACTGGAGAAAAACTTTTGAGTGAAGAGTTCACATGTCCTGAGTACATCATATAGACCACTGGGAGGAAAACCCCTCTGAAGTATGAATGCTTATTACATCATAATTGCAGCGATCCCCATGACATCCACCAGAGAGTAATCCCTAACTTATTTCTCACCACAGATCTCAAGTATGTGGATGTGAAAACTGAGTCAGGGAGGCAAATGGCAACGAGGAACACCCCCAGCCCTAGGCCCATGCCTGTAGGAACTGCCCAAGGTGATCCTGGGGAAGCCAGTGTGTTAATGAACCTTGATGGGAAATCCATGGATAATGGGACACCAACACAGATGAAGATGAAACCAAAGAAAACAAGAAAGGTCAAAGCACTAATCATTGACCTTGGCTCCCAGTATTGTAAGTGCGGCTATGCAGGAGAACCAAGGCCCACCTATTTCATCTCATCGACAGTCGGCAAGCACTTCTTGGAGACTGCCAACTCAGGAGACAATAGGAAAGAAACCTATGTTGGACACGAACTTTTGAATACAGATATACCCCTCAAGTTGGTCAACCCTCTCAAACACGGCATAGTGGTGGACTGGGACTGTGTCCAGGGTATTTGGGAGTACATCTTTCATTCAGCCATGAAGATCCTCCCCGAGGAACACGCTGTTCTTGTTTCCGACCCCCCCCTGAGTCCCAGCAGTAACCGGGAGAAGTATGCAGAGCTGATGTTTGAGACTTTTAGTATCCCAGCCATGCATATCGCTTCTCAGTCCCTGCTGTCCATCTATTCCTATGGCAAAACCTCAGGACTGGTAGTAGAGAGTGGACATGGTGTCTCCCATGTCGTGCCCATTTCAGAGGGAGACATCATGCCAGGTTTGATAGGCCACGTAGACTACGCTGGGTGCGACCTTACCAATTACCTAATGAAGCTACTGAATGAAGCTGGGCACAAATTCAATGATGAGCACTTGCACATCATGGAGCACATCAAGAAGAAGTGTTGTTACACAGCATCCAATCTGGATGAAGAGTTCAGCTTGCCCCTCGAAGACCTACGGGTAGACTATGAGCTCCCGGATGGGAAACTGATCACTATTGGCAAGGAAAGGTTTTTGTGCTCTGAAATGCTTTTCAAGCCCTCCCTAGCTGGCTCTAGCCAGCCAGGCCTGCCCTCCGTGACTGCTGCCTGTCTCAACCAATGTGAAGCCTCCTTTAAGGAGGAGATGATGGCCAATATACTCTTATGTGGGGGCTGCACCATGCTGGATGGCTTCCCAGACCGCTTCCAGAGGGAGCTGAGTCAGCTGTTTCCCAATGATAGTCCTCTTGTGGTAGCAGCGCCAGAGAGGAAGACTTCTGTATGGACTGGAGGCTCCATCTTAGCCTCTCTCCAAGCCTTCCAGCAGCTCTGGGTCAGCAAAGAGGAGTATGAAGAACGAGGGAATGCTGCTATTTACAGCAAATGCTAAGTTCCGGTGAGGCCCAGATGCCCCAAGCAACGATACCATGACAATGTTAACACATTACACATTTACCGACTTTGACATAAAGCTTTACCCTGAATTGCTTTGGTGGCGCTTTTGTCAGATCAGTGGGTAAAGTAGCAGCATTGTGATAGTGACAAATTGAGTTATCAAGAGGGCTTATATTTCTTTAGTAGCTCTCCTAAGAACTTTTCGAGGTAGCTAGGTAGTAGGGGGACGTGGCAGGGTCAGATGGTGTGCTGATAATAGTATTAATGCACATTTCTGTAGCATTTTAATTTTTACAAAGTGTTATCTTCATAGCAATGGGGGATAATAGTAGTAGTAATCATAGTAAACATTTCTATAGCTCTTTAAATCTGTATAAATGCTTTATTCACAGCTTGGGAGGGGTGGGAATAATCCTTTATTTGGTACTTTAATTTTTACAAGATGCTTTCTTTCCTCACAGTGACATGATGTAATGGATAGTATACTTGCCTTGGCACCTAGAAGACCAGGTTTCAGAATCCTATTTCAGATATTTACTGATTCTGTGTGACCTTGGGCAAGTCACTTAACATCTTTCATACTTAGGTCCCCTATAAAATGAGAGGGTTGCACCTAGAGAGTCCCAGATCTATGGTCAGATGTTTTTGGTTCAGACTCAGAATTTCCATCAGTACAATGGACTCCCTGTTTGGCAGCTCTCTCCACTGATAAGATTGTCCACTCATCTGTAAACCATGGTTTTAGAGAGGTCTGGAGCACTGAGGTTAAGTGATTTGTTCATGGCCAGAAAACAAAAATGGTACTTGACCCCTGTCTTCCAGACTCCAGGCCAGAATTGCCTTCTCAATAAGATAAGTAGTGTAGGCAGGCACCCTGAGGGCATTTGGAGCATGCTCACTGTGCCTAACATGGAAGTGCTCTGCATCCCCTACTAGGTCAATGGATGTAGCCTCTGTTGACTGGCTGCATAGCCAAAAAGGCTGCATCTTTAATACTGGCAAGACTAAAATGGGCATTCTTTTCTGCACTGTTCACACAGAGCTTTGACGCCATGAACTGGACCTGTGAGGTGAAAGTTCCCTCACCAGCACAGCCTCTCTTTTGTTTTTTTGTTTTTGTTTTTGTTTTTTAAGTGAGGCAATTGGGGTTAAGTGACTTGCCCAGGGTCACACAGCTAGTAAGTGTTAGTGTCTGAGGCCAGATTTGAACTCAGGTACTCCTGACTCCAGGGCCGGTGCTCTATCCACTGTGCCATCTAGCTGTCCCACAGCCTCTCTTTTACCCTGCTCTGAGAGAAGTGGGCCTGGTGGTGTTGTGTGCGTGATCTCTATCATTTGTTCTAGTGTCAGGTGTTGGAGGTGATTCCCACCACTTCAACCCATGGTGACCTTTGAGCCAGGACTCCTGCAGGAGCTTGCAGCTAGGCTGCCCAACAGGAGAGACTGGAGAAGGCTGATGGGGGTTTTGGTCTTGGAACTTGAGTCTGTGTATTCTATAGTTAAGTGAGCTGAGTTAAGATATGAATCTAATCCCCTTCCCCTCCTCAGAGTATGAGATAGTAGTGTAATGGTGGAGGTAGATTATATTCCACATTTTGCGAGAGTATGCCTGTATATTTGTTATATTTTTTGTTTTTGTTTTTGTTTTTTGTGAGGCAATTGGGGTTAAGTGACTTGCCCAGGGTCACACAGCTATAAGTGTCAAGTGTCTGAGGTCACATTTGAACTCAGGTCCTCCTGAATCCAGGGCCCGTGCTCTATCCACTGTGCCACCTAACTGCCCCTATTTGTTATATCTTTATGTAAACATTCCTTCTAAAAGCTACTTTGTAAGTGATTAAATGGAACTGAGAAGCATGGGACACTCCCCTACACTTGAGGGAATACCATTGGTGGGGACTAGAACCAATTTCAGAAAGCCTAGAAAATGCCTTCACTTCTCCTGGAGGGTATTTAAGAACCCTACGGGTAGGATAAAATATGACCTCCCTCACCTTCAGGTAGTGAGGACCTGGCTAATAAATATTACAGCACTATAGACATCATTATCTCTATTTTTAAACTTTGATGACTGAGACCCAAAGAGGTGAAATTACTTGCCCAGGTCCCACAGCTTATAAATGTCACAGTTTAGAGCTGGCTGTAATCTAGGTCATTCAACTCCTAGGAAACCAGAATTTATTCTACTTCAGTTTTCATAATCTCTTTAGCTATATGGGTTTCATGCCTATGAGAGAAGCATAGAATGTTTGGATTATGATGTAACACGTCAGAACCTTGAAAGCATGGTCTATTGCTGTTGTCTGAGTTATAACAAAACAACTTTTAGAAGTGTTTCCTGACAGAAAATGCAACTATCTTTCAATTGAGCCCTTTGGTGTTAATTTACATTTGGGGTAAGAGAGGCCAAAGTGGAAAGAATTTGTCCAGTGTTTTGGAACTTAAAACAGAATCTCAGGCTTCTGACCATCAATCTCATGCTCTGATTGTCAGGGGAAAGTGCTCAGACCTGTGCTGCTGAGCTGAGGGAGGAGATCCAGGTTGGAATTTAGGTACAGAGAAGGGCAAAGAATGATGGGAAGAAGTCAGAGGGAAGAAGCAGGAGTCAGGTCCCCTAGAAGAAAAGCATAGATGATCTCAGGGGAATGGGGAGAGACACCAGGAAACAGATGTAAAATGTAAAGTCAAATAGAAGAGAAGAAAATCAGGTTGTTGAGCCAAAATCTGAGATATCTTTAGCTTTTGGTGTGGTATGATACAAAGCTAAAGCATTGCAGAAGATCCACTCTATACTATGCCCTTCCTTTGTATCACCTCCCATAGTAGTGAGTTGGTACAAGTAAGCATCTCGGAATAAGCAGAACAATATCAGGGTTAGGTCTGGCTCTGGACACTGCCATTCAACTCACCAAAATTTATTAAACACTCATGCACAATACACCCTGTGTAAAGTGCTAGGGACACAGAAATGAAAAATGATGTAGTCCACTGCCTTCTGGGAGCTTACCAGAGGGAATCCAACATAAATACAGGTAAGGTAAGTGTGATGATAAGAGGCAATGGAGAATTGTAAGAAAATTTTGAGACAAAATTCTAGTAACTACCAACACTAGTCTGTATTTTAGAAAAAAATGTAAAACAAAGGACAGAACCAGAAACAATAAATTCATTCTAAATAATTATTGTTGTTGTTTGTCCTTCATTCGTGAAGACCAATGACATCAGGAGGGTGATGTCATGACTTGCAATGAATTGGATTGTAAGTGAGGGAGGGCTGTGCAAAGTCACCAGCCTCACTCTCCTCCAGAGTCATCTGGGTCCAGTGGCAAGATACATATCAGGATGACTGCAGTGGGGAGATCTTGGCCAGGTCTCACTTTTTCTAACACCCATTCAGTGATTAAGGCTAGGTAAGAAATGAGGCAAAGATTGGCCTCTTTTACCCAGTTATAAAATAAAATCAATCACAGAGGGAAAGACCCTCAGGGTTTCTGTCCAAAACAGAAATAATTGCTATTTATACTCACTCTGAGCCATCAGAACCCAATGACTAAGTGAGGCTTGGGTTGGGACCTATAGTTGGCTAATCAATGACAGCCAGAGTGGTCCTTAAAAAGAAATCTAGGGCAGCTAGGTGGTGCAGTGGATAGAGCACCAGTGCTGGATTCAGGAGGACCTGAGTTCAAATCCAGCCTCAGACACTTAACACTCACTAGCTGTGTGATCCTGGGCAAGTCACTTAACCCCAATTGCCTCACTTAAAAAAAGAAAAGAAAGAAATCTAGCCCATAAACCCAAGACATCTCTAGAGGTTTCAGTGATCAAAGTTTATATTCCTCTGGGCAGAGTACCTGTAGGTAAATCTATAATTCCTATAATAGTCAATTACTAAATGATGGCGCACAAGAGAAGAAAATGAAATCTAAATACAGGCAGCTAGTGGTCTTATCTACCATAACCTTTCCTGGGAACTTTGAACAACTTTGGTTTTCCACAGCTGGGCATTCACAGGATTGGAGGAGTTAGAGGAGAAAAGAAACTTTGAGATCTAGGATTGGAAGAAGTAAAATCCAGGCAAAAAAGGGGAAAAGTCCCAGGTCACACAATTAATAGGGAGCAAAGCTGAGATTCAAACCTAGGTCCCCTCCAAAGCCATTGTTTTTTTTGTTTTTTTGTTTTTACACTGAACCACTATAGCCTCAACAAAGTCCATTTGCAATCCCATGTTAATTTTGTGCCTTTGCTTTGCTACTTCGGATTGAGCATCATAGCTTTATGATCTAAATAGTCTCATTGAACAATCCAAAGGAAGCGCTTGCTTCTTGAACCAAAGTCTCCCTGCCATCTTTAATAGCTTCCAAACAGTCCTCCCCTTAAGGGTTTCTCCCTCTCACAGGTTGGTCACTCACTACTGTAAAATTTTATAATGGCCTTAGCTGTAATTAGCTGACTATTAGCTGACTAAACCAATCTGTAAAGGCTGTTAAAAAAATCCCCCAACTGCTTCTCCCAGACTAGCAAGAAACAAGATTAGGAAACCTTTTTTTCAATTAAAGCAAATACCAGGGTTTATTGATATGGATAAATTTAGGGATAAATGTAGAAACAAAAGCCACACCTCACTCAGACCAGTTCACCTCCCTCTCTCCGTTGCTCCCCTCTTAGCCAAAAGCTGCCCTCATTCAATTCACTGGAAACCCCTTATTCTTTTCTCATCAGCAGCCTCTTTCCTTCTCTGTTCCCCATCTCTCCTTCTCTCTTCCTCCCTTTTCACTGTCAGCCACGCCTGCTCTCCTTAGCGTCCCTGCCTGTGTCTCCTTTCTCAGTCCTCCCTGCTGTCCTCCCTTACTCAGTCCTTCTTCTCAGTCTCCCTCTACGTCTCTACCCCTCAGGCTATATATCCCTTCTTCCTCTGAGAAGCCTCAGGCTGGGCCACCCACACAGCCAAGCTAATTTGCTGGTGCCCCCAGGCCAAGGGGACTCCCCTTGTCAGACCTGCCTGGGGCCTGGGGCTGAGCTGAGGAAGCTGGGGCATGCCTGAGGCCCTTTGCCTGGGGCAGTTTGGGGGAGAGCAGTCGCTCTGGGGGAGGGGCAGCCCATTTGGGGTGCCTGAGGCTAATTTTAGCCACTTACACTACCTCTCCCCATTGCTTATTTATAGGTAGGTATGGTGAGGGTTTCAGAATCCAATGTCCTTGGAAAAGACCAGCTGGAATCAACAATCATTTCCACCCTCTGACAACCAGAGTCTTAACCAACTCAAGGTTAGACTCAGTCTTTCTAACTCATGAATTCTAAACCTTCTTATTCTTAGACTCATTTGATAGTCTTTGGTAGAGTTATCAAAATATATTTTTTAAAAAGTTTACAGATGCCAAATTAAGAAACCCTTCTAGCCTTATACTAATGCATAGAGATTACTAAGGCCTTCCAGGGGAGCCTTACTCTCCCTGTTTATAGAGGATGACAGTTTTAAGGTTCTAAGTGATTTTGTGGATCAGCTAGTAAGAACCTTTGATTTTAAATATGAGGAAACTGAAACCAGAAGCCACACAGGTTGTAAAATGTGGAGCTCGGATTTTCACCCAGGTCTTCTGACTCCCCCCAACAATGTGTAAAGCATTGTATTGTAGTAGGCATTGGGGATGCAAAGACAAAAATTATCTATTCGACGTTCTCAGGATGCTTACATTCTAATAATAGGTGGATACAACAGTATGGTGCAAATGGGTCCTTTGATTTGCTTGAGCCCCCAGTTATTCAGGTAACCAGAAGAACTGTATGAGGATGGGTTGACATACCAACAATCCTTTGCAGTGACCAAGAGTAAACTTAGCTGAACATGCAGAAAATCAGCAACTCTAAAGCCAATTAAGATCATACCAGCTTTGAAGCAGACTCCAAGCCATTTGGTGGTTTATGCACCTTCAAGATACATATCTATCTTCAAAGACTTACCTGACTTCAGGTTATGAGATTA
This sequence comes from Dromiciops gliroides, assembly GCF_019393635.1. NCBI lineage: Eukaryota > Metazoa > Chordata > Mammalia > Microbiotheria > Microbiotheriidae > Dromiciops > Dromiciops gliroides. The sequence continues at coordinate 616,054,570 of NC_057861.1, read as the reverse complement.
TAGATATATTTTGTTTATGGTCTTTTTGGAGACAACCTTATCTTCAGCAACTCTTCTATCTTTGGTTATGGGGTTCTCAAAATTATTCTTTTTTTTCTTTTCATTTTTTTTTCAGGGCAATGAGGGTTAAGTGACTTGCCCAGGGTCACAGAGCTAATAAGTGTTAAGTGTCTGAGGCCAGATTTGAACTCAGGTCCTCCTGAATCCAGGACCAGTGCTTTATCCACTGTGCCACCTAGCTGCCCGAAGAATTATTCTGTTTTTGGAGACATCTCCTTATCAAGCCCCAAACTATGAACTGCTTATCACCAAAAATGCCTTCTGATTTGTGAATCAAAGGCCGAATCCTTCGAATCTGGAATTCCTCACTCTTCTTCCCCTTGGGAATGGGGCCCATTGACTCATTCCTTTCTAAGTCCACCCTTTTCCCCAAATTCCTTACCTTCCTTTGTTTAAAAGATAGATAAACTTTCCCCATCCATTACCTGGCATCTTATTCAGTCAACAGAGGCTGGATAGGACCCATGCACGTGTTAATTTTTTTCCCTGCTTAATAATATCTTTAATTTCACAGGCATCATCTTTCTCTGGTTTCTTTCCCTTTAGGGAAAAGGGGAATTTAAATATAGAGAATTGGACTGGTTCTCCAGTCATCTTCCCCTTTGGGAGAAAGAGAGACCTAAATATCCTCAAGAGAGTGTTTGCCTCAGTTTACAGTATGCTATAAATAAAAGGTATTATGAAAGGGAAGTGGGCACCAACTGGGAGGATCACAGAAGGGCCCATGGAGGAGAAGGAAGATCGTGTTTGTGACAGATAGAGAGGAGGGTGTGCATTCCAGGCATGACTTGGGTGAATGCTAGCTCGCGCCTTCCCTCAGAGATTAAATGCCACTTAACCAATCTATGTCTTGTCTGTGCACAACTGTTTGCTTGTTGTCTTCTCCCAGCCCCCTAAGGAGGTGAGCTTCTAAAAGACTAGGACTGATTTTTGCCTTTCTTTGTATCCCCGGCTATTATCACAGGGCCTAGCACATAGTAATCACCTAGTGAATACTTGTTGAGTGACTAAGTTCAGAGAATAACCAGTTATCTACGTTGGCCAGAAGTGATGCTTAACCAAGGGCATAAATCTGGAAAGGTAAATTGAAGCCAGATTACTGGAATCCTTCAATGCTAAAATAAAGAGTGTGTATTTTATCCTTTTTGAAGTATTAGGGAGTCACCAAAGGTTTCTGGGTCAGAAAAATGACATGGTTAGACCTGTGCCTTAGGAAGAATTTTTTTTAGCTATCGTATGGAGGATGGATTGGAGAGAAGAGAAAATAAAAGCAGAGTGGCCCATCAGAAATCTATTGCAAAAGTCCAGGAGAGAGAGGTTGAAGGCCTAAATTGGGGTTTTGGCAGAGAAACTAAGAGAGATGTGGAGGTAGAATTAACAGCATTTGGCCTCTGATTAACTATCAGTCAACTAGAATTTATTACATGTCTATTGTGTGCCAGGCACTATGCTAAGTGCTGGGGATACAAAAAAACAAACAACAACAAAAAAAAACCCAAGCAGTTCCTGCCCTCAAGGAGCTTGAAATCTCATGGTAGGGAGACAATATACAAACAAGATATATACAGAATAAATTGGAGGTAATCTCTGAAGGCAGGCACTGCGATGCAGGAACTAAGGGAAGGTTTCTTGTAAATTTCTTGCAAATGGTGGGACTTTAGCTGAGACTTAAAAGAATCTAGTGGGGCAGCTAGGTGGTGCAGTAGATAAAGCACTGGCCCTGGATTCAGGAGGACCTGAGTTCAAATCTGGCCTCTGACACTTGACACTGACAGCTGTGTGACCCTAGGCAAGTCACTTAACCCCAATTGCCTCACAAAAAAAAAAAAAAAAGAACCTAGGGGAGCCAGGAGGTAGAGGTGAGGAGGAAGAAAGTTTCAGGCATGTGGAACAGCCAGTCAAAAAACATGGAGGGCAGTAAATTGTAAGAAGACTGGAAAGGTAGGAAGGGGCCCAGATCCAGGTAGGGCTTTGAAAACCAAAAAGAGGATTTTATATTTGTTTCTGGGAGTAACTGGAAGCCCCTGGAGTTTGTTGAATGGGGTTGGGGAGGGGTGTGTTATATGATCAGACTTGCATTTTAGGAAGATCAATTTGACAGTGAAGTAGAGCATGGATTGGAGTGGAGGGTGGGAGGCTGTCTTTCTGATGTTCTAAATGTTAAGGAGGTGTTAGTTGCTTCTGATCACTTGAAAGCAGGGGCTAAAAGGGTAAAGCAGTCACACCGACCGGAAGATCAGCAGGTGTCATCTTTCCTGAGGAAATTCAGATGGGAACAATCTTTTTACCTCTTCGTGAAGGATGGCTTGAAAGGTCACTGCAAAACAAGGTCATTTGTTATAATGCTTCACTCAGTATTTCAGTAGAAGAGATTTCACAACACTGGTTTTTTCTGTGTGTGAAACTTAGTGCTAATAATTACTACTTTTTTTTTTTGCGGGGCAATGAGAGTTAAGTGACTTGCGCAGGGTCACACAGCTAGTAAGTGTCAAGTATCTGACCTCAGATTTGAACTCAGGTCCTCCTGAATCCAGGGCTGGTGCTTTATCCACTGTGCCACCTAGCTGCCCCAATAATTACTTCTGTAATTAATTACCTTAGGGTGAGAGGAAGTAAAGGTATCAAATTATTTAGAATTAGAATATTAGGAAAAGAAAGGCCTGTTGGTATAATCAATAAACATTTGTTAAGTGATTACTATGTGCCAGGAACTGTGTTAAATATTAAGGATATTAGAAAAGGCAACAACCATCCCTGCGCTCCATGCAACTCCACATTTTATACACTGGTGATGTAGGGTAGTGGAAAAAAGCAATTGCATAACAGTTCCTACAACTGAAATACAAATCCCACAACTGAATTCTTAGTAGCTGTATAACCATGGGGAAGTCACTTAACCTCTCTGAGCATCTGTAAAATGGGTATAATAATACTTATTTGGCGGGGACAGTGGGGTTAAGTGACTTGCCCAGGGTCACATAGCTAGTAAGTGTCGGGGGGCAGCTAGGTGGCACAGTGGATAGAGCACTGGACCTGTATTCAGAAGGACCTGAGTTCAAATCCGGACTCAGAGACTTGACCCTTACTAGCTGTGTGACCCTGGGCAAGTCACTTAACCCTCATTGTCCTGAAAAACAAACAAACATTGATAACTAGTAAGTGTCAAATGTCTGAGGCTGGATTTGAATTCAAGTCTTTCTGAATACAGGTTCAGTGATCTATCCACTGTGCCACCTAGCTGCCCCCCATAATACTTATTGTAGTTACCTCAAGAGCTGTTCTGATGATCAACTAAAGTAGCCCCCAAAGCTAAGGCATCCTTGGGCTCCATTAATAGAATCATGGCTTACTGCAGAGGTTCTTAACCTCAAGTCCATCAACTTTCTAAAAGATAGTTTGATAATTGTATTTCAGCATAATTGGTTTCCCTTGTAATCCTTTGTGCATAATTTATGCATTTAAAAATATTCTCCTATCCAGCTTCAAGACACTTGACGCTTACTAGCTGTGTGACCCTGGGCAAGTCACTTAACTTTCATTGTCCTGCAAAAAAATATATATTCTTCCAGGGGGCAGCTAGATGGCACAGTGATAAAGCACTGGCCCTGGATCAGGAGTACCTGAGTTCAAATCTGGCCTCAGACACTTGACACTTACTAGCTGTGTGACCTGAGCAAGTCACTTAACACCCTCATTGCCCCACAAAAAATGAAAAAATAAATAAAATAAATAAAAATATTCTTCTGAGAAGAGGTCCTTAGGCTTCACCAGAAGGGGTCCATGTCACAAAAAAGGTCAAGAACTTCTGGCTTATAGGAACAAGGAGGAAGCCAGCAGTCTTGCCCTGGACAGGTAACATCTGGAGTATTAAGTTCATTTCTGAGCACCGTATTTTAGGAAGGACGTTGATAAATAGGAGAGTCTCCAGAGGAGAGCAACTCAGAATAAGGACAAGCCAAAGGGTGCAAAGCTCCATGCCGTGTGATGATCTGATGAAGGAGAGGGGAATGTTTAGCCTGGAGAAGTCTTAGGCTGAGACATGTTGGCTGTCTCCAAATATCTGAAGGGCTGTTATGTGAAGATACATTAGATTTACTCAGTTTGGCTCCAGAGAGCAGAATTCAGAGGAATACATGAAATTCAGAGAGACAAATATTAGTTTACGTCAGGAAAAATCTTGTGAATAATTAGTGCTATCCGTTAATGGAATGGACTGCCTCTAGGTAGTGGGTTTCCTCTCACTGGAGCCTTTCAAGAGAGAGTTGGAGGACCACTTCTCAGGGGCGGGAGGAACGTCTTTGTAGATATTCTTGTTTTGGTAAGTTACTTCAGAAGGCCATGAGGCTCCTTCCAACTTGGGAACTCTTATTCTGTTTTGCAAACCTTGAAGTACTATGTATATGTTGGTAATGATTACAGAGGAGGAAGTGACTTACTTGAGGTCACACAATGCACTTTGGCAGCAATAACCCATGCTTTTCCCACTGCAGCACCGTTCTGTAGGTAACAAAATCTTGACAAGTACATTTGGCTACTCCTCTTTCAATAATCTTGCCTCTTGTGGTTTCCATGACAATGGATTTTCCTGGCTGTAACGATTGGAATAACGCCACCTGCTGGATACTTACTGTAGAAGAGTTCTGCCCATGAAGCGAAGGTCTTTGAGGGCAAGACCAGGAGTCTTTTCTTTGGCGGGAGGAAGTGACGCGGAGTAGTGGGAGGAGGAAGGAAGAGACTGGCGCTGACTCTGGGGCTTTTTCCTGAGGACGCTGGTGGAGAAGGGAGCTAGAAATGTGCTCTCCCTTTAATAGATAGGAATCTAGGCCTTTCTCTCTCTTTACCAAATTCTTATTCTCCTTAATAAATGCTTAAAAGTCTAACTCTTGCTAAAGCTTATAATTTATTGGCGACCACTCATTAGATATTTTAGACAGTTTAGCTAGAATTTTAGCCGTTAACAGATGGCTGACCACGAAGAGGAAAGCTAACCCTCAGTCTTCTTCTGATCTTCTAGTTGGGTAAGAAATTTCCCCTCCCTCTCCCTTTAACTGCTAAGTACTGGTGTACTGGCTGTGTTTTCCTTTAAATTTTTTCAAATGGACCTTTTAAACTCCCTAATTATCCTATTTTTGATTTTAGTCTGTTTAACCAGACAAATGGGAGATAAGATCATGTTAATGCTTTGTTTTTGTGGATTTTCTATTTTTCTTTTTATTTTTGTTAAAAGAGCCAGCAACTTACACAAGGAAATATCTCTCCCTCTCCCAACCATGCTTTTTCAGAGAAACCTGAAGAGATTCCTGCAGCTTTTCCCAATTCTAACACTAATTGTTGCTCTAATTTTGCATGCCTGGAGGCAATGACCCACCCTCTAGAAGCTTTTAATTCCCTAGCACCTGGAGGCAAAATGGGGGAAGAGGAATCCAGGCCTGAGTTCAAAATCAAGTCGGATTCAAATTGTGCTGGTCCCTCCCCTCCTCTCCAGACCCCACCCTCTACTCCTCCTATGGCCAAGCCCATAGCTTCCCCTGCCTGGGAAGTCCAGAGATCTGATGCGCATGCTCAACTTTTCTACCTGCATTTGCAGCTTCAGGCTCAGCCCTTCCCCAGCCTGACTGTGCTTCTGAGACAACCTTAGAAAACCCTTTAAATTCCAGATATGCTCGTTTTGTTCATAATTTTGCTAACCTGCTTTTGTCTTTAATTAGTAATCTTATAAAGCATTTGTATGGTGAAAAGCCTGACAGACAATATAGAGGGGTTAAAGAAGAAAAACTTAAGCTGAATAAGAATGACAATCAACATAGTTCAAGACTCTGCTTCTTTTGCCATGGAAGGGTATATATTTTACAGAAATGTGGAAGTAAGCAGCAAGGTATTGATATGAGTATTGGGGATTTTAGATATCGGAATCAAAAGTGTTCTAACTTCACTCAGATTATTAATAGTATCAGTTCAGAGGTTACATAGGATTTCTATGCTATTACATATACATTTTGAAATTAATGGTATGGGTTTCTTTTCATAGAGATTTTCATGCTTTTGAGATTGTGTCTTATACTTAGTTTCTAAAACAAGGAGAATATTTGTAAAAGCTTTCTATAGTCATGTGATCAAGTTTATATTTTATAATACTCTTATTGATATTAAGTTCATATTCATTTAGATTTCCTTAGTTTGAATTTCACTGTATTTTATTGTTCCATGTGTATTTTCTTCTATTCATTTGTCTATCTAATTTTGAAACATTGCAAGATGATTTTGATTTTATTATACAATGTTAATTCTAGGAGTATTGTGCTCCCATATTCTGAGTTATTTGTTTTTGCTTTTTTTTCTCAACTGATTATTTGATCAAACTCTTTAAAGCATTTCCCTGGCAAATTGTTTGCCATGGCAAGTGTAAATTGATTCTAGAAGTATTATTTTTGATAAGCATATTCCAAAAAAAAAAAAAAAAAAGAGGGGAACATTTGTAAAAGTTTTCTTTTTTCAAAAAAAAAAAGTTCTTTGAGATTCTGTTATGCTTTAACTTGTATTTAAATATATTCAGATTTTTCACAAAAGTAATTGTATACTAAGTTTTTAAAAAAGGGGTATTATTTGAAATTGTTGCATAATTATATATTGTGTTCTGAGTCAAGATGTATTCACATTTTTTGCAATCATTTATTATCCTCAATTTTTAAATACATATGAGACTTGGATTATGGGAACTTATCATTTAAGACATTAATTGCCTTTATTCTGAGTTATCAGATGCCAGTTGGCCAAGATGCCATCCAATCACAAGAGGAATACACGCAAGAGCAGACACTGAACTGTCACATGAGGGGAGACATGCATGAAGTCAAGGTATGGCCAAGGGAATGGCTTTTGACAAATGTTGAGGTTGGATTCTCTTGGTTTAATATTTTATTTTATTTTTCCCCACAATATTGTACAGATGGCTGGAAGTATTGATCCCACCCATCTCACTTCTACACCTGGCTTCTATGCTCCCTCCTATATGCCTGATGCCATGGACATCTCAATCCCATGCATCTGATTAAGTCTGACTCAGTTTCTTCCAATATGTTCGGTGGCATGGACATATATTCCATCCACCTCTTTTAAGCCTGGCATACTGTATGGGCAGTACATACTGCTCAAGTGTGGGAATGCTCATATCCCATCATTTCTCTGTTCTTTTATGGTAACCCCCATAATTATCTCAGGTGTCATGATAAATACAGTGTTGAATTTGGCCTTGACACCTGTTACCAATTATATTAGATTTTTTAATTTCTCATAATGGCATGAGGATAATTAGGCAGATGATGCAAAAAGTGATGAAACAAAGATAAAAAATTATTTTTAATAATTAATATTGCAGCAATTGTCTTCTCAATTACCCTCCATAAGGGGGGGACTATAGTAATATTATAATTTTAAAGAATGTTTCAATTTTTGTTTTATTATATGTTTCATGTGTAACAACTAAGATTATGAATTCCCTTAGACATGTTTTTGAGAACTTTCATTGTTTGATTTGATTATTGACAAAGCTATTTTAAAGTTGTGTTAAGCTCAATTTTGTAGGAAATTTCCTGGCTGATTACCAGCATCCACACATCAACCCCTGAAAAGACTTCCATTCCACGACTACACCTAGAGGACATCTGAGAAAAGACTTTCAGAGACTTTAAATGAACAGTTTTGATTTGTTGTTTTTGTTGTTTTTTTTCTCTTTCTGTTATATACACCATCTGTAACATGTATTCTCTGCAGAGGCCCTCCCTTTGCAAGACTAATGTCAAAGCATCGGTTCATGAGGACAAAAAATCGCCCCTCTGGACAAAACTTTCCTCTCTTCCTTTTCTATATTGTTGTTCACATATTATTAGTTAGCAATAGTTATTATATTCTTTTTACTGTTCCATCAAGGAAACATTTTGTTTCTTGAGGAACAACAGGGGGGACTGTAACGATTGGAATAACGCCACCTGCTGGATACTTACTGTAGAAGAGTTCTGCCCATGAAGCGAAGGTCTTTGAGGGCAAGACCAGGAGTCTTTTCTTTGGCGGGAGGAAGTGACGCGGAGTAGTGGGAGGAGGAAGGAAGAGACTGGCGCTGACTCTGGGGCTTTTTCCTGAGGACGCTGGCGGAGAAGGGAGCTAGAAATGTGCTCTCCCTTTAATAGATAGGAATCTAGGCCTTTCTCTCTCTTTACCAAATTCTTATTCTCCTTAATAAATGCTTAAAAGTCTAATTCTTGCTAAAGCTTATAATTTATTGGCGACCACTCATTAGATATTTTAGACAGTTTAGCTAGAATTTTAACCCTTAACATGGCTTTCTTCCTTTCTCTCTAACCACTTGATCTTTCCTGACTTTAATAAGAAGCATTTTCTCAGGTTCTGCCCTTGGCCTTTTTCTCCTTGCTTTAATCTCCATTTTCTTTTTTGGTGACCTCATTCATCCCTATGGCTTCAGGCAACCATGCATGACTCCCAGATCTTTATCTCCATCCCTCTTCTCCAGGATTCCAAACCTTCATTTCCAGCTGCTGGTTGGACAGTTCTGCTTAGATGTCCTGCTAAGCACCTTAAATTCAGAAGTTTCCAAAACGGAGTGGTTTATTCTCCTTTCCACATTCTACTTCTCCTTCAGCCATCACCACTTCTGTCAGTCGATCTAATTTCCTATGTTTGAACCTTGATATTTCTTTTTACTCTTCCTCTTGCTCACCTTTCATATCTATCTAGTTACCAAGTCCCATCTATTTTGTCTCTGCAATATCTCTCAACCATCCCGTCTATTCCTGTTGCTACCACCCTAATAGAACACCACTCAGCTGGAAAATGACAATAACTTCCTAAACTTTATTGTCTTTTTCCATGCCAATCCACCCTTCTGTGGGGATTAAATTGTCCAACCTACAACAAAATAGAATGAGGCAAAGATCTGAGCCAAAGGCACTATATTAAAGGGTCTGTGGTCCCTTCTAATGAAGTGGACCTCAGATCTTCCTCATGATCTAAAATGCCCCCTTCTTCTAGGGTCTTATCTTTATACAGTTTGATACCAGATCTATTACCTGGATATTCTAAAGTGGCTATACAAAGTACAGAATTCCATTGGTTGACATATGATGCATAAGCTAAAATAAGCAAAAATGGTATGTCAGCAGCGGGGTCTCGGGTTGGAGAAAGCATGGGGCATCTTCACTGACTAAGTGGTCATAAGATGGTCACCTGCTCATGCCAGACAAGAGAGAGTGATCCAGAAGTACACAAATAGGTTGAAGGGCTTTCCATGTAATTGAGCCACCTCCGCCACCCTGGGCTTGGTCACCATGACAAGGAAAAACAAGGATGGAGTACCTCTGGTTAGCTTCCTATGATTAAACAAGTGAATTTGCAATCTGCAACTCATAGCTCTGGGGCCTAATATACAGAACTTATAATAACTACCACTATGGAATCATACTGATTGGAATAGAGTAGGGGTCCAAATGAATTATTTCTCACACTTCCTACCCCTGCCAAACTAATTGAATATATCTGGTCCTGTCAATCCTTTGCTCAAAAGCCTTTAGAGTCTTCCTATTGTCTATTAAGTTTAAATTTGAACTTCTTAGTCTGGCATTCAAAGCTCTCAATAATCACCTCTATATCCTTGTCTCATAAGATTTCCATTTAAGTACTCTATGGGTTACTACCCATGATCAATATTTTCCTTCCTTTGTGCCTTCTTTATACTCTTCCATATGCCTGAAATGATATTTCTTTTCCCCCTCCCTCCATTTTCACCAGTTGAATTTCTGATTTTTAAGCCCAGAGCAATTGCCTACCTCCTCCATGAACCCTTCCCTGATTAGTACTAACCTTCCCCCTAGAACTTACTTTGTTTTCACCTCTTTAGTGAGCTTAGCATCACTTACTTAGCATTATAGTTAAACTTATTAGCTGTGTGACCCTGGGCAATTCACTTAGTCCTGTTTGCCTCATTTTCCTTATCTGTAAAATGAGCTAGGGAAGGATACAGCAAACCATTCAGGTATCTTTGCAAAGAAAACCCTAAATTGGGCTGCAAAGAGTCAGAGGCAACTGAAAAACAACTGAACAACAAAACAGTTACCTCCAATGTTTGTTTTTCCCCATAAGATCCAAGAAGGCAGAGACTATTTCTTAACTAAATTTCTTTATCTAAGGGGTTATTATCTTTTGTCTTCAGGATATTTCCCCTTCCTTTACTTGGCTCACAGTCTTTCTCTCCTCGCCATCTCTTTCCTCATACTAGAATCCTTCGGTATATATATTGGTTGTCCTTCAATTGGTTCAGTCATATCATAGCCAGCCAATGCTGTCCATGGGGTTTTCTTGGTAAGGATACTGAAGTGGTTCGCCATTTTCTTTCTAGCAGACTATGGCAAACAGAGTTAAGTGACTTGCCCAAAATGTGCTAGTGAGGCTGGATTTGAACTCAGGTCTTCCTGGCTCCAGGCTCAGCACTCTATCCACTGAGCCACATGGCCATCTATACCTATCAGGAACCCGCCCCCCAAATACTCTAACTTCCCAGTTCCTCAATCCACTCAGTTCCCATGACCTCCTTCAATCCACCTCAGCTAGATACAGAGATGGTGACATCCTTGATCTTGCCATCTTGACAAATCCTTTTTCATATACTTGTTCCTGGTTCACAAACTCTCATTCTATCTTTCCCAGGACCTTAAAACCTCTGACTCTGTTCTTCCTCTTCTCCATTACTTCTATTCCCCTCTACCCTCAGTTCTTATCCAGGCCATCACCACTGAGAGGACTGCACTCTTCTGCCTTCCCTATCACCAACCTTTGGTGAACCAAAGGAATTCCCTCTTAAATTCCTTCCCTCTTCTTATCATTAATCACACCTTTACACCGCCCCCCCCATCCTAGATTACTCCCATCATCTGTCTTTTTTATCTCCTTTAGTTCTGAATGGAACCAGAGGAAATCACAAAACTCTGCTGACCTGACTCCCATACTCTTAGCTGAGCACCTTGCCTCATATTTCAGCCCCCAGATTGAGGCCGTTAACAAAGAGCGGCCCGTTCTCCTCTCCTCTCACATCATTCATACATCTTTCCCAAAAATCCATATGAAGAAGCGGTCCTTTTCCTTGCCAAGGCCAATCTATCCACATGTACCTTTGACCCTATCCCTTCCTTACTTCTCTATCAAATTGCTTCCATTTTCCTTTCTGCTCTCTCTTATCACCATTCTCCCTATCTACTAGCTTCTTCCCTTTCCAGTCTGACTTCAGATTTCATCAATCGATTGAAACTGCTCTTTCCAACGACACCAATAATCTCTTAATTGTCAAGTCTAAAATGCTTCTTGACCTATCTTCAGTATTTTCATACTGTAGCTCAACCTGTACTCCTGGCTACTCTCTCCTCTCTAGGTTTTCATGACACTGCTCTTTACTGGTTCTCTTACTCTCTGTATGACCATCCAAGTTAAGCCAAATAACCATGGGTATCCCCCAAAGCTTTGACCTAGGTCTTTTTCTCTTTCCCCTCTATACATCTCACTTGGTAATCTCATCAGCCTCCATGGGTTTTGTTACCATCTCTACACAAATAATTCCCAGATCTATGTACGCAGCCTTAGTCTCTCCTGAATCACAATTCTGCATCACCAGACTGCCTTTTTAATGTCTCAAACTCAATGTCCCATAGGCATCTCAAACTCAACATGTCCAAAACAGAATTTATTATTTTTTCCTCTAACCCCTTCCTTTTATCAAGGAAAACTTCTCTGACTTTACTGTCAAGAGCACCACCATGTTCCCACTTACCCATGCTCACAACCTCTTATGTCATCCTCAACTCCTCACTGCCATTCACTTACTCCACATATCGAATCTAATGCCAAATTTTAATATTTCTATCTTCACAGCATCTCTTGTATACTTCCCCCTTCTCTCCACTCATTCAGGACCTCATCACATCACCTCTCTCCTGGCCTATGGCAACAGTCCTCTAACTTTGTGATCTATCCCTTGTCCGGCTGCCAAGGTATTTTTTTCTAATGTGAAGATTTGATGATGCTTCCCCCACTCACACCTTCATTGGCTTCTGGTGACTCCCCATTCCCACCAGCATCAAATATTTGTTTGGCATTTAAAACTCCCTACAAGCTCCCTGGACCCTTCTTACCTCTCCATTACTTTTATTATTGATTCCCTTTCCGTGAACTATGCGATTCAGTTACATCAGCCTATTTACAGCTCATCGAAGGACACTCCATCTCCCACCCCCATGCCCTTTATACTGACTGTTCCCTATGCCAGGAATGTTCTTCTTCCCTTTCTCTGCCTCTCAACTTTCTTGGTTCCCTTTAAGACTCAGCTTAAATCATACCTTCCGCAGGAGGTCCTGGCAGCTAGTGCCTTCCCCTTCCATATCCCCTTCATCCTTACTACCTTTGTTATTATTACCTTTCATCTTCCCTGTATGTATTTTGCACTTACCTAGTTATTTACATGTTGTCTCCCCTCCCCCCCCTTGTGGATGTGGATAGGGCTTTTTTCCCCACCATCTTCAGTATCCCCAGCACTTAATACCAGCACCTTGAAATTTCTTAATCAAAGCTTGTTCCTATAATCTTCCCAGCTGTAATTCCTAGTAGAGTATTCTGCACATAATTGACAGTTAGAAAATATCTAATAAATGACTTGAACTGCCTGTCCAAGTACCTATGAGGCCAAATTCTTTTAGCCTTCTGAATGTTTTTCAAGGGGAGCATCCAATATTACTCGGTAATAAACCAGACCTCAGGTCCTAACAGGCTGAGTAACCAGTATAAGATGGCAGTGATCTCTAAGCATTTCAAAATTATGAACTCAGTTTTCTGACTCATGGCCAGCAGCAACCTATGAAAGACCTTTCTGCAACATTAAAGAGAATTCTCTTGCTTGCTATGTCACTAAAAATCAGGACAGAGGGCTGAGACCAGAGTAAGGTCAGATGCAATATGTGTGAACAGGCATTGTTTAGGGGAGGGGCTGTGGACCCTACAGACCATAGATAGATTTCAATTATTTTGGGAAAAAATACATCTTTATTTTTACTAACTTCCAACTCAAATTTAACATTTCCTTTCATTATGAATGCAAGCAACCAACTGGTCATGTTAGCAATAACTGTGACTTTGTGACTGATAGAAATCAGCTATTTTCATATCATGTTAGTAGTTGCAGATTATTTTGAAATATCACTTCAGGGGGCAGCTAGGTGGCTCAGTGGATAAAGCACTGGCCCTGGATTCAGGAGGACCTGAGTTCAAATCTGGGGTCAGACACTTGACACTTACTAGCTGTGTGACCCTGGGCAAGTCACTTAACCCCCATTGCCCCGCAAAAAAAAAAAAAAAAAGAAAAAAAGAAAAAAGAAATATTACTTCAGCTCATCACTCTTTTGAAATTATGGTAGTTACTAAGGCCCGCTGCTAATATATTGCTATATTATAACTGGATTTCAAAATGGTGGGTTATTTGGCATGAACTTAATTTTTGCAACTGATGTTTTGCCTTCTGAGAAATGGTCCATAAACTTCACTAGACTGCCAAAAATACACAGCACATACACACACACACCCCCTAGCCTTCTCTAGAGGTTGCTATTCACTCTCAACAGTTTCCTAAATGGTTTTCAGGGGCCCTTTGGTACTTTTCACTAGCCCACTGTTGGAAAATCCACCAACTAACAGCAGAAAAAGAACAGAAAGAACAAGATTTTTTCCTTTCTTTCAGCTCCCAACAGGTTTGTTCATCTTGTGCTTTGCACAAAAAGAAGGGATAAATCAGAAAATCTACCTCTGACATCTGGGCTTCCAAGTGGGTAATACATCAGCTCAGGTTTCCAAAGGGCTTTGCCATCTGCAAAGCACTTGGCTCACAATAAAAATAAACACTGCAAGAATGAGCCTTCTTTTTATAGAGGAGGAATCTTCAGCTCAGAGACATTCGGTGACTGGAAGTCAAACAGCAAGTGTTAAAACTGGTCAAACCCAGACTTTCTAACTCCCAGCTCATTCATTGCTTTAAAAAAAGTCTATTAAACCAGGTTGATATTAGGCCTATTTCTGAGCCTGAAGCCTTCAGACATTTTACTGGTCCAACCCGATCTTCAGATCCTAGTGTGTTAAGGGAGTAACTGAGCCACCTTTCTCACATACATAACAAGAGAGCCACCATTCAGAGAGTCGTGTGAAGAGGACCGACCATCAGTCTTTTTTTTTTTTTTTGCAGGGCAATGGGGGTTAAGTGACTTGCCCAGGGTCACACAGCTAGTAAGTGTCAAGTGTCTGAGGCCAGATTTGAACTCAGGTACTCCTGAATGCAGGGCCGGTGCTTTATCCACTGCGCCACCTAGCTGCCCAACATCAGTCTTGTAATAATGAAATGACTGCCCTGCTCTGGAATTCTTGATTATTTCAGAAACCTATCAAATATACTGGACTGCCTTTTTTTTTAAAATTTTGGTGAGGCAATTGGGGTTAAGTGTTAAGGTCCTCCTGAATTCAGGGCCGATGCTCTATCCACTGCGCCACCTAGCTGCCCTCTAAGTACTTCTAAAGTCAAGCAATCTACTAGCCTCAGCTGGGAAGGGTGTACCACCACACAAAGCTATGTTGAGTTTTTTTGTTTGTTTGTTTTTTTAGTGAGGCAATTGGGGTTAAGTGACTTGCCCAGGGTCACACAGCTAGTGTTAGGTGTCTGAGGCTGGATTTGAACTCAGGTACTCCTGACTCTGGTGCTCTATCGACTGCGCCACCTAACTGCCCCTATGTTGAGTTTTAAAGTGGGCAAATCTGTAATGCTGCGATAGCACAGGAAATGAACACAGGAAGACTTTTAAGACCAGGAGTAAATGTTAGCATTACAACAATGTCACATACTTTAGAATACTTTTTATTATAAAATTTTTTTTAACCACCATTAACTGATTCATTTTAACAACATTCATGGGAGGTAGATAAGCATCACACCAATTTCACTAATGGAAAAACCAAGGCAGAGAAAAATTAGGTTGCATTCAAGGGCACACTTCATGGCAAAGTTAAGAATAGAATTTGCAGCCACTGTTAATCCCATTATTCCCTCACTGGCTTCCAATAGCTGTTGAATTTTGCCAGCATAAAAGTTGGCACAATACAACAGGACCCCATTTACTTGGTTCTTCCAAGGGTCACCTTCAGCTCATCCATACCAAATGTAAGAATACACAATCTCATTCCACAACTCCCTACACACACATACACACACACACAGAGTGATTTGACCTCCAGGATATGGAAGAATTGAGACCCATGTTGAGCAAGTGGAAACAGTGTCTAGTCAAGCTACAGATTTGGGTAAATGAAGTAAGGAAAGAGAAACCAAAAGAAAAAATGGAGAGAGAACAATTGGGGAAGATTATCAAGGGAGGTGAGAAGGCAAGAAGGAAAATAGCATGACCATCCAGGAATGAAGGCAGATACAAGAAACCAATAGAAATCCATAAAAAGAAAATCCATAACCAAGAGAAATAAACCAAAAGAAACTAAATAAACCATAAACTAAAAGATAGAAGAAATCCAGAAAATTTAAGGGGTTTAGTGAGACCTAATTAGGTTATGTGCTTTGACACTGAGGCATCCAAGTTGTTATGAAACATAGTACTGCAACAAGTATCATTCTTTGTGTGTGTGTGTGTGTGTGAGAGAGAGAGAGAGGGGGGCAATTGGGGTTAAGTGACTTGCCCAGGGTCACACAGTAAGTGTCAAGTGTCTGAGGCCGGATTTGAACTCAGGTCCTCCTGAATCCAGGACCAGTGCTTTATCCACTGAGCCACCTAGCTTCCCCAACAAGTATCATTCTTATGCCATTGGAACCTAAGGTAGAAGTGCCTTATTATATTCCTTTGAGGGGAAAAAATCTCAGTGTCATAGGTTATGAAGGCAGAGGGATGTGACTGGCAGGAGAGTGACAAGTTGGTACCAATGAAAATGCATGTCCTCTTTTTTTCCAAGCTTGTGAGCTTTCACATACCAAGCCTCTTTTCTCCCCAACCTTTACGTTTTCTTTGTTTCCTATTCTCCCTACAGAGCCCCTTCAAAGTGAAATATAATTGACTTTCCTTTCCCAAAGAGATAAAAGGAAATTACCTAGATGTACAGAAATATTTGTAGCAGCTCTTCTTGTGGTGACAAAGAATTGGAAATCAAGGGGATGTTCATCAATTGGGGAATGGCTGAACAAGCTGTAGCATACAATTGTGATGTAGTACAATTGTGCTGTGGGAAATGACAAGGGTGGTGGTTTCAGAAAAAAAACATGAGAATATGTATGCAAACGGATGCAAAGTGAAGTGAGAAGAACAGGGAGATCATTGTGCACAATAACAGCAACGTTGTAATGATGATCAGCTGGGAAAGACTTGGCTGCTCTGGTCAATACAATGATGGAAAAGAATTCCAAAAGATTCATGATGAAAAAAATGCTATTCACCTCTGCAGAGAGAAAACTGATGAACTCTGAGTGCAAACTGAATTATAATTTTCTCATTTTATTTTTCTTGCTTTTTTAAAAAAATGTGGCTATTATGGAAATGTTTTACATAAAAAATTCACTTGCCTTCCCCAAAATATTGCCTTCAAAATTGACTTAATTTTTCATGTAAATGCAAGAAGGACTCTATTATAATAATACTAACCAGGGAAACATTCACTTTTAGAATCTCTCTGAGTAACAGAGAAAGTGATGCGTTGTACATTAATTCCATTAAATTCCCTAGGACCAAAGCTTCTTTTTATAAGATGTTTTTAAAATATCAACATGTCATAATTTGTGGAGGCTCTGCTGCCCAAGGGGTAGTTCCCCAGCCCTCAGTCAGTGGTGATGGTGCTGCCTGAGATGATGGGAGTGGGTAAAGAATTTGAAGGTGGCCAAAGCTAAATTTGTAAGCAGCATCAGGAGCGGCAGAGAAGGTGGTGGTGGTGCAATGGCACAATCCCAGCAGCAAAGGCAGAGATGACCACAGCTGAGGTAGTAAGGTGGAAATGGAGTAACAAGAGAAAGAGGAAGAGGAGGGAGAGGCAGCAGCATTGTAGGGTTCCCAGAGGGGCTGGGACCTAAAAATGAACAACTGTGTTTCTTGTATTATCTCCCCTAGACCTCCCCATTCCTATTCATGGCATTTCTTTTCTCTAATTTACTCAGACCTGAAACTTCAGAGTAATCGGTGTCTCTTCCCTCTTGCTTACTCACTTCCCATCTCCAGATCTAGTCCACTCTTCTCTACAATGTCTCTCCTGTACTTTTGCTCATTCCCCTCCTTCCATTGCGGGTCCTAATTACCTATTCCTTGGATCACTGCAGGAGCCTAATAACTGGTCTATCTGCCATTAGCCTCTCCCCACTCCTATACATTACACAAATCACTGCAAGATGAATCTTCCCAAAGTATGGTGTTACTCATGTCAACTCCCAGCTCAAAGAGATTCAATAACTCCCTCCTGCCTACTGAAAAAAAAAAAAAGGCAAAATTCTCCAGGATGACATTCAAGGTGCTTTATAATCTGGCCTCACCCACCCAGTCACTTCATACTACTCTCCCATGTCTCCTCATGATACCTTCTCTTCTCATCCCTCAAGGTGCCTGGGATTATGCTATCTAGTCCTAACACCAGTCTCAGATGTCCACGAACGCAAAAAAGCATACACAAATACCAGATTGTCCTGAAAACAGAAGCTTAGAAAACTCATCCAGTTGATGGTGTGCTTCTCTTTAGCCAAAAAAAACAAAAGAAAAAGAAATCCATATTGCTTTCATTATGATTGCTTTTTGAGTGTGCAGTACAGTGTGGAAACAAGCAATGGCTTTGAAATCACAGGACGTTAGTTCAAATCCCATCTCTGCTATTTACTATCTATGTGACGTACAGGGCAGCTAGGTGGCACAGTGTGGATAAAACTCTGGGCCTGAAGTTCAAATCCAGTCTGACACTTACTTGTTATGTGACCCTGGGCAAGTCACTTAACCCTGTTTGCCTCAGTTTCCTTCTCTGTAAAATGATCTAGAGAAGGAAATGGCAAACCACTCCATTCTCTTTGCCAAGAAAACTCCAAATGGGGCCATGAAATGACTTACCAACAAAAATGTGGCCTCCAGGAGATCTCCCTGGACTTTTCCCCTTCACCTATAAAATGTTTTTTTGTTTTGTTTTGGTTTTGCTGGGCAATGGGGGTTAAGTGACTTTCCCAGGGTCACACAGCTAGTAAGTGACAAGTGTCTGAGGCTGGATTTGAACTCAGGTCCTCCTGAATCCAGGGCTGGTGCTTTATCCACGGCGCCACCTAGCTGCCCCTCTTCACCTATAAAAGGAGTGGAATTGACTTAGATGGTCTCTAAGGTCCCTTCCAGCTCTAAAGCTATGATGTAATCCGCCCAAGAATGTTAGAGATGGAAGGGGCCCCTAGAGATCATCAAGTCTATCCCCCTAATTTTACAGATGAGAAAACTAAGGAACTGAAAGTTAAGTGATATGCCAATGTCACACAGCTAGTAGATGTCTGAAGTAGGATTTGAATTCAGATCTTCTTGACTTTATCCACTATACCCCCGAGCTGTCATTTAGTCCAACCCCTTCAACATTATAGATGAGAAAACTGAGGCCCAGAAAGTGGAAGGAACTTGCCCAGGGGCGTACTAATACCCAGTGACAGAGCTGGATCTGGAATCATGCCTCCCGAATTCCAGTGCTATTTCCGCCACATCGTGGGTAGGTCCACAGGGATTGGGGAGGATTTAGAGTTGTGTTGATTGGAAAGAAGGCAGTGACCCAAGGAAATAGGAGAATAGGGGGCCGACTGTTAGAAAAAGAGTGATGGACTGCCCGTGGATAACCTATATCAAATCACCTTCGAGGGAGAGAATTTGGAACTCAAAATTTAAAAAGAAAAAGAATGGTAAAGATTGATTTTGCATGTAATTGAGGGGGATAATAAATATATATATTTTTACTGGGCAATGGGGGTTAAGTGATTTGCCCAGGGTCACACAACTAGCAACTGTCAAGTGTCTGAGGCTGAATTTGAACTCAGGTCCTCCTGAATCCAAGGCCACTGTGCCACCTAGCTGCCCCCCATAATTTTTTAAAAAAAGAAAATAAGTGATGTATCCAAAGCCCAGAAGACTTCAGGAGCCTCAGGTGTTTAGAAATACAGTGCTCTTGCTTGGTGCACACAAACCTTCTGCAGACCCATTGTTTTAGGATATTCTTGGCACTGATGCTCCAAGCAAGATAGGTCTTTTGTCCTCCAGAAAGTAAGCATGATAACAACTTACATTTATATCTTTTAAGGTTTGACAAATTCTTTCCCCACAACAACCCTGTGAGGTAGGTGATACGGGTATTATTATCTTCATTTTATAGATGAGGAAACAGAAACTCATAAAGGTTAAGTGACTTTCCCAGGGTCATCCAGCCAGCGAGTGTCTAAGGCGGAACTCAAACCCAGATCTCCTAATCCCAAATCCAGCCCTCTCCCCCCATAGTGTCCATCTAGATTGTATTCTATTCATTATTCTTTAACTCATCACATGTGACCTTGGGAAGTTTTTGCCTTGGGAAACCAATGAACTACCTTACAATGTAAAATAATAATAATAGCTCACATTTACATGGCGCTTCACAGTTTACAAAGCACTCTTCCTCACAACCACTCTGTGAGGTAGATAGTGCAACCATTATTATCCCCATTTTACAGATGAGGAAACAGAGGCTCAGAGGGGTCATAAGGATAATAGTTTGGGAACTAGAAGGAACCCTAAGAGGCTATTGTGTCCAACCCTCTAATTCTATGTAGGAGGAAATTGAGGCTCAGGTGGGAAGTGACCCACTGAAGGTCACACAGCGAGTAAGTAAGTAGAACAGAAACTCAGATCTTCTGATTGATAGTCCAGGGCTCTAATGAGACTGGCTTTTGCCATCTCTTTCAGCATTTATCACCTTATCCTAGCCCTTTCTTCTCCAAATTGTCCATTTATGCTCAGGAAGCACTTTTCAAAGTTTCTGTTGAATAAGTCCGTGTTGGTAAGATAGATAGGTTGGTGATGGAAAAGCAACCAACCAGCTTACTACTCTCTAAATGCATCATTTTATCAAATTACTATAAGATAGCACCTTTGGCATGGCTGGTGAATGAGCCTCTCCTTGGGTGTGACTGGAAGCCCAAATAAAAGGAAATCAATAATTTAATACTATCTAAGTAGGTAGAAAATCCAGGGAAAAGGTGGGAGCCCTTTGGACCACTTGCCAGGAGAGCAGTCCCTTCTTAAAATATATAGGGTGTGATTATAAAATAATAAGACAATGTAAAAAAATGTGCTCAAATGTATATATACATCCAAGGAAATGCCTTCCTTCCTCCCGGTCACCCTGGAGGCCATATACTTTGTTCAATGATATAAACTACCATTGCTCAGAATAGTTTTGGAATTCAAACTCCTCTTTGGGAGTACCTTTCCAAGACAAACAGTAACAAAACTTTATACTCGTGTCTCTGCCTCTGTCTTTCTCTCTCAGTCTGTGTATCTCCATCCCTCTCTCTGTTGCTCCCTCTGTCTTTCTATCTGTCTCTATCAATAAACTCTCCATTATCCAAAATTTGTCTCACAATCCTGTTTTATTATGCTAACACAATCCTGGCCAAGAGAACTTGGATTTCAGGCCCTAGACTACAGCCAGAAAGGATCTGAGGTCATCTAATACAACTTCTTTATAGTTGAGGAAATTCAGGCCCAAGAAGGATAAATGATCATACACGAACCCAAGATCACATGGGTAATAAATGTCAGAGGCAAGATTTGAACCCAAGTGTTCCGATTTCAAAGCTAGTATTCTTTCCTCTTCACTACACTGTCTACTTGGTATATTCCTTTTGCCATTTTGAGACCTTCAATCTGTCTCCATTACTCTGCAGACTCAGGTTTATTCCACTGTCTACGTCTCTTGGCCAAGATCCTTGTTTCATGCTTTGGTTTTATACCATTTTTTTCCCCAAGCACTAGGTGGGTTCTGGATGATTTCTGACTATTATAAAAAAAATCCAATTTCACCTAAAAGAATGAAAATGGAAGCTAATTCCATAAGAAGAGGTTCAGATGCGTTTAGAGCAATGGTAGGATCACTGGACCAAGTATTTGGCCTCCCAAGAGGATGCCTTTGAAGGGAACAACCCTCATTTGCACATACAAATCCTTGAATGTTAGTAAAAAGTAATCCAAATGATATTAATAAGTGGTCACATTATAAATACCTTGTATTTGATTAAAAAAACAATAAAAAAACAAACCCACAGAGTTCTTGTGTGACTTCTAATTAAAGACAATATCACATTCAGAATGATCACACTTATAGCTACAATGTTCAAAAATCAAAATCACTTCTTTCCTCATCCTTAGTAGAAGTGGTTAGAAATAAAGGAGTCAGAAAGGGGTCAAGTCATGTGTGCTACCTGAATGTAATCTCAGAAAAGTTACTACTTTCCATTTGACTCTGACATTTAATTGGTCTCATTCCAACTCTGACAAATTGTAAATTCACAGATTTATCTCATACACCCCTTTTTCCAAACACCTTTGTTAAATGTGAATTCACATGTATGTTCATTCCCCATCCTCTACGGTGAATTGGGGAAGGGCCTGTTAAATGATGACACAGGCCACTCCTTAGTGAAAGTCTGCAGTTTTCTCTCCCAATACATCTTCTTTTTGTTGAGAACTTCCATTTTTATCCTGTGTTCCTCTTCTGCCATTTCACATTCTCTTTCGATCTGCTGGATTTTGGCCACATGCACTTCATTCATCTGGATCAACTGCAGCTGCAAAATGGACATTTGCTGATGGTGTTCCTCTTCATGCATCTTTTTTAAAGCACTTTCCTGAGAGGCTCTGCTCCGGTAGTTTTTATTGGTTGTTATTCTGACCGCTGAACACGAAGGTTCAGGCTGTGAGGTCCCTTCACAAACTGGGAAATGAATTAGTTCCTTCTCTTCCTCGCATAGCTCTCGATTTGAAACAGGAAAAGGTTCTGAAAGACAAGAGCAAAAACCAGACACTCAAAGGTTGCTCTCACATGTCAACAGAATATAAATGCAGAGGGCAGATTGGGATGGGCAATACCAAAATGTTCTGGGAAGGAACAGATGGTATGGTAATTTCCACCCACGACAACCAGTTAAAATGGATTTCCATAGTGTCTTTGCTTCCTAATGCTAAATGCAATTTTTTTTTTTTTTGCGGGGCAATGGGGGTTAAGTGACTTGCCCAAGGTCACACAGCTAGTAAGTGTCAAGTGTCTGAAGCCGGATTTGAACTCAGGTACTCCTGAATCCAGGGCCAGTGCTCTATCCACTGTGCTATCTAGCCGCCCCCTAAATGCACTTTTGCCAAGAGGAAGAAAGTATTTTCTCTATAGGATAAAGTTTGGGGTTTGTTTTTGTGAGAGTAAATAAGGTCTAGAACTGAAGTTCTAGAGTAGGAACTTCCTCCACTGATACAACTCAGCAACTTGTCTATAATTTATAGTTTTCCATAAGACACTGAAAAGGTAAGTGTTTTACTCTGTTATGATGAATTTGATGGAGCTGCCTTATTATCCAAACAGATTTTATGAACCCTAGATTAATAAGAGCAAAATGCCCTTTGACTAAACTTCAAACTGAAACTAGATGGTTAGCAGTATAAGAGGCTAAAATTAGCCTCGGGTGCCCTGAACAGGCCACCCCTCCCCGAGTGTGACCGTTCTCCCGCTCTCCCCGAAACTGCCTCAGGGACACTGGACACGGCATGCCCTGCACAGAGGCCTCAGGCGCCTGCTCCGCTCAGCTAGGATACACATGCGCCAGCTTCTTCTGCTTAGCTCCTAGCTCCAGGCGCACCCAGCATGGGGGCTTTGTGCCCCTACCGGCTTTAGGTATGGCCTGGGGGTGCCAGCAAATTAGCTTGGTGTGCATGGGCACGGTCAGCCCGAGTTTCAGGGGAGAGAAGGTTTTTATAGCCTGGGGGGGGTAGAGATGCTAGGGGGACACTACTGAGAAAGGAAGACTGAGAAAAGAGACGCAGGGAGACGTGGAACTATAGAGAAAGAAGAGCAGGGGCAGCTGACAGTGAAGGGGAATGGTAGACAGGAGGAGAGCTATGGAGAGGGGAAGATGCAGGGAGCGACCAGGGGTAGAGCTGAGTCCAACTGAGTGAGGTGTGGCTACAGCAGCAGCCCAGGCCAGACACACCCAGAGGAGAGAGATTTCAAGGTGGCAGGGAGAAAGTTAAAACACAGTCAGGTCGTATTGTCCTATTTTTCTGTATCCTTATCTCTAAGTTTATTCTTATCAATAAACCCTGATATTTGCTTAAATTGAAAGAGGCTTTTTCTTCTCAATTTGGGAGAAGCAGTTGGAGAATTTTTAAAATGGCCTTTACAGACTGGCTTAGGCAGCTAATAGCCTACTGATAGGCACAGTTTATTAGCTTTCAGATGCCAAGCTAGCTAATTTGAGCTATAGAAATTTTTCAGCAGATAAGTCCCTCTTCACTAACTTCTTTCCCTAAGAAAGTAAATCTTATTGTTCTCCTTATCAAATATCTAGGCATCCTTGTTGTCCTTGATAAACCCTTCCGTTTCTTTAAGTTGCCTATTATAGTATTTGCTTTAGGTTGATTCGTATCATGCTAATGAAGTTACCCTGTAACCAGTGCAAGAGAAAAAAAAGGTTTATATAATGTCACAAAAAAGGGGAACCTTTGAGAGTTCCTTCTTTGGAAAGGGTTTCCACATGACTCATGCCTGCTTGTTCTTGGGACAAATAAACTGGTATTATGTTTTACCTGTATGTCTCGTATCTGGTTTTTCCTATAGGAGAAATTATGAAAATAATTTCTCTGATCTGTTTATTTTTATTTTTTTGTAGGAGACAGGCATAAAAACAAAAATTGACAACCCATGGTGACAGGATGTATCAAAAGCAAGATTTGCATCCAGGTCTTCCTATTGCCAAGGCCAGCCTTGTATCCACTATACTATAATTCATCTTAAATCTTAACAACAACAACAATACAACTAAGAGTTATACAGAATTTTTTAAAATCATAAAGCACTTTACATGTCATCTTTTTATATGCTCACAGCATCCCTATAAGTTAGTTACTATTATTATCCCAGTTTTACAGGGGGCAGCTAGGTGGTGCAGTGGATAAAGCACCAGCCCTGGATTCAGGAGGACCTGAGTTCAAATCTGGCCTCAGACACTTGACACTTACTAGCTGTGTGACCCTGGGCAAGTCACTTAACCCTCATTGCCCCACAAAAAAAACCAAACAATTTTACAGAGGAATTAAAGGTGAGAGAGATAAAGTGCCTCATAGAACTAGGAAGTATCTAAGGTAGGACATTAGCTCAGGTCTTCTGGAATCCAAGTCTAATGCTCTACATTGCTCTACAAGTCTACATTAAACCACCTAGTGGCCAACTTAAGCAGCATTCACTTTCGAGCTATTAACTTGACCACCATTTTCTTACCGAAGTAATGAAACAGTCTTAATGGCCTAGAAAAGTTAATGCACATTCCAAACATGGGTAATAGTGCTCCTTTGGATAAATTGCTTCCCAATTATGAATTGCATTATATTGCTATTTGTAAGCATAAAGTCCTGATGAGAGAGGAAGGAGGTGGAGACATCATTTTCCCCATTTTTCAAGTGAAACACATAGAAATCATGTTTGAGGTAACACAGGAAGTTAATAGCAAAGAGGGGTCTTCTTTCAAGCTCCTAATTCTCAGTACATTGAGCTATATCCAGTTTCAGCCTGAGACATAAGGAGATGATATAAAAAAATCAAACCCCTTTCCTGTTATTCCCTCCCACTGCATCATGGCAGGATGATCAGGGCACCTTCTTTATTTGTTAAAAAAAAAGGGGGGGGTGTAGGTGGGAGGGGAAGAACACAACCTCTGTTATGCAGATAAGATTAAGGAAATAGCAATGGATTAGGTAAAAGTTTAAAAAATACAACCAATTAAAACAAGAAATCATTCCACATATCACAATAAATTCCAAATTGATACACAACCTAGATATTAAAGGTCACATCATAAACAAATTAGAAGAGAATGGAGGCAGATACTTTTTATAACAATGGATAGGGGAAGAAATTATGACTATTCAAGGGATGGAGAGGGGTTACAGAAAATAAAAAGGGTCAAATTTGATTGCATGAAATTGAAAATGTTTTTGCACAAACAAAATCATTGAAATTAAAATTAGAAGAGAAACAGTTAACTGGGGCAAAAATCTTTACAGAAAGTTTCTCTGATAACAGTCTGATATCTAAGATAGCAGGCAACTAAATGGAGCAGTAGACAGAGTGCTAGGCCTGGAGTCAGGAAGATTCTTCTTTCTAGTTCAAATGTGACCTCAGATATTTACTAGATGTTCGAACCTGGGCAAGTAAAAGTAGGCATGATGCAAAGAAAAATTATCAATGTATCATATTAAGTATAAAACAAAGAAAAACTCCCATAACTATCTTAACAGATGAGGCAAAATTGTTTATTCATTCATTCATTTTTTTTAAATGGGGCAATGAGGGTTAAGTGACTTGCCCAGGGTCACACAGCTAGTAAAATAGGCTGGTGCTCTATCCACTGTGCCACCTAGCTGCCCCCATTCATTCATTTTTGCAGGGCAATGAGGGTTAAGTGACTTGCCCATTGTCACACAGCTAGTAGGTGTCAAGTGTCTAAAGGCCAGGTTTGAACTCAGGTCCTCCTGAATCAAGGGCTGGTGCTTTATCCACTGTACCACTTAGCTACACCTAAAAAGCAAGATTATATGTACTGCCATGCAAAACATGTTCTTGATTATAGGTCTTAAGATAGGTAGGAATAATTTTTTATTACTCTACCAAAGAGATCCTATTTAAAACCAAGAATTAACATTATACTGCTTAGAAAAGTTCCCCCTTAAAAGTAAGAACAAGGTCCCCAGTACCTAATACCTACTGAATACAATAAAGAAATTTTGATCACCATTTCTTTTACAAAAAGAAATGTTATAAATGTGACAGTAAGAAATTAAAACTTCACATTATATAGATAACACTAATATAAACTTAGAAAATCCAAAAGAATAACTTAAAATGACAAATTGAAAATGCACTCAGCATTCTGTGTCATTATAATGATCAAGTTTGGCTCTAGGAAGAGATGAGATATTGCACCTCCTTCCCTTCTTTGCAGAATAGCAGGGACTGTGGGTGTGAAACCTTGCACATATTGTCAGACTCAGTTGATGTGCTGGGCCAGTCTTGTTGAACTGCCTTCTGTTTTATTCTTTGTTACAAAGGATGGTGAAGGATGGAATATATTTGGAAATTAAGGTGATATAAAAAGAAAAGATATCAATGAAGAAAATAATAAGCAACAAGATTGTGACAATTAAAAATCAACTCTGGATTCTAATATATTAACAACATCTAGATAGAAATTACAATGAAAAAATAAAATGAGTGATAGAAAACATTTAATACTTGGCTATTAAAACTGATGATAAGGTACTTATGATAATAAAAACATTAAATTCCAGTGGGAACACTGCAAGAAAAGATTATTAAATGGACAACTTATTTTATTAAGTCTGAGAAGGCTAAATTAATGGAGATTTAATGCAATATCAATTTAAGACCCTGTGGGAAATTTTAAAGAATATGAAAAATTGATAGTGAAAATTATCTAGAAGGAATAAGAATACTAGGGAATTTTAAAAGGAAATAATCATATCTTTGCCCTACCAGACTTCCTTAATCTTAAGAGTTCCTCAAAATTCTTCAGTGGTTTCCTAGTTACCTCTAAGATAAAAAACTGAACTCATCAGCTTAGAATTCAAGACCCACTATGGGGGCAGCTAGGTGGCACAGTGGATAAAGCACGGGCCCTGAATTCAGGAGGACCTGAGTTTGAATCTGGCCTCAGACACTTGACACTTACTAGCTGTGTGACCCTGGACAAGTCACTTAACCCTCATTGCCCCACAAAAAAAAAGACCCACTACAATCTGTCCCTAAATTATGTTTCTTACCTTATTTCAGTTTTCCCCTTCACTATAGTCGGCTGTGATCTCAATTCAATCAGCCAATTTATTGATGCTATCTCTCATCTTTGTTCAGAGAATATGACAAGTATGCCATCTCTGTTGCCCTTTATGTCAGCATCTAGGTGGCACAGGGGATAGAGTGCTGTGCTTGGGATCTGGAAGTTCTGAGTTTAAATACGACCTCAGATGTTTACTTCCTTGCTGTGTGACCCTGGACAAGTCATTTACTCTGTCCGCCTCAGTTTCCTCAACTGTAAAATTAAGATAATAGAACCTATCTCATAGAGTTACTTTGAGGAATAAAGAAGATAATATATAAAGCACTTAGCACAGTGAATAGCATATAGCAGGTGCTTAATAGTGCATGTTCCTCCACACCCCCTTGCTCTATGCCTTCAAGTCATTGATAAAAACACTGAAGAGTATAGCTATGGTAGTATTCAACTAGAGATCTCACTACAGGTTGCTATCAACCTTGAAGAAGGCTTGTTTCCATACTTTACAACAAATGAGCCAAAGAAAAACATTTTTTAAAAATACTCTCTAGAAGGCAAAGGAAAACAGGAATATATAATATTTACATAGCACCTTCAGGTTGACAAAATACTTTACAAATAATATCTCATTTGATCTTCACAACAATCCTTAGAGGTATTATTACTTTCATTTTGCACATGGGTAAATTGAGGCAGGCAAAGGTTAAGTGATTTGCCCAGGGTCACACAGCTAGTAAGTGTCTGAGGCCACATATGAACTCAGGTCTTCCTGGTTCTGAAAGGCCCAGTGCTCAATCCACTGGACCACCTTTTACCCCAGCTTGTGGGGGAAAGATAAATTCATGATTACTGAAAATATGGAGGATATCAGATAAGGCATATTTCAATGGATATATTTCTTCAATACTTTGAAAGATTTGTGATCATGCTTACTCTCTCCATCAATGCACATAACAACCTCGTTACAGCTTAGTAACCAGCTTCAAGTTTTACCCTGGTCAAAAAGAAATTCATCACTTAATAATGTCACTCTTTTTCCTTAAACTTGGCTAAGTGGGTGATTAGATGATGAATTTTTAGTCCATTTGCCAAGTCCATTCATTCTATTAGCATTTCTAGCTTGCCAGAAGTTTGCCCCATCAACAAGAACGTAAGGTCATCTCTATGCCAGGATGACGTAGTAGAGCTACATTTGAATATTTTAATATAGACAAAGAAAAACATGGGAAAATGAGAAACATATAAATGATGAAAAATACTAACGATCTGTCGGCTCTGCATAACTGTTATAAAGGATGTTTCAAGGCTGGGGTTGGGGGTGGAGTAGGAGGAATATATTGGCAAATGAGTTTAATATAACAAAGCTTCAGTAAGCATCAATTTTTTTAATTGTTTTGAACGTGCCAATAAAAGCTTACTGTCCAAACACAAAGTGATATGCCTGATGTTGCCAATTCCATTTGCTAAGTGGTCAGAAAAGATTCCCTTCTTAGCAGAGAGGTGATGGGCTAGAGGTAATGAACGAGAGACATTCAAATTAAGATATGGCAAATAAGTGGATCTGAATTGTGTGACTATGCTTATTTGCTACAAAGAGAGAGCTTTTATTTTGGTGGGGTGTAGGAATTGAGGGAAATGGCAAATTACAGATAGAGATGCAATAAATAGGAAGAAAAGGAAAGAATGTCAATGAATGATTAAAAAATAAAGAAAAGAAGAAGAAAGAAATTTAAAAGGTATCAGATAAGGAGGGCCATATTGGATCTACCATATAAAATTTAAAATATAGAAAAAAATAACCACTATGTAGCTGGTAAAAAAAAAAATAAGCAAGGGGCGACTAGGTGGAGCAGTGGATAAAGCACCAGGCCTGGATTCAGGAGTACCTGAATTCAAATCCGGCCTCAGACACTTGACACTTAATAGCTGTGTGACCCTGGGCAAGTCACTTAACCCCCATTGCCCTGCAAAAAAAAAAAAATAAGCAAAAACTATGAAACCTAATATTAATGAGATACTGTTTATAGCTATGGACATCAACTCAATCTCAGCTCCTAGCATATAATGCTTTACAAACAACAGGTGTATATTAAACATCTGTTGGATTGATTCCATGAGAAAATGTGTTCCAGGTTCTAAATAAATGACTTCAAAATAGCTTTAATTAAAAAATAACCCAGTACCTAAGTTGAGAGTTTCCAAAACTATATAAATATTTTCTGACATTATCCTAAAGAGGAAGGCATCTCGGCGTAACTATTTCTTTTTGCCTGTTACTTATCTATAAATATTTTAATACCTCAAAGATACCCAGTCATTATTTTTTCTTACTTTGCAACAATACTTCCTTTTCCTTAAATGAGTTGTAGTTTTTTTTTCTTCCTTTTTTTTTTCTTTGCAGGGCAATGAGGGTTAAGCGACTTGCCCAGGGTCACAAAAGCTACTGTCAAGTGTCTGGTATGTGAACTCTGGTCCTCCTGAATCCAGGGCTGGTGCCTTATCCACTGCCACCTAGCTGTCCCCTTTAATGAGTTCTTTATGACATGCTTGTCAAACAGTTATAATTCCTAGTCAAGAAGACCTGAGTTCAAATCTAGACACAGAAATTTACTAGCTATGTGACCCTAGGCAAGTAACCTTAACCCTGTCTGCCACGGTTTCTTCATCTGTAAAATGGGGATTATAGAATATATTTCACATTTTTGTGAGGAACAATTGAGATAATATTTTAAAAGCAATTTTGAAACCCTTAAAGTACTATGAAAACGCTAGTCATTATTATTTCTTTAAAACATTTGAAATTAATTTTCTTCTTAGAATTTTTTAGTTCCCTAAGGCATTATTGGTTTTTTTTAAGAAGATCAACAAACAAGTTTATTACTGGAATTAATTGATATAGTTCTGGTCCCTTGATATAGTTATTGGGATAACAGTGTAGATATAGGGTATTGTTAAAGGTTGGGAATCATTGGGATAAGAATCATTACAATAAACTTTTGGAAATGCTCATTTTGCATTATTTAATAATAAGCATTAATGCAAATCCTCTTGAAGAATGCCCATTTCTACCCCCAGAATGCACTGTCTCCCATCATGCTGAATGATAAAAATCAACAGCAGTCCTTGGGGTAGTTAAATTAAAAAATTCTCCGGATTTTGGAAGTGTCTGTAATCCCTGTCAGATGTCACAAGGATAAAGGGTTGCAAACATATAATTCAACACCTTATTCCAGCGTCTGATTCTTTTCCTCTATACAACTCCATGATCCCCAATTTTGGGGGGGGATTGGGGTATTTGTGGGGCAATGAGTGTTAAGTGACTTGCCCAGGGTCACACAGCTAGTAAGTGTCAAGTGTCTGAGTTCGGATTTGAACTCAGGTCCTCCTGAATCCAGGGCCAGTGAGTGCTTTATCCACTGCGCTACCTAGCTGCCCCCATGATCCCCAATTTTTAACGGGAAAAAATCAAGAATCAACGTCAAAGTTATGTAAAGATGGGGGGCATTACACAAAATGCAGACGGCGTCCCAATGAGCAAAGGAAGGGGTAACAGGCACATCGATACCTTGGTTTGCTGCATCTGGGTGGTATTCCGACTCTTCTTCCGGAGGACTCTGTAAAAAGTAAATTTGCTCAGGTAGCATGCTGGCAATCTTCTCTTTTCCTATTACCTGTGTGCTCAGCAGTGGACTAACGCTTCGTTTTACCTTCTCTCTCCTTTCGTGGGCCATTATCTTTTTGGTCCGTGCCTTGATGTTTTCCCAGCACTTCTTCAATTGTTTGAAATCTCGAAGCGAGACGCTCGGTTGAGAATTGTACTCATGGGCCAGGGCTTGCCAGGTCCGCTGTTTAAGTGCAATTGTCCTGGCGTCAC
This sequence comes from Dromiciops gliroides, assembly GCF_019393635.1. Classification (NCBI taxonomy): domain Eukaryota; kingdom Metazoa; phylum Chordata; class Mammalia; order Microbiotheria; family Microbiotheriidae; genus Dromiciops; species Dromiciops gliroides. Next base: position 616,023,473 of record NC_057861.1, on the reverse strand, counting down.
TTTTCTTACATTCAAGCACATATTTATACTTTTCCACTAATGCAAGCAGGATACTCTTTTCCAATTCAGAAAAGTATTTGGCAGGTTTTATAATTTCGTTGTTTTGCATTTTCTACTCTTTTCCTCCAGGCAGCAAGAATTCTGTAAAAGGAAGTTTTAAATAATAATTAGATGTTCAACCAAATGTTCAACAAATTATTTTAGCCTAATCACAAGTAAAGCCCTAAATTTATTATTTTGTTTTATTTTTAAAATTGTTTTTATTTCATTAAATGTTTTCCAAATAAATATAATTTTTAACAACCATTTTTTTAATATTTTGAGTTCCAAATTCTCCCCATCCCCCCTCTTTGGGAAGGCAACCAATTTACTATTGATTCTATATAGTCATGCAAAACATATTTCCATATTAGCCATGTTGCAAAAGAAAACACACAAAAAACCCCAATTAAAATAGAGTAAAAAAAGTATGCTTAAATCTGCATTCAGAGTTCATCAGTTCTTTTTCTAAAGGTGTATAGCATTTTTCATCATCAGTTCTTTGGAATGCCTTGGGTCATTGCCTTGAGATCTGAGTGACAGTCTTTCATGCTTGATCATCCTTTATAATAATGTAAAACCCTAAATTTAAATGTTTTCTTCTCTACTAAAGATTTTATTAAGAAAAGTATGATATCCTTAAATTTATCTATGTTCAAAATAGCTTTGGGGGGGGGGCAATGAGGGTTAAGTGAATTGCCCAGGGTCACACAGCTAGTAAGTGTCAAGTGTCTGAAACCAAATTTGAACTCAGGCCCTCCTGAATCCAGAGCTGATGCTTTATCCACTGCGCCACCTAGTTGCCCCGACCTCACCTTTTTTTTTTGAAAGAGAGACAGAGAGATAGTCTTGTGTAATGAAAGACCACCAAATTTGGAATCAGAACAGCTGGCTGCAAGTCCTAGCTCTTACACTAGCACTCCAGTCAGAGGGACCGAATGTAGTGAGGGTAGGTAGTGGGGAGAGATGGCAGTTCCAAAGCAGCTCTAATATGCAAGAATGATGAGTGTCTTGATGTTGAAGTTTCTTGAGGACATGATGGAGTCAAAGAAAAATAAGTAAATCTGGTGGGACAAGAAGAGATGGCTGTCCAAAAGGCATACCCATTGACCCAGCAATACCACTATTTGTTCTATATCCCAAAGAGATCATAAAAAAGGGCAAAGGACCCACATGTACAAAAAATATTTATAGCTACTCTTGTGATAGCAAAGAACTGGAAATTCAGGGAATGCCCATCAATTGGGGAATGGCTGAAAAAGTTGTGGTATATGAATGTAATGGAATACTATTGTGCTGTAAGAAATGATAGCAGGTGGATTTCAGAAAAACCTGGAAAGATTTACATAAACTGATGCTGAGTGAAATGAGCAGAACCAAGAGAACATTGCACACACTATCAACAACACTGAGGGATAATCAGTGGTGATAGACTTAGCTCTTCTCAGCAATATAATGATCCAAAACAATGCCAAAAGATTCATGATGGAAAATTATCTCCACATCCACAAAAAGAATTATGGCGTCTGAATGCAGATTGAAGCATACTATTTTCACTTTTGTTGTGTTTTTGTTGTTATTGTTTCTTCGTTCTTGTGTTTTTTCCTTTTGTTCTGATTCTTTTCTCAAAGCATGACTAATTGTCATGTATAACCTATATCAGATTGCTTGCTGGCTTTGGGAGTAGGGAAGGAAGGGAGGGAGAAAAATTTGGAACTCAAAATCTTACAAAAATGAATGTTGAAAACTATCTTTTTTTTGTGGGGCAATAAGGGTTAGGTGACTTGCCCAAGGTCACAAAGCTAGTAAGTGTCAAATGCCTGAGGCCGAATTTGAACTCAGGTCCTTCTGAATCCACTGGACCACCTAGCTGCCCCCTGAAAACTATCTTTACATGTAATTGGAAAAAAATTAAATAAAATACTATTAAAAAAAAGAAGAAGAGATGGCTGTTCTGGGAGTCCTCCTTGAATAGAAGCTTTGGACAGACTTAAAAAAAAAAATCCCTTTCTTCCAGCTGTTCAGTCCTCCAGTTGAGGACCAGAGCATAGTGAATGTACTAATAAGATGTGAGGCTTCAGACACTTAGTAGCTGTGTGACCCTGGGCAAGTTACTTAACTCTGTTTGCCTCAGTTTCCTCATCTGTAAAATGAACTAAAGGAGATGGCAAACCACTCCAATATCTTTGCCAATAAAACCCCAAAATGGGGTAATGAAGAGTCAGACATGATTGAAACAACTGAACAACAACCACAACCAATACTGACCTATAGCTATTTATATCATCTATAGCCATATTTATAGCTATAGCTATATTCATACACATGTGTGATATGTAACAGATATATATAATTATAACATATTCTATCTGTGACATCTACATAACATAAACATGAACATATAACATATATTTCATGTATATAACATTTAAAATACAGTATAAATAATGTGAGCATAATCAGTGACTGCCCATGTGTAATAAGTGACAGTATGCATGTGTAATATGTCATTTACTACATATGGGTAATATGCTACACATAACTCATAGATGATTTATATAAAAATATATTTATATAATTATAATATAATTAATCAATAGTGTTAAATATCAATTTTATATAATCATATAATATATTTGACAAGATGGCTGGCCTGGGAACCCTCTTGAAATGCTGGCTTTGGAAGGAGCTCTTTACCCTGCATTCAAGTAGTCTAGCATTCCAATCAGAGGATAACATAGTGTAATACTGACCTTTTCTTTTCTTTGGACTCTCCCTGCAATTCTGCAGTCTATACTTATCAACCACTTGTTTAGGTTGCTTTGAACTTGTCTTTTCTCCACAGTGGTTATTCCAAATATTCTTGGTTTTGCTCAAACCCTCCATAGCAGCACCCTGTCTCCCTATCCTCTCAGCTGAGGACCTGAACTCATTCTTTGCAAAACAAAACAAAAAAATTAAGGCTATTCCTTTTCTCCTCGTCTCATATAATTCAGCCATCTTTTCCCTCTCACTATCTCCATCTTTACCCCCAACCCACCCCTTCTCCTTGCCAAGGCAAACTTCTATATAAACCCTTGATTCCATCTCCTCCCATCTCTTCCAACACATTTCCCTCTCCAGCATCCCCATTTTCTCTAATCTTCAATTTCTATTTACAGGCTCCTGTTCTGTTCCCTACAAACACTCCTACATCTCCTCCATCCTTAAGAAATCCTAATTTCATCAGAACCACAGGCAGTAGTTATCATCTTGGGTCTCTCTTCCCCTCCTTTGAGAAAGCTGCTTACATTCCCTGCCTCTATTTCCTCTTATATTCTTTTCTAAACCCTCTGCAATCTGGAGTCATCATTCCACTGAAACTGCTCTTTCCAAAGATACCAGGGATCTCTTCATTGTCAAGTCAAATAGCCTTTCCTCAGCTCTTATCCTTGAACTGTCTGCAGAGTTTCAACACTATTGATCAGCTGTTACTCCTCGATAACCTCACTTTTCTAGGTTTTCATGACGTTGTTCTCTCCTGGTCTTCTCATTGTCTGTCTGATGACTCTTTCTTGGTCTTCTTTACTGGATCTCATCCAGGTCATGCCAACCAACGGTGAATGATCCCCAGTGCTCTGACCCATGCCCCTTTCTCTTTTGTTCTATATGACCTCACTTGGTGATCTCAATATCTTCTATGAGTTCAATTATAATCTAGGCAGATGATTCTTTTATATATACTTACAGCCCTGTCTCTATCCTGAGTTCCACATTACCAAATGTCTTTTTTTTTTTTTGGTAAGGCAATTGGGGTTAAGTGACTTGCCCTGGGTCACACAGCTAGTAAGTGTCAAATGTCTGAGGCCGGATTTGAACTCAGGTACTCTTGACTCCAGGGCCGGTGCTCTATCCACTGCACCACCTAGCTGCCCCAGCAACTGTCTTTTAATGTCTTAAACTGGATGTCCCATAGGCATCTCAAACTCAGCATGTCCAAAAGAAAATTCATTATCTTTTCCCCTTCCATTTAACAAGCTGAAAGACTTCTGGTTATTTGTGTGTGTCGAGGGGAAACACCAGTAGAACTTAAGATAAAATTCAACATATAATATCCAGGAGAAATACAAAGTAAACATTAAAGACCAATTATAAGGGATGCAATAAGGTCAAATTGTTTACTACTTCTTTTTTTTTTTTCCTGTGGGGCAATGAGGGTTGTGACTTGCCCAGGGTCACACAGCTAGTAAGTGTCAAGTGTCTGAGGTTGGATTTGAACTCAGGTCCTCCTGAATCCAGGGCTGGTGCTTTATCCACTGTGCCACCTAGCTGCCCCTGTTTACTTCTTATATGTGAAAATATAATCAGTACTCTTATGACTGTTATTATTATTCGGGTAATTTGATAGAAAGGCTTGGGTTGAGTTGAGTATGATGGGATGATTCTAAAAAAATTAAATGGTGTATGAAGAAATAAAAAATAGTAATTATCTCATATAGATGAGGCATAAAAGGAAAAACTGATACAGAAGAAACTAGTAGGGGGGAGGGCAGGTAGTGTTGGAACCTTACCCTCATCAGCAATGGGTTAAAGAGGGAACAACATATATATGTATATATGCATGTATAAAAATCTTCTAAAATCAAATAAGTTGGCAAGGGGATAGGGTGGGGGGAGAGGATAAGAAAGGGACTCATGGATGGGAGGGTAGATTAAAGAATAAGAGATCAAGGTAGCAAGTAGAAGTAAAGCAAAGGAGTGAGGAGGGATACAGTAAATAGGGTAGAAGGATAGTGAGGAAAAATAGGAAGGAGGAAAATACACAAGTAATTATAATTTAGAATCTGAAGGGGATGAATTTACCTATAAAATGGAAATGGATAGCAGATTAAAAATTTGAATTAAAAAATATGTTGCTTTCAGGAAACATAAAAATGAGGGATACACACAAAGATAAAATAAAGGGCAGGAGTAAGATTTATTATGTAAAAAAAAAGCAGGGGTAGTAATCATGGTCTCAGAGTTAAACCTAAAATAGAAAATTTTCTCAAAAGAAAAAATAAGGAAACGACACTATATGTCAGCAATATTATTCTCTATTGTTTTAGAACATTTAAAATAACTAGAAAGTATAAAATACCTGAGTATACGTGCCAAAACAGACACAAAAACTATATGAATGTAATTATAAAACAATTTTATATAAATAAAGTCAGATTTAAATAACTGAAGTAATGCTTATTGTTCACAGGTAGGTAAAACCAATATTTTTTAAACGTCAATTTTACCTAACTAATCTATTTATTCAATGCCATCCCAATTGAGTTACTTAAAAATTATCTTACTGAGTTAGAAAAAATAATAAAGTTCATTTGGAAGAACAAAGGGTCAGGAACATCAAAGAAACCAGGGAAAAATGATGAAGGAAGCAGATTCAGAAGTATCAGACCTTAAACTATATTATAAGATGAGAGCATTATTGACAGGTATAATGAATAATTTTGATTATTTTAAATTAAAAGTTTCTGCTATAAATAAAACCTATATGGCCAAGAGTAAAAGGAATACAGAAAATTGCGGGGGAAACTTTCATAGACAATCTCTCAGGATGTGATTGGGTTGGAATATAGCTATGATGTAGGAAATGATGAGCTGGTTGGTCTAAAAAAAAAAACCTAGAAAGACTTGGAATTATAAAGGAAAATGCTATCTACCTTCAGAGAAACAGATGACAGTAGTACAGTCTTACATATATATATGTATGAGTGTATATGTATATGTTTATAGATATCTATGTATATGTGTATGTGTGGGCAGCTTTAAAAACAAGGTATATTATTTATTATATAGGTTTTATTGAACTGGAAATTTATTGTTTTATATTGAATCCTCTCCTATGTTCTGCTGTGTATATGACCATGTTTATTTTTTCTTCTCTTGTTTTATTTTATTTAAAATAAATTTTTAAATGTACAGAAAAAGAAAAAAATATAAATCAATAACTATCAAAACTACCCAAATAAAAAATTAACCAGTGGAACAGAATATGGAACCCAGAATTGCGTCCAAATAAATGTTTAATATATGAGAAACTTGATGAAAACAAACAAAATATAATACAATAATATAAATGCTATTATATTATTAAATGTTATAGTATATAATACAATAAAATAAACCAACTGATGATATTCCTTAAATTAGACAAATAAGTTAAAATATTAAAACCCACAGAGATAGGCAAGGCTGTTGGAAACAGGTACACTCATATACTATTGGTTGCAATACAAATTGGTCAAATGCTTTTGTAGAACATGGGTTCTTAACTGCTTTTTGTGTCATGGATCCCTTGGCTGACTGACAAAGCCACGCCTGTTCTCACAATAATGTTTTTAAACGCCTTAGAATAAAATATCCAGGGTCCCAAAGGAAACTAATTATTGAAATAATTAAAACAAGCACAACACCACTACTCAAGCTCATGGACTTAGGTTAAATAGTCCTGCTATAGAGTAATCTAGCAAGTGGTAGAAAAAGCTATGAATTGATCATATCCTTTGTTTTATTTTTATTTACTTATTTTTTGTGTGTGAGGCATTTGGGGTTAAGCGACTTGCCCAGGGTCACATCAAGTGTCTGAGGCCAGATTTGAATTCAGGTCCTCCTGACTCCAGGGCTGGTGCTTTATCCACTATGTCACCTACTTGCCCTGATCATATCCTTTGACCCAGTAATCTTACCATGGGGTATATATGCCAGAGAAATTAGCCAAAAGACAGGGAGCCTATTTGTTCCAAGTTGTTTATAGTAGTGCTATTATAGGACCAAAACCTGGAAAAATCCCAGATGCCCAACAGTGACAAAATGACTGAACAGACTGGTCACTGCGATAATGTACTTAGTAAACCACCACTTAGAATGACAAATAGGAATACCATGCAGACATATGGAAAGGGCTATGCAAATATAATAGTAATATACAAATTTAATGTAAAGTGAACAGAGTAGAACAAATAACTCTATGTACATACTGATTACAACCATATAAAAATACAATGTTAGCTAAAAAGTGGTTATGGAATTAGCTAAGAGTTGCTCCTGATATTTGAAAGTATGTTTAGTTTTTCATTTTAAAGATGATTACAAAAAAAATATCACTTAATATGTTGGAAGCAGAGAAGAGGGAAAACTTTAAAACAAAGGTAAGGATCATGAGACCATATTAAAATAGGGAGGCTTCTTGATTAAGAAAAAACAAAAAGAGATAAAAGCTCAGAGTCAATGAGATGTCACAAAGCCTCTTCCATGTGCCAAGCACTGTGCTTAAACTCTTGGGATACAATTACAAGCACAAAAAATTCCAGCATCTGGCTTCAAGGAGCTTACTTTCTAAGCAGAGAAGATAATAAGGGAGCTGAAATGTGTGTTTGGTATAAACTGAAGCAAAGCTCCCTTAATGGAATTTGGATCTCTCTTTCCTCAAAGGGGAAAACCTGAGAAAACAAAGGCTAGTTCCTGAGACCTAAAATCCCTTCCTCCTGAAAGAGAAGGAAACCAGAGAAAGACAATGACTATGAGAAGATTGTGGAGGAAAGGCAGTAAGCTCTCAGAACTCACAAAATGATCGCTCCAAAAAACCTCCAAATAACGCCATAGGACAATTTCTGGAGCAGCAAAACCCACAAAAGAACAGGCTGAGATAATTTTCTAGCCAAATATAGCTTAGAAGGTCAGCAGGAGGGGGCTGCTGTGCCAGGGCAGGAGTGGAGTCCAACCCCGAGGTCACGCTGACAGAGATCCAATCCCAGGAAGGCCTCACCAGAGAAAGAGGCTCCCAGAGCCTCTGAATCAGCTGCAGTACCAGTGTTGTCTGGAACTAAGCTCACAGTCTGGTGAGAGAGATGAGCCTTTGGCAGAGGGGAGATTACAGAGGTCTATGCTGGTGCTGAGGCAGAACTTGGGTTTTTCACCCCTGCTGGGAACTGGGAACCAGGAGGTAGGCTTGAGTAGCATTGGCCCAGGATGGGGAGGGGTATAGGTTCATTGGAGCTGACAACCACAACACACAAAGCTGGTTGATTAGCAAGTTGGTCTGGATTCATCTACAAACCAGGGAACAGGCCAGGTGAGTGAAGAACCTGTTCCTCCTTAAATCATACCACCTGGGACTTCTGAAGCTTGGGATAGTGCAGCCTGGAAACAGTGCCCCACTTTAAGGAGCTAAAAGTCAAGTAAAAGAAAGGCAAGATGAGCAGACAAAGAAAGGTGAGGACCATAGAAAGTTTCTTTAGTGACAAGGAAGATCAAGGTGCACCCTCAGAAGAGGATAACAATGTCAGGGCTCCTACATCCAAAGCTTCCAAGAAAAATATGAATTGGTCTCAGGCCATAGAGGTGCTCAAAAAGGACTTTGAAGATAAAGTTTGAGAGGTAGAGGAAAAAATGGAAAGATAAATGAGAGTGATGCAGGAGGGTCATGAAAAAAAGTCAACAGTCTGAAAAGCCAAATTGGCCAAATGGAAAAGGAGGTACAAAAGCTCTCTGAAGAAAATAATTGCTTAAAAATTAGGATTGAGCAAATAGAAGCTAATGACTATGAGAAATCAAGACACAATAAAATAAATCCAAATGAATAAAAAATAGGGCAATGTGAAATATCTCCTTGGAAAAACAGCTGACTTGGAGAGATAATTTGAAAATTACTGGTCTACCTGAAAACCATGATCAAGGAAAGAGCTTACACATCATCTTCCAGGAAATTGTCAGGGAAAATTGCCCTGATATTCTAGAAGCAGAAGGTAAAATAGAAATTGAAAGAATCCACCAATCACCTCTTGAAAGAGATCCCAAAAGGAAAACTCCTAGGAATATTATAGCCAAATTCCAGAGCTTCCAGGTCAAGGAGAAAATATTGCAAACTGCCCAAAAGAAACAATTCAAATACTGTGGAGCCACAGTCAGGATAGCATGTGATTTAGCAGTTTCTACATTAAAGAATCAGAGGGTGTGGAATATGATATTTCAGAGGGCAAAGGAATTGGGATTACAACCAAGAATCACCTATCCAGCAAAACTGATCATAATCTTTTAGAGGAAAAAGTGGGACTTCAAAGAAAAAGAGGACTTTCAGGTATTCGTGATGAAAAGGCCTCAACTGAATAGAAAATTTGACTTTCAAATCCAAGACCCTAGAGAAGCATAAAAGGGTAAACAGGAAAAAGAAATTAAGAGGGATGTTTAAAGGTTAAACTGTTTACATTCCTACATGGGAAGATGATATGTCTAACTCATAAGAATTTTCTCAGTATTAGGGCAGATGATAAAAATAAATTTAGACAGAGGGAATAGGTAGGAATTGATTATGAAGGAATGATATCTATAAATTATTTATTTTTTGTTTATCTTTTTTTTGTGGGGTGGTTGGAGTTGGGTAACATGCCTGGGGTTGCACAGTGGGTGAGTGTCTTTTGTCTGAGGTCAGATTTGGGTTCGGGTCTTCCTGGGTTTGGGTCTTCCTGGGTTCAGGTTGGGTGCTTTGTCCACTGTGTCACCTAGCTGCCCCATGATGACATCTTTAGGGTAAAATCGAGATGTGAGAGGAATGCACTGGGGGAGGGGAAGGGGAGAGGTAGAATGGGGTGAAATCTCACATGAAAGAAAGGGCTTATGGAGTAGGGGGAGAGACAGGGAAGGAGTAGGGCAGTGAATGAACCTTACACTCATCAGAATAGGCTCAATCAGAGTTGGCTCAAGGAGGGATCAACATACACACCCAATTAAGTGGAGTAATCTATCTAAGATGGGCAGTAAATGAGCCTTACACTCATCAGAATTGGCTCAAAGACCTTAATCTCATCAGAGTTGGCTCAAGGAGGTAATATCATACACAATCAATTGGGTAGAGTAAGTTATCTAACCCTGAAGGAAAGTAGGAGGGGAAGGGGATAAGGAAGGAGGGATAAAAGAAGGGAGGGCAGATTGGGGAAGGGGGCAGTCAAAAAGAAGCAAATTTCTTTTGAGGAGGTATAGGGTGAAAGAAGATAGTAGAGTAAATATCATGGGGAATGGAATAGGATGGAGGGAAACAGTTAACAACAGTAACTGAAAAAGAGAAAAGGAAAATAAATTGTACAAAATATATTTATAGCAACTCTTTGTGGTGTCTAAGAATTGGAAATAGAAGGAATGTCCATCAATTGGGGAATGACTGAACAAGCTGTAGTATATGATTGTAATGGAATATTATTGTGCTATAAGAAATAACAAGCAGGATGATTTCAGAAAAACCTTGAAAGACTCATATGAACTGATGTATAGCGAAGTGAGCAGAACCAGGAGAACATTGTACACAGCAACAGCATTATAGCTCTATGAGCAATTGTGAATGACTTAACTACTCTCAGCAATACAATGATCCAAGACAATCTCAAAGGACTAATGATGAAGCATACTATCCACCTCCAGAGAAAGAACTGATATTGATTGAACACAGACTGAAGCATGCCATTTTGAGCTTTCCCTTTTTTTTAAACTTGAATTTTTTATGTAAAATGACTAATATGGTAAGGTTTTACATAATTGCACATGTATAGCCTATACTGATTGCTTGCAACCTTGGGGGAGGGTATGGAGGGAGAGAATGAGAGAGGGATAGAATTTGGAACTCAAAACTTTAAATAAATTAATTAATTAAGGAAAAACAATGACTATGAAAATTAAAAGAAAGGTTTTATTAAGCAGGGAAGAAAATTTAGCATGCTGCATGGGTACTGTCTAGCTTATTGCTACATAGGAAGCCAGGTAACAGATTGCAGGGGTTTATATGCAGTTTAAACAAAGGTAGGTAAGGAATTTGGAGGGAAAGATGGGCATAGAAAGGAATGAGCCCCATTCCCAAGGGTAGATGTAATGGGGAATTTCAGGGGTCAAGGATGGGGCCTTTGATACACAAATCAGAAAGCATCCTCTGTGATAAGCAGTTCAGTTCAAGGCCTTATTAGACGATGTCTTGATAAGAAGATCTCTCAAAAAAAAGAAAAGAAAAGAAAAGAAAAAGGATTATTCCAAAGTTAAGGGAGTCCTTGAAGATAAGGTTGTCTCCAAAAAGACCATAAACAGGATATATCCATAGTCATATATCTTGCAGTCAGATAAGTCTTTGATTGGCTTCAGAGTTACTCATTATCTGCATGTCCAATTAGGTTTACTCTCAGTCATGCAAAGGATTGTTGGTGTGTCAGTCAATGCAAACAATTCTCATACAGTAGCTCTGACTACCTGGATAAATAGGGGACTCAAGCAAATCAAGGTATACATTTTCACAGTGGGAAGGGGGGAGGGGTGGATGGGAAAGAAAAGGCAATAGTAGCAAAGTCAGAAGAGTAAAGTCCAGCTGGTCTGGTCCCTTCCTCAAAATGGAAGTTCCTAGGAGAACTCACCAATGGAAGAAGTAGGCCAGAAGGTAGAAGGAAAAGGCAGCTGAAACATGGTGGGTGCAAAAGGGAAAGATCAGGTAAAAACAATTCTGAAATAACCAGAACACCTAAAATGTCATTGAGAGGGAGAAGAAAATCTTACTTTGTAACCCCAGATCATCTTTGACAAGAGTTGAAAATCAGATCAGGGCTTTGTTTTAGGAATTCAACACTGGAAAAAACCCAAGGTTAGCAACTGGTGAGTAGGGGACCTGACTGGGCAGCCTCACTCTAAAATCAGCAACATCTGCTTTGCACCAAGTAGGTACTTAGTAATGGTTTATTTGAAGAATAGTATTATCTTTTATTAACTTTGTTCTCTGAAGAACTTTGGAATTGACTATATAACTTGGGAGACACTGGCAAAGGATTGACTAGCATGGCATGCCTACATCAAAGATGGCACCACTGTGCTCTGTGAGCAAAGCAGAATTGCAGCAGCTCAAAAGAAACATGAGATGTGCGGATTTAGAGAATCTATCCCAGATGTTCTCATAGACTCTTTGTGCCCAACCTGTTATAGAGTGTTCCAACCTCATATTGGTCTGACCAACCACAGTCAGACACATTGTAATTTTTTGGTTTGCTTTTTTTTTAGTGAGGCAATTGGGGTTAAGTGACTTGCCCAGGGTCACACAGCTAGTGAGTGTTAAGTGTCTGAGGCCGGATTTGAACTCAGGTACTCCTGACTCCAGGGCTGGTGCTCTATCCACTGTGCCACCTAGCTGCCCCAGACACATTGTAATTTGACTCTAACATAAGTGATGTAATTTTGGTCTTCCAGGAATGAAGGACAACAACCAACCAACCATATTAACTTAGGGTCATAGATCTTCCAGAAAGGAATGAAGATATTTATTGTCTAGATTTCAACATGCATCAGAATAGACACTCTAGAGTTTGTCCATCAGTATGAGTAAATATATGGGATGCACAATACAATGAGAAGAACCCTGAAATGAAAAAAAAGAAAAGTTGAGTAGACTGGATTGCTTTTGGGATAAAGCCCATATTACCAATATAAACACTTTATTGGTGTTACTATATAGCAGTGAAACCTAGAACACCATGGCCTTAGAAAAATTAAAGATATGCATCACTCAGAGAGCAATGGAAAAGCACATCATAGGTACAAGCAGGCTGCATAATATAAACAATGAGGAAATCTGATGAGAAACAAGAAAGAAGGATGTCATCAAAGAGTTCTATGACAGAAAAAAGAGATGAGCTCATTACCTAGTGAAAGGGAGGGATGAGAGGTGGGGTAGCCAGAGGGATCCCCTGGTACCCTTACAATGTCAGAAGAAATTAAGGATGAGCTCCAGCACATTGGGTGGGCCCCCTGTGGTAGGTATTTGAGAGAACATGGAAGAGTCACACAGAATAGGCAAGGGAAAATGTGTTATCTGCATCACTCTAAGAACTTCATGAATCAGCAAGGTCATGGATCCACTTGATTATTTACATACAGTTTTTGTGTTCAAATAGATGTTTAGGATCGTCTAGTTTGGAACCCAATCATTTTAGAGATGAGGAAACTGAGGCCCAAACAGATCAACCCTTGAGAAATGTACAGCTAACTATAGAGCAATTATGAGAAACATACAGGAACAGAAATTTTATCTCTGTATTGAGTTCAGTGGCACAAAGGGACTGATTTCCATAGGGTGCTTAAAATGACTAACTCTGAGCCATAAATGGGGCTGTGACTCAGCCTTGGCCTCAGGAAAAATTGTAAATTCCAGACATTTGAGACAACCTATGCATAGGCATGGAAAGTCATGAAAGACTAACAAGTAACAAGTCAGTTTAACTAGAATAGACTGGAAAAGTAGGTAGGAGTCACATTTTGGAGGGCTTTGAATGACAAGCTGAAGATTCTTTGGTTAACCTGGAGGCAATAGTCACTGAAGATTTTTTGAGTAGGGAAATGACATAGGCATATCTGTGTTTTAGAAAGGTTAATTTGAAGGGGCAGCTAGGTGGCGCAGTGGATAGAGTACTGGCCCTGGAGTCAGGAGTACCTGAGTTCAAATCGGGCCTCAGACACTTAACACTTACTAGCTGTGTGACCCTGGGCAAGTCACTTAACCCCAATTGCCTCACCAAAAAAAAAAAAAGAAAGGTTAATTTGACCACTGTGGAAGATGAATGGAGATGACAGCAACTGGAAGCAAGGAGGTCAATTAGGAGGCTATTACAATAGTCCAAATGAGAGGTAAGGAGGCCTTGAAATAGGAAGGTAGGTGTGTGAGTGAAGAAAAGGGAATGGATGCATTGCATGAAAGAATGTGAAAGTAGAGTCACTACGATATGATCCCTGGTTGAATATGAATGGTCAAGAAAAGGCAAGAGTCAAGGATGACTCTAAAGTTGTTAATCTGGGGTAATCTGAAGAATTGTGGTGTATTCCAAAGAAAAAGGGAAGTCTAGAGGAGGGATGGGGTTTTGGATGGAAATAGAACAGGAATTTTTCATCTTTTTTTGTGTTATGGGTCCCTTCTCAGAATAATGTTTTTAAATGCATAAAATAAAATACATAGGATTATAAAAGAAACCCATTATATTGAAGTTATAAAAAAAATTTTTTAAAGTTCACCATCCACCAGTTAAGAAGCCCTACAATAGAATGAATTCCATTTTGAGATATGTTGAGTTTGAGATGCTTACAAGGACGGACACCCAGGTAAAAATGTTTAGGTGGCAGCTGGTCATATGAGATGATAGAGTTCAGGGCAGTTCATCCTTTTCTCATACTTTTCTGCCTTTACCTCATTCCTAGTTTTTGTTTGTTTGTTTGTTTGTTTGTTTTAGTGAGGCAATTGGGGTTAAGTGACTTGCCCAGGGTCACACAGCTAGTAAGTGTTAAGTGTCTGAGGCCGGATTTGAACTCAGGTCCTCCTGACTCCAGGGCCGGTGCTCTATCCACTGCGCCATCTAGCTGCCCCTCATCCCTAGTTTTAAGGAGTTATAGAATGAAAAAAGTTTTAAGGAGTTTTTTTAATGGTCTTTTAAAAACATTTTAATGTATTAAAGGAATAGGAGGAGAGGTAGTGGAATGAAGTCAGTAGAGGAACAATCTTGGACTAAGCAAGGCTTTGAGTTCAAATCAAATGTCTGACAGCCCTAGTTTTAAGAAGTTATTAAATAGGGGCAGCTAGGTGGCACAGTGGATAGAGCACTGGCCCTAGAGTCAGGAGTACCTGAGTTCAAATCCAGCCTCAGACACTTAACACTTACTAGCTGTGTGACCCTGGGCAAGTCACTTAACCCCAACTGCCTCACTAAAAAAAAAAAAAAGAAGTTATTAAATTTTAAAAAAGCTTTAATAAGCATTGTTTATGGTCTTTTAGAAGACATTTTAAAAAATTGGGGGGGGGGGCCAGGGCAATGAGGGTTAAGTGATTTGCCCAGGGTCACACAGCTAATAAGTGTCAAGTGTCTGAGGTTGGATTTGAACTCTGGTCCTCACAAATCCAGGGCCAGTGCTTTATCCACTGTGCCACCTAATTGCCCTCGACATTAAAAAATTTTTTTTAGTGACATTTTAAATTTTTAAAGGAATAAGAGGAGAAGTGGTAGAAAGAAAAAGGGACAAACTTGGAGTCAGAAATATCTGCATTCTGATTTCATGAAATTAAAGTTCATTTTTAATGAGGCAATGCATAATTGCCTCTGACACATTACAGCATTACCTTTTGCAAATCTCTAAAACAAAAGAGAAGGTGTTTTTTTCAAATGGACCCTGCAATGAAATTATTGTTTGGGATGAAAAAATCCACATCCCTAAGTTAGAATGAGTCAGTTTATTAATGTCCTTCCAATAACACAACCAATAATAGCTCTCATTTATACAGTGGTTTCCAACCTAACAACTAGATGAGAGCAGATTTGGCAGGAAGGAATTGTCTAGGGGTCATAAAGGCACTGGGTTCCTATAAAAATGAAAAGTACAGTGACTTTACTTTCTAAATCAAAGTATAGGAAACACAGACTATCATGTTTGCCTTGTTGCCACAGCTGAACAACAGTCTTTTATTATTTGCTATTGGGGGAATTAAAACAGCAAATGGTAGTGGGAATTGACTGAACCACACTGCCTCCATCTTGTGACTCAATTCTGTACCTAGCTCAGTTCTCTTTCTATTCAATTATGGGTCTAGTCCTATTTCTGTCTGGAGAGAAAACTTTATTCAATTGTGAGAATTGTGAGAAAAAAACATTGTTTGAACCTAGCCCTGTGTGGCTGGGAAGCTGGACCACCTCTCCCTGCCACTTAGAGACCCTTAACTAAGGACCTATGACATTATGCTGACCAGAAACCCAGTCAGATCAAAAGACTGATGCAAGGAGTTTTCTCACCATTATACATTGCAAGTAGCCCATACATCTTATCTGAAAACTAGCCCTAGGGACATTAGTATCTGTATTGTTTTGTTTTCCTCTAAAGGGGTTCAGCTCTGCTTCAAACATGCAGGCTAGTAAGACACTGAATATAGGTCTGGTTTTATTAAACTCAACCAAAAAAAAAAACCCAAGAACCAAAGAATAGGCTTATATCCATGGAAAGCCAGGAGAACTCATTTCTGAAAAGTCTCAAGAAAGTGCCCTCTCTTTTGCATCCTACCCTCCATCACCACCTACACAGTCGACATGACTACGAGCAAAATAACAGGAGGTCCAGGTTGCCCCTTGGTGAATGTGGTTTGCTGCTGCACCAGCCCCTCTAGTATTGGCAAGAGCAAAGTTTTCAGGTTTGTTTTATCCTGGAACGACTTCTTTCAGCATCTTGGTGTCTATTTTCCATTCCTTCTAAGTGCTGCCTGCCTGCACAGACCTCTCCCTAGGTTTAGCCTCAGAATCAGGGAGCTCTCCAGTTAAGTCCTGATTCTGACACCTACTGACTGTGTGACTTTGGGTGAGTCACTAAACCTTTCTGTGCTCTAGACAGTACTCTAAGACTTTAGATTGTCGAGGAATTATAAATTGCCTGCATTGGTGGAGGGAATATCCTCACCTGAGAGCCCCCTGTACCAATGAAATCATTGTTTCAGTCTCTGTTTCTCTCCCAGTCCCTCTGGAATGAGTTGTTCACTCATAGTTCAGATCTCTATTTAATAAGTGACTGGTTTGAGGGGAGTGTGTGATGATGATTCCTCTCCCCTTCTGTAATATTGCTTCTATTTTCTAAGGTTTTTTTTTCAGCTTGTTCCTCTGCTCTCTCTTAATCCCTTCCCCACTAAGCTCATCAGCATTCTTATCCATTTAGGAATCTGACTCAAACACCCCCCTTCCCCTTCATTCTTTCCTGGCCAATAAGTGAGTTGTTTGTTTGTTTGTTTGTTTTGAGGCTTGGTGTTTTATGGCCCACAGCTGTGATATCTTCAAGGTGTGGAGCTCTCCAGTTCTTCCTCCACACAGCTGCCAGGCTGGATTAACACTCCTAAAATGTGGGTCTAACAACATCTCTCTCTTCTGAAGATGCTGCCCTATCAAGAACAAGAGAGATAACAAGCCAAATGGACTCTTCCCTAGTCTGATCCCTTCTGGAGTTTGTATTTAGTTCTGGCTAACACATTTTAGCCGAAACAATGACAAGCTGAAGTGCATTGGCAGGAAGGTTATTGAGCTAGTAAGGAGCCTGGAAGGCATTCCTGCCATTTTTTTTTTCAGTTGTGTCCAACTCTCTGTGACCCCATTTGGGGTTTTCCTGGCAGTGGTTTGCCACTTTCTTCCCCAGTTCATTTTACAGATGAGGAAATTGAGGCAAAGAGGATTAAGGGACTTGCCCAGGGTCTCATGGCTAGTAAGTGTCTGAGGCCAGATTTGAACTCAGGAAGATAAGTCTTCCTAACTCCAGGCCCTGGCACTCCACCTAACTGCCCATTCAAGGATTAATACAAGGAAGGAGGATGTTTGGCATAGAGAAGGGAAAACTTGGATTGCAGCTTTATATGCAAAATAAACATTCTTTACACTTAAGAAACTACCCCAGGAGGTAATGAATTTCTCATCCCTGGAGATCTTCAAGAAGAGAACCCTAATTAACACTGCAAGGTGTAACAAATGACACCACCTGCTGGACGCTTACTTCAGGACGCTCCGCCATGAGGAGAAAGTGTCTGAGGGCAAGACATGCGGTTCTTTGGCATCAGGAAGTGACGTTTGCTTATGGGAGGAAGAGGGGGTGAGGCTGGCTCTCTCGCTCTCTTTCATCAGGACTCGGGTGGAGAAGGGAGCTAGAAATGCGCTCTCCCTTTAATAGATAGATGAATCTAGGCCTTTCTTCACCAAATTCTTATTCACCTTAATAAATGCTTAAAAGTCTAATTCTTGCTAAAGCTTATAATTTATTGGTGACCACTCATGAGATATTTTAGACAGACTAGCTAGAATTTTAGCCCCTTACAAAGGTCAGCTGCACGATAGTAAATATATAAACTTAAGGTGGCAAACCTACTCTGTCTGTTCTAATAATTTTATAATCATTCTGTCCAGATGTCAAAACTACAAACTTCTACATGTCTGCTGTTATAAAACTTAAGCAAAATGAGAAACGCTGTCTCACTTCCCAAGCAAATGGAATTACCTTTATGTCAAATGAGACAACAGATGTCAAGTGTTTTTGCAAGATCTCCAGTCCTATAGAAATGTAAGCGATTATTGCCATCATCCTAATAACAAGTGGAAGGGCAAAACTGTTCATGGTACCTAGTCACAGAGACATTTACCAATGCTTTGCCACTCTTTTTTTGTTTGTTTGGTTTTTGTTTTTTGAGGGGCAATTGGGGTTAAGTGACTTGCCCAGAGTCACACAGCTAGTAAGTGTTAAGTGTCTGAGGCTGGATTTGAACTCAGGTACTCCTGACTCCAGGGCCGGTGCTCTATCCACTGCGCCATCTAGCTGCCCTTTTTTTTTTTTTAAATATCTTTATTTTTAATTTATTTTATTTTTTGGTGAGGCAATTGGGTTTAAATGACTTGCCCAGAGTCACACAGCTAGTAATTGTTAAGTGTCTGAGGTCTGATTTGAACTCAGGCCCTCCTGAATCCAGGGCCGGTGCTCTATCCACTGCACCACCTAGCTGCCCCGCTTTGCCACTCTTGATGCTTCTTCACTGATTTTATAAAAGTTTAGGTGCAGTAAAGTATCACTACTTAGAATTAGAGGATCATTCTTTAGTGCCTTCCCTTCTAGGGCTACCTTCCACCTACTCTATATTTATCTTATGTCTACCAATTGATGTATGTGTGGTCTTGCCCATTAGAACATAAGATCCCTGAGGGCAGGGTCTGTTTTCACTTTTTCTTTGTAACCCTGGTGATTAGCACAGTGACTGGCTCAAAGTATGTACTTAATGCCAGACATTCTGTGGTGGCATCACTCATCTCACTCAAGCCTATCTCTACTCACTAGCTAAGACATGGATCGCTTTTCTTCCACTTATAATCTTATGGCCATAATAGTAACAGCTGACATTTATATCATACTTTAATGTTTACAGAGCCTGATATATATAGCTATAACTATAGCTATAGATTTATCTATACACATATACATGCATATATGCACATATGAATATATAATATATAAAATTTATGTATATACATATAGACAGCACATATAAAATATATGTGTATATATACCACACATACATACATATATACATATATATGTGTATATATATATATATATGTATATATACATCTGTATATTTCATTTGAACCTTACAACAACCCTGTGAGGTAAGTACAAAAGGTATTGTTACCCTTATTTTACAGGTGACGAAACTCAGAGAGGGTAAGTGCCAGGATTCAGGGAAGTGCTGTTAAATGTTTAACAACTTGCTCTCCAAAAATCCATCACATAATTTTAAGTTTAATCCACATAATTAACATTTTCTCCATCACTTTCTTGAGTTTAGACAATCAATAAAACAATAACACTGATTTATAAGCACTTGCCAATTTCCAATTTGTAAGTAAATGCTCACAATAAAATTTTAACAATAGGCTCTTAAGAGCCAGTACACCCCTGTGAAGGTTCCAGATTTTGAAGGGTAGTCTTGCTTAATCCAAGCCCAATAGTACATCCATGCTAGTGTCCTCCACCCAGCCCTCCAAGACTACTCTGTTGTCTCTTAACTATCCACGGTCAGTCATTTTCCTCCCCTACTGTTTATTGTACGATTTCCTTTCGTTTACATTCCATAATTCCTTTACATTTACATTATTTCTGTGTATATTTACTTTTTTAAAAAAAAAAACTTTTTCTTTCCTCTGCTCTTCTCTGAATTTCTCTATGCATTATTCTGTACTTTGGGGGACTGAATAGGATATATGTGGTGGGGTGTTGTTTTTTTTAATATCTATGTGAGTTTGTATATCTGTGTGAACTAGACCATGATTGGAGTTAAGGAGCCCTCCTCAAAAAATATCCAGAAAGGATACTTCAGATGCCTGAAATAACCCTATCATTTCTTCTTGTTGTTGTTGTTCAGTTGTTTCTGATTCTTCATGATCCCATTTGGGGTTTTCTTGACAAAGATGCTGAAATCATTTGGCATTTCCTTTTCCAGCTCATTTTACAGATGAGGAAAGTGAGGCAAACAGGTTTAAGGGGGTCACACAGCTAGTAAGTGTCTGAAATAGGATTGGAACTCATATCTTCCTTACTCAGACTCAGTGCTCTATCCACTGTACCACCATCTAGCTATAATTATCCTATTATTAAAATCATCACTTTGGGATAAGAAAGCATTGTCTTCAAATAGGGTTAACACATTCATCCATTAGGACTGAAAAATGGATTAAATTATCAAATTAGTTTATATTATCAAGTCACAGAAAGGGTACTAAAGAATTGTGAGACAGGACAAGTAAATCACGATGGGAAAAGAGACCTAGAAATGGGATGACCATAAGTTAACTCCCCCTGCGGGCCCCCCCCCCCCAATAGCGTAACACAGGCTGGGTGATATAATGAGGAGGAAGGAGGAGGGAGAAGGGAAAGCGGGGAATGATACTAAAGTCATATTCATACTTGTGAGTGAGAGGAAGGAATGTGTGAAATGAAGCAGGGAATGAGATGTCAGCTCCTAGTGAATGAGGATTCTTGTTCTCTGTTCTGGTCTTCCACAGTGGTCGTCAGCACATTATCTCAAGCTTAACCACTTAATGAAGACAACTCTCCTAGTCAAAGAATGCCTGAAAGGGATACTTAGAGAACTTCGATCCCTTTGCATCCTGTGGCTCCCTGGGACACTTTTGCTGGCCTAACCATCTCCTAAACATCTAAAAATGGTCACATATGTGACGTCTCATCATGGTGTGGAGGTGACATGAGTCTCCTTAGAGCTTATGCCAGTAGAGGACAAGCTCTAGCTGGTCCTACTCAGTTAGAAAGGCTTCACATATAGCCAGGTGATTTAATAATCATACAGGAGTTTGGACTTTTGAGGCCTGGTATAGCTAGAGATGCTCATCAGCAAAAGCTTAGCCACTTGGTGATCATTTTTTTTTTCAGCTCCAACAACTCCTAAAGACCAATTAATCAAGTGATAAAGGGTTGCTGTAATCAGCCTTTGGTACAGGTAGTACCCACAGATATAAAATCACATGTCCTTGAAATATTTAAGTATTTAGATCAGAGAGAATTGTAAAGAAGGAAAAAAAGAGGTGCCCAAGGGCCACTTAGGAAAATATGCTGGATCCTAGTTGGGTCTCAATTTTAAGACTAGGCAGAAGGGGATCTTTGCCTTCCAAGGTTATTGGCCTAGTTAGTGGGTGCTAAGAGATTAAGGACCTCCAAATACTGTACCCTTTTGGAAAAGGTAACCTAATAGAATAAAAAACAAAGACCCTCATGTACAACTTGTACAGATATACCTTTTGTTGTTGTTATTGTTCAGTCATTTCAGTCATGTCTTACTCTTTGTGACCTCATTTGGGTTTTTCTTGGCAAAGATACTGGATTTGTCATTTCCTTCTCCAGTTCATTTTATAGATGAGGAAATTGAGGCAAATAGGGTTAAGTGACTTTCCTACCATCACAAAACTAGTAAGGGTCTAAGGTCATATTTGAACTAAGGTCTTCCTGACTTCTGGCTTGGTCCTCTATCCACTGCTCCACTTGGCACCCATTGCAGATAAGCTTTTTTTATTCAAGATGTGTTCTAAGAACCTGTAGCATCTTGGAAACTGAGAATGTTAAATGCACTAAAGAAGCTCACATTCTAAAGGTACCCTAAAATTAATTTTTTAACTGAAAGAATCCTTCAGTAAAACAAATAATTACTACTAAGTTTTATACTTTCTTTAACTCATTTTCATGTGTCAAAGTTTTCTTAAAAGTACACCTCTATCCGACCTCAGACACTTAACACTTACTAGCTGTGTGACCTTGGGCAAGTCACTTAACCCCAATTGCCCCTCAAAGAAACAAAAACAAAAAAAAAAAAAAAAAAAAAAAAGTACACCTCTAGTGGGAGATTATTGCTTTGTTTTTCTTAGTCACCTTCAACAGTCTGGATGACGTATTATATATAGTCAAGTAAAAACAAGAGGCACCAGAAACTTAAGAAGTCTGAACAATGTAAGGACCATTATTCCAGAGCATCTATGATGAAACATGCTACTCACTTCTTGACAGAAGTCACAGCCTCAAGACACAGACACATTTTTTTTTTAAAAATGGCCAATAAATGCCTGATTGAAAAAAAAAGTTTTTAAAATAAGGCATCAAAAAATCTTTTTTTAAAAAAGCACACTTCTACATTATAAGACAAAGTTAAGGTCAATTTAGATCAGAAAACAAAGTCATACCTTGAGTACTTAATTTCCTGGGAACAAAGCTCCTTTATATGAAGTTAGCCATGTTTTCAAAAAAAATTCTTCTTAATTCATGTGAAGAAGCTACCATTGTTTGTTAGGTTTCCCCAAATCCTAAATCAACCAATCCTTTCTGCCTTCACCCACTTCCTCACTTCCAGATATTGTCTTTAGCCACATCTGACATTATTTTGGCTAGCATTTATTAATAATATTTTTGTACAGTAAATATCCCTTAAAGCAATCTTATGGGGGGAAGGGAGGGATAAAAATTGGAACCCCAAACTATAAATAAAGGTGTTTATTAATTTAAAAAAACATTCTTATGTCCCCAATATTATTATTTGATCATACCATTTCTAACAAAGGGGTATCACTAGAATGCATCCCATTTGCTAACAGAACAATCACTGTATAAAAGTAATACTATAACTTTTCATTTTTGAAAAGTATTTAAACACAATTTTCTTTGAGTTTGCAATTCTCCAACTGCATTTATTAATCATCTTTCTGCCTGCAAGGTACTGGGCTAGGGAGATAGGGTTATAAAGTCATCCATAGGATGCTGTGGAAAGCATGGTGGTTCTTGGAGTCAGGTATTTGGGTTCCATTCCTGGTTTGGCCACTTATTATCTAAGGCAAATTACATAACCTCTGTAAGGCCTTAATTTTCTCATGTGTAAAATGATAGGCCTGAACTTAATGACCTCCAAGGTCCCTTTCACATACATATCTTTGATCTTGTAGCAGAAGTAATCCCTGCCCTCAGAGTTTACACTGTCCTGATTGGGGTCTGGAAGTGGAGGGTGGGATACAATGCTAAGTAATCAGATGGCAATTTAAGGAAGGGGAACACTGGAAACTTGTGGGGGGTTGATTTCTTGTAGAAGGTGGTGCTTAGGAGTGACACCTATCTCCTTAGGGTGATTCTCCCTGTGGTCAGCACAGTATTTCTTTTTTTTTTTTTAGTGAGGCAGTTGGGGTTAAGTGACTTGCCCAGGGTCACACAGCTAGTAAGTGTTAAGTGTCTGAGGCTGGATTTGAACTCAGGTACTCCTGACTCCAGGGCCGGTGCTCTATCCACTGCACCATCTAGCTGCCCCAGCACAGTATTTCAATAAAACTTGGGAAACTGGAAAAAAAAATAGAAGGTGGTGCTTGAGCTGAACTAACTGTTCTACTTGTCTCCCTTAGAATTTCTTCAAGATGAGATAATTTCATTTTTTTCTGCTCAGCTGCCATTAATTGTTCATCTTTTTTTGACTCCACATTTTGTAATAGACCACGCACACAGATAGATGGACAGATAAACAGATATACTTATCCCTATTTTCCATGTATGCTCAATTTTTACTGTCCTCTTTTACATTTCCCCGAAAAAGTGGGGTTCATATCTTTTACAGATAGATTTTACTGTCATGAGACAAAAAGGGGTGCCAAAACAAGTAGTAGCAACAGTTGGAATGTCATGGTTTGGAGAGATCAATGAAAAATCCCCAAGAGACAAGACAAATTCTCAAGATGCCAATTGCTTCTTGGGGAGCAGGCCACTCTTACGCTCTTTCATGTTCCCCTATCAACAACCCTCAAAGAAAAGTTAGAAACACAATTGCTCCACCAACTCTTTGAGTCACTTCATCCTGGCTGTTAGTCCCTAGCCTACCATGAGATCCTATCCAGTGTCCAAGGATACTGGTGCCCTCCATCCAGGTCACTGGGATTTCTTTCCATAGGCTTGTCTAACTGAGGGTATATAAATCACTGAAAATAGTGCCATACTGAAGACGGAGTGCCAATGCTACTTAGTAAGGTAAGAGCAGGCCTGGCCCTGCTTACCCAGCCAGATCACATCACGGGACTGGCATCCGAGGGTCTCCAAGCCTGTTAAGCCCCAAGTGCTTGGGAACGTCTGTTCTGAAAATTCATAGTTCCTGTGCTAGGTAATGATACCTGCCCTGTTGGGTTTAAAACACAAACTCAGATGCTTTCAAGTTCTTCTCTCCCTGGGAGGGGAAAAGGGCTAGGGTAGTTAAAGAAAAAAACAAAAACAAAAAAACCCCTCATTTTACAGCTGCTCTCCGTGAAACAAAATGTTGCCTGGGCGTTCAGGATGGAGAGCCCATCTCTAACGGCAGGTTAGCCCCATTCTCCGTCTACATGCAATTCCTGGGCAACCCACCCGGCTGGTTATGGAGGACACCAAAGGCAGCTCAGCTCAGAAGTCCCGGCTGGGGGCGAGGCGAGGAGCTGGCCCGCCCGGGCGAGCGCTGCCTGGGGAAGAAAGAAGGAAGGGGTGAATCCTACCTGATACTGCAGTGCATCCGGACCGCAGCGCCGCGGAAGCAGGGGGTGGGATGGGATGGGATGGGATGGGATGGGATGGGATGGGATGGGGGGTGCGGGGAGGGGGGGGAGAGGAAGAGGGAGATTCGTGCTGCCTTCCCCGCTCACCTCTTTTCCTCCCCCTTCTTATTGCAATGCCAGAGAGCGCGCAGCAGGGTTCCAGATTGACAAAGAATAAAAGCACCACCCACCGCACCGGCAGCGGCTGGCCCACGGGCGGGGAAGCAGCGTGGTCCGGAAGCCAGGCAGCCCGCACGGCCGCTTCCTCCGGCTGCGTTCATCTTCCCTAGAAGTGGGCTCCTCGCCCCTTCCTCTCCAGTCTCCCCCCACCCTCTCCTTCGTTCGGAGCCGCGCGGGAGCCCAGGAGGGGCGGCCGCGGTTGCGCCGCTTTCTCCCCTGGCCTAGCCTGCCCCTCGCCGCCTGCTCCGGGGGGGCCTAGAAGGGCTCGAGCCGCCGGGGTCCCGGGGCCGTGTCCGTTGCACGGGGTGGACAACTGCAGCTACCCAGGAAAAGGCTTGGAGAGAGAAGCCGAGCTCCGCTGGCTTTGCAGCTTGGCTACAGACCCCGGAGAGGGGCAGAGAGGCCTGTCTGTTCCCTTGGGGAGATGCACCGACCTGGGGAGAAAGCAGCAGTCCTTCCCGCCGCACTCCCCACGGCTGGAGGGCCGGCAGGCCTCTGTCACCTAGAGTGAAGCATTTGCCTACAAAATGCAGGCATCCCTTACTCGTTTTTGCACTTATTTGGAATTTTCTATTGTTAGATCTGGAGGGGGGAAAAAAACTTCAACTTGAAGTTTCCATGAAAAGAACATAGGAGTTCGTTGTGATTTGTGTGTAAAGACTGCATTTCATTTCATAGGCACTAACCTCACTCCACAAAGCGTTCGTTGGCCTGGTTTGGTTTGTAGGTCAGATGGGCAGGCAGCGTGTCTGACACTCCGGCTAACTTTTAGAACAAACAATGTACCTTTGCTTTTCTCAATCAGGGCGGTATTTGGGTGTCACTGATTTCTGTGAACGAATTGGAGCTGGGGCAGCACTGGCATTGCCTTGGTCATGATGAAATGATATCTCACGGTCACACTTTCTCATAGCCTCTTTTTTTTTTTGATGCAATAAACATTTTTATTTATAGTCCTGGGTTCCAATTTTTAATCCTTTTTTCCTCCCTCCCCTACCCCCTCCCTGTGGTGCCAAACAATCAGATATGGGTTATACATGTATATTATGCAAAACATTACCATATTTGTCATTTTGTACAAGGAAACTTGAATTTTTAAAAAATGAAAGTGAAAAATAGCATGCTTCAGTCTGTTCCATCAATATCAGCTCATAGCCTCTTGATCTCACCTCTTCCCACCCCTAATTCCTAAATTGTTGTTGCTCAGTAGTTTCAGTCATGTCTCACTCTTCATAACCCCATTTGGGGTTTTCTTGGCAAGGATACTGGAGTGGTTTGCCATTTCCTTCTCCAGCTCATTTTACAGATGAGGAAACTGAGGCAAACAGGGTTAAGTGACTTGCCCAGGGTCACACAGCTAGTAAGTGTCTGAAGTCACATTTGAACTCCAGAACATGAGTGTTTCTGATTACAGCATTGGCACTCTATCTACTGAGCCACCTAGAGGATAATGATATTTATGTTACCTAATTCAAAGAATTACTGTGAAATTATTGTACAAACTCTATAAATGTGAGTGATTATTTGGGGATTGCAAAGATAAACACATCCTCACAGTTCCTGTTGCTCACATTCACTGTTTGCCTGCCCTTGCCCCAAAGACCAAGGACAGGTCTCATCTGTGAATTCCCTTGCCCATACTGTTACTTAGGATCTGACCACCTCCAAGCAGCAGGTCAGAATGAGAAGGCATGGATAAATTATGGTTGGAACTAGAGCAGAAATTAAAATTACAGATTCGTCAAAGTTTTTAAGTACGGTTTAGAGTTAGGGAGTAGGCTTGTGATTTCACTGGTACAGGGAACTCCTCAGTGAAGAAATTCCCTTCCTCTATGCAGGTCGGCAACTTGAGGTTAAGTGACTTGTCCAAGATCACAGAAGCAGTTTATGTCAAAGGCTCAGAAGCTGGCTTTCTATTCACTACATCACATATAGGTTAATCCAACATTATTTAATTAAAAAAAAAAATTGAGGGTTAAATGGCTTGTCCAGGATCATACAGCTAGTAAGGGTCTGAGGCTGGATGTGAACTCAAGTCCTCCTGACTCCAGGGCCAGTGCTCTACCCACTGAGCCACTTAGCACAGTTATTTATTTTGCAGCTTCTTGACACCTGGTTGGTGTTAAATGCAACATTTTATTAGCCCATAAGCTCCTTGAGGGAAGGGTTGGTCTTTTCCCTTCTTCATATCCCTGGCATTTAGCATAATTTTTTGTACATAATAAAAGCTTTAATAAATGTCATTAAATATTTACAAAAATGCCATTAGGATAAATTGTGGACTTTATTAGAAGCAGCTTCTGGGACAGTGAATAGAGCACTGGGCCTGGAGTCAGAAGACAAGAGTTCAAACCCAGCCTCTTAACCTCTGTTTGCCTCAGTTTCCTAAACTGTAAAATGGAGGCAATAATAGCACCTGCCTCATAGGGTTGTTGTGAGGATCAAAAATATTTATAAAAAGCACTTAGCACAGTGCCTGGCACATAATAGGTACTATATAAATGTGTATTCTTTTCCCTCTAGTTTTCTGCTGTATGAATGAACAATGAAGGGATAAGTATTGATTATATGCCTTTCCACAGGAGTGATATGTGGGGAGACTTCATTTGTCTTGGGTCCTTGGGATCCCAGAAATAATCTGTATCAAATAGGGTGACTGGCATCTGAAAATAGTTGACCCCCAAAATTTCTTTTGCCCTGACTAGGGAATAATAGGAAAGGAGAGATCACATTAGCTGACACAGGACACTCCAGCTAGTATCAGGACTGATGTGTTTAGCGCCTCAGAAGCCAAAGCCACCTCTTTTCCCAGACCATTTCTGGCCAAACAGCTGCATGATTGATTTAGTTCTTGGTATTAATCCAGGCCAGGCATATTTACTTCCTCATTGAGCTCCAAGGCCTCACCCTTTGGGAATTCATCGACATCTGTCTGAAGCTGGGCTTCTTCCAGCTATCTGTGTCTTCTCCAGGGACCCAGGGAGAATGGTTAAGTGATGGGTAAGTGAATGAATGAAAAAGCATTTTTTGTGCTTTGCCATGCACTGATAGGCTAGGGAGGTACAAAAGTGAGACAATCCCTGCCCTAATAGGATAGGGGAGTACAACACAATAGGAGAGTGATGGCCAGGGAAGAGAATTTTGATCTGGGCAGCCACAGGGATTGTGAGATTGACTACAATAGGGCAGTCAATTTTCCTGCCCTTTTCAGTAGCAATGGTAGTATTGATTCGAATACTCTTTCCAGAGCAAGAGGCAGAAAACATTAATAAATGCTTGTTAATTTATTGATTTATTGGAAAAATAGTCTTCCCCCAAGGAAGGAAGGAAGGAAAGTGCCAAACAGCTGCTTATTGACTCTTTTCTGGGCATCTTCCTATCCCAGGGCTCTAGCCCAGCAGGTTCAGAGGAAATCCTTGGGGAGGGTGCTGCCTGTAGCCTAATTAGGTAGGCTCCCTTTGCCTTGCTTCCCCCACCCCATCTTATACAACTATGCTATCACAAAGTTTGACTTTGTGAGGGTTGCTAAGAGCCATATCCCCTCTCACCACTCAAAGCACTGTATGGTTTAACTGAAGAAGTAGGAGGAAAGGGAAGGAATTAGAGGCAGCTGAGTTGGCATCTTAACCCAAAGCTTTGTTACACACCAGTAAAAACCTTCCATTTTGATGAGGACAGAACTTTGAGACTTGGATCCAGTACTGGAGGAGGTTTCTTCCAAGTTTGTCATTTATAGAGTAAGGAGATCCTGATGTGGGTTCATTCTTTGTTTTTGTTTTATTTTCAAAACGGAACCCCATTTATTTGTATTTTAAATTTGTACACATTTGTATAATAATCTGTACCTTGTGATATTTGCTATTATTAGAAGGAAATCTTTGGATTCAGAACTACTTACAGTTTTCATATCATTGACTTGGTTTGTATTTTTAAACAAATCCTAGTGGTTTTGGTCCAAATCCAATGAAGGTTGTGTAAAGAAAGAAAATTTATATTAAAAAAAAAACAAAACCAAACCTAGCGGCAGCTAAGTGGCATAGTGGATAAAGCACCAGCCCTGCATTCAGGAGGACCTGAGTTCAAATCTAGATTCAGACACTAGTCACTTACTAGCTGTGTGACCCTGGGCAAGTCACTTAACCCTCATTACCCTGCAAACAAAACAAAAACAAAGCAAACCAAAACAAACCAAAACAAAACCTGATAGGCAGGGCCCTCACATAGCTAATATTTGAACTAGGGAAAAAAAATAACAACCAACCCTTGGCTGTTTTCCCTCTCCTTTGGAACCTACCAGTCCTTAGAGCCTTGTTAGTGATAGACTTTACTTCTCCAAAAGAAGGGAACTCTCACTCCCAGGGTTAAGTTCTTTGTGAACTCAGAAAAACCAGCTGGCTAAGCAATGCCCACAGGCATGAAAGTATGTGTGTGTATACACACATATATATTTATACACACATACATGTATGTTAACATTAATTTTCTGCACAACTAGACTATAGTCTTTCTCAATCTAAATTATGTTTAGAAAGTTCCCATAATTCCTCTTTATTGTCTGATTGCCAAGTGGTACCACTTCTAAAACATTTTAGGGGCTTCACTTCCAACAAACTGCCTAAGGCTATCTGAGTCTGACTCCCTCATTCCTCTCCTCCACCTCAATTCCTGACCTTATTATGCATATGTAGTTGTCCTCAAGACTTTCTAGCCATATCTCAAAACTTGCCTTCGCTAAGATTACAATAGTATAAATAAAAACTGCATTTAATTTAATTGCATTTATGTTCCTCTCCCTCCCTACCTGCTCAAACTGGGCAATCTAGGGTTAATGGAGATTGGGTGAACAAACTGGCATGTGAGCATAATGGTATTATATTATTGTGTTCTAAGAAATGATGACTATGAGGAATACAGAGAAATATGAGGAGACTGTATAAACTGAAGTATAGCCAGGTAAGTAGAACTAGAACAATACATACAGGTAGATTACTACAATGGAAGTGAAAGTAACAGTGATGGAGTTGAACCCTTAGTTTAAGAGAGCAGATAATGAAATACATACCACTCCTCTCTATGGAGGGGTGGGGCACTAACTGGGACATTGGCTACAGGTATGCCAGTTTTGCCTAAATCTTTTCTGTCATTATAAGGGAGAGTTAGAGGATGGAGGGGAGGGAGGGTCAGATGTATATTCAGAAATCACTTATGCAAGAAAGAAAAGGCATCAATTAAATGTATTTCAAAAAAGCGACAAAAATAACGATCCATTTCAATAACATATTTACAAAGTTAAATGCCACGTTCCTTGTTTCCGTTAATAATGGATAATCTATCATCTTTTTTTAGAAGAAGAAAATAGGGTGTGTCTGGAAGTATATCTTGCAACAAAATAAAATATAGAAATAACTTTTTAAAAGAAAGGAATATGTCATAAATAAATAAGCATATATAAAAATAAAAAACCACCTTCATAAAATGTTAGAGCTGAAGGGGAAGGTAATCACTATGTAGTTCAATCTTCTTAGTTTTACAGATGGGAAAACAGACCCAGAGATTTTAGGTGACTTGCTCAGGGCCATACTGTTAATGAGTGGAAGCATTACTCCTTGCCCAGACAAGGTCTGTCTGGTTGTAGGGTAGAGGGATCAAGTCTCATCTCTTGCCCTATTCTTGATTTTGTGATTTCAAAAGCCACGCTTCTATTACGGTTTAATCTGGGAACTTCCCTTCTTGCCTGGGGTATCCTTACTCTAAAGCAACCAACTAAGAGATTGTAGACCTTTAGAAGTCATCTTTTCACCATGAAAAATCCCTCCCAAGATCCATTCTCCTTTCTGTTTTCTCATTGGTGAATTCCTCCTGGAGCCTTCCTTCCTTCATCCAGTTCCCAGCCCTGTTCCTGACTTTCTAGACATCAGAACAGTCCCTTTATACAGGTATTTTCTCTCCCATCATCTTTTCAGTTCCTTTTTTGTATTTTGTCTTCCCCCATTAGGATGTAAACTCCATTACTAGGGCAGGGACTATCTTTCTTTTTTGCATGCATTTGTATCCCCAGCTTAGCCACAGTGCTTGGCACAGAGTAAATGCTTAACAAATGCTTTTTTCCTGCCTTCCTTCCAAGAAATCCCCCATCCTTATCCACTCTAACACTGAATTTGATTCTGCAAAGGATCCATTTATCTTAACAAACATACCTGAGAGATAATAAGGACAAGAGGAAATGCAATCGATTGTTTGATTTATCTGTGCATTTGCTTAATCAACTTATTTTCTAATAGCTGAGATTTAATAAGGGAAAAATAATTTTGTTAGGTGGGAAGATTTGGGAGCAATGTGAGAGAATTTTGGAGTATGACTCGTTGCAGAGGATAGCATGCTATAGGAGGGAATTTGGGCAAAGAAAAGTGAATTCATGGATGATGAAAGAGAAAAGGAGGTAGGAAATGGGTGACAGGCATATATAGTAAATGCAATTAAGTCCAATTAGACAAACATTTATTCAGCAACAACTAGGTGCATGGCATTGTCCTGGGTGCTGGTGATGCAAAGAAACTGGTTTCTCTCAAGAAGCTTTTTTTTTTATTTTTACAAACAGCAATACCGATTACCAAATGGTACCAGTCTTGCCAAAGAAGACTGTACTCAAAACCAATAAATAAGTAAATAAAAATTTTATACACTTTCAAGAGGAAGAGAGAACTAATAGCTTGTATCAGTTAAGTCCTCATGTAGGAGAGGAGACCTGAATTATGCTTTGAAAGAAGCTAGGGATTGTAAGAGAGATGATGATGATGATGATGATGATGATGATGATGAAGGGTCATAGGGTCATAGAATTTAGACCTCTAAGGATTTTTTTTTTTTTGCAGGGCAATGGGGGTTAAGTGACTTGCCCAGGGTCACACAGCTAGTAAGTGTCAAGTGTCTGAGGCCGGATTTGAACTCAGGTACTCCTGAATCCAGGGCCGGTGCTTTATCCACTGCGCCACCTAGCAGCCCCTCTAAGGATCTTTAAAGACACCTAGTCCAACTCTTTCCTTTTACAGAATAGTAAACTGAGGTCCAGTGGGGTTTTGTGATTTGCCCACAGCCACACGACTAGTAAGTAGCAGAACTGAGTTTCAAACTCAAAATCTCTGATGCTAAATCCAATACATTTTCCAGGAGTACATACACCAGCTGTGAGGGACCACCTGGGCCAGGGAAGAGAGGTGGAAGTTAGAATGCCACATGTGAATAGCTAATAGGCCAACTAGACTAGAAAAGAGAGAGTACATGAAGAGGAGTGATATGAAAGAAGATTGGAAGAGCAAGTCATACTGTGAAGGGCTTTAAATGCCAGCCAGAGGATTTCTTATTTAATCTCAGAAGCAAACAGAAGCCACTGAAGAATTTTGAATAGGACAGTGACATGATCAGATATGTATTTTATTTTTGAATTTTATTTTATACATGTAAAAACAATTTTTAACATTCATTTAAATTTTTTTTGAGTTCCAAATTCTCTCCTTTCCTCTCTTCTTCCTTCCCTGAGACAGTAAGCAATTTTATATTGGTTATAAATGTGTAACCATGCAAAACATTTCCACAGATATGTGTTTTAGACAAATTAATCTGATCTCTGTGTTTGCTTTCTATTTTGTCAATAGTGGTGGTGGTGGGTGGGATAGTAGAAACAGATTTTCTTTAAAAAATCATAAAAGTATTTTATTATTTTCCAGTTACATGTAAAGATAGTTTTCAACATTTGTTTTCATAAGATTTTTAGTTCCAAAATTTTATCCCTCCCTTCCTTCCCTCCCTGCTCCTTAAGACAGAAAGCAATCTGATATAGGTTATATATGTACAATCACATCAAACATATTTCTGCATTAGTCATGTTGTGAAAGAAGAATCAGACTTACTAGCTGTGTGACCCTAGGCAAGTCACTTAACCCTCATTGCCCCATCAAAAAAAAAAAAGAAGAAAGAAAGAAAGAAGAAAGGAAAGAAGGAAGAAAGGAAGGAAGAAAGAAAGAGAAAGAAAGAAGGAAAGAATCAGAACACAAGGGAAAAACTTCAAAAAACAAAAACAAAAATAGAAACAATATGGTGAAGAAGGAACAGATTAACAAAAGAAAAGAAAGATAAGTACCTGAAAAAGTGTTAAGAATAGTAATGTCAAATTTCCCATGTTTTGAGAGACTGTACCCAAAACCAAGCCTACCTAACACATTAATGATATTATTATGGTTATTTTTGTTATAAATATCTCTGCATGTTATATATTGTTTATTTGATGTTTAAGATTGGTTTATATGGTAATGAAATTGTAAAGAAAATTCTTTATTATAGATGTGAAAAACATGAATGTTTCCTTATATAAAAAGCAGAAAACAATAGGAAAATTGTAAACCATAACTCTATTATGTAGTTTCTTTTCTTAAGTATGTATTAAAATTAACATGATAGTACACACACACTGCCCTGTTTGTCTGTATCCCCTTTATGAACTTCCTTTTATTCTCTTCTGTATATTTTTAAAATGTTTAATCGATATTATTTTCCTCTTGAAAAATCACTATGGGGCAGCTAGGTGGCTCAGTGGACAGAACACACACCCCGGAGTCAGGAGTACCTGAGTTCAAATCCAGCCTCAGACACTTAACACTTACTAGCTGGGCAAGTCACTTAACCCCAATTGCCTCGCTAAAAAAAAAAATAAAAATCACTATCACTACTTCCCTTCCTCCCCATGATTTTTATTCCAAAATGAAAGCTTTCCCTTATAAAGAATAAATATGGTTAAAGTAAAATAAATGCAAAAATTATCTCTATCTTAAAATATGTGTCCTACTGCACCTCTGATTAATCCCTTTTCTGCTGAGAGGTGGGAATCATACTTTGTCATTGTCTTCAGGGGTCCTGTTTGGTCGCTGCAGTGATTAAAGTTTTAAAGTATTTAAAAATGATTATATTTGTATTCCTGTGGTCATTATATATGGTCTCCCCTGATTCTTCTCACTTCACCCTTAATCAGTTCATACATGTCTTCCCAAATTTCTCAGAATCCATCCTTTTCCTCATTTTAAATTATAAAAGTATTTTGTTATTTTCCAGTTACATGTAGAGATAGTTTTCAATATTTGTTTTTATAATATTACTAGTTTCACATTTTTCTCCCTCCCTCCCCCCTTCCCCAAGACAGCAAGTAATCTGATATAGGTTATATAGGTACAATAACATTAAACATACTTCTGCATTAGTCATGTTATAAGAGAAGAATCAGAGCAAAAAGGAAAAACCTCAAAAAAGAAAAACACCACCAAAAACAAAAGAAATAGTATGGTTCAATCTGCATCCATATTCCACAGTTCTTTTTTTTTTCTGAATTTGGAGAGCATTTTCCATCATGAGTCTTTTGGAACTATCTTGGGCCATTGTATTGCTGAGAAGAATCAAGTCTATCACAGTTGATCAACACATAATACTGATGATACTGTGTACAATGTTCTTCTGGTTCTGCTCATCATCAGTTCATGCAAGTCCGAAGGTGTAATAATATTCCGTTACATCCCAGTACCATAATTTGCTTGGTCATTCTTCAGTGGTAGACATTTGATGAACATGTTTTTGCTATACAGATTTGTAATAGACTTGGAAGATACAAATCAGGCCTCAAAAAAACCTTTCTGAAATTGGAAGAGGACAAGCAAAATAATCATTAGTTAAATCATGAAATCATGGATCCTTATAGTTAAAGAGCAATGTTAGAGTTCATCCAATTTATTCTTTGCCCGAAGCATGAAAGTACTAGGTTATAACACCCGAGACAAATGGTCATCTAACCTCTATCTAAACATTTCCAGCGATTGGGATCAAGGTGACTAATTCTATTTGTTACTGAGAGAACATCTGCCTTCTAACTCTGACCAGCTGAAAGTTCTTTACCTTGGGAGAGCTAGAGTAAGTCTAATCCATCTTTCACCTGAAAACTTTCAAAATTACTTGAAAACAATGATCATATCCCTTTCTATCTTCCCTTCTCTAGGCTAAATATCTCACTTCCTCTAATGAATAGTTATAACATAATATTTCAAATGGTCTCAGCACCTGGTTGCTCTCCTATGGAATTGATCTGTCTTATTAATCATACCTCCTAAAATGTGTCACCAAGAGATTTCTGACACAGCAGAATAAATAGAAAACAGGAAACCAACTCCACTAGCTATTTTGCAACAAAAACAGTATAATAATGTGAAAAAGATAACAAAAAACCATCTGAAATAATTATAGATGTATCTGGAAGTTGCTATTGCCACTTGATGCCTGCCCTAGGTCTGATTTTCCTCCTGTTTTCATCCCTTTATTACCTCTATTATTTACCTCTTCCTTTAAGGAAACCAACTCCCTTCTCCCTGTAAAAGTCACTTATTCTCTTCTCTTGGACAACAGATGTGGGCTAGAAAATATAATTAATTGGATTTGTAAGTTGTTAAATGGCTAAAATAAAAGAGTAATAATAATAACAATAACAACAACAACAATAAATTCATTTAGGAGGCAGCTAATTGAATCAGTGGATAGAGCACTGGGTTTAGAGTCAGGAAGACCAGAGGTTAAACCCAGCCTCAGACATGTACTAGCTGAGTGACCTTTGGCAAGTCACTTAACCTCTGTTTGCCTTAATCCACTGGAGAAGGAAATAATAAATCATTCTAGTAACCTTGCCAAGAAAACCCCATGGACAGTATGGTCCACAAGGTCATGAAGAGTTGGACGTGACTCAACAACTGAGCAATGACAGTGAAAGATTTCTTTCTACCCATGGTCCCAAAGTCTTTAAGCAAATGCTGAATGGCCTCTCATCGGGTATATTGTTGAAGGGGTTCTCGGTTGTATAGTTAGGGCTAGATAACTTCTGAGGTCCCTTTTGTCTCTGAGATTCTCTACTTGTGGAATTGCCTGCTTTCTTATTTGACTTAAAAACTTGTCACATTTGTAAGCCTGCTCCAATACAGGCTCAAAGCCTTTTAGTTTGGTGATACCTGCCAGAACTTGGGTTTGAGTGGCAAAGCCTTTGAGAAACCAGAGTTATTTTCTCATTACCAAGAGCCAGACTAAGACATCTGTGGAAAGTTTATACTTTATATACTTCCTGGAAGAAGAGAAGATGTTTGATTTAAAAAACCCAACAACCCTATACCATCTTTGTGCAGGGTTCATCAAGGATAATGCCTAGTTGTTGTACTTATTCTAGTTGTTTCTTTTTTTTCCCCATGTCGAATAGGAGCAGATGGCATTGATGCAGTTTTGTCACACTGCTAGAATGGAGATTTTTTTAAACGTTGAGAATTATTACATTAATATAACCTTTCCTCTACCTCTTTTGTTTTCACCTATCTGGATCTCAGTCTCCCCAGCTAGTAAAATTGACTGAAGAGCATTTCTGAAGTCACAATGGAGCCTCAAACAAGACTTTTTATGTCCATCCAATAATCTAAGGTCTTCTTTTTCTTTCCCATTAGTTGCAAGGAGGGAAGGGGAATTATTACAAAATTTCAAAGAGGATAGGAAAAGAAATAGACTTCCTTTTCAACCCAACGGGTTACAAGAAAGAGAGGTAGGGTGAGGAGGATTGGACTAGTTCTCAATTTTGTCTTCAGCTGTGTGATTCTAGGTCCTTTTAACTTTTTGGGCCTTACTATCTTTTTCACCAGTAAAGTGAGAGGAATATAGTAAATCCTTAAGGTCGTTTCAGGTTTTAAAATGCCAAAAATTGAATACTTTTACCTAATTACCTACCCCCCCAGGGAGAAGGATAAAAGAAAGGAGACTATGTAGTATAGTTGAAAGACAGTGGCTGTAGATTTCAGATGGCCTGAATTCCAGTCTAGCCAGTTTCTGCCTGTTTGACCAAGTCATTTACCATCCCAGGACCTCAGTTTCCTCATCTGTAAAATGAGGTGGCTGACCAGATAGACAAGGTGGCCCTTCTTGCCAAAGGCAACCAATCCCTCTGGATCCATCTTTTTTGGTCTTCTCCAGCCAAATGCCCTCTCAGTCATGTGGTCATGAGAAAGTTTCTATCTGCTCTATATCTGTGAATTATTCAACAAAATTTTATTAAGTGCCTCTCTGTGCCAAGGTGGTAACAAAAAGAAAAAATAATAATTCCTCCTCTCAAGGAGCTTACATTCTATTTGAGGAAACTACATGTATATATATATATATATAAGTATATGCAGATCAAATACAAAATAAACTCAAGGTAGTTAGGGAGTCAGGTGGTGGTTGGAGGATTAGGAAAGGTTGTTGTTCGCCTTTATTTATTTATTTCTTTATTGCTGGACAGTGAGGATTAAGTGACTTGCCTA
The DNA here is from genome assembly GCF_019393635.1 of Dromiciops gliroides. Lineage (NCBI taxonomy): Eukaryota > Metazoa > Chordata > Mammalia > Microbiotheria > Microbiotheriidae > Dromiciops > Dromiciops gliroides. The sequence continues at coordinate 615,986,269 of NC_057861.1, read as the reverse complement.
GGGTCACACAGCTAGTAAGTCGCTTTTCATTTTGAAGAGAACGAATGATATCATGGGGTGATGTCCTAACTTGCACATGAATTGGATTTAAGTAAGGCAGAGTGGCACAAAGTCATCAGCTTCACTCTCTCTTCCAGAATCACTGAAGTCTAGTGGCAGGACAAAAGTCAAGACAACTGGAGAAGGCCCAGGATGGCATCTTTGATGTTTAACCAAGCTCTAAGCTTTCCACAGCTTCTGCTTTTATGGCCATTGGAATATTCCACCAGGGGGAAGTCTTCACATGTTTGGGGTAGATACCTCAACCTAGTGTAGTCCGGATTTCCTTAATCAAGTAGGTGAAGACCTGAGTTCAAATCTGACCTCAGACATTTACTAGCTGTGTGATGACATTTAAATCACTTAACCTCTTTCTGCCTCAGTTTCTCATTTATAAAATGAGGATAATAATAGTACCTACTTCCCAGAATTGTTGGGATGATAAAATTGGGATAATATTTGTAAGGAGCAGATAGGTGGCTTAGTGGATAGAGTGCAGGGCCTAGAGTCAGGAAGACTCTTCTCCCCAAGTTCAGACCTGACCTCAGACACTAACTGTGTGATCCAAGTTATTTAACCTTATTTGCCTCAGTTACTCATCTGTAAAATGATTCAGAGAAGGAAATGGTGAACCACTTCAGTATCTCTGCCAAGAAAACCCCAAATGGGGTCATGAAGAATTGGACACTACTGAAAAACCTAAACAAGAACAAAAATATTTGTAAAGGTCCTTGGAAACCTTAAAACACTATATAATTGCTAGCTATTATTTTTATTGTGTTGTTCTTTTGGCTCATCTTTCTTCATCTTGAATAAATTCATATAAGTCTTCCCATAGTTCTCTGATTTCTTTATATTTATTTCTACCACCATAGTATTCCATTTCAACTATATGCTGCATTTGTTTAGCCTTTCTCCAAACATTGGTCACATATTGCATTTACAGCTTTCTGTTATCACACATGAATGCTTTTGTATCTATGGTTCTTTCATGTTGTCTTTTGGGGGAAATGATAGAGTAGGGATAGGATACAGGGGTAATAGTAAGATATCTGGACCAGTAAGCATGAATAATTTAGTCCTTTTTTTTCATAATGCCAAAATGCTTCCCAAATTGGTAATTCTAATTCACAGTTTCAACAGCAATGAACATGCACATTGGTCTTCCAAGGGGCTTTGCAACACTGAATTCTTCCTTTAAACAAAACCAAAAAAAGTAACCATATTTGCAAATTTGATGGACCCAAGGGAATGCATCAAAGGTATGGATTGATCCTTAGTGTTTTAAAACAGTTTTTCAGATGACTATTGATAGTTTGCATTTCTTCTTTTGAAAATTGTTTTTTTCATATCCTTTGACCACTTGCATTTTGGGTAACAGCTTGATTTTCAAGATTTTGTCAATTACCTATAAATTTTGAATGTTAAACTTTTATCATAGTTGTAAAAGATGTAACTAACCATTCTTCACTTTTAAAAATAGTGTTGGGGGGGGGGCAGCTAGGTGGAGCAGTGGATGAAGCACCGGCCTTGGATTCAGGAGTACCTGGATTCAAATCTGGCCTCAGACACTTGACACTTACTGGCTGTGTGACCCTGGGCAGGTCACTTAACCCCCCATTGCCCCACAAAAACAACAACAACAACAACAACAAAAAATAGTGTCAAGAAGACATTGTAAAAGGGGAAAAAAAGAACTAAAAATAGGCCCATGCATTGACCTTACACATTCTAGTTCGGAGGCATCAAGCTTGTGACTTGCAAGCTGACAGCTGAACTCCAGAGTATGACATCAAGTTGTTTAAAATGTAATTGCAAAATGTTTAATTAAATAAACAAAAATAAAATACAATATAGATGATGTTAATTTGAGGTTTTCTAAGTCAATATGAGACCTATAGGAACCAGTTTCTATTTGAGTTAAACTCCATAGTTCTAATGGATTAATTCTGCCTTTAAAATAATTATTTGTATTTTCTTAAAAACCTGAGCTTCATTAAATGTGCTGTACCATTTCCTAGCTCATTAAAAAAGATGTTAAGGGGCAGCTAGATGGCGCAGTGGTTAAAGCACTGGCCCTGGATTCAGGAGTACCTGAGTTCAGATCCGGCCTCGGACACTTGACACTTACTAGCTGTGTGACCCTGGGCAAGTCACTTAACCCCCTATTGCCTGCAAAAAAAAAAAAAAGAAGAAGAAAAAAAAAGATGTTAAAACATTAAAATTTTAAATTTTAAAATATATTACATATTTTCACATTGTAATTCTAAAATATTGGAGTTTTATTTTACTTTTTAAAAATACACAACAATTTAAAATCATGTAACTAATTAATCACAAGAAAATTGTTTTGGATTTTTAGGGAAAATTTCTCATATTTCTTAGTTAATAAATAGAGTTCTCAGAGATTGAAATAGAATTGATTTTGTAAAGATTTCTCTTCAGGATGAGTCTCTATTGAGCTCACCTTTCCCAGCTGTAAATATTAATCATCTTCAGGAAACATATTATGTGACCAGTGGGATTGGTAATTAGAATAATAGAACCTTTGGGAATATTGATTGGCAGAGAAGAGCTTTTTAGTGAACATTCTCTTCCTCTTTATGAAATTATTTCAGATGTTGCTTTGTTAAAAACTAATTTTTTGTCTACACTTTTAAACAGTATCTGCTTTACAACAAAAGATGAAGATGCTTTAAAAACTGGTAAGTACCAGTGCCAGGTGGCACTGGTAAGTATCACCATGCAATATGATTATTTAGGGAAGATTAAAGAAAACGCACAATGTACAGATAGTTTTCTGTAAACTTTATCAATATGTTTGTTCTGAGCACAAATGTCTTTCAATAACGATAGCAACATGAAAGAATAACAGCTGGCTGTGTTAGTGTAGCTTCTCAAGTGAAAAATAAGACTTTTGTTGTGGTGCCCACAGAATAGCAGAGAAATCTAGGAGAGATGCTATCTTTGATATGTCAAGAACATGTCAATAGATGTTAACAGCTATCAATAGCATGAAGAGGAATGAACTGGAGAACTGAGGGGCGAGCTCCTTGCATTCTGCATTTGTCATGGGAAATATAAACAACTTGGGAACATGTATATACTTCCAAAAGAATCGTGATATACATGCAAAATTAATTTCATTTATCTTAGATTCCATTATGAAAAAATGGCTTTTTATAAATTCAAAAATTTCTAATTACTTGTCATAAAAGAGGTTGTACTTTTATTTGTGTATCCCATCAAAATTTGCCTCCCACATATATCTTAAAGAGAGGCAATGTTACTTCAGAAGTATTCTTTCAATGGGAGTTTTGGAAGAAATAATAAAATAATTTCAAAAAATTAGTATTAACTATTTATATTTCAGTATTTTCTAACTTCAAAAAGTCTACATTACACATCTACTTTTTTATACTTTAAATGGTACTCCTGGTAAATTCAGCTACTTTGTCTTCAACTCTTTTGAACAAAAGAGGGAGTCATATATTAGGTTCAATTATCCCCCATGTTTGCAACTTTTCAAAATGGCCAAATTAGAAAGGGTTATGGGTACCTAATTTTGCTCATTGACTCAATAGAGTTTGATTTCCCTGTTCAGATAGCAGACTGGAATGAGGAAGAGAGTATTAAACTTAAGAAATAGGAACAGGACTAGAATTTTTGCAGAAATAGAGAAATTCTCATTCATTATGTGACCAGCAACATTCAGGTCCAAAGAAAAAACTGACCTTCTGGTGAAATCTGCCCATAGTTAATGATGTGTTCAAGTGTGACTGATAGTCCCATTAATGATTGAGAAGATGGGAAGGCAAGAAGTAGAGAAGTAGAATTTAGTTTTTTATAGTGACTAACCACCCAAAGCCATATAACTGTTACCCTGACTGTTACAGATAGTTTGGGGACAATTACTGGACAACTTCATTTCTGAAGAGTTACCTTTGAGAGAGGGAGAGATGGAGTCTACTAGAGAGGCATAGTCTAGCAACCCTAAGCATTTACCATGCATTTACCCATGGTTTATAGGGCAGTCAGTGAAATAAGCATTTATTAAGCCTCTCTTTTGTGCCAAGCACTGTGCTAGATAGAAGACAATGAAAAGCAAAATAGTACATGCTCTCCTTTTGTTGTTGTTCAGTCCTTTCAGTCATGCCTGAATCTTTGTGATCCCATTTGGGATCTTCTTGGCAAAGATACTAGAATGTTTTGCTATTTCCTTCTTTCGCTCATTTTACAGATGAGGAACTAAAGAAAACAAGATTAAGTGACTTGCCCAGAGTCACACAGCTACTAAGTGTCTGAGGCCAGATTTGAATTTAGAAAAATGAGTCTTGGGGCAGCTAGGTGGCGCAGTGGATAGAGCACCAGCCCTGGAATCAGTAGTACCTGAGTTCAAATCCGACCTCAAACACTTAACACTTACTAGCTGGGTGACCCTGGGCAAGTCACTTAACCCCAATTGCCTCACTAAAAAAAAAAAGAAAGAAAGAAAGAAAGAAAGAAAGAAAGAAAGAAAGAAAGAAAGAAAGAAAGAAAGAAAGAAAGAAAGAAAGAAAGAAAGAAAGAAAGATGAGTCTTCCTGACTTCAGGTCCAGCGCTCTATTTACGGCAATACCTAGCTATCCACATGCTCTCTGGGAGCTTACATTCTAAAAGAGGAGTCAACATGTATAGAGGTAGAAATAGAGATAGAGATAGATAGAGATAGAGGTAGAGATAGAGGTAGAGGTACGTGTAGATAGATAGATACAGATATAGACGTAGAGGTAGAGAGGTAGAGATGTAGAGGGAGATGGAGATGGAGATGAATGGAGATGGAGATGGAGATGGAGATGGAGATGGAGATGGAGATGGAGATGGAGATGGAGATGGAGATGGAGATGGAGATGTAGATATAGATATAGATATAGATATAGATATAGATATAGATATAGATATAGATATAGATATAGATATAGATATAGCATGAAACACATATAAAGCAGATAGAGAGTAACTGTGGAAAAGGGGGGTTGGGAAGAGAGGTATGATCAGGAAAGATGTCAAGTAGAAGTTGGCATTTGAGTTGAGTTTTGGGGAAATCCAGTTTTTTAAAGAGGTCAAGATGATAAAAAACATTCCAGGCCTGGAGAACAGACAGTGTAAGGGTAGGGAGAGACAGAAGACAAAGTGTCCTGTATGAAGAGCAACAAGTGGGCCAATGGGATTGAATTGTAGGATGTGTAAAGGGGAGTGATAAGAAATGCTTTATAAAAGAATGTGTATTTCATTAGAGAAATATTAGGAAGCCACTAGAGTTTACCAACTGGGGTGGGGTGGGTGATGTGATTAGATTTGTGCTTTGGGAAAATTACTCTGGTATTTTCGGTGTGGAAGATGGCTTGGAGTGGGGAGAGAATGGAGTCAGGGAGAACAAGTAGGAGGCTATTGCAAAAGTGCAATTGAGAGATGATTTGGACCTGAACCAGGGTAGTGATAATATGAGTAGTAGTTGTTGTTGTTTGTATGTTGGGTGATGTCATGACTTTCACTGAATTGTATTTAAGTGAGAGAGGGTTGTGCAAGGTCACCAACCTTCCTCTCTCCTCCAGAGCCATCTGGGTCCAGTGGCAAGATATACATCAGGATGACTGGAGATCTAGGTCCTAGATGTTTAAGACGATTGGGGTTAAGTGATTTGCCCAGAGTCACACAGCTAGTAAGTGTCTGAGATGACATTTGAACTCAGGTCCTCCTGACTCCAGGGTCAGTGCTTTATCTACTGTGACACCTACTGCTCCTTATGTGATTAGAGAGATATCATGGAGATAGAAATGATAAAATTGGGCAATTGTTTGAATAGGTGAGACTTGGGAGTAAAAGGTAACTGTGGGAAAAAAGAGGAACATCAAGGAGAAAGAAAAGAACTCAAGTGGGGAGAGGTGTAGGGTGGAGGAGAGGAGAGACATGGGAAAGGTAGAGAAAAGAAAGTCAGAGAGGTATAGGACATGAACTGTAATTGATGCTGTGCTCAATTGAGTCAATGTGGTATTGTGAAAATCTGGCTAGATTTGGGATCAGAGGAGCTGACATTAGATTTTGCTTCTGTCACTTACTTCTGTGTGATCTTGAGCAAGTCATTTAATCACTATGACCTCAGTTTCCTTAACTGCAAAATGAAAGAATTGAATTAGATGACTTCTTCATTCTCTTCCAAGTGTCCGATCCTATAATCCTAGGTCAAAAACAAGACTACAAACAAAGCTTTTTATACTTGAACTCATTAAAACTAAGAAGGATGTGGTGAGAAGGTACAAAGATAAATTTCTTCTACTTTATAATTTTGCTTAGTCACAGCCTGATTTGTTGTGTCTCATAGAATTAGTAAGTTTGACTACTGTATGGTAAACAATCTCATCTTGTTACTGACTCAGTACAGAGACAAGTTTCCATTTAAATTCGATTCTCATAATTACTAATTAGATGTGCAATCATGGGCAGGGGCTAATCTCCCTTCCTCATTTGAAAAACAAGGTGGCTGAACTAGATGGTCCCTAGTTCTAAATGATCTTTGCAGCTATAAAATGTTGTCAATCTCTAATTAACAATTCTTCTAATTTATCATTCCCATTTTAATTGTTGTTTGGGTCTCATGAATATCCTGAAAATTTAGCTTTCAAGATAAGCTTTGGTTCTGTTATTGTTTTGTTGTTTTTTTTCAAGTGAGGCAATTGGGGTTAAGTGACTTGCCCAGGGTCACACAGCTAGTAAGTGTTAAGTGTCTGAGGCCGGATTTGAACTCAGGTACTCCTGACTCCATGGCTGGTGCTCTATCCACTGTGCCACCTAGCTGCCCCGGTTCTGTTATTGTTAAACTTTGATAAACCTAGATAAGACATTGATGGCACTGGGAACTTCTGATGGAGAATCTTGTCAAGGGGTTGGCTTACTGCTTGGCTGTCTATTGTCTTAGAAATGTAATTATTTCATTTAACTATCTGTGAGTAACTTTTGTATATTTACATGGAGAGAAAAAATTATTCAAAATAATCTGAGTTTAATCACTTGAGCATGTGTGGAGTGTGGTTTTTTTTCTTCCATCACTAGTTAAAATCGTATCTTCAGGTAGAAAATTTCTCTTTATGGTAAACTAATTACACGTATTACAAACATTGTGATTTCTCTGAATGATGCTAACTAATAAGATTTGATTGCTGTTTGATGGACCTCCTACAGTGGGAAGGGTATATGAACAGAGATCCAATGGTGAGGAAGGGGTCTTCGGTCTGAGAGAGATGCCAATAGATCTCCTTTTATTAATTCCCTGTCAGCCATTTTAATAAAAATGATTAAATTACCCAGAAACTATGTCTCATATATATTTTTTTGTGAGGCAGTTGGGGTTAAGTGACTTGCCCAGGGTCACACAGCTAATAAGTGTCAAGTGTCTGAGGCCATATTTGAACTCAGGTCCTCCTGACTCCAGGGATGGTGCTCCATCCACTATGCCACCTAGCTGCCCCCCGTCTCTCAAATTTTTAATCACAGTAGCATGACCCCTCATAGGTCTTTTAGAGGAATGGTTGGTCATTGCATTGATTAGAGTTCTTAATTCTTTCAAAGTCATTTATACTGTTGTTACTGTAGTTTTTGCTCACTTCACTTTATATCATTTCATACAAGTCTTCCCAATTTTATCTGAAACTGTCCCTTTCATTATTTCTTATTAATGCAATAATATTCTATCATATTAATACACAACAATAGAAATAATAGTATATTAATGAAATGTTATTAATATGTTAATGGGATATACTTTAAATTTTTAATTTATGGAATAACACAGGTATTTCCATAACATAATACAATAAAAAAGATGATTGTACATGAAACTGCAAATCTACTATGCACAACTTGCTATTCCTTTCAAATATACAACAAAGTTATCATGTAAATTTCTTCCCTTTCTAGAGATGTCTATCGTTATATATGTAAAATTATTCTATACATACTTTGATTTATCAGTTTTTTCTCTGGATGCAGATAATATCTTCATGTATTCTTTATAGTTAGTTTAGGGATTTATAATAGTAATAATAACTCATTGGCTCAAAGTTGTTCTTAAAACAATATTGCTGTTACCGTATATAATATTTTCTTTATTCTGCCCTTTGTTATTTTGTTCAAGTCTCTCCATCTTTTTCTTTTTCTTTCTTTCCTTGTTTCTTTTTTTTTTTTTGGTGAGGCAATTGGGGTTAAGTGACTTGCCCAGGGTCACACGGCTAGTAAGTGTTAAGTGTCTGAGGCCAGATTTGAACTCAGGTCCTCCTGACTCTAGTGCTCTATCCACTGTACCACCTAGCTGCCCCCCATCTTTTTCTAACATCACTGAACTCATAATTTCTCATAACATAGTAGTATACCATCACAATCATAATGATAACTCGTTCGACCATTTCCCAATTGATGGGCATCCCTACAATTTCCAGTTCTTTGCCACCACAAAGAGAGCTGCTATAAACATTCTAGAACATAGAGGTTCTTTTCCTTTTTCCCTAATCATCTCTGGAAACAGACCAAATACTGGTATTGCTAGGTCAAATGGTATAGGTAGTTTAATAACTCTTTGGGCATAATTCCAGATTACATATGTAATATTAGGAAGCATTAATATCAAATGAATGAAAGAAAAAAGTATTCTCTCATTTTTATTTCTTATTAATGCAATAATATTCAATTATACTCATATACTATAATTTATTCATTCATTGTCCAATTGTTGGATATCCCTTTAGTTTACATATGGATTCTTTCCTTTCTTTGATCTCTTTGTGGCATAGACCTTGTAGTGGTATAGCTGGTCAAAGAGTACACATATAACTTAATAGTTGAATGTTGGAAGTATGCCCCAAAATATATTAAACTGTGTACAAACCCTTTGACCCAGCAATGATCATTTGATGTATACCTCAGTGAGATAAAAGGGGGAAAAAGATCCATATATATAAAAATGTTTATAGTAACTTTTAATGGTATCAAAAATTATAAACTGAGGGAGTGCCCATCAACTGAGAAATGGCTGAATAAGTTGTGGTATATGAATATGATGAAATATTATTGTACTGTAAGAAATGATGAAGGGTTTATGTAAATTGATGCAATGATCAAAGCATATAAACAGTTTTCAAAGGAAGTCTGTTTCTATTTATGTCTAAAGCGCTACAGCTCTTCTCAGATCTGTTTTCTGGATTCCATTCTAGGTTTCCCCATTTCCTTCATATATTCCAAGATATCATTAGCTATTTGGAAATGTGCTCCAAATCATTAATAATTAGAGAAATGTAAATTGAAACAACTCTAAAATATCACCTCACACTCATGAGAATGGTGAGGCTAACAAAAAGGGAAAATAACTAATTTTGGAGAAGCTGGAGAACATATTAATTTTTATGATATTTTTAAAAAACATTTTTTGTCTTTTTTAAAATTAAATTTTATTTTATTTCCAGGTCCAAATTATCTGCCTCTCACCCTTCTCATTAAGAAAGCAGGAAAAATAAAACCCATTATCAACATGTGAAACAAACCCCCCATATTGGTCATTTTCAAAAATAACCCTCAATCTGTGCTCTAAGTCCATGCTTTCTCTATCATGAGTCTTTAGGAGTTGTGATTGGTCATTGTGTTGATCAGAGTTCCTAAGTCTTTCAAATTTGTCTGTCTCCTGGATCTACTCATTTCACTTTGTATGAAAAAGAAGAACATTATCTTTGTAACAAATAAATAAACCTAGCCATGCAAAGCAACTCTGTACATTTGACATGTCCAAAAATGTATGACTCATCCTGTACCCATCCTGAGTCCATCACCTCTCTGTGAGGTCTTCTGGAGTTGGGGTTGGCCATTGCTTTGACCAGAGTTCTTAAGTCTTTCAAAAGGACAAATGCTTCTTTTTTAAGGCATTCAATAGCCTCAGACCTTGAAGAACAATTTCCCAGGATCTATAGATTGTGTGTGATTATGGAGAAATCACACCATGCTTTGTTATATTTATTTGATTATATTTTGCCTCTTACTAGATTGTAAGCTCTTTGAGGACAAAATAACCATGTCTGGTAGAAATAATGAATCCCCTGAAGTAGTCACATTATTTGAATTCTAACCACATATTTCCATTGGGCTGGAACCAATGACCATGTTTTACATAATTATAATTTTTATAGTTAAAAGTTGAATACTTGCAACCTCTTCAGGGGATTCATTATTTGAAGTAATTAGGACCTAGCTATAAAGCATTGGACTCCATACTACATCTAATTCACTGTCTTTTCACACAGCAGGTACTTATTTTTAAGTGAATTAATGTAAGGAGAAGAATGAATATAATAATGGAGAAGAGAAAACTAATTCTTATACTTTCACCCAGTCTAAAGGTACAATGAATTTTCAATTATAAATAAACAAATATTAAGATATTATGCAAGTCATGGTACAGAAGAGGTCCAGGGGACTCATGATGGAAGAGGATCTCCAAATCCAGGAAAAAAAAAAGAGCTGTGGTGTATAGATGCTGAATGAACCATACTACTTCTTTTGTTTTTGGTGCTGATGTTTTTCTATTTTGAGGTTTGTCGTCATTGCTCTGATTTTTCTCTTATAACATGACTAAGGCAGAAATATGTTTAATGTTATTATGTATGTATATATCTATATATCTATATCAGATTACCTGCTGTCTAGGGGAGGGGGGAGGGAGGGAGAAAAATCTGAAATTGGAGAGCTTTATTAATTAATTAATTTATTTATTTATTAATTAAAAAAAGATATTATGCAAGTCACATAGAAAGGTACAACATAGTGTCTTCTGCTGAAGGGGCTTACAATCTAGTTGGAGAGATAAGAAATGCATGTAAAAAGCTAAGTTACGAGGTAATATAATTCAAAAGCTTATAAGAGATCACACGTGGTCGCTTTGAATAATTGGCAGAGATGAGTGTGCCACTTGGTGGAAGTAACATAGTAATCTTGTTTCTAAAGGTGATGGGACAAGGAGTCAACAAAATAATGACAATAACTCATTAAGTTGGACATTAAGTTGTATCAACAAAGAAATATATATCAACTTACAAAGGTGGAATAATAAGATCTAACATTATAGGTATGTTGATAAATGTTTAATAAATAGCTTTCCAAAAAATGGTACCCAGGATACACTTAAATTTTATTTTTTTAATTATCAATTAATTTTTTTCTCCCTTCTACCTCCCTCCCACAGGAAGTAACAAATTAGAAACAAAACCACCCTTGCATTAAATATACCTAATCAAGTAAAACAACTTCTCATATTGGTCATGCCAAAAATGTGTGTCTGAGTCTTTCACTTTTCTGATCATTATACACTTTTAAAGTTTAATCTGCATATTAACATTTTGTCTATCACTTTCTTAGGTCTAGACAGTTAACAGAACAATAAATTAAACCCTCATTTGCAGCACTTGCTGATTTCCTAGGTATAAATGCTCACACTGAAAATTTAACAATTTGCTCTCTTGAGAAAGTATGAGTTGGCTCTAGCACACCCCTGGCTAATGTTTTCATAGTCCTTTATGATTTCAAAGTGCATGGCATTTCATTTGATTCTCACAATACACTGTGAAGTAGGTAGCTCAAGGGTTATTTTCATCTCTATTTTTAAGATTAGGAAATTGAGATATAGAGAGGGGAAGGAACTTGCCCAAGTCCTTGAAGCTACTGAATAGTAGAAACTCTAGGGTTCCTGAGATCCTAATCCAGTGCTCACTCCCCTGTACCATTTACCCTCACATATAAAACTAAAGGGGCAACTAGGTGGTGCAGTGGATAGAGCAGTAGCCCTGCAATCAAGAGGACCTGAGTTCAAATCTCACCTCAGAAACTTACTAGCTGTGTGACTCTGGGCAAGTCACTTAATCCCAATTGCATTAAACATCCAGGACCATCTCCAGTTGTCCTGGTATGTATCTTGTCACTGTACTCAGATGGCTCTGGAAGAGAGAGTGAGGTCGGTATGACCTTGCACAGCCCTCCTTCACTTAAATCCAATTCACTGCAAGTCATGACATTACCCCAAAGTCATCGTCCGAACAAAGGACAAACAACAGCAACGCTAAAGCTGTAATCGAAGAAAGTTAGGAAGAACCTAAAATGGGTCCTCTAATTATGAACAGAACTGTTAGGGGCATGATCAGGAGCATTCAACGTTATGGTTCTTTTCAGTTGCTTTTCCTTTACTTGCTTCCTCTCTGATTAGATCATTTTAAAATGAATTTGATTGATAGCTTTTGTTTTTGCATTCCTCACTATGTTCCTCCTCTTCCTCCTCCCTCAAAAGAAAAAATAAAGAAGGGGCAGCTAGGTGGCGCAGTGGATAGAGCACTGGCCCTGGATTCAGGAGGACCTGAGTTCAAATCCGGACTTAGACACTTACTACTTACTAGCTGTGTGACCCTGGGCAAGTCACTTAAACCCAATTGACTAAAAAATAAAAAAATTTAAAAAAAAATTTAAAAAGAAAAGAAAGAAAAAAAAGTTCTATGTAACTAACAAACATAAAAAAGCCCAGATGTTAAATGCAGTATTGCATAGCCATGCACCTCTGCCTTTGGAAAGGAATGGAGGAAGGTATCTTCTCATACCTCTTCATTGTGGCCAAACTTGGTAATTATACTTGCACATAATTCAATTTCAACTGTTTTGTTGTTGCTTTCCATTTACTTTATTGTAGTCATTATGTGCATATTGCTTTTTCTGCTTCTGCCTGCTTCACTTTTCATCAGTTCATATATCTTTCCATACTTCTTTGTACTCGTTATGTTCATGATTTATCACAGTAATGTTCTATTGCATTTATGTATAACAATTTATTTGGCCATTTCCCAATGGATGGGCATCTACTTTGTTTATAAATATTTGATATTAAGGGGTAGCTAGGTGGCACAGTGGATAGAACACCATTCCTGGATTCAGGATGACCTGAGTTTAAATCCGGTCTCAGACACTTGACACTTACTAGCTGTGTGACCCTGGGCAAGTCACTTAACCCCAATTGCCTCACCCCTCCCCCCCAAAAATTTGATATTACATAGGGACTTTCTTTTTGTCATTGACCTCATTGGGATATATGGATTTGGATCTGAGCATATGGACATTTTCAGTCACTTTTTTTCACATAACTCATAATTGCTTTCTAGAATGGTTGTACCAATTTACAGCTCCACCAACAAAGCATTAGCATTCCTATCTTTCCAATACTCCTACAATAATAACTATTTCCATTTCTGATTTATTTATTTCAATAAAAGTAGTCTTTGCTGCATTGTGACCAGATGGCTTGCAAGTGGGAGATTGGTATTAGGATTTCCCAGCTATTAGGATTTAGGTATTAGGATTGGTAATAGGTTCCCAGGATTTGGGGTGGGGGATTGAACAAAAAAAATCCGAAAACTCTCCCCCTGAAAGTCACCTTAGGTAGAGGCTTCATGGCCTTTGTGCCCTGGTACAAAGTTTACAGGACATGATTTTATAGTGCTTTGCTTGTAATAAGCACTTAATAAATGATTATTAAATTGAAAATGCCAAATGAATGGTTACAAAAAGGAAGATACAAGAGACATTATGAAAGAAGAATCAATAAGACTTAGTTTTTTATTAGCTCTGGAGGATGAATGAAAAGGAAAAATCAAAGATGACTACATTTTTAGAGTCTGGGTAGACTTTTAAAGTACAAAGTTTTAGACTGAGTAACTGGAAGAATGATGGTACCTGTCTACTCCTGCCTGAAATTGCACTTGCATCTATCTTTTCCATCAGGATCAGGAGGCATGGCTAGCACCTTATGATCCTATAATATGTTTAATCTCCATCTTAAAAATTTATTTCTTTTCAGAGAACTTTGATTTAACATAGCCCTTCTCTCAAGTTATTGTATCCTGGTCTTTGGAATCTTTGCTCCATCTAAGGAAGGACTTCTCTCCTCCCTCATATCAGTTACTCATTAGCTCTTTTGACCTCAGCTCCGCATAATGACAAAACTTTTGGTTCTGCTCCTCTTGTAAAGGCAAGAGTCCCAGATCTTAAGCTCAACTTCCATGCCTCCCTGACTATGGCAAAAGAAACAAAACCTGGCATAATGACCATGCCCTGTCATGTGGGTCAAAACATTCATGTTTTACCTTACCCTGCTCCAAATGTCTAGGTAATGAATGATCCAGTCTATCTTTTTTTGTGTTTTTTGTTTTTGTTTTGTTTTGCTGGGCAATGAAGGTTTAGTGATTTGCCCAGGGTCACACAGCTAGTAAGTGTCAAGTGTCTGAGGCCGGATTTGAACTCAGGTACTCCTGAATCCAGGGCAAGTGCTTTATCCACTGCGCCACCTAGCTGCCTGATCTAGTCTGTCTTTGAAGATGAGGTGAGCCAGGTCACAGATCAGATATCTATCCATGACACACATAAGCTGAGTGGTATATTTATATCCAATAGTTGTATTTGTAACCCACTATTCCGCATAAAGCTGGGCATAGAGTGCTTAAATAAATGTTTTATCTACTATTCTATAGTTCTGATGGTTGCTACTGGAGACCCAATTGAATTGCTTCATGGACCCCTATGACAGGGCATGGCCATCATGGGCAGGAGAAAGCACACAGCCATGGTCTTCTTTTGGATGGGTTCAGAATTGGCTTCTTTTACATATTTACTGTGTGATACTGGCCACCTTGCTGTTCCTCACATGAGATACTCCATGTCCCAATCTCTTGGCATTTTCATTGAATGTCCCTCATCTCCAGCTTCTGCCTTCCCTAGTAGCTTCCTTAGGGTGCCACCTAAATATCCCACCTTCTACAAGAAACCTTTCCTGATCCCTTTTAATGCTGGTGCCTTCTCTCTAAGATCATCTCCAATTTATCCTCTCTCTTGTTTGTATATAGTTGTTTGCATGTTTTGTCCCCCATGAGAATGTGGACTCTTTGAGAACAGGGATTATTATTATTTATTTTTACCTAAAGAAATGCTTTAGGACAAACAGACATTACTTCATTAAGTAATAGTAGCTAGGGGACAGCTAGGTGGCACAGTGGACAGAGCACTGGCCCTGGAGTCAAGAGGACCTGAGTTCAAATCTGGCCTCAGACACTTGACACTTACTAGCTGTGTGACCCTGGGCAAGTCACTTAACCCCAATTGCCTCACTTAAAAAAAAAAAAGACAATATACATCTTTCTATCAGTTGCTTGGTTCTAGATTATGCTTTAGTTTCACACCCCATCTGGCTATCCCCTAAGGCCTTCTCACCATCTGCCTGCCTCACTCACCTGCTTCTCCTCATCTGGATTTGCCCCCTTCAGACTGGACCAGTATCCTTTCCTCCTTCTACCTCCCCTTCCATATGTATAGTCTTCCCCATTAGAATATAAGTTCCTTTAAGTCAGGGATTATCTCTTTTTAAAAGATTTCTGTCCCCAGTACATAGAACACTGCCATCTAGGTCTGTGCCCATCTACTGTGAAAGCTGAACTCATGCATGAGCTCTAATTCCTGTTAGGATAGGAGCTCCTTAAGACCAAAGATTATCTTGCTTTTCTGTTTGCATCCCCATGCTCTTGTGGGGCTCTCTGGATCAAGAAAGTTCCTTACCATTTTAGATGTTTGCCTAGGATGACTTAAGGGAAGTGGAAAAGCAAGGGTTTCCAGGAGACTTGATAAAAACGTGTATATCTCACCTTTAATTTTTTTAAAAAAAGGAATATTTCTGGGGCAGCTAGGTGGTGCAGTAGATAGAGCACCTGCCCTGGATTCAGGAGTACCTGAGTTCAAATCCGAGGTCAGACACTAGCTGTGTGACCCTGGGTGAGTCGCTTAACCCCAATTGCCTCACCAAAAGAAAAAGAAAAAGAAAAAAGAAAAGAAATAAGAAGGAATATTTCTTCCTGGAGATCCTTGAGTCTCTTTACTTTTTTTTTGTGAGGCAATTGGGGTTAAGTGAGTTGCCCAGAGTCACACAGCTAGTAAGTGGTAAGTGTCTAACCTCGGATTTGAACTCAGGTCCTCCTGAATCCAGGACCAGTGTTCTATCCACTGTACCACCTAGGTGCCCCCTTATTTTCTAATAGGGTATAAAACTAAACTTTAAGCAAACCCTTGGTTGTGAAAGAATGGCAAACATCACAGACTCAATGTGGGAGATTTAAAATTTTTTTCTGTTTTCTTTTTTATTTGAAATGAGATACTCTGTTCTTGCCTTTCTTCTAGGAGCTCCTTTTGAGAACTATCATGTCAAATTGTATATGAACATTTTAACACCAGAATGATCACTCTGTTTTTCACTTATTAGCACTCTAACAACTCCATCCAAATTCCAGTTCAAACCAGTTTAAATAGGTTCAGAGCAGTTTAAACTGGCTAAATTGGTTTAAATGGGCTAAAACCTGTTCAGACCAGTTTAAAACAGGTTCAAACCAGTTTTTAAAACCAGCTGAAGCTGGTTTAGATCAGTTCAAACCCTCTTAAATGAATTAAAACCAGTTTAGAACTGTGGGTAAAACCCACTCAGACTAGCTTAAACTGGTTCAAACGGGATAAAACCAATTTAAACTGGTTCAGGCTACTACACTGTTGTTGTTCTGTTGTTTCACTCATGTCCAATTCTTTGTAACCCCCATATGGGATTTTCTTGGCAAAGATACTGAAGTGATTTGCCATTTCTTTCTCCAGCTCATTTTACAAATGAGGAAACAAAGGCAAACAGGGTTAAGTGACTTTCATTCTTTACTAAGGCCTGTAAATATATTATTAGGAGACACTTTGTTTTCCAGAGTTAAGTCCCAGCAAGGAAGCTGTGCCCTGAGTCATAACATTCCTTTGTATTCACCCTCTGGCAAAATCATATAATTATTGTATTGCTTTGACCAGTAGCAGAATATGAAATCATGGATTTTTGAAATATTGTACTGAAATTGTCTTCAGGAGTTTTGTTTTTAAGGTATGGAGATAAAATTCAACTCATTGGGACCGTATATGTGTTGATCATAATCTTTTATTATTGGCTTCTATTTTTAGGAATGATACTATTTTGGTTTGTAACATGTTTCAATTATTTAGCTCTGTGTTTTTTCTTTTTTCTTAAACTTAAATTATGTTTTAATTCTAATTTGTGGTATGAACAGCTTCAAAAACTGACCATTATGATCACTGTACAAGAATTGTCCAAAATATGCTTTCTTTAAGGAATTTTTGGCATAACACGTTTAGAGAAACTAAATTGGTTGTAACTTTTACATTTTGTAAGTCATATGTTTCAAACAGTAGCCTGAAGCACAATTCAGTTAGAAGATAAAAAGATAAAGACTTTTGTGATTTAAAAGAACGTTTCATAAAGGGATATATTTTTTACTTCCTTTAGATTTATTCCTTTTTAGAGAACTTTAAGTGTCTATCTAGTACTTCTATAAAACATGACCTTTACCTTCAGGAAAGCTAAAAAGAGGTTCTTTTCTAATTCTTAATTTTAGCAAAAGGATTATAAAAATTTCTCCCTCTTCATGTTTCCTGAACATGTTTATTTAGTCACTATTATAGATTAGAAACCAAAAGGCCCTGAAAATGAACTTTTGCCAATTTTCTTTATGTTCCTCTACAGTTCTCCCTACAATTAACCCTCCTTAAATTATAGTTTATTTTGATTAAATAGTGCTTAATTTATAATAGTAAAAGTTAGAACCCAGTCAGTAAATTTTTTTTAGGTGCCTACGAAGTAGCAGGCACTGTGTGCTAAACCTTGGAGATACCCAAAAAAAAAAAAAAGGCAAAACACAGTTCCTGTACTCAAGAAGCTTATGAGTTAATGGGGGATGTGAGGGGAAAATCCATCCTCTTCTGAATAATTCTCAGGAACTCAGCAGTGAAGTGACAAAGGCTTTATTTCATCCTCATGAGAAAGAGGCACCCTAGTGTGCAGCTAGTGGGTGCCCAGAAAGGGGGCTCGAAGGCCCTGTTTTATACCCTAGTCCCTAACGAAAATGGACCCTCCCCTTTTTCATCACTGGTGGGGTTACAATCTACGAGTAAAAACTAGCTAGTATTCCCACCCCTCTTCCTTTTATGGGCATAACTCAGGAGTGGACCTTATACTTCCTTATATGGACACAACTCTGAAGCAAACCTTATTGAGACCAAGGCTCCTTGAACCATGTGACCTTGTTAACCTGTGGGGGAGGAGGGGATCTGAGACCTTTGTCCTACAAACAGGCCCCGGGGGAGTATGACTGACTGTTATATCCACATTGAGAGGAGACAATTACCCATTTCTCATGGGGGAGATGACATGAAAACAAATATATAGGAATATATACAAAACAAGAGATATACATGGTAAGTAGGAAAGAATTAGTAGAGGGAAGTCACTGGAATTAAGAGGGGTTGGGGAAGGCTTTCTGGAGAAGGTAGGATTTTTGTGGTGACTTACAGGAAGCCAGTGAGGTCAGTGGTGGGAGTGGAGGGAAGGAAAGCATTTCAGGCATGGGGAACAGCCAGAGAGAAGCCCTGGAGCCAATGTGTCTTGTTCATGGAATAGCCAGGAGGCCAGTGTCACTGAAATGAAGAATATGTTCTGGGTAGTAAAATGTAAGAGATTGAAATGGTAGGAGGGGACTAGGTTATGAAGAACTCTGAATGCCAAACAGGATTTTGGATCTGATCATGGAGACAATCAGAAGTCACTGGAGTTTATTGACCTGTGCTTTAGGAAAATCACTTTAGTGGCCAAATGGAGGTTGGCTTGATTTAGGGAGACTTGAAGCTGGGAGACCCATTGCAATAGTCTAGCCATGAGGTGATGAGGGCCTGCACTAAAGTAGAGGAGAGGAGAATATCAGAGGAGAGAAGCAAGAGAATTTGAGAGATGTTACAAAGGTAAAATCAACAGGCCTTGACAAAACAGAATATTAGATGGGGGTGGGAGAGTGGAGTGAGGGATAGTGATAAATCCAGGATGACTGCTATGCTGTTATCCTGAGGGACTGGGAGGGTGCTATTGCTTTCTACAGTAATAGGGAAGGTGGTGGAGGGGGAGTGTTTAGAAGGAAAGATAAGGAGTTGTGTTTTGCACATATTGTCATGGGGGAAATTGGTGTTGGGGGGTCCTTAGGTATTACTCTTTAAAGAATTACACCCTCTTGCACACAAATCCAATTAGAATAAAATAGTCTTTTATTTATATGCTAGAGAAAGGAACCAAGGGAGAAGTCAAGGATTTCTCTCAAGGGAACATGGTTCAGAGACATGATTCTCTGAGATATCTATTTCCTCAAACACTACCTGACAATGGAAAGTTCCCTTTGGGGGTGAGGGAAAGCTTGAGTGAGGTGGTGGTCCTGATTTCTGGGATTATCTCTGTCTCCCGGCACCTATCAGGCAGCAGACATGCCTAATGGGTTTATCTCTCTTCCTTCCCCAGGTATGTCTGTCCTTTATCTAGTAGGCCAGTTTAATAGTCCCACATTCCTTGATATGTCCCAACTCCATATCAATATTGAGTTTAAAATGACTACTGCACATCCAGCTGGAGATATCTGAAAGGCAATTGGAAATGTTCTATTGGAGGTCAGCAGGGAGATGAGAGCCAGAAAGGTAGATTTGAGAATCATCAGCATAGAGACGGTAATTAAATCTATGGGAGCTGAGGAGATCACCAAGGGAAGTAGTATAGTGGGAGAAGAGAAGAGGACCCAGGGCAGCACCTTGAAGGATACCTACTCTTACAGGGCTTGATCTGGAGGAGGATCCTGCAAAGGAGACAGAGAAGGAACAGTCAGATAGGTAGGATGAGAATCAGGAGACGTGGGTGGACCCAAAAGCTAGAGAGAAGAGAATATCAAGGAGGAAAGAGTGTTCAACACTGACAAAGGCTGCAGAGAGGTTGAGGAGAATGAGGATTGAGAAAAGGAAAACTATCTTAGACATTGTATTACGTGGAAGAACTCTTTAACATAATGTTTACTATCCTATCTAAGGATATTTAATTAAATGATTCTGTTTTGTGTATATATTTTATTGTTTCTCAGAGTTACTTTCAAAACTTTCCTGCTTTTCTGGGTTTCCTTCTAAACTGCCGGCTGTGCTCTTCTGTGTATTTTTAAAAATGGTTCGATGGTCCTCTTGCTTTTTGGCATCACCTTGCCATCTCTGTTAAAAACACAGAATGAGGGGGCAGCTAGGTGGTGTAGTGGATAGAGCACTAGCCCTGGATTGAGGAGTACCTGAGTTCAAATCTGGCCTCAGACACTTGACACTTACTAGCTGTGTGACCCTGGGCAAGTCACTTAACCCCAATTGCCTCACCAAAAAACCCTAAAACACAAACCCCCCCAAAAAAAACATAGAATGAAAATTCTTGTAACAAACAGGCATAATCAAGCAAAAGAAATCCTTATCATGTTCATGACCAAAAGTATACGTCTCCTTCTGTAGCTTGTATTCAATACCTGTCTGTTATGAGGTGGATAATGGGCTTCATAATAGGTCATGTGAAGATTTATGCATTTTTTTCTTATGACACAGTAATATTCTATTATATTCATATTGATATTCATATTCCCCAACAGACAGATAACCCTTCAAATTCTAGTTCTTTGCTTTTCACTTTTTTATCCTTCCCCTTTAGGATTAGGAAAACTTGTTTTCGATTGTGAACTCTCCCCAGGGAGCAGCAAGGTGGCACTGTGAGCAAAGTGCTGGGCCTGAAGTAAGGAAAATTTATCTTCATGAGTTCAAATCTGGCATCAGATACTTTCTAGCTGTGTGACCCTGTCCAAGTCACTAAACCTTGTTTGTCTCAAATTCCTCATCTGTAAAACGAACTGGAGAAGGAAATAGCAAACTACCCCAGTATCCTTGCCAAGAAAACCCCAAAGGGGTTCCTGAAGAGTCAGACACAACCAAAAATTACTAAACAACAAGCTCTCTCCTCCATCATCCCCACTTGTTTTCATCTTGAGTTTGATATATATTTCACACCAAATTAGTGTGGGAGGTGGGAATGGGTAGGTAGGGTGTCCGACCCTTCTTTGTCTAGTTCAGATAAGAATGAGGTTCATCAACAGATGCCTGTTCTCCCCACCCCTTTCTCCATGTTTAGGTACTCTTTTCAAACTCCCTAATTATGAGAAATGGCAAGTTCCACTCCCTTCTTCCTCCTTTGTACAATAGTGTAGTCCTTAGTCCCTGGTTCTTGCTATATGATGCCAAACTCTTGTAACACTGTGTATGCTTTGTCTACTTTCTCAGCAATAATCTGGCCTTTCCACTTGCAAATTGAAATGTGGTTCTAGAGTTGGTTCCCATCATTCTTCCCCTCCCCCCATGCCAACCTATAAAGAGTAATTTTTTTTAAAAATTCAGTCATATGTACAGATAGATCACTTGATATAAGGTTTATAGTCTGATAACTTTTATGTCTTCATTACAGAACCTGAATATGTCATTGAATATCATTCAGAGGAATATTTTTTCTGGTTCCTATGAATATCAGCTGTGCAAATGTCAGAATAACTTGAGTAATATGTTCATGCATGTTTTTGGAGTGAAATACAGACAAGCATATCTGGTAATTCAGTTCTAAAGCAATGGTGTCCTTTTGGATGATAATTACTTGAACTAGCAAATATTAACTACTACCACCTGGCTTTTGGAATAGATTTCATATTAAAGAACCAGATTACATATTTTTTAAACTACTAAATTATGTGTTCATGTATTTATTTTTTCTTTTTTTCCTAATAATAAACATTTTTATTTATAGTTTTAAGTTCCAAATTTTATCCCTCCCTGAGGCAGTAAGCAATCATATATAGGTTATACATGTGCAATTATTTAAAACATTACCACATGTATTTATTTTTTAGAAAGCACATTATGTTCAGTGGAGGAGAACCTACATGAGGAAATAAAAGATTTTTTAAAATATGAAGATATTTTAATATTGGGTGGCTATGTATTTAACCCCACTTAATTTTTTAATGAAGTTACAACATTTAATTACATAAATATTTATTACATGAATTACAATTATATTTGTCCTTTTTGGACTTAGGTCTTTATTAAAGCATGTTATGTTATTTCATTTTATATGTTTATATTTGTAAGCCAACCATTCAAGAGAATTCATTTCCTATTAGGTACTTGACTTGTAATTAGGATATGGTACCACCAACATTGGAGGTAGTTAGGTTATTCAGTGAATAGAGTGCTGGACCTGGAGTCAGGAAGACTTGAGTTCAAATATGGCGCCAGACACTTACTAGCTGTGTGACCTTGAGCAAGTCACTTATTCTCTGTTTGCCTTAATCCATTAGAGAAAGAAATGGCAAACCACTCTGGTATCTTTGCCAAGAAAACCCCAAGGAAAGCATTGGCATGATATGGTCCATGGGGTCACTAAGAGTCAGACATCACTAAGAGTGCCAACATGGTACTGTGTTAATTAGAGATTTTTGAGCCTAATACTAATAGCCACACTTCTCCTAGTCATGATTAACTGAAGGAAAATTAACAAGCTTTCTCAAAAAATTTCCTTTTTAAAAACAAAAATAGAATCATTTTTGGAAACAGTTAAACATTAACATCTCCATAAAATCTTATAAAAGGTGTTGCTACAGGGGAAAATAGCACATTTAATTTTAACCCATTTGTTGACATTTTTTTCCCTCCTTTAAATCTCACTCAGCTGTAGCCTGGTGTCAAGACACAGTGGTAAGGAAAGGTAGTTTGAAGTTCCTTCCTCATAGCCTCAGGGAACACTTCCTTATCTCCCTATTCTCTGGGTGACGTTTTGGCTAAGAGTTAAAGCTACTTATTATCCATGAGTTGAGAAGAGGTAATTATTGAATCCAGACAGGATAAGGAAGCCAAATAGCTTTCCACACTGCCTGCATTATTTAGGACTCACAGTGTAATTCCATTATTTCTTTGAAGTATTGTAAATTACAGAATATGACAAATTCTTAAGCTGAGTATAAAATGTATTCCAAATATCAACAAATTTTGATTGTCTTAATTAATACATATCTTTTTATACACAAGGCTAGAACTATATGAATTATCCACTTATCTGATTTAATTTAATTAAACATTTACTTGGCACCTAGTACCTTCATTGACTTTCTAGGGATCCAGGAGAATCAGAGAACAGGATCTTGCTCTGAAAGAGCTTATGATCTTGACACACACATGTGAAATAGCTAGAAAATGTACAAGGCAATATATAAGCAAATGTGTGACAGAGTACAGAATATTATAATTACTGAAAAAGTTAATGCAAGAGAACGACATTTTCTGTTGAAAATGAGAAAATTGATTCATGATACTGTTAAAGGCTAAAATTCTAGCTAAACTATCTAAAATATCTAATGAATGGTTGCCAATAAATTATAAGCTTTAGCAAGAGTTAGACTTTTAAGCATTTATTAAGGAGAATAAGAATTTGGTAAAGAGAGAGAGAAAGGCCTAGATTCCTATCTATTAAAGGGAGAGCGCATTTCTAGCTCCCTTCTCCGCCGGGGTCCTCAGGAAAGAGCGCGAGTCAGAGTGCCCGGCTCTTCCTTCTTCCTCCCACTAGCAAACGTCACTTCCTGATGCCAAAGAAAAGATGCATGTTCTTGACCTCAAAGACCTTCCTTTCATGGCAGAACTTTTCTACAGTAAGTCTCCAGCAGGTGGTGTCATTCCAATCGTTACAATACGCTTCATGGAAAAAATCAATTGATCAGGCCATTAATGTCAGAGTTTTATTATTAGGTTACAATGTATATCTTTGGGCTGAAAAGAATATTCCAAGCCTGAGAGTGTTTTTAAGATATGTGAAATTGTAGGAATATATCCTATCAGCCTATCAGAAAAATATCTCAAGAGTTGCTCCAGGCAGAGCCAAGATGGCGGAGGAAAGGCAGTGAGCTCTCAGAACTCATGACACAATCACTCCAAAAAACATCCAAATAATGCCATAGGGCAATTCCTGGAGCAGCAAAACCCATAGAAGAATGTGCTAAAATCATCTTCCAACCAAGGACGGCTTGAAAGGTCAGAAGGAGGGAGCTGCTGTGCTGAGACAGGAGTAGAACCCAAACCCACAGTCACCCTGACACAGATCCAGTCCCAGGAAGGCCTCACCAGAGAAAGAAACCGCCTATCCCCAGAGCCTCTGAATCAGCTGCAGCACCAATGCTGTCTGGAACTAAGCTCACAGTCTGGTGAGAGGGCTGAGTCCTTGGTGGGGGAGGAGGGGGAAGATTTACAGGGTCTATGCTGGTGCTGAGGCAGAACTTGGGTTTTTCACCCCTGCTGGGAACTGGGAACCAGGAGGTAGGCTTGAGTAGCAGTGGCCCAGGATGGGGAGGGGTACAGGTTCATTGGAGCTGACAACCACAACACACAAAGCTGGTTGATTAGCAAGTTGGTCTGGAATCATCTACAGACCAGGGAATAGGCCAGGTGAGTGAAGAACCTGCTGCTCTTTAAATCACACCACCTGGGACCTTCTGAAGCTTGGGATAGTGCAGCGTGGAAACAGTGCCCCACTTTAAGGAGCTAAAAGTCAAGTAAAAGAAAGGCAAGATGAGCAGACAAAGAAAGGTGAGGACTATAGAAAGTTTCTTTAGTGACAAGGAAGATCAAGGTGCACCCTCAGAAGAGGATAACAATGTCATGGCTCCTACATCCAAAGCTTCCAAGAAAAATATGAATTGGTCTCAGGCCATAGAGGTGCTCAAAAAGGACTTTGAAGATAAAGTTTGAGAGGTAGAGGAAAAAATGGAAAGATAAATGAGAGTGATGCAGGAGGGTCATGAAAAAAAGTCAACAGCTTGAAAAGCCAAATTGGCCAAATGGAAAAGGAGGTACAAAAGCTAGCTGAAGAAAATCATTGCCTAAGAATTAGGATTGAACAAATGGAAGCCAATGACTTTATGAGAAACTAAGACACAATAAAGCAAATCCAAATGAATAAAAAAATAGAGGGCAATGTGAAATATATACTTGGAAAAACTGCTGACCTGGAAAATAGGTCCAGGAGAGATAATTTGAAAATTATTGGTGTACCTGAAAACCATGATCAAGGAAAGAGCTTAGACATCATCTTCCAAGAAATTGTCAAGGAAAATTGTCCTGATATTCTAGAAGCAGAAGGTAAAGTAGAAATTGAAAGAATCCACCAATCACCTCTTGAAAGAGATCCCAAAAGGAAAACTCCTAGGAATATTATAGCCAAATTCCAGAGCTCTCAGGTCAAGGAGAAAATATTGTAAGCTGCCAAAAAGAAACAATTCAAGTACTGTGGAGCCCTAGTTAGGATAGCACAAGATCTATCAGCTTCTATATTAAAGGACCAGAGGGCATGGACTATGATATTCCAGAGGGCAAAGGAATTGGGATTACAACCAAGAATCACCTACCCAGCAAAACTCATCATAATCTTTCAGAGGAAAAAATGGGGTTTCAATGAAAAAGAGGACCTTCAGGTATTTTTGATGAAAAGAACTGAACTGAATGGCAAATTTGACTTTAAATACAAGACCCTAGAGAACCATGAAATTTTGGAGTTGGGGGGACATACCTGGGGTCATGCAGTGGGTGACTGTCTTGTGTATGAGGCCAGGTTTGGGCTGGGATCCCCCTGGGCCCAGGGTGGATGCTTTGTCTATTGTGTCACCTAGCTGCCCCATGATGACATCTTTAAGGTTAAAATGGAGGGGAGAGGGGAATGCACTGAAGGAGGGGGAAGGGCAGAGGTAGCATGGGATGAAATCCCACATGAAAGAAGCAGGAAAGGGCTTATGGAATGGGGGAAGAGATGGGGGAGGATCAGGGCAGTAAATGAATTTTACACTCAAACACCTTAATCTCGTCGGAGTTGCCTCAAGGAGGGATTAACACCACATCCTGTTTGTCATTTCCTATAGCACAATACCATTCCACTACAACTTTTTGTGGTGGCTAAGAATTGGGAATCAAGGGAATGTCCATCAATTGAGGAATGACTGAAGAAGCTGTGGTATATAATTGTAGTGGATGATCCCAGAAAAACCTGGAAAGACTCATATGAACTGATGTATAGTGAAGTGAGGAGAACAGGGAGGACATTGTGCATAGTGACAGCAGTATTGCTCTATGAGCAATTGTGAATGACTTAACTACTCTCAGCAATAAAGTGATCCAAGACAATCCCAAGGAACTAATGACAAAGCAAGCCGTCCACCCCCATAGAAAGAACTGATAAAAAGAGCACTTGTGTATTGTACATATATAACCTATATCAGATTGGTTGATGTCTTGTGGAGGGGGGAGCAAAGGGAGGGAGGGAGAAAAATTTGGAACTCTAAATCTTATTGTTAAGGGCTAAAATTCTAGCTAGTCTGTCTAAAATATCTAATGAGTGGTTGCCAATAAATTATAAGCTTTAGCAAGAGTTAGACCTTTAAGCGTTTATTAAGGAAAACAAGAATTTGGTAAAGAGAGAGAGAAAGGCCTAGATTCCTATCTATTAAAGGGAGAGCACATTTCTAGCTCTGCTCTCCACCAGAGTCCAAAGGAAAGAGAGTGAGACTGAGCGCCAGTCTCTTCCTTCCAATACCCAGAGGAGGGGCATACTTTCCTCCTATACCACCTCAGTCTTTGGGGAAAATAGGCTCAATTTAGGCTACAATTCCAATAGAGTATCTCTCCCTACCTCTTGGGTTTGCTGTGAGACTCATATTGAAGCTCTTTGCAAACCTTTAAGTACTATATAAACATGAATCACTTTTATTAGGGAAGGGGATAAAGCATTAGTGAAGCACACAGAAGAATATTTAGAGGTGTAATGATTGGAGTGACGCCACCTGCTGGAGACTTACTGTAGGACAGCTCCGCCAGGAGAAGAAGGCGCCTGAGGGCAAGACATGTGGCTTTTCTTTGGCTTCAGGAAGTGACATTTGCTTGTGGGAGGAAGAGGGGGTGAGGCTGGCAAACTCGTTCTCTTTTGTGAGGACTCTGGTGGAGAGGGAAGCTAAAGATGCTCTTTCCCTTTGATAGATAGATGAATCTAGGCCTCTTTCTCTCTCTTCACCAAATTCTTATTCTCCTTAATAAATGCTTAAAAGTCTAAACTCTTGCTAAAGCTTATAATTTACTGGCGACCACTCATTAGATATTTTAGACAGACTAGCTAGAATTTTAGCCCCTTACAGATGGCTGACCATGAAGAGGAAAGCTGAAACCTCCATCTTCTGATCTTCCAGTTGGGTAAGAAATTTCCCCTACCCTGTTCCTTTAAATCTGAAGTACTGCTAAATACCGGCTGTTTTCTATTTAAATTTTCAAATGGGTCTTTTAAACTCCCTTAGTACCCTGTTCCTGATTCTAGTCTGTTTAACCAGACAAATGGGGGATAAGATCATGTTAATGCTTTGTTTTTGTGGATTTTCTATTTTTATTTTTGTTAGAAGAGTGAGCAAGGTGCTCACACAAAGGAATATAAATATACCCTTTTCTCCCAACCATGCCTTTTCAGAGAAATCTCTGACTCCTGCAGCTTTTCCAAATCCTAACACTAATTGTTGCTCGAATTTTGCATGCCTGGAGGCAACAACCCAGCCTCTAAAAGCCTTTAATCCCCTAGAAGCAAGGAAAGGGGAAACCAGGCCTGAGTTCCAAACCAAGCCTGATTCAAATTGCCCTAGTCCCTTCCTTCCTCTCCTCTGTCACCACCTCCTACTACTCCCTTTGCCAAATCCCTTAATCCTCCTGCCAGGGAAGTCCAAAGATCTAAGCATGTGCAGCTTTCTCTACCTGCATTTGCAGTTACTCAGTTACCAGAGCAGTCAGGTTCAGCCCTCTCAGCCTGACTGTGATTCTGACTTGACCTGCTTTGGTTCTCTGAAACCAAAGAGAAAACTATGGAAGTCAAGGGAAAAAAGAGAATATTCAGAAAGAGAGGGTTAGAAAAGCAAAAAATACTGCAAGAATCAAGGAAGATAAGGATTGAAAAAGACTTTTAGGCATGATAATTCAAAAGCTATTGGTAACTTTTGAGAGAACAGTTTCAGAGATTGGGAGTAATAGAAGCCAGATTGCAAGGATTATAAATCAGAGGAGGTATTGAGTGTAAATAACTTTCAATAAATTAGGCAGTAAAAGAGAATAGAAAGATTAGGTAGTAGTGTAGAAGGCAAAAGGGGGGTTAATAGTAAAACCTAAGACCCAAGCTTTAATTTAGATATTAGCTCCAAAAGGGAGTTAGACCCCAGTTAATGGATAACTTACAAGTCAGGATGCTAGGTTCTCTTACCCACAGAAATCAGTACCCATAACGGGAACAGAGGGAGCCAGGATGTGAAGGCCTAAGAATATAGCAATGATAAAATTGACAGGCTATAGAAACTTAGACTATAAATAAAAGAAAATTGAAGATATTTTGAAACTAGTCATGGGAAACAGAAAGAAACATGTGCAGAAAAGGCCAAATTTGTCCCCAGATTCACCTTATGACGTGTAAACCCCCAAAACACACCTCCACTGAAAAAGGTACCCACGGGGGGGGGGTTGGAACTCCAAATTAGGATAAGCCCTCCCCTGTACCTCCCAAAGGTAGAGAATATTATAATGAGTAGGACAGGCCCTCCCTTGTACCTCCCCAAGGTGGAGATTATTATGATGAGACTGACAAATCAATTTATCTATGCTATAAATATAACTGTCTTTTCTTTCACTATTTGAGAGATACCTATCCACTATTCTGGTTCTCTCCCTGTGATCACTCACAGTATTGAAATAAAACTTGGGAAACTGAGTCACTGAGTCTTGTAATTCTTTTGGGACAACTCAAGATCAATTTGACCCCAAATTCTGCCCACATCATCAGTAGCTGTATAGGTGAGTTGGAATTTAGGTTATTGGTCTTCCCTTTCACTTAGTAGCAAATGTTCTTGAAATTGATATCTTTTAAAAAACATTCTCTAAATTAGTATCTGTGTCAGGTAGGTGGCTCAATGGCTAATGTGCTGGGCCTGACCTGAGTTCAAATCCAGCCTCAGATATTAGCTTTGTGACCCTGGGCAAATCACAACTTCTTTCTGCCTCAGTTTCCCCAACTATAAAATGGTTGTGATAATAATAGCATTTACCTCCTAGGTCCAACTCTTCTTTCTTTCTTTCTTTCTTTTTTAGTGAGGCAATTGGGGTTAAGTGACTTGCCCAGGGTCACACAGCTTGTAAGTGTTAAGTGTCTGAGGCCGGATTTGAACTCAGGTCCTCCTGACTCTAGGGCTGGTGCTGTATCCACTGCGCCACCTAGCTGCCCCAGGTCCAACTCTTCTTGACCAAAACTGGAATTTTCTTGGCAGAGATACTGGAGTGCTTGCCATTTCCTTCTCCTGCTCATAATCACAAGCTTCCCCCTCCAACATGAGTATTTTATACAGATTGACTGTTTTATGATTGTTACTATTATTTGATGCAGGGAAGAGTTATAAATTAATTTTTTCTGATCCATTTGACAGTACATCAATAATGGAGATTTCCTGTAATGGTAGTTTATCTGAAGTTGGATGCACAGTGCCACCCCCTACACTTAGAGGACTCCTCTGTGACGGAGGCTGTCCTGAGGGGCAGGAACTGAAGTTGCGAGCATCAGTTCTTTTCCCGTTGGTCTGGTTTAGTGATGTGGAGGTCTTTAAGAAGAGCCTGGATGACCACTGACTGGGTAGGTTATAGTGGACATTCCTTTTTGGTTTGAGTTGGACTACGTGGCCTCTGATGCACCTTCCAATTTCAGGTTTTGTGATATCTGTAGTAGTCATTGAAGGCAGTTAGGATTCATCTTTTTCCTTGTCATAGGTTTGCCATCTACTTCCTAGTCTAAAAACCATTCTCCGTTCAAGAAAAAATAGAAGTAAAAGAAGATGAATAATTCTGCCTTTTCTCCATCCAGTGTTCACATCCCATGGAGGACATGAATTTGCTTGTAAATTTTTTTTGGGGGGGGATGAACAGGGAAGGCAGATGTTCCTCAGACTTGGCCTGAGGCAAAGGGGGTGACAAATGTGCACATATGTTAGGACTGGGCTAGATTTGGACATATGAGCTAGAGTAAGTTGTGAGCTTGAATACGAAGTCTGTAAAGGAATAGGAAGCAAAAAGCTGGATCAGAACCAATTTTGTATGTAAAAACTGACTTGTGAACAAGTCTATGCTATTTTATTCAGGAGGCCAACCCCTTGGCACTAGAACCTCTTGTTCTTGGCATTAACTGCCCTAAATCACCTACAATATTTAATCATTCTTCTTGTCTATCCAAAGAACAAAGGGTATTTTAATTTGTAGAAACTGAAGACTTAGAAAAAAATTCTTATCAATGTTTTAAAAGTTTAAAGGTTTCCAGACCTAGTGCTTATTCATCTCATAGTGATTATATGGGCCATAGCTTTAATACAGTTCTGGTTTTTTAAAAATTAATAAAGTATGTTTTTCCCGTTACATGTAAAAATAGTTCTCAACTTCTGTTTATACAAGCTTTCCAATTTCAGATTTTTCTCCCTCCCTCCCCTCACTCCCCCCTCTCCTAGACAGCAGGTAATCTGATATAGGTTATATATATATATACATACACATACATAATAACATTAATCATATTTCTGCATTAGTCATGTTATGAGAGAAAAATCAGAGCAATGATGAAAAACCTCAAAATAGAAAAAACAACAGCACCAAAAACAAAAGAAATAGTATGGTTCATTCAGCATCTATACACCACAGTTCTTTTTTTTTCCTGGATTTGGAGATCCTCTTCTATCAAGAGTTCCCTGGAACTCTTCTGTACCATTGCATTGGTGAGAAGAATATAGTCCATCACAGTAGATCAATGTAGTCCATCACAGTAGATCTACCCGTTTTTTAAAGACTGGAAGCTAAGCCAATTAATTTGTTAATCCTCATTTGTTCTTAGGTTACTGTAACACCCATTTCTTTCTTTCTTTTTAAGTAATAAACATTTTTATTTATAATTTGGGGTTCCAATTTTTATCTCTCTTTCCCTCCCTCCCTTCTCCCTTCCCTGAGGCAGCAATCAGATATGGGTTATATATGTATGATTATGTAAAACATTACTATATTTGTAATTTTGTACAGGAAAACTTGATTAAAAGAAAAAAATGAAGGAAAGTGAAAAATAGCATGTTTCAGTCTGTTCCATCAATATCAGTTCTTTCTTTGGAGGAGGATAGTATGTTTCATCAATTGTTCTTTGGAATTGTCTTGGATCATTGTATTGTTGAGAATAGCCAGGTCATTCACAGTTCATTAAACAATATTGCTGTCTCTGTGTACAATGGTCTCTTGGTTCTGCTCATCTCACTAAACAGGCCTTTCTGAAGTCATCCTGCTTGTCGTTTCTTATAGCATAATAACATTCCATCACCATCATATACCATACTTTGTTTAGCCATTCCCAATTGATGGACATTCCTTTGATTTTCGATTCTTAGCCACCACAAAAAGATCTGCTATAAATATTTTTGTACACATAGGTCTTTTTCTCTTTTGGGGGATGTCTTTGGGATATAAACCCAAGAGTGGTATTGCTGGATCAAAGGGTATGCATAGCTCTATAGCCTTTTGGGCATAGTAATTCCCATTTCTTACAGAATGGCTACACTTGCAGTATTCAGGGATGACTAGCAACTCAGGTGTGAGGGCTTGCTGAGCCCTTTTCAGGGCTGCTCATCCACCTTTGTTGTTGATCTTCACCCAACTCTCACTTGTCACTCCAAGAAGCTTTAGCATATACAGTGACCACAACCTGGTATAGTAATATTAATTTTAAAGAATGTTTCAGGGGCAGCTAGGTGACGCAGTGGATAAAGCACCGGCCCTGGATTCAGGACTCCCTGAGTTCAAATCCAGCCTCAGACACTTGACACTTAACTAGCTGTGTGACCCTGGGTAAGTCACTTAACCCTCATTGCCCTGCCAAAAAAAAAAAAGAATGTTTCAATTTTTGTTTTATCATATGTTTCATGTGTAACAACTAAGATTCTGAATTCTCTTAGACATGTTTTTGAGAACTTTTATTGTTTGATTTGATTATTGACAAGGCTATTTTAAAGTTGTGTTAAGCTCAATTTTTTAGGAAATTTTCCTGGCTGATTACCGGCATCCACACATCAACCCCTGAAAAGACTTCCATTCCACGACTACACCTAGAGGACATCTGAGAAAAGACTTTCAGAGACTCTAAATGAACAGTTTTGGGGGTTTTTTTTGTTGTTGTTGTTTTTCCTTTTTCTCTTTCTGTTATAATATACCATCTGTAATATGTACTCTCTGCAGAGGCCCTCCCTTTGCAAGACCTATGTCAAAGTGCAGTTCGTGAGGGACTGCTCCTCTGGACAAAACTTTCCTCTCTCCCTTTTCTATATTGTTATTTACATATTGTTAGCTAGCATAGGATATTATTTTTGGTTGTTTCATTGAGCAAACGCATTCATTTTTCAAATGAAACAAAAGGGGGGACTGTAATGATTGGAATGACGCCACCTGCTGGAGACTTACTGTAGAAAAGCTCCGCCATGAAAGGAAGGTCTTTGAAGGCAAGACCATGTGTCTTTTCTTTGGCGTCAGGAAGTGAAATTTTACCAGTGGGAGGAGGAAGGGGGAGCCAGGCACTCTGTCTCTCTCTCTTTTCGTGAGGACTCTGGTAGAGAAGGGAGCTAGAAATGCGCTCTCCCTTTAATAGATAGATGAATGTAGGCCTTTCTCTCTCTCTTTACCAAATTCTTATTCTCCTTAATAAATGCTTAAAAGCCTAACTCTTGCTAAAGCTTATAATTTTTTTGGGCGACTACTCATTAGATATTTTAGATAGTTTAGCTAGAATTTTAGCCTTTAACACTGGTAAACTGTCTTGGCAGATAAGCTAAATCAGGTTGAGGGTAACAAACAGGCCTCTAACCCATTGGTGAGTTATGGGGATGACTATCCCAAGCATTTGAGGACTTCCCTCAGCAGAATGGGTGGATGAGAATAATTTGTTCCAATGGCCATGAAGGAGCTGTGAAGCACTTAGAGCTCAGTCAGACATTGAAGACTCCAAGGTCATCTGCTGTATCCTGGGCTATGGCCAGTCATCTTGACTTTTGTCTTGGCACTGGACTTCAATGACGCTG
This sequence comes from Dromiciops gliroides, assembly GCF_019393635.1. Taxonomy (NCBI): domain Eukaryota; kingdom Metazoa; phylum Chordata; class Mammalia; order Microbiotheria; family Microbiotheriidae; genus Dromiciops; species Dromiciops gliroides. Next base: position 615,953,024 of record NC_057861.1, on the reverse strand, counting down.
AAAGAGAGAATGAGGCTGATTACTTTGTGCAACTTTACCTCACTTAAATCCAATTCACACACAGATCAAGACATTACCTGTAATTTCATTGGTCCTCTTCAAAATAAAGGACAAAATAACAACAACACTTGTAACAGTATAATCTTAAAACAAAATCAGCAAGGGTTAAGTAACTATAATGGAGGGTCCTACTACTTCCCATCTTAGGACTTGAGGCTTTACCATTTCAAGTTTCATTCAGCCAAGTCTAAGCAGTTTAACCCTGGAGGGTCCTACTACTTCCCATCTTAGGACTTGAGGCTTTACCATTTCAAGTTTCATTCAGCCAAGTCTAAGCAGTTTAACCCTTTCCCCTCTATTTGCTTTCAAAGGTGGCATAGCTCCCTCTAGGTTGACTTTGATCTACTTCTGGGTTAGACCAACCATGTATGTCCCTTGAGGATTTGCTCCTCATTATGCTCAAGTGTCTACAAACTCTGGTGTGGATTCCAATTTTTGGACTTTTTCTGATCTTCTGACCTTTTAAAGTCCATAAAGTCATAGCTTAATCTGATCAAGCAAGGTGGTAAAGGGCAGAAACAACAGGAAGGTCATCGATTCTTGGTTTCATGTTAAGCTATATGGAGAGAGTACTATTGACCTGAAGATGGACTTCAACTATATCTGTGCAATGAGTTTATTATACTTTTAGCTGGAACTCTACAGGCTCAGTAAAGTATACTCATCAATCCAGTATATACTAACATTATTTTGTGACTTGGCCACAATGGACAAGTCTGGGTATACCATTTTGGCATAGTTAATAGAGTAGTATTTGGCTGATTGTCCAATCTTTGGAAGCTAATTGTTACATGGATTTGGGAATAGCCTGGGATTTAGTGAATGACCAACAGGCATGTTATAAATTGGAGCAATAATGTACATATGGTGGAGATCAAAGTTTCAGATAGAAAAAATAAGAATTACAATTTCCCTGGAAACAGTCAATATGTAGAATACTGTAGATCCATGTCAATGTGAAAGGAGACTATCTTGGGGGAAGATCTATTTGGGAGACACTACAACCCCTTATAATTTAAGTAATTAAGGGAAAACATTGAAGTCAGGTTACTCTGGCTGACTTTAAGGTTGGTCACCTGAAATGTTGGCAAATGTTTAAAGGGAAGAACAATGAGAAAGGAAAGGAGAAAATGGGTCAGGAACTAGAAGGGTAACAAAGAACATCAACTAAGTATCTTGAGCTAGAAAATAAAGTTTTAAATTGAGGTTGACTAAGGACAGGCTACAGAAGAGCAATAGACTGATGAACATCAGCTGCTACAACCCTAAACAGCCATTTCAGGAATAATAATAAGGGTATCAAAGGGAAACAAGAGAAATAAGCTTATTCCATGATGGACTTGAAAAAGAACTTAGGTTTTTGCACTGGCCAAAATGTAACATCAAAGCAATCAGGCTTCGCTGCTGACAGATATGAATAATAGAGACAGAGATATAGGCTAGATAATGGAGAACTCTACCTTGTCTCCTTAGTTTACCTTTTGTTCTGTCTTGAATTCATTTGCTGTGTGGATCCTGGAAGTCACTAAGGGTATCTGAATTCTAAATTAGGTAGTTCTGTTACTGAAGGCTTTGATCTCCCCCTAAGACATAGGTGGTGAAAGGAAAATACTTTAACTGCTATTATGAGGAAGAACAATTTAGTTACTCTACCTTAGTTGACCAAGGCTGAGATGGTTTGAGTGGTCCTGGAGGGGTAAACCTAGATTCTCTAGAAAAACAATAGTAGGGAATAACATTTGACATGAGCTACAGGGCTTGCTGCTACCAAAGCACTACTCATCTAAGACTCGCAGAGACTAGCAGAGCAATTCCCCTTAAAATCCAGTGATATAACATGTTTAGAGCTCTTTGCACACCTTGTTGTCGTTCAGTGGCATTTGACTCTTTGTGACCCCCATTTGAGATTTTCTTGGCAGAGTTACTGCAGTAATTCACCATTTCCTTCTCCTCCTCATTTTATAGATGGAGAAACCGAGGTAAATGAGTTTAAGTGACTTGTCCAGGGTCACCCAGTTAGGAAGTGTCTAAAGTCAGATTTGAACTCAGGAAGAAGTCTTTTTGACTCCAGGTCTGGTGCTCTCTCCACAGCATCACCTACTTGTCCCTGGTAAACCTTAAAGTGCTTCATAATTGCTGACAGTAATGATGGTGATGATGATAATGATTATGATTCTGTGGCCAGACTTACAAATGTCATCAGAACTAGGTGCCCTATGAAGCCCAGTGAAGCAAAAGTGCACCAGGGAAGTGATCTCACCAAAAGAAATGTGTTTGTTGGGGGTGGGGGTGGTCCTTGTAGCAAGAGACGCGCGTGCGTGTGTGTGTGTGTGTGTGTGTGTGTGTGTGTGTGTGTGTTCCTTCTACAGATATTATGCATTCATGGGTCCCAAATACACGATCCCTCCTCATTCTCATTCTCACTCTTCCTACTGATGGTGCCTACATTTGTATGTCCTGGGATTATGGGAAGAATATTCTATGATAAATATTCTTACTATGCTATTTAATTCAATACCTTAGCTTTAAAATGTTCTCAGCCTGACTAGAACATATAAATGGAGCACAAGAGCTATGATTGTGGGTGAACTGAGAATACACTTAACCTAGAGCATGTCTTCTGGGGCTCTTGTGTATAAGAGGAGGGTTCTTGAGTTATTCTAGGCTATTTCTGAGGTCGTAACGGGTGATGAACTCCATTGCTGACTGCAGATCCTGGCTGATGGACAGGGGGGAAAAGGATGAGGCACCCAAGAAAGATAGACATGAAAGAGATTTTAGAGAGAATTGGCAAATCTTATGGCATGTCCTCTGATAGTTCCTGACAGAAAGACAAGAAAGGAAATAGAGGACAACCTTTCAGTGGGTAGCTGAGGTTTCACTGGCTGGTAGTCATACTTGTAATATTTTCCCCAAGTCTCTGAGACTCAGTCACAATGTATTTTTGTGACTGCTACCAAGATTCAGGTCAAATTCTCTCTTCTACTAGACACCTTTCCTGGTTCCCCAGTCCCAACTCCTATTCCCATACATTGCTAGTGTCTTCTCTTTGAGATTATCTACAGTTTACCCTGTATATATCTTGTAAATTTATACATATACACATACATACATACATATTCATATATACCTATCTACCTTTCTACCTGCTTACTTATCTACCTACTTATCTATCTATGTATCTAATATTGCTTGCTGATTCTCTCATTTCGAATGTGAGTTCCTTGATGGCAGGGACCATTACCCACCTCTCCCCACTTTCTATATCCCCAGTGCTTAATAAATGCTTGTTGACTGACTGATAGTTAATGGGGGCTTATAGAGTTAGAGACTTAAGAACACTTACTAACTGGACTAGAGAAAATAAAGTTAAGTGTAGGGATAAGAAAGCCTTGGGAAAAGCTGGGTTTAAAGAAGCACAATAAAAAGAGCTGAAGACTAGGATTATCATAATAATGAGAAGCACTTGTTAAAAATGTCGGATGCCTCATTCACAAGAGAGAGGAGGCTGTGCCAAAGCCTGCATGGGATTTGATAGCAGTGTATCAGGTAAGCAGGTAGGTGTTAAGTGGGGCATTCAGTGAATCTATGCTGATTAGTGTAGTTCAGGAGCAAGTGGGAACCATTAAGGAAATGGACATGATTGTTGGGATTTTAAATGACATTTGAGGGCAAGATATTAGGCAACATTTGGGGAAGGAAAATGAGGAACAAACATGCTGGAGTGCATCAGAAAGGAAACTATGCTTTAATTTATATACTGTAGTATGACTAGGTGGGAGTTAAGCTATCTATGTGCATCCAGCTATGCCCCCATAGCTTTCTAGCTAGAGGTATTCAAGCTCATTAAGTAACATGGTATATCTGGGTCTTTTTACATTAACTGCAACCACTGGGCCATGGAAGATTCAGGAGGGATACATCCCCCCACCCCCCACCCCTCTGTCCCTAGGACATATTCCTCATTCCCCTCCTTTCAAAGGTGTATCTTAACATTTTTGTGTGTGTCATGGACCCCTTTGGCAGTCTGGTGAAATCTAGAGACCCCCTTCTCATAATAAAGTTTTTAAAAAATGAAAGAAATACTAAATTTCAGCTACAGGTTAGTGAAAATGAAGATGTAATTTTTTTTTCTGATCCAAGTTTACAGACCTCTTAAATCTTTTCACATACCCTTTGGGAATCCTCAAATTCTAGGTTAAGAACTTGAATCATGGAAATAATAATAGTAGTAATAGTAATAATGCTAACTAATAAATAACACTTGGATAGTGCATCCTATGTACCAGGCAAACTGTGCTAAGTGCTTTGCAATTATTATCTCATTTGATCTTTACAACAATCCTGTGAGGTAGTCATTGTTATTACCTCGTTTTATAGATGAAGAAACTGAGGCAATCAGAGATTAAGCGATTTGTCCAGGGTCACACAGCTATAAGTGTTTGAGGTCACATTTTGAACTCAGGTCTTCCTGACTCCCAGCTTGCTACTCTATCCAACTGTACCATCTAGCTGAAACAATCACAGATTAAGATATCTAGAGATAAACAAAATAATAACACAATACTAAACAAAACTTGATTAAGCACCTGCTCTGTGTTAGGTGCTAGGCTTATAAAGGTAAAAGTAAGATAGTACTTGCCCTCAAAAAGCAGGCTTTCTATTGGGGAAGAGATCTTGTGTCTGTATTTGTCTGTCTATATGTGTGTATTGTATGTTGTGTATATATATACAAACAAAATACTCAAATGGATCTGTGATCTTGTTGATTTGGACATTCCCTTCAGTGATGTAGATCATAGTCCATCCAAGCTTGCCCAACCTATACAACTTTTGTCCATATCTTCCCATAGGGTGTGAGTGATCTACCTTTGATTTCTCTTGACCATCAGAAGTATACCAGTGAATCACTGTGGCTGTCTACTTGTCATACCCTTGCCCTCATTATGTGACCAATGCATCCCCTTTTTTGATCATATATTTTTCTTTGATGACATTTTTTTTATATTATTATATTTTTTTTAGTGAGGCAAATTGGGGTTAAGTGACTTGCCCAGGGTCACACAGCTAGGAAGTGTTAAGTGTCTGAGGCTGGATTTGAACTCAGGTACTCCCGACTCCAAGGCCAGTGTTCTATCCACTGCGCCACCTAGCTTCCCCTCCCTTGATGACATTTTTTACTCTAGTTCCTCTTAAAGTTTCTCACTGGTTACTGTCAACAGCTCACAACCACCTTGTACCTCTCCATTGCCCTTTGTGCAATATTTTAATTTTGGGGAGACTATTATATTCTATTTCTCATTGCTATTAGCATTGAGAAAAAATGCAATTTAATTTTTTTTGGGGAGGTGGGACACTAGCACAATCCATTCATTGACTCCTCTTTTTTCTCTTAAAAGTCAGCATTTAGGCATGAATTCAATTAAATTAAACTTTATTAAGGGCCCTGCTATATGCAGAATGAGAGGAACGGGGGTCAGAATCAGGAAGACCCAGGTTCAAGTCTAGCCTCTCACACATACTGGCTGTGTGATTTTGAGGTAATACAATCACAGAGCCACAAATAACTAAGACTATAAATTGCAGAACAGTTAATAATTTGCCAAACTAATAAAATCACATCTAGACCAAAACCAAACAAACAATCTGAGTGTTCTTTTAGGTGCTGGAGATAAAAAAGTGACAGTATCTGTCCTCAAGAATCTGACAATGTTGCAAAGACACAGGTTGCTACAAGTTAAAAATGTGATAATACATACGAAAGTTTTGATGGAGACAGATGCACTGACATTTGGGGACAGCAAAGTCAATTTGAGTGGGGGTCAGCACCTAAGTGAAACTCCAGTCCATTCTAAGGTGCAGAATACATTAACAGTTTGAATGAAGGATGGATGGAGTGGGGAGAAACTTGTGCCAGGGAGACCAACCAGCAGGTTATTCCAATAGTCTAGGTGTGAGTCAATGAGGGCCTGCACCAGAATGGTAGCAGTGTCACAGAAGGAGGCATATGTGTGAAATATTATGAAGCTTTTGGAGTAATAATGTTTGAGATTTTCTTTATACCCTTGATAACTTCTCATCTTTAATGTATTTTGAGAATAATCTTTCAATGTCCTCAAAAATTGAATTAATCAAATTACCAATACCTACCTGTTTGCCCAAACTGACTTCTCTCTGAATGGTACCACAATTCTCTCTAGTTTTAGAACTTTAAAGTCATTTTCACTCCTTCCTTTTCCATACTCCCCACCTGCCATATCTATTAAGTGGTAGCTAAGTCCCTGTCATTTTGATATCTAAAATATCTCTTCTCTCTTTTCTTTATTCCCACTGCTAACATACTAGACCCTAATTACCTCTTGCTCAGACTATTGCAACAACCTGTTAACTGATCTATTTATCTTCACTTGATCTCTGTTCTAGTCCATTCTCTACTTCACCTTCAGATGAATTTTCAACAGCACATTTCTGATCATATCGGAGAGGTATCTATGCCAGATACTGTGTTTAGAATTATGGATAGGGGCAGCGAGGTGGCATAGTAGCTAAAGCACCCGGCCCTGGATTCAGGAGGACCTGAGTTCAAATCCGACCTCAGACACTTGACACTTACTAGCTGTGTGACCTTGGGCAAGTCACTCAACCCTCATTGCCCCTCCACACAAGAAAATAATTTTAAAAAAGAATATTGATAGAAGAGAGACAAAGACATAGTCCTTGCCTTGTGTGAGTTCATATTCTGATTGTGAAGATAACATACAACTATAAGATATATACAGTGTAAAGGGAAGATCATCTCTGAGGTGCAAGTAAGTGTAACTGGATGGTGAATGGAGGGGAGTAGAATATGAGAAAACTGGAAAGGTAGGAAGTATCTCAGGTCTTGTGAGAGGGTTTTTGTTGTTGTTTGTGTGAGAAGAGTTTTAAAAGCCAAATAGAGGATTTTATATTTGATCCTGGAAGGGTCAGGAAAAGGAAAGGGAGGGAGGGAGGGGATAAGCATTTATTTAGTACTACAATATACCAGGCACTGCATTAAGTGCTTCACAAATATTATCTTATAATAGGGAGCCAGTAGTGTTTTTTAAGTTTATCAAGACTGGCAGCTGAGGGGAGGATGGATTGGATTGGGGAGAGGAGAGGCAGGGAGAGCAACTAACAGGCTATTGCAACAGTCCATGCCTGTAAAGAATGTCAGACTTGATTGGAATCAGGAGACTTAGATCTAAATCCTGTTTCAGATTCTTTTACTAGTTCTGTGACCATATATGGAAAGCAATTTCTTAAAGCCATGTATAATATGGAGTTAATAATTACTGCTCAAAACATGTGTAAGGGTCATCTAGTGTAACCCTTTCATTTTACAGATGAGGAAACTGAGAACCTGTAGTCAAAGTCGAAGTAAGTGGAAGATTTGAAATTGAACCCAAATCCTTTGACTACGAATCCAGTGCTATCTAAAAGTGAGTTTTTATGTTACCCCTTGGCTCAGAAAACCTAATTGGTTCTGTAACTATCTCCAGAATACGGTTTATAAATCATGAGTCCGGCCCCATAATTGGGCAATAACCTGATCCTTACAACTTTATCTTCTCTCCACCCAATCTCCATATCAACCAAAACCTAGCAAACGTGATTTTCCTAGAAAACCCACCATGCTTTCCTGCCTGTTCTCTATTGCTAAAGTGACCTTTTCAGACACCTTCCCCTCAGTCCCCCCCCCCCCCCCATACTGTTTGTATGGACACTATCTAAAGATCCTTCCAGGTCCAGACTACCTCCTCCACCAGACTGTCCCGAATGTCCCAGCTTCAGCCACTTATCATTTCCTTCCTTGACCATCTGTTTTGGAGCCCCTTCTTATGTAAAACCTGTCCTAATTAACTCTCCCCAAACTGGAAAATGATCCCTCCCGTCCTAAATCCTTCGTTTTCCAATTCGACCTCTTCTTTGAATTGATTTAGTTCTTCCAGGTCACATAAATGTTTATACGGGATGTCTTCCGTCTTCTGTTCCACATCCCCCTGAATGAAAACTCCCTGAGGGCAGGGATTGGACCATTTAATAATCTTTGCATCCCTGGCACCTACCATAGTGCCCTCGACATAAAGCAGGGGCTTAAATTAATGTTTGCTCTTATTTTTGTTGACTTGCTTAAATTTTTTCAAGAATGTATGAACGAATGGATGCGAAATAACCAAATGTAAGGCAGGTGTTCCTCTTTCAGCCCCATTCAGTTCACATCCTTGGAGAGTTTGTTCTCTCGCGTACTCGGGCACGGGGAGCGGGCGCGGGTTGGGCAGACTACGTTCAACTGAAACTAAAGCACACAAGAGACAGAAACAGCCCGGGCTGGAAGCTTGGAATCAGGACTGGCCAGTGTTCCGAGGCACCGCCCCACTGGGGGCGGAGCTCCCCAGACGTCCCCGCCCCCGTGCCCCAGGCGCCGAAGACATCACGTGGGGAGTGCACCCTGCGTGGGGCGGGGGCAGGGAACCGGATTTCCGGGCGGGGGAAAGCTACGCGGAGGCCGCGTGAGGAATAGGCGATTTGAAAACACGCTCTCTGCTAGGGCAGAAGAAAAGGCGGCGTTGAGCGCGGCGATTTCGGGGGGGAGTAGTGGCGCGAGCTGAGTCTCTCCTTGCCTGGGTTGGGCCCTGCACACCCACATCAAAGTCCAGGTTAGAGCCCTGAGACGGACGGGGGGTTATGGGGAGAGCTCGAGCTAGCGGCGCGTGAGTCCCGGCGCGGGGTCCCGACCCGCCCGAGCCCATGGGCTATACCGCGTGGTTGAGGGTTGTGGGAGGCCGGAGGCCATGCGACTGGGGGGACCGACTGCCCCGGAACAGGGCGAGGAGCGCGAGCCTGGGGCCCGCTGGGGTGGCCCTTGCGGGCCTGCCTGCTGGTTGCGCCGGCCAGGGCGGGGCGGGGCGGCCGTTGCTCCTTAGAGCTCCGATTCTGGTGCTAAGGGCGGTGGGGAGGGGGAGCCTACCCTGCGCCCTTGACTGGGGGGTGGGGGCCGGCCTGGTGAGGGCCTAGCCTGAGAAACTCATCCCCTCCCCTACGCGTTCCCGCCCTACTCCTTCATCTGTGGCCTAGGCTAGGCCGGGGAGCAGAGCTGGAACTGTCTGGTAAATTGCAAAGAGGAAGTGGTCCATGCCCACCCTTAATGAATGCATTCCCTGGGGAGCGGTTGTGGTCTCTTGCTGTGGTGATTTGACAGGGAACGTGTACCAAGTTCATAATTAAGAACTTAATTAAATCTCATTCTATATCGGGATTTCCAGGTATCAGTGGCTTCGTTTGCTCTGCCATGGAAGATCTTCATGCATCACTGGCCCTGGCACTCTTAATTGAGCAATAGGGAGCGGGCGAGGCTTTGGAATTCAAAGCCCCCCATGATAGGAACTGGTGTCTCTCCCTTGCTTGTGCTCTGTTCTGTGCTTTCACTGAGATTGTCCCAGTCAGTATATTGGGTCAATATTATGTTTGTTCCTAGTTGTTTTCATGTTTGTCTGCTCTATTAGACTGTGAGCTCCATGAGTGTGGGGACTATTTTTTGCCTTTCTTTGTATCCCTAGAGTAAGTGCAGTGCTCATAACGCTAGTAGTGCTTAATCAATGCTAGTTGACCAGTTGAAGTTCACATCTTTTCATTTGCTGTGCTTGTGGGCTCAGTTCTGGAACGAAGACAGCTGTCCTGAGATGGGGTGGGGGTGGGGGATTGAAGCTACCAGGGAAAGTAAGTACATAAGATATACAAATTGTTTACTTCCTAGTTATTCAGCTGTGGTGAGGTTAGAGAATGGGAAAAAAATGAAAGAGGTGTAAAGCACCTACTATGTTCGAGGATTAAGCTTAGAGACTGAACTTAGAATTTTAGTAGTTTAGTGAACTCAGAGGTTAGGAAAGCTGTCTGCTATGCCAGGTAGGTTCCTCTTCAGTCTTTGAGAATTAGTAAGTGCTGAGAGGCAAAGTGTGACTGGCCCACAGTGACAAAACAAGGATGGTCCAAGAAGACCATGACATCAGGGTGGTGTCATGACTCGAAATGAATTGGATTTAAGTGAGGGAGGACCGTGCAAGGTCACCAAGCTCACTCCAGAGACTTTTAGGTTCAGTGGCAAGATTTGCATCAGGACACCTGGAGATGGCCCAGGATATTTAGGGCAATTGGGGTTAAGTAACTTGCCCAGGGTCACACAGCTAGTAAGTGTCTGAGGTGAGATTTGAACTGAGGTCCTTCCAACTGCGGGGCCAGTGCTCTCTCCACTGGCCACCTATCTGCCCATCAATTATATCAATATAATTTAAAGCAAGTCAGTCTTTTAACCACTAATACATAAAACTTGGGTTGGAACCTTGGAAAGAATAAGGTCCTCTTTACTTCTCCCTGGTCTGTTGTAGTAGTTTGTTTAGTCTCCTTTCCTTAGTCTGACTCTTTTACTCCCCTGTCCAGAAACTCCAGTGCCTTTTGCCTCTAGTCCAAAATACAAACTCCTCTGTTTGCCTTTTAAAAGCTCTTCTACACCTGGTTTCAGCCTGCCTTTCCAGGCTCATTGCAGTTTACTCTTCCTTTGATAAACTCTAATACTCTAAGTCCTGCCTAAACTGACTTTTTCTTCCCTACACCAGATGACATGCCAGCCTTTATGCTGGGTCCTTACTCGTGCCTACAGTGTGCTCTCTTTTCTCAAAGAATCCTTACTTTCCTTTAAAGCATAATGCAGCCATTACTTCCAATAGGAGGCCTGTTCTCATGCCCCTCTTTGCTAGTTCTCTCCCCTTGGAAATTACTTTGTAGATGTTTTGTATTTGATTTTAATTGGGGGGGGCGGGGCAATGGGGGTTAAGTGACTTCCCCAGGGTCACACAGGTAGTAAGTGTCAAGTGTCTGAGGCCGGATTTGAACTCAGGTCCTCCTGCATCCCGGGCTGGTGCTTTATCCACTTTGCCACCTAGCTGCCTCATCTATTCTCTCACAGACAGGACTATTAAGGATTTTGTTTGCATAGTTTTGATGATTGAGGGATGAAAGCAAAACCAAAATACCCAGTCCTAAACTTCAGAAGGGCAGCTAGGTGTGCAGTGGATAAAGTGCCAGGTCTGGAATTAGGAAGATCCGAGTTTAAATCTGGTTTCAGACAACTTCCTAGCTGTGTGACCAAGTCACTAACCCTGTTTGCTTCAATTTCTCATCTCCACTGGAGAAGGAAATGGCAGACTATTCCAATATCTTTGCCAACAAAACGCCAAATGGGGTCACAGAGTTGGACATGACTGAAAAATGACCTGACAATTTCAGAGAGAAAGCAAGGAAAACCAGCTTGAAACCCTTAACTACATTGCTTATGTTTTCTTGGTCATTAAGTCTTCTCTATTCCTTAATGTCTTTCATAACTATTCCTTCTCTGTTTTCATTGCTGCCATTCTGGTCCAGATCTATCTATAACACCTAGGTTGTGCCGTGCGTGTGCGTGTGTCTGTGTTTAAAATATGTTTTTAACATTCATTTTTAAAATTTGGAGTTCCAGATTCTCTCCAGGCCCTCTCCCACCTATTGAGAAGGCAAACAGTATGATATCCATTATACATACATGTGAAGTCATGCAAAACATTTCCATATTAGTCATGTTGTTTTTTAAAAAAAAGCAATAAAGGGGCAACTAGGTGGTGCAGTGGATAGAGTACTGGCTCTGGAGTCAGGAGGACCTGAGTTCAAATCTGCCCCCAGACACTTAACACTGGCTGTGTGATCGTGGCCAAGTCACTTAACCCAATTGCCTCACACCCCCCCCCCCAAAAAAAAAGAAAAAAAAGTAATAAAAAGTAAAGAAAATGGAAAATATGCATCCGTTCTACACTGTTAGTTCTCTCTATGGAGGTGGATTTTTTATCATGAATCCTTTGGAATTATCTTAGATCATTTATTGATCAAAGTAGCTAAGTCTTTCACAGTTGATCATTGTCGCAATATTGTTACTGTGTACAGTATTCTTCTGGTTCTGCTCATTTCATCTTGCATCAGTTTATATAAGTCTTCCCAGGGTTTTTTGAAACCATCCTGCTTGTCCATTTCTTATAGCATAATAGTATTCCATCACCCACAACTTGTTCAGCCATTCCCCTATTGATGGCCTTCCTCTCAATTTCTGATTGTTTACCATCAGAAAAAGAGATGCTATAAATACTTTTTGTACATATAGGTCTTTTTCCTTTTTCTTTGATCTCTTTTGGATACAGACTTAGTGGTATTGTTGGGGTCAAAGGAGTATTCTCCAAAATAGTGGGATCAGTTCTCAACTCTACTAATAGGTATGACTTCTAATAACTACCTAGTTGGTCTCCCAGATTAGATTCTAGTCTTGTCCTCCCCACTCACCCTTTCTTCCCCAGTCTCTTTTTTCTTAAATCCTACTTATACTCTGTTGCTGTTTGTCTGCTCGAGAACATGCAATGACTTTTATCTGTCACATAAATTCATCAGCATTTAGGGCCCTCTATGATTTGATCTCCTACCTATCTGAACTTATTTTTTTGCTCTACTCAAACTTAAATTACTGTTTTTATCTTTTATATCTGTTTTATATATTTTCCTTTCTTCATATCCGTGCTCATATGGGGTTCTTCCTGGAATTCCCCACTCTCTTCTTTGCCTAGGGACCTATCCCCAGTCTTCTGAAACTTTTCTATCCAGATGATCTTTGAGGTTCCTGAGGACATTTGTCTCCTATTTCTTTCTATTCCCTTATTCAGTTTTAGCATTATTTTAAGCCCATTGTAGGTCCTTAGTGAATGAATACTTGAGTATTGAATATGCATAAAACATTCTTAAAGCCCTGAAGTCCTCCAAATAGCCACGATTCATTTGAGTTGGAGCTACTTTAACTTCAGGGTCTTCATATATTTAATTTTCTCTTCTATTCAGTTCAAAATTCAACAAACATTTATTTAGGCCTTCTGTCTTTAAAAGCACTGATGTTTACAAAATTTGGCTCACTGTCCTTTTTACCTCAGTACCATCACTAATGCAGAAGGTGTAAAGCTGCTATTTTTTTTTTTTTACCCTTCTTGGTTTTAATTTTTTAAGCCTGGGATTTTTTATTCTAGGGAAGAAAATACTTGGGAGGTATGACTATTTTCTTCATATACTTGAAGGCCTGTCACATGGAAAGGAGATTAGATTTATTGTATTTTGAGGGCAGAATTGGAAACAGAGCCTAGGACTTAGAAGGAAGCAGATTTAACCTCATTGTAAGGAAGCAATTTATGACAATTAGATGTCCAGCAATGGGTTGGGTCATGTCTACAGCTAAAGAGCTGCCTCACAAGATGTTCACCTGGGTGCTAAATGATTGCTTGTCTTGCATGTTATAGATAGGAATTATGTTTCTTTCAGGTAGTAGTTGGATTAGCCTCAGAGGCTCTTCCAACTTTGAGATTCTAAGATTCTGTTTCTGTAAGGATACGTTGTGTGTGTTACCCTACCTGATCTGAACTCTGCTGCCTTAAATCTTGGAAGTAAAATAGTATGAAGATTCCTGACATGATTTATTCCATTAGTAATTGATTTTTTTTGGATCATAGGGTTCAGCTGAGAACAGGTCTCTAATGGAACAGTGTGTGTAGATGTGCATGCACGCTTGAGTGAGTGTGTGTGTGTGTGTGTGTGTGTGAGAGAGAGAGAGAGAGAGAGAGAGAGAGAGAGAGAGAGAGAGAGAGAGAGAAGTCATAAGAAGGTTTCAGCTCAACATTAGGAAAAGCAAGAGTGTCTGAAAATGGATTGGGCTACCTTATTAGGGATAGTGTTAAATTTAAGCAGAGGGTTAGTTATTCAACTTTCATTTGTGGAGAGAATTCTTATATGCAGTTAGAATAGATCATTTGGGAATCCTTTATCAGATGGTGATGATGTCATAATTGAGTATTGGGAGAAAGGGGATAACCCTAACTTAATGAAACTTTCTTTTGTTGATTCCACTTGTCTCTGAAGAAATAACTTCGAGAACCTTCAAAAATGTTTTGAGTAATAGCACCATCTTTAGGATAAATGCAGACTTATCCAAGTAATTTCTATAGTCTCCAGTTATAACGTTGGAACTAGAAATTTTTTAAAAAACCATCATGAATAAGTGAGTTTGATAGTGTTAAAATATACTAGTTTTAAGGTATTAGATAGTATTAGTACATTGTGCTTAATTTTTCTTCTCCTTTATTCTAAGACTTGATACTGTTTTATTTGTTTGAAAAAGTTAATCACTGGGGGGCAGCTAGGTGGCGCAGTGGATAGAGCACTGGCCCTGGAGTCAGGAGGACCTGAGTTCAAATCTGGCCTCAGGACACTTGACACTTACTAGCTGTGTGACCCTGGGCAAGTCACTTAACCCCAATTGCCCTCACTAAAAAAAAAAGTGATTGTAAAAAAAAAAGTTAATCACTAGATTTCACATATATCATATATCAGGAGGGTAGTTATGAAGGGTGTTAGTTCCAAGCCCTCTTATGCCCAAGGAACTTAATGTAGTAAAAATATTTGGAGGTTGCCTAGTCCTAATTGAGTCCTACCCCTCATTTTGGAAACACCATTTAAGCTTGCTAGGTCTCAGTTTTCTTATCTATATAATGAAAGAGTTGCTCTAGTAGTTGCTACTGCCATGTGATATCTAAGTAACAACACCAATATATTGCTGGGGATAGTGAACCAAAGGAAGGGCAAATTTCAAAGAGGACCTAACAATCCCTTTTAGGATTTGCCATTACCTCAAAAACATGAGTTGGTGCATTGCTCAGAATGATTGGTATGAATCCTGGGGCTACAGTTATATGCAAAAGGTGGCATCCCTAAGACATATCATCCTATGTTAAGCATTAATGGGAATTCTGGGCTTTATAACCTTTTTTCCTCCCTGTTTTGTATTTTGTTGTCCCCGAAGAAAAGCTATTTGCTTTTTTTATTTAACTTGCAAGCCCCTAAAGGGCAGCTAGGTGGCTTGGTGGATAGAGGCACCAGCCCTGGAGTCGGGAGGACCTGTGTTTAAATGCGACCTCAGACAATTACAGCTGTATGACCTGGGCAACTCACTTAACCCTCTTTGCCACAGTTCCTTATCTGGTAAAATGAGTGGAGAAGGAATTGCAAACCACTCAGTATCTTTGCCAAGAAAACCCCAAAGTAGGGGTGTGAAGAGTTTGGATGTGACTGAAATGACTGTACAACACCTCAAGCCCTTGACCTCTTAGCAGCCTCTGATTTTGAAGGGAAGATTTGGGGCCAGTTTTCTTTAATTCTTATAAATCTTGTTTCTGCAATGTGCAGTTTACTCTTTATCTATGCTGTGTAAATTTAAAGTTGGCATTGGTCTAGTAACTTTTTTTTTAATGAAAGCGAGAGTTATTGTAATTCTGTGAGAAATTCATTATATTATATTTTTCAATTGAATGATTTTAAGTCTCTATTTTTGATAAGTGTCAGCTGTTTAAATCTACCAGTTACTACCCAGTTCAACTGTATGTGGGAATAACCCATATCACATTGGGAGGGAAGGGGGCTCCAATTTGAGGCTGTTAATTTACAAAATGTATAATTAATTTGTAGTACAAAAGTAACTATTGTACTCTTAAGGAAGCCAAACACAACCTCTTTTTAAAATTGGTAGTGTATTTGTTGTCTGATGCCTAAAGACACAAAAGAAGAGAGGGGAAGTGGTCGGTCGAGTTTGATTTACTCCAAAACCCAATCCTTCCCTGGGAAATCATCAAGGTTTGAAATACGGAAAAATGTTTTCACTGCACTCAAGGATCATTTTTCCCAGGTTCCTGGACTCCAGGAATAGGTAGCCAGTTGATGTTTACAAAAACAGGTTTATATACTTAATGCACATGCATGAATTAGAAATAGTTTTTATATTATAGTTATGTTTGTGTCATTGTCACATTACTTAAGGTTGTGAGCTCCATGAGGGGAGCTTTTAAGTAGTAACTGTTGACTTTGAATAATTGGAGTTGGTGTTTGAGTGAGTGACTTGTTGCTGTACAAACTCTAAACTGGTTATATTTGGGGGTGGGATGAAAAGAGAAGACTGGGTGGATCTAGGATATTTTTGATTAACCCCCTCTCCTCTTCTGGGCTTCCCACCTCCACCCTCTTTCCCCCCAACTACAAAGACCATTTTGTTGAATTTTGCGAAGAGGATTTTTCACCCCAGTGTTTTGTTAATATGGCATACTTGCATTTTCCTTGTCCTCAGGGCTGTTAAATGTTAAAATAGTAATATAAGCAGCTGAACCATGCAGTTCTTTGAATTCATTATTCTTATTCTGTTTTTGAAATAATCCTTCTAATTTTAGGATTCAAGAATGACTAAAAAAAAGGAAACACCAAGATGATTTTCAAAAGGTGAAACTGGAAAGGTTGAAGAAAGAAGCCTAAAGTAGAAAATGCTACAGATACAAACTTTAAAACAAAAACAATATGCCTTCCTACGCAACTCAAAGAGGATGAAACACTCCCAACTAATAACAGAAAACTTAACATAAAGGTACACTATGGTATTTGGTAGATAAAAGATTTTTTACTATTATTTAAACAGGTTTTTTGTTTGTTTTTTTAACGAAAAGTGTTTTTGTTCATTTTAGTATGACTAAGAAGAGGACTGTCACAAAATGATTGGTTGATAGGCCAGATTAGTGTCTCTGTTTTCTGGTTTGAGGGGCCTGTCTTCTTTCTTTTGTACCCTGCTGCCGTTTCCTTACCTCTTCCACTATATTGTTTCAGACCACTTTTAGTCCAGTGGTCTCTCCTACCTCTAAACTCAAAGCACTTAATGTCCATACTATTCATTTGACAATTAACCATATATTACCTTATACCATCTATAGTATTACTGTCTTGTATTGTACTTTTCATTTGTGGAGCTTGTCTTTTATTTCTTGAGGAAAGGGAGCCTTATTCATACTTTTAGGTAGGATGATGCCAGATTATGGAGTGTCTTAATTGCAAAATCATAGGAGTTTGAAGCAATAGGGAGCTTTTGAAGATTGTTGAACTGAGGAGAAAGTGAACATTACTGTTTATATTTAAGAGAGATTATGCTGGTAGCATTTTGAAAAGGGGATAGGAGTAGAGATGGATTACAAGTGAAAAGTCATTAGTAAGTAATTATTAACAGTCTAGTAAGATGATGAGGACCTCTATCAGGGTGATGAAAACAGGAATGGTATACCTGATGTTGGTAGAAAAAAACAGTGCTTGGTAGAGATGTGTTATGAAATAGTGGAAAGAATGTTGGACTTGAAGTGAACAGACCTGGTATTGAATCCTACCTCAGACCCTTCTTAGGTATTTGATCATCATGGTCAACTCACTTTTGGATTTTTAGTTTCTCACCTGTAAAATGGAAAAGACTAATCTTTGTACTACCTCTCACAGTGTTATTGTGGGGAAAGCATTTTACAAACCTTAATATACTAATATACAATGTGGACAAAAGTCACGATATTTAATAACTTTGAAAATTATTTTTTCCTTATTTTTTGGCCATTTACCAGATTTGATTTTTTCCACACGTAATGTAAATTTGTTTCGTATACACACACACACACACACACACATTGTATGTGATGTTTGGTATTGTAAATTAAAAACAAAAAAAAAATAAAGCAGTTACTAAATAACAAAACTCCTTCCTGATTTTTGGCCTACCCTATATGTGTTTGGTAACTTACTGGATTTGAGAAATCAGGGAAAAGGAGGAATTATTAATGACCTCAACCTATGAGAGCATAGGGAACCAAAGGAATGATAGTGACATAAACAGAAATAGTGAAGGTCAGAAGGGAGAAAGGGGAGAGAAAGCTCTTAAGCCTGGATTTGAGGTCCTCATATGGACATCCAAGTAGAGAGGTTACTTTAGTCATCTGGAGATGCAGACTAAGTCTAGAAGAGAAATCAGAAATACGTATTTGGAGCTATGCCATGGAACGAGATTGTAGGGAAAGAGAAGGAAAAAAAAAGGAACAGGCGCATGTAGTTGGGGAAGACCCATATAAAAGGAGCAGGAAGATAGTCTAGGGAAAGAATTTAAAGATGTGGTAAATAAGAACTGTGTGTGTATCTAGGGCCAAGGAAGAGAGAGTATCCAACAGAGTGAACATAGTCAACTGTGTTAATTGCACAGAAAGGAATGAGGATAAAAATTGGGGGGGGGGGATTCATTTGGTTTGATTATTTAGAGGTCATTAGAGAGGAAAGTTTAGATAGAGTAGTATGGTGAAGGTCAGGAGCTACATTACAAGAGTTGGGAGAGAAGTGGATAAGAGGATAAAAATGAGATTTTGCTAAACAGTGCAGTAATAGCATGTGTTGAAATTCTACTCAATTTGTATTATTATAAAGAGATTACTTTTTTATGTTTATATTATTTTTCCTTTGAATTGTAGTATCAAATGAGATAATTATACTTATTCTCGAATCACTCTTAAAAGATTTAGAATAAAATCTTTTCATTTCTTGTGTGTTTTCCCTTAATTCTCATGTTAATGTATTACAGTAAGTGTACCCATAACGTCACTGTGGCTCTATACAGAAAGTGCTTCCCCTCCCCAATCCCAGAAATTACATAACTGAATGTATAGTTCCTTCTACAGTCCCAGAACATAGTCTCACCCCCTTTATACTCAACTTCCAACTATCTCTAGGCAAATAAAGACATACAATTCTCCCCAACATCTAAACCATTTTTATCATTCCTTTACTCTTAAACTCTGGGGAACTTAATCACTCAAACATTCTGTATCCTGAGTCAGGATTAGTGTACTGGAAGTGATGTACATGTTAAAGAGAGTTCTTTTTAAGGTGTACTGGTAGAGAATAGGTTCAGGATTGGTGCCTTGGCAAGACTATTGGCTTGGCTTCTTGGCTTTCTGTGTACATTTTATTGATTTTTGTCATTATTTAACAAGTATATAGCAAAATATTTTAAAACAAAAAACTGCAACAAATAATAAAGTATTTCTAGGGTGTGAAGCCATGGAAGTTTTGTTCTTTTTCTTCTTGGGATGGCTAGGATGTCAAGGAATTAGCAGATCATTTCTGAATTTAGGTGTACAGCAAAAATAAATAAATCAAAAGTTTGAGGGCATAGTTCACTTTGATATTTTAGCCTTAAAATTTAGCTGATTTTTTATACATATTGCTTTATCATACTATTATTAAATTTATTGGAGTATTATTACTATATATATATCTATAATGTGCACAGATGTGCATTCACATACAGAAACCAGACTTTTAAATAAATGTAAGACTTGTCTGAATATAGATTGAAGCTGTAGACCAGTATTTAAAATTTTAAAAACATGGAAACTAAAACAATAACTTTGAAGACACTTTAAAAATATTACTCTCTTGATTTAAAATTCATTGTTCTTGACACTGGAAGCTTTAAAAAATTTTAAGCCCTAAATCTTTGTGGATTGATCCTATTTGCTCATTTGTAAATGAGTAGAGACCTATATGTATTAGTGAGGCTCATGCGTGTGTATGTATACATACATACACACACACATATATTTCTCAAGTTCAAGAGACTTGCAGGGGCATTTATAGTTTGTTATTTAGACTTGATTTTTGAAAGTTTAGGAGAAGAGTGAGCTTGTTTGTTTTTTCATTGCAAAAATATAATGAACTTCATGACTTATCCAGGTTTTGATGATGGAATTCTATTCAAAACCTTCCATTCTACAAGACCTGATATGAATTAATCCTCCAAAAAATTAATATATAACAGGAACCTTTTCAAATCCAGTAGAAAAAGTGTGTGTGGGGGGGAGATAATTCACAATTTGTTTTCCTTTTGCATTTCTTAGCTTTCAGCTTATTTTTTTGTTGAAAGCATGGTTTGGGCATTTTGGGGCATTTTATGTTGAAGTTTGAGAATGATTTAGGGAAAATGAAGAATTGATACTTAAATGTTGAATAAAAGAGTATTCAAGTACGTTTTTGGCCTCTCATTCTTTTTGTCTTTACTTCGAGTCATTTATTATAATTGATTACTATTAAAAGAACAGAAATAGCATATCAATTTAGGACAATATAGTAATCAAGTGAAAAATATCATTCTGTGGGACTATCTGGTGATCTATATATCACTATTTCTGGTGATATAGGGGATTTAAATATTTGTATTATAATAAGATTTTATCTGCATGTGTGAAAAGTTCAATTAATGGGAAAGTTAGACTTTTTTTTTTTTAATTTAAAAAGGGGGAAAAAAGCATCCTGAATACTCTGTTAATCCTAATCAAAGATTTCTCAGCAGTGGAGGCTGAACGTATTAGTGAGGTTTATAATTTCTCTCAGGTTTTGATATAGGAATCCACTAGGTTGGGAGAATCTGGTGGCCAACTTCAAGAACAAAGAGACAATCCCTATGCTACTAGCATTCCATATGTATCATCGTATCCAGGTTTATGAAAATGAGGATTCCCAGCCAAACAGAGTACCCCAAGTTCTTTTAAGTACTTAATATTATAATTTAAGTTGTTTACTAATCCAATTAAATACTTACTAAATTCCTTGTGGAACTGAATAAGCCTACATTTTTGGAGAGCTGAGGGAATTGTAGCCATGAATTTAATATTTTCACATATATTCATATAGATGTACATAATACACACACATATAACTGTATTTATATTTATAGGACCTCCTGTCACAGATGCACCACTACAATGCTGGAGTTAAGCAAAGTGCTCTTCTTGGGCTCAAAGACCTTTTGTCTCAGTACCCGTTCACAATTGAGGCACACCTTTCAAACATATTAAGTGAAGTAACTGCAGTGTTTACAGACAAAGATCCTAATGTAAGAGCAGCAGCAGTCTGCCTTCTTCAGTTCTTGGCTCCAAAAATACGACCTGAACAAATAACTCCATTTTTTCCTTTAGTATGTTGCCCCATCTCTCTAGTGCCATGACTCATATTTACTGAAGGAATTCAGGAAAGACTCTTTAAAAGTCTTGGATATTCTGCTGGAAGAGTACCCAGCTCTTGTTACTGGCCGCAGCAGTGTATTGCTAAAGAATTTTGTAGAACTTATTTCTCATCAGCAACCACTTCTAAAGGACTGAAAAATAGAGACAGACCCCAATCCTGGCTATTGTCTGTTAATCCTAATCGGAAACTCACTTCTCAGCAGTGGAGGCTGAGTGTATTAGTGAGGCTCAGTAAATTCTTCAGGCCTTGACTATGGATCCACTAGGTTGGGAAGAATCTGGTGATCGACTTCAGGAACAAAAAGACAACCCCTATGCTACTAGGAATTCCATATGTATCAACTGGAAGGAACATGCCAATGACCATCAGCACATCCAGGTTTACGAAAATGGGGGTTCACAGCCAAATATCCATTCACAGTTCAGGCTACGGTAAGAGAGATTTCGGTTATGTCCACACTAAGTTATCTTATGTTGCCCTATAGTTGTTGATCATTGATGGCTGATAGAAGTCATGTCTTCCATAGTTAATCGTAATTTGATTTTGTGGAAGGAGTAAATTAGAGGTAGTTTTATTGTCAGGGAAACACTGTCTTGAAGTAATAATTTAAAAATTAACTCTATGGGCTCTATTTATTATTGTTATAGTACTTTGTTACTAGTATTTTGTATGATACTAGATGGAGACATTTAGCATTGGTTCACTTCATGTTATTTAAAACTGCTTTGAATCATCTAAGGGGTTGAACTTAAAAGTCATTTTAATGTCTCTCTTCATTTTCCTTTCTGGTTTAATACCTAGTTGGTGAGTAATGGGGTGTATGGATGAGAGCTTCTCATCGGCTGAAAAAGTTGAAAGGATTCATTGAAATAATAATTCCATTACTAAATCGAATGCTGATTGGAAGGCTGCACCTTCAGAGTTGTGCCTACTTCCCTTATGAATCTTCAGATCAGAATCTCATCAGCTTAGGAGCAAGTACTTAGTATTATTTCCCCTGTTGTTGAAACTCTCTAGGCAACATGATGATACATATAAAATGGAAGGAAAAAAAGAAAATTACATGTTATCTGTGACACTCTTATGGATATGAAGAAAATCTTTCTTAAATTATTGTATACCATTATTAAATTATACTCAGAGGATGCCATTTTGTAATTTCTACAAAAACTTGATTAGGGGGAATTATTTTGAAAAGGTACATGTCTCAGCTTTATCAAATTTAATTGGTCCTTGATACTTGCTAAGAGTTCTCATGAAGTTTTTTGAAGTTTACTAAAACAAAAGGTTGGTTTCCTTTTAATTTTCTTGTGTTGTTTGAAGTATTTGTTATTGTATATTGGAAAATACATGCTAGTTCATGTATGACCCAGCTGGTTTATGAATACTTTGCATAGGGACAAAAAAAAATTCTGAAGTATAGGACTCTTGGTTAGGCTTTTAGGGTGGAAGTGCTGAGAATTAGGCATAAATAGTATCAGGATAAGGTTTCAAGACTCGAGCCATTCCTCAGTTGTCATGAGACTAAATTGATATTCAGGATGAGGTGTGTTCATTTCTTTTAAAATATTTTCATAAGGCAGCTCTAGATAATCTCTCCAAAATAGAGGAGCTTCTAGCTATTGATAGAGTAAGTGTAAGAGAAGTACTATATGTTATTTTATTTTTGAAAATTTCTGTGTATTTCTTTTTGGAAGAAAATTTATTCTGAACTCGATCACCAAAAAAGAGCATTTCTATATACATAGCAGCATACAAAGGGGGTTCCTCTGTGAAGTGCTAAATTCCATTTCATACTACTTTGCGTTTAAAAAATGCATCTATACATATAATATGTATAATAAATTCTATATGTTACTTTCAAAACTTTCCTATTAGTCTGTTTCCTTCTGAAGAGAAGTGCTATAATCTCCTTAATATTACATAATTATATATCAGTAGCAGCTTCTACCTAGAAAGCTGATGGAGTTGTGATGTTTGATTTTTTTAAGAATTAAATAGAAGATAGTTTCCTGATTGAAGATAATTTGGTCATGGAAACTTTTCTGCTATGATTGTAGAAATAGCCTATGTAGTTTTTGTTTTTTGCTTCTGTGAGTGGTGCTGGGGGAAAGAAGCAGTAAGAGCTGAGTTGTAAACTGTCAGAGGGCAGATAAAGGAGAGTGATTTTTAAAGCTGAAGCACCTATAACTGGTAGCAGAGAAGACTGGTTAAGACTTTGATCCTATAATTAAAGCCCAGGAGCTATACATATACCCTGGGACAGGCTTTTTATCACAAAATGAAATGTGGGGTGAGTTTGACACACATTTTAGTCAGCCTCTAGATTATGCCCTTGCTATAGTAAATTACAATTGACAGTACTTAAACATGAGTGCAAAAGGTTTCAAAGTGTACCTTTTTTTTTTAAGGTATATACAAAAGTTAAGTGTTTGTTTTTTTTCTTAAAGCCTCCTGTATTTAGCTGTTTTTAATAAATTTCTATGGCAGTTCTGTTAATGAGATTATGAGTTGGCCACAGCAACCCTTGAAAGTAATTTATTAAGTTAGAGCAGTTTTATCTTACAGTGGAAGAACACATACTCACAATAACAAAATTCCACTATTGAAAAGTAGGGGGTTTTTTGGTTCAGGAATGAACACCAGTTGTTATCTGAGTCTCAAATCAAGACTGAGACCATGTAAAAGGGGAGCTCTCTTAATTTCAGGAAAAATACTTAAAGGGAAAATCCAGTAATGACTAATGTCAGTGAAGCACTGGAAAATAAAAATCTTGATGGAGTATTTAGTAACCTAGGCTTAATATCAGACAGTGAGTATGGAAATGTGTAAGCTGATCTAAAGGGAAAAACACATAACTAAAACTATGGAAATACTGTGTGGAAAGGGGCACTGGAAAATCTTTATTTTCTGAACTCCCCTCCCCCCCCCCCAACTCTTAGTAGGACTAGGTGATAATAGCTTCAGAAAATCATGGGTTAAGAGTTAGAATAATAGAGATCATCCAGTATAACCCCTTCATTTTATTTTTTTTAAATATAATTACATTTTATTTTTTCAATCAATAAAAAATCATTTTTCCCCCTTCCTCCTTCCCCTCACTGAAATAGCAAGAGAAAACAATCCCTATTTCAAGACATATGGTCAAATGTGTAGTCCAAACAAAGATTCCCAAATTGGCTATTTAAAGAAATTAAATGACTGAGCCTGTTTTCCTCCTCCTCTTGTTGCTAATATACTTCACCCCTTCATTCATACGAATCATGTAACTGTTCATTTTACTGATGAGGAAAGGCCCAGGGAGGTTGTGACTTGCTTGGGTAGCAACAATGGTGAGCATCAGAAGTGGGATTTGAACTTCGGTAATCTGACTAGTGTTCTTTCCTCTATACCTTGTTGCTTTATAAGATGGACATCCTTATTTCAAAAGGGAAAAAATGTATGAAATTATCTGTATCTGAAGTATCTGGTATATACAAATCCTATTTTAGCATATCTGTGTTCTCGTTTATGTAGATACTTGATTGTAACAGGTTGCAGCCCATCCACACCTTATCCTGTAAATCTATGTTTCTTTCCCTGACACTCCCCTGCCCCCATCTTTCACTCCTTACATAGATAACATTGATAAACATGATTTGGATTGCCTGTTTTATCTGACACTTTTGGAACATAACCAGACTACCTCATTTTAAGGGTATGTATCTTTATAATGCAATCCTTAATGTTACTTTTCCAGTACAGCTCTTTATTGGTAATATATATTCATAATGTCCCACTATTGCTTTAACATGACCTGTAATCTTTGCAGATTAGTATTTCATGATCCATAATCAGAAGCATCACTGGAAGAATATAGATGTTAAAAAATATGGATCATTATTTCAAGGAGAAGGTTAGGATCATAAAAAGTGTCTGATACAATGTCCCAAATCCAATCCAGCTTTTTTGGTTCCCGTTGTTTTAATTCTGTGTTCATTGTTCATCAACAGCGTCTGTCCAGGATATAGTACTGACCTAAAGACCAGTTTTTCTGGGTCGTTCCTCAAACTGCACATCTCATCTTCTTCCACTTAGTTTTTCTTGTGTGGATGGTTAGGCCCAGCTTTTTTGAGTGATTATGGATCTCATTTAGGAAGCTCTGCAGTGCTATGGGGCTTGAGGCTCCTGTTTCCAGATGACATTGTGCTGATTGCAGCTGGAGGACCTCAGCATGCACAGAGGAATTTCTTTTCAATTTGGACTTTATCCCGGACATCCTCCATGGTGGTGGCAAATACCTTTGGTGAGCATATGTCTCCCTCTTTTATGCCTCATGCAAAATTAATCATCAGGGGTTATCAGTTATTATTTGTTACATCTTTCAAGGAATCTTGTATGGTTTTGCTAAACTTGGGAGGCAACATGGGAGAGCCTATTAAGGCAGGATTTTGCTCTCCTGAATCAAATTCTTTTCTATGGTCAACAGATGGTAAATAATATGGGGTCTTATATTCTCTGCATTTTATAATCAGTTGTACGTCTGTAAAGGGCTGCTTTAGAATATCATTTGCAAAAAGCCTGTCTGTTGTCTTTTTAAAACCTTAATCAAAACATCTCCTTGATTCATACATGGATATTCTCATAAAGATTCAGAAGACATGGAAAAGAAGGTACATGGAGATTAACAGTTAATTGCTGTTTTCTTGGTCACCTCATTTGTTGTAAATTCATAGGTTTAGATTTGCATGGGACTTTGGAGGTTATCTAGTTCAGTTCTCTGATTTTGCAGAAACTAAGGCTTAGAAAGAAAGCCTAAGTGATTTGCTCAAGGTAACAGAGGTAGCAGTATCCATAGTTTCAACCCAGTCTTAACTTTGAGTCCACATCCAGTGCGTCTATTTTTCCTAGGCCTTTGATGCTTCCCCACTTTCAAATATGTTGAGAAATGATCGCTCCCTCTCAAAACCTTGTTGTTTCAAGAATGGACTTCTTCTTTGTATATTTATTCTTTATTATCTTTAGTGTTGTTTCTGTTTTTTATGTAGCAATATGATGACTTTAATTTTTGTAATTCAGAAATGTTAGATTCACTGTCATTGATGGGACAAAGAGTTTGTTACAGAGATCTTAACAAAGCTTTTATGTTTTTTGTTTATTCATTGTTCTTATGTTTGACCCCTTGGTCAATCTGGCATATTTGGGTCTCTCATCAAGAGTTCTATCAACATACTTTACCCTCTACTTTTTCTTTGTTGCTTTATGAAATGATATTCATTCTGTTCTACCATCCATTCCACAAAATTTTGCAGATAACTTGATATTCTAAATTGGTGTTGCTTTTGACTGCCATCTTTCTATGTTTAGCATGATAGTTGAAGTTAAAGACTAGAGTATTTTTCTTCCTTGATTTATATTCGTTAAAGTTCCTTAATATAAATGGTAATAGTCTATGTGAATATCTGGTTTTTTAAATCAGTTTCTGTCTTTTGGGAGATTTCAGCAGCTTGGTTAATTTGGGCAGGCTGGTATTGTCTTTGTTTCATGTTACATCTTTTAAAAATTCTTCTAAATTACCATATGCTTAGGTCTTTCCTATCACAAATCAATGATTTCTGACTATGCTGGTGGAGGTGATTTGGAAATGACTCCCACATTTCCTGTCAAACGATAATTTTGCCTTTTGGAGGCAAATGCTATTTGACACTAACTGTATCCAACATCTCATTCTTCTTGAAGAAAGTATTCATAATATAAAGTTACAAGGTCTCTAGTTATATGCTTTGGGGTTTTTAATTTCATAATTCTGAACCATGCTTTCTTACATTTTTCATCATGTTCTTCTATTTTTACCTTTTCATTAAAGTCACCATGTTTTAAAGTATGTGTTAATTTAATTTGGAGAGTTTTTTAAAAGTTCATAAATGAGGATTTTTGATTAAGAAGTGGAAGGGCCCTTAAAAGTCATGTAGGCCAACCCTCTCATCTTATAGATGAGGAGGAAACTGAGACCCAGAGAGATTGTGAGCTGCCTGAGGTGACACAGGTAAGAGCCATTATCAAAATCCTGGTACTTTGATTGCAAGTTTAGCCCTTTTCACACTATACCTACCCTCCATCATAGAATTTCCTTACCTACTCATCCTCTGCAAGAGATGTTAATGCATAAGCTGCTGGTATCTTTTGGATGATCTTTTGAAGATTTTTTTTATGAGTATTCCAATGATATGACCCAAGTGTCTTATGAAATGAGGGTTTTTTGTGCCTTTGGTCATGTAATAATATTTGATTCTCTGAGGTGAACCTGTGAGCTATCCTTCCATTTAGCTTCAACTTTTATTTTCTTAAAGTCATTTTTAAAGCCCTTGAAGCTAAAGGCTTTTAAAGCCTCAAGCCTCTGAAGGCTGCTAAAATTCAGTTCCTCTATTAGAGTGGGCAGTAAGTAGTTCATTGGACAAGGATCCTACATTTAGAGTACTAAGAGTTAAATGAAGAGTCTAGAAACTCAACTCTTAGTACCATCTATCTCTGTTTGCCATATTACCCCTGTCACTGAAGAATCAGAAGGTAGCTGTACTGGTTTTTCCTTTTGTTTCTTCCATTAATATCTTTTATAAGAATTTTAACACCACCTGGTCAGCTTGCTGCTGATGAGCCTCTTCATATTTAACTTGGCTGTTGCTAAGATTGTGCTTGAAGCTTTTTCGGTATGGCAGAACCTGCCAGGTATTAGGCTGTACTGACATGAGAGCCTATACTCATTTACTTGCCTCAGTGAGACATTAGAGTTGGGCAGAATGTGTTATTAAAAATTGATTTTTTGATCACTTCCTTTAGCTAGGCCTCTCCAGGCCTCTTAGACAGAATGGTTGGAAAGGCTTCAAATAAGTAAGGAAGGAACCCTAGAAAATCAACTTTGGGAAGCTTTAAGGGTTTCACTGACCTCAAGTTCAAAATAGATGTTAAAGATTTGAGCTTTAGATCTTTCCCAAAATTGCTTGGCAAATAATTGAGGGTCACAAGATTATTTATGCACATATATCTTTTTGGTCTTTTCACTTTAGTTGGAAAACTTCACTTGAAACAATTATAGCATTTTTAGCAAATTAAATTTTTGGTCTTTAAAATGAAAAAAAAAAGTACAGTGAACTATTACCAGGTATGATTATGGATTGTAATATTAAAGCTAATTAGGGTATTTAGTTAAAATTTGGTATGTTTGCAAGTTTTGTTATAGTTAAGGATCAGTGAAATGTATTAATAATTCTGAGGGCGCATCAGTAATTTTTAGTGTTTTCCAGTTACTCTTAATTTAAAAAACATTTTGTATCATTGCTTCAGTTGATGTTGTTTAATGAACTAACTATACTTATCTTTATCTGAAAATTTCTATCAGTGACACATGAATGTATATTTTACTGAATGCCAGTGCCTAGTTATCTTTAATGGAAATAATTTAAAAAGTGAATCATTATATATTTTGAGAAACATGGAGGAGAGTGTCCATACTTGAGTAACCTAGAAATGCTGTTTAGTTGAATGTTCTATGACAATTCTTATAGGTTTCATAATTATTGTGTTAATTGCTTAAAATTTTAATTTTTGTGGTATTTACTTCTAATGTAAAGTTTAACAAACAGGACAGCTTGAAAGTTACATGTTGAACTTACATTAAAAAGAAGTCAACCAGTTTACAATAGAGATTCATAGTTTCATGTAAAATGCTCTTTCTGTTTGACTTTGTATATGGAAATGCTCATTTTATTTGGTGTTAAGTTCAGAATAACAATAAAATTTCACTAAAGTTTAATTTGACTGCAAAACAAGTTGTGACTATAATTAATATAATTTGATGGTGAAAAAATGGTGGACCATACTAATTCATTTTACTTTTATTTAGTTTGTCATTAGCAGATGTCATTTTTAGTAATTACAAGTATAGCTGGGGGGGGCAGCTAGGTTGTGCAGTGGATAGAGCACTGGGCCTTGAGTCAGGAAGATCTGAGTTCAAATCTGACCTCCAACACTGGCTGTGTGACCCTGGGCAACTTAACCCGTTTGCCTCAGTTTATCATTTGTTCTTTAAAAATGGGGACATTCAGGAGAAGAAAATAACAAACCACTCCATTATCTTTGTCAAGAAAACCCTATGGATTCCATAGGGTCATGAAGAGTTGGACACAACTGAACAACAATAGCTGAAAAAAGAACCTTTAGTTTCTGCTTCTAAATTTTATTATTTAGATGATTAAATAATTGAATTAATTTTACTCAGGTTTTTCTAATGTTGCATTGTCTTTTTAATAGGAGGTATGGCTTCGAAAGAATTACCTTCTTGATTTTAAACACCATTTTATGAGTAATTTTCCTTATAATCTACAAGAAATTATGAAACATAAAAGGAAAGAATCGAACAAAAGGTATTGTTTCCCATTATATAGAGCTGAAAAAGGAATATAAGATCTATTACTTAAAAATATTGAGTCTTTCAGAAGTCATATTTAGGTTACTTCATTTTAATCACTGCCAAAATTGCTTGTGTTTAAACTAGGACTTTTTTGTCCTATTAAATATTTTTCTTTTTTTATTTTGGGAAACTTAGTACTTTTTAAAAGCATGTTTTTATTGATTTTTTGTTTTTCATGTCTTTATTTCTAAATATATTTTTACTTCCCTTTCCTAAAGAACAATTCCTTATACCAAAAAGGAAAAAAAAGAATAAAGTCAGTTGAACAAAATTAACAATTACATGAACCTAATCTGACATTATATACAGTGTTTCATACCTATCCTCTATGTCTTCAGGGAGGAGCTTATTTTGATATTTCTCTTTCTAGTTCTTATGAAATAAATATAGTGGTAATATGTTTGCCCATGGGCAGATTTTATTCTAGATGAGTGTCTGGATCTGACACTTAGTATATGTGACCATAGGCAAATTACTTAACCTATTTGAGCCTCAGTTTCCTCACCTATAAAATAGGAAAACAACTGTTACTAATAAAATTTTGTATAGATAGATGTTGCAGTTCAGAAAAAAGGTTATTTCTCACCAGAGTGAACAGAGATTTGTGGAGGGAGTGTTGTAAGCTAGTAGGGAGATGGTTCTTGACTTAATTAGGTTGAATCAATCCTATTGTAGTTCCTAGAGAAATCCATTAGAGAGTAGTAAGCTTGCAGCAGTGGTCCAGGAAGTTGAGATTAATTATGATCTCCTGTAAAACAGGAGAATGTGAATTAGACTTAGAGTTTTGGACCTGACAGGGGCTTCTGGAATCATCTGATTTAATTTTACAGCTGAGGAAATAGACCTGTAGGAGAGAAAGGTCTTGTCCAAGATCACACAGCTGATAAATGAGGAGTGGTAGCCCTTCCCAAGGAAAGAATGGCTTCCTATGGCTAAAGAAGAAAGGTCTAAACATAATCAGATCTTACCAAAAGGAGAAAACTAGTAATGTTTGTGACCAGTTAGGATGCTAGTTGTGGAAATATGACAAAGTTATATCTGTCAAGAAGAGACATTCTGTTCCTTAGTACTTATGAACCCAGAGAATATGACTCTGGAAAGAAAAACAGTATGGATTTTAAATTAATAATAAGATAGAAATTCATTGTAAATTTAATGAAATTAATGGGAATAACAGATAATGAGGTCCCTTTGGGAATGTTGTATATTTAAGACCCATACTTTCAATAGTTTGTTGAGTAAAACTTCTAAAGGGGATTATTATGATCTTAGTCCTAGGAAATCAGTGCTTGTTATATCTAATGCATGTTTTTTAATATCAATAATGACTAATATTTATGTAGTACTACGTGCCAGGCACTTTGCTATGTCCTCACAACAACCCTGGGAAGTAAGTGCTATTATTAGTTGAAGAAACTGAGGCAAACAGGTTAAGTGACTTGCCCAGGGTTACACAGCTAGTAAGTGTTTCCTGGCTGCAGGTACAGCACTTTATCCACAGTGCCACCTAGTTTTTAAAAAAAGTTTTATTGATAACATTTTAAAAATACCATGATCATTCCTGATACACTCCCTTTCAATTGAATGCCCTCTTACAGAGCAATATTTTCAATTGAGATAATATTTGTAAAGCTCTTAGCATAGTGCCTGGCACATAGTAGGCACTTAATAAATGCTTGTTCCTTCCCTCTTCTGTAGTAAAGATAAAGTTTAAGCAAGATGACCAGCAAAACAACTTTGTTTGACAATTTTTGTTGTTGTTGTTGTATTTTGCTCTTGGATGTACCCCTTTCCCTACTGTGAGTCAAGAAATGTGTTTGATTCCCCAGGACCATGGACCAAGATAAGGCATTGCTAGTAATTTGAAATCACTATCATTGCATGGAATTTTACCTGATGACATTAGGCCAGTGTGAAGTATAGGCCAACATATCTTTTGGTATATTGATGTTTTTACATTCTAGATTGAAACTGAGAATTGCCTAACTCCTGTTTCAGGTCTTCACCCCAAATATGACTCCATAATTGGATAAATGTCTTCCCTAAACTATTATTCCTAGCGTGTTTGCACTTGCTATTGAAGTTTATACTTTATTAAGGGAGATATTCTTCTTAATGTTTATTAATAAGGTACCTTATTAATTGTATTTGGAATGTTCGTTTTATTGGATATAATGTCTTATAGTGTTTTGTGTTTTTTTTATATATTTACCAGCAAATATATGACTCCATTAAACAACGTAGATCATCTTTTGCTGAATTTAACTTTGTGTGATATCATGGTGTCCCTGGCAAGTACCTCAACGTTGCAGAAAGACTTTGATTGGATAGAAATGATTAGGAAATTTGTGACTGAGAGTTTTGAAGATGGCTACAAGCTAAACAGTAAACAGTTGAACAGATTGCTTGGGGTGACATGGCGATTAATGCAGATACAGCCAAACAGAGGTAAATAATATTTCTAAAAGGACCCAGGCAAATAGTTGTGGATAAGATCGTTTTTATTTGTATTCCTTTCTAGTGTCTTTCTGAATTCTTTAACTATTTATTACTTGTCTCTGGAGGAAGAAGTTTGACACTACTGTTCACACTTTCTGTTTTTATGAACAATCATCTAGCTTTGCTTCAATTCTTTATGGTTACAAGTTTAGGTAAATCAGTATCTTTAACTTTTAAAAAATGATTACTTAGGGGCAGCTAGGTGGCACAGTGTATAGAGCACCGGCCCTGGACTCAGGAGGACCCGAGTTCAAATCCAGCCTCAGACACTTAACAATTACTAGCTGTGTGACACTGGGCAAGTCACTTAACCCCAATTGCCTCATCCCCCCCCCCCAAAAAAAAAAAAAGGATTACTCTCTCAGCTTGACCAAACACTTAAGAAATGCCTGCTGTGTACATAATTGTGTACTAAGTGCTGGGCATTTAGTGGCAAAAATGTAAGTCTCTGTCCTTAGGAGTATACATTTTGCTCTAGAAAGATCCACAGATGATTTGATAAGAGATGATTTGAAGAAGTTGAAGAAAATAGTAATAAATAGGATAATCAGGACAGATTACAGGAGGTAGTTTTTGAGCTGAGCCTTGAAGTAAGCTAGGAATTTTAATAGGTCAGAGGTAAGAAAGTGCAGTGACTTCCAAGGTTGGGAAATATGCTTGTTCATAGAGATACTACTAGGCCAGCTTTAAACTCCAACCCAAAGAATTTATATTTTATCTTAAAGGTATAGGAAGCTACTAGAGGGAGTGACATTGTTAGGCTGATCTATAAATAATACACTTTGTGAGATCCTGAAAGAAAAGTTACCAACAGGGAGGGAGGGAAAGGAATAGAAAATCAGTTAGGACTTTTAGACAGTGGCATTAGAATTAGACTTTTAAAAATGGGTAGCAATTCAACATACGGAAGCATGCAAGTAAAGTCATAGGAAAGTAGAGGGAATGTATAATCCAGTTTGCTGGCACATAGATTATATATAGGAGAGTATTAGCATAAAAGGTTAGAAATGTTTGCTAAATATGGTTGCCAAGGACTTGTATGTCAAGTAAAGGAGTTTAAACTTTACTCAGTAGGCAATAGGGAGACATTGGAAAGTTATAAGAGGAATAGTCCTGTCACTAACCCTATGCTGAAGGAAACCAAGTCTGACATTGTTGTAAAGAATTTCTGCAAGGAGAAATGAGGGATGGTAAGATCTTGTAGGAAGCCCCTACAGTAGGTCAGGCCAGTGGTAATTAGGGCTCATACTAAGATGATGATGATGGGAATACAAGGAGGGGATGGATACAAATAATCTTGCAGAGATAGAATCCAAAGGATTTAATAATCAGTTAGTTTCATGATAGGGCAGCTATGTGGTTCAGTGGAAGGAGTGCCAGACCTGGAGTCAGGAAGATTCACCTTCCTGAGTTCAAATATGGTTTCAGACATTAGCCATGTGACCCTGGGCAAAGTATTTAACCTTGTTTGCCTCAATTTCCTCATCTGTAAAATGAGCTGGAAAAGGACATGGCAAACGACTCCACTATCTCTGCCTAGAAAACCCCAAATGGGATGACAAAGAGTCAGATGTGACTGAAATGACTGAGCCACAATAACATGGTAAGGGAGATGAAAAAGTCTTCAGGGTTTTGAACATGGGAGACTGAGTTAATGGTAGTGTGCCATTGACAGAAATAGTGAAGTCTAAATGAGGAACAGGTAATCATTCATCTTTTTTTTTTTTTTTTTAGCAGGACAATGAGGGTTAAGTGACTTGCCCAGGGTCACACAGCTAGTAAGTGTCAAGTGTCTGAGGCCGGATTTGAACTCAGGTACTCCTGCATCCAGGGCTGGTGCTTTATCCACTGCGCCACCTAGCCGCCCCCTCATCATTATTTTTAATAAAAATATCCCTTAAGACTATCTCTTTTTACAACAGTTCTTTATTTAGCAAGCAACATAGAACTTGTTTTCTTGGTGTGGAGACTAGAGTATTGGACTCGGAGTAAAAAAACAAAACAGTTTCACTCTGCCACATAAAACACTTGTATGACCTGAGAAAGCAAACAATATATCAGTTATACATGTGAAATTATGCAAAACATTTCCATATTAGCCACATTCCAAAAAATAAAAAAGTAAAGCAAGAAAATTCTACTACAGTTTGCACTCAGAGTTCATCCATTCTCTCTCTGGAGGTGGATAGCATTTGATTATCTTGAATCTTGAAATTGTCTCGAATCATTGTATTAATTAGAGAAGCCAAGTCTTTCCCAATTGATCATCTATTACAACATTGCTGATGTTGTGCACTGTTCTTCATATTTCACTTTGCATCATATAGATCTTGCCATATTTTTCTGAAACCAACCCCCCTCGTTATTTCTGATAGCACTATAGTACTCCCATCATAATCATATGCCACAACTGGTTCAGCCACTCTCTAATTGATGAGCATCTCCTCAGTTTCCAATTCTTTGCCGCTACAAAAAGAGCTGCTATATTTTTCTACATATAGGTCCTTTTACTTTTTCTTTGATCTTTGGGGCACAGATGTAAGTAGTGGTATTTTTGGGTTACAGTATGTACAGTTTTGTAGCCCTTTGGGCATAGATCCAAATTGCTTTCCAGAATGGTTGGACAACTCCACCAGCAGTTTATTAGTATACTTTATTAGTATACTTATTTTCCCATATCCCCTATAGCATTTGTCTGATAGGTATGAGGTGGCACTTCAGAGTTGTTTTAATTTGCATTTCTCTAATCAGTAGTTATTTGGAGCATTTTTTTCATGACTATAGATAGCTTTGAATTTTTTTTCCTTCTGAAGACTACCTTTCATATCCTTTTACCATTTATCAATTGGGGAATAGTTCTTATTTTTACAAATTTAACTCATTGGAGAAATGATACCTTTTATCAGAGAAAATTTTTTCTATTGCTTCATTGTCTAATGGTACCTTTTATCAAAATGTAGTATCATCCCCATTATCTCTTTTAATTAGATTTTTTTTTTTGCTTTTGCTTTGTCCAAGATCATGATTTCTACCCCTTTTTTATTTCAGTCGAATGAATCTATTAAGATTTTGCTCCAGCCCTTTATTTTAACCCTGTGTGTGTCTTTTGCAGATAATTGTCATTTGTAAACAACATAGTGTTGGATTCTGGTTTCTAATGCATTTGCTGTTTCTATATAATGAGTTAGTTGATTTCATCCACATTTCAGTTATGATTATATATATTTCCCTCCATCCTATTTTCTGTTTATCCATCTCTCTTTTTTCCTGTTCCTCCTTAAGCATCTGTCTTGTTTCTGACCACTGCCTCCTTTAATCTGCCTTCCCTTTTATCATTCCTTCTATGTGCCTCCCCATCCCCTTTCCCTCCGATTTTCCTGTTGGATAAATTAGAATTATATACTCAGCTGAGTGTGTGTGTGTGTGTATGCATGCGTGTGTGAGAGAGTATTTCTTCTTTGAATAATTTCTGATGAGAGAGAGGTTCAAGCATTGCCCTCCTGCCCTGCCTTTTCCCCTCCATTATAAAAGCATTTCCTTGCATGTTTTTTTTATGTGAGAAAAAATTTCCCCATTCTATCCCCTTCTCCCAGTACATTTCTCTTTCTCACCGCTTCATTTTTATTTTATTTTGGGGGGGGGAGATCATCCCAACATAATTAACTCATACTCATGCCTCCTGTCTATGCAGATTCATTCTATCTGCCCTAATAATGAAAATATTTCTAAGAGTTACATGTAGCATCTTTCCATATAGGAATGTAAGCAGTTTAACTATTGAGTCCCTTATGATTACTCTTTCACTTTTACCTTTTCATGCTTTGCTTTAGTCTTGTGTTTGAATGTCAGATTTTCTATTCAGCTCTGGTCTTTTAATTAGGAATACTTGAAAGTCCTCTGTTTCAGTAAATGTCCATTTTTTTCCCCCTGAAGGATTCAACTCAGTTTTGCTGGGTAAGTGATTCTTGAGTATAATCCTAGTTCCTCTGGATTGTGGATTATTATATTCTAAGCCCTTTGCTCCTTTAACATACAAACTGCTATATCTTTTTTTTTTCCCCCAATACAAAATTTTCAATTTTAACTCATTTTTTAGCTTAAAGGTATTTTAGTGTCAGCCTGACAAAATCAAAGTCGCTTAGATACAGGTACTTAATAATTCAGTTGAATTGCTGGCTCTGGAATCTGAATTTTTAACTCATTTTAATTTAGCATTTTATTTTTCCCGAATTACATGTAAAAACATCTTTTAACATCCATTTTTAAAACTTTGAGTTCCAAATTCTCTCCCTTCCTCCCTTCCCACTCTTCTTTGAGAAGGTAAGCAATTCAATGTAAGATATATATATATGTGTAGTCATGCAAAACATTTCCAGATTAGTCATATTGTGAAAGAAAACAACCCCCCCTCCCCAAAACTCAAGAAAAATAAAATTAAAAAAAATTATGCTTCAGTATGTATTCCGACACCATCAGTTCTTTCTCTGGGGACAGATAGCATTTTTCATCATAAGTTCTTCAGAGTTGTCTTGGATCTTTGTATTGCTCAGAATAGCCATGTCATTCACAGCTGATCATCCTACATCACTGTTACTTTGTGCACAGTACATTTCACTTTAAATCAGCTCATAAGTCTTTCCAGGCTTTTCTGAGAGCAACCTGCTCATCATTTTTTATATAGCACAATAGTATTCCATCATAATCACCTACTACAATTTGTTTGTCCACTCCTCAATTGACAGGCATTCCCTTAATTTCCAGTTCTTTGCCATCAGAAGAGAGCTGCTATAAATATTTTTTGTACATATAGGTCCTTTAATTTTTTGATTTTTATTTCTTTTTAGATACAGGCCTAGTAGTGGTATTGCTAGGTCAAAGAGTATGCATGGTTTTATTAGCCCTTTGGCCATAGTTCTAAATTGCTCTACAGAATGCTTGAATCAGTTTACAATTCCACCAGCAGTACATTAATGTCTTGTTTTCCCCACATCCCTTCAATATTTGTCATTTTCCTCTGCTGTCCTATTATCCAATCCAATAGGTATGAGGTAGTACCCCGGAATTATTTTGATTTGCATCTTTCTAATCGGTAGAGAGAGCATTTTTTCATATGGCCATAGATAGCTTTGATTATTTTATCTGAAAACTGTTCATATATTTTGATCATTTATCAATTTGTGAAATGGCTCTTATTTTGATAAATTTGACTCAGTTCTCTATATGTTTGAGAAATGAGACCTTTATCAGATAAACTTGCTTCAAAATTTTTTTCACACTTAACTATTGCTAACTGTATTTCCCTCCCTTCTATCACCCCTCACCCCCACCCCAATCCCCTTATCCCCTTCCCCATCTCCTTTCCTGCAGGGTAAGATAGATTTTTATACCCAATTTAGTGTGTATGTTATTTTCTCTCTGAGCTAATTCTGATGAGAGCAAGGTTCACTCACTCCCCCTCACCTCCCCCATCTTCTCCACTGGTTAAGCTTTTCCTTGCTTCTTTGTGAGATAATTTATCCCATTCCACTTCTCCCTTTCCCTTTCTTCCAATGCATTCTTCTCTCACACCTTAATTTTATTTTTTTTAGATGTCATCCCTTTATATTCAACCCACACCTGTGCCCTCTGTCTATATACATTTCATCCACCTGCCCTAATAATGAGAAAGTTCTTATGAGTTACAAGTATCATCTTCCTCTGTAGGAAATATAAACAGTTTAACCTTTTAAAAATCCCTAATGATTTCTTTTTCCTGTTTACCTTTTTATGCTTCTCTTGAGTCTTGTATTTCAAAGTCAGATTTTCTATTCAGCTCAGGTCTTTTCATTAAGAATGCCTGAAAATCCTTTCTTTCATTGAATGCCCATTTTCCCCCCTGAAAGAATATAATCTCATTTTTGCTGGGTAGATGATTCTTGGTTATGATCCCAGTTTCTTTGCCCTCTGGAATATCATTCCAAACCCCTGATCCTGTAATGTAGAAGTTGCTAGGTCTTGTGTTATCCTGACTGTGGCTCTGCAATACTTGAATTGTTTCTTTCTGGCTGCTTGCGGTATTTTCTCCTTGACGGGGGAGCTCTGGAATTTGGCTGTAATATTCCTGGGTTTTTTCTCTTTGGGATCTCTTTTAGGAGGTGATCCCTGGGTTCTTTCCATTTCCATTTTACCCTCTGGTCCTAGAATATCAGAGCAGTTTTTCTTCACAGTTTCTTAGAAGATGATGTCTAGGCTCTTTTTTTTGATCATGCCTTTCAGGTAGTCCAATAATTTTCAAATTCTCTCTCCTGGATCTCTTTTCCAGGTTAGTTGTTTTTCCAATGAGATATTTCATATTGCTTTCTATTTTTTCATTCTTTTGGTTTTATTTTATTATTTCTTGATTTCTCATAAAGCATTAGCTTCCATTTGATCATTTCCTATTTTTAAGGAGTTATTTTCTTCAGTGAGCTTTTGTACCTCCTTTTTCCATTTTGGCTGGTTCAACTTTTCAAGGCATTCATTTACTCATTGGCTTTTTGTTCCTCTTACCATTTGGCTTAGTCTGCTTTTTAAGGTGTTATTTTCTTCAGTTTTTTTTTGTGTCTTTACTAAACTCTTGACTCTTTTTTCATGATTTTCTTACATCACTCTTATTTCTCTTCCCATTTTTTTCCTCTGCTTGCTTGTCTTTATTTTCAAAGTGATTTTTGAGCTCTTCCGTGGCCTGAGACCAATTCATATTTTTCTTGAGTCTTTGGATGTAGGAGCTTTGACTTCGTTATCACCTTCGGAGTGTGTGTTTTGATCTTCCTTGTTGCTGTAGTAACTTTCTATGGTCAGAATTTTTTTCTGTTTGTTCATTTTCCAAGCCTATTTCTTGACTTTTAATTCTTTATTAAAGTAGGACTCTGTTTCCAGGTTGGAGGATGCACTGTCACAAGCTTCAGGGATTTTGTGCAGTTGTTTTAAGAGAAACTTCTGTAAGTTTTCAGTTCTACTAAAGTGGTATGATCTAATGAGAGGTGTGTTGACTATGCTCCTGGCCTGTGCTCTGGTCTGCAGGCGGACCCCAAGCCCTTTTTTCTGCCCTGGAATTGTGAAGAGGGCCACTGTTGTGGTGTGCTAGTGCTCCTCCCCACCCTAGGATTGCCACCCAGAACTGTGACCCAGATCCAAGTATGGACAGAGCAACAGAGTCTTGCCTCAGTGCTAACAAAGAGACTCCTGTAATCTCTTTCTGGCCAGTTGTTTGATCCTCTTACTGTTTGTGGGGTTGAGAGTTCCAGAAGCAGTTGCTGCATCTGCTGTTTCAGTGGCTCCTGGGGCCAGATCTGTGCTGGCGCAGCCTGCACTGGATTGTGTTTCACTCTCACCCAGTACAACAGACCTTTCCCACTGATCTTCTAATTTGGCTGGAAAATTATTTCACCCTGTCCTTTTGTAGGTTCTGCTGCTCAAAGGAATTGCCTTATGGCATTATTTAAAGGTATTTGGAGGGGTCTTGGGGAGAGTTCAGGTGAATCACTGCCTTTCTTCAGCCATCTTGGCTCCACCTTTCAAAACTGATATATGTTGGATGATCTTACTGTGGCTCCATAATACTTGAATGGTTTCTATCTGATTGCTTGCAATATTTTCTTGACCTGGGAATTCTGGAATTTGGCTGTAATATGTCTTTCAGAAAGTGATTGGTGAATTCTTTCAGTTTCTATTTTACCCTCTGATTTAAGATATCAGGGCAGTTTCCTTGATAATTTCTGAAATAAGATGTCTAGGCTCTTTTTTTGATACTGGCTTTCAGATAGTCCAACAATTCTTAAGTATTTTTTACTGTTTTCTAGGTCAGTTTTTTTTATGAAATATTTAATATTTTCTCCTTTTTAAAAATTCATTTGACTTTGGTTTATTGTTTCTTGAAGTTTCATGGAATCAGTAACTTTCACTTGCCCAATTCCAATTTTTAAGGAACTTTTTTTTTTCTGTGAGCTTTTGTACCTTTTTCCATTTGGCCACTTCTTCTTTTCATTGATTGATTGATTGATTTGGTGGGGCAATGAGAGTTAAATGGCTTGCCCAGGGTCACACAGCTAGTATGTGTCAAGTATCTGAGGTCAGATTTGAACTCAGGTCCTCCTGAATCCAGGGCTGGTGCTTTATCCACTGCGTCACCTAGCTGCCCCCCACTTCTTCTTTTTAACAGGTTGTTTTCTTCAGTGACTTTTTGTGCTTCTTTAGGAAAATTCTGTTCTTTGAGGTCTTCCTTCCTTCCTTTCTCCCTCCCTTCCTCCCTCACTCTTTCCTTCCCTACCTCTTTTTCTCCCTCCTTCCCTCACCAAGCTATAAATTCTTTTTTCATAATTTACTTACATCATCTCAATTTTCCCCCTCTATCATTCTTGAGCATGGATCCAATTAGCATTTTTCTTTGATGCTTTGCTTGTAGATGTTTTCATATTATTGGCTTTTGAGTTTGTGTCTTGGTCTTCTCTGTCACTGAAATCGCTTTTTATGGTCACATTCTTTGTTTGTTTTTCCAGTCTATTTCTTGACTTTTTGTTAAATCTGGGCACTGCTCACCTGAGAGTGGGGAGGCATTGTCCTAAGCTTCAGGCTGTTTTCAGAGTTAATTCTAGGGATCTGCAAGTTTTTGGTGCTTCCAAAGTGGTGTGATCTGGTGAGAGTTCTGGTCATAGCTCTTTTGGTCTGCGCTCTGGTCTTTATCCAGCTGGGTTCCATGTACTACTCCTGCCACAAGTGCTAGTGTTTTTCTCTGTCTTGGAACTGTGACCAGGATTCCTGCTCCCTTGTGACTGACCAGAAGTATACCTCTCTGCCCTACTGCATCCCATGACAGTGTATTGGCAATAGAGTTGCCAGTCAGTGCCAGCTGCACCCATTGCTAGCAAAGGGTTTCCTGTATCTTTTTCTGACCAGTTGTTTGACCCCCTTATTATCTCTGGACTAAGAGCTCTAGAAGCTGTTGCTCCTGGTATAGCTGACTCCAAGGCCCTCTCCAGAGTTTGCTACACTGTGGATCAGTGGATTATAACACCCCCACCCCCACCCCCACCCCCCCAAAAAATTAGGTCTTTATATACTAAATTTTAAGAACCATGAAAGCAAGGATTTTGTCTCATCTACACCTTATGTCCCAATAGCACCTGACATAGGACTGTGTATACAATAGGTGCTTCAAATTTCTTTTTTTACTCATTTTTAATTATTTATTGGGGGGGGGACTGACTAGATTATTTCAAGTGCATTAAAAAACATTTTGAAAAGGAAAGGAAAACATCCTGATACTGATAAAATCACAAGCCTGAACTCCCCTCTCCACATACGTTTGTTGTACTGTTCTGTGCTAATCCAAAAGAAGAAAATGTTAGAGCACAACTACCATAGTTTTAAAGTTTTAATTAGACTAATTTTCTAAGAAATGTGACATGCCTGTCGTATGATTATAGAACAAGAAATAATAGGTGTATACTAAAAGTTACTAAAAGTTTGTTGAATTTATAACTTCAGGATGAGTTTTCTTTTTCCCCTTCCATGCTATAATGAATCTGAATATAGTCAACATCTCTAAAACGAGATATATTTGAAAACAAATATATGGTTATAAGCTGAAAAGTAATTAAAATTATATTAAAATATTTTTTACTGCTAAAGTTGAAGATGTGGACGGGAGGGTAGATAGTCTAATTCATTTTTGGCTGACCTCTCGGGGTTTGGTTGGTGTGTAGGTACTATGCAGATTTTCGGACCTACACTGTTTAGGGAGGGGAAAAAAAGACCCATGTGGGACTATGTTACATCTTCAGTTGGCCTCTTCTTGGAGGAGGTTGGAGCTGGAGTGAACAAAAAAGCCAATTAGAGCACAGTTATGTTACCTGTTAATATTTTTATCTATATTCTTGTTTTATTTGTCAGAAGAGTGTATTAATAGTAATTTTCTAATTTCCTCAGTAGCATTTGGGCTTATATTTCACTAAAAAGAAATCCTTTTTTTTTTTAATATTCCTCCTTTTCTCTCTTAAGTTCCAAACGTCTTGTATCCAAATTGAGGTTTAATGTCGCTTGAAAATCACATGAAACAACTGGTACCATCTTAATTGGTCTGTTTTGTGTTGTTACTTTTCTGTCAGAGAAAAGGCTAATGCATCCCTTCAGTTGCCAGTTGTTACTTTGACAGTTAGACCAAACACTATGAATCATTTTTGTGGGCCATTTAGTGGACTGGATTTTCTACAGTATTGCTAATTAATAAAATTTTATGATCATGAGTTTGCTGTAATATATTTTGTCCAGACAAGATGAGTACTGGTCATGTAATTGTGCCAAAACTCATGTTTAATCAATTTATATATTTGTTGTAAACTTTTTTCCTCCTCCTAGTGGCAACAGAGGTGCTAATCAGGGCAGTTTATACACTTTATCAACAGAAGAATCTCCTTGGTTCTGTTCGTTCTTCACTTCTGAACTTTTTTAATAATATCTATCAGAAAGAAGAAATGGGTCCTCACAAAATCAAGTAAGAAAGGATTTTAATTTGTTAAAATTTTTGCATCTTAGGTATAAATTTCCTATGATGATATTTCTTCCTTTTGGCATGTTGTACTGTAGTTTGATTAAGTGATTGCATAGAACAGTATAGTGTTTCTTGATCAATAAATCATGTAGAATAAAGACTTTGAAAGAAAATAAATGACAAAAGCATTTAAGTACATTCAAGATGTAAATAGAAAATCGAGACAAACCCTGCTTTTAAGGCGCTTCCATTCTAATCAGGGGAGACAACTCATAAAGGAAAGTTCAGAAATGAGGAGGATAGAAAAACTTAGGTTTACTTCTAAGATGCAGTGGCAGCATGGAATGCAAGGTCCATGAAAATTTTATAGTGCAGCAGTAGGGCAGATGTTAAGCCTGGTGGACCAGGAGGCATAATGACCTTTAAGCACCAATCATCCTCCATCTTATTGGAAGGATTGTATTTCGTAAATCTCTATACATTCAAATGGTGTAAAAGGCCTTGTCTTCCCTATATATGTGGGTAATTGGAGAGGCTCCTGACCTTTGAGAACAGGGGAGTGGGCACTCCAGACTTTTTCTCCTGACATATTTTTTCCTTGGCATCCAGCTAAGCAGAGAAAAGAAAAAGATTTGGCAAAAAGGTTCCAGAAAAGGGGAGATCCTGGTGGCATCTGGTCAGGGGTTTGAAGTCAATAGGGTTTAAACACTGAAGCAATTTTTATATAAATCATGTTATATGGCCTAACAACAGGGTTCTTAATAAGTTGCATAGATGTATAATTTTTTTTTTTTTAGTGAGGCAATTGGGGTTAAGTGACTTGCCCAGGGTCACACAGCTAGTAAGTGTTAAGTGTCTGAGGTTGGATTTGAACTCAGGTACTCCTGACTCCAGGGCCAGTGCTCTATCCACTGCGCCACCTAGCTGCCCCCATAATTTTTTAAAAAATCTTTTTAGCTTAAAGTTTTGTTTTGATTTATGAATAA
Organism: Dromiciops gliroides; assembly: GCF_019393635.1. Taxonomy (NCBI): domain Eukaryota; kingdom Metazoa; phylum Chordata; class Mammalia; order Microbiotheria; family Microbiotheriidae; genus Dromiciops; species Dromiciops gliroides. The sequence continues at coordinate 615,909,535 of NC_057861.1, read as the reverse complement.
CTGAAGACCAGGCACTCAGGAAAAACATTCAATATTTGTGTTCAGTTTGGGGTGGGTTTGGCATATTAAAGGAGTCTGTTAAACATCTGGGCGACATTTTCTCTTGCTGTCCAAGTAGCTGCTCACTGAAAGACTTCCACTCTTGTGCAGTTTTAACTATGTCCTATGCCCTCCACTATTGGTGCAGTTGCAGAACATATAGGTGCCTACCATTGAGCAACCAGTGGGGATGAAACTTCTTTATAAGGTGTGTTTATGGGACATAGCCTCCTGAGACTTTGGATGTGAACACCACTATTTCTAGATAATGAATTCAGTCTCCCGTTGCAAATGGCCATTTGCTCTGTAGCCTATAATCCTGGAGGTATTGCCTGAGTCACTGAAAGTTCAAGTGATTTATTTGTCTAGAGTTATAGAGAAAGTACATGGTGAAAACAGGACTAGAACTCATCTTTTTTACTCTCAAGCCAGTGTTATATTCATTATGACTTGTGGCCTCTTTACCACTTGTTCACTTCCTGGTTAGGAATGACTTGGAGTTATTAAGAAAAGATTCAGTTACATTCATTGTATTCTACCTAATTCCTATTCTAGGAATATTAGAGTAAGACAAGTTTTAATTCCAATTATTTTAAAATTTTACTTAAGTGGAACAATACATTCCCCCTACTATTCCAGTCTAATGAAGGGCTCTGTGATAGTTCCTTGAAAATAGAGATTGTTTCATTGTTTGTATTTTTATCTCTAGTACCTAGCACAATGTCTGGCTCATAGCAGATGCTTTATTCCAGTATTTTTAAATATGCCAGTTGTGTTTTGTTTTTTCTTTTTCTTTTCTCTTTTTTTTAAGTAAATGAAATGTTTATCATCTTTGTCCTTTTTTAGAAGCCGAAGTAAAGTGTTATCTCGTTGGCTGGCTAGCTTGCCCTTGCAGCTTGCTCAGCTTGGCAGTAAAAACCCTGAACTCTCAACTCAACTTATTGATATCATTCATGCTGCTGCAGCCCGATCAAATAAAGAGTTACTAAATAGTTTGCAAGCTGCAGCTTCTCGGATCTATGGTAAGACTTGAGATGTTTAACAACATAGTTTCTGATGTTTTTTTTTTTTTTAATTTTTTATTTCTGTTTTAATATAACCTTTATCCCTCATTTCTGAATGTCTTATTATTTTCTGAAATAAAGTGAAATTTTCTAGGTAGCCTTTTCGTACTTATTAAATTAGGTGATTTAATGTATATTAAAGAATAATTAGTTGAAAAACCTTTAAATATTCAAATAGTTCTAAACTATGTAATTTAAAAACTAGTGGACTCAAAGCGATTATAAAATATTGGTAAATTGGACTAAACTTTTGTTTATGGATGCTTTAGACATGATTGCTCTACTTTGAAACTATAAAGTAGTCATTTCATTTCCACATAACATGAGACCAACAAATAGCTTAGTATCTGGGAGAATTTTTTTCCTTGAAGTTTAGGGAAGTTAGTGATATCTTTGTTTTTTTGAATCTTTAATCTCTCTCTCCCCCAACCCCCAAGTGAAACTCACATGTTAATCCCTGGAGGAGAAAATACTATTTTATTAAAAAATCAGTAACAATTCATTGTACTATGACATATTTATTTACATCACTAATCCCACATAACCTTTATGCTTTTATTCATCACTTATGGAAGGAGCATTTAAATAAAATATACTAAGGTCAAAAAGCTCCTCTTCAACTATTTCTGAATCACAGAACTGTTTACTTTCTGAAAAAGAAACTTTATGGATCTATTTCTTATTGTAACATTAAGCATTATATATTGCTGCTAGAGAGCAAAGCGGAGTAATTTTCAAAGTACTTTCTAGTGCTCTGGCTCTTCAAATGGCTAGAAATTAGTATTTTGCATATCAACCTATTCTGAACTATAAAGCTAGGCACATTATGGAATGTTCCCATTAAATGTTGATCAGGATATTTTTTTGTTTTCTGAATATATTCAAGAAAAGATGTTTTTATGATAAGTTGTTACTGTGACTCCATCCATTTCTAAATAAGGTTCAGAAATTGCAACATTCAGAACAATGTTCCAAGTCGTTGAGAATTGTTAAATCTTTCTAAGTGAATTCCTTTGAGACTTTTAACAATTTTTATGCTTGAATTTAATTTCTTTTTGTCTGTTTAGATCCACAAGAAGGCACTGTGGTTCTTCTTCCTGCAGCATCTCAGCAGCGTTTGGTCCAATTGTTATATTTTCTGCCTTGTCTACCTGCTGATTTACTATGTCACTTAAGTCATTGCTGCATTATGGGAAGACTCGGTTCAAATTTGGCTACTGCCCTTATAAGGATACTGCATGTGAGGTAGTATGCTCAAGTGAGGCTTATTTGTATGCTAATTTTTTTCCCTTACAGTGATTGTAATTTTGTTCTACACGTTTTTTACCATCAATATTGTTTTACGATTTTTTACTATAGTTGCTTGGTAGGATAAATAGCAAGTGTAGAAAATTAGGTATTGGTAATTGGTACAGTGTAAATGATTTAATAGTTTATTTCTAGTATTGTAGCAACTTAATAAATTTTAGCTGCTATATGATATAACTGGTAATTGACTGTCTTTGAGTAAGAATATATTGAGGTGTTTTATCGGTAGATTATAATTTAATTATATGACAATTATCAGCAAAAGGCAGTATTCACTTGAAGCTTGGCACTGTATCTAATGCTATTAATCTTATAGAATATAATATATAGCTTGTAGGTACCTTAGAGAATGGAATTAAGGTATGGAATCTAGTGGAATATTTCAACCATCAAAGTGTAATTTTCCTCCCCAAAACTAAACTGGCCAACTTAGACTCCTTGATTTTGGAAATTTTGGATACCCAGGGATGGGAAACTTTTGGTACTTTATTATTATTTTAACTGGCCCTTAGGGTAATAGTGGTCTAGATCAGTGATTCTTAAGCTTTTTTTTTTTTTTTAATATACTCATAACACAGTATTCTTTGCCATGAAGAATTGCAGTGTACTGAACCTTTGAGTGATAATATGAGGTATTCCATTTGCAGTTTTTCCTCAATAACAGCAGATGTTTTTGTTGAGTTCTTTGTTAGTTCAGGGTCTGGTGTTTATTGAGGTGAGCCCTTAAGTATATAATAGGCACGTTTTGTTTAGTTTGTGAATATTATATTTACTATACTCTATATTCTGATTAATTTGCATTAAGCAATTATTTATAGATTTTTTTAAAATCTGTAATAACATTTAGTATTGCGTGGCATACTTTGTGAAACACATTGCTTTAGAGGTGGCTCCTTCAACTTAGTCAATAGTGTTTACTATTGTAAATTATTCTTGCTACCATATTCAGAAACCCTTCTAAAACAGTGGTTTAAATTATTTGATTGCTGAGTCATATAATGCATTCAAAGTTATGGTATTCTGTAAAGTATATTTTAATGTATAACACAGAATTTTAGGGGCTCTAAGTTTAGATGTGGAAAAGCCACTGTGAGATGAGATCACAGTTTGTTACTGTTCTGTGAGAGTGAGAATGTGTATGTGTGCCAGATAGAACAAAGGCTCGGAATTTGGAGAACTTGGTTCTAGTCCCCCACTAAGCAATTTATTGATGTGTGATGGGTAGGCAAGTCATTTTTACCTTTCTGGCTTCATTTTCTTCCCTTGCAAAATAAGGAGATTGAGCTAGATGATATCTGAGTTTCCTTCATTGTCATAATTTAGAACAGCTGGTGGTGCAGTGCACTAAACTCCAGGCCTGGGAGTTAGGAATACCTGGTTTCAAATCCAGCCTCAGTCACTTTCTTGTTATATGACCCTGGGCAAGTCACTTGACCTCTGTTTGCTTTAGTTTTCTCAACTATAAAATGAGGATAATAATAGGTTTTTGTGAGGATCAAATAAGATATTTGTAAAGAGTGCTAAGTACAGTGCCTGGCACATAGTAGGTACTATATAATTGTTATTGTTATTACTATTGTTGATAATACCTAGCATTTATATGGTTCTTCAAGATTTGCAAACAGCTTTACATGTTATTTTATTTGATCCTTATAATAACCCTGTGAGGTAAGTGCTATTATGGGAAAACTGAGGAACAGAGAGGTTATGTGATCATAGAGCTAGTGAGTGCCTTGTGAGGGTCAAAATTTGATATACAAAGCTTTATTTGGGTGACTCGCCTTAATATTGGGGTCCCAGAAATATGAGGGACCCTTTTCAGTTTAACCTCCCCTCTGAACAGCCCTTTTTAGATATTTCTCCCAGGCCAATAAGAAAGGAGCCTCTAAGCTTTAGTTCACAAAAGGATCAGATTTTATTACTTGGGAATTAATTAAACAACAAAGGTGAAACTAATAAAAATCAAAGATAAGGAAATAGGAAAATAGAAATACAGAGAAATGTCTTAACTCTAAACTTAGCTTAAGCTGGTTCAAAGGAATTTAAGGTTTTCAGTAAGTAACTCACCAACCTGAACAGCCCACCAGTCTAAGGTTGCTCGCGTGCCACCAGGACCTCAGTCACCAGCAAGAGAAAGCATAATCGCATTCCAGAAGTCACTCTAGAGTTGGCGTTCCGGAAGTGCCCTTTAACCTTCAGAGAGCATTCTATCTTTTCTCCCCCAAAAGGGGAGGTCCTTCAAAAGCTGCCTATACCACAAATAATTTTTATCACATTTCCCCCCCTTTGTTTCTTTGGAAAGCATGTATGGGTTTGCTGATGAAACAGCCAAAAATATCAGAATATAATACCCTATGCTAGCAAACAATATGTTAATATCAGTATAGAAAAGGGAGAGAGGAAAGTTTTGTCCAGAAGGGCGGTCCCTCATGAATGAGAGACTTTGACACTAGCCTTGCAGAGGGAGGGCCTCTGCAGAGAGTACATGTTACAAATGGTGTATATAATAACAGAAGGAGGAAAAAAAACCCCAACAAAACAAAACTGTTCATATGAAGTCTCTGAGCTCATCTTCTTGGAGTAGTAAGATGTCACTGGGAGAAAACTCAACTCTGGTCTGGTCTCTGGTCTGGAAAGCTGGACTCTGGTCTGGACTCTCTTAGAAGAGATAGAGTGAGTTCCAGCAGCCCGAATAAATCCTAAATGCTGCCTATACCACAAATAATTTTTTACCACAGCCTTAATATCTTTTGGTATTTATTTAGCATTTCAAGTTTTACAAAGCACTTTAGAAATATATTCACAACAACCGTGGAAGAGAGATGCTATTATTATCCCCATTTTACAATTGAGGAAAGTGAGGCACAGAGAGGTTAAGTAACTTGCTCAGGATCACACAGCTGGTGAATTTCTGAGTCCAGATATAATCTCAGGACTTCTGATTTGATGTGCAGTGCTCTATCCACTGCACCATCTAGTTGCTAACTGCATGTTAAAGGTTACTGTACTGTTGGACCAAGTCTCTGGGGTAGCCATACAACGTCATTGTATAGACACTAAACATTCTTTTTAGATAGGCTGAACTCTTGAATTATTCTGGGTCTTGTTTAGGAAGAATTGCATTGTTTTGGGGCATGTTACAGTTAGCACAATTTCATTCACAAACAGGCATATGGGGAATCTCACAATCTCAGAGTACTCTTTCCTTGATTGGAGTCTGTGTTGGTCATTCGCCATGATAGTGGTCAGCACCTTTGAGCATAAATCTCCCAGTTTTATAATTGATATTAGTAATGACTATGGAATAGAGTTATACTTTTGATAGCAATGTCCTAAACATTTCCCTTATGCAAAATAGGTTGTGTTTTCCTTAAAAGGTAGGGAAACCATTCTTGAGGCTTGATTGACTCAGGCTGCTTGAGTACAAAACAGCCAAGAGGAGCTCCAATCTTGTATGATTCTCAAATATTGGATAAATCCTCTCATTTTAGATGTTTCTGCTATTGTTTTCAGTTCTTCACTGCCTTATGATACCCGTGGAGCACTCTGGCTGGCCACCTGTCATCCCTCACTCTAGCCACTTGGCTATTGCTTGTTTTTCTGTCAGAATTCTTTGATGACATCCATACTCCAGTTCTTTGGAGTTCCTTGATGGTTATTAAATATTACATCCCACCTCCCTCCTACCCTGCACTGTTTCCTTTGTGTTCTATACGATGCTTGTTTTTAGTTCTAGGTCTCACTGCTGTATAGGAATATAGAGGAATGCTTTTAAGGCAGTGCTTTACTTTACGTATTCAGATGTCTTTAAATGAATTAACACACCTAGTAGGGTCTTGTATTTGTTACAAAGTCTGGCTAGTTTAACTAAAAATGTGGTCTCTTGTGGAATTCATTTGCAAACGTCTACCTCTATTCTACCTCCATCAAGCATTACCTTGATCTCTGACTATTCATATTTAATAATCAGTTTAACTTTCCAGATTATATTTGTTGTTTGGCTTCTCCAGTGCCCTGTTTCTTTCTTCCTTTAATTTTTTAAATTCAGTTATCAAGCATTTTCTTTTTTTTCTCTCTCTTGCTTCTTCTGACCCTTTTGCCAGGGGATAAAAACAAGACACACAGTTCATGTACATCTTCTGAGGTTTCTTTGAAACCTTCATTTCTTATATTACAATAATATTCTATTATATTCAAATACTATAAAGTGTACAGCCATTCCTCAGTTGATTTTTACCCTTTTGGTTTCCAGTTCTATGCCTCCATAAACTGTTTTAAATATTTTTCAAATAAAGGAATTTTTTTCTCTTTCTTTGATCTTTTTGGAGTATAGGCTTAATAGTGGTATTGCTGAGTCAAAGAATGTGTGCAGTTTAGTAACTTAAGCTATAGTTCTAAATTGCTTTCCAGAATATGGACTGTACTGTTTCACAACCTTACCACAGTGCATCAGTGTACCTGCCTCCAGCCTCTTTAACACATCTGCCTTTTTTGACAAGACAATCTGATGGTTGTGAGGTGGAACCTTATAGTTGGCTTTGGTTTGCATTTTGCATTAGTGATATAGAGCATTTATTTATATGGCTATTGATAGCTTGGATTTCTTCCTTTGAAAAGTACTTGTTCCTATTCATATCTTTTAGCCATTTATCAATTGGAGAATGGTGTATATTCTAATAAATTTGAATCACTTCTTTATATATCTTGGAAATGAGACCTTTATACGGTAGACTTAATAGCAAAGATTCTCAATCCTCCCACCCCCTGTTACTTTTCTAAGCTTCGTTGGATTTTTTTTTTTTTACAAAAGCTTTTAATGTACACTGCATTCTATTCTCTAAAACATTTTCCTCTTTTTTCTTTCCTTTGCTATTTCTGTAGAAAGGTGTAGAATACAAGTATGCTCAGTACCAGAGCTCTATGCTTTATACAAATCCTCTTCTTTTCCTCTTAAATCAGAACTCAAACATAGGTTTTTACCCTTTTAAAAAATTCAGTTGTATTTTTAGTTCCAAATCAATTCTCTCCCTCTTTCCCCTTCCTGGCCCATCGAGGTTAGAAAAACAAAATTTCTTTCTCTCTTCCTGTAGAATTTTTCTGCTAATTCACAGAAATCCTGATAATTTATGCAAGTTTATTTTATAACCTGAAATTTATAATTTATCCTTTCTTTCCTTTTGGGGGGGGGAGGCAATTGGGGTTAAGTGACTTGTCTAGGGTCACACAGCTACTAAGTGTCAAGTGTCTGAGGTCGGATGTGAACTCTGGTCCTCCTGAATCCAGGGCTGGTGCTCTATTTACTGCACCACCTGGCTGCCCCCTTTCTTTCCTTTTAAACCCCTTTTTCATATTTCATATACCCTCTTCTGAATTTAGGATTTCTTTGCTTTTAACTGATCCTTCTTAACTGTTTCTCTTATTCTCACTCTTTTCTCTGTATTTCTTCACCTTTTTTTGTTGTTGTTGAGTTGAATGTTGTTATTACACTAAGCTTTTTCCATGTTTATTCTCTCATTTATATAGTCCTCTCACCCCTTCCTCATTTTGCATAGATATATCTACATGTTCCCTGATTATGTGATGTCAACTTTCTCATTCCTCCCCTTTTCTCCCATAGTGTATCCTTTTCCTCTTCTTTTCAAATCCCCAAAGCATAACTAAAATACTTTGTAGCCCCTTCTTATTTGGCTATCTCTGGACCTTGGTGACTTTATAGTTCTTAATGATGCTTGTGTCATCCTTTTCCTCGTTAGAATGCAAACATACTTCATTCTTATAAAGTCTTATAAGTTCACTTGTATTTATCTTTTTTTTTTTTTTTTTTAGTGAGGCAATTGGGTTTAAGTGACTTGCCCAGAGTCACACAGCTAATAAGTGTTAAGTGTCTGAGGTCGGATTTGAACTCAGGTCCTCCTGAATCCAGGGCCAGTGCTCTATCCACTGCGCCACCTAGCTGCCCCTGTTTTTATCTTTTTAATCTTTCTTCAAAGTTGATCTTTTCATTAGGGATCCTTGAAAATAGTCTATTTCATTAAAGGTCCATTTTCCCTCTTTAGAAGTACGTTCAGTTTTGTTGGCTATATTGTTCTTAGTTGCAGCCTTTAGCTTTTGTGTTTTACAAAATTGTGTACCTTGCTTTCTACTCCTTTATAGTTGTCGCTGCTAAATCTTGTGTGATTCCTTGGTGCTTGAATGCTGTTTGCAGCATTTTTTCTTTGACCTGGAAGCTCTGGATTTTCGCAGTGATGTTCCTAGTGGGATTTTTATTTTGGGTTTTCTTTTGGGAAGTGACTAGTGGATTCTTTCTATTTTTAGTGAGCACCAAATCTTTGTTCTTGTCACCTCTGGGAAACTCCATCTTGTTGGTCTGGGCAAATAGTTATGTATGTGAACACCCCTGGGAATCTCTTGCTGGCCTAGTTCAAAGATCTGGACACTGAATCCTTGTCCCAGGCCAATCTGAGAGACCTTGGGCTGCTGGCCTGGCACAAACCCCTGGCCTCAGTCCATAATCCTGTCCATACCTCTTCCTCAGATTCTTCACATTTTTTATCTTTGGCTGTGTAATGATTGGAATGACGCCACCTACTGGAGACTTAGTATAGGAAAGCTCCACCATGAAGAGAATGCCTCAGAGGGCAAGGCCGTGCGGCTTTTTCTTGGCGTCAGGAAGTGACATTTGCTCATGGGTACTGTCTATCAAGGCTACCAGCCAATCAACTTGAGGAGCCTCCCATTTGCTGGGAGGGGACAGGAAGGAGGAAGGAGGGCCTCCACGGAGAGCTCGCTTGACTCCAGAGGACTTCACAGGAAAATTGAGGAAAGATAGGAATGCCAGGCTGCTGGAATTCTCTTTTCAATCTTTCTTTTTCTATCTTTCAATAAACCCTTGAAAACCTAAACTCATTTTATCAGTGATTTTAGTCAGTTTCCCCCCAAACTAGGGGAACAGATTAGAACCCACATTTAGAATTTTAAATTACACAGCTGGAAAGATGATCCACTGGAGTTTTTCCTTATATTTCCTAATTACTGCCAGGTGACATTCTTATATTGTTGTTGGATTCATTGTAGGAATACCTAGGCTATACTGTTTCTATTCCACTATCTTTGCCTAGTTTCCTTGTTGGCTTTTTGTTTTGTTTTGTTTTCATGAAGAAAGTGTTCATGATACATAGATGTAAGGTTTCTGTATATCCTTTGGCCTCAAATTTCTTTTGAACCATTTTTCTCCAATGCCCATCCTAGCATAGAAGTCATCAAGTATATGTTGATTTTAATGTGGAAGGTATAGTTGGTCTTCATAGAATTTCTTATAGTTCAGCTTTTGTAACCAGTCTCGCTTCCTAAGCTAAAATTATATACATGGTTGTAATGTTGCAAACATTTAGCACAAACCTTGCAATGTGAAATAATCTGACAGTGCATGAAATAATGATTCTTTTTGCCTTTGGACCCTTGATAAAATCAGCTCTCTCAGCTCTTATTTGCCTCACTAAGGAAAACTTGTGAGAATTATGAACTGTCCTTCCATTTATTTAGGTTTAATTCTGTTCTGTTTTCATTTATAGTGAGAATGTCAAGATTGACACAGATCTTTTCCTCTACTAGTACATACAGTACCAATAGCTAAGCTGTTTCTAAAACTGTGGTAAGCCCTTTGCTGCTGCAGAAACTAAAGGGAGTCAAAGAAGGGATAACACCTTTGCTTTCAGTGGTTGGGATGATGAGATCACAGAAAATAGAGAAAAGACAGAGCTATTCAATTCATTTTATTTCTGTTTTCTCTGCAAAGAATAATGGTTTTTACATTGGAAATCATGAAACACAAATGACTGATGTGGAGTTATGGCCAATATAAGTAAGGAGATAGTAAGAGAGCACCTATTTGCCCATGATGGATTCAAGTCTGCTGGTTCAGATGAACAACATAAACCCTCAGGTCCTAAAAGAACTGGCATATGTGATTGTTAAGCTGTATTCAGTGGTATAGAAAAATTCATGAATAAATGATAGTACTTGAAGGTTTGCAAAATGCTGTACAAATACCATCTCATTTTGCCCTCAGACAACTATCTTGGGGATTAGGTGGTATTATTATCCCTGTTTTAGAGATGAGGAAACTGAGGCAGAGAGTGACTTGCCCAGGGTAAAGAACCTGAGTATCTGAGGTAGGATTTAAATTCATGTCTTCCCAAGTCCAGGTCCAGTGGACTAGAGAAAAGAGCCAAGTCTGCAAAGTATAGGCCAGTGAGCTTGTTTGTTATTCTTAGAAAAATTCTACAAAGAATCATTAAAGATTTAGTTGGTGAACATCTTGAAAGGGAAGCGGTAATTATAAGGAGACAGCATGTATTAAACTGTGAATACCCTCTGATAAAGCAATAGAACTACTAGGTCTATACTCCAAAGAGATCAAAAGAAATGTAAAAGGACCCTTATGTACAAAAATATTTATAGCAAATCTTTTCGTAGTGGCAAAGAATTAGAAACTGAGGAGATGCTCATCAATTGAAGAATGGTAGAACAAGTTATGGTATATGAATGTGATGAAATATTCTTGTGTGGTAAAAAATGATGAAGATAATTGCACATGTATAATGTATAACTGATTGCTTACTGCCTGCGGGGAGTGGGGAGGGATAGAATTTGGAACTCAAAACTATAAATAAAATGTTTTATTATAAAAATGTTTTAATGGTTTCAGAAAAACCTAGGAAGACTTGTACAAATTGATAACATATGTGGAATCAGGAGAATGCTTTTTAAATAGTAGTAACAATATTGTAAAGACAAACAAGGTTGAAAGACTTGGGACCTCTGATCAATACAATAGAGGCTACCATGGTTTCAAAAGATACATGATGAAATTTTCTTTGCCTCTCCAGATAGAGAGGTGATGGATTCAGAGTGAAGATTAAAGTATTTTTATTCATACTCGGCTAATGCAGAAATTTGTTTTGCTTGACTCTACACATTTGTAACAAATTTTGGTTTTCTTGCCCCCTTTTTTTTTTTTTAAGGTTTGCAGGGAGTTGTGAGGGAATTAGGATCTGAAAATAAAATAAAATTGAAATCCCCCCCCTCCCCGCCAAAACAAACCATATAGCATGGTTTCATCAAGAACAGGTAGTGTTGGGGCAGCTAGGTGGCGCAGTGGATAAAGTGCCAGCCCTGGATTCAGGAGGACCTGAGTTCAGGTCTGGCCTCAGTCACTTGACACTTACTAGTTGTGCGACCCTGGGCAAGTCACTTAACCCTCATTGCCCTGCAAAAAACAAAAACAAGAACAGGTAGTGTCAGTGCTTCCTTCCCTCTTATCCAAAATGGGTTTGAACTTAATTTATCTAGATTTTTAGCAAGGCTTAGGGTGGCATTACTTCTTACTATTCTCATAGAGAAGGTGGGGGTACATATATCATCATATTAGATGATAATGCAATCAGATGAATTTGTTACTGTTTGGGTGGTTGGACTCGTTAGTTTTCAGTTGTTTAATGCAACCTTGAAGGTGGTTTCCAGGGATCAGTTCTTGGCCTTTGTGCTGCTTAACATTTTTTATCAGGAATAGGAAGAACAGCTAACACAAGATCAGAGTTGGTATCCAAAAGGATCGTAACAGGCTATAGTATTGGACTGACTCTATTAAGATGAAGTTCAATAGAGATAAATTTGTACATATTTAGGAATTTATATAGGAATATTATATTCTTTGGGAGACTTGGGACAACTTATATATAGTACAAATGTGAAATTTATAAATAGAATGGATTTGATTGGTATTTGAATTCATCTTCAGTGATAAGGCATAAAAATTAAATACTTTCTATAGCCTTGCTATAGCTTGAAAGGTTTTGATGGCTTTCTGTATGATTTTCACTTTTAGTATATGGCGTATGATCCTTCAAACTTAACTTTCAACCTTTTTGGTTCCCAAGGGGGGAAAGAAAGCTCATAATTATTTCCAGGGAAGTAGTAGTAGTCCATCTCTTACTCTGGCCTGCCTGCTACTTCACCTTCAGGTCACCATGAACTCTGTGAGCAGCTGAAAAAAAAAAAATCACCATGAACTCTGTGAGCAGCTGGGAAAAAAAAAAAAAAAGGACGAACAGTAGTAACTAGGATTAGAGATTCTGTATGTGACAGAAGCAAAAAGAAATGAGAGTCAGGTTGAGTATGTGGTTGAAAAAATATACAAAAGAAAGTTAATGTTAAAAAAGAATTTTAAAATATTTCACAGGTCAAAAGATGACTTTTTTGTTAAAATAGTACTTTTATTATAATTTAAAATATTCTTTATAATTCATTTCATTTAATAGTTTTATTCTGTGGGATATGGGGAAAATTCTAGGCAGCAAGAAGGGAAGCATTAGATCTGCCATTAACTAGCGCTTTGAAAGAGTCACGTAACCTCCCTGGTACTTAATTTGTTTGCTCTTCGTTTTGGAAGAGGACCATGATATAGTAAAGATGTCATGACTTGCACTGAATTGGATTTAAGTGAGGGAGGGCTGTGCAAGGTCTCCAACCTTACTTTCTCTGCCAGAGCCAGCTGGATCCATGGCAAGATATATATATATCAGGATGACTGGAGATGACCCCAGATGTTTAAGGCAATTGGGGTTAAGTGACTTTTGTTTTAGACCAGAATTTGATCTCAGTTGAGTAGTATTTTTTTGTTTGTTTTGTTTTGTTTTTACTTCTAAAAAAGAAACTATTATAAGAATCCCAGTGAAGCTAATAGCATTGGGCCCCTATCACCACTGGGATTCACCTCTTCATCCTCCTTCCCCATCCATTACCCATAATGCCTTGTAACTTGTAGTGTGTTTATGTGTAATGAATACATAAATACATCATTTCTAGTAGTTAGAATCTTTATTTTTTTATATTTTTGACCTTTCACATATCTCTCTTTTTTTTTTAAGTGAGGCAATTGGGGTTAAGTGACTTGCCCAGGGTCACATAGCTAGTAAGTGTTAAGTGCCTGAGGCCGGATTTGAACTCAGGTACTCCTGACTCCAGGGCTGGTGCTCTATCCACTGTGCCATCTAGCTGCCCCCTGTGACCAAATTTCTTTACCATTCTAGGCTTCCTTTTCATCATCTGTAAAATGATGAGCTTGAACTAGATGATCTCTAAGGTTCTTCCCAGATCTGAAATTCTTAGATTCCATGATTTTTAGTAAAATGTTTGTCTGAAGGGAAAATAAAAATGGTGGTGTAGTGAATAGAGTGCCAGGCCTGGAGTCAGGAAAACTCATCTTTCATGAGTTCAAATCTGGCCTCAGACACTTACTAGTTGTATGACCCTGGCCAGGTTCACTTAACCTTTTTTGCCTCAGTTTCCTCATCTGTAAAATGAGCTGGAGAAGGAAACAGTAAACTACTCAGGTATCTATGAAACAAATCCCACATGGGATCATAAAGAGTTGAACACAACTGAAATGACTCAGTAACAACAGACATTTAAATTTTAATCTATTCTTTCTTCCCAATTGCTTTTGGAGCTATTGAGTATGACTTCTCCTTATTGTCCCTTTTTATTTTTATTTTCCAGAGATGGGCAGGTGGGAGGGATGGGGGTGGGGAGAGGAAAATGGCATGTGTTTTTGTCCCCCCTTTGGACTGGGAATTGGAAGACCTAAATCTGAAATAACTTGATTCCTCAGATAACTTGATACCATGGGTAAATTACTTAGCCTCTCTCAACCTATTTATTCATTCATGAAATAAAGATAATAATACTTGTAATACACTTCAGAGTTTTAATGGAAGTGTCTTATAAATTGTAAAGTACTTTATAAGTGTGAATTATTATTTTTGTAGATCTGCATTTTCAGGATGGAAACGTTCTCTGCAAGCAAGTACCATGAATGATGTGGACTATTTCAGTTTCTTATTTTCAACCCTTACAGGTAATTTATACCACTCCTAGACCTCCTCCCTCTTCTCTCTTCCCTTCTTGCTATGTTAAGTAAAAGGAGAATGAGGATAATGCTGTGGGACCTTCTTTTTAAGATGTGCCATGTTGGTATGTTGTGTTCCAGTATTTAAAGTTGTTATACTTTGGAATTCTTAGGTGGTAATTGATACATTTCTAGTTGGCTTAATAATGCCATTTATTGTCTTCATCATTCTCTTTAAAGTTTTACTGGGTTGAAATGAGTGTTTGATTTACTTTAGAACATTTGAAGGAAAACCTTTTAAAAGTACTGTTTGAATTGGATTCCCCCACCCTCTCACTCCTCCCTCATCAACCTAAATTGTCTATTTTAAACATAACTAAAAAGGCCATGTTGAACTGTACCATGCTTTCAGTCTTCCTTAGTATCGTATTCAATTCTATTTGCCTTCATAGATGAATGAAGTAAAACATATTTAGAGGGTATGTAGTATATAAACTGTTTAAAAAAACCAAACAGAAGCAGCCATCCACTTTGAGGGAAAAAACACCAGTGGATTATTATTGATTAGTTATGTGTTTAGCATCTAAAATTGGGTTTTGAATGTTTTTTCAGGAGTTTACTGGATGAAATGGATATTTATTAGAAAAGAATCCTATTTGAAGAGTACCCTGGTTAGTGAGATTAGCAGCATTTGGCTTTTGACTTCTTTCTTAGGGTTGTTTTTTTGTTTTTTGTTTTGTTTTTTTAGTGAGGCGATTGGGGTTAAGTGACTTGCCCAGGGTCACACAGCTAGTAAGTGTTAAGTACCTGAGACCAGATTTGAACTCAGGTACTCCTGACTCCAGGGCTGGTGCTCTATCCACTGCGCCACCTAGCTGTCCTTCTTAGGGTTGTAAGAAGTTTGATTAGATAATAGATTATATTAATAATATAGAATCGTGTAGTGGCAGAATGCAGCATAACCAGAATTTAGGAAATTAAAAAAGATAAAGTTACCTACAAATTACAGATTTTAAATTTACTTCATTATTTATATTGTGCCTTAGAGTTTACACTAGTTGTATTTTAAATTTGGGTTATATCACTTGCTTACTTGCTTTGAAAAGCAATCACTATTTATCTTCTAGTTTCCTTTTGCTACCTTTTACTAGAAATTGTGGCTTTCACCATAGTTTAACACAATAAAACCCTGTGGTAACCTTACTGTGCTAATGGAGGTCATCATGTCTCCCATGCACAAAAGCCTATGGTGTTTAATTCACCTCCTGTTGCTGTTGTATTTCACTTTTCAGTGTGCTACACAAAGTGCTAGAACATAAAAAAAACCCAGAAGAATTAAGTTATTAAAAATTAAGAATTAATAAGGAATTTGTCTTCATTGTTACCTTCTGTAAAGATAATGCTTTGAAATAGCCCTTGATGTCATGTAATGGAAAAAGCACTGAATCCAAAATTAGAATGCCTGGGTTTTAACCTGGACTCAGCCTACCACTATTGTTTAAAATAATTGCTGTAGATGCCAGTTTTGGATAAGCATATCATTAATTTATCAATATTATACCAGTAAAGTTTTGACCACCTGTCTGCCTAACTTCCCATTATCTCAGGCTGCATGGTAGAGAAAGCAGGGAGAAAGCTTCAGCATGCCAGCTAGTAGGATCAGGAGAAAAGCCCCCCAAAACCCGTGTGGTCTTCCAGAAAGACAGAAGGTGGTCTTAAGGAGACCCCAGAGAGAGTGAGAGAGATGGAGACCATGTGGTCTCAGAAGCAAGAGAGACCTGGAAACTGGTCTTCCAAGATTTTTAACTCTTTTGATAGAGGTGGGTCATTATACATCAGACAAATCTAATTGATTAGCACCATTGAACTCTATTGGTTGACCTGACTTTAAGGTGGTCTACATTAAAATGAACTCTAGGGATGATATGAATGCAAAAAATCCCTCATTCAAGTTGCTCAAGGCAAAGTCCATTATCTAGATGTGGTTTAATCCCATCCATCTAGACAAAAGAATCTATCTCCATTTGTTTTGTTCATCCCAGATGAGATTTGATGAAGTTTCTTAAGAAGACTAGACTTTCTGGGGTTGGGGGAGGGAAGGGTGTTAGGACTGAGAAAGTTATCTCTGGGTCCCCCAAGAAATTGATTATTAATAATTATTTTCTCGGGGCAGCTAGATGGCACAGTGAATAGAACACTGGCTCTGGAGTCAGGAGTACCTGAGTTCAAATCTGACCTCAGACACTTAACACTTACTAGCTGTGTGACCCTGGGCAAGTCACTTAACCCCAGTTGCCTCACCCCCCCCCCCCCAAAAAAAAATTTCTCACACCACTTCTGTCACCTTAAAGAAGTCATTTAACCAGTCTTACAGTTCTCTCTTATGAGGCTTCATTATAGGCCCAGTTTCCTCATTTGTAAAATTATAAGACTGTATTATATGATTTCTAAGATAACCTCCAATTCTAAATCTTATAGCATGATACTATGTTTCATTAATTTTACTTTCTTTAGGGTTTTCAGCAAAGGAAATTTCATGGATTCAAAGCATCCGAGGTAATCCTCATATCAGCCAAACACAGCTCTCACCAGTACTTCTCTACCTAACTGACTGGGATCACTTTTTACATCACTGGGATGTTACAGAGGTAATTTTT
This sequence comes from Dromiciops gliroides, assembly GCF_019393635.1. NCBI lineage: Eukaryota > Metazoa > Chordata > Mammalia > Microbiotheria > Microbiotheriidae > Dromiciops > Dromiciops gliroides. Next base: position 615,892,559 of record NC_057861.1, on the reverse strand, counting down.
ACATTAATTTCAAGTGATAGCTAGTGGTAATCATCTTAATAATTTAATGAAATTTGAATATTTACAGTGTGCAAGGCACAGTTTAAGTTATGGTCCCTTCCCTAAAAGAATTTGTCCAGTTTTGTAGACAACATCAGCATGTCAGAAGTTTCATATGAAGAAATAATAGTTCAACTACTGAAATATGTGCTGAATTTTATTTGGCAAGTGAATGCCCAAATGATCAAAATTTGGAGATGATAATTGCAAAATTCGAAACAATTTATTATTTATGTTTTTAGGTGTTTAATGTTTTTTTTTAAGTTCTGAATTCTCTCTCTCTTCTGCCCTCCCCTATCCACTGAAAAGGCAAAAATGTGATAGCGATTATACATGTGAAATCATACAAACCATTTCTGTATTAACCATGTTGCCCCCGAAAAAAGCAAGAAAAATAAAGTGAAAAAATTATTGCAGAATACATTGTACATAAAACCACAAAGGTTGCAACTTGTAAGGAGATCAATTTGAGTTGCTGAGAGCTTTATTAGTGAGAGGTAAGGTTGTAAAGATAGGTAGGAGACAGCTCTTAGAATGTCTTGAATTCTAAGGCCAAGAAGTTTTCTGGTTTACTTGAAGCCTATTAAGGTCTTTTGAGGGAGGAGAGAAAAGAGAATGTAATATAATTTAAAAATGTTTTAGGAAGTGGACCAAGTACGTTGGAAAAGGATTGGAGGGAGTTTGAAGACCATTGTAGTATCACACAGTTTTCAAGTTGGAAGGTACCTCAGAGGCCTGGTCCAGCCAGTGCATGAACAAGAGTTCCCTCCATAGCATGCATGACGAGGTCCTCCATCCTTCTGGTGGAAGATCTCCTGTAAGGAAGGATTGACTCTCTCCTAAGGTAGTCCATTCCTTTTTTGGATAGATCTAAGTTTTGGAAAAAAAATTCCTTATGTTAGTCCTAAATTTATTCCTCTGCAAATTCCCTCAATTACGTCTACTTCTTTTCTCTAGAGGCAAGCAGAGCAAGCCAAAACCCTCCATAGGACAGTCCTTGGGCCATTGGAAGACAGTTGTCTCCTCCCTCCCAAAACCCCTTCAGGCTAAACATTCTTAGTTCCTTTAACCACTCCTCATGTGATAGGAACTTAACTTTTCCCTGTCCTGTGGCCTTCCTCACGTTTTGTGCTCGGTGCTGAGCAAAGTGTTTGGAAGTATTGTCTGACCAGGACTGTCATTTCCTACTTCAGGTTACGCTGCTTCTTTTTACCTTAAGATCCCATTACCTTTTTTGGCTGCAGTATTAGCTTACAGTTGGCTGAAAACATTCAGGTATTTATCCTGAGGTGTTTTCTAGTCATAGCACGCTCTACTTTACTGTAAAGTTGTTTTTAACCCAAATATTATACTTTAACACATTTAATTTCACATTAAATTTCACACTAGATTTAGCCCAATATTCTAGTTTATCAGGTTGTTCTTAGTTCCTAATTATACTCTCCAGTGTGTTATCTGTTAGTCTTAACTTTGTTTCATCTAAAGATGGGATAAGTATGCCACCTCTGCATTTATGTAAAACTCCAATATAAATGGGCATGGGACCAGCCAAAGGGGTCCTTATCCTGGAGACTTCCAACCTGAGATTGACGTATTCATGGCTATTCTAGGTAGCCTAGCCTGAATCCACCTAGTTGTGGTATTGTATAGTCTACATCTTTCCATGTGTTGTACATAAATAACATGAGGAACTTTTTTTTCTCCCCAGTTTATGTATAACATTTCCCTTATTGGCCAATCTAATAGTCTTATCTTACCCTCTCCCCCACCCAAAAAAAGGCTACTCTTACTTGACCTGTTCTTGGGAGATAGGTTGGCTCTTGGTGATCACCCCTTTTCTAAATAGTCATTAAGCATTCCGTTGGTAATATATCCTAGTATTTTGTCAGGAATTAAAGTCAAGTTCACTGGCTGAATATTTACAGGTTTCATTCTGGTCTTCTTTTTAAAAATAGGGATGGCATTTTCTTTTGTTCATTCCTTTCAGACTGCTACTGGCTTAGTTATCATATCTGCTAGTTCTTTTGGTGCCTGGGTTTGTAGTTCATCTGGCCTTAGTGACTAGCGTCATCAGGGGACAGCTCTGTCCTTTCATACTGTCTCTTTATCTTTCTTTTCAGCATTCAACATGCATTTATTAAATGCCTGCTTTGGATCAGGTGCACTGTTTTAGACACATGGAATAAAAAGACAGAAGTAAAACAGTCTCTTTTTTCAAAGACCTTAAAAGTGTTGAGGGGGAACAACATGTACACAGAAAAACAAATATTAAATATATACAAAGTAATTGAGGTGTGCTCTAGCAGCTGTGGAGACAGAATTGGCCTTGTGTAAAAGAGAGAACTCGAGGTGAACCTTGATTGAAGATAGGGGTTCTGCAAGGCCCAAATGGGACTGCATTATGCTCAACAGGTCAGTTGTTAAAAATTTATTTCTTTGTTTTTTTGTTTTAAAGATTTTTCTTTTTCTTTCTTTTTTTTCCCTCCCCCCAGGGCAATGAGGGTTAAGTGACTTGCCCAGGGTCACACAGCTAGTGAGTGTCAAGTGTCTGAGGCTGGATTTGAACTCAGGTCCTCCTGAATCTAGGGCCAGTGCTTTATCCACTGCACCACCTAGCTGTCCCCTCAAAATTTATTTTAGAACTCTGAAACTGGGAGACAATGGATCCCTAAACATCAATGAATATAATGACATATTTATACAGATAGTTATTGACTTAAAGGAGTTAGATTAGGAATAGGAAACAAACATTTTAATGAGGTCAAGTGTGGGAAGAGAAGGGGCTTTTCAAAGACACATTCAGCCCTCAGCTGAGGAGAAGAGGGCTTAGACATATGATAGTGTAATTCAGCTGTTCTCATAAGATAAGAACATCTATGTTCTGCCTGTTAGAGTGAAAGAATTCCTATCATGTGGAGTACAATCATGAAAGGGAGAGTCTGTATCTTGGTGAGTTTTTCCAGTTTTGTAAGTTTGTACCCAACATTATATTTCCTTTTCTTCCACAGAAAGACAGGTCACACAGGCCCTTTTTTTTTTTCTAACACAGGAAAACCTTTTTGTATATTGAGTTAGAATTGTCAGTATTTAGAATGTAAACCAGTAATGATAAAGAGAAGGCAAATTTTTAGGCACAGATAGCTAAAGATTTTTTCTGCTATGGGAAAAATGAAGAGGGGTCAGGAACAGCCTGTGCACTGAGAGAAGAGATGGGATGTTGTGAATGGTTAGCATTAGGCAGGCCCATTTGACCAGAAGGTTTTGTGTCTTCAGTCATTCAACTTGCATGTTGGACTGTAATTGAAATCTGTTTTGGTTCTAGAGATGTTAAAGGTTTATCTGCTTTGTGCAAGATACTGTTCTAGGTGCTGGGAATTCATAGACAAAACCAAAGTAGGTACTGCCGTTGGAACTTACCTTCTATGAGGGGGATTTATGTGTACACAGAAGCAACATGTTGCTCAATCAGCAAACATTTATTAAAGACTGGGATACGGGGGGCGGCTGGGTGGCGCAGTGGATAAAGCACCGGCCCTGGATTCAGGAGTACCTGAGTTCAAATCCGGCCTCAGACGCTTACTAGCTGTGTGACCCTGGGCAAGTCACTTAACCCCAATTGCCTCACTAAAAAAAAAAAAGACTGGGATACGGGAAAAGTAAAAGTCCCTGCTCTTAAAGCTCACAGTTGAATGGGGAAGACCACACACAAACTACTGTGTACAAGTGAGAGACAGGATAAATTGAAAATAATCAATAGAAGAAAGCTACTAAAATGAAGGGGGATTGGGAAAGGCTCCATGTAGAAGGTAGAATTGTAGCTAGGTCTTGAAGAAAAATGAAAGTTAGGAGGTGGGGATGAGAAGGATAACAATTCATACAGTACAACCAGTGAAAATGCTGGGAGTCAGAAGATGGGAGTGTCTTGTTTGGGGAACAGTTAGGAGGCCAGTGTCACTGAGTTCCTTGTTTATTCCTACTGGTCTCTACAAAGTTCCTAATTTTCCTTCTCACCAGAATTGATTCTCTTTGCCCAGAGAGTTTCATTCTTGAGTTCTCTCTCCTGGGCCCTATAAAATTTTAGTTCAGTGAACTCTCTTCATTCTTCTGAACCCTTTGCTTCTAAGAACGAAATGAATAAAGGACTTGGACTGCTGGTGCTGGTATTAGGAATGGAAAGGAAGGGTTTCAAGAGACTTAGTGAAAAAGAATTGACAGGATGGAGTGATTAGGCATTAGTAGAGAAAGGTAAGAGTTCACTCCTATCCCCCTAATTTATCCACCATTCTCCTGTCCACTATGGCTCTTCTCCTGCAAATGACAATCCCTCTACTTGACCTTTATTTCATTCTTTTCTGGCTCCTCTGGGAGATTGTCTCTATTAGCCCACCACCATCCCCCTATCAGTCCCTCTCTCTGTTTATTCACTGGCTTTTTTCATGCTGTCCACAGACTTATCAAGGACTTCGCCAGTCTTAAAATCCCTTCAATTTAATCTTCCATTAACTAGAATAAAAATCTCAGAATAATTCATTTCTGAAATAGGAATGTCTTACAGCCAGACTCAAGGTAATCTACACTCATTGACTCCATTTCCTCATTCCTTTCCACTTCTTTTAAAAATGTTTTAATGATATATATTTAGTCCATCCTTTCTTTCTCACTCGGATCTAGTAGATGAATTCTTTATCATTAGATAGTTCATTGATTAGAGTTCCAAAATCTTTCAAAGTTTTTCTTTACAGTTTTGTAACTACAAATTATTTTGTAAGTTCTGCTTACTTTATTCTGTCTCAATTCATCCCTTTCTTCATGTTTTATGGTGCTATATTAAAGGAAGCAGAGCAGGAACTTTCATTCTAATCAGGGTAGAGGACACAAGATGTAGCTGGAATTGTAGCTAGGGATTGGAAGGGTCCCTGTGGCTTGAATATGGCCACAAAATGCTGCTTTAAATACTTTTTTTAGATGGCATCTGGGTCCTTCTCATTTTTCTTTTAATATCTTTAGGGTACAGTACTAGTAGTGGTACTGCTGTTGAAAGACTTTTCCTCCTTCCCCCCCTCTGCTTTAATCTGCCCTTCGGGATCAGGAAGCTTTTTTAGCTTGTGGCTATTCCTTCCCTGGTGCTATTTTCCTCTTACCTTCCCCATCCTTGTTTGTTTCTATGTTGAGTTTGATAAATAGACTGCTTGTGTGTGTGTGTGTGTGTGTGTGTGTGTTTAACTCTCCCTTGTCTCTTTCAGGTAAGTTATCTAGTGCCCAGGGGGAGCTAGGTGCAGTAGATAGAACACTGGCTCTGGAGTCAGAAGGCCTCAGGTTTAAATGGGGCCTCAGACCCTAGGCAAGTCACTTAACCCTGATTGTCTCAGACATCTGGGGCCATCTCCAATTATCCTGATGTGTATCTTGCCACTGGACCCAGATGGCTCTGAAGGAGAGAGTGAGGCTGGTGACTTTGCACACACAGCCCTCCCTCCAATTCTTTTTTTTTTTTTTTTTTTTTTTTTTGGTGAGGCAATTGGGGTTAAGTGACTTGCCCAGGGTCACACAGCTAGTAAGTGTCAAGCATCTGAGGCCGGATTTGAACTCAGGTACTCCTGATTCCAGGGCCAGTGCTCTATCCACTGCGCCACCTAGCTGCCCCCCTCGCTCCAATTCTGAAAGTCTATGACTGCAGGTCATGACATTAACCCAATGTCATGGTCCTCTTGAGGACAAAGGACAAATAACAACCAAATCTGCTGCTCATTCACCTCTTTTCCTATTTGTATATACTCTTCTGCTCACCTCTGTTCTGTGAAATAGCAAGTTATACCATCTTTCTTCCTACATTACTGTATTCCTTTTATTCCCCTTTTTTCCCCCTTTTCTTCAAACACTCAAAACTGAACCAGTCTCCTCTTAAGATCTCTTAATTATTTAACTCTAGTAGTTCTTCTGAAGGCATTAAAATTCTGAGGGCATTCTTGTTTCTTTTCCCCTTCTTAGTTAGTACTTCATTGTCATATGGCTCAAATAAATGTACCTTCCTGGGTTCCTCTGGTTCTTGTGTTTCTATTTCATAGTTCCCACTTAGCAATGGTTTTTCCATCAGAAAGGGAAAAAACCTGTGAAGTTGATCATTCTATTGAAAAAGTCTGAAAAAAATATGCAGTATAACACACCTGTGTATATCCTACTTCTTCAGAGTAGGGCAAGGGTATCTTCTCATATCTCTTCTTTGGAGATATTCTTGCTCTTCAGTTTTGCCATATTTGTTTTTGATTATTTTGTGGTGATTCCCTTGATTTATACTGTTGAAATATATATTCTTGGCTATGCTTATTTCACTCTGCATCAGTTTGTGTAGATCTTCCCATGCTTCTTTGTATTCATTATATTCATCCTTTCTTACAGTCCATAATATTAGGTTATATTTATGTACTGCAGTTTGTTCAGCCATTCCCCAATCCAGTGGTGGTGTACTTTGTACATACTTCTTTTTCAGAGTTATTTCTTTGATGCAGGAGCTCTTGATTTTGTCCAACTTACCTGGGACTTCAATTATCTCCTGAAAGAAAATTTTAAATGTATTCTATCTTTACTTTGCTCTCTGGTTCTAATAGATCTGGGCAATTTTCATTTGTGACTTCTTGAAATATAGTTTTAGGTGGGCAGCTAGGTGGCACAGTGGATAAAGCACTGGCCCTGGATTCAGGAGGACCTGAGTTCAAATTTGGCCTCAGACACTTGACACTTACTAGCTGTGTGACCCTGGGCAAGTCACTTAACCCTCATTGCCCTGCCCCCCTAAAAAAATCAACACTGGATTTTGTCATGATACCAAAAAATGTGAAGAGAAATATGTAGAGAGGTTTTTGTCTGAAATGATCCACTTGTGAATTTGATATGCCTCTTTAAAATTGACAGTTCTTCCTATTTCTTTTCCACTCTCCTATTTTTTCCCTTCTCCCTTTTCCTGCCTTATTCATATATTTCTTTGTGACATCCATATGTGAAGAAAGTCATATAATCTGCATCTGTGCTACAGGAGTCTTAGTATTCTTCCATTTTTCTTAATAGCTCTCAAGTTGGTATAGTACTGGGGCTGCAGTTTGAATCTGTCTCTAACAATTTTTCACTTGTTTTTGTTTTTCCTAAAGGAGGGTTGGAATCAACAGCTTTACCTAATAGTGTTCTCTCCAAATACAACTTTTCCCCTCCTCTGTGCCAGGGAACTGTTTTGTTCAATTCCATTGTTTTTCTCACAGAGTAGAAAATATATAACCCTGTATATCATCAGACAACCCACTTGCTTGGTATTTTGAGAATAAATCCATTAGAAAAACAAAATGAAAAAGAAAAGAGCACAAAAAGAAAGCCAGGTTTTAATTGCAATGTTTGTTCTTGATCTGGAAAATGGGTAATGAAACAGGTTTGCTTTCTTTTATCAGGGAACCGGGACAGGGGTAAAATGTTGTATATGTTGTCAGTTGTTTTTGCTTAATTTCCCTTTTTGGGATTCAGTGCTTGGTGTGAGAAAGGATATATTCAGAAATCATAGTGGTGTAAATGTTTGAATAAAAAAGCATTTGTTGAAGTGCTTCCTGTGTATCAAGCACTGGGGATACAACTTCTTTTTGGAGGAGATAATAGAAGTGAGAGTTCTGCAGCGGGGCTGACGGAGAGGCCCAGCAATCATAAGGAAACATTAGTGAGTTGGACGGCAAGGCCTCTTGTGAGAGGTGCTTGGGTTTTATAAATTGGTCAGATGACAAGGAGGGGAGAGGACTACAGGGTGTAGGTAGGGGCAAGACAAAAGATAAGGCCTAGAGGTCCTGCCTTCATCAGACGGAATAGAATTCCCTTGTCACAATTCCCATGTCATCAAAGTCCTGTGAATAGTCCCCACCCCAGGTGAAAGGGGAAGAAAAGGGAAGAAAGGTGTTTCCAGTAGTGGTGGGGAGAAGGAAGTATAGGGAAAGAAGGGTGCCCCTGGTAGTAGTAAAAACAAAGCAAAGCAAGGTCATTGATACTTTTTAGAAAAATGTATTTTAGGATGAAATCTTATGTTATACTCATATACACTTACTCATGCCACTAATGCATTTGTAGTTTTTTCCTTACGTTTTATTGATGCCTTTGTTATATATATAATATATCACAGTCATTTTTTAAAAGTTTGTTTCAGTTAGTAAAAATCACCTTCCCACCCCAATCTCCTTTATAGTTGAGAACAGAGGAAAATCAAAACCCATTACAAACATGTAAAGCAAATCACAATGGATTTCTACATTGACCATACCCTCAAAAATATTTCTCATTTTGTATTCTAGGTCCCTTACTCATGGTATAGAATTAGTTTTCTGGAATTGTGCTTGGTCATCACATTGATAGAAGTTTCTAATTTCTGTTGTTGGCCTTTACTGTATAGTCATTACATAAATTGTTCTCCTAGTTCTGTTGACTTCACTCTGCATCTTCATCAGTTTAAACAAATCTTCCCTGGTTTGTTTGTGGTCATTTCATCTCTCTCTCTCTCTCTCTCTCTCTCTCTCTCTCTCTCTCTCTCTCTCTCTCTCTCTCTCTCTCTCTCTCTGTGAGGCAATTGGAGTTAAGTGACTTGCCCAGGGTCACACAGCTAGTAAGTGTTAAGTGTCTGAGGCTGGATTTGAACTCGGGTCCTCCTGACTCCAGGGCTGATGCTCTATCCACTGCGCCACCTGGTCATTTCTGAAGATGGTCACTGACTCCCCCATTCCAGGAAAGAGACAATTTAGTTACTTTTCATGCTTCATTCCAGATTGCTTTCCAGAATTTGTTGAACCCTTTTATAGCTCTGTCAACAATATTTTATTGGTCCTCTCTTCCATCACCACTGCAGCACTATTTGTTTTTTTGTTGCCTTTTCCTTGATGGATATGAGGTGAAACTTGAGTTCTTTTAGTTTGCGTGTATACAGTATTTTTTTTTGTATGATCATTGATAATATTCAGTTCTTTTGGAAAATGTTATACTTTTGGCATTAATATGTACATCCAATACTACAGTAGTTGCGATATTGGGTGAACTCTTAAAATGAGATGCTTTTGAAAGGGCAAAAAAAAGTTTAGACTGGGAAAATTGTTCCCCACCACTACTCTGCTTAAATCACAGAACTCTCAGTTTTTTTTCATAGCTGAGGACAAGACTTTTACCCAGTACACTTTTCTTTTTATTCTGTGACCCTGAATTCTTGTGTCATAGCAGCAGTTCTTGGCAGGTGGGGTTTCTGGAGATTCCCTCAGTTTCTAGCCATCCTGTTTCTTGCTTCCAAGGATGCAAAGGAAGACAGCAGTTAATAGGCTTTGTATTTAGATACCTGTGGAGCTCAGGATAGGAATATAGGCAAGTTATTTGAAATGTGCCAGGGAAATAGATCAAGTTTTGTTCATTCATAGCACCAGCACTAGGGGTGTGAACGCAGACTTTTCCTGCTGTTCAGCCTGCTAGGGAAAGCTGTCTCCATGGTGTCTCTGGTGCAAAAAATAAAATTGTAGGCTGTTGTCAGGTTTTGGGGAAAGTTGTGGTTTTTGATTGGTTCAATATAAAGAAATCTTGTCGGATTTCAGTTTACATTGTGAAAACATTGATTAATTACTGGTTTTCTTTTATTTTGATAGGCAGTGTGTCACAACTTATCAATTATTCCTGCTCGAAGTCAGTGTTTGGATGTCCTTCAAAGTGCTATCAGTAAGCATATGGTAAATATATGTTTTACTAAATGTATTGACTGAATTTTTTTTTAAGTGCTGTGGGTGGTGTCATGACAGTAAAGGGACATTAAATTTTCTTTAGGAAATATATTAATATATTGCCTTTTGGTTCTTTCTTGGAATCTGCTCTAAGGGACCCTTCTTCACTATGTGATATGGAAAGATCATTGGACTTGAAGTCAGAAAATCTGAATTTTAGGAAGCCCAGCTTTGCTACTTCTTAGTTGTTTGACCTTAGGCAAAACATTTAACACCCTTGTGTCTCAGTTTGCTTATCTATAAAAGGAGTGGATTGGCCCCTATACTTTCTAAGGTTCTGGATCTCAGATTGTATGATTATATAATTCTAAATTGGGTGATCTAGTTCTCTGATTTAGCCATAATGGTCGTTTCATAGCAAACATCCCCTTTATACCTCTAAAATTTCCTTTATGTAGGATGAGTAATAATGGACTTGGACAAGCTGAAGGAGTGACACTAAAGGGGCCAGTGGGTAAAAAAAATGGAAAGAGTTGAGTAAATGTGATAGTATTGAGTACAGTGAATTTCTCAATACTCTTACCTTTCATGCTTCCATGACTTTCTGTAGCTCCAGGAAACTTTCTCTCACCTCCCCCTTTTGCTCTTTGGCATATGTGCAATGAATTGATTAATTATTGATTGATTTTACTCATTGTTTTCTCCCCAAACTCTCCATCTGAATTTCCCTACCACAGCACTATCATCCTTCCAGTCACATAGGCTCACGCACCTCAACTCTTCATTCTCACTCTTATTTATCCATCCATCCATCCATTTATCTGTCTGTCTGTCTGTCCATCCATCTGTCTATTGGTTTGTTTATTTGTTTATTTGTTGATTGATTGGCCCTAAATCTCCATACTCTGTTCCTTTGCACTTGGTATCTCCCATTACTTGATTGCTCTCCCATTTCCCCCTCTTCCTCAGTTTCTCTGACTTCCTACAAGGCAACTCAAATCTCATCTTCTGCAGGAGGCCTTTCCAATCAATCTCTTTATGCCTTGTCCAGAGATTATCTTTCATCTACTCTGTATATTTTGGATGTATTTACATGTTGTCTCTCCCATTATAATGCAAGCTCCTTTGTATCTTCAAAGCTTAGCTGAATAGGCCTTGTAGGGGGTTAGCACTTGCTTGCTGACTATGGCTGAAAAATTTTTTCTCCTCTACATTCAGGAATGTGTGAAAGAAGTTTTAGCACAACCTGAAAGTCTAAGAGATTTGGTTAAAGAAAGAAAGCTTTCCTAAATAGAGCTTTCATAATTTCTTTTTTTTTAAAGTATTAACTTTTCTAGGATCTTTGCTGTTAAATGATTAGAGTATTGTTATTCAAATAACCAGATTCCAAGCCATACCCAGACATGCATTTTCCCTGAAACAGTATGTAATGGGTAATTGCCTTCCCAGGCTAGGCCACAATAGCCTATTTTAGCCTATGCCATTCCTAAAATACAGTACTAGAATTACTAACTCATATGTAACAAAATTTCTGTTCAAAGATAGTCATGGTTCCAATTTAAGATGTTAGGAATTTTCATTTATTTATTTATTTATTTTTTAGGCAATGGGGGTTAAGTGACTTGCCCACAGTCACACAGCTAGTAAGTGTCAAGTGTCTGAGGCCGGATTTGAACTCAGGTACTCCTGAATCCAGGGCCGGTGCTTTAACCACTGCGCCATCTAGCTGCCCCGGTGTTCTTTTTTTTTTTTTTTTTACTGGGCAATGAGGGTTAAGTGACTTGCCCAGGGTCACACAGCTAATAAGTGTAGGAACTTCGAATTTAAATGGCTTGGTGTGTTGGAGGGGTTGGCAAGAAAGTGTTGTGGGGGGGCCATAGGAGTAGCAATTTTATGGTGATAGCTTAAAGTAAAGGTGTTAAACGCAACAAAACTCATGAGTGCCAGAATCAGGTTTTTAAAAATTGGGAAATGTTTTTTAAACTTCAGTACAATATTAATAAATGTTAATTTTGGTTTACTAAATCAATATATAGCTTCGGGGATCCTTTCTTTTGGACGACACTGGCATAAAGGACTTTGATAAGTTGAATAGTTGTACATACATTTATTGTGAATGTACATTAAGGCTCTTTATAAGTAGGCCTCATTAATCAGATTTGTCTTTGCCTACTCTAAAAAAGTTTCTTTGGGGGGACGAAATAAGGTACTTCCCTAAGAACAAATGGGTACCATTTGGTGCAGTGAAATAACGAATTGTTAAATAATGTGATGCTGAGGCAGCTAGGTGGCGCAGTAGATAAAGCACAGGCCCTGGATTCAGAAGTACCTGAGTTCAAATCCGGCCTCAGACACTTAACACTTACTAGCTGTGTGACCCTGGGCAAGTCACTTAACCCCAATTGCCTCACCAAAAAACAAAACAAAACAAAAATAATGTAATGCTGTGCTTACCATAAAGATATTACTCACATCCCTAACTTTCTAGAGAGTGGTTCATACAAGGCAAGAAAGAGGGCGATCTTAGATTTTTACTTCAAAATTCATTTACTTTGTAGCTGAGTTCAGTTCTTAGGTGCAATTGAGTTATTCAAGGAGAGCATTTGATTCGATTAATTGTGCTATGTATCATTTAGAAATCACAGGTGTGTGCCTGATAATGCCAAAGTAATTGTTATTTGGGGAGATGGATTTCTCTGGAAGCCTGAAAAAAATATTAAAGGTATTTCTGACTAGCATAGGTCTTTTAAGTTATAATAAGGAAAATCTAGGGAAAAGAACACTTGTGAAAAGGAAATATTCAGTCATATTTTTTCTTGAGATTACTTTCTAAGGTAAATTACTATAAGAATAAATTCTCAAAGGAAAATGGGAACCTTGAAGCAAGGATATAGAAACCTGTGTATTAAATTAATTTAAAATAGAAGTGCTTTAAGGATGACTTTGAGCCAAGCCTGTTTAGGGGTGGGAGTGGGGAGGCTTTGTAAAGAGGTGTGTAGTATCTTTTGTAAATATATAATTAACCTATGTCTTTTATACCTAGGCTGGATTGTCTGTAATCCCTGATAGCACTGCTGGATCTATTTTGTGTGTTGTGAGTAAGCTCCTGGATCAAGCTTGTGTACTTACTGAGACAATATATAAGTTTCTAGCGTCTTGCTGTTACAGTCTTCTTCACTTCCTCCTCACTTTAGAAAAAGCGGATGCAGAGCATATGAGAAAGAGGTAATGGTTTTTCATTTTCCACAACTTCTCTTCCCTTCACTCTCACTCACCTCTACTCTGCATTGAACTCTTACCTTCCAAAAAGAGAAAGTTTTCTTCAGTGTATTTTCTTACTATACATGTTAGCAATCTCATAAGAAAAAAAAATGCAGCATCCTAGATTTATAAGAAGATGAGCTTTTATTGTGATCCTTTGGATTTTGTTTCTGACTTTATTGGAGACTGTCAGAATTCTTGGGATTTAGAAGTTATTGTTTTAAAGAAGGGCTTTTTTAATTAGTTGGTGTGAGTCTGTGTTTAGCTGCATAGTTTAATGTGCTATTTTAAATTCTAACTGAATTTTGAGTTGTATCAGGCTTTTGTTCTATCATTTCTTAGGCTCTCAAAGCTAAGATCAAGTACAATTTCTGTCTCTTGCTGGATCCTCATCCAGATCATACCTTCTAAACTGTAGTTGACAGCCAGGATTCTGTCCTGGGCCCTTTTCTACCTCTATGCTATTTCACTTAGTGATCTCATCAGCTTACCATCTCTGTCATAATTCTTAGATCTACTTATCTTGCCCCAGTCTCTCTCCTGACCTCAATTCTTACATCTCCAACTGCCTTTCAGACATCTCCAACTGGATGTCCAAAACTGAACTCATGATCTCCCCCAAACCCTCCCCTCTTCTCAACTTCCCTGTTACTGTTGAGGGTATCACCTTTTCCCCAGTTACCCAGGCTCACAACCTAGATGTCATCCTTGACTCTTCACTGAATCTCACCCCACATATCCAAGCTGTTGCCAGGGTCTGTTGATTTCACCTTCTTCATCTCTCGAATACTGTCCTTTCTCTCCACCGACACTGTTACCACTCTACTATAAGCCCTCGTCACCTCATACTTAGATTATTGTAATGACCTGCTTCTGGGTCTGCGTACCTCAACTATCTCCCCTCTCCATCCAATCAATTCTCCATTCAGGCACTAATGCGATGTCCCTAAAGCACAGTTCTGATCCTGTCACCATGGTATTTAGTAAATTCCAGTGGCTTCTTGTCACCTCCAGGACCAACTACAAAATGCTCTGTTTGACACTCAGAGCCCTTCATAATTTAACCTCCTCCTTTCTTTCTAATCTTTTCACACCTTACTCTCCACCACATTCTCTTCTGTCCACTGACACTGTCATCATGGCTCTTCCACAAATAAGATGCTCCATTTCTTAGCTCCAGGCATTTTCTCTGTCTTGCATGCCTGGAATCTCTGCCTACTGGCTTTCCTGGCATCCTTTAAGGCCCAACTAAAATCTTATCTTTTATAAGAAGTCTTACCCAACTCCTCTTTCTTTTAGTGCCTTCTCTCTATTATTTCCCGTTTATCTTCTGCATAGCTTGGTTTGTTTGCATGTTGTCTCCCCCATTAGACTCTGAATTCTTTGAGGGCAAGGACTGTGTTTTGCTTTCTTTTGTATCTCTAGGATGTAGCCCAGTGCTTGGCACATAGTAGGTGTCTGATAAATGTTTATTTAATGATCCTTTTATTAAACATCTACTACATGCCTGGCACTGTGCTAGGTATTGGGAATAAAAGCACAAAGAATGAAAGAATCCCTGCTCTCAAGGAGATTACATTTTAACAGAAAACAAGTACACCTAAAATACACACAAGCAAAATATAAAGTTAGTTACAAATATATACAAAATGATCAAATATAAAGTAATTTGAGAAGGGAGTCACAATTGGGAATCAAAACACTTCATGTAGAAGATTGTACTTGAGCTTTGTCTTAAAGGAAGAAAGACTGTTGTGGAGGTAAGAAGGTAATGCATTCTTGGTATGTAGGATAGGCTGTACAGAGACAAGGAGATGGAAGATGATGTTGCATAGAAGGAAGCAAGAACTAGTTTGACTGGATTGCAGATAATAGGAGAGAGAATAATGTCCAACGAGGCTGGAAAGGAAGGTTGAGGTGAAGTTTTATGTAGATTTTAAAACAAAGCAGAAGAGGTTATAGGCAATAGGAAACCCCTGGTATTGATTGAATAAGGTCAGATCCTTGTTTAAGGAAATTTACTGACTAGAGTAGTGAAAAACCTGAGTCAGGGAAATCAGTTAGGAGATTAACAGTAATGTAAGCAAGGTGTTATGAGGGTCTGAACTGAAGTGGCAGCTGCATTTCTAGACAGAAGTGGTTAGATGTGAGCTGTCTTGTGAAGAAAGAGAAGGCAAGATTTGACCACTGATTAAATAGAGTTATTTCTTGGGCTTTCAAAGCTAAGCTCAAGTGTAGTTTCTGTATCTATTGTGGAGGTTAAAGGCAGGTGGGGAATTGATAATGCTGAGGTTATTAATCTGGGAGGCTGGAGAGATGGCCTTAAAGATGGAAGAATGGAGAGAAAGATACATTTAGTTTTGGACACGTTGAGTTTGAGATGTCTCTGGAACATCCAGTTCGAAATGTTTTATTAGCCTTGTCACTGAGGACTTAAGTTGTTTAATGTCTCTGAAACTGTTTCCTTATCTGTAAAATAAGAATAATACTTGCACAACCTACCTAACAGGATTGTGTTAAGTAAAATATTTTATAAAATTTTGAGGTGAAAAAAAAATTTTTTTAAGTGCCAGATAAATCTGAACTCTTACTATTAGACTATCCATCCATATTCCTTCATCCTTACTACAAGACTATCTTGAAATACTTAGTTGAATTTTAGAATCAAAGTAAATGGTATCTGTCATTTCTATGGTCATTGCTTCTTTTTGTGAGTTGGGGGGGATCACCTTATTCCTTTTTGAAGGCTCAGAAAACCCGCCATCCTAGAATTTCACCAGGGAGCTGTCTATAGTCCACTTCATTCTCTAATTTTTAGATTCTGCTTTTTTCCCTTTGGGGGTCACCAGGACCTTTTTTTCATCTCAATGTGTAGTTTACTATTGATTAATGTCTAGTGATCATCAATTGTCACTGGTTTTTTATTTTTTTACTTTTTTTATCAGTTTCTTAGTCTAAAAGTCTGGGACTTTGTAATGTATTCATAGAATTAATTTTCTAACAAAATGCATTTCTTCCTTATTAGCTCTTCTTTGGTGCTTTCAGCTATTCAAATATGTTGTCCTGTTAAATGGATAGTTTTGTTTGGGGGAAAGAAGAAAAAATTAACCTTTTCACTGCTGAATTCATTATAGCCTCAATGTTTGTCCTTTTTTTTCTTTAGGGATAAATTATGGGGATCCTGTATTTCCATATTGGCCCTTCTACCCCGAGTACTAAGACTGATACTCCAGAATCTGCAGATCAATAAAATATGTCAAGAAGAGTTGCCAATTGTTGCTCAGCTGATTCGCTTTCTACTGCAGCATGCACCACTGAGGGTGCACATGATGACAAATGCCCTTCTGGTACAGCAGATTATCAAGGATATTATGGTAAGAACTTTTTTCATGTCATTTCTCAAGATTTAGCACTAAAATGCTAATAATGTAGTCTGAACCAGGGTCCTGATTGGTTTCAACAGACACTTAAGATAACTATCTTGCGGCTAAGGTTGGGAGTTGATTATTCCTTTGTGCTAACTAGTGCAGGATTTGTTACATTTGTCACTCTAAAATGAGTGCTTTTACTTGTATTTCCTGGTTCAAGCAGGATTCAGAATTCTAGCTGTTAGAGTTTGTGATATCTCATACCAGGGGCCCAAATGTTAAGGCTCTGAAGCTACATGGGACCTTGTCCAGAAATCCTGTGTTGTTTATTAAGCAAGTTCTACTACATTTGATTTTGTGGGCAGTGGTATTTGAGATCATAGGATCTTGTATATAGAGTTGGAAGAAAACTCAGAAGAAAAATTTTGATAACCCCCCCTCCCCCCAATATCTGTATATTTACTTATCTATAAGTTATATATGTACACTGTACTAAGAGATAGTTACATGATAAAACTTACACAATAATAGAAACGTTAAAAGGATGAGATGAAATAACATTTTATCCTAAAGAGGAGCTAGGGGAGTTGACTGCTTTAAGAAAATCAATTTGGTAGCTGTGTGGAAGGTGGATTGGAGTGGGAGGAGACAAATAAGTAAGCTATTTCAGTAGTCCTGGCAAGAGCTGATGGTCTGAACCAAAAGGACCCTGGTAACTAAGGCAGCTAGACTCACAAGCAACATTTGAGGGCATGGAAAGAGGTGGGTGGTAGGTGTGGATATGAAAAAGAGAAGATTTGGTAATTCACTGGATATGTAGTATTGGAGACAAGTAATTCCAATTGAATTGTTGGCATTGAAAGAATTTTTCATTCCTCTCTAGAGTTTATTAATTTTAAAGGGAAGTCATTTCTTTTGTTCCAAAAATGGAAAAAAAAAAGTATCATGGCCGTTAATACAAAGTAGGGTTTTTTTCAGCGTTTACAACCTTAGACATTTTACCCAGCCAGTAATGTTTGTTGTCTTGTAAGCTACTAGGACGTGTGTGTGCTTGGTGCCATCTTTATGCTGAGGATTATATAAAATGATGGAGGAACGGTGAAGAAAATGCCCTCTTTAAAAATTCTTTGTCTTTTTGTCACTAAAGTAGAAAGAAACATTGACTTTATTAAAGGTCAGAAAGACGTAGGTTCAAAGCCTATATGTATTAGATATATAACTGGACAAGTCACTTAATTAACTCTTTGATCCTTAGTTTACTTGTCAGTTGACTTACCTGCAAAATAGGGAATACCTCTGGTACCAACTTCACAGGAGATAATGTATATAAAATATGCTTTGCAAAGCTGTAAAGCCCACTATAAGTCTTATTGCTCTTTTCACTGAACAGACCTGAATTGTAGTACTAGATTTCTCTTCTAAGTATTACCCACATATACTCTTTAGTTTTGTTCAGCTCCGCTAACTTTTGTTGTGTCCTATCCTAGAAGCCTGTGGCCCTCTCAGTCATGTTTTTAAAATACATTAAATAAAAATATGTAGGAATATTAAAGAAACCAATTTATATTGAAACTTTTTTTTTTTTAAACAAGCTTCCACTGGTTCAGAACTCTTATCCTAGAAGGGCTCTAGAGTTCGCCATGGGATTTCTCTCTTTTTCTCCTCCTCAAGGAGTCCTTTTAATTCTCCCTGTAGGCCATGGATGTCTTTTTCCCCTCCTGCTTGTCATTACTTTTCTATTAGTATTTCTCTGAAACCATCCCCCCAATTTAGGTACACATCTTTTATTTGGCAGCATGTCAGGATACTAATCCCAACCCCCTTTCCCTCACTCCTGGGGCCACTAGGATTATTACTCTGGATTGTAATTTGTTTAAAATGGAAAACTTGAATTTACAGTTTTTATTTTCCTTGATGAGAAAAGCAAAACAAGATTTGAATATTTACTCTTTTCACTGTGATCTGTTGCTACATTTGTGCTAAGTAGTTTGCTCATCTTTGATGTTTTGTTCAAAGTAAGAACAAAACCAAGGTAAACAGCTCTAAGGAATTTAATTCTGTATGATTCATAATGTTGCAGATTTGCTGTTACCAAAGGAGGAGTAGAAAGAGAGCAACAGGCCATTTTCTTGCTTTTTATTTTCTCTCTCCCCCAACCACATTAAAAAAAAAAAAGAAAACTAAAACACCTGTAATAAACATGCACAACAGTAATAATCATGTAACAGTCACACTCAACAAATCTTCTGCATCTTGATTGACTCTTTTCTCTCAGTTTTGTCACTGGTCCCCTGGATTTATTCCATTGATTAGAATTCTTAAGTCTTCCACATTAGCTTTTTAATGAGACTGTTATTATATAAATTGTTATCCTCTGAGTCAGTTCATTCAAGTGTTGCCAGGTCTCCCAGGAACTGTCTTCTTTGTGATTTCTCATTTTCCTATACCCTAGATTGTTGAGCCATTCCCTGGATGCCTCCTTTTTCAGTTCTTTGCCACTTAAGGAAGAGCTCCTTTATATAAATATACATGGGTCCTTTCCCGCTTTCTTTCATCTCTTTGAGGTGAAGGTATTTCTTCTGTTGGGAAAATTGGCTATCTCTGATTAACATCTACAACCACCAATGGCTTGTATTAATCTTTTTTATTGATTTAAATTTTGTTGATGTCTTAACTTTTTATGTTACTTTCTTTTGCCAAAATATGTCTCCCCTTCTCTTCCTCTCCCAGAGAATCATCCCTTATCACAAAGAATTTGAAAAAGAGGGGGAAACAGTTGCATAAGATCTCCAACACATAAGCCAAATCTGACATGCAGTTTTCAATGCTTATATTCCCTCTCCTCTGAATAGAAAGGAAGGAGGTGTACTTGGATATCTTTTTTAAATAATATAACTTTCACTGGCTACTTTCCAACTAAGGGATCTTGAAAATTATCATTTCTCTACTTTTGAAGAAAGATGTTAATTGTTTTTATAATTTCCCCATGTCAGGATTATGGTGTGTATTCATATGGTAAAGTCAAAAAAGCTTTTGTCTGTACTAGTGGGCAAACAATCCAAACTTAGTGCCATTACTATGACCACCCTAAGCCAGGTCAATTACTAATATCACTTTGATGACACTTGTTTGAAATACCTCCAAGAGGCAGCATTATATTAGTGAATAGAAAACTGGTCTTAAGACCTGCACCCTGTCTTCATGGCTCTATTACTGACATTTACTAGCTCTGGACAATGTACTCACTGTTGTCTAGGCCCCTGGGTAAATCTTGCTTCACTAGAAGTCCTTCAGAGAAATCAGGGCACCTTCCCCCTTAAGTCATCAGCTACACGTGAGGGGGCTGGAGAAAAGCCTTTTAATATGCCAAGCAGCATATATGTATTCATTTGGGGACAGAAAGATCAATGTCATTTTTTTTTTCCAGCAAAGTATGGTGAGGGTTTTTAAGGCTGAAAAAAACTACATAAAGCATCTCCCTAATTTGTTTAAATATTTTAGCCCTACCTCTTAGAAGATGCAAAGAATTGGTGGGTTGGGGAATCATTTATACAAGGTGACTGTCCTCTACTGAAAATTGACTACACAATGTTAACTAAACCCAGAAGTCAGATTTAGTTGTGTATGATATTATTTCTTCTTTGTTAAATTTTGTAACTCACTTAAAGTATAATGAATAGTTAATGTGCAAACCACTGTTTTAGTGATCCCAAGAAATAGCTCTTGGCCTTGTGGAACTTTCAGTTGAGTTAGAAATGTTGGCTAGATCTGTTGTAACTCTTCTCTAGCAGAGATTGTAGATGGAGGGAAATGGGCATAAGCACTGTTCAACAAAAACACATTGCAGATGCACCACACAACACAACCTGTGTCTGCCAGTACTCGAAGAGAGGTTACTCATTCTTTTTTTCTCCCCTACAGACAGTGAAGAGTGGAGGAGCTCAGGAGCAGTGGCTTACAGACCTTCATTACTGCTTCAATGTTTACCTGGCCAGCCGCCCCCAGGGCTCTGGGGCAGTTAGCACAGTCTGTTGAAGACACAATTTTAAACTGTTTACTTCTGTATTATTTTGAAAAAACATTGGAACAATATTTGTCAATAAAGCTGAAATTTAAAGAAAGCTGCATGTGTTCCTTTCTTCTACTGTGTTAGTGAAGTGAAAACTTGTAACACTTGTTTGTTACAAATCACAGTCATCGGTAGTGGATATTTTTATCATTATTACTTATAAAATGCTCTTATGAAAGGGCACTATTGATTATGTATAAAGAGAAATGAAGAAAAGCAGGACAATTTCATGCTCCTTTTTGTCTTGCCATATACAGTGGAGCTCCTCACTCCATTAGTCAGCCATCGAGTTTGTTTTTCAGTGTGATGTTAAAGACATATATTGTGATTACAAACAAATTTTTTATATGACAAAACCCTGATGGAGAGTTTCATATGATTTTTCTGTACCATATTCTCTTACTCCATTAGGGTTGAGTGTCTGTCTTGTCACTGTGCAGCTATCTGCCTATAACACCAGTCATCTTACCATGTAATCGAAATGATCTGGACTATTGAGATTTATGTATTCAGGTAATAGTTTTCTTCTAACCATCTGCGGTTGGTAAAGCATTTTATAGCTTGTACTGTGATTAATATTTCACAATTACTTAATGGGAAAGGCAGCAAGTAGTAAAATTCACTAGCACTTCCCTTTTCCTTCTTGTGGAACCTTCCCAATTCAAACAGAAAATGGAAAGTAGTTAACTCATTCTGTGCCCCCATTCATTACTCATTTGTATCTGTTTTTTATACAGACCAAATAGGTCTCCTAGGATGTGTAGAAAAACCACTGGATCCGGTTCAAAATTGGAGGGTTCTTGTGAGTAGCCAGAAATACTGATACAATTTGGATCTGATTTGAACAATTTCTCTTTTTCTCCCCTCCCCAGTGTGCACCAAACTATAAGTTAAGAATACAGTTTCCTCTTGCTTAATCCATTTCCTGTTGGGAATGTTCTAGTGAATAGTGGAGATGAAATTATTGTGTATTGTCACTGGACTAGGGTATTAGCCCAGAGATAATTCAGAGATGGGCATCTCAGATAAATGACTTTTTTTAGACACATTTTTGATGACGAAGTGTCTGTTCTTCATGGCTTTTAGGTACTCACCTTGTGATAAGTTGCTTTTAACTTGCTAAACTTTAGCTTAGATTTTAGCTTTTAATTTTCCATAGGGTACAAAAATGTTTTGTCCTGACTCCACTCACAAAGATTGAAATATTATGTTTGTGATAAGTGCTAAAATTCTTTGCAAAAGTTTAACCAAAATGTTAAATAGCACAGATCTTTAAGAGGCATTCTCCTGAAGGCCTTCCAAGTTCATGCTGAATGAGATTAATTTTTGTTATCAATTTACTTGATGGTACTAATTTTAAAAGGTGTCCAGACAACTGTTTCCCAGTCATGAGGGGGAGAACGTTTATAAAGAACAGTAATAAAGATTGTTACAGCTTTGACGGATAAGAAAACTTACTCGGAAGTCGATTTTAAACTTTTGTAAACATTGCCCCATTTCATGGCTCGATTTTTTAAAGTGACTGAAATGTAACAATTTGATGACTTTGCTAACAAACGAATATGCTTTAGGTGAACCATTGCTTAGGAAGACACTTCTTTAGTGACTGGATTTTTGATTTCGTGTTTTCACCTCGGTGGCTGGTCTCATGTTGTAAGAGAAGTTCTTTGGTTTTCCATTATTCTCAAGCAAGTGTACATAATGCAGGTTGCTTACTGTTAAAACAAAAGCCAAAATAGATATTCCAGGTCATTAGTTTTAATTCAAAAATAAATTTCTCAGGATTGATAAGATAGTATTAATTCAGCCTTCCCCACTTTTCCTAACCTGGTATGACCTATGAATTGATAATAAAAAGTCTGACTATAAACTCTGAAAGAAGAGGCTAAGCCTTTATATTATATATAAACTTCATTGTTGTGGAAGGAGGATTCACTTTACCCTAGTCTGATGAGGCTGCTTGCAGACATCAGATGATGCTAGGCTAAGTGGACCATTTTTAAGCCTGTGTACCCAGTGATGGTGTAGCAGGGAAAGGCAGGTCAAAGAGGTGTCAATTGGAGTTATCTGGAAAAGGGTTGTTAGAAGTTCAAGAAGTGGGGCAGCTAGGTGGTGCAGTGGATAGAGCACCAGCCTTGGAGTCAGGAGTACCTGAGTTCAAATCCAGCCTCAGACACTTAACATGTACTAGCTGTGTGACCCTGGGCAAGTCACTTAACCCCAATTGCCTCACTGACAAAAAAACAAGGTCAAGAAGTTGAGATTCCCTCTGGGACAAAAGAGTTGAGGACAGTTTTGGAAGTTTTTTAGACAGCTTTTAAGGGGTTGGAGGAGTATGAAGCATTCTAGGAATTACTCAGATTATTTAGGGCAAAGATATAACAAGGGTCAGGATGTCTCCCGAAATACAGTGCCAATTTCTGTCACATTTGCCAGTTTCTTTTAATCTGTTTCCTGGAAGAGAGACCCAATGCAATCCTTAGAAATCTCACATCAGGTTTCTTAAAGTTGGGGATGGGGAAAGGTTGACGAGTAGAGATTTTCAGGGATTATGATAAGCAAGGAAATCTAGTAATGACTACATGCGTTTTCTTGAATGTATACATTAAAAACCAAAAATAGCAATAAAAGTAAGGAACATTTTAAACATGAAACAGGATTGCAGGTAATCACTGATTAAGGTGGATCACTTTATCAATGTCTATCAAATCATTTGCACTTGAGTATCTATACATAGATGTACATAGAATAAACACATGTTCATATTATATACAGTACACGAACTGTGGCTATAAAAATCAGGCTGATTTTCATGTGTGATAGTTTAATTTTTAGATACAATGTACATATATGTATGGGCAGCTAGGTGGCACAGTGGATATAGAGTGCTGGGCCTGGAGTCAGGAAGATTAATCTTCAGTTCAAATCTGGCCTCAGACACTTACTAGCTGTGTGACCTGAACAAGTCATTTAACTATTGGCCTCAGTTTCCTCACCTGTAAAATGATTTGTAGAAGCTGTAGATAATACTCCAGTATCTGCCAAGAAAACTCCAAATGAGGTTACAGACAACTAAAATGACAACTCTATACACACACACACACACACGCTTAAATTTAGCTAATTTTGACATTCAGCAACATTTATTGGTTAAAATCAAGTTCAAAAACCCGATCAGTCTTAAATGAAAAAAAAAATGCATTTTGTGTTAGTGCCTTGGTTGGGAATAGATAAAGAAGTCTTCTCTTTTTAATTTAATCAATAACTACTTTTAAAAATTATTGCTAGCATTAACTCATTTCAGGCTTTGTCAGGACCATATATATAACCAGAGATTAGACTACACCTAGCATACATACAATATGCTATTTATTTTAATAGAATTTAATATATTTTCCTAATCCTTTGTTGTCTTGGGGGAAAAAAAGGAACACACAAGAACTTGCCAGCTTAGATTTTTATATATGTGTGATATTCCTTTGTTTAAAAAAAATGTTATTGGACAAACATTGTAACATATGGAATTATGCAACTAAAATAATAGTTTCTTGATATGTACATATGACTATACAAATATATTTTATTTTTTACTAATCCTTGCTAGCTACATTTGGGCCTTTCAGTTGTGC
Source organism: Dromiciops gliroides (assembly GCF_019393635.1). NCBI lineage: Eukaryota > Metazoa > Chordata > Mammalia > Microbiotheria > Microbiotheriidae > Dromiciops > Dromiciops gliroides. Next base: position 615,868,480 of record NC_057861.1, on the reverse strand, counting down.
CTCTGACTTATACAAGCTGTGTGTCCATGAAATCAGTCACTTAGCCTCTCAGTGCTTCAGGCAATTCTGTTATGGGTGAATTCCTGTAGGACTTTCTATACTGATGAATTCAATAGTCCACATATTTTCCCCCATACCCAAGTTTTCTTTCTAGGATTTAGAAACTCTACCATTTAAAAACAAACTCTTCATGCCTTGATGACAAATTAACACACCCAAAGTAAATGCTTATATTGAAACACTTCAATAGGTTTCTATTTCCAGTCTTGTACTGGTTCTTCTTTGTTTGTTTTTTTTTGTTTTTTTTTTAAGTGAGGCAATTGGGGTTAAGTGACTTGCCCAGGGTCACACAGCTAGTGTGTGTTAAGTGTCTGAGGCCGGATTTGAACTCAGGTACTCCTGACTCTAGGGCTGGTGCTCTATCCACTGTGCCACCTAGCCGCCCCTGTACTGGTTCTTCTTTAAGGATTCTTCAAACCAGCCTTAGTATAACTGATTAAATTAAGCTATTTTGGTCTCTGTACCTTGTGTAAGATTGTTACTCATCTTTTCCCACCCCTACTCTTTTTTAAAACAAATTAAATTAATGTTAGTGCTGGTAGTCACTTGTCACTTTCCAAGATAGGATTTGCTTACATAGAATAAGAAAATCCAGGGTAGGGAGAATGTTACCACAGATATTTATGGTTGGAGGCATTCACTGGACCTGGTATTTGTCACGGATAGCACTGAAATTAATTTTTGTTATCAATTTGCTTGATGGTACTCATCAAACAAATTCAGTGCTGTCATGAGCCAATAGCCAGTAGTAAAATACATTGTCTTAAAGATGAAGTTAAAGTTTTCTGAACTCTTTAATTAGATAAGTGAAAACAGATAGTGGTCTAAAGAAACTGGGAAGGCACTCTAACACTGTCCTTTTCTTCTCCTCTCCTCTCCTCTCCTCTCCTCTCCTCTCCTCTCCTCTCCTCTCCTCTCTCTTCCCCCCACCCCCTGGCAATCACAGTTAAGTAACCACACAACTAGTTAGGTGTCAAGTGTACAGACCAGGGTTTGAACTCGGGTCCTCCTGACTTCAGGTCTCGTGCTCTATCCACTGCACCACCACATTGTCCTTTTCCATCACATTATGAAAGCTAAAGGCTACACCACTCTCAGGATGCCTCATGACCATATACAGGAATAGGAAAAAAATCTCAAACTTTATAGCTTAGATTTTCTAATTCTTCAATTTCTATTGCTTTATAGGGGTAAAATTATTTATAAAAATACTTACATTTTAAACAATATTTTCTTTATCTACTTTAATGTACTTAATTTTAGAAAACTGTCAACATACAAAATAACTATAGCAATTTACTAGTTGCTTCCTTCTGTCTTGTTTCCTGTGTACTCTGTGTTGCTATTACCAGGGTGTTTGTGAATATATTTTCCTCATGTAATTTTTGTTTGTAGAGGCAACATGGGTATCACAGAGCAGAGTGCTAGGCTAGGAGTCAGGAAGACGACATCATTATAATTATATTCCCCCCTGAAAGTGTTCATATATGTAGGACAGTGAGCTCAAGAGCTTTTGAAGAAATGTTCTTTTGTTACTTTCATTGCTGTTATTTCAGTCGTGTCCAACTTTGTGACCTTATTTGGGGGTTTTCTTGGCAAGGATACTAGAGTTATTTGCTATTTCCTTCTACAGGTGAGAAAACTGAGGCAGATAGGGTTAAGTGACTTTCCCAGGGTCACACAGCTGGCTGAGGCCAAATGTGAACCCAGAGAGATGAGTCTTCCTAACTTGAAGCTTGGCACTCTACTTACTGTGCCACCTAGCTGCTCTGTTAATTTTCATTATTCTTCAAATTTAGCCAAGTATGACTTTTGGCTGAATAGTAAACCGATCAGTGAGGGCTCAGGAACTATGATTTGGAAACGATTCTGACCTCCAAAGTGCCTAGAACTAAGAATAGCTTTCTGGGAACCCATGGGCAAGGGCCTGGACATTTCATTTGTGTGCCTTCTATTTGTCATTCTTAATTGCATTATGGTATTTTCTTACATTAATATTCCACACTTTGTTAAGCCATTGAAGTTGGGAAGTTAGGTTATTTTCAGATTTTTTTTTAATGTTCAGATTTTTTAAAAAATTACAAATAATGATAAATATTTTTTAAAAGATATGTTATTTAAGCAGGATGTTTTCAGAAAGGTCTGGAAAAATTTGTATGGACTGATGTACAGCGAAGAGAGCAGAACCAAGAGAACATTGTACAAAGAGACAATGATATTGTTTTGATGAAAAATTGTGAATGACTAAACTATTTTCAGCAATACAGTGATCCAAGACAATCCCAAAGGACTAATGATGAAGCATACTATCCACCTCCAAAGAAAGAACTGATAATGATTGAACACAGGTTGAAGCATGCTATTTTTAACTTTCATTTTTTTCTTTTATTAAAATTTTCTTGTACAAAATTACTAATATGGTAATATTTTACATAATTGCACATGTATAACTCATATGATTGCTTATTGCCTCGGGGGGAGGGAGAGAAGGGATAAAATTTGGAACTCAAAACTTTAAATAAAAATATTATTTTTTTAAAAAGCTACGTGATTATTCCAAAAATCTTATAATGAAATTTGCTATCCATCTCTGAGAAAGAACTGGAGTCTGAATGCAGATTAAAGCATAATTTTTTATCTTCATTTTTCTTGGGGTTTTTTTGGTCTGTTTTCTTTTGCAATATGACTAGTATGCACATAACTTTTGCAGGACTTAACATGTATAATCTATATCAAATTGCTTGCCTTTTCAAAGTGGTGAGGGGAGAGAGGGAGAGAATTTGGAACTCAAAAATTTTTTTAAATGGATGTTAACATTTTTTTCACATGTAATTACTGATACTTTTAAAAAATGTTTCTCAAAGGGGGGCAACTAGGTGGCACAGTGGATAAAGCACTGGCCTTGGATTCAGGAGGACCTGAGTTCAAATCCAGCCTCAGATACTTAACACTTACTAGCTGTGTGACCCTGGGCAAGTCACTTAACCCTCATTGCCCCACAAAATCAAAACAAAAGAGTATCAGTAAAGGCTCTATTATATAATTTCATTGGTTTGAGAACTCCTACCAATATATAGACCTATCTGACTTAATAGAAAAGTCCTACAAATTTAATGTGTGGGCCCAAGGATAACGTTTTGCCTGGCTTAAGTTTGGGGAGAAGGTTCATGTGATTTTTTTTTTTTCAGCCCCAGTCACTGACAAAGACTGCCTAATGTATTGGAGGCCTCTCCTGCTTTTTCTTGACATCATGAGGATGCTGGTGCTGCACATGAACCAGCCCAAAGGTGTTATTCCTTATTATCACCCCATTAGATGGTAAACACCTTGAAGGCAGGGAGTGTCTTTGTTTATACTTGTATTTGTATCCCCAGCCCTTAACAAAGTTCCTGGCACATAGTGAGTGCTTAATAAATGTTTATTAACTGACTGTCACTGAGAGGTAAGGGGTTGCGTCTGTGATGGTTAAGGGAGTACCCATGTTGACAAAAGCACAGATCCCTGAAATAGGGAAAAGAACTAAAAACTCAGGGGACACAGAAAACTGATTACCATTAACACATTCCCAGCAATCCTCCAGTGCCTGGTGGTTATGCAGATTAGGAAAAGATGAATTCATGGAACAGACACTACAGAGAAATGACCAGTGACTCCTGCCCAGAAGCCTCTGACTTACCTGAAATGAGGTGCATCGCAGAGAGAGGAGGCTTTGATGACGGTCTTACGGCGTGATGCACTTTCCCTTCTTGAGAGCATCCTAGAAGGAAACAATAGCTATCAGCCCATGTAGGAGGCTCCTATGGCCCCAGTTAAATCCAAATTCTCATCGAATTGAAATCCTAAGTTACAGATACCTGAATAAACAGAAGGTTGATCCTCTTTGTGTATTTATGGGGAGGAAGTATCATGCAGGCCAAGGGGACACTATGATTGAGATTCTATTAGAGAATTTGTTTCAGAATGTTTTGTTTTGCTGGCAAGAGTTATTTGGAAAAATGCCATTGTAACATAACATCATAGATTTAGAGCAGGAAGGAGCCTTCAAGATCGATTCCAATACCCTTATTTTACAGGTGAGGGAACCGAGCCTGAGAAGAGGGTGACTTGCTCAGGGTTACCCAGCTAGTGAATATCTGAGACAGAATTCAAACTTAAGTCTTTCTGATTCCCAGAGCTATATCTATTTTGCTGAGACCTAAAGTCAGAAAATCTGTATTTAAGTTCCAGTTCCAATATTCAATAACTGGGTGACCCTGGGCAAGTCATTTCTCTCTCAGCCTCTGCTTCCGTATTTGTAAAATGGAGATAATCATACCTGCATTAACTCCTTCACAAGGGGAAAACTTTAATATGCTATATAGGCATGGGTCATTATTGTCATTCCATTTCTTTTTTGGGGGGGGGCAATGAGGATTAAGTGACTTGCGCAGGGTCACACAGCTAGTAAGTGTCAAGTGTCTGAGACTGGATTTAAACTCAGGTCCTCCTGAATCCAGGATAGGTGCTTTATCTACTGTGCCACTTAGCTTCCCCCTTGTCATTCCATTTCTTAATAACAATTATGATAGCATTTATATAGAGCTTTACAAATATCTCATTTTAACCTCAAAACAATCCTGGGAAGTAAATGCTAGTATTATTCCCATTGTATAGCGAAGAAACTGAGGTAGACAGAGGTTAAATGATTTGACCAGGGTCATCCATTTAGTGTCTTAGGCAGGTTTCAAACTCAGGTCTTTCTGATTCCAAGTCCAGCATTTACCTATTGTACCACATAGCTGCCACTTTTCTTTTTCACAGAATCATCAATTCTATGCAGATCTTATTTTGATTACATCTTTTAGATAGTAAAATTGCCTAGAATTAGTCAATAGAATCAGTTATCATTAATAAGTATTTAATAAATACCTTCTGTGTGACAGAATGCTAGTTGCTTCCCCACAGATTGATATCCATGCTAAATAAATTCAATGAAATATCTCCCATATGTAAATACTGGTTTTCTTACTTCAGGTCTAAGTGGCAAAATAGATATACCTCTGGGCAAGTCACTTAACCCTTATTGCCCCACCAAAAAAAAAAATACGCTTCTACAGAACCATAAACTTCCATGTTTTGTATGAATGAGGCAACAGATTGGCACTCTCAAGTCAACCACAGGTTTACAATCATATGTGACAACTGTGTAAAGGAGAAGATTTGCTATCAAGACTGAAGAACCACCATTTTTCCAAGAGGTAGGTTTTTGTTTTTAATGCCAAAAAGCATCTCAAGGGATTTACAAAACTAGTAGTGACCCAGAAAAAAAAAATCACATGGGGACGTGTTACACAGCATTGTTTAAAATGCTTCTGATGATGACCAAACCCTTGAAAATAACATGTGAATTCTTTTGTTTGAGGGAGAATTTCAGAAAATGCTCCTAGAAACTTTCCCCATTGCTGCTCATGTCTAATTCACATTTTATCTTGGGAGAAGGATGTTTCACCACCGAATCTGGGCATAAGTAAAATGAACCCCTTCATGATAGGTAGATACTCAACTGTGTGAGAAAAAGGTAATTAATTACCATAGATCTGTTTGAGGACGGCTTGCTTGTTTTGTTTGATTAGGGAATTGTTCTTGTTGGTAGATTTGGGAGTTTTATAGAATGGGACTGGTTTGGAGGCCTTGGGATTCAACTGTTTCTTCCAAGCAACCTGGAAGTGAAAGGCAGCTTTCTCTTGTTTCCACTTGTCTTCACCTTCTTCACCCCGTCGCTGGGCCCTGCAAAGCTCGGATAGCTTCTTTCGCAGCTGGTAACTAGAGAAAAGAAGAGCGCTTATTTGAGGTGAGCAAATTTGGTCTGAATTCCATGAGCCAGTACATGTTGTCTGAGGAGGAGCTTAGGAAACCACAATGGCTGATAATTTAGTCGATGAAAAGTATTTGTTTAAGAAATTTAATTTGGGGTATAGTTCCCACATTCATCAGCTAATTCTGACTGGGCTTTCTCTGGATACACAATATAGTACTGCTATATTTAAAACGAGGTATTTTGTTGGCATAGTGTCTACTCCAGCTAAACATGCACCAGAGAATCCAGACCAATTTGCAGACACAACATCTATTTGGAGGGTGGGAGATTTGTCTTTCTTCATTATAATTAGCAGCTTTTTATCAAGAGCATTCTATATGTAAAAGTTGTTTTTTTTTGCTTGTTTTTTAAAACAGCAACATCTTCATTGAGACTAAGGTAAGATTCAATCAACATCAACATGCTAATTTTAAAAATATTTATAAAGCATCTACTGATAGGCAAAACTTACTGGAAGAAGCATGATAAGAGATGTGAATAAAGCGCATGAAATAATATATTTCAATTAAATAAGCATTCATTAAGCACTTACTATGTGCCAAGCACTGTGTCAGGCTCTGGGGATACAAGGGGGAAAAATAGTTTCTGCCTTTGAGAAACTTACATTTTATTTCAGGCATTAGTGAAGGAATAAAGTGAACTTAGGAAAAAAAAGTTACTCTACCTGGAGCAAAGGGTCAGAGAAACATAAGGTCTCTAGGATAAAGGAAGTGAGAGATCCACTATCCTCTACCCTGGTAAGAAATATTATTGTTTTTAGTTTAGGGTATTTCATTTTATTTATGTATTTTTAAAAATTATTTAGGTTTTATTGGTGCATTTTATCTTTCTTTCTTTCGGTACATTTTATTTTTACACATGGCATTTCCTATTTTTCCTACTCCTCCATTAGCCCCCCCCCCCCATCCTCCCTTTGCAACACAGAAAGGTCGATTATGCAGAACCAAGCAATACAGTTGGGTAGTATATGCAGCCCTTCGCGTTCTTTGTTCTAAAGAACCTCTGTTAAGGGGAAACACTTGATACTAGCTGTGTGGCCCTGGGCAAGTCATTTAACCCTCATTGCCCCGCACAAAAAAAAAAGGGGGGGCGGAATTATTCCCCAGGGTCAAGATTGGTCAGTATAGACTGTCCCAAAAATCTTAGTGCTGTTCTGAGCTACATAAAACTTAAAACTAGATGAAAACGATAAAGTTTTAAGCTACATAAAGCTTAGAACTGTTCTAAGATTTTTTGAGACACATGCTTTGTAATTAATCAGTTGGGTTTTTTTCCCCCTTTCCTTTTCTCTCTAGGGCTTTACCTTGCCCTGCTGAAGCCCCAAACTCTTCCCTCTAGACCTCTGTAGAGCTGGCTCCCCCTCTAACCAGACTGGGAAAAATAACAACACTCAGGGTCTTTAGTGATGTAAGTCTCTTTCCAAGGCAGCCAGTCCAATCTTTGTCCCTGTCACACAGGGAATTTCCTTTCTTCCGGGATCAGTTCTTTCACAGTTTTGATATTTTCTCCAAATTATTGAACTTCAATCCAAAAATGGTGTTACCCAATCTCACCCCATTAGGGGACATTTTCTGTCCAAACTGAGCTTCCTGACAAGTATATCAAATACCAAATAGGTCTGAATTTGTTTCCTAGTTACTAATGCTAACACTACAGATTTTTTTAGCTGTATATCATTCATTATCATTTATTCTCAGGGTATATAGATTGACTTAAGGAAAAAAAGGTCTTAACAATGTGAATGATGATTTTAGCCCAATTTCAAAAAAAATCAAACAGTGTATAACAGCCCCAAACCTGGTATCCCATGGACAACACATTTGTAGACAAATACATTTCAGGAGTATAAAAGCATTAAATTTTGTTCAATTACCTCAGAGTCTTGAAAAACACTTGAACTAAAGGGAACTTCCTAATTTCTTTGAACAATAATGGAGCTATAGGATTTGAGATTATTTCTTGGACTAGATAGGCAGAGGGTACTCTTTCATTGATAGAGGATAGTCTTTTTTTTGTTTTTTTTTGGTTTGTTTGTTGGCAGGGCAATGAGGGTTAAGTGACTTGCCCAAGGTCACACAGCTACTAAGTGTCACGTGTCTGAGGTCACATTTGAACTCAGGTCTTCCTGGTGCTCTATCCACTGTGCCACCTACCTGCCCCGAGGATAGACTTGATGAGGAAACTAATGTGGGTTGGCACTTCTGCAATTTAGGTTCTTGGTGAGTTGGCAGAAAGCCTGAGAAGTTAGACTTTCTCAGAGTCCCTTCAACCATTTCTCATACAACAACATAGTTTCAAGTCTCTCTGGTCTCCTTGGTTGTCCTTCTTCAGTTTGTCAATGTCCCTCTTAAGATATAATCAAACTGCCTCACTTTATGGATGAAAAAACAGAGCCAGAGAAGTCGACTGGATGTGCCCAAGGTTATACAGTTAGTGGCTGATTAAGGACTCAGAGCTCAGTTCTTCCTTCTCACTTCTACTTAGTCCTTGAAAAAATCCAAAGCTATTTATTTATTTATTATGCCCTAGATCTATTGCAACTTATTAAGAAAAAGCTACTTGTGCTTGGTACTTGTTGCCACACAATATCAAACTGGATACCATCCCAGCATATTGTTATTTTTTCCTCTCATAGTCTTAAGATGGGGGGCGGGGATGAAGAACAAGGATAACAAACATAGTTAAGAGCTATAAAAGTTTTTCCCATCCCCAAACATGACTCTAATAAGCATAATCATGCAACTCTAAGACTCCAAGTTTCAAATCAGGCAGCAGTCTACATCGGTAGAAGCAGTTCCCCATCAGGAGCAGCCTGTATTGGTGAAGTCACAGGTCGGGTCCAAAAAAAGTATAATCAGAGTTCTTCAATCATGAGCCTGTAATTCTGCATTGAGAAGCAGAGGACCATTAAAGAGTTGTTTTCTGACTGTCCTCCAATCAGCAGCATTATTGGCTCTCTGAGGGTTATGCTGTTTCCAATAAGACATCTTACAGGAATCCTGTTAAATTACTCCTCTATGGGCCCAGTGTTCTTGGGAGAGATTTCACCCCAGTTTGCTGAGAGTAGAAACCTAGAGATAAAACCTGTCAGAACCTACCCCTGCATGCATTAAAGAACATATCAGCAGGGGCAGTTAGGTGGTGCAGTGGATAGAGCAGTGGCCCTGGAGTCAGGAAGACCTGGGTTCAAATTCAGCCTCAGACACTTGATACTTACAAGCTGTGTGACCCTGGGCAAGTCACTTAACCCCAATTGTTTCACAAAAAAAACCCCCAAAACCAAAAAAACCATATCAGCGTTCTGATCACTCAGGGAACATCTGTCTTTTTGAACACAGTTTATTTTTCCTGTTAGTTTAGATTTTGTTTTGTCTACTTCTGATGTTTTCAAGAAGAAACCACCAAAAAAGCTTTCTTTCATCTCCCTACATCTGGCTGCCTTTGATAGTTTCTGTGAATTCTGATGCTTTCTTTCTATTTGTTATTCTTACAGTGGTCCTTCCATGACAGGTATCTAAGACTGTGTATACATACAAAACCATAGGCACACTAACTTTTCTTTTGACAGCCTTCTATTACCAAATACATCAACATACTCTTTTGACAGTTATCTAATACTGGATATTTCACCATCCTCCCATGAGAGACCTCTCATAGCAAACAGACCAGCAGGCTCCTCTGACTGCTACAGTACTCTGGGAAAAGGCTTTCATTCCCCAACTCTTATCCTATAGGGGCCAGAATAGTTTACATCTACCCAGAATGGAAAATTGTTTGGCTCTGATCTCCAGCTCTTCTCTGGGTCAAAGACTCATCATACATGGCATTCCTCATTTCTATACTGGTACCACAAGGGAAGGAGCCTGGGAAGAAAGTGCCTAATGGGTTCTAAACTGTGAGATGTGGAACCCCCAAAAGCACCAAAGGGGCTGCTATGAGTCATACAACTGAAAAGGACATACAGTGTTTATGGTCAAGTTTCATCAAATTTGGCTAGTCCAATAGTGTTCTTTAAAAAGGATAGCAGGGGCAGCTAAGTGGTGCAGTAGATAAAGCACTGGCCCTGGATTCAGGAGGACCTGAGTTCAAATCTGGCCTCAGACACTTAACACTTACTAGCTGTGTGACCCTGGGCAAGTCACTTAACCCCAATTGCCTCACTAAAAAAAAAAAAAAAGGATAGCAGATTTATGTAGGACTTTAAGAATTGTACTTTAACATAGTATTTCATTTGATTCTCACTCATAAAAACCCTCTGAGTTTTTGTGACTAAGGTTTTGATACTCTACACCTCCTCCACTCTCCCTCAGTTGCCTCTCCCCTCTGATTGGAGGGCTGGTAGGTAGAGCACTGCACTCACCAAATCTTCCTTTGATAAAAAACTCACAACCTTCCCGCTAACTTCATTTTCCATCAGCAGCTCTGCTGGGCTTTGACTCCATGGAACAACATGCCCCTGTGCTGTGGCCACCCCTTCCTTTTCAGTTTCCTTTTGTGTGTTATGTTCTCCTATTAAATTAGAAGCTCACTGAGGTCAGGGACCATCTCTTTTTCTTATTTGTCTCTCCAGCCCTTCACATAGTGCCTGGCACATAGTAAGGTGCTTAATAAATATTTATTAAATTGAATTGTCATGATAGTAATATTACAGGTGGAAAAACTGTGCCATGGAAAACTTAAATGACCAGCTTAAAGTCACATAGCTAATAACTGGTAGAAAAGATATTGGAGGGGACGGCTAGGTGGCACAGTGGATAAAGCACCGGCCCTGGATTCAGGAGTACCTGAGCTCAAATCCAGCCTCAGACACTTGACACTTACTAGCTGTGTGACCCTGGGCAAGTCACTTAACCCCCCATTGCCCCACAAAAAAAAAAAAAAAGAAAAAAAGAAAAGATATTGGGTTTTCTGACTCCAAATTGAATCCTCTTGCCACTATACTATTATCATAGCTGCCCCAAATCAAATGTAAATGGTTGATAATAGTTATACTTCCAACATTATTTAATGAAAACTCACTTCCTGATTTTCCCCAGACAAGAAGGCTCCATATTTGGTACACCCTTACTAAGCAATATGGTTGTTGCTGTTCATACTTCGTTCTTGAAGAGAACCAATGACATTACAAGGGTGATGTCTTGACTCGTGTGTGAATTAGATTTAAGTGAGGCAGAGCTGTGCAAAGTCATCAGCCTCACTCTCCCCTCCAGAGTCACTGGATTCCAGTGTCAAGACAAAAAGTCAAGATGACTGGCAATGGCCCAGGAGGCAGTGGGTGACTTTGGCCTTTCGAAATTAAGGTCTTTCCCAAGGTCCCAGTTTTTCTGAGGTCACACTCATTCAATGACTAAGGCCTAGGTCAAGCAATATGGTACACTGTTACTGGATAGAAAAGAAGTCCCCCTGTTATAACTTGATAATGCTATGGAAGCAATTAATTAGTATATTTAGGATATCAAGTTTAGGTGTTCCCAAAGAATTGTTTAAAAAAAATCACTATCAAAAAATCATCTTACCTTCTCCATGCCCTCTGAATCACAGCAGCAGCATGGTTCTTTTTCCGGAACAACTCTTTCCTTGTTCTTTCTTTTTCAATAATCATCAGCCGACTCTCTAATGGGAGAAGTTCAATATTCACATTCTGCCCCATTGGGGAGGAGGACAATGGATCACCTGTGTTTGTAGATACAGTTTTTGTCTTCACCAAGTTTAACCTTTCACCAGCCACGGGGTGCACCCCTAGATGACTGGGCCCAGATTTTGCCAATCCTGTTTTACGTGGTAGAACAGAGCAAAGTCTTCCTGTGACTTCATCATCTGCCCCTTTGCTTCTTTGTCCCCGATTATAAGAAACCTCATTCCCTGGCTGGGCAGGTTCCACTTTAGCACTTCCAGGTCTGCTGGAACCAGCTGGAGAGCATCTCTCTCCCTTTAGGTCTTTACTTCTTCTTTTCATCAAGTGCATTTTGGTCCTTGATACTGTTTCATGGTGCTTGGCATGCCCCAAGTTTCCAACTGGGCAATTAGAATTTGGCAAGCATGTCGTTGTTATGCCATCCAAGGGCTCACCACTACAAGCCACCATCCGCCTCTGATCTTCTAACTTCTCTCTAGCTCTACTTGCTTTATTACAAGAGGTATGCCTTGAGACACCCTTTCCTTTGAGAGATGGCAATTTTTGGCATTTTTCACTTTCTGACTTAGAAATGACCACCTGAGGTTGGCATTCATTATCCCTTTCATTGGGGCCAAAGTGGACAGAAGGAACTTTGCCCTTGGAATGCTCTCTGGTTGATTCTTAAAGGAGATAGAAAAAGCAGATGTATATCAGCACTAAATTACAAGGCACAGCTTATTTTGATACTTGATTTTTCATAAAATTAGTCTAGGGGGCAGCTAGGTGGCGCAGTGGATAAAGCACCGGCCCTGGATTCAGGGGTACCTGAGTTCAAATCCGACCTCAGACACTTGACACTTACTAGCTGTGTGACCCTGGGCAGGTCACTTAACCCCCATTGCCCCGCAAAACAAAAAACCAAAAACAATTAGTCTAGAAGATGTTCTACAGCCGAGGTCTCAACGTTTTCTGTTCACCATACCCCCTTGTTTATCAGCAAACCTTCCTATACTCTATTCAATGTGAAAAGAAACAAATTCTATAGTTTACCCTACATAAGAAATTAATAAAAATCAATTTAATAATAACATTTAATATGAAATTAAATAGGTTAAATTTTTATAAAGAAAACTTTCATTGGTACATCACATTTTTTTAGGACTAGAGATTCTGTTTCTTGTCAACTCAAAGTTTATTGTTAAGGGCAGCTAGGTGGCACAGTAGATAGAACAAGGGAGCCTGGAGTAAGGAAGACCTGAGTTCAGATTTGGCCTCAGATACTTATTATCTGTGTGATCCTGGACAAGTCACTTAACCCCTGTTTGCATCAGTTTCCTCAGCTGTAAAGTGGGGATAAAAATAGTACTTACCTCCCAGGGTTGTGAGGATCACATGAGATAATAACTGTGAAATGCTTAGCACAGTGCTTGGTACACAGTATGTGCTATATAAATATTAGCTAGCTAGTAGTAGTAGTAGTAGTAGTAGTGGTGGTGGTGGTAGTAGTAGTAGTAGAGTTTTATTTTTTTGGTGAGGCAATTGGGGTTAAGTGACTTGCCTAGGGTCACACAGCTAGTAAGTGTTAAGTATCAGACGCTAGATTTGAACTCAGGTCCTCCTGAGGGCCAGTGCTTTATCCACTGCGCCACCTAGCTGCCCCAGGAATAGTATAGTTTTTTGAAAGAAATAGTAGCACATCCAATTTGTTGCTTTCGATTTAATTAAGAACAGATTGAGAATCTTAATTATAAATGGAGTTAAATCATTGTGAACATACCTAAGAACAGGATATACTTTCCCAAGGGCACAACAAAATTTTGTAACTTCATTGACTGCAAATCAATTCAGTTATCGATTTTTGTGGAGATCATTTAGTTTGTTTTTCATTGGATTGTTGTCACCGTTTTTTTAAACTCTTAATACAAAAAGGGTTTCATATGCAACCTCATCCCTTGGCTTTGGGTCAGTAGGAATTATTGCTTCAGTTGTTTCTTCCAAATATTTTGGATGCACAAACACTTCCTTTCCTACTCCATATCACCTTCTCACTGTTCTCTCTCCAATCCTCAGCATTTTCCACTAACCCTACCACTGTTAAAATATTTCAATAGAATATTGTGTTATTTTTAACCAGATATTTCCCATGCCCTCTTACCTGCTAGAGGCATGCCTACCCCAGGTTGGGAAATCCCTGTTTCTCTGGCATCATAGTGATGCTGATGACAGTAGTAATGATGGGAGATAGACAAATAGGCAATAATGCTTCTCATATTGAGCTTCAAAAGACTGATCCCAGGGATGCACTTTGTCTTTGTTAAAACAAGAGCTAGGTCATGGTTCAGTCACATGAAATAATGAAGCATAGAGTCCAGAAATGTAGATAGATAGGTTTGAAGAATCTTGGAGCCAGTAATATGTACATCATTCCACAAAAATAGCACCTGTCTTAACTACATTTCCCAAGATCCCTCTTTTGCTCTGAAGATCCTTTCCAGTTCTAAAATCCTATATTCCTTCCCACAACCAACCACTCACTTGGAGATTCTATATCCTTTTGTTGGGTTGCCCTCATCAATGATAGTTTCCTTTTACCTGCCTTAGCTCCCTCGTATTTAAAGCGGGTATAGGGATCCCTGCTTGGAGGAACATCATAAGATTAAAAAACCATAAAAGAAATGGAAATTTTGGACCAAAGTTGTTATACAAATGAAGACTGTGAGGCATTGTAGGGTAAGGGGAAGAGCACTGGCCTGGGAGTCAGGAGACCTGGTTTCAAATTCCAGCTTTGCTGCTTTTCAATGAGATCTTGACCAAGTCACTTTTCCACTCAAGCCTCAATTTTCTCATCTGTGAAATGGGGGGAGGGGTGTTTGTACCATAAGGTCTCTAAGGTCCTTTCAAGTTATAATTCTGGGATCTCTGAGGACCCATTCAATGTTAACATGGTCTAATCTGAGAAGGTGAAATCTGTTGTTATATAATGGAATATTTTGGGCAAAGCTAAGTTGTGCCACTTGTAAATGTTATTTCTCATTGTGGTTTGCAAATTTGGCACTAGAAATCTTTATTTCCTATTTGGTTCCTGTTGGGGTAAGCTACACACAGGAGAGTTGGTGGTACTTGGGTTAAAGAAATCTGGCCCGAGTAGTTAGGTGGTAGGCACAGGTGTGGTTAACTGAATGAACCTCACAGCTGGCTTTGCTTATCCATGCATTTTTATTAAAGGGAATAGAGAGAAGGAGTGAAATAGACATGACTGCAATATAAAAAAAAGTAAAAGCCATCAATAAAGAAAGCCTTGTTAGTACCATATTAGCCAAAGGAGAGATCAGCCCATATTCTAGGCAGTGTGGTTCAGAGGAAAGCAGAGGGGTTGGGTTCAAATCCTATCTTTGGGGGCAGCTAGGTGGTGAAATGGATAGAGCACCAGCCCTGGAGTCAGGAGGACCTGAGTTCAAATTCAACCTTAGACACTTAACACTTACTAGCTGTGTGACCCTAGGCAAGTCACTTAACCCCAACTGCCTCACCAAAAAACCAAAAACAAATCCTATCTTTGACAAGTTCTACCTCTGTGACCCTGGGTAAGTCACTTAACCTCCCTCAGCCTCAGTTTATTTCCTTTCCAACGTTATAACTATGTTTCTACTTTCTACTGCTTCATTAGCATAAGTTAAAACATACCTTTTTGTCTTCGGTGGTTTTCTCCCCGCCTTTCTGTAGAAGGAAATTGCTCTTTCCTGTGTGCTATGTCTGAGGACACTCCTGGGGATCCTCTGTGGTTTTTCCCCATTTGGCTTGGAGATGCATTGCTGGACAATGATTGTTTGCCAGGAATAATCGTGGGTTTGCTGGGAGGTTGTGGAGGCCTGATCCCTGGGTGATGCTTCTCTGGAAGCTGCTGTGCTTGTACTTGGCATTTCATTGGGCTCAATGTTCCCTTTTGGTGTTCTCCTTCTTTCCTCTTACTTTCTTCTTCACGTTTTCTAGAATGAAAGCCAATGCTTTTAGCAACAAGAACAAACGTCCAGGGCATCCCAAAGAATCTGGAGAGTCTTCATATTTCTTAGCTAGCTCAAATCTATGTAATGCTTTTAAGTTACAAAGCACTGAGTTAAATGCTCATTGGTCATTGAAAGGGAACTGATTTCACACACTACAAATTTTGCTAAGCAGGGCCTTCTTGGCTGCTCAATGATCCTACCCTCTACCCTAGTGGAATCCCCATCTTATTCTCCCCAGGGACTGATCCAAACCTTGTCCCCTATCTTCAACCCCACACTTGTCTGGGGGTGGTCATTAAACACAGATTACTTATATGGCTAATCCCTAACCCATGTACATGCTTTTATTTTTTCATTGCAAAAAGCTATGCAGCTTCTATTCTTAAAAAAGAAAAAGATAGGGGCAGCTAGGTGGCACAGTGGAGAAAGCACCGACCTTGGATTCAGGAGGACCTGAGTTCAAATCAGACCTCAGACACTTGATACTTACTAGCTGTATGACCCTGGGGAAGTCACTTCACTCTCATTGCCCCGCCCCCCCCAAATAAAAAGATGCATTCCCATTGTATGGGGGGGGAGGGAATGTAATCTCTCTCCCAAGGACTTCCTACATTGAGAAGATTAAATTTATCTCGAGTCAATATGCATTTCCTAAGAGCTTGTTATATGTCAGGTACCGTGCTAAGTAAGCACTCTAAAAAAAGGCAAAAACTTAGTTAAAAACTTAGAATTTGAGTTGACTCTTCCATTCATAACTTCTCAGCACCATCACCCACTCTGTCATCCTTTCTTTCACAGAAGAAGAGGCATCTCTACTTCTCACTGAGGCCAATCTACTTATACGTTTGTTCTTATTCTCTATACTTCCTCTCTCTTGTGCATCTTCAATTTCTCATTCTCCTATTGCTCCTATCCATCTTCCTACAAACATGATCAGATCTTTCCAAACCCTCCAAAGAAAATCTTTCCTTTAATCATTGTACCTCCATCTAGCTACTATCCTGTTTTCTCTCTACTTCACTGCTAAATTTCTCTGAAAAGTTGTCGAGCGCTGATACCACTCCTTTCTTACTACCACTCTCTGCTCACCTCCTTGGAGTCTCTCTCTTCTCATCTCACCTTTAACAAACTGTTCTCTTAAAGGTCACCAGTATCTTTCTAATCACCATGATGACAGATGATCACTTTTCTCAATGCTTTTGACCTCTCTGAAGCATTTGACAATTGTTGACAACCTCTCCATCTGTATGCTTACATCCTTTTTTGGGGGGGGCAGGGCAATGAGGGTTAAGTGACTTGCTCAGGGTCACACAGATACTAAGTGTGAAGTGTCTGTGGCTGGATTTGAACTCAGGTCATCCTGAATCCAGGGCCACCTTGCTGCCTCCTGTATGCTTACATCTTGATTGATTTTAGAGACACCATATGCTCCTTAGCTGTTGCCTACCCTTTTGCTGAAACATTTATGGTGGGTGTTTCCCTAAGGGGTCTGTCCTTGACCCTCTGTTATTTTTTCTATCTTGATACTTTCTCCTTTGGCCATGTCATTCCCAATCATGACTTCAACTACTAACTGTAATGTTTAAAATCTAAATTGTGGTCACCTTAAATTAGAAGCTTTAGCACCAGTCTTTGGGCATTAAGCATTTATTAAAGCAATTGGGGTTAAGTGACTTGCCCAGGGTCACACAGCTAGTGTTAAGTGTCTGAGCCGGATTTGAACTCAGGTCCTCCACTGCGCCACCTAGCTGCCCTGGCAATAAGCCTTTTTGAATTTAGTGAGGTAACCTTCATAAAGGAAACAGTGGGCAGGGCGATCAAAGGCAATACAAAAGTTAAATTAAGTACAAGAAAATAACACAAGAAATCTCACTAAGTATTACATATCATATATCAAATACTATCAAACATTTTATGACTTCTGTGAGGTAGAGATGACTGTTGGCTATGGTGTTTCAGAAAAGGCTTTACAGAGGAGATGGCATTTGGGCTATCTTAAAAGTATTTGGAAAGGTGATGTGTGGAGAAGCCTAGAAGCATAATGTGAAAGCATAATGATGTGAAAATATGAAGTGTCTTTGGGATACCAGTACACTAGTCTAAATGCAATGATGGGGACTTGTATAGGAGTGATGAAGGAGAAAGATGGGAAGGTTGGTTGGGGCATGACTATGGAGGGCATGGACTTTATTTTTAGGCAATAGGGAGCTACTGAAGATATTTGAGCAGGGGAATGACATAATTAGGACACTTTTAAGAAAATCAGTCTGATGATGGTGTATAGTATGGAATGGATCCAGGGTAGACTAGAGTCAGGAATATGAATTAGTAAGGCCTGTTAGAATAGCTTAGGTATAAGATGAATATGATGGTTGTAGAGGGAGTGGAAAGGAAATGACAATATGAGACTCCCCCCACCCCCACAGAATCAATGGAACTTCATACAAGACCTGCACATTGATTTATTTTTGCTTCTGTCTAAAAACAAGGTTGACATCATTGGTGTGTGAGAAGCACGATGAACAGCAGATCTTATGTCAGAGTAGAAAATTGGCGATCACAACATCCTTGGAAAGACTCGCGAGAATGGTGCCCATATGGGTGGTATTGGCTTCACTGTTTGCAAGAATGCTGTTTGCCGCATTAAAAGTTGTGATTTCCTCGTGCCTTAAATGCTAAAACTACGTCAATGCAAGAGTCTGAAAATTATTCAAGTATATGTGCCAACATGGAGCAATAGCCAATCTTGAAAGGTGGCAAATGAGACATTAGGAAGACTCTGTTCAGACCTTGAAAAGATGATGAAAGAAATGTCAACTAAGAATATTATGCAGAGTGATTTTAGTTCCAGCCCTGGACAGAATATCAGGCAGGATAAGACCTCTGTTGACAAATTTGGAAGGATTGTGGTTTGGTCTTAGCCACTTCTATTATCAGTAAACAAGAATGCATGGCTTACAGATGGTGGAGAAGCACTTATGGAGAAGTCTTATAGAAAGATATACAATCAAAATGATTTTGTTCCCAATGACAAAAGGAGTTCTTTAAAATATCTCTTGTCACAGAAAGAATCATCAGCAATGTGCCAGACCATTGGTTTCTCAGGATACCATTTCAAGACATTCTAAAAGAATTGAGTCTCAAAGGCCCTAGTGAGAAAACTGTTCCATGAGATAACAGTGGCTGGTGAACTAAAAAAGGAAGATATTTGATTCAAGGAAGAAAAATGAGTTAGTGAGAACTTTATAAAGAAATGAAAGGGCAGCCAGGTGGCACAGTGGATAAAACACTGGCCCTGGATTCAGGAGGACCTGAGTTCAAATCCGGCCTCAGACACTTGACACTCACTAGCTGTGTGACTCCAGGCAAGTCACTTAACCCTCATTGCCCCGCCAAAAAAAAAAAAAAAAGAAAGAAAAAAGAAATTAATATTAGCCACCAAGAGATCAAGGTAGAATGTGAGAAAGGGAAATGAATGAGTGTGCTCTTTGGCAAGAAGAACCAAGATGAATGAAGAAGGATAGTTTGAGAGGGAAGAATATAAAAGATTATTCTAAGAACTCAGGATAGGATCACATAGATTATAAAGAAGTAAAGAGAGATAACTGAGAAGAAAAAAAAAGCTTGAGAAAGATCATTGACTGAAGTAGAAAAGAGTTGTCATGAAAATAGTTTCCATAAAGAATATTACAATGACTTCTAGACTTCTTGCATTTATGTGACTGGTGTGAATTGACCATAAATGCAGCATACTTCTATCTGGGATCCTATAGTAGAATCAGTTAAATAAATATGTGATGGGAAATGATGGGATCTATTCTGAACATCTCAAAAAGAGATGGAAGACATGGAAGAGTTATTCCACAAATCACTAATAGAGAAGTTCACATATCACCCGTAAGTAGTTTGGTTCCTTCCTTTCTGAAAAATGTGAAGAGCTATGCTTCTGAAAAAACAACATGATACTGATAACTTTTTCAACTATCTTATAAATCCATAAACTCTCCATCTAAAGCTTACTCTCCCATATTGAGAAGGACATCAGGAATATTATGAATTCCACAAAACCATCATGCCAGACATCGAGGAAGCTCTTAATAAATGCCTCTTGATTGGTTGAAGCCATAATAACCAGGCTTATTTTTCATGTTTTTTTCATTTTTTCTTTTATTTTTCATTTTTTTCCGTTTTTATGTTTTTTTTAACCAGTAATCACAATGCAGTCTGATAACAAAGAAAAATGCAAAGAATATTGAGTATCCATAGGCTGTGTGAACTATAAAGGTGAAAAATGGAAACAGCGGTGATATTGAAACACCTTGTTCAAGAATAGAGTAAATCCAGTGAATTTTGAGGTAATTTCTGTGACAAATCAGCATCTCTAGAGGAGCTCAGCAAGGGGATGCTATCATCCCCAAACTATTCATTGCTGCACTGCAGGTATTCTGGGAACTTGACTGAAAAGAAAATACAACAAAATTATGATTGGTGGTGAGCACATTACACAAATGATTGTGTCTTGTTCACAGGTATCGAAAAGCTGGAGTTGTAGAAAAGAAAAACTAGTAGATGAAGCTGCAGACTGTACATAAACTGTTTAGCTTAGAAACGAATATAGATTGAATAAAGTAGATTCAAAATGAGCATTGCCCACTAAGCAAGGTCTACGTGGATGGCTTGGAGACCCCAAAAGTAGTGGAATTCAGCTTTCTCAAGTCACTGATTGCAGTAAGATCAGAACAGAAGATTTAATGACCAATATTCATAGAGTGCTTTAAAGTTTTCCGAGCATTTTATATACATCCTCCTACTTGAGCTTCACAACAATCTGTGAGGTATGTACTATAGGTATTATCTCCTTTGTGCGGATAATGGAACAGACTTAGAAAGGTAGTGGCTTGTCCTTAGTCACAGAGCTAATGAATGTCAGATTTGAGATTGGAATTACGATATTCCTGATTCCAAGTCGAGTACTTTACCTACTATGCAATAATATCTTTCTAATTGGCACAAATGGATTCTCCAATAGATAAGTGGTCAAAAAATGAATAATGAAAAGTTAAAAATTACTAACAACCATATGAAACCTTTCCAACTCGCGAAGAGTATGAGAAGTAAAAATTAAAATAACTAAGATTTCACTGTATAACAAGCAAATTGGCAAAGATGACAGAAGATGGAAATGGTTAATGTTGAAGAGGAAGACGGGCACACTTATACATACTTGATGCAGATTTGAATTGCTCCAATCAACCTGGAAAATATTTGGAATTTTGTGAATAAAAGGACTAATACAGTTTGGCCCAGATATCCCCCTCCTAGGCATATAGTCCAAAGGAAAGACTCCCACATGCCAAAATATTTGTAATATCATTTTTGTGATGGAAAAAACTAGAAACAAAGTTAATGCCCCAATTTATTCAGCCCTTTCTCAGTGTTGTGCCATTTAGTTATTTTCAGAGGTTTTTTGCAACTACAAATAATTTTGCCATAAATATCTTTAAGTGACTGGCTTTTTCCTCTTCTCTTTTTTTTTTTGCTAAAGTGCTAGAAATTATTGTTTTGTACATAGGAGGTATTCAGGAAATATCTACTGAAAAGTGAAGTAGTGTCTGTTACCAAATTCACTAATAATGGGACTCCAATAACTAGCATCATTGCTTCACTGCCTCCTGAAAGTGGAGATGGGTGAGGGTAGAGTCTTTTGGGGATTACAAAAACTCCTAAAATGATGGGAATTGTAGCAAACATACTGTAGGGACTCGGGAATTAGAAGGGAGGAAGCAATGGGAACACGTCTTCTAATTAAAAACGGGTCTGGGGGCAGCTAGGTGGTGCAGTGGATAGGGCACTGGCCCTGGATTCAGGAAGACCTGAATTCAAATCCGGTCTCAGACACTTGACACTTACTAGCTGTGTGACCTTGGGCAAGTCACTCAATCCTCATTGCCCTGCGCCGCCCCCACCCCCCCAAATGGGTCTGCAGTTTGGCCAGTTGTGTTGATGTCTTTAAACCTTGGCTTAAGGATAAGCTACCTGTATACCGATCTTTAAAAAGAAATGGTGAGGAAGGAGGGTGAGGGGGGAAGATCCCAAACATTTCCCCAGCCACTGGTGGAAGCGCCTATTTAGTTTCTTTTTGTGGAGCCTGAGATTTTGCTTTTACAGATTTCAGTTCTACAATTATTTTTTCCTTCGTGAATGGGATGAGTTCATGATCTATGGCAGAAATGGTCTCGTGCTTGTGTTTGTTCTTCACAGTGGTTAGAGAATAACGTCGTCCTCTTCTTGGGAAAAGTGGACAGATGGTAAGTGTCAGAGCATGTAGCTCTCTGATACTTTTATTTGACTTGGATTCTGTAACATGGTTTGCTGACTGTCAACACACTAACTCACAGCACAGCAAATGACAGGTTAGTTATGCAGCGTGTCATCGGCGGCGCCTGTGATTCATATCAATGCCAGTAGGAGTCATTTCAGTGCGAGCTGTCAGGGAAAAGCATTAACTCTATCTGTCATTTGCTATCTTACCATGTACGCTCCACAGAAGGGGCTGATTGAACCTGGGTGCCTGAAATGCTGCTAATTGATCTAAAAACTGCACTCCTGGCAGGCCAGGGCACTGCATTCCCTCTGGCATTGATAAAATGGCTGGTTTCAAATACTAATATTGGCATTGCACAAACAGACAATGTGTGGGTGTCTGTCTCATGCTTGGTATAGATCTCCCTGCCATTACCCTGGTGTTTGAGCTGATAAATTAGACCTTACTATTCACAGAACAGTCATTTTCCTTCCTCCAGGAGAAGCAAACAGCCCACTAGCAGTACCTGCTGCTCAGTCCATAAAAGAAATGAGACAGTCAATGGACAATCAGCCCAGAATGAGGCTAGACCTTGTCACTTGTAGATGAGTATGTCAAAGGCAACAGCTGCTCATGTATGTTACTCATGTTAATCAAATGATTTCTCTGTTGATCATGGCCTGGGGTTAGGGATAGGGATGGAGAAGGGGATTATTCTCCTGATGAAGTTTTTCTTTTTGATTCCTCCCAGCTGAATAGAAGTAAATGGGATAATCATGGAGGGAGCAATGAGACAGTTACTGAATGTATAATTAGAGCTTTACTTTAATAGTGGTATGGAATTAACACTAAAAAAATCTATATTAGACTATCTACATCTAAGCCTCCAGTTAGCCCACTTGGCTCATAGGAGAACAGGACATTCAGGGACTCCATGGCAGTACCCTTTCTTGTAAAAAAAGATCTCCATATTTAAGAAAAAATTCAAACTCCTTTGTGTTTGCCATTTTAATATGGATAATGACAAGTCAATGCTATTCCTGACACTGCTCAGCTCACTGACCTCTTCAGACCCATTCCTTCTTCTTTGGAATCACTTATTTTTGTTTTTTGGGGTTTTTTTGTTTTTGTTTTCTGGGGCAATGAGAGTTAAGTGATTTGCCCAGGGTTACACAGCTAGTGTCAAGTGTCTGAGGCCGGGTTTGAACTCAGGTCCTCCTGAATTCCAGGCAAGTGTTTTATCCACGGTGCCACCTAGCTGCCCCTGGAATCACTTGTAACAGAGTCTTTCTGGGGAGCTTTTCACCCCTCTTGGGCCTTTGACTATGAGAATAGGGATTGTACATTAGAAATCTCTCCTTTGATTGAGAGTACATGTCAGATCATTTTCCATGTTCCCTTTTAGACTGCGAAACCCAAGAAGGCATGGCTGCTTCCTTGCAAGGTTCCTATAAGCTTTGCTTCACTAATCAGTAGTCCCATTATTGGTCTGACTCAGTTACAGAACAACCACATCCCTCAGTGCTTCCATGACCTCGTGAAGAGAAAGTGACTTCAGCCAGTATCTGAGAAGTGAAGTTCTTTAGCATGCTTGAGTACTTTTTTCTTTAGGAGGGATTTCAGAGGCTTCAGAGATAGGTACCGGTAACTCTAAAAGGGATGTTAGCTCAGAAGTGAGATGAAGTTTTCAAAGCAATTCCCTGGTATCTGGTTTGATACCATAGCCCCCTCTTTTTCTCTGTTGTTTTCCTCCTAAGTGATGCCATCCCTTATGTCCCCATAATGCTAGTTCCCTACTCCACCCACAATTATTTAGTATTTTTATTTATTTATTTTTGTTATTATTATTATTTTTTTTTTGCGGGGCAATGGGGGTTGTGACTTTCCCAGGGTCACACAGCTAGTAAGTTTCAAGTGTCTGAGGCCGGATTTGAACTTAGGTCTTCCTGAATCCAGGGCCGGTGCTTTATCCACTGTGCCACCTAGCTGCCTCATTACTTAGTATTTATGTTGCAAATATTTTATAGCAGGCATTGCCAAGAGAACTCAGGACTTGGGGGATGATGTTTTGCTGGCCAGGCATATTTCCCAGAATGCCCTGTCCCCAGGTGCCTTAGATTTCACTGAGGATAGGCTACTCAGAGCCCTAGTCAAGTTCTAGGCCACCTGTGCACTCTGGGCATCCTCGAATCCTGTTTTATATACTCTGGTGAACAGCCATCACTTAGCAATTGTGATTTTTTTTTTCATTATTATACCCTCCTGTTCTCCAATTGCATTTCTGGTGGCTATGAAGATAGGGACTAGGCCATATAAAAAGGGACACAGAAAACAAACATGGTGGTCCTAACAATGTCCTTTTATTCTTCTTGAACTCATTTTAAGGTGATTCTTGATATGAAATGAGTTGCTGAGGTACCACCTCACACCTATCGGATTGGTGTAACATGACAGAAAAGGAAAATGACAAAAGCTGGAGAGCATTTGGAAAAGTTAGGACACTAATGCATTGTTGGAGTAGTTGTGAACTGATCCAACAATTTTGGATTGCAATTTGGAACCCAAAGGGCTATAATACTGTGCATTTCCCCTTTGACCCAGCAATAGTACAGCTAGGTCTATATCCCAAGGAGATCAAATAAAAAGGAAAAGGATCTATATGTATGAAAATATTTGTAGTGGTTCTTTCTGTGGTAGCAAAGAATTGGAAATAAGGTGATGCCCATCAATTGGGGAATGGCTGAAGAAGTTGTGACATATGATTGTGACCGAATACTATTGTGCTGTAAGAAATGTTGAGCAGGGGTAGCTAGGTGGCACAGTGGATAGAGCATCAGCCCTGGATTCAAGAGGACCTGAGTTCAAATCTGGCCTCAGACACTTAACACTTACTAGCTGTGTGACCCTGGGCAAGTCACTTCACCCCAATTGCCTCACAAAAACCCAAAAACAAACAAAAAAGAAATGTTGAGCAGGATGGTTTCAGAAAAACTTGGGAAGACTTATATGAACTGATGCAAAAGTGAAGAGAGCAGAACCAGGAGAACATTGTATATAGTAAACAGCAAGATTGTACAATGATCAACTGTGAATGACTTATGTAAAGAATTAATTGTTATTTGAGGTTTTTATGACCCCATCTTTTGGCTAGAATTAAAAAAAAAACCTCCTTGGGCACACTGGCCTCTGGGGCTCCGCAAATGGGCACGGTGCTCCATCCACTGGTTGTAGCCATTGCCATGGCGCTGGCACCTCACATCATCACCACTCACCGACGCCTACATGGGCCTGGCAAAATGATAATGATTGGAAGCCCTTTGAGGGCAGTCATGTGACTCTCAGAACGGCCAGCCAATTGGCTGGGGGCTGTGTGTGGCCAGCCTGAGGTTTGCTGGGAAGAGGGGAGTTTTTCTGCCATTCTAGCTTGAAGCTGGAAGGTGAAAAGATGCTGCTGTGTGTTCTCAGCTGATTCCTGGGCGGTGGTGTTGTTCTGGTTGTATAATTTCCCTTTCCCCATTTTATTTCCTTTCCCTTAATCCTACTGATTCCTGTTTATGTTTTTTTAAAGTTTGTTCTTATTAAATAAATCCGGCTCTGTTTTGAGTGAGGCTGTCTGTCTCCTTCCTTGCCCCAATATTGTGGCTAGCCGCTTAGCTAACACTCTCCAATTAAAAATTGGTCCTCACACTTTAGCTACTCTAATCAAGACAATGATCCAAGGCAATTTCAAAAGACTCACGATGAAAAGTGCTATCTACCTCCAGAAAGAGAAGTGATGAACTCTGAGGACACTGAAGCATACTTTTAAAACTTTCTTTTTCTTGCTTTTTTTTCAACATGGCTAATACGTAAATATGTTTTACATGACTTTGCATGTATAATTGATATCATATTGCTTGCCTTCTCAATTAGTGTGGGAGGGGCTGGAGAGAGGGAGAGAATTTGAAACTCAAAATGTTTTAACAAACTAATGGTAAAAATAAAAACAAATTATAATTAAAAAAAAAAAAAGAAATGGGGTGCAGCTAGGTGGCGCAGTGGATAGAGCACCGGCCCTGGAGTCAGGAGTACCTGAGTTCAAATCCGGCCTCAGACATTTAACACTTACTAGCTGTGTGACCCTGGGCAAGTCACTTAACCCCAACTGCCTCACTAAAAAAAAAAAAATAATAAATTAATAGATAGATAGATAGATTATGAATGAAAAATAAATAAATGAGTGAATGAATTGATGAATAAATAAAAGAGATGAACTGTCATTGAATGTGTGCAGAAGAAGGATGACCACCTGCCATAGTTTAGAAAGGATTCCTACTTAGGACAGAAGGTTGAATTATGTGATTTCTAATAGCCCCTCTGCCATGTTCTATCTATTTCATCCTCTCATCTCCTCTCACATGGATTATTGCAGTAGCCTCCAAACTGCTCTCCCTGTCTCTCCCCCAGCCAATTTATCCTCCACATTACTGCTAAAGGTAATAGTCCTAAAGCAACAAGTTCAGCCGTATCACTTACCTAATCCAAAAACTCCCTGTTATCTCTAGGATGAAAGAGATTCCTCTCTTTGGTAATCTGGTTCCAGCTGACCTTCCCAGACTTATTACGCATTACTTCCCTTCACACAGTCTATACCGTAGCCAAACTGGCCTACTTTCTGTTCCCCATATATAATATTCCCTCTCCCTCTGAAATATGATCCTCCCTCACCATGGCCTCTTACAATCCCTAGTTTCCTTTAAAGTTCATTTCAAGAGCCATGTCCTACATGGGGCCTTTCTTGATTCCTCCAGCTGGTATTGCCCCACCCCCCCATACTTATTCTGTGTATGTGTGTGTGTATATCTATACATACTTACATATGTGTATGTATAAAACTTTTGTGTATGTATTGTCTCTACTACTCCCCCACAAATAGAATATAAATAGAATATAAGCTTCCTGAGGGTAGGATCTATCAGCACTTGGCACAGTGCCTAACAAACAGTAAGTATTTAATAAATGGTTGTCTACATGTGACTTGAGAGGCATCAGAAAGGCTCCAATGGTCCAAAACCCTTCACTATTAAGTGCCTATAATCCAATATTAAGAATATTTTTGATTGGGGGGGACTTCCCTCTGAGATACTCTTTTAAAATGCAAATGTTTCTGGGAAAATAACATAATAAACTATTTTCCATTACAGGATAAACAGCTTCACAATTCTTTTCTAGATCATCATCATTATTTTTTTTTGGTGGGGCAATGAGGGTTAAGTGACTTGCCAAGGGTCATACAGCTAGTAACTGTTGTGTCTGAGGCTGGATTTGAATTCAGGTCCTCCTGAATCCAGAGTCGGTGCTTTATCCACCGTGCCACCTAGCTGCCCCCCCCCCCCCAGGATCATCATTATCTTGCAACTACTCCTTGTGAGTATCCCCCCCAGGGCTCTGTACTGGCCTATCCTCTCTTCCCTCTATACACTACCTTAGTGAGGTCATGAGTTCCTATAGTTTCAGTTAAGATTTTCTATGCTAATGACTTCCAAATCTATTTATCCATCCCTAATATTTCTCCTAAATTCTATTATTACATCTCCAGCTAGTTCCTGAAATATGCCCCTGGACATTCCACAGGCAACTCAAATGCAACATGTCCAAACTGAAACATTATCTTTACCCCAACCCTCCCTCCCAATGCTATCTCACTTCCCAGTCTCAGAGTAGTCTTTTATCCTTCCCTCTGCTCCACTCCCTACAAAACCAATAAGAAGCCAAGCCTTGTCAATTTTACCTTTGTATCTCTTGTATCCATTGCCTTTTTTCCACTCACACGGGCCCCACCCTAGTTCAGGCAGGCCTCCCTTCTCATTTGGACTTCTGTACTTGACTCCCTGCTACCTCCAGTCTCTCTCTTCTAATACATCCTCAACCCAGGTGGTAAACTGATATTCCTAAAGCACAGGTCAGACCACGTCAAGGTCTGGATTCCTGTTACTGCTGGTAAAAATGAACTCCTCTGCTTGACATTTAAAACCCTTCACAATCCGACTCTAAACTACCTTTCCAGACAGATTTCACTTTCTCTACATTCCTGTACTTTCTCTACATTTCCATCAGAATGCTTTTTACCGCTATATACAACATTCTGCCTCCATGCCTTTGCGGAGAGTGGCTTTTATTTTATTTTTTGTTTTGTTTTGTTTTGGTTTTGGTGAGGCAATTGGGGTTAAGTGACTTGCCTGGGGTCACACAGCTCGAAAGTGTCAAGTGTCTGAGGCCAGATTTGAACTCAGGACCTCCTGAATTCAGGGCCGGTGCTCTATCCACTGCGCCACCTAGCTGCCCCTTTGCAGAGATTGTACCCCATGTCTAGAGCACCTTCTCTTCTCAACTCCACGTCCTACTTCAATTTGAGGATCAGCTCAAGTGCCATCCTTATTCAAAAGATCTTTCCTGATCCTCCCAGTTGTTACTTCTCTCCTAGTGCTCCAAATGATTCTATATTTACTTGGAATCTCTTTTGTGTTTATTTCTCCAAGTAGGTATTGTTTTCCCCAGGAGAAAGTTAGCTGCTTGCGGGCAGGGACTCGTTTGGGCTTTGGTCTCTGTGTCCCCCAAAGCCTAAGCACTTAATAAATACTTGTTGTATTTAATTGAACCAGATCACTTTTCTTCCTTATGGGAGGATGAACATTATATACCTAAGGGAGAAGGCACAAACAGATTGGGAAGTAGCATGTAAAGACAGAATGCTGGATTGGAAGTAAGAGGACCTGGGTTTAAATCTTGTCTCTTTCAGTTTCTACCTATATTGATTCTACTTTTATAGAAGAAAGAAGCAAGCAGAAGAGAAAGACAGAACTGAGATGCATTCCTAGATCTTATTTAACCTTTCCGGTCTTTATTTCCTCTTGTATAAAACGAAGAAGTTGGAAGGGAAGACTTCTATGGTCCTTGGAGGCAGGTAGATGGCTCAGTAGATGAATCCAGTGGGTCTGCAGGAGACCAAAGTTCAAATCCTACTTCAGACATTTACTAGCTGCGTGACCCTAGGCAAGTCACTTAACCTCGGTTTGCCTTAATCCATTGGAAAAGAAAATGGCAAATCACTCCAGTATCTTTGACAAGAAAACCCCATACAGGGTCGTGAAGAGTTGGACATGACTGAACAAAGGTCCTTTACAGATTTAAAGCTCTGCTTTAAATCTTACTACATTATTTAAAGAAAAAGGTGACAGACACCAAAGAAAAATATTTCATAAGAGCTGGTTCTAGTTAGATGCTTAATCAATTCCAAGTTTCACACTTCGGTATTTATAAATACATGTTACTGTGCTCCAATATCTCAAAGTCTGGAGAGGCAGGCAGGTCACAGGTCAGGCAGCTGATGGGTAAGTCTGAGCTATGGGGCACACAGACAATGGGTCAGGACAGCCAAGGTGTTATGGGGGATATAAGACAGTATAAAACATAATCCCTGCCCTAAAGGAATTTACATTGTACTGTCAAGATATAAGGAGACACCCTGTTTTCCAGAGCTAAGGCCCAGCAAGCAAGCTGTGCCCTGAGCTTGGCATAACAACAATCCTTTGCACTCATCCTCTGGCAAAATCATATAATTTATTGTATTGCTTTGACCAGCACCAGACAAGCTTGGACAAGTTCTGGTCACAGAGCCCTGCTATGAATCAAACTTCTCACATTGTTGCTGTTACCCCTTATCATCAGGGCTACAGGTCACTGCGAAGCTATTGGTATTGGTTTTGGGATCTCCCCACACTGTATCAGCTCCCCTCCACTATGGACAGGGCCCCAGGATGCGTCTAATTTCCCTCCTTGCTTGCAAGCTGTTTCGCTCCCTTTGAATTAAACTTCTGTTTGATTTCTGACTCTCCTGTCTCTAGCCTATTCTGTTCCACTCTGGCCATCTACAAGTTAGAGGCCAGTTCAGTCTGGTTGGCATTAAATAAGATGACATATACATCTGAAAAAGAAAATCCACCTCATCAACAGACACTTACCAAACACCTATTCTGTACAAGGGACTGTGTTAGAAATTCAAGGAAGTAAACACTAAATGAGGAGAACATTCCTGCTATAGCCAGGAATAGGCTGGTAAATGTTTAATAAATGGCTCTCTTAAAACAAAATGTTTGGGGGTGGCTAGGTGGCGCAGTGGATAAGCATCAGTCCTGGATTCAGGAGGACCTGAGTACAAACCTGGCCTCAGACACTTGACACTTACTAGCTGTGTGACCCTGGTCAAGTCACTTAACCCTCACTGCCCTGCAAAAAAAAAAAAAAAAAGTTTTTAAGTTTAATTGGTATCATTAACATTTCCCCATCACTTTCTAAAGCCTAGAAAATCAACCAAACCCCAATTTGCAGTACCTGTGGAGTTCTGAGGTGTAAATGCTCAAACTGAAAATTTAACCATTGACTCTGGAGATAAAGCTGACTCCTTCCAGCACACCCCTGGCTACAGGAGCTCAGTGGAGTGTGCTATTCAGGGTGGTCAGGGAAAACTTAGTTGAGGAGGTTGAAGTTGGGCTGAGTTTAAAAGATGGCACATTCATGTCCCATGGATCAGTGGAGAGAACAAGAAAGGGCATCAGCGAGTAGATAATTCTGGAGATTTGGAATGTTATCGTAATCCTCCCAACCCCAAATAAAAGTAATTTGTCTATTTTTAACGTCACCTCCACCTCTTCTGATCCCAAGATGTTCAAGGTCTCCTTTGAGTCCTATGTCTTACACGAAGCCTTCCTGATTCCCCCCAATTATTAGCTAGGCTATACAAACACCAAAAGTGACCAAATCTATAGCAAGCAAATATAAAATATGTACTTACCTGTGGACATATCCTTTCTCTTTGTTCTAGTGTAACCTCCTTAAGGGAAAGGCTATTCTCATTTTTTTGTTTGTCTCCTAAGGCCTCACATAGTGTCTGACACATAGTACGTACTTAATAATTATTCCCATTGAATTCATGTTCATGGCCAATATAACTCAAAGAAGGAAGGAGGGAAACAAATATTTCTTAAGTGCCTACTACGTGCCAGGCATTGTGTTTAGAACTTTATAAATATTAGCTCATTAGATCCTCACAACCCTGGGAGGTAGGTGCTGTTATTATCTGGTTATGATGAGTTTGAAGAAACTGAGGCAGACAGAGGTTAAAGGATTTAGACAGAGTCCCTACTAAGAGTCCAAGGCTGGATTTGAATGCAAGTCTTCCTGACTCCAGGCCTAGCACTCCATCTATTGTACCACCTAGCAGTTTGGCTAAAACAATGGATGCAAAAGAACTTACTGAGACAAAAGGATGTCAAGTTATTTTCAGCTTTAGCAATTTAAGGTGCTGGTGTTGGTACAGGTGAGAAAAATGACCTTTGAAAAATACTTTTAGACTTCATAGTATGCTTTGCATCTAAAAGGTCCAGAAACGTAACTAGAGGTTCCTAATCAATCTCAGAAGGAGCATATAATTTCTTTAATAAGGACAAAGGAGGAAGCTATAAAACACTAAACTTGGTGAAGTATTTTTACATTCTAAACCTCTTCTTAATCCTTCTCTGTCTCCAATTTCCCCATTCTTGGTTTTGGGAATTCATTGTGCCAATCTCACCTCTGGGTGTTAGTGATGATTCTGTCCCTAATAAGCCTGGTGGGGCACAGAGCCGCTTGGGGCCCAGCACCAGAGTGGAGAGAACACCAGACTGGGATCAGAAGATTCATGTTGGAGCCCTATGTGACCTTTGGCTGATTCCCTAACCAACCCGCGCCTCAGTTTTTTCATCTCTAAAATGGGAGTAATAAACCTTACCACATCTAACTCATAAGACTGTGAAGTTCAAATGAGACAATAAATGTGAAAGTGTGCTGCATAATACGCATCCATGATTCCAGTGAGTTGAATATAAGATAAAACTTAATGAGAATAAATGTAAAATCCTATACATGCTTTAAAAAAATAAAGTGCCCAGTTAGAAAATAGTTTGCATATAAAAAAGCACCTGGGCATTTTAGTGGGCAGTAAAAATCCTATTGAGATAATTTGGTTGATTTTCTAGGCTTTAGAAAGTGAAGGGGAAATGTTAATAATGCCAATTAAACTTAAAAACATCTAGTCTTTTTAATGTATTGAGATAGGAGTTACCTACATAACATGGCAACCAAGACAACCAGTACAAAAGTAGACTCTGTTAACAGAAATAAAAGTGCCCAGAATGAGATATTGTCAGAGATCTTTGAAAAATTGTAGAAAAACAAAGTCAGGATCACAGACATCTAGAGTGTTCAGTTCTGGGCAACACGTTTTGAAAAAGAGATTGACTAGATTTGGGGTGTCCAGAGAAGGATAACTGTGCTACGTTTAGGTCATTTGAAAGAACCGAGGATGTTGAGCTTGGAGAAGAAAAGATTTCGAGGGGGAGCTGAAGGTATATGTGGAATAGGGTTGAGGTTTGTTTTACTCAGCCCTAAAGGGGCAAAACTAGAAACAAAAAGGTGGAAGTATTTGAGAAGCAGATTTAGGTTAGATATAAGAAAGAAGAGGGCAGCTAGGTGGTGCAGTGGATAAAGCACCAGCCCTGGCTTCAGGAGGACCTGAGTTCAAATTTGACTTCAGACATTTGACACTAGCTGTGTGACCCTGAGCAAGTCACTTAACCCTCATTGCCCTGCCAATAAAAGAAAAAGAAAAAGAAAATTGTTATAAGGAAGAATTTCCTAACCCAGTTGGGCAAAAGTAGAATGGGCTGACTCATTGGGCGGCAAATTCCTCTTCCTCATTATATGTATTCAAGTGAAGCCTGGATGACAAATGGTTATGACTGTTTAGAGGGTGTTCTTGTTCAGGTATGGATTGTTACTTTCCCCTTTGGGAAAGTATTGTTAAGTTGTTCAAAAGAATTGTTAGATCCCCTCCAAGGGAATTTTGACCTTAAGGTTGCTACGGCGTCAACTCCATTTTTGCCACTAGACCTGCTCAGGCCACTTCTCCTAATTCTTCCCAGTCCATGTTTGCCTAGTTTCCTTTGGTTCAGCCTATTGTTCATTCTAGCATTTCCCTGCCTGGCTTCTCTCTCCCCTTTTGGGAGGAAGAAGAGAGAAAAGAAAGGTTAGCCTCTAACTCTCATGGGACTCTCCCCCATCTCACCTCCGTTTTTTTTTGGAGTCCTAGGGCGGGGGCCCCCTTAGACAGCAACCCCCTCCAAAGGGAGAGGACTCATGGCTACACTCCCAGGATCAGACTTACTTGGCGGCAGCATCCTTTCTCAGTTGCTCGTGCCTCATTAGGAGATTTTTTCGGTCCTGAAACGCCTTCCTGACCTTGTACCCTTTGTAGACAGCCTGGATTTTGAAAGCAGCAATGTCTTGAATAGCCGCTATTGACAGAGCCCCGTGTTCCAACATGAACTGAATGACTTCGTGGTGCTCCCCAAGCAAAGCATAATCAAGAGGTGTGTACCTAAAACAAGAAAATCATAGTCAATCATGGGAACAATGCCATTTAAGCTATATTTGGGTTAATAGTTGAGATTAGTGAGAATGAGGAATCCCTTGAAGTACTTGAGTGTGTTCAAATTCGTGCTATTCCAAGTTATAATTATATATAATATGGTCATTGGTTCCAGCCCATTGGAAATGTACAGTTCAAATTTGAATAATGATACTACTTCTGGAGATTCATTATTCCCACTAATAGGGATCTAGCTGTCACCATCAATGGAACTCTCTGCCTACCCACTATGCTCATATTGCAAAAATATACACATCCTGTCCTAGGAATTCCCAGATTCTTAGCTCCTGTTTTGAGCCAGCCAGCCAGCCCGCCTGCCTGCCTGCCTTCCTTCCTTCCTTTCTTTTTTTGGTGAGGCAGTTGGGGTTAAGTGACTTGCCCAGGGTCACACAGCTAGTAAGTGTCAAGTGTCTGAGGCCACATTTGAACTCAGGTCCTCCTGATTCCAGGACCAGTACTCTATCCACCACCACCAACTGCCCCTTGACAGCATTCTTAATCTAAGAACTAGATTGTAGAGAGCACTGAATGTCAGACAAAAGTGTCTTGAAGCAGGTGGCTTGCTTGATTGAATGAGTCCCTTGCTTGTTGCTCTCTATGGATCTAACTTACAACTTTTCATGTCAAGAAGTGAACCTGACTCTCTCAGAGCTGATCTCCAGGACACCTTCTGTAAAGTGTGCTTCATTCTTTGACAGGACCATGGCTATTTGGATGACACTCTCTGTTTGCTCTGCTACCGGTTCTTTCTTGGCTTCTGGGATGTTCCTTTTTTGCTCAGATTTTCCTATGCTATATTGACATAGGAATAGATAAAAACCCATCTTCCTTTAATTAGACTGAGCCAATTTAATGGTTAAATTTTTATTTGCTGAGGAATTAATATGGAAAGCAATATCAAACATCAAAAGGTATGAAAGAATGAGATAGCTATTTTTACATAGATGTTGGTATAATCTTCAGTTAACCCTGTCTGACCTTGTCTCAAATCCCTCCTTATTTCTCCTGGGAAAGTTACCCTCTTATTTAACCCTTCCTTATGGGCATGAAAGAGAATAAAGTCTCAATCAATTCTTTAGGCTCTAGTTAACCCTTTGAATCCTGGGTTCCCTTGGCATGAGGCATTATTTATCTCAGACTACATTTTTCATTATCTAGGACATAAATACAGGAAAAAACTCCAACCAAACATTTTCCTGTCATGATGCATTTTATCTTCCTCCTCCTCTTCCTCCTCATTATTATCATCACAAATATCGACCTTGGAGTCAGACCAAATTTCAAATCCTGCCCTAGACATTTACCAGCTTTGGGACCCTGGACAAGTTGTTTAACCTTTCCCTTCCTCAGTTTTTTGGTTTGTAAAACATCTCATAGAGTTGGGAGGATCAAATGAGATATAAAATATGTAAAGTATTTGACAAACCCTAAAGCACTATCTAAATGTCAACTACTACTACTACCACCCCTACTACCACTAGTAGTACTACTACTTCCCATTTGTTTCTTAGAGTTGTTTACTATTAGTTTTATGTGAGAAATGAACTGCATTTAAAAGCAAGCATGTAAATAAAAATCCACATAACAGTATGGAAGCAGCTAAGCAGCTCAGTGGATAAAAGAATGAGGAAGATCCAAGTTCAAATTCTGCCTCAGACACTTACTAGCTATGTGACTCTGAACAAATCACTTCCCCTCTTCTAGTCTCAGTTTCTTTATTTGTAAAATCAGGAGGTTTATACTCAATAGCCTCTATCATCCCTTCCAGCTCTAAATTCTATGATCTTACTATCATATGTATAGGATAACAGGTGAGTCCTAAAGCCAGTAAGACTTAGGTTCTAGCTCTGCCTCTGACACATACTAACCGTGTCTCCCTTGGATAGATCACTTAATTTATTAGACATCTGGGCAATTCTCTAAGACTGTAAATTGCTGACATAGTTAAAGAGAATTGCTAACTCAAGGAGTTCTTCATATCAATATATCACAGATCTGGACCAAACCAAAAAAAAAAAAAATACCGAAAGAAGAAATGAGATCAACTTTTCAATGATTTTATTTTAATTTGTATGATGTAAATGTGGGGCAGCTGAATGGTACAGTGGATAGAACACCAGGTCTGGAGTCAGGAAGATTCCTGAGTTCAAATCTGGCATCACACACTTAGTAGCTATATGACCCTGGGCAAGTCACTTAACTCTGTTTGCCTTAGTTTTTTCATCTGTAAAATGAGCTGGAGAAGGAAATGGCAAACCACTGCAGTATCTTTGCCAAGAAAACCCCAAATGGGTTTATAGCATGACTGAAAATGATTGAATAACAAATAATGCAAATTTAATTCCCCATGTTCCAAAAGTTATAGTACAATTTTAGGCTTTAAAGTTTGGAATAACTCGTTCAGTGTATAGGTATGGTTATTATAATCTGGTTTATGTTACTTCTCATTATAGGGCTTACCTTGGCCAAATTTTGCCTCTACCTACATAATACCAGTCATTTCATTCTATGGCAAACAGAACCAAGAAGATCAGAAGTTCAGGGTTCATTCTAATACTACAGAACAAAGAAGCCCAGTAGGGAAGTAAGATAGAATTGAAGTGCATTCAGCAATTGACCACACTGTGATTATCGTCATGGAGACTGTCTTCATCCCAAATTCCATTCAGCAACGTTCAAGCACAGTGAATATTACCGCTGGTATCAGAGTGTGGCTGTCAGGCATTTATTGACTGAAAGCCAGCAGCAGTAGACAAAAATGACGCCTACATGGTCCATCAAGCGAAATGGTTAGTGTCAATGCATGAGAAGGTAAAATTAAGACCTACTTGATGGTAACCAGGAAGGATGCAAAGCAGATAGAGATGAGAAGAAGAGACACAATTGGACTTGCCACATAGGGATTGGTGGATGGGATGATAAGAGTGCCTAAACTGAAATGTCAGGAAGAATCAAAAGCAAAGCCAGAGTACTGAAAGCCACACATCTTGGGATGTACCCAATGGAACATTAAATGGGCCCGGGACATGGCCATTTCAACTTCATAACTATAGGTTTGCAAGAGCATTTTTCTCCCTTCTTCTTGGGAAATTTCCTTTCAATTGAGGCATGTTTCCTATGATGGGGGAGGGAGGAAGAGGGTGGTAAATTGCTTGGATTCATATGGTCTTTTGGTCAGAACCGCCTGCCCTTGGAAAAGTCCCTTTTTCTCTGGGGGTCAAGTTTCCTCATTCGTGAAAGCAGATTGTTACTTCCAGCTCTAATATGCCATGACTGACTAAAGCACGTGTATGATGTTGTTGTTCAGTCCTTTCATGACCCCATTTGGGGTTTTCTTGGCCATCTCCTTTCTCTAGCTCATTTTAGAGATGAGGTGGTTGTTGCCATTGTTGTTTGTCCTTCATTCTAGATGACATCAGGGTGATGTCATGACTTGCAGTGAAATGGATTTAAGTGAGGGAGGGCTGTGCAAAGTCACCAACCTCACTCTCTCCTCCAGAGCCACATGGACCCAGTGGCAAGATAGACATCAGGAAAACTTGGAGATAGCCTGGATGTTTGAGGCAATCAGGGTTAAGTGACTTGCCAGTGGTCACACAGCTAGTAAGCATCTGAGGTGAGATTTGAACTCAGGGCCAGTGCTTATTCACTATGCCACCTAGCTGCCCCTTTGCTTCAGGGCTCAACTCTGTCAGAGGTAAGATTTGAATTAAGTGACTTGCCCAGGGTCACACATCTAGTAAGAAACTCAGGCAAACAGGGTTAAGTGACATACCCAGGGTCACACAGCTAGGAAGTATCTGAGGCCAGATTTGAATTCAGGAAGATGAGTCTTCCTGACTTCAGGCTCAGTATGTTATCCATTGTACCATCTATCTGTAGTGTGGAGGAAATGAATAAAACCTGTGAGCTGTGAGTCCGAGGCGGGGGAAAACATCTCTCTAGAAATTGTAGCCTTAGAGATGAAAGAAATGTAGCGCGTAGGGTTGCAAAAGTAAAGATAGATTCAGTCTGATTCCATCTTGAATTGATAATTTATGAAGTCATGAAATGGGTGAAGGCACGCCTAGTCCTTTGGGTATTTGCCAGGAAAGACCACAACAGCAGAAGGAGACAGGGCTGGAATCACACTTAAAAAACCACAGACTAGGGGGCAGCTAGGTGGCGCAGTGGATAGAGCACCGGCCCTGGAGTCAGGAGGACCTGAGTTCAAATCTAGCCTCAGACACTTAACAATTACTAGCTGTGTGGCCCTAGGCAACTCACTTAACCCCAATTGCCTCACAAAAACAAAACCAAAAACAAACAAACCAAAAAAACCCCACAGACTGTATGAGGTCAAACAGAACAAAAATCACGGAGACAAGTGTCAGCATGGACCCCACGGAGATGGAAGAATGCTATGGGGAGGGGCAGTGGTTTGAGGTCTCATTTTTAGAGTTTTTTGGAGGAATAGACTAACTCTTATCTGTGCCATCTTGGGGTTAGTTCATTAACACATCCAAGTCATCTCAAAGTTGTCAGTAAAACTTTAAAGTTAACATGTCCACACCATCTCAAAATTATCAGTTCCTTTTGGTGATCTGCTGGTCTTTACCGTAAGCCTGGAATTTGTTTGAGATTTACAAATCATAGGTCCAAATGGCTCTGATGGCAGCGCCTATGTGGCTTCCTCTAATTCAACACATATTACCAGGATGTGAATATTGGTTAATATGTAATAATACAATTGGTAAATTATGCTTCTTTGATCTTTGGGACGGTTTGCATATGATGTCCAGGCTCCCCTTTGCAAACTTATTTCCTGCTATTGCTCCTCTCCCACATCGCAACTTTTCCCATCAAGGTTTTGATATATCATATCTTGGGTTGGCATAAGAAATTAAATGGGAATTTGGGGGGAGTTTTGTGGAAGCTGCAGATGGCCGGCAAAGGCTAGCAGATGACACAGGAAAGGTTTAAAGATTCAGAAATGTAAGTTGGTACCTCAACTATGCCCTTTCTCTGACACTGTGTGACCATGGGCAAGTTATTTAACATTTTCAAGCATCAGTTTCTTCCTCTATAAAATGGGTATCATAAATGTTACCTACTTTGTATGGTTGTTGGGAAGAAAGAACTTTGTAGATAAAGCTTAAGTCTTTTTTTTTTATAAATGTTAAATTGTTATTATTTTTATGGTTACAGTTTTTATTATTCCTGGTTCATTCCCTTTCCCTTCTTCATTGTCTCCAAAGAGAAAAAGCCCTATCATTTTCTCATTTACTTGTTCAGTCTGAGATTCCTGGGCATCACTAGACCAAGAGAGTTTCACTTCTGGTCAAAACTCTTCTAGGAGAAGAAAGCAAGCTATAATGGAGAGAGTGTTGGGTCAGAAGACTTGTGTTCTCTAATACTGGCTCTCAAACTTATTAGCTGTGTGACCATAAGAAAGCCTGCTAAGCTCTCTGAGCTTCAGTGTCCTCATCTGTGCAATGGGCATATTTATTGCTTGTACTTCCTGGCTCACAGAAATCTTGTAAGGAAACTGCTATATAAATGTCAGCTACTATTTCCCAGTGGCCTTAATTATCCAAATGAGATACATCGATTCTCTGTGTGTCTTTTATATGGGTAACCTGAAGCATTAGTCGATTTTTCATTTGCTGTTTCAAATAATTGCTGTGTATTGGACCTCCTAGACTCTCTCCTTTCCTAATGAATGACTTTTTTTTTTTACCTACCCCTGTGGGGTGTAGAGCCATTAGCTTATGGGAGGAAGAGAATGTGGGTAGTCTGCCTGGTCTTCCCTGTGCAACTAAACCAATTCCATGCATTTTATTTCCAGGCAAACTGAAGTTGTAGATGGGAAGAAGGGTTAGGAAAGAAGCTTACAATTATCTCCTGGAGAGTAAGACAGAAAAAAGGAAGAAGAAAAGATTTGGACTTCTCTCCATTTTAGCCTGAACTTTACTATTCTTATTGCCAGCTAACCCATTTAACCACTGCCTACATTATGCCTCTTCCTCAGTTTTGACCTAAGAACCTCAAACCTTGACCTCCGTTTTTGCTCCCTGGATTCAGAGTAGCCCCACATACTCTCTTTCTATACTCAACAGAACCCCCACCTCTGATGTGTACATCATACCCTGCATGGGCTACATTCTGCAGGCCTTAGCTTGACTGTCATCTCCTTGCTGCTCTTGACTCAAGAGCTGATTAACATTCTGGACCTCTGTTTCCTCATTTGTAAAACGAAAGGGTTGGACTGAACAAGAGGTAACAATTCTGAGGTTCTCATTTGCTGGTGTAGGCAACTCTGCCGTGTCATTTCAGTTGATTTTAGTATCATTAAGTTCTCTGCGACAATAAGGAGACCTATGTTTATGTTTTTGGTGTCTGTTTCCATTTAGAAGTAAGAGTGTGTATTAAGCAGGCGGGTGAGTTTTCACCAACACTTTACCTTTCTTCATTGTTTTCCATCTGATTGGGAAAAGCCGCAAAACTGAGAAGCAATTTTATAGCATCAAGGTAGCCATTGTTACAGGACCAATGTAGCGCTGTTCTGCCCTGTGAACAAGAATAAAAAGCAAATGGTTCTGAAGCAAGAGAGTGTTTCGGGTTTTAAAAGAACATGTTATGCCAACTAAAAAAGGACAGATAACTGCATGTATATTCAATTTAAACAAAAAAAATGCCTAGGAGTGGGGGTGAGGGTAGGTGGAGAAAGAAAAGGGAGAAAAGAAACCAGATCTCAGAAAGACAACTTTTAAACTCTAGCTTTTAATACAATTGGAAGGAAGGAAGCATCTACTATATGTTAGGAACCAAATGCTAAGAGTTTTAGAAGCCTACTTGAGCTTCACAACAACCCTTGGAAGTAGGTGCTATTATTATCCCCCTTTCATAGTTGAGGAAACTGACATGTCCAGGATCACACATCTAGTAAATCTCTGAGGCTGGATTTGAATTTAGGTCTTCCTGATTCTAGGATTGGGGAATTACCTTATCTGAGGGATAGTCTTTTTTTTTTTTTCAGGGCAATGAGGGTTAAGTGACATGCCCAGGGTCACACAGCTAGTAAATGTTGAGTGTTTGAGGCCGGATTTGAATATGGGTCCTCCTGAATCCAGGGCCAATGCTTTATCCACTGCACCACCTAGCTGCCCGAGGGATAGTCTTTTAAAAAATTTTTGATGAAGACAAATCTTTACCCTTGGGTCAGTTTCAATTTTATTTAAATATCTAAAAGATATTCAGAATCAATTTTGGAGAAAAGGGTACGTAGGTAATCAGGCTGGGTAATACTTCTGGGGTCCCAACAATGTGATGCGACAAAGACATGAGACTGATTTTTGTATATGACTTCTGAAATTTGCCTTCGTGGCTAGTTTCCCAAGGTGACTACTTGGTTGGAGCCAACACCCATGGGATATTCAGAGATGGGATGGGAACTGAATCTTGAATTTCTTTGTTATTTGTTGTTCGGTTGTGTCTAACTCTTTGTGAGTCCATGGACCATAGCATGCTAATACTGTCCATCGGGTTTTCTTGGCAGAAATACTTGGAGTGGTTTACTGTTTCCTTCTGCTGTTAAGCCAAACAGAGGTTAAATGAATTGCCCAGGGTTACACAGATATTAAGTGTCTGAGGCTGGATTTGAACTCAGATCTTCCTGACTCTAAGCCCAGTGCTCTATCCATTGAGCCACCTAACTGTTCAAACGAGCAAACACCCTCTACCCACATAGGTCAGCACCTTCTCTTCAACTCATACAGTCTTAGAGTTGCCTGGAGCACCGAGAAGTTAGTTGACTTGTCCAAGGTCACAAAACCAGACTATGTCTGAGGTGAGACTTGAATTCAGATCTTCCTGGCTTTGAGGCAGCTTTTTCTATTACACTACACTGTCTCTCAAATTCCACTGTGATTTGAAAAACAGTAACAAAACACTCATTTTACCACATCCAAGTATATTCCCTCATTTGACATAATTGATGTGTTTCTGAAAGTTCTTGTCAAATATAAGTCTAACACAGGTGGTTAGATTTTTCCTCCCACTGACTTCTACTACAGCCAATTGTCTTCATTTCTAATTGGACTTTGATAAAAACCTGGACTTTCAACTTCTCTGTCTCTGAAGCTTTGTCAAGTAGGAAAATGTTTTCTTTGTATGACCACTGTGCTGCTTGAACTAATAGTCCAGTTGCTACAGTTTAATAATTAACTTTGCTCCTCTTCAAGTTTAGTATAGAGCAGAGATTATGACAAGACTGGAAACTCCTTGAGGGCAAGGGCTGTGTTATCTTTGTGGCCTTCCTCCACCCCCCATGGTGCCCAGTGAGCTTGGTATGATCATAGCAGGTGCTCAATAAATATTTGTTGAATGAATGAATGAATAGAGAAAAGATATGTCATGACTTGAAAATTTTAATGTATAGTATATATAACAAATGGGCAGCTAGGTGGTGCAGTTGATAAAGCACCAAGCCTGAAGTCAGAAAGACTCATTTGGCCTCAGACATGTCCCAGCTATGTGACTCTGGGCAAGTCAAAGTCCTGTTTGCCTCAGTTTCCCCATCTGT
This sequence comes from Dromiciops gliroides, assembly GCF_019393635.1. Taxonomy (NCBI): domain Eukaryota; kingdom Metazoa; phylum Chordata; class Mammalia; order Microbiotheria; family Microbiotheriidae; genus Dromiciops; species Dromiciops gliroides. The sequence continues at coordinate 615,826,572 of NC_057861.1, read as the reverse complement.
AAAATGAACTAAACAAGGAAATGGCAAACATCCCTAGCATCTTTGCCAAGAAAACCCCAAATAGGGTCACAAAGAGTTAGACATGACTGAAACAACTGAACAACAATAACAAATATATTATACAATATAGCATCTTATAACCATATGATGCTATGTCATTGTAAATATATCATTCAAATTATATTATTACATATAACATTCAATTGTTTAATTTTAAAAATTCCTAAGTAGAAGCAGCCTTCAGACAAAAGAATGATGAAACAAACTGAATGTATTATAGTAAAAAATACCCAATCCCTACCTCTTTGTCTTGGATGTTAGGGTCTGCATTATTTTCCATGAGCAAGGCCATGCAGTTGATATAGCCCCCATAGGCAGCACACTGCAAGGGGGTTCTTCCTGCATAATCTTGCACATTGGGATTGATTTTATTTTCAATCAATATTTGACAAACATCAGCATTTCCTCCCAGGGCTGCCCAGTGAAGAAGTGAATGTCCATCTTGGTCTACTAGATCTACCCTTGCTCCACCTGTAATGAGAAAAACAAATGGTTTTTAAAATATCTAATAAATAGGAAAAAAAAAAAGAAATGTGGAGTAGGGGATAGAGAGTATAGGCCTTGGAGTAAGAAGGCTGTGAGTTTAAGTCCCATCTGTGACACCTACTATCTGTGTGACCCTAGACAAGTCACTTAGCATTTCAATGGCCTGGGCAACTTCCTAAAACCATAAGTTATAGAACAGATGCCAGTCTATATTGGTACAGGAAGTTTCTTCACCAGAAATTCCTTATGACATTACATATGAAATTTCAATGACATAACAGGTTCTACCCAACCCTTCCACCTAGCCCACCTACCCCCCAAAAAAAGAAAAAAGAAAAAACAAACCCAGAAAACTATTTGGGTCATTAGAAAAGGGTGAAAGAGAACATTAGAAGACTCACTTGGTGAATTCCTAGTCCTCAATACTGAATAAAATAACCGCATCTAAACACAACAGTTTTCAAGCTTATTTCTTTGACTAAAAAGTATGTTTAATCTAGAGTCTGTGAGGTATAGTGGATAATCTGATGAGCTTGGAGTCCCAAAGACTCAAGTTCCAGCCTGTATCCTGGGCAAGTCACTTATGTGTATGTATGTACTTTAGACTTCTCTCAAGGACTTACTGACTGAGTCACAGACAGGTTGTGATTTCTACTGCTGGAAGGAGTTGCCACGCCAGGAGATTCTCATGCTGACAAAAATCACTGACCCTCCTTTTATTTGCATAGTTCTTCTATCTAAAATATATCTATGTCTCAGAGGCCAACCATGAGATAGAACCCCAATTTAATTATATTCCCTGTCAGGCCTACACACCTCTCTGCCATTTGGTGAAAAGCTCTAAACATAAAGGTCTCAATTGCACAATGCCCCACAAGTGAGTTTAGACTATAAAAAGAAGACAATAGCACCTTCTTCACAGGCTGTTTTGAGATTGAATGGAATAATGTATGTAAAATTCCTTGTAAACCTTAAAAGTACTATATAGGGGCAGCTAGGTGGCGCAGTGGATAGAGCACTAGCCCTGGATTCAGGAGGACCTGAGTTCAAATCTGGCCTCAGACACTTAACACTTGCTAGCTGTGTGACCCTGGGCAAGTCGCTTAACCCCAATTGCCTCACCAAAAAAAAAAAAAAAAGGACTATATAAATGGAATTATTTATTATTATTAATTATTATTATTAGGCACCTTGGAAAAGTAGACAGAACTGGCCTTGGAATTAGGAATACCTGGATTCAAGTCCTTTATGATACACACTGGCTGTATGACTTTGAGCAAATCATCGAACATCTCAGTGACCTAGGGAACTTTATAAGACTAAGCTTTGGTGAAGGTGCTGACCTATTTCTGTAGGAGTCTTCTCATCTGGGAGTTCTCAAAACCAATGAAATCACTGGTCCAGTTCCTATTCCTATCCCTATTACAACTGAGATATTATTATATGATATCCAGGGTGCCTTGGATGTCAACCACATTGAATCAATCAATAAATAATTATTGAGCTCCTACTATGTGCACTGGCAATACAAATACAAAGAAATACAAAATTACCTTTATTGTTCTATTCCCCTTGTCCCCTGTCTCCCTGACATTGAAACATATGTTGAAAAGGGAAATGAAAAAACATCCTACCCAGTTTTTCAGAGGTTTGGCAACAAGCAGCTTACCTTCCTGCTGTACACTTTGAGGAATTTAAGCATTTGTTTGTCTAAAAGATCGATCAAACAATGATTTCTTTCCATGTATGCTCACTTAAAGTATCAATGGAAAGTCAACCGTCTGAACACAGAATGTGCTCAATAAATTCTCTACAAATGAGTGAATGAAAATACAGCCCCACTCTCACAAAGAACTCAAAAGGCTTACAAGACAGCTAGAGGCACTGATGAAAATGCTATTTCTATTTTAAAATCTTGTTTACATTTTGTTGGAAACGTTCAGTTCTGGGTAAGGAGTACAGGCTGTGTGAAAACGGTTTTTGAATAGCCCTCTTGTGGGAGTTGTCGGAAAAGTTACAGGTTGTAAACGATACTAAGAGAAGAAATTCTGAGTGAAAAGTTGAATTATGGCTTCCGAAGTCTTTTCCAATTCTGAGGTTTCAAGAATCCAAGTATTTTGTAAAGAATGTGATCAGTAGGATCTCAGTAACGCTTCCATGATTTTTTTTTTTTATGAAGTCCACTGGTGAGGTTTATAAATGATTGGTTATCTCGGTAATGAATTAATTGTCAAAGAGATGAACACCTTGATGCTGTGGCTAGTCGTATACCTGAACTATGCCCTAGGATTTAGCTGGAGATTAAAAACCCAGCTGGAGATGGAGGCATCGGTAGAGGAGGGGACTTGAATGAAGATTAAGATTCAGTTCTTTTGAGCAGAGACAAGAGTGTTTCTGTGACTGCTTCAGGGAACATTGTAGTTCTAGGGATCACAAGGAAGTGAGGCAATAGTGGAGCAGTCAAGGTGTTTTTAGGGTCAAATAACAGATGTAACTGAGCAGAATGAGAAACAGAACAATGGTGTGGGAGAGGAAACCTGGACTTAATCTTTCACTGCATAGTGAGTCATGTGGACTGTGTCTTGAGGGGCTTGTCATTGATAACAATTGCTTCCCCTGGTCAAGGGAGCCCACTCAGGGAAATACTATGTGTCAGAAAGAATGCAGAAATCCTTGCAAGTTGGAAGAACCCAACACCAGTTTTGAGGACTGTACAGGTCTCAGGAGGAGACAGAGGCTACCTGGAGAGTGAAAGGATCTTGCCTTGTGGGTTTATAAGCTCACATATGAATTTTTTTTTTTGGTTGTGTTAAAGCTCCCAAGATGAATCTTAGAGGAATCTAGTCCAAATTCTTCATTTTACAGATGAGTAAACTGTCAAAAAAAAGTTGTTACAGCCAAGTATCCCATATGTGTTCAGATTCCATCCTTTCCCTCTCTCCACCCGTCCCCTCCCCCCAAAAGGAACATTCTCTTCCCATAGATACAGAGTAGGTTGGGCAAAAATCCTAGCAATTATTCTCTGGCTTTGTTTTTGTTTTTATTTAGGGGAGGGGGAGTGTGGCTAGACTTAAGAGTCTGTCAATGTGGGGAACTACTGGTATGGAAATCCCTTCCTCCAATGCAAATTGGCATTTCATCTGCATTGATAATCTTAGTGTTGGTGGAGAGGGACTCTACTTACAGAGAGGCTAAATTACTTGTCTGTGGTCACTCAGCTAGTATCAGAGATAAGGCTTGAAATCAGGTCTTAGTGACTCCAAACTATGCCATCTTGCTTCTCTCCCATGTACAATGAATTATCTGAACTTACTGATACAATATCACCCAAAGCATTATGTTCCAAATTTATTTTTGTCTTTATACTTGATACCACACACACACATACACATTTCACATATACATGTGAAAATACCTTGAAATGGCATAATAATATATGTGTATTTATATATGCATGCATATATTATAGTGTGTATATATGTGTATGCATACATATATGCAAGTGTATTATACACATATGTGTGTATATATATATATATATATGCATTGTCCCATTTCAAGATATTTTCACATGTAGCAAAGATTTCATTTGATCTTCCTAGCAGTCATGTAGGAGGAAGGTCAGACTTTATCCTATTTTATAGATTAAGAAACTGAGGCCATATACCTAGCTAGTGGTAGAAGGTGAACTATAACCCAGGTCTCTTGTCTTTTAGTACCTGTCTACCTAAAATCACAGGGTAGTTGTGAGGCAGTTTACAAATCATCAGGTGGTTTAAAAACATGAATTATTTAGGAATGTTTTATTTCAAACCATGCATTCAGAACCTCCTGTCTTATGCTATCAATTTCTTCATAGTCAGTGTGATTCAACAAATGTTTATAAAGTGCAAGTCACATACTGGGATGGGGGCGGGTTAAAGAGATATAACAAAAATTAGTCCATCCAGCTCAAGTAGCTAACTAACCTTTTATAAGTGTCTGAATCACTTCCTTGTGCCCCATCTCACAGGCTCGGAATAGTGGAGTATGCTTCATGACATCTGTAGCATCCACCTGAGCATGATGGTCCAATAATAACTTCACGGTGCTGACATGGCCAGAAAGGGCAGCTGCATGTAAAGCTGAAAAGAAAGTGAGAAAGTTAATAACAAAATCACAAAAGATAGCCTTACTTTCTTACTAGTCTAAATATATATATATATATATATTTTTTTTACCCTGATTTCCTAAATTCAAATGGATCTTCATGGCTCCTGATTTTCATCTTAGTTACTCCCACTTCTCATCTTTTTACTCATGAGTGTCACCTAAGAAGTCACTTCCTTCCCTTCCTTTTTCCTTTTCTGTCCTCACTATCCTTGTCCATGCAGTTTCATTTGTTTGAAACAATCACCTCTTCTCAGTTACTATTCACTCTTTTCCTTCCCCATTATCCTTTAGAAACACAATTTCTCCAGGAGCTAGAATTCCACTTATCTCCAAATAGAAAATTACAAGGGGTAAAAAAGCTTACTATATCTCAAGGATGTCAAAGACAGGAACAAAGGTCCAAAGTATAACAAATTATTCATTTTTGCTACTCTTTGTGGTAGCACACAATTGTAAATGAGATCAATGTTCAGGGATTGGAAAATGGCTGAAATCCCCCTCCCCCCACACACCAACAACTACAGTATATGACCATGATGGAATATTATTGTGCAATGAGAAACAATAAATATGAGGAACTTAGTGAAACTTGGGAAGATATGTGACCCACTTAAAAGTGAAGTAAGTTGGGGCAGCTAGGTGGCGCAGTGGATAGAGCACTGGCCCTGGATTCAGGAGGACCTGAGTTCAAATCCTGCCGCAGACACTTAACACTTACTAGCTGTGTGACCCTGGGCAAGTCACTTAACCCCAATTGCCTCACAAAAAAACCAAACCAAACAAACAAAAAAAGTGAAGTTGAACCAACAATGACAACAATGTAAGTGAAATGGTCACCAAATCGAAGTCGACCCCCAAGTACTGGAAAAAACCACCAAAGGTACAAAGAGAAGAAATAACAAAATATACCTTGTCCTCACAACAGAGGGATCAAGGACCACAATGACAAAATAGTTTAGATTTTTTTTGTCAAGTGAGGTTTCTGCATGATGTTTTTGCTTAATTATTTGGTTTTATGTGTTGTCTCTGTCCTGTCTCCCATCTCTGGTTAGGACCTGCAATTTTGTTGATGAATGGAACTCCTACCAATACATATCAGCATCTTCTTAGAAGAGCTTTAGTGTGGCTTTCAGACACTGATTGGTTAAGTGGTTAAGTGAATTGCATAGAATCATAAACCTAAAGAGAACAGTGGCACGATTTTAACTTAAGGATCAAGGCTGACCATCAGTCTACTTACTACCAGTCGTGGCTGCCTCAGTCTCTCTTTTAGATCATTCCCTTAATTGTTTTCCTTTGTCATAATCTATGGAGTCAATTTAGGGGTGGGGCAGGAAATGATTTTGGCTGAAAGGCAAAGGGCATCAATCATATTAATTACATATTGATTAATAATATTATATTAATGGTATCAATTAATTCCTATTTTATAAATATGTATTTTAAAATAATCCCACCTCAACACAAATATTTGCCAAAAATACCTTGAAGAACAAAAGACTAGCTGGAAGGGGCTGGGATTCAGATACTTAAAAAAGGTTAGTTAGCTGGATGGTCATCTAGTCCCCATTTTACAGATGAGGAAAATAAATCCCAGCGATGGGAAATAACTTTCCCAAGGTCAGACATTTAATCACTGTTAGAGGTGGGACTAGAACCTCTATCATTTGACTCCCAAGTCTGATTCTCTTTCTGCTACAATGTTTTATAGCTCTGTGTAGGAACTTTTTCAAGTGCTATTTTTTTTTATGTCCCTTTAAAATCTGCTTTGAAGCCGTCTATGAACAGAATATAAAAACAGGGACAGAGTCACAAACTTTTGACTGGTGTTATTGGCTGGCTTATTAAGTAAGCTCCTTAAAGGCAGGCGTTGTTTTCATTTATTTTTATGTTTATAGCCCAGTGTCTAGCACATAGTTGGCATTTAATAAATGCTTATTGCTTGATTTGTAGAGCTATAATTAGTTTTAGAAGAAGGAAGGAAGGAGAAAGCCAGGGGAGACATTTTTTCAGGGGGCCTAGTTATGTGGTTATGAGGGTTTGGTGATCTTGTGTGATACTTATTACGCATATGTGGATCTGTGTACATTTGTGTTTTTCCCAGGGGAATTCTGGTACTCCAAGCTAGGCAGAGTTGTCTTAAGTGTTGAGCACAGAGAAGAGCCAGCAATTGTTAGGTCCTTTGCAGCACCCCCTTTTCTCTTGGGTGTGCTTGTGTCTAGTGTAAGGGGACCCTTACAGTTAGCACAGTCCCATGACAAGTGAGAATGTTTTGATAGATTTGTTGTTGGTTTGCCATTTCCTTCTTCAATTCATTTTATAGATGAGGAACTGAGACAAACAAGGTTAAGTGACTTGCTAAGGGTCACACAGTTAGTAAGTGTCTGTGGCCAGATTTAAACTCAGGAAGATGAATCTTCCTGATTCCCAGCCCAGTTCTCTATCCACTGAACCATCTAGCTGCTTTTTTTTGATAAATACCTTATTCAGGTGACCTACAAAGAAAGGAGGTGTATATTTAGAAGCCAGGGGCCAGGTAAACTTCCCTGGAAAATGACAATTAGGACATGTTCACTCAGTCCAAAGGCTTTTTACTTCTTCATTATTTTCTTTTCTCATCCAGTCCATAAGTTCTTACCTGTACCTCCATATTTGTCTGTCATGTTGATATCAATGTCCAATTTTAAGCTCAGCATCGTCCGAAGGACATCGTCACTGCCTTTTCCTGCTGCCCACATAAAGGATGTTCTTCCCTCGAGGTCTGAATCATCTTTCACAGAGGGATGTTTCAAAAATACTTCCACTGTCTCCTGTAAGAAAGCTTCACTGAGTGAGCATTTAGCATAATTGCAACAAAAGAAGTTATCATGTATTATGCAATGTGAAAACTTTTACTTAAGGGTCTCCCTCCTTTTTTTTCCTTTATCAACTGCAAATTCTGTTAAAAGTTATAACCCTCGGGGGCAGCTAGGTGTCACAGTGGATAAAGCACTGGCCCTGGAGTCAGGAGGACCTGAGTTCAAATCTGGACTCAGACACTTGACACTTACTAGCTGTGTGACCCTGGGCAAGTCACTTAACTCTCATTGCCCTGCAAAAACAAACAAAAAACAAAACAAAACAAGACATAACTCTCAGTAGCTATACTGTACTCTATCTGATAGGCTAGGGTTTCCCTATTTTCCTGCAACAAGGAAAAGGCAACAAAATTGTCTCTGTGACTTGAATGGCCTGGGCCATCCCTGATGCAGTGTGCTGGTTACCTAATGGCAGAAAATATCCTGTTTACCAGTACCTGGGGTTCCTCTGGCTTGGTGGATTTGGGAAGACCACGAAAGTCATCTTACCCTGCCCTGTTGAACAGATATGGTTGGGGGGAGAGGGGGACTGCTTCCAGAGATGCTAAGTACCATTGTATTCTTATTGTATATCCTTGCTGTGTTAGGACAAAGCAAATTTCCTTTCGTTAACTACTTAGTGACTTGTAGATGCCTCATTTTGTCCAAACATGGTCACCTAACCTCTTATAAGGGAGAGCCACGTGAAACAATCCATTTCACTTTTAGGCAGATCTAATTGTTAGAAGCTGAAGGACTCAAGGAGTAATCAGCGTGTCTCAGCTAACTGTAGTAGACAGCTCCCCTACACTCAAGGATGCTTAGTGAGCACCAATTTCAGGCATATAGGACAATAATGAAACATCCCAGTGGGAAAGAATTCTCAGCAGCACTACATGAGTCATTTGAGCTTTAAGCTAGTGACACAATTTTTATGTATGTATACACACACATGCACACACACAGCTACACTTTGGTAATTCAATACTTCAGTGAATCTATGACTTCATTAGTGTAGGTATTCCCTCTACTAGGAGAAGATGGCAGCCCACACACAGCTTTTAATTCTTGTCCAGATCCTTGTTCTTTAATACTTCCACAGATCCTTGACTGGATCCACCAATATCCTATCTTTAGGTCTTATAACATTCCAGGAGTACTGCTGCAGAACCCAGGTGGTCCAACTAATTATGATTCTTTGTTTTTACTCCATGATTGATCCACTTCCTTTTGTGGTCATACATTCCCTCAACAATATCCTATACCTCACTTAATGTACAGGTCATTCTTGGAACCATGTTGCAGCTAATTAATGCCTACCATGTGCCTTTGGGTCACTTCTGCCTCCTGGTTTTCCTGGTTTCTTTTGAATAATAACTAAAGTTCCACCATCTAAAAGCAAGATTTTCCCTGTCCCTTTTAATCTTAGTGCCTTCCTTCTGAGGTGATTTCTAATTGATCCTGTCTATATCTTGGTTGTACATAGTTGTTTGTATGTTTGGCTCCCTCATTAGACCGAGTTTCTTGAGAAGAAGGGGCTAGGATTTTTGTTTGTTTGTTTGTTGCCTTTCTTTTTATCCCTAAGTGTTTAGGACAGTGACTGGAACATAATAGGTACTTTATAAATTGGAATTTACTTGACCTGAAACTTCAATTCTTCAGACATACAGTGTTCCAAGATTTGTAACTATACAGCATCACTGGGCTGGGAGAATTTTTTTTTGGGGGGGGGGGAATGAGGCAACTGGGGTTAAGTGACTTGCCCAGGGTCACATAGCTAGTGTCAATTGTCTGAGGCCAGATTTGAACTCAGGTCCTCCTGACTCCAGGGCCAGTGCTTTATCCACTGTGCCACCTAGCTGCTCCCTGGGAGAACATTTGTGTTAAAAACATGAGTTTTTGTGCTGGGGAGCAACTTGGGAACATTAAAAACACTGCAGTTTCCCAGATGTAATCTAATCTGCTCTCTTTTTCCTGTTCAGTTCTGGATACAATCTCTTGCCTATGTATAATGCTTGACCCAAACTGATGAACTAACTCAATGGACAAGCTTTCCAACTATATGTCATAGTGTGGACAAAAATATTTTTCATCCATTTAGTTTTTCCTCAATGAATTTTTGTTGTTGTTGAACTCTTTTTGAAATCATGGATCACATTGAGGAGGCCTATTAATATTCTGGGTCTTGCTGCAATTAACACAATCTTATTGTAAAGTGAAGCACCCATTAGACTAATTTCTGTGTGACTTTGGACAAATCACTTCATCTTTATGGTCCTAATTTTCCTCATCTGCAAAATGAGGGGTTTAGGCTAGATGACCTTTATGGTCTCTTTCCTCTCTAAAGCCACTATCTTTTGATCCTACAAGACTATCTATTGCAGGAGTTCTTAGTCTTTTTTTTTTCATCACAGACCCCTTTGAAAGTCTTATGAAGTCTATGGACTCTTTCTCAGAATCAGCTTTTTGAAAGCATAAATTAAAATACAAAAGTTATAAGGGAAATCAATTACAGTGAAACAACTATTAAAATATTTTAAACAAACTAAATCTAAGGATGATAAATGAAGAACCCCAACTCCAAAGTGAATTCCACTTCCATTTGGACTTTTGTACATGAAAACCTCCAATACAGTGGTGAACCCTTTTCATGAACATATATCTTTGTGGTAAAATATGAAAGTTTTTAACAGTCGGTTAGGATAAGTGAAAGACGCCAGTTTTTCAAGGACCACCCTTTTGGGGAGGAGATGAACAGTCTGCCTGCTGCGCATGTCAGACTGCCTGCCGGGTACAGTCCGCCTGCTGCGCATGTCAGACTGCCTGCCAGGTACAGTGCGCCTGCTGCGCATGTCAGACTGCCTGCCGGGTTTTTTTGACTTCCGGGGTGGAGAGAACGGGAGTAGCCTTTTTTTTGCCGGCTTGGCGGGACTCCGGGCGGCGCGGCACAGACGGTCTGACTCACTCCAAAGGTGGCCTAAATCGGTTTGGTGAGTTTTTATAAGGAATATAGACAGCCTAGATTTAAGACGATTTGTACTGTATTTCTGTTTTCCTATCCTTCTAATCAACAACACCTTATATACAATAAAGGCTCTATCTAGAAAACCAGAAGCTTCTTCCATTTACTAGTCTGGGAGATGAATTAAGGGAAGGGTTAAGTAGGGGAGATTTATGATCTAATATCCAATTTTAAATCTCACAGTTTGGCGACCCCGAAGGGACCTTAAGGACCCTCCCACCCTCCCTAGTTTGGCCATAAGCCGGCTAATTCGGTGGATTTTCCAAATACCCCCCCCCCCCCCCCGCGGACTTTCCCTTTGTCTAATCTCCCTTAAAGACTTTAAGCCTCTAAAAGTCTTGCTTTAAACAGAAAAGCCAGCCCAGTTTAAAGGGCAAGATGCTCGAATATTCTACCATCCCTTTGATTTTTCTCATCGGAATGTATTGGGACAGCATAACATCCCGACTTAGAGGAATAGTTTATTCAATGGTCCTTCATAACATTATTGGTTTTTTCCTCATTCAGGCAGCAAAAAGTTTTTTGTATAATAGTATACGTGAGAATCTTTGGGAAAATACGTTTAATATAAGTAGAAATTTTATGCCTGCAATTGAAATACCTTTTAATACCACATCCATAGTTCATACGACTAAGGATTTTATTTTTTTTTTGTTGTTTTTTTTTTGTTTTTGTTATTATCATTGTTTTTGTTATTATCATTGTTATGATGTGGGGGAAACTCTCACATATGGAGAGAGACCTCAAAATGGCTGTTTCTACTAGAGATGATCCAAGTTCAGAATCAGATCAGCAGAAACTACTCCCTCTGCAGGAAGCTATAGAACATAGTAAGAAGGGAGTGCCAATTCAAGTCAGAAAATATAGCCCCTTTAGACCAAGTGACTTGAGCGCATGGAAATCAATCATCCCTAGTTTTGAGAAAAATCCAAACACTGTAATTTCACAGTTAAGGACTATATTTAATGCATATCAACCCAGTTGGGCTGATGTTACTTGCCTTTTGGAAACTTTACTGTCCCCAACTGAGATTACAGATATTATCTCAGCAGGAAATGCCCTTGTTGCGAAAGGTAAGGCCGATGTGGAATGGCCTCTAAAGGATCCAGAGTGGAATTATAATGATGATAGGGATTTCCAAAGATTAAAAGATGCTAGAGAAACACTTCTGAAGGGAATGGAATCTTGCTCTAGAAAACCGGAAAACTGGCAGAAATTTTTAAGCCTACCTCAGGAGGCTAATGAAAGACCAAACAGATTTTATGATAGACTTTGTGAGGCCGCTAGACAGTACACCAGATTGGATCCAGTAGATTTAAGAGATTCCTGTATCATTCTCAACACATTTGTTTATAATTCACTGCCAGAAATACGCAGATACTTTCTGAAACAATGTCCAGACTGGAGAAATCTCTCAGTAGATAGAATTAAGGAACTTGCAAATTATGTCTTTGACTCACGTGAGGAAGATCCAGATCACCCTAAACAGAGCATTCTGGCACCAGCGATTCCTAGTCAGCCATGTGGACACCGGAACAAGGACACTAAGGTGTGTTGTTACTGTCGTAAGGAGGGGCATGAATTGAGAGAATGTAGGACTTGGAGAAGAAATTCTAATTCTAATTACAGGCGAAATCAAAATAGAAATAGATCTTTTTGGAGGAATACAGAAAGGCAGTACCAGAATAATGGTAACCAAGACCCCCCTCAGAAGAGGACACAGGAATGATGGTGTCTTGGGGAGGAATGGAACATAGATAATGAAAGCCATATATTCCCAGATCCAGATTTTTTGAATGCACTTGTGCCAGTCCATTCACCTCCCCAGAGTAATGAACCACATGTCACCTTAAAAGTGGGGGAGACTTATTATGATTGTCTGCTAGACACAGGAGCCTCTAAATCAGTATTAGTAAGCAAACCAGATGCTGGGTGTAGACCTGTAGGATTTTTGAATGTAGTGGGAGTCTCAGGAAAGAGCCAGAGAGTGGCAAAATTGAATCCTCGCATGGTATCTATGGGGCCCTTAACAGTGGAACATTCATTTTTACTCATGCCTGATGCCCCTGTAAATTTATTAGGTCGTGATCTCCTTTGCAAGCTTAGAGCAACCATATCTTGTGCTCCAGATGGGGCTGTCTCCTTACAATTGCCAGAGGATACTGTTCATTTATTACCAATTTTACTTACAGAAGCTCAAGGAACAGCAGGGGAGGTATCCAAAATCCCCTCTGACATTCCTGAGTCTTTATGGGCCTCATCCCCTAATGAGGTGGGGCTCCTTAAGTCTGCCATGCCTGTTACCTTTAAAGTTAAGGGGGGACCACCCCCCTCCATTCCACAGTATCCATTGTCTAGGGAAGCAATAGAAGGGATCACCCCTATAATTGAGGCTTTGAAAAGCCAGGGTATTATTATTCCATGTCATCACTCTCCATGCAATACTCCCATTTTGCCAGTTAAAAAACCCAAGCCTGGGCCAGATGGTAAACCTGTTTATCGCTTTGTGCAAGATCTTAGAGCGATTAATAATTATGTTATTCCTAGACATTCTATAGTCGCAAATCCGGCTATGATAATTTCCTCAATTCCCTATGAATCTACATGTTTCACAGTGGTAGACCTTTGCTCTGCTTTTTTCTCCATACCAGTACATGAGGACTTCCAATATTTATTTGCTTTTACCTGGAAAAATAGACAGTGGACCTGGACTAGACTCCCACAGGGATTTGTAGACAGTCCCACATTATTTTCCCAAATTTTACAGCAGGATCTGGCCTCTATTACCTTTAAGGGCTCCACACTAGTACAATATGTAGATGACTTACTTTTGGCCTCTCCTAATGCTGAAATTTGTCAGGAAGATAGCCGTCACTTACTGCTGGAGCTGCACAAGAGAGGACACAAGGTTTCCAAGACAAAGGTACAATGGTGTTTGCCCCAGGTAGAATATTTAGGATTTATTTTGGCTGCTGGAACTCGCTCTGTCTCTTCTAAGAGAGTCCAGGCCATTCAACAACTCTCTGCCCCCACTACTAAGAGGCAGTTGAGAGCCATTCTGGGAGCAGCTGGGTACTGTAGACAATGGATACCCTCTTTTGGTGAAATTACTAAACCCCTCATAGCTCTTACAAAAAGTTCTGTTCCAGACAGTTTACAGTTGGATCCCCAGCATCTCTCAGCCATAAAAGAATTAAAACGGGCCTTGTTATCAGCACCTGCCCTAGGACTGCCAGATTATAGTAAGCCTTTCACTCTCTTTGTGCATGAACAAAGGGGGGTGGCTTCTGGAGTCCTGACTCAGTCACTGGGGCCTAACCAACGTCCTATAGCCTACTATTCAATTCAGCTGGACCCTGTAGCGGCTGGAGCGCCACCTTGCCTTAGAGCAGTGGCGGCCACAGCGCTTTTGGTAGAAAAAGCCTCTGATTTGGTCCTAGGTAACCCTCTAACTGTGCAATGCCCTCACGAAGTGGAGGCTCTCTTACTACGTCACAGGACACAAGCCTTTTCAGATCAAAGGCTGGCTAAGTATGAAATAACCCTGTTAGGTAATGAGAATATCACTTTAAAACGCTGCACAGTTCTTAATCCAGCAACACTACTCCCTAACTTACCATTCTCGGGGGAACCGTTGCATGACTGTGCTTCTTTAGTTGATATGGCTGAAAAACCCCGTGATGATCTTTTTGATACACCTTTAGAAAATCCTGATCTTGTCCTCTATACAGATGGTTCCTCATTTATGAGAGAGGGAACCCGTTTTACTGGAGCTGCTGTAGTTTCTGATTATGACACCCTCTGGGCAGCTTCTCTGCCTTCCCATTTTAGTGCACAGGCTGCTGAACTTGTGGCTCTTACACAGGCCTGTAATATAGCTAAAGATAAGAGTGCCACCATTTTTACTGACTCGAAATATGGCTTTGGCATATGCCACTTTATTGGTATGATTTGGCGTCAACGAGGCTTTCTAACATCCTCGGGCAAGGCTATTGCCAATGGGGACCTTATCAAGGACCTCTTAGATGCCCTAAAACTGCCTTCTTCCCTAGCCGTTGTACATTGCCCTGCCCACACAGGGAATAGTGATCCTGTTTCAAAGGGAAATGCACGAGCCGATTCTGCAGCCAAGCTTGCTGCATTAGAAGCTCCTGAACATGTATTTAACCTTTCACCTTCTGAGGATATTCCTTCCAACCTAACCTATGACGATTCTGAAGTAGAAAAGTGGAAAAAGAAATTTAAGGCGAAACAGATCAATGGCATCTGGGTGTCTCCGGAAGGTAAGCCATTTCTTCCCCGGAAATTCTACCACCAGGTATGCCTCTCTGTTCACAGAAAAGGCCATTTTGGTACACAAGGCATTGTAGACTCTATTAAGAGAACCTGGATAGCACCAGGTGTGACTAATACAGCATCTCGAATCTGCTCGGGCTGCTCCACATGTCAGTCTTATAATCAGTATGCTTTTAAGGTCAAAGCTTATGGAGGGCGTCCTCTAGCATATACACCTTTTGAGCACTTACAAATTGATTATATTACTATGCCAAAAGCAGGACATTATAAATTTTGCCTTGTTATAGTTGATCAGCTCACTCGGTGGGTGGAGGCCTTTCCCAGCCCCCGAGCCACAGCTGCCTTTGTTGCCAAAATTCTTCTTAAAGAGATAGTACCTCGTTTTGGCCCACCAGCCCGCATCGATTCTGACAAAGGCACACATTTCACTGATTCGATTTTATCCCAAATCTACTCTTTCTTGGGAGTGACTCCAAAATTCCACACGCCCTACCATCCACAAAGTTCAGGCCAAGTCGAACGTATGAATAAAGAGCTTAAGAGTATGATTGGCAAATTATGTACTGAAACCCATTTGAAATGGCCTGATGTTCTACCATTGGCATTATTCTATCTACGAAGTAGACCAAGAGGAGAACTTCATATATCTCCTTATGAAATGCTTTTTGGTCACCCTCCTATCCAAGCTAAAACTTTTTCCCCAGTTTATACATCACTGGTGGGAGGTGATACTTCTGTTGCTTCCTATATACAGGAATTACAGACCAGGCTACGTGAACTCCATGAGGCAGGAGCTGTGGTCCAGGCAGGACCATTAGACTTTTCATTGCATAACTTCAACCCAGGAGATAAAATATATGTAAAGAATTTTCAGAGAACCAGTGGAACTCAACCTGCCTGGGAAGGACCTTTTCAGGTATTATTGACAACTCCTACCGCCATTAAAATTGGTGAAAAAGACTCATGGATTCATTGCTCTCATATAAAGCCTGCACCATTCATAGGTGAAGAGATTTCAGATAGACCTGAGGTAGACGCTAAAGAGGTAAAAACCCTAACGATAGCAACTGTTAAAGAGCAAAGAAAGTTCAGAGGAAACAGGAAGTTCCCATTTAAGAATCCCACTGATCAGTTAAATGCTTTGGGACTCAGTCTTCGTAAAGTATCAGGAGACGGAAATTGCCTTTTTAGGGCTTTAGCAGACCAGCTAGAAGGTCACTGTAGAAATCATCTCAGACACAGACAAGAAGCTGCTTCTTATATGATTAACCATAGACAAGAGTTTGAGTCTTTTATAGTAAATGACTCCCCTTTTGAAGAATATGTTGATGAATTAAAGAAATTTGGAAAGTGGGGAGGAAATGATACAATTGTAGCATTTGCTAAGCAGCATCAGCTGAATGTTGTGGTTCATCAATTAAATCAGCCTTTATTGAAAATCAGTGGCACAGACAAAACTGATGCTACAGAACTCCACATTTTCTACCATAAAGAACATTATGACAGCATTAGAAAGATCAATGACAATTCAGAAACCCCTGCCACTTTGGCATGCAGAGAATTGGGGAACCAGTTAAAACAATGTGGCATACCCCAAACTCTAGCAGCTTAAATACCTTATAATTTAACAAGCATTTCCTTCTACAGGCAAAAGCACTGAAGTACATGGCCTAGTTTTCTGGCCTACCTCAACTATTTTTTTTTTTTATTAATTTTTGGGTTTTTTTTGTTTTTGTTTTGACTTTTGAAAGGCACTGAAAAGACCTGGAATTGACTGCACCTTTAAGTTCTTTAAGAGCACAAAAGGGTGCTTAGCGAATCTTTTGCTTTTTATTTTTTATTTTTGGTTTTGCTTTGGTTTTTTTTTTACTTTTGTTTCTTTTGCTTTTCTTTAAAACTAAATTTTGTAAACTAAGTGATTATTCAAAGACATTTTAAGTATATGCTGTGGGTGAGGCTATCGGGCCTCAGAAGCTACCAGAATTCTTCTTTTTTTTTATTTACTCTTTCTTTTTGAGAGAACCATGAGTTCTAATGAGTTTTGTTTTATTTATTTATTTTTCTCCTTTCTCTTGTATGTTGTTCTGTTTAACTAAAAAGTACCAGAAATTGCTTGATACCTCACTGAAAACATTGAATATTGAATCTTGCTAATTGAAGTCTTATTTCTTTTTGATGAATTAATCACCACTTTAAGTATCTGCTACTGTTATACCAGAGAATTCATGTATAAGATGATGTGGTCTACTTGCTAAAAGAAGATTATGTAATAATGTCTAAAAGAAGATTATGTAACAATGTCTAATATAATCAGCTATTTACATTCGTTTATTATTTATATGTCATTATACTCTGGGTATGGTTTGGAATTATTGTATATATCACTAATATATTCTCAGTTATGCAGCATAGCACACATTTTTACCATCATATTGTCTTTGGTGAAATTAATGAGATTTCAGAAATATGGAAACTTATCATTTCAGAGACTAACTTGCTGTGAACTCTGACGCAGGCCCTGGAGAGAATATATGTGCAACAAAAGGAGAGACAGGTATACGTAAGTCCATGGTTTGCTTATGATGGTGACTATGTAGAGCACAATTACTAGGCACAGTCCAGTATTCATCCTCTCTCCCTCCTAATTTAACCTAATTTAACTGAACTTATTTATCTTTTTATCTCACTCAGTTGAATTCACCTGTGGCCTAGCACAATCACTGGCTGTCTCAGAACCATGAGATATGGTATGATAACCTTTCCATAACATTTTCAGGTGTCATGAACACATACTAAATTTGGCTTTGATCCAGACACATGGTGGTAAAAAGTGTTACACATTGCATAACTACCTCAACCCTCTATTACAAGTCTAACCATATAAAGGAGGGAATGTAATGGAATTTATTAATTTGATCATTGACAATGCTATGCTAAGGTTTTAAAAATACAGCAATTCAAACAGTTAAAGAAGATAATCCAGCTTTCCAGACCAGAGTCCAGAATCCAGTTTTCCAGACCAGAATCCAGTTTCCTCCTGATGACATCTTACCACTTCAAGAAGACAAGAGAACTCAGAGACTTTATATGAACTGTTTTGCTTTATTAGCTTTTACTATCTCCTTTCTGTTATATACTATCTGTAACATGTACTCTCTGCAGAGGCTCTCCCTTTGCAAGACTAATGTCAAAGCGTCGGTTCATGAGAAAAAAAAAAAAAAAATCGCCCCTCTGGACAAAACTTTCCTCTCTTCCTTTTCTGTATTGTTGTTCGCATATTATTAGTCAGCAAAAGTTATTATATTCTTTTTACTGTTCCATCAAGGAAACATTCCGTTTCTTGAGGAAGCAAAGGGGGGAAATGTGGTAAAATATGAAAGTTTTTAACAGTCGGTTAGGATAAGTGAAAGACGCCAGTTTTTCAAGGACCACCCTTTTGGGGAGGAGATGAACAGTCTGCCTGCTGCGCATGTCAGACTGCCTGCCGGGTACAGTCCGCCTGCTGCGCATGTCAGACTGCCTGCCAGGTACAGTGCGCCTGCTGCGCATGTCAGACTGCCTGCCGGGTTTTTTTGACTTCCGGGGTGGAGAGAACGGGAGTAGCCTTTTTTTTGCCGGCTTGGCGGGACTCCGGGCGGCGCGGCACAGACGGTCTGACTCACTCCAAAGGTGGCCTAAATCGGTTTGGTGAGTTTTTATAAGGAATATAGACAGCCTAGATTTAAGACGATTTGTACTGTATTTCTGTTTTCCTATCCTTCTAATCAACAACACCTTATATACAATAAAGGCTCTATCTAGAAAACCAGAAGCTTCTTCCATTTACTAGTCTGGGAGATGAATTAAGGGAAGGGTTAAGTAGGGGAGATTTATGATCTAATATCCAATTTTAAATCTCACATCTTTTTTTTTATGTCTCACTTGATCTTAATATTCAGAGGGTCACAGCAATATCCATATGGTTGCATTTATCAAGGGATCTTGTATGATCTTAACTTATTCATGATAGCCTTCATGGTGGAGAGGAACCTTTAAAATTGCATTTTGCCCTATCAAATCAAATGCTTTTTTTCATATGTGATCAATGACAACAACAACAAAACTACATACACATAGTTTCTTCACCTGTCAGTCAATTGTGTGACTGTAAAAGATGTGGACTTTTGAAGAAAACATTTATTTAATATATTATTAATATAATAATAATTATAATAGTATAAAGAATGTTTATATAAAAATTTTTTTATCTCAGTTGTAGAAGGGATCATTCAGTACAAGATAGAAGTACTTGATGGTATGAAATAGATAATAATGGCTAACATTTACAAAGTGTTTTAAAATTTTCTAAGTGTTTTATACATATTGTGAGATTTAAAATTGGATACTAGAGCATTAACCTCCCCTTTCCCTTATTTATCTCCCAGATTAGTAAATGGAAGAAGCCTCTGATCTCTAGTTAGAGCTTTTATTGTTTGGAAATTACAAGGTGATGTTGATTAGAGGGATAGGAAAGTAGAAAGACAAAACAAATAGTCTTAAGTCTAAGCTTAGTCTATATTCCGTATAAAACTCACCAAGAACACAAGGCCACCTTTGGGGGGGAGAGCCACGTCAAGCACGTGCTATTATGGAGGACCAGGCTGATCACCAAGGACCACGCTATCGAACCTGAGTCAGCATCTGTGTGCTGAGCAAGCGAGTGAAAGAGAGACCAACTTCCGTTCTCTCCTTGCTTTTAAGCTCGCACCCCGGAAGTGGAGTGCTTAGCAGACGCACAGGCGGTTCATCATGGTCTCCTCCCTGAAAGGGTGGTCCTTCAAAAACTGGCATCCTTCAGTTATCCTAACAGACTGTTAAAAGCTTTCACTTTTTTTACCACAATATGATCTCATCTGATTTTTATAATAACTTTGTGAGGTAGATGATAGCGTAATGCCCATTATACTTTTGAGGAAACTGAGGCTGAGAGAAGTTAGATGACTTTTCTAGGGTCGTACATCTAGTAAATTTTTGAGGTAGGATTTGAATTCACACAGATCTTCCTGACTGAAAGTCCAACACCAGATCACTTAGCTGCCAATCAAACTATTTCATGTGAAAAACAACAACAACCAGATGATTTAAGAAAAAGAACAGATTGGAAAAATTTGTGGCACATATAAATTAAAAATTTGTCATTTTAAATATGCAAATTATTATTAAAAAGTCACAGTAGTAATTCTCAGCCCACAGTAAGTAAGTGGTCACAGGATATGAATAATTTTCAAAAAGTGAAATAGAAATTGTTAATGTTTATTTGAAAAAGTGCCCAAATTCACTAATAATCAAAGAGCCATAAATTAAAACACTTTGGAAGTTGCCACCTCACCTCTGTCAAATGAACACAGATAAATTAAAAGCACCAAAATGCAGTGATACTGAGGTTGTGGAGGAACAGGCATCAACATCCATTGCTACTAGAATTTCAAAGTTGTAAAATGTTTTTGGTAAGCAATCTAGCAGTACACAAAAGGATTTTCAAAAATAATCCTATCATCTGACCTAAAAATTCAACTGTTGGGAATATACTCGAAATTATTAAAAAACAAGAGAGCTATCTTTAGATTGATTTTCTTTTTTTTTTTTTTTTTTTTTGCTGGGCAATGGGGGTTAAGTGACTTGCCCAGGGTCACACAGCTAGTAAGTCAAGTGTCTGAGGCCGGATTTGAACTCAGGTACTCCTGAATCCAAGACCGGTGCTTTATACACTGCGCCACCTAGCCGCCCCTTAGATTGATTTTCTAAGCAGTAAAGGTGATCTATAATCACATACATGCATCCTAGAATAGTCTGGATACTCAACAATAGGAGAATGGCTAAATAAGTCATGGGCCATTAATATGATGGAAAATAATGCAGGTAACCAATATAGATGAGGATCACAAAGAAAACCAGAAAAATCTATATGAAATAATACAAAGAGAAAACACAGAACAAAAAGAATGAGATATGCACTAACTACAATAACATAAGATGAAAAGTCAGTGAAAACATATAGACAAAAAATCCTAATGAAGACTGAGAGAACCTGAAAATTTGTTACGATAAACAAATTAAGTCAAATGTAATTAGTTACAAAGCAAGTTTGGTTGGTTATATTGATATCTGATCATCTTTTAATAAAACATTTAAAAATTATGTGGCCTACTGTATAAAATTGTTTGCAAATGTATGCTTACTTCTCATTTACATTACTTACATGTGTTTAGAGAATTTTCATAAAGATTTTCTAAAGATGAAAAGGTAGGAATAAGACTTGATAATTAATGATGTCAACTTTGGGGGGGACATTAATATTTTCTGGGTTTTTTTTACCCAAAACTTTTAGTATTTTGTAAAATTTTCTTTCAACGCTTTTTAGATTGTTTTACCTCCTATCTTGTTTTCTTCAAGGTGTGCTTGGTCTGATCTGGCTTCTTTTCTTGATGCCTTCATATTTAATGCTATTTCTATCCATTTTGAGGGGGCTGGGCAATGAGGGTTAAGTGACTTGCCGGGGGTCACACAGCTCGTAAGTGTCAAGTGTCTGAGGCCAGATTTGAACTCAGGTCCTCCTGAATCCAGGGCTGGTGCTTTATCCACTGCGCCACGTAGCTGGCCCCTATCCATTTTTATAGGCCGAGGTATTAAGCATTCAAATGAGGTAGTTTTCTTGGCACTGATGATAAAAATAGATAGGTATGGAAATACTGGCAAATTCGCTCCATTTTACATCTATTTGTTCTCTTGCTAGTTTTATCTATGCTCTTGGCATGCTGTGACTTAAATGGACCTCACACCAAGCTTCATGCAGATTTGTGATTGCTTCCATAACTATTTTAGAAGGTAATATGGCTCATAATTTTCTTCCATCCCCTTTGCAGTGTTTTATAAGCAAATTCATATTTTAAACTGTTGTTAATAGGAACATCATAAAAGCATGTTGATTGGTTAATTGATTAATTGATTAGCTGAAATCTCTCTCTCCTCCTTGGAAAAGGGGATCAAATATTTGCTGGCCAATGTTGTTTCTGGCTTCTTTCAGACTGCTTATTGTAGCAATTGATCGATGATTGCTAAGTGTCCTCAGGAAATGATTCTAAGACCACTATCTTTGCCTTCTTTTATTTCTATTTTTGGGGACTAATTTTGATGGGTCAGGTTGATACTGTTGTCCTGTATGCAATGCATAACTATATCTTTGTTTCTGATTTGATGTTGTTCTAACTGTTGAATGATCTAACTGTATACACACAGCTGAAATTATTGCCACACTAGTTATCGATCATTTTAATTAAATCGTAATTGATTTCCTGTTTGGTGATGCTATTTAGTGCTTCCCAAGTCCAGTACCCTCTGACTTTCTAGAAGAAAGTATTCATGATACATAGGTATGAAGCCTCTGTTGAACTGACTATCTTTTCTAAGAAGATTTATCCAGGTTCATTTAATTCCATTCTCTTAAGTTATACATTATAATCGATTAGTGTCCCTGCATAATTTCCTTTTGAGTTTCCTTTCTGCTCAGGTGGATTGGGCAAGGAAGTCATGAATGTTGTTCTATAATGAACAAAATTTACAAAGTCTGGGAAGGCATGGAAGCTAGGTGGTACAGTGGATAGAGTACTGGATCTGGAGTCAGGAAGACCTGAGTTCAAATCTAGCCTCTAACACTAGCTAGCTATGTGACCCGCCAAATCACTTAACCTCAGCCTCAGATTCCTCATCTGTAAAATGGAGATAATAATAATAGTACCTTAATGTTATTAAGTGTATATGTGTGTGTGTGTGTATATATATATATATATATGTATATATATATATGACCTATATCAGATTACCTGCTGTCTAGGGGAGGGGGGAGGGAGAAAAATCTGAAATTGGAAAGCTTGTATAAACAAAAGTTGAGAACTATCTTTACATGTAACAGGAAAAAAATAAAATACTTTATTAATTAAAAAAAAATAATAGTACCTATCTCCCAGGGTTGTTTTGAAGATAAAATGAGACAATATTTGTAAAGCACTATATAAATGATAACTATTATTATTTTCACTAAATGAACTCCTCTCAACATGCTGCTTTTATAAGGAAAAAAAATCACATAAGCCACCTTTACAATTTCACATAATCACAGAATTTCCAAGTTCAAAAGCTAACTTTGATGCTAACTCACCATCAGCCACCACAGATGCCACAAAAGATAACATTCCATAGCATAGCCACAACTAGTAATGGTCTTCTGTCATTTTTTAATGACAAAAAATGTCACACACTTGCTTACTTATTTGCACACCTTTATATCCCCTGTTCCCTATTCCTAGCTTTTTGGAGAATAGCGGGGTCTATTACTCACTTAACTGACCCGAAGATGAAAGTATAGATAAGCCTCCTGGGTCCAAATGCCTTCATCTGGAAAGACTTTAAGAATTATTTATGTTTATTATTAAAAAAAAAAAAAAAGAAGGGGGCAGCTAGATGGCGCAGTGGATAGAACACCGGTCCTGAAGTCAGGAGTACCTGAGTTCAAATCTGACCTCAGACACTTAACACTTACTAGCTGTGTGACCCTGGGCAAGTCACTTAACCCCAATTGCCTCACTAAAAAAAAAAAAAAAAAAAGAATTCTTTGAACCTCAAGGAGAAGAGAATGTGTCCTCGTGGTCGCTCGGGGGAAGTAACCCCACTATGCATAGTAGGTGAGTGAAAAAGCTTCTTTTCTTTCTGCATCCAAGAAAGTGATTGTTAATATCTTCCTCGGTAAGAGGGGGGAAAGAAAAGCAGGTTGATTAACTGCAAAGAGAGTTTTCTATTATTTAAGAAGTTGTGAAGCCTGATAATTGAAAAACTCTTTGAGTATTACAGATAAGAGGAGGTGGAAAGGTAAACAAGAGTGGGAAGGGTCTTTGAGGACAGAAAAATTTGAGAGAACTAAAATTAAGATGTATAGCTTAAATTCCTTCCAATGGGATGATTACAAGAATAAGGCAATCACCATTAGGGGAACTGTTACTCTTTACTTAAATTTCCTGGTGTGAGTCTTAAAAACCAGAAGGCAAATTTGCAAATGATTGAACGGGCTTCTGTGAATCAGTTTTCTACCAAATCAAATTGTACATATCTAATGGCAATCCTTACCTTTCCTTTGGGGAAGTGCTGAAAAGAAGGTGGTGGCAATTACACACAAAAGGTATCAGGAGAAAGCTGGGTTGAATTTATTGGAAAAATGACAGAGCAAATACCTTTTGTGTATTTTATGTGCTGGTAAAACAACATATTGTGCTTTCTTGCCCACAAACGTCTAAAGATGTCTTATCTTTTCTTTAATTAATACTCAAACGCATGCTTGGCTATAATGCACATTTGGTGAGTAATGATGGTTATTTAGAAATACAATATTCTCTTTTCATTCTCATAACCATAGAAATGGTTGACTATTTCAAAATTCTCTGACTTGATTCTACTGGGGAGAAATAAACATAATTCTGAATAATCCCTTTTCTTCAGAGGGTGTGTAATATTTGGCCTTTGGAATGTGTTTTTTTTTTAAAGCCCACTTTTGGCGGGGAGGGCTTTTGGGTAAGTGGGGGGTGATCCCAGCAAGGACATCTCTGGGGACCACGAGCAAGACCAAATTATGACAAAGTCAAATGCATTCCTCTTAGCTTATTACTAATTTCTCATTTTTGTTGTTTTCTGTGTACCTCTACCAAGAGATCTCACCAGTTGGGCACATTTTACAAATGATAAAAGCTTAATTGTGGGTTGGTAGGCATTTTTCAAACCAGGGGGATGTAAACCCTGGATGGCGTTCGAGGGAGTCAAAGACATTCAAGCTGTGGTGCTCGAAAAATGTGCACCACGATTATAAAATCCATTCTCCAGTGGGCATATTATCCCAAACAAATCTTCCTTTATTGATAGCACCTACAATACTCTGCTTAATTACTTGCTTTGTTGGGGGAAGAGAGGTGGGCTCCTCATCCTACTGACAGCATCTGCTCTGCTTAATTACAGGCTTTGTCTCCCTCCCCGGGCTGGGGCTGAATCTCCTCTTACTCTGCAGCACAGCTGGGAAGACCTTTGAAACACAAACGATTAAGGAGTCCCAGGTTAAGGGAAGGTCTGAAGGAGGGCAGCTATACTTGGTCTGACACCGATGGAAAGCAGCCTACCCCCAGGGGAACAGGGAGAAAATGAGCCGGAGGGGAAAGCACGGAAACTGCCTGATTTCCCAGTTCCTTCTAGACCAGCAGAGGTGGTGTGGCTTCATTATCTGTGTTTGCAGTTATTTTCCAGAACACACCCACATGCAGAGGTTAGGCATGGAAACACACCCAGAGCCAAAGATCAAATTTTGGATTATTAATCATTTTGGGTTGCCTGTGTTTCTCTTCCCCTCTCAGTATGGATAGTCATTAGCTGATTCCATTTTGCTTCCTATAATTTATCCTACTCATTACGAAGACAGTCAGACAAGTTTTAAAATTCACGCTTAAAAATTTCTGATCGATAAAAAAGAAAAATATAAATGAGTGTACTGATTGAAGCTGACAGATTTAACTTCAAAATAACAAAGATGATAATAACAAAAATAAATTATAAGTATAACGTGTAGTTTATGGCCTCACAAAGAACAAGGCAACCACAGTTACCTGATCCACTGGCATAATAGTTTCAGATCACCTGTGTTAGACATAGAATGTATATTACAAGAGGTGAAAAAATTCACCTCCTTCTCTTCTTTGCAAAGATGGGGGTGGGCCTCTCTGTCTTTAGTGTCATATATGCTGTTGTACTTTGGCTGATGTGTTTGCTGAACTGCTGCTCTCAGAACCACCACCTCCTCCCCATTCCCGCCCCTTCTCGCTTGTTAACTCTCTGTTCTAAGGGATAGTTCTCTGGGTAGGGGAAAGGGATGCATTTGGAAATAATGGTGATTTAAAAATAAAAGATTGCACTAATTGTTCTGAAAAATATATCTTACTGCAAAATTACTCTGGGATGCATAATGGAGTGGTGTTGCTCCTTGGCTATCAGATGGAATGGTTCCCAACTTGTTTCTTTCCAAGAGGAGATGGACAATTTGTGCATGACCTAAAAATGAACAAACAAAACAAAACATGGCTGTCATAGGAGGCTAGTAAGATTCAATGAATACATATGTATTCTAAAATGGTTTGTTTTTTAAAAAATGATTTGTTGAAAAATAAAAAATTCCATAAACAAATTCATAGTCTTTAAAAAATCTAGATGTAAGCTTCCCCCCACCCTTTATAATGTATTCAAAATTATCTTGATTTGAAAAAAAAGTTAAATATGCATATTGGTTCAAATGTATAATGCACTCCTTCCCCCTACCCCCTCAGATTTGGCTTATACAAAAACCTGAGCACAATCTATAATTATACTCTTAGTAAGAGAAGGATGACAAAGTAACCAAGACAACAATGTGAATAAGAGGAAGAGAATAGTGATGATAAAAATGCATAAACCATCTTTATTTGAATTGGAAGAGATGTGGGAAAAACTTGCATGGTAGTTTTCACATGATAATTTTGTTTCATTTATGTAATTTCCTTTCTTTTTAAAGTGAGCTCATTCTTAGGGTGGTACAACTTATACTCAGAGACCTATATTTGAACAAGTATAGTAAATCTCTAATATTTAAGGTAGCTGTTTCAAAGAATATCATTAAGGAGGGGCAAATTGAAATTCTGTACTAAAACTAGGTGTGTTAGATGAGCCTAGAAAATTTAGCACAAGTTTAAACAGAGATGGAATTTTAGATATGGTCTTAGAGATAGATAGCAGGGCTTCTTAAAAGTTTTCCACTAGTGACTCCTTTTTGCCTGAGAAATTTTTATGCAATTCTGGGTATATAAATATATAAAATAGGCATACAAATCAAACATTTACTGCCATATTTTTCATGACCCACCCCGCCTTCCACATTCAACTATGTGACTCCATATTGGGTCCCGACCTACAGTTTAAAAAGCTTTGAGAGATAGGAGTGGACCAGTATGGAAAGCGTCAGCATTTGATTCCTGACCTGATGAGTAGCTAGCCTTCACATGGTATATGAAAGAGCAGTAGTAGTTTGTTACCCTGGCAAAGCTATATGGAAATTCTTTCAATCTATTTTCGGCTAGTTTTCTAACTATGTTTGCAGGAATGAAAGGATAAAGCTAAGTCTTGTTAGCTCTTTTCATTAATATTCTGGTAGAAGGTTTAAGTCCTATAGAACATGGTAAAATTTCTCATTACTCCCCTATGAAATACTTGGAAATATAACATCAGAAACAGGCAGGAAAATGTACTGCTTGGGATTATTCTAAATTGATGAAATAGATCTTATGAGCAATATAAACTATTAGAATTAAAATTGAGGAAAAATCTCATTATTGTATTATAAAAGTCTTAGATTTAAAAATAAATTTTAACTTAATTTTTTTTTTTTTGCAGGGCAATGGGGGTTAAGTGACCTGCCCAGGGTCACACAGCTAGTAAGTGTCAAGTGTCTGAGGCTGGATTTGAACTCAGGAACTCCTGAATCCAGGACCAGTGCTTTATCCACTGCGCCACCTAGCTGCCCCAATTTTAACTTAAATTTTAGGCATTGTAAATAAATATTGAGAGAGAGGATGGCCTAGTGGAAAAGTCCTAGATTCAGAGTCAGGAAAGGGGGAACCCTGATGTGATATTGAATACTAATTTATTAGTCATGAGATGAAGCCTGAGCCAGAAGAAATGGAGATAATATATTGCACTCTTTACATCAGGAGACTGTTATGCTGAGAATGTGAAATAATATCCTTAAAAAGATATATAAATTTAACTTGTTATTTAGGTGGAATTCATTAACATATACCACACCAGGATGGTACCTAGTCAATTAATCTTCTGTCATTCATTATTATTTTATATTAAGACAATCAGACTTAAAGTTTCACGGGTCTGTAAAAGTGATCTAGTCCAATGTCTACCTGAGCACAGCCTAACAAAAATGGCCTACGTTTAAAAACTTCAACACATGGAGGCCTACCTCGTTAGGCAGCTTACTCCCTTTTTATTCTCTAACCGTTCTTTATATTGAACCCCATGGGTCCTATCTTTGCCCTTTGTAACGGAGCAGAATAAATCTAAACCCATTTCTATCTGACAACTCTAAGTAACTGAAAAGAGGGATGACCTCCTCCTACATCTTTTCTTCTTTAAGCTAAAAACATTCTCAGTTCCTTCAAATGATTCCCACACAATCCCGGTCATCTGCTTTGGGAATACTCCATCTTATCAATACCTCTCCTTAACTGTGGTGTACAAAATTCTTTGGATCCAATAACACACAGACTATCTGTTAAGTGTCCATTATATGTTTGGGGAGACACTGGAGAAGCAAAGCTTAACCAACAAACATATTTTGATTTATTTATTTTTAATTAATAAAGTATTTTATTTTTTTCCTGTTACATGTAAAGATAGTTCTCAACTTTTGTTTATACAAGCTTTCCAATTTCAGATTTTTCTCCCTCCCTCCCTCCCCCCCCCCAGACAGCAGGTAATCTGACATAGGTTAAATATATATATACACACACACACACATAACAACATTAAACATATTTCTGCCTTAGTCATGTTATAAGAGAAAAATCAGAGCAATGAGGGAAAACCTCAAAATAGAAAAACATTAGTACCAAAAACAAAAGAAATAGTATGGTTCATTCAGCATCTATACTACACAGTTTTTTTTTTTCTTGGATTTGGAGATCCTCTTCTATCATGAGTTCCCTGGAACTCTTCTGTACCATTGCATTGGTGAGAAGAATATAGTCCATCACAGTAGGTCAACACTCAATGTTGATGATACTGTGTACAATGTTCTTCTGGTTCTGCTCATCTCACTTGTCATCAGCCCATGCAAGACCCTCCAGGTTTCTCTGAACTCCTCTTGCTCATCATTTTTTACAGCACAATAGTATTCCATTGTATTCATATACCACAACTTGTCCAGCCATTCCCCAATGGATGGGCATCCCCTCATCTTCCAATTCCTTGCCACCACATAAAGAGCAGCTATAAATATTTTTGTACATGTGGGTCCCTTTCTCCTTTCCATGATTTCTTTGGAAAAAGACCCAAAAGTGGTATTGCTGGGTCAAAGGGTATGCACAGCTTTATCGCCCTTTGGGCATAATTCCAAATTGCTCTCCAGAATGGTTGGATCAGTTCACAACTCCACCAACAATGCATTAGTGTTCCAATTTTCCCACAGCTTCTCCAACATTTATTATTTTCCTTTTTTGTCATTTTAGCCAATCTGATAGGTGTCAGGTGGTACCTCAGAGTTGTTTTAATTTGCATCTCTCTAATCATTACAGATTTAGAGCATTTTTTCATATGGGAATAGATAGCAAATATATTTTTAAAACTATTTACTTTGTGCCCAGTTCTGTGCTCAGCACATATCCTGCCCTCAAGAACCTTACAACAAAATAACTATCACCTCCTTTGTTCTAGACTCTATACTTCTGTTAACAGCCTAAGTTTTTATTAGCTTCCATCTCATCCTGCTAACTTCCATGGTTCTTTAAAGTCCAAGATCTTTTTCACATGAATTGTGTTGCAATCTCTCTCTCCCCCTCCAAACCTGTATTAGTGAGGCTAATTTTTAAAAATGTAAATGAAAGAATTTTACAGGCATCTCTACTAAATGTCATGAGAATTTGTCCATAATATTATATAGTTTCCCTATTTCATTTTGGATCTTTTCTTTGATACCTACTCCAGCTTTAAATTACCCCCAGACTTAATATGGATGACCTTCACTTCTTCATCCCAATCACTGATAAAATACAGTACAGAACAGGGTCAGTGGCAAAGTCCTGAAGTACTCCACATTGATAGTAATTAGTGCTTTTCAGATCTGGACAGTCTAAATCTACCAAAGTCTACTTTCATTCAGCCCACAGTCCTCCATGTGGTTCACTAGAATATCATGAGAGATGTGTCAGTCGGAGGCTGCTGATTGGTCCCCAGGGTCCCTGGCAAGAGAGATGGGGCAAGGCTGTGTCTAAGATGTCTGGTAACTGATCAGGAAGAGGGCTCCACAGTCCTCCATGTGGTTCACAAGAATATCATGAAAGATGTGTCAATCAGAGGCTGCTGATTGGTCCCCAGGGTCCCTGGCAAGAGAGATGGGGCAAGGCTGTGTCTAAGATGTCTGGTAACTGATCAGGAAGAGGGCTCCACAGTCCTCCATGTGGTTCACAAGAATATCATGAAAGATGTGTCAATCAGAGGCTGCTGATTGGTCCCCAGGGTCCCTGGCAAGAGAGATGGGGCAAGGCTGTGTCTAAGATGACTGGTAACTGATCAGGAAGAAGAGTCCACTTAACAGACTTTAAAAAGAGCTATAACTTTTACTCTTATTCTTCTCTCTGAGCATGACTCTTGGGACTCTGCAAATGTCCCAAGCTTAGGACTTGTCAAATGCCTTGTTGATTTCTAGTGATGTAGTTTCCATCATTCCCCAGATTTAGCAATCATTTAGCAGCCTTAACCAAGAGTAAATATGGAATAACCATTTAAATGGCTAATAGTTGGTGACTAACATTCAAAGAGGTTAACATCACGGTAAAGTTGCACAATATAATTTCATAATAATTGTCGGTTTAAATTAGAATAACGGGTGGCTGGCCAATAAACCCAGTGTTTCTGAGCACCTACAGGGTGCTCAACTGATTTAATCCCCAGGTAGACTTTGGAGGGTGCATAGACATTTTATAATTGGTTCCAGAATTCTAACCATATGAAGGACCTCATTGAATTGGCCAATTATTAGGAATTGGGGGGTGTATTTAAAATGAACTACCCAACCAGAACCTGATTCTTCTTTTATGGGTCCTCCTTGACATTTCCCAAAGAGATAATGCTGTAAGAGGAGAGTGGAGCCCTCCTCATCTAAAACAGAGCTATGGCTTGAGAATAATTTCTTTGCCTCATAATTTATTCTTTTATTTGAGAGGGAAGTCTTTCATTTTGGGTGGATGTCTGGGAGTGGAGCCCAGGTGGAGTTCTGAAGCCAGCCTGTCCAGCAACAATGCTCAGAGGAGTACGGAGTAGCCTGCTAGACCTACACCACTGGTAGGTGAGACAGGGACTTATCCAGCAGCCAATGCAACATTTGAATCTGGACTTAGTAAGGCCAAATCTATGCGAAACTAAGTTAAATCTGAGCTCACTCATCTATTGTAAGAGCTAACTGATGTTAATTGGACCTGGGGTGTCAATGCCTGGTAGTAAACAATCAGTAGGACACACAGGAATAGGGGTTCAAGACAATAATATTAAAGAAAAAAACTCCCAACCCCTCAGAAGTACCCCTTAGAACCAGAAGGAGATGTAGCCTTACTTAAAAAGTTAAAATGAGGTCATAATACTCAAGGTGTTGGTGAAGATCTAAAATGCTCAAGGATAGCCGCTATCTTAAGTGGGCATGTAATTCTCTTTACACTAGTGATTTGCTTCAAAAGCACTTTCTATCACACTATTACATAATCTGAAGTTAATAAAAAAGCAGAGTTCAACCCAGCCCTGGATGAATTTTCATTATTTTCAAATTTGTTGAGGCTCAACTAAACTTGCCTTTGCTTTTCAGGCTTTTTCTCAGAAAACTCATGATAGCTCCGATGAATCCAGATATATCCATTACCATATTAGGGGGCAGCTAGGTGGAACAGAGGATAGAGCACTGGCCCTGGAGTCAGGAGTACCTGAGTTCAAATCCAGCCTCAGACACTTAACACTTACTAGCTGTGTGACCCTGGGCAAGTCACTTAACCCCAATTGCCTCACTAAAAAAACAAAACAAAACAAAAACAACCCTTAAAAAATAAATAAAAATAAATTTTAGCTGAAAGTAAGTGGTGCAGTGGATAGAGTGCTTGACCTGGGATCAGGAAGATCTGTCTTCAAATTTGGCCTCAGACACTTACTGTGTGACCCTGGATCCCTCAGCCTCATTCTTCATCTGAAAAATAGGTGCAATAATAGCACCAATCTCCCAGGGTTACTGTGAGGATAAAATGCAAGAATATATTTGCAAACCTTAGAGAATTAGAGCAATACTATGTTATATTTACTTACATAAGTTGTTTAGAAAGTGTATATAGAGGGGGAGCTAGGTAGCACAGTGGATAGAGCATCAGCCCTGGATTCACGAGGACCTGAGTTCAAATCCGACCTCAGACCCTTGACACGTAATAGCTGTGTGACCCTGGGCAAGTCACTTAACCTCAATTGCCTCACCAAAAAAAAAAAAAGTGTGTGTAGAAAAGGAAGTAGATTGTGGGAGTCTTTGGGTTTTCCTCTAGGTCACTCTCAGCCATCCTTTTTAATTTTGGAAATTCCTCCACTCCCTCCTTTCCCCAACCCCAGTACATCACAGTAATCAGTGGTAAAGATAATTTGGAACTCAATCTGCTCCACCCTCTCCCTTTCATCAGCAATTCCTTTCTCTGAGGCAACAAATAAAAGGGTAGGTAAGTAATTATTGATCTACCAGGAGTGGCAAAGATGTCTTGTGATAAAAGAAAAAAAAAAGCAACTGATTTGTAAGACTACCCTAACAAAACAAACGAGAACATCCTCAACATTTTTAGAAGAGGATATCAATTTTGGTTAATAAATATTCATACCATGTGGCCAAGGGGATTTAAAAGAACATCAGTATTTGATGTTTCCATCCACTAGGTGGTGCCATAGTATGCAGTGCAGTAGGTCTGGAGTCAGAAAGACCCAAGTTCAAATTTGACCTCAGACACACACTAGCTGTGTGACCCTAAGAAAGTCACTTCACCTCTGTCTGCCTCAGTTTCCTCAACTATAACATGGGATGATAATAATAGCACCTACCTCCCAGGGTTGTTGTGAGGATCCAATGAGATAATGACTGTAAAGCACTTATCACAGTACCTGGCATATAGTTGGCACTTAATAAATGTTTCTTTCCCTCCTTCCTATTATGCCCATTTTAGTGTAATGTGGGTAATAAAGGAAGTCCCTCCCATACCCCCTAATCTGCTGGATTGAGACACTTCTCATGGAACTGAGCTTGTGCCCTTTATTGGTCCCTAGTGAGGAGGGGGAAGGCTGTGTCTAAGATGGCTGGCATTCAAGCAGGAAGAGGGAGCCACTCAGCAGACTTTCTTTCTTTTTTTTTGTGGGGCAATGAGACTTAAGTGACTTGCTCAGGGTCACACAGCTAGTAAGTGCCAAGTATCTGAGATCGGATTTGAACTCAGGTCTTCCTGAATCCAGGGCCGGTGCTTTATCCACTGTACCACCTAGCTACCCTACCCCCTTTTTTTTTCCCACTCAGTAGACTTTCAAAAGAGAAACAATTTTCACATCCACTCTTCCCTTCTTTTAACATGACTCTTGGGACTCCACAAAGTAGATTAGACTTCCAGTGATTGAGGGGGAAGGAAAAGGGATCTCCCCCTTCTCCTCTTCCCTAGAGGCATCTACGGATGGCAAGGCCCACCTTGCAGCTGGCCCTCCAGCTGCTCCATGATGGTTTCTTTGCCATCTTCCTTCTTGTTTTAGCTTCTTCCTCCTCCTCCTTAAAGCAAGCTCCTGCCTGGGTAGTCTGTCCCAAGTCAAAGTCAAGGCTGCAAGAGACTGGATAGTCTTGGGGAAACTGCGTGAGCAGCAGGGCTCTAGCTGGCTGTCTGTACCACCGTGCTCATTGGGCAGGGCTCGGAAGACAGGTTGTATTAGTAAAGGCACACACCATTGTCCTTTGCAAGGGAGTCTTCCTGCTATTGTGACACTTTGAAAATCCTGCGTTTAGAGGTAGTATTGAGGATCTAGTGCTTTTCATATTTTAGGATAAAATTTTCCTCTGGTAGAAAGTAAGCTCAAGCACAGGGACTATTTGGGTTTTTTTCTTTGTATCTCTGCACCTAGCATTGTTCCTGGTATCTAGAAAGTGTTTTAAAAAATGGATAATCGACTTGATTGATGTAGGCACCTCTGGACCAGGGGAAGGATCTCTGGACACTGTTCAAAGTTATACAACTGAGACCTCTCTACCGCACAAGAATAGGCCAAAGGATGTGGGAAAGAAGTGAGCATCTAGCATTAGTTGCTTCTTGTTTAATTTAACTTTTTATCTACCTTGGGAAGACAAAGCACATTTTATTTCATGCAAAAATGTTCCCCAGCTAAACTCGTTCACTCCTTTGTTTTATAGATCAGGAAATTGAGGTAAAAAGGGGTTAACTGACTTGCATGGGGTTAGATGGGTAGCAAATGGTTAATTGAGGATTTGAATCCAGTTCCTCTGATTCTGTCTACATGAAATGATGGGCCTCCTTGCCTTGCACAGGGTCACTTGGGCAGCAAGTGGCTAAGTGAGGGTTTAAATCAAGTTCCTCATGCTCTTACCAGGGCCTCCAAGACGTTCTTCAAGTTGCTAAGGTGCCTTTGGTGGCAGATAGGATTAGGTTTCAAAGAGAAAGAAAGCAACGACATAGGAGAGAGTGTTAAAATGTTTATCTTTCCATAAGGCAAGAAGCTCCCTAAGGTCAGGGACTATCTTTCTTTTTTTGGTGAGGCAATTGGGGTTAAGTGACTTGCCCAGGGTCACACAGCTAGTAAGTGTTAAGTGTCTGAGGCTAGATTTGAACTCAGGTCCTCCTGACTCCAGGGCTGGTGCTCTATCCACTGCACCACCTAGCTGCTCCTGGGACTATCTTTCTTAAGTGCTTAGTACAGTGCCTGGCACATAGTAATGTTTACTGAATTGAACTGAATCTTATTTTTTTTTTCCTTCCCAAAAGGTCGAGAGAAATAATCTAGGCAATTTTCCTTGGTTGCATCCCAGCAAAAGAAAAGGACATTTTAAGGCAGTGGCCCATGTAGTTGGTGCCTCTCAGGATTTCCTCTTGTCCCACTAATCCTACCCAAAGTTACCAAAATTTTGGGGAAAAATGTTTTCTCCCCCCCAAATAATATTGTGGTGGAAAGTTTAGATTTTACCACTTATAAGCAGTATGATCTCAGGCAACTCACTTTAGCTCTCTAATGCCTCAGTTTCCTCATTTGTTAACATATAAAGGGGGTCAGGATTGTACAAACTGATTTTTTTTTTTGGTAAGGCAATTGGGGTTAAGTGACTTGCCCAGGGTCATACAGCTAGTAAGTGTCAAGGGTCTGAGGCTGGATTTGAACTCAGGTCCTCCTGAATCCAGGGCCGGTGCTCTATCCACTGTGCCACCTAGCTTCCCCCACAAACTGATTTCTAAGGTAATTTCCAGCCCTGTGAATTTGTGACTTTCCAAAAGACAGTTTTGTTTATTTACTAGTAGTGACAAGGGAATCTGGGACTTCACTGCTCAGTGAATTACCATCTCAGTTAAAGGACTAAATTATCTTTAAAGCAGGACACCCTCCTGCTTTGTGAGAATCCAGAAGATTCTGCTTACAGAACTACTGTAAACAAACATTCTTCATTTGTCAGGAACACCGGTAGATGGGGGAAGTCAAGCCTGGCCAGTGATTGGGGAGGTTGGCTTTAACCTAGCTTCTGATGCCTTTTGAAAAGCAGAGGTTCAGATGACAAGCTCAGGCTCTCCTGCAGACAAGGATGCTCTACCAGGAATGCTTGGCTCTTATTCATAGAGGACAGCTGTTTACAAGATGAAAAATCTAGAAAAACCATGTCTTAGTAATCATTATTTTCACTGCCATCTAAATGACAACAAAAGCAAGTGGCTTGTTTCTACCTTTATTCCATTAATGTTATTAGTTCCATTAATGCTGTTTCATTAATAGGGGCAGCTAGGTGGTGTAGTGGATAAAGCACTGGCCCTGGATTCAGGAGGGCCTGAGGTCAAATCCGGCCTCAGATACTTGACACTTACTAGCTATGTGACCCTGGGCAAGTCACTTAACCCTCATTGCCCCACAAAAACAAACAAAAAACCAACCAAAACAAAACCCTATCCATTAATGAGCCTGGAATGAAATTACCTCTAGAGCAGGCATTATGGAGTCAACAAATGCAAGGATGTTCTGCATGGTGATTAATAATAGCTTGTATTCCTATATTTATTTAAATATGGCCAAGTGCTTTACTTACATTTTGTCATTTGGCCCTTACAACAACCTTGTTTGGTAGATGCTATAATTATCCCCATTTCACAGATAAAGAGAATGAGGCCAAGATAAGTTAAATGACTTATTCAGAGTCTCACAGCTTCTAAGTAATTGAGGGAGGATTCAAACCTGGGTCTTCCAGGCTCTAATTACAACACTCCATTCTGCCTCTTATTCACCATTATCTTTCAAGTTAGAAATCTCCCACTGTAGAAAGTCAGCAACTAGGCTGTCCCATGTTCTATTGCCTAATGGTCTTTAATACGCGGAAAGCTCAAGATCTGAAAGAAAAAATAAAAAGGGACCACTACCACCAGCCATGGAGCTATGCTTAACCTTAGTGCACTTTTAAGATCAGGTATCCACCAAATTTATTTACGGTGATCAGTCTGGTTTGGTCCTGTTTCCCAGTCTTCTTACCACAGATGAGAGTTAGTGATATTCTATTGAAAACTCAGTCTTATTTTGTTGCTTCTATTTCCATGGAAAATCAACAAAAGATTCTGTGTCATTCTGTTTCCCCAAGAGGAAAGCATTCTTATCAAGTATCTGGGGTTTATTTTAATGTGAATTTATAGTCTTGCTTCTTGTCCACAAGGTTATGATAAGGGAAACAAACAGAATGCAAAGAAAAGAGAGGGAACAAGTAAATAGTCAAAAGGTGTTATCCTTGGTAACTATGCATGAGATTACATGACATAAATTGGCGGTTTCAGAACCAGTTCCCATGAAACATGACTTGTGGAAATGAGTACAAACTGTTCAGCAGAGGCAAAAGACCTAAAATGGATCTGAAGCCTGAATTTCCAGTGTGGGGAACAGTTACAGGTCAAGAGGTTGGTGACACTAGAGAAATGGACTGTACTGATAACATAGTTGGGTAAGAGAAACAAGATTCAAAATGATTTGGTTAAATTGTATTTGTGGGCCAAAACCAACAAGATGAAATTTAACACGGATAAAAAATTCTACAGTTAGGTTTGAAATAATGAATTACGTAAACATAGGATGAGAGAGACTGGGAGCCATTTATATGGGAAAAAATGGGAGAGGAGAAGTTCAGTTAGTCACAAACTCAATAAGCCATGACAGATGAGATATCTACAGGAAAAAAAATGAGATATAGTATACTATGTTAGAGTAGATCATGGAAAGTAATAACTCCACTGCATTCTGCATTGGTCAAACTACAGTTAGAATACTGTGTCTAGTTTTGGTATCATGTTTCAAAAAGTTTCCAAAGAAAGGAAACTAAGATATTGAGAAATCTCGACATCCTGTCAAGTGTGTGTGGCACAGGGAAGGAGCTTGGGGGTGGGAGGGTGCAACAGACTCTGCTTCAAGACTGCTTCCACAATTTATCTGTTATGTGACCTTGGATGTCTTCCCTCTTCCTCATCCTACCCCTGACACATCGTGAAGCAGCCTTGCTCCTCACCAAGGCCAACCTCTCTACCTGCTCAAACAATCCTGTTACATCCCCCAACAGACTGCTCCCTCCATTGTTCCCATTCTATCACTTCTTTTCTTTTGTTTTTCCTTTTTTCTTTTGTGGGGCAATGAGGGTTAAGTGACTTGCCCAGGATCACACAGCTAGTAAGTGTCAAGTGTTTGAGGCCATATTTGAATTCAGGTCCTCCTGAATCTAGGGCTCGTACTTTATCCACTGTGACAGCTAGCTGTCCCTGATTCCTATAATTTTACCTTAAACTGTAGTTCCACAAAGCTTATTTTTTCCAACTAAATAGGTCTTCTCTCCACAAATCTGGCTTGTATGAAATCTGAACATAGCCTATGACTGGTATTATTTTTTAATATGTCCTGTGTACTTTTCCCACAAACTGATTGAAATGTTAAACATGACAATGGGCAGGGGCTTCCCTGGGCAAGAGGTAAGGGGAAGAGCAACATAAACTTGGGTTTTAATTCTTATTAAACTTACCAAGTAGAGCAGCCCAGTGAAGGGGCGTCCGAAATAAGTTATCATAAGATGTGATGTTGCAGCTTTCATAGGAGGTCAAGACATCAACCACCGTCACATTCCCATCAGCAACTGCGAAATGAAGAGGTGTTCGTCCTTCATAGTCCTGCCAGTTTAGTAAAGATTCAGTTGGGGCAGCATCCTGTGTTTAAATGAACAGAGACTTCAGGCACACATGGAATACTGACTGAATCTTCTTTCTGTCTTCTTTCTTTGCATCTCCAGTACTCAATATGGTGCCTGGCACATAGTAGGCATTTAATGAATGCTTGTTGACTGACTATTGACTGATACATATAACAACAAATGCTATATGGTTCCCCCCCCCCCAAAGCCTCTACTAGCCTTCTTCTAGTATCAGTGTTAAATAATAACAATAATAACAACTATCATTGAAATAATGCTTTAATGTTTGAAGAGTGCTTTATATATGTTATCTCATTTGACCCTCACAACAATACTGTGAGGTATGTGTTATTATTACTCCCATTATGTACAGATGAGGAAATCGAGGCGGGAGAAGTTGAGAGATTTGAGTAAGGGTTATAGGGCTAGTAAGTTTCCGAGGCAAGGTTTGAACTCAGATCTTCCCGATTCCAAGTCCCAGATTGTAGCCACTGAGCTGCCTTTAAGTCTGAAGAACAGAGCTTAAGAACATAATCTCACCCCTTAAAACTACTTTGCCTTTTCAAAATATGGGGGTAGAGTATGCATGTGTGTGTCTGTGTGTGTGTGTTCCAGGGTAGAACAAGGGACCGCCTACAGTAGCATGATTGAGGCCATCCCTTGGCAGAACTTCCAAGTGGGTGACCTTTGTGATTAAAACATTAGCAGGGGGGGCAGCTAGGTGGCCCAGAGGATAAAGCACCGGCCCTGGATTCAGGAGGACCTGAGTTCAAAGCCAGCCTCAGACACTTGACACTAACTAGCTGTGTGACCCTGGGCAAGTCACTTAACCCCCATTGCCCCGCAAAAACAAAACCAAAAAAGAAAATAAAAAAAAAGAAAGAGCTGTAGACTTAGATTGTGGCTGTGCCACTGACTGGCTGTATGACTTGGGGGCAAATTAACTTTCTCTTTATCTCTGTAAATGAGGGGATTGGTTTGGGTGATCTCTAAGACACCCACCACCTCTAATATCCTAAGACATAATTCTTTGATGAACTTTGAGCATCAGACAAATTTTAAATGGAGATTTGTTTAATATGAAATTAATAAAGCAAAAGGGAAAGTTTTCTTTTTGCTCAATAGTCTAGAATTTAAATTTGTACCACTGATCAAAGGAAAAAATATTGAGAAATCATTATTTTCTGCCTTCCTTTCTTCCAGGTTGGGCTCCCTCCTTGGGCTTGAAGCTAACTCCCTTTGAAGTCATTGTCTGAAATACGTGTTCTCCTCATCATCACCTCTCAGAATTCTTATCTTCCTTCAAGGGTCAGCTGTGGTTATCATGGAAGGTTATCCCTCCAAGAAACCTCTGTTGTTAATGCTCTCTCCTCATTCAAAGTGCCTTGTGTAGTGTGCACGTTGAAGACAAAAAACCTTTTCCCCACGGTAGAATGTTTCTTTTCTTTCTTTCTTTCTTTCTTTCTTTCTTTCTTTCTTTCTTTCTTTTTTTTGTATCTTCACAACTTAGCACAGTTAGTAAGTATTCAACAATTATTTGTTGGACCTAATGAATGGTTTATTTGCTCCATATTAAAATGGGAGTATACTCCAGTGAATAACTGTCCTGTGTCCTGTATAGTGTGTTAATCTAGGTTGAAGATTTCTGAAAGAGGATGTGACCACTTGAATAAACCATTAAT
The DNA here is from genome assembly GCF_019393635.1 of Dromiciops gliroides. NCBI lineage: Eukaryota > Metazoa > Chordata > Mammalia > Microbiotheria > Microbiotheriidae > Dromiciops > Dromiciops gliroides. Next base: position 615,786,747 of record NC_057861.1, on the reverse strand, counting down.
CATATGGTCATGATGATTCTCTAACTTGGTATCAGATCAACATGATGACCAGCCACAATTACAGAGGACTGATAATGAAGCATGTTACCCACTTCCTGACAGGCGTTATAGACTAAATATACAGAATGAGACTCAATTTTTTTTTTTTTGGACAGAGGCGAATTTATTTAACTATGCATATTTGTTACAAGGGTTTCAACTTTCTTTTACTTCTCTGTCTCTTCAGTGGGGGATGATAGGAGGTAGAGAAAATAGAATTTTGTTAATTAAAATATATTTTAAAATTTGGAACCAATAAAAAACCATCACTGTCTTCTTTTTCACACAATAGTTCACTGCTGACCCCAATGTACTTCTAGGGAAGCAAAGGTGGGGCAGCGAGGTGGCGCAGTGGATAAAGCAGGCCCTGGATTCAGGAGTACCTGAGTTCAAATCTGGCCTCAGACACTTTACACACTTACTAGCTGTGTGACCCTGGGCAAGTCACTTAACCCCCATTGCCCCACAAAAAAAAAAAAAAAGAGAAGCAAAAGGAAAATCCATTGTTTTTCACACCTAGGATATCAAGCAACATCCCCAAAATAAAAGGGAAGATAGAGTTCAATGTCATTAAATGTACTTTAATATTAAAAGAGAGATTTTAATAGAAAATATGTACTCACCAGGATACATCTGACAGTATGGACAGCACTGGGATCTTTGTGGTTAGCTGCCCAATGAAGTGGGATCTTTCCTTCAATATCAGGGATTCCAATATTAGAATCATGTTTTATTAGAAGCTTCACATGCTCTGGGTTATTATAATAGGCACTCCAATGCAGAGCGGTTTGCTAGAAATGTAAAAAGAAAAAAAGCATGTATAAGTAAAAAACCTATATCCATTTATTTTTAAATGGAATGGTCAGTACACCTTCTTTCTTTCTTTCTTTTTTATTTTAGCAACACTTATTTTATTTTTTTCAGTTACATGTAAGGGTAGTTTTCAACATTCATTTTCATAAGATTTAGAGTTCCAAATTTTTCTCCCTCCTTCCTTCCCTCCCCTCTCTACAAGATCGCAACCAGGTTATATATGTACAATCCACAAGTGTTCTTTTTATCAGTTCTATGGCGGTGCATAGTAAGCTTCCTCATTCGTTCCTTGGGATTGTCTTGGATCATTGCATTGCTGAGAGTAGTTAAGTCATTCACAATTGCTCATTGAACAATACTGCTGTCACTATGCACAATGTCCTCCCAGCTCTGCTCATTTCACTATACATCGATGTTCATTAGTCTTTCCAGGTTTTTTGGGGATCATCCTGTTTGTCATTTCCTGTAGGACGAGACCATTGCACTACAATCATATAGCACAGCTTTTTCCATCATTCCTCAATTGATGGACATTCCCTTGATTCTCAATTCTTAGCCTCCATCAAGAGTTGCTATAAATATTTTGTTTGTTTGTTTTTGCGGTGCAATGGGGGTTAAGTGACTTGCCCAGGGTCACACAGCTAGTAAGTGTCACATGTCTGAGACTGGATTTGAACTCAGGTACTCCTGAATCCAGGGCCGGTGCTTCATCCACTGTGCCACCTAGCTGCCCCTATAAATATTTTTTGTACAATTTTCCCCCTTTTTTCTTTTTCATGATTACTATTGTTAACTGTTTCCCTTCCCCATGATATTTATTCTATTATCCATCTTCTTTCATCCTATCACTCTTCAAAAGGGATTTGCTTTTGTCTGTCCCCTCCCCCACCCTGCCCTTCCTTCTTTTGCCCCTCTCTCTTTATCCCCTTCCCCTCCTATTTTCCTGCAGGGTTAGAGAGATTACTCCACCCAGTTGAGTGTGTACATTATGCCCTCCTTGAGCCAATTCTAATGAGATTGAGGTCTTTGAGCCAATTCTGATGAGTGTAAAATTCATTTACTGCCCTGCTCTTCTCCCATCTCTTCCCCCACTCCATAAGCCTTTTCCTGTTTCTTTCATGCAGTACACCTTATTTCTAAAAAATTACTTTTTTCTTTTTTTGGTGGGGCAATGAGGGTTAAGTGACTTGCCCGGGGTCACACAGCTAGTAAGTGTCAAGTGTCTGAGGCCAGATTTGAACTCAGGTCCTCCTGAATCCAGGGCCGGTGTATTATCCACTGCGCTACCTAGGTGCCCCCTAAAACATTACTTTAAAAGAGACAGGCAACTTGCTGACAAGTTTAATAGATGTTTTATGACATGATAAAGCTTGATTCTTCTCTTAATCACCAGCAGGCTGTCCATTCGTTGAGTTATGTATGATCATAGAATCGGCACCAGAAGGGGCCACTCAGTCGTCATCCAGTTCAACCCTCAATTGACTCATGAGGAAACTGAGCACAGAAGTAAGGTGATTTGCTCAAGACCTGAGTGGTTTACAGAAAGTCCTCTTCCTCAATAAGACTGAACCCCCTCTTTGAGCCTTTGATCTCATCCCTTTTCCTCTCCTCCCCTTCCCCCATTAAAACTTCAGTTTCTCTCATTCTGCTCGCTCTTTCCATGTTGCTCATACACATGTTCAGACCTCTATCATTAGAAAATTTTCACTTGATCCTGTGATCGCCTCAAACTACTCCCCTCTCTTCCCAGCCCTGGCAAAACTCCTGGAGTCATCTACATGCAATGCCTCCACATCATTACCACCCACTTACTACTTAAATCTCTGCCCTCTGACTTCTGAGTCTATTCTACCGAAACTGCTCCCTTGAAAGTTCCTAGTGACTTCACAGCTTCAAACTCTGGTGGACTTTTCTCAGCTAGTGATCTGCTGGCCATTCTGAATGTCCTGTAAGCATGTGAAACTCATGATGTCCAAACAGAACTCACTATCACCCTCCATTTCCAAACCTCATGATTGCTGCTGTGGGGACCTTCAGTATACCCAAATTAGTAGCCACTGTGTCATTCTTGACTGTTTCCTCTTCTTTATTGTCTAATTCCCAAACACTGGCCACACACTGGTGATTGCTTTAAATCTGTCTCCTCCCCAACAAAGGGCCTCATCACCTCTCACCTGGACTATTGTAATAGTTTATTGATTTGTCTACTTGTATCTAGTCTTTCCACCCGTTAACCCATCCTCTACAATACTGTTCAAATAACTTTCCTAAGGTATAGGTCTGAACAACCCACTCACATATTTTTAAAAACCCAAACCTTCAATGGCTTCCTTTTCCCTCTAGGACACAATAAAAAATTTTCAGTTTGGATTTTATGCAGTTCCAATCTATCTTTTCAAGTTTGTTTTAAATGATCCCATTTCACAATTATTTTTTAGCCAAATTGGACTACTAGATGCACTTCATAAGTGACAGATATTATTATACCTACCAATTCTATATATTTGCATAAAGTGAACTAGAATACAATCCCTCTTCATCTATACCTCTTAGAATTAATAATTATAATAATTATATATAATGTAATTATAATTAATAATTATAATAATTAATAAAAAATTAATAATTAAAAATAATTCAGGGCTGTTGTTGTTGGTCCTTCTTTCTCAAAGAGGACCATGATATTAGGGTGATGTCATGACTTGTAGTGAATTGGATTTAAATGCTGTGCAAGGTCACCAATCTCGCTCTCTCCTCCAGAGCCATCTGGGTCCAGTGGCAAGATAACAACTGGAGATGGCCTAGGATTTTTTTAAGGCAATTGGGGTTAAGTGACTTGCCCAGGGTCATGCAGCCAGTAAGTGTCTGAGGTGAGATTTGAACTGAAGTCCTCTTGACTCAAGGGCCAGTGCTCTATCCACTGTGCCACCTAGCTGCCTCTTTGTTTCAGGGCTCAGCCCTGAGTCCCAGGTATGGTCTGACTTCAAGGCTAACCATCTATCCATCATGACACTCTGCTTCCCTTTAAGAAGATTACATTCCAATCTCCTATTAAAAAGCACCCTAAATAGTGTGGTATAGTGGATAGAACACTGAACTTTGAGTCAGAAAGCTCTGGGTTCAAATTCCATCTTAAACACTTAATAGCTATATGACTGTGGGCAAGTCACTGAACCTCTCAGCTTTAGTTTCTTCATCTATCTAATGATGACAATAACAGCACATATTTCAGAGTTGTGAGGATCAAAGGAAATGTGTACAAAGTCATTTGCAAACCATAAAGTGCTAATATAAATGTGAACTATTACCATCATTATTATTATTACCTTATTTTTGTCCTGTGTATCCACTTCTCCTGGTGCCATAAACTTTAACAAAAGGGCCAAACATTTAGGACTTTTATGTCGGGTTGTCAAATGCAGTGGAGTCATTTCTTCTAAGTCCTTTTGCATCCAGTTTGCTCTTCGAGTGAGTAAGAGTTTCATGAAACGATAATTTCCCTAGAAATAGAAAAAAAATTGACAATAATGAGCATCAGTGATTTGCTAAGCAATAAACTCTAATGATCTCCTTGAGGAGATATATTTGTAGACACAGCTACTATGTAATCCAGCTCAACACTTTTTAGGGACACAGGGTCTAAAGAGGTACTCCCTAAATAAATCCATAGTCATCGAAAAGTTACCATGGTAACCACAGCAAAGTACCATTTGGAATGGTACCCACATACAAGCCAGCTAATATAATTCACTTTAGCTAAACTTTCAGGACATATTTGTTAACTGAGGATTACTTCCCAAGTGTAGTTGGTTTTGTTTAATATGAGGAAATCAAAATCCCAGTGGTGAGAGAACTAGAATAGGAACAAGGAAAAAGTCTTGTATCCTTTATTTCCTTTTCCCTGGGGGGACCCTATCATATTATACTAGTAAGAGATGCACAAGCATAATTAAATCAATCTCTGTCCCATTAAAGGACAAAAGAAGGGAGTTTTCTATTGGATACATCTTTATCTTTCTGTAAACACACAGTAAGATCTTTCTGAAATGTTTGCTCGAGGGCCCAAGATTTCAGCTTATGGTACTGGATCCAGTTCCCTGGTTTGCTAAAAACAAACAGAACAAAACTGTAGCAATCTCATTATAGTGACTTCTGAATATGGATATCACTGGATAAAAAAGAAATTCTAGGATAGTCTCTACGAAAATAAATGTTCCCTCATTGATTTGCTCTGCTGGGAAAAGGAGATTAAAAGACACAGACCTTGCCATCCAAGAACACACAGTCAAATGGGGGAGGCAAGGCATGTGCACAAATCCAGGGAAAGTTCTGGAAGAAATTCAAGGAAGGAGAGATTTCTCTTTGTATGAGAGAGAGAGATACAAAGTAAAGGAGGTTTCATGAAGGAAGTGGCAGCTAAATTGGGTCTAAAAGGAAGAAAGAAACTTTAGTAGATAGACATGAGCATGGGAGAGTTTACTATGGGTATTGGAGACAGCATGAGGAAAGACATGTTGATGGGAAAGCACAGGCTGAAAAAAGGGATGGCAGGCTGGCATGTGTAGTTGTAGTAGTAGTAGTAGTAGTAGTAGTAGTAGTAGTAGTTGGTGTTGTTTTGTTGTTGTAGTTGTAGTAGTTGTTACAGTTGTGGTTTTTGTTGTAGTTCTAGTTGTAATTGTTGCTGTAGTAGTAATTGTTGTCGTAGTAGTTGTAATTGTTGTTGTAATTGTTGTAGTAGTAGTGGTAGTAGTTGTTGTTGTTATAATATATATACACATATATACATAGTGCTTTAAGGGTTTACCAAATACTTTATTCAAATAATCTTATAAAGCACAAATGGGAAAGTATCATCATCAATATTTTAAGATGAGCAAACAACAGGCCCAGAGACGTTAGATGACTTGTTCTGGTCACAAATCTATAAGTACCACAAATGGGATTTGAATCAATGTCTTTGCATTCCATGTTTCATATTCTTTCTACTATACATCATTATGGCCTTTAATGTAGAGTAAATGAAGACAGATGAGATAAGGTTGGAAAGGCAAGTTTAATTCAAGCTATGGAGAGTCTTGAGCACCAGAAGGAGGAGTATATATTTTACTTAGTAGCCCATGGGGAACCCATGAAGATTTTTGAGAAGGATGGTATGATCCCAGTGCTGCATTAGGTAAATGATGTGGGGCAGAGGCAACAAGGAAAGACCAGAAAAGGGGTTAGGCTGGAGTCTATTATTGGGGGTAGACCAGTTAAGAAGCGACATTATGCTAAAACTGAATCAGATGCTTTTTTTTTTTAAATAAAAAATGTAAAACACACTGGGATCTACCTACCTCTACAATGACCTAGTCCATATCTCCCCATTTTGGCCATAAAAATACCTAAGGATAATTGAGAAATTTAGAACTGGGAGGGGCCTTGGAGGCCATCTACGAATGTCTTCATCTGTAAGATGAGGAAATGAAACCCTGGCACACATAGTATGTGACAGAAACAGAATTTGAACCCAGCTCCTCTGATACCAAATCCAGTGCTCTCTCTGCTGTAGCACATCATCATGAGAGACTTTATCAGACGCCTTCCTTATATTTAGGTAGATTATGTCTAAACAACATGGTAGAGCGGATAGAGAGCTGACCCTAGAGAGTTGTGTTCTGTTCCTGTCTCTGGCATGTACTTTCTGAGTGACCCTGGACAATTCACTTGACTTCTTGGGGCCCTAGGCAACTTTCTAAGGTCATAAGCTGCAGAACAGTTGATAATCTGCATTGATAGAGAAAGTTTCTTCATGCCAGTGAAAATACAGGTCCAGACCTCCCCCTAAAATACTCTTGAAGTCTATAGTATTTTGGTTCTTCTAGTCTATCTACCCTGTTGAAAAAGAAAATCAGGTTAATTTTGCATATATTGTTCTTACTAAACCAGTGAGAGGTAGGTGATATAGGACATTGAGTGCTAACTCTGGATTTGGGAAGACTTGTAATCAAATCTGGCTTCAGACACTTAATAGCTATATGATCCTGGGCAAGCCAATGAGCCTCAGTTTCCTTAGATATAAAATGGGTATAATAATAGCACCTATGTCGCAGGATTGTTAGAGGATCAAATGAAATATTTGTTAAAAAAAAAAAGAAAGAAAAAGGAAAAATGAAAACGTGCTTAGCACAGTGCCTAGCAAATTATAGAAGCTATATAAATGCTTATTTGTTGTTGTTCAGTTGTTTCAGTCATATCTGATTCTTTGGGATCCCATTTTTGTGCAGTTTTCTTGACAAAGATACTTCAGTAGCTTGCCATTTCCTTCTCCAGCTCATTTTACAGATGAGGAAACTGAGGCAAACAGGATTAAGTGACTTGACTAAAATCACACAGCTAGTAAATGTCTGAGGCCAGATTTGTTTTTTTGTTTGTTTGTTTGTTTTTTGGGCGGGGCAATGGGGGTTAAGTGACTTGCCCAGGGTCACACAGCTAGTAAGTATCAAGTGTCTGAGGCTGGATTTGAACTCAGGTACTCCTGAATCCAGAGCCAGCGCTTTAACCACTGCGCCATCTAGCTGCCCCTGAGGCCAGATTTGAACTCACAAAGTTGAACCTTCCTGAGTTCTAGCCAAGGGCTCTCTATTAATACCATCTAGCTGTCCTTAAATGCTTATTCCCATCCCCTAAACCCATGCTAGATCCTAGTGCTCACTATTTTCTCTAGGTACTCACAAACCAACCATTTAATAATCTATCCTAAAACCTTGACAACTGGTCAAATTGTCTGTAGTTTGTACATTATTCCCTTTCTGAAAATTGGAATATTTCCCAAACTATTTCTGCAGCATCTCTCTCATTCTCCATGATCCCTGAAATATCATTAACAATAGTTCAGTAAACGCATCTATGACTTTTCAGTATTTTGTCATATGGACTGAATGTTCATTCTGAGCAGCTGGGTACCAATATTTATCATGAATTTTAATTGTTTGTTAATTATTTTTGGTCTATTCCTCTTTTTGGGGATCAAATATCTTTGTAATTTCATAATATCATTTTAAATTGTTTTGTGTTTGTTGTTCTTTTGATTTACATTGTATATTGTTTCCGTGCTCTGCTTCCTTCACATTGCTTCCATTCATGTAAGTCTTCCCATGATTCTCTGTTTTCAATATATTTGTCATTTCTTAAAACACAGTAAGGGGGCAGCTAGGTGGCGCAGTGGATAAAGCACCGGCCCTGCATTCAGGAGTACTACCTGGGTTCAAATCCAGCCTCAGACACTTGACACTTACTAGCTGCGTGACCCTGGGCAGGTCACTTAACCCCCATTGCCCGGCAAAAAAACCAAAACCAAAACAAAACAAAACAAAACACAGTAAAATCTGTGTTCAAGGACTGTGAGTGAGATTTTCCCTTTGATACAAGTGATTTACCAGTAGTACTAAGCAGTTTATAGACTACAAACTTTGATATTCTTTATAGCTTAAGCAAATGATAATAAAGTAAGATAGATATTGGTAGGAACAAACATAAATGCTATATTGTCAACTTGTCTACTCCATCACTTACTTAGAATCCATCTATCTGACTTCCAATTGTGGTTAGGCATAGCTACCAATCAGCTTAAAGGTCAAATACCAAAAATAGTAACTTCTGAGCTGAAAGGGACCAATTAAAGCTAGGGAGAAGTTGGAAAGTCGTTCTTAAAGCAATATGGTGGAAATCTTTGACAGTAGAAAACAACTCAGAGGACTAGAAGTAAGAGAAGCATTGTCTGAGATGGCCAATAGATGGTTTCCTATGTTAAGAGCCTGCTACTTAGTAACAGGGCTATTTTAAGTAAGGTATATAGAATGGCAAGTGACTATGTTGATATCTGACTGGTGGTTTCTTTCTTTCTATTCCATACTTATTGTATATGTACCACTTAGATTATGTTAAATTGTGGGAGGAGTCATTGTGTATAAATATCCATGGATCCTGAAGCTTGGGGTCTTTGGGTCCTAGACCTGAGCCTGGCTTTACTGTGAGACAGGATCCCTCTCTCAAAAAACCTATCTTCTTTGGCTTAGAGACTTTGGTTTGTTTTTTCTTTGTCTAACAATGTGACCTAGAAATCTTCACAACAGTACCACAATTTGTTTAGCCCAACACTCTGTAACTCCTCTGAAATTGACCATTCCCATTTTTTCGTGTGTGTGTGTGTGTGTGTGTGTGTGTGTGTGTGTGTGTGAGATCATCGTCAATTGGTTAGATGTGAGGAGAAACCTCAGGTTTATTTTTATTTGCATTTATCTTCTTATTTATGATTTGGAGCATTCTTTCATAAGATTTTTAAAAGTAGTTTGCAGTTTTTTGGAGAACTATTTATTTAACTCCCTTAACTGCTTACCTAATGGAGAATGGCTTTTGGTCTTATATATTTTTGTTAGTTGTCTATGTATCTTGGATACCAAATCCTTATCTGAGAAATTGGATACAAAGCTTTTTTTTTCCTAGTCAACCATTTCCCTTTCTTATCCTAGATGCATTTTAATTTTGTTTGTGCAAAAGCTTTTCAATTTCATGTAATCAAAATTATCTATTTTATCTTTTGTAATTGCTGCTATCCCTTGTTTGGTTAAGAATTCATTTCCTACCCATAGCTGTGAAAGGCATACATAATCTGCTTTTCTTCTAACTTTTTGTGGTATGATCTTTTATATTCAGGTCACATATTCATTTTGAATTTACTGTACATTATGGTAAAGCCTAATTTCTGCCAGACTCTTTTCTAGTTTTCCCAGCAGTTCTTATCACATAGGGAGTTATTTCCTAAGTCATTTATGTTTTCAGGTTTATTGAACACTTGAGTATTGAGTTCCATTATTTCTGATTTTCCCTTGTTTAGTCTGTTGCATTGATCTACTTTTCTATTTTTTTTAAAAACTAATACCAAATCATTTTGAAGGTTGCTATTTTTAAATATATTTTGAGGTCTGGCAGAGCTAGTCCCCAATAATTCCTATCATTTTAAAAACATTTTCCCCTTGGTATATATTTCCTTTTTTATTCCAAATGAATTTTGTTATTATTTTATTGAATTCTGTAGTGTCCCTTTTGTAGTTTGGTTGGTATAACATCGAACCTGTAAATTAATTTTGTCAATATTGTAATTTTTGTTATATTGACACGGTCCAGCCACGAACAGTGAATATCCTTTTAGTTATTTAGGTTTTCTTTAAGTAGCATTTTGTAACTGAATCTATAAACTTCCATTTTTAAAAGACATTTTGAGGTACAGAATAGATGATAATATAGTTAACTGAATTTGAAATTGGCTAAAGGGTTAGATCCCCTACCCCTATGAAATAATAACTGATGGACTAATGATAGTGAATATGTTGTCAAAACAGCCAACTGAGCAACAGAATAAAATGACTATGGGATACTCAGCCCAGTAGTAGGGGCTTTGAGGAATGTGTGCCATAAAGAAGCAAAATGCCTCACACAGTAGTAGCTCTTTCTACATTAGCAGAGCAGTAGCTCCACCTATTCTGATGTCATTACAGACCATTGTGCCCTATAAAATCTAGAAACGGCAATGTAATGTAAACAAATGGTAATGTAAACATACAGCTGATTCAGGAAGTTGATCAGGGAATGCCCTGATTAAACTGATGAGTTTACTAGATTGTGAGCTTTTGTTGTTGGGGACTTGGATTGCATCTCCCTGTTGATGATACATTTGTAGATCCATTCATAAGTTTTGGGATCTAACCTTTTAGAAATTGAAGGGGAGTTTCTGGGCAGATGCAGCCTCGTGGAGATTGAAGAAAGTCCTATAATCCTATGATCTCCTAGCCAGAGAAGGGGAAATTCTTGGGTGACAATTGTCTTTTTTGGGAAAAGATAATGGTGTACAACTTCCCTTCTTCCACCATCACAAGCTGGAGGAATAATAAGGTAATGAGCCATGACAAGGGGGAGCAAAACCAAAGACTTTACTCTCATTTATTACCATGAGATATTAAAATAGTATCAGTCTGATGAGAAGCACATTGCTGCTCTAGCTGGTTATACCATAAAGCTGTGTGCTCATATGGGTCTCTGGAATGAAAAGGGACTTACCAGAATGCCAAGATTTGCCATCAAACCCAAATTTGCTTTTTTTCTGGGGGACTCCAAATGAGAGGGTAGTACAATGAGTCTAGGAGGAATACATGGGGCCCTGAGGAATGAAGGGACTGCCCAGAGAGACTGGAAAATTATAATGATTATTTATGTTCTACTGTGAGTTCTTCATGAAAGGTCAGAAAGCATCAAAGTCTGAGAAGTCAGTTTGAGGAAGGAAAGTGGTTGGATTAAATTATTTCCAAGGTCCTTGATGCTATAGATCCTAAGAACTAAGGTAGGACAAAAATACCATAACAAAAAACACAGGAGGGTCTAACATTTTATTATCAATCCAAGTAGAGACAGGGCAGGCAGAGGTCTAACTAGAAGGAAATTTATTGTCCAAATGGATAGGCAATTGACCCATATACAGTGATATGGGGAAGCCCAAGTTATGGGCTGGGTAGTGGAAGATAATCAACAATGTCAGAGCAGGACTAGAAAACCAAGATTGACCCAAAACATATCTAGAGAAATATTGAGGTGGGGTTCCTTATAGCTCCCCCTTTTAGGGCCAGCACTGATCCAAAATTATAAGATGGAATGAAGGCAACTTTGATAGGATTAGAAAGACATGGGGGTTGGGGAACCAACCTTGCTAACCCCTATATACAGTTTACTTGATTGGAGGTAACTAGTCACATTTCAGGGATCTGAAAAAATAAGTGGATAAAAGATCAATTTTTTTCCTTTCTTTTTTTATTTACTAGAAAATACTCTCCGTTGAAAATTGTTGATATGGAGAACATTCTAGATTTCCTGGTATAATTTCCAAAGTAATTGACTGTTTTCTGAAGTAGACAGTTCATTATTTTATCATCATACAAAACTCAAGTATGATTTACAGATTTTTATTTTCACTAATAAAAGATTATATGCTAGCTTCAAATTTTAGACAAATAAAGACTTCAATATGTAGTTTAGAAAAATAAATTAATGAATTAGCTGCTTAAGAAAAATTCAGTTAATAGCCCATAAAGTGCTAACTCTTGATATTAAAATAGGTGTGTGGCATTTGGTGATTTTCATTTGTTCTTAATATTTTACTTACTTGAGCTTTATTTATCTAGACTATCTATTTTAATGAGTGCCAAGAGAAAATGTGCGAATTGCCTCAAGATGGCACCCTGCTCCAAATTTCTTACCATCTCCTTTCCTCTAAAAAGCAATAAATACTCAAGAAAACCAAATAAATCGATGGGGCACTTTTCATACCCAGAAATCAGGTTTGACCTTTCTGGTCATAACATTTCAAAGATAATAAAATAATTCATCGTGACCTTTAAAAGATATTTAACCACTGCAATCCTGCTGATGTACAAGTCAGTGGGAGTTGTGGCTGGGCAAAGATTTTTGCCTTGAACCCCTCACCAGTACATATACAGAAATACTGTGACAAATTTTTATAGATTAGCTTTGTAGATGAAAGGAAGCACAAAGTCTATTGTGTGCAGGCATTACTTTTAAAGAAGAAAGAACACCTGATGCACTTGAAAAAGAAGAGTGCCTATACTGATGACTAATCCACTTATACCTGAGATTACCTATTTAAAACAACGTTTTCAACAAAAATATCTGGGAAGTGTACATTGTGATAAAGTGTGGGCATGCAAGATAGAGATGGTCAAGTGGCATCAGGATTCAGGTAGACTCCTAAATGGTCTAAGGATTAAAGGATACAAACATACAAGAGTCAGAAACAGCCAAAAGGTTAAGAGTCCAGGCAGTCAGGGTCAGAGGTAAAGGAGCTACCAAATAACAGAGACAAATAAGGAGCCAGAAGACCACAATCAGAGCCAATGTGTCACCATGAAACTACTGCCAAAAATAATCAAGACAGTCCTGGAATTCAGGAATTTACATCTGTGGTCATAGAGTCAAGAGATAACCATGCTCTGGGACAGACAAAGAATCAAAATTTCAAGGAATTGTAAACAACATTCCTTCTACTTTTTAAAAGTTGTTAAATAGGTGACCGTGGTCCATTAGCAAGCTGTCTGTGCTAAATGAGCTCAAAGAAATAAAGGCTAAGCATATGATAATCTTAGTGGCCCAGGAGGAATGTTACTTAGGGCTCACTATGCCCATAATCTAGCTCTTCCTATCCCATCTCAACTCTAAAGAGGCAAACTCATTAGAAACATCAAGTCAAGTCCATCATCCTTATCATTGAGTTACCTTGTAGGGCAGTGAGTTCCCTAATTCTTCAGGTCTTGAAGTTAAGTATGGGAACCCACTTGTTAGGTGTGTTGTAGAAGTAATTCTCGCTCAGATATGAGTTGGACTAGATCTGAGGTCCCTTCCAACTCTGCAATTCTACTACTATCATCATTAACACCAAACATGTACTGAATGCTTATTACATGAGAAATCAAGCTTAACCCACTCTAGAACAAAGGAAAAGAGCAGCCTGGGTATTGGGAAGAAGTAGAAAGGCTGGAGGGACATGGACTAACTGGTACATATCCAGAAGAAGGAATCAAGGATGGTGAAGGACAGAAACACCATGTCATATGAAGATCAGTTGAAAAAATTGGATGAGTTCGACATGGGAAAGTAAAGACAGGGAGAGAGATTTGAGGATGTGACTTGTTCTGCTTAGACCCAGAGAGCAAAATTAGGAGCAAAGGACAGAAGCTGCAGAGAGGCATATTTCAAGTTGATTCAAAGAGAAAATTTCCTAACAGAGTTGATCTGAAAGCAGAAATTATCTCCTGCTTCTGGAGGCTCCTTCAAGCGGAAGCTGGACAGCGACTTCTCAGGATGCTATTATAGGAACTTCCTGTTCAGTCAATCCATAAGACAGCAAGCATTTATTAAGTGTTTACTGTGTAAATACAAAGGCACTAACTGATCCCTTTCACCTCTGGGATGCTATTATTCTCTGACTACAGAAGTTAAGATGAGAATATTTGAGGGGCTAGGACTAGGAGGAAGAGTACACCATGGGCAGAGTTCTGCTATATTAGTATCTCAGAAAAACAGTGAACTGGTAGTGGGCCACCCTACACCAGATAATTAAAACAAAAGGTAGTCTATAAGTCTACAAGATAGCTCAAGGGAATAATGTAGATCCTCTAGGAATGAGGAATTGTAAGCATCTCTTCCCTATAAGGGAGTCAGATAGATTCCCCCACTGAACAGGAAGAAATGAATGAGGGATAGTTAAGGAATATGGTCCTCCAAAGGGCCAATCTAAGGTTTGTATCTAAACAGCTGGAGGCAGAAGATGGTCTATATAGGGAATATTTGAGTGCAAATAAATATAAAAAGGAAACAATAATCACTTTTATTTTCTTGGGCACCACCAGAGGAGAATCTCTGTTCAATTCCATTCAACAAACATTTATTAAGTACCAACTTTGTACAGGCCGAGCGCTAGGTGCTAGAGACATGAAGACAAAAATAACTGAGAAGTTTATATTCTACTGGAGGCAGATAAGAGAAAGGAGCTGAATCTAAAGACTGGTCCTTTCATTCTCAATACTCTAGTTGGAGAAGCCCCAAGAATAGAGATGTTATCTGAACTCCTTGGAGTTAGAGACCCTTCATTTGAGATGGGTCTCCATGGTCCTACAATTAGTAATACAGGACAGTGGGCCTACGACTCCTTGTTTTCCATTGAAATTGTCAAAAGTGACAACTACACAGAGGGAGATCAGTCTTATGTATGATGTCTTAGGGGAACAGCTGAATATGTCACTCAAGTAGGTTAATGATGCTGATTGGTAACAGGAAATGTAACATGTTAAGGGGAGGATGATGCACATATAATAGAGTGTATGTAAAGTCTTCTGAAGGCAATTCTATTCTGAGATATTATATAACATGCACCTGCATGTGACCTATTTTTCTAGTTTACTGTATACAATTATACCAAGTAATGCTGAATGATACATACTTTGATGCATATGCCACTAGGGTAATTTGCAAGGACCTGATATGCAGGCTTTGGAGTTGGAAGCATCCCCTTCTCCTTGCTTGGCCACTTTGCAAGGGGTAAGGGAGAACAGGGTAGGCTGCTGTAGATATGGTGGCAAAAGGAAGATTATTTTCCACCATGCTGAGGCCCAAAGGTATGTGGCAGAAGGGCAATGAACAAGCACTATGGAAAGAACAACAACATGAGGAAGGAGATATTTCCAGGAGGCAACAATGAGAGAAGCCCAGAACTGGCTGCAGTGGGTGATGGTCATGAACAAAATTATCTGAAGTGGAACCAGGAATAGAAAAAAGGCAATCTGGGATCTACAGAAGAGGTGACAGCTGGGGGGCCATGATTCTGAAGAGGGCAGCAGCAGTGGGAGCAAAGACTTGGAGCCAGGATAAAGGCAACTGATTCTGAAACATCCCTGTGACCATTCACTGGCACTGTACCTCACCCACAGCTCCCCTTAGATTTTCCCCAATTGGTCTAGTTTTGGGGGGACTAAACTGAATC
This sequence comes from Dromiciops gliroides, assembly GCF_019393635.1. Lineage (NCBI taxonomy): Eukaryota > Metazoa > Chordata > Mammalia > Microbiotheria > Microbiotheriidae > Dromiciops > Dromiciops gliroides. The sequence goes on along the minus strand of NC_057861.1, from coordinate 615,771,314 downwards.
GAAGCTGAAATGCAGATTTGGTACAGCATGAAAGGCAACAGAATTGAAGTCAGAAGACATGTATTTAAATCCAGCCTCTGCTACTTCATAGCTGTGTACTCATGGACAAGCCATTTTATTACATACACCGGGCCTCAGTTTCCTCATATATAAATGAGGGAGTTGGACTAGGTGGCTTCTCAAGGACCTTTAGGCTTGAATCCTCTCATTCTTTTTCAGTTTACATCATTCTGGGGTCAGGAGAGGGAAAAGAGGAGATGGTATACTAGGCTCTTCTATGCCCATTACTGCCTTGAATAAATTGTATTTAAAAGATATAGAAAAAAATGTGAAATATGCATGCTTGTTACTAAGGCTAGTGGGGTGCTTGGAGTGAGGTGTCCCTTGATGTGAACTCCTACCATATCACACCATTCCTATATCACTCTTTGTACAAGGTGTGCAGAACATCCCAGTACTCTCTGGGTTGGCTAGCTCACTCCAACCTAATCTAATCCTGACAAGTCTAAATTCCCAGACACAAAATACTACTACATGGTTACATTCAAACTCTCTGTGTAGGGAGCAGCTAGGTGGCACAGTGGATAAAGCACTGGCCCTGGATTCAGGAGGACCTGGGTTCAAATCCGGCCTCGGACACTTGACACTCACTAGCTGTGGCAAGTCACCCTCATTGCCCTGCAAAAAAAAAAAGAAAAGAAAAAAGAAAAAAACCTCTCTGTGTACTAGGGGTAATCCTGTTGAATGGAAATGCATTCCTCCTTGCCACTCAAACTCCTAAGCCCCAATCCAGTGCATTTTCTGTGTATTCATATACACAGTACTGGGATGTTCTGTACACCTCATACAGAGTGATATATAAATGGTGTAATATGGTAGGAGTTCACATCAAGGGACACCTCATTCCAAGCCACTCAATGCAGATCATCAACTCATCTCTAATTTATAAACTTAGAGGGTTGCTTGGGGTCCAAGAAGTTAAGTGATTTTCCCACAGTAATGCAGGTAATAGATGTCAGAGGTAGGGCTTAAACCATGTCTTCTAGGCTCCAAGATCAGTCCTATATATAATTACATTGCACTGTTTTCCTCACAAAAAATGGATTAAATAGAAGGAAAGATGGTGTAGTATCCTATTTTAAGAAATTATATACCTGTGTGGGAATCCACAAATGTAGCAGTGGCCTGGAGTCAGGAAGACCTAAGTTCAAATTTGACCTCAGACAATTACTAGCTATGTGACCCTGGGCAAGTCACTTAACCCCAGTTGCCTCCACAAAAAAGGGGGAAATAAAAAAGGAAATCCACAAATGTGAAGGAGGAAGTGTGGTGGACAACATTTTAGTAAAGATCAAAGGAAAGAGAAACAAAAGTAATGCCATTGTGAGAGTATATTAGAGATGTCTTGGCTAGGTAATGAAGACACAGACCACCACACCGGAACAGAAAGAGGATGTAATTGTTATAGGGAGCGTTGGCTCTTTGGATATTTTCTGGAGGTCTTAAAAAGCAGAGCATCTGATACATTTCTGCCTTGCCAAATATTTCAACCCTCCGAAGTTAGCAGAAGCAACAAAGAGAACTTTTTCTTAACTGATTCTAATATGCAGGAACTTGATAGCAGAAATGTCTAGAACCACTAATTCCATTCAACATACATTTATTAAATACCTATGATACATGACATATCGTGCAAGCTAATGGACATGCAAAAACAAAAACAAGATAGTTTGAGACCCTCAAAGACCTTAATTCTTCTTTGGGAGAAGGTTACCAGGCCAACTTAAGCACTTAGGACAGATAAGGAAGAGGAATTCTGGGCAGAGTCTGATATTGACCCTAGACTACAGGAGAATGGATTTTTTGAAAGTAGAGAGAAAAATGTAGGTAGGTAGGTGGGTAGGATTGTTTGATCTGAGACAATAAAATGAAATCTGCTCCAAAGGATTAGGAGACTTCCAAGAACAAAATTCTGATGATGAAACCATTAATGAGTGTGACTTCCTATGTCACTTAAAGGGGGTTGGACTAGATGGTTCCTGAAGTCCCTTTGAGCTCTAGATTTATGATTCTATGATTCCCATGAAGAATAAAATACTGAAAACTCACATTTGTATAGCCCTTCAATGTTGACAAAACATTTTCCTCTCAACACACCTGTGAGGCAGATGTTTGTTATAAGTACTTTCATCCTTTTTATAGATGAGGAAACTAAACTTTAGAGAACTCAAGTAAGTTGGCTAAAATCACACAGCTAAGAAGTGCTGGTGGGGCAGCTAGGTGGTGCAATATATAGAGCACTGGCCCTGGATTCAGGAGGACCCGAGTTCAAATCCGACCTCAGACACTTAACACTTACTAGCTGTGTGACCCTGGGCAAGTCACTTAACCCCAATTGCCTCACCAAAAAAAAAAAAAAAAAGGTGCTGGCATTTAGTCTCTCCTAACTTGAGGTCCAGTGCTCTTTCCACCATAGCATACTACACTGATAGACCTCCAATATGTTGAGATTTTGCACAAGAAGGGAGTAAATAGGCACTGTTTCTAGATACTTATTGTTGTTGCTCATCCTTTGTTTTCAATGACCAATGACATCACAAAGGTGATGTCTTGACTTGCACATGAATTGGATTTAATTGAGGTGGTTTGCCACGTTAAAGTGCTACTATGTGTATTGCTTTATTTAAGAGAGTAAAGCTAGGCTCAGAAGGGGGAAGTTACCGAGAGACAGATTTGTGTGTTGGCCAGACTCTTATGTGGAGAAGTACAAAGTAGGTATAAAGAGGCTATATTCATGACAAATATATTATACAAGATAAACAGAATGAAGGATGTCCCTTGAGAAATGTATGGGCAGAAAAAAAAAAAGACAGACCAGTCATATAGTAAAAGCAAGAGATTACTGATGTATACCTTATATGTGCCGTGAGTTTTGCTCCACTGGCATCCGCACAATGTTGAGACAACAAGAAAATGTAGGAGGAATCAAGGCAGAGTGAAATAAGCAGAACCAGGGAAACAATATACACATTGCCTACAATCACCTAAATGAAAAGGACATGGAAACAAAGCATGTATGTAATTGCAGGCAACTGTATGTATTTGTGTGTAATTGTATGCAATTGTAATGACCAATCTTGACCCCAGAAAAGAGATGAGAAACACATTTCCCTCTGGTCCTTGAAGAATTAGTGTCTCAATTTTCCCACATCTACTCCATGTAACGATTGGAATAACGCCACCTGCTGGAGACTTACTGTAGAAGAGTTCCTCCCATGAAGGTCTTTGAGGGCAAGACCAGGAGTCTTTTCTTTGGCGTCAGGAAGTGACGCGGGCTAGGGGGAGGAGGAAGGAAGAGACTGGCGCTCGCTCTCGGGCTCTTTCCTCTGGACTCTGGTGGAGAAGGGAGCTAGAAATGTGCTCTCCCTTTAATAGATAGGAATTTAGGCCTTTCTCTCTCTCTTTACCAAATTCTTATTCTCCTTAATAAATGCTTAAAAGTCTAACTCTTGCTAAAGCTTATAATTTATTGGCGACCACTCATTAGATATTTTAGACAGTTTAGATAGAATTTTAACCCTTAACATCCAACATCTGTCATTTTCCTTTTCTGTCATATTAGCCAATTTGATAGGTACAGGATAGTAGCTCAGAGTTATTTAATTTGCTGCTTTTGACACTTATTATCTGGGTAACCATTGGCATATAAAGTCCTTTAACCACACTGAGCCTCAGGCAACTTCCTAAAACTATAATTTCTAGAGAGGTTTACATGTTAAACAAAGGGGAAGGTAGTTCCCACGTCACAAAATCCTTTGTCTTCAAATACAGTTCCTTTAAGGGCATTTCTAAAATTGGATTTGGGGGTTATTTTGAAGGCAACACATAGGGTTTTGAATTAAATTAAATTTTTGATTAAAATGTAATTTATTTGGGGCAGCTAGGTGGTCCAGTGGATAGAGCACTGGCCCTGAATTCGGGAGGACCTGAGTTCAAATCCGGCCTCAGACCCTTGACACTTACTAGCTGTGTGACCCTGGGCAAGTCACTTAACCCCAATTGCCTCACCAAAAAAAGAGTAATTTATTTAAAATTTAATTAATAAAAGTTTAATTTTTACATACAAGCATCCATTCAGAATATCCACATATCCACTGGTAGTGTTCTATAAAAGACCCAGGTATAAGTTTGAAGATCAATGTTATTATTTTACTCCATTACAACTGTGGCCATCAGGTTTCTCTGGACCATGGCAGAAAGACCCAAGAGAGCTTTCCTCTGTTGGTTTACATATCAACAACTATATGCAAATATAATGAAGAGGCATTTTTTTTCCCCTGATTATCCTTTTTGGATCATGCTTCTCTTCAACTGATCTAAATATATGATTAAACTGTATTTACTTGGTCTTTCTATTAAAAATAAACCTCTATGCAAACATGTCTGCCTGCCTGTTAAGACAACAAAGAAGTTACATGGATTCTTTTAGAGATGTGGTAATTTAGGTGTAGTGGAAGTGGGGAGATTTAGCATCCTTCCCCAACTCTTACATTAAATCTTACACTAATATCCTCCCTTACACTATGCCTAATGGCCTTGTGATTATATCCTGGCTTGTGAACATCTTTTCATCTTGTAATTTCATCAAGTGAGCTAGAGAGGGGTGGGAATCCAAATTTCCCAATAATAACATAATTTTTAGCTAGAAGGGAAACCTTGGAGATTAATCAGTCCTGTCCTTTTATTTTAAAAATGAGGAAATTCAGAATCAGTTGAAGTGATTCACTTAATGTCACATAGCTTGGTCTTCTGACTCCAAAGTCAGCTACCCTTCCATTACACCATACAAAATTCACCTAGCTGCAAAATAGAAACAAAATCTGCTTTGTGAAGTTCACAATCATTCATTCCTGTGTACTTAACCTATCTTCTTGGGTCACATCTAAATATGGCATGTTAGTCTGATTAGATAGCACCCAAAATGATATCAGCATCACTAGCTTGACTTCTATAAATCTTTAGAAGCTTCTTTTCCTCTAAGAAACTTCATCCAAGACTGAAAACAAAAATGAAAAAGTTAGCTCAAAAGTCTAAATGCAGCTCCTTCTTTTTTTTTTTTTTGCCAGTTTTCAAATTTAAGATGTTCATCCATCTGGCAGACCAACTAGACAACACATCAGCCAAGAACATCTCTGACTTGAAGCTGATTCTGGCTCTCAAATGCAGTCTGACTGAAAGGAAGGTGATGTCTTGAGCTGCTCTGTGGCTGAACTCCTAAGCTATTTTCCCTAATGCCTTTTTTTAAAACCTTGGCTCTACTCATCATGGTTTCCATAGGAATAGATAGCTATCAAGTGGCACACAGTCAAAGGGCATGATAGGGAAAGAAACTGCTATTGTAACACTGAGGATCAGGTCTTTTTCCTAAAATAAGGGAACAATCTAAAAAGGCATCTTTGATGCTTCCCCACCCCCGCCTTTGCCCAGGGCTGGGATTCTATGTGCTCTCTATGCTTTGTGAAGCTCACTTTTGTCCATTGGTACCATGGAAAAGCATCCTGTTATTTGAAGAAGTAACCAGAATCTGGTTTAGAGCTGACTTCTCTTATTGGGTCATTTTCTCTCCCCTGTGCTTTAAAGTAATCTTGGCCAAATTCCTTTGCTATCATGTAAGAGATCTCATGTGATATGTTAGTCACATCTCCTTCAGGATATAAGGTTGAAACAATAGCAGCTTTCTTTGATGAAGGGTTCAATTTCAAGTGACTGAGGAGACAGAACAGAATAAAGGCAGGCAAAATACACAGAAGTTCTGCAAGGAAAGGACTGGGTACTTCTCCCTGATTCCAAGTGTATTTTGCTTTTGTCCTTTGGTTTGGGATTCAGATAGCAGAAGCTACTAGAAGAGAGGGAGAGGGAGAGGGAGAGAAACACACACATACAGAGACAGGGAGAGATAGAGACAAAGACAGGAGGAAGAGGAGAGGTAGGAAAAGAAGAAGGGGGAGGAAGAGGGGGGAGAAAGGGAGGAAGAGGGGGGAGAAAGAGAGGAAGGTGAAGAAAGAGAGGGGGGAAAGAAAGAAGGGGAAAAGAAGGAGAGGGGGAGAGAAAAAAAAGAGGGAGGTGTGTGTGTGTGTGTGTGTGTGTGTGTGTGTGTGTGTGTGTGCGCATGCATGTGCATCTTTGGACAATATGCTACAGCAAGGAATTCAACCCCATGAGTCCAAATCAGAATAGTTCCCTATACCTCCCTTCTTTCTACTCACAACCAGGACCAGGAGAAAAAGGAATTAGACTTATTCTGTTTCAACAAATGGACATTTGTTAAGCACCTACTATGTGGAAGGCATTCTATGATGTGCCTTCCTGGTTCTGCTTCTGACTTTCTGGGCTTTACCACCATACCTCAGCTACAATCTCACCCTGGAACTTCCCTTGGTGTCTGGAGACTTCTCACCATGGAACATCCACTTGCCAATGTCCCCTCTACCATGTGTGAGTTCCTCTCAAGGCTGTCATTTTAGGGATGCCAACCTTCATTCCCCTCCTGGCTCAGCTACTTTCTGGACTTTGATACCATGCCACAGATATGGATACTGTCTTTGCCCTTCCTTCCACTTTTGTGTATTATCTTCCCTTAGTAGAACAAAAGCTCTTTGAGGACCAAAATTATCTTCCCAAAAAATTGTCAAAAAAAATTTTTTTTGGCTTTTATCTGTATTCCCAACACTTAGCACAGTAGCTGATATATAATAAGTGCTTAATGCTTGTTGCCTTGTCTTACTTTGCATGATGTATTGGGAATCTAACAATGAAACCTAAATAGTCCCTGCTTGCAAGGATCTTATGGTCTCCCCTGTAGGTTTGGTGATTGAGGATAAAATGTGTATGTAGGAGTGAAGGGAATGGGGAGAAGTTAAAATATAAAAATCAATGAAAAGACTGGTATATTAGTCCTGGATGATGGTGATGAGAATTTTACTTGGGCAGATGGTGGTATAAGGAGGCTAAAATTGTGGGGAGTGGGGTGTACAATTGACAGGTCCCTGTAACTTACTAGATAAGGTAGATGAGATTCAAAACGCTGAGGTGTTGAGCCTGTGTGTAACAAAGATGGTGGGAACCTTTATAGAAATAGGGAATAGGACTCTGATTGGTCCAAGAGGGTAGAACTAGGAACACTTAGGTAGAAATTGCTAAGAGGTAGATTTCTGTTCAATAAAAGGAAAAACATACATATATACACATATGTAATCACTTGTTAGAATATAATATGTAATATGATAGCTTATTCTGCTTTTTGACAGTTTTATACGTGTCTATGTGTGTGTATATATATGTACATATACCTAGATATAAAATGCATGGATACATAAATCTTTATATACTACTGCTGCTACTACTACCAGTTAGCATCTATATAGCACCTACTATGTGGCAGGAACTCTACTAAGCACTTTATAATATATTATTTGATCCTTACAACATCCCTGGGAGGTAGGTGCTATTATTATCTTTATTTTACAATTGAGGAAACTGAGGCAAACAGAGGTTAAGTGACTTGCCCAAGTACAGATGGGGTAATGTCTGAGGTCAGATTTCCAATTAGAAAAATCTACTCTGACATCCCTGCTAATCAAGGGGGGGGGGGAGGGAGGATTTCCTAGGCTGTAATCATGTGGTCAGATTCCAGAGGCAAGTTCTGTTCTGGGGATGGGGTAGAGACAAGCAAACTATCTACATACATGCACATGTACATATATCCACATACATATATCCACACACATATACATACAATTAATATAGGTATATGAGTATACATGTGTGTATATACACATACACACACACACACATATATATATGGGGGGGTTGTTTGTTTTTTGGGTGAGGCAATTGGGGTTAAGTGACTTGCCCAGGGCCACACAGCTAGTAAGTGTCAAGTGTCTGAGGCCGAATTTGAACTCAGGTCCTCTTGACCCCAGGGCCAGTGCTCTATCCACTGCACCACCTAGCTACCCCTATATATATGTTTTAAAAGGAAGGCAAATGCTTTTTGAAAGTTATCTCCTTACCCTAGTTCAGTTTCAAGGTGGCTATATGAAATTGATTTAACTTTCCAGCCTACCAGGTGTTCAAAATATTTTGAGTTTTAAATTTTTTTTGGTAGGCCATCAGTTAGCTCCTCCGCCTATACTGTATAAAAATATTTTTTTCCACCTTAAACAGGGAACCAAAACAAACACTAGGAAAGGAGTTACTTTTCTTCTTCTGAAGGGAATGTGTGTATGTAGCAAACGAACAGGGAAGCTTGAAGGATCCTCTTGTGTTCATTTAATGCATTGCTTGTTTTACCTTGTGCACTAAAAAATCCCCAAAGAGCCTTCTGCAGAGAGAGCTATTGACTACATTCTTCTCCAGAAGCATCTGGCCCCCTGTTTGTCGCTGTTCAAACCCTGCAATTTTTTCTTTTTTCTTATGCATCATGATCATATCATCAGGGAATTTTTTCCCCTTTCTTTTGATAACCCCAGATGACCTTTCTCAGAAAGGTTTTCTCTTCTTTTTTTAGGCATGCACCAATATTTCATTTCCCAGCACATTAACAGTGAAGTCTTACAGGGCTATAGAAATGCTATTTTCATTGATTTACATCCTCCTACACCTTCAGAAATAATCTTTTAAAAGAAAACTCCCTTCCTTTGTTATTGTTTGTTTTAGGGAAAGAAAAACAAGAATGCTTCGCCTTCCATATCCCTGTGCTCTAGCCAATGTCTACTTTTTCTATCGCTATATAAATCTGTCATGAGAACATTCAGTGTACCTCTCCCCTCAGTGGCCTCGATAAGGCCTCTCTGAGCTGCATGGCAAACCCCTTTATTATAAGACAATCCTGAAATATTAAAGTCTGAGGTTGCAAGTAACCAATCTTGTTTACCTTCTTGTTCCTTGGGGAGATCCAGGATTCTGATATTATGTTCCCTCCTTTGGTTTTCCAACAAGCTTATATTGTGGTTCATACTACAGTTTCATTGATTCTATCATGTAATTTTAAAAATCAATTCATCTACTCAGTCTAGGTGTGTGCCTTGGGGGGCATTTTCTAAAATTAATTTTCAGATCTATCTGTTGTCTTCTCTAGGTTCAATTCTACAGTAGAAGTGTAATTGTATAAGATACTGAGAAAAGAGAGATTTACATATGAAGCATTAGACAGACAACTGAAATTAACAGGCATGGCCAAGACTCAAGGTTTTCAGCTAAGTAACTACTGAGTGCTGCCCTCTTGCTTGACAGTTCTTCCCCATTCTCAAAGTCAAAGCCTTTACCACCATATTTAGGATGAGCAGAGGTGAATTTTAATTCTGTCCTGTGTAAAATGATACATACTATCACCTATGGCTATATTTTAGCAGTTCTTGACCTCAAACCAAACTGAGAGATGGGTGTCTGAAATTGTAGAGGATGGTAAAATACAATATAATGACAAAGCATCATGATGGATAAAGTGGTATAATATGATTTCCAAGCCAAAAAGCATTTTTTCACAGTCTCCTTTTGGTCTTTATTCCAGGGAAACTGCCCTGCTGGCCTCATCCATTCTAATGGGACAGTCAACATTCAAATAACTACATACAAAATAAACTATATACAGGGTAAATGGGAGATAATCTCAGAGAAGGCCTTAGGGTATAGAGGGATAAGGAAAAGCCTCTTGCAAAAGGTAGGATTAGAGCTGAGTCTTTGTTTTGTTTTGTTTTTTTGCTCGGGGCAATGAGGTTTAAGTGACTTGCCCAGGGTCACACAGCTAGTAAGTGTCAAGTGTCTGAGCTCAGATTTGAACTCAAGTCCTCCTGAATCCAGAGCCTTTGCTTTATCCACTGGGCCACCTAGCTGCCCCCTGAGCTGAGTCTTAAAGGGAGTCAGCTGGGCAAGCTGGGAGGTGTAGGTGAGGTGAGAGCAGTCCAGGCACTGGGGACAACCAGTGAAGAGGCACCGAGTCAGGAGATGGACAGTAGCATTCAAGAAATAACAAGAAAGGGGGCAGCTAGGTGGCGCAGGTGTACATGGACGGGCAGCAGGGAAACAGCCAATTGACAGGGATAGGTTGAAGATTAGTGAGGGAATGGAATGCTAGAATGAGCAATCTGAGAAAGAAGACAGGATGGAATGGGATCAAGGATACATGTAAAGGGGTATGCATTTGCAAGGAAAAGAGCCATCTGATCTTGACCTCTTGTGTGTGTCTCTATTTCCTTATATATCCACTTAATATACCCCTTTCTTATTGTTCTTGCCTCCCTACCCCAATTCTAAGGTTAGTAACCTGGATTTCCTGATCTTCTGCTGTTCTTGTCTCATTAACTCTGAACACTGGGCAAAACCATAGCATCCATTTATTTGCTCTTAAAAACTGCCAGAGAAATCATGAAATCACAGAAATGTTATCCACTCTAAAGTTATTCTTTGTATTCTCAACTGAGTCCTCACTGTTCCTTGGCAATCCTTTATTCAAGTCATTGATTTTCTATTCTATTCTATGTCTTCTTTCTTTCCTCAAGCCCACTTCTGTCCCTACACTAAGTGATGACTTCATCTATAACTTCAATGAGATGAGGCTTCCTCACTTCCCCTTCTCCATAATTCAAAGCTTTTCATTGTCTTCATCCATTATCTTCTTTTCCTGTTAGTCTCAGAGGAAAAGACAAGGATTCTATGCCCTGTTAAGATTAATTCTACTAGTGCCTTTTATCCTACTCTCTTCTACCATCTTTAGGAACTTGCTCCTTCAATTATCCCCTTGCTCTCATGAACTTTCAATAGCTTCCTCTCCACTGGGTCTTTTCCACATGACTACAAATATGTTCCTATCTCCCTAGTCCTAAAATACTTTCTCTGAGCCTTCTACCTGACTACTAGCCTTCTAGTCTCCAACTAACATTCCATCTGTCTCCTTCCTTTTACTTTGAAACTTCCAAAAAAGAGTAGTTTACACTCAGTGCCTTCACTTCCCTACTGTCTAACAATCTAATTGCCATCCCCACTACTCTACTGAAAATGTTCTCTTCAGGGTCACTAGTGCCCTTTTTATTGCAAAGTTTCATGGATCTTTTTTCATTCCCTTGATCTCTCCCTTGATCTCTCTATAGTGTCTGACACTGCTGACCACCCGGCTTCCTTCTCCATGGTCTTCTCCTTGGCTTCCATGACATCACATTCTCCTGGTGGTTCTCTGATCTTTATTGACCTCTCTTTCTTTTCCCAACTCATAAATACTGGTGTTCTGAAAGGTTCTGTCCTCGGTCCTCTTCTATTCTACTTCCATACTCCCTCCCTTGGCAAACTTATCCACTCATATGTTTTTATATATATATTTAAACTTTTTTTTATTTTGTGGAGCAACGAGGGTCAAGTGACTTGCCCAGGGCCACACAACTAGTAAGTGTCAAGTGTCTGAGGCCACATTTGAACTCAGGTCCTCCTGAATCCAGAGCTGGTGCTTTATCTACTTAACCACCTAGCTGCCCCCCTTTCATCTGGTTTTAAATATTACTTCTGTGAAGATGACTTCCAACTCTCTTATCTCTCTTTCTTCCACTTCCTAAGCTCTAGATCTGCATTTCCACCCTCTCTTAGACATCATTACTTGATTGGTAAATTAACACTTCAAACTCAAAATTCCCTAAACTGAACTCTATCTTTCCTTCCAAACATACTCCATTTGCTGACTTCTGTGTTTCTGTTATCTAGTCAGTTATGTTTGAAACCTTGTTGCTCTTTTCCTTTCCCCTCCTACCCAATCACTTCACTGCAATACCTCTATCAGCCGTCACCTTTATTTTCATTGCCACAACACTAACATGTTACATATATAGTCTCACTGCCTTCTATTTGAACTATTATAACCTTCTCCTAAATTTTCTTTTTGTGTGAACTTTTTCCTTTCTAAAATCCAGCCTTCACACAGTTGTCAAAACAATCTTTCTTATGCACAGATTTGATCATGTCATCTCTGGTCAGAACTTTTCAATGGCTTCTTACAGCAAACATAATCAAGTCCAAGGATTCAAGGTATGTCATGGGATTTAAGGATTTACTGGAGACAGGAGATCTTGTCAGGCTTTCCTGCCCATTTCCCCCACCATTTGGTAGCAAATACTTTCTAAATGGGAGAATTGGTAGTAAGTCAGTGGCCACACAAGAGAAAATGAAAAATAGCCCACACAAAACCTGCATATCAAAAGGGGTTACTAAGGATTCTGGGTCCTATGTTTATGGGAAAGTGCACTAGAACACCAGTGTCTCCACTGTTCTTCCTGGGCCTCTGAAAAAAACTTTAGATCTCTACAATGGTGGTGAGATCTCATGTCACTGGCATTGCCCACAATGCATGCAATTAACGGTCAGCTTTGGGGGTTTTACAATTTAGGAAATATGGTTTTTGGAATTATGTATTTACCAATTCATTAATCTATAGTTTAAGCATATCAAGACAGTGATGGGCTAAGTCAGAGGCAGTTAATCTCAGAATTAAAATGCTTGACCCTTATTTTATTGAAGGCTGGGAGATCTGTGAAACTCCCTTATCTATAAATTCTCAGAGTTAAGGGGCCCATCCTTGAAACATATGGCTATTACCTATGTAGCTATTGCTCCTTGAGAGTTTGGACAAAGGACCTCTGGGCTCAGGTGTGTAAGGGTAGCAAACAGGTTATTTTTGTTTGCTTGTGGGTTTTATTTGTTTGTTTGTTTGATGGGGCAATGGGGGTTAAGTGATTTGCCCAGGGTCACACAGCTAGTAAGTATCAAGTGTCTGAGGCTGGATTTGAACTCAGGTACTCCTGAATCCAGGGCTTGTGCTTTATCCACCGAGCCACCTAGCTGCCCCCTGTTTGCTTGTTTTTCAATCAATGCAAATATTTTATTACAATTCTTACAAGATTAGTTTTGAACAGTTTATACACTGAAATGTAGCTTTAGTTATAAAACCCCAACAAACAAGGTACATTTAGATCAGCCTGAGTCTGTAAAAGCCAATCTAGAGGTTTAAAAATAGGTTTTTAAAAAGACCATTAAGACTCTGCCCATGGTCTAAAGTACACAGCTTAATTCTTTACTCTCCAACATCAGTCTCCAACCTTTTAGTCCACCATATAGGTGCACTAAACAGGTTAATATTTACTCAGGGCTTTTGTTAAAACTAGAACAGGTATTTCCAAAATTGAGGATTTCACATGTGAGAGTTGAATCAGAAGTAAAACATAGAGATCTAGAAAGGGCTACCATTACACATATTGTGCTATTCTATAATCTGATGCCAATCTTCCTTCCCAGCTTTAACTCTTCCTACTACCTTCGACATACTCCACATTCCCATCAAACTGGATTTCTTACCCTACCTTATACATGTACGATATTCTCTTGTTTCAGTGCACTGTGTACATCATTCCCTAAAACCTGGCATGCCCTTCCTTCACACCCACCTGATTTGGAATCCTTTACTAGCCAGCTCAAATACCATTTCTTCTATGAAGTTATCCTGGATTTCCCCAGTCCTAAATTAGCTTCCTCCTTAGAACTTGTCAAGTATCTGCCTTTGTTTTCTTTTGCATTGTGATTGTCTATGTCTCCTATTCCCCTCCTGAGCTCTCTAAGAGAAGGACCCTGGGTTTTATTTACCTCTACTCTGCCCATAGCAGGTGTTTAACAGATGTTTGTTGCTTTTGGCTGAATAGTCTTTTATCCTTTAGATGGTATTTCTATTTCTACATATTTCATATTCACATAGTCATCTTTACAGCACTCAGAATTATCATCTTTAATTATAATCTATTGTCATCTATAACTGAGGAAAACAATACTGAATGAGATTATCTAATCAGTTCACTTTTTAAAAGGCTTTATTCCTATCATTCACAAATTCCATTAGCATCTCCAAAGCTAAATTTGGGAAATGGAAAATTTAGACACCCTCTTAATAATTTGAATGAAAGGGAGAGCAAAATTGGTTGTTCATTATTCTATAGGTGTAGATTAATTAAAGTGACCCTTATCATTGACATGCTTACTCGTGTAGCCAGTTTGTGGGAATCAAAGTTTATTTCTATCTTACTTTTGCTTCAAGTATAATTCACCTCATTCTCATCCATCACCAATTTAACCAACTGTTTACAGACAGATAGAGAGACAAATGACAAATTAGTATGCCCTGGGTTTGTGGCATGACCATAAAAAGTGAATTTATTTTTCAAATACCTTTTACAGCTACATTCCTGCAAGTAGAAGACATCTTATCTGGTTTGCTATTGATCCAAATGACAAGCCTGAGCATCAGATTAAGGCTATGTCAGAAACCTGAAAGACGATTTCTAGATAATGCAGCAGGCTGTTGCCTTCCTTCAAAGTGATCCATTACTATTATGGTGTTTACAAAAACACTTGTGAAAACATTGCATAAATATTCTGGTTTACATCAAGTTGCAAGCATAACCCCAATGAAAAATAAGTAAGCCTACCTACTAAAAACAGCCTCAAAACACTACTAAGCTCCACAAAGAGGGATATCAAATAGGTACATTTTAGTAGCAAAGAAGCTTATGCTCTGTTGTCAGCAAGTTTTATTGATGATAAAAAACCAAAAGATATTAGTTTCCTTTCTCCCCATTCCCTATTCATAGTCTCTCTTACCCATCAAATGACACCACCTCTCTGAAATGGCTTCTGTTTATCATGGTGTTTGGCACAGTGCCTTAAACAAAGCAGAAACTTAATAAATGTTTGTTGAATTGCTCAGAGATAGTAGATACTAATTTGAGCCTTGAATGTCAATTAGAAATGCTATGTATGGTAAGAACATCTTCTGTAGAGAGTATAGCAATAGCTAGATGACTGATACAAAAATGGCATTTGGAAACATCAATAACATAATGATATTTTTGCATGCAAGTGTGAAATGATGTTTCATTAGACTAGGTTTTTAAAAACCTCTAACTCAGAGGTTCTTAACCTGCAGTGTGTGGATAGGTTTCAGGGGGTTCCTAGACTTGGATGGGAAAAAAATTCATCCTTATTTGAATATCATTCATTTCCTTTGTAATCCTGTATGTTTTATTTTGTGCACTGAATACTAGAAGGGCCAGGTATGTCAACTGATACAAAAAAATTCACTTTAAAATAAAAGCTTTCATCCTACTATCTCCATTTTCTTTATAGACAAAAAAATTACAATGCTTCAATTGATACAGCTTGGTCCTTCAAAATATTTTTTCATTCTAGTCTTTTATTCTGTGAAAAGATTCCTAGCCTTCACCAGACTTCCAAATGGGGCCAAGACACAAAAAAGATGAGAACTGCTCCAAACTATTTTAAAATGATAAAAATAATGAAATAAGAAAAAAAACACCCTTGTTCTTATGTAAAAGAAATGCTACCCCGCAAACATCTTTTAAGAGACAATGCTCTTTTAAGTAAAAACCATCACTTTCTAGAGAGAGTTGAAGGATTTTTTGAGTAGTAGAGAAATAGAAAAGGCTTTTTTTTTTTTTTTTACGGGGCAATGGGGTTAAGTGACTTGCCCAGGGTCACACAGCTAGTAAGTGTCAAGTGTCTGAGGTCGGATTTGAACTCAGGAACTCCTGAATCCAGGGCCGGTGCTTTATCCACTGCGCCACCTAGCCGCCCCAGAAAAGGCTTTTAAGAATGATCCTTTTGGGCGGCTAGGTGGCGCAGTGGATAAAGCACTGGCACTGGATTCAGGAGTACCTCACTTCAAATCCGGCCTCAGACACTTGACACTTACTAGCTGTGTGACCCTGGGCAAGTCACTTAACCCCCATTGCCCCACAAAAAAAAAAAAAAAAGAATGATCCTTTTGAGTAATTTCTGATATCCAGGGTGCTCTGACCAATATTAGGGAAAAAAAATCTATTACCTCACAAAATGACAGAATTTCAAACCCAGAAGCCACTTTATTGGTTGTCTTGACCAATCAAAAGTGGGCAGAAAAATATGCCATTGAGTAGTCATACAGCCATTGTTTGAAGAGTGAGGGAGAACTTATGACCTCCAAAGGCAACCCATTTATTCCATTTGAGATAGTTTGATTGTTGGGAAGTTTTTTCCTGCAATTAAATCTAAATTTGCCTCATTGCAACTTCTACCTATTGGTCCTAATTCTGCCCCCTGGGACTAAACACAACAGAGGTCAGGTTTGGTAGGTCCAACAGAACTCTAACTTTAGCAATAGTTTGTCTAATGTTTGGTTTTCGTAGTTTCTATACCTTTTTCTTATTATATGTATAAAGAGGTGGTTTTGCTTCTTAGAATTTTGGAATTACAAATGCTATCCTTCCTCAATTTGAGGATCATAAATGAATCAATGTTTTGAAAATTAATTTGGAATCAATTGCTTTGGAAAAATATGCATATATGTATATGGTTATATATAAATATATGCAGACATTTATACATAGCTATGTTCATAAGGAAAACCTTTATCCCCAAGTTAAAATCTCTGTGTATTAGGAGTTTCTTTGTCCTTTCCTATGGACTCTGAGCTAGCGTTTCACTTGTGACATCCCAAGGGAGAAAAATGAAAGCACTTTCATAAGGCTGTTGATCCCTCGCTTGAGAGAATAACCCAAAGCCATTCTTCTGGCATTTGCTAGATAATTTAAGAGGCAAAACTCCCTGGGAAGATTTATGTCCATAACACTTGGCATATTTCCTCTAAGTAATTCCTGCCTCTTTCCTTTTTAATTTAATTTTGCTTACTCCTAAAACCAGCCAGGAAAGTTTCCCTCTCTTTTCCCAATAATATACCCCCCAAATAAAGTGTCCAGCTGAGCTCAGATGGCCCCTTAGCACCTGGAATCATAAATAAGAGCCTACACATTTCCCGTGTTAACCCACCTGACATAAACCAGGGAACATTGCACTTTCATTCTCATCCCATTCAACTAATTATTGGACTCAAAGATGCCAAAGCACAGAATTGGAAGTGGAGGTAGAAGATAACACCATGCTCCACCAATTGCCATGCTAGAACCTGAGAGGAATCTCTAAGGTAAATCAAGAGATGGGACTTGTCCTACACAAAGGGGAAGATGATACTGTGGCAGAGCATGCTCAGAAGCACATTACTTGGTTCTGACCAAATGGTTCAAAATTTGGGTGCACTGAGGATGGTTGGACCATGTGTTTGACTCAGCACTAAAGGACCCCAAGAATGTGGGCCTTTTGAAATGAGAAAGACTTCCCTTCTTAAACTGCTAATCTGGAGAAGCCAATGACTCGGTGGAACTGAGTTAGAAAGAAGAGACAATTTACAGGTTGCCATCTTGCTTCCACTCTCCCACACGGCACGCAGTGCTCTCTTGTCACTAAACTCCTACTGAGGGGGTGGAAGGATGGGAAGTGTTCATGTTGAGCATATAGGCTCCTAAAACACTTCAGTCTTTTTTTCAGATTTATTGTTGTTTAGCCATGATGTTTCCCTATCTCCCGGTGCCAAGTGCAGAATCTGGCAACACAATATCCTTCTTCCTAGCTAGATTATAAATTCTGACTGTGTCTCACACCACTTCATATTTTTAGCACAAGCCCTACATATAGTATACAGGTAATAATTGTGTTTATTGATAACTATAGTATTAAAATAGTATCCACAATTATCATAGGCACCATGGCATGATATAATGGATGGAAATATCACTGGATTTGAAGTCAGAAGACCTGGGTTCAAATCCTGATTCTACTTTTTGCTCCCTTGGTCTCAGTTTCTTTATAAAAAAGGGGTTGGACTGGGGCAGCTAAGTGACACAGTGGATAGAGCACCAGCCCTGGAGTCAGGAGGACCTGAGTTCAAATGCGACCTCAGACACTTGGCACTTACTAGCTGTATGATCTTGGGTAAGTCACTTAATCCCAATTGCCTCACAAAAAAAGAGAGTGAGAGAGAAAAAGAAAAAAAAAGAAAAAGAGGTTGGACTACATTATCTCTAATGTTAACATTTTCTAACTCATAATCTCCTATTCTTTGATGTACCTTCGGAGTGGCTAAAGCACATAGTAGGAAATAAAGAGGATTGGCCTTAGGCAAAATTCTGAAGTAGTCACAGAAGATGTTTGGTGACCCCTTCCCCCCCTTTCTGCACTCTTTTCTTCCATTAGTGGAATGTCTTCTCCTCTTTCAGGCACCTAGTCCAGGGTATGCTAGTAAATGTTTAACAACTGACTCTCCAAAACTACCAACATACTTTTAAATCTAATCTGGATTACTACCATTTTCTCCATCATTTTATTAAGTCTAGACAATCAACAAAATAATAAATCAAGCTCTGATTTGTAGTGATTGCTGATTTCCAAAGTGTAAACACTCACACTAAAAATTTAACAATCAGTTTTCAGACAGGATGAGCCAACTCCAGCATAACCCTGGGCACAGTGCACGTATGCTGCAGGTCTAGTTCTTCTGAGATGGCAGCCCTAACATACTCAGCTTGCAAACCTCAACGAGTAAATGACAGAGTAATGTCACAGTATATAAATATGTTTAAACTGTACATGGTTATCAGGGGAAACTGTTGATGCTGACACCATTCATAGGTATTGAAACCTAACAGGCTGGGAGAAGAAAATGTCTTTTTTTCTTTTCTTTTTTTAAAAAGAATATAGGTTTTATTCTTTGACATTATCAGCATTGTTTATCCACAATTCGACTCAATAAATTGTATTAATTATACAGAAATCTTTGAATGTCTTAGAGCAATCAATTGATCAATCAATCAAGAAACATTTTTTTTTGGTGGGGCAATGAGGGTTAAGTGACATGACCAAGGTCACACAGCTAGTTAGTGTCAAGTGTGAGGTCGGACTTGAACTCAGGTCCTCCTGAATCCAGGGCCAGTGCTTTTATCCACTGCACCACCTAGCTGCCCCCGAAGAAAATTTCTAAAAACTGCTTGATTATATAAAAATACAGAACAGCTATTGCTTATGCTGAATGATCATGCAGAATAATGGTAATGATTCTGTGATGGCAATTACGTCTACATTATTAAATATGTCAGATTAACTTGGTTGTAAATTATATTTGATGACAATACTAAATTTCATTCATGTTTATAGTTGCCATAATTTGTTGCTCATTTAGTCTCATCTTGTACATGTATTTATGTTGTAGAGCCAAAGACTAGGAGATTGGGTGTTCACTCACATACCTGCAGAAGCCAGAAGAGGGCAGCAACATTATATCTGAGACAATACTGCAACAACTGGACCAAGTAGTAGATATAAAATATCTGACTGGGCCGAGGCAACGGCAACAATAGCAACAACATCAACAACAACAACTTAGGGAAGTACTGAAGCAAGTGGAAGGATCATTGGATTATGGGACTTCGAGCTGGAAGTAATGTTAGAGATCACAGAGTTCAAAATCTTCATTTTAAAGATGTGGAAACCGAGGCTGGAGAGATTAATGGCCAGCATTCTTGACCTAACACCTCACTAGAGATGTGTATGTGGTGGGGGGAAGGGCATAATAATTGGAGAATAAGGTATTTAATCCAAGGAACAACCAAAAATATCACTGATAGGCTTTGTGAGTTCAGTCAGTGAAGAGTTGATAAACATTTATTAAACACCTGTTTTGTACCAGCTACTGTCCTAAGGTGGGGATATAGATACCAACTGTGAGGAATAAAGAAAATCCCTGACCTTAAGGAGTTTATGATCTAGTGGGGGAAGAAGCTAGTCTGGCATGATTTATTCCTGATAAACTCATTCTTAGCAACATTGCTTCCTTCAAGTGACAAAGTGTGAGTTGACTTTATCTGGAAGATCTTGTCAAGGTTTATAGAATTTCTCTATTTCTTTATCCTCTACATCAGATGTTGACTCATACACTAAATTATCTTCATGGCCATCCTGCTGCCAATATTCATCATTGACACTATTAAGACGAAACAACCAAGTATCCTATGAAAAGCTATTTCTTGTTTTTGGATGCAAGATGAAATGAACTCTGCCAACTCTTTTTTTTTCTCTCTCTCAAAGGTGATTTTTGGGAGGCACCCTTTCATGTAGCTATAAATTCCTTTAGCCTATCTATATTATGACAGTATTAAGGAAAATATTAAGTTTCCAGTATTGTATTATACAGATAGAGTCTGAATGTCAAGAGACAAAGGATAAGAGACAGGGACAGGGATTCATATGTGGAGATAGAAACTAGAGTGAAATTAACAAACTCTCTCATCCCCAGTAGGTAGAACTTTGGAAGACGTATTTTATAGTCAGCTTGTCAAACAATACTTTAAAAAAACCCAACAAAACAAAACAAAAATCCTCTAAGAGGGCTGTTCTCTGTTCTAGAAACCCAAGGGAACAGGTCTCTTAGGAAATCCTCTTTGCTGTCCTATCTGGGTCTAGGAAGCAAAAGTGCTGTTTAAAAAAACAAGCAATAATAAAACACATTGATTCAAAGGCAAATGCCAATCATGATATATTCTACTAGAGCAACAAGCTAGCCACTTTCATTCAATAATAATTTAGCCTCCTTACTGGAGGCTAAGTAGGGAAAATGATATAATTGTAAGGAATAAAAGTAATCAGACTAGATTTAAATAAATATTACTTTCTTGCTAGTAGAACAAATATCAAAATAAGTCTACATAAGCATTAAATGCCTTCAGACCATTGACTCTCAATAACATCAGAGTTATACAGAACAGAGAAAGGGTCCCTCACTGAGGATTGTTGGTTTAAAAAAAAGTATTGTGTGACAAGCAGATGGTACAGTAGGGGTTCTAAAGTCCTAATTAGCATAGAAAATAAAATGTACCAATTCTACTCCCAAGTCTGAATCTCTATGTCATTAGTGAGCATGGATTGGAATGAATAAATATCTTGAAGTCAGGAGGAAAAAAAAAAAAAAGTAAAAAGGGGGGCGGCTAGGTGGCGCAGTGGATAAAGCACTGGCCCTGGATTCAGGAGTACCTGAGTTCAAATCTGGCCTCAGACACTTGACACACTAGCTGTATGACCCTGGGCAAGTCACTTAACCCCCATTGCCCTGCAAAAAAAAAAAAAAAGTCA
Source organism: Dromiciops gliroides (assembly GCF_019393635.1). Lineage (NCBI taxonomy): Eukaryota > Metazoa > Chordata > Mammalia > Microbiotheria > Microbiotheriidae > Dromiciops > Dromiciops gliroides. Next base: position 615,750,218 of record NC_057861.1, on the reverse strand, counting down.
GGAAGATATTTTGAATTTGTCCACAAAGTTGAGACATAGATGGGAATAAAAACAAAACCATGTAGTAGGTGAGAGGTCAAACCACTCAAACCAAGAACTGATATAGATAGGAGAATAAAGACCACATCCTTGGTGAATATTGGTAGGAAAGAGACATAAAATAAATAATGTAGATACTATATTTTACTATAGGGGAATTGTGACAAAAATTTTGTCAGCAAGTATTTTATCCTAGGGATACAAAGAAAGGCAAAAACACTATCCCTGAAATCAAGGACTTCACATTTTGAGGCAATCAACAATGTGCAAGTAAGTGTACATACAAGATATATACAATGGGATTTGAGCAGAGTATTGAAAGATGCCAGAAAGCCAGGAGGAGGAAGTGGGGAGGAATGCATGGGGTACAGTGAGTGAAAAGGATGGGAGATAGAGTGTCTTGCGTGATGAACAGCAAGAAGTCTGGTGTCACTGGACTAGAGTGAATTGGAAGGGAGTAAGATGTAAGAAGACTGGAAAGATAGGGGGGCCACCATGACAAGCTTTAACTGTCAAATATAAATTGTATATTTTATCTTAGAGGTAATAGCAAGCCTCTGGCTTATTGCTTGGCAGTTATGGGGGATGTTTGGGGTAACAGGATCAGACCTTAACTTTAGTCAATAGGAAGGAGAGTGTATTGGAGTTGAGAGATACTTTAGGCAGGGAACCAAGCCAGAAGATTATCCAAATAGTCCAAAAGTGAGGTGCAAGGTGGTGGCTGTATGAATGAAAAGATGCGACAAATATTGTGATAGTAGAGACAATGAGATTTTTTTTTTTTGCGGGGCAATGGGGGTTAAGTGACTTGCCCAGGATCACACAGCTAGTAAGTGTCAAGTGTCTGACTCAGGTCCTCCTGAATCCAGAAGCCTGTGCTTTATCCACTGTGCCACCTAGCTTCTCCCAATGAGAATTTGTTTTTAAAAAATCTAAGAGTGAATGCAAGTGAGGAGCTGATAATGACACCAAGGGTATGAATTTAGGTGACTAGACCAATGGGTGGTACCCTCAACAGTAATAGGACACTTGAGAAGAGTGAAGTTTAGAAGAAAGATAATGAGTTCTGTTTTGGACAAGGTGAGTTTGAGATGCCTCAAAAAGAGATTAGTTCTAAGGACCCAATTATATTATTGTTAAATCATACTTCTATAATTTGCATACTGGTGGTAGGTTCAGGCAGTCCTACATTACCTTAAATGATTGCAAGTCCACCGACAAGAACTATACCGAGAGTGCCTTACACATAGTAGGTGCTTGCTAAATATTGCCTGGATGATGAACTATATTGTCCTTCTCTATATAAATATACATATCTATATAACATCTATATGACAGTAAATAAAGCAGTCAACCTTGGATGCCAATTACATTCCTTATATTTGTCAGCTAAATTCATCAAAGTTGTGTTACATATTTTGTTTAGCTTGTATTCCAAAGAAATAGTATCTTTGTTGAGGTTTTTAAGCAAAGTCTTCTAGAGATTTTTGTTGTTGTTCAGTCATATTTCACTCTTCGTAACCCCATTTGGGTTTTTCTTGGCAAAGATACTGGAGTAGTTTGTTATTTCTTTCTCCAGCTCATTTTACAGATAAGGAAACCAGGGGTTAAGTGACTTGCCCAGGGTCACACAGCTAGTAAGTGTCTGAGGTGAGATTTGAACTCAAGATTTCCTGATGCCAGACTCAGAGCTCTATCCAATGTGCCAGCCAGAAATTTTAGTCTACTTCAAAACTAGGGCCATACAGTTAGAGTATTGACCGATCAGTGGTATGCAAGCCTTGAAGCAGTTCCATGGAAGCCCTGCTACTGAAATAGCTCTGGATGTGTCATTCCCTTTTAAAAACTTTTCTTCCCAGTGTTTTTTTGTTTTTATGTTAGGGGATGGAATAAGCATTTACATGGTGCTTTTGTGCTAATATTTACAAATATTATCTCATTTATTATGTTATAGCCTTTTTGGTAAGAACAACAACAAACTCCTCCCACTGAGCTCTCCCCTCTAAAAAAAAACACTTAAGCAAAAGTAACTGGCACAATACCCTTTGATCCAGAAATACCACCGCTAGGTTTATATTCCAAAGACATCCCCGAAAAAGAAAAAGACCTATTTGTACAAAAATATTTCTAGCACCTCTTTTCGAAGTGGTTAAGAAATGGAAATGGGGCAGCTAGGTGATGCAGTGGATAAAGCACCGGCCCTGGAGTCAGGAGTACCTGAGTTCAAATCCAACCTCAGACCCTTAACACTTACTAGCTGTGTGACCCTGGGCAAGTCACTTAACCCCAATTGCCTCACAAAAAACAAAGAATTGGAAATGACAGAATGCCCATCAATTGGGGAATGGCTAAACAAGCTGTGGTATATGATGGTGACAGAATATTATTGTGCTATAAGAAATTATAAGAAGGATGATTTCAGAAAGGCCTGGAAAGACCTGTATGAACTGATGTCTAGTGAAATGAGCAGAACCAAGAGAACATTGTTCACAGAGACAGCAATATTGTTTGATGAAGAACTGTGAATGACAACTATTCTCAGCAATACAATGGTACAAGACAATCCCAAGGGACTAATAATAAAGCATACTATCCACCTCCAAAGAAAGAAATGATATTGATTGAACACAGGCTGAAGCATGCTATTTTCACTCTCTTTTTTTCTTTTATTTAAGTTTCCTTATACAAAATGACTAATATGGTAATATATTATATAATTGCACATGCATAACCTATAACCGATTGCTTACCACCTCAGGGAGGGGAGAGGGGAGGAGGGGAAAGAGGGGTAGACTTTGGAACTCAAAACTTTAAATAAGTGTTTATTATTATTATTATTATTATTATTTTGTGGGGCAATGGGGGTTAAGTGACTTGCCCAGGGTCACACAGCCAGTAAGTGTCAAGTGTCTGAGGCCGGATTTGAACTCAGGTACTCCTGAATCCAGGGCCGGTGCTTTATCCACTGCGCCACCTAGCTGCCCCCTATTATTTTTAAAAATTAACTTGCACAGCAACTACTGTATCTGACAGTATCTTCATCATTCTACCCTTGCAAGTCTTCTACCTCTCCACCAAAAAGAAGGAAGCATGTTGAGTGAATTCAAGGTTTCATGGAAAGACATACCTGAGTTCCTCAGATATCTGTTCATAAAAGTCAAATCTTTTCTCAAAGCATGTAAGGCCCATGAAAAAATGGCCTCTTTTCTTTTCTTTTCTCTTTTCTTTTTTAATCAAAAAGGTCAAGCAAGCTATTTTTAAAATCCCATTCAAATTAAGAAATGAAGGAAGGGCATCCAACTGCACTAGACTGACTCAGTAAGAGGAGACAGATTGCTTAAGTCATGTAGTAAGGAGCAATATTTCACTACCAGAAATTTTTTTTTTATGTGATAAGGCACTAGGTCCCCAGGAGTCCCCCATCAAAATTAAGCTATCGGGGAAGCTAGGTGGCACAGTGGATGAAGCACCAGCCCTGGATTCAGGAGGACTTGAGTCCAAATCCGGCCTCAGACACTTGACACTTACTAGCTGTGTGACCCTGGGCAAGTCAGTTAACCCTCATTGCCCTGCAAAAATAAAAATTAAAAAAATTAAGCTATCCCTGCCTTTACAATTTCCCATGGTGGTTTTTTTTTTTCCCGTGTATGGGGTTCATTTAATCCTCACAAGAACCCTCTTAGGTAGAACAGGCACTATGATCATCCTCACTTATAGGTAAAGAAACTGAGACACAGAGATATTAGGTGATTTGATTAAGTTGACATAGCTAGAAAGTAGTGGATCTAAGACAAGAAAACGCAGGTCCTTTACCTCCTAGGTCATTCCTCTTTCTACTATTACAATATGATGACTTTCATTTAGCCTAAATTCTTCATCTCTGCCCACTGCATTTATATATCATAAAATTAATAAGCAAAGGGACAATAAGGGAGTCCATGCTCAAACTCAACCAACAGAGATCGAAAATAGAGCAAGATATGACTGGCAAATAATGATGAAGAGGATGGGCTTGCTGGCTTACTTTTGTTACTTATGACTTCATTTAGTTTCTAGAAGGAGAACTATTGATTTCTAATTGAAGAGAAAATACCAACTTGGCACAACAAAGTACATTTATATTACCATGGGATTCATGAACATTTATAACTTTTTATAATAGTCATATTCTATTCCTCATGGCATGGAAGAAAGTTTATGTATTCCCTTTGTTAATTATGAATAAAGATCTTGCCAAAAGAGAAAGCCTCTGTCTTTTGTCGGTACCCACAAATGCAGGAACTACTTGTCTTTTTAAAGGTCTGTTCTGTTCAAATAATTTTAAATGTTCTGAAAAAGAAAAAAAAGCATTGTCTCATAAAATGAAAAGCTTAATTTAAAAAGGAGCTTCAAGGGAGGGATTGCTAAAGTGTGGTTGTTATAGCCATTGGGGACTAAAAAAAATTATTTAAAAAGGCAGTCACAAAGATTTATTCACATAAGGATGCAACTTTAGAAAATCTAGCATAACAGATATTTTGATCTGTGCAAAAACAAATATAGGATCACATCCAGCAAACTGGCAAAGATGACAAAAGATGGAAACAGTTAATATGTTGGAGGAGTTGCGGAAAAACAGGCACACTAATAAATGATCTGTTGGCAGAGCTGTTAATTGATCTAATCATTCTGGAAAACAGTTGGAGAAAAGTTGAGAATATGCACTTCCTTCATTGCAGAGGTTGGGAAATATGGACATTGAATACTGTTTGCTGTCAGAAAAGGCTGATTCTATTGAATTACTTTTATCTCTTTCATTTTAAATCTTTCTTAAAAGGTAGGGCCAGGGGCAGCTAGGTGGCGCAGTGGATAAAGCATCGGCCTTGGATTCAGGAGTACCTGAGTTCAAATCCGGCCTCAGACACTTGACACTTACTAGCTGTGTGACCCTGGGCAAGTCACTTAACCCCCATTGCCCCGCAAAAAAAAAAAAAAAAAAAAGGTAGGGCCAACCAAGAAAGTAATGAGGTAGATATTAAGAATGAATGCATTGTAAAAAAAAAAAAAAGAAAGAAAAACTATTGTAAAAAAAAGAAAAATTAAAATAAAAAAGAAAGTATTGTTTAAAAAAGACATTTAAGGGGGCGGCTCGGTGGCGCAGTGGATAAAGCACTGGCCCTGGATTCAGGAGTACCTGAGTTCAAATCCGGCCTCAGACACTTACTAGCTGTGTGACCCTGGGCAAGTCACTTAACCCCCATTGCCCCGCAAAAAAAAAAAAGACATTTAAAAACAAATTAAGGAAAGGGATCAGGGAGTTAAGATGAAATGGGAGGTTAGTAAGACAATTAACATGTCTTTGAAACTTCAAACTGATAGATAAAAATTTTAAAACCATGTAAAGGCAAAATTAGGAGCAGAGAGACATAGAAATATTATGGCTAGGCAATCTTCAAGCACCCTCTAGAGAGAGTCAAGGAAATGTCTATAACCATGGAACTCTGCTTCCCACCCCAGCTCAGAGCCAGCCATTTTCAGTTTTCATCACCTGTCTGCCTCCAGGCTGGGTTTATTCACACTTAACTCTCACCAGAGTTGGTTGGCATAAAGATAGTTGAGGCTGTAAAAACAAGTTGCCTCAGAACCACATCCTTTTCTTTCTTTGCTCTTGGTGCCAAATTTCTGTTCTCCCATAATCTTTGCTTCTTCAGTTCTTGTTTCTCTTGAGCACTTATTATGGTGTCCACTGCTCTGACATTGCCCTGATTATCTTTTCACTAATCTGGATTCTGATAACCGTGTGGCCATGAACCTCTTCTTTTCTGGGTACTTGGCTTCCCCAGTCCTGACTATACTTTGTCCCCCAAACCTGTGGGACCCTTGACCTAGTATGAGGATAGAATCAGGAAGCACTGTGGTCCTATGGGTTTTTCAAGCTGTCGAAGTTAATCATGAATCCTGGGACCAACAAAGAGGCTTTATCAACCCAGAACCCATCAAATACTACCATACCTTTTCTAGGATCTGTCCCTCATGCCTTGGCTCATGCCCATATAGAATATTTTAATGGGACCCTCCCCTCCCCAAACACACACACACACACACACACTGGAGAGGATAATCCACCAATGTAGCCTTCTATCTCAGCCCTACCCCTAATGTGAATGTTTTCCTAAGTGTTTAGGATGGATCTTTGCTCACCTGCCCCTCTATACTGCTAGAAAGGAAGGATCTGAGTGGAGAGAGGGTAGAACAAGTGGCCTAGGACTTAACCAGGTTTGAAAATATAGAATTCTATGGAAAGTCCTTTCTAGAAAAAAAGAGTTTGAGTGGTGCTGAGTATATATCCTATATAGACCAAAGAGGTTTTTCTCTACTACCACCTAGATCTCCAGGCTAGACAAGTTTCTCCAACTCAGACCACCTACATGGCCTTGAGGAGGCCCGAAGATAGCCTCACTGTGCTAGCCAGAAGTGCTTACTGGTTTGTGACATTGGGGTTAGATCCCTTGAGAGGCATAGAAAAGTGTCTCCTGGATACAGATCACAAACTGAAAACACAGTAAGAGACACAGAGATAAACCCAGTCTAGGGACATTTTTCAGGGAAGATCCTTAGTCCTCCACAGGGAAGACTCTGTAGGGGACTAGGCCAGGCATGTAGCAGGTGTTACGAGTCCTGCAGGCCCCTACCTGTGACAAGATGCCAGTTTGATAGGAAGCCTTAAAGGTTCTGCTTGTGAACACTGTCAGGGTGAAAGGAAATGGAACCCTGGACTTATGTACTTAAAATGAATATATAAACTTGAATTATTCTTTGTCCCTGGGCAAATATTAGCAGTGATACAGATTAAATTTGGAGGGTGGAAATTCAGTGAAGACTAAAAAGGTCATCCCAATTTGTATCTCAGGTAGACAGCCACTATCCAGCTTGCTACTGAGAAGAGTGGTACCATCCCTAGGGCTATAGACTTGGCTAGAATGACCCAGTTTGGACCCCAGTCACAGAACTTTGGAGCTGGCACGATTTAAAAGGATCTCTATGGCTATAATATCAATGAAATCTTTAAAGGTTATAGACAATGACTCACAAGATCTCATGTAACAAATACTCAACTCCAACGACCACATGGACATTTTTGTGTCCATGGGACAAGGAAATTAAGCAGGTACTGACTCAACTGAAGGAAATCACAGAAACACTAGAGACAAACTCATCCCACCTGGAAAGGTAATGAAGCAAGGTAGTGGAGGTCAAACTGGACTGATACATGAACATCACCATCAAAAGAAAATGCCCCAGGGCAGCTAGGTGGCGCAGTGGATGGAGCACCGGCCCTGGAGTCAGGAGGACCTGAGTTCAAATCCGGCCTCAGACACTTAACACTTACTAGCTGTGTGACCCTAGGCAAGTCACTTGGCCCCAACTGCCTCACCAAAAAAAAAAAAATGCCCCAAGGCAGACATTCCTTTTGTTACAATTGTAGAGAAAATACTCCATGCATCTGAGGACAGAAGAAGATTTTGTTGGCATAGAAGCTGAGAGCAGGATCGGCTTTAGGAAAGAGGAGGTCCATCAGGGAAGGAGGTTGCTCATGTCCCTGAAAACAATGACCATGACTTTTCTGGCAGTTTCTAATGGGGTGTTTCCATTAGGATTTGCAAGGACCCTGCATGGAGGTGACTGTAAAAATTGAGGTGTGAGCCGCATTATTGTCTTAGACAATGGAGCGCAAGTAAGCATCATGTTCTACTCATTCTATGAGAGATACGAGAAGAAAATAAACACCTATGAAGTCTCTTGAAGGTTTTGCCCTTAAAGGGGTAAGTGAAAAAACACACAACAACCACCACCAACTATCCATATCTGGAATATATATATTGAAGTAACTTTGGAATTTCCTGAAGCTATTATTTCTGGTGTCCATAAGGCAATGGACATTGTAAGCTCTGCTATGCATAGGTCCAAGATAAATAAACAGAACACTAGCTTTAATTGAAACCAATTCCCTTTTATTCAGGATACTAGCAGAATTTTGCAAGCCACAGAGTTTAACCCAGTCAAAACCAGCCAGTTTGAATTATCCATGAAGCATGAATAGAAGCGTACCAGAAAAACAGAGATGGAAGCCAATAGTGACAATGAATGGCAGAAGAGCCTTAGCCTTTCAACCTCTGAAGTGGAGCCGGTGGAGCAGCCATTCCCTGGTAGTAGAGGAGTGGTTGAGACAAAAGCAAGTTTGTTCTCAATATACAAGAGTGAGATATTCAATATGACCAAGGAATAATTCATGAGGTCCAACTTACCAACTCCCAGCCATTCTAGGAAAGAGCTAGAAAACCTCCTTTATAAGGAACGATTTCGGAGGACATGGAAATAGCCCATATGCATCATCAATAGTGACGATAGTGAAGAATGGAAAGATGTATGTATGTTGACTACAGAACTCATCTTTCTGTAAAATTACATCAGCTCTACAACTCAGACCTCTTCAGTACTCCCTACCCTTAGGGACCCTTCCCTCCCTCTGACTGGAAAGGACAGAGGTTAGACATCTAAGAACTCTCCCAGATCCTCTATTTAAGGAAGAGACCCAGGGTCACCATCTGATCATTTCTCACCTGCCTACCTCAAGTCTTCATCATGTTCCTACCCTAGGTACCCCACTCCCCCAACCTCTTCCTTTTTACTTTTTTTTTTTAATTAAATGTGTTATCTTCTATTAGATTGAGTTCCTTGAGGGCAGCGACTTTTGCCTTTCTTTGTATTCCCATACTTAGTACAATGCCTGGCACATAATAGGTACTTAATAAATGTTTACTGAATGACTAACTACAAACAAAAAAGAATCAAAGTGGACCAATATACCATACCAAGGGTTCAAGATGCCCATCATTGTTTGTTAGACAAGCAATGATTTTCTAGCACAGTGGATAGTGCTGGACCTGGATCTGAATTCAAATGTGACCACAGACACTTACTAGCTATGTGGCCCTGGACAAGTCACTTGACCTGCCAAAGGACTCACGTGCAACTCCCTTGAAGGCACTTGAATGTCAACACAGCGGTGGAAGGTGGAGCCATGCAACCAAGGACTGTAGTAGACTGTCATTTATCACACACATGGTAACAGGAAGTAGTCAGTACTACCTACATGGAACAGCTCTCTATGACCCTGAAAACTCTAGATGATGCTTTTGGATATTTAGTTCATGAAAAGACACTAAAAACAGCAAGAAACAGATTTTACTGGCTGAAGATAGCTGCAGCAGCCACAAAGAAGTGTGAGGTTTCTGTTCAGTGTATGCAAAAAACCCCACAACACTACTACCAGCTCATGCCGCATGTTGGAGAATATAAGCACCAGCAAACTTTTAGAACTTGTGCACATTGCCATTTTATGGTTGGAAGAAGGAAGTAAAAACATGGCATGTACTCGTGGTAACTAACCATTTCACGAGGTACATACAGGTACAGCCAACATATAGACTTCTTGCCAGAATCCATTTGGAGCAAGGCAGAGACTTTGAATTTCTGCTACTCGAGGAAATGTTAGCTTTGGCTGGCATTAAGAATAATGCCTGCCTAGCCCCAAGAGGATCCACAACCTGAACACACACTAAATGGTATACAAGGTACATGGAGACCAGAACACCTTGTGTTCCACTGGCTTTTATAGCACTTTATGATCTGGCTCCAACCTATCTTTCTAGATTGATTTCACTTTATTCCCCCTCACATACTCTATGTTCTAGTCAAACTGTACCAAAAAACATTTCATCTCTTGCCTTTGCTCTGGCTGTCCCCCATGCCAGAATGCTCTCCTCACTCCTCTCTGCCTCCCAGAATCCTTGGGTCCATTCAAGGCTCAGCCCAAGGGCTACTTCTTACACAAGGCATGCTCTGATCTTTCCAGTTGTCAATACTCCCCTTGAAAAATTACCCTGTATTTGCTTTGCATATATTTTATGTTTATTATACGTGTTGTTTCCCTCCAAGAGAATATAATACTACATGAGGGCAGGGACTGTATTTGTAACCCCAGTGCCTAGCACCGTCCTGATACTATGTAGTAGGCACTTAATAAGCACTTGTTGAACTGAATATTATATTGCCTCCCTTCTTTCAGTCAAATGGGAGGGCAGGGATGGAGGGAAGGAAAAGGAGAGGGTCTCATCAGGACCAATGTCTGAGGAATCCTATTTTATTCCATGGTGGCTCCAGCTGCCATTTACCACCATGACTGATTTAAAAGACTAATTTTGTGGACAGTAAAATAATATAGCTTGAGGGGGCAGCTAGGTGGCGCAGTGGATAGAGCACGAGCCCTAGAGTCAGGAGTACCTGAGTTCAAATCCGGCCTCATACACTTAACACTTACTAGCTGTGTGACCCTGGGCAAGTCACTTAACCCCAATTGCCTCACTAAAAAAATTAAAATTAAAAAATTAAAAAAAATATAGCTTGAGGGACAGCTAGGTGACACAGTGGATAAAGCACTGGCCCTGGATTCAGGAGGACCTGAGCTCAAATTTGGCCTCAGACACTTGACACTAGTTATGTGACCCTGGGCAAGTCACCTAACCCTCATTGGCCTGCAATAATAATAATAATAATAATAATAATAATAATAACAATAACAATAACAATAATAATAATATATAGCTCAAGTGTATCCTGCCATGGCTTTAAATCACTCCAATTTTTATATAAGGTGCAGATAGGATTCTTTGTCATCTTATACAATTACCTAGGAAACTATACTATTGCCCATGCTCTTCCTCACTGATCATCATAAACAACTCAGATTCGGAAATATCTAGAAGCCGCAGTTTTCATTCATTTTTTAGATTTGTGGCTTCTCATTTTTGCCTCACTGTTATATGAAGCTAATAAACTATTCTATTCTACTTGCTACTGTGCCAGTTTGCCCCACTCCCAGGATAATCTTAAATAGCCCAAACACTCAGAACCTCTTCAAGGACCATTACCCAATGAAAAGCGATCCTGATCCCAACCAAAACCCAGCTATGAAATTACCAACTATTTAGCCTGTGTATGGATTTTCTAAGAGGAAAAAAAGGGCTATATGCTCCTTTCACATTGCCCTTGTGATTTCCCCATAGATTTGTTAAAGGTCCTTGAATGTCTGGCATACATATCAATAAAATGGCACCTACTTAATAGCAATAATAGCACCTACTTAACAGGGTTGTTTTGAGGCTGAATGAGATGTATGGAAAGTGCTTTGCAAACTTAAAAGTGCTAAATAAAAGATGGTTTCTATAGATACAACTTGAGGAAAAGGGAACAACTCCAGAGAAGTTGCCCATCCATGTCAGTGATCTTAGGATACAGATTCAATACAGCCTATGCCCCTCTAGTACTTCTCTGTGCCTCAAACCCAAGGTCTTTTAGTCAACCATAGAATGGACACAGATCAAGGAAAAAAAAATGCCAAAGTCCTTCTCTCAATAGCTTCCCTCAGAGGAGAGGTGATTTGGCAGAATGCAAGAGACCTAAAAGAGAAAACATTTGTGAGAAATAATCAGTAATAATCAATATCTTGGGGGACCCAGTGATCTCCCCTTCTTTCTCAGTTTGTGCCCCCACCCCCATTGAAAGGCAAACTATTTTGAGTTCCATCAAATATCCTCAGATGGGTCAAACCCAACACAACCCAAGTTTACAAAGAATCTTGGGTGGAGACAGATCCTTTTGTCTAAATCAGAAGGACTGATGAAATTAAACCACACCTAGATGGAAACAATTTTGCTCAGATCAGCTTGAGTTGGGGGGGGGGGTGTCTTGTATTCTTTTCACTGATGTCATCCCTGGACTTCATTTTAATATAACCCACCTCCAGTGATTTCATTTAGATTTGAATGATGTTAACCAATTAGATTTGATTACTGTGTGATGGACCTCCTATAGATGGAAGGGTATATGAAAGGAGATCCAACCACCACGAAGGGTCTTTGGTCTGAGAGAGATGGCTAAAAGACCTCCTGTTGGCATATTGAAAAAATGATTAAATTACCCAGAAACTATGTTTCTCATATTTTTAATCATCACACACCTGGAGACTCCCTTAGACATATACAATCTACTACTTTACTTTTTGGGGAATATATTCTGCTGAATGTAAGAAGACTAGAGCGGCAGCTAGGTGGTCCAGTGGAGAGAGTGCTGGCCCTGGAGTCAAGAGGACCTTAGTTCAAATCTCACCTCTTACTAGCTGTGTGACCCTAGGCAAGTCACTTAACCCAATTGCCTTAAACATCCAGGGTCATCTCTAGTCATCCTGATACATATTTTGGCAGTGGACCCAGACGGCTCTAGAGGAGAGACTGAGGTTGGTGACCTTGCATAGCCCTCCTTCACTTAAATCCAATTCAGTGAAAGTTGTGGTATCACCCCAATGTCATGGTCCTCTTTGAGAACAAAAGACAAAAAACAACAAAACAATAAGACTAGGTGATCATCCAAGCAGACCACTAAAACTATTAAGAAAGTTCCTGAAACATCATTTACAAGATGGTAGAAGTCATGGGATGATAGATTTAGAGATGGAAGGGTCCTTAGAAATAATTTAGTCCAATGATCTCGTTTGGAAAATGAGGAAACAGATGCCTAGAGAGGTTGTGTCCAACCCAACTTGCTCATGCTATTTGTGATCCAGAGGGATGATCTTGAGATTGTGTGCCCCTCCACTAACATCAGCAGTCCGCTAACATAGACTGAATAGCAAATATCACAGAAGCCAAAGGGAAAGAGAATTTCAGGGGGCAGATGGGCAACAGTGTCTACAGCTACAGTAGCCAATGAGGGCTGAGAAAAAACAACACTGGATTTGGTGATTAGGCCAATGGAGATCTTGAACGGAGTAATTTCAGCAGGAGGTGTGGTTGGTGAGCATTAGAAAAGGGAGTCATATTGCTGGGGGCAGGGTTAAGGAGAGACCGGGTATCCTTATCTGCTCACAGGAAATAACTCCCCAGTCCATTCCTCACCCCCCCCACCAAAGTCTTACCTTTCTCTCTTCCCTCTTCTCCAGATGAATTAGTTTTAGAAGGAATGGGATTAATACCCCATACTTTTTATTAATTGTAATCACAAAAACCTGTTATTCATCAAGATTAATTGCTTCTAATAAGAGCAACAAAATGATAATTTATGAGGAAATTTCCATACTCTCAAATAGCAATCCTGAAATTAAAAAAAATAAACCTGCAACTTTTATGCATGAACACAAAGGATTTGTGATTTTTTCCCCCCATGTATGAAACTCCCAGTGTAGGAACTCTCTTCATAAGCATAGATCACCACCCTCAAAAACCCATCACCACATTCATAACCCTTTATAAGAGATCATTTTTGGGGAAGTGAATCTCATAGAAGTTAAGTGACTTCACCAAGGCCACACAGTAAATGTCAGAAGTTGTCTTTGATTCCAAGCTTTTCTGACTCCAAACCTAGTAGTTTTAAAAATAAATGAAGTGATTTCCTGTGGGCAAACCATAGCTCGAAGCATATAGTAAGCTAGGTAGCACCATGCAGAGAGACTTGGATTTGGAGTTGGGAAGAGCTGAGTTTGAATCCTGCCTCAGACATTAGCTGCATAACTAGGGATAGGCTATACAATGGTAACTTTTCTCAGCCTCAGTTTCCCTTATCTGTAATAAGAGGGGAGTTAGACTCAATGGTCTCAAAGGTCCCTTCTGGATTTAAATTTATGATTATAGGCTCCTATAGCTCATTAGTTTGCATCGTTGATGACATGTGAATAGTTTTTATTCTTCCCTATTTGTACTTAAATTCCATTCTGTTGCAGAAGTCCTTTGAATCATTTCAAATTGGTTGAAATTAGATGCTATAAATATGGAAGCATCAATTATAGAGAGAACTTGAATGTATATTTCCAAACTCAAGAACTATTCAGTTCCCATCATCATTACCATCAACTTGCCTTTTTGTGAAGTTTTCGTGGTCTCCTATATATGTTCGTTTTATATGACAGACTGTAAACCTTATTATCGCCTGTAACGAACTAGGATACTCATAACTGCTCCCAGAAGCTAATATATCCTCAGTGCATTCAAAGAAATTTATAAATGCTTTTAGAGAACAACAGTCCTTTAAATTAGATTTGTATGTAGAGCATATATGTCTGTGCTACAAATTCTGCCTTTGTATTCAGCATTTATCAAGATTAAGTTTGTGCCTATTATCCTTACAAGGATTTACTTGAATTTAAAGTACTTTACTTGGTCTCAAAGAGATAGTTTTCAGAGTATTGCAGTTAGAGGGCAATTTGATTTCCTTCAACCCATCCATACCCCAGCCCCGTGGGCATGTTACCAAAAAAATATATAAGTACAGAAGAGATGGTCTCAAGCAGGGAAGGAATAAGGAATTGTAAACCATTGGTGCTTGGCATTTAAAATCTAATCCTTTTATTTATTCCAATATGTTAAAAGATTAAGTATCTTGGACATTATTTTTAAAATAAAATAAAGAATTTATTTAGCTCCCTATCATTTTTCATCCATTGGCTTATTTCCTGTAAATTTGAAAACCTTTTATTTAAAAAAAGAACCTGACTTTCGCATAGCAGTCCAAAAAAAAAAATAAGATTGCCAAATATCTATCCAGAATTATAAAATATTCCATCTGGGTTAGTTGATGCTCCTAACAACAACAACCCCTCCCCCCCCCAAAAAAAAACCACACCCGTCTACCTCATTAATAACTAATTCTTATAAAAGTGCTTGCCATTATCTAATAACAATGTCATCATTTAGGACCCCCTTGTTCCCAAATAAACCAACCATAGGTTGCTACTTCCTATTTTTCATCTCCATTTGACCAGTGCATTTGCTGAAAAAGAGGACATAAAGAACCAGCTTGGACGTGTAGTATGTGCTTCCTCACATAACAGGGTATGAAAATATCATTAAAGTTGCAGAGATTCATTATCCAAAGGGATGTCTAATTTTAAAATAAGAGATAGCATATGTTCATCTATTTTACTTTGCCATCCATTACTTTATAAAAAGAGCTTTTCATTTGCCTGCCTGCCTCCTGGATTCTAAAGCCTAACTCTCCCTCCTTCCCTTCAGTATGAATAAGGCTGACATTTGACGACTTCACCCAGCTGACAGGGTTACCCAACAGCCCACCCTCCCTATTCTCAATCCAATTAGACCTCTAATCCTCCAGATGAAAGGCCCAACTACTCACGTTCCTCATGACAAGGACAGCTATTGATTCCTTGTCACTACAGTTAACACCTTCTCTGTCGAGGCCACTCTGACAGAAGCAAACCCACCAAATTAGACAGCACTTTATCTGCCCCGGAGGCCAAATGGCACAACAAGTAAAGGCTAATAAATGGTATAAAAATGAACAAATCATAACATTATGACAGGCTGATCGTTGCCAGCAGCTTCCCTGTGAGAGCTTGATGTTCTGCGAGCCTTGCTTCTTCTCTTTCTCCTCCGCTCAAGCTCCAACTTTGACTGAATTAAAGGCCAGAACAATTAAGGCATTTGACCAGCAAAGATAAGCCAATTGAAGTATCATCAAGGGACAGGAATGTCAATAACTGACTGCCATTTGTCAATACAAACATTCTAGAGATGCAAATGCTTATGTCTTTCCTCTCCACTAGGCTGCACTGACTCTCTATCCCTAGAAATTCAGCTCGAACAGAAACTGCAGAGATTAACCTGAAAATATAGTAGAAAGCACCAAAGGGGGGAATGTGCTAGCGGGCACACCAGCCACACTATTGGAGTGGAATTGCTTAGGCATAGCATGAAGCTCATTAACTTATTGGCCCTAGAAATTTGGATATGCTGGAAGGCAAAGCTATTCTTTGCCTTCACCCCCACTTCACCCTCTGAGTCCCAGAAAAAAAAGGAAAATCCATCCAATGTTCCGTGCCTAAAATAGTTATTTTTTCCCCAGTTAGATGTATATAAAGTATAAAGATGCATAATGTGGCCAATCCTGAGGGACCAATTAGGAGAATTTTATAAAACTACCAATTTGAGAAACGCAGATTTCTAAATTGCATGAACCATCTTAAGGTTTTGAGAAAATTATAATGAAATGTGATATTAAGACATACATCGACAATAAGAAACTAATTTGGATTTATAGTTCATTTCATTAACACCTACAATTTAAAACATCCATCTGTACTTACAGCAACTATTTCTATTCCAAGAATCTTATCCAACACAGCGTTAAGAACAACATTAATAAGCTTTCTGCTTATCCAATATAATAATTTATCAAAAAAGATTTTTAGAAACATATTTTGGTCCTAGAGTCAAAAGGCCTAGATTTGAAATGACTCTCTGACAGTTAGTGCTTGGGAAAATCCTTCACAAGTCATTAAATTTCTGTGAACCTTGATGTCCCCATATGTAAGGTGGGGACAATAATACTTGTACTACTTACTTAGGATCAGAGAATCTAGAACTGCAGGGCATCTTTGTCATTTGGTCCAACTCCAACATTTTATAGATGAGGAAAACAGGGCCCAGACACATTAGGTGACTTGTCCCCAGCTCACACTTCATGGCATTTTTGGTTGGAGTAAACTTTGTGCCTGAGAATGCTATATAAACGTAATATATTCTGCAGAACAGATTGCTTTTCTTTTGTTTACTAACTAAACCAATTTTGCAAGTGACTTTAACTTTGAGAAATTTAATTGGAGGGGGAAGGGGATTTTGTACCACCTTAAAATTCTGACCTTTGTCCACTTGTATAAGTCAATGGTGTACATGTTACTTCTCCAACTACTTGGAATCATAGAATTTGAGTTAGAAGGGACCACAGTGGTCACAATTCCATCCTCCTATCCAAGAGACCTTTCATAGCCCATTTCACACTGTTAAGGCTAAAATTCTAGCTATATTGTCTAAAATATCTAATGAGTGATTGCCAAAAAATTATAAGCTTTAGCAAGAGTTAGACTTTTAAACATTTATTAAGGAGAATAAGAATTTTGTAAAGAGAGAGAGAAAGGCCTAGATTCCTCTATCTATTAAAGGGAGAGAGCATTCCTAGCTCCATTCTCCGCCAGAGTCCACAGGAAAGAAAGAGAGTCAGAGCGCCAGGCTCCCCCTTCCTCCTCCCACAAGCAAACCTGATGCCAAAGAAAAGACGCATGGGCTTGCCCTCAGAGCTTTTCTACAGTAAGTCTCCAGCAGGTGGCAACATTCCAATCATTACAACACACATTGCATCTTCCTCACACGAATCTCTGCACAAGCAAATAGATGCCTTCTACAATCCCATTTATTAGCCTATCTTTTTGCCTTCCATAAATGCCCCTATGGAGATGCCCTTGGTCATATACTGTAAAGACTATTAGCTCCAGTAAGGTAGCTCCAAAATAGTTTACAGAGGTAAAGAGGAGATGACACAGGTGGCTTGAGGCAGTTTGAGATTCTGCTTTTGAAGCTAATGTCCTGAAATTGTCACCAACACACCTCCCATGTCATGGACTCAGGTGACTGAGGATCGAACAGGCATTTCTGATGATGGGTAGAAACATTTCAAAGGTGGTAATGAGTTTAAAATATTGTATCTCGGGGGCAGCTAGGTGGCACAGTGGATAAAGCACTGGCCCTGGATTCTGGAGGACCTGAGTTCAAATCTGGCCTCAGACACTTGACACTAGCTGTATGACCCTGGGCAAGTCACTTAATCCTCATTGCCCCACAAAAAAACAAACAGAAAAAAAATATTGTATCTCTGTTCCTAGCACTTGTTTCCAATTGGTTAAGCCTGTGTATCAGTCCTAACCCTTGACTTTTGGTGGGTTTGGGGCAATGTGTGGCTGAGAAACAGAAGTGAGCATAGGACAGATGGGAATTTAACCTGTCACCTGGGTTACTGGTGAAGGAGGTGTTGCTGGCATGGAGAATCTGTTGATGGAGGAATTTCTCCTGAGCTATTTGGGAGGGGACCCAATAGAAGAAAAGCTGTTGGTGGTAAGCAGAGATTGGCCATTACTTCGTAAGTAGAGAGTGTTTGGTGAATTGGTGAAGTGTATAATGGGGAATCAATCTGAAGAGTTTGAGGAGGGTGAGAACATCTGCTTACAATATCTGGTTTTTTATCTCATTGTGGTGGGTGGATGTTCATTGGTATCTGTAGGCTCAGTTTCATGGCAGCAATGTTCCACTGGCCATGCACAATGTGTGCCCCTAGTCATGTAAGCAATGATGAAAGATGTGGTCTGTCTCCGTTTGCCCTATGTACCTGAATTGTGCCATTAGAGAGCTTGTTTCTGATTTCTCATCCCTAGAGAAAGGGTTCTGAGAGCACTGGACTTAGCTAACCACTAGTTGCTATCAACACACAATCTCCTGGTTTGGGTTTTCATTTTCCCACAACCCTGACATCAATTTTCTGGCATCTACCCCCAGGTTCTGCCCACTTTCTTCACTACTTCTTTGCCCTTTTCAAAGCTACTTTATAAACGTTTCTGTCTGAAGTTTCCTTTTAAGGAAGACGTCAGTCAGTGGGGCTGAACAGAAGAAAGACTAGGTCATATCACAGTCTCGGGATCTTAAAGTTTAAAAAGACTTTTGAGATCATCTAGTCTCATTTCCTACACAATGAACAGATTTCTCAACAACCTCCCCAATAAGTGATCATCCACCCTTTGCTTGAACCCTCCCAGGAAAAGGGAACCTCCTTAATAAGGCAGTTCAATCACTCTAATTGCTAAAGATTTCTTGAGTTCAGCTAAAATGAGTCTCCTTATAATTTCTACCTACTAATTTTACTTCTGTCCTAAAACTACACAAAATACCTAATGCCTCTTCCACATGACAGCCCTTTGAAACATTTGGAGACAATGATGACGGTCTACCTAAATCTCGTTTGTGATTCTCAGTCTGTAGCATCTGGCATGTTGCCTTGTACATATTTCAATAATTTTGAGAGGAACAAATGTATTTATTCTTGACACTATTGCTTGTTAATATGATCTAACGACTGAAGAATAAAAGTTGTCGTTGAGTACCATGGACGTAAGCAAAATGTCAACATCAGGATACATCACTCCTTGGTTTATCACTATGGATCCTATGTGTTAATAATGGATCATGGATCACAGGCTTTTAGATTTAGACTTAGAGCTCGAAGAAACCTGAGAGGTCACTAAGTGCAATGTCCTCAGTTTACAGATAAGGAACATGAGGTCTAAAAAAGTGTAGTGACTTGCTAGAGGTCACACAGGAGGTAAATTGGGAAACTGGTATTCAAATTCAGGCCTTCTGATTCCAAACCCTATGGGCTCTTATAATTAGATAGGCAGTTAGGGAACAGTAAAATATTGGATGCCATGTAAATGTTTCTAGGAATTGAATTACTGGGTTGGGAATTGGCATTTCAAGAATGAAAAGGTCCTATATACAGAATGGCCACATTTTAGATGGAGGATAGTTATTTACAGGATTTAGAAAAGATACATTAATTGATTGACAAGTTAATAAAGCTTTTATTAATTGGTGAAATTTGCAGTAGAAAATTTCTTTCTTCCCATCGTAGAAACTATGACTTATTTTTTACTGTGTAAATTATTTTTTAAAATATGAAATTGAGGTTAGGAGGATTGGGAAGATTATTCCCTTGGCAACTGGCAGGGATGGGAGTTGGGAGACAGAAGGAGGATCAAGCGAGGAGAAGAATGGGAGGGAGAAACATGAGCACAGATTCAAAAGAGATATTTGGGAAGTAGGTAGAAGCTGGCTGGGGACACAAAGTTCATAACTCAGCAAACTGAAGACCTCTCTACTTTTTCAATAACCTACAGGCATCTCTCAGATAAACAAAAATAGGAGAAGTGTGGGCTTTGAAAATGGAAGAGCCATGAAATTTGATTCCAGCTATCAAAAGAAAGTGATGGAAAAAGGAGATGGGAAAAACAGTACTTGCCACCAAGGCTTCTAGCAAGACCTGGTCCAGGTGACAGCTGGCAGCACAAGAGTAATAAATATAACAATAAATGAATTCCTGAGGTTCACCTAGGGGCAGAACTCTAATAATTACTAAGTAAATATTCCGCAGGAAAACTAAACAGATCAGAGATGAAAGTACAATTTACAGGGATCTAACCCCCAAAGTAGGTAAAGGAGGCAACTTTGAGGTCAGCACAAAATGACCCAAAACTCAAAGGGAGAATTTTTGAGACTAGATAATGAAGTACCTTCCTTAGTCTAGCACTTAGGGCAGTTGTAGACTAAAAATACAGTAGAGGCTAGAGCAAAAAGGTATACCTGGAGAACTGTTACTGGAAATGACTGAAAACATCATGAAATCCATCACCCTTATTTTACAGATGAGGAAAATAAAGTCTAGAAAGGTTAAATAACTTGTCCAAATTCACATAGATAGATGATCTGGGGTGTGCACCACGGTTCTCTGACTCCCAAACCAGTATTATTTCCACTGGCAAACCATGCTAGCTCAAATAGAGACAGTAAGGTACAGTGTAATTCAAATAGAGGCTGACATCACCCACCAGTGATGTTGAAGAATGGATTTGTGCATCAGGTAGGAAGCTGGACTAGATGATCTTTAAGTACCCTTCAACTCTGATTCTATGATTTAATCTATAGTTCAAGGGTAAGCCCCTCACATTTTGGCTTTTGAGTCTGTTTGTTCACTTCCTACCCCCCAAGGGCTGGCTTGTGCGCTCGCTCGTTCTCTCTCTCTCTCTCTCTCTCTCTCTCTCGCTCGCTCGCTCTCTCTCTCTCTCTCTCCACACACACACACACACACACACACACACACATATACACATATACACATATATGTATGTATATCTATAAACACACACACACACACACACAGAGGAATTGTCCATAGGCATGGGACTGAGACCCAGAATACCTACTCACTCTTGATGACTAGCTGCACAGGCTACAGGTGAGAGGTATGGGTTGGCCATTTCTCCATACCATGCTAATTTTCACTTTTCTTGACTCCTTAAATCAAGATTCACTCTAAGAACACAGCCAAATCTATTGGGACCTGTACCGAGAGTCACCTCAAAATTGCTGGGGAACCATCCATGTTTGGACATAACCCTAAACCATTCACATTTTCATCACAGTATCTAGTTCCTAGTCACCCTCTCCTGTTCTCTAATTCCCATTCTCTACACATATTAAATTGTCCAGTGCTCTGAGTTCATGTACCCAGGACAGTTTCTTAGCTGTGCCTACTCTACTGGTTATCAGTGTCAGGGGGATATCAAAATCACTTCTTTATAGCCAGGAGGACAGCTAACAACTTCAAGAAACTGCAAGTCTACTTCATCTTTGTAAGATAGTCAATCATTCCTCCTTCAGATTCTATCAGGTATTAGAAAATAAGATCAAGTATAAGGAAATAAGTGGACTGAGACATTTGACAAAGTCTATCAAAATATCCTAGTGAACATAAAGGAGGGATGTGGCTGGTTGATAGTAGAGTTATACAAGACCAGACCTGACAGTAGTGCATTCCAGATCTACCATGTTTTTAATGTCTTTGGCATCCATTCTTTAACATTTCAAATACAACCTGATTAAGGAAAGGAAAAGGCACCAAGTCCTCATTCTTTAAAATGAACTAGACAAGTCATTCTACTGCTAGATTAAACTAGAATAAGAAATCTGCACTCTGTAAACTCCACTATTTCTATATTTTTATGTTTTGTTTTTCCCCCCTTCATTTCCTAGGAATAGTTCTGTAGGAAAGTGCCCAAGGGAACAGAAGAGTTCATTTTGGATGTCTGCCTAGTGCTAACAACTAGGTAAAGTTCAGACAAGAATTATGACAAAAAATATTTTACTATCTCCTACCAAATTCCATATACCTCAGCAATAAACCTGGAGATTTAAATTGATCGTAAAATAATGATGGAAAAAGATGCATCTCCTTGGATCTTAGAGTTAAAAAAAGATCATTCAATCTAATTCATATCTGAAGAAGAATCTTCCCAATAAAATTCCCAAAAAAGTCCTGATTGAGGACCTCCAGCAATGGGGAATTCATAGTCTTTCAAGGTAGGGCACTCTACTTTTTTTTTTTTTTTGGCACTCTACTTTTGAACAATTTCTTTTTTAGCAGTTTTTTTTTTTCTTAGACTAAATCGAAACTCATTGGCTCTAGTTCTGCCATGGGGGGAGGGGAAGGCTAAGTAAAAGAAATAGAATCTCTCTTTCACATGATAACTTTTAAAATACTGGAAGACAGCCATTATATCACCTGTAAGTCTTCTCTTCTCCACATTAAACTACAACGGTTTTCCTTTAACCAATCCTTAAAAATGACATGATTTCAATTTCAAAGTCTTTTCACAATCCTGATGACTCTCTTTTGGTTGCTGTCCAAATTGTTTTAAAAAAACACTTTCCTAAAATGTGACACTCAGAACTCAGCACAGTAGAACTGTAACCAGGGTTTTGCCAGAGACAGCTTACACTGGATCTCAGGGGTCAATTGTTAAATGTTCGACATTAATATTTACACCTGAAAAATTGGCAAATGCTACGTGTCAGGGCTTGATTTATTACTTTGTTTTCTACACTTAAAAAGGTGATGGAGAAAATGTTAATATAGCAGATTAACCTTAAAAAGTACCTCCTATATACAATTCCTCACCCCCATAGAGCTGGTTGTTAAACATTTACCAGCAGACTACTGGCTATAACCTCTATAATTTTGGAAATTTCTAATAATATGGTCTAAGATTGTTGATTCACTTTGATATTACAGTGTACTACAACTTTCAGGTCTTTTTTCATATCAAATTTGATTTTTTCATCTCTGGCCTATCCTGTACTTGCATAGTGAGCTTTTTGATTCCTAGTGCAGGATTTCTTATTTATCTCCATTAAGATTTATCTGATTTCTGAGCAGAACCAGAAGAACATTGTACACAGTATCAACAACATTATGTGTGGAGCAACTGTGATAGACTTGATTCTTCTCAGCAATACAATGGTCCAAGATAGTTCCAAAGGACTCATGATGGAAGATGTTCTCCAAATCCAGAAAAGAAAAAAAGAACTGTGGAGTCTGGATGCAGATCGAACCATACTATTTCTATTGTTTTTCTTTTTTGAGGTTTTTCCTTTTTGCTCTGATTCTTCTCTTATTACATGACTAATGCAGAAATATGTTTGATGTACATGTACATACATAACCTATATCAGATTACTTGCTGTCTTGGGGAGGGAGGAGGGAGAGGATGGAGAGAGAAAAATTCGAAACTAGAAATTTTATAAAAACAAATTTTAAAAACTATCTCTAAATGTAACTGGAAAATAATAAAATATTTATATGGAGAAAAAAGATTTATCTGATTTCTTTGGTCCATTGTTGAAGTTTGTCAAGTTCTTTCAGATCCCACATGGAAAATGTATGTTATTTTTCCCATCTTCCTGCTATTTGAAAATGATATATATTTCATTTAAGCCTTGATACAAGTCACTGTTAAATGTTGACTGGTCAAGAGCAAAATCCTAGGGCATTTCACTAGATAACTTTCAAAGGTGGCATCAGTTCCTTTATCCATACACTGCTTGGATCTGGTCCTTCGATCAGCTCAGTATAACTATATCATCCAATGCAGATCTCTTCCTCATGTCAACAAAGTTGTTTTGAGAGACACTGTCAACTACCTTGCTGAAATGCAAGTATTGTATGATCACAATGTGTGTGAGGGTATACAGCCAAAAAAAGAAAATTATTTGTTGACGAAACCATGCTAATCGTCTGATGGTCTTTTCCTAGTCTTCATTGTTTTCTACCTCTCTCCTGCACTTGACACTAGCTTTTTTTCCTGGGCATTCCCTCAGTCCCTCTGGACTGTTACTTCATTATGCAGTGACTGTGATAAGAATTCCAGTTCACAACTCCCATCTCTCTGGTTGAAGCAACAGGAAAAGAGAGGAAGAAAAGGGTGGGAGGGAGTAATTAATGCACATGAGACAGGCAAGCAGCAATGCACCTTGAGGGAAAGATAAAAGACAGCATTTGCCAGGTAAGTCAAACCAGCACCACTTTAACTACGATGTCCCCTTAGACTCTTTTGGAGACAGCCCAAGACCCTGAACTCAAGAGTCTGGGGCTTCTGACCCAGTAAGACCTTATCCATTGTCCTACGAAGCAATTCAGGTAGAGATGCAGCCTGGCAACTGCTCCTGCAGGTGCCACTACAGTTGCTGAATACCTAGAAAAGTTCTTCCTAGCCAAGTCCTTGACACTGTCAAATGGTTCAACGTTAGACACTGATATCATTTTACCAGGGGAAATGACATTACAGAAAAGGCATTAAAATTTTCTTTGCTACTGTACTCAAAGAACTGTGTGACCTTTTAATCTGATTTGCAACTGAAACCTTCCATATGTATTATCTCTCCCATCGGAATGAGCTCTTGGAGAGCAGAGAGTGTCTTACTTTTTAATCTGTAACCTTAGCACTTAGCACATTGTAAATGCTTAATAAATGCTTCATTCACTCATCTTGGATAAGTTCTTTTGCTGATGGCTGACAGTGGGGTAGGGGATGAAGAAGAGAGAACAGAGTCCAAATCCAGATCTAGCCTGGTAGTCTGAGTTTGTGGGGAGGGGACATGGATGGGATCAGGAATATCTCATTGACCAAGTTGGGCTTTTGCCAGTCAGTTCATGTAGTACAAGGGGTGGAATACACATGTGATATACCAAGAGGTGACCAGAAGAATCAACCAAGTAGTGAGGTTCGGGTCATATAACGGGAAAATCAGTGGGCCAAAAGATTCTATGGAGCATGCAATAACAGCAGTACTTGGCTTTGTTTGTTCTTGGACTGCTGGGAGCCATCTGCTTTTCAAGCTTGCCTCACCCATGCTGGGCTGATGAGCTGCAGCTGGTGCTGACAAGTAGAGGTGTTCAATAAGTAGTGGAAGAATGAATGATACAATTCGCATTAGTTCTCTATTGATTTGCAATATATTTATATCACTTATTTCTCTGATTTATTCATTCAATACAGTAAAATTCTGCATTTCTATCAGGTTCTCCAAATTGTTTCTTATTCCTTATTACCTTCATTTCACCTTTTAGACGAATTTAATATGCATGCCATTTTCTAAATTAATATAATTATACTGTTATTATAAGACAAGGATTCTTAACCTGGAGTCTGTGAACTTTAAAAAAATTGTAACAGTGTTTCAATGTAATTGGTTTCCTTTGTAATCTATTTTTTTTTTTTTTTTTTTTTTTGGTTTGGTTTTTTTTTTTTTTTTTTTTTTTTGCAGGGCAATGGGGGTTAAGTGACTTGCCCAGGGTCACACAGCTAGTAAGTGTTAAGTGTCTGAGGCCGGATTTGAACTCAGGTACTCCTGAGTCCAGGGCCAGTGCTTTACCACTGCGCCACCTAGCTGCCCCCTGTAATCTATTTTTTATTTTATGCATTTAACATTCTGAGAAGGGGTCCAGAGGCTTTACCAAAATCCCCAGTGTGGGGATGGTCCAGGACAAACAAAATGGTTAAGAATTCTTGTAGGAGGTCCAAAGCACAGTTTAGAGCAACACCTACTTTCAATTTAATTACTAATTCAAATTGTTGGGGTTTTTTCATTCATTCAACAACTATTTACTGAGTACCCATTGTGTATTGTAGGATTCTGGGATGGATATGAAATACAAAGTGTATAACAGTCCTGGACTTGAAGGAGTTGAGGAGTCAAGAAATATCTATGTGAGAAGTTGACTATCAGTACTACTTCAAGGATTTGTGATTTTGTTAGTGTTAGTATTCCTTCCATTGATGCAGATCCCAACCCTAATCTTATCTAACTTGTTAAATCGTTTTCAAGAGTTGCTGAGGCTAGAAAATAAATTACCCTATGGTCTTTCCAAAGTGAGACTCAGTCTCTTCATCTGTAAAATAAGGAGATTGGACTACATGACTTCTAACATCTATTCCAGCTCAGAATTTATGATCCCTTGATCCTAACTTAGCAGGTACATCCTTAGGTGATAAACCTAGAATTCAATGCTAATCCTATACATGAGAACTTGTACTATGTTGGTACAAAAACACAGTGGTCAGTTCCATGCAAAGGTGAGGCACTAGAATAAGACTTTTGTAAATCTTTTGTTTGTTTGTTTTGTTTTAGTAAATAACAATATTAAAATACAATGTCCACAGAAGATAAAAGTGTGAGAGATGATACAAGGAAGTACTGTATGTGACCAAGAGCAAATGAGTGCTTTTAGTTAAGAGGAGGGAAGTAGCCTTCTAAGCTTCAAGGGTCATGGAAGTCTTCATAGAAGATGAAGGACCTAAACTGAGTGTTGAAGGATGTATAGACTTTCACTTAGGTGAAAAGTATGGAAGAGGGCATTCTGGGTAAGGGTAAATAAAAGAAATGGGTGGGAATGCATATGGTCAATTTAGTTTAATTCAACAAATTCAATCCAACTCAAACATTTATTAAGCATCTACTAAAGGCAAGTCATACTGAAACACAGGCAAGAGATATTCTCCATCCTTTTGATCTTTCCTGGGTGGTTGGAAAAGTCAAACTCTTTGGGTAAGTACAGGTTTCTTCCAGGAAGTTCTGTAATGTTCTGAAGGGTGATGCAATCAACACCATATCATCAACAAACAGGAGCATTTGAAGGATCTTACCACCCAATGGGAATCCCTTCTTGACCTGAACTCTAGGCTGGATCTCACAGTGCAAACATCTTTAATAAGTAGTTATCTCCATGTTTTATGCTTTGCCTGTTTATTATAAAAGAGTCATTGAAAAGGGTTGTTTCTGTTATCTTCCAAGGAATCATGAATGATGTTGATAAATGGATAGGAAACAATTGGCTTTCAGAAATCCTGTAAGAACAGTATTGTAAGATGATCATCTGTGAATGACTTAACTATTCTCAGAAATAAAATGATCTAAAACATCTCAGAAGAACTTATGATGAAAAATGCGATCCATCCCCAGACAGAGAACTGATAATAAAGCATACTTTTTAAACTTTATTTTTGAGGGGTTTTTTTTTGGGGGGGTCTGTGTTTTCTTTCATAACATGACTAATATGGAAATGTGTTTTCCAGGACTACGCACGTATAACCTATATAATATTGCTTGCCTTCTCAATAAGGGGCATGGGGAGGGAGGAAGGGAGACAATTTGGAACTCAGAGTTTTAAAAATGAATGTCCAAAATTGGTTTTTCCATGTAATTGGGGGAAATGAAATACTAAACAAAAAATAATAAAAATAAAAAACAAATCAAAACCAAAAGCCTGTAAGACATTGTTTTGCTCAACTGAGTTTGAATGCTTTTTAAAAATCAACAAACAGGAAGTATAATGGAATCTTACATTTTCTATATCTTTCAGACAGTTGTGAGAATGGTAATGAATATAATTCAATGTTTATTTGCAAAAGCCTGATGACTCTCTACTAATATTCATATTGGAGATGCCCTTAATTCATGTTCAGATTACCCTCAAAGACTTTTTACAGATGAGAGTCACATATAGGTTGGTAGCAGTTATTCTATTGGCACCTTTTAAAAATATTGATAAGGTCTGAAATAATTTTCCTTGCTTTTGATATCTCCCTGTCTTTTAGATACTTTTAAAATCAGTCTTTCATTGCCTGACAATTGTATTGCCTTCAGGATGATTTCCCCCTCCCCACACCCCTCCCTTCCCATCCAATCTAACAGCTGTCCCTGTCTTTGTCCTCTTTGGTGTCATTACTACTTCCTTAGACTGTGAGCTAATGGACAACATGGATTATCTTTTATTTTTCTTTATAGTCCAGCATTTAGCATAGTGCCTGGCACACAGTAAGCACTTAATAAATGCTCATTTACCTACTGGTAATACCTCAGAGACTGATATTAGAGCCCAAATATGGTGATTCCACTATCTTTGATGGAGAAAACAGGTTGCAAATCTCCATTTTTTTCTGTTCCCTTTTCCAATGTTCATCCTTGAATACCTTTGCCATAGATTTGGGTGGTTGTATATCTTGCCAATCTTTCATTTGACTGGTTTTAACCACCACTGGTTTTTTTCTCCTTTATGAGATGATATTGTTTATTATTCTTCTACATAAGAGTTTATAGTTTAGATTATATATACACTGAATGGATATCTTACAAGGCTTGGCCAACAATATGCATTTCTGGGACATGTGATAAGGATAGACTGTGAGCTGGGCCCAGAATTGAAAAAGAGAAGAGTGGGCTGGATTGCTTTCAAGAAATTACTAGGCGGGTGTTTGGGGGGGCAGCTAGATGACACAGTAGATAAAGCACCAGTCCTCAATTCAGGAGGAACTGAGTTCAAATCCAGCTTCAGACACTTGACACTTACTAGCTGTGTGACCCTGAACAAGTCACTTAACCCTCACTGTCCAGCCAAAAAAAAGAGAAAAAAATTAAAGAAATTACAAGGCATATTTATTGACCACAAACTTTTTTTTTTTAACAGCAAAGGTGCATCTTTTTTAACAGAAGCATTTATAGATGGTGCTATATGGCAGTTGGACTTGGAATACCTCTATCTTTGAAGAACTAAAAATGAGCATATAACAAAGGGCAATGGAAAAATAAATTGTCAGGATGTGATTAGGCAATATATAATAAGGAACTCTGAAGAAGAGCAGGAGCAAAAGAAAAGATGAGCTGGTCATAAAAGATGTCAGGCTAGAATTTTCTACTGGGATCCTTATGATGTCAAGATTCCTTTGGATGGTTCAGAGAGAGTAAGGAAGGTTACTAGTATGTTGAATAGACACCTTGTAGCAAAATTTGGGGAGCACATGGATGAGAGATGTACAAGCAAGCAAGAATGAATTTTAATCCACATCATTGGAAGGAACCATTTCCTCTCCCATTAAAATATGAACTTGAGAACAAGAATTGTCTTAATTTTCTACTTGTATCTCCCCGCATTTATCACTATCTTTGCACATAGTAAGTGCTAAATAAGTTTTTTTTTAATTCATTCAACTTTCCAAACCAATGAGATAAATCCATTTGAGTATTGGAATATGGGCAAATTGTTAGGTGTTGGGGATTCAAAGACAAAATGACAGACCCAGCTCTCATAGAACTTATATGGAGCAGGGTAGGGAGAAGGATACAACACTGAGATATTATAAGGGTACAGACAAGATCACTTCATCTCATTTAACCCTGATAAATTTATCAGATGAAAACACATATTAATAAATAATTTAATAACTTGACTAAATGCCAAAGGATGTGAAATATAGCTGACGCTAGATGATGCAGTGGCTAGAGTATTGAGCTTGGAGTCAAGAAAATGTATCTTCATGAACTCAAAACCTGCCTCAGACACTTGTGAACTGTGTGACTCTAGGCAAGTCACTTAACCATGTTTGCCTCAGTTCCTTATCTGTAAAATGAGCTGGAGAAGAAAATGGCAAACCATTTCAGTATCTCTGTCAAAGAAGCCCCAAATGGGGTCATGAAGAGTTGGACAGGAAAGAAACTACTGAACAGCAAAAACTAAAAGTCCTTGAAAGTCATTGGATGAATGAAGGCTGTTCTCATTGGATGAGGCACTTAGTCATTAGCAAAGGAACTTACATAAAATTGAAAAACTATCTTAGAACCACAAAGACATTTTGAGGATCTTGCAACAAAGCTGAAGGAATGAGGACATCAAGAGCCAAGAGGTGCGTCAGAGAAGGGAGAAATAAAGGCACCTCAGGGCAGAAGACTGGCTAATGTCACCTGTTTGGCCCACCTCCTTAAGGACAGAAGGAAGCCCTAAGAAAAGGTTTACTTTACCCAAATTCCCCTCTCAGTATCTTCTTATTAATCATACTTTTTTTTTTTTTGTGAGACAATTGGGGTTAAGTGACTTGCCTAGGGTCACATAGCTAGTAAGTGTTAAGTGTCTGAGGCCGGATTTGAACTCAGGTCCTCCTGAATCCAGGGCCGGTGCTCTATCTACTGCATCACCTAGCTGCCCCATTAATCACACTTTAATACACTCTGGGGCTTCTTTACCCAAATGTTTCTAGTAATCTGGATTCTTTCCCAGCCACTAAGAGGATAGAACTAACCAAGAAATAAATATAAATATAATTAAGGCAGAAAGCAAAGCCTCCGTGTGGGTGATGGGGATTTTCCTAACTAGTGGCTCAGACTGTGATGGTATTTCTAACTTTTCCATTAAATATTAACTCCCTAAAGTAGCAAAGAACCTTTGGACCTGAAGAGACATTATACTTCCTGTATGCTTAAAATGAGCTCATTATAACAATGGGGTATATAACAAATAAATATAATATAATTTGAGGAAACAAGCAAAGCAGAGGTTCTTAATCTAGGGTCCATGACCTTATTTTTTAAAAATATTTTTCTAAATGCATTTCGATATAATCCATTTTATTTATAACACTATGTACTTTATTTTATACATTTAAAAAACATTATTCTAAGAAGGGATGCATAGGATCCACCAGATTGCCAAAAGGTTCCATCACACACACACACACACACACACACACACACACACACACACACACACACACACACAACAATACCTGGGTTAATCCTTGTATGAATGTAAGAATT
This sequence comes from Dromiciops gliroides, assembly GCF_019393635.1. Lineage (NCBI taxonomy): Eukaryota > Metazoa > Chordata > Mammalia > Microbiotheria > Microbiotheriidae > Dromiciops > Dromiciops gliroides. The sequence goes on along the minus strand of NC_057861.1, from coordinate 615,719,553 downwards.
CTATCAAGGGAAAATGAGCAAGGATTCCAAGTATGAGAGACAGTTTGTGAGAATACAGTGAGACAGGAAATATATAATGCTGAGTTTGGGGAATAGTTAGCAGATCATTTTGGCTAGAATTTAGGGTATGTGAAAGGGAATAATGAGATAAATCTACAAAGGTACACTAGAGCTAGATGATTTAGGTCTTGATAAGGATAATTTATGCCGTGATAAGGAATTTTTACCCTAGAAGCAACAGGGAACTTAACATATTTATTAAGTCCAATTTGATTTGTAAGCTGCAGCCTCCTCCTCCTCCTTTTCTTTCTTTTTTTGGGGTGAGGCAATTGGGGTTAAGTGACTTACCCAGGGTCACACAGCTAGTGTCAAGTGTCTGAGGCTGGATTTGAACTCAGGTCCTCCTGAATCCAGGCTTGGTGCTCCACCCACTGCACCACCTAGCTGCCCCTCTTGCAGGCTTCTTTCCCCTTCCTCCTGTGCCTGCTTACAGCTTGCTTTTAGATTTTATCTTTTTTTCCATTAGAATATAAGCTCCTTGAGGGTAGGAACTGGCTTGCTGGCTTATATTTGTATTTCCAGTCCTCAATATAGTGCCTGGAACATAGTAAAGACTCAATGAATGCTCTATGTACAAAGTAAACAGGCATCTAAGTGGCACAGTATATAGAATGTCTGAGTTCAAATCTGGCCTCAAACACTTACTAGTTATGTAACCCTGGGCAAATCTCTTTACCCTATTTGTTTCAGTTTCCTCAACTGTAAAATAAGCTGGAGAAGGAAATGGCAAACCACTCCACCATCTTTGCCAAGAAAACTTTAAATGGGTTCACAGAGTCAGATGTGACTGAAATGACTGAATAAGAAACTCTCCTAGGCAGTGGGGATGGGAATGTAAACTTGATGAAGGTCATCCTTTCCAAATATATGTTGCCATAGAGAATTAGGCTGTTAAGTGCAAGTGTCCTACCTAGAGCTCTCCAATTTTCTAGGATTTTTGACCTTGAGAAAAGCTGTCCAGAAAGGCTCAGAGAAGGAAGAAGTATGGCTGTATCCAGTTCCACACTTACTATTAATACTGCCGTCTTGGCACCAAAAGCAAGGAAAAATAGAAGTGATCAGACCAGGGCCAAAAGAATCACAATGACCAGACGGGAGAGAATGGATCTGAGTTCAGGTGGGTTAGGACAGGTCAGAGGGGCAGAAAGCAATCTGGCTAAATCAGCAGCTTGGTCAGTTGGTGAGGGTAAAGTCCAGCTCACAGCTTGTTTCTTTTCCTCTGTTTATTTGGATCAATGCCCAGGGAAGCTACTGTTGAACTATTTCTTTTCCCCTTCAACCAGTGGGAGGAGGGGTAGGATATGGGGGTGAAAGGAAAAAAATTCCATCCATCTGTAATACACGTCAGCTTTCTCTATATTGTTTTAATGTTGATCTGCTTTTTTCTATACTATTAATACTGCTAATAATGTATATGATCATTAACAGTGATTTTTGGTCTAAGTTTCTAAGTTTATAGTTTGAGATAAGTTGCAGAAGAAGGTGCATTGGTATAGGGGACTCCATCTAGACGTTGCCTAGATCAGTGAAATCACAGATTGGCTCTTTACCTTATTACATACATAGCATACCCTAGACTGCTCTTTAAACCATAGAGACTTAATAAAGAACCAAGCTTGTAAGCAGAACAGAGAAAGCTGGGGGCTACTATAGTTCTTCTGAGTAGACCTTTTAGCACTGTTGCTGGTACCTAACCTTGCCTAGCATTAGATGATTTTCTAATACACCCACATTCCTGTCACATGTGAGACTCTCCAGCTTTCTCCTTACACAAGATAAAAAGTGATATAGTCCTTGCCTTCAAGGTGCTTACATTCAGCTGGGTATGGGGAGTCACTTTAGCAAGAAAGATGAACTTGCTTTCAGATATGTTTGAGGTGAGAGTTGAAGATATAATTTTACCACTGACAGAGAGAGACAGCCCTCTGGAAGTCAGAAAAGATAGCAGCACTAGAGACATATGTTTGGAAGCCATTCTCAAAGAGGTGGTAGCTAAAACCATGGGAGTGAGTGAGTTCTATGAGAGAAAGATAAAACCAGAAGAGCAAAGTGCCAAGGACCCAGCCTTGAGAGATGCTCACAGTGGAGATGAAGAAAGAGTCACCAAAGAAATTGCTTGGGGAGAGAGAAAATTCCAAATAGTGGGGAATTTTTTTCCCATATAGACCACTCTCCAAGCAAGAATACTCATATTAATATGGGGTTTCTGAAACAGGCTATAATAAGCAAATTAGGTAATTAAATTATGTGTATTTGGTTGTTGGTTTTTTGTTTGTTTTTTGTGGGGCAATGAGGGTTAAGTGACTTGCCCAGGGTCACACAACTAGTAAGTGCCAAGTGTCTGAGGTTGGATTTGAACTCAGGTCCTCCTGAATCCAGGGCTGGTGCTTTATCCACTGAGCAACCTAGCTGCCCTCATAAATTAGGTAATTAAATTATGTTTAACAAAAAAAGAAAGAGAAAGGGAATTATTGAAGGAAACAGAAGAATGGTCAAAAAAAAAAGAGGAGAATGAAGGACATATAAGTCCAAGAAGTTAAGGGAGAAGAGAGCTTCAAGGAGGAAGTGATCAGCTGAATCAAATATGAGAGAGTTCAAGGAGAATGAAAGTTGGGAGAATGACCCTTGATTTCTTAATTAAGGGGTCATGGAGGGTCAGCTAGGTGACGCAGTAGATAGTGCACCGGCCCTGGAGTCAGGAGTACCCGAGTTCAAATCTGGCCTCAGACACTTAACACTTACTAGCTGTGTGACCCTGGGCAAGTCACTTAACCCCAATTGCCTCACTAAAAAAAAAAGGGGGGGTGTAATGGAAACTGGATTTGGAGTTTGAGGAGCTAGATTCAAATCTTGCCACTTCAACCTGGGTGATGTTGGGCAAAGTTAATTAACTTCTTTGGGCCTTATTTTCCTTATCTATAAAATGAGGAGGTTAAACTACATGATCTCCACAGTATCTTTCAGCTCTTACTCTATGATCCTGTGATTGTGATCTTCAAGAATGTAGATGGGGTAAAGTGTTGAAGATGGAAGTCAAATCACAGAGGATTAAGTATGTAACATGCAACAGTAACATGGCTAAGTGAAAGGTCTTGTCCCTCATCACCTGAAAGCAGCAATAAATATACCAAACAAAAGGATCACAATTGGGGAGGGGGAGGAATCTTCATGGAAACCAAATGAAGAGAGTAAAGAAATAGTTAAGCAAAAGAAAGGACTTGGGAATGCACAAGGTGGGCCAAAAGTTGTGATGTTGTAATAACTTTTTGAAAATTATTTTTCTTTATTTTTTGTCATTCATGAGATTTGATTTTTCACATGCAATGTAAATTCATATATTTGTATACATATATATATAAATATGCACACACATATACACTGTATATGATGCTATGGTATCATAAATTAAAAACAAAAAATAAAGGAGTTATTACATATTGAAACCCCTTCGTGATTTTTGGCCCACACTGTATAAATACTACAGGGTAGAACAAAGGAAGGAGAAATCTCTAAAAAGAAAAGAAAAAGATAACCGAATTCTCACGAGAGAGGATGAACCAAACACAAGAACATTCAGAGTGGTTGGAAAAAAAAAACTCAGTAAGAGATGTAAAGGAAGATCTGGCACCAATAAAAATAGATATGAATATTGAAAAAAGAGAACAAAAAGATGAGTAAGATACTCCCCAGCTTGGTACAATAGGTGGAAAACTACAATAGAGCTTTGTGCTGTCTGGAGAACAGGACTTGTACTCTCAGGTATGAATATGCAGAGCTGGCAGAACATAATAGAAAAAAATGTGAATGTGAGCTCAGGTCACTGAAAACCTAATCACGAGATATTTATAGACTCTGATGCTTGACCTACCCTCCATTCTTCCCTGGTGCTTGAGGGATACTGCCCTCTGTCATCACAGAATTCTTTAGGTAGGAAGCCAAAGTCAAATGGTACTAGGTACTTCCCTATTCTACGTTTAGCAAGCCCCTACTTTTGTCTCTCCCAATTCCTGTGATTCAGGATCACTGTCTGGCTGTCCAGACAAAAACTCTTGTCTCTTGTTATTTCTATTCACTGCCTTCTCATTTCCACCTACTTTAGTCCTATCACATCTATGTCCAGGTCCTCCACAGCCCTTCTCTTCAATATTCCCTTTGGAAACCCAGTTTTATCTGTAATAAACTTTCCTTTATTTGGATTTCCCCCCCTCTCAGCTCCTTCCATTTTCTCACTCACAGAAACTTGGCTTTCCCCAGAACAATTTGAATCAATGAGCACCCTCTCCAGCACTAAATGTACCTTCTCTCATGCATCCTGGTCCACTGAGACAAGAGGAGGAAGTAGACTCCTTTCTCTTGACTGCCACTTCCAGACCTTTCCTCTGCTAATATCATTCAACAAACTCTCCTTTGAGGCTCACTGCATCAGATCTTAATGAAAGTGATCCACCAGTCTCTGTTCAGGTCATTTTCCTTCCCTTCTTTAGGAGTTCAATACCTGCACTATATCTGTCTTCCTTTTTCCAGTCACTCTCCCAGAAAAAGTTCTTCATACTGATTTACTCTACTTCATATCACATTCATTTTTCTTTTTTCTTTTTTTGGTGAGGCAATTGGAGTTAAGTGACTTGCCCAGGGTCACACGGCCAGTAAGTGTTAAGTGTCTGAGGCCGGATTTGAATTGAGGTCCTCCTGAATCCAGGGCCTGTGCTTCATCCACTTCACCACCTAGCTGCCCCCACATTAATTTTTCAATCCCTTATGATCTGGCTTCTTAATTGAAACTGTTTCCCCAAGATTACCAGCATTCTCTTCATTGTTAATTCAATGGCCTTTTAAAGATGGCTTAATTCTTCTTGGCCTTTCTGCAGCTTTTGATGTACTGACCATATCTTCTTCCTCTGGGCTCTTCCTTCCACCCCCCTTGGTTTCTATGATGCTGCTCTCTCTGGTTTCTTTTCCTATCTGATTGTTGTTTATCAGTCTTCTTTTTCGGGTCATCATCAATATCTTCCCCTTAACTATAGGTGCCCCTCAAGGTTCCATCTTGGATGCTCTACTTTTCTTTCTCAATGCTCTCAGCAGTTCAATTAATCATTATAGAAATGGCTCCCAAATCTATATATCTAGCCCTAACTTGTCTCCTAAACTTTACTTCTAGCCATACATATCTAGGAGAGTACCACAGAAGTCTTGAAATCAATATGTCTAGAATGGAGCTAATTACTTTCTCCCACAAATCAACCCTTTTTTCAAATTTCTCTACTTCTTAAAATTTTTGTTACTGTTATTTTTTGTTTTAGCATCACCTTCATTTCTGAATGGTTCTCTCCCTTTCTTCCCTAGCAAGCCATCCCTCATAATAAAGAATATTAAATAAGGAGAAAAGAAAATAGTTTAGCAAAACTAATCAACTCATTAGCCAACTCTAACAGAATATGCAGTGTTCTACACTCATAGCCATCCAAGTTTGCAAAGAAGAGAGGTTCATTTTCTTATTTCTTTCCTGGAGTCATACTTTTTCATAATTACTCCTTTTTATTGGACAGTGCTATAGTCATTATTATATACATGCATATACATTTTTCCTGGTTCTGCATCAGTTCATATATGTCTTCCCATGCATCTCTGAATTCTTCCTATTCACTGTATCTTTAACACAGTAATGTATTACACGTGTGTACCATCATTTCAGAATTCTCTATTTCTTCTGAGGGAACCACCATTCTTTTTTTGGGGGGGCGGGGGGGTGGAGCAATGAAGGTTAAGTGACTTGCCCAGGGTCACACAGCTAGTAAGTGTCAAGTGTCTGAGGCCGGATTTGAACTCAGGTCTTCCTGAATCCAGGGCTGGTGCTTTATCCACTATGCCACCTAGCTGCCCCCAAACCACCATTCTTCTAATCACTCAGGGTCACAATTTCTGTCATCCTTAATTCTTCACTCTTGTTCTACCCCCATATCCATTTTCCCTTGTCTATGTCATTTCTCACATCTATATGCTTCTTTTCACTGACGACCTCCTGACTTTGAGGCTTCATTGAAGGCTGCATAAATTATTACAATAGTTTTCTTTTTTTTGTTTTTTTTTGCAGGGCAATGAGGGTTAAGTGACTTGCCCAGGGTCACACAGCTAGTAAGCATCAAGTGTCTGAGGCTGGATTGGAACTCAGGTCCTCCTGAATCCATGGCCAGTGCTTTATCCATGGCACCACCTAGCTGCCCCAATAGTTTTCTAACTAGATTCCATGCTTTCAACCTCTCTTCTTTCCAATTCATTTTTCAAAATTCTCTTCCTAAGGCACAAGTATGATCATGCCACTCTACCCTCTCTGCTCAAGAATCTTCAATGGCTCCCCACTGTCTCTGGGAGAAAAAAAGATTCCTCTAGCATTTAAAATCATTCACCTTTGGGCTCCAACCAACCTTCCCAGACTTATTTCATTTAACTCCCTTTCACAATCTCAACATTTCAGCCAAACTAGCTCATCATTCTATATTCTACCTCTGTGCCTACCAAAAGGTTGCTTCCCATGCCTGGCAGGCAATCTGTTCTCAACTCCCATTAGAATATTTAGCACTGGTGCTGCTTCTTACTCAAAGCCTTTCTCAATTCTTACTCAATGTATACTAACTCTTTGAATTATATTTTCCTTATTTATTTTTTAAGTGCTGTATTTCCCCAGGAGAATGTAAGTTTCTTGTGGGCAGGGACCTTATTTGGGGGGGGTATCTTTATATCCTCAGCAATTAACACAGGGCCTTGCACACAGCAGACACTTCATAAATACTTAATGAAGTAAAGTGAACTATTGAACAATTTTTTAAAAATTCATACATGGAAGAAAACTTGAGATCTGTACAAAGACAATGGAATTATTAGCTTGTGCTCAGTAAAATAATCTGAGAATTTGAACTAATAAAATATGAATTAATAGTTTAAATGTTATTTCCCATGAAGTTATATATGAAAAATATATTGAAAAGAGTGTACACAGCACAGATTACTAAAAGCCAAAGGATACTCAAAGAAGAGCAAGATTAACTTCCTAGAAATATAGTGACCAAACTCTGATAGCATCGACGTCAGTATTACAGTGTTGCAATGGAAAGAAAATTTGAGTCAGAGCATTTGGGTTTACGTCCAAATTCTACCACCTATATATTCTTGGGCAAATCACTCCACTTTTCTAGGCTTTAGTCTCTTTTCCTGGAAAATCAGGGATTGGACTGAATGATCTGTCATCTAAAATTGCTCCAAAGAAAGAATCTTATAAATTGCCAAGTGAAAGCAACCCCCATATGAAAAAGCACCAATTCAAATTGTACAATGGGTAGAAAAAAAAGATATTATATGGTATTCTGACAGTGTAGGAAACTCAGCACTAACCCCAAAATTGCCTATCTTGCAAACCTTCTTGATAAGAAAGTCTTTAATCAGAGACTTACAATTTTTTCTTACCTTTAACAAGGTAAATGAAGTTTAGGGCTTGGAATGAGTAAGTGATCAAGTATTACCTAAACACACCAGACTTGATCTATAGGATTATCTCATTACAGAAAGAAATAAGGATATTTTTCATGATTCTTAATATATATCCTATCCCATGCATGTATGATTATAACCTCTGAGAGCAAGAGACTGTCTTTTATTTCTTTGGATCCCTTGGGATAGTAACTGCTTAAGAAATAGTTGACAGATTCAGACTTTCACAGATTCAAGCTTTTAAAATTCCAAATCAAACTGTTCTCCTGTGCTTTCTCTCTTTTCAACTCTTCCCCCCCCACCCATCTCATCTGCTTCACATCTTATATTTACATTCTCTTCTAGTACTTCAGAGTCATAGATGTGTTCTGGTTTCAGTTCTCTGAAATTGCTGTCTTTTTTTCTCCCTCTCTCACCCCTTTGATCACCTGCACCCTTCACACAGGAGTGGACAAATGATTTTATTTTCAATTCATTTCCCATTAAGTATCTACCAGTGTGCAAGACATTACATTAGATACTATGTTGCATACATAGGACTTAACAATTGATAAATCACAATTATTGACAAATTATAGACACTATTAGACAAATCGACAAATGATACTCACTAATAGTAAAATGTGTTAGATTCCAGCAAGAGAATAATAGTTATATGTGATCTAAGATGCTGGTGATTGTGTGTGGACCAAGATTTGGGAGGAATTTAGGGAAGTATTAAGGATTAGGGAAGTATTAAGGATTAGGGAAGTATTTATTTAGGGAAGTATTTAAGGAAAATTTTAAATATTAACATAAAAGAAACAAAAGGGGGGAAAGTAATTTTTTAGCCTTCTAGCAACTAAAAATGTATGTGCATAGGGGCAGCTAGGTGGCGCAGTGGATAAAGCACCGGCCCTGGATTCAGGAGGACCTGAGTTCAAATGCAGCCTCAGACACTTGACACTTACTAGCTGTGTCACCCTGGGTAAGTCACTTAACCCTCATTGCCCAACAACAACAAAAAAAAAACAAAAAAATGTATGTGCATAGACAAGAGTAGGTATATAATCCATATATACACCCCCAAATTCACTCTTACCCCGTCACTGCATATGTACCAGGTTAGCTCTCAAAGGATTCTGTCATAGACATCATTTGTCCTCCTGGAGCTGTGAAAAATACTTGCCTAGAGGGTTCTGATAGTATTAAAGGTTGTTCCTTTTCTACTCTGGGTTGGATTTCATTGGTCCCTGATGAACTCAGTACTTTCCAGCTATTGAGGTATTATTTCACCTATTTGGATATGGATCTTGTCTTCTTATATTTCTTTGGTTGTACTTTAATACATCCCCCCCATCATATAATTCCCTACCTCATAATTTTAAGGAAGAAATGCAAGATGCTCTCCTTCTCCTCCCCCCCCCATGCCCACCCCTTACCTTTTCTGGTGCCAATCATATCAATCTTAATCTCTGAAGGCACAGTAAGAACCAGTATTTATAATCTTTTTTTTTTGAGGCAATGAGGGTTAAGTGACTTGCCCAGGGTCACACAGCTAGTAGGTGTCAAGTGTCTGAGGTCAAATTTGAACTCGGGTCCTCCTGAATCCAGGGCCGGTGCTTTATCCACTGTGCCACCTAGTTGCCCCTGGTTACAATCTTAAGGTAAAATTTCTAGTACTTTGTCTGGTGAGGTTTACCCCTGAGTATTATCCAGAGGCTTGTTATTTACTGTTTTGTTGCCTTAGAGGGGGAATAAATTAGAACAATGGTGATGTAATTACACATCTGGCCATGGGGTACTGTTCTCTTGAAATTCCTGACAGTTTGAGTTCAGCCCAATTGTGCAGCTGAAATAGGTTTCTTAGGGCTTTTTTGTTAGTTTGTTTTTTTGGGAAAAAAATCAACCCATGTGTGCTTCTGCCCCCACATTTTAAAATTTACATTGTGAAATTCATTTTCTGTAGCGATGGAAAGTTGTGGGGTCTAGACCTATAATTTAATTGGTGTAGGAATGCCAGCTGTGGAAACTACTTCCATATCCCACCCATAGAAACAGGCATTTTGCCCGTAACTTATAATCTTAGAAGATGGTATGGGACACAGACAAGTTTAGTGACTTCCCTGAGGTCATACAACTAGTATGTGTCAGAGATAGGACTTGAATTCAGGTTGTACTGACTCTAAGATTGGGACTCTATCGATAATGCAGGTTGTCCTTCAGAAATGGGAATAAAGGGAGGCACAGCTAGGTGGTGCAGTGGATGAAGTACTGGACCTGGATTCAGGAGGACCCGAGTTCAAATCCGGACTCAGACATTTGACACTTACTAGCTGTGTCCTGGGCAAGTCACTTAACCTTTATTGCCTCAAAAAAAAAGATTGTAAGCACTGGTTGCCCCACCCGCCCCCCCCCCCAAAAAAAAAGAAAGAAAGAAAAAGAAATAGGAATAAAACCTAGCAACACTAGTATAACCTGATATGGTACTCTTTCTTTGTTGGTAGAGACCAGTATCCTGTGCCTGCCCAAGGGAATGGAAGAGAGGAGAGATCTCTTGTTTCTTTGCTCTGGTCAGTTTCTTGGGAGGTCTTTTGGCTTTCATCTTTGAGAGAGATGAACAATTTCAACCTCACTTTGGGTTGATAAAGGGAGAAAAAGTTTCTGGGAAAAGCAGACATGAGAGGATCTGACAATCTCCATCATGTCCCCGTCCACAGCCTGCTACTCTAGAAACCTTGGGGACTTTTCCCATTAATAAAACCTGGGATTCTGTCTTGGGTGAGCAGAGATACCTCACTCCAATAGGAGAGCTTCTTTAATTTGCATTAGCTGATACATATTCTCACATTTATACTTGCTCTGATTTCTGTTTTGCTATCTACTTGGATAAATGAGTTTCTTTGCTATTTGCTATATGTGTTCTTCATGGAACTGGTATTGTGTAGGAAGGGCATCGTCTTGGATATAAAGCTTAGGCTTCCTCCTTCCTCATTAAGAAATAGCTTGAACCTTAAAACTACCTTCCCTAGACCAATATATATTTTAGGGATCAGACAGATATAATCCTAACTTGGTACTTCCTCTCTCTGAGGAATGCAGAGCAGCCTCTGGCCCCAATTTCTTTCTTCCCTTCCTGTCAAGAGCTAAAGAGGAGATGCTAGAGATGTATCTGATCCAGACACAACTTTTGAACTGTACACAACAACCCACAGTATACAAGTTATCTTAACAGTAATTTGGGCTAGATTGTTATGGTAACTAGTATTTCTGGATTTTATTTAACATTTCTCTAGTAAATATTTATTGAACATCTACTACGTGCCAGTCGATAATTCACCTACATCTGGTCCTTTACAAAGCACTTGCCTCGCAAAAAAAGAGGAAAACTATGATGAGAAAGGTTAAATGACCAACCCACAGTCTTATAGCTGGTAACTGTCACAGAGGGGTCTTAGACCAAGTTTCCTAGTGTATTTTCAATTCTTTTCACAGTAGAATAGTCTGAGTATCTTTACCTAGAGAAATCTCAGGCATATTTTTTTTTTTAGTGAGGCAATTGGGGTTAAGTGACTTGCCCAGGGTCACACAGCTAGTAAGTGTCAAGTATCTGAGGCCAGATTTGAACTCAGGTACTCCTGAATCCAGGGCTGGTGCTTTAACCACTGTACTATCCAGCTGCCCTTCAGGCATATTTTTATTACTATGCATTTAAAGGGTGATCAGTGTCTTTGAAATGTGTATCACCAGATAAGCTGGATATGGTTAATCTGCCAAGGGAAATATGGTTTCAAGGATGCTTGGGTTCACACAGTATCCATCATGCTCCTCTTTTTTCTAATCAGTAAGTTGTCTATAGGGGAAAGAAAAAAAGGAAAAATTATACGAGTAAATATGGTATTATAATATATGAGTCACTATTGAGAGTTAAAGCCTAAATTTTGTTTTGAAAGGAGGATTTAAACAAAATGATTTTTTTAAAAAGAAAATTGATGGATTTAAAGATCCACTGCATCAGGCATGAAAATAATCACTGGCCATATGCCCAGGATCTAAAAGAAATCAGCATGGGCCTAATGAAAAGCAAGCAGTAGGTCTAAAGGAAATTCAATATACTTTCACTCTTTTCTTTTCATTTTTTTTGATTGGTTTCCATGGGAATCTGTGCTAGTGAGGAACTCTGAATCTATTTGTAGCAGATATTTGTTTTCTTAGCTTAGTGAACACAGAATAATTATAACTAGTAGTAATAAAAATTCACATTTACTTAGTGCTTTACAATTTACAAAGTGTTTTTCTCACAACAATCTTATAAGGTAGGAAGAGAAGGTCAAAGTGAGGAAGAGGGAAAGATGGTAGCTTTTTTTGACTATGGTTTATGTGAAATTCTAAAAGCAATATGTTTTTGAAAGTTATGGGTATATCCCATATAAAATCAACAGCATTTTATAGTTACTTTAATACATAATAACCAACATCATTTAACTGTCTTAAAACTCAACCAGGTTAAAGCACTGGCCCTGGATTCAGGAGTACCTGAGTTCAAATCCAGCCTCAGACCCTTGACGCTTACTAGCTGTGTGACCCTGGGCAAGTCACTTAACCCCCATTGCCTGCAAAAAAAACCAAACAAAACTCAACCAACATCAATTTGCCACCTATCATTCTATAACATTGTTCTAGTAGAATTAACTAACCTTGTAGTATATGGTGGAATCCTATTGTGCTATAAGAAATGATAAGTAGGAAAGTTTCAGAAAAACCTGGGAACACTTATATGAACTGATGCAAAGTGAAATGAGCAGAGCCAACAATATTGTATGATGATCAACTGTGAAAGACTCAGCTATTCTCAGCAATACAATGATACAAGACATTTCTAAAGGATGAAAAATGCTATCCACCTCCAGAGAAAGAACTGATGGAGTCTGAATGCAGATCATAGCATACTAAAAAAAAAACTTTATTTTTCTTGGTTATTTTGGACTATGTTCTCTTTTGCAACATGGCTAATTTGGAAATAGCTTTTGTGTGACTACACATGTGTAATCTGTATCAAAGTACTTGCCTTCTCAGGGAAAGGGAAGAGTGAGAAAGGGAATTTGGAATTGAAAAATTATTTAAAATGAATGTTAAGGGACAGCTAGGTGACACAGTGGATAAAGCACTGGCCCTGAGTTCAAATCCGGTCTCAGACACTTGACACTACCTGTGTGACCCTGGGCAAGTCATTTAACCCTCATTACACCCCCCCAAATCTATAAAATAATAAAAAATTTTTAAAGAATGTTAAATTTGTGTGTGTGTGTGTGTGTGTGTGTGTGTGTTTTTGCAGGGCAATGAGGGTTAAGTGACTTGCCCAGGGTCACACAGCTAGTTAAGTGTCAAGTGTCTGAGGCTGGATTTGAACTCAGGTCCTCCTGAATCCAGGGCCGGTGCTTTATCCACTGCACCACCTAGCTGCCCTAAATTTGTTTTTACATGTAATTGAGAAAAAGAAAATTAAAACATTCTAAAAATAGAATTGACTGACCTTTATAATGCTTTTCATCTAATGTTGTCTTTCTTTAGTTAAGTTAAATTTGCATTTGCAAATCTATTCTATTCTGTTTTCGATATGAATGTTAAATTGGAGCTTCATTCTAAATAAATATCAAAATGACCAGTTCATTTTTAACAATTTATTTATAAAGACTTTATAATAAACTTAATATGAAATATCAATATAGTTAAACTTGCTTTACAATTATTTACATTTAAATAAATGAATTTCAGTGACTAAAATGTCACAAAAAATTCTCAGTCACTCTGTCTCAATCATGATTTTTGTCCATTCTTTCCCATTTTGATGAAATCATAGAGAAGATGTTGAGAGAGAAGTCACCCAAAGTTAGCGGGTGAGACAGGTATAATGGATTAGAAAAGGAAACCGAGAATCCACAGACAAGTGAAAAGAGAATAAAAAGAGAGTAGCATGATGGAATTATGGGGAGGAGAGAATGCGTAGAAGAGAATGGTCAAGAGTATCAAAAACTGCTGAGAGGTAGACCATTTCATTATGAGTTTTTTTGGCATGGAAATCCATGAAACAAAGAAAAATGCAAATGGCCCTCACTCCTGGGGGGCCCCTATCCACTTCAACAGAGACAGTGTCAGAGTGGTAGAAGAGGGAGCAGAGGCTACAAAGGATGACACACCTTTTGAACTGTCTATAAACACTGCCTTAGCTGACAGTACTTTAATAGTGAGATCATTGTCCAATGAGAAACAAAGGGAGAGACTTCTGGAAGAATGAAGTTGTAGATGTCTTGACTTATTTTTTGCTTTAAACTGAAGCAGAAAACAAAAGGAAGTTAAAGCTAAATGAAGGATGAATCACAGATACTCCTTGAACAAAAAAGTAAAAGAGTTGGCAAGGCTGGTTTTATTGGACATAAAAAGTCAAGAACAAACATTAATTCATGGCGCATTTGGTCAGCTTGTGTTGCAGTTCTCATGACAAGGGTGTGCAAAAAGTCTACCATGAAAATCACTGTAGTTTATAATGATGGTGATAACAATTGTACTACTTATAGTGCTTTAAGGTTTGCAAAGCGCTTTACCAGTATCTCGTTTTATCCTCACAACAGCCCTGAGAAAGAGGTGTTATTATTATTATCATCATTTTACAAATGAAGAAATTGAGGCAGAGGTTAAGTGACTTGCCCAGAGTCATACAGCTATTAAGTGTCGGAGGCTGGATTTGAATTTAGATCTTTCTGACCTTGGGCCCCGCACTCAGCCTACTAGGCCACTATCTTATAAGCAAAATACTCTGATTAGCACTATATTTATTGACATATTCTGTTGCAGAGAGTGAAGAAGTAGAGAAATTCTATGAAGAGCTTGAAGAAAGTCTCAAAATGTTATCAACATAAACAGGGACTGGCACATGTATAGAAAGCCTCTGATAATGTTCCCCATGTGGAAGAGTCTGAGGAGCATGCTTCTGGGAGAGTTGTTATAGGTCTAATGGACGTTCCTTGGAGAGACTTTGGAACATGAATAGACATTCTGTAACTGGCAGTTAGGCAGTACTGGGCCTGGAGTCAAGAAGACCTGAGTTCAAATCTGCCCTCAGACAAGTAATAGCTCTCTGACCCTGGGCAAGTCCCTTAACCCTGTTTACCTCAGTTTCCTGATCTATAAAATAAACTACAGAAGGAAACGGCAAACAAGAAAACCCCAAATGAGAGGGGTAGCTAGGTGGCACAGTGGATAAAGCACCAGCCCTGGATTCAGGAGGACCCGAGTTCAAATTTAGCCTCAGACACTTGACACTTACTGGCTGTGTGACCCTGGACATGTCACTTAACCTTTATTGCCCCGCAAAAAACCCCCAAAAAACAAAAACCACAAAAGGGGTCATGAAGATTCAGATGTGACTGGAAAACAACTGAATAAAATGAACAATATTTAAAAAGATGCACTTGTAAGGTCAACTCCATCAATCTCTTCCTGCTCCCTCCCGCAGCATATCTTGTGACATTTTAGACTTTTTTTTTTAACTCACAGGCCTTTTGAAATATCATAGCATAGTATATGCTGATGACCATGTGTCTCCAGAGGAAACCATGAACAAAATAACAAAGGGCCTCAGTTTCTCTCCATCAACTTCCTGACATTCATTCCTAAAGACCAAAGTTCGAACATGTGACCGACACAATCAGTAGAGGATATGGAGGTAGTACTGG
The DNA here is from genome assembly GCF_019393635.1 of Dromiciops gliroides. Taxonomy (NCBI): domain Eukaryota; kingdom Metazoa; phylum Chordata; class Mammalia; order Microbiotheria; family Microbiotheriidae; genus Dromiciops; species Dromiciops gliroides. Next base: position 615,704,299 of record NC_057861.1, on the reverse strand, counting down.
TTAATAGTGAACCCCTAGGTTTGGATGGGTCTATAGATAATTTGGTTAAGAGTACTTCAGATCAGGGATGGAGTTCCAGGCTGGTAGCGGCCCACTCTGACCACCAAAGTCCAGTCCTGTGCTGGATGAGCAGGTTTGTTTCGGATACTCTTGTGAGTTCTCTTCTCAACATATCATTGTCTTTAAAAACGTTTGAGGTCATGCCTTCCTTTGGGATTAGCCAGGTATCATGCATGTAGACATTCTGTTCATCTCCCTGGATACAAGGAAATCCTTGGTCACCTGGATCTTCTCCATATTTTATGGGGCTGCTTCATGTGTGAGAACTACGATAGTGAAGGTATAGATTAGAAGGATGTGAATCAGGATAACGTCACAGATGCTAAGCTTCAAGATGAACGTACCAACCACATGATCTAGTTGGGACAACAGGGAATTAGAGCTGGCTGGGAAAGTGGCAGTTTGTTGATTTCAAGAATGAATCTTTGTACTGACCGATGCTCTTTGTTCAGAATCACCACAACAACCTTGTCCCCATTATTCTTCTTAAGTAAATGTTTACCTCATTCAGGGTTACTTGGAACATGTTATTTCAGCTCTGGGTGGCAGGATATCTTTTTTTGTTTGGTTGGTTGGTTTTTGGTTTTTAGTGAGGCAATTAGGGTTAAGTGACTTGCTCAGGGTCACACAGCTAGTAAGTGTCAAGTGTCTGAGGCTGGATTTGAACTCAGGTACTCCTGACTCCAGGGCTGGTGCTCTATCCACTGTACTACCTAGCTGCCCCGGCAGGATATCTTGATAGGCACATTGTATTTCTTTGTTTTCTGGATTTTCTAGATTCCAATAGAGTAAGCCTCTTGGACATAGATGAGATGTATGGCCATCTCCAAGAACTCAGAGAAATTAGTGACAACTTGTCCAAAAAATTAAAGTCCTAACAAGTAAAGTCATCCTTCAAAGCCACTAGCTCTGGGTTCTGGTAGGTGAACCAGAAGCTGTGTTCAGGTTCTCTCTTTCCTTGGCCCCAGCTTGGCATAAGGTGAGATGATGTTCCTCCTCCTCCCAGGTCCTAGACCATGCTTGCTCTGCCATAAATACATGCATATATGTATGTACATGTGTATGGAAATACACTTGGCAATTACCAGCTGTGTGACCCTGGGCAAGTCACTTAACCCTCATTGCTCTGGGAAAAAAACCCACATATACACACATACACATATACATAGATATAGTATCCTATAACTTCGTTGAATTCGCTTTTCTTAATTTTTTCATTAAATAAGATCTTTTGAATTTACTACCATGTCACCTGCAATTAATAAAATTCTGATTTCTTAATTTCTAATATTAATTCTGTGAATGTTTTTCTTGTTTTCCTACAACCACTAGAATCCCAATACTATGTCAAAGAGAGTAAAAGTAGACACAGTGGACATTATCAGACTTGCTTTTAGTGGAAATTCTTTTAATGTTACTCCATTTCACATTAAGTTAACTCAGTTTATGGTCAATACTTTTGATTATGTTGAGGAAAAATCTTTCTGTTCCTATCCTTTTTAATGTGTATTTTAAAAATAAAGTATTAATCAATGTTGAATTTTTCCAAAGGCTTTTTTGGCATTAATTATAATCATATTTCAGGGGAAATGTTATTTGTTGTATTAGATTGATAGTTATTCTAATGTTGAACTATCTATTCTTGATAAAAATCTTGTTTGGACAGGAGAAATAATTTAAAATGTATTAATGTATTCTTATAGCTAATGTTTGTGTAGAATTTTTGCATCTATAGTCATTAGGGAAATGATTATATGTTTCCTTTTTGGTATTATCTTTGTTATGCTTAAAAAACCAATACTATATTTGCTTCATAAAAGGTATTAGGTGCTATTCCATCTTTCTCTACATTTCTGAATAACTTATAGGATTGTGATGTATAAAAAGTTTAAGAGAAAGTTTCTGGGTAATTAATAATTTTATTATTCTAGCTGATAATTATTAATAAAAGGGGTCTCTGGTACTCTCAAATACCAAAGACCTCTCATGGAACCCACTCAAGGCTTATATGCCCTGGGAAGAATGGGTGTTCCTGAGGGTGGCAATCAACTTTTTTTGTTTGTTTTTTTTTCAGAGCAACGACTTCCCCAGGGTCACACAGCTAGTAAGTGTCAAGTGTCTGAGGCCAGATTTGAAATCAGGTCCTCCTGAATCCAAGGCCGGTACTTTATCCATTGCACCACCTAGCTGCCCCTCAACTTTTGTTATGAATGAGAAGAATGAATATTATAATGAGAGGTGGGCTTATTCTAATGAGGGGCTAAGGGACCTTGACTCTGGTCACTCAGTCCCAGACTTGACTGACTAAAACACAATGGACTGGATTTCATCAAACTAGAATTTTGTTGTAAGGTTTTTCTAGTTGGGTGGGGCAACAACTCCACCTGGATAAGATGGTCCAGGTAAGGTAAATTTTTGGGCAAGGTCAGAGTTCTCCCTGATAATTTGTTATTTAATAACCATTTCTCTCAGGATCTAGAGATTATTTCTTCTTGGAAAGTTTTAACAAATTCCCCTGTAAAGATTGGGTGGGGGGGAGCAGCTAGGTGGTGCAGTGGATAAAGCACCAGCCCTGGATTCAGGAGTACCTGAGTTCAAGTCCGGCCTCAGACACTTGACACTTACTAGCTGTGTGACCCTGGGCAAGTCACTTAACCCCCATTGCCTTGCAAAAAAAAAAAAAAAAGATTGTTGGGGTTTTGTTTGTTTGGTTTTGCAGGATCCAATTCTTCGATGACTTGTCTTAGCTCTTCTGTTATTGGTTAGTTAAAAAAATGAATGTCCTGTGGTGTCAATTTTGATAATTGACATTTTTGTACATAATTTTCTACTTCTTTTAAATTATCTATTAGCATACAACTGTGTATAGTATTTCCTACTAGTATTACTTTTACCCCATTGGGTTTACAAGGAAGGTATAACGTAAGAAGTGAATAGAATTGTACAAATGTAAGGAAGAAGCACATCCTTAGTGAGTGTCAGGAACTAGGAAACAGAAAAGGAATCCTTTTTGCATTTCTTCAAGGTCTGCCTGAGAAACCAGGGTCAGGGTGACCGTCACAGTAAAAACAAAGTAGCTGTGATAAGAAACCTGAGACCAAAAAATCTTCAAAGCAGTTTCTCACAGGCAGAATGGAAATAAAACCAGCCCTGGAATCAAAGGACTTGAGTTCAAATCCCTCTGTCACTTAAAACTTGTTTGATCTTGGGCAATTCATAAAATCTGGGTTTCATTTTCTTCTATTTTAAAATGAGAACAACGGAAAAGATGGCCTCTTTGCTTCCTCATAGTTCTCTGTGATCCCAATTCTCTCTCAGTGAAGCTTAGTTAAGGAATTCTGCTGCTGCATTCAAGGTATGAAGAATGCTGAACTTGTAATCAGAAGACCTGAGTTTGAATTCCACATCAAATATTTACTAGTTGTATGACCTAGGACAAGTCATTTAATTTCTCTAGACTCACTTTCTTCATCTGTTAACTGAGGGAAGTAGACTCAGAAATCTCTAAGGTCCCTTCCAGCTCTATAATTTATGATTTTGAGTGTCTTCTGGACATTCCTTTTTGGATATCCCATAAACATTTTAAACTCAATGAATCCAAAATGGAAATAATTTAAACTTTTCCCTTTACCCTTTTCCCTGTCCTTCCCTCTAAACTTCCCTATTTTTTTGAAAGAATCATCATCTTTGTAGTCGCTCAAATTTAAAACTAGGCAATTTTTGTTTATTCTTTCCTCTCCCTTAATCCCTACATCCAATTCCATGCCAAGTCTCACATCTATTTTCTTTTTTCTTTTTTTTGCGGGGCAATGGGGGTTAAGTGACTTGCCCAGGGTCACACAGCTAGTAAGTGTCAAGTGTCTGAGGCCAGATTTGAACTCAGGAACTCCTGAATCCAGGGCTGGTGCTTTATCCACTGAGCCACCTAGCTGTCCCCCTCACATATATTTTCACAACCTCTCACATTTGCCTTTTCTCTCCATTAGTTCTATTAACCAGAAATTTGCTCCCACCAAAAACATAAGTGAATCACAATTATAAAGATAAACACCCTTGGGGGCAGCTAGGTGGGGCAGTGGATAAAGCACCAGCCCTGGATTTAGGAAAACCTGAGTTCAAATCTGGCCTCAGACACTTGACACTTACTAGCTGTGTGACCCTAGGCAAGTCATTTAACCCTCACTGCCCTGCAGAAAAACAAAACAAAACGAAAAGGAAAAAATAAAGATAAAGATCCATTTTTATTCTTCTCAGTAACTTGGTTACATGCAATTGCATGTGGAAGAGAAGAGTATTGAAGCAATTGAAAGGGGAGGTTACGGGGCAGCTAGGTGGCACAGTGGATAAGGCACTGGCCCTGGATTCAGGAGGACCTGAGTTCAAATCCAGTCTCAGACACTTGACACTTACTAGCTGTGTGACCCTGGGCAAGTCACTTTTCCCCCATTGCCCCACCAAAAAAAAAAAAAAAAAGAAAGAAAGAAAGGGGAGGTTATACAGTGCCTAGATCAGCTAGGGTTAGGATTAACTCTCTGCTCTTAATTCCAGTTGCACAATACAAGTCAGTCTGATAGCTCACTCCTTGAAAGCAAACAATGTGGATTTGAAGCCAAAAGCCTATGGGGATTTCTGCAGATAAGAGAGAACCATGTAACCCCCCTTCCCTGTCACTGGCTCAGGGATGTGAGGGAGACTAGACAGTAGAAAATCATGTCTCCAGAAGACTCAAGAGAAGCCTACTTGGTTTGTCCTTTTATTGTTCTCAGGAATGTCTGGTTATTTATATATCAGCCAGGTTCAATCTCTGAAGGGACCTTTGATTTGTTAGGCTAAGTTTCCTTATAGTTCCTCTGGAAAAATAAGGGAATTTTACCAAATAATTATCAGTTCATTACTCCTTCCTGAACTATTAAAATAGTCTTCTAACTGGTCTCTCAGCTTCCAGTCTCATTTATCTTTAATCCATCTTCACACAGGTTGTAAAGTGATTTCCTAAGGCACAGATCTGACTACAAATCATTTCCCAGTTCAAAACTTCAATGACTCCCTATCACCTGTAGAATGAACTACAATCTCCTAAACCTGGCATTTAAGGATTTCTATTATCTTACTTGGCTCTTATTTCATAGTTTGCCCAGGCAAACTGAATTACTGAAATCAATGAATTCCTCACTTTGAGTTACTCTATCTTTACCTTGAGCTACTCTTTTTTTTAATTGCTAATAAATTAGAATATGATTCTTTGTAGTTTAATCTAGTATCTGGCAACTTGATTGAATTCACTTGTCTTACCTTTTTTTAAAAATTAAATAAAATGTTTTGGATACACGGTCATGTCACCTCCACTTTGGGAAATCCAGATCTCTATTTCTAATTTTAATTCTGTGAATGTAGTTTTCTATTTTTAATGAAACCACGAAAATTCCTGATACCATATCAAAGTAGTAGTGAAAATCTCTGCATCTTTGCATAGTGTTAAGGGCTAAAATTCTAGCTATTCTGTCTAAAATATCTAATGAGTGGTCGCCAATAAATTATAAGCTTTAACAAGAGTTAGGCTTTTAAGCATTTATTAAGGAGAACAAGAATTTGGTAAAGAGAGAGAGAAAGGCCTGCATTCATCTAACTATTAAAGGGAGAGCACATTTTTAGCTCCCTTCTCTGCCGGAGTCCTCAGGAAAAAAGAGGGAGTCAGAGCTCCAGGTTCCCCCTTCTTCCTCCCACCAGCAAATGTCACTTCCTGACGCCAAAGAAAAGACGCATGGTCTTGCCCTCAGAGACCTTCACCTCATGTCGGAGCTTTTCTACAGTAAGTCTCCAGCAGGTGGCATCATTCCAATCGTTACAGTAGGCCATCTCTAATGCCTGAAAATCACCTCCTTTACATCTCTGCCTCTCAGAAACTTTATCTTCCCCTTCAAGGCTTAGCTCAGTTGTTACCCCCCCCCCCCCCATGAAATCTGCCCTTATGCCTTCTCTCTCCCCCACCCTTTATTAGTCAAGCTTCCTCCAAGATTACTAGTGTTAGGAAAATATCTTGACTGACACTCTTTTGCACCCTGGGAGGAAAGAGGTAGGGAGTCAATGCACAATTATGGGTAGTTGTAAACCTTTGACCCTAAGGTATAGCCATTCTTAACTTTATCAAAGGGGCCAGCTTCGAATCTCAATCAGATTACCAGCGATGACCCTTAGGAAACTCCAGAAGTTTGTCAGCAGTTTTAAATGTTGGTGTCTCCCCTCATGTGTCTGCCTTAGGGTGGTTTGTTCTTCTGTGAGGTGTATGACTTTAGGCTTAGCCAGTGAAGCTATTATACTTCTGCCACCAAAGTAACTCTCTTGGCCAATTGTTCTTCCTGGATGGTGAAGTTTCTGAAAAGTGCAGGTCATCTGTCACATACAAACGTGTCTACATTTGGAGACTGGGAAGAGGGAGTGACTTGTTCTCTTCTGAATTAGGATTGCCAACAAATCCAGTGGTGCTTTTAATAAATTTGAAACTTAAGAGTATCAGTTTCCTTCTGACGATAATTTCATTCAGGCAACTAGGCTAAATGAAATCACCACAGTGATTAAAGACAAAATTGAGCACAAAGCAAGTTATGTATGATTTCATAATGTACTTCACTTCCTCCTCAGTTCACTTCCCAGATTATTTCACCCTGTGGATGGCTTTGCCCTGAGGCCTGCTCACAAATTGGTGAATCCTGGTCTGATATAATTATATGTATAACTATATATATATATATATGCACATATATTTATGTTTATTTGGTTAAATGTTTTCCAATGACATGCACAAAATTTTAACATTCATTTTTAAAAATTTGAATTCCAAATTTTCTCCCTCCCACCCTTGCCCCACTCCTTGAGAAGACAAGCAAGATATCAATTATCTATATCAAGCCATGAAAAACATGTTTCCATATTAGCCATGCTGCAAAAGAAAACATACACACAGGTAAGAAAAATAAAGAAAGTAAAAAGAGTATGCTTCAGTATATACTGAGTTCATCAGCTCTCTCTATGGAGGTGGATAACATTTTTGGCATTGGAGAGGACCATTTCTTGAAGAGCCCCTTCATTTTGCTCACTTAATTGCTTGCTTAGCTCATTCTCTGGACTATTCTACCTCTCCACCAGCTGCCTTGCCTCTACATGGGTACTCTCTTTCCCTCCACTCTTTAATTTTCAAGGTTCATTAATGTTTTCTCTTCCCTTATTAGAATGTGTGTTTCTTTGAGGGTAGGGACCATCTTGTTTTCTGGTATTTGCCATCTTCAATGCTTAGCACAGTTCCTGGTATACAGTAAATGCTTAATAAATGCTTTATGTATTTCAATTCTTTCACATATTCCAAAGCAGACTAGATTTAGGTTTGGCTGGTACACGTTCTGTGGGAATCATCCCTTCAAAATAGAAAAAGAGGAGCCAGAATCACAGACTCAGGAAGTAGACACAAATGAGTGGGGTCTAGTCAGGGCTTCTCCCTTTCTTAGGAGGAGGATGTACCACTTTTTGCTTTTGCTAGTCCCATATGGGCTGAGCAGAAGGAAACACAAAAACTCACCCAACAGGTTAGTTGAAGAAGGGTTTCCAGAAATTGAAGGAGGAGAATTCCCCAATACACATGGTCTGCTGAGTGTTCCTCCTTATGAAACAGTTCCTGTTTTTCAATAATCTCTCAAGGCAAGACTGAGAAAGGTAGTGATCAAAGTTCACTGTCAGAAGCATCACAAACTGTCCCTGGTGGTGGGAGCTGCTAATAAGAATATCGGTCCCGCTGGGCTACCAGCAATGCTTTTCAACCCCTACAGCATGTCTCTGGCCCACTCTCTTTACAGGGTAACAACAAAGTTACCCTCAGCAAAGCACATAATTAGACAAAGTAAGCAGTTGCCTATGGTGCAACACAGTGTGGTACAAAAAAACCAAACCCTTTTTAGACAAAAAAGCTTTTGCTGATATTTTTTGTTTTTCACTAACTCCAAAGTCCCAAAATATCCCTTCCCCTTCCCTTACTCCTAGAGCTCTTATGTTTTTTTTTTTAATTTGTGGGGCAATGAGGGTTAAGTGACTTGTCCAGGGTCATATAGCTAGTAAGTGTCAAGTGTCTGAGGCCAGATTTGAACTCAGGTCCTCCTGAATTCAGGGCTGGTGCTTTATCCACTGTGACCACCTAGCTCCCCCCAGCTATCTCTTATAATGAAGATTTAAAAGGAAAAAGATTTAAAAGCAGTATAACAGAAGCAATTAATACATCAATCATACTGATAGTATCCACAATCTTTCACCTGTGCAAAGAAGGAAGAGGTAGATTGGTGATGCAGTGGATAGAACATTGAGCCTGGAATCAAGGATTCTGGATTTCAAGTCTAGCCTCAGACACTTACTAGCTGTGAGACCCTGGGCAAGTTACTCAACCTGTCTGCCTCACTCTCCTTATTTGTTTAGAATTTTTTCCCAAATTACATGTAAAATACAAATTTTGACAGCATTAAAAAAAAAAAACTTTGTTGGGGTAGCTAAATGGTGCAGTGGATAAAGCCCTGGCCCTGGACTCAGGAGGACCTGAGTTCAAATACAGCCTCAGACACTTGACACTGACTAGCTGTGTGACCCTAGGCAAGTCACTTAACCCTCACTGCCTTGCAGAAAAACAAAACAAAACTTTGTTACAAATTCTCTTCCTCTTTCCCTGCCCCACAAGAACTCAAGCAATTCAATATAAGTTATACATGAACAGTCATGCAAAACATTTCCACATTAGCCAGATTGTGAAAGAAAACAGACAAAAACAAAACTTTGGATAAAGGAACTAACAAAAAAAATTATGCTTAAATCTGTATTCAGATACCATCAGTTCTCTCTGTCGATGGATTGCATTTTTCATAAGACCTTCAGAATTATTTTAAATCATTGCATTGCTGAAAATAACCAAGTCATTCATAGTAGATCGTCTCACAATATTCACTCGCCTTATTTGTAAAATGGAGATAATCATGGCACCTACCTTCCAGAGTTGTTGTGAGGATCAAATGAGATAAAACTTATAAAGCACTTAGTAAAGTGCCCTAGCACACAGTAGGCACTTTACTAAGGAAACAAATGCTTGTTTCCTTCCTTTCTTCTTGAGGTTTGGTCATTAAAATAACACAGCATTCAGTTTCATTTTTCTTTGTTTTTTGTTTGTTTATAAATACTGTTGTTGTCATTGTGCTCCTTATTTGGCTTTACTTTTTTAGAAGTCGGGTTTCAAAAATCTTTTCATACTTCCCCATGTTCTCCATATTCATTGTTGCTTATGCCATAATTCAGTTCAATTCATGTACTGTCATTTGTTTAGCCATTCCCTAACTGATGGGCATCTGCTTTGTTTGCAATTCTTTGCTATTCCAGAAAGTGCTGTTATAAATATTTTGGTGTTCTCTGGACCTGTTTGTAAGGAAGCTAGGTAACATAGTAGATAGAGCACTAAAGCTAGAGACAGGGAGGTGAGTTCAAATTCAGCCCTACACACTTACCAGCTGCTTAATCCTGGGGAAAACACTCTACCTGCCTCAGTATCCTCAATGAAGATGATAATAGCACCTACCTCACAGAGTTGTTGTGAGGATCAAAATGAGATACTTGTAAAAAAAACCAAAACACCCATCTAGCTTAGTGACTGGTACACAATAGCTGCTTAATAAATATTTATGCCATGCAATAAGAGGAATGCACTAGAAGAAAGAGAAAGGGAGAGGTGGAAGGGTATAAAGTAACTCACATAAAAGAAACAAGAAAAAGTTTATGGAGTGGAGGGGAAAATGGGGAAGGAGCAGGAGAGTGAGTGAGCCTTACTTTCATCAGAATTGGCTCAAAGAGGGAATAACATAAACATTCAAGTGGGTATAGTAATATATTTTGCCCTGAGGGAAAGTGGGAGGGGAAGGGGAAATGGGGGGAGAGGTGAAGGAAGGAAGGGCAGATTGGGGGAAGGGGCAGTAAAAAGCAAAACACTTTTGAGGAGGGATAGGGTGAATGAAGATAGAAAATAGAGTAAATATCAAGGGGAAGGAATAGGATGAAAGGTAATATAGTTAGCAATAGTAACTGTGAAAGAAATGATGAGCAGGATGCTATCAGAAGGATATATGAAAAATGCAAACCATCAACAGAGGAAGAACTGATGGTATTTGAATACAGATTGAAGTATAATTGTATTTGTTAGTTCCTCTTCCTAAAGTTATTCCATCTATTTTCTTTCACAACTTGAGTAATGTGAAGATGTTTGGCATAATTGCACATGTATGACTTATATTGAATTGCTTGATTCCACAGGGAGGGTTGAGGAGGGAGGGAGATAGAAAATTTAGAACACAAAGTTTTCAAAAAAAAAAATCAATGTGAAGAAATGATAAGCAGGTGGATTTCAGAGAAACCCGGAAGGACTTACATGAATTGATGCTGAGTGAGATGAGCAGAACCAGGACAACATTGTGCACAGTATCAATAACATTGTGTGTTGGTCAACTGTGATAGACTTGACTCTTCTCAGCAACACAATGGTCTAAGATAGTTCCAAAGGACTCGTGCTCTCCAAATCCAGAAAAAAAGAACTGTGGGATCTAGATGCAGATTGCACCATACTGTCTCTACTTTTTTTATTTTCCTTTGATGCGGTTTTTCCCTTTTCCTCTGATTCTTCCTTCACAACACGACTAATGCAGAAATATGTTTAATGTGATTGTACATAGATAACCTATATCAGATTGCTTGCTGTCTTGGGGAGGGGGCAGGGAGGAGAGGGAGGGAGAAAGATTTGAAACTAGAAATCTTATAGAAACAAATGTTGAAAACTATCTCTACATGTAACTAGAAAAAATAAAATACTATATTAACAAAAAAGAAAACAAAAAAATTTATTATCCCATGCTCTTGTGTCACAAACCTACCAGCTGGACCTCTAGGTCAAAGGGTACTGACATTTTAGTCACTTTCTTAGCAGAGTTAACAAAGAACACTTCCAATGTTACCTTTTGTAAGTATACACTTTAATGGCAGAAAATTGTGCTCTTCATAGCATATATAGGTAATTATTTTGAGATAAGACAAGTTTAAATGTTATAGAGAAAGCTCAAAACTTTTCACAGAGAAAAGAAAAGAAAGGAAGAGGAACAAGAATTGATTAAGTGCTTCATGTGCTAAGCACTTAAAAGTAAGGGATTGAAGGTTGAGAGTACAAATAGCTCATTTCAGTTCTTAAACTGATGGTTGAATGGTAGGTGTAATTGCCACTGCATATAGGTATTTAATTCTTGCCAGATATCATTAGAATCCCATAACCCAGGGATACTTCCTTGTCATTTATGATAAATTTGTGGTACTGACATACTTGAAAGAAGTTCAGTATTCTGTGGTGAGTCAGAGAGAGGGTGTGTACAAGAACCTAGAAAAGCTTTGTATGTTATTTAGTCTATGGCCTGATGGGTGTGACTACTGGAAAACCTGACACAATCTGCTTATGACCAATTCAGTGATCAGCAGGGGTGGGAAACATAAATAGCCACAAGTCATAAGTCAGTTCCTCCAAATCTCCCTGTAGCCTGCCTGTGGATCTGGTATGAATCTCTGTTCTCATAAATGGTTTTCCAGATCATCTCAGCCCTTTAGATTTCAACAACTCTGCTACATCTTGCTACCAAACTTATCCTACTTTCTTATTATTGTACACCTCCCCATTTGGAACCTTGCCCCTTGGACTTTGTGGTATCCTGCTCACCAATTTCCAACCTCATTGAAAAGAGATCCCTCTTTTGGACAACACAGAAGGCTGCTAACATCTTCCTTAGAGTTGAAATTGATTGTTAGAATATTTGATGGTTCCATCTATCCTGAGAAGCAATAGCTCTGGTTCTGTTTGTTTGTTTGTTTGTTTGTTTTTTTAGTGAGGCAGTTGGGGTCAAGTGACTTGCCCAGAGTCACACAGCCAGTAAGTGTTAAATGTCTGAGGCCGGACCTGAACTCAGGTTCTCCTGACTCCAGGGCCAGTGCTCTATCCACTGCACCACCTAGCTGCCCTAGGATTCACTTTTAAAACAGAACCGGAGGGGGCAGGATTGACCATGTGGCAGCTAGCATGAGCAGAAGAAAAGCCCCAGACCCATGTCTCAAGGAGAGTTCAGAAGACTTACAAAACCTACACTGTGCTAAGAGGAAGAGCCCACACCAAGAGAGCAAGCAGCTAGGGTTGCCAAGGATTTTATCCTCTTCTGATAGAGGCAGGTCATTATACATTGATCAAAGCTAATTGGTTAGCATCATTCAATTCCATTGGTTGACGTGACTTGAGGGGAGTCCACATTAAAATGAACTGTACAGATGACCCTCACTCAAGTTGCATAAGGCAAAATCCATTATCTAGGTATGATCTTTCACTGAACTAGACAAAAGAGTCCATCTCCATTTCTTTTGTTCCAGGCTTGCCCCAGAACAGATTTGCTGAAGTTCCTCAAGAACTGGACTTTCTGGAGTGCGTGGGGGGAGGAGAGAAAGGACTGAAACTGATCTCTGAGTTCCTCCAAGAAATTCATTGTTAATAATTATTTTCTCGGGGCGGCTAGGTGACGCAGTGGATAAAGCACCGGCCCTGGTTTCAGGAGCACTGGCCCTGGAGTCAGGAGTACCTGAGTTCAAATCCAGCCTCAGACACTTGCCACTTAACTAGCTGTGTGACCCTGGGCAAGTCACTTAACCCCAATTGCCTCACTAAAAAAAAAAAAAATAAAAAAAAAATAATTCTTTTCTCACAAGTGGAATCAATTGAGAGCATAATACACAGTGGTAAATGACCATAGTAATCTAGTGTTTGATAAACAGCAAAGATTCAAGCTTTTGGGACAAGAACACGCTATTTGACAAAAACTGCTGGGAAAACTGGAAAGCAGTTGAGTAGAAACTAGGTATAGCTCAACATCTCATACTTTATACCAAGATAAGGTCAAAATAGGTATATGATCTAAACATAAAGGGTGATATCATAAGCAAATTAGGGAAGCATGGAATAGTTTACTTGTCAGAATCATGGATAAGGGAAGAATTTATGACCAGACAAGAGATAGAGATCATTATGGAATGTAAGATGAATAATTTTGATTATATTAAATTTAAAAGTTTTTTGAACAAACAAAACCAATGCAATCAAGTTTAGAAGAAAAGCAGAAAACTGTGATAAAAATTTTACAGCAAGTCTGATAAAGGCCTCATTTCTCAAATATATAGAGAGTATATATGAATTAAGTTTATAAGAGTACAAGACATTCCCCAATTGATAAATGACCAAAGGATATAAACAAGCAGTTTTCAAAAGAAGAAATCAAAGCTATCAAGAGTCACATTAAAAAATGTTCTAAATTTACTATTGATTAGAGAAATGCAAATTAAAACAGCTCTGAGGTACCACCTCACACCCATCAGATTGGGTAACATGACAGAAAAGGAAAATGAGAAATGCTAGAGGGGATGTGGGGAAAATAGGTACAATAATGAACTAGTCCAACCATTCTGAAGAACAATTTGCAACTATGCTCAAAGGGTTATCAAACTGTGCATACCATTTGACCCAACAATATCACTACTAATTCTATTCCCCAAAGAAATTTAAGGAAAAGGACCAATATGTACAAAAATATTTATAGCAGCTCTTTTTGTGGTGGCAAGGAATTGGAAACTGAGGGGATGCCCATCAGTGGGAGAATGGCTGAACAAGTTGTGATAAATGATTATGATGGAGTACTATTGTGCTGTAAGAAATAATGAAGGGTATGGTTTCAGAAAAACCTGGGAAGATTTATATGAATTGGTACAAAGTGAAATGAGCAGAATCAGGAGAACACTGTACACAGTAACAATTGTGGCAATTATTAATTGTGATCAATACAATAATCCATGACAATTCCAAAGGACTCATGATGAAAAATGCTATTCCACTCCAGTTAGAGAACTGATGAACTCTGAGCATAAATTAAAGCATTTCTTTCTCTCTCCCTCTCCCTCCCCCACCCCCTCTCTCTTCACCTCCGCACTCCCAATATGGTTAATGTGAAAATATGTATTGCATCACTTCATGTGTAAAATGGGTATCAGATTTCTTGCCTCTCAATGAGTGGGGGAGGGATACAGAGCAAGAATTTGGAACTATAACTAAAAATTAGACAGAAAAATAAAAGAAACAATGAAAGGGATAGTTTCAACCAGAGAAAGTTGTATAATCTTATTTAGACTGAAGTAAGCAAAATCAGTATGGTAATTTATATAGTACAATATTATGAAGAAAAATAACTTTGAAAGACTTAAGAAATTCAAATGGCACAGCAACCAAACATGATTCCAGAGAACTGATGATGAAGAATGTTGCCAATATTCTGAAAAAGATGTGATGAACTAAACATGAAGAATAATAATTTTTGGATATTACCAGTACAATAATTTGTTTTGCTTGACTATGCATATTTATTACAAGGGTGTGTGTGTGTGTGTGTGTGTGTGTGTGTGTGTGTGTGTGTGTGTGTTTGTGAAGATAGTGGTGAAAAGAGTCATAGGGAGAGAAAATAAGCATTGGTTGATTAACAAAAATAAAATATTAATTAAAAAAGGAAAAAAAGTGCATGTTGACAATTTAAATAGAGTCTTTATTGTACTTAGCACCTCAGCATTTTCAAAGGAGTTGCAGTCTCTGATAGTAAGTGCTGACCTATATGGTAGGCCCTGGTGTGGAGAGAAGTGTACGAGCTATATACTAAAGAAGGACTTATGGAAAAGCAAGAACAAGATGGGACCAATGTGAGATGCCATAGAGAATTTGTGATATGCATGTGCAAAGGGAATTCCCACAGTTAAAATTGCAGTGAAAATTTAGTATAGTATTTCAATTTCCTGAATTTGGTTCTAATATACTTTAACACTCTAGGGATTAACTAAGTAATGTGATCATCTGCTACTGAATTTAAAATGTGCTAGTCGTGTGACCAGGTTTCTATATATAGCACCGTTTTGGTTTGTGCACATATATACTGAAACTTCAAGACCTGAAGATGTTTTCCTGTTTCAGTTGGGCACATGGAACCACATCTTTTGCTGAGATGATAAAGGCCTTTAGTTTTCATAGGCAAATGATTTACATTTAGTGTCTGGAGAGAGAAGTTAAAACAAATGTTGAGATATATCAAAATAAATACATTTTATGATTATTATAACTAAACTAACATTGAAATGTTCATTTTAAATGTATTATATTTTAAGATCTCATCAATATATTCAATCATATATTTTGCTTCTTACCTTTTCTTTCAGCTCCTTAAATATTGCTTCAGGGCTTAAGCTACTTTTCTTTGCACTAGGATTATTGTTTTTTTTTACTATTCTTCAAATTTAATATTATGTCCTTTGTAAGCTTACAGTCAACTCCTCTCTCTTTCCCCCCTGGATTTTTTTGCCCCTGGGAGATGAAAAACTCTTAATTTTTTCAACTGACACCCTGGTACTCCCTTAAATCTTCCCATATCTTATTTTCCTCCAGCTTAAACATGCCTTTTTCTCTTAACCTTTTCTTCCTGGCCTACTTCTTGAACATTTTTTTATTGCTCCTGTTAATCTCTTTTGATATGTCCCCAATTTATCTGTCTGCTTCAAAATGTCATGCCCAAAGGAGATATACACTGGCTTGGATCCTTACCAGATGTTGCTGGCCAAGAAGTCTCTCTCTTTTTTTTTTTTTTAGAGGTTTGTTGTTGTTTTTTGACAGACCACTTTTTCTGTTATCTCCTCAGATACTATTCTGAGTTAATCCAATATCTGCAGAGATGTATTTTTATTCCAAATGATAACCTTCGTTTCTATAATCATAATTTCAATTATCTTCCTTTTCGCTATCACTCCTTAGGATCATTTAAATCCTACATTTAGAGTTGGAAGAGACCTTATAGATCATCTCTTTATTGTTGTTATAGAATTCTCATTTACATAAATATTGCTTAGCCTAAGTAGAAAAAGAGAAAGTACATAACACATTCAAATTAGGCCATAGGAATAATACATAGTTACAATAGATCATATTTTTTCATTGTAACTAGATGCTTAAGGAAAAACAAACAAAAAGTGAGCAAAAATGGAAACAATCAAATTTCTGAAAAGCTAGAGGTGGTATAGGAACTCTCTTCATAATAGGAGTATCAACAAAGAAATTTCAGAAATGTTTATGCATAAACAAAAAAGACAATGAATAAATCAAAATGCCAATATAATTTTTAATGCACTAAAGGAAACAAGGAAAAAAGTACCAAAATGCACACTAAAAAAATCGTCAGAAATTACATCAAATAAAATGCCTTCAAACCATGGGAGAGGATGAGATCATCAAGTGAAATGGTATAGAGGGAGAAGAGGGCCCAGGTCAGAGTATTGAGGGACCTCTACAATTCACAGGTATAATGTGGAAGAAGAAACAGCGAAGGAGACAGAAGGAGCAATCAGGTAATTGAAAGAGGAACAAGACACCGGTGTCATGAAGATCTAGCTTATCAAGGAGAAGAGGATGATCAGCTGTATCAAAGGCTGCAAAAATATCAAGTAGAATGAGGATTGAGAAAAAGTCATTAGATTTGGCAATTAAAAAATTATTAGTAATTTTGGATAGAGTAGTTTGGGCTGAGTGTTGAGGTCAGAAGCCAGATAAAAAAGGTAGTACGATAATAATGGATAAATAGGAATATGGTTTAGGTTTTGCATTTTTAAAGAGCAATAAATAGGTATGGTGGTCATCTCTGGTATTTGAAGGTGGTCAAGGCAGTTTTCATTTACAGTTTGGGGAGGGGAACAGGTTAGGTTTCTTTACGGGTTAAAAAAACAAAAAAATTTTAAATGTATAGTATAATCTAGTCCTTAATTTTTTGATGAAAAGTTTTAGAAATGTTCTACCCCTTTTACTGATTTATTCCCAAACCTTTAAGATGGAAATATGGTTCCATATAAACTGAAAATTCACTCTCATTGAAGTAATGGCTGAATCTAGTCTGGAATTTTATCTATGGAGAATGTCAGGTTAGAATTCACCATAGCCTAAAGCTTCTTTAATTTTTATATCCAATATGAGATAAATTTTCTAATTGAGTTGCATTAATCTTCTTGAAACTAAATGAATAAACTCCTGGGAGATTAAAGTCCTATTGAAGATTTAAAATGCACTTAGTAAGACTAGTGAAGTATTTTGTCCTCATTAATGAAGAAACACGTTTGTGAAATTCATAGAAATAGATTGGCCTTACCTAGGGCAAAAACATTGATAATTTAGTATTTTCTGTGAAAAGACATTAAAGAAATATGACTGATTGCATTTTTTAAAAAAATGAAATTAGGAGTGTTAAATGAAAAACAAATCAGGTAACTCATTGAAAAAGCTAAGATTAATTTTATTTTTCATAGGTACCATTTTTGTAGTTGCTTATACAACAGTTTGATGCAAGAGAAATAAACCTCTATTACAATAATTACAGTCAAAACTCTAATCAGCACACTTCAGAGTAAGTTTTTGACATGCTTTTAAAATGGATAAATGTGCCTAATAAAAACTGAATTTCTGAAAATTATATTTGATTTCTAACATAATAATGCATTTGTGCTGGGACAGATACCGAATCTTCTGTCGTTATTTTCGCTTTCAACTTTGATAAAAATATAAAGGGCACATCCACTAAGATCACAGACACCTAATTAAATGGGATGGTCTATATGTTGAAAGATAAATTTGATTATGTGACTGGGAAGATAAAACAATGGTCATCAGAGTGGCATATAACGAATAGTACAAACCTAACAAAGGAAAAACTAAGATATGGATTAACTACTTAAAGAGAAAAGAACTTAGGGATCATACCAGAAGATTTTACTCAGAAAATAAGAATGATACATAGCATGTGGGGTGAGGAAGCTACTGTGCACAAATAAATGGTTTATTTTGTGTTGTATATATTAAAATATATACATACATATGTATGTATAAAAAGATGTGGGAATTGGTTTTATGCAAATGTTTTTCACTTTTCCCAATTTTTATGGAAAAAAAAAACTGGAGATAATGGTGTTTTCAATAGGTAGTCATTATTGTGTTAACTGCAGTGACAGCAATAATTTAACTTCAAAAGGGCAAAAAAAACTTGGGTTTAGTATCAATAAATCTTGAATTTATCATTTCTTTTCTATTGTAATTGCAGCCATTCTCATCTAGGTCCTCATTACCTCCCAAACAAATTTTTACAGTAGCCTCACTGGTCTAACTCCACTTTTTGTCTATTATAAACAAAAATTACTCTTCCTGATAGACAAGATTCATCATGTGACTACTCTGCTCACAACCTTTCCATGGCTTGCTATTAACTACGGGGTAAAATCCAAACTTTTTACTCTGACATTCAAGGCCTTCTAGAATCTGGTGCTAATGTACCCTTTCATCCTTCTTATACCATCTTCCCTTCACGGCTCCAAGCCAACCTGAACTTATTGTACTAAACTTACACATTTCCATCAGTTTTTATTCATGGTATTTCTTATCTTTGGGATGTTCCCTCCCAAGCCCTCTCCATCTTGGCAGTGGATCTGTTAAAATGCTTCTAGAACCTGTTCAAATGCTCTTTTCCTCCATCAAGCCTTCCTCAATTCCCTCACTCAGAAGCTCCTCTTCTTGCAGAAATCAGACCATACACAGCCTTTTGTTTGTATTTTTTTTAACTTATCAAGATCTGTTTTGTCTAATGTTGCTACTCTTAATACCATGAACTGACAATCGTATAGCAAGTCAAGGTTCAAAGAACTCTCTCCACAGCTACCCTAGATAGTGCAGATATTATTCTCATGTTACAGATGAGGAAGAAACTGAGGCTCAGAGACTTGTCTAGTCAAATAGCTAGGAAATGCAGGAGTCAGGGCACTGATCTAACACCAAGTCCTTTGCTCTTTCCATTAGGCTACTGGTTATTTATGCATGTTTTCTCTCTCAAATGATGAGTTCCATAACTTGGTGGTTTTGTATCTTACCCTAGTGCCTAGCTCAGAGCTTTGTACTCAATAGACTCTTGGGAAACATTAAGTTGAAGGAATTGCTTTCATATTATCTTTTGTCTGATTTCATTTCCCCCTTATTTTAGTTTTATAAAATAAAATTGTTTATGACGCAATTTTGTGGCAGTTTCTCGCCCCTTGGCCAGAAATCGAGGGGGTTAAAGGTTGATTGGATTTGAGGAAAACAGGACTAAGGACATAGGTACGGTTTTGTCAGTAATTTCCTTCTTCTCTTGTTGCCAATGTAAATGGCAGGGGCTTGAATGATGGCCATGATGGAGTATTTGCAGGGGCCTTAAAGTCTGCAAAGTGCTTTACCTATGTCTTCTCTTTTGGTCCTCATCAAAACCCTGCAAGGTAGGGGCTTATTTTCTCCATTTTACAGATGAGGAAACTGAGGCCAAGAGAGGTTAAATGCCTGAGGTAATACTTGAACTCTGGTCTTCTAGTCAGCAAGTCCAATACTCTAACCATTGTGCCATCCAAAGCCATCCTTGATACAGTGGCACTGACTCCAAGCATTTCCATCTGTGGAACTCTGACAATTAATATAGTAATCTCCTCCTCCAGGTAGGTACACTGCATTAATAAGTAATCAATTCCTTAATTAAGACAGGAATTAACTGCATTAATAAGAAAGGAATTTTGATAAAGTGGTCTTACTAGTTCCAAGTACATTAATGCAGTCTAAGAACACATTCGTTTCTCCCCCCCGCCCCCCCCCAGTCACTACACACTGCTGGCTCTTATCGAACTCACAGTTCACTAAAACCCTTTGTTAGGCTCAGGCTCCCACCCCCAAGGATCCTCCCCTAACTCTCTCTTCCCCCATTAAATTGCAGTACTTGCAATTGAGCTTTTGAACCTGAGGGAATTATGCCTCATTGAAAAGCAAAACGGTGTCATCTTTTAGTTGATGGAGGTGTCTCCTCAATAAATGTTTATTTTATGTGAAAACTAAGTAACTGGAGCAAATGAAGTTCCACTTCCTAGTGTACAATTTTAACTGCTGACAAGCTCAGGTTAGAGGTGAGAAAATCTGATCAGTAGTTAAAAGATAACAATGAGGAAAATTTTGAAAATTACTATAATGAAAAATAAATTCAAGAGGAGTAACTCTCAGGAAGTGACCTAACAGACATAGCTGATTATAATACATAACTAGTAAATTTAGTAGTATAATATTTTAATGCCAATTTCCTTTCATGTAGTCAACTAATGAAAAAGACTTTTTATAACCCTTCAATTAATAAGATATAGCTAGTTTACATTCTATTATGTATAATCAATCTAATGTTCCCATTGAATTTGCTAACTCATTTTAATGTTATTTTCAATCCTTTTGATTACCCAATCAAAGAACAAGGAGAAAAATGACTAGTATTTGGAAAATCTTTTGCAGATGGAAGTTTTATTTTACAAAGAGACTTTTAGGTGAATGTCTTTAATTTAAATAAATTCACATGTTTATCATTTTAAGATTTGTTTAATCTTGGGGGAAAAAACATTTCGCATTAATCTTTTGAAACTTGGACACAATAAAGTTAGCAAGATGACTTTAGATTTTTAAAAAGCATGTAGAAAACAATGGAGGATACCTGGATAAATTATGGTATCTTAACACAATATATTTAATTTAATTGTTTAATACATTTTAAATTTAATATAATTATATTTAACAAAACCTAATAGTTAATGTATTAATATATAATTACTTTAATATAATAAAGTCTATATAATATGATGGTACTATAAAAATACAAAGCATACAAAGAAACATGAAAGGACTTATTTGTTGTAATACAGAGGCAAAATCATCAGAAGCAGAACTGTATTTATACAAATTATAGCTACATAAAAAAGAAAAAGGGAAAAAAAAGGAGGAAAACAGGACTCATGATGGGAGGACTTCAGGCAGGCCTGGAAGAGAGACAGAATATTTTCCTAGGCTGTTGAATTCCTTTGGTTCAGAGTTATTTTAATTTGCCCTTCTCTTAGCATAAGAGATAACTAACAGAGGGCCAAAATGCTACCCACATCTCTACCCTCAAGATATCAGGAGGATCAGAGGAAAGCCTTTAGCATGTTGGATGAATCCCCTATGGAGAGCAGCTGGAAATACATGAATAAGAATCTCATAGAATGAGTAAGTATAGAGAGGTTGTGATCTGTGTCAGTGGATAGAGTACATGTACCAATTGAAAGCATGGAGCCATTGCAGTGAGGTGAAATTTGGAGGGCCAGCAAATTGTTGAGAAGAGCAGTATCAAACTCAAATAGAGAACAGATCTCTACAGGCTACATATTAACTTGGAAAACCTTAAATTAACATTATCTATGTTGTCCTGTATTTCTATTATTTTTGTTAACATTTCCAAATTACATTTTAATCTGGTTCAGGATGCATTCAGTTTTGCTGTGGGCCACAAGTTTGACACCTCTGGTTTAGAATGAACACCGAGGAGAAAATAAATGGCTAAATTTGAAATGCTAAGGTAGCTATATACTTAACTATATTTTCTATTTTTTCTACTTCAGCAAAATGGTGAGACCAACTTCTAGAATATTAAGACATTCCCACATTTCATTTTTTGTCTAGGAGAAAAACATACCACATGACTTGCAAATCGTGTCAATGATTTTTTTCCTCTCATTTGTCTAGAGGTGAGATTTCAATGGCATAAGAAAATCTCCATAAAGAAAACTGTTTGTATAAATGCAGATCTGTATGGTATTCAGTTGTGTCTGACTTCATGACCTCATTTGGGGTTTTCTTGGCAAAGATACTGGACTGGTTTGCCATTTCCTTCTCCAGATCACTTTACAAACGAGAAAGCTGAGGCAAATAGGGTTAAATGACTTGTCTAGGATCACACAGCTAAGGGAGTGTCAGAGGCCAGATTGGAACTCAGGAAAATGATTCTTCTTGAATTCAGGCCCGGCATTCTATCCACTTCCCCACCTAGGTGCCCCTGCAAGTGCCCTTCAATTTAGAGGCTTTGGGTTGGAGCACTACCTTGAGGTCACTGAGAAGTTAAGTGACTTGCCCAAGTTTAGGCAGACAGTATGTGCCACAGGTGGATCTTGAACCAATGTCTCCCTGATCCGGAAGCCAGCTCTATATACACTATACCTTGTGGTCTCAACTTCAGTGAGACAGACATTTCTAAATGCTATTAGCATGATCCCCATAAATAGAAATGCTTCTAAAGATGTTAATATTTCTTTATTGAGAAAGACCAGAATGGAGAATGCTCTTTCCATTGTGCCTGATTTAGAAGTTCTCTTGCTTCTGTAATATTAGTGACATTTTCACAAAAAACATGCTCATCCTCAAGCAACCAAATTTTGCAATTATATACCAAAAATTCTCAGTGGTCTCATTTTCAGATAAAATGATACCTGAAGATTAGGAAACAAATGACCCAGCTCTTATAAGAGCTATTGATTCTCCTGGAACAACACTGGTAGCAAATGAAGATAACTGCTATCAGGGAGTTTTTACATTACTAAGATTATCCTACTGCTTACCCAGCAGACATTCTTTGAATAAGTCTCTTTAGGAGTCAGGTAATGGAATCTATGCAAGGAATAAATCAATGAGGCACTGTGTCTTGCAGTACTTACATATAGATAGACACATCTGGAGGGGAAAGGATCATAAACTCTGTGATAACTCTTTAGTGTGTTCTTTACAGAAGCATCAGAACAGAAGAATACAGATTTACTGTGGTGAGTATGTATTGTCAAGCATCATGGAACACCAACCCTATGTTTCCATCTGAAAAGAGGTCTGGGTCAAATCCTGGTGTCCATGTGGAGTTTGACTCACTATTTGCTTGAGATTTTTCTGTGATCTCAATAATACTAGTTAAGCACCCTAGGGACAGAGTTTCTCTTCCTTCTTGGGTATACTCGTCCCTACACTCTCACCAAAATGCATTTAAATATGTTTGTCTTTCCCTCCCCCTTCCCCCAAAGTCCTTGGGTTTTGATTTGATTTGATTTTTAACTGTAAAGGCATGAGGTCAAATAGACAATTTTCACAATCTTCCTGAAAGGAGAGAGAACAATCTTGGACAGAATCCTTGAAACCTTATTTAAAGATTGCTCAGAATGGCCAAATTCATGACGGCCAAGCTTCGTGGTCTGTACTATAATCCTACACATTACCTAGAAAGAAGGCTTAAGGATGCATGTTGTATAGCTGCCATCTTTTTTTTTTTAATGAGGCAATTGGGGTTAAGTGACTTGCTCAGGGTCACACGGCTAGTAAGTGTCAAGTGTCTGAGGTCGGATTTGAACTCAGGT
Source organism: Dromiciops gliroides (assembly GCF_019393635.1). NCBI lineage: Eukaryota > Metazoa > Chordata > Mammalia > Microbiotheria > Microbiotheriidae > Dromiciops > Dromiciops gliroides. The sequence goes on along the minus strand of NC_057861.1, from coordinate 615,680,836 downwards.
ACTCCTGACTCCAGAGCCAGTGCTCTATCCACTGCACCACCTAGCCGCCCCAAACGGGTTTTTTTTTTGGGGGGGGGGTTAGGCAATGGGGGTTAAGTGACTTGCCCAGGGTCACACAGCTAGTAAGTGTCAAGTGTCTGAGGTCGGATTTGAACTCAGGTCCTCCTGAATCCAGGGCTGGTGCTTTATCCACTGCGCCACCTAGCTGCCCCTTATAGCTGCCATCTTAATGGAGAGAGATAAGACCTTCACTTCTTCCTATCTTAAGTATCAAAATCTAATCGCTGTCTTGCATTCCAGGAAATGTTTTCTGGTACCTGACTCTTAATAATTCCAAGTGATGATTATGTTAATAACATTGTTCACTTTCCCTTATAATATAGTTACACATATAATGCATAATTGATTACATATGAATGTTCACCACTAAATCACCCCACAATGGTCATTTTGTTTCTTGGAGTCCTACAGACCATAGAGAGTGGTCAAGTATTTACTTTATGGACTGATAGGGCACATATGAAGAAAGTAGTATTACCAGGACAAGATCCAACATCACATGATACATCAGACCAGAAGTTTTTAACCTTTTTTTTTTTTTGGTGTCATGTACCCATTCCTAGAATAATGTTCTTAAGCACACAAAATAAAATACATAGGACTGCAAAAGGAACCAATCAAATTGAAATAAAATTTATTTATATACATATACATATATATATTTATATATATTTAAAACCCAGTTCAGGGGCAGCTAGGTGGCACAGTGGATAAAGCACCAGCCCTGGATTCAGGAGGACCTGAGTTCAAATCCAGTCTCAGACACTTGACACTTACTAGCTGTGTGACCCTGGGCAAGTCACTTAACCCTCATTGCCCCGCAAAAAAAAAATCCAGTTTAAGGAGTCCTAGCAGTTCTAAGAACTCCTAGGCCAGGGACTAAATAATGAGCACAGGTACCTGATGAGATGATAAAGAAGAAAAAGTTAACTGAGATATTTTAGAATATTAAGGACAAAGTTGACTGTTTACTGAGGAGGGAGTTATATCTCTGCCTGATAGACCTGATGTCTAACTGATTGTAATGAATCTCAATCACAGCAGAAATTAGCATCGATTGGGGAATACAACCAAATTTAAAGTCACAGTTCCCAAAAACTGATGCATGCAGGAGCCCTGGTAACTTCCAGGGAGAGCCAAGCCTGTTTCTGACTTAAGCCTGGAAGTATGGGAGCAGAGAATCACTGCAGTGATTTATAGGGCACATACTGTTTCCTGGCTTGCCATGGTAGTAAATGTTTGTATATACTGTAAATTCAAGCTAATGAATTTGCTAGAAGAGAAAGTGTCAGGACTTAAGAAATTTCTTTTTTTAATGTGCCAACTGATCTGACATGGTATAAGTGAAAAGAAATGATCCAGGAAGAAAGCCATCAGTAAAAATATTCCAACGAGGTAGAACAGAGTAAAAACCTGTGTTGAACAGTTTTGTGAGTAGAAGAACTTGTCACAATAGAAGAGAAAGAATAAACTGTACTAATTAAGGTATGTAATAGGAGTATTATAATATGGAAGTTTTCCTTATAGTGAGTGAATCAATATCTTTTGAAGAAATAGCACCCCAGGGGCAGCTAGGTGGTGCAGTGGATAAAGCACTGGCCCTGGCTTCAGGAGGACCAAAATTCAAATCCAGCTTCAGACACTTGACGCTTACTAGCTGTGGGACCCTGGGAAAGTCACTTAACCCTCATTGTCCCACTATACATACACACACACACACACACACACACACACACACACACACACACACATATCCCACGCACCATTAAACGAACAAAAATATTCACAGGCACAATCAAGGATGAAGACTCCTTACTCCTGTTAAAACTAGAATCAAGGATGTTCACACTGGTACTTAGTGACTTCTTACTCAGGAGGACAGGGATGGTTGTGTATGAACCTAATATAAAAAAATGTGGAGTGTTTAACCAAATTTGATAGAGCCCATGTCAGGATTCACTTAACCCAAAGACTATTACAGACTCCTGAGTCATATGGGAATGATACCATTTGGTTTGAAGAAGTTTGGAATATGTGGTTTTTTAGGTGCTGAGTAGGAAACTGAAAATTTAGGGACATGGGGACATTTTCTTCTTCCTGTTGAACTCTACATCTTTGAAAGGGAAAAAGTGACAGTATTCAAGGACAGGATTTGGAGTATTGGGATTTTGTTTCTTTGTACCATATTTTATGATATTCAAATGACAGACTCTTGACAAAAGATCGAATGCATCTTATATCGATCATTTTAGGCAGAAAGCAGCCTACTTGTTAATCTAAGAATTTATAATAGTGAAAAGAGGGAATGATAGATAGAATCTTTAGTGCATCTTAAACTTTCAGAAATTAAATTTCAAAAAGTTCACAGATAAAGTAGATATGATTCCAGGGTGAGATGTCCACAACCACTTAGAGATGACCCTTTTCTTGGAGGGCATGCCTCCTTGAGAGTAGTGGAGAGCTGCCCAGTGAAGCTAATATAAGGAAATGGTAATGTAGGTCAATCCCTTATGCCTAGACATAAGAGAAACTATGTTCCTAGAAAATTGAGTGTGTTACAAATTATTTTAGGATCTTAGTGAAAAGTCAGATCTCTCCCTTTCTCATTCCTCCCCTCCCCATTCCACCAGCATCTGCTATTTTCTGCTTGACCTAGATCCTGTCTGTTTACTTTTCCCTTTAACATTGTGGTCCTCTGATATGACCTCATACTTCTAATTTGGACCTTACTCCCTGCTGATTGCCTATTTGCTAAGCAAACTATATCTTAAGGTAACAAACTCTGCATGACTGACCCATGCTTCTCCTGGCTGTGGTTTCCAGCTTGAGAATATCAGATTGTATTTTGACAATTTCTTTTTTTAATTTATAGCATTACCATATTAGTTGTTTTATATAAGAAAACTTGAATAAAAGAAAAAAATGAAAGTGAAAAATAGCACGCTTCAGTCTATGTTCAATCACTATCAGTTCTTTCTTTGGAGGTGGATATTATGCTTCATCATTAACCTTTGGGATTGTTTTGGATCACTGTATTGCTGGAATAGCTAAGTCATTCAGTTCTTCATCAAACAATATTACTGTCACTGCGCACAATGTTCTCTTGGCTCTGCCCACTTCATATAAGTCTTTCCAGGCCTTTCTGAAATCATCCTATTTCTCATTTCTTATAGCACAATAATATTCCATCACAATCATAAACCACAGCTTGTTTAGCCATTCCCCATTGATGGGCATTCCTTTGATTTCCAATTCTTAGCCACCACAAAAAGAGCTGCCATAAATATTTTTGTAAAAATTGGTCTTTTCGTCTTTTTTGGGATGTATGACAATTTCTAACTCTTAGTCCACCGTAGGTCTCATTCCTAGTTCCATCAAAAGTGGTTCATTACAGCAAAGATTATAAAAAGGAATATGGTGACAGGAATGACTTTTCAAAAATGAAATTTTGATCATGAAATGAAAAATTAGGGAGAAAAAGGGAAGATAAATGTCATGGGGAAAACACTTCAGGTTAAGAAATAACATAGAAAAGATAGGAAGAATGAGACATAACCAGGGTCCAATAAAAAGATAAACATAAACCTGTAAGAAAGACAATAGGAAAAAACAAACTAAAGACAATAGGAAGGCTAATGTCAAGAATAAGCAAAGATTTAACCAAAAAAGGCTAAAAGGGACCCATTTAAAGCCATTTTTTTTTTTTTGGTGAGGCAGTTGGGGTTAAGTGACTTGCCCAGAGTCACATAGCTAGCAAGTGTCTGAGGTCGGATTTGAGCTCAGGTCCTCCTGAATCCAGGGCCAGTGCTCTATCCACTGTGCCACCTAACTGCCCCTAAAGCCATTTTTAAGATAAGAATAAGTGATGTTAGTAGATGACAGAGAAGGCAGATCTACTCACTTGTATTACCTTTTCCAATTAAGAGAATGATATTCCAACTGGAAAGGGTAAAATAAGCATAAAATCTAAGAAGTTAAGATACAGAAAGAAAGACCATAGCCACAATAAAATATTCAAACATCTTGCTCAAACTAATTACATTGCATGATACAGAAGACCTTTTATGTATCATAGAACCACTGTTAGTCATCTTGGAGAAATGGTGGCTGGGAGGGATTTCAGAAGATTGGATCAGACTGCTGGGATCAAGAAGAGCAGGTGGGTAACAATGTGAAAGATGGATTAGATGTTTTGCATACCCACACTTAATTAAAAGAGATTCTATTGAAGCAACCAAGAGTTATTAAGAAATTACTTCACTTAAAAAATGTGAATAAAGCATTAAAAAAGGAACAGATTAGAGAGGATCCTTTGTGGCTGTTCTGAAATTTATGCCAGTTGTCTGACATTTGAAAGCCTACTAATTAGATTTAATATGTAACTTAATGGAGAGACAGCATGGCATGGATAGATGATAGGGAGCTGGTCTCAGGGTCAAGTTCTATGTCTGATGCATACCAACTATATGACCCTTGATGAGTCACTTAGCTTTTTAGTGACCAGCAACATTTAAAACTATAACTTTTATGACAGGTGCCAAGATACATTTATAAGTAGAGTTTCCTCACAAGGCAACCAACCCCTATACCAATGAAATTATGGGTCCAGTGCAAAAAAAAACTTCAATGGAATTATAAAACCTCTCAGTTTTTAAAGACAGAATACAAAGGTTTTTGGTTTGGTTTTTTTTTGTGTGTGTGAGAGGCAATTGGGGTTAAGTGACTTGCCCAAGGTCACACAGCTAGTAAGTGTTAAGTGTCTGAGGCTGGATTTGAACTCAGGTACTCCTGACTTCAGGGCCAGTGCTCTATCCACTGTGCCACCTAGCTGCCCCCAGAATATAATTTTTATAATTCCATTGAGTTATTTTTCTACCTAGTGCTGGGAGTTTAGTCTATGGAATGAACACTTTACAAAGGCATAGTTAATTAACAAAACACTTCTAAGCAAGAGTCCACAATTATGATTTTCACCTCTAAAACTGCTAAGCAGGACAGCTAATAATGTAACATCAAGGTAGTTAAGGGAAGTCAGTAAGTAATAAGGACCATACAAACTATTTAGGCTTTAATGTGATGTTTCTCCTCACCTTTTGCGCTGCAAGATGGAGTGCTGTTCTCTGGCTGTGATCAGCTTTATTAACATCTGCTCCTGCCTTCAGGAGGGCATCTGCACAATCGACACGGTCTGCTAACACACAGTACATGAGAGGGGTTCTCCCAAACTGATCTTCTTTGTCTTTCAGGTCACGATTTCCTAAAATGATGAGGATTATATTGAGTTGACTGCTCTCAAGAAAGCATATGATTTATAATTACCTTTAACTTATCAAAGTTCATAATGGTCACATAACCAGCATGACAATGAAATAAGTGCTTTGTGTAAACCTCTTCTACCCAGAACCCGCATAACAAACTGTGTGTGCCAGATTTAGAGTAATTACAGCTGATTCCACAACACAGTATAGAATTCTGTATTTCCCTCCCCAACCCAAGACAAAAATCTTATTAATTCTTGGATCTCTCTTACTGATCCATCCTGATCCCAAATGATCATTTATGTTCATGGCAGTAAGTGCAAAACAACTTGCACTTGTGACTGAAGGTCTTTGGGTTGGGGTGAGTCTTTGCAAACAATAAGGCTAGTAGAAACTTAGGAAAGCTTTATAAAATAACTTCTTTCTGTTAAAATTCCATAACCATGAATTTGTGGGTGTTATCTCTAGGCCTACGAGCTATGGTGGGTCTGTATTCTGGTGGAAGAATGATCATTTCCAGATTGTGAACTGTGCCATATGAGCTTTGCTTAAAAAGTACTTTGGTTGACCTAATGAATTTAATTTGTAATAATTTTATAATATATATAACATACTTGATTTTACTGATTAATTTTTAATTAAATTTTATATTAATTTAATTTATTGATTAATTTAATTAATTAAAATTTAATATTAAATTTAATAATGTAAACAAGTCTTTAACTTATAGGAGAGGAAGGTAGATTGTAGAGGAGCAAGAATTCATTTCTACCACCTATTCCATATAAACTATCCGCATTTCTACACATTACCAACAAAACTGAGCAGGAAGAGATAGAAAGAGAAATTTTATTCAAAGTAATTAGAGAATTTATAAAATACATGAGAGTCTATCTACCAAAATATAAAGGAATTATATGAACATATGAATATTACTGAAACTACAAATGATTTTTATAGTAACAAGGATAGTTTAAATAACTGAAGAGAGATTAATTTCTCATAGGCTGGTTGAATCAATATAATAAAAATAAAGATACTACTTAATATATTTACATTTTGTGTAACTAGAAAAAAATTAACAAAATTAATCTGGGGAAGTACATCTTCATGGAAATAATGAAAACAATTAGGAAGGAAAGAGACATGGCAGTTAACATATCTCAAACCAGACTACAAGGCAGTAATCATCAAAAATGATTTGATGCTGATGAAAAAATGTCCGTCAGTGGAACCCAACATACAGAAGCAAAAGAACACAGTAGCAATAAATCCAAAGACTACATTTGTTGAGGTTAAGAATTCCATCATTTGACAAATACTTCTGAAAAAACTGTAAAGAAGTTTGGCAGAAATTGGTTATGGACCAACATCTAACACTATATACCAAAATAAACTCCACATGGATACATGACAGACATATGTAATATCATAAAGCAAATTAGAGAACCAAGGAAGAAACTACCTTTTAAGATCTAAAATGGGGGGGGGGGCGCAGCGGATAGAGCACTGGCCCTGGATTCAGGAGGACCTGAGTTCAAATGTGACCTCGGACACTTAACACTTACTAACTGTGTGACCCTGGGCAAGTCACTTAACCCCAATTGCCCAGCCCCCCCCCAAAAAAATATCTAGAATGGGGAAGAGTTCATAAATAAACAATTGACAAGGGCAGCTAGGTGGCGAAGTGGATAGAGCACCAATTTTCATTATATAAAATTTTTTAAGTTTTTCAACAGAGGTTTAACAAAACTAAAAATTGAAACAAAACAGGTTATTAGAAACAAAACTTTGCAATAACTTTCTCTGATAAAGGTCTCTTAATCTGAGATATATTAAGAAACTGATTCAAATGTGTAAGATTATAAACTATTTCCCTATAGATAAATGGTAAAAAAATACATGAACAGTCAGATTTCAAAGGGAAAAAAATTTATACTAAGAATCACATGAAAAAATGCTCCAAATCAATACTAATTAGAGAATTAAAAATTAAAGCCACACTGAAGCCCAGTTCATACTCATCAGAGTGGCAAAATAACAAAAAGACAAATACTACAGGGATTATGGAAAAAATGGGCATATTACTTAACCACACTGTTGGTGGAGTTGGGAATTGGTCTAAATATTCTAGAAAGCATTTTTAAATTATTTCCTCCAAATTACTCAGCCGCATACTCTTTGACCTAGCAATACCACTATTAGTCCTATACCCCCAAAGAAGTCAAAGAAAGAGGACAAGGTCTGATATACAGGTGTCCCAAAATTCTCAGTGAGGTTTTCAGCTATTCAAGCTTTTGTAAAACAGCATCTAAAGCTGTATACAAAACCATAGGAGCTTATTTTGTGGAAGTCAAGAATAGGAAACTAATGGGAGCCTGACAACCAGGGGAATGGCTAAAACAATTATGGCATACAAATATAATTGAAAATTATGCTGTAAGAAATTCTGAAAGGTATGGTTTCAGAAGAACCTGAGTGAGATTTGTAAGAACTGATGGAGAGTGAAGTGAGCAGAACCAGGAGACCAATTTATAACTATCAGAACAACATTGTAAAAACAATTCTGAAAGACTTAAGAAATCTCATCAGTGCAATGATCAACCATAATTCTAGAGGACAACTGTTGAAGAATACTACCCACCCCGTGACAGGGAGATAATGGATTAAATATGCACAAAGAGGCATACATTTTTGCATGTGGCCAAAATGGGAATTTATTTTGCTTGATGATGTTTATTTCTATAGATTTTTCCCTTTTTTTTCCCCCTCTCCAAGTATGTGGAGAAGACAGGAGGAAAAAAAAATGCTTGTTAATTTAAAAAAAGTTAGATTTTAAAATAAACCCCTTCCTAAATTTATAAATAGATGCTTCCCCACTCTAAACTTTTTTACAGATGTGGAAGGGAAGAGGGAGAGAATAAGCATTTATGTAGTACCCTATAGTATGAGGGCACAATGTCAGGAAGACCTGGGTTCAAATTCAGCCTCAGACACTTGTTAGTTGTATGTCCCTGGGCAAATCACTTAACCCCATTGCCGAGAGAGAGAGAGAGAGAGAGAGAGAGAGAGAGAGAGAGAGAGAGAGAGAGAGAGAGAGAGAGAGAGAGAGAAAACCTTCTTTCCAAAGTTATCTAACCCTGTTTGTCTCAGTTTCCTCATCTGTAAAATGAGGAAGGAAACAGTAAACCACTTCAGTATCTTTACCAAGAAAGCCACAAATGGGGTCAAAAAGAGTGGAACATGAATGAAAATGACTGAACAACAGTGTCTATATTGGAGGCATTGTGCCATGCACTTTCCAACTTATTATTTCATTTGTATCTGAATGAAGGAAACTATCAGTATTTAATCTAACTTCTAGGAAAACAATGCCCTCCTTGAAAACTTTTCCTGCCTTACTTAAAAATCTAAATTACTTTCTTTGAGGAATCTGAGTAAGAGTTGTGTTCATGGGGGGGGGGGAGGAGGGGAATCTTTGTTCACTCTGAGGGTAGAAATAGAGTGATCCATTTAAGCATAAAACCTTCTAGGGCAGTAAGGTAGTACAGTGGATACAGTGCCAGTGCTGGAGTCAGGAGGACCCAAGTTCAAACCCAGCTGCAGATTCATTAGCATGTGACCCTGGACATGTCACTTAACCCCACTGCCTCAAAAAAAAAAAAAAAGTAGAACCTTCTTTCCCAATCCAATTCTTGACCAAAGTAAGGTAAACCAATCATTTTGATTTTTGTCTTTCCACTAGACTTTGACGACTCTGGAAGAGAGAGTGAGGCCTGCAATTTTGCACAACTCTGCCTTACTTAAATCCAATTCAAGTCAAGACATCACCCATTGTGAGGCCATTGGTCCTCTTCAAAAATGAAGGACAAGGGGCAGCTAGGTGGCACAGTGGATACAGCACTGGCCCTAGAGTCAGGAGGATCTGAGTTCAAATCTGGACTCAGACACTTGACAACTTACTAGCTGTGTGACCCTGGGCAAGTCATTTAACCCCAACTGCCTCACCAAAAAAAAAAAAAAAACAAACACAAAACAAAAAAAACGAAAGACAAACCACACAGAACCTGAAGAACAATCACCTGCAGACAGAGAGCAGTGACCCAGAGTCCAGACTCAGCAGCCTTTACCACACATTCTTAAAAAACGACTTTGCTAAGAGAAAGTTGTGAGCACCAAACGAGTCTTCATGGAAAGCACACTGGTAGAAGCTCTGGAGTGTTAGAAGGGTGGCCCCATATGACATATTTTAGAAACTTGAAATTAGTCTTCTCCTTGGGGATTCAAACTCAAACCTGTATCAAATTGGAGGGGGAGCTACAAAAGCAAATGCAGAATCGGCACAGGAAGGACAGGACTGGGAGAAGTTTGTCTAACAGAACAATGGGAAGAGTTGCAAACAGCAATGTGGAAACCAAATATGGAAAAACAAGAATAAAAAACAATGGAGTTTCTCCTGACAAGTGTTAAGAAGAAAGTTTGCAAATGGCACGGGAAGTCATTTTCTCCAAACACCAAATTGTTGCACTGAAAGAGGGCATTTTGGCCTAGATTGTCAAAAGGAAGATAAAGTCGTCTGATGTCAGATTCTGAAAATTTCAGACATTCTCTTTAGTCGCAGAGATGCAATCAGCTCAACAATGACACAAGAAATTTCAGAATTTGATTATTGAGCTTAAAAAAATTTTTAAAAAGCTAGAGATCTGAGCAGCTAGGTGGCGCAGTGGATAGAGTACCAGCCCTGGATTCAGGAGGACCTGAGTTCAAATCTGACCTCAGACACTTAACAATTACTAGCTGTGTGACCCTGGGCAAGTCACTTAACCCCAATTGCCTCACCAAAAAAAAAAAAAAAAGCTAGAGACCCCCCCCCCAATGATGTTAGTATATGTCAAGGGTGAAAAGCCATGAAAACAGATGTACTGTCCAAATGCTCCAGTAACTTACATGAAAGATTAAAAGATCAAATGGGCATCTAGGTGGCACAGTGGATAAAGCACTGGCCCTGGATTTAGGAGGACCTGAGTTCAAATCTGACCTCAGACACTTGACACTTACTAGCTGTGTGACCCTGAGCAAGTCACTTAACCCCAACTGCCTCACAAAATTTTTTTTAAAAAAATCAATTAAAGAAGTTCTCTAATACAACAGGTAGGTCAGCTAAGGTAGATTTACATAAAGATATGAAAGAAAATCACAAAAGTACTTACTGAAAGACTACTACCTTGATAGCAATGTGAAGATGAACCTTTTAACTTAACTGATAGAGGAAGAAACATTTATTTTTAAAGTAGCTTTCCTAATTAACTGAGGCTCTTCACTCACTCCAGTTTATTTTTTAAATAGGTTCTGAGAGAGTTGCATAGATTTAGAAAAGAACTAAAAATCATTCTTTCATTCCACAAACAATGTGGTCATACCATGAGTCTTTGAGCTGAAGTCTTGGATGCCTTTGATAGAAAGCTAAGATCTTGGATGAATTTGTGAGAGCTAAAATAATTCATTCAACAAACACAATGTGGTCGCATTTGTTTAAGAGTAACGTCAACACTTCACCACGTGGTCCTACCTTTTCCTAGTAAACAAGTAATAGTGTGTTCAGAAAATAAGATTGAATGAAAATTTAGTAAAGTTTTCAAAGGAGAATGTATCTCTAGGCAACAGGTATAAACTAAATGGGAGACGAAGTCTATATGTATGAATCTGGAATATGGAAATGTTTATTCTTGCCAATATCACTATATGCATGTTATCTATCCATATTTATGTACATGTCTACAGTATGTGGGCAACTAAGTGGTACAGTGAATAGATGGCAGGGCCTTGGGTCAGGAAGACTCATCTTTCCAAGTTCAAATCTGGCCTCAGACCCTTCCTAGCTGTGTAACCTTGGGCAAGTCACTTAACCCTGTTTGCTTCAGTTTCCTCATCTCTAAAATGAGCTAGAGAAAGAAATGTCCAATCAGTCCAGTATCTTTGCCAAGAAAACCCCTAACTGAAACAATTGAACAATAATTACTGTATACACACATATGCATATATATATCTATATGTTCTATATATAGATATATATGTCCTTATATCTATATATCTACATATATTATAATATCTATATTCTAATACACATATACGCATCTATATGTGTATATACACACACGTACTGGATAGCAAATATTAGTTTAGTTTTAAAGATTTAAATGTTTTAAAAGAGGTCATTGAAATGAATGTATATTATGGGTAGTTTTCATTTTTCTAATGCATTAATCACAATTATATAAACAAATTATTTTTTCACTTATTAATAAATATTTAAGTGCTTACTTTGCTAAATGTGGGGGCAAAAACCTGAACAAGTGAGAGTTCTTGCTTTCAAGGAACTCACACTTAGTTGGGGGTGATAAGTAAAAATGTTAAATTGCTGGACAGATAAAAAAGTTCAGAATTCATAAGAATTCACCAGCAAGGTATATAGCGAGGCACAAGGATAGTGAGACTACACCAATTAATCAGATGAGAGAGAGATCTACAGAGAATATAGGTAGGGCAAACGGTAAGGTCTCACCAAAACTTATTGATTTTCATTTCATTGAAATTGTATGTGGGGCAGCTAGGTGGCACAGTGGATAGAGCACCGGCCCTGGATTCAGGAAGACCTGAGTTCAAATACAGCCTCAGATCCTTGACACTTACTAGCTGTGTGACCCTGGGCAAGTCACTTAACCCCAATTGCCTCACCAAAAAAAAAAAAAGAAAAGAAAAGAAATTGTATGAGCAATAGGAACTATATGGATACAAACATTAAACACTTTTATACAAATAAAATCAAATCTAAATAACTGAAGCAATATTTATTGTTCATGGGTAGGTAAAGTCAATATAATTAAAAAGTGACAATTTTACCTAACTTATCTATTTATTCAATACCATCCCAAATAAATTACCAAAAAAAATTATCTTACTGAGTTAGAAAAAATAATAAAGTTCATTTGAAAGAACAAAAAGTCAGGAATTTCAAGGAAACGGGGGGGGGGGGGGGGGGGGGGGGGAGAGATGTAAAGGAAACAGATTCAGCCGTATCAGACCTTGAACTATATTATAAGGTGAGAGTATTGTTGAAGTGTAAAATTGATCATTTCTATTATTTTAAATTAAAATATTCTGGTATAAATAAAACCAATGTAACCAAGAACAGAAAGAATGCAGAAAATTGGGGGGAAAACTGTTATAGACAATCTCTCAGATAGGAGATTAGTCTTCCCCTTGGGGATTCAAACTCGAACCTGTATCAAATTAGAGGGGGAGCTACAGAAGCAAATGCAGAATTGGCACAGGAAGGACAGGACTGGGAGAAGCTTATCTAACAGAACAATGGGAGGAGTTGCTGTTATGTAGGAAATGAGCTGATTGATTTAGAAAAAACATGGAAAGAGATTTATAAAGAAATGTTATCTACAGAGAAAGATGACAAGTGGAAATATGCATGGTACAGTCTTACATATATTTGTATGAGTATCTATGTTTATAGATATCCATGCATAAGTATATATGTATGTGTATATATGTATATGTATGTTCATGTGTATATATCTTCATGTTTAATCCTAGCCTTCTTTGTGGGGGGAGGGAAGAAAGGGATAAAATAAAGTCAAAAGTGCACAGGAGAACAAAAGAAAAATGTTATGGGCCCATAGCACCCCAGAAGTTCTCTGGGGCACAACGAAGAACCTTCTCCTTGAAAAACTAAACCAGAGGACGGACACTCCTAGAGAGTTAAGTGGAACCAGATCAGATTGAGTTAGCTCAGGGACCCCCACCCTTCATTTTAGTCTCCCTCAACCTTGGGGAGATAAGATTAGGTGTGGCTGCTGCCTTTGTGAGATCTGCAGCCACTCCTCACCCAATCCCTCCAGCCACCACCAGTGGGGGATGGTCCTCCCTCACTAAGGAAACTTTCCACAGTCAGATGGTCACCCCCATCAGTCCTCTATAAAAAAGTACCTGCCTGTCTCCTGCTTCAAGGGGATTGGTATCTCAGAGCCACTCTCTGTGCCATGCCTTTCTCCCCATGAGAAGTCCAAGGATTTCTCTCTTGGTTTTCCTTCCCTTCCCCTTCCTCTAAATAAACCACTATCTTATTCTAACTGCTTTTGTGTGCAAGAGGGTGTAATTCTCTTTTTTTTGGCCAGGCAATGAGGGTTAAGTGACTTGCCCAGGGTCACGCAGCTAGTAAGTGTCAAGTGTCTGAGGCCAGCTTTGAACTCAGGTCTTCCTGAATCCAGGGCTGGTGCTTTATCCACTGCACCACCTAGCTGCCCCAAGAGGGTGTAATTCTTTAAAGAGGAATTCCTAAGGACCCCAAACCCCCTACCCCATTTTCCCCACAACAGAAAACCTACAAGGAAGCAAAGAAAAGCTGGGTAGCTTTGAAAACAATGTAGTATTTATAGGTTTTATTGAAATGGAAATTTGTTGTTTTATATTGAATCCTCTCATGTTCTGCTGTGTGCAGGGGCTGGGCAATGTTCTTTTTTTTCTTTTGTCAGTTTGTATTCGAGTTGAAAATGAATTTTTAAAAATTTACAAAAAAAAAAATTGCGTGAGCAATCCAGCATCTCAGATGGGTTTTGGGGTGGGCCAGGATGGGAAAAAGGGAGGGCAACAGCAAAAGGAGAAGGTTAGGAAGGGAAATGTGCCCCTGGTCATGTTATATAGCATGTTGAAGGCACTAGGGATATAAAACAAAATTAAAAACAGTTCTGAGGGGTAGCTATGTGGCGCAGTGAATAAAGCAACAGCCCTGGATTCAAGAGGACCTGAGTTCAAATCTAGCCTCAGACATTTGACACTTACTAGCTGTGTGACCCTGGGCACGTCACTTAACCCTCATTGCCCCCCAAAACGAAAAACAGTTTTGTTCCTATTTGTATGTATAGCAGCTCTTTTTGTGGTGGTTCTGGGGGTACTTTGAAGAACAGTGGGATTCTTTTAATGCTTTTAGAGAAGAGGGCAGGGTTCTCTATGATCCATGGCTGCAAGTAAAGGATTTGGGTAGGTTGGCACTGGGCAGAGCAGATTATACCTGCTTGAAGGACGGGACCCTTGTTGGTTAGTCCCTGCTCTCACATGTCAGTTTGTCAGTCTTAAAACACTACATAAATGAGTGCTGCTGTTGTTGTGACTACTGCTATTAATATTATTAATAATGAAGGGCAGCTAGGTGGTGCAGTGGATAGAGTACCAGCCCTGGAGTCAGGAGGACCTGAGTTCAAATCTGGCCTCAGACACTTAACACTTACTAGCTGTGTGACCCTGGGCAAATCACTTAACCCCAATTGCCTCACTAAAAAAATAAAAAAACAAAACAACCCCCCCCAAAAAAATAATGAAACATGAAAAAGAACCTGATCGAATGATGCCATGTCCCCTGCTATCAACTGCAAATAATCCACAGAGAGACAAAGATTAATAGGATGCCTATGTGTAGATCCCTGCTCTTAGGAAAGAGTCAACAGTAACAGGAAGACTACCCATAGGCAGGGCACAAAGCTCCCCGATTCCCATGATCTGGCAAACTTGCTCCCCTCATTCTCACTGATAACTGGATGTAGTGAACAAAACAAGGAGCTAGATCATCAAATCACCAGTGATAGGCTCTAACTGCTATTCCTTTTGATAGGCATCACTTGTTTTGAAGGATTCACCAGCTGAAGTGAATCTTTTTTCAATTCTGTAATTCCTGCTATTCCTCTCTCACTCACATTCCTCTCTGCCCATGCATGTTGCCAGCTTCCTGCCCAGCAAGCTTTTGTTATGAGGTGTAGCTTCTGCCGAGCATAAAATCACTATTTGCCAGCTGCCCAAGAGTCTACACAGGAGTTTTCATCAGCATTAAGTTCCTGAAAAATTCATTTTTTTGTAGGTGCAGAAGGACAACTATGCTGAAGTTAAATAAGAAACGAACAGAATTTAATTGTAATTAAATTCAACTGACAGAAATTTAGAGTCCAGGCTCTTAAAATAATTCTTTTGTTAATGACAAGACTCCAGTAACTACAAAAAAAAATCTTATGCTCTTGGTATAAGCCAACTTGCAATGGAGATACCCAGATTGTTTTAAATGCACCATACGTAGATGTTGTACAGTTGTATCTGACTCTGTGGCTCCTTTTGGGGATTTTCTTGACAAAGATACTGGAGTGGTTTGCCATTTTCTTCTCCAGTTCATTTTACATATGAGGAACTATAGCAAACAGGGTTAAGTGACTTGCCCAGGGTAGCACATCTACTAAATGTCTGAGGCCAGATTTGAACTTAAGAAAATGAAATCTTCCCGATTCCAAGCCCAATGCCCTATCCACTGTGCCATGCATGTAGCTGCCCCATGTGTTGCAAATGTACTACCCCAGAAAGAAACACAAGAAGACACTTTCTCTTGGAAGCCTTCCCTGAGGGTCCCCTCCCTCCAATGACCTTGCTCTGCAGATTTTCCATAAAATGTTTTATAATTCTCTGTTATAATACTGTGTACTCCAGCTATCTGTGTGTGTCTGTTATCCCCTTCTAGACTATGCACTTCATGAAAGCCAAGATATTTTATGTAATGTTCTATCTCCTTGACTACCTAACACAGTGCTGTGCTCCTACTTGATGCTTGTTGTAGCACTTATATCAATATTTATTTTTGTTCTTTTTTTAGTCGTTTGTCGTGTCCAACTCTTTGTGACTTCATTCGGGATTTTCTTGGCAAAGATACTAGGGTAGTTTGTCATTTCATTCTCCAGTTCATCTTACAGATGAGGAACTGAGGCAAATAGGGTTCAATGACTTGCCCAGGGTCACACAGCTAGTAGTAAGTGTTTGAGGCCAGATTTGAATTCATGAAGATAAGCCTTCCTGATTGTAAGTCCAATACTCCTAGCTGCACCATCAATATTTATTCCTATATTGTTAAATGCTCTTGTGCCCTCATATGCACAACCTTACATTACTTAAGAACAGTTTAGAAGGAAGCTGTCAGACAAAAATCTGATCAATTAACACGGTAAAACCTCAGACTCTTTAAAAAGGGAGTGGAATGAAAAGGGAAATAAGCTATCATGAGTTTCAATTGATACAATAGCCACAAAAGAAAAAAAAAGTAAAACTAAAAAACAAAAAGCAAGTAACTCTTGCTAGATTATCACACTATTGCTTACAAAGGACTGGAAGTTGCTTTAGCTCAGGTAAAGCAAATCGTAAGACACCTTATATAAAAAGCAGTGTGGAGTAGTGAAGATTCATATACCATCTCAAAAAAAAAAAAAAAAGAGCCTAGAGGCTCTTCATCAAGCTAACAGTATAAGGCACATTGGGAACAAGGTGAAATCTGAGCTCTATCTTAAAATGTTTGATGCATTGAATTTCAGTACAGATGGATTACATAGATAAATGACTCTGATTTTTTAAAAAATAGTCATTGCTAGTTGTTGTAGACTCATATTTTGGGATAGCCAATACCCTTCTTGGTTGAAGCAACTCAACTTGTGCTACTCCACAAATGTTGCTTTAAAAAATTATACGCCACTTTGGCACCTCTGGAGAAAATGGCTACACCATTTGAGCATGTCCCTAAGCCTTTGTTGACCATTCTAATTATGAAACAACAGTAGTACATCTCTCACTAGTCTGGAACATAAAACAAACAAACCCCCCCCCCCAACATCAAATAATCACAAGTGCTCTAAAAAAACCAATTTATCAATATCCAAAGCAATGAGTATATGTTGCCCTTTATCATTGCTTCTATTAGGTAAAATTAAAGGGTTGAGGGGCAGCTAGGTGGCGCAGTGGATAGAGCACCGGCCCTGGAGTCAGGAGTACCTGAGTTCAAATCCAGCTTCAGACACTTAGCACTTACTAGCTGTGGGACCCTAGGCAAGTCACTTAACCTCAATTGCCTCACCAAAAAAAAAAAAAAAAAAATTAAAGGGTTGAACCAAAAAGATTCTTTCCAGTTCTAAAGTTATAAGTTTATGATTCCTAACCTTTCCCCTGGATATTGCTATAGATACTGCCCCCTTGCTAGAGTTAAGCTATTCATTCTTACCCACTCTACTGCCTGTTACCCAAGTTCATCCTGTCCTGTCACTGGTAATTGTTCCAGTTCCTCCATTACCTGAACAGATATATCTCGCAACCTCTCTCCTTCCTCACTCCCAGGACCTATCTCCCTTCCCCCTCCATCCACCCCTCCAAAGATACACCGAGACTGAATGTTGTGCCATGGACCATAAACCATGAGAGCTGGAGGGGAACTTTACTTCCTGAAAAATTCCACTCAGGTGACACCTCCTCCAGAGAACTTCTCCCTCTTCAAGTTTTCTTAAATCTGTGTAAATGCTGTTTTTGAAAACTTTTTTTTCATATCCCCAGCAACTAGCATAGTAGTTTGCACATAGCACATTTATGTTAGAAGTATCTAGAATTCTTGGAGCTGGAAAGAAACTTCAAGAGGTCATTTAGTTTAATTTCTTCATCAACAGCAATTATTCTTATAACATCTAAACGTGATCATCCAGCTTCTATTTGAGGGCAGCTGGGTGGTAGCTAGGGGCATGCAGTCAGGAAGACTCATCTTCCCGAGTTTGAATAAATTCAAAATTTATATGCCCTCAAACACTTAACTATATGACCCTGGGTAAGTCACTTAACCCTGTTTGCCTCAGTTTCCTCATCTGTAAAATGAGCTGGAGAAGGAAATGGCAAACCACTCCAGTATCTTTTTTTTTTAATTTTTTTTTTTAAGTGAGGCAATTGGGGTTAAGTGACTTGCCCAGGGTCACACAGCTAGTAAGTGTTAAGTGTCTGAGGCCAGATTTGAACCCAGGTACTCCTGACTCCAGGGCCGGTGCTCTATTCACTGCACCACCTAGCTGCCCCCACTCCAGTATCTTTTAACCCAAAAAGAGTCACAAAAATTCAGACATGATTGGGGAAAAAAAAAAAAAAAGACTGAAAAGCTTCCACTTGAAGATCTCCAGAAAAACAAAAGGGTCATTCTATGAAGCTTTTCCTTACATCCTTCTGTTAGCTGTTTCTTATTTATCCAGTGCATGGCTTCTTTTGTATATACTTTTTTGCATGTTGTTTCTTCGATTAGATTGTAAACTCCTTGAGGTCAGGGACTGTCTTTTGGCTTCTTTAGCACAGTGCCTGGTACATAGTACATAGCATCAAGTACCTAGGTGCTTAATACGAGTTTATTGATTAATTCATTTTAAAGTAACAAGAAACCTATCACAAATTAGTTTTTTATGAAAAGTAACCATTTTCCAAGAAAAAAAAATTAATTAGTGGCACTGTTTCACATATTTGTGCAAATTTCTAATGTCTGGCTTAAGAGAAGACAGTGAGATTCTTATACCTGCTGGAAGATAGGAATAAAGTCTGGCCTTAACACACGTAGTTGGAAAAGGGAGGAGTATCTTAGTAGGCAAATACCATCTCAGTATTATGAAAACCATCTGGATCTTGTGGATCCCTTGACAGGGTCTTGGAGACTTCTAAGGGTTCATGAAGCACACAACAGCTGGTTTAAGGCATCCCTGATGAGGGAATGCTTACTACTAATGCAGATCTGCCACATTTCTATACTTGCCCAAAGTCATAGAAGCCAGAATGTATCAGAGGTGGGGTTTGAATTTAGTTTTTTTTTGGGGGGGGGGAGGGAATGGGGGGCGGCATTCAGGGTTAAGTGACTTGCCCAGGGTCACACAACTATTGTGTCTGCAGCTGCATTTGAACTCAGGTTCTCCTGACTCCAGGGTTGGTGCCCTATTTACCATGCCACCTAGCTGCCCCAAATCTCGGTCTTTTTTATTGTAAGGGCCCCCACCTCTTTGTCCACTATACCATGCTGTCTTCCTATGCAGTGCCTATGAAAATAGCTAACATTATGTAGTGCTTTAAGCTTTGCGAAGTTCTTTATATGCATTCTTATTTGATCCTCACACCAACCTTGTGTGGTACGTTTGACCAATGAATAAACTGAGGGTGGAAAAAAATTGATCGACTTGCCCAAGGTCACACAGCCACCGAGTCTGAGGCAGCAGTCCAACTGAAGTCCTCAGTCCAGCACCCTCCACTACATAGCAACCTCAGTTCACAGAGTCACTTAGCTTTTTCTTTTCTTTTTTTTTTTTTGGTGAGGCAATTGGGGTTAAGTGACTTGACCAGGGTCACACAGCTAGTAAGTGTTAAGTGTCTGAGGCTGGATTTGAACTCGGGTCCTCCTGAATCCAGGGCTGGTGCTCTATCTACTGAGCCACCTAGCTGTCCCCCGAGTCACTTAGCTTTTCACTGCCCCAGGCAAATGTAGAAGACTATAGGCAGTCGGATAGGTGCCCACCTTCATTGGTCATAGGAATTTCTCTTCCTAGTGATGGAGGAGGCTAAAAGGGTTACTAGATAACCTATCAATAGTACCTAAGAGGGTTCACAGAGAAACCAAGGTTTGTGCTCTTACAATAACCAAAAAGGTTCATTCCTTACCAACACTCCCCATCAACAAAGACAGTAGGGGCAGCTAGGTGGCGCAGTGGATAGAGCACTGGCCTTGGAGTCGGGAGTACCTGAGTTCAAATCCGGCCTCAGACACTTAACACTTACTAGCTGTGTGACCCTGGGCAAGTCACTTAACCCCAACTGCCTCACTAAAAAAAAAAAAAAAACAACAAAAAAACAAAGACAGTAACCAGGGACCATTAATAGCCATACAGGACACCTAGAAACCAGATCTTAAGAGATACCATGAACAGAGAGACCCTTTGAGTCTGACAAGTTTAAGCATGTCTTTAGGAACATGCACAGAAAAGGCCAAATGTGTCCTTAGGTTCACCTTATGACATATAAGCCCCCAAAAGCCCCACCCCCCAGCCTCAGGGGTTGTCTTAGGGTCGAACCCCAGGAAGTCCAAATTAGGATAAGACTTGCCATGAACCTCCCACAAGGAGGAGATTAGGAAAATGAGGAGATATATTTATAGTAAAAAAAAAAAAGTTAACTATCCTTCCTCCCCCTATTGGAGACACCTCTCTCCTTGGGTGCTTCTCCTTGTGGTCAGCACAGTATTTCAAAAAAACTTGGGAAACTGAGTCACTGAGTCTTGTAATTCTTTGGGATGCTTTATGATCAATTTGATCAATTAAATCCACCCCTACTACAGTAGGATTTTCTATACAATGAAATCATTAGTCTGAAAAGAGTACACCGAGTTAAATAGGTTCTGGAGGGGCACTATTCTGTTAATTTTGCTACCATTTTCATCTTAATTTCTATTGAGAACTTTCAAGTCTCAAACAACTTACAAATAAACCTCTGCAGTATGCCAGATTCCTACGTTGGGCACTGCTTCATGGTATTTTAAAAATTCCTAAACAAAGGCCTGAAAATACATATTCATATCTAAACTCAGTTATTTCAGCCCCATTTTAGTTTCTTTTAGCTCTTGTGTCAGATTGTAGGGTAGGAGGACACCAGACAGACTGGAAGAATGAGGCAGCAGGAAGTCTTCTACAATTTGGCAGAAATCTGAGACAAAGACCAAGGTGGAAAAGAATGGCTGAGGCAAGATACAGTCTGGATTTGTGAAAGGTGAAAGACAGAAAAGAGAATGGAAACCCAAGATCAAAGGGCAGAGAATGATACAGTCTGGGCAGGGTTGAAGCAAAAGGCAATCTTCTTCCCCCGACCCCTCCCCAAAAACCCAAACCCAAACATTACTTACCTATTTGTCAAACAGCCTGGGATGGTCCAGAGGCAAAAAAGGGCTGGGTCCACATATTGTGTGGTTACTAGATGAGCCACCCTGAATCATAGGCTCAGAGAGAATGGGGAGGCTTAACAATCCAGTCAAGATAAGGGTCAGCAAAACCAGAATAGTCAGGTCAAAGAAAGAGTTTGGACTTAAAACAAGAAGTCACATTTTCTCTTGTACTCTTTGAGTGAGGCATCCCTACACAGCCTTTATGCACACCCCTGATTTCCAAATAAGTGGAGTAACTCCGTCTGGACGTCTTGATCCTTTCTCTGCCATTCCTTTTTCATACCCCTTTGCCCACCGCCCCTCTCTACCGGTAGCCTTTTCCAATAATAAACTCCTTAAAAGCAGAGACTCTGTGTATCATGGTGCTTAGCACAGTGCCTGCTTCTTATCATCAGTTAATGAATTCGGTCTCATTTATTGGTTCATCTTCCTGCCACCTGGCGGTGTCTGTAGACCATTATCAAATCCCTTTCTCAAAATCAGTGTCAGCTGGGGCCTCTTAACTCCGTGTGGCCAAGGTGGTCTTGAAAAACAGGTGTTTTCCAGTAATCCTTGGGTAGATAGGTATTTAAAAAATACTATGGCATTGTAGCTTGTTCCTCAGATGCCACTGTATCCCATATAGCTTCACCCCCTCCTATGTTGTACCTGGATTTTCCTTTCTCAGGTCATAGACTTTAATTCTAACACAGGGGCCTGATTTTACTGTGATAGCCCAACTTTTTTTTTCACTCCCAGCTCTCTACCCCATTGCCCTTGAGGAAAACTTCCAGGTGAAACTCAGATGCAGGTTTTAGCCACGTTGTCTACGTTTCATCTTTTTTCTCCTCCTGGAGCCTAAATTCAGAAAATGGAATAACTGCAGCTTAACAAACTAAATTACCAATGAAACAGAGAATGGAAGGTTGGAGTAACTTCATGGAGAGAAATGTAAGGGTGGATGTAGTTGGAAAATGGGAGTAATCCATCGGTTCTCTAACTAGAGGTGGATAGCATGTTTCATCATGAGTTCTTTGGAGTTGTGGTTGGTCATTGGGTTGATCAGAGACTAAGTTTTTCAAAACTCATTATCGTTGTTTTTGGATAAATTGTTCTCCTGAATCTGCTCACTTTGCTTTACATCTGATCATACAAGTCTCCCCAGGTTTTTCTGAAGCTACCTCTTTCATCATTTCTTTTTATTTTATTTTATTTATTTTATTTTATTTTTAGTGAGGCAATTGGGCTTAAGTGACTTGCCCCGGGTCATACAGCTAGTAAGTGTTAAGTGTCTGAGGCCGGATTTGAACTAGGGTACTCCTGATTCCAGGGCCAGTGCTCTATCCACTGCACCACCTAGCTGCCCCTCATTTCTTAAAAGTGTAACATGATTTCATCACATTTGTACACCATAATTTGTTCAGCCATTCCCCAATTAATGGGCGTCCCTTCAGTTTCCAGTTCTTTGCTACCACAAAAAGAGTTGCCATAAATATTTTAGTACATATAGGTATTTCCCCGCTTTTAAAATTTTTCTTTGCTGTATAGACCTCATATTATATTGCTAGGTCAAAAGCTATTAATAGCTTTCTGGTCATAGTTCCAAACTGCTTTTCAGAATGGTTAAGCTGCTTCATTTTCCTTTTTTGTCATCTTAACCAATTTGATGGGTGTATAAAGTTGTACCTTGCAGATGTTTTATTTGCATTTCTCTAATTATTAGTGATTTAGAGAAATTTTTTACCCATATGGCTATTGATGGCTTGGATCTAAAAACTGCCTATGCATATTCTTTGACCATTTATTAATTGGGAAATGGCTTTTATTATTGTAAATTTGACTCAATTCTCTATATCTTAGAGCAAAATGTCCTTCAACTGAACTCCAAACCTGAACCCAGATAGCTAGCAGATAAAAGACCCAGGTATTGACTTTTTTCCCTCAGGATAGTAAGTCCCTATCTTATGGTAACATCTAGGTGTCCTCACCCTTGCAAGGGACTGATCCTGTAGTCTTATCATGATGCTTCTGTATTTCTTCCATACTTGTTATGACTGAAATTGTTAAACTGCTTTTTGCTTCTGGGTTGATTTCTGTATCATACTATTGAAGCTGACAATGCCCTGTAATCAGTGGACTAAAACCATATATATACCCTCAGAAATGGGGAGTGCCCCGAGTTTCTCTCTTAGGAAGGAAGTCTCCACATGATCATGTTGTGTTATATTTCTTCTTGGGACAACAACATATTAAATTGATATTATGTTTTTCTGTCTGTCTCTGTTTTTTTTTTTTTTTTTTTTTTTTTGCAGGGCAATGAGGGTTAAGTGACTTGCCCAGGATCACACAGCTAGTAAGTATGAAGTGTCTGAAGCCAGATTTGAACTCAGGTCTCCATGGTATCTAAGGGACTCTCAAAGTCTTCTCTAGCACCACAGTTTCAAAATGTCTATTCAAAGGCTATCTACTCGAGGGCGGGAGTGGGGGTTGGGGTTGGGGCCCAAAAGTTGGCTGAAACCAGATCAGAGAACATGATACCTGTCTTCCTATGAAACAAATCAGAGACAGACAGAGGACAACTAGATGGCGCAGTGGATAAAGCACCGGCCCTGGATTCAGAATATGCATAGGCAGTTGCCAAGCCTTATCTGCTTCTACAGCATGTCTTGCACTGTTTCCTTTATTTACACAGATACCACCCTAGTTCAGTCTTAGCATGACTACAGAAATACTTTACTAAGTGGTCTCTTTCACTCATCTCTTCTCTCCAATCATCTTCTACCCAGTTGCAAATGATTTTCTTTAAGCCCAGGTCTGATTTTTCCCTCACCTGGTTCCCCAAATTCCAATGGGTTCCTCTTGCCTATCTAGAATTAAATAGAAACTCTGTTAGGCATTTAAAATTCATCAAAATCTGGCTTCCACACACTTTTCCACACTTATTTTTCATTATTCCAGTTCACACACTTCCACCACAAACTGACATTCCTGCCGTCATTCACACAGAACTTTTATCTTTCTTTATGCCATCAGACAGGTTGTCCCCTATGCCTGCAATACCTAATTTCTTTCAAAGTTCACCTCTGCATTTTCTCATCCCCTCAGGTGCAACTTGGGCACACCTTAGATTTCAACATTTCATGGAATTATACCCCCATCTAGGGAGGACCATAACCTCTTCTCTCATTCCTTCACTCACAGATAATCATATGTTTTGCCTTCATTATGATCTCAGATCCCTTGACCCATTCCTATTCTCCAATCCACTTCTTTCTGGTTTCACTTGCTTTGATATCCACTCTTGGCCACATAGTCAGATACTGCTATTTTCCTAGCTACTCTCCTAGAGTCCTTTGTTCTCCTGATGTATATTTATCCCTGGGAAACATCCATTTGATTCCTTTGCTGTAGGGCTCCAGGGCTGCTGATCACCATTAGAGAGTCACAAAGATGAGCTGATTTCCTGCATTACAAATTCCTAGTCATTTGTAATAAATTAATAATCATCTGCCTTAAGCGTGACCCTGATACTACTTGACAAGTCTTCTACTCTGACCATATTATCAATTTCCTATTTCCTTCTCCAAAGTGACTTTTTGTTTGTTTTTTGCAGGGCAATGAGGGTTAAGTGACTTGCCCAAGGTCACACAGCAAGTTAAGTGTCAAGTGTCTGAGGCTGGATTTGAACTCAGGTCCTCCTGAATCCAAGGCCAGTGCTTTATCCACTGCGCCACCTAGCTGCCCCACAAAGTGACTTTTACAAATGTATAGCCCCATCTCCCTACTTACAATAGATGGCCTAGCCTCCAAAATCACCAATACTGAGATGTGCCATTCTCTTCTATCATCATTATAACTTCCCAGTCTCATCACTCTATTCCTTTCCTTTGGTGACAAAAGATGTATCCTAATGCTTATAAGCTTTCTCATATTGGTTATTCCTCTCCCCCCTTGCATATTTGTACAGGTCCTTCCTTACCTTTGGCTAGGATGAAAGTTGATTTTTATTATTACTACCACAGTTGGTGACAATTGAAGACTTAAAGAGAGACACAACAAATTGATCTGTCTTCACACACACAAAAAAAGATTTGCATTGCTTATAGCAGAGTGTTTGAGTAAGGGAGAACAGCAGATACAATAAAGAGAAAACTATACTTGCATTTTGGGGGGAGGGGTGAGGGAGAGGCAATCTTGGTTAAGTGACTTTCCCAGGGTCACACAGCTACTAAGTGTCTGAGGATCTTCCTGAATTCAGAGCTGGTGCTCTATCCATTGTGCCACCTAGCTGCCTCACCTGCATTTTTTTTAAATGCCT
The DNA here is from genome assembly GCF_019393635.1 of Dromiciops gliroides. NCBI lineage: Eukaryota > Metazoa > Chordata > Mammalia > Microbiotheria > Microbiotheriidae > Dromiciops > Dromiciops gliroides. Next base: position 615,655,419 of record NC_057861.1, on the reverse strand, counting down.
TGTGATGTAGATGTCCCTTAGTTTTTGAAAGGTATGTTAGTACAAGCTCTGGCAGGTTATACCAAGCTGGAAGGTGTTCAAGTGCTAGCGGGGTGACAGGCTCTGTGACAACTAGCAAAGCTAAGAGAAATTCCTCACAAAAAGGCTGGCCCTTGGCAGATGAATGCATTTGGTCAAGGTAACCTATAAAACAGACTGACAAAAAATTTGGTTCCCAAATCATAGACAGAGATCTAAAAAATTAGATCTTTATGAAGTCCCCACTTAAAGTACTGCGAGGAAACAATGAGACAAAGGCACTACTCTTGAAATGCTCACCAGTAAGAGGATTCAGCATTTTATCATCTTATAGATCTTCTCTGTGAGGACAAGGATAAAATGTAGATCTATATCTATTTGCAGATTTATATGGCAGTCCTTAAGCAGATATGAAATGGGGAGAGCTTTTGAAACTTCCATTGCCTGAATTTGTAACCCTGATATATTCATAATGTTGGGCCTGATTAATAGAATTCTTAGTTTCTAGGTAAGTATAATCTATGTAGCCTGTGCTGTTCTTGTTTGTTCTTTGTTCTAGAAGACGACCATGACATCAGGAGGCGATGTCATGACTTGCAGTGAATTGGATTTAAGTGAGGGAGGGCTGTGCAAAATCACCAGCCTCACTTGCTTCTCCAGAGCCATTTGGGTCCAGTGGCAAGATAGACATCAGGAAAACTTGGAGATAGCCTGGATGTTTGAGGCAATCAGGGTTAAATGACTTGCCCAGGGTCACACAGCTAGTAAGTGTCAAGTGTCTGAAACTGGATTTGAACCCAGGTTCTCTCAACTCCAGGGCCAGTGCCCTATACACTGCTTCACCTAGCTAGCTGCCCCTGTAGCCTGTGAATATTTGTGGAGATCATCTGGATAACCACTTACCTTATCATCCAAGGGTTTAGACTGATTTTTTAAAAGTAAGACACTGTTTCTTCTCTCCTTTACAACATATACTGTGGGCCTCAGAATTTACAAAACACTCAATAATCTTTGTATTTTCCAGTAGTCTTTTAGATAAAGAGAAAAAAGAATTAAAATGGGCCTCCCATTTTCCTACTTCTTTATTGTTTGTTTTGTTTTTGCTTTTTTGTAGGGCAATGAGGTAGTGACTTGCCCAGGGTCACACAGCTAGTAAGTGTCAAGTGTTTGAGGACAGATCTGAACTCAGGTCCTCCTGAATCCAGGGCCAGTGCTTTATCGACCTACACCACCTAGCTGCCCTTCATTTTCCTACTTCTGCTGACCACTCCCCCCACTCCCTTGTCTATACACCAAATTTAAGGGATGAGCTAAAATACTGTAGAATATTTTATGCATGTTGACAAAAGGGACATTAGGAGCTAACATCACAAAAGAAGAAAAAGATCCTGATTCTTATTCCCCATCCACAAAAATATTACCACTAAAAATATCTAATAATTATAGTATGATTGAATACACACCAAATGGATTTATTGGTTTTTTAATTATTTTTTGTAAAATGATGTAGATAAATTATTAATTTGTTTTGTGTTGAAAATGTGATCATAAATTGAAATGGAAATTCTACTTAAATAATAAATATCCAACAATTCACTGGAGTAAAACCCATGCCATGGACTACTTGTAGAACATCTCTGGCTGCCAATAGAATTAGAAGGAAAGGGCAACAGCATAGACAAGGAAACATAGGTAGGATTTATTCGTCAGAGTAAAGGATTTCATGCAAACATAATTCTGAAAAAGAGCTGATGAAATCTCAAGTTCTTTCCAAGATAAAGATAGTTAACAAAGTGGAACTATTTAATGATATTTACAACTGATAATAAAATTGAAACATGATAGAATTTTGTAAAGAATCACGTTGTTTCTCTTGAGATATTTCTTTTTCTTTCTTTTTTTTTTTGCAGGGCAATGAGGGTTAAGTGACTTGCCCAGGTTTACACAGCTAGTGAGTGCCAAGTGTCTGAGGCTGCATTTGAACTCAGGTCCTCCTGAATCCAGGGCTTTATCCACTGTGCCACCTAGCTGCCGCCCCCCACTCCGAGATATTTCTAAAATTAAGATACAACTTTTGTCAGAGGACTGTTCTGTAACAGACAGGATTAGACTATGTCATTTAAAGTATGTTCCCAATTATGTTTATGGCACTCACTCAAACTTTGTATCTCAGTGTCATCATTTTCCAAGTACAAAAATAAACACTGATTGATTTCATAGCAAGAATGGAAGGATTAGTAACTTGATTATAAAGCATCTTGAAAATATTAAGTGGGGCTCTTTACAATGATGATGCTGAGATAAAGAACTAAGAACTCACTTAATGGATCACTGTATTATGTCAGGATTGACTCCATGAAGTTTTAGAGGACACGATGTAGAATACAGTAGATATTATAAATATAGTCTGTTAAAAAAGGAATCTACCTTATTATATTAAGTACTCAGTATTGTCACTAAAATATATCTGATTCAAGGAAAATTTCTTCACTCCTCTTCCATGACAATGTGCAGCACAGAAGGTATTGGATTTAATCATTCAGGTCTGTAGAGATGGACACATCTGTTTCCATGGAGTCACATACCACACTATCACTGACATACTTCTCCATGGAGACAGAGCAGGGAAGTCAGAAGATACTAAAGTGAATGGATTCACCGAGCGGTTAGTGAGCAAAGCTGAATCCAGACAAAATGCTTCATCCGTTGTGACATGCCACAGTCTAGAAAAGTGAAACACAGCATACATTTTGAGATAAAACTTAAAGGTTAAGTAAAAGTATGCTTAAAATACATGCAAGTTTAAGAAGAAATAGGAGTTAGTTGCAGAAGGATACAAAATTTGTGAACTGTGACAGCAAAAGTATCAATGATGACCAAAGCCAGTGGAAAAATTCCTATTAAAAATAAGGTGTCAGGACAAATCTGTTAAGAATCAGGTAAGAAGTTTAAAAACCAAGAAAAACAGTTTAAAATAAAATCCACCCATTTAAATCATGACTTGATTGGTTCATGTTTTCTATTTTTGAGGATGTTGGTTAAAAATAATTGGTCAAATAACAGGACATATGCTTTACCTTTGCAGAATTACAAGTATAAGGCAGTTTAAGTTCCATTTAAGAGCAAATTTAACAAATACATTACTTGTATGAGTGACTGCACCTTCATTGTACATGACTTCATCAGTGGACATCAGAACAGACAATAGCCCATTTTTTGGTTGAATTGTGGGAGAAAAAGTCATCACTTGGTGGCCAGCCTAATGATGATGTGTCTCCAAACCTAACGAGGCTGTTCTTTTGGCTACAGATGAGTTTCTCTACACATATGAAGGTTTTATTGCCAATAGGGCCTGCCAGATCTTGTGTTCCTCTGACAGGCTCTGAGAATCCAGGCCTACCTCTAAAACCACAATGGTACACTGGAATAGGGTGTCATTGTAAGAGCCTGGATTACTGGCTGAAAATTCAAATCTTGCAACACTTGATTCCAAGAATATACTCATTTCTAAAACAAGTCCCTTGATCTAAGGATTTCCCTTTTCTTTTAATGTTAGAGGCTTTTTCACTTATTACCTCACACAGGCACCAAGATCTGATGCCTCATTGTGGTATGGAGGTAACCTTGGGCTCTTAAAGGCTACGCCAGCAGAATGAAAGCCATTGTAGAGCCTTTTTATAAAGGTTTTAGCCAAAGATTGTTTGCTTTTTGAGGACCACGTTAGGTATGGAGGTACCACATGGATAGGATGATCACTTGGCAATGGATTCTTTGTCCGTGGCAATCCAAGAAACAATCTTTTTTTCTTTTTTTTTTTTTGGTGAGGCAACTGGGATTAAGTGGTCACACAGCTAGTGTCAAGTGTCTGAGGCCAGATTTGAACTCAGGTCCTCCTGACTCCAGGGCCGGTGGTTTATCCACTGTGCCACCTAGCTGCCCCAGAAACAATCTTAACCAACCCAGAATGATGAAAAACAGGGTAGGGGTAGTTAACAATCACAGTTTTAAGATCATCTTTAAACATTAATTATTGGTACTCTAAATGTGGGAGACTTATCTACTGCTATATCTGTCTAGTTAATATATTGCTGAAGGAACAAAATTATATCACTCTTGATAGTCTTGCAATAAATGAAATGAAGAGATGAAAGGAAGTTATAGTTAAATGGAGAGATGAATCACAGGGTTCACCTTGTAAAGGCAAGTAGAAGAGCTAATGAAGTTAATTTTATTTTACATCTAAAGGCAGCAAAAAAACCCATTACAACATTTCATGAAACATTTATACTCAACATTCATAAGCATGTGCAAAAAAAACAACACTGAAGAAAATCGTAACATATGCCAACATCCATTGTTGGTGAGGAAGCAGAGAAAGAAAAATATCTTAATATTCCAAATGAAATCAACTTATCCATTAATACTAGGGAACTTCAATGCAAAAGATGGCAAAAATATGTTGGAAAACATGGTTTAAGGAACAATGAAGGTCAAAGACTATATAGCTCATTAGAAGTCTTGCACTTATAGAACAGAAATACTTGTCTTCAAGAAGAGAGTTGGGAGATATGGCAAGTGCCAAATAAAATCATAAAAGATGAAACTGATAATATTATAACAGACAAAAAAATGACCGGTTATTGATGAGTGTTGATTCCAAGTAACTTATCTTACACAATCAACTTGTTTAAAATAAAGATCAACATCAATACAAAATGAGAAGAATAAAAAATGAGAAGAAAGTATGGGAAACAGTTCAAACAATTCAAATGCAAAGAATTTAGATAAGCTGTTGACATAAAAAAGAGAGAAATGGATAAAAGAATAAACACTGACATAGACTGTCACATTTTTTGTTACTGTTTCAGACATATATTGTCATCAAGGTATGGAGTTTCTGGTGACAAAAGTCATTCTACAAATTCTTATTAGGAACTCTTCTGCAATTTAGTTTTAGAGAGTTGTCTGAGGTGCTGCAAGGTTAAGTGAGTTGCCCAAGTATCACCACTATTTTAAAAAGAATTTAATAGAGGTAAACCAATTGTTTCAGTGAAGAGATGAATGATCTTCACACCAAGCAAAGACAGATGGAATCTAGGGTCAATATCATTTGGAAGAGAGATGCATTTGCAACATCTTATGGAGAGAGATGGTGGAAAATAATTATTGGCAGTATTATGCTAAACATGGAGGGGGAAAAAAGTTTATAAAAATCATGGCAAGAGATTCATTTAAATGAAGGCATCCCAGACATTTTAAGCTGTAAATGGAAGGATAATGAAGAATCAACAAATCGAAAAGATCCATCAAGATTTCTCTAACAGACTCTTTTCTTCCATGATTGACAGCTGATCCAACACAACTGGATTTTAATGTCAAAATCTATTCTGAAGAAAACAGAGATGGGAAGAGCAGAAAAACTAAATTTCAGGCATTAGTAAATTATATCTTGTCAGCCAAACCTAACCCGCTTCCTATTTCTAAATGGCCTGCAGGGCAAAAATGGCTTTTACATTTTAAAATAAAGTTTTGTTGTACTTAAGAATGTAAAAGCCATTCTTAGCTCATGTGCCATACAGAAATAGGTGTTGGTCAGATTTGGCAGTGAACCATAGTTTGCTGACCAGTGGACTGGACCAAATATACAGAGAAGAGGTCTCTGCTGGAAGCAGAAGTTTTAAGTGAGGGATCAAGTTTCAAGAGATCTGAAAGGGACAGAAAATCAAAGGCTTGGAAAAAAATCATAGCCCTTACTATTACCCCAAAAGGCAACTGAGAAAATAGCAATATTTTGATATTGCTGATCTATAACTGATCTATATTTCTATTTTCCCCTTTCTAAAAATCTTTATTACAATAATTTATATGTGTTTTAGGCCATCTTTAATGAAGTTATGAGAAGGGAACTGCAGGCATTTTAAGTGATATTCTAAAGTATATCACATCTTTAGTCAAAGAATTGAAAGACTGATCAAGAGAACATAAGATGTCATTGTACTTATTGTTGACTATAAAAAAGTCCTTTGATTTGGCAGAGTGAAACACCACTTTACAGGTCCTCATCTAACAAGGTGTATCCCATTAATAGGTCAGATTTTTATAAAATTCTTTGAAATATGTAATAATAAAGATAAATATTTTTATCTATGATATTAATGTCAAATGAAAAATAAGAATAATAAGACAGGGAAATGATCTTTACCATGCCGTCATTATAGGGGATACCTAACCTCAAATTAAAGAGGAATTCCCTGTAGATGGATGGATCTTGTAGATGCTCCTATTTATAGATGACACTGCTTGCTGATTCCATCAAACTCTAGAACATTTCAGAATCTCCTAAATAAGATCTATAAATCACTCAACTGTTTGGTCTAACAAAATCTATCCAAATACTATCTAAACATGAAAAACCAAGTGGATAAAGAATGCCTGTTGTCCAGGCTATGATATACAGTTGTATGGACTGGAGCATCAGTACTGATACCTTGGACAGGCACAATGAATGGACAATGAATTGGGACAAGGACTGAAGAAGAAGAACTTGGGCTAGACTATCTTTGAGAAATTGAGTATTGTTTTTACTGACCCCAGGCTTCACCCTGAAATCTATCTATCTTCTGAATACCAATATTTCTTCTAGTGAGTCTACCTCTATAACTTCAGGTCATGAAACACCACAGCTTACAAAGAATTAAAGTTTAAGGTCACCCAAAGGGGCAATATTGTGGGCACCATCAGGGTGCAATATAATATGAACCAATAATTGTACAAAAGGAGAATCTTAAAGGATTATCATTTGACAGATGTATTACTTGAAAAGAGCCCATCCTTTACCATGATATCAAAATATCTAGGGGAAGGCCCTCTAGATCTGGAAGGAAGATCTGTGGAAGATTTAAAGGACATGGACAGGGGCAGCTAGGTGGCGCAGTGGATAGAGCACCGGCCCTGGAATCAGGAGGACCTGGGTTCAAATCTGGCCTCAGACATGTAGCACTTACTAGCTGTGTGACCCTAGGCAAGTCACTTAACCCCAATTGCCTCACTAAAAAAAAAAAAACAACAACAACAACAACAACAAAAAAATAAAGGACATGGACAAGGGTTGTGCAAGGTAGGGTATAAATGGGTTTGGATTTGCACATATGGGTTAAGTTCCACATTGATGAGGTCCCAAATCCACTGAAGTATCAAAGTAAGTGCAGGATAGAACTTTTCTGTCCTGCCAGAATCCAATCCCTTCAAATCAAGGATATCGATTAAAACATAAATTAAGCCAAGTTCCTTCTTTCATTATCGAAAGTAAAAATGAAAGCATTTTTTATATATCCTGCCCCCTCAATAGCCAGGACTGTTGTAATGTTTCTTCTCATATACCTCCACGTGGTTTTGTGGAGGGTGATACTGACTTTATGGTCTCTATTGGTATGGCTATTAAAAGGGTTATCACCAGTATGTCATCTCTGAATATATGGCATAGTGTAGAAATAAAAATCAACTCTGGTTAGTGTTAAAGTCGAGGTCTAGTGCAATGCTCTATTCACAAAAATTATGTTAGAAAATGTGCTCATTCACAAAATAAATGTTATGGAAAGGTAATTATATTAATAAAAATAAAGCAAAAAAAGTTTAACACTTGAATGCTTTTAGGTTTGTTTGCTCTTCAGAAGTAGCTTGGCATTTAAGATTCCAACCTATTTGTTCAGCTTCATTTCACACACAGTCTTCCTGTTCTCCATTCTTTGTCCCAGAGAGGTTTTTTGGGGGGGTTCCCTAGTCTTGGTTTGCCTTCACCTTCTTCTTAGTTTTTTTTTTTAATTTAGTATTCAATTTTCCGCAATTACACGTAAATCTTCTCAGCTTTATATATAAATCCCTCTTTACTGGAACAATCCTAGACCCCGCCCCTATACCTAGAGAAATCCTCTTCCTCCAAGGTTGAGTTCAGCTATCCGCTCATCCATGAAATCTTCCATAATCTCTCCAGCTAGAAGGAATAATGTCTTTCCTCTCTGTAATAAGGCATCTCTAAGGGTCTCTTCCAGCTTGGAATCTAAATCTGTGATCTCTACTGGCTGGGGACAATTCCTTATATAGAGTAGATACATAATTATTTATTGAATTGTTGGATTTTAATTGATTCAGTCATTTAGTTTTCACATTTATACCTCAGAAATGAGAGGGACTGTACTTGTTAATACCCCATGAAACAATTTTCATTGGCTTAAATTTTCTTAAAGAAAAGCACTCCTTTAAAAAAATACAACTGATGTTAATGTGAAAAAACGTAAATAATTGCCTATGATTAATGATGTTGCTTGAAGTACTTATATTTTCTTAAAATTCTCTACTAGGGTCATATAGCAAATTACAGAAAAAAAGTAAGAATTTGACATGGTTTTTGTTTCATATTCAGAAGCATTAATATTAACTTGATTTTCTATACTTATACAGTTTATCAACAATATTAGGTACATGAACTATAAAACTATATAACATCAATGATTTATAATGATTTTAATTTATACCATCATCATTTTTAAAAATTAACATATCACATATGTGCTCTTTAAAGTACATACATCAGCACAGTAGATTACAGATTTATTTTCTTTAAGGCTTCTAAGTTCAGCATACTTTTCCACTGATGCACAAGGTAACAAGTCAAGGTTCAACAGATATACTTGTTGATAAAAAGTATTTTATAATTGTATAAGTTAATCATTTTAGGGGGTCATTGATTTTACATCTCACTTAAACATATACTAATTATGCTAATTATAAACAATATAATCTAACTTTTGGCACCTTCTTTGACTTGCAATTTAAAATTTCTTTTTACTTTGGATTACTACATAGCAAAATGACAGTTACTAGGTAACAAAAGAGATTAAGAATTATGAACAGGTATACATTTAAAAAATCACATTCACTACTTATCTCATTGAAACATTATGAAAATAAAGTCAGAAAAGGAGTGGGTCCCTTTGAAGATACTGTTGAAGGCTAAATGATCATTATAACATTTGGACTTTTTGTCTTTATGATGTTGGTTCCACTATTTAACTAATAATACATTCATGTAGCTCTTTCAGATTTACCAAATACTTTCCTCGCAACAACCTTGTGAGGTTGCAAATATGATTATCTCTATTTTAAGGATGAGGAAATGTAGTGTCAAAGAGGGTATGGCCAACGTCACAGTGGAGCTAAAAAGTGTGACATTCATAACTCAAACTTAGATATAGTGCTTTTTCTACTATACAATCCTGCTTTCCATGACCAGGGATTAAAATGAAAGTAACCAAGGAATAATAATAATAATTACTACTACTACTACGGATCACTACAATGACCCTGTAAAAGCAGTGATTATGCATTTCTTTTTTTCTTCTTTATTTTCTGGGTCATTTTGAGTGCTCTCTTATTTTCAAAGATGAAATAACTTGAAACTTAAGGTACGTGACCAAGTTCAGTAAGGTATGTGTATATCTCTATCTCTATCTCTATCTCTGTCTCTGTCTCTATCTCTATGTATTCTCCAGTGACTGACTTATTTTCATGCAGTACCTGCTACAAAAAAAGACCTTCTTGTTCTGCTTAGCTGGTACTGCTGTGATCTTCCTCCACAAATTACTTTGTAGTTTTACTAAACTGTGTGTTTGGTGTAGCTAATACCAATACAAGAGCATAACTATATATAGCTCTAGATCCGACTTCAGAGGTCAGCTGATTCAGCACCCTCTCTCTTCTCCCACCCCCATTTATAGGTGAGAAAACGGGCCCAGGAAGGCTAGGGGATTGTCCACGATCATGGAAAAGTCAGAGTTAGAACTCAGGTTCTTTAATACTAAATTCAGTGCTCAGTGCCCCTCCCCACACTGCCCAATAGAATGTAAATTCCTGGAGAAGAGGGCCAATTTCAAGTTGGTCTCCATATCCCTAATGATTAACATAGTAACTTAAACACAGCAGGCACCTAATATTTATCGAATTGAATTTTTAGCCACATTTCATCTAATCTATAATTTTGGTTATTAGACCATATCCTTTATTTTCTATGTCTCTTCTAGATTTCTTATTAAATTAGTTTGGAAAGTGGTTCATAATAGCAAGCATTTATATAGCTCTGTAAGATCTGTAAAGTGTTTTACAAATGCTGTCTCATTTTATCCTCATAATGACTCTAGGAGATAGGTGCTATAATAATCCTCAGTTTAAAGATGAGGAAACGGAGGCAGAGGTTGACTTAGCCAGGGTCATACAGCTGGGAAGTGTCTGAGGCTGGATTTGAACTCATAACTCTCATCTATGATTTTACTAACATTTCTTTTGCTTCATGAAAACTCTATTTTTAAAAGTTCTTTCATGGGGCAGCTAGGTGGCACAGTGGAAAGAGCACTGGCCCTGGATTCAGGACGACCTGAGTTCAAATCTGGCCTCAGACACTTAACACTTACTAGCTGTGTGACTTTGGGCAAGTCACTTAACCCCAATTGCCTCACCAAAAAAAAAAAAAGTTCTTTCACACAAATGATTGTTTAAAAATAACCCTTTTTAGGTACCCTTCCTACTTTTTTCATTTTGAAAAGTTTTAGACTTTGAATAAAACAATTTATAAAAAGGACAATTTCCACTAAAATTAATGATGAATAATCTCTTGCAAATTCAAGTTTGGATTTAAAAAACCTCACATTCTAAAACAAGAAAATAAATGCTCCGCCAAACTATTTTTAAAGTTTTCTGACTTTAAAAAGCATGCTTACCTGCTATCAGTTTTTGGAGAGCACCCTTATCTCCATTAACGGCAGCAGCATGAACTTGGGATGCTAATGATGAACCACTAAGGACCCAGCTCTCAGAAGTGTTCATAGTTTTCTGAGCCTATGCAACCTGAATCAATTGATAAAACATAATTAATGAAATACAAAAGAATTTCCCACACCCCTTCTTCATCCATTCTTTTTTTTTTTAGTGAGGTAATTGGGGTTAAGTGACTTGCTCAGGGTCACACAGCTAGTGAGTGTTAAGTGTCTGAGGCCGCATTTGAACTCAGGTACTCCTGACTCCAGGGCCTGTGCTCTATCCACTGCACCATCTAGCTGCCCCTTCTTCATCCATTCTTATTGATATTGGTCTGGGCTAACTCAAAGGTTTTCTCCTTGAGAAGCTAAGCTGAAGGATGGACACACCTTCACACAGTAGGGGGAGATAAGCTTTGCCCAGGACAAAGATAGCTCCAGAAGTTAGGACCACCACCCCTCATTCAAGCCTCTCACACTCCACCAGGAGATAAGCTCATTAGGCGTGGCTGCACCAGGGGAAAGAGATACCACCACCCCTCATTCAAGCTTTCCTTACCCTCCAAGGGAACTTTCTATTGTTGGGTGGTCACCCCATCTCTCCTCTCTAAAAGCTTTGGCCTTTCTTCCATTGGAGGAGAAAGATGTCTCTAAGCCATCTCCTCCCCGTAAAGGGAAGTCTTTGACTTCCCTTCTTGGTCACTTCCTTCAGCCTCCAAATAAAAGACCATTTTATTCTAATTGGATTGTGTGTGAGAATTGTAATTCTTTACAGAGGAATACCTAAGGACCCCCACACGACCTATTTCTTCTGTGACACTTATCATGTCTATGAAATAGGTTACATATGATATGTCATCACAAATCATTTAGTTTCACCAGAAAAAATTTATCTATCCTTTCGATTTAAAAAAATGTTCATACTAAAACAAAAACAAAATAAAAATTAAAAATGCTCATACTAAAAAATTCTTTCCTTAGCTATGAAATCCTACCCTGTTGGTATGGAGATTATACTGGAGGCTTGAAAAATATGCAAGTGCATATAAGCTTGGGCAAAAGGTTTAAAACACAGTTTCACTGAAATATCAAATCTGATGTCCCATAATCAATTTAGCTAAGTATGCAGACACTCTTTAACAATAAGCTGGCTATTAACTAATGAATTCTTTTACCATGGCAACCCATGAATACAAAGAAAAGAAATAAAAAAGGGTATTGAATCTTGTAGGGGGTGAGTGGTGTTTGGGTAGAGGCAGGGAGAGAAGGTCCTACTAGAATGATGGAAAAGGGGGGGGTAGACCATTCTAGGGATCACAGTTTTTAGACCACCAACAAATCCTGGAGCATACACAGAGTAACTGTAGTTAGAGCAATGTCTTAAGAACAATGAACAGATTTACTGCTGGAAGAAATGAATTGCAGCAAACAAAACCAGAAGACAAAAGGAAGTTGTAGTTAAAGAAGAGCTTTTTGGTTTTCCTGGCCAAGGCAAACAAAGGAGTTGAAGAGTTGGTTTAATTGTATGCCTAAAGGCATTAAGAAACATAGTTTCACGGGGCACTTGGTATTCTTATCTTGCAGTGGCCATAATAAGCAAAAACAAAAAGTTGACCTATGAACATTACTGTAGCTAATGCACCATCTGTTAGAGCAGGTGTTCTGAATCTTATGCAGAGGTCTCTGGACCCCCTCTTAGAATATTGTTAGTAAATACATACAATAAACCACATCTATATGAACACAAAGGAAATTATTACATTAAAATCATTGTCAAAATATTAACAAAATTCAAAATAATCACAAATTCGTGGACCCCAGGTTAAGAACCCCTCTTTTGGTAGATAAATAAGCAGAAAAATTCTATTAAGAACTTGCCAAGGGGCAGCTAGGTGGCGCAGTGGATAGAGCACTGGCCCTGGAGTCAGGAGGACCTGAGTTCAAATGCGGCCTCAGACACTTAACACTTACTAGCGTGTGACCCTGGGCAAGTCACTTAACCCCAATTGCCTCACTTAAAAAAAAAAAAAAGAACTTGCCAAGATCCTCCAACGTCAACCTTTACCTTTTATACTTGGTGACTGCAATGGGAAGGTGGGCAGGGAGAAGGTTTGTTAGCAAATATAGCTCAGGTCTCAAAAAAGCCAGAGGCCAAAGACCTGTAGATTATCCAGAAGACTATGTCTATACTTTATTAGAGGAGTAATCAGAGGCAGTAAATATGAGCACTGGAAAAAAAAATTATACACAAAATGAAATTAACTAAAACTTAACAGATAGGAAACACTTGGTTATTACTGTGGGAGTCATACTAGAATCAGCTGGACTAGACTGGACTTAATTACAGTTAGTTTGATCAAAGGTAGAAAAACAAAAAGACCCCAAATATACAAGAAGGACAAAGGTAAGGAAAGAAGGAAGATACTGCCAACAATTTCAATAAAGTCAACCTGGTCTATTCAAGCCATCTGTAAAATGGGAAATGGAAAAAAGGCAAAGATAGTGGCTTTATCACCACTAAAGTTTAAAACTAACATAATGAAGTCACCACAATGATGTAAAAAGAAATTGTCTTAATCAATAAAGACTTTCTCTCCTTGCCAAATGGGGAGATATTTGTAAAATCTACAGAGGAGAATGGCAGAAGATTACTAGTATCACTTTATAATTATACATGTATAACCTATATCTGATTGCTTACTGCCTCAGGAGGGGGGACGGAAGGAGGGATAAAAATTGGAACTCAAAATTTCAATGAGAAATAGGACAATTTCAGAAAGGCTTGGAAAGACTTGTATGAACTGATGTATAGTGAAGTGAGCAGAACCAGGAGAGCGTTGTGCACAGTGACAGCAATGTTTGATGAAGAACTGAATGGCTTAACTATTACAGCAATACAGTGATCCAACACAATCCTAAAGGACTAATGATGAAGCATACTATCCACCTCCAAAGAAAGAACTGATATTGATTGAACACAGACTGAAGCATGCTATTTTTCACTTTCTTTCGTTTTTTCTTCGATTCAAGTTTTCTTATACAAAATGACTAATAGCATGCTTCAATCTGTGTCCTATTTCTCATTTCTTATAGCCCAACAATATTCCATCACAATCATATACCACATAATAATTTATACAGGAATAAATATGATGAAAATTACTTACTGAACAGAATGAAAATTATTTCATATTCAGAAAACAACAGGAAGTTCAATGGCATTGTTACTAAGAGACATGTAGTAGGTAAGGCACTGCAGATGGACAGTGACTCAGGTCCAGAATTGAAATGAGAGGGGTAGATTTAATTTGGGAAATTGAGTTGGAATTTTTAATTTATCCTAAGTTGATCCTAAGCAGCAAGGTTCACCTTTTTTAAAAAAAATTATTTTTATTAAGATTTATGATGGAAAATGCTATTCACATCCAGAGTAAGAATTGTAGATGGAGGCATACTATTTTCACTTTTATTTGTTTTTGTTTTTTCTTCCTCAAGGCTTTTCTCTTTTGTTCTGATTTTTCTTTTGCAATGTGACTGATGTGAAAATGTTTTTTAAAAAAAGAAACAAAAATTATTTTTATTTCATTAGCTATTTCCAAATTACATGTAAAAATTTTTTTAAACAAACATTTTTTAAAAATTTGAGTTCCAAATTCTTTCCTTTCCTCTTTCTCCCCTTCCTAAGAGGCAAGCATGAAGAGTTTTCAATATTTAATAACTCCTTTATTTTTTGTTTTTTAATTTACAATACCATAGCATCATATGGAGTATATATGAAATTAAGTTACATTATGTGTGAAAAATAAAATCTCATAAATGGTGAAAAATAAAGAAAAAATAATTTTCAAAAAGTTATTAAAACAGCATGACTTTTGGCCCATCCAAGCAAAACATTTGTATATAATGTGAGTAAAATTTTTCCCCAACCTTAGAGTTAAGTGATTCAACTTCAAAGAACTGAATTGTTTCTTTTTTTCTGCCTTCTGATACTAAATAATTTTTAATTGGATTAAAAAAAATTAGAAAGCTAGATGTAAATTATTCTCCATGGGTCCTAGCTTTCAGTTTTAAAAAGAACTTCTGCTTTTTCATGTTGCCTACTAGATCTGGAAGAGTTCTTTTTAAACTGCGCAATCACTGACTTTCTGTTAGAAGGAGAATCATTTATGATTTTAACTTTGTTAAGATGAATATATGGATCACCTGGATTTGATGGAGGTACCTTATTATCCAAGAGGAGTTTTATGAAACCCTGGATTAATAGGATTAATAGGAGCAAAATGTCCTTCAACTGAACTCCAAACCTGAACCCAGATAGCTAGCAGATAAAAGACCCTACCTAGTGACTTCTTTTCCCTCAGGATAGTAAGTCCTTATCTTACGGTAACATCTGGGTGTACTCATCCTTGCCAAACCAAAAAAATTGTTCGAATCCTGCAGTCTTATCATGATGCTTCTATATTTCCTCCATGTTTGTTATAACTGAAATTGTTAAACTGCTCTTTGCTGCTGCTTCTTTTTTGGGGGGCAGGCAATCAGGGTTAAATGACTTGCCCAGGGTCACATAGCTAGTAAGTGTCAAGTGTTTGAGGCCGAATTTGAACTCAGGTCCTCCTGAATCCAGGGCCAGTGCTTTATACACTGAGTCACCTAGCTGCCCCCCCCCCTTGATTCTGGGTTGATTTCTGTATCATACTATTGAAACTGACAATTCCCTGTAATCAGTGGATAAAACTATATATATACCCTCAGAAATGGGGAGTCTCCCGAGCTTCTCTCTTAGGAGGGAAGTCTCCATATGATCATGTTGTGTTATCTTTCTTCTTGGGACAAAAATATTAAATTAATATTATGTTTTTCTGTCTGTCTCTGATCTGTTTCGTAGGAGGACAGGTATCATGTTCTCTGATCTGGTTCATTTGTAGGAGATATTATGAGATTATAATTTCTCAGATCTTTTTTCTTAATTTTGTAGGAGAGATTAAACATTATTTCTCTGATCTGTTTGTAGGAGACAGACAGATACAAAAACTATATTTTAATATTTGACAGCTTTTAAAAATATAAGGGGATAATAATTGGTAATATTTCTAAATTGAAATTTGGATTAGAATTATTTATATAGAAATAAATTAGGATTATTTATAATATTTTCAAATTAGAATCTGGACAATTAGGTCAGCTAAAATTGTAAAATTGTTCTAAATTAAGAAGAAAGGTGAGGAGGGGCTGGTGACTAATGCCATAAAAAGGGTTTTAGTAACCCTGTATTTTTTATTTTTTATTTTTAGGTCATACCAGATAGCTATTTTTTCTTTCAGGGCAATGGGGGTTAAGTGACTTGCCCAGGGTCACACAGCTAGTAAGTGTCAAGTGTCTGAGGCTGGATTTGAACTCAGGTCCTCCTGAATCCAGGGCCAGTGCTTTATCCACTGTGCCACCTAGCTGCCCCCAGTAACCCTGTATTTATGAGCAGTAGAGTCCAGATGGTCTGCCCCACCAGAGTGTGTATTCAAGGGTAGTAAGGGTGTTTCTGATCAGTCAGAGAAAGCCCCACTTGTAGGAGGTCTAGAATCTGGTTCTGTTTGCCTAGTACAAGCCAGATTGGTCTTCCACACTCTAAGTGACATGGGAACTAGGCTAAGCAGAACATCTATTTCTAAAGATTCTCTGTTAAATACATTTTTTTAGAGACATGGGACAAAGGAGAACTGTAGGCAAAGAAATAAATAGAGAAACTGCCATCAGATATTGCTCTTAATTGGTTTAAAAACCTTAGGAACCTCTGAAAATTGTAACTTTTTGATTCTTATATTCTAAACAAGTTAGAAAACTTCTTAGAAAAACAGGAAAATTGGAAACAGAATAGTTTGTTGAAAATTGTTAAATACTATGATTTCTGAAGAAATTAAACAAAGAAAGGAGTTTGTTACTCTTTATCCAGTAGTTAATATATCATCAGGTCTTCCTTCTCATTTTATACCTGAAGAGGAAGACTGGGCATGCCCTGACATACCTCAGAATGCCCTAAAATGTCCTAACCTGATAGAGACATTTCCTCAATCTCTACTGTTTTCTTTAATAGCAGACATAAAAAAATAAAGAGATGGGGCAGCTAGGTGGCACAGTGGATAGAGCACTGGCCCTGGAGTCAGGAGGACCTGAGTTCAAATCCGGATGCAGACACTTAACACTTACTAGCTGTGTGACCCTGGGCAAGTCACTTAACCCCAATTGCCTCACTAAAAAAAAACAAAACAAAAAAAGTAAATTGATTCTATAGATGATCTAATTAGAAGAATAGAGGTTTTCTCAGAAAGACCAGAGAACTATAGTAAATTCCAAGAGACAACACAGGAAAAAGATGAGACCTCTATGAGGTTTTATGATAGGTTGTGTAAGAATTCTAGTGTTATGGGCCCATAGCACCCCAGAAGTTCTCTGGGGCACATCAAAGAACCTTCTCCTAGAGAAACTAAACCAGAGGACAGACACACCTACAGAGATAAGTGGAACCAGATTGGACTGAGCTAGCTCCGGGACCCCCACCCTTCTTTCTAGTCTCCTTCAACTCTGGGGCAATAAGCTTGGGTGTGGCTGCTTCCTTTGTGTCCTGAGGAGATGGCTTGTGAGAGATCTGCAGCCACCCCTCACCCAATTCCTCCAGCCACCACCAGTGGGGGATGGTCTTCCCTCACTAAAGGAACTTTCCACAGTCAGATGGTCACCCCCATCAGTCCTCTATAAAAGTACCTGCCAGTCTCCTGCTTGAGGAGATTGGTATCTCAGAGCCACTCTCTCTGTGCCATGCTTTCTCCCCATGAGAAGTCCAAGGACTTCCTTCATGGTTTCCCTTCCCTTCCCTTGCCCTGAAATAAACTACCATCTTATTCTAATTGCTTTTGTGTGCAAGAGGGTGTAATTCTTCTTTTTTTGTTTTGTTTGGCAATTGGGGTTAAGTGACTTGCCCAGGGTCACACAGCTAGTAAGTGTTAAGTGTCTGAGGTTGGATTTGAACTCAGGTCCTCCTGACTCCTGGGCCAGTGCTCTATCCATTTCGCCACCTAGCTGCCCCGAGGGTATAAATCTTTAAAGAGGAATTCCTAAGGACCTCAAACCCCTATCCCTTCCCAAACCCCCAACCCATTTTCCCCATGACACTAGGTTTGTTATATTGAACCCTATAAATCCTAGGGACGCTAGAATGATAATTACTGCTTTTGTGAATCTGTCTCTTCCAAATATTAAGGAATATTTTTTGGAATACTGCCCTGGATGGCATGAAAAGAATAGAAAAAAAGAAGAAGAATATTGAGGAATTAAAAGCAATTGCTCAATATATGTATGAGGAAAAAGATAAGGGAGAAAGATCTAGTTAGGAATCTAAAACTGTTCTTGCTGCTGTTGAGCAGGTACCTACAGGGCAAAAGAACAGGAGAAAAATTCAATGTTTCTACTGTGGGAAAATAGGACACATAGCCAAAGAATGTTTTAAAAAGAAGCAGCATAAATAATTTGGGTATGACCAAGGAGTTGAGTAGGACAAGTCCATACATGCCCGGACAGGACTGAATAAGTTTGTTGATGCTTCTGTCCCATCTAGTATATTTGAAGTGTAAAATGTTCTTGCTCATGGTGGATGATTTGTTAACTTGATTGCTTACTACATCTATTTCTTTTTGTGGTGACCTAAAATTTCCCATTTTGGGGTAGAATATTGTTAAGTGAATTGGACACTGTTATTCAAATTTGAAAATTGGTATTTATTGTGTACTAGAAAATCCAGTAATTGTTAAAAAGTTTGATAAAGATCTTCAAATTGCATTGTGTATTTATGTATTACTACCAACCGAGGGAAACTACCATCTGTACCTTGGTTATTATTCTATGTAGGTCAGAGGCTAATATCCCAATTCTTCTAGTACAGAAGCCAAAGTCTGATCCTGACAGTAAGTCCATCTATTGTTTTGTTCAGAATTTTAGAATGTTTATGTAATTGTTCTTCATTTTGTGATGCCTAACCCAGCCACTATTGTGACTGTCATTCCTTGTGATGTCACTTGTTTTTCAGGATTTGATTTATAAGCCCTGAATTCCAGTATCTTTTTGCATTTATCTGATTATCATTTATAAGGTTCCACTTTGCTCCTAACAAGAAACTTGCTACCAGGATAGATGTCATTTGGTTTAAGAACTATTGCAAGGACACAAGATCTAAAGTATTGTGAACCCCCTTGCTGCTTGTCTGTTTAAGATTTACTGCTGCGGTTACTATGATGTGTTGTGGTCAGCTTTACTTCCATTAACTTTTTTTTTTTTTTTAGGCAATGGGGGTTAAGTGACTTGCCCAGGGTCACACAGCTGGTAAGTGTCAAGTGTCTGAGGCTGGATTTGAACTCAGGTACTCCTGAATCCAGGGCCGGTGCTTTAACCACTGCGCCATCTAGCTGCCCTTCCATTAACTTTCAATGGACAAGCAGCTGAATTTATGATCTTAGCAAAACCCTGTCATTGTTCAGTTCATAAGCTGATGTGTTGCAAAGACAGCAGCCACTGAAGGTTCCATTTTACAAAACTTAGTTATATAGATGAGGAAGTGGAAACCCTTTTCTTCCAGAGAAATGTTATCACCAGGCCTCAGAACCAGGCAGTTCTTTTAGGACATCATTATGGTACACAGGCAATTACAGATATAATAATTGACAATAACTGGCTTCTTGTATTACAGTAAGTTGTTTTGAAGATTTAGTTTTCTATTAGTAAAAGGAAGGGGACATATGGTGGTTACCCTCTAACATATCTTCTATTTGAGTCATTGTAAATTGGTTTTATAATTTGCTAAAGGTTAGACACCTTAAATACTGTTTGAGTCTTATTGACAAATCAACAAGGTTGGTAGAAGCTTTCCCTGATTCCAAGGCTGATGCAGCCTTTGTGGCCAAAATAATTATTAGAGAAACTGTCCCTAGATATGGCCTTCCTGCTCAAACTGATTCAGATATTTTACAGACACAATACTTAATAGGGTATATTTAAATTTAGAAATTGTACCAAAGTTTCATACTCCTTACCCTTCTCAATCCTCTGGACAGGTAGAGTGTATGAGTGGAGAGGTTAAGTTTTTGATTGGAAAATTATCTCTTTTTTTTTTTTGGTGGAGCAATGAGGGTTGAGTGACTTGCCCAGGGTCACACAGCTAATAAGTGTCAAGTATCTGAGGCCACATTTGAACTCAGGTCCTGCTGAATCCAGGGTCGGTGCTTTATCCACTACACCACCTAGCTGCCCTGGAAAATTATGTCAAGAGACTCATTTGAAATAACCTGATGCACTTCCTCTACTTCTGTTTCATCTTAGGAGTAGGCCCAGAGGAGAGCATCATATTTCTCCTTATGAGATATTATTTAGTTATACCCCCCTGAAAATAAGACCTGAAAACAAGACCATTCATGTTGAGGGGAGATCTATCTATCTATCTATCTATCTATCTATCTATCTATCTATCTATCTATCTATATGTGTGTATATATATATATATATAAAATTACAAAATAGGCTAAAAGAATTACAAATTATTACAGCATTATTCCTATCTGATTCTATTGATTTTTTCTTATATGATTTTTGATCTGGTGATTTTGTATACATGAGAAATTTTTAAGTTCTAGTGCAATTCAACCTGCTTAGGAAGGACCCTTTCAAGTCTTTCTGATGAATCCTACATCAGTCCAGGTTGAATGGAAAGGTTCATGGCTTCATTATCCACACATCAACTCTACTCCTTTTACTTTTTTGGAGTGGCCTCCAATCTTTTTTTTTTTTTTGGGGGGGGGGGTTTAAGTGACTTGCCCAGGGTCACACAGCTAGTAAGTCTCTGAGGCTGGGTTTGAACTCAGGTCCTCCTGAATCCAAGGCTAGTACCTTATCCACTGCACCACCTAGCCTCCAATCTTTTTGAATTTGTTTCTGCTCTATTTGATCTGAATACAAGATACTTTGTACAGTTTTCTAAATTTCTTTATGTTCTGGGTAGATTTGCTTCTGTTATTAATCTTGGAGTTGTTTATATTCTAGTTTGCTTAAGACACAAATATTCAGAAGAATAGGATTTGAATTTTTCTTTTTTTCATTATGTTATTTGTGGAATGCCTTCTATAGCAGCTGCTATAGCTATTAATACGGGGTATAATGTGACCTGTTTTCCCTGTGTCACTAGCAAAATAAGATTTTGCATTTCACTTATTAAAGTTATGGAACTTTTAAATGCCCTACACTGATAGAGTTTCCAGTGTAGCAGAACTTTCTCTTTTCTCTGTTAAGGCCAAATTTTACTAGAAGAGAGACATTCACTTGGAAAAGTAAAATGACACTACAAATTCTGTTCTAAAGTATACCTAAACTTATCAATGTAAACTATTTCCCTGTATCCCTGAAGATATTTTCAGTTGTACTCTTTGCAAATTTCTTAGTTGTAATCTTAGCAACTTTCAGGGATTTATCATTTGTTTAATTAGATTTACTTGTTCTTATGGAGCAATGCCTTATTCTGCTTATGTCTTAGAGGGTACGGTATTAGGTTTTGTTGTTACATTAAAATGTTTTTTTAATGATTCTAATAGAAATTATGAGGATTTAGTAGTTGGAGTTGATACAGTATGATTTGTGATGAGTTTTCACTCCAAACACCACTGCCCTGCAAGGAGGGATAATAGAAAATTATAAAATTATAACTGGTACTGGTATAATTGAAATTTTTTGAAATTTAGAATAAGAATAACTGGTATACTTCAGGAATTCAAATTGGTATGAAAATTCAGAAATTCAGAATGAGATATAAGGAAAAA
Source organism: Dromiciops gliroides (assembly GCF_019393635.1). Lineage (NCBI taxonomy): Eukaryota > Metazoa > Chordata > Mammalia > Microbiotheria > Microbiotheriidae > Dromiciops > Dromiciops gliroides. The sequence continues at coordinate 615,633,752 of NC_057861.1, read as the reverse complement.
CTGTGTAAAAATTGTTTGATTTTCAACTTTTGTGAGAAATCATTTTTAAAATTTTTGAGAATTCAACTTTAAATACTGAGGCCTTCATTTTTAACTTACACAGCATCCTTTGGTTTCTAGACATAGCAGGTTATAATTTTTATTTATGGATTTTTCTATTAGTCTTAGTCCATTTAGTTATATTTCTGTGCTGCTTCGAAATTTTTCATTGCTATATTTTCTGGAGAAAAATTCTCCCAATTAAAAAATAATTAGGAAATTTCTAATATGGTATTCATTGATTTTGCTGAACTCATCTCTTATGTAAAAAGAGAACTTTGTTATAAACATCAGTTTATTGAACAGAAACAAGAAACCTGTTGTAATTCTGGAAGATTTCTAGATGTTACAACTCAGATCAGTGATTTTGGAAATAGGAAATATATTAAAAAGATGTATATGATTGCTCTTATGAGAACATATATCAGCATATGACACATGAAGTAAGGTAATAGAATTACTTTTAAGTATTCCTGTACTCAAGAGATCTTTTGTAAAAGATGATCAATGGGGGCAGCTAGGTGGTGCAGTGGATAGAGCACAGGCCCTGGAGTCAGGAGTACCTGAGTTCAAATCTGGCCTCAGACACTTAACACTTACTAGTTGTGTGACCCCGGGCAAGTCACTTAACCCCAATTGCCTCACTAAAAAAAAAAAAAAAAAGATGATCAATAGTATTTGTAAAATTATCACATTTTAGCTCATTTGCCCTATTTGTCTATGAAGTATGTAATCTTTCTGTAAAAACCCTAAGCAAAAGTTTTGTACAATTAATTGATTTTAGATCTTTTCACTGCAAGCCTATGTTCTAATTGATCAATTATTGATTGATGGAAATTATACATTAATGAATGTTATGTAATTTGTTTGCAATTGTAATCATTTATGGTAATATTTAGAATTGTTGTATGTTATATCCTGAGTCAATAAACCTAATTCACATTCTTTGTTATCATCACTGTCCTCAATATTTAAATCCATATGAGACTTTATTAGAAGTTATTATTCTAGGGGGAAGCTAGGTGGCACAGTGGATAAAGTACTGGCCTTGGATTCAGGAGTACCTGAGTTCAAATCCAGCCTCAGATACTTGACACTTTCTAGCTGTGTGACCCTGGGCAAGTCATTTAACCCTCATTACCCTGAAAAAACAACAACAAAAAGAAGTTATTATTCAAGACATTTTGGGACTGTTAATTTCATCATTCTGAGTCTGACTCCAGGTAGGATCATCAAGAAATACTGTTGAGCCAATGAGTCATGGTACCAGCAATCCTAAGGGATTTTACATCAATGACTTGCCAGTGGTGGATCTGTCATGGGAAAGGCTGGAAGAATGACTCTTAGTAAGAGCTGATGTAGGATTCTTCTGACTTGATTTCCCCAAATGTGACACATGGAGCAGAAACATCCCACCTAGCTAATTCTGAGCCTGACTCAATGCACTTGGCTATCTGCATAACTTTTGCCTGGAGTTGTCCTGAATGTCAGGAAAGAATACCTTCCCTGCTATATAGTTTATTTCCCTAATCTTTTGTGGTTACTTCCTATGATCATGTCAGATGTCATATGATGAACACAATATTTATTTTAGCATTGACATATGTTATTAGCTATGTTGGATTTTTAATTTCTCATAATGGTATGAGGATTAAGAGAATGATGCAAAGAGTGGTGAAATCAGGATATGAATCTGTCTGTTAGTTACTATTACACCTGTTTTAATCTATGTTAAAGGAAGATATATCAACATAACTTTTGATCTATTATGCCTTAAAAGAGACTTCCATTCTTGTTAGACGTTATTGATATGGCTAAAAGTTTAAATTATTCAATAAGTTAATTGATAAACACTATTGTGAAATTGATTATTTAATATTTTTTTGCATATCATTCTTGAATTCTATTTACAATTGAAGTTACTCTGATAATTTTTATATGATCTTGTTTTGTATATTGAAGCCTGTGCTATTATTAGTCAATCTTCTTTTTCTTATGTAAACTATTCAGGTGATATTATTAATGAGGTTGAGGAATGATAAAAATTATTGGATAGCACATTGAAAATAGCACTGCATAGTCATGTGCAAGAGAGTACTATTTCTTGGTTGGACCCCTCTTCATGATTTTCATGGATAGCCTCATGGTTCAGCAGTGGAGACTTATTATAATTTGTTTTTAAAATGGATCTTAATTATCTCAGGAGCTTTAATTTCTGTTAAAATAACTGTGAATTGTTCTATCTCTCAATTTTCTAAATGTTAACTTGATTATAAGAAATGTTTTCTAAGTATATTTCCTTAGGCCTGAACTCTTCCAAGATACTACACATGTTCTGGAGCCCATTTATCTTCCTGGTAGACTATCTTCTGCAAATATAAAACTACTACCTGTTCCTTTTGACATCTGCAAAGATCTTTTTTTTTTGATGAGGCAATTGGGGTTAAGTGACTTGCCCAGGGTCACACAGCTAGTAAGTGTTAAGTGTCTGAGGCTGGATTTGAACTCAGGTCCTCCTGACTCCAGGGCTGGTGCTCTATCCACTGCACCACCTAGCTGCCCCACATCTGCAAAGATCTTAATTCTGGTGAACTTCATCTCACCCATAATGTTTAGACTTTATTGTTACTTTTGGGAATTTATCCTTTCTTTTGGTAATGACAATACAGCTACCAAATAGGAACCAGTATTTGATACCCCTACTATTTCCTCAGATGAAAATATGAAAGACTATGTTCCTGAACTGAGTGATGCTCACAATTTTGCACAATTTTGCTGTGTATAATTTGTGAGGGGAGTATGTAAGATTATAAGTGGAATTTTGTGCTGTAATAACTGTTGTGAATTTTATGAGAAGACTACAAAATCAACTCATACATGAAAGCTTATTGTTGACAATGACTGTCCCACATTTTCCAAATGTCATGTGAGAATCTACAATAGATACTAAATTGTTGCTTGTAGTTTTAAGAAAGGTGTTAAGGTTAAGAACTTCTATCCTAGATGTGCTCTGTCATTATTCAAATAAGTAATATTAAGCTTTACTGTGTTTCTAATTCTGTAATTGTGTACTTGATGTTATTATTAGGTCTGAGCCTGGCTGTATTTTGTAACTGTTTTTTAATTGGAATCAATATCCCTGTACTTATATAAGATGTACCCATTTGAATATAGTCATGTGCCTCAGTTGGGGACTGTCCCCTCTGGAATTAGTGCGGCTCACAGAGGACTTCCCTCTATGAATTAGATTGTTAATGATCCAAGAGACAAATATTAGTATTTGTCTTTGGATCAAAGGAGGGATAATGTGGGTGAAATTTTTCCCAACCTTAGAGTTAAGTGATTCAACTTCAAACAATTCAGTTCTTTGACTAAAAGAATGTTTTTTAATGTGATTTACCTATTTCTTTAGTAGCTGAAATTAATAGTAATGCAACAAATAGTAGATATTATTTAATATGTCCTTATATATTGTGAACTTGTCCCTTGACCAACATAACAATTCCATTTGTAATATGACTAAATGATCAATGAGGTACTAAAAATAGTATCTCTAACTGAAGGAACCAATCAGCATTGAAGGTTGTTTGATTTTAGAAATTTGCCCCAAATATTGTACATTTGGCTGCCAGCCATGATTAGGCACCCCTAAGCCTAATTCATGATTTTTAAGATGATGACCATTTGTAAATGCACATATTCTGTACCATTTGAAATAGGCTCAGAAGATAATATGGGTGGAGTTGTGTTTAAAATTAGTAGGGTATATAAGCATTTAAGCCTTGTTGGGGTATAAAAGCCACCAGATCCCTAGGGTCAGGGTCTTTTGGCAGGTTTACCCCTGTCAGAAGCCGGCTTTATTGTGAGATAGGCCCTCTCTCAATAAACCTATTTTCTACGGCTTGGAGACTTCATTTTTCTTTCATTCCTCGGACTTAGAAATTTTCACGACAATTACAAGGCCCATCTTTTCTTTTTTTTTTTTTTTTAAAACACAAATGTTGGGGGCAGCTAGGTGATGCAGTGGATAAAGCACCAGCCTTGGATTCAGGAAGACCTGAGTTCAAATCTGGCCTCAGACACTTGACACTTACTAGCTGTGTGACCCCACTGCCCTACCAAAAAAAAAAAACCAAAAAAAAACAACCCACAAATGTTTCCCCAACAATCCTATATTGTTGGGAATACTCAATTCTACAAAGAATTCAAACTGCAGGTGACTCAAAAGGCAGTGGAGGGACACAGTAACTCAAAGAGGCTGTAGTGTATTTCCAAAGAAGAGCTACAGGCAAGATGCAGCATAGGTGGAAAAATGTATGATTAGAAGAAAGGGTAGGTAGGTGGAACAGTGGATAGAGTGTTGGAGAGCCAGGAATACCAGAGTTTAAATCCAGCCTCAGGTACTTAGTAGCTCTGTGGCCCTAGGCAAGTCACTTAACCTCTATCAGACTGTTTCCTCATTTGAAAATGGGGAGAGGGGCAGCTAGGTGGTATAGTGGATAAAGCACTGGCCTTGGATTCAGGAGGACCTGAGTTCAAATCCAGCCTCAGATACTTGCCACTTACTAGCTGTGTGACCTTGGGCAAGTCACTTAACCCTCATTGCCCCACCCCACACACAAAAAAAAGTTAAAAAAAAAAAAGAAAAGAAAAGAGGGCGAAAAATAGCACCCACCCCCCAGGGTTGTTGTGAAAAAACAAAAACCCCAAATGAAATAACAAATATACAGCATTTTGCAAACCTTATAGCACGGTATAATCGCTTGCTATTATGAGACTGGTCACTTAGTATAGCAACTCAAGTACTTCACTAGAACCTATGAAATGTTAAGATTCCCAATTTATTTCCAGTGTGTTAGAAACACTATTTGGAGAATCTGTGGAAGGGACCAGATAAGACTTTTACAAGTTTAAAAAGCATGAATGGGTTGCAAACTGCACCACTGGATAGAATGCTCCTATTAACGAAATCAGATTCATTTAGTAAAACTTTCTTCTCTCATCTCCTGACACTACACAGGAAAATCCAGATTGATATATTCTGTGGGGCACATGTTCACATAGCCTACATATGTTGCCTAATGAAGGCCCAAGGCATGCTTGGTGGGTGGGGAAAGTTATTGCCCATCTCTCCCTGCCCATCCCCAAATTCTTCTTGAAAGGTTAAAAACAGCATGGTGTAGTGGAAAAATCACTGGTCTGGCAGTATGGTTGGTCACCTCTGGGTATATTGTAGAGGGTATACTGAGGGAGTAAGAGGCTAGAAGAATATGACCTAAGAGACCTTCCATCTATGATTTGGGAGTGTCCGGAAGTTATTTAGTGATTCAGGAGTCACTAGTCAGAAAATCCTGACTCTTAACCCCTGCTCTGACCCTAAATAGTAAGGTCACACAAACTTTATACAGATTTCAACCCCTTCAGGTCTCAGTCTCCACATCTATAGACAATCTCTAAGGTTCTTTCAACTCTAACCCTTTTATTATCCTATGACTGATTTTAAACTGATATTCTGAAGTGAAATCTTGGACTGAATTTGATCATTGTGCTTTGTCTTAAATGCACTTCTATCTGGAATAAATTAGGATTAAGCTACAGGTAATATAATTGTGGAAATAAAGTCCCTGTCCAAGGCTTTCATATGAACAGCCCAGACAAACTAGATCTGTGTGGAAAGAATACTTCACTTTTGAAATCAAGGTGGAGTTGGAGGCATCAATTTAGTGAATATGAGTCAACACAATGCAATATTATTTATAGACTACAATTAAAAATATTTGAAGACCTTTGAATAGATTTAGGTTTTTACCAGCTGCCTCCCTGGGTTAGACTGTAAAGTCCCAAGGGACTGTTTCTCTTTTGTCTTTGTGTCCCCACCATTTAACACTTAATAAGTATTTGCTGATTGATGATTGGTTAATGGAAGAGGGATTGTACTTATTTTGCTCAACTCCACAGCTCAGAAACAGGACCAGCAGTCAAAAGTTAGGGTGGGTAGCTAAGAAAAAACACACCAGAAAACTTCCTAATCCAATCTTTCTTATCCTTGATCTCTCTGTAGCCTTAGACACTGCTGATCCCTTTCTCCTCTTTGATAATCTCTTCTAATTTTCAGGACACCCCTCTCTCCTGGCTCTCCTCCTATCTGACTATTCCTTCTCCATCTCCTTTGCTGGATCTCCTCCAGATCAAGCCATATGAGTAGGTATCCCTCAGGGTGCTGTCCTGGGTTCTTTTCTCTTCTTCCTCCATGCTACTTCCCTTGGTGATCTTATCTCCTAGCAAGTTCGTTACCATGTCTATATTGATGATTCTCAAATCTAACTGTCCTGCCCCAATCTCTCTGCTGACCTCCAATCTCGCATCTCCAACTGCCCTTCAGACATCTTCAATGGGTATCCTGTAGACCAGGGTTTCTTAAACTTTTTCCGCTCATGCATGACTCCTTGTTGCCCGAGAAATTTTTATATTTAATTTGGGTATATGGGTATATAAAACACGTATACGTAACCTTTTGCTTTCCAAATTTTCATGACCTCCCTCCACATTCAGTTATGTGATCCCATATGGGGTCTGGACCCACAGTTTAAGCTTTGCTGTAGACATCTTATGCTAGATATGTCCCAAACACATCTCATTATCTTTCCCCCTACACCTTCTCCCCTACCACCACCATCCCTATTATTGTAGAGAGCAACACTCCCTCCCTGTCCCTCAGGCTGACAATCCAGGAGTCATCTGAGATTCTTCACTACCTCTCATCTTCCCATCCAATCTGTTTTGCCATTGGTCGATTTTGCCTTTGTAGCATTTCTCAAATCTTTCCCCTTTTCTCCTCTGACACAGTCACCACTTTAGTGCCAGCTCCTATCATCTCATTCTTGTACTAGTGTAATAGCCTGCTAGTGGGCCTGCCTGCCTCAAGTCTCTCTCTACTCTAATCCATTCTCTATTCAGCCACCAAAGTGATTTTTCTAAAGTGCTGGTTCAATCAACATCACTACCTCCTACTCTGTAAACTCTAGCAGCTGCCTAATCACCTCCAGGATCAAATACAAAATGCTTTGTTTGGCATTCAAAGCCTTCCATAACCTGGCTGCCTCCTACCTTTCTGGCCTTCTTACATCCTTACTCCCTACCACATGCTCTTCAATTGAATGACACTGGCCTCCTGGCTGTTTTATGAACAAGACATACCATCTCTCACCTCTGGGCATTTTTACTGGCTGTCCTCCAGCCCTGGAATGTTCTCTTCACTTCCATTTTCACTACAATCTCCCTTCCTTTAAGTCCCAACCAAAATTCCACCTTTTACAGGAAACCTTCCCTAAGCCCTCTTTTTTTAAAATTAAAAAAATTATTAATTTTTTTTGGTGAGGCAGTTGGGGTTAAGTGACTTGCCCAGGGTCACACAGCTAGTAAATGTTAAGTGTCTGAGACTGCATTTGAACTCAGGTCCTCCTGAATCCAGGAGCGGTACTCTATCCACTGTGCCACCTAGTTGCCCCTTCCTAACCCCTCTTAATTACAGTGTCTTCCCCCAGTTAATTATTTCTTATTTATCTCGTATATATCCTGCTTTGTATATATTTGTTTGCATGCTATATCCTCCATTAGATTGTAAGCTTCTTGAGGCCAGGGACTTTTTTTTGGGGGGGGGGAGGAATTGTTAGCACTTAACACAGTGCCTGGCACATAATAAAAGCTTAATGAATGTTTACTGACTGCTTGATCAATAATTACAACTGACCAGCAATGAAATGGAATGCTTTAGGAAGTAACAAATTCTACTACATTGGAAATCTTTAAGAAAAGTCTGGATGACCACTTCTCAGGGGAAGTCAAGCTTCAAGTAAACGGTGGATAAAATATAACAATAACAAACAGTACATATTTATTATAGCACTTTAAGATTTACAAAGCACTTTTTTTTCTGTTGAAAGCCTTGTACTCTTTTATTTTTTAATCATAAAAGTATTTTATTATTTTCTAGTTACATGTAAAGATAGCTTTCAACATTTTTTTAATAAGATTTCTAGTTCCAAATTTTTCTCCCTCCCTCCCCAAGACAGCAAGCAATCTGATATAGGTTATATATGTACAATCACATTAGACATATTTCTGCATTAGTCATGCTGTGAAAGAAGAATCAGAACAAAAGGGGAAAACCTCAAAGAAGCAAAACAAAAAAAGTAGAAATAGCATGGTTCAATCTGCATCTAGATTCCACAGTTCTTGTTTCTGGATTTGGAGAGCATTTTCCATCATGAGTCCTTTGGAACTATCTTGGACCATTGTATTGCTGAGAAGTCAAGTCTATCACAGTTGATCAACACACAATGTTGTTGATACTGTACAAAGCACTTCTCTTGCAATAACTGTAAGGTAGATGGGACAAATATTCTTATGCCTATTTTAAAGATGAAGTATAGGAAGCTGAGAAGTTAATCAACCTCCTCATGGTCACACTACTATGAGTATGACCTTGAAACCAAAACTTCTGAATTTAAGACCAGTGCTACTTGCTGGGTAGTGTTCTGCCTTACCTCTGAAGTTCCTGACAACTTTGAGATTAACTTTTGAGTTAACACTTTAGAAAGAAGGTGCTAAATTTGCCAAGTTAGAGGCATGATATCAAACTGTCTTCTTTTCTTCTATAGCCATGAAGAATAGAGTTTTCCTTCCTTATGTATAACAAGGAAAAACACAAATTTTGAGATGTTAGATTTCTTGTTAGTTCTCTGGCAAACCATAATTTGTCATCAAAAGTGATTCAATATGAAAAATGTGGTTTTACAAGGAGATTAACATAATCGTATTTTGTCTCCAATCATATTCTACTGTTTAGGAATGTAGTATAATTATTATGGATGGGAAACGCTATTGTTTTATCAATACAATTATAATGACTTAAATTGTAGAAGAAACTAAACATTTTCCTTATCTAATGACCCCTAATGCTAACTTCTTTATTTCTGCTTATAGTATCAGCCACCCAGGATCACAACCTGTCATTATTGACTCTTTCCTTTCCCTTGCCTTCCATATCCCATCAGTTGCCAAGAACTGATGAGTTTACCCTACAATATCTTTTGCATGTTCCTCCTTTCCAATACCTCTACAACCACTCAGGTTCAAAGCTCTTAAATGTTTCAATTGCTTTATTGTAAATGCCTCAAGGAATTCCAACTTGTCTCCAACCCATGAATCAAATCATAAATTTCTATTCCTGACATTCAAGGTTCTTCACAATCTGGATCTAATTCCAACTACTCCCCTTTTAATGCTCTACATTTTAGCCTTACTAGACTACTATCCCTCCCTCCCCTATCTCTATGCCTAGAATGGAGTTCTTTCTCCTTTTCTACCAGGCCTGCCAATTTCTGCTGAAGTACTTTTCTTTAAGGCCTAATTTAGGTACTGCTTTCTTCACAAAACCTTACTTGATATCTCTCAACATAAAGTGATGTCTCATCGTACTTTGCCTGGATAGACCCTTTTGCCCTTATCAGAATCTCTTTTATCAGTTATTTGTGTTCTATTTTCTAAACCCTCACTCCCATTTGATCACAAACTCCTTAAGACCAAAGTACATGTCATAACTATCAGGCACTTTGCACATAGTAGGTACTCATATCTTGGTTAGGAACTGAACTGAATTTTCTTTCTGGTGCTATAACATCAGTATTTGGGACCAGTTTTCAAGGAGGAGCTAGTACCCTTGGGCTACTCCTTAGAAAGAGATTATTCTTCAGACCCAAAAAACATTTATTAGCCTGACTTAGGTCAGTTTGGTTCCAAAGAAGTATCTAGCACCAAGAATCTAAAAATGTATTTCTGCTAAAAGCATGCTACTATAACCTCAGAGACTCTCAGGATCTGGCAGGATAGCAAGACAAATCTCTTCAGTCAACCTAGATCGCGTTACCCTTTGTCAGTGACAAGGATTATTGGATCAATCTCTGCTTTAGAGAATGTGTCTTCTTAACAATGCTGAAGGCCAGGCGTTCTAGCTCACGTATTTTTTTTTTTTTTTGCTGAAGCAATTGGGGTTAAGTGACTTGCCCGGGGTCACACAACTAGTAAGTATTAAGTGTCTGAGGCCAAATTTGAACTCAGGTCCTCCTGAATCCAAGGCCGGGGCTCTATCCGCTGTGCCACCTAGCGGCACCCCACTCACGTTGTATTTAAAGCTTGGGTTGACATTTTGGCAGGAAACATCCTGGAGGGATCCCCATCACTCTGGGTTATGTTTCTAAAAGCGTTTGACAGAACCTAAAAACTTTCTTTAGGTTTCAAGTACATCAGTTGTCCCCATCCTGGAAATAATCATGTTACTAAAGATGACTACTGAGATAAACACAAGTTAGATACTAAAAAGCACGTGTTCTTATGTGCTATTAAGAATGAGTTGGCTACCCTAAGCCTATAGGGTAGGACCACTATTTGGGGGAGGGGGAGGTGCAGGGGAACCAAAATCAGATTCCCTGCCTGGGCTAGCTGGGATTGATGCTATCTTCCAGTTCCCCCTCCTCCTCCCTACACGCAGTTTGACCATTTCTGGGTACTGTTCCCATTGGGCGGATGGATGTGCCCTCCAATCAATCAACATTTATGAAGCACAGTGCTAAGAGCAGGGGATACGGAAAGAGGAAACAGCTCCTGCCCTCATGAAGCTTGCAATCCTTTCGGGAAGGTGGAAGTTTAGGCATCTCCTCGATACCTGCAGCCAAGAGTGGGATCTGTGCTCCCCTTGTTGGAGAGGGGGGGGAGTGTTTTCCCTAGTTTGTCACCTGGGGACCCCGAGAAATGAGACACGAGGAAGGGTAGCTGATTTGATCCCTCGACAGTGATGAAGGGAAAGCCCCGAGCTTCTCCCAAAGTGATTCCCCGTCCCTGCCGCCCCCACTCACCCATACCTCCTCCAGCACCGACATCCCACGGGCAGTTCCACCGAAGTAGGCAAAAGCCCCCCAACCCTCCAGGCCCCAGTGGAATACTTCCGCTCAGAAGCCGCCGCTAGTCTCCGCAGAGTTTTGGAAAGAGGGGCGTTAACGGGACACCCCCGACAGTGCTTTTCCGGCGCATTCTGGGAATTGTAGTTTTGGTTCAGTCAGACAGCCGCTCTTTCATAAGGGTCTTCTTTCAGATCCCAAACTGCTACGCGCGGAAAGTGGAGGTCGAGGGGGTGGGGGTGAGGGTGGGGACGGAGGAGGGCCGGCGGAGTGGAATCAGCCAGGATCCTTCAAGTGCCGCGGTGTTTGTTGGGAAAGCGAGTTCTCAGCACCCTTATGGACTCGTAAGGGCTTGAGGACTACAGTTCCCGGCGTGCTCCTGCGTGTCCAGGACCTGGAAGTGAGGGCGTGCGGGCCCTCTCTGGAAGTTGTCCCGGGTATTAGTTGCTGGAGCCCCGGGTCGAGAGGACGAGGCGCTGCAGTCGCCTGAGGAGCAACCGCCGCCCCGCCACCTCCTCGTTCTCCTCCTCATCCCCCAGGAGCTTGGCCACCGCCTCCGCCTCTCCCTGCCCGAGACCCCTTCGCTACAATGAAAGCTGCCATCTTCTTGCCCTCCCCCGACCTCCGATGCTCCCTGCTGCTTTTGGTGAGTGGCTGACACCTCCCGCCGCTGGCCGGGCCGGGGACTTCGAGGAGCCGCGACTCCGCCCAAGGCGCCGCTGCTCGAGCCTCCGGAGGGGAGCCGGAGCCGGACCCGCCCCCGCCGGCTCTCCCCGATGCCTCCTGCCCTGACCAGGGTCTGGCTCCCTCGCGGCCTGCTCCCGCCGGCCGGGCCGGGCCAGGGAAGGTGGGGTTGCCCGGGACTAGGGGCTGGGAGAGCAGGGGCCGAGCCCTCTGAGGAGTGGTGGGGGGTGGGTGGGGGAGGCCTGACCACCGAACCTTGGGAAGGGAGGGAATCCCCAGGCGGCCCCGGCGCCGGTGGCTCAGGGGCGGTGGGCATGAGACATCTGCGGAGAAGGGAAGGCTGGGGGTTTAGAGTCTGAATGAAACGCTGCAGGCCGACCCTTCCCCTCCTCAGGACCGGGGGGCGGGGTGGACAGAGACGGAGGCTCCTTCGGTGCAGCCTTGGAGGCGGGGGAACCGGGCTCGGGGTCGGGGGGGCGTGGCCTTGCTCACTGCGGGGTGGGGGTGGGGGTGCCGGAGGGGAGATCTGTCCTGAGAGACCCGTGGTGGGGGAAGCCCCTGGGTGTGAAGCTGACAGGTGCGGCGGCTGGTTTCTCTCCCTCTCTACCCCTTAAACCATGCCCCTTGGTGGATCCCTCTGTTGTGGCTACATGTGATTGGTTGGAAACACGGAACTTGTCTGGCTGACACTCTGCCCGAGGGGTGGGGGGACGCGGTGGCGGTGCTATTCCTAGACAGCTTGAACTTCCAAACCCACCTGAACCCTTTCTTTCTTCCCCGGCCACTGAACTGGGTCCGGGGAATGGGCCAGGTCTTTTTCCTGCACCCACCCACACCCGCCTTTTAGATCTGCCGGGACACCCAGTGTTTTGAGCTCTTCTTCCAGTCTCATTGTACTGAGGACCTTCCCGCATTAATCCATGTCTCCCAAACACACCTTGAGTATGGTAACACCCTAGGTGACCCATCCTAGACAAGTTTAACTTTGGAAAAGGGCTAAGGCTTGCCCGGCCTCTTGTGATACTGGACAGGTACACTGTGGATATTTACCAGAATACAGTCTAACCTTACCGGAATTGAAGACTGTTAGAATTGGAAGGGATCCTATAGACCATCCTACCCATCTTTCTCATTTTTGCAGGTGAGGAAATGAGGCTGAGGTTACAGTGAGTGTTACTGCTAAGACTAGAATACCATTTCAGTACAACAGGATGAGACCAACTCCTCCATCTCTTTGCAGTTGAGGAATTGGGTCTGAGTGAGAGGTTAAAGAATCTGCCCAGGGTTTCATAGTGAGTACTACTTTGAAGACTAGAATATCAATTCAGTTCAGCTAACACGAAGTACCCATCATATGGAAATAATTGTACTGCTTCAACAGCAACGTGCTAAGTTTTAGTATTGTTTATATTTGAAAAGTTGCAAGTGAGATAAAAAGATAGTTTACAAGAGACCCCTCCAGTCGGGGAATCCATCTTCATGAGCTCCCCTGGAACCCAGGTAGAAAATTTCCTCCCAAGACTTAAGGTCTTAGAGACTAAGGACTTTGACCTTTTTAATTTTGTTGTGCCTATAGGTATTTATTGTTTTTTGGGTTTTTTGCGGGGCAATGGGGGTTAAGTGACTTGCCCAGGGTCACAGCTAGTAAGTGTCAAGTGTCTGAGGCCAGGTTTGAACTCAGGTCCTCCTGAATCCAGGGCCAGTGCTTTATCCACTGCCACCTAGCTGCCCCGGACTTTGACCTTTTTAAAGGAAACATTATAAAAATCCAAACAAGGTATTGAAACAACGTAAAAAACAAAGGTTTATGTAAAATGGAATTGATTATTAAGTAAAATGGAAGAAAATAATTTGAATATTGAAAACTTCTTAAAAGACTATCTGTTGTATTAGTAATAATTTGGAAAGAGGGAGTTTCCTTTTCAGGAATTCCCAACAACAGTGAAATCACAGGTCCATTAAATGAAAAGGCACATATCAGTCACCTTACTGTGCATGTGATCATAGAGTCAGAGTGGGAACAGACATGAGAGACTTACCCCCTTATTTTAAAGGTTAGGAAACTGATGCCTCAGAAGGTTAAGTTACTTGCTCAAGGTCATAGATATTGAGGCAGAATTTGAACCCAGGTCCCCTGACTCCAAAACAAGGGCTTTTTTCACTGTATCAAGTTGCTTGATATAAACTTAAATGTAGTTTGCATATATAGATCCTCATTCCAAATTGCTATTATTTGATGACATACCAATGCTTTAGCTACTAATCATTATAAATTTATTTTTGAGAAGCCACAATAGAGCCATAGTGAGATGTGATAGGTGACAAGTAGAAGATATGTTCTTAACTTCACAGAGGCAGTGGTTGAGAAGCTGCTTTTTTCTCCAAGGCATTCTGGTCTAGAGGTGATTTTACAACAACCCCTTTTATGTAAAAAAAAACAAAACCCCACTTCTGTGGACCTGTGGTCCTGTCTTTAAAGGTATTCCTTTTCAGGGCAGCTATGTGGCACAGTGGATAGAGCACCGGTCCTGGAGTCAGGAGAACCTGAGTTCAAATCCAGCCTCAGACACTTAACACTTACTAGCTGTGTGACCCTGGGCAAGTCACTTAACCCCAATTGCCTCATATTTAAAAAAAAAAAAAAGGTTTTCCTTTCACTGGCACAGATCCTAACACATCTTTTTGTGTTTCTATATAAAAAGTATTGGGGGAGGGAGAGAAAAAGCAAGAAAATTCAAAAATATGAAAAATATTGAACAGGAAAACTACTGTACAACAGATATAGTTTCTTAGAAGCTTTTGTCTAGTTCAGACCATGGCAACTTGACAGACCTCTTGAAGAAAATTGAGAAAAGATTAATGAGTCACAGCATTTCAGGAAAGGAACCTTGTATCACTTACTTCAAACCTTAAATGAGCAGAAATCCTCTCTGCAACAAATGCTTATGTAGCTTCTGCTGGAGGAGTTCTGAGGAGGGAAATTCACTATTTCCCATATCCCTTTTCACTTTTAAGAACTACTTATTAAGAAATTTTCCCTTCATTTGTTAACTTTGGAGAAGTTTAAAGGAAATGGAATTTATTTTTTTGCAACTTGTAATACATTGCTCCTATTTCTGCTGTCTTGGACCAAGTAAAGGATCTAATGTCTCCTCTGCATGTCAGCCCTTTAAGCATTTAAATAAAAATTGTAGCATGTCCCCTTCTTTTCACTTCTCGCCCTCAAGTATTTTTCTCATTGAGGAAAAAAAATATCTTCAGTTCAGTTGCTGTGGTTTCAAATCTCTTACTGTCCTAGTCATTCTTTTCTGAATATGCTCCAGCTTGTCAAGATTCTTCTTAAAATGTATTCCATAGAACTGAGCACAGTACTTTCTTCCATTGCGATTTGACCACAGTAGAGAACCATGGACTGTCACTTCCTTTTTCTGAACATTGTCCAATTCAGTTCAACAAATCTTTCTCAGGTCCCTGTTTTGTGCAAGTTACTGGGCT
Source organism: Dromiciops gliroides (assembly GCF_019393635.1). NCBI lineage: Eukaryota > Metazoa > Chordata > Mammalia > Microbiotheria > Microbiotheriidae > Dromiciops > Dromiciops gliroides. The sequence continues at coordinate 615,618,579 of NC_057861.1, read as the reverse complement.
TTGTCCTAGGACAAAAATGAAACAATCCTCTGCCCTGGGGGGGGGGGGCAGGAATGCAACATGTACACCAATGAGAAAATACCAGAGAACTGCAGAAGGGAGAGAGCTTTAATGATTGGGTACATCAATGAAGGGTTTAGGATGTAGGTTCTTAACCTTTTTTTGTGTCATGATCCCTGCTGGCAGTTTAGTGAGGTTTGTTGACCCCCTTCTCAGAATATTTTAGAATGAATAAAATAAAATATCCAGGATTGCAAAGGAAACCAATTATATGGAACTACAGTTATCCAAATATTAAAAAAAAATTCACAGAGCCCCTGGTTAGGAGAAGGTACAGCCTTGAGGGAAGCTAAGGATTTGAAGAAGGGAAGCATTTCAGGCCTGAGGGAATGCAAAATGCATGAAGGGGGTGAAAACCCCAAAAAGCACAAATGCATGAAGGTGGGGAAAAGTATATTGAGGTCAGGGCAATGGGGGTTAAGTGACTTGCCCAGGGTCACACAGCTAGTAAGTGTCAAGTGTCTGAGGCTGGATTTGAACTCAGGTTCTCCTGAATCCAAGGCTAGTGCTTTATCCACTGCACCACCTAGCTGCACCCATTTTAGTCATTTTAAAAGAAATAATTGAACATGTAGGTATAGATGACCATTTTGCCTGGTGAGAAAATATAGAAGGAAGATTGGATCCTTGAGAGATGCCCTTCCTTTGTGTGGGATGGGGAAAAATGGTAGAGATTACTGATAAAAGTAAGAAAAATTACTGTCACCAAAGTCTAGGAAGGCCTGGAGAAACAGGAAGTGGTTGTCACTCTCAGTAATTAAATAGAGATAGTGAGAATAGACCATTCTTTCTAGGAATTTGAGTAGCCATTCTAAGTGACCTCCCTGACTTTTTAAAAATCCCAACCAAAATCCTACCTTTTACAGAAATTCTTTCCTAACCTCTCTTAATTCTAGTCCCTTCCCCCTGTCAATTATTTCCTGTTTATCCTTTGTATAGCTTGCTTTATATATATATTTGTTTTGTTTTTTGGTGAGGCAGTTGGGGTTAAGTGACTTGCCCAGGGTCACACAGCTAGTAAGTGTTAAGTGTCTGACTTCGGATTTGAACTCAGGTCCTCCTGACTCCAGGGCCGATGCTCTATCCACTGCGCCATCTAGCTGCCCCTATATATATATATATATATATGTATTTGTATGTTGTCTCTCCCTGTCATATGGTAAGCTCCTTCAGGGCAGAGACTGTCTTTTGCCCTATTTTGGGGGGGGGGTGGCTTAGCACAGTGCCTGGCACATAATACATGCACTTAATAAATGTTTATTGATTGATTTATTGATTGAAAGGGAGGGGTTGGCAAGGTCAAATAAAGGTTTAAGGATGAGAGAAATCTGAAGATGTTGGGAAACAGTAGTGAAGGAGCCTGTAGAAAGGGAGAGATTAAACATGAGAGAAAGGAAGTATAGAGCAAGTTACTAGGGGAAAGATGGAAGGGAATGGGATCAAGGGCACAAGTGAAATTGCTGACTGTGACAAAGAAGGACCTCATTTTTCTCTGAGTTTAGAGTAAAAGATTGTGAAAATGTATGTGAAAGTGTGGAGTAGGCGAAATTATAGAGTTCAAATTGGGTCTTTATTTTCTCTATGTAAAGTAATAAGGCAAGATGTCTTTCCTCTTCCCTTCCCTTCTCTCCCCCTCCCCCCCAAAAGAAAGAAAGAAAGAGGATTAGTTTTAGGGAATGGAGTAAAGAAGAAATTTAGAACATATATTAACTTTTTTAACCTGATCTCATTGAGCTTGCAGGCCATTACAGTGTGCCAGTGTTTTTCATGTGAACTGTTTTCTATTCTAAATCTGAGTAAGGCTTTATATATACTTATACAATTTTGCCTTTTTAGATTTGGTTTATTTTAGATTCTAGGCAGTTCAGGTTTTTTGATCCTGCCTATTGAAGTTTTTTGATTAGCCAGCGTTAATTACCTTTCCCAGTTTTTTATGTCAGCCAAAAACTTGGAGAACAGGTTATCTGTAACTCCACCTTAAGTCATTGATAGAAATGTTGACTAGAATAGGGCCAAGGGTAGAACTTTGTGGCATTCCTCTAGAGATCTCCTCCCTTCAGTTGATATCTACCTATTAGTCAGTCACTACTTTGGTGGTATGCTTGTTTTTTTAATCAGTTCTTACATTTACCTAATTATACTATCTCATACATATCATTTAATCTTATCTCTAATAATATAGGAGATTTTCTCAGTATATTAAAAAATAAAACCCACAGTAAAGTTACAGATCAGCCTGGTTTTTAACTAAATATTAACTAAGGAAATTGAGATTTTTAAAAGTGTTTTCTGTTTAATCAACAGGTAGTTAAATGCTTACTCTGAGCAAAGTGTTGTGCTAGCCATTATACATTGTGTAAGTCTCTGGTTTCTGCTCTGAAGGGGCTTAGAATCTCAGGCCTTTCTTGGCCTGAGTTTCTTCATCTATAAAATGAGGACATTTAACTAGATGATTTCTAGGTCATTGTTATATTTTTGGGGGGGTAGGGTGGGGAGCAGATTTAGTGGGAAGGGTAAGTTTCATTATGGACATGTTAAGTTTGAGGTGCCAAAGAGACATCCAGGTGAAGACATCCAGGATGATATTAAGCTCTGGCATTCTTGGTTTCTACTGAGAGGTCACTATAACTTAATGTAGTCAATAAAAGCTTCTGGGGTAAGGTGGAAGTTGAGATGGGATTACAAAAATGACTAAAATTTGAATATGCAAAGAAAGGGAGCATAGGAGGATTTTAAAAAGAGGAGTCAAAAGAACAAAGGGATGGGAATGTACTTGTAGTTAGCAGGTCAACTTAGATAGGAACTGAATATTTGTGTTGAAGTAGGTAGGTTAGAGTCATACTGTGTAAGTCTCTTGAATCCTAAGCTTAAGTTTGGTCTTGATTCAGTAGGCTTTGGTAATCCACTGAAAGCTCATCAGCAAGATAATGATAGGATAAAAGTGATTGGATAAAGGATTAGAAAAGTATCTTGATGTGTGCAAGAAGCTTTGGAGAAAAGAGAGTCTGAAGATAGGACTCTATTTTAATAGGCCAGATGTGAGGATGGCAAAGGGAATGGGAAGAAAGTCATTATTGCAAGAGAAAGTAGAGAGGAATATCAATCAACTGGAATATTGGGGCCTAAAGGATGAATGAGCTGGGGATAAGAGAAGACTAATGTGAAGAATGACTTTTAAGTTCATTTTATGTTGAAGAGGGGGTAGATTGTTTATCCCATTGTGACTAGTAAGTTATTTTAACCCTTTTAGAGTATAGAATGTTTTACTATATATGTTATCACTAAGATCCTGTTCAAACTAATAACAGAATTTCAAGGTCATTGGTTTACATTCCATCTGCTCTTGTTTTGGACTTTGCTCCATAAGTCATCTCTTCTCTTTCATGCATTTACTGATTCCTTCTTATCTTTCTGCAAACATGCTCAGGTGTCTTTTGTTCAAAAAACACCTTCCCTTGACTATTCTCCATTGGTCGTGTAGTCCTTGCTCTTGCTAAGTATTAACATTGAGACCTTATAGGATCGGAAGTTGAAAGCCAGAAGGGACCTTACAGGTCCTCTAGTCTAACCCTTTCATTTTATAAATTAGGAAACAAAGCATACCTAAATCACATTTTGTGGTCTTTTGCATAATTCTTTCCAAAAATTATGCCATTTTAAATTTGTGTCGATTTGTTTGTTAAAACTAAATTTAAGCATAAAAATGGCTTTATTTCTCAGAGTCTGTGGAAACTAGATTTTAAAATAATAAAGTTAAAAATTATAATTATCCATAAAAGTACTTTATGTTCTCAGCAAATTATATTGTAGAAATTAATGAGGCATTATCTGTCATTCTGCGAAAGTGCAGAGTAGGATTAAAAATTCCTTCTTGGTATACTTTAAGGACAGCAAGGCCTTATGCTTTCTCTTGTGATGTGATGACATCATGTTGGACAAATAACTTTACCTTTTGGGGCCTTGGTTTCCTCATGTGTAAAATGAGAGGGTTAGACTTTTTTTTTTTTTTTAGTGAGGCAATTGGGGTTAAGTGACTTGCCCAGGGTCACACAGCTAGTAAGCGTTAAGTGTCTGAGACCGGATTTGAACTCAGGTACTCCTGACTCCAGGGCCGGTGCTTTATCCACTGTGCCACCTAGCCGCCCCTGAGAGGGTTAGACTTTAAAGATCATTAAGCATCTTTTGTCTCTTCAACTCTTATGGTAGTTCCATTTCTCCATTTATTCGCAGCTAAACTTCTTGGGAAAAAAGGAATCCACCTTACACTCAGTAGTTCCCATTTCCTCCTCACCTACTCTCTACAACCCTTTGCAATTTGACATCTTAGTTTTGTTTTCTCTTCCCCTTCTCTTATTTTTGCTTCTTGGTTCTTTTACGTTTTCATCTTCATGACCCTTCCTTCCCCTCTCCAAGGTTTCTCATGGTTTTGTCCTTAGCCTTCTTTTGTATCTTTACATTATCTTCCTTGCTAACATTGTTTATTTCCATAGTTTCAATTATCCCAAATTTCTACCTCCAAATTTGTCTTCTCTTCATCACCAACCTTGTATCTTTAACTGACTACAAGACATGGATATCCTATTGATATTTCATACGTAATGTATCTAAAACAGAGTTTGTCATTCCCCTAGAATATGCTTTTCCTTCAAAGTTTACTATTTGTTAGTGGTACCACCATTCTCTATTCACATATCTGGAGCTTTGTTATTATTTTTGAGTCTTTTTTTCTTCATCTCCTTTCATATCTGGTTAGAGCTACCAAGTTTTGTTGATTCTATCTCAGCTTTACCTCTGCCTACTTCTCTCCATTCTAACTTCTTCCCTTAATTTTCTTTATATCATCACATCAGAGACAATTTAAATTTATACCCTTTATGTATACTCTTTCTGTCTATCCAAATAGAGATACTGTTCTCAAGAGTTATAAGTATTATCTTCCTATGTAGTGATATAAACAGTTTAACCATATTGAATAACTTTTTTCCCCCCTGTTTACCTTTTTAAACTTCTCTTGAGTCTTGTATGTTAAGATTGAATTTTCTATTTAGTTCTGGTCTTTTCATCAGGAAACCTTGAAAGTCCCCTATTTCATTGAATGTGCATCTTTTCCCCTGAAATACCCAGTTTTCCTGGGTATTTCATCCTTGGTTGCAATCCAAGCTCCTTTGCCTTCTGGAATATCATATTCCAAACCTTGTGATCCTTTAATATTGAAGCTGCCAGGTCCTGCGTAATCCTGACTGTGGCTCCATATATTTAAATTGCTTCTTTTTGGCTGCTTGGAGTATTTTCTCCTTCATCTAAATTCTAGAATTTGGTTACAATATTCCTTGGAGTTTTCCTTTTGGGATCTCTTTCAGGAGGTGATCAGTGGATTCTTTCAATGACGATTTTATCCTTAGATTCTATAATACCAGGGCAGTTCTCATCTGAGTTTCTGTTTTGCTCTTCCCTGTCCACACAGAAGCTCTCAATGGTAAGAGCCTCCTTCTGTTTCTTACTCATATCGCAACTTATTTTTTTAAAGTTGAGGTTTGCTCCTGGGACACAAAGGTCACTGTTTCAAGCTTCTTGTGCTGGCATATAGGGGCTGTATCACTGGCTTTCTACTCTGAGGCCTCTATGACTTGTGGATTTCTCACCACCCTGGGTTTGCTCTAGGCGCTGGGATGGCCAGACCTGGACGTGCCTGTCCTGTGGGTGGCCCTCCAGCTGGCAGCTTGCTCTCTCTGCTGGTACTGATGTGCCTGCTGCACCACCAGCTTGCTGAGCCAGGATCAGGGGGCCTCAGTTGCTCCACTGTGACCAAGAGCTTCCTGCTGACTTGCCCTGACCCCCTTTGTGCTGCACAGTGCTGTTGTGCTCCCCTTTTGCCCAAGTGAGATGGACCTTTCCTGAAGTCTTCTAAATTACCTCAAGTTGGAAGATTGTATCTCTCAGTCTTTTTGTAGGCTCTGTAATTTCAGAATCTGTTTAGAGGTTTGATTTAATGTTGGTTTTTTTGTTTGTTTGTTTTAATGTTTTTGAGGGAAACTCAAAAAGAGTTTTTTGAGAGAGCTCAGGCAACTTCCTATCTTCTCTCCGCCATCTTGGCTCTGCCCCTTCCATTCCAGCTTCTAATCCCTGAATATTGGCCCTTATTAATGCTTACCTGGAGAATTGCAGTAGTCTGGTATTAGTGGAACAAGGGAGGGAAACAGACATTTATTGAATATCTACTATGTGCCAGGAACTGTGATAATAAGCAATTTACAAATCATTTCATTTAATCTTCACAACAACCCTGGGAGGTAAGTGCTATTATTATCCTCATTTGATAGTTGAGGAAACTGAGGCAGACAGAGGTTAAGTGACATACCCAGCATCACACAATTAATAAGAATCTGAGGTTATATTTGAACTCTGGTTTTCCTGATTCCAAACCCAGCATTCTATCTAGTTGCTATCTAGCTGCCTCAATAAGTCTTTTCCCACTCTGTTCTCCCTTCAGTTGTTCTTGTTGCCAGACTGATATTTGATCATTACTCTGCAAAGGGTCTTCCAGTGATTCTTTGTTGTCTCTTAAAGTTCAAATTTTAGCCTAGCAGAGTTCTTTATAAACTGTCATTACATTAACTTGTTTCCTCCCATAATTGGCTTTTAAAATTATAAACTTTATAATCATCAGCAAACATAAACATTTCAGTATGCAAAGAAAAAAATCTCTGCATATAAAATTATGAATTCTGTTACATAACACACCTTGGATTTTCCCTTTACTTTGCCTTACTTCATTTGTTTTTGTTTACCATTTAGTTGTGTCCGACTCTTCATGACTCCATTTGGGGTTTTCTTGGCAAAGATACTGTAGTGGTTTGCCATTTCTTTCTCGAGCTCCTTTTACAGATGAGGAAACTGAGGCAAACAGTAAAGCAACTTCCTTAGGGTCACACAGCTAGTAAGTGGCTGAGGTTAGATTTGAACATGGGTCTTTCAGACTTCAGGTCCAGTGCTCTCTATACTCTCCCACCTAGTTACCTGGTTTTCTTCATATTATTTATGATCCCAGGAATGCTTTTTGACCTCTTTACATATTGAATTCTTACCTATCCTTTCAAGTATAACTCAGCTGTCACCTCTTCCTTGAAGCTCTTCTTGATCCTTTGTCAATTATGATCTTTTCCTCCTTGCATCTCATCATATTTATCCCTTTCTTGCACTTAGTACTATATTTTATGTTATTTGCATATATATTTATCCTTCAATTTGACTGTAAGCTCCATAAGATGAGGAGTCCTGCCTTATCTAAAATTTATATCTCCCTCAAAGTGTAGTCTTATTCAATACATAGGAAATTAATATATATATTTGTTGAATTTGAAACTTAGAGTGGCTACCATGTACATGTTCTGTGGATATCACAGGTATATATCTTATACTTGCAGTAGCAAAAAATATATCTTTCTGCCCCATCTGTGCAATGATGATTGTATATAAGAAGAGATAAGTAGGTTACTTACATAAGGTTAGGATTATGTGAATGTTTGAGACACTATAAAAACATTTATTTGAAATTGTCTACTCTTAAACATGCTCTTTATGTCTGTCTTTTGGTGGCAAAGCTTTGCTCGTATGTGGTGATTTTTCCCCCCTCTTACTAAATTACACTTTCATCTCTGGAGACAGATTATATATTTCTGTAAAATAATCATTTTTCAAGTAGCTAGTCATTTATAATAAGTCAGGGATTTATTTTAAAAGTGATTTTGAGTGCTCAGGTAATTGAGAGTGATGGCTTTCCATGCAAAGGAAATGATACCTTTCATCCTACACCGCACAAAATGTATTTGCTCCATTTTTATTTATACCACTTAGCAAGAATACTCCTTTTACTTATATTAGTATTTTAAAATGTTTGTATTAAAAGCAAAAATATATACTATGATTTTTATTTATATCAATCTTAATTGCACTTGCCACTATTTTGACATCTGTGTCACAACTTATAGGAAAAAAATGTGACAAGCACTTCAAGGAACCATTAATTATTTAGTTTTCATATAATAAAGAGTCACATTACTCTATCTCGAATTACAGATGGCCAAAAAAGCCACATAAGCACCATCTGTTAAAACTCAGAAAGATTGTCAGTTCAGTGGCCATATGCCTCCAAATAACCAGCCTTGGTGCAAAAAGGTGACTGCAAAAGTCAGATGCTTGACAGCAGCTACTTTCCTTCTATTTCTTATTTTACATGTATATTGGTAGTCATACTGGAACCAACGAGAGAATATATCCAGTTGTATAGCCTATTATCTTTGGAAGTAACACGAGCCACATGATATATGGACAGATCCCTTGTACCTGGAATTGCTAGAAGAATCCAAGTACTGTGTATATGCTTAGAGTTTACAAAGTATTAGAGTGTCTGCATCGAACATATGCCCCTCACAAAGTCCAACCGTGATGCCTTATTGTGGCTTGGAGGTGACCCTGGATTTCTTAAAGGCTATGTCAGTGGTATGCAAGCTTTGAAAGATTCTGCTGATTGTAAGCGCTCTAGTGCTGTCTCAGCAGCATATAATGTTCTTTGAAGACCAGACTAAGTATGAAAAGTCTGACCATCAGTAGTCAGGCAGTTAATATTTTGGCTGTGGCAACATACGAAACAAGGACAGGTACAAAATAGCCCATCCGTCTTGTTTGATTCCCTCTACTTTTGTAGTGTTGAGGTTGGAGAATGCTGGGAACTACAGTTTTTAGACTCATCTAAAACATTACTTAATTAAATTGGTGCATTTGATTTAAGATCCTTGTCCAGTGATCAGTGCTTGACACGCTGTGAAGCATATCAGTATTGATATTCTTGTTATAATTGAGACTAGTACTTAAAAGGAAGTTGTAGATAAGCAAAGGATCAATTATAGGTTCTCCTTGCAGGAAGGCAGATAAGAGAGCACTGTTTTTATTAGGTGTTCAGAAAATGAAAATTATGTGGCAGAGGAAGTTGTGTTTTAGTGATGTAGCAAAAATACAACCTTAAAGAATCAGTAAAATAGCTCTTGTGAATATGTTGAGATCACACAAGATTCCTTGATAGTTGCACCAACAGTAATAATTTTATTCAACCCTCCAATTTATCATTAAGTAAAATGAAAGCGTATATTTGCCAATAGTATTTTCTGAGGTCATGGTACAGTATAGAGTTCAGATTGAAAGAGGATTCCCCATAGATAATGAATTCCTCTGGTTGTGCTTATCTGTGGATGCCATTGCACTGATTGTTGGACTAAGTTCTGGAACACTGAAAAATTGACAGTTTAACAACTTGGAGTTCAACTTTAGAATTGCACTGGAATACTCTAGTGGATGAAGAATGCGGTTGGATGGACAGCTCACCGAATTAATTCATTAATACATTCTGTATATCTTAAACACTGCAGATGGACAGTGACCTAGAATTGAATTGCATTAGGGAAATAGTACCCTATTTTCAATGACCCTAAGCTTTTCCCATGAACAAAACTCTATATTTAAAAAAAAAAATGGATGTCTTTTTAAAAAAATCACCTACATATCCTAATACATCTCTCTCTTAGTAATTCTTTATATTAAAGAACAAGAAAGAGGGGGACAAACAGTTCAGTAAAGCAAACCCAACCCATTAGTCAAATTTAATATTATATGTGGAATTCTGCCCTCATAGTTTGGTCCTCCCTCTAGCCTCCAAACCCCCAAAAGAGATAGAACAGCACTTTAAAAAAATATGTTATTTGACTTTTGAGGGCATCATTTTGTTCCAGTCCTAAGCCTGAACCATCTGTCTGCTCTGAATCAGTCCTGGCCCAGAACAAACTCTTTCTTTTTAGAAATGAAGACATTGAGGCCCATAGAGGCCAAGTAACTTAACACTTTTCTTCAGTCCAAAAAAATGCGTTTTAGTACATTTAGTAGTATTTAGACTGCAAGTTGCCAGTCTTCCTAATGCCATATTTACCAAAGCTACAAGTGCCACAGAATAGCACCTATAGAATAATAGCTCCCGCTCCACCTGGAGAGTAATTTTCGGCATATTGGTTCAAGGGATTAATTAACTTCCACTCTGATACTTTGGAGTTGCTTATGACATATCTCTTCACTTTCTCATATTATTTATATATTTTAGAATTAGATTATTATTTAGAATTACTTAATGTCTGTTAAATATAGTCTTTTATAACTACCATAAAAATTTTGAATTAGGAGACATTAGTTATTGATCTATTTTATCAGATTAGGAGCCAACTTGGGGAATATAGTATAACAAAGATGTTCTGCGTGGGGCAGCTGGTGTACTTTACTACTTTTATGTAAATACTTCACAGGATGTGTAGACTAGGTTTTGCACATTATGGAAGTTTTTTTTTTTTTCTAAATAGAATGCAGGAGGGTTAGTTTTTCCTTCACCTTTCCTTAAGATAATAATGGTCTACAAAATGAATTTTACATATTTAGTGATGGACTTGAAAACTGAAGTAGTGATTGGCTAATTCATGATAGGAATACCTAAACCTGTGGTCATATTACTTATGTCAGAATGTCACGTATCTGATTTTTACATGTTGGTATGTAGAGTACCTCTACAATTTAGCAGTTGGTACTGGCAGGAAAAGCCATGAATTTGAGACTATGGTAAATCTCTCCAAACAAAGCTGCACTGCTTGTAGCTGTCAGGTTGCAGAACCAGAGACAAAGTTTATCATTAGACCCATGCTTAACGTCTTTTCAGCCTGCCAGAGCTCATGGTCTACTGATGTGGCTATCGTTCAAGACAGAACCTCAGATCCCATATCATGATAAAGCTTTGAAGCAGAATCATAGTTGGAGATTATTTGGGCAAGGAAAAATGTGTTATTCATTAATTTTCAAATACTATTGACAAGTTATCCTCATTCTCTCTATATTCGATTGCTGTATTGGGTTACTTTGAACCCTTATTAAGAGCCTGCTCTGTTTCAGATACTGTCCTGATAGGTAGGATCTTTAGATAAGTCAGAATTCCTAGGCTCACAGAACCTGGGAGGATGTGATGCATCCTGATGTACCCTGAATCACGAGGGAGGTGTTGACAGTGCTAGGTAAGGCCATTACAGAGTGGGAAGAGCCAGATAAGTAATAGCAGGATCTTTAATGTGCCTTCAGCTCCAGCTCTTCTGATTTTCTTAATTTTATTTTTGGCTGGGGGGTGCGGGGGGGAGGTTGCATTTAAGTTAAACTTTAAAGGCTGTGAAGTGGGAAAAGGGATTCCGGTCTTAGGCGTAGTAGGGCAGAAGTCTGAAAAGGGCACAGCACTGGATGGGTGAAGGATAGGATGTGCTTGCGGGCAGGGAGTGGTTGGTTGTGCTGCCGTGTAGGTTAGTAGGAGGAGATAATGTTGCAGAGGGAGGGTGACCCTGGTTTGCAGAGGAAGTTTTATTGTACCTTGTAGTCTCTGTTCTTGTTCTTATTTCATGTATGACTTTATGCTAAATTGTAAGCTTCTTTTTGAAGATGGGAATTATGCTATACTTTTGTTTCCCCACAGCAACCAATAGTGTTGGAAGCATAATAGATACTAAATACTTATCAGTTGGTTGATATTTTAAAATAATACTAATTATGGTAATGTCTGGCAGTGTGTTACATACTCCCAGTGGGTAATTATTTAGTTTAGAACAGAACTAACACATCTTTTCATCACAGATAACATTCTTAAGCCCATTTTTTTTGCATTAGAAAGTAGGTTGCTTATTTTGTTCCAAGCTAGTGATAGAGTAAATCTCTAAGAATTCCTTTTCATACCTTGAGTGTCTTGAATAGTGATGTGACTTGTGATGCTTCTGCGTTTTCAAAAATGTTGTTGTTTCGTTACTGGTGGGGCTCCTTTCAGTGGATCAGAGCCCCTCATTACTTTAGACCATCTTCATGAATTGCTGTAGCTAAAAAAGTTCTGTTACCTAATGGACAGGTTTCTGATTGTGGACTTCTCCAAGCTGGGTTAAATTTGTCATTGGACAAAAGACATGCGTTCTGTCACAGTCCTTTGCTCAGTCCCTACTTTAAGCCTTTCTGCCTTGGCAGAACTCTGGAGATGTGGGAATTTGCACTTTCCTAGAATGGTCTTGATGAATCTTGCTTTGTTATATACTTTACACAGAAAATGTATCATAATGTCTTACATTTTAACTTTCTAAGGCCTGATACTTTTAGCATTTGAAAAGAAAAAGACAGTTATCCATAAATTTACATAGTACATTTGATAACTTGGTGAGTTTCCCATGTTTACAATTTCTTTACTCCTTTTCTCTAAAGAGCCAATACCTTAGAAACTTAGCAGACAACAAGTTAGCCCTTTTTTCCCCCTTCAGTGGCTTTTTTTGGGGGGGGGGGGAGGTCAAGGCTTTTGTGACCACCAAGTCTTTTTTTTCCCTTTTCCCTTTATTTGTTTATTTATTTAGAATTTCCCCCAAGTTACATATATAAACAAATTTCCACATTGATTTTTAAAACTTTGTGCTCCAAATTATCTTCCTCCCGCCCCCCCCCCCCCCCCCCCCCGCCATTCCTTGATGAACCAGAAGTAGGACTTGAGGTGGATAAAACAGCTTAAATATTCTTAAAATAAACAAGTAAACCCAGGGCTGTAAATTCTCTGTTCACCAAAGAGCTTAGAAAAGGTTCCTCATTTTGGTTACCTTCGGTTTCTCCTGGGAATTAGAGGTTGGGAGGTTCTTAGGTGATGTTTAATTGAATAATTCTGTATATAATTTCTGTACATGGAATACTAAGTCAATGGGTTTAGTGAGGATGGCTACAATATTTTTTAAAGGTTTTATGAGAGAGATCTTTTTTTTTTTTGCCCGTTTCTGAATTGTGGCTTTATTCTTGATTGAAGTTGCTGGAAATTTAATCGCCAGTAAAAGGGGACATTTTTGATGAAATGGATATCAGGCAAATTTGCATTCATAACTAGCCTGTCCTTTGAAAACAGTCAATTTCCTTTAACTGAACTCTTCTAGCTCAGTGACAAATGTAAGTATTTGTCATAGCACCCTTAGGAAGAAAGCATGAAGACACAGGCGCCTCTATCCAGTGTGCACTCATGGATAGTTAATAGGGCTGATAGGGAAAGAGGGGGACTGAATCACTGTGGCAGCATCTCTGGGGCAGTAAGGGACATGCAAAAGAAGAGCTCTGTGATCGTGATCACTTCTTTCATTGCTTCCCTTCAGAAGGTCAATTACTGGGTCAGAACTTGAGTCTTTTATTGCTGTTTGACTGGCCAAGGATGCCTTAATCTGTTCAAGATTGCCTTGGGTGGAGGCGATGATGAAATTGCTACCAATTGTATTAATATGTTGGGGTCTTAAAAGGAGGGGGCAGTGGAGTAAAAAGCACCAGCCCTGGATTCAGGAGTACCTGAGTTCAAATCTGGCCTCAGACACTTGACACTTACTAGCTGTGTGACCTTGGGCAAGTCACTTAACCCCCATTGCTCCACAAAAAAATTTTTTTTTAATTAATATGTTGGGGTCTGATAACCTATAAGTATGGTTTGTTCCTTACTTGAGGGATTTGTGCCTTAGAAAGAAGATATTTCTTCATGGTACTTCTTTAATAGATCCATGGGGATCCCCTCTTTTTTTTTTTGTTTGTTTGTTTTTAGTGAGGCAGTTAGAGTTAAGTGACTTGCCCAGGGTCACACAGCTAGTAAGTGTTAAGGGTCTGAGGCCGGATTTGAACTCAGGTACTCCTGAATCCAGGGCTGGTGCTCAATCCACTGTGCCACACCTAGCTGCCCCTGGGATCCCCTCTTAATGGTATAAATTCCAATTTATCAATATGTCCTTTGTAATTCTTGTCCATGTCTTTCCACAAATCCTCTGTTGTGGGTCCACCAGATATTTTGGGGAGGTCTTCTAGGTCTCTCCATGTTACCTGGCTACCAGAGCTGTTCATCTATTATTTCATGGTCTGACTACATGGCCTAAGCCACCTCCTTTTCTGATTATACATTTCTTTGATGGGTATTTTTTACACCACTCAAATTGGGTATCAATAAATGTTGATAAAATTTATAGAAAATTGTGAGAAAGGGTAGTGTTGCACGCACACACGCATGCACACACATACATATCTATTTTAATGTAGAAAGTACAATACATAGAATTCAAACAGACGTTATTCTAGTTAGAAGTTTATTATATTTTATGTTCATTTAGCCAATGGGAAAACCCACTAGTAAAAAATAACTTGCCAGTTTGTGAGTAGTTTCCCTGTATTCAGCCAAATATAAAGTATATCAGTATACATACCAGAGCTCTCAGTGGGATTCAGAAATTTCAGTATAGGAGCCCTATTTAGTATAATTGCTATTGTCTTTTTTGTTGTTGCTGTTGGTATTTTTCCCAAATACAGAAACTAAGATGTATCATGAATAATTAATGTTTTGGTATAGCTGGATTTAAAATTGTGATTTTGTTCTTAATTAATTTAATGATAATTATTGGAGAAATTTACTTGTTCATGTTAAACTGGCATAGAAACCACAATCCATGGACAATGAGGATAACTTGTTGCAAAATTATTTAAAAAATTTTTACCAGATGTGATTTCATTCATGTAGGGAACTCCAAGTAAGGAACTTGATTTAATAATGCATATTCTCTGTGTTTTATGGTCTTGAGAGCTTCCTGGGGCACTGAGATGTTAATTGATACGTCCAGTGTGTTACACATGTAAGTATGTATGTATGTATGTATGTATGTATGTATCAACCAGCTCTCCTTTAACATCGCACTATGGAGCATATGTAGTTAAAAACAAACAAAAATCTAGATATGCAGACTTTGAATTTTCTAAATTTCTAAATGTTCTGGAAACTTAGTAGTTATACACAAGTATACTTTTCTCCTCATCCTGTTGTAACGATTGGAATGACGCCACCTGCTGGAGACTTGCTGTGGAGAGCTCCACCATGAGGAAACTCATGGGTGCTGTCTATCAAGTCTACCAGCCAATCAACTGGAGGAGCCTCCTATGGTCTGGGAGGAGACAGGAAGGAGAAAAGGGAGGCTGCGCAGAGAGCGCGGGCCTTTTGGGTTCCGGACTTGATGGTGGTGGCGGCAGAGGACTTCACAGGAAATTTGAGGAAAGATAGGAATGCTAGGCTGTTAGAATTCTGTTCTCAATCCTTTTCTTTCTATTTTCCAATAAACCGTTAAAAACCTAAACTCGTTTTATCAGTGATTTTTAGTCAGTTTCCCCCAAACTGGGGGAACACATTAGAATCCACATTTAGAATCTTAAATTACACACCTGGCTTCTATGCTCCCTCCTATATGCCTGATGCCATGGACATCTCAATCCCATGCATCTGATTAAGTCTGACTCAGTTTCCTCCAATATGTTCAGTGACATGGACATATATTCCATCCACCTATTTTAGACCTGGCATACTGCATGGGCAGTATATATTGCTCAAGTGTGGGAATGCTCATATCCCATCATTTCTCTGTTCTTTTATGGTAACCCCCATAATTATCTCAGGTATCATGATAAATACAGTGTTGAATTTGGCCTTGACACCTGTTACCAATTAAATTAGATTTTTTAATTTCTCATAATGGCATGAGGATAATTAGGCAGATGATGCAAAAAGTGATAAAACAAAGATAAAAATTATTTTTATTAATTAATATTGCAGCAATTGTCTTCTCAATTACCCTCCATAAGGGGGGACTATAGTAATATTATAATTTTAAAGAATGTTTTAATTTTTGTTTTATTATATGTTTCATGTGTAACAACTAAGATTCTGAATTCCCTTAGACATGTTTTTGAGAACTTTCATTGTTTGATTTGATTATTGACAAAGCTATTTTAAAGTTGTGTTAAGCTCAATTTTGTAGGAAATTTTCCTGGCTGATTACCAGCATCCACACATCAACCCCTGAAAAGACTTCATTCCACGACTACACCTAGAGGACATCTGAGAAAAGACTTTCAGAGACTTTAAATGAACAGTTTTGATTTGTTGTTTTTGTTGTTTTTTTCTCTTTCTGTTATAATATACACCATCTGTAACATGTATTCTCTGCAGAGGCCCTCCCTTTGCAAGACTAATGTCAAAGCGTCGGTTCATGAGGACAAAAAAAAATCGCCCCTCTGGACAAAACTTTCCTCTCTTCCTTTTCTATATTGTTGTTCACATATTATTAGTTAGCAATAGTTATTATATTGTTTTTACTGTTCCGTCAAGGAAACATTTTGTTTCTTGAGGAACAACAGGGGGGACTGTAACGATTGGAATGACGCCACCTGCTGGAGACTTACTGTAGAAGAGTTCTGCCCATGAAGCGAAGGTCTTTGAGGGCAAGACCAGGAGTCAGGAAGTGACGTGGGCTAGTGAGAGGAGGAAGGAAGAGACTGGCGCTCACTCTCGTGCTCTTTCCTCTGGACTCTGGCGGAGAAGGGAGCTAGAAATGTGCTCTCCCTTTAATAGATAGGAATCTAGGCCTTTCTCTCTCTCTTTACCAAATTCTTATTCTCCTTAATAAATGCTTAAAACTCTAACTCTTGCTAAAGCTTATAATTTATTGGCGACCACTCATTAGATATTTTATACAGTTTAGCTAGAATTTTAACCCTTAACACTGTCCACATCTGCAGATTTTCTTTCCACATGTCTACTCCCACTAATTATATACTTCAACTGACATGTATGCTTGCCTTTTTTCATCCAGCCCTAATATAGTGGACAAGGCATTGAGCCAGGAGACCTGGGTTCTAATTGTGTGAGCCATTTGCTGAGAGCTCCCTCTTCTGCTTTCCTCCTCTCACACCATTCAGTTGTCTTTCCTCACCATCTCCTCTCTTACCTCTTATCAAATATAAAAAATTCTCCCTTTGGCACCCGTAGCTCTTCATTACCAAGCCCTCTTCTGCCCTCTCCCATTCCCCACAGAGTTTTTCTTCTCCTCCCCCCCCCCCCCCCTTGGGGAACATACTCTTGGATCCAGTAACACTGACTTCCTTGCTTTCCTCCAAGACACTCTCAGCTTTGGTCATTTTCACTTGGTTTCCCCCATCCTATGTCACATGAAGAGGTAGCCCTTCTCCTTGCCAAGGCAAACACTTCTCCACGGACCTATGATTTCATTCCATCCTGTCTTTTCCAGATTGACCTCTGTCATCTCTACTCTGGCATGAATCTCTTCTCTTTTGCTGACTGCTTCTTTGCTCCCTACAAATGTCTATGTCTCCCTCATCCTTAAAACATTTCTCACCTGATCCTCCCATCACCCTAACTGTTCTGTATCTCTCCTTTCTTTTGGGCAAAGCTTAAGAAGGCCATGCATAATCAACCCCTCTACTTCCTCTGTTCTCACTCTGCAGTCCAGCTTCACCTAATGGCCTTTTGTCTGCCTTTGACATTGTCAGTCACTCTCTTCTGTTTCTCCTCCTACCTGTATGAACATTATTAGTCTTTTTTTTTTTTAGGCAATGGGGGTTAAGTGACTTGCCCAGGGTCACACAGCTAGTAAGTGTCAAGTGTCTGAGGCCAGATTTGAACTCAGGACCTCCTGAATCCAGGGCTAGTGCTTTATCCACTGTGCCACCTAGCTGCTGCCCCTCATTATTAGTCTCTTGCTGAATTTTTATTTAAGTAACATCTACCAACTATGGGTGTCTTCTAATGGTCTATCCTGGGCCCTCTTCTCTTTTTCCTCTATACTATTTCAGTTGGTGATCTTATCAACTCCCATGAGTTCAATTATAATTTCTGTGCAGATGATTCTCAGATTTGTTATTTATCTATACCTGACTTTTCTCCTGACCCCCCCAATCTTACATCACCAGCTGCCTATTAGACATGTCAAATCAAATGTCCAAATATATAAAACATGTCAAACTCTACATGTCTAAAACAGACTTCATTATCTTTCTTCCCAAGCTCTCCCTTCTACCAACTTTCCCTGTTACTGTCAAGGGCACCACCATTCCCAGTCATTCAGGCTTATAACCAAGGTATTATCTTCTACTTTTCACTCTTCCAACATATCCAGTCTGTTGCCAAGTCTTGTCATTTTTACCTTACAACATCTTTTACATATGCCCTCTCTTCTCTTCTGACACTGTCACCAATCTGGTGCAGGCCCCCATCACCACATGCCTAGTCTACTGCAGTAGCCTCCCAGTTTATTTCCTGGTTTCAGTCTTTCAACATCCCAGCCTATTCTCCACTTAGCTGGCAAAGTGATTTTCCTAAAGTTCGGGTCTGACCATGTCACTCCCATATTTAGCAAACTCTATTGGCTCCCAATCACCTCCAAGACTGAATACAAAATCCTCTTTGGCACCCATAGATCTTCATAACCTGGCCTTCTTCCTCCCCTGCCCCTCTTCCAGGCTTCTTTCACATTTCTTCCTCCCCGCAGATGCCCCGAATACTCTTTCAGCCACTAACAGTAGCCTCCTTTCTTCCAAAACACTCTCAACTTTGGTCATTTTCATTAGCTTTCCCACTTGCCTGGAATGATCTCCCTTCTAAATTTCCCTTCTATCTTGCCTGGTTTCCTTCAAGACTCAGTTCAAATCTCACTTTCTGTAAAAAGCCTTTACTAATCTCTATCCCTGCAGCCCCCCAGCAAACTCCACATATACTGATATTGCTTTTCCTCTGATGATACTTCTCATTTTCACTATATAATATATCTTGTATATACATAGTTATTTGCATGTTATCACCCTTATTGGAATATGAACTCATTGATGTCAGGGACCATGTTTTTGTTTTACTTTGTATCTGCAGCTCTTAGCACAGTGTAGGTGCTTAATAAATGCTTACTGACTGTTGACTGACTAACTGATGTTGCTACCAGCAGTCTGTGTGACCTTGGTTCCTTAGGTTAAGCGAAAAGTGGTCCTGCATTTGGAATCAGAGGAACCCTGGGTTCAAATCCTACCTTTGTCAATACTTGTGTGATCTTGGGCAAGTTGTGCTGGGCCTCAGTTTTTTCATTTATACAATAAGAGGGTTAGACTAGAAAATATTTCATGTTCCTTCTAGTCTTAAAATTCTAAGATTTTTCCAACTCTTCCTTATCCATATTGTCTGGGATGGTAGCATCCATTCCTGGAAGTGTTGAATGTTCGTACAATTAACAGTAAGGGTAGGGGCCAAGCTTAATGAAAAATGAGGTCATGGGATAATGTTTGTGAATTAGGAGGAATGCTGGAATGGGAATACTTTCCTCTGTTTCTTGTTTGTAAGCTATAATACTTTGGGCAGTTCTAGCTTTCTTTGTTTTATTTCCTAATAGAATTATGTACAACAAGTTTAGTGTGGGAAGAGGAGAAGCTTTTTCTTCCAGAGCCCATAGAAATGCATATTTCCTGAAGAACCTCATCCTGGTACTTTTATTTTGGCTTTAGCCTGCACCTATAATAATAATAGTAACTAGGAGCCAAGATGGCGGAGGAAAGGCAGTGAGCTCTCGAACTCATGACACAATTGCTCCAAAAAACAAACAAATAATGCCATTGGACAATGCCTGGAGCAGTAAAACCCACAGAAGAATGTGCTGAAATCATCTTCCAACCAAGAAAACTTGAAAGGTCAGAAGGAGGGAGCTGCTGTGCTGATACAGGAGTCAAGCCCAACCCCAGTCACCCTGACACAGATCCAGTCCCAGGAAGGCTTCACCAGAGGAGGAGACCCCCAGAGCTTCTGAATCAGCTGAAGCGCCAGTGTCGACTGGAACTAAGCTCACAGTTTGGTGAGAGGGCTGAGCCCTGGGCATGGGGGAGACTACAGGGTCTATGCTGGTGCTAAGGCAGAACTCGGGTTTTTAACCCCTGCTGGGAACCAGGAGGTAGGCTTGAGTAGCAATGACCAAGGCTCGTTAGAGCTAACAACCACAACACACAAAGCTGGTTGATTAGCAAGTTAGTCTGGGATCATCTAAGGACCAGGGAACAGGCTAGGCGAGTGAAGAACCTGTTCTTCCTTAAATCATACCACCTGGGACTTCTTAAGCTTGGGATAGTGCAGCCTTGGAAACAGTGCCCCACTTTAAGGAGCTAAAAGTCAAGTAAAAGAAAGGCAAGATGAGCTGACAGAGAAAGGTGAGGACCATAGAAAGTTTCTTCAGTGACAAGGAAGATCAAGGTGCACCCTCAGAGGAAGATTTAAATGTCAGGGCCCCTATATCTAAAGCTTCCAAGAAAAATATGAATTGGTCTCAGGCCATAGAGGTGCTCAAAAAGGACTTTGAAGATAAAGTTAGAGAGGTAGAGAGGAAAAAAATGGACAGAGAAATGAGGGAGATGCAGGAAAGACATGAGAAAAAATTCAACAGCTTGAAAAGCCAAATGGAAAAGCTCTTTGAAAATAATTGCCTAAGAATTAGGATTGAACAAATTGAAGCTAGTGACTTTATGAGAAACCAAGACACAAGAAAACAAATCCAAATGAATAAAAAAAAAAATAGAGGGCAATGTGAAATATCTTCTGGGGAAAACTGCTGACCTGGAAAATAGGTCCAGGAGAGATAATTTGAAAATTATTGGTCTACCTGAAAACCATGATCAAGGAAAGAGCTTAGACATCATCTTCCAAGATATTCTCAGGGAAAATTGCCCTGAAATTCTAGAAGCAGAAGCTAAAATAGAAATTGAAAGAATTCACCAATCACCTCCAGAAAGAGATCCCCAAAGGAAAACTCCTAGGAATATTATAGCCAAATTCCAGAGCTCTCAGGTCAAGGAGAAAATATTGTAAACTGCCAAAAAGAAAGAATTCAAGTACTGTGGAGCCCCAGTCAGGACGGCACAAGATCTAGCAGCTTCTACATTAAGGGACTGGAGGGCAAATTGGGATTACAACCAAGAATCACCTACCCAGCAACACTGATAATAATCTTTCAGAGGAAAAAAAATTGGATTTTAATGAAAAAGAGGACTTTCAGGTATTCATGATGAAAAGACCTGAACTGAATGGCAAATTTGACTTTCAAATACAAGACCCTAGAGAACCATAAAAAATTGGAGTTGGGGGACATACCTGGGGTCATGCAGTGGGTGATTGTCTTGTGTCTGAGGCCAGGTTTTGGCTATGATCCCCTTGGGTCCAGGGGGGATGCTTTGTCCACTGTATCACCTACCTGCCCCATGATGACATCTTTAGGGTTAAATTGAGGGGTGAGGGGAATGCACTGGGGGAGGGAGAAGGGCAGAGGTGAAATCCTACATGAAAGAAACAGGGAAAGGCTTATGGAGTGGGGTAAGAGATAGGGGAGGAGCAGGGCAGTAAATGAATTTTACATTCATCAGAATAGGCTCAAAGACCTTAATCTCATCAGAGTTGCCTCAAGGAGGAATTAACATACACACCCAACTTCAAGAAGTAATCTATTTAATCTGAGCAGTAAATGAGTTTAATACTCATCAGAATTGGCTCAAAGACCTCAGTCTCATCAGAATTGGCTCAAGGAGGGAATAACATAGACACTCAATTGGGTGGAATAATTTCTCTAACCCTACAGGAAAGTAGGAGGGAAAGGGGATAAAGGGAGGGGCAAAAGAAGGAAGGGCAGATTGGGGGAGGGGACAGACCAAAGCAAATCCCTTTTGAAGAGGGATAGGGTGAAAGAAGATGGATAATAGAATAAATATCATGGTGAAGGGAATAGGTTGGAAGGGAAACAGTTAACAATAGTAATCATGAAAAAGAGAAAGGGGGGGGGTTGCACAAAAAATATTTATAGTAACTCTTTGTGGTGGCTAAGAATTGCGAATCAAGGGAATGTCCATCAATTGAGAAATGACTGAAGAAGCTGTGGTATACGATTGTGGTGTAATGGTCTTGTGCTATAGGAAATGACAAACAGGATGATCCCAGAAAAACCTGGAAAGACTCATGAACTGATGTATAGTGAAGTGAGCAGAGCTGGGAGGACTTTGTGCATAGTGACAGCAGTATTGTTCAATGAGCAATTGTGAATGACTTAACTACTCTCTGCAATGTAATCCCAAGGGACTAATGACAAAGCTTACTATCCACCCCCATAGAAAGAACTGATAAAAAGAGCACTTGTGGATTGTACATATATAACCTGGTTGTGATCTTGTGGAGGGGGGAGGAAAGAAAGAAAGGGAGGGAGAAAAATTTGGAACGCTAAATCTTATGAAAATGAATGTTGAAAACTACCCTTATATGTAACTGGAAAAATAAAATAAATGTTTGTTACATATAAAAAAATTCATTCTAACTAATCTCTTACCAAAGCAGACTAAGAAGATAGAGAACAATACATATGTAATCAGGATAGTTATGCCATACATACCATCCTTTCATAGATAGGCTACAGCTACTTGGAAAGAACCTGGGTGTAATTTTCCTTGCTGTCTGATGATGCTGGGCAGACAGCTTTAGGCACTATGCAGGTGAAAACTTCTGGGCCCTCAGGAACAACTCAGAGGGATTTGATTCAAGAGTGGAGTGCCAAACCTTCTTGATTCTGTCTCCAATTAGGCAGCCAGCTGGTCAGTCAGCAACCATTTATTAAGCACTGACTAGGTACCAGCCACTGTGCTAAGGGCTGGGAATGCAAAGAAAGGCAAAAACAATCACATACCTTCAGGAACTCACATTCTTCAACCGCCCACCGACACCCCAGATTTGGAAGTTGCTCTTATTTTTGCTAATAAACATTTTTATTTTAAAAAAATAATAGTAACTATTATCTTTTCAGTGCTTTAAGCTCCGTACACCACTTTGCATACATTATCATATTTGATCCTCACCTTACTCTGAGGTAGATGCTGCTATTTATTGAGGCTAAGAGAGTTTATATAATTTGTCCATGCAGCTAATAAGCTTTTGAGGTAGGTTTTAAACTCCGGTTTGGCCAATTCTCCGTTTACTTTCCACTACAATGCTGTGCTGCCTCTCTTACCTTATTAAACCAAATGGAAGGTAACATAGAAATGAGAAAGTCTCTTCGAGGAAACTGGAAAGTCAGTGTAGTGCAGCCATAAGGACAGTGAATTCAGAAATACTTATTTGAATCCTTCCTCATGTGACTTTGGGCAGATCACAAACTATCTTGGAGCTTAGTTTTCTCATTTGCAAAATGGCAGTGATAATACTTGGATTATCTGTTTCCCAGGGTTATTGTGGTATTTAAATGGGAACTATCATTATTATTTTTACTTTTCATGACTACTTAGACTGAATTTAAGCTTTTTGCCCTTTTTTCTATGCTGTTACTTATTCCATCCCCCATGTCTAGAATGTTGCTGTTGTTGTCGAGTCATTTTTCAGTCATGGCCGACTCTTTGTAACCCAATTTGGGCTTTTCTTGGTTAAAATACTGGAGTGGTTTGCCATTTCCTTTTCCAGCCCATTTTATAGATGAGGAACTGAAGCAAACAGGGTCAAGTGACTTGCCCAGGGTCACACATCTAGGAAGTGTCTGAGGCCATATTTGAACTCGGGAAGACTCATCTTCCTGACCCCAGGCCTGACACTCTATCCACTGAGCCACCTAGTTCCCCTTGTCTAAAATGAATTTCTCTTATTCTTCATCTCCCCTATACCACCCTGATATTCTTTCCTTTGTTGGAAACTCAGTCCAGATGTGACCTTCATGAAGCCTTCCCTGCCTCCTCCAAATAAAGATCTCTTTATCCTGAAATTTCTCATTAAGTTTACCTGAATGTCTTCTTTGTGTTCTACACATGTTCTTTTCACCATATTTCTTTTACTCTTCCACACAGTAGGTGTTTCAGGGAATATTTGTTGAATGTTGAATTAATAAAAGCAGGTACCCTAATGGGTACTTTATGATTTGGGCCCTGAGAGGTGGAAAGGAAAGTGACAGTTTTAGACCTGTTTTCCACCCTGAGGCTAGTAATCCATTGTTCATAAAAGGTTCGCCTATTTGAGAATTAATGAGATGAGTCAATACACAGGTTCAGAATGAATTCATTTAAGGTCTCTTAGTATGGAGCCTGGGGCTATCACTTTCTTTGCCAATTTTCTTCTACCATTTCCATAATAAGAAGTTTATGCCTTCCCTTATAAAGATTAATCTTCAGGTTAACAAAAGTTTATTTCTGATTTTAGTGCTTTGTATTTGAAATGTTGAAATAGTGTAAGGCAAAGGTGTCAAACATGCAAATTGTGGGGCCCCAATACTCTGCAGTGAAGTGAACCAGATTAAAAGATAATTGAGAAATATTTAACAAAACAAAGTACAATAGATTATAAACAATATTAAAATGTGGTTTTCTAAGTCCATATATGACTTGCAGGAATCCTTGTATACAGATTGGGGGAGAGATTAACACCCCCCCCCCTAATTTATGTTCTTTGCTCAATAGACACATATTTCATCTTTTTCTAATTAGAATAATAGAATTTAAGTTGCAAGGAACCCAAGATTATCTTTTTTTTTTTTTCAAATGTAAAGGATTCTAATGGAATATACAGACTTTGAGCATGCTCTAATAACAAGTTCTAAAAATTGGGTACAGGATTTTATATATAAAATTGTATTGTTCACCCTCTGCATAAGCCAGAAATTTTCTGTTTTTTTTTTATGTATAAGGTATTCCAAGATTATCTTTTAATAAAATTACCATTTGTCATTTATATGATACTTAATACTATTTGAAAAACCATATTAAATGAACTTGTTAATATATAAAATGCATTGTTGGAAATAAGAGCTGATGTAAAATTGTTGCTGTCTTATGTGTACAAAGAATTATGCCAGTAAAATTTTCCTAGTTTGACTTGACGTTATTTTGTTCTATTAAGCATTAAAAGTTATTCTTTTGGTTTGGAGTTTTAAGATCAGTTCTGTCATCTTCTCATTTTTCCTTATTCAATACGAATTCTAATAAGTTTAATTGAATAAATGACATTTTAAAATAAATAAGATTCTTGCTACCTTTGGATTCATTTATCAGTTATACAGGTTTAGCATGTCTAGTGGTCCACAAAAATGTTTATCTCTGAATCTCTTCCTGTATAGAATAATTGAGAATTGTTTATGAACCAATTTTACAGGATAACTTTATTTAAGAAAAAGCTATAGATGCATTGTAATTTACTTTAGATGTCTAAGTAGAAAATCTTTGCGTAAAAAACCCATAAACTACCCATTTCAAATAACACAAATGATTATTAATGAATTATAGAGAAATAGTATATTAAAAATGTCCATATGATTATTCTTCATATAGGTAGCACATTGCCAGATACAAAGCACTCTCACATAGCATATCTTTTTTTTTTTTTTAGGTAATGGGGGTTAAGTGACTTGCCCACAGTCACACAGCTTGTAAGTGTCAAGTGTTTGAGGCCGGATTTGAACTCAGGTACTCCTGAATCCAGGGCCGGTGCTTTAACCACTGCGCCATCTAGCTGCCCCTCACATGGCATATCTGATCCTTGCAGCAACCCTGCAAGGGAGCTAGCATGAGCATTTGTTATCTTTATTTTATAGATGAAGCAAGAGAAACTCAGATTCCTCTGGAGGACATGCTGCCTCTTGTGACAATATTTGGACGTTCCTATGGCGTTTTCTATAATGGAATTGGACTTCATTTTTTGTTGTTTTTCAAAATGACGGGAGTGTTGTAGTAGCTACAAAGACTGCTATAGTCTAATTGCATCATTTATTGATCAGTTCATTGTGGGTAGAGAGCTTGTCATGTCCTCTATGTTTTAAAGCTACATGTAATTTGACCTAAATAAGTGGCAAGTCAATTTATTTTGGCTATTTACTTTGAATAGAGTTGTTTTTTGTTTTTTTGTGGGTTTTTTGTGAGGCAATTGGGGTTAAGTGACTTGCCCAGGGTCACACAGCCAGTAAGTGTTAAGTGTCTGAGGCTGAATTTGAACTCAGTTCCTCCTGACTCCAGGGCCGGTGCTCTATCCACTGCACCATCTAACTGCCCCTGGCTATTTACTTTAATGTTAGTAAATATGCTTCACACCTTAGAGAAATTTAGTTTTCATTTTTTTAGAGAGTACACAATGCTTTGAAATCAAAGCAGTAGTTTGATTTGATTTTACTACTCAATATTCGTCTTTCTAGTTCTCCCATATCGCTATACATTTAAATAAGAGAACAGAATTATAGAAAACTAATTCAGTGTAGTTTACCAGGTTAATTTTGGGGGTTTACAAGGTGTTTCCCCCCCCTATTATGTGTTGGGATACCACTACTGCAAAATACCTGCTATTTATGAACTTTTATGCATTAGATATCTTTCTTGACAGTAAGCATACTTTTCCAGTTTTTTTAAAGCACATGATGCTTTAAGTAGTAGAGGTAGCTAACTGGCCTGCTTGGTGGATAAGAGGATTGGGCCAGGAGTCAGAAAGACCTGAGTTCAAATTCAGCCTCAGGCATTTACTAGCAGTATGACCTTGTGTAAGTCATTTAACCCTTATTTGCCTCAGTTCGTAAAATGAGCTGGAGAAGGAAAACTACTTCAGTATCTTTGCCAAGAAAATACCAAAAGGAGTCTTGAAGATTTAGATAGGACTGAAAAATAACTGAACAACAATAACAAATGCTTTTAAGTAGGGTTAAGTGTAAAATGCCAGTTCTTTTTAAAACAAACAAAAATACACAGTGAGTCACATCAGTCTAAGAGAATTAAAGTTTTGGGTGTTGCTTTCTAACATCCATCATATTCCTTTTTTAGTTTTTAGTTTTGTTTTTTCACATGTGGATTCAGGAGTCTAAGTATGGCTTGCAGGCGTTTAGGAACATAGTTGATAGAAGAAAGAGAAATGGCTTATTTGGGAAGTTAGGCCACTCAACCTGAGCTGGTTGAGATAGGCTAGTACTATGTAGATAAATTCAGATAACACATTAAATTATAATATTTGTTGAACAATCTTATTTTTGTAGCTGATGAATTTCTCTTAAAGCATTAGTAAGAAAGTTAAAATTTCTACTGAAAACATGATTTTAGTGATTTGAGTTATTTAAATGTTAATTTTTTGAAATCTTTGATTTAAGCAATTATTTGAATTATAAAATGTGTATACCTGGGTTTAAAATTTAAATGCAAAGTTTATTTCTTAACAAGGTCTTAATATTTTATTTTTAGAAGAAAGGTTTCTCATTATCTTTGTTGGGACCATGATCTTAACCGATGCAGATTTGTAACCTGTGCATCTATTTACATCAGTGTCATTTCATATATCTTCTTTTTTTAATACTTAATTTAAAAATATTTTCTCATATATATGTAAATTTTTAACATTCTTTTTTTGTTTGTTTGTTTTGTTTTTGCGGGGCAGTGGGGGTTAAGTGACTTGCCCAGGATCACACAGCTAGTAAGTGTCAAGTGTCTGAGGCCGGATTTGAACTCAGGTACTCCTGAATCCAGGGCTGGTGCTTTATCCACTGCGCCACCTAGCTGCCCTTAACATTCTTTTAAAAAAATTTTTGACTTCTAAATTCTTTCCCTCCCTTTCTTCCCCCTCCCTCCCTTTGAGAAGGCAAGTAATTTGATATAAATTATACATGTGTAGTCATGAAAAACATTTCATATTAGCCATGTTGCAAAAGAAAATGCAGGCCAAAAAAATCCCCAAACAAAACAAGAAATCTAAAGAAAGTTTTTTTTTTTTAAGTATGTTTTAGTCTACATTCAGAATTCATTGGTTCTTTCACTGGAGGTGAAATCTTTGGATTGTCTTGGATTGTTGGATTGCTAAGAATAACAGTCATTCACAATTGATCATTGTACAATATTGCTGTTACTATGTACAGTGTTCTGGTTCTGCTTATATTTCACTTTGTGTCAGTTCATGTAACTCTAAGTTTTTCTGACACCACCGTGATCATCATTTCTTATAGCACATTAGTATTCTATGACAATCGTATATAACAACTTGTTCAGCCATTTTCCAATTGATGGGCATCTCTTCAATTTCCAATTCTTTGCCACCACCAAAAGAACTACTCTAAATATTTTTGTACACATAGGTCTTTTTCCTTTTTTTTTTTTTAATCCCTTTGGGTTACAGACCTATTAGTAGTATTGCTGGGTCAAAGTGTGTACACAGTTTTATAGCCCTTTGGGCATAGTTCCAAATTGCTCACCATAGTGGTTCGATCAGTTCAAAACTCCACCAGCTGTGTATTAGTGTCCCAGTTTTTCCACATCCCCTCCAACATATATTTCCTTTTTTGTTATATTAGCCATTCTGATAGATATGAGGTAATACCTGAGTTGTTGTAATTTGCATTTCTTTAATAGTGATTTACAGCACTTTTCATATGACTATATGTAGACAGCGTTGATTTCTTCTGAAAATGCTCTGACCATTTATTAGTTGGGGAATGACTTGTATTCTTTTAAATTTGACTCAGAAAAATGAAAGATAGGACCTTTATAAGAGTAACTTGCTGTAACACTTCTCTGTCTCCGCCCCTCCCCCTCCTGTTTCTTGCTTTCCTTCTAATATCTTGGCTGCATTGGTCTTGTTTGTGCAAAACCTTTTAAATTTAATGTAATCAAAATTATCCATTTTACGTCTCATAATACTCTCTGCCTCTTGTTCGGTCATAAATTCTTCCCTTATGCATAGATTTGACAGGCAATATTTTCCATGCTTCCCTAATTTACTTATGTCACCCTTTTAGTCTAAATCATGATGCCATTTTGACCATATTTTGTTATATGGTGTGAGACAATTGAGCTATACCTAGTTTCTGCCAAACTGCTTTGCAGTTTTTGTCAAATAATGAGTTCTTGTCCCAAAACCTTGGATCTTTGGGTTTATCAAACACTAGATTACTATGGTCACTTACTACTTGTGTATCTAGTCTCTTCTACTAATCTACTATTCTTTTCTTAGCCAGTACCAGATTTTTTTGATGATTATTGCTTTATAATACAGTTTGAGATGTGCTACTGCAAGGCCACCTTCCTTTTTCTTTGAAAAAAAATTAATTTAGAATTTTCTTTTTCCAAATTACATGTAAAAACAAATTTTGGTGTCAGTTTTTTAAAACTTTGTGTTCCAACTTCTCTTCCTCCCTTCCTCCCCCCCCCCCAAGAACTCAAGCAATTCAATATAAGTTATACATGAGTACTTCACATTTATTTTCATTGATTCCCTTGATATTCTGGACCTTTTGTTTTCCATCTGAATTTTATTATTTTTTTCCAGCTCTCTAAAATAATTTTTTAGAAATTTGATTTGAATGGCACTGAATAAGCAAGTTAATTTAGGTGTAATTGTCATTTTTATTATATAAGCATAGCTTCCTCATGAACAATTAATATTTCTCCAGTTTTTTAAATGATTTTATTTTTGTGAAAAATGTTTTGTAATTGTTTTCATATAGTTCCTGGGTTTGTCTTGGCAGGTAAACTCCCCAAAATTTATATTGTCTGCAGCTATCTTAAATAGAATTCCTCTTTCTATCTCTCCAACTGGACTTTTGTTGGTAATATATAAAAATGCTGATAATTTATGTGAGTTTATTTTATATTGTGCAACTTTGTTGATGTTGTTAATTATTTACAATAGTTTTTTATTTGATTCTCTAAGCATACCATCATTATCATCTGCAAAGAGAGTGATCATTTTGTATCCTCATTGTGTATTCTAATTCCTTCAATTTCTTTTTCTTCTCTTATTGCTAAAGCTTATATTTCTAGGACAATATTGAATAATAGTGGTGATAATGGGCATTCTTGCTTCACCCTTTGATCTTATTGAGAAAGATTCTATCATCCCCATTACAAATAATGCTTTGTGGATATTACTTAATCATTTTAAGGAAAGCTCCATTTATTCCTTTGCTTTCTAGTTGTTGTTTTTTATAGGAATGAGTATTGTATTTTGTCAAAAATTTCTTCTGTACCTATCAAGATAATCATATGATTTTTGTTGTTTTTGTTGTTGATATGGTCAATATCAATTATGCTGATAATTGTCCTAATATTGATGTAATCTCTTTGCTAGTTTTTTATTTAAAATTTTGTATCAGTATTCATTAGGGAAATTGGTCTATAGTTTTCTTTCTATATTTTTGATCTTCCTGTTTTAGGTATCAGTGTCATATTTGTTTTATACAAGGAATTTGATAGGACTCCTTTGCCTATTTTTTCAAATAGTTTCTACAGTATTTGGAATTAATTGTTCTTTAAATGTTTGATATAATTCACATGTGAATCTATCTGGTCCTGGGGAGTTTTTCCTTATGGAGTTCATTTATGAATTATTCAATTTCTTTTTCTAAGATAGGGTTATTTAAGTATTCTATTTCATTTTCTTTTAATCTGGGCAACTTGTATTTTTGTAAATATTCATCCATTTCACTTAAATTGTTAGATTTGTTGGCATATAATTAGGCAAAAATAGTTCCTAATAATTGCTTTAATTTTATCTTCATTGGTGGTGAATTCACCCTTTTCACTTTTGATACTTATTATGTGGTTTTCTTTTTTATAAAATCAAATTGACCAATAGCTAATCTATTTTATTGTTCTTTAAAAAATAAAACCAGTTCCTAATTTATTAGTTCAATGGTTTTCTTTTGATTTTATTAATTTCTCCTTTGATTTTTAGGATTTCCAAATTGGTGTTTAATTGTCGATGTCTAATTTGTTCTTTTTCTAGTTTTTTTAGTTGCATGCCCATTTCGTTGATTTGTTCTTCCTCTTTTTTTTAATACAAGCATTTATCCATAAATCTATCTTTCCATGACTCTTTATTGAATATAATTTTTATTGCATTATGGTTTGGAAAGGATGCATTTATTATTTCTACTTTTTGGCTTTTGTTGTGAGCTTTTAATCCCCTAATACATGGTCAGTTTCTGTCAAGGTGCTGTGTATAGTTGAGAAAAAGGTATGCTCCTTTCTATTCCCATTCTGTCTTCTACAATGGTTTATTATATCTAACTTTTCTAGAATTCTGTTAATTTCCTTAACTTCTTCCTTGTTTATTTTATGGTTAGATTTATCCCGTTCTGAGAGGGGAAAGTTGAGATTCTCCATTATTATAGTTTTACTGTCTTTTTCCTCCTGTAACTCATTTAACTTTTCTTTTAAGAATTTGTATGCTGTGCCATTTGGTGCATATTTGTTCAGTACTGATACTGCTTTATTGTTTATGATACCCTTTAGCAAAATGTAGCTTCCCTGCTTATCTCATATCTTCCATAGAAAGTCTACTCAGTGGATTGCAGGAGTTGACAAAGTACACTCCCCCACACAACTCCCCCAACCCCATTTTAATATTGTCCAGGAGCTAAGAATGATTTTCACATTTTTGAATTTAAAAATGTAACACCCATTCTTAGCTACCTGTAGTATAAATAGAGGTAATGGAACAGAACGTTTGGTCCAGGACCTTAGTTTGTGGACCACTGGGTTAGAGGACTGTGATTTAGGCTGTTATCTCTTGTAACATGACTGATCTTGATTTTTCTAGCCTATTTTTGTCTGTTTTTGCTTGGTTTTGGTTGTGTCATTGTTTATAAAATATTCAAAATTGATAATATGCAGCCTGTAGTCATCTTCAATTTTGATTCTTCTGCAATCACAACCATATAGTATTAAAGGTAGGAGATTGGTATTAAAAGATAATATTTAAGAGATATTCTGATAACTAAAAATAATATAATTCTTTAAGATTAAAGAATAAGCTTTTCTCACAACAATACTGTCAGATAGTGTAAACATTATCTTAATTTTTTTGATGAGACTGAGGATCAGAGATGTTAAAAGTGTTGCCTAAAGTCATACAGCTTGTCAGTTTAAGAGCTAGGATTTGAACCCAAGATTTACTAACTCCAATCCTTTCTACCATACAAATATTTTAAGACAAAGTGTGTGCTTGTGTATCAGAAAGAGAGAGAGAGAGAGAGAGAGAGAGAGAGAGAGAGAGAGAGAGAGAGAGAGAGAGAGATATTGATTGATAGTGAGGGGAACTAAATCTGTGATTTTAATAGTGTTTTGAGTTACTTAGTGAGTACATTTAATGCAGATTTGCAACTCTTTAGTAACTACCTTAGAGGAAAAAAGTGAAGGAAGAGATAAGAAAAGAAGGAAGGAAAGATGGATATCATCTCCTTTGGTCCTTACATCAATTCTGTGAGGTAGGTGCAATTATTTTTGCCATTTTATAGAAGGGTAAACTGAGACAGACAGAAGTGATGTGACTTGCCATGGGTAACCCAGCTAATATGTGTCTAAGGCAAGATTTGAACTCAGAACTTCCTGATTCCAGGCCCAGTGCTTTGCTTAGAGAGTATACAGGGTATTGAGAGGTTATGTTAGGTAGACTTTGTATTTTCTCTTTAAGTACAAATCTAAACTGTCAATCAAAATATTACTCTTTTTTAAAGTGACTTTAGAATTTTAAGTTATACATGTGTAGTCATGCAAAACATTTCCATATTAGGTTGTGAAAGAAAACAGGTTAAAAAAACCTCAAGAAAAATAAACTTTAAAAAATTATGCTTCAGTCTGTATTCAGACACCATCAGTTCTTTCTCTGAAAATGGATCACATGTCCTTCAGAGTTGGTCTTAGATCATTGTATTGCTGAGAATAGCCAAGTCATTCACAGCTGAACATCCTACAATACTGCTGTTACTTTGTACACAGTACATTTCACTTTGCATAAGCTCATGTAAGTCTTTCCAGGTTTTTCTGAGAGCATCCTCCTCGTCATTTCTTATAGCACAATAGTGTTCCATCATAATAACATACTACAGTTTGTATAGTCATTCCCCAATTATTGGGCATCCCCTCAATTTCAAATTCTTTGCCACCAGAAAAGAGCTGCCATAAATATTTTGTACATATAGGTCCTTTAACTTACTGGTTTTTTATCTCTTTTTAGATACCAACCTAGTACTGGTATTACTAGGTCAAAGAGTATGCATGGTCTTGTAACCCTTTGGCCATAGTTTCAAATTGCTCTACAGAATGTTTGAATCAGTTTACAACTCCACCAACAATGCATTAGTGTTTCATTTCCCCATATCCCCTACAACATTTGTCATTTTCCTCTGCTGTCTTATTATCCAATCCAATAGGTATGAGGTAGTACCCCAGAATTGTTTTGACTTGCATCTTTCTAATCAATATTACTCTTCTTTATTCCTAAGTCACATTCCCAGATCACTCTGTTCTTCTGTATTTTTATGCTTTTGGGACCCCTAGGAATAGTGTAATGGAAAGATCACCATACTAGGAGTCAGCAGACCTCCTCAAACCTTGGTTTGAGTCCCAGATTTGCCACTATTTTTTGGTGATTTTTGCCAAGTAACTTCATGTCTCTGTGCTCTCATTTTCTCACCTGATGAGGAGATTAGACTGGATGCTCCCAAAAGTTTATTCCATTTCTAAAGTGCTCTGATTTCTATGAGATATTATAGCTGCAAAATAGCAAAAGCAATAATGGAATTGATAATTTTTATATTTACTTCATTATTGTGAAGATAGATCATTACCCATTTATATATGTACTTTCCATATGCCTGCTTTTTGTCCTCCTGTAAATTCATCACAGAAGATCTGTCTACCCTGCTGAAGGCCTTTCTGTTGACATCTGAGAATGCTAGTAGACCACACAGACTATCCATTGGATAAGCCTCCCTTTTGCAAAATGACCTGCTTGTCTTTTTTGATCAGTGTATTTCTTTGATGAAATCCCTTACTTAACTTTGTCATTCTTTGCTTTTTTTTGTATTGTGGCCTGCTCATGCCCGTCATGCCCTTTTCATTGCTCTTTAGGTGATACACAATTTTTAATTCTTCAGAGATTAAATTTACTTTATTGTGGTTTTTTTTTGGTGGGTCAGTGGGGGTTAAGTGACTTGCCCAAGGTCACACAGCTAGTAAGTGTCAAGTGTCTGAGGCCAGATTTGAACCCAGGTACTCCCGAATCCAGGGCCGGTGCTTTATCCAGATTAAATTTACTTTAAATGATAAGATGTATATAAAGTAGTTTATAAACTGAAAAGCACTAGATAAATGCCATCTATTCCCTAGCTCCCTTACTCTAGAACAATATCTTTTCCCAAACATGAATAGTTTCCCAAAGGACTGGGTTTTAAAAATTATAGTGCTTGCTTTTCCTTTTCCTTTTTCTTAAAACAAAGAATTCTGGGGTAGCTGGGTGGCGTAGTGGACAAAGCACCAGCCCTGGATTCAGGAGGACCCGAGTTCAAATGTGGCCTCAGACACTTGACACTTACTAACTGTGTGACCCTGGGCAAGTCACTTAACCCCAATTGCCTCACCAAAAAAACAAAACAAAACAAAACAAACAAACAAACAAAACCAAAGAATTCTAACTTCATGTCTCCTTTTCTATTTGTGAACTTATAAACTTGTTAGATTGGTGATCTAGTGGAAATACTGAAATATTAACCTCTATGGAATGAAATAGTAGCCTACATGCCATTTTTTCATTAGTCAGACTTTTTAATATTCTAATTTTTATTTTTTATATTAGGAACTTAAATATTGATAAACAAGAAGCTTTCAATATATAAATAACAGAAAAGAGGAATGTTTATAAAAATATGAACCTGTATCCAGTTTTAAACATGTATCAACTTTAATATAGTAATATTAAACCATCTTACTTCATGTACCGTATTTTACAAAACTTCTATTCTGACTGCAGCTAAGTTGTTAAATATTTATCTTGTCATCTATGACTTACTACTTCACACTATGCCCCATTGTAAAGTTGCTATCAAGCTATACTGTCTAAAAATCTAATGAGTGGCTGCCAATAAATTAGAAGCTTTAACAAGAGTTTAGACTTTTAAGTATTTATTAAAGAGCATTAGGATCTAATGAGCAGAGAGAAAGGTAAAAATCTAACTATTTTTAAGAGACCCCATCATCCAACCTACCATAGTGGCGTCAGGAACAAAAAAGACCCAACGCTTCCTTCCTCCTCCCAGAAACCTCCTGTCTAAACCGGATACATCAAACGTCACTTCCTGACACCAAGGAACTGACCTTCCAAGCCACATGGCTTGCCCTCAGACACCTTCTCCTCTTCCTACAGTATCTCTCCAGCAGGGCCCGTCACTTTAATTGTCACACCATTACCCTACTAATGATTTCAATAGGTTGTCCTAAGGGTTGGTAGCAAAGTTTTTGATAGTGGACCCTCTTCTTTGGACAATATTTGTTTAGGTAGAGGCCAAGAAGCAGAGGTAGAAAATCATGTAAAATCATAGCAACATCAGGGGCATTCTCAAGGAGATAGTGTGTTGATTAGGGGTTAACTAAATAAATGACCTCTAAGGTCCCTTTCAGCTCTTAAGCGGCTCTATGAGACTCTTGAGGTCATTTAGAGCAGGAGTTCTTAATTTGGGGTGTGTGAGCTTAATTTTGTTTTTAATTTCTGCATTTCCATAGAATTGGTTTCCTCCCTAATCAATTGCCTCAAAAAAAAAAAAAACTAAGTAGAGAAGTTAGTATCTAGTGTCAATAGGAAGCCACATTAGCTTTTTGAACAGGAGTGAGGTGGTCATACTTGGTTTTTTTTGGGTTTTTTGGTGAGGCGATTGAGGTTAAGTGACTTGCCCAGGGTCACACAGCTAGTAAGTGTCATGTGTCTGAGGCCGGATTTGAACTCAGGTGCTCCTGACTCCAGGCCCAGTGCTCTATCCACTGGGCCACCTAGCTGCCCCAAAGGTGATCATACTTGTACTTTAGGAATAAAGCTTTGGAAATTGTGTTCATGGTGTTGGCATTGTTTGTCCTTCATTCTAAAAGAAGACCATAACATTGGGAGGTGATGTCATGACTTGCAGTGAATTAGATGTAAGTGAGGGAGGGTTGTGCAAAGTCACCAGCCTCACTCTCTCCTCCAGAGCCATATGGGGCCAGTGGCAAGATATATACATCAGGACGACTGGAGATGGTCCTGGATGCAGTGGGGAGACCTTGGCCTTTTTAAGCTAAGGTCTTTCCCAGGTGTGTTTGTGATAGATTAAAGAGCAACCTAAACTTGAGAAACAGAGATCAATAAGAAAGCTATTTAATAGTTCTGGGGAGATATAGGGCCTGAACTTAGGATAATTGTCCCAGTAGAAGGGGACAGTTGCAAGAGATGTAGAGGTAGAATCTCCAAGACTGTAAAATAGATACTTTTGATTATGTAAAATTAAAAAGTTTTTGCACAAACAAAACCAGTGTAACCAAGATTATAAGGGAAGCAGAAAACTGGGAAAAATATTTTGAAATAAGTATCTTTGATAAAGGCCTCATTTCTCAAATATATAGAGAACTGAATAAAATTTCTAAAAATACAAGTCATTCTCCAGTTGATAAATGTTCAAAGGATCTGAACAGGAAGTTTTCAGTCAAAGAAATCAAAGCTATCTATAATCATATGAAAAAATGCTCTAGATCACTATGGATCAGAGAAATGCAAACTAAAACAACTCTAAGGTATCACTTCACACCCATCAGAGGCGTGAATATAACAAAAAAGGAAAATTTTGGATATTGGAGGGAATGTGGGAAAACTGGGATGCTAATCCACTGTGGGTAGAGTTGTAAACAGAGAGCAAAAAGGACTATCAAATTGTGCACACCCTTTGATCTAGTAATACCACTGCTATCCCAAAGACATCCCAAAAAAGAGAAATACCTATTTGTACAAAAATATTTATAGAAACTCTTTTTGTAGTGGCTAAGAATTGGAAATCAAAGGGATGTCCATCCATTGGGGAGTGGCTAAACAAGCTGTGGTTTATGATTGTGATGGTATATTATTGTGCTGTAAGAAATGACAAGCAGGATGATTTCAGAAAAGCTAGGAAAAATTTGTATGAACTGATGTAGAGTAAGTGAGCAGAACCAGGAGACCATTGTGCAGTGACAGCAATATTGTTTGATGAAGAACTGTGAATGACTTAACTATTCTCAGCAATACAGTGATCCAGGACAATCCCAAAGGACTAATGATGAAGTACACTATCTGCCTCCAAAGAAAGAACTGATATGGATTGAACACAGACTTCAGCATGCTATTTTTATTTTCTTTTATTCAAGTTTTCTTATACAAAATGACTAAGATGATGTTTTACATAATTGCACATGTATAACCTATATCTTATTGCTTACAGGGAGGGGGGAGGGAAAAGAGAGGAGGAGGGATAGAATTTGGAACTCAGAACTTTAAATAAAAGTGCTTATTATCAAAAAAATACAGTATTTTGCAAATTAAAAGAAAAAGAGGGGGCAGCTAGGTGGCTCAGCGGATAAAGCACGAGCCCTGAATTCAGGAGGACCTGAGTTCAAATTCGGACTCAACACTTGAAATTTACTAGTTGTGTGACCCTGGGCAAGTCATTTAACCTTAATTGCCCAACCAAAAAAAAAAATTAAAAGAAAAAGAATCTTTAAGAC
Organism: Dromiciops gliroides; assembly: GCF_019393635.1. Taxonomy (NCBI): domain Eukaryota; kingdom Metazoa; phylum Chordata; class Mammalia; order Microbiotheria; family Microbiotheriidae; genus Dromiciops; species Dromiciops gliroides. Next base: position 615,581,073 of record NC_057861.1, on the reverse strand, counting down.
TGTAGAGCCATTACCATACTTCTGAAGTCAGAAGTGGTCTTTCCTTTTCCCTGAACTTTTCTTTAAGAACACACCACTAAGCAGATTTCTTGAATATTTCCTCATTAGCCGTAATCTATCTAGCAGTCTTCCAATATTTGAAGGGTTGTCATGTGGAAGAAGGATTATATTTTAGTCGCAGCTCGAGCATTTATTCATTATGTGCTTGTATATGTCTAAAGTGAACAATATGGAGGTAAAGCAATTGTATCGTTTGCCTTTGTATCATTTCCTCATTTTTGAATTGGAAGTACCTGAGAGCTTTAAAGAGTCTTGGCCTGGGGAATCTAATAATGCGTCACTCTCTGACATCAGGAGGACCTGGTTAGGATTGAGAAACAGCGGGGCAGCTAGGTGGTGCAGTAGATAAAGCAGTGGCCCTGGATTCAGGAGGACCTGAGTTCAAATCTGCCCTCAGACACTTGACACACTTATTAGCTGTGTGACCATGGGCAAGTCACTTAACCTCTGTTGCCCGGCGCAAAACAAAACAAAAAAACCTTTAGAAGGATTGAGAAGCAGAAGTCAGTTTTCTTCCTCTTTCATTTATTCAGAAAGAATCTTTTTTTAATATCTTCAGTGAGGGGGGCAGCTAGGTAGAGCAGTGGATAGAGCACTGGCCTTGGAGTCAGGAGGACCTGAATTCAAACCCAGCTTCAGACACTTAACACTTAATAGCTGTGTGACCTTGGGCAAATTGCTTAACCCCAATTGCCTCACCCAAAAAAAAAAAAAAGAAAAGAAAAAAGAAAAGAATATCTGCAGCGACAGCATTTATCTAGAACTGGGCTATTTAGCAATCTCATTTAGTGGAGGCATAACCAGATTTCAGGTAGACACCCCCCCCCCCCCCCGAAAAAAAAAAAAGACCTCTGAGTATTGAAATTGAATTTTAAATTGTATTTCCATTGTTAACAAGCAATTTGTTTTCTCTGCCTTCTGCCTCCTCTCCCCTTCTCTTCTAGGGTGGAGGAAAACACAGAACTCTTGTAACAAATGATCATAGCCAAGCAAAATAGATTTGTAGATTGGCTATGCCCCAGAAATGTGTGTCTTGTTCTGTATCTTGAGAATGCCACCTCTCTCAGGGGGTGGAGTTTTTGGATTCTCTGGAATCTTGGCTGATCCAGTCTTAAAAGCCTTTCCTCTACATTGTTACTATGTATATTATTCGCTTTACTCATACAAAATAGATCTTACAAAGGACATGTAATTTACTCTGATGCCCTCACTCTACATATTTACCCTACAAAGCTTCCTTATTTAAATTCCAAACCCATAGCCGATTGGAAGCAGCATATGAGAAGAGAAGAAAGAGGCTGTTACAAGCAAGTACATTGGCAGCACTTATAATTGACATCAAGGAGGAGAGAGAAAAGCTATTGAAAAAAGGTTCAGGACTTTCTGGCTGTTTAGGGCAAAGCTTCTTAAACTGGGTCTCTACCCCATATGGGGTCAAGTAACTGAATGTAGGGTTTGTGAAAAATTTGGCAACAGTAAAAGGTTATGTATACCTATTTTATATACCTATATACTCAGTCACATAAAAATTTCTTGGACAAAAAGGGGTCGTGAGTGGAAAAAGTTTAAGAAGCCCTGAAAATATCTGAATTACTCCTATGGGCATCCCTAAATTAATTATAGATAGTGATTAGTGGGTTTGAAATGGCATAGTGTCATCATAGAATCAAAATCTTGGAGTTCAGCCCCCAGCACTGTTGCTTACCACCTGTGTAACTGTTGAAAACCTGTCTGGACCTTGGTTTCTTCAACTGTAAAGTGAAGGGGTTAGACTAAATAATCATGGAATCTTAACTTGAGTTGGAAGAGACTTTAGAGGTAATTTAATTCAGCTCCCGCATTTTACAGATGAGGAAACTGAATTCCCTTCCAACTCTTAAGGTCTTTGTTCAGAATGATGACCTCGAGTAACCAAAATTAGATAATCTTAAGTTCAATGTATTATTTTTTTAAAAGCTAGTATATATATTTTTTTAAGTGAGGCAATTGGGGTTAAGTGACTTGCCCAGGGTCACACAGCTAGTAAGTGTTAAGTGTCTGAGGCCGGATTTGAACTCAGGTACTCCTAACTCCAGGGCCCGTGCTCTATCCACTGCGCCACCTAGCTGCCCTGAGCTAGTATATTCTTAATTGTAGCTCTGAACAGTCTTCTGACTTGATGGTGTTTGAATTGGAAAACATCTGAGTGGTGTTTCCTATGTGACTTAGACAGATGAACCCTGATTCTCCTCTCTCCTTCTAGTTCTACTGAGTAATTCTTGTTCCTTAGGTCTCCTGAGTGACCTTAGAATCTCTTGAAATCATTTTGTATTATTCTGTAAATACCTATCTTATTATTTATTGTTTCTTCACTGTAGAATGTAAGCTCCTTGGGGGTAGGAACTATTTAATTTGGATATTCCAGTATCTTGCTAGGTACTTAATTAATGTTTGTTGAATTGAATGTTATATCCTGTATACAGATAAGTAATATAGGGTAGGGTGTGATACAGCAAAGGACAGATGCAGAATAACACCTTAGCTGAGCCAGATAGAAAGTAAAATATTTTAACAGGCAGAAATGAGAAGTGAGTGAGTGCATTTCAGGTTGTTCTTATCATTTGTTGAGTATGTCCTCCTAGCAGTCAGCCCAGAGCATTCATTGCCCATAATAAGCACTTTAGAAATATTTGTTGAAATATTTATAGCAGTATTTTATGTAGTAACAAACAAATTCAAGTTCATGACTACACCTAGACACCTATGGTGGATAGACTGTTAGATTTGGAGTTAGGAAGATCTGCATTTGAATCCTGCTTCAGACCTAGTTGCATGCGTAATGATTGGAATGACGCCATCTGCTGGAGGGCTACTGTAGGAAAGCTCTGCCATGAGGAGAAGGCCTCTGAGGGCAAGCCTTGCAGTTTTCCTTGGTGTCAGGAAGTGACTTTGCTCGTGGGTACTGTCTATAAAAGAGGCGAGGCTTGCTCTCTTTCATGAGGATTGACGTGGGGAGTGGAGCTAAAATATACTCTCCCTTTGATAGATAGATGAATCTAGGCCTTTCTCTCTCTTCACCAAATTCTTATTCTCCTTAATAAATGCTTAAAAGTCTAAACTCTTGGGGCGGCTAGGTGGCGCAGTGGATAAAGCACCAGCCCTGGATTCAGGAGTTCCTGAGTTCAAATCTGGCCTCAGACACTTGACACTTACTAGCTGTGTGAGCCTGGGCAAGTCACTTAATCCCATTGCCCCGTTTTAAAAAAAAAAAAAAGTCTAAACTCTTGCTAAAGCTTATAATTTATTGGCAACCACTCATTAGATATTTTAGACAGACTAGCTAGAATTTTAGTACCTTACACATGACTCTAGGTAAGTCACTTAATAATAGCATCAACCTCACAGGACCGCTCTGAGGATCTAATTATATAATATATGCCAATTACTTTGCAAAACTTAAAGGTTTTTATTGTGAATATAATGGAATATTACTGTACTTAAGAACTGTGAGCATAGAGAATTCATAGATACATAGGAAGAGATGAACTGATTCAGAGTGGAATCAGGAAAAAGGTAGGCACTGTGACAAGGTAAATGGGAAGAACAAAAGAACAAAACAATTTGATTTGTAACTGTAAAGACCAAGCTTTGTTGCAGAGAACAGAGAAAATCAATCTCTCTCCCTTCTTTGCATATATACACTTTTACACAGTAGATGTGAGTTTTGTTCAATTGTGTGTTTTTTTAACTCTTTTAATCTTTGTTACAAGGGATGGCTCAAATGGTAGGGGAAGGGAAAGGGAATAAACATTTATATAACACTTACTATGTGCCAGGTACGTTGCTAAGTGCTTTTACAAATATGAGTTAAGTGCTATTATTGTCCCCATTTTATGGTTGAGGAGACCGAGGCAAACAAGTTTTAAGTGACTTGACCAGGGTCACATAGCTTGTAAGTACCCGAGGCTAAATTTGCTATCAGATCTTTCTGATTCCAGGCCCAGCACTCTCAACTGTGCAGCCTTTGCCTCTGGTAGGAAAGGGAACAAGAAATGAATGTTACATAGAAGCAAGTATCAAAAATAGGATTAAAAAATTGCTTGTCCAGGGCACCTAGGTGGTGCAGTGGATAAAGCACCAGCCCTGGATTCAGGAGTACCTGAGCGCAAATCCAGCCTCAGACACTTGACACTTACTAGCTGTGTGACCCTGGGCAAGTCACTTAACCCCCGTTGTCCTGGAAAAAAAAATGGCTTGTCCACCGGCCCTGGATACAGGAGGACCTGAGTTCACATCCAGCCTCAGATACATGGAAACTTATTGGCTGTGTGACCCTGGACAAGTCACTTAACCCTCATTGCCCACCCCCACCCCCCAATTGCTTGTTTGAAATAAATCTTTTGTACTAGTAATGATACTCAGACTCTACTTTTCCAAAAGGCTAGTAGTACTTTATGGCATAATTTGAAGATAGAGGAAATGAAATTATTTGGTAAAATATTCCAAATTTTTTATAGTTGATAGAATTTATTCGGTTCCTTTCTAATGCCCACCCATGGATACTTTATTTAATTTAGTAATTTATGCACTGCTTTAAAAAAGTAACAATGTTAATTGCAACTCCTTAAAAAAGTTCATTCACCAATAAGTACAGAAAAATATGTGTGTGTGAGAGAGAGAAATGTTTTGTGAACCTACCTTTTTTTGTGAAGCTGGTGAGCTTCCCTATGGCCCTAAGTAAAGACTGTGTTTGTCTGTCCTGAAAAGAGGAACTATGGTGAAGCTGTTTTGACCTGGGCTCTTTTTGGTTCTGGTTCCATTTCCTAAAGTGTCTGAAGCTTAACAGTTGCTTTCATCCCTCAGGGCTTTAGTCTTCAGCCTTCCATGATTGGCTTCTTTTTGTTTCTGTCTTGCTTCCCAAGAACTACTTACCCTGTTTCCTCAAGGAGCAGTAGCCATTTCTAATACCAAAAAATTTTATTCACTAGGGAAAAAATAAAAGGATTTTGTTTAACAAATGAAATCCTACTCAAAGTGCATAACAAAACAATCAATCTAATGCTAGATTGGATTGTTCACAAGTCTACTAAATTTACTTAGTTTTTATAGTTGCCCAGAACCTCTTACTTGGCCCACTCTGTGGCTTCAGTATCACCTCAATACTTGGGACAGTGTTGCTCCAAACCCGTTGCTTTATAGTCCTCAAATGATGAATTTTCTGTCTAGTACCCTTCTTGACTATGTTGGCTGGACTAAGGGTCTTTTCCCCTGGGTCTTTTCATCCATTAAAAACAAACAACAAACTTGTATCACAATCCTAAGTATTATAGTTTCCCATTCCAGGATGAATCTATTATTCTGCCCACACATTTATATGTGCCAACCATCTGCTTTCTTTTTCTTTCTCCATCCTTCCAAAATCAGAAAAACGGTGTTGGGCTGAGGGTCTAATTTATACAAGACAAGATAGTTACTTCCTTAGCACCACAATCACTGTATCTACCAAAAGTCCACAAAGACATTTCCAGTTCTTAGGTGTATTTACTATAACATGATTTACCTAAGTCCACTAATCTGTACAATAATACAGTGAATTCCAACTAATCGAATCCTTTTTTCTTTATCAAATTCATTGTTGACTCTGCATTTATCACATTTTTCTTTAATTGATGAATTGTCATGATATTTATTGATATTCTTTGTACTATCTTTTTTTTTTTGGTACTATCTTTTTTTTTTTTTTAAGTGAGGCAATTGGGGTTAAGTGGCTTGCCCAGGGTCACACAGCTAGTAAGTGTTAAGTATCTGAGACCGGATTTGAACTCAGGTACTCCTGACTCCAGGGCCGGTGCTCTATCCACTGCGCCATCTAGTTGCCCCGGTACTATCTTTTAAAAGAAATAAATGCATACAATTTTAGATGTTTGATAGTGAGGTGGAAATTGGAGACTGAAGGTGGAAAGAGAGCTTAGAGTTGGACAAGTCGATTTGAGAATTGTCTGCAAAGAGATGATAATTTCAATCATGGGAGCTGATGAAATCACCAGAAGAAATAACAGAGGAAGAAAAGAAGAGGACTCAAGACAGAGCCTTGGGAACCCCTATAATTAAAAAGTGTGACAGACTTAGACCCCTGGAGGGCATTGGCATACAGGTGGGAAGAGCAACATGATTGTTTATACCACTGTGTTGCACAGTGCCATGAACATTATAGTTATTCATTATGTATTTCTTGAATTATTTTAACTAACAGGATAATAACTTTGGTCTGTTATGACATTCTTAGTATACCCAGGTTGAGTCCTCATGATTACTGCCTTCTTTTCTAAGTTATTTATAAACCATTTATTTAATAATATTTCGTAATTTTTCTCAGGATCAGTTTCAAATAATGTAATTTCTAGAATAATTTTTGTGCCTTTTAAAAAAATTAAACATTTTTATTTATAATTTTGGGTTCCAGTTTTTATTCCTCCTTCCCTCCCTCACCTTCCTCCTCCTGGAGGGGGTAAGCAATCAGATACAGGTTTCCTCTTAATTTGAAAAGAACATGTTCTTCATGGTTTCAAAGATATTACCATGAGTAGGCCTGAGATCACATCTACTTTGTCCTATAATTTAATTTGCTTAGACCTAAGAATAAATTTAATTTCAAGCAATTAATAAGGCACTAAACTCTCTATTCACTTATCTTGAGCTCCATTTCCTTTATGATTTTTCTACTCTAACCAGTTTTGAAGATCATTCTGTTTGAAATGAAGTAAAATTGGACCTGAATACTTCTAACTTAGCCTGTTTATATATCATTTTCCTTAAGCATTATACTATCTCTTCTTTCTTCTTGCTTCCAACATAATTTATAGTCCTTTTTTGCTCTTAGCATGTTTTGCAAATCAAAGATTTTCCTGGGCATTAGCCTTCTTAGGACTTTTTTTTTTAATCTGTTAATTGTATATTTATTTTTAAAATTCATCTGCTAGGGGTAGAGTACATATTTCATCGTCAGTCTTTTGAAATTATTGATCACTTTATCAGAGTTCTGCAGTTTTTTTAGAGTTTTTTATCTTTAATTTATGTGGTCATTGTGTAAATTGTTCTGATTCTGCTCCTTTCATTATGCATCAATTCATATAGATCTTCCCAAGTTTCTCAGAATTCATCATCATCATCATTTCTTATAATGCAATATTTCATTACATTCATATATCATAATTTATTCAGCCATTCCCTGACAGACATTCTTTATATCCATTTCTTTGCTACTACAAAAATTACTTCCTAATATTAGTATTTTAGTACATATGCTTTCTTTCCCTCTGTGTTTGACCTTTTGGGGCTATATGCCTAGTACCCACTTACCTTTCTCATTTTTTTTTTCCATATCACTTCCTTTCCTTCATCCTCTGTTCCAAACTAACCTGCTTAGCTGTCCTTTGTATGCGATTTCTGTCTGCAGTATACTTCTTTCTTATTATCTGTTGCACGGAATGCCTCACTTCAAACCACAATTTGAGCACATTTTTGATTCAATTAGTTGCTGAGAGAATCTTGTTTCAAATTACTTTGTTTCTCCATCTGCCCAAATATACAGCCTCAGGGAGGCCAAAATGATACTGGAGATACCTGTATGGATAAGTCTCTTGTCTGTATAATACTCACAATTCATGACTGGACTAATACCAGTGTTATTAGTATGAGTTACACAATAAAACCTCTTGTTAAAAGTTAGATTATTTTGAAGTGTATATGTTGTATTCTTCCGATAAAGTCAAGGGCTATTTCATTTTTGTATTTTTATTCCTAATATTTAGTCAGTCAGTTAATAATTTATTAAGTAGGTACAGTGTGCTAGGCACTGTGATAAGTCCTAAGGATACAAAGAAAGGCAAAAGATAGCCCCTGCCCTCAAGGAGCTCACAATCTAATGAAGGAAGACTGCACATTAAAAGAAGCTGAAAAGGTCGGGGTGGGGTGGTGTAGAAGCAGTGCAAGGGTACCTGGCATAGGGAAATGATGAATGATGGCTGTTCTGGAGGAGGTCTTTTATGTCCACTTTCTACCCTCTCCAAGAAGGAGGAGGAGGTATGTAGTACTTGCATATGATAAGTGCTAAATAAATGTTTCTTGAATAATAATAGCTAACATTTACATAGTACTTACTATTACATATGACTTGCTATCATGTTATATGTTTTACTATTATATATAGTACTAGGATATATTAATTGCTTTATATTTACTATTTATATAGTACTTATTATTACAGAGTACAAACCACTCTGTTAAGCTTTTTACAATTATCTCATTTGATCCTCTCAACAAATTTGGGAGGTGGGTGCTGTTATCATTCTCATTTTACAGTTGAGGAAACTGAGGCGGGCAGTAGTTGAATAATTTGCCCAGGGTCACACAGCTAGTAAATATCCAAGTTCAGATTTGAATTCAGGTCTTCCTGACTCCAGGATGGTGTTTATCCACTGTGCCACCAGCTTCCTCTAGAATTGAAGAGGGGCCTTGCCTTACTCATCTCAGTGTCAGGCATATACTTTATTGTTTTTTTTTTTCAGACACATACTTTAGCGCTATGTTGTAGATTTCATTTTCCTTGATCATAGCTTACTACCACAATAATGATCTTTTGTTAGCAATTATGGATCATTTTTTTCCTAGATTGATTGGATATGTAAATTGAAGAGGACACACAATTTTAATTTATACTATTTGGGTAGTGGGGGAGATCTTGTTTTTTAGTAAAAATTGCTTTTCAATTTCTTACTTGTTTTTGGTAACATTCTTTGTAAAGCAGTAGGTTGAATCTCTAATCCAGTGGAAGTGGGATGTTATATAAGGTAGTAAACTTACTGAAAAGCCATATTGTGTGTCTTCTCTGTGTTGCTAGGCACAGATGAGAAATAATCAGGCAGGTAGTCAATATTAAACCAAGAAAACATTGTTTTATTATTTAATTCTTTTTTTGTCTTTTTCATTGGCATTGTGATGGGAGTGAAACTTTGGGGTTGAGAAAAAACCTATATAATCTCAAGAACTCCCAGATAATGGTTTATATTGAATGAATGAATAAATCATATATTAAGCTCTTATTATGTGCTGTAACGATTGGAATAACGCCACCTGCTGTATACTTACTGTAGAAGAGTTCTGCCCATGAAGGGAAGGTCTTTGAGGGCAAGACCAGGAGTCAGGAAGTGACGCGGACTAGTGGGAGGAGGAAGGAAGAGACTGGCGCTCAGTCTGGGGCTCTTTCCTGAGGACGCTGGTGGAGAAGGGAGCTAAAAATGTGCTCTCCCTTTAATAGATAGAAATCTAGGCCTTTCTCTCTCTCTTTACCAAATTCTTATTCTCCTTAATAAATGCTTAAAAGTCTAACTCTTGCTAAAGCTTATAATTTATTGGCGACCACTCATTAGATATTTTAGACAGTTTAGCTAGAATTTTAGCCCTTAACAGTGCAGTGCATTGTGCTATGTACTGGAGATACAAATAGAAACATAAGATAGAACTGGCTTTCAGGGGTCTCACTTTTTAATGGGAGAGACAACAGATATAAAAGGTTTCCTTTGCAAGTCACATGGAAAGGCTCCATGGTCCTTAGGGTGCATCAGGTAAACAGATAGATGGTAATGCCTCTAATGTTATTTCCACCAACAAAATCATATCATTTTCTTATGCTAAACTAGTTTGCAATGCCAAAGACTGGCGATGAGAACTTTGTTTTCTGGGTTTTCTGTAGATGTAGCACCTTCAGGAGCAGTTGCCAAAATATATCTCCACAAAAATGATGACTGAAGGCATTGGGCTGGACACATTACTGTTAACAGTGATTCTTGGCTTCAGGGTCCTGGGTTGTCTCCATCAGAGTCTGCAGGGAGATGGTGGTCATAGTGGTTGGTGGTGACCCATGCTGCCACTTGTTTCTCCCACAGTATACCTTGCTTCTTCAAGTAGGCTGGTTTGCCTACTCTCAATCACAGTTGGTTGGCACGTGGTGGGGAAGTTGCTTCCCTAGGTGATGATGCTCCCCCAGACGAGGACTGGGCTAGAAGGACTGGTGGGCTGGGGGATGCTGCCACTGCTTATCTGCCTGTTAGCAATTTGGTCAAGATTTGTTGCTGGTGCTGATGCAGAAGGTGGACCCTTTTTCTGTAATAATTTCTCCCTTCACTGATGGCTGTGGGGATTGGGATGGCAAGTTTGGGGGTTTAGAAGACATAGTTATTCCCCAAACTCTTAGGTTTGTGAGAGAATTGATATTCATACATCTCTAAAGTATGTAAATTGGTGTGAAGTTCTGCTAAATAAATGTTTCATAATAAGAGTACTCCTTTTAAAGCAGAAAATAAACTACTGACCATATCCCCATGATATTTTGAATTTTAAAAGTATTATTTGAATTGATGAAAAATTGTTGTGGTAGCATATGCAAAAACCAGAAAAGCTGAACTAATGTTTTATTAAAGTTAGATGCTTTTATAAAATGCCACCAAGATGATTAAGGGTTAAATTTGTTTCTCTAACCGAATGAATTGGATCATTTTTACTTTCCTATTATTTCATATACTATTTTTTCCAGTCTTTGAACTTTCTAGTTCATTATAAGCCTTCTGGGAATATCCAGTGAGATGTTCCCTATTAGATGGTTCTTAAGTCAAACTTCAGGGGTTCTTACAACTCCTGTCAGCCTCAGCTTTGCTTTCTCTGGGGACTGTTCACATCTTCTATCCTTCTGTAGCAGGCTGCAAACTCTTGTGTTTCCTGTTGCCTGCCAGCTTAATGCAAATCTAAGAGCAGCAGAGGACTAACAGTGCAGAAAGGAAAATGTACCTAGGGAACAAAGTCAGCCGTTGGATCCTGTGGGGTTAGGGCTTCAGGTGGTAGCTCCAACATGTCAATCTGGATTAGAAATGGGAGAGAGCTGTTTGCCTGGTGCAACTCTAATTTCCTGCTACAGGAGAGACTCAGTTTGTAAAGGGCTTTTAGCATCTCCCAACAGAAAGGAAGGTAAATGAAAGATTTAACAAGAATAAACTAAGCTATTAATATAGCATGCCCAGCAGATCTAATGCTAATTAGAAAAAGTAATGCCACAAGGAAGAATAGATTGCATACATTCTCCAGACAGTTTATAGTAGAAGTGAAACTATTTCATGCAAATATTTTAAATGTAGAAATACCCATTGATGCTATTTTAAATAGATAGCAAGAGAATAGTTGTTGTTTTTAAATTAACAGCTATATAATTTTTGGATTAGGTTAGAGATACAAATTTTTTTAAAGGCTCACTTTGAATATTAATGTAAAAGGCCCCTGGTATTTAAACTCATTCTTTTCTAGTACTTACAGTGTACAAAATGTAATATAATTCACCTGGTTTAAAAACCGACAGCTTTTTAAAATCTTGCAAAGTGTTTAGCTTTAAAAAATTGTTTTTACTGAGAATATTCTGGTTTTTATCCAAACTCATAGTTGCTAGTACACCCTAATAAAACATTTATGATAAAGCTCATCAAATGTGTCCATAGGCTTAGATATTATATAATTGTTTCAATGTTTGATAGTCTCTTGTACACAAATTTTTATTGTATTTTTGTCCTAACAGACTGAAATTGTTTTGCCATTGGATTCATTTAACCAATTTGAAATACTGTATTTTGTTCAAAAATTAAAAAAAAAAAATTAGTTACCTCCTAAATGAGGAAACTAGAATGGTAAAGAGGGAAGGGGTTTGGGTCTAAAACCATGAGATTCAATTCAGTAAATATTTATTAAGTACCCATTATGTTCTAGGTACTGAGGATAAAAAGATTAAAAAGAACATAGTCTCATGAAACTTGCAGTCAACTAACGGAAATAAGATGTGTAAACAGATAACCCTGATATGTTAGGCTGTGATAACTATATAAAAGAGGTTCAAATGGTGAAATGAGAGATTAGAGAAAGGCAGAAGGATGATTTATAGATGGAATGGGGACTTGAAGGGAACTATTAAGGAGACTTTATAAAGGGAAGCTGGTAGAATTACGGACTGATGGGGAGTAGCATGTAGATGGTGGTCCTACAGTGCAGAAAAGTAGGAAACATCAGGACAAGAGACAGTCGTAGCACAGTGGGAAAGAACACTAGACAGGGAGTCAAAAGGTCTGAGTTTGAATTTTGCTTCTCTAACTTGGGCAGGCCAGTGCCTCCTCCCTCACAGGGTAGTTGATGAAATCAACTGAGATCACACATGTGCAGTGCTTTGTAAACCTTGAAGTGCTACATAAATGCTAGTTATGGTCCCCATCATTTTCCAATTTGTCATGGGGGAAAAGGCTAGAATATCTGGCCATTAGGGTCTACACCTGTGGTCCTAAGATAAAGAAATAGACTTGAATGGTGCATGTGAAGGAGAGCAGCATGAATTTAGGTTGGATGCAAATTGTGGAAGATCTTGACTTTGAGGTAGAGAAGTTTTTTGGTTTTGTTTTTCCCCAAAGAAAATACAATAGAGAGCCATTGAAAGATTTTGAGTAGAACTTTATACATAGAAAGATAGCTTTAGCAATAGAGAAAGTAGAAACCATGCCAGGAGACAATTTAGGTTGCTATTATAATAATCAGGTTAAAGAGTTAATAAAGGAGGCCTTTGGCAAAGTGATAGAAATTGGTATACAAAAGAGGGGACAAATGCAAGAGGTAGAAATAATAGCAACAGTGGATTTTGTTTTGTTTTTCTTTTTCTTTTTCTTTTTTTTTTTTAGTGAGGCAATTGGGGTTAAGTGACTTGCCCAGGGTCACACAGCTAGTAAGTGTTAAGTGTCTGAGACCGGATTTGAACTCAGGTACTCCTGACTCCAGGGCCGGTGCTTTATCCACTGCGCCACCTAGCCGCCCCTGTTTTGTTTTTCTTAAAACCAGTTTTCAGGTATTCCAAGTGTTGTCAGGTGGAAGTAGGGATTTGAATTATCCTTGTAGCCCCCTAGGGTTGAGCTCAGATCTTTAGTCAGAGGTTGTAGGGAGGCAGATTTCAGTCCAATAAAAGGAAGATGTTTCTAACTATTATAGCTGTCTAGAATTGGACAGCTCGAGTATTCTTTTCACGGGTTACTTTCAGGTATGGATTGGATGATCATCTGTCAGGATGCTTTAGAGAGGATTCTTACATTGAGTCAGAGGTTGACAGATATGACTGTTAAGGTCTTTTCAAAGTCTTTTTCATTTAAATTTATACTGGTTCAGAGGCAGTCAGATGGCACAGTGGATAGAGCACCGGCCCTGGATTCAGGAGTACTTGAGTTCAAATCCGGCCTCAGACACTTTAGCTGTGTGACCCTGGGCAAGTCACTTAACCCCAATTGCCCCTCAAAAAAATAAATAAATAAATTTATACTGGTTCAGAAGGAAGAATAGGTACATTCCTTGCTCTCCATTGCCATGTCTATATTCTTCCTCTTATCACTACCCTTTGGTATCTTCTTTTCTTCTAAGGATTATGCTATCCGTATTATATCATCCTGTCTGGGTCCTGGTGACCATTATCTGTTGTCCCCTAGTTCATTCTCTATTAGTCACTGTCATCCTTTCTACCCCATCCCTATGCTTAGGTATAGGACTTCAGCATACACTTTGATGTTGAGAGTTGAATGTTGTTGTATAGGCTAAAATTCTAGCTATATTGTCTAAAATATCTAATGGGTGGTCGCCAATAAATTATAAGCTTTAGCAAAAGTTAGACTTTTAAGCATTTATTAAGGAGAATAACAATTTGGTAAAGAGAGAAAGAAAGGCCTATGTTCATCTATCTATTAAAGGGAGAGCACATTTCTAGCTTCCTCCTCCTCCCAAGCCCTCACCCTTGCTTTGGCTTAATTTTCTTTCTTTCCAATCTTAACCATATAGATAACCTGTTCAATTACAAATTACCTTAGATTGACAAATCCCTTGACCTTTGTCCTTTCCTAATCTGCCCATATGCTAAGTGGTCCTTCCCATTAAATTGATGTATATGTGTGTAACATGTTTTTTTTTAAATCTACTTACACATTAATATATCTTCTCCCTCACTTGAATGTAATCTTTTTTTGTTTTTGTTTTTGTTTTGTTTTGCAGGGCAATGAGGGTTAAGTGACTTGCCCAGGGTCACACAGCTAGTAAATGTCAAGTGTCTGAGCCCGAATTTGAACTCAGGTCCTCCTGAATCCAGGGCCGGTGCTTTATCCTTTGCGCCACCTAGCTGTCCCCGAATGTAATCTTCTTGAGAATAGGAACAGTTTCATTTTTGTCTTTGTATCTCCAGTGGCTAGCACATAGTAGGGGATTAACAAATGTTTAATGATTATTCTTTCCCCTACTTAAGAAACTGCAGTGGCTCCCTTTTTCCTCTAGTATCAAATACATACTTCTCTATTAGGCATTTAAATCCCTTCAGAACCTAGCTTCAGCCTTTTTATATACAACTTTCCTTCACACTACCTTACAGTCAAATTGTCCATATGGATTATCTTCAAACTCCATCTTTTTACCTTAGCATTGGCTGTCCTCTATGCTTGAAATGCACCTTACACTCTCATCTCTTAGGAGCCCTAGTTTTATTCATGGCTCACTCAGTTCAAGCACCCTCTTCTTTGTGAAGTCTTTGGTGCCTTCCTTTCCAAATTACCTTGTATTTATTTACTATATACTTGTATAGATATATGTACATGTTGTCTCTTCTGCTAGAATGTAAAATCCTTGAGGGTAGAGATTGTTTCATTTTTGTCCTTGAATCCCCAGAACCTGGCATGTGGTAGATGCTTAATAAATATTGGTTTGGTATATTCTAGTACAGATTGAGTGACCATCTGTCAGGATGTTTTTAGAAGGGATTTTTGAATTATATGAGAAGTTGGACTAGATGACTCCAATCTCTAAATTTGTTATATTCAGATTTCCAGAGAAATACCTGAATGATATAGTATCTCCATAGTACCTAATTTTAGTTACATGTGTATATACTTACATACTATCTATGTACATACACACATATGTGTATGTGTTCATATACATATATACATGCAAGCCTTTTTAAGATGCCTCTTCTGTGCCAAGCAGTTTACTAAACATTGGGAATGCAAAGACAATAACAAATAGTCTGTATTCTCAAGGAATTTACATTCTGTCAGGGAAGATAACATATACATAAAGAAGTATGTACAAAATAAATACAAGGTAGTTTGGGGATATGTGTGTGAGGACAACTATCAGCTGGAGAGAATCAAAAAAGGTCTTGTGAATATATGTCATCAAGGCACTAGTTGATTTGGTAGGAATTTGAGAGCCTCCAAAGGAATCATAGTGTTTCATTCAGTGTGCATTGGTACCTATTGGTACCTATGCAATCATAGATCCACCAAAGTAATTCTAGTACTAATAACAACTCACATTTATAGAATGTTTTAACATTTTCACAGTACTTTTTAAAAATAGCTCTGAAGTAGTATCAAAGTATCTTTAATAAGTCATTGATTCTTTGTATTATTAGAATGCTACTCCCACCGTTTTCAGGTACCATTTAGTATTTTGCTTTCCTTTGCAACATAAAAAAGACAAAAACTTTCGTATTAACTTTTTTTGCTCTTTATTTGGAAACATTCATTTTTCTGTAACAGGTCAAATGTGTTTTATTGTTTTTTCTTCATATTCCAATCTTTCCTGTCCCCAATTCCAGATTATGTCAGCAAATGCCTCTACAATAAGCCTTAACTCTTATTCATTTGGATTTGCTTTATTGTGTCTTGGTTTCTCATAAAGTCACTGGCTTCCATTTGTTCAATCCTTGTTCTTAGGCAATTATTTTCATCAGAGAGCTTTTGTACCTCCTTTTCCATTTGGCCAATTTGACTTTTCAAGCTGTTGACATTTTTCTCATGTCTTTCCTGCATCTCCCTCATTTCTCTGTCCATTTTTTCCTCTCTACTTCTCTAACTTTATCTTCAAAGTCCTTTTTGAGCACCTCTATGGCCTGAGACCAATTCGTATTTTCTTGGAAGCTTTAGATATAGGGGACCTGATGTTGACATCTTCCTCTGACGGTGCCCCTTGGTCTTCCTTGTCACTGAAGAAACTTTCTATGGTCCTCACCTTTCTCTGTTGGCTCATCTTGCCTTTCTTTTACTTGACTTTTAGCTCCTTAAAGTGGGGCACTGTTTCCAGGCTGCACTATCCCAAGCTTAAGAAGTCCCAGGTAGTATGATTTAAGGAAGAACAGGTTCTTCACTCGCCTGGCCTGTTCCCTGGTCCTTAGATGACCCCAGACTAACTTGCTAATCAACCAGCTTTGTGTGTTGTGGTTGTCAGCTCCAACGAGCCTGTGCCCCTCCCCCACCTGGGCCACTGCTACTCAAGCCTACCTCCTGGTTCCCAGCAGGGGTGTAAAATCCAAGTTCTGCCTTAGCACCAGCATAGACCCTGTAGTCTCCCCCCTGCCTAGGGCTCAGCCCACTCACCAGACTGTGAGCTTAGTTCCAGACTACACTGGCACTTCAGCTGATTCAGAGGCTCTGGGGGTCTCCTTCTCTGGTGAGGCCTTCCTGGGACTGGATCTGTGTCAGGGTGACTGTGGGGTTGGGCTCGACTCCTGTATTAGCACAGCAGCTCCCTCCTTCTGACCTTCCAAGCCGTTCTTGGTTAGAAGATGATTTCAGCACATTCTTCTGTGAGTTTTGCTACCTCGGGCATTTTCCTATGGCGTTATTTGGATCTTTGTTGGAGCGATCATGTTATGAGTTCGGGAGCTCACTGCCTTTCCTTTGCCATCTTGGCTCCACCCCAGAAGTCTCTAAGCCTTAACTCTTAAGTGATAAAAATTTGGGCATTTTTTAGATTAATGGCTTTTCTAAATAAGGCAAAGAATTTGAATTGCTTGGCAGTTGAATACAGTAATGAATATTTTTATACCTCTGTGAATGCAATGGCTGTTATATTTGATCATCTTTTGAAATTTAAAACTTAATTTAAAATAATAAAATCACTTATGATTGTGCTACCCTCTCTATCTGTAAATGCCACTATTGATAATCTCTGTACAGAGTACCTGTTTTCTCCTATCAGCTTTGCTGTTTTCCATTCCTCTTCCTATTTATATTAAGCAGGTTAGGGAATGAATGCATAGCTTTTAATAGATAACCTATATCATAATCAGGAAGATAAATCTGGTATCTGCCCTTCCAAATAATGTATTTTGAGTGAAATATGCATGTTTTTATTTGCTGCTGGTTTTATTTTTTATTTTTATTTTTTTGAATAAAAGTATTATTATTTTCCAGTTACATGTAGAGATAGCTTTCAGCATTTGTTTACATAAGATTTCCAATTTCAAATTTTTCTCCCTCCCCCAGACAGCAGGCAATCTGACATAGGTTTATATATATATATATATATATACACACACACACACACACACACACACACACACACACACACGCACACATATACATATACATAATAACAGTAAACCTATTTCTGCATCAGTCATGCTATAAGGGAAGAATCAGAGCAATAAGGAGAAACCTCAAAATAGAAAAACAACACCAAAAACAAAAGGAATAGTATGGTTCAATCAGCATCCATATTCCATAGTTCTTTTTTTTTCTGGATTTGGAGAGCCTTTTCCATCATGAGTCCCCTGGAACTCTCTTGTACCATTGTATGCTGCTGGTTTTAATTATGTACACTCCAGTATGGACACATGGACACACACACACGTACACACACACGTACACATACATATACAATATTGGCTATGTGTAATTCCAAATTGAAGTACTTTTCAATTAAATTGTACTGAAACTGCTTTTACTTTACCTTGAAAACATCCTATTTAACTACCTATTTTTTAAATGATAGTAAGAATCATCAATTTAAGGGGGCAGCTAGGTAGTGCAGTGGATAGAGCACTGGCCCTGGAGTCAGGAGGACCTGAGTTCAAATCTGGCCTCAGACACTTAACACTAGCTTTGTGACCCTGGGCAAGTCACTTAGCCCCAATTGCCTCACCCCCCCCCCCAAAAAAA
Source organism: Dromiciops gliroides (assembly GCF_019393635.1). Classification (NCBI taxonomy): domain Eukaryota; kingdom Metazoa; phylum Chordata; class Mammalia; order Microbiotheria; family Microbiotheriidae; genus Dromiciops; species Dromiciops gliroides. The sequence goes on along the minus strand of NC_057861.1, from coordinate 615,562,987 downwards.
AAATCATTGTTTAAACATTGATATAGAGTACTTTCTAAATAAGAGATAGTAGAAAGACTGGCTTTTCAACAGTGTGGCATAGTGCAAAAAGTACTGACTCTGAATCAGTTCATATCTCACTTTTAAAACCTTGGGTTCTCCATTAAATCTCCTTGGGCCTCAGTTTCCTTCTCTATTAAAAGAGAGGGTTGGACTAAATGGCTTGTGGAATCTTTTCCAGTGCCAGATCTTTTCTTGATCCTAAAAATTGGAACCCTTGGAGGTCAGAAAAACAACAAAGATCATTGAGCCCAAACTTCCAGTTTCATACAGAGGATATAGGCTTTGAGAGGTCAAGTCATACAGCTATTTAGTAGTGAGGCTGGGACTAGGACTCAGGTATTGTGAATCTTTATTACTCATTAGTCTTTTGATTGGAAGAGAAAACAGAAGATACAAGGTAAAACTTTTAACACCGTAACTTATGACATGTAACTTATATTCCTTTACTGAGCTTACTTGAGCTTTGTTCAAATGCTACTTTCTACATGAGGCCCTGTAAAATTTTACCCTTAATTGCTACTATATTCTCTCTCAAAAATTAGTCCTTTTTTTTCTCTTATTTGAGTAATCCCTCTCTTAGTACAGATTGCAATGTATCCATACCTTCTCATCCATTCCATTTATTTAGTTCATCAATATATGTAAAGACAGTCCTCTATGGAAAGTGAGTTGACCATACAACTAAATAGAAGAAAGAGCAGGATGGATCGTATTGTTTATTGTGCAAGGTTTTTTGTTTTATTTTGTTTTTTAATGATCCAAACTGGTGCAGAAGCCTGTAATTTTATTTCATTTATTTATTCATTCATTCATTCATTTATTTTTGTGGGACAATGAGGGTTAAGTGACTTGCCCAGGGTCACACAACTAGTAAGTGTCGTGTCTGAGGATGAATTTGAACTCAGGTCCTCCTTAATCCAGGGCTGATGCTTTATCCCCTGCGCTATCTAGCTGCCCCGAAGGCCTATATTTTTAAAAGAAATGTTCTCCTGGCAATACCATACAGTTACAGATTGATACATGGTAAAGATAAGCTGCAGCATATTTCTAGTGAAAACCTACTTTGTATAGAGGGATATCATCAAGAAAATAATAGGAAAAGGAGGTAGATTAGTCATATGGCAAAAGCTAGGAATAACTATAGTTCTCTATGGATTGCTATGAAATATAAAAACACCTAACCCTTTAGCACTTTTGCTGATCCTTTGTGGAATCTTCATGAAAGAGGAATAGAAATTCTGTAGGATGGCAATATCAGTAAAGGTTAGAGAACACTTCATACTGGAACATTTTTGAAAATAGGCCCCTACAAATTATTTTTGGTAATTTATTAAGAGCCTCCTCTGTGACAGATGGGACTTAAAGGAAGCTTGAGAAGGCAGTAGGTGGAGAGGAAGAGGGAGAGCATTCCAGGCCAGTGCCCAGGATGGAGTATCTATTTTATTAGACAGCAAGAACACCAGTGTCACCGGATCAGAGCACAGAGTGAGGAGCAAGTTATGAGAAGACTGGTAAGGTAGGAGGAGGGCTAGGTTAGGAAGGGTTTGGAATGCCAAACAGGATTTTGTATTTGACCTTGGAAGCAATAGGGAGCCACTGGAGCTTATAGAGTAGGAGTGTGACATGGTTGGACCTTTGCTTTAGAAAGATCACTTCGGTAGCTGAGTGGAGGATGTTTTGGAGCCCGGGAAGACTGGAGGCAGGCTGACCCATCAGCAGGCTATTACAGTAGTCCAGCATGGTCTGGACACAATGAAAGTTTGTTTCAGAATGGTGACAATATCAGAGGAGAGAAGGGGGCCTATTTGAGAGATGTTGCAAAATGTATTGTTGATAACCACTGTTCTGTTTTTCACTGTGATCTGCTGTAGTTATTTATGTACTTTGGTTTTGTGGTCCAAACACTACCATTTCTCCCCAAATTGTGTAAACTTCTGTAAATAAGAACTGTGTCTTTGATGTCAAATTACTCAGCCCAGAACCTTGAATGTCGTTAAGTGGTAGATAATTTATCTGTTGAACTGAATTCGATCTTCATAGCAGTTTTTATTCAGCAATTAAGCATTGATCCTGTGAGAATATTGGCAGGAAGAGAAGCTAGAACATTCAGATATGACCGTTCTGTATTTTAGTGGACTAACATGTTATGTGCCACTTTCTAGTCACATGACCTTGAATAAATCACTTAACATCTCTGAATCTCAGGTTTTCCATGGTATACATATCTTGTAAGTGGTAGAATGAAAAGATGGGTTTTAATTGTCTGATTCCTACTCCAGTACTCTTTCTCTAATAAACTCTTAAACAACAGAACATTCACTGTGATGGATCTTAGAATATCTTAAGTAGAACCACATGTAGAAGGCATGCTCTTCATTGTGATCTTTAACATCTTTAATAAAATCTATAAAGAGTTCATTTTTGTTAATGGGGGGGTGGGGCAGTAAAGGTTAAGTGACTTGCCCAGGGTCACACAGCTAGTAAGTGTAAAGTGTCTGAAGTCGGATTTGAACTCAGGTCCTCCCGAATCCAGGGTCGGTGTTTTACCCACTGTGCCACCTAGCTGCCCCCTATAAATGTTCTTATATAAAAGTTTTATTAGAGTGGGATGTAAGGAGTTTGGGCATTAATTATTCATTGTTGAGGAATAATTGTGCCATTTACATCTCAAATTATTATAAGCAATAAAAATCACCTATTCCAGAATTTCAGGTTACATATTTTATCTTTGGAAAACAGTTACATAGGATACTAGAAGTAGAGCTGGGGGAAACTTCATAGGAAAAGTGACTCGATCATTACTCAGATGAGGAACTTGAGACCCAGGGCAGTTGTGACTTGTAGATAGTGAATCTCAGAGCCCGGCATTTGAGGGTTTTGAACTTAGGCCCTCTAATTCTAAGACCTCTTTTTTTTCTATTCTACCAGCCAGAAGGCCATTTGCTTAGTAGTCATGTCTTCATAATAATAGTTCATATTTTTATATAACAAGTTAGGATTTGCTAAGCCCCTTCCTCACAACAAACTGGTGAAATTGATTGATCAATGGGGCAGCTAGGTGGCACAGTGGATAGAGCACCGGCCCTGGATTCAGGAGGACCTGAGTTCAAATCCAGTCTCAGACACTTGACACTTACTAGCTGTGTGACCCTGGGCAAGTCACTTAACCCCAATTGCCTCACCAAAAAAAAGAAAGAAAGAAAGAAAGAAAGAAAGAAAGAAAGAAAGAAAGAAAGAAAGAAAGAAAGAAAGAAAAGAAAAGAAATAGATTGATCAAGTATTACCACTTCCATTTTACAGATAAGGAAATTGAGGCTCAGTAGTTGAGGCTCATCCATCTACAGTCACAGTTTTGAATTGAACCAGTTCAAAGGATTTCACAGAAGGAAATGAATAAGATGGACACATTCTATCTTACATATGATGTCTTTATACACATTGTAACCCTTGAGTAATTTGTAAACATTTCAATTTTTGTTATGTTTAATGTTTTCTTTCTTCCTCATCTCATTTTCTTTTCACCTCCCCTACTTCATTGATCCAGTTGTATGGTGAGAACTTGGCAGGGGCTTTGAGGCCACATTTTGACAAAAAGTGACTGTATCTTAAAATAGTGCTAAAGTAACACTTGCAATTCAGGATAAGTTTCACTGTAAATTCATTCAAACTTAGAAAACAATAAAGAGCTTGTATTTCCTTGAACATTAGTCATAAAGAAATTTGGTGTAGTTCAATAAATAGTATAGCTAATACAGCAGATTTTGGGATTGTGATAAACTATGGAATTGACAGTGGATATCTTGAAAAGGCCATCTCCTTTGAGCAGATATAAACTCAGTTTTCCTGAGTGATTACAGAACTTGTGATTTTATTTATTTGCTAGTATAAAAGCAGTGTGCAGGCATGGTGGTAAACACTTGTAATTCCTGTTCCTGGAGATGCTGAAGCTGGCAGATCTCTTAAGCTTGGGGGTTCTGAGCTACATTTGGCTAAAGCAATTAGGTGTCTCTATCAATTCAATATGGTGAACCCTGGTTGGGGAGGAGGGACCATCCTAGGTTGCCTAAAGAGAGGTGAATCAGCCCTTATCAGAAAGCCCCTGTGCTGATCAGAATGGGATCTGGGCCCATGATTTGCTTCCACAATTCCAGCTTGGGTGAAATAAGGAGACTCAGTCTTTTGTAAAAAATAAAATTAAAATAAATAAATAGGAAAGCAAAGAGATAGGCTTGTTATAATAAGTATCTCTAATTTTCTTTGCCTTACACGTAAAACTTTAGATCTGAAATGTCTTAGAAAAATTTAATTGATTGCTGGTTATTTGTATCTTTTTCACATGGAATGACCTTTTATTGTAAAATTTCAAAGTGTTCCCCACATTTATTTTATTTATGTCATGTTAAAACATTAGTGATAATTTTATACTTTTTACATTTTCAGATAACTTGGATTTTTACTCCAATAACAGCTGAAATAGCAAGTCTTGATAGTGGAAATATAGATGAAATTTTAAGTAAGTACTTGGAAACTTAATTTTCTTTGTATAATCACTATTCCATAAAGAGTTGCCTGTGTGAAATTACTGTTAAACTCTGGCTAATTGGAATACTTGGGAAATCAGTATTCTGATTAATTTAATTTCATTAGTAATTGAAGGGAAACCAGAAAATACTTTTGATTTCAGGGATTGTTTAATCTTTCTAAAAATATATTGCTACTTCCTTACCTTATTGAATATATTAAACAACTTTGTTTTCATGATAATTCAGTATCTTATTGTGGTTCAGTTTAACAAGTATTTCAGACTGACTTTCAAATTCAGTTCTCATTGTGTATATATGGTACAGTAGACATGGACATTATAGTATTTGGGGCTACATACTTAGCCCCAAACTGAAACCATACTCCAAAGGTTGCTTTTTAAACCAAATCACTGATAGTTTAATTAGTTGTTTGTTAGCTACCTCATCTACCAAAAAATGTAAAGTACATTTTTGATGCCTTATTGACTGAAGATTGCTATTTATTTACATTCCAAGCAGTGATTGTTTTACTGTTATATTTGAAAGCAGTGTGATTGTAGTCAGTCTTCAAGAGTTTGGGGATGGGTATGGAGATGGTTTTTCATTTCTGAAATAGTAATAGGAGAGTTATTTTGTGGACAGTGATTATAATTTTGAGGTAAAACACATGATTTATTGAAAAAATTTTAAACTGTTATATTTAGAGTTTGTGTTTCTTTAGTTATCATCACTGTCTTAAATACTGTATCAATAATCACTCACCAAAGTAATATTGCAAAAATTAAAGTGATTTGGATTAAAACAAACAAATAAACAACATTTTATAATGGATATTAGGGGACATGCAAGTTGTTTTATTGTAAAATATATTTTGTCCAAATCAAAGTCTTACTCTGAAAAACCTCTTTGTTGTTAATTATGGAGTCAAAAGAAGTACTTTAAATCTTGTAGTTGAAGAGGGGAGGTGTTACATCTGTATCACTTTTTGTTTAAGGCGTGAGATATTTTCCCAATTTGTTTTGTTGGATAGTTTGGAATTTAAGTGCCTTTTTCTTACTTGATGGTAAGACAAAATTATAGGGAGTTTGACTTTCTCTTCATTTCTTCCTGCAGTGATATGCACATGTCATAATTGTTTTGTTACAGGAGTTATTGATAAGTGAACGAGGACCAAAGAAAATACAATAACTTTTGGTGGGGGGTGATGTTCCTAGAAAGCAGCACAAAAGTAAAAAATATCAATGTTGATACATTGAACCAATGGGAAATATGGGGTTAGGTTCACATGACCATCAAAAAACTAATTTTTTTCTAGAGATTAATGAAAATACATTTTTCTGCATATAATTCTTTATAACAAAACATTAGTCCTGATAATATGCACTTTCCCTAACACAGTAACTGTGAAATAACCCATAAATTACACAAAATAGAATTGGCAACATGCAAAACATTTTTCTCATTAGTAATTCCTGAGAATTCTGTGAACTTTTGTGCTAGCATCTCAATAAAAAACTCATTTATTTCAGACAATATTCATTTTTCATAATACATGAAATCTATAATACCATAAATACTGCATAGTAAATAAAATTCTTAAAAATGAAAACATTTTTAGACCTGAATCTTAACTTCCACTGTGTCAGTTGACAGTGTGAGGGCATTGTACTGTCTACAGGCATACCTTGGAGATAGATATTGCAGGTTTGGTTCCAGACCACTGCAATAAAGTGAGTCACACAATTTTTTTTGTTTCTCAGTGCATATGAAAACTATGTCTATATTGTACTTTGGCTTATTAAGTGTGGTCTATTGTGTGTATCGTATATAAAAATGTACATATTATTGCTAAAAAATGCTAACCATCATCAGAGCTTTCAATGTCATAATATTTTTGCTGGTGGAGGCTTTTGCTTGATGGTGATGACTTCCATTGGATCAGGGTGGTGGTTGCAGAAGATTGGGGTGGCTGTGGCAGTTTCTTAAAATAAGACGGCAATGATGTTTGCCATGTCGATGGACTCTTTCTTTCACTTGAACACTTAGAGGCCACTGTAGGGTTATTAATTGGTTTAATATCAACATTGTTGTGTGTCAAGGAATAGGGAAGCCCAAGGAGAGGTAGAAAGATAGGGCACGACCAGTCAGTGAAGCAGTCAGAACACACACAACATTTATCGATTAAGTTTGTTGTTTTATATGGGTGTGGTTTGTGGTGCCCCCAAAACAATTGTAATAGTAAAATCAAACATCACTGAAATTACCATAACAGATATAATAATAATGAATAAATTGGAAATACTATGAGAATTACCAAAATGTGACACAGAGACATGATGTGAGCACGTGCTGTTAGAAAAATGGTGCCGATAGACTTGCTCAATGCAGGGTTGCCACAAATCTTCAATTTATAAAAAAGCACATTATCTGTGAAGCACACTCAAGTGAAGGTATGCCTATAGTGTACTGCTGTAAACCTCTCTACCTGGGCTGCCTTCTGAACACCAAGGAAGAAGTTGTTGGGACTTTAGTTGCTGCTATTGGAAGACACCAAAGCTACTGAGGTCTCCACATCACCTTAGAGCTCAAAGGACTTTCACTCTGCTTTGGGGGAATAATTGCACCAACAAAACTTGGGTTTAAAAGGCAAACAATGGAATATGTAATGAATGCATGGGGAACTCTTAGTTAGTTGTATAAAAATTGTAATCAAATGGGCATCTTTTAAAATTTTGAAGAGGCTTTATGTCTGTCTCACCAATCTTAATTTTCTCTCCTAATGGAGCATATACACAAAGCTTATTTACAACTCTTAGTTTTGTTTCTCCCCTAGCTTATATGAACGCTGATACCTGTAGCTAAATTGATTGATCTTAAATTAATCCTTCTCCTTCCCCTCATCCCTTGTAGATGCCAAGAACAATGAAATCATCTAGAGAGAATATGTAGTAGAAGACTGTGAAGCAAAGGGGGACTTCAGTAATTGTAGAATTGGCCCTGACTGATTGCATATGGTTTTCTGAATAAAATTCAAATCACAGTAACAGGAAAAATATGATATGAGTAACTTTAAGTGTAATATGTGTTGTGTGTGTTTTTTTTTAATTTCAGACAATGCAGATGTTGCTTTAGTTAATTTTTATGCTGACTGGTAAGTAATAGCTTTGATTTTATGCATATTAAGATTTCTTATGTTTCAGAATTGAATTTTTTTCTGGTAGGAAGGAGTAGGAAATCTTTTTTTCTCTCCTCAATTTAGGACCATTTATATATAAGAAAAGAGCAAGGGAGCACATACCAATAAAAACAGTTTAGTGATTTGTTGATTTTGGAAGGGAGAAAAATAGCTTATGCTCCTCTACTTTGGCAGTTAAGAGGTAGCACAAAACTCCATTTGATAAATAACGCAGAGAATAGAAAATATATTCTGGTTCCTTTGGTCAGCTGAGGAGAGAAAGGGAAGTGAGGGGGAGGACAAAGAAAAGTAGTGATGAGAAAGAGGAGGAAGAAATAAAAATGAAGGAGAAAAGGGAGAAACATATTGGGGATAACCCTCTTGTGCTCAGATTTCTAAAAGATATAGCACAAGAGAAGCTTTAGCTACTCTTACAAGCTTCATTACAGGACAAAAATATCTTCTTTCTTTATTTATTCTTTACCTGTGTGTGATTTCGTTTTTATGGTATAAATGACTAAAAGGCAAAGGAAAATCACTACTATAATTTCTATAGTGTACTGTAAAGTTTACAAAGTATTCTTCTGACAGCTTCACAGTTAGCTAAGTGGTAGACACCTCCTTTTTTTTTTTTTTTTTTTTTTTTTTGGTGAGGCAATTGGGGTTAAGTGACTTGCCCAGGGTCACACAGCTAGTAAATGTCAAGTGTCTGAGGTCAGATTTGAACTCAGGTCCTCCTGAATCCAGGGCTGGTGCTCTATCCACTGTGCCACCTAACTGCCCCGATACCTCCTTTTTAAAGATGAGGAAACTGAAGGTCAGAGATGTTAGGTGACTTGATCAAGGCCACAAAGCAGGAGCTGTTTGCAAGATCTATGGCAGAGTCAGGCATGTTCTCAGACCAGCTCCTATGGTCCTGGAGTAATAGAACTTAACAATATAGGGAAGCTAATGATCATCTAGTATTCTTACTCCTTTGTTTCAAATTTTTATTGATGCCTTTCATTTTTATATTGCCTTAATTTCTGAATGAGGCAGCCGGGTGGCTCAGTGGATAGAGTGCTAGACCTTGGAGTCAGGAAGACCCGAGGTCAAATCTGTCCTGAAAGTCAGTTAGCCTCTGTTTGCCTTAATCTACTGGAGAAGTAAATGGAGATTACTCCTGTATCTTTGCCAAGAAAACCCCATGGACGGTATGGTCCACAGGGATGTGAAGGGTCAGACATGACTGAATGACTGAACAACAATTTCTGAATACGTCCCTTCTTCCCTGACCAGTAAGTGAGTCATTCTTTGAATGAAAAATCATGTATCTGGTACTTATTGTGTGCCAAGGGCTGTGCTAATAATCACTGGGGATGCAAATAAAAATGTAAGATAATCTTGATTTTCAAGGATTTCATCTCTTAATTGGGTGAGATAGCACACGTTGGAGGTTTCAGCAGTGGGGTGATTGGCAGTGCCTAGAGGTCCTGAGGGTGTATTGGCAGATCAGCTGGCAATGTCTGGATGTCTGGAGGGCATTAGCATTAGGTTATATGATAAGTAAGACCTAGAGGCACTCCTCCTTATTGCAAGGATTATAGTTGATGTGTCACTGCTCCTTACAGAATTTTTTAGGCTGTGTATGTGTACACACATGCATGTATATATGTCTCCTTTTACACACACGTGTATGTTTATCTACTTATACACATGCATTACATATATTCACACATGTATGCAAACACATTTTTTCATGATATGTGGTAGGGACTTTACATACACATGTCTCTACCTAAAATAGATTGCTTTTTTTTTGTGCTAATTGGCAAGCATGGAGAGGAAACCAATAATCTTGAGTTGGTCTAATTCTTTCACTATATCACCAGATATTGGTGCACACATCTACCCATTTTAGATTTAGTAGGTAAATCTAGCGTGTTATACCTGAGACAAATAGAGGTTAGGAGACTTGACATAGGTTCACATAGCTACTAAGGGTTAGAGGTAGAATTTGAACTCATCTATTTTGAAATCCAAGCCTCTTTAATTCTTGTCACATTTCTATTTTGAAAGATAACTGAACAGATATATTAAAATTGGGATAACTAAGTGCTTTTCTAAAAGCCTTGGTTTCATTTTTAGAGGTACACATAAAGGCAGGTGACATATAGAGTGTCACATCACAGTAGTATCAACAAGACTTCTCTGTTTCAGTGCAATTCTAAAAGATCTGTAGGTGTGCATTCATTCTGTAATCCTTAGGTACCTTTCCTTACAAGAAAAACAGTCTAAATTTTCATTCTTATATACTCTTTTTAGTCTTTGACTTCCTTTCGAAAAGTACTTTATTTGAAAACTATCACATTATAAATAAATTAATGGTATACCATTTTCAACATGAATAAACTCACAGTATTAATTACTATAATAAATCTGAATACTTGTGTTTTTACATTTTAATTTGTTATTTTCACCATGAATAGGTGTCGATTCAGCCAGATGTTGCATCCAATCTTTGAGGAAGCCTCCAATGTCATTAAGGAAGAATATCCAAATAAGAATCAAGTAGTGTTTGCCCGAGTAGATTGTGATCAGCACTGTAAGTACTCAGTCTTATTGTTAGTGGCAGGGACCATCTCGTTCGCTTTAAATGTTTTGTTACAGTCTGTTTGAAGTGGCATACCAGAAAGGATTTTGTGACCTTTTCCAGGATGATGATGATTGTTAATGTTTAATCTTGGGGAAATTATTACCTCAAGCTTTATTTTTATCTTTGTGAAGTATTAAATTGTGATAGTTGGATTGGTTTTATTTCTCATATATATATGTGTGTGTGTGTGTGTGTGTGTGTGTGTGTGTGCGCGCGCGTGCGCTTTACTTCTCATATATATGTATATGTGATGAGGAAGAGGGAGAACTGGGTAAAAATCTGAAAAAGCAAGGTTTTAATTAGAGTAGCAATACTAAAACTCATTCGGATTTAAAAATAGATTTTAATCTGGGTATGAATAATGATCAGACTTCTAGTGTCTTTAGAAACAACTTAAAGATTGACTACAATAGAGTTGGGGTTTTTTTGTTTGTTTGTGGGTTTTTTTGTTTGTTTGTTTGTTTTTGGTTTGCTTGCTTGTTTTGCATAAGATCTATGATTTGATCTGTGTAGGCAACTCCCTGTGAGGAAATTCCCTCAACTGGCTAAAGAACAGCTCCTGCTCAGAAACTGACCCTCTTGGAGAGTTATCTAGGAGTATTTAGAGGCCAAGTGAATTATGTGACCATGGTCACCTAGCCAGTGTTTGTTTGTCAGAGGCAGAACTGGAACCAACATCTTCTGACGTCAAGTTCAGTTCTCTCCCCATGACACTCTGGCTGCCTTAGCTGTTATAGTTATTTAACCCCCCCCCCCCCCAAAAAAAAAATCAGTCATTAGTCTTTTGTATTTGATTTAATGGATTATTGTTAATCACTGTGGCACTTTATAAATATCTTTGGAAGCTCATTTGTCTGATTACTGTTACCAATTGAGCACTCAAAAAGTTTTGTTTAAAGTTATATATTACCGCTGAACACCCTTTATGACATAGGTCAGCTTCCAGTGCACAAGAGCACGTCTGTCAGGTTCCTCTAACCTTTGGCTAAGAAATAAGCATCCTTGATGAAAGTAGCACCTACATATTAGAACTGTCATTCTTAGAAGTTCAGTGTCTACCTCACTGCTAATTAGATGCCTCCCACTCTCCCTATCTGCATTTCTCTGTTCAACTAATTCTGTGGAAAGGATTAGAAATAAAAATACTAGACTTAGAGAATTTCTCAAACCTTCTATTCACAGTTCCCCCTCACACAAGTTAATAACTCTCCTTCCTAATCTAAATAGTTAAGCAATAGTATAGAACCTCTAGCAGAGGTATTTGATGTAGGTGCAGACAGGGCTCTTACTCTACTTCATCCTATACCACTTCTTAGATTCCACCTCCTTCACCCTAGAGACTTTTGGGGAGCAGATAAGCCACAAGTTCCTAGTTTCAAAGTTTGTGAGTTATCATTTGGGTACTACACAGTGCATGTAGCAATAAAGTTTGCATCATAAAATCAGAAATCATGCTTTCATGTCTAGAGTTCCTAGGAAAAAAGTAGATATTCTCCCTATGGACTATCAAAAATCCTCTGTTGTTTGTTTGAGAGATACAGTTCTTAAAGTATGTTGGCATCAGTGCCCATGTTTGCCAGGGTTTATTGTCTTATTTTTGTGTCTTAAATCTGATAAGACTTGTATAGATGACATTTTGTCCTATAGAGACATATAAATTCAAGTTTCTTGTCACAGCTTCTTTTGATGAAAGTTACATATAAATGTATTTTCTTTAGATTCCACCCCCCCACCCCCGTGCTTAGCACCATTCTTGGCACATAGTAGGAGCTTAAGAATGCTTGTTGACTTGACTTTTCCCCCTACTCTGAGAAATTTTTTCATTTAAAAAAAAGGATAATATGGTAACTTTAATAAGTTGGTTGGTGTTTTCTCCATCCCTTTTGTTTATCTCTAGCTCCGTTGTTGTTTTAGAGTTGTTTTTGTGTGAATTAAGGTTAGATGAGTCACGCTGTAGCGTGGTACCAGTGACCCTGGATTCTTCAAGTTAATATGCAGGGTGATCCAGGCAGTGTGCAAGGTGGATGCTTCCCACACTAGCCTTTAGGGTGTGATGTTTTCATGTATTTGTGGGGGTGTTTTAAAAAATTACATTTTTCAACTATTTGCCTGTAAAACAGTGGTCAGAAATTTCCTTAGTTCTAAGACACAAGCAGTGCTTATGGATACCACTATCAGAAATTATTTTGGCTCAGTGTAATGAAGAATTTCCTAACAATTATATCTGTCAAAATGGATTAATATTCCTCCAGAGACAGTGTATTCTTTTTCACAGAGGTATCAGGAGATAGATTATCATTTGTCCAGGTTATTATAGTGGAGTTTCTATTCCATCCAGGTAGAAAGATTAGATTAGATGTCCTCTTAGCTGCCTTGTAGGGCAGCTAGGTGGCGCCATAATGCACAGAGCCCTGGGCCTGGCATCATCAGGAAAACTCATCTGAGTTCAAAGCTGGCCTCAGACACCCTGAGCAATTCCCTTAACCCTGTTTTGCCTCAGTTTCTTTATCTGTAAAATGAGCTGGAGAAGAAAATGGCAAACCAGTCCAGTATCTTTCCAAGAAAACCCCAAATAGGGTCACTAAGAGTTGGACATGACAGAACGACAAGTTTCTTCTGAGATTGTGACCTCTAAAATCCCTTCTATAACTCTTAAGAACCTGGTTGTTTGAGGTCACACAGTGTATTCCTGGCAGAGCTTATATAGTGTGTGCACTGCACCACCTAGCTGCCCCCTAGAGCTCCTCTTCCTACCAAAGTCAGATCTAAGGGTGAGTTAGGCAGTCTGGTAGATTGAGAATGATACAAGTCATTAACCTCGCAGGTACCTCTCCTCTACACCTGTCCTCCTATGATTTCCTTAGTGATATATTATACTGGGCAGGGGGGGGGGCAGAGGAGGAATCTAGGTAGGGTCCTTGAATTGTTGTGAAGCACATCAGAAAGCAAACTTGTCCGATTGTGTGTTTACTGCCTTTTGCAAGTGTCTCTGCCTGAAGTAATAAGGCAGCTAGACCAAGTCCTATAAATCCCTGTAAGACCTGAACCATCTGAACTTTAGCAACTTTATGTTAAAGGTGGCTACCCTGAGATTATAGATTTTAAATATGAATAGAGGTATTTGATCAGCTTGAAATTTTATATATAGTTAACTATATTATTTGTATCCAAGAATTCCCTTAGGCTATCATGTCATTTAACTGTTTCCCTAAACTGTGTGTGCTGTACTGCAAGGGATGAAGTGGGGTCCAATAGAGATACCTTAAGAAAAGCTTGAGATAGTGGGAGAAAGAAAAAAGGCCTTTCCAGTAGGGGGAAAAATCTTTCTCCACTTTTTTTTTTTTTTTTTTGGCAATGAGCAGTTAAATTTAAAGAGAGAACCTGAAATTCCTGTTAGATGAGACAGAGTTATGTGACCTATCTTGTCAGTCATAACTATTGACCTAGCAGTAGGTTTATTATGGTGGGAGGACCCATAAACGGAAGATTCCCTTCCACTAGGAGTCTTTTTTTTAATTATAGTAAGTAATTAATTTTATGCTATTGCCTGGGGTGACTCCGGATGTTTGATGAAAGGGATTTGCTCTCTTCCTTTTTAATAGGGGGCACTTGTACATTTTTAAGTTACAGCTGTGATCTAGACCTGCTTAGTCACCAATGAAAGGTGGAAGAAGGGATCTATGCTTCTGAAGATTTTAAGAAAGAATACACATAGCCATGAAAACAAAGAGAGAAGTAAAATGTTGAAAAGCAGAACATATCCATTTTTCCTTCCCAACTTGCTTTTCTTTATTTCCCCTCCCTCCTCCATTCCTGCTATTGAAATCTTTCTTTTAAAGATTTAGCTCAAATGCATTCTTATCTAAGAAGCCTTTGATGAACCACATCTTCTTTCATGCATCTCCATAGATGGCATTTTGTACCTCTTAGTTTTTGGGAAAAGTAGAATTTTATTTGTTTTTATATCCCTTGCAAGATCTATTATAGTGCCTTACAATCTGTCAATCAACAAGCATTTAATTAAGTGCCTTACTAGGCAGTTACATGGTCTATATATAATGCACTGAGCCTAGAGTCAGGAAGATCTGAATTCAGCTTTGGTCTTACATACTTGGTAGCTGTGTGACCTTGGTCAATTCATTTAACCTGTTTGCTTCAGTTTCCTCAATTATAAAATGGGAATAATGATAACATCTACCTTGCAGAGTTGTTGTGAGGATCAAATGAGATATTTGTCAAGCTCTTAGCATGATGCCTGGCATACAGTAGACACTTAATAAATATGTTTTCCTTCTTTTCTACTAGATTGTTAGCTCTCTGAAGGCAGGAATGGAGTTTTCTCTAAATTTTGTACCTATACTGTGTTATACACACAGTAGTCATTGAATAAATGTTAATTGACTTGAATTTTGATAAGACAAAGGATCAGTGTACCTATTCTCTTAAAATGACTGAAGTAGTTTTTTTTCAACTTTTCCATTTTCTTAGCGGAAATAGCCCAAAGATACAGGATAAGCAAATACCCTACTCTAAAACTGTTTCGGAATGGTATGATGATGAAGAGAGAATACAGGGGTCAGAGATCAGTGACAGCAATAGCGGATTACATCAGGCAACAAAAAAGTGACCCTATTCAAGAAGTTCATGACTTGGAAGAAATCAAATTTCTTGATGTAAGTTTCTGAAGCAACTTTGTTCAGTACCAACCTTGTAAAAAGAACTTAGTTACAATACAAATCTTATAACAACAACAAAAAATTACAATTCTTTAGCTAATACCTTCTTTTTTGGTTTCACTTCAACATTTCAGCATAATCAAAAGAGTGACTGATCTTAAAGCTCATTATAGGATTAAAGTTAATTGTAATAGAATTTTATCTGTACTGATTTGGCTTTTTGAATTACATTTTAAGATAGAGACTATCATTTTGCTAAATGAAAAATTATTGATTAGAATGTGTAAAATATATTTAAATCTCACTAATTTGAATTAATTGGGGAGGGAGCTGTAAGTCTATAAAGAAGTCTGGAATTTTTCCCCCCAAACATGTGGGTCAAATTAGGTTAACCAAAGAGATGGTATAGACAAAAACTTCAGAGTCAGAGTCTGAAACCTTATGTTTACTTCTTGGCTCTGCTACTTGCTATCTGTGTGACCTTGACACAGTCACTTATTAACTTTTCTGAAGTTTCATTATCTGTTAAAAGAGGGAGCTGGAACCCCTATGCTTTCTGTGGCTCCTTTTCTCTTTCAAGTAAGTACCCCTGGGAGAAGTATCTTAGATAATTTGTGTGTCTGCTTTAATGAATTCGAGAAACTTGTAATCATTTGTTTATCATTCATTTACATGTAAGTTAGTTTGAAATGGTGCTTAAAAGAAATTTATCCTTTTAAATATTTTAAGTATTTTCCCATCTTTACACTATTAATTTACCTTAAAATTCATTTTTTCTCCCATAAATTGTGCCAAGGTCAATTGATAATGTTTGAGTGCTTACTGCATGAACTTGTAATCTGCCCAACTTTTTTCAGATCATCACAAATGTTAAATTCACTTACTGAGATTTTATTATATTTTAAAATGCATCCAACCCAAAGTAAAACATGAGAAAAAAGACTTGGTAATTCAACATTTTAAAATACTTTTTGGCCTTTCAAAATAAAATGCTGAAAACAAATTTTAATAGTCTTCTGGTTGGCATAAATATCAATACTATTTAACCAAGCATTTTTCATATTATGAGTTTTAAGTGTTTAAAATTGAATTCTATTTAGTTATATATATTTGGAAATAGGAGTGATAGTTATGGCTATTTAGATACCTGAGGAAGGATACATGAATAGTGTCGTGTTAATACAGTATGGGAGTAGGGTGGAGAGCATTATATGTACAGAATGATGTGCATGCTTTGTTTCATATTTATAGCGCAGTAAAAGAACAATCATTGGATATTTCGAACAAAAGGACTCAGACAATTATAGAACCTTTGAAAGAGTAGCAAATATTTTGCATGATGATTGTGTCTTCTTTTCCGCATTTGGGTAAGTTGATTAATGTTTGGATTTTTTTTTTTTTTTTACTCAAATGACCTCATAGATCCCATTTCAGTGTGAGACTCTGTAATGTGACTTTATATAAAATTTCAGCTGCTGTTGAAGGGCATTATTATGTATATCTAATATCATTGCTTTTTCCTGGAGCCCCATTGTGGCTCAACCCTCCACTACTTTTTTTTTTCTTTCTTTTTTTTTTTTTTTTTAGTGAGGCAATTGGGGTTAAGTGACTTGCCCAGGGTCACACAGCTAGTAAGTGTCAGGTGTCTGAGGCCGGATTTGAACTCAGGTCCTCCTGAATCCAGGGCCGGTGCTTTATCCACTGCGCCACCTAGCTGCCCCCCCTCCACTACTTTTAGGCAATACAAAGAGTACATGTAAGCATCCAGCCTAACAGAGTGATTTCCTGATACATCAAGGTGTAGAGGGATGGGATCAGAGGGTAACTGGGCTTCCACAGTGATGGAAAAATTGAGTTGGGTACTAGAAGTCCTTAATGGGTAAGGCAAGGTGATAGCCAGAGAAAGGGATAAAGGGCATCCCTCAGCCTAGAAAAGTTAAAAACTAAAGGCTTACAGTTAGAGGAGAAAGCAACCACAGATATATTGATAGAAGGAACTTAAAACCAGAGAGCTCAAATGGACGGTTTTAAGACAGAAGAGCCAGGGTATCAAACCAGACTGGTAGGGGACAAACTAACAAATAATTGACAGTTGAAGATCTCGACACTGTTGACAATGCTTCTATCTTATTACCAACAAGCACTGTTGCAAGGATTGCTAAATTGAGTGCTGCATAATTTTGATGTTATTATTGCTATTGTCAGTAATCGTTACCAAGATAGAACCCCAGTAACCTTGTCTTGTTAAAGATCAATATATCATACTTTCCCATAGGACCTGATACTGCCATGTATACTATTGCAAGATGTGAACGAATTTGAAGTCTAGGACATCCTAAACTCCACTTTCCTCTAGGGTTCTGGTAACTTATGGACAGAAAAAAGTATGGCCCAAAACACTAGCCATGACTAGCCTGGGAACTGGTCATCCCTATTTGTACTGTCCAGTTAGTCAAGGCTTTTTTATCTCTGCTGTCTTACAGAACTAGACCTCAGATAGAACAGTGCCAAGGGTAAGAACATCAGGTCACTTCAGATGAGTTTTAGTGCACAATTTGCCAATCATGCTCTTAAGCTCTTTATTCATAGGCTCCACCTGGCCTGAACTTTGTGGGTGGTTGGGTGTATGGAACTTTGGAGTTACTCCCAGGAAAGAGTAAATCTGGGATAAAAAAGAATCAGTAAAATGTGTGCCTTTGTTAGGATCAATGCGGGCTGGTGGGCCAAAGTGAGGGACTATTTCTTTAAGGAGAGTTTTTGGCAACAAAGGCAACTGTTGGCTCTGAACATGGAAAAGCTTCTACCCACTGAGTGAGTTGATCAACTATAACAAAACAAAACCTATAACATCCTGCCTTAGGCATTGTGATATAATCAATTTGTAGATGCTCAAGGTGCATATGCTAAAGGATGTCCTCCATAAACTTTAGCCCAGAAAGCATGTTGATTATAAGTCTGACAGAACAAGAGGCACAAATGCTAGAGGTCACATTAGTAACTCCAGGGGCAATCCAAACCCTTTTTACTGGGTCCACAATTCCTTGTATACCAAAATGGCCTTTTCTGTGGATAGGCATACCTGACAATAGAAGCTCTGGGGGGAGAAGCGGCTTCCCTTCTGAAGTCACCCAGACCTCATTGACTTCTTTAGCCTTGAATTTCTATTTCTACTTCTCTACTTCAGACTTAGCATAAGTAAGAGAAATGGAAAACACATAAATTTAGGTTATCTGGATGTAGGATACGGTCATATATCACCTTGAAGCTTATTGCATATGATAGAAAATATTTAATGAAATGAATTGTCACCAAACTGCTTCCTAGTTTTCCTAGCAGTTTTGTCAGATATGGAGTCCTTATTTATAGCAGTACTTGTCATCCTTGGGTTTATCAAATAATGGGCTACTATGGTTGCTTCTGGTTTTGCTTACCTAGTGCTTACCTTTTCGATTTTTTTCACCACCACCTAATAATTTGACTGATCTTTGCTTAAAGGTAGAGATGAGTTCAGATTGTTGTCATTTTTACTTTTTCCTATACATTGGAATGTAATTAGCCAAAGCTACTGAAATTTCATTACTGTTTTTTAACTTTTGTCCTAGTAGAAAAAGCATCTTCATTTATGTCTTTATTTTTATTAGGTCTGTTTCAAAACCAGAAAGATTTAGTGGAGACAACATAATCTACAAACCACCAGGGGTAAGTTTATTGTAAAAGTGATCTGCCACTTGTAATCTATAGTATTTCAGCTCTTGCTGCTATGAATCATTTGTGTATATAAAACATTTCTAAATTACTCCATTAGCTTTGTCATTAAATTATTGTAAGAAAGGAAACTAACATTTAGTAAGTACCTACTTTGTTTCCAGGGACCATGACTTGGACAGAATGTTTATAGAATTTATGAGAGAAAAGGAGACTTTTATGTAGCTATTTAGTTCAATACTAAATAGTACTCTGTTGAACTAAAGTTTAATACCCAGTTTGTTTCCAGAACTATCTTATTAATGTATATGGCTTAATATTATATACATTGGTAAACTTATTCATATGCTCAAATATCTAATAACTTAAATCTATAAGAAATTCAAAGAAAATTTAAATCGTTACTGTTTTAAAGACATTTCTTAACTTTGAAATGATGCATCTATCTAGTATTGGTTCATTTTTCTTCCTCTATGAAATTTTGATGTATGCCATTGAGATTGTTTTGCTTTCCAGGTTCTTGGCTATAGGGGATTTTATTTGTAGCATAGCTTAATTATATTTTTATAAAAAAATCCCAAGTGCCATAATTTCCTTTGACCCCCGATGTTAGTACAGAATTAAACAAGTAAATTAATAAGGTCAGTTATTGAGAAAATCAGATATTAAGTATAAGGTGGATATGCTTTAATTTGGTAAAGGCTATAACAGTAAGGATATTTTTTTCAGAAATCATTTTTTCTTCCTTAGGTTTCAAACATTTCTAATTAATCAACTATTTATTTTAGTTGCACTGTTTAAAAACAAGGATATTATATGTAATTATTAGTTATGATTGTGATAGTGATAATAGCCTACATTTAGAAAACACTTTACAGATTACAAAATGTTTTCCTTGGGGCAGCTAGGTGGCCCGGCATGGATTCAGGAGGACCTGATTTCAAAACCGGCCTCAGACACTTGACACTTACTAGCTGTATGACCCTGGGCAAGTCACTTAACCCTCATTGCCCCCCGGGGGGGGGTAAGGAACATAATATTTTCCTCACAAGAGCATTTTCCATACAGAGAGGTAAAATGACTTGTCCAAGGTCTTTTAGTTTAAGTGGCTGAGCCAAATCTTAAATCTAGACCTCCTCATTCGAAGTTCAGTGCCCTTTCTGCTACATTATGTAGTTTATAAAAATATATAGGCAATACTTCTATTTTTTCCAGAGGGCTTTCTCTTAGCACTTATAGTGAATACTAATATTTTACCCAATATTACATTCAGCCATGCTGTCCGACTAAAAGACTATTTAATGAAAACCATTAACAAAGAATGCAATTAGCTACTGAACCAGAAAAACTAAAATAAGGAATTGAATAAACAAAAAGCCTAGATAAGTTAGCAATCGCTGATAAACATAGTCTCCTGAATAATTAGCTACTTTATATAGCTAGAGTATAAAACTGTTTTTTTTTTATTAGAAACATTGTCTTATGCTTATTTTCTTGTTCATACATTACCTTGGTCATATAATGCCTACATTGTTAAACATGTAGACATTCAGTACATGCTTGATCTTCCAGTTAATTGATTACACATGCCATCTTAGATCTTTGGTCCACTTTGCAAGTACTGCAAGGATTGTTACCAAAACTTTGTTTCCAATTTCTTTCCCTAACAGAACATGCACCGATATGGTATATCTGGGTCCTTCTAACAAATTTGACTGGCTTATGCTTGGACTCAAGATAAATGTGTCCCTCTTGTTCGGGAAATAACATTTGAAAATGGAGAGGTATGCACTTTTCAGCATTGTGTTTTTAATTTATATTTCTCCAAGAACAAGGCTTCTGCATCCCTCACATACAGAAATAATCATTTGTGGCTTTTGTAATTGGAGATGGAGAAAAAGAATATTGCCTTTATGGCCCCCTATCTTTTTTAACATAAAATGAAGCCTCTTACCAAAGTCATCTTGGATGGAGGTAGCCTTTGGTTTTCAAAGATATTCAGGAGAGTGTAAATTAAGTTCCAACAGGTCCTATTAAGTTGGAAGATATAGTAGTGGACTGTTTGCATATATGTCATCTGTGGACCAGTATAGCTAATTGTGGAAAGGCCTATCACTGGAAGGCTGGCCAATAGGGAATGAATGTTTTCAGCCACATCAGCTTCTGAAGACTTTCTACCAGGATGTGGAAGCATTGTGATCTATATTGGTGGAAGAAGTACCAACACTGTTGAGATCACAATAAATTAAAATATACATCTAAGTAAAAATGAACATGAGCATAAAACTAGTTAAAATTATAAAATTCTATGACAAAGTTACCTTGATGTTCTACAAGGTAACCTATGGATATGTTTTCTTTCTTTGTACATCATAATTTAATAATAATAATTTATATTTACATAGTGCTTTAAGGTTTGTAAAGCACTGTCATTGTAACTAACTCTCTCCTTTGAGATAGTGCAAGTAGTATCTTTGTTTTTTAGATGAGACAGAAGGTTAGAAAGGATGAAAGCACTTGCTTATGGTCACATAGCTAATAGTTTCTAAGGATCTTTTGACTCCAAACCCAGTGGTCTTTCCTCTGTATCAGGTGTTCTTAGGATGTCTGAGAAGGACAGTGAACTTAGATGGGGAGAAAAATTAAACTTTATTTTCACTAACCTTTTGTTTCCTTGGTAATCCTATGTGTTGTGGGTTTTTTATGCATTTAAAAACATTATTCTAAGAAAGGGTTCCTTGGCTTCTCTAGTCTGCCCCCAAAATGTTAGGAACACCTCTTTTATACAATGCCGCAATAATTACATACATACATACATACACACATACATACATATACATGTACATATCTGCTTCATAAGTACTTCCTCCAATCTGCATCTAAATAATAATTGTGTGTTTTTTAAATTGAAGATGGAGACAAAGCAGTTACTCCTATGTGTCTCCCTACTCAATTCAGACATCCCATGCATGAAAATAAAATTCACCTTAACTCTTGAGTCTCACACCAATGTAAAACAAGCCCCCTAAAGATCCACGAATTGTAAAGATTGAAAGATTAAACTGGTTTTTCAGCCCAGCTGACTCTCAGGTCTTGCTTTTCTTACTCTATGTGAATTGTTTTGAAATATATTCATTTTAAATAAAATATTCTTTTGTACAAAATAACTTGACCACCTCCCCTAAAATAGGTCATCCAAGAGGATGGGGCAAAGAAGCTAAACCCAGACCTCACAATAGATAAACCACAAATTATGTCAATTTAGTGAAATGTCTTTTCAAGCTGTTAAATGTCCCATTTTGTTTGCTATGAAGGCATTTTACCTTTGCTTGAAAGTCTTATGACTTCAAGTTACAGGTTCATTAGAAATTCATAAACAAGCTCTGTAAACCTTGAGATCTGTTAGCATGTCAGTTCCTAAGACTGATTGAAAATCTCTTATAATCTTTTGAGATACTCTTACCTCCTAGAAATGTAAGTGAAAGGTCCATATGTTAGAGCCGGAAGTGACCTTAGAGTCATCTAGGCTAACCACTTTCTTTTATAGGTAAGAAAACCAAGTTTCAGAGATGTTAAGTGTCCACAGTCTTGCAGATACTAGGTGGCAGTTTTGAACCAAGGTTTTCTGACTAATCATTCTTTCCGCTGAACATCTGATCTTTTTATTTCCCGCTAAATCCATATCTTTTTTAAATGTAATTTATATTTTTCTTTTAACTATTTAGATGCAATGCTATTTGGGGTGTATATGTGTGTGTGTGTGTATATGTTAAATATTACAATTAATTCATCATGAGTGCTATCTTTAAGGAAACTGTTGTTTTCCTGTTTATTTCTTTGAATTAAGTCTATTTTTGCCATTACTGTGTCTGTGATCATGATTGCTACATTTTTTCTTTTTTTAAGTTCAGCTGAGGAATAATAGATTTTTGATCTAGCCCCTTATTTTATGTTTCAAGTGTATTTCTTGTAAAAAGCATATTGTTGGATTCTGCTTTCTTATCCATTCAATCTTTTTCCATTTTATGAATGAGTTAATTCCAATCACATTTCCAGTTTTGATTGCTCATTGTGTATTTCTCTCTATCGTATTCTTTTAAACTTTTTCTTTTAATTAAATTCAATAAACATTAAGTGCTTCCTATGTGCTAGGTACCTGTTAAGCACTGGGGATGCAAATAAGAAAAAGAGAGTCCCTGCTGTAATGGAACTAACAATCTCATGGGGAAAGATACACACAAAGGGGGCAGCTAGGTGACACAGTGGATGGAGCACCGGCCCTGGAGTCAGGAGTACCTGAGTTCAAATCCGGCCTCAGACACTTAATACACACTTACTAGCTGTGTGACCCTGGGCAAGTCACTTAACCCCAATTGCCTCACTAAAAAAAAAAAGATACACACAAAGAAGCTAGAAAATGAGGGGGGCAGCCAGGAGGTAGCTTGTTCTGAGCAGTTGAAACCAGGCAGACCTTATAATCGTAGGTTCTTTTCTTTCCTTTTAAAGCCCTCTTCAGAACTCCCTCTCTGAGTTTAGGGTTTGTTAGGTTTGTGACTAATCTGCTCTGCCTGAAATTATTCTCCCTTTATTTCTCTCTTTTCCCCTCTTGTTGCCCTATTGTGTTGAATGCATTTCTATACCATACTGTGTGTATGTATGTGTTTGTATTCTACCCTGATTTTACCAGTTCAGATAAAAATGAGGCTAAGTAACTCCTGATCCCCTTTACCTTTTTTGTTTATATAGACTTCTACTTGTGGCCTCTTATTATGTGAGACATTTCCCTGCAATTCCTTCCCTTTTCTTCCCTTTCTCCCTTCCTTTCCATTCTTTTTTTTTCCCCTTTCTTTCTTTTTTTTTTGTGTGTGGCAGTTGGGGTTAAGTGACTTGCCCAGAGTCACATAGCTAGTAAGTGTTAAGTAGCTGAGGCTGGATTTGAACTCAGGTCCTCCTGAATCCAGGACCAGTGCTCTATCCACTGTGCCACCTAGCTGCCCCCTCCATTCTTCTTTCAAAATCATTAAAACCTATAAAATCCACTCCCTGTCCCTCTGTCTTGACTCCCTCTATAATCTTTAATGATACTGGCTTTCTGAGGAAACACTTCTGTCTCTTTCCCCTCTTCCATTAATTTGTAAACACTTTATCCTTATTTATCCTTATAAATGATTGTTCATCTATATTTACCTTCTTATGTTTCTCTTAATTATATATTTTATATTTCAAAGTTTCTGCTCATCTCTAGTCTTTTCATCTGGAATGTTTAGAAGTCCTCTGTTTCATTAAAGATCAGTTTTTCTCCTGTAGGAATTATGTGCAGTTTTCCTGAATAAATTATTCTTAGTTGGAAGCCTTCATCTTGTTGTCTTTTGAAATGTTGTATTCCATGCTTTCCCCTTCTTTATGGTAGCAGTTGCTAAAACTTGTGTCATCTTGACTGTAGTTCCTTGGTATTTGAACTTTCTAACTGCTTGTAGTATTTTTTCTTTGACCTGGGAGCTCTGGATTTGGGGCATGATGTTCCTAGGAGCTGTTATTTTGTAGTTTCTTTCAGGATGTATCTGTGAATTCTTTCTTTTTTCAATTTTCTCTCTTGTTCTAATATATCTATGCAGTTTTCTTCCATAATTTCTTTTTATATAAAATTTAATTTTATTTTGTTTTTAGTCTGAATTCTTTTCCTCCCTGCACTGAGAAAGCAAGAAAAACAAAATCTACTACAAACATGTATAGTCAAACAAATTCTCAAATTAGCTATGTCCAACAAAAATGCTTCACTCTGTAATCAGAATCCATTACCTCTTTATATCTAATTAGGCTGCATGTTTTGTTATCAGTATTCTGGAATTGTGGTTGGTGCTTGTGTTGGTTCCTAAGTGTTTCTCTTTCCTTTTTTTGAATTAAGTTAAATGGAATTTTCAGTTCGTTATTCTCTCTCCGCTTCCTCTGCTCTTTCCCTGCCCATTGAGAAGGAAACAAAAATAAAGGCCATTGCAAATATATCATACAAAACATTCACACATTAGCCATGTCCAAGGAGGGGAGGAAGGGAGAAAAGAAAATATATTTCATGGGGCAGCTAGGTGGTGCAGTGGATAGAGCAGTGGCCCTGGATTCAGGAGGGCCTGAGTTCAAATTCGGCCTCAGATACTTGACACTTACTAGCTGTGTCACCCTGGGCAAGTCCCTTAACCCCAGTTGCCTCACCAAAAAGAAAAGAAAGGAAAAGAAAAGAAAAGAAAACATACTTCACTATGCACTCTGAGTCTATAATTTTCTTTATATGGAAGTAGATATAGCCTTTTGTGATTTCTTGAAATATGCTATGCAGTTCTTTTATGGTTTTGATTTTTTGGATATGACTTTCAGGCAGTTTATTCTGAAATTAGCTCTTACTGATCTGTTTTCCAGGTCAGTTGTTTTTTATTTTTTTGATCTTTTGACTTCATCTTAATGGGTTTTTGTTTTCACATGGAGTCATTAACTTCTATTCTAATTTTTGAGGAATCTATCACTTGGATGAGGTTTTGTATCTCTTGTACTAAGCTATAATTCTTTGCAGGATTTATTTTCATTGGTCTTATTTCTCTTTTGATTCTTTTACCCAGCATTCTCATTTCATTTTTAATATTACTTTTTATCTCTTCATTTTTCTTCCTATTTCTTCAAGGAATTCTAAATGATCTTGTGGCCAAGCTGTGTTTTTATTTTAAGGCTTTGCTTATACGTGCTTTACAATTATTCCCTTCTGGATTTATTCTTACTCACTCTTCCACTGGGAATTTTTATTAGGGCCAGACTTTGTTCACTCCTTCTGGGACTGTCATGATGGCCTGATACAGTTTTGGCCTGTCTTATATAGTGTTCTGCTACTATTTTTCTGATATTGTATCTTGTGACCTTCAAGGACGGGAATGGATTTGATGAGTGAGCAGCAGATTTTCAGCAGATTCTGTGTGGTCCAATCAGGGGCACAGTCTGATCACTGCCATTCCAGAGCCTGCTTTGGGTCTTGGCAATAAAGCTGCAGATTTACAGAGTAGAGCTCCAGAGAAAAATGTGCTGGCCTCAGCCCCTCCAAACTAGCTGGGTCTACAGGTTCCTCGTGATACTGCTTTCAACTTAGAGTTGTTCTTTACCCTGAGACTGAGTTTGCCATGCCCAATCTATGTCAGAGGGATGGAGCTGAAGCCCTGTTAGCATCTAGTCCTAAAAATCTGATGATTCCCTTTCCTGGATTAAACCAAAAAAGTTGTAGTCTTGTTCTGCTTTGGATACCTAGCTCTGGGAACTCCTTTGAGATTTAAACAGTTGAGCTGCAGTTCTTCTTTGCCTTTGGATTTGAATCTTTAAAAACCTTCAGGTTTTAAGGGAATGTGGGACAGTGCTACTGGCTTGTTTTGTTGCCCTGATCTGGCTCTTCTTTTCTGACCTACCTGGTTCCATCATTCCTGCTTTGGTCACTTACCTGAGGGTGGAATTTGTAATCTTAGGAAAGAAAAATAATCTTCTGGGGTTTTTCCTTTTTTAGATTGTTGTTGGAATAGTTGGTGAGGGAGCTCAGCTGTACTGCTTCCTTTTATTCTACCATCTTGACAGTTTCCCAGCCGTATCCTATTTTCTGTTCAGGTAGAGCTAATCAAGTTTTGTTTGATTTTGCTTTGTTTTGTTTTGTCAAGCATAAGCAAATATAAAATATTTGATTTATTTTATTTTGCTTGGAAAAGTAACAGCAAGACTTACTTATTTATTTGTTTTGTGTTTGATGTTTAAAAATGCTTAAACTCTTAGGTTTTGTCTAGACGGATAGCACCCAATTATTTTTAAATTGGGCTTATTGTTTGTTCTCAATTAGAGAAAAATGTGCAAAGACTACTGTGTGTCAGTTGTGAAGATGTATTTTCAAATATATATATGAGGTCAGCAAAGCTTCACCATAAAATATTCAAAAGTAGAAAATAAACTAATCTGTTATTCCAAATAAAAATTTGTTGAATTGAAATGATGAAAGGAATCTTTTTAGTACTTATCTGTAGAAAAATCATTTCTGGAGGCTTTGTATTTAATTGCTTTTGGAATTACTTTTAGCAAGAAACCCTTTTAGCAATAATAAAATCAAAGCAAAGAAACCAGTTGGTGTCTGACCCTGTTCTACATTTTGATGTCACATTTCTAACTCCAGTGATAGAAAAATTAGTGAGAGAGCAGTAATAATACTAATTATCTTCAATTTATTTTATATTTTTATAGTATTTATGCGCTTATCTTTAGCTCTGATTTCTTAATGTGGATTTACATTTCATTTCAGTCATAAGAATAAGGAAAATTTTTGTTTTACTCTTATTGCAGAATTTAATATGTGTTATATACCTATGCAATTTTAAGTTGTCACTGAGGGAAAGTTTAGATATTTTAAGGGTTTGTAATATAATTTGGTTCAGAAAACATTGCTCTAGACATAAGATGGGGGTGACCGTGGGACTGTCTAGAAACTTCATTAATACGCCATTGGTCTATCAAGGGCAAATACTTTTGTAGTTGCAAGCTGTGCTCATAATTGTGGTGATGGGTGTGAGACATATCCCTTGTCAGAACAAATTGAAATCTGATCTGCATTATTTCTAGTGGCATTTGGTGTTCTCATTAGCAATATACAATGCAGCAATTGTATGGAATTCAAAGAGACTTTATTTTTCCCCCCAGGTTAGCCTTCTGCACTCACCATTGTCTCTACCAGTTAGGTGGGGTAGTGCAGGGCTTCTTAAACTTTTTCTACTTGTGACCTCTTTTTGCCTGAGAAATTTTTACACAACCCCAGCTATATAGGTATATAAAATATGTATACAAATCAAACTTTTATTGTCAAATTTTTCCCAACCTTCACATTCAGTTACACAATCCCATATGGGGTTGCAACCCACAGTTTAAGAAGCTGGTAGATTATAGATGGAGTATCGAACCTAAAATCAGGAAGACCTCAGATGCTTACTAGCTCTGTGACCCTGGACCATTCACATACCCTCTTTGAACCTCAGTATTCTCATCTGTAAAACTGGGATACTAGTCACACCTACTTCACAGGGGTATTGTGAGAATCAAATGAGAATCATATTTTTAAAATGCTTTGCAAACCTTAAAGTGCTAAATAAATGCTAGCTGTTATTGTTGTTAATGCCACCCCAACATTGTAGTCAAACCTCCATTTTCAGTCAGGTTTTATCCTCAGTCTTCTCAGGAAATATCAGAACATGTTTAGTCCCATGCAAACTGAGGTGTTTCCCCTGCCTTTGCAGGTTGCATGTGCTAGTAATATCCTGCTGGGTGAAACAGTGCTAGTCAGATACTCCTTACTCCTTACTGAGACCTGACAGTTCCACCAAAAATTCTGAGAAATCAACCTATACTAAAATTTCGTCCTTCCATTTGCTTTGTGCATCCTATCCCATGTGTCAAAAATAAAATTAGGCATTTCTAATTACTTATACCATAAAACCTTGAATTCAATCTTGGTACAAGATTACTACCTTCTGTTCCTAAGTCCTGACTTGCTGGACAGGCTTCTGCACATCCAGGTCTTTATGATATTGGACATTTGAGGAGACCACCTTTCTTAGGTGGATAAAGGAAGAAAGCAAATGGGAAAATCACCTTTCAACTTAAACATGCCTTGTTAGAACTTATATATGGCCTTTGTAATTCCCATATGGATTTATTATAGGACACCTCATGAACTTAAATATGCTATGACTGTAACAGAAATATAGGCACTTCCTGCATGACATCTTAAAATACTTACTAGGGCCCCAACCAATATCTTACCCAAGTTAGCCTATCCTACCCCTGGTACAACAAGCTATTTTCAAAACTGGTAAAATACACATTTTATAGGAAGAGAAATGGAGTTCCTAGAACACTGAGTAGTGTGGCATCTGCATAAATTCTTCTTCCCGTTCTCACTGACAAGTGAGAATGGTTATTTATTACGTCTAAAAGTGAAAAACTTCTAGTTTCCTTCACTGCCACAATTCTTCATATTTCTACCTTGGTTGTTTCTCTGAAAAACCTAAAAAAGAGATGAAGACTATTCTTAGTTGTCATTCAAAGCCAAGAAAACCTTCTTTGAACTCAAGGCCTTTTTATATTCTGATTTACCCAGATTTCCAAAATCATTTCATTGTATAAGCCTCTAATTTGGTATTTAAGCCTCTCTTTCAAGTTGAGCCCATGCTTAGCCTTTCCACTATTCCCCATGTACCTTTTAATTTTATGTAACTTTTCTCAGTGGAAAATATCACAGGGTGTGGGGAAATGGAGGTCTTTAGTAATTAGACCATTTTAAAGTTCTGATTGCTATACCTGGAAGGGATCAGATACCCAATTATGAAAATGAATCATTATAATTTTGAGTACCAGTAGATAAGATAGACCTTCAGCTCACATTTATGTTTTCATTTCTCATATAGCCGTGGATAACATCATCAGATACATTGTCTCTTAAACTGGAGTATTGTGAATCATCAACAGACCATCCATTACTGACCTTCCTGTGCTTTCACACATACACGGACATTTATGCATTTCTACGTACGTGTGTGTGTGTGTGTGTGTGTGTGTGTAGGTGTAGTAATATACCCTGTGGCCCTTCTTTCTAATCCTTTTATTACCAAAGAGGGCTAAACTGAGATGCTCCTTTATGTTTAGCATAACATTCTTTCTTCAGGCAAAATAGGATTCTTTAAGACCCACTATATATCCACTGAAGAATTTTCATAGGCATGAAGCCACTGTGACCATAGTGCCTAGTGCAGTACATGTGAAATGTATGTCTGGGCTAAGGACTCATCCAAGGGACCTGAAAAGGTTCTTGGTGATTGATTAGTCCTGAATTAGTGGCTGCCATATTTTTAAGTTTCAATACCAGCTTACATTTCGAGGCCATGATGCTTTCCTCATTGTAGACACCATCATCAAAATGTCCCTCAAACTCTGAATATTAGCTCTAAGTCCTGGTAGAACGTGTAAATATAGATTTCTTTTTGACCTTTTTCATGATCAGTATTCCCTAGCTTTAGGCAATCGCTTCAAAGTGAGACAAGGTAGTGTTGCTTTAATTCGGATAGAACTTTATTGCCCTCTGCTGGCCCCCAAGAATCCTGCAGGCCCGAAGCGTCCCAAGACCCTGGACTGAACCCTGTAAAGTTGGCTTGATCCTCCTCAGAGCATACAAGGTTTGGGAGATGATGAGTTTGACAGATTGCCATGATATTCAGGTGAAAATATCTCCATCAGTTGAAGTTAACAAGTGCTCACCATCAGGAACTGTGCTAAGCACTAGGGATACAAAGAACCCAGCTCCTGCCCTCAAGTCGCTCATCATCCAATGGGAGGAACAACATGCAAGCAAAGATGTACATACAGGGGCATATAAAAGGTCAACGAGATGTGTTATCAGAGGGAGGGCACTCCATGGGATGTTGGGGGAGAACTAGAAAAGTTCTTTTGCTGAGTCTTAAAGGAAGCCAGGAGCCAGAAGGGAGAAGGGAGAACATTCCAGGCTTTGGGACAGCCCATTAAAAGGCTCAGGCAATGAACTGTCATGTGTGGAGAAGAGCAAAAAGGCCATTGACTCCACAAGTACAGGAGGGGAAATTTAAGTGTAAAAAGTCTGGAAACGTAGGAAGGAGCCAGGTCATAAAGGCCTTTAAAAGCCAGACAGGATTTTATGGGACCCTGGAGGTAATAGGGAGCCACTGGAGTTTATTGAGGAGAGGACATGAAGTAGTCAGAATTACACTTTAGGAATATCCCTCTGGCAACTGAATGGAAGGTAGACTGGAGCGGGAAAGACTTGACCCAAGGAAACTGACAAAAATGCTCCAAGGTGGCAGCTATCTCAGAGGAGAAAGGCGGTTGTACATGGAGAGATGTTGTGAAGGTACAATCAATAGGCCTTGGCACGAGATTGCATATTTTGAGCACGAATGAAGAATTGAAGATAACAGCTAGGTGGTGAGTCTCAGTGACTGGGAGGGATAGCAGTGCCCTTATAGTAATAGGGAGATTTGAAGAAGGTGAGGGGTTGGGAGGAAATAGAAACAAATCATTAGAATGAGATAATTAGGAACCATCTACAAGGAGATAATTATTGAAGCATTTGGCATAGACTACTGAGAGTATAATGAGAGAAGGATACTTAATAAGAGGGCATAGAAAGAAGAGTCAGGAAAGGAAGCAAAAAAGGACTGTTAAAGTGAACAGGGAAAAATTAGGGTCACAGGAGCCAAGGAGATAAGATGTCAGGTCCAAAGATCCAAGGAAGTCAAGAAAGATGGGGACTGAGAAAAGGCAGTTGGTTAATATGCTATGTAATTCAAGCATTTATTAAGCACCAACTGTGTACAACATGTGAAAATAATAGAGACAAAACTGAAAATGCCCTTGGCCTTTAGGAGGTTACATTGTGCTGGAAGTAACACCAGGCCTGTTTTTAGAAGGTCTGGGTTTGAATCCTGCTGCTGCCCTTTATGGTATGTATCACCCTAAACAAGTCACTTTTCTGCTTTGGATTTTAGTTTCTCACCTGTAAAATATGGTGTTAGAATAAATAATCTCTAAGGTCTCTTATAGTTTTAATATTCAGTAGTATATTGGGTTTTTGACTTTTGAGAAAACAGATTCAATACAGTAGTAGGAGTAGAACCAGATTTCCAAAGTGTTTAGAAGTGAATGATGGGGTAAGGAAGTCTAGGCATCAGTATAAACAACTTGAGATATTCAGTGTTTATGAATGGATCATGTTAAAATAGTAAAAAATGGTAATACCCCTCAAATGAACATATAGTTAACACAGTGAGAAGCTTGCTGTGTTAAAGAGAAAGCTCATGTTGAAGACCTGACTCCAGGTCTTACCTGTGGCACATACTGGCTGGACAAGTCATTTAACCTCTTAGTGCTGTAGGAAATTCTCTAAAACACTTTAAGTTGCAGAGAAGGTGTTGCCCTTCACTTTTTTTTTTAATTTAAAAATTTTATTTATGATGTATAATTATATTTTAGACATATCAAACATAGATATAATATACACATACACATAGATGACATATATAATGTAAGTTTTCTACATTATTACATTTAGATATACTTAGCTATATTCTAATATATATAACTTAGTATTTACCTTAAATACTTAAATAAGGATTTACCTTAAATAACTTTTATTTTTTAATTTTTTTTTTTTTAGTGAGGCAATTGGGGTTAAGTGACTTGCCCAGGGTCACACAGCTACTAAGTGTTAAGTGTCTGAGGCCGGATTTGAACTCAGGTACTCCTGAATCCAGGGCCGGTGCTCTATCCACTGCGCCACCTAGCTGCCCCCCAACTTTTATAACATACATATCAATTTATATAAATAATTTATACCACAAGGAGTTTCCACACTTAGAAATTCCCTATGCCAATGAAATCACAAATCTAGTTCCCTTCCCTTTCACTATTTAATATAATACCAATTAAAATATAAAAGAGCTTAATAGAATTAGACAAAACTGTCATGAAATTTATATGGGAAAACAACTTGGAAAGATATCTAAGGGTACACTGAAAAGAAATGCCAGTGAGGGGTGAGGTTTTACATTCCCAGACTTTATTTTTTTTTTTTAGTGAGGCAATTGGGGTTAAATGACTTGCCCAGGGTCACACAGCTAGTAAGTGTTAAGTGTCTGAGGCCAGATTTGAACCCAAGTACTACTGACTCCAGGGCCGGTGCTCTATCCACTGTGCCACCTAGCTGCCCCACATTCCCAGACTTTAAAACAGAATTGTTATCAAAACTGTATAGTATTAAGTAAACAACTGAGAAATCAATTAACAAAATAGAATAGATACACCAGATATTCCAACAATATATTAAAAGATGAATTTGAAGCGGCAGCTAGGTGGCGCAATGGATAAAGCACCAGCCCTGGATTCAGGAGGACCTGAGTTCAAATTCGGCCTCACAGTCACTTAACCCTCCTTGCCCTACTACCCTCCCCCCCCCCAAAAAAAAAGAAAGAAAAGAAAGGGGGAAGAGATGAATTTGATCAATCTTTAGAAAATAAAATTTAGAGAAAAGAAATCATTGTTTAACAATATACTTGGTAAGATTAGTTGTCGATTTGGCAGAAAAGGAATTTGTACCCATATTTTACACCATATACCCCATTGAATTCTAGTTGGATGACAGGTTCAAACAAAACGAACTCTAGAAAATGTGATGAAATATTTATCATAGTAGTTGAGGGGAGATAACTTTTAGTTCAAGAAATGGAAGGAATTGTTGGGGAAGTAATAATGTATTAAACTATAACAAAATTGAAAAAAACAACAATCTAAAACTATTGTCATTTTAAAAAGAAAAATAAAAGATTGGGAAAAATAATCTTGGCAGATATGAGTGTTAAAAATATAGGGGGCTATTGAAAAGGCATAACAACAACTTGTTCAAAATGGATGAATAGGGGGTAGCTAGATGGCGCAGTGGTTAAAATGCTGGCCCTGGATTCAGGAGTACCTGAGTTCAAATCCGGCTTCAGACACTTGACACTTACTAGCTGTGTGACCCTGGGCAAGTCACTTAACCCCCATTGCCCCCCCAAAACAAAACAAAACAAAAAAAACCAAATTGGATAAATAGTAAAAGGATATGAACTCTTTTCAGAAGAAGGAACAAATTACTAGTATGCACTTGGGGAAAAATTGCTCACCCTAATAAAAAGATACAAATTAAAACAACTTTGAAGTATCATCTCATATCCATCAAACCGGCAAAAATAATTAAAAGTAATAAAACTCTGTGCAGATAGAGTTGTGGCAAAACAGGTGCATTGATTTATTGATGGTAGAATTGCAAATGTGTAGAATATTTTTGGAGAGCATTCTGTCAGTACACAGTAAAAGTTACAAAACTAATATTGTTTGATCCAGTAATTCCTTTTTTTAGGAACCACGTCCATTGTTAGAAAAAAACCCAAACCCTCCCCCCCCAAATAAAATGACTACAACTCCAAACAAAAGAAAAAAATCTGTTCAAAGATGTTCATGTTCATACTGTAGTTAATTTCAAAAAAGGAAAAAAAGGAAGTAACCTAAATGTGTTGTCCTAGAGGAGTAGGAAAATTATGGTACAGTGTTCTCACTGTAAAGAAATGGATGGACAAAGTGTCGGGATTACAAAAAAAACCTCTAGAAATAAGGCAAAGCAATAAGGATCAGAAGACTATAGTATACACTACAATCATTTGATGAGATGATTTTGATTATAAATGACAATAAATAGAGAATATTAATGGGAGCTTAGAGTTTGGCACCAAAAAAATATTATGCTTGAAATTATTTTACGTGTAATTACTAAGTATTTTAATTAATAGTAATTTATACCATTTTTATTTTAAAAATATTTCTGAATTACATTTCTAAAAATTAATGTGCATTTTAAAAAATTTTGAGTTCCAAATTATCTCCCTCCCTCTTGCCCTCCCCCACCCCTTGAGAAGGCAAGCAGTCTAATGATTATATATGTGAAGTCATACAAAACATTTCCATATTAGCTATGGTCCAAAAGAACACATATATCCCTTACCCTGAACAGAGAAAGTAAAAAAAAGTATGCTTCTATCTACTCTCGGTTCATTAGTTCTTTCTCTAGAGGTGGATAACATTTTTCATCATGAATCCTTTGGAATAGTCTTAGATCATTGTCTTGATCAGAGTAGCTTAGCCTTTTACAGTTGATCATCATTGAAATATTGTATAATCTTCTCCTGGCTATGTTCACTTCACTTTACATTTTTTATAAGTCTTCCTAGGATTTTTTGAAACCATCCTGTTTGTCATTTCTTATAGCACAATAGTATTCTGTCACAATCATATGCCACAGCTTGTTCAGCCTTTCCCCAATTGATGGCATCCCCCGCAATTTCCAGTTCTTTGCCACCACAAATAGAGCTACTATAAATATTTTTGTATAAATAGGTGCTTTTCCCTTTTCCTTGGAATATTAATTTTTCTAATTAAACATAATGTTTGATAGTAAAGAGTTTAAGTAGTTACTCGGAGGGTAGAAGGTTTGATAAAAAAAACTTCTTAATTTTTTTTTAGGAATCAGGAAGGTGAAAACATCCGTAAGGCAGTTCAGTTTGATTCAGTGAAATTTATTAAGTACTTCCTGTATTCAAATATTGGAATAGAAATTAAACAGTCCAACTCTTCCTGTCATCTCCAGCAGATTGCATCCGCAGTCATCCTCCCTTTCTCTTGAATCTTTGACCATTTCCTGTGTATCGGTTCCTTCCTTACAACCTTCAGACATCCCCAACTCTCCCCATTATTAAAAAAAAAAAAACAACCTTCAATTAACCCTATGTATCCTCTCCATCTATTGTTCTATATCTTTTCTCCCTTTCTCAACCAAACTCTCTGAAAAAGTTATCTACATATTACCTTCCCTTCTTCTCCTCTCACTTTTCACCTGTTTGCAACCTTCTGTCATCCAAACATGCAACTGAAATTCCTCTCTCCAAGTTAATAATGATCTCTTACTTGCTGCATTTGATGGTCTTTTTTTCAGCTTTCATCCTTCTTGATGAATCTACTGCATTTGACTCTGTTGACGAAGTGTGCTCTATGCTCTTCCTCTCTTGGTTTTCATGACATTACTCTTTCCTGGTTCACTTATCTGGCTGCTTCTTCTCAGTGACCTTTCCTGGCTTATTGTATCATTTTGCCTGCCGTGTGGGTATTCCCCAAGGTTCTGTCCTGGCCCCTCTTCCCTTCTCCTTCTGTAATCACTCCATGACCTCATAAGTATTCATGGATTATCATTTCTATGGAATGACTCCCAGAACTGTATATACGCTTCTAGTGTCTGCCCTGAGCTTCAGTCCCATGTTGCAGTTGAATATTTCAAAATTACTGCAACCACTGCAATTTTCCTGAAGAGCAAATCTGGCCAATTGATTTCATTGCTCAGTCAAGTGGCACTCATTGCTTCCAGAATAAAATACATACACTTCTGTTTATCTTTGAAAGGCCCGCACAACCTGATCCCAACCTAGCATTCTTTTTTTTTTTTTTTTTAGTGAGGCAATTGGGGTTAAGTGACTTGCCCAAGGTCACCCAGCTAGTAAAGTGTTAAGTGTCTGAGGTCACATTTGAACTCAGGTACTCCTGACTCCAGGGCCAGTGTTCTATCCACTGCGCCACCTAGCTGCCCCCCAACCTAGCATTCTTACCTCATTAGATAGTACTCAGTCTCCTCCACCTTGTGATCTAGTCCCACTAGACCTCTTTATCTTACTGACAATATTCCCAGCCTTACTTCATTTGCACTCACCATCCTCCCATGCCAGGCATTCATTCTTTCTTTACCCTCCACTTTTTCTATTCCTTTATGGTTCATTTCAGACACCCACCTTCAGCAAAAAGCCTTTCTGATTTCTCCCTGATTGCTTCTCCGAACTACCTTCTATTTAAACCTACTTTGCATATGTTTGTATTTACTTACTTTATATTTCTGTTCTGTATAGCTTCTTATGGGACTGTTTCTCCCATCAGAATGCACATTCGTTGTATCATTATATGTATTGATGTCCTCAGTGCCTTGCATGTAGTAGATACCTTTTTGATTGATTAGTTAAAGTACAGCAGCGCTGCCCTTAAAATGACCTAGAAGTCTAGGGGAGGGGGGAGGCGAGGGAGAAAAATCTGAAATTGTAAAGCTTGTATAAACAAAGGTTGAGAACTATCTTTACATGTAACGGAAAAAAAATAAAATACTTTATTAATTAAAAAAAAATAACCAATGGACAACACAAGGGCTCCATTGGTATCCTTGAAAAATAAAGCAAAATTGATTAAGGAAAAAAAATGACCCTAGAAGGATGTGTGGGCCAAGATGTTGGGAGGAGCAAAGAAGGAACACATCAATTGTTCTTTTCCTCCCTTCTCCACCAACTCCTCCAAAAAGATCTAGAAAATGCACAGAACCTAATCTTGTTTGGGAAATCCAAGGGAAAAAAAAGTTGTAGAGGTAATTTTTTCAGCCCACCTCGGAATAGGGCGATAAAGAGAGTGTATGAACACTGAAGCTAGGGTCTGGCTAGGAATGTGCCAAGGCCCCAGAGTATCAGGGCAGAGAAAGGCTGCATCATAGGTAGAAGGTCCAGGGCTAGGTAGAGGGGCTTATATTTGTCTAGGGTAGAGGAATGGATGCCAGCTGGCAGCTCTGTTACTCACTACTTCTTATCAGTCCCAATTCCAGGGCTCCTAGGTGTGGTAGTCTAGAATCTGCAGCACAGACAGGCCCCTCAGCTATATCCTGAGCCAGGATTTAGTGCAAAAACAAGTACCACATAAACAGCTCCTTGGAGGTGAAAAGAATCTTAACCCTTTCTAGCCCAAAAGGAAGTCCCAGACCAAAGGGAAGTTTACAATTCTGTCACATTCAATAAGCAGGTCTTCCAACTGACTAATAGTGACTCAGTCCAGAAGCAGTCTTCTTAAACATCAAAGGAGGGAAGCCCACAGGCTCCTTGCGCAGGCCCAAACCCAGATCAGAAACTTGAAGACTGGGGGGAGGGATCAGAATTTGCCCTATTTTGGACTACTTTGGGAGCACTGCAAGTTTGTAGGTTTCTTCTTGAGCTGTTTCTGAAAGCCTGGAATAACAAATGCAACACTCAGTACCCACAAGAAAGCAGTCCAGGAGCAGGCCAGACATTCCTTAAAGAAATATGCAGAGCCTGACCCTAACAAAAAATCTGAGGTCAGGAAGTAGGCTGGAAGAATGGGGAAAAAAGAATCCTACCATAAAATGCTATCATGGTGACAGAAATGCTTAAAATACAAACTCAGAAGTAAGAGAATGACTATAAAACATCTACAAGCAAAGCCCCAAAGGGGCACAAATTCAACTAGATTTCCTGAAAGAGATGAAGTAAGAGGTTTTGTTTTTTCGTTTGTTTTCTTTTTTTAAAGATTAAAAACATTTTTATAGGGGGCAGCTAGGGGGTGCAGTATATAAAGCACCAACCCTGGATTGAGGAGGACCTGAGTTCAAATCTGGCCTCAGACACTTGACACTTACTATCTGTGTGACCCTGGGCAAGTCACTTAACCCTCATTGACCTGCCCCCCAAATTTTATAAAAATTTGAAAAAAGAGCTTTGGAAGAAAGAATTTGAAAGGGAATTGATAATTATCACAACAGGTAAAAATCTTACCCAAGCAACAACTTGCTAAAAACTAGAATGGACAAGATAGAGGTTAATGACTCCACATGACAACAAGAAATAGTAAAAGTCCAAAGACCAGGGGAAAAAAAAAAGAAAGAAAAGAAAATTTAAGGTATTTCATAGCAAAAACAACTGACCTGGAAAACATCAAAAGGAGATAAGTTAAGAATCATTGAATTGCCTGAAAGCCATGACCCCCCCCAAGAAAAAGAAAAGAGTCTAGACATCATTTTTCAAGAAATCAAAAAAGAAAACATCCTAGATCTCTTAGAATCAACTCAAATAGCAAGAATCCACTGGTCATCTCCTGAAAGAAACTCCAAAATGAAAACTTCCAGGAACATAAATAGTCAAAACCCAAAGCTTCCAGGACAAAGAAAAAATACTTCAAGCAGCCAGAAAGAAAGAATTCAAGTGTCCACAGTAAGGGTTATACAAAAGGTAGCAGCCTCCACTAAAAAGAAGCTAGAGTGCTTGAAATGAAATTCCAGAAGGCAGTGGATATAGGATTATAGCCAAGGATAATTTACCTATTAAAACTGAATATAATCCTACAGGGGAGAAATGGATCTTTAATGAAATGCAAGGCTTTCAAGCATTCCTGATGAAAAAAACCAAAGCTGGGTAGAACTTTTGAAGAGCAAAAACAGGAGTTAAGAGAAACATAAAAAGGTAAATGTGAATGAATAATCATGAGAATTTAAACAAAGCTACACGATGTACATTTTAATATGGAGAGATGACATATGTCTCCTCTCAGGGCCCTATGATTATTAAGGATCATAGAAGGAGCCTAACTAGAAAGGTCTGGGAGTGGCTCTCAAGTATTGATGATCTTAAAAGAATGTAAAGGGAGAAGTACTAGTGGCAAGGGAAGGAAGAGAAAGCTAAGGAAAAATTATCTCACAGTATTGGTGCATTCAAATATACGTCTATAAAACAAGGGAGGAAAGGATGGAGGGGAGTGGGTGACACTTGAACTTCACATTCCTCTGAACTGGTTAAGGGAGGAAAGAATGCACAAAGTTGGGTACTGAAAGTATATTTCACTTAACAGAGAAACAGGAGGGAAAGGAGAAAAGGGACAAATTAGAGGAAGAGGGAAGGTAGTTGAAGGAAGAGATTAATTCTAAGTAAAATAAATTCTAATTAAAGATGTACAAAAAATTAGAAGTAGTAGGGTTTTCTTGTTTGTTTTTGTGGTTGCAAAGAATTGGAAATAGTGTGCCTATCCATTGGGGGATGGCGAACCAACTTATGGTTTATAAATATGATGGAATGCTTATTTTGCTGTAAGAAATGATGATGGGGGGCATCTAGGTGGCGCAATGGATAAAGCACTGGCCTTGGATTCAGGAGTACCTGGGTTCAAATCCGGCCTCAGACACTTGACACTTACTAGCTGTGTGACCCTGGGCAAGTCACTTAACCCCCATTGCTCCGCCAAAAAAAAAAAAATGATGATGAGAATAGTTCCAAAGAAACCTGGGAAGACTTGTTTGGACTGACGCAGAGTGAAGTGAGCAGAACAAGAAGAAACAACTTTTACATTGACAATATTATAAAGAAAAATTTAGAAAGTCTTAAAAACTGATCAGTGTGGTGACTGTGATTCAAGAGGACTCATGATTGGGGCAGCTAGGTGGCTCAGTGGATAAAGCACCAGCCCTGGAGTCAGGAGGACCTGAGTTCAAATATGGCCTCAGACACTTGACACTTACTAGCTGTGTGACTCTGGGCAAGTCACTTAACCCCAATTGTCTCACCAAAAAAAAAAAAAAAAAAGAGGACTCATGATTAAGCGTGCTACCCAACTTCTGATAAAGGTGAGGGACTCAGTACAGAATTGGACCCGGACCTGGCCAATGTAGAAATCTGTTTGTTTAATATGCATTTTGGTAACAGGGGTTTTGTTTTTCTTAGTTGGGGGGAAATTGGGTAGGAGGAGAGAAGGAAGGCAGATTTTTGCTGTTGGGTGGCGCAATGGATAGAGCACTGGCCTTGGAATCAGGAGTACCTGGGTTCAATCGGCCCTCAGATGCTTGACACTTACTAGCTGTGTGACCCCTGGGCAAGTCACTTAACCCCCCTTGCCTCACCAAAAAAGAAATAACACAGCCACTTATGGGAGAATTGAAAGTATCCCTCAGGTGCACAGAGACAGCAGTATTATTTGATGAAGAACTGTGAATGACTTGACTATTCTCAACAATTCCTTATGGGACATTATTGTATTACTTTCACATCCTGTAACTTTTCTTGCTATTTCCCATATATAAGGCATATATCTTTTATTGTTGCATTCCTCTCATATAATAGTAATAACAACTTGAATTTATACATTGCTTTAACGTTTATTAATTTGATCCTCACAACAACCCCAAACTCTAGTAACATCATCTCTCTCTCTCTCTCTCTCTTTTTTTTGGACTGGGCAATGAGGATTAAGTGACTTGCCCAGGGTCACACAGCTAGTAAGTGTCAAGTGTCTGAGACTGGATTTGAACTCAGGTCCTCCTGAATCCAGGGCCAGTGCTTTATCCACTGCGCCACTAGCTGCCCAACATCATCGTCTTAATGTGAACCTTCCATCAAGATGCAACTCCCTTCATCCTAACCTGAGGGATCTGGCTGGATAGTTTTTGTTGGGATCAGAATCCTATCCTGCACTATACTCAGAAACCCAACAGATTGGTAGAAGCAGCATCATTCCTTGGTCCAGAGACGTCCTTGAGATGAACCTCAAACATAATCATTTGTGCACTCACAGTCCAGCATCCCCCTGAACTTCCAGGTTGAACCTGGTGATTCCCTAGAGCAGCTCTGCCCTATCCCCAGATTTGTTTTCACTTAACAGGACCCTGCTTTTACTTGGCCTGCACACATTTGCAAGACATTTCCAATGTCTTTCTTAAAATGTGTCTCCCAGAACTGAAAATCATGTTTTTGGGGTGGTCTGATAAATGGAGGTACAGAGGTTTGCAATCACAATCATGTGGTTTGGATCAGGTTTTGCTTTTGGTCAGTTAGGGCCCTAATATTTTGATATCAATTGCTGTCTAATCTTATCTCCGC
The DNA here is from genome assembly GCF_019393635.1 of Dromiciops gliroides. Lineage (NCBI taxonomy): Eukaryota > Metazoa > Chordata > Mammalia > Microbiotheria > Microbiotheriidae > Dromiciops > Dromiciops gliroides. The sequence goes on along the minus strand of NC_057861.1, from coordinate 615,521,885 downwards.
TATCTATGTGCTTGATTAACTTTTTTTTTATCTGGAATTTAGGAATTTATATTATCAAGGGGTCTTTTGGATTCTGATTCTGTCAATCCAACATTTAGTATCTGTTACTCTCTCTTTTTAAAATTTGAAAGATATGCTACCTAAATCATTGATTAAAACAGTGAGCAGAACAGAACTGAGCACCAAAGCCTTATGGTACTGGAGACCTACCAGATGGACAGTGATGCATTAATTCTCTTTGGACCCTGTCATTAAACCAGATATGAATCCACCTACATGTACAGTGCCCACCTTTTCTCAGACTTGCTACAAGAGTGTCATACAAGATTTTTTCAAAATGTGCAGCCTAGCCTTGCTGAAATCCAGATAGGTGACATCTGTGGCATTCAATTATATTCAGACTGTTACCAATCAGTAAATGTATCATAATCAGGAATAACCTTGGTCCTGACATAAAATTTTCAACTCCTGGTGAACTTTACTTATCTTCCTGTATGCTCACAAGCAATCTGTTCAGATTCTAGAATTTAGCCTGAGTTCAACTAGAAATTTACTTTGCTATAGTTGGCCAGAATTCATTTTCTTTCCCCTTAATAAAAAGAATTGAGAAAAATTTGCCCATCAGTCTTATAGCATACCTTTCCCATTTTTCAACTACAGTCACAAGATTGCCCCAAATGGTTTCCATATCACATCTTTAATTTATTTTAGCATCCTACAACATAATTTGTCTTCTGTCCCTATCTCACCAGTCTTTGTCTCTAGTTTACTTTTAGCTGTGTTTATTCTACGCCTTCTAGTCTGAAGATCATTCTCTTTAATAGAGAAGGTAGAATCAAAATAACAGTTGAGCAGCTTCACTTTCTTTGCTGTCCATTAACACAATACCATCTGCTTAACCAATAAGCTTACTCCTTCCTTATTTCAAAAATAGATTTTAAAGCTCATATGATTAATTTTAGCACTTTTCATAAAACTAGGCGCATTTTGAGTTTTGGTCCTTCTTCATGTTATTTTTACAGATACATGGCACTGTTTTGTGTTTGCCCTTGGTTAAGTACCAGTACCCTTGCTTCCATCTTTTGTACACATCTCTTTTGAATATAAATCCACAAGAATTCTGTGAAAACACATCAATGTTTTATCATGCTTCCCTCCTTTCCTGGGCAAACTGACCCACATTGGTTGGTTTCTCTGGCCCTCTAAGGAGTGGATTCAGTTATGTAATAGAGAAGCCTCTCCAAATAGTTCTTTTTGAGCCAACAAAACTAGTACCAATACATGAGACACTGTAAATAAGTACAGCCAGTTGATGTTTTTTCCCTAACAAAAAGATTGTGTGCATGTGTATGTGTTTATGTGTATCAGGCAGTATTCTCTAGTAGACAGAAAGTTGACCCAGAGGTGGGTTTTCCCACCTCTGACACAATTGTCTGTTTGACCTTGGGGAAATCACTTAGTGCCACAGAAAGCTCTCTGAGACTAACAGTTGCTGACTTTCATTGGCTTCCAGGCTGGGAGGTCACTATACCTATGAAACTACAGGTCCTGACAAAAGAAAAAGATGTGTATATATTTGGGGTTTTTTTGGTTTTTTGTTTTTTTGTGGGGCAATGGGGGTTAAGTGACTTGCCCAGGGTCACACAGCTAGTAAGTGTCAAGTGTCTGAGGCTGGATTTGAACTCAGGTCCTCCTGAATCCAGGGCTGGTGCTTTATCCACTGCGCCACCTAGCTGCCCCCTATAAATGTTTTTATATATGTTTGTATACATATGTAATATATGGAAGTAGATTGAGTAGTAGTGGATTTAGTACTGGACATGCTGTTAGGAAGTGCTAGATTTGAAGTCAGGAAAATATGGGTTCAGATCTCACTTTTGACATTTATTAGGTGCTAAATAAGTCACTTAACTATTCTTTGCCTTAGACAATTCCCCCAAATTAAGGAAAGAACACTAGATTATGTAGTTAGGATTATTTTTTCCCTGCCCTTTATACCCATGGCTTTCTGCTTGCTGTTTTTAACCCCATCCACATGGAAAATCTTCTCTTTTTTTCTCCTTCTTTGTCTACATGATACTCATCTTTCAAGCCCTATTTCAGCTTAGTTTCTGCAACAAGGCCTCATCTGATTACTCTAGACCATACTAATCTCACTTTTTCCTGAACTCCAATGTATTAATACTCAGTTACAATGTAGTTTGTCACTTAGTTTTCTTTTTTCTTTTCTTTTCTTTTTTTTTTTGCGGGGCAATGGGGGTTAAGTGACTTGCCCAGGGTCACACAGCTAGTAAGTGTCAAGTGTCTGAGGCCGAATTTGAACTCAGGCCCTCCTGAATCCAGGGCCACTGCTCTATCCACTGCACCACCTAGCTGCCCCACTTAATTTTATTTTCATTGTTTTATTAATTAGTGTTCCATCCCTAACTAGATTATAAATTCCTTAAGGACCAGGACCATATTTATACCTACTTGATAATCTCTGTACTGATGGGTATGTGGAGGTGCTCAAGGAACACTTACTCATTGATTGAACAGGGGAGAAGTTCTTGACTGATAAAAACAATTGTTCAAATCTTGCAGTTATATGAAATAAGCAATTTTTTTTCAGTAATATACAAGCCTTCTTTTTAAATGGAATCCATAACTATCTCCAGACACCAAAACACAAAATAAAACCTTCTAATGCTTACTGGTCTTTCAAGATTACTAAGTCATCTTAAAAATCAATAAAAGATGAAAACTGACAAGACTTATGATTGAAATCTAAAGAAGTATGAAGGGTATGGATAGGATAAACATAGAATCATGCATTTTTCACTGGAAAAGGACATTAAAGATCTTTGAGTCTAATCCTTTGCACCTTAGAGATACGGAAACAGCCCAGAAAAATCAAGTGAGATGTCCAAAATCACTCAACTAGTCTTTGGCAAAATTCAGGTCTTCTAACCACAATGACACCCTGATTTATGTTCAGCAAATCTCAAAATAGAAGACTATAGGAAGAAGTAATTTGGGTGAAAATAAATTCAGAAATAATTTACAGATTGATGACAAATGGAAGGAAGTAAAAACTGTTTGAGGGTATGTCCCCATACCTTTTGTTGTAAATATCTAAGACAGCAATGGTAGCTTACACACACTCTCTCTGTGCTATCCGCAAAGAATATTGGGCTAGATGGACCATAATTCTGACTTAGACTTGCTTTGCTTAGACATAGGTCCTTCTTGCTCTAAGGGCAGTGTTATCAATATTTATATTTAGACTGTTTTACCATGGTATTTTGTTGTTGTTGTTGCATGCTACTTTTGTTGGGGTTTTTTTTAATAGTTATATTCTGCTATATTCTAGAATATAACTAGAACTAAATGAAAAGGTATAACAATTCTCATTTAATACCTTCTCTATACAGGAATTGACAGAAGAAGGACTGCCTTTTCTCATACTTTTCCACATGAAAGAGGATACAGTGAGTTTAGATGTATTCCAAAACGAAGTAGCCCGGCAGTTAATAAGTGAAAAAGGTAGATTCACTGAGGTTTCTCTTTTATCTTTCTTATTCTTTTCAAGTATGCTTAAAATCACTTGCTATGGAATCTACATGCGAAAATCTAGTGAATAATTTTAGAGCTGTTGTCAAGTGATAATTTAGCATGAAAATAAAGGAACATTAACAGAGGAAATAAAAAGCAATGATTCTCTTGACAATTCAGTTCAATTCAACAAACTTTTATTCAAGTATTTGTTATGTGAAAGGCTCTGTACTAGGGACTGGGCATACAAAAATAAAAAACAATATAGCCTTTGCCCTTAAGTAGCTTATGATAATAAAGGGAGACAGTGTATACAAATAACCATTATACAGGTTAGAAAATGATAAAGTAAAGAGCTGGGCTCTAAAGGAGAAGAAGGTAGTTAGGGGTAGGGGTGGGTACCTGTTCCAGCCATGGGAGACATCTTTCACCAGAGGATGAAGGCAGGAAAAGGCTAGAGGAGTCAGAGTGTTGTATAGTCCAGTTTAGATGGAGCTTAGAATTTGTAAAGAGATAAGTGTTATTCTCTCCTACTGAAATAAGACTGGTAAGATAATTTGGAGACTGGTTGTTTAGGGCTTTGAATGCCAGGCTCATAAGTTTGTATTTATGTAAGTAACAGGTTAAGGGGTTTTAGACCCACTGAAGAATATTAAACGGGAGTGCCATAATAGATAATAGATCTCTCCATTACACAGATTACTTTGACTTTGGTTTCCAGTCATTAGTGTGTCATAGATTAAATAGCAGAGATAAGCAGGAAACTTAGGAGGGAAAGTAATAAATTTAGACACTTTCCTCTACCCCTCAAATGACCCCTTTTTAGTTCCTTATTTTTCACTAAAGTTCCCCAATCATATAGCTAAGAACTATCTGGTCAGCAAATATTTTTACACAAAAAGAGGTTGTCAAATTATTGTGGGTTTCTCAGAGTATCAGGAAGTCTGTAGTTACAAACATCTAGAGACAAAGGAAATGAACTAAGAATATGGCACAATGTTGTATACATACTAGCTGCCTAATGAGTTGAATTGACTATCAATTGCAATAAAATAGAGAAAATTTCTGATTGGGTGATGATGGTCCCCATGTAGATCAGTGAAACTTGGTCATGGTATCATTGTCTGGTCTATGACATTTGGACCCTGTCCTTGGGACAGTTAGGTGATCTGTAGAGTTGATTGTCAGAAAATTGGACCTGAGCTATAACCTTCAAATTATCATCTCTTAAGGTAAGATGTAATTTTTTTTTTTTTAAAGTGAGGCAATTGGGGTTAAGTGACTTGCCCAGGGTCACACAGCTAGTAAGTGTTAAGTGAAGATGTAATTTTGATAAAATAGAAATTTCACTCTTAAAAATCTCTAAGTCAAATGTTTACTACTTCAAGTGGTACATTGGGAAACAGCCACAATTTTTAGTTTTTATAATTCCTAAATTAAATAACTCAAGTATATTGATTTTATATTTCATTGTCAGGTTTTTCAAATATTGTATTGGTTCCAATACATAATAGTAGCCAATATTTATTTAATGCTTGAAGATTTGCCAGTCACTTTACATATATTATCTCATTTTATCCTCCTAACAACTCTGGCAGGTAGTTGTCAATATTATCCCTGCTTTAATGATGAAGAAACTGAAGTTGTCAGAAAGGAACTGACTTGCCCAGGGTTATGTAGCTAGTAAATGACCAAGGCAGGATTCAAAATCAGGTCTTCCTAATCCAGAGTCCTCTGTTCTATCCGTTACACCACACACTTTTTCCCAAATCTGACTTATACAAAAACTGAATATAAGCTCTTTATAGCATGTTTTCCTTGATATCCCCTATGAGAGTCTTTGGTACCTACTGACCTCAGTCCTCATTCAACTTTTCCTTCAGCATCTCAAATGTGCCTGTGAAATTGTGGAGAGTGCCTGTTTGCTATTTACAATGTAAGACTTTAGGGCAGCTCCTCACCAACCTGGTAGTCCCCCTTAGTAGAATGCAATTTTCACTCTATGTACATATGTGTTTGGGGATAATTTTGTGTAATTGTTTTTCATGGTTTTCTTTCTTTCAAAGACCTCTCATTTGAGACAAATGTCTTATATTTGAACTAGCATGTTACTTTTAACATTTTAGAAATATAAGATCAAGTAATTCTAATCTCCAAATACTATTTCTTTTTAAGGTACAATAAACTTTTTACATGCTGATTGTGATAAATTTAGACACCCACTTCTTCACATACAGAAAACACCAGCAGATTGTCCTGTAATAGCCATTGACAGCTTCAGGCACATGTATGTCTTTCCAGATTTCAAGGATTTATCGTAAGTATCCATTGAGACTTTACCCACTATTGACAGAAATCAAGTGAACTTAAAATGTTTATGCATTTTTTTCAGATAATTCTGTATTGAAATAATAATGTTTCATTAATTTGATGGGAGACAGTATTTTCACCCTCTACCCAATTGAATTGAATTTTACTGTTACATGACAAATAAGTTCCTGTATGGAAATATCACTACAATTGAGCATGACCACAGGAATATTTCAGAAAATCCTTTTCCTATGGAGTGACTTGATGAGGAAGGTAACCAGGATGATGAGAGGACTCAAAATTTTGTTATATAGGTATCAGTTGAAAGAAATAGGGATAACTGGCTTAAATTAAGAGTGAGAAAATTGGAGGAAGGGGAGAATAACAGGTGAATTCAAGTATTTGAAGGACTGTCATGTGGAAGGATGAAATGTATTTTGCTTGTCTTTAAAAGGTGGAACAAGATACAAGTTATGAAAACTGCAGTAAGGAAGATTGTAACTGGATTTAAAGAAAAATTTCTTGATTAAAACTGTCTAAAAGTGAAATGTGCTTCTGATCTCTGGGAATCTTCAAATAGAGACCAAGAAACCATTGGTCAGGGATGTCGCAGGGCCATTTCCTGCTCTCATTGGATTCTTAGTTTTTGTTTGATGATTCCAATTCTTCTATTATTTTCTTTTTTCTAAGAGAGGTCTTTCTTTTAAGTAATTAACTTGTCATCCTAAAGCTTGATAACCTGTAGTGAAAAATTAGAGCACAGGTTTGTGTTTCTTATAGCATAATCATATTTCATCATATTCAGATATCACAATTAATTCAGCTATTCCTCAGTTTCTATATATCTCATGAGTTTTTAGTTTTTGCCACCATAAAAAATAATTGCTGTAAGTGTTATATATTTAGTACCTTTTTCTCCTTTTATCTCTTGGGTATAGGCCTAGCAGTGCTATAACTGGATGAAAGGGCAAGTACTAACTTTTTGTGTATAATTCCAAATTACGTTCTGGAATGGTTGTACCCTATTCATAGGTCCACCAATAGGGCATCAAAGCGCCCGTTTTCCCATAGACCTTTCAGCAGTTGTCATTTTATATTTTTTGTCATCTTTGTTCCTTTTGTGGGCATGAGGTGGAGCTACAGAATTGCTTTAATTTGCATTTATCTAATGGTTCAGAACATTTTTTCAAATGGTTATAGATAACCTTGGCTTCTTCCCTTGAGAATTGTCAGTCCATGACAGAAGACTACGTAAACTATAAACAACTATTTACAGAAATACAGACCTAAATAGTTAGGAAAATAAAAGTTGCTCATGGGTAAGATGAGCCAATATAATAAAAATTATGATAGTACTTACCTTCCAAAGGATTACTACCAAATCAACATACCAAAGGATCACTTTCTTAGAACTAGAAAAAATAATAATGAAATTCATGTGGAAGGAGAAAAAATGAATGAGAAACAATGAAAAGAAAGGAGAACAAAGTAGGCTTCGCAGTGCCAGATCTCAAACTGTATTACAAAACAGTAATTCTCAGAACTATTTGGTAATCATTAAAAAATAAAGAAATTGATCAATGGAACTGATATGGTACACAACATACAGAAGCAAACTTTAGTATTCGGTAATGCAAACACCCTAGGTACTGGGATAAAGACTCACTATTGACAAAAATTGTTGGGAAAATAGACAGCAGTCTGGTAAAAAATAGATTTAGATCAACACGTCATACCTTGTGACAAAGATCAGATCTGTGGATAGGAGAAAAATTTTGGTTTGGGGGAGGTGAGGGGGATGTTTACCAAACAAGGAATAGAGAAGATCCCTGAAGATAAAATAGATCATTCTGGTTACCTGAAATTAAGATGTTTTTGCACAAATAAATCTAGTTAAGCTAAGATTAAAAGGGAAATTATTGTCTCATTTCTAAGATACATAAGGAACTTATTCAGATAATATTAAAAAAAAAAGAGGCATTCCTAAATTGATCAATGGTCTAGGGATGTGGACAGTTGTCAAGGGAGAGAGCTGGCTTTTTTTGACCATTATGAAAGCCTTAGGGAATGCTTTTCAGGGATATAGCACATGATAATCAGTAGGTAATAAATGAAAGGATTGCATAGCAATGTTTATGCCATACTTGGTCATATACAAGAAACAGTGCCTTCAAGTTCTTATTATGATTTCAGTCTTGAGTGCTTTTTTTTTTTTATATTAAAGCAATCAGGGGGCAGCTAGGTGGCGCAGTGGATGGGAGCACAGGCCCTGGAGTCAGGAGGATGTGAGTTCAAATCTGGCCTCAGACACTTTACACTTACTAGCTTTGTGACCCTTGGCAAATCACTTAACCCCAATTGCCTCACCAAAAAAAAAAAATTTAAAGGGTGGGGGGGTGCAGCTAGGTGGTGCAGTGGATAAAGCACCAGCCCTGGATTCAGGAGGACCTGAGTTCAAATGTGGCCTCAGATACTTGACACTTACTAGCTGTGTGACCCTGGGCAAGTCGCTTAACCCTCATTGCCCTGCAAAAAAAAAGAAAAAAAAAGAAAAGAAAACCTCAAATATTAAAGCAATCAGGCTGATCCTTGCTGCTGTATGATATTTTGGAGCAGACAAGTTTTGAGTTCCAAATTCTATCTCTCCTTCTTTCCTTTCCTACCCCCCCTCCCCGAGACTGTAAGCAATCAGGTATAGGTTATGCATGTCCAAGTATATAAAATAATACCGTGTTAGTCATTTTGTATAAGAAAACTTGAAAAAAAAAGGAAAAAAATGAAAGAAAGTGAAAAATAGTAGGCTTCAGTCTTCAGTTAATATCAGTTCTTTCTTTGGAGATGGATAGTACGCTTTATCATTACTACTTTGGGATCATCTTGGATCATTGTATTGCTGAGAGCAGTCAAGTTATTCACAGTTTTTCATCAAACAGTACTGCTGTCACTGTGCACGTGTACAGTGTTCTCTTGGTTCTGCTCACTTCACTGTACATCAGTTCATATAAGCCTTTCCAGGCCTTTCTGAAATTATCCTGCTTGTCATTTCTTATAGCACAATAATATTCCATCACAATCATATACCACAGCTTGTTTAGCCATTCCCCAATTGATGGACATTCCTTTGATTTCTAATTCTTAGCCACCACAAAAAGAGCTGCTATAAATATTTTTGTACAAATAGGTCTTTTTCTCTTTCGGGGGACGTAAACCTAGCAGTGGTATTGCTGGATCAAAGAGTGTGCACACAGTAACAGTAACATTGTGTGATGATCAACTGTGATAGACTTGGCTCTTCTCAGCAGTGCAATGATCCAAGACAATTTCAAAGAACTCATGATGGAAAATGTTCTCCACATGCAGAAAAAAAGAACTGTGGATTCTGAATGCAGATTGAACCATAATGTTTCTTCTTTTTTTTTTCTTTTTTGAGATTTTTCCCTTGTGTTCTGACTCTTCTTTCACAACATGACTAACGCAAAAATATGTTTAATGTTATTGTACACATATAACCTATATCACAATGCTTTCTGTCTTGAGGAGGGAAGGGAGGGAGGAAGAAAAATTTGGAACTAAAAATCTCATGAAAACAAATGTTGAAAGCTATCTTTACATGTAACTGGAAAATAATAAAATACTTTTCTGATTAAAAAAGGGGGGGGGTAATGTACAATTTGATAGCCCTATAGGCATAGTTCCAAATTTCTCTCCAAAATCGTTAGATCTTTTCACAACTCCGCTAACTGTAGATTAGTGTCCCAGTTTTCCCACATCCCTTCCAACATAAAATATTTTCCTTTTTTTTATTATATTTGTCACTCTGATAGGTGTGAGGCGATACCTCAGAGATTTAATTTGCATTTCTCTGATCAGTAGTGATCTAGAGCATTGTTTCATATGACTATAGATAACTTTGATTTCTTTGTCTGGAATCTGCTTGTTCATACCCTTTGACTATTTATCAATTGGGCAATAACTTGTATTTTTATAAATTTGATTCAGTTCTCTATATAATTGAGAAATGAAGCCTTTATCAGAGAAACTTGTTTATTTATTTTTGGTGGGACAATAAGGGTTAAGTGACTTGCCCAGGGTCACACAGCTAGTAAGTGTCAAGTGTCTGAAGTTGGGTTTGAACTCAGGTCCTTCTGAATCCAGGGCCACTAAGCCACCTAGCTGCCCCAGAGGTCTTTCTTTCTTTCCTTCCTTCCTTCCTTCCTTCCTTCCTTCCTTCCTTCCTTCCTTCCTTCCTTCCTTCCTTCCTTCCTTCCTTCCTTCCTTCCTCCTTCCTCCTTCTTCTTCTTTCTTTCTTCTCTCTTCTCTCTCTCTCTCTCTCTCTCTCTCTCTCTCTCTCTCTCTCTCTCTCTCGCTGGGCAATGGGGGTTAAGTGACTTGCCCAGGGTCACATAGCTAGTAAGTGTCAAGGCCAGATTTGAACTCAGGTCCTCCTGGGTCCAGGGCTGATGCTTTATCCACTGCGCCACCTAGCTGCCCCCAGAGATACTTGTTTCAAAAGTTCTTTCCCAGTTTTCTGCTTTCCTTATAATCTTGATTACATTAGTTTTGTTTGTGTAAAAACTTTAATTTTATATAATCAAAATGATCTATTTTACATTTTGTATTTTTCTCTATATCTTCTTTGGTCCTAAATTCTTCCTCTGTCCATAAATCTGACAGATAAACTATTCCATACTTTCTCAATTTGCTTATATCACCCTTTATGTATTAATCATGTACCCATTTCGACCTTAGTTTAGTATATGGTGTGAGATGTTGGTCTATACCTAGTTTCTGCCATACTGTTTTCCAGTTTTCCCAACAGTTTTTGTCAAATAATGAGTTTTTGTCCCAAAAGCTTGGATCTTCGGGTTTGTCATATAATAGATTACAATAGTCATTTACTGTAGTGTAATTTTTACCTATTCTATTTCACTGATCCACTTCTCTGTTTCTTAGCCAGTACCAGATTGTTTTTAATAATTACCACTTTATAGTACATTTTGAGATCTGGTACTGCTAGACCACCTTCTTTCACATTTTTTTCCATTGATCTCCTTTATAATCCTTGAGCTTTTGTTCTTTCAGATGAATTTTGTTATTATTTTTTTCTACATCTATAACTAATGCAACATTAACAAGGTAGGTAGTCTAAATATTATGCCCATTCCACAGAGGAGGTAACGAAGGCTCTAAGGGGTTGAAAGGCAGCATTATATAGGGGAAAGAGGCCTAGACGGGGTCATGAGAGATTCTGACTCTCACAGTTAATAGCTATATGACCAAGTTTCCTTTTCCAGAATTATGAAATAATAGATGATAATAGTAATATATAATATAGATATTGTTAGAGCACCAGCCCTGGAGTCAGGAGGAGCTGAGTTCAAATCCAGTCTCAGACACTTGACACTTACTAGCTATGTAACCCTGGGCAAGTCACTTAACCCTCATTGCCCTGCAAAAAACAAAAAACAAAATAAAAATTATCTGAGTATTTATGGGCAGCAGTTTAGACTGTAATCATGGTCCTGTTCCAGCTCAGTTTATTGTTGAAGCTCTCAAGAACATTTTGGTCTCTGTGTATAGTTTAAGGATTTGTCATTTGCCAGTCCATGAAAGAAAGTTTTTAATGTCTAACTCTAGCCACCTGGTAATGTCTTATTAGGTACTCAGTAGGTATTAACTTTTTACAGCCTATACTGAAGTGTTGTATAATTTCTACTGCTTCATTGAATAGTATATGTTGATCACTAAGTCTGGGCTCATTAAGAATAATGAGCTCTTTTTATAATTTCTGGTGATAATGATCCAATCCTGAATTGCTGTCATAAATCCCTCCCTTTCCTCAAACTGACTCAGTCATTTGTTTAAAATTTCTTTGTTGATGTATATTTGAGCTCATGACCTTGCTGCCCCCATATGTGTGTGTGTGTATGTGTTCACACACACACACACACACACACACACACACACAGACATATATTTCAAGAGATCATTGGTATTCTCATCTTTTGACAATAGATAATAATATATAATTCCTTCTGTTAAGAAAAATGGGATTGGGGGGCGTCTAGGTGGCGCAGTGGATAAAGCACCAGCCCTGGATTCAGGAGTACCTGAGTTCAAATCTGGCCTTAGACACTTGACACTTACTAGCTGTGTGACCCTGGGCAAGTCACTTAACCCCCCATTGCCCTGCCCCCCAAAAAAAACAAAAAAAGAAAAGAAAAAAAAAAAGAAAAATGGGATTGGGCATCCAAAAGAAAGCTGGTAAAGATGCCTTGCTAGTAATACAACACACCAGTGCAAAGCATTTGAGCCAAAACTTACTGATCTGGCTGATTTCCAATTTTGCCATGAGATTAGAGTTTCATTGAGGGAGTTTCCTCCCTCAATGTGACTGTGTTGTCATTCATTGCAGTAATATTGGGCAAGCTTTCTCTTTCTTATTTGAGTCGACTTGAATTTGTATTATATTAGGTTCTTCAGTTATATAGATGACCAGAAAATTTCCACAGCTTCCTTCTTAAGGGGGGGTCTGTGTAGCCTTTGATTTCACTGCTTTTCACACCTCTGGGGTAAAGTTGTTGATTGGTGTTGAAATGTTTATTTTATTCTTTACGCTGCTCTGACTGCTTATATTACCCCAATTTTTTTACTTTGGTTTTCAATGACTGATTAAGGGAATCTAGAATTTTTTGTTTTTGTTTGTTTGTTTTGTTTTGTTTTTTGCAGGGCAAGGAGGGTTATATGACTTTCCCAGGGTCACACAGCTAGTTAAGTGTCTAAGGCTGGATGTAAACTCAGGTCCCCCTGAATCCAAGGCCAGTGCTTTATCCACTGTGCCCCCTAGGTGCCCCTAGAATTTCTGATTTACTTATATATTCCAAACTCTTTTCTTCATGTTGCTTTGAGTCTGGCCACATGGGGTTTAGGTTTTTTTATTGTGACCATCAGCTAGCTATTGATAGAATCTTCTATTGCCTTTCTGTAGACCTTCAATAACTTTCTCAAATTGCTTTTTTCACCATGGTGTTTGATGCCTGTCCTTAGATCTATAGCTTGTTGGCTCCACCTTTCCCTTCTGTGGTTTTTACTGTGGCAACAATTGCTGTGTGCAGGTCCTGAATTGTTTTTGTACTTTCTATCAAATTCTGAAGGAGAAGGCTTGATGGTTGTAATAGATGCTTGGTTTTTTTTTTTTATTACTCTGCTTTGGGTCGAAATTGGTTTGATTGTTGGATTCATGCTTTCAACTCAAAGAGCTTTTTTGAATTTGTCTAAGTATGGTCATTTCCCTTTCAAAATAATTTGGGACTTTAGTAGGTTTTTTTCCTCCATCTTTTTATTATTACATATAATTTCTAGAATTTGCATTAAGTGAAAGTTTTCAATGACTTCAGGGTCTTCATCTTTCCCCTCTTTAGGTTTTAGTAGCTTCTCAATTTCATCTTTTATTTCATCTGATCTAAGCTTAGGAATGACATTCTTCCTTAATGATTGTCCTATACTGATGAGTTATGTGACTGGTCAGCGGTATGTTATATGACTTGGAACTGAGAATACTATTTGCAGGAAGCAATATTAGGATTTATCCTATAACTTATGAGATTTGTTTCTACTTTTATGATACAGCATTGGTGCATAATGTATGTATTTATATCTTCAGTCCATTTCAGACCCATGGTTTGCACATTTTAGTTGTCAGTGCCATTTGCACTGTAGCATTGCCAACAGATGTAGTGAGGGTATTCTGATTTGTTCCAATAATACGAGCTTTTTTGTGGTGCCGGAATATGAAAGAGTGCTGTCTTCTCTATGATGGTGGACATTGTTACAGGCAGGTCCAACCTGCAACGCTGTGTAGTATTAAAAGTGTAAATTAATTCTGGTAGCATTATCCTTTTTATTATATTGGGATGGCCTAGCCATGAGCACTGAATATTTCTTCAGCTATTTAGGTTCGTCTTTAATTCTTTAAGTAGTACTTTATAATTGAGTCTATTCTGAGTCTTCTGTATGCTTGGGGAGGTTGATCCCCAGACATTTCAGGCATTTTGTAGTTACTTAGAATGGGGATTTCTCTTTGTATTGTTGTTTCTTACAACCTTAGTATAAATCTCACCTGGTCATAATGAATGATTTCTTGGATAAATCACTGTAATTTTAGTCAGTGTTCATTAATGATATTGGCCTATAGTTTTCTGTTTATGTTTTATCTTTCTCTGGTTCAGGTATCAGGACTATATTTGTCTCATAAAAAGGTTCTGGAAGGGTTCTTTCTTAATTTTTGCAGTATGGGGTACTAACTGTTCTTTAAAAGTTTGATAGAAGGGGCAGCTAGGTGGCGCAGTGGATAGAGCACCAGCCCTGGAGTCAGGAGTACCTGAGTTCAAATCTGGCCTCAGACACTTAACACTTACTAGCTATGTGACCCTGGGCAAGTCACTTAACCCCAATTGCCTCACTTAAAAAAAAAAGTTTGATAGAAAATCTTATAAAAATGAATGTTGAAAACTATCTTTACATGTAATTGTAAAAAAAAATACTATTAGGGGAAAAATAATCTAAATTATTTAAATATATAGTGTTGTCTATGTATATATCTTATACACATATATAATGAATATATATATATATACATACATATATAAAATGAATATGTAACTACTATATTTATAGTAGTTATCCAACATGACCAGAGCTTGACAGGAAAAACTAACAATTTAGACACCTTAGAAATTTTAAAATACTTTTTTAGATAAAATATTTTCCAGAAATATTATTGTCTCTTAAACTTCCAAATTTATAAACCTTCAATATTTCTATTAAAGTCATCAGATTTTTTTTTTAAGTTTAATAGAATTCTCCCTTGAATACAGCATATCTCGGAGTTTTTTTTTTTCCTCCCTATGGTAGTTTCGTTATAACTAGATCTATTTATTTTTTCTGAGATTGGGTTATTTAAGATCTCTTTCTGGTTTTCTGGTTTGTTTGGGTATTTTATATTTTTGAAAGTATTTCTGTATTTCTCTGGTATTTTCAATTTTGTTAGCATATTAACTATATATAATATGTTTTGAGTATTCATTTTATTTCTAATGGTTTTGCTATCATTTCCTCTTGCTCATTTGCTATTTTATTGATTTGATTTTCTGCTCTTTTTAAAAATCAGATTAGCAAAGGGTTTATCAATTTTATTCAGATTTTTTTTTAAAACAAGCTTTTAGTTTTATTTATCATTTCTGTGGTTTTTTTTCCTGTTTATCTATTTCCCCTAAAATTTTTAATATCTTCTCTTTTGTATTTTAAGTTTATTTGTTGATTCTCTAATTTGTATATGCATATTCAGTTCATTAATGTTTTCTTTTTCTATTTTGTTAATGTACAATTATGAGGATATGATTTTATCCCTGAGGACTACTTTAGCTACACCCCAGAAATTGTGGTATGTTGTTTAATCATTATCATTTTTTACATACTTATTATTTCTATACCTTATTCTTTGGTCCACTCATTTAAGATTAAATTCCTAAATTTTCATTTGAGTCTGTGTCTACACAGGAAATTCAAATAATCCAAGACTATTCTGCACCTACTAGAAAAAGAAGGAGCAAATGGAATAATGTGTTATAAAGAGCACTAGAGCTCAGGATATAGCCCTCCCGGGTTCACATTCTTTACAACACTTCTAAACATGTAGACCACCCACCCCCCAGTTGTGGTGCCACTGCTGCCCCACCCTCTGGGACAGCCAGACCCTGAGATTTTACGATTCTTTGCTATCTAAACAGAAAACCTCTGTTAACTCAGCAAGGAGAGGAAGGAAAATTTTGGGGAGTGGGGAGAAGAGGCCTGTGGGACTTGAATAATGTAGTTTGTTCTTATCTGAGAGGAGTATCCTCTACTGGTTAACTGTTAACTCAGCAGGAAAAAAGAAGAAATGGTGGAGATGGGGGTGGGAGGTGGGGATGAAGCCCCCAGGACTTCAATAATGTATCCTGCCTACTGAGGAGGACACATTATTCCTCTTAGTTTCCTTGGTTGCCGTGTCTCAGATGGTCTTAGCCTCCTCCCACACTGGGGAATTCACAGTCCACCAGCTTAGGTTTCTGCCCTGACTTTTGGGTGGTCAGAACTGGCCTCAGTTGGATGCTGTGTTCTTCACTGAGACTTGGTGGAATGCTCACAGCTCCCCACATACACATTATCCTGTCCTTGTGACCTGACACCCTTCGTTCCTTAGTTCTTTGGCCTAGCAACATCATTTCAAAGCCTGCTGGCCCTAGCATTGGCAGTACAGAGCCACAGTCAGTTCATAATGTAAAGTTGCTGTTTGTATAGGACGAAAATTCTAGCTAGACTGTCTAAAAATCTAATGAGTGGTCGCCATAAATTATAAGCTTTAGCAAGAGTTTTGACTTTTAAGTATTTATTAAGGAGCATAAGAATTTGGAGAGGAGAGAGAAAGAGACCAAGATTCCTTCATCTGTCTATCTCAGGGGGCCAGCATCTCAGCTCCATTAAAACTGAGGTCCCAGGCGCAAGAAGAATGCCCGCTCCCCTCTCCCTCCTCCCTCCTCTTCTCCAGCAGGAAACAGGGCTGTCTGCACACACACAACTCCAAGCTAATTGGTTGGTAGTTCTGATTGACAAGTCCCGTAGGTGGTTCTATAGATGTAACTTCTGGACACTAAAGTCACATGGTCTCTAAATCACATGCTTTCTCCTCATGGTGGACCTTCCCTACAGTATCTCTCCAGTAGTGGGTGCCAAACCAATTCTCACAATAATTTTACATCATTGTTACTTCCTGATTGCAGCCCCCAGCAGGCTTTTGTTCCTGAAGCTATAGCTGTCCTGAAAGAACTTCCACAGCCTGGAGACAGGGTCCCTACTGCATTGGGAAGAGGAAAGGGGGACCGGGGTATTGGGGTGTGTTTTAATGTGAGCCTGTGTTGTCTCTGGTAGTGCAGCCTTGCTGCTGGTAGCTTGGGAGGAGAAGGAGGGGTGTTCAGGGTCAATAAGCATTAGTTCTTAGGTTTGGTGATTTTTTTTAACCTTGTTTTGGGTTCTTGGTGTTCTAGACAGTGGCAATGACTGTCTTATTCTTGGTGCATAATTTCTCATAGAATCGGAGAAAATGTCTAGTCTACCATCTTGTTGCTTACATGACCCAGAATAATTTCGTTTTAAAATGTAATGTTTTCTATGTTTTATAATATTTTTATTTATTTTGTCACATATTTGCAAAATACATTTTAACCTGATTTGGGCCACACTCGAAAATGTTGTGACACCTTTCTTTTAGAGGTTATGATATCCAATATGGTAATATCTATTAAAAACATTGTTTAAAAATTTTTATTCATTAGTGTTAAGTCTAGGCCATTGCAGGCAGTATGTGTTCTTTAATGATGTTTTGGTTCAATAGTTTATTTGTTGAATTCTGAAGGATATTTTGGCATCTCTTAGCTTATTAAGGATAGCTAGCTTCTGGTGTATAATTCCATTTACCTGATGTTGTCTTTCTACATTTCTGGAAAATGCTAAAATTTTATACCTTGCAATGATATATTCTGCTGTTTCCACTATGTTGTATAATTTTCATTAATCAACAAGTCTGGTATCTTTTAGGATAAATTCTTTGTAGTTTAGAATTTGATCTAGTTTTTTTCCCCTACTTTGTTAACATATTTTTGGTTAAGTTGATACAAATGTTACCCTTGGAATGCCTTTTGATTTCTCCTCTTGGATCTTAGCCATTTCATAGGTTACATGAGGAGAATAACCGGTTACTTTTATATTCAATACTATTTTTATTAGTATCACTTTTCTCTCTTGTTTACTTAATTATTATTTCTGTGTAGGTGACACATAAATCTGTATATTGCCGTACTTTTATCTTCCCTAAGCTTCAATCCTACATCACCAATTGCCTGTCAGACATTTTTAAGTGGGTTGTCCAAGGGACGTCTCAAATTCAACATATCCAAAACTGAAATGATCTATCTCCCCCCCACCCCCCCCCCACCCCTCGCCACCATCTACTCCAAACTTTTCTATTTCTATATGAGACCACCATTTTTCCAGGCTTGTGTTTTATATCTTAGTATTATTCTCAACTTTTTATTCTCCCTCACCCCAATATCCATTTAGTTGCCAGAAATGGACATTTACCAACAGAATATCTCTCAAATCCACCCTCTTCTTTGTACTCATACAACCACCACCTTAGTCCAGACACTCATTACTTCTCACACAGATTCTTGTAGTGGTCTCCTAGGTGGTGTCTCCTACTCAAGTCTCTCCACTGCGGTCCATCCCCCACACTACCACCAAAGTGCTTTTCTTCTTAATCACAAATCTGATGATGTATCCCCACCCACCCCCCAGCTTAGTAAACTCCAGTGGTTCCATATTGCCTCTGGGATAAAACACAGACTCCTTTGTTTAGCTTTTAAGGCCCTTCACACCTTTGCCTTAGCCTGTCTTTTTAGCTTTATTGGACATTGCTTTTCCTCTGTACCTGTAATACAGCCAAATTGGCCTTCTTTGTCTTCCTTACACATAGCATGCCACCTCTATTTCTGTTCCTTTGCTGTGGCTATACCTTGTGCCTGGAATGCACTCCCTTATTCACTCTACCTCATAGACTCTCTGTCTTCCTTTAAGATGCAGCTCTGGGTCTCCCAGCCCTCATAGGTAAGCTTTTGCCTTATCTTGCTGGGGCACAGGCCTCTGCCACTTTCTGGCCCTCTCCTTACCGTGCTGTCTTTCTGACCTCCATCCTCATCCCCTCCCACTAGAACCTTAGTCTCCACTCTTGCTTCCCCTGACCTGGACCTTGGGGCTTTTGCCCCAAGTCAGTTATTCTCTACCCTTTTGTGTTGACCATCCTGATTAGAAAGTAAGTTCCTTTATGATCTGCCTCCTTGACCTTCTACCTTCTGTATGAAGCATTTCCTGACTTCCCCCAACTTAAGTCAAATCAACAAGAATTTAAATGCATACCATGTGCCTGGCTAAGCACTGGGAATATGAATACAGGTGGAAAGAAAGACTGTTCCTGGCCTCAAGTAGCTTATATTCCAATGGGGGAGACAACACATAAAAAACAGCTGAAAAGTAGAGGTGGTGGGTATTGCCAAGAAAGTAGGTGGAGATGTTGGAGGCATGATAAAGTCCTATGGTACGTGAAGACCTTTTTGTTGTTGTTGTTTGTCCTTCCTTCTCAAAGAGGACCATGACATTTGGTGAATTAAATTTAAGTGAGGAAGAGCTGTGCAAAGACACCAACCTCACTCTCTCCTCCAAAGCCATCTGGGTTCAGTGGCAAGATATAGATGGCCCCAGATATTTAAGACACTTGGGGTTAAGTGACTTGTCCAGGGTAATACTGCTAGTAAATGTCTTAGGTGAGATTTTAACTCAGGTACTCCCAACTTCAGGACCTATCCACTGTACCACCTAGCTGCGCCCTACCTGTAGAAGATTGAAGACATGATTGACCTCTTCTTTTAAAATGGAGGTTTTGGAAGAAAGCAGCCAATCAGAGGGAGAGGCCCCAGGTATAGAGGTACTTATGATGTAATATGTAGCCAGGAGTGGAGTGAGCTTGCAGGGTAAAGAGATTTCTTTGTCAGGATAGACAAACTCCTGTGGAGGGTCAGTAATATACCTGGAGAGGACCATATATTGAACTACTTGATATTTCTTTCTTTTTCTTTTCTTTGTATTTAATTCTGTATATGCTTTTATATGTACTTGTCTCCACATCCCACCCTCATTAGAATGTAAGTTCCCTGTAAGTTGAGATTGTTTCATTCTTTGTATCCCCAAGACCTATCCTAGTGCCTGGCACACATAGTAGGTGCTTAATAAATGCTTGTTGATTGATACTTTTGTAACAGACTATTACTATTGCTTTATAAGGCCTGTCTGTTCCAAAAGTATTTCTAAAAACAAACAAAAGTATTTCTATAAATTTTTAACCTGTTTGTCATATGCTCTGGGAACATCTATTCATCCTCTTCCTCCTTTTTGGTGAGGAAGTATAGAAATGTTTATAGCTGCCTTGGAGCTAATGAGCCCTGTATTTTATTAAGTGTAATTTTTCAGGTTTTTGTTTGATCACCTTTTGGACCATCTCATCTGTTTTATCATGCCAAAAGTACTCATTAAGACTGGCATTGTGTTGGTGTTAATTGCTTTAAATATGTTCCTACTGCTAAGTTTTGACTTCAGTCTTTTAACAGATTAGCATTCTTTCTGATACTTTTTTTTCTCATTGTGGCTTACCTGAAGAAGACCAAAGCTTTTTTTTTTTTTTTTTGGTGAAGCAATTGGGGTTAAGTGACTTACCCAGCCAGGGTCACACAGCTAGTAAGTGTTAAGTGTCTGAGGCCGGATTTGAACTCAGGTCCTCCTGACTCAGAGGGCCAGTGCTCTATCCACTGCACCACCTAGCTGCCCCCGACCAAGGCATTTCTAAATGTTGCTTTCATCTATTGGTTCAATTTGCCATTTAGATTTAAGCATTCTATTCTTCCTTGATAGACATTTGGAATTTTATATTTCTCAAGTCCAAATTACATTTTGATATCAGTGGAGTGATGATAATGGATTCTGGTAGACAAAGCCATAATGGGTTTAAATTGTCTCCCTGAAAAAATGCCATGTTTGACATCAGTTGTTGTTGACATTACTGTGTTAGTGGCACAGTTAAAAAAAATCCACAAGTTTTTTATGTGGACTTTACTCTGACATTCTCACTATGCTTTGATCTCTTTTACATATTTGAAGAATGTGACTTTGTTTCTTGGGTTGCCATGGTCAAAAATGTTATCACCAAGTGCCTAGCTTCCTAGTGATTAACCTGGTTGGTCCTTGGAAAATAAAAATTTGTTGCCAGAGCCATATTGGAAGCTCTTCTAGGGTAGTGGAACCTCCTGGCATTATATTCCAAAGGTATAGCCTTTAAGAACAAAAGACCATAAATAAACAAAATGACTAATATGGTAACATTTTACTTAATTACACATGTATAATCCTTATCTGATTGCTTGCCGCCTGGGGAGGGAGGAGGGGAGGTGGGGAAGGAGGGATAAAATTTGGAACTCACTATAAATAAAAATTTATATAAATAAATATAAATAAAAGTTTATTATTTTAAAAAAAGAAGAACAAAAGACCACCTCCTCCTCACAATGATTTATCAGGCTAAATTACCTTCAAGAAATTACAAAACTATTCTTAATGAGCTTAAAACTGTCTTTCTGGAAAATGCCATGTTTTATGTCCGTTGTTGTTAACGTACACTTTCCATGGATTCCCATAAAAACAAAGGTTCATCTTTTTAATAAAAATATTCTGCTGGTGGTGTAGTTTGGCAGCAAGAAATGGAAATGCAAATTATAGATGTTGATGGAGGGGCCCATCCTAGGTATGAATAAGCTGTAACATAACCAGTGAGGAACTCTAAAGAACAGGAGTAAAAGATGTTCTCAAGGAATACTGTAATAGGAATAGAAAAATGGGTTGGTTGTTAAACTGCAACACCAGCAGAATATTTTTATTAAAAAGACTAACATTTTTTTTATGGTAATTAGTGAACCTCACCTTGTAGCAAATTTTGGGGAAGATATGGATGAGTCTTACAGGATAGATTGACTTTGATGAGTTGTAATTTCCATTATTGGAAAGAACTTCTGAATTGATGAGATCACAGATCTATTTTATTTGAATAACTGAGCAGTACAAGAGTATATCATGATTGTGGAGTTGAGTCAGAGTCTTTGTGATAATTTAGGCACTATAAATATTATGGTGCTTTTGAGGAGCTTCTTGAATAATTTAATAATTCAGTGATTAGCTGCTCTTTATACTCCTGGGGCTTTTTACTCCTTAGCTAATATATTATTGCCTTTTACATGTTTATAGATTTGTTTTGAGTGATACAAATCATGGCGCAGCAATAAAATCTATGAAAGTACATAAGCACATCATTGTTTGGAGGCATCATTGGTGTCCCCATTTTTTGGAAAGAGCTGTGTGATTCCTGTTGTTAAGGAAGATGGAGTCACACCTGCATCAGAGAGGAAGTTCATTGCTAGTCATTTAAAAGCCACTGGATATTTATAGTTGCTCTTTTTGTGATGGCAAAAAATTGGAAATTGAGGGGATGCCCATCAATTGGGGAATGGCTAAGCAATTTGTGGTACAGGAGTGTAATGGAATATTATTGTGCTATAAGAAACAGTAAGGGGGGCAGCTAGGTGGCGCAGTGGATAAAGCACTGGCCCTGGATTCAGGAGTACCTGAGTTCAAATCCAGCCTCAGACACTTGACACTTACTAGCTGTGTGACCCTGGGCAAGTCACTTAACCCCCATTGCCCCACAAAAAAAGAAAAGAAAAGAAACAGTAAGCAGGTGGATTTCAGAAAAACCTGAAAAGACTTACATGAATTGATGCTAAGTGAAGTGAGCAGAACCAGGAGTACATTGTACACAGTATCAGCAACATTGTGTGATGATCAGCTGTGATAGACTTAGCTCTTTTCAGCAATACAGTGATCCAAGACAATGCCAAAAGACTCATGATAGAAAATGCTCTCCACATAGAGAAAAAAGAACTGTGGAGTCTGAATGCAGATTGAAACATACTATTTTCACTTGTGTTGTTGTTGTTTCTTCTTTCTTGTGGTTTCCTTTTATTCTGACTCTTCTCTTACAACATGACTAATGTGGAAATATGTTTAACATGATTGTAATATATCACTTATATTAAATCACTAGCAGGCCTTGGGAGAAGAGATGGAGGGGAGGGTGGGAGAAAAATTTGGAACTCAAAATCTTACAAGAGTGAATGTTTAGGGGCAACTAGGTGGCACAGTGGATAGAGCACCAGCCCTGGAGTCAGGAGGACCTGAGTTCTGTGTGGCCCTAGGCAAGTCACTTAACCCCAATTGCCTCAAAAAAAAAAAAAAAGAGTGAATGTTTAAAACTATCTTTATATGTAATTTGAAAAAAAAATAAAGATCAGGTAAAATGAAAAAAAATTATTAAATGCCACTGGAAGTATTTTAAATTGATAATTATATATCTTATCCAGACCTACTACTTTTCAGTTTTCAGAGAAGATGGAATTTCATTATATTAATGGTATGCAAACTTTCTGTTTCATGTTTGATCCAACTTGTTTTTTCATTGTGTTAGACTTCTTACAGTCATATAAATAACCAGAAAGTCTCCACATTTTTCCTCCCTTAGGGAATTTCCTTTAATTCCTTTGCTTTTCAGGCCTCTTTGGTAAACTTTCTGATTGTTGTTGAATTGTTTATTTTGTTCTTTGTACTGCTTTGACTCCTTGTTGTGAACCTATTAGTTTTTGCTTTTAATTGCTGATTAAGGGGATCTCTGGAAGTTCTGTTATACTTGAATTCCATTGTGTTTGTTTCTTTTCTTATTTTTTAATCAATTATATGATGTTCAGGTTCTACTATGTATATTAACTAGATATTGAATATTCCAACTTCTTTCCATAGATCTTCAGTACTCTGTCAGATAATATAGAAGAATGTGTTCATTCATGGTGACCATAGCAAATAAGTTTTTAAAAATTACTCTGTTTTGATGACTCCATGCTATCATATTCAAAAAGGACTTTTTGGAATTCCGTTCTACCTATGCTCATTTTTAATATTGTTGATATTGATTTGCCCAAGGCTACACCAATATTTAAATGGTATTAGGGCCCATATTTGGTCACCCGGCTCTAGGTCTAGTGCTCTTTCCATTACACTCGTCATATGTCTCTTTCATGTTATTGTTTTACATATGAGAGATTTCTATGGACTAAAAGCCAATTTTCTTAACACCCATTTCATGTTATAGACATATTACCATGCATTACCTTACTCAGATTTCTAAAAAAAAGCCACAAGATGGCAATATCATGCCATAGAATGTTAGAAATAGAAGGTGCCCCAGTCATCATCTGATCAAAAGCTTATATTTTACAGAAGAAACTAAGGCCCAGTAAGGGGAAGTGACTCGTTCAGGGTCACCCAGTGAGGATATGCTGGCAGAAGGGAATAGCTCTTTAATTCTCTGGTAGCATATTTTCCTTTACAATGCTGTCTCTTATAAAATAAACTTCACTTTGGTAAAATTGAAATAAAGCCTTTTCATATGACCAGATTTGCAAAGTAATGCTTTTATGATTTGAAAATTATGGGAATGGCTAAAGGTTTTCAAATTATCCAGTGTTTCTCAACATCCAATTTTATGGAAAAATTCTTTTAGGGATTCTTTTCCCAGTTGTAGATATCTTCCAGTTAGTGTAGATTTTAAAAAGTGGAAGAAATTCTTTATTTGATAGCTTTGTCTGTTCCCACTTTTAAGGTTTATTTTTGTACCTAATAGACATTCTCCAGCTATACCTATAGTGATTTAAATATTACAAGCAGTTGTATTTTGTTTCAAGATTTCTTTGTTTCTGGGACACTTGAGCTGCAATTTTGGCAAAGTCTGAATCTGAGTTCTGGGTTTCTGCTTTCTTTCTTTAGACTTTAATTTACCAAATTTGCAAAAATGTCCCTGAATACATGGGAACTAAAGACTGAAAAGCATTCACCACCAGTAATTAGCATTTCAAAAAGATATCAGACTTTTTGATGAAGGTGGGGTGGTTATTGGTGGATTTGGGGGGAGCTGAAGGGTAAGGGTATTGAAACTTGTTGATTGAACCCTAGAATTCTGAATTATAGATCTTTGGAAAGATTCCCATTCTAACTTAGGGTGTTTCATGTTTGCTTCAGCCTGGGTGTCTTCCCTGTAGGATGTTGCACCAGGTCTTCATTACTCATTAATGTTGGGTCAGTTCTCTGCTCAGAAATCTTTAGTGACTCCTCTTGCCTACCTAGTGAAGTTTAAATTCCTTTCCTTGGTTTATGATCTTCCACAATATGTTGCCTCCTTACCTTTCTGGCCTTATCTTACTCTTATTATTTGCTGCCATATATGTGTTTTCACCAAACTGGACTAATTCCAGTCTCAATTTTCTGCCTCCATACCTCTGACCTCATTGTTTCTTTTGCCTAGTATGACGCGCCTTTACAGGTGCCTCTTGACATCTTGCCAAACACAAGTGCCTCCAAGAATCCTTCCCTATTGACCTCAATATCCAAATGTATGGATATGGTGCCTGGAATATAAGCACTTAATAATACTTGTTGATTAGTGGCCATACATATTAATACAGATGCATACTGTGTATTATTCCCTTATTAGACTAGGGGATTGTCTTACCTAAACTTTGGATCTTTCTAATTGCCCAGCATAGTATGCTGTTCACAACAGACACTTCTTTGGGGGCTGTTTTTCTGATTTATTAAGACATATTCCACAAGTTTTCTTCAATTAGAAATTCTTTAAAACAATAACATTATTTTTTGCCAGCTGGAGAATAGAGTCATCAGATTCTCCCATTTTACGAATTGCTCCACAAATTGCATAAATTTTAAATTGACCATTGAATCTGCCTGTGACCTTGTCAACCTCGGCCATGTTCATCTGGATGGACGTGTGGTCCTTGGCCCCGGTGATCCTGTTGCTTGCAGAAAATTTCCGCGGCACATACAGGTCCACAAACTCACTGGCATCATTCTGCATGTTGGCAACTGAGGGAACCGAGTGCAAACTCAAAAGCAGCGGAAGAAAAAAAAGCAACACAGTAGACAATAAATCTTTGTCCAATTTAAAATTGGTCCTAGTGATACTATACACACATATACACATGTGCAGAATGCACCCAGAAATTAACTTTGCATGCTACTGGCATAATGAATTTAAGTTTAAATGTATCCCATTAAGATTAAATAAAGAGGGGCAGCTAGATGGCACAGTGGATAGAGCACCGGCCCTGGAGTTAGGAGTACCTAAGTTCAAATCTGGCCTCAGACACTTAACACTTACTAGCTGTGTGACCCTGGGCAAGTCACTTAACCCCAATTGCCTCACTTAAAAAAGAGTATCTATCAGGGGGCAACTAGGTGGCACAGTGGATAAAGTACCAGCCCTGAATTGTGTGACCCTAGGCAAGTCACTTAACCCCAATTTCCTCACTTAAAAAAAAATTAAATAAAGAGTGAAATAGAAATTTCTATTAGAAAACCTTCCTTTGATCAGGAAATTAAGATGTACGATTGATTTCAACATCCAAGAACCAACGGAGTCAAACAGAAAGTAGTGTTAATCAGTAGATTTTACTTTAAACGTGAAACTTGATTCAGTTTTAAGCCACGTAAAACACCATTTTGGAAATACTGAACCTTGATGGAAAATGATGGAGGGGCAATAATGTATTCTGAACCCCACCCCACCATCACCACCCATGGCAAGGACCCAAACATTGGAAAAGAAAAAGAAATAATCTTTTTCCCCCAAGAATGACCCATAATGGCCTCACTTTTAAGCCAGAGTTGCTTTCTAGCAGAGGTCCATGATGACACCTATTCATTGTTCTTCCCACTCTTATCTATGAAATATTTTTTTTTAACTCAGATGAAGAAGAACTTTTTTTTTTTTCTGTGAGGCAGTTGGGGTTAAGTGACTTGCCCGGGGTCACACAGCTAGTAAGTGTCAAGTGTCTGAGACCAAATTTGAACTCAGGTCCTCCTGAATCCAGGGCTGGTGCTTTATCCACTGCACAACCTAGCTGCCCCCGACAACATATTTTTAAAGCATATTTCAGTAAATTTTCTTTGACTTTCTGCTATCTCTTGATCTGATCAGCTATGAAATTGAAACATTGGACAGTCTATCCAAACCACTTCTTAAATAACACTAAGGCTTTTGAGTGGAGGAAAAATATCTCTGACAAAATAGTTGGTCCTAAACTTATTAAAGTAAAAGCATGTGAGTTTCCTTTCTTTTAATAAATGGTAAATTTAAAAGTTGGGAAATATACTTTTTTTGCAATTTTTTTGGTGGGGGGGCAGGGCAATGAGGATTGAGTGACTTGCCCAAGGTCACACAGCTAGTAAGTGTCAAGTGTCAGAGTTTGGATTTGAACTTAGGTCCTCCTGAATCCAAGGCTGGTGCTTTATCCACTGCACCACCTAGCTGCCCCCTTCTTTTGCAATTTTAAAAAAGGGTATCAGACATTTTAGGTTTTCTAATGGAAATTTAAATCAGCATGAGCTATGAGCATATTTCAAGTATGTAATTGATTTGCTTACAGTTTAACTTTATTACAAGTTTAAAGGATGACTAATTTAACTGTTCCAATAAAGCTGCACAACTGGAAAGTATTCTGACATTTCTCAAAATACCCATTACACTTCTGTGGACCATGTCTTTATCATTTCTATAGTTTTGAATATATTTCTATGAGACAGAGATTCTTAGAGTGTAGTTTGGGGGTCACTTGTGGCCCAGAGGCTGGTCTAGAAGACAAGGATGGAATGTAGTAATGTCGGATAAGCATTGCTAGCCAGCACATGATGAAAAAAAAAAAGAGGGGGGGAGCACTGTTTATGCTTAGTAGATATTTTGCTGGTATTGTTTATCCTTTGTTTTCAAAAAAGGACCAGTGACATCACAGGTGATGTCCTGACTTGTGTATGAAATGGATTAAAGTGAGGCAGAATTGCCCACAGTCCTCAGCCTCACTTTCTCTCCCTAAGTCATTGAAGCCCCGTGGCAGGACAACAGTCAGGATATAGTGAATGACCTTAGCATCTTTCCCTGACCACACTCCAAGCATCCCACAGTCCCTCATCTGCCCATTCCATTGAAAAAGTCTTCATATGCTTGGAGTAGACATTCCCCTAATTTACCAACAGGTTTGAGCACTATCAATTACCCTCAAAATGATTTAACCCATCTGTCGAGATGGTTTACCAGGGTGTGGCCACTGCACACACTGTAGCTTCTTGGAGCCATAGGTGAGAGTTGGGTGAATCGGGTGGGCCCCAGAGGTGGATGAGCAGCCCTGGGAAGGGTTCCACAAGCCCTCACACCAGAGGTGCTATATGAAGTAGAGTGATCAGGAATCAGGAAGACTCACTTTTGTGGGTTCAAATTTAGCCTTAGACACTAGCTATGTGAACCTGGACAAGTCCCTTACCCCCTGTTTGCCTCATTTATAAAAGTGAGTTTTCTCATCTGTAAAATGAGCTGGAGAAGGAAATGGAAAACCACTCCAGTATCTCTGCCAAGAAAACCCCAAATAGGGTCACTAAGAGTTGGACACTACTGAAAATGGCTGAGCAACAACAAAAAAACCTCTAAGGAGTATACTACTTTATCTTAGGCATCAATAATACCCTATTTGCCATTTTTGTTCTCCTTTGCAGCCCAAAGATCCTTCTCCTTGGCAGAGAAAACAAGCATTTTTAAGAGTTGAGGATCTTCACTAATTTTTCAAGCTATGGTTGTAGATAGTGCTTTGAAACATTATCAATTTGTTACCTTGAAGGTTTGATCATTCATAAATTGCTAGTTGCCCAGCAAAAGTAACTCATGGTGATAGAGTATATTATAAAATGCAAAATGGATGATTTTGATTATATTATATTAAAAAATTTCTGTACAAACAGAAGCAATGCATCCAAAATTAGAAGGGAGGCAGAAAGCTGGGAAACAATTTTTATGGCCAATACTTCTGATAAAGGCCTCATCTCTAAAATATATAGGGAACTAAATCAAATTTATAAGAATCCAAGTCATTCCCCAATTGAGAAATGGTCAAAGGATATGAACAGGCAGTTTTCTGATGAAGAAACCAAAGCTATCTATTCCCATATGAAAAAATGCTCTAAATCTCTAATGATTAGAGAGATGCAAATTAAAACAACTCTGAGGTACCACCTGACACCTATCAGATTGGCTAAAATGACAAAAAAAGAAGATAATAAAAGTAACTCATGGTGTTTGGGTGTGATCTAATCTTTAGACCTTACAAGAACAGCTAAAAGTAGTTTTCATCCTAAGCATTATAGAACATTTGAGATTCATGGATAGAATTGATATTTTAGCACTTTGCTGTGGGAGACAGTAGATGATGTCAGATTAAATTTAAATTGATCTCTTGGTGTTTATCTCTGGTCCATGTGCAATTACTTCAGCACTGGAGAACCTTTCAAAGGCATCCTGTCAATACAGCTACCTGACAGTCATTTGTATTTGTAAACTGTGCATTTGGCACCCGCTGTTCTCTGTTACTCTGTGGCTGGTGGGGAGTCAGAATGGGTATACAATGAAGTTATTGGTTAGTACAACTCAGTGGGAGTTATTGAAGGAAAGAAACAACACTTGCGTGCCCTCAGGAGAGGATAAGAGAGAAAAAGAAAGTGGTAACCTTAATGCATACCTTCTTTTCTTTAGCTACCAAAAAATAATGACTGGACAAGTCAGCCAGCTCTATCCATAGCATTAAATTGTTTGTAACAACCACTCGTTGTTGTTTTTACTTTAAAAATGCATTTTAATATTCTCAGCTGAATTTATTTGGCTTTTTTGATTTCAGGATTCCAAACAAGCTTAAGCAGTTTGTATTAGACTTGCATTCGGGAAAATTGCACAGAGAATTCCATCATGGTCCTGATCCCACTGATGTTGCCCCTGGACAGGTAGGAGTTTATTTTTTTCCCCAGTAGTGGAAAGAGAAGCTCTTCTTCTCTTGCGTTGATTTAATGAGTTTTTATTCTAGGAAGAAATGTTAAGCAGTCCTGCAGTCATGGGTAAAATGAAAATAAGCAAAAACAAAAGACTTTTTAAAAATATTGAGACAGATGCTCTCCAAATTTTTCATTTCTTTATTGGGTAAAGTGAAAGTTTCCCTGAATCTGCTAATGATGAAAACTGGAAGTTTTAAAGATATTAAGGTAACTACTTCTTTCAGCAATACGGTATTCTGAATAGGGAAGAACACGTTTTTAAATAGTACCCTGCCTAGAAATAGGGAGTTTAGTGGATTCTGTTCATTGTTGAATTACCACATGTGGCTAACAGATTGATTACATTGTATAAAGAATAATGATTTCATTCGTTAATTTTGCTGACCCTATCAATATAATATTGCTTCGCATTTATGATGAGTGCAGTTTTATGTAGTTTTAGGTTTGGGGGTGTATATATTATTACCTTTCTGGATACTCGGTAGGTAATAAGTAATCTCTATAGGTTGTTTCATTTTGTTTTTGAGACTGATCCTCCCTATTTCACCCAGGCTTAGAGTGTCATGGCCTCTCAAAGGCCTGGTCCCAGTACTAACCTGTTCCTTTGCTTTCTGACTTAAGCTAGTTTGCCCCCTTCCTTAGGCAGCCTTAGAGCTCTCCACTTCCTGGAGCCCACCATATTTGTGCCAGACATAATATGGACACCCAAACCACTTTAGTCCACCTGCAGCTCAGAACTCCTCAATTTGTGTAATTTACCAGCCTCAGCCTCCTTCAGCAGCAGGGATCACAAGTGTACACCACCATGCCTCTCCCATTACATTTTCTCCTTAAAAGTTTTTAGCTTCTTGATGTCCTCAAAAATGAGTGTTTTTGTAATTTATGTGATTTCTGTTACCTTAATGAACATCCCTTCTTTTTCCATGGCTGTGGCTTAAATCCTCTTTTCTTCTAGGGTTTTTGCCTCCCTTTGCCCCTTTAAAAACAACAACCATGTTTTCTTTCATTTTAACTTCTTTATTTAGTGCTTAAATTCTTTTCTGTGACAGAAGCCCCTTTAGAGCACTTTAGAGTTCCTTTTTTCTTTGAGAATTTTAATCCAATAATTTTCTTTAATAATTTAGAAACTATAGAAGCTGATAACCACATCCTGTTGAACAGACAGCTTTGAAGAAGCACTCTAAGGTGTTTTTTTCCTAAATACAAAGTTATGGTTAGTGTTTTCCCAGGCGAGGACAAAATGATATGCATCATAACAGACCAGTTAATATTGTCAGCTGAGTTGGGTGAAGCCAACCATCTATTTCACTGAGCTAATGAGATGGGGAAATTGAACATGACCAGATAAAACCAGAGGGATGGACACAATGTCATATATATGGCATACTTTTATTGTATTAGAACTCCTTTGCTCTTTCTTGACATTTCAAAAGACAGGGTATTTTTCTTTACTACTGGTGTACATTGAAGATTATTATTAGGGTAAATTTTAAATGTTGAAATGTTAGCTTTCTGGGGGGCAGCTAGGTGGTACAGTGAGTGGATAAAGCACTGGCCCTGGATTCAGGAGGACCTGAGTTCAGGTCTGACCTCAGACACTTGACACTTAGTATCTGTATGACCCTAGGCAAGTCACTTAACCCCCATTGCCTTGATTAAAAAAAAGAAAGAAAGAAATGTAAGCTTTCCTCTTTATCTCATTAGGTTTTAAGCTATTGTACCATTTAAGCATCTTAGGCAGAAAGGCTACTATATAAATAGGGAATTCTGTAAATGGGGTCCGAACTATATTGTTTCCACAGAGTACAACAAGAAAAGGACTGGGTTGTGTAGCATTCTCTGCATCCAACAGAAATGTGAATTCAGTGTGGGTTACCTAACATGTCACCCAGAAAAACTGAGGTCACTTCTTTAGTAATTGAGACTGGGAGAGGCCATATTTTTTTTTTTCAAAGGCATATGAAATAAGAAAAACAGCACCTGAGTCCTCTCCTTTGGAAAATGAAATCAATGGCTGTCCCCTCAAATAAAGTCTTTAGTCAGTAAACCATCAAGTATTTATTGAGCTTCAACTCTCTAAACTCTGTGCTCAAGTTATAACCTTGAAGCTGAAATATATTATCTTTTTATCTTTTACAGCACATTCAAGATGTAGCAAGCAGTCCACCAGAAAGTTCCTTTCAGAAACTAGCACCCAGCGAATATAGGTATACCTTATTGAGGGATCGAGATGAGCTTTAAAAACTTGAACAAAAAAATTGCAAGCCTTTCAAACAACAGCATCAACTTACGTGGTGGAAATAGTAAACCTATATTTTCATAATTCTATGTGTATTTTTATTTTGAATAAACTAAAAGAAAGGTTTGGGTTTTTAATTCCCCTGACTCAAATGATATGGTTTGGTGGGTCATCCAATACAACTTCTTTTTTAAAGTCCAATTAAAATTTAAAAAGAAAAATGCATCAGAGGCCCATCTTCACTTTGGATCTAACCCTGACCTCCAAAACGTTCTTAAATCCAATGGAAGGTAATATTGCCAGAGACAATATGTTGTTAACTTGCACTGCTCCATTAAATAAGAATTGGGATGTTTTCTGTGTAGTCTGGTAGTATGTACTCTCCTGCCCCCTCCCCCCCTTCCTTTCCATAGGAACTCTTGGTACTTTCATTGTCACATTTCTCACAACAAAGAGGGTATATATTCTGGATACTTGGGAGGGGAATAAATTAAAGTTTTACAGAACTTTGTGTTGTGTTACTGATTCATGAGATACTGCTTGTGAAAATTTGATTATGGTCTTTTGGGATCTTTGATCTGTTGCTGAAGAAGCCAGAAAGCCCTAAGTCAAAAATTTGGCCTGACATATTCTCTGAGCTTAAAAAGAGAAAAAAATGGGGGAAAATGCTGTTGAGCTTATAAATGTTTACATAGTAATGGTGATAGGAGGTATTTCAAACTATTAAGAGTGATTTATTCATAAATTTGGGGGGGAAATCTAATTCAAATGAATTCCAGTGTTTCTAATGGGGAATGCAACAAATAAAATCCGTCCAATTCCTTATGTGTTCATTAAGAGTAGATCTTTTCCCTTAGCAAATTTTGATTCATGTAACTATCTAAGGTAGTGCTGAACCAAAACCTCAATATTATGACCTAACTTCATCTTACAAATTGTTCTTCCACCCAATCCCAATTACCCACTACCTTTTTTGGGTCTTCCATTGACCCGAGTGGGTTACTGATATAGCTGCTACTCAGCATTCTGCCCACTGGATTCCTGATGCAGGATGTAGAAGAAAGCAGCACAAGAGAGAGACCAAAGCCAACAGAGTGGTGCTTTGCTGGCTTGGGCTGGCACTGTATGGATCAGGAGTCTTTTTATACTTTTTATACTAATACATATAAGTCAACCCCAGTTTAGGGGAAGGGGGTTTTTGTTTTGGGGGGTTTTTTGGTTTGTTTTTTAATTTAAAAGGTTGACTTATGTGCCATTATATGGAATATGTAATGATACCTGTAACACCTACAAGTTCTTTCAAAATAAAAAAAAAACCTTCATATTTCTGCTGGATATTTAATTTTTTTTGTTCTTTCAAAAAAAGAACCAGCTTAGTTAATTCTGGATATAGGATAGATAGATAGATAGATAGATAGATAGATAGATAGATAGATAGATAGATAGATAGATAGACAGATAGACAGATAGACAGATAGATAGATAGACAGACAGACAGACAGATAGACAGATAGACAGACAGATAGATAGATAGATAGATAGATAGATAGATAGATAGATAGATAGATAGATAGATAGATAGATAGATAGATAGATAGATGATAGATAGATGATAGATAGATAGATAGATAGATAGATAGATAGATAGATAGATAGATAGATAGATAGATAGATAGATAGATAGATGATAGATAGATGATAGATAGATGATAGATAGATAGATAGATAGATAGATAGATAGATAGATAGATAGATAAAGATAGATAAAGATAGATAAAGATAGATAAGGTAGATAGCAATCTCCTACCCAGTAAAGGTATCTTTTAAATATCTTTAACAGGAGCAGCCAGTCTTTCTTTGAACACTTAATAGTGATGGGAAACTCAGATCCCTATAAAACTTTGCATTCTGGTTTTGGATGGTTCGGTTATTATGAAGTCCTTCTTTATATTGAGCCAAAATCTACCCTCCTATAACTTCCATATATCGATTCTAGTACTATCCTCTGTCTTTTGAGCGAAAGGCTTTCAGTTACTTCAGTGGGTGGTTCCTCGTTTGATATCCTGATAGTCCTATTGACAATTCTTCATTTTGTCCGTGAAGTGTCATAATGTGTCCATAACTGGACACATTAGTCCAAACATGGTTTGAACAGAATAGAATATAGTAGTATTATCACATTATATTTCTGTTGATGTGAACTAAAGTTATGTTTGATTTTGGGGTTTTTTTGTTGTCACATAGGAATATAGATTTAAAGCTAAATGTAGGGCAGCTAGGTGGCACAATGGATAGAGCACCAGCCCTGGAGTCAGCAGGACCTGAGTTCAAATCTGGCCTCAGACCCTTGACACTTACTAGCTGTATGACCCTGGGCAAGTCACTTAACCCCAATTGACTGACCCCCCCCTCCCCCAAAAAAGAAAAACTAAATGAGACCTTAGAGGTTATCTAGTCCAGTCCTCTTCAGATGAAAAAACCAAGGCCCAGAAAAGTTAAATAACTACCCAAGGTCACATGGGTGTAGAGCCAAGATTCAAACCCAGGTCTTCAAATCATAAATCTATTGCTCTTTCCAATGTCATGCATCTTCCCCATCATTTTAAGCTTTCGATTAACCAAAATTCCCAAACTTACCCCCCCCATACTTATACATTTGATATTTTGGAACCTAAATATATAATTTTACATTTATAAAATTATTTGTTTTAATATGTGACCTGTTGTCACAATCTTTTAACATTAGATACTGATTGTATCATCCAGTATATTAGGTATTCTTCTTAGCCTTATGTCATTTATTAATTTAATGGGCATTCCAAACATATGTTTAAACCATTAGGAAAAATGTTGACCAGAAAAGAATCAAGAGACCTATGGCATCCTACCAGAAATCTCTTTTGGTTGACATTAGATCCATCTTTTATATATGTGTGTGTGTATGTATGTGTGTGTGTGCATGTGCGTATACCCTCATTCAGTCCACGTGTCCATTTTTTGTTTGTTTAGAGATGTTGCGAGAAATGTTTTCCAATTCTGAGCTGAAATCTAGAAACTACATCTTTAGTATTATTCCCTTTGATCTGTCAGCTTATTAAAATTAAGAGAAAAAAGGAAATGACCTTGTGTACCACATCTAGTATATTCTTTTTTTTTTTTTAATGAGGCAATTGGGGTTAATTGACTTGCCCAGGCTCACACAGCTAGTAAGTGTTAAGTGTTTAAGGTCGGCTTTGAACTCAGGTCCTGCTGACTCCGGGGCCGGTGCTCTATCCACTGCGCCACCTAGCTGCCCCACATCTAGAATATTCTGATGAGTCTGGTGTCATGTTTGAGGAAGAGTGTTGGCACAATATAGTGCCTGCACAATAAAAATATCAAAAATTTAGTGATAATTTTATCAATGAAAATACAAGCCCAAAGATTCTAGTTTGCCAAAGTCACTCAACTGATTAGTTACAGACCCAGGTCTTTCGACTTCTGGGCCAATTTTCTTTTTCCTATGCCAGGCATCTTATGGCTAGGGTTGAGGAAGCATTGTCACAAGGAGCAGCAGAGACATCTGGGAATGTTTAGCCTTGAAAGGAGAACACTAAAGAGAGACAATCTGTCTTTAAAAATTTGAAAGGTTGTGGAAGATAGAGAGTAGCTTTGTTTTGTGTTGCCCCATATAGGAGAAATTGGGTCAATTAAAAAAAAATTTTAGGAGCAAGTAGGTATGTCATTTGAATATCAGGAAGAATTTTCTGATACTTAGAGTTGCCCAACAAATGGTGAAAGATTATGAAGAGTATCTCATTCCAAAATGGCAAAAAAAAAAAAAAATGTTGCAGAGAGGCTGCCCTAAGACTCAACTGAATCAGTCATAAGAGAATCTGTAAATGAAACTGGGAGAACAGACATCAAATTGATGAAATCTGCCAAAATTTCTATGTCAAAAAACACAACAAAACTCACATTTGAATTGCCCCCATCTCCGTGCCAGATGTACTAGAGGTGAGGATGTGATGGTGGCACTTTGAAAGGCAGGAAGAATGGTTGGACTTGAACAAATATATAACAGTAGAAATTAGTGCTGAGATGGGTGTAAGGGCACACACCTGTTTTGTCTGCTCCTGGGGAGGTGGCAGCTGAAGGATCTCTTGAGCTAAGGAATTCTGAGTTTCAGTAGACTAAGCCAATTAGGTGTCTCCACTAAGTTTGACATCAGGGGCAGCTAGGTGGTGCAGTGGGTAGAGCACTGGCCCTGGAGTTGGGAGGACCAGAGTTCAAATCCTGCCTCAGACACTTGACACTTACTAGCTGTGTGACCCTGGGCAAGTCACTTAACCCCAATACCCTCCCCCAAAAAAAAGTTTGACATGAATACAGTAAGCCTCCAGGGGTAGGAGGAAAGGGGCACAAGGTCCATACCCACAGAAATGAGTGGGGTCAAGATAGTGAAGAAATCCTGTATTTTCAGCCTGGGCAAAATGGGGAATTTTAAGAAAACCCCTGCAGGAGCCAAGGTACTTAAGGGATCAATTCCAAGAATTTCAGTGGACTGGAAAAAATAGTGGACAGTACTATGACACCCCTCCCCCACCAAAAAAAAAGGCAATTTGAGAAGACTAGCGATCAGTATATATGCCTATTTTCTCTTTAAGATCTTTATGAGAATGAACTACACATTAAGGATGTCATTAATGCAAAACGTGAGCAGTAAAAATGCAAGCTTTTGGAGATTTTCTACTATAGCCCACATCTTTGTAGTTGCACAACTTGAGATATGTAGAATATTTAATATCACCCTGTTCATTGTTTATTAACTTAAAAACCTCATTTGACTTGGTAGAGCAAAATACAGCTTTAAAGATTCTCAAACAAAAGTGTCTCCTAACATAAAAAACATAGATGAGGGTCTGCTAGGTGGCGCAGTGGATAAAGCACTGGCCATGGATTCAGGAGGACCTGAGTTCAAATTCGGCCTCAGACACTACACTTACTAGCTGTGTGACCCTGGGCACGTCACTTAACCCTCATTGTCCCGCCCCCCCCCCCAATTTTTTTATCAGTGTCAGCAAGGCATAGAACAGGGAGATAAGTGTCACCAGAGTTTAGCACAGTGCCTGGCACATAGTAGGTGCTTAATGTTTATTGATTGGCTTTGACAGTCTTGAGCAAAGTCCAAATTAAGGTAGAATTACTTATTGGTGGCTAGGTTCTCCATATGCTTCTGTCTCTGTTTGATGTGCTAATTACATTGACCCCTAAACACTATGGGGCTTCCCACAACCATTCCTGAGCTTGGCCTAGCCATCTATTCTGGAAGAAAACACAAAAGAACAAAAAATACATTGCCTGGAGGAGCAGCCCCATTGAGTTAGAGAGTATATGTGTGTCACTTTTGGAAGGATGCTATAGATGGTCCATTATCTGAACTTGAAAACAAATATGATTATAGGATTTAGAGTTATGTTTGTTATGGAATTTTAGATTTAGAATGAGAAGGGACCTTAAATCACTGAGGATAATCTCATTTTACAGATGAAACAGAGCAGAGAAGTTGACTTGCTCAAGTCACACGGCTAGGAGGGAGATAGGAATCAAGGACCCCAAATCCAATGCTTGTTCCATGCCACCACATCACCAAAAGATTGGGCTGAATTACATTTTAGGAATTAAATATCAGTAAACTATCAATTATCCCAAGTTCCTTGCTGCTGCATATGCCCATCTTTTTAACACGAGTATCCTGTTGATACTACACTACTATGAATTCTAGAACACGAAAATCTCAGAAATTCCAAGTTGGTACAGTCTTCAGAAGCCATCCATTCCAGCCCACACATGATCAAGAATATCCTCTGGGACATCCCCAACACCTGGGAGACCTTGCTAGAAAAGCTCTATTTTGGAAAAATCTGTTGTTTCCCAAAGCTGCCAATTTGACTTTTGGATAGTTCAATTGGGAAGTTTTTCCTTATATTGAACCTAAATCTGCTTCTTTGCATCTTCTACTTCCTGCTTCTAGTTCTGCCCCTGATGCCAAAGAAAACAATACTAATACCTTTAACATATGACAATTCCTCAAGTTCTTGAAGATACTTAACATGGCCTTACTAAGTCTCATTATGTTAAGCATCCCTCAATTCTTTTAACTGTTCTTTATACAGCATGGCTCAAGAACTCTCATCAATTTGGATGTCTTCTCCTTAATGCTCTGCAGCTTGTCTTTCTGAAAATGTGCTTAAAACTGAACACAATACTACAGATGTGGTTTGACCAGGACAGAGTGCAGCTAAACTATCAATTCTAAATAGGTCCTATAGTTTCACTAGTTGTTCTGGCTCCCACATGGCATACTGTCTCATACAGAGCCTGCATGCCACTAAGACCATTAGATCTTTTTCACACAAACTATTATCTAGTAATGCTTTCCTTCTTGTGTGTTTACAGAATTTTTTTGTAACTCAAAGGTAGGACTTAACATTTGCCTCTACTGAATTTCATCTTTACAGAGACAGAGGTAATCTAGTCAAACCACATTTTAAAAATGAAAAACAAGGGTTCCAGAGAGGCCTGCCCAAGGTCACACAGATCTTATTAGATTCACCCCATCATTCCATCCTTTAGAAATCTTGTTTTGGATCCTTACTATCATAGAACATGTTAGCTTTGCTTTCCCTTCTTTCTTTGTGTCATTTGCAATTTTGATACAAAATTGTATGCCTTCAATCTAATCATTGATAACAATGTTGAATAGCACAAGGCCTAGATCCCTGGGGCAAAGTTAAAGATCTGTCTCCAAGGTGACACCAATCCATTTACTAGTACCCCTGGGGGCCAATCATTTCAAAATCCATCTCACTGTACTATTATGTTAAATACTCTGCTGAGATCTAACCAAATGATCTCTGCAGTATTACTCTGATCTATTAGTCTAATATCCCTGTCAGGAAAGGAAATGAGGTTAGTCTGCCATGATAAAGCCATGCTAGCTCTTGATGATCTCAAGAGAATCAAAACTGCAGATGAACCAAGAGACAATAAAAAGGTGTTTAGTAGATTAATGCATGTTGCATCATATTTCCAGTGATGATTTCCTTTTAATAAATAGCATTAAAGACATCAAGGACAATCAAAAGCTGGTAGGCTAAGCATAGAAAAAAAAACCACACCAAAAAACACAACATGGACAGCCTGAGTATGCTGCATTGGTCTGTGAAATATTGAAAGAAACAGGTGGCTTCCAGTGAATTGGGTGGATTCTTTGTGGAGGGTTTATGGAAAATCTTGATCAAGACTTACACAGTATGAGTTGCCTTATG
The DNA here is from genome assembly GCF_019393635.1 of Dromiciops gliroides. NCBI lineage: Eukaryota > Metazoa > Chordata > Mammalia > Microbiotheria > Microbiotheriidae > Dromiciops > Dromiciops gliroides. The sequence goes on along the minus strand of NC_057861.1, from coordinate 615,482,813 downwards.
TACCAGTCAAAGGAGTAAACAGGGTGAAGAATGGGTGTTTTAAGTTTATCAAAACATAGCTAATGGGGCAGCTAGGTGGTGCAGTGGATAGAGCACTGGCCCTAGATTCAGGAGGACCTGAGTTCAAATCCAGCCCCAGACACTTGACACTTACTAGCTGTGTGACCCTGGGCAAGTCACTTAACCCCAATTGCCTCACTAAAACAAAAACATAGCTAACAATAATGGAATAATTAGAAATATTTTAATACAGCTTTGATGATCACTTATCAAAGATATTTTATAAAAGTTCCTTACATGCCTGGGAGGTTGAATTCGATAACCTTTAAAGTCCCTTCATTCCCTAAAATTGTATTATTATTTTGCACTAATTTGCTGAGCCACAAATTATTCAGCATGTTAGTCTTTACTAAGACATGAATCAGAATTTTACATCTAGAAGGGCTTTAGCTATCTTCAGTACCTGGGCTTGGTCAGTGGCAGGATGGGTGAAACCAATAAATAAATCCAATAAATAAATAGATCCAATAACATGGGATGGGTGAATGGGTCTCATCTCTGTTAATAAACATTCAATAGAAGGAAGTGTATACGGTAGACAGATCCAGCAGAAGTCAACAAGCAAACATTTCAAAAGATGGGCATAAGTAAGCAATATAGAGAAATCCTGGGAGGCCAGTGGTAATCATAAGAAAGATTTGGCAACTATGTGGATGCTCTGGCAAGCCAATGGAGCACATGGGCAAGGCAGAAGTCATTCAGCCTATTGGTCCCAAGGAGCCAGGATTCAACTACATGCTTGGGCTTTATTGGTCCCTGAGAACAATGGGAAGAAATGAAGATAGGACCCTATAGTTCTAGAAGAAATGAGCTACCAGGAGTTAAATCAGAGTCCTGTGTTCAAATTTTGTCTATGACTTAACTACCTGTATGAACTTAGTGAAATTCTTTTACCTCTCTGGGTCTCAGTTGAACTAGATAACTTCTAAAGTCACTTTGGGTTCTAAAACTATGATTCTATAACTTTGGGAGAGTCACAACCTCCTTGAATCTGTTTCTTAGTTTTCGATACGGGGATAATAATACCTGTACTACCTACCTCAGAAGGTTCTTGTGGGGCATCTCAAACTCCTCTCTTCTCCCAAACCACACCCTTCCAACTTTGTTATTTATGCCAATGGCACTGCCATGTCCCAGTCATTCATGTTCACAAACTTGGAGTCATCTTCATCCCCCATATCTTTTGTCCATTTTGCCTTTCTAATCTCTCAAATACTTCTCCAATTTTCCCTTCACATACACACAGCCGCCACCCTAGTTTAGGTCCTCATTGCCCTTTGTCCGCACTATTACGATAGTTGGTTTCCCTACCTCAAGTTCCTTCCTCCTGCTAATGTGTCTTCCACACGGCTGCCAAAGTGATATCCCTGCGGTCGCAAGCAAAAAAACAACCTCCCCCCGCAAAAAAAAAAAGCCCCAACAAACTCCACTAGCTCCCTTTTCCTTCTGAGATTAAACACTAACTCCTCTGACTAGTTTTTAAAGCCCTTCAAAATCTGACTCCAGCATACCTTTCCAGGCTTGTCACCCATTCCTTTCATTCACACGTTGATTCCTGCTACACTGGCTTATTTGCTGCCCTTTCTGCAAGTCATCCATCTCCTAACATTCCATTTCCCAACACTATGCCTTTGCTGTGAAGGCTGTCTCTGTCACTTGGAATGCACTCTTTCCTTATCTCTGCCTCTTACAGTCACTAGGTTCCGTCAAAGCTCAGCTTATGTTACCTTATGCATTAAAGTTTTCCTGGTCCCCCAAACTGCTAGACCCTGCATACCCCACCCTGCCCAACTTACTATGTGCTTTTCATTTGGTAGCATGTGTAAAGGGGGTTTTCCCCATAGAATGTAAGCTCCTTGGGGGCAGGAATTATTTCTTTTTGTCTTTGTATTCCCAGCATCTATCACAGTGCCTGGCATAAAGTAGACACTTAATAAATGTTGCTTGACTGACTGGTGGAGGTTCATGTGAGATGTTTTAAGTGCTTTACTTTGAACCCTAAAATGTTAAAACAATTATTAGCAGGGGCAGCTAGGTGGCGCAGTGGATAGAGCACTGGCCCTGGAGTCAGGAGTACCTGAGTTCAAATCCGGCCTCAGACACTTAATACTTACTAGCTGTGTGACCCTGGGCAAGTCACTTAACCCCAATTGCCTCACTTAAAAAAAAAAAAAACTAAACTAAAACAATTATTAGCTATGATGATGATGCCCTAACTGAATTTGGGGCACAGATACAGAAGACAGATTACCAGTTACTGGAGAACTGAACTATTGGTTTAGGGACCAGTGACAACAAGATAAGCCCAGGAGCTAGAAACGACATTTAAGATCAGAGAGGAACCAGCAGCAAGATTAACTTAGTACTAAGCTCCCTGACCTAGGAGTCATTAGCTCCAAACTGCTAGGGCAAGGTTAAACATATAGGTAGTGATGAAGGATACCCAGCTGTAGGCATTGAAAGACTACCTTGTATTCAGTAGGTGTTCAATAAATGCTTTCTGAATTAAATTGAAACTACATTAATTTCCTTTATGAGGTTATGCTCTAAAGGAATTGCTGTTGGGGCAGCTAGGTGGCGCAGTGGATAGAGCACCAGCCCTGGAGTCAGCAGTACCTGAGTTCAAATCCTGCCTCAGACACTTAACACTTACTAGCTGTGTGACCCTGGGCAAGTCACTTAACCCCAATTGCATCACTAAAACAAAAACTAAAACTAAAACTAAAGGAATTGCTGTTGATATAATGGTAAGCCTACCCAAGCCTAGTACATAATTAGGCCTCCATTAGCACCTTCCTCTATGCTTTTTGGAACCCCATTATGTTGTGAATCAGATCCCTTACATAATTCTCCTTCTACCTGCTCCCAACCCCTGGAACTAGTGAAGACTTAATATTCCACTAAAGACAATATTCTTCCTAACCAGTCTTTACATCTCCATTCTCTACCTGCTCCAATATATGTTACTTTTGTTAGTTTTTCTCATGCATATCAATACTCTGCTCAAAATCCAGCAATTGCTCCCTAATACTTACTCAATTTAATGTCAAAGCACTTCTCATTTAGGGCCCTCCAATGTCTGATTCAACCAAGCTCTTCTCTAAATGCTCTCTTCTCCAGCCAAACTGAATTAGTCCTCCCCATACGTTTCCTGAGCTCCCTGGAATGCTATCTCCTCTATGAAACCTTCCCTGATTCCTACTAGTTCTTAATGATCTTTTCTCCCCTTGGTCTTTACACACCACTTTGTACTTCTCACATACTTACATATTACTTTGTATTCTAGTTATTTAGAGCTGTTCAAGGTACTTGCAAAGAATTTGGGCTATATTTATGTTTCAACCAACAATTATGTGTATTGAATGTAAGTTTCCCTCTTAAAGAATCTGAAAGGACTAAGGGAATATTTCTCTTTTCTTCAGTTTATCAGAGATGATAGGATGTTTCTAGACAGGACAGAATTTGGTTTTTGAAGATAACCTTGTGGGAAAAGATGCTAAGGAGGCAGAAGAGAATATAATTCAGTGTCAAGAGAGTACAAAATGGAACAGAGGAAGAAGAGAAGAGGGAACTCAACTGTTCTCTCGAATAGGATGGATATACCATATGATAGACTCAGTATACTCTCTCCATATTTATATATATATATATATATGTATATATATATATACACACACACATATATACATATGTACACACATGCACATATATTTATATGCACATACATATATACACACGTGTTTATATATGTGCTATATATTTGAAGACTTGATGTTGTGATCAAGAGGTATTTAAACAGCATAAAGGCAAAGAGAAAAGATGAAGGTGAAACAAACTCACATTTATCTAACTTTTCATAGTTAACAAATTGACTTCTTTTTATTACATTTAAGCTTCACACAGCTCTGTGATGAGAAAACCAAAGCTATGAAAAGTTAACTTAACCAAAGTTGCACAGATAATAATCGTGGAACAGGAATGCAAATTCAGGCCTTCTGCTTTAGAATCTTATATTCTTTCTACTAAATCACATTATCTTAGGGAAACCAAACGTAAGATTTTCTTTTTTGTTTTTTACTTTTTTTGGTGGGGGGGGGGGGCAATGCGGGTAAAGTGACTTTCCCAGGGTCATACAGCTCATAAGTGTCAAATGTCTGAGGCCAGATTTGAACTCAGGTCCTTCTGAATCCAGGGCCAGTGCTTTATCCACTGTGCCACCTGGCTGCCAAACATAAGATTTTCAAGAGGAGACTGGATGGTCACTTTTCAGGGATATTGTAGAAGAGGCTTTCAGGTATGAATTGGTACATTAATTGGTACATTCAGGTACATTAATTCTAGTCCCTTCCAATTCTGAGACTAGGATTAGTAGTAGTATTATCTACTAGCAGTAAACACATATCCCTGAAGTCATCTTCTGATGCCTCCTACTGGCATGAAGGTGATATTGAATTCTTGAAGGTTGTCATGGGGCACAAGCTTTTGTAGGTCTCAGTGATCTACAAAGTGTTCACATGCAGACCCAAGGGTTTAACATCTGTGAATCATCACCCAAAGACTGGATACCAGTTTATGACTGCTTTTTAATCAACACATGAAATCATCTACCAAGGCATAGGTGGGTTTTGTAGAAGGTAAGTTGTTTGAGGATAAAGATTTATCTTTGTTCCAAGAGGAATTGCTATTGTGAATCTTGTTCTGACCACCACACAGGAAGTAGGTGCTGAAGTAGAAGTGATTGGAAGTCAAGTTGGGAAGCATTTACTATGTGTTAAGTGCTAAGGCTTGAAAGGTGAATATTTCATCTTATGTTTCATAATGGATGAGGAGGGAAATGCCAGGCATATTCTGACTTGTACTCAAGACTTAAGGGAATGGATTTAAAAAGATTCAGATATAAGGCAGATATCACAGTGAAACTGGTTGAAGAGGATATGAGCTATTCCCCAGTTCATAAATGGTCAAAGGATAAAAACCATCAGTTTTAAAAGGAAGAAATCAAAGTTATTAGTCACATTAAAAAAAATGCTCTAAATCACTATTGATTAGAGAAACACAAATGAAGACAACTCTAAGATATTACCTCATACCTGTCAGATTGACTAACATGAAAGTAAAGGAAAATGACAAATGGAGAGGATGTAGAAAAACTAGGACACTAATGCACTGTTGGTGGAGTTGTGAACTGGTTCAACCATTCTGGAGAACAATTTGGAACTATGCCCAAAGGGCTTTTGAAACTATGCATACCCTTTGACCCAGCAATACTACTACTAGGTGTATCCCAAAGAGATCAAAGAAAAGGGGAATGGACTTATTTGTACAAAATAATTATTGGAGCTCTTTTTGTGGTAGCAAAGAATTGGAAATTGAGGGGATGCCCATCAATTGGGGAATGGCTGGTGATCAGGGAACATCATAATCCAATTGTGATGAAATACTACCACTATGAGAAATGATGAGCAGAATGGTTTCAGAAAAACTTGGGAAGACTTATATGAACTGATGCAAAGTGATGTGAGCAGAACCAGGAGAACATTGTATACAGTAACAGCAATACTGTAAGGATAATCAACTGTGGAACACTTAGCTACTTTGATCAAGACAATGATCCAAGACAATTCCAAAGGACCAACCAGGGATGAAAAATGCTATCCACCTCCAGAGAAATGATTAACTCTGAATGCAGATTGAAGCATACTTTTAAAACTTTATTATTTTTGTTTATTTTCTTTTGCAACATGGTTAATATGAAAATGTTTTGTGTGATTTCACACATATAATTGATATCATATTGCTTGCCTTCTCAGAGGGTGTGAGAGGGCAAGAGGAGGGAGAGCCCTTAGAACTCAATTTAAAAAAAAATGAATGTTAAACTTTTTAAAACATAATTAGGAAATAATAAAGTATACTAAAGGGGGGGAAAGAAATTTGCTCAAAAAAGATGTGAAGAGGGGCAGCTAGGTGGCGCAGTGGATAAAGCACTGGCCCTGGATTCAGGAGTACCTGAGTTCAAATCCAGCCCCAGACACTTGACACTTACTAGCTGTGTGACCCTGGGCAAGTCACTTAACCCCCATTGCCCCGCAAAAAACAAAAACAAAAACAAACAAAACAAAAAAAATATGTGAAGATACTACTGGGTCTATGCCCCATATGTACAAAAAACACTTGTAGCAGCTATTTTTGTAGTGGCAAAGAATTAGAAACTAAATGGCTGAACAAGTTATGGTATATAATTATGATTAAATAGTATTGTGCTATAGGAAATTATGAAAGGGTTGGTGGTTTCAGAAAAACCCAGGAAGACTTGAACTGATTCAGAAAGAGGTGAATTGAACTAGGAAAACAATTTATACAATAACACAATAGTGTTATAAAGAACTCTGATCAATGCAATGACCAACCATGATTATAGAGGACTCATGATGAAATACTTTACCCAATTCTTAACAGAGAAATGATGGATTAAGGTTGCAGATTGAGAAATACTTGTCCTGGACATGGCCAATGCAGGAATTTGTTTTGCTTGACTATACATGTTTGTAACAGGGGGGTTATTTTTCTTTCTTTCCCAGTGGGGATTGTGTGGGAGGGAGAGGTGAACTTTCATTTATTAAAAATGTACTTTTTAAAAAAAGGTATGGAGAGAAATTTTCAAAAATGAAATACATGATTGTAAATGAACTCTAATGAATAAAAGGGAAGGTATATAAAGAGAATCTATGTGGCTGCATGAGTAGCTCTCTGATGGGCTCATATTTAAGAAAGACAAACAAAAAATGGAAAGGACATGCCACTAAGGATAAATACAAATGAACGGCACAATTCTATATAGATACCATAAACACTAAAGCCCAATGTGAATTAAGGAGTGTAAAACTGTTAAGCATATAGCTTTCAAAAAGTTATTAATCGATCAATTGAGAAATATTTATAAAGGACCTATCATGAAATAGACACATGCTAAGTCTTGGCAATATATAAAGAATGAACTAATCCCTATGCACAAGGAGCTTATATCAAGGAAGATATCATGTATATAACATATATACACATACACACATAATGATATATATCACATGTATATATGTATATACACATTTGTATGTATATGTGTATATACCAGGTGAAGTCAAGGCAGGAGCAATGGCCTAAGAGGTGGAAAAGTTGGAGGTCTCCATGACGGTCAACAAATTTTGGAGGGAGGAGGCATAGGGAGAAGTAAAATGATAGGAAGCTGTGGTCAGGTATGGGAATGCCAATTTCTAATTAGGGAAGTGGAACACTTGTAGGTAATAATGAAATCTAGTGTGTGACCAACTCTATGTCCAGATGAAATGGAATGGAGTCGATCATGGGGTTTAAAAAGGATAAGGAACTGGGAGGTTTGGGAGCTTGAAGTAACATCTACAAGAATAATAAAGTCCCCTAGTATCAGGGCATGGGTTGTGGGGGATGGGGAAGGAAGAAGATGTTGAGGCAGTTGCTGAACTCCTCAAGAATGAAAGAATGACCCAGAGGTTAGGATATTAACAGGTATCAAAATTTGGACTGAATGGAAAGTTTTGATTTAGTTGAGGGTCTGATAGCAACAGATGGGAACAAAATAATTATAACTCTCCCTCTATGACCATATGTCAGGGATTGTGAGAGAAGTTACCACCAGTGTTGGATAAGATGACTAGAAATGCAGTATAAGGGGAGGCTGAAGGCCAGGGGTATATGGGGGAGGTGGGGTTTGGAGGGTATGGGTGGGAGGAGAGGCAGATTTCAGGGATAGTACATGGAAGGAGTGTTACAGAATAATGAGGGGCAGCTAGGTAGCGCAGTGGATAAAGCACTGGCCCTGGATTCAGAAGGGCCTGAGTTCAAATTCGAATTCAGACACTTGACACTTACTAGCTGTGTGACCCTGGGCAAGTCACTTAACCCCCACTGCCCTGAAAAAGCAAAACAAAAAAGCAAAACAAAGCAAAACAAAAAACAAACAAAAAGAATAATGATCAAATGAACACACACAAATATGTAGAGGTATATATGTGTACATTTATGTGTATATGTATCCCACCCCAAATGTTCATATGGACTATTTGGGCCCGCCTATAGTAGAGCATTCCAAGCTTGTACTGGTCAGAACAGCCACAGTCAGAAACAATTTTGACCCCAATATAGTGATGTCATTTTGGTCATCTTTAGTTCATCAGATCAATGGGTCTGTGCTATTCATTTCTTAAAATCACCAATTTTTTTTTTCTTTTTTGCGGGGCAATTGGGGTTAAGTGACTTGCCCAGGGTCACACAGCTAGTAAGTGTTAAGTGTCTGAGGCTGGATTTGAACTCAGGTACTCCTGTATCCAGGGCCAGTGCTCTATCCACTGCACCATCTAGCTGCCCCTAAAATCACCAATTTCAACTGGAAGAAGAAATGAAAATGCCACCTGTACCTTCAAGTGTTTCAAGTTTCCTATCCAGGACTTCAATACTACTAGAGAAATAGTCCAGCCTCCTTCTGGCTATATTTTTCTTTGCCATGTGAATCAGGGATAATGTTTAATAGTTTTATAAGTCTTATCTAAGCTGTCACATTGCAAGGATATGCTCCAGGAAGATGACACACCTTCCAATAAGCCCTATTAGCTCAATGCCCCCTACCCCGGGTTTATCTCTGTACTAACTACCACTAAGTGTCTCTTTCCTCTTGGGACAAACAACAGGATTCCTTAAACCTGTTGTGTAAATTCTTTTTTCTGGTAGAATGTGATTCCTACTTTTTCAGAAGGTCCAAATGTATACCTGATGGGAAGAACCTCTGTTTCTATATCTATCTATTCTTTTATTTGGGGGGATGGGGTGGGGCAATGAGGGTTAAGTGACTTGCCCAGGGTCACACAGCTAGTAGGTGTCAAGTGTCTGAGACCACATTTGAACTCAGGTCCTCCTGAATCCAGGGCTGGTGCTTTATCCACTGCGCCATCTAGTGCCCCCTTATCTATCTAAAAACATATAATACCAGTAGTGTTTCTTTTCTATTTCTTTCTCTGCAGGGTTAATTCTGCAGAAATATTTAAGTCCCACATTATCCCTGCCTTACAGGAATTTATAATCTAGTTGAAGAGTCATAACTAGTGCATTTGAAGTAATTCAGAAAATAACAGTTTAGTGCTTCATTTCATAGGATTTGTGTAGGCAGTAGTATTTAGAGGAGGTTTTATGGATGTCCGTCCTAAGACTTGAGCTGGATCTTGAAGGACGGCTAAGATTGGAGCAGGTGGTACAGAGGGAGGACGTTTTAAGTGGAGGAAATAGGATAAGTAAAGGTATGAAGGAGGAAAAGCAGAAAAGACATTTAGTGTTCAGACCACCTTGAGATTTAGTTAGAGTTAGATAGAGTTAGTCTAGTCAAGAAAAGCAGCCTGGGACTGGACTACAGATCATACTTGGATGTCAAATCAATTTTGGACTTTATCTGGGGGGGACAGTGAGAACATTACGTAATGAAAAAAGAGTTTTACTTTTGTGGTGATATACAAGAAGGACTGGGGTGAGGAAAAGACTGGAAACCAGTTAGGTTATTGAAATGTAACAGTTAGCATTTATACAACACTTGAAGGTTTGCAAAATGCTTTACAAATGTTATCACATTTAATCCTCACATCAAGGTAAGTGCAATTGTTCTCTTTATTTTTGTTTTTTTCTTAATTTTTGCAGGGCAATGAGGGTTAAGTGACTTGCCCAGGGTCACACAGCTAGTTAAGTGTCAAGTGTCTGAGGCTGGATTTGAACTCAGGTACTCCTGAATCCAAGGCCAGTGCTTTATCCACTGCGCCACCTAGCTGCCCCCGTTCTCTTTATTTTGCAGATGAAGAAACTTATGCTGAATTTGCACAGAGCTATACAGCTAGTAAATGTATGAGGTTGTGAGATTTAAAATTGGATAAAAGAGCATTAAACTCCCCTTTAACCTTTCCCTTATTTATCTCCCAGACCAGTAAGTTAAAGAAGCCTCTGAGCTTTAGTTAGAGCTTTTATTGTTTGGAAATTACAAGGTGATGTTGATTAGAAAGATAGGAAAGTAGAAGTACAAATAGTCTTAAATCTAAGCTTAATCTATATTCCATATAGAACTCACCAAAACCCGTACATGCTGTTACGGAGAACCTCACCGAGTGGAACCTGAGTCAGTGTCTGTGTGTGCAGCACAACCAGCAGACAGAAAAGCCCTCACTTCCGTTCTCTCCTTGCCTTTTAAGCTCGCACCCCAGAAGTGGAGTGCCTAGCAGACAGAGGTGGAGTGCATAGCAGATGCAAGGTCGTGTCACGGTCTTCTCCCCGAAAGGGTGGTCCTTCAGTTTTCGCTAACCGAGAAGGTAGTATTTGAACTCAGGTTCCAGCACTATACACCACTCTACCAGCCAGAAAGGACTGGAAGTGCTGGCACTGGAAATGTAAAGGAAGGAATGAATGAAAGATATTTCAGGGGCAGCTAGGTGGCACAGTAGATAGTGCACCGGCCCTGGATTCAGGAGGACCTAAGTTCAAATCCAGCTCAGACACTTAACACTTACTAGCCATGTGACTCTGGGCAAGTCACTTAACCCCAATTGCCTCACCAAAAAAAAAAAAAAAATTCAGAAGGTACAAATGACAAGATTTGGTGAGACTGGATGCCATCCATGGGTTAACACAAGGAGCTATAATACAAATGAGAAAATATGTGAAAAGAAGTCTACACAAAGTACTGGACATTCCAGACCTTTGGCTGGGGAAATTAGAGGTGCTTCATAAAGAAGTTGGTAACTGAGTTGGGCCTTGAGAAGTGAGACAGATTTCAACAGTTAAAGAGCAGAGTCCCTTCCGGACGAAACGGATAGTATAAGAAAAGGTAAAAAGTTAGGAAGAGTCAGGCCAAGTTCATAGAGAGGCAGGTAATCTGGTTTGGCCAGAATGAAGTTTGGAAGTCATCTTGGAGATCAACTAGTTTGGATGAATACAAAGATGTATTAAGAGCTTACTATGTGCCAGGGATTGTGCTCAGCCCTGAGGACAAAAATATAAGCAAGCATGACAGTCCCTGTCCTCAGAGAACCTATATTCTAATGGGGCAAGACAAAAAATAAAGGGATTGGGAAGTGGGGTGGAGCAAAAGCATTGGCCCAGCGAAGAGATGCAAGGTAAGTGGTGTGAAGTCCTAGACCCCACCAAGTTAAGGTAAGTTCCAGGTGCTGGTGAGAGAATTACGAGCTGATGGCAAGAGGCATGATGTGGTGATGGCAGGCTATCTAACCTCTTTGTTTTGTAGAGACCTGAAGATGTGAGTGACTTGCCCAAGGTCAAACAGGTAGTAAGTCTTTCTAGTCAGAGTTCATGCTACTAAACTGTGAGAAAATGGGTAGTTGTCTCCTCTCAATGAAGATATAACAGTCAATCATACCTTTCCTGACCTGCTTGTAGGACAAAGGTCTCAGATCCCCTCCTCCCCTTCAGGCCAACAAAATCACATGGTTCAAGGAGCCCTGTTCTCAATAAGGTCCACCCGGAGTTGTAGCCATATAAGGAAGAATAAGATCCACTCCTGAGTTATGCCCATATAAGGAAGAGGGATGGGAATACTGCCTTCCGATGAGCTAGTTTTTTCGTGTAGATTGTAACCCTTGAGTAATTGGACCAATGATGAAAAAGGGGAGGGCCCATTTGTGTTAGGGACTACAGCATAAAACAGGGCCTGCAAGCCCCCTTTCTTTGCACCCATTAGCTGCACACTAGGGTGCCTCCTCACAAGAAGGAAGTAAAAGAGCCTTTGTCACATTGCTGTTGAGTTCCTGAGGCTTAATGAGAGGATTGATTTTCCCTCACATAAGCCATCTCCTATGTCATATAAGTCAAAAGAGAAAGAGGGAACTGATTAACAGTGGCACCTTCTGTAGAATGATCACAGAGGGTGGGGGCTAAAAAGACACCGTTGGAGTAAGGGAATGGGGTAGAACAAGAGGTCAGAAAGGTACTTTTGGAGTTTGGCTTATTGTAGGTGGAAGAGTCTTAAGTGATGAAGAGCTCTGAAGTATGACCACTCTGCCAGGTGACTGAAATGAAATAAAGATGGAAATCTTAGGACTGGAGTTTAAGGAATTATGGGGATAAGAGGTAGCATGATATAATGGGGAAAAGCACTGAAGAGTCAGAAAGCTCCAAGATGAATACAGTGAATCCCTCTCTGAAATTTATTTGTGTCCCTCAAAAGCCATCCAACCGACGGGGCAGCTAGATGGTGCAGTGGTTAAAGCACTGGCCCTGGAGTTAGGAGGATGTGAGTTCAAATCCGGCCTCAGACACTTGACACTTACTAGCTGTGTGACCCTGGGCAAGTCACTTAACCCCCACTGCCTGCAAAAAAAAAAAAAAGCCATCCAACCTCTCTGAGCCTGTTTCCTCATCTGTAAAATGGGTATTTTGATATCTGTACTACTTTTCATAGAATTGTTGTGAGGAGATGGCTTATTAAACCTCAGAGTGCTATGTAAAGGGCCATCAGTATGGATATTAAAAATTCTGAAAATGCTAAGAAGAGAATTAGAAATAGTATGAACTAGATACCAAAATCATAAAAAAATTGCGAGGTTCCAGGTCAGATCAGTAAAGGGTACAATACAGTCAGATGGCAAGTACTTTAATCAATCAAAAAAAAAATGTATTAAGTACTAAGTACTCTGAGGTACTGTCCCTTGATGGTGGCAGAGAAATAGCAGTGGCAAGGATGCTGGTAAAACTCATCCCTCCTGCCTTCATATGGAGTTTCCTTAACAGTTCATTCCCCTTGAGGGTGTGGCTTTTCATTTCCATTCCCCCCTCCCTTCTTGAGGTGTGCCTTTCTTTTCAAACTGAAGGGCCATTGGAAAAATGGAAAGTAAAGGAAAATGTTTGTTTTTGTGGCCCTAGCAGCCTGCTGTTCTTACCAGCTCATGTTTTTTTTTTTTTAGGGGTATCAGAATTCTGAACTCATTGCAAGGCTTAAACATCAATACTAGCTGTGTGACTCTGGACAAGTCACTTAACCCTCTTAGCCCTGCAAAAAAACAAAACAAACAAAAAGCATCAATACCAGTCTCTCCACTTTGCCTAATTATTCTTAATTAACTCCATCAAGGTGTAAGGGCCCTCCCCATCAAAAGGCAAGTTGAATTGTGAAAAAAAAAATTAAAAAGGGGAAGGAGGAAAGAAAGAATGAAGATGTATACCAGCCTGAACAAATGAAACCAAGGGAAGGCACACTGGATGTCTTCCATCACCTTTCATAGGAATCAGAGTGATATCTGCTGGAAGTGAGGGTGCACCTCAGGATGGAGACTAGAAGATTTGGAACATTCCATATTCATTCAGGTCCCTTCTCATAGTGCCATTTTATACTTTCTCCCTATTGTTCTGTTTTTTTTTTTTTTTTTGTGGAGCAACTGGGGTTAAGTGACTTGCCCAGGGTCACACAGCTAGTGTTAAGTGTCTCAGGCCAGATTTGAACTCAGGTCCTCCTGAATCCAGGGCCGGTGCTCTATCCACTGCACCACCTAGCTGCCCCTATTCTGTTTGTTTTAAAGAGAGTTCACTTACTAGCTGTGTGACCCTGGGCAAGTCACTTAACCCTCATTGCCCTAAAAAAAAAGAAGAAGAGGGTTCAGAGAATAAAAAATCCCTTCATTCCTTTCCAGGCTCCATGTCTGACTCTCCAGACTTCTTCACCAATTCTCCTGCATTGATGAAGTACCTGCTAAGTGCAAATGCCCATACTAAGGCACCAAGGATAAAAAGACCAAAACATGTCTCTATCCTCAAAGATGATATTCTTACTGAAAGAAAACATTTAAAGCAGATGACTAAATATATTTGATATATTTATATATGGAGTTCCTGGGGTCCTAAGCCAACCCCAAGGTGGGTACCTTTTTCAGTGGAGGTGTGTTTTTGAGGTTTACATGCCATAAGGTGAATCTGGGGACAAATTTGACCTTTTCTGCGCATGTCTCTTTCTGATTCCCATGGATAGTTTCAAAATATAATCATTTTTCTTTAGAATTTCTATGCCCTTGTTATTTCCTTTATTGAAATTTGACCTGACCTGTTTGGGTCCCGTTATGGGTACTGATCACTGTGGTACAAGAACCTAGTATGCTGACTTGTAAGTTATCCATTAACTGGGGTCTAACTCCCTTTTGGAGCTAATATCTGAATTGCAGCTTGGGTCTTAGGTTTTTCTATTAACCCTTTTTTTGCCTCCTACATCAATGGTTCGGCATAAGAAATGAAATGGAGGGGGCAGCTAGGTGGCACAGTGGATAAAGCACCAGCCTTGGATTCAGGAATACCTGAGTTCAAATGTGGCCTCAGACACTCGACACTTACTAGCTGTGTGACGCTGGGCAAGTCACTTAACCCCCAGTGCCCCGCCAAAAAAAAAAGAGAAATGAAATGGAAATTTGAGAGGAGTTTTGTGGAAGGCACAGAGGACACGTGAAGGCCAGAAGACAACACAGACAAAATTTATATATGCATAAAATCTATGTATTGCATAATATCAACCCAAACTTTACAATATGGTACTGTAAACACCCCAATGAAGAACAAGAAAACATTCAGACTTCTTTGGTACAAAGGGAGGACAAAAAATGTGACTCCGATTTTCCAGATCCCAAGGGCACTGTACCCCTAACCCCAGAGATGTGGGATTGTACTTGTGCGCCTTTGGACTAAATGACTTCTACGATCTCTTGAAGCTCGGAATCTATGCTCCAATGACAGATAAAGCATTTACTTAGTGCTTACTAGGAGCCAGGCATTGTGCTAAGTGCTGAGAACACAAATAGAAATCAAAATAACCTTCCCTCAGGAAACAAATATTCTAATGAAGGAATAATAGATGGGGGCAGAGGAGGAGGAACAGGAAGAAGGAATGAGCCTGGCTGTTTTGGGTACTTCCTCAAATGAAGATTTAAAGGAGTAACACCCATCAGAAGAGGGGGTTACAGAGGTAGAGGGATCTTCCAGGGTGAGA
This sequence comes from Dromiciops gliroides, assembly GCF_019393635.1. Taxonomy (NCBI): domain Eukaryota; kingdom Metazoa; phylum Chordata; class Mammalia; order Microbiotheria; family Microbiotheriidae; genus Dromiciops; species Dromiciops gliroides. The sequence goes on along the minus strand of NC_057861.1, from coordinate 615,467,713 downwards.
AGGCTCTTGGGCCACCATGAAGAAACTCAGTGTCAGGAAAAGAACTGGGAGGAAGAGGGAAAGAGAGACCAAAGCTGGATATTGGCTGAGTGAAGATGAAGGCTTCTTTTAATCTGACCCGTGCGTACTTCTAAAGTAAGGGTAAAGTAGGTGGGAACTCCCTTATGAATCTCCTCCCTCATTTTCAGGCTCTGGGGCCAAACTTCTGGGTCTGTTACCTGTTGTTTAAATAATAAAGTGATCTGGGAACCATAAAAAGTAATGCAAATGAGGTATTTTTATTCTCAGTCTAACAGGTAGAAACAAGTTAGTTCTAAAGGTAATAATCCAAGAGTTTAGCTAATGAGTCTTATCCCATAAATGTCATTAAAAAAACACCCCCACACCCCCATTAAGCTTATATATCTCAACTGTAATGGCTCAGAGAGTGCCATCTAAGAGGCAAGGCATGGAGAATGCCCAAAGTGTAAGACAGATGACTGGGAAAGGAATAACATGGGAATAATTAGGAGGCCACGTGAAAAGAAAAATGACTGGGAACAACACTGAACTTAGTAAAAAAAGGTGAAAGAAGGTGGAGTATAAAGATACCAGGCACAGAACATATGCTGGAAATTGGAGCCATTCCACAATTAGCATACTACATTATCATCATCACCACCACCGCTAGTATTCTATAGCATTTTAAAGTTTGCAAAGTACTTTACAAATATTATCTCATTTGATTCTCACAACAGCCTTAGGAGGTATGTGCTATAATTATCCATTTATCACAGATGAGGAAAATGAGGCAGGTAGTGGCTTGCCCAAGGTCATGCAACTAGTAAGTGTCTGAAGGTGGATTTGAACTCAGGTCTTCCTGACTCCAGGCCCAGTGCTCCATCCACTGCACCACCTAACTGCTTACAAAACATTATTTATTTATTTGTTTGTTTGCTGGGGAAAAACGAAGAGCTCAACTAACTCTGGGAGTAGTATCTTTATTATCCTCAATGCCCAGCACAGTGCCTCACAGTCACATTGTAGGTACTTAATAAGAGCTTGTTGAATGAAGGACTTGATTGAATGCATCCTAATTTAAATGCCTCTCCCAAAGGGGGAAGATTGGAAAATAAAAAACAAAAGACATAGTGCTTCAAGGAGCTATATGGGGGGGAGGGGGAAGAGGGGAGGGTATAAGGAAAAATGGAGGGTATAGGGAAGAGAGGTTACCAGCAAGTGCAGCCCAAACCTTTGTGGAGTTTTCAGACATTAAATGGCCTGTTAATAATTGGGTTGTAGATCCTTGATTAGGCTACACAGTGTTTGTGGTAAGAGAAAAGTGAGCAGGCTACTGTTTTTACCTAAGGAGAACCCTTACTGAGTATTTTTTTTAAAAGATCCTTTGAGGAGCAGCTAGGTGGCACAGTGGATAAAGCACCAGCCCTGGCTTCAGGAGGACCCAAGTTCAAATTTGACCTCAGACACTTGATACTTACTAGCTGAGTGACCCTGGGCAAGTCACTTAACCCTCATTGTGCCCCTCCCCCCAAAGGATACTTTGAGACCCAGGAAAAAAAAATTCCTTTTCCATATGATATAGCCTTTCAAATATTTTATGACTACTATTACATACCCTCCAAATTTACTCTCTCTAGGTTGAACATTCCTAGTATCTCCAACTGATTCTCATAGATCAGTGGTATCATAAAGAAATGGGGGCCACTAATCTATTCATAAAGATCTCTGCAGGCCAAATATTGACTTAGTTTTAAAACGTAATGTTATCTATATTTTACTGTATTTTGTTAATATTTCCCAATTGCATTTTAATCTTGTTTGGACAGCATGTGAGTTTTACAGGTTGCATGCATGTTTCTTGTAGCTCAAATGTTTGATACCTCTGGTTTAGATTCTTGACCACCCTCCTAGGTATGCACATAAACTTGTCATTCTTCTTCCAGAAATGTGGCTTCAAAAACAGGATACAATACTGGAGATAAGTGTCATGGTTAGGACAAAATCTAGCAGGATTATCCATTAGACTGTGAGCTCCTTGAGGGTAGGGACTGTCTTTTGCCTTTCTTTGTGTTCTTTGATTGGCACATTAAAGGCCCTTCATAAATGTTTGTTGATCGACTGACTTCCTACTATACTTCTATCAATGAAGTCTAAGAATACATTAGCTTTTTTGGCTGTCAAGTAACACTGCTGACTCATTGATCTTGAAGTCGACTAAAACTTCCAGGTCCTTCTTACATCAATCTGATGAGATAAGCAGGTTAAGTTCTCTGTTCTCTTAAAATGTTATTTAGGGGGAAGACTTTTCAGACAAGGCCTGGCTGCCTAGCAGGTTACCTCCAAGGAGCACACTGATGTCCTGAGATGGGGAGGTGCCAAAGGAAGGTGTTACCTTGGCTTCGTCCCCTTTCTGACTGAAACACTGAAACAGATTGATTGGGGACTGTTATCTTTTTTCTCTTGGAGGTTCAAGAAAGTAAGTATGGAGAGAAAGAGCTACCAAGCACATATTATAAACTAAATTTCTCACTACAGGTGGGTTGAATTTATCCTTTAAAGTACAGATCTTTCCACAGGAGGAAAGAAGCAAAGGATCATAGAAGATGTAGGGAGACAGATTGGCAGGAATGTCCGTGACTAGCAAAATAAGTCTCCTACCATTTGTTTTCTTTATTAGAAGAGAAGCAGAAGAAAAAAGGGAGGAAAGAAGGCAGAGTCCAAAGTAATAAATTAGAGAACTCCTAAGAGAGGCAGGAGATGCCTTGACAAAAAAAAGAAAACAGGGTATGAAGAGGTACTGACTGTTTTTCCATTCTCTTTACAGTTCTTGGCAGGGCAGACCTGTGCTGGGCTGGACTTCATTCACTTCAGTAATCTGGGAGTGTGCCAGACTGCAGCCATCTCACCCACTGGACACATGCTGAACATGGTAACACCTCAATTGTGCCTCCACCCAGAGGCCAAGTTCCAACTTTCGTTTTCTTTTCCTGGGTTGAAATAATTTCTTACAATCTTGCCAATTCTTAGGGTCTTCAAGCCAGGGTAAATGAGGAAAGCATTCCTCTATTATCCATTTGCCCCCCCTCCACCTTGAACTAAACACTAACAAGCAGACTGACGTGTGATCCTAGTCCTTGTGAAGGCCATAATTCAAGCTACCACATAGTCAGGTAGAAAATCTGTAACTTGGCAGTCTTTTAACTTCACCTGAAAGGCAGTTCTCAACTCAACTGGGCTCCTGAAACACTAATATTCCAATTATACCCTGTCAAATGACAAAATGTTTCCTCTGATCCAATTCTATTCCATGTGATCGTCTACATTTCTTATATCAGTAAGCTTGTCTTCCATGAGCCGACTGTGCATCCATCATCATTGGCAAAGGACATCATCAACACTGCTATAGGATCCTCATGAAACAGGTCTAGTTTCAGCTGGATTTTTTGTCACTTTGCCTAGGAAGATCCGGACAGCTGGAAGTGATCGCAATCATTCTCTGTTTCTTTCTTTGTATCAATTTTCCACCTGTGAAGCCCAACAACCCACCACCAACTGCAGCTGCAATCCCTGCCTTGAAGCCTGCAAAGAGGCCAAGTGGACCCCCTACGACTCCTCCAATGATTGCACCTGTCACAGGCAGAGCTGCCAGCTTGTATTTTGCAGCCTGTAAAAAAAAAAAATAGAGAAAAAATTCAATTTAGAAATGGAATTGAGAATATTTGCTTGTGGTGATGTACATTTTCCCTTCATTACTCCTGGCAATGCCTCTTTTAACTCTTGGTATGTAGTTAACCCTCAAAACTGTACTTATTAAAAAAAGGTGGAATATTGTACAGTTAAGAAGATTGGGTGCAGCAACTGCTCAGGACTTCACAACTGGAAGGAGAAGCAAAGAATGGATCACTTAAGTTGCCTCTAGCTGATTTACGAAACAATTAATTCACCAATTATCTGATGGGTTTGTTTAAATGAATGGCGATAGCCACTGAATGCCCCTAGAGCTTTTCTGTCACAAAAAATTACTGTGGGTCCTGTGCCCGAGATTCAAAGCCACCTGGAGTGGAGGCAGACACAGGAGGTGCCAGAGCTGTATGGTATTTGGCAAACTGCTTCATTTTGCCTTGCCTCTTGGTTCTCATAAACTAGCTGCAGCCCTTTTTGAAAACACCTCTGAGCTATATAACAGAAGTGTCCATCACCAAAAGGCTTCAGTTTACTCTCTCTTTTTTGCCAAAAGAAAGAAAAAGGAAAAAAGTCCCTCTTGACAGAATGACTCTTAGGATGGAATATTACAACAATCATTGATTTCTTTTACTACCTATGTGCCATTTCTTCCTTATTTCCTTAATTGCTGGTTCCCTCAACATTAAAGAGGGCAGATCAATGGGGTTAATACTGAAGATTCCTGGGAGGCAGAGGACCATTGATTTGTCAGCAGGGGCAGAGCCTTACCTTCCCCAAGTTTTTGGTTCCCTCTTCAACATTCACAGCAGCACTGTTGACATGGTCTTCAATGCTGTCAATCTTCTCCTGCTGAGACTAGATGCAAAGGAATTATGAGGGAGATTTCCTGCTGGGAAGCAGCAGTAAGCCAATACACACTATTTTAATTCCTGTAATCAGGGCCCTCATGTACTGTAGCCATGCAGTCTTAATGGGGGTTCATTAAGAGCATCTGATAAAGCATACTGAAAAGTACAAATTTACTTTTTTTTTTTAAAAGGGGAAATTTAACTACAAAGTAATAAAAGGGTATTACCTTTATAGCCAAATACATCTTATATTAAATTGGGTTCTTTATTAATTAATGTGCTATTATCTGAATGAATGAACCAAATCCCAAGAGGAAAAAAGCCAAACAAGTATTTAGGTGGCATGCTGTGTTTGCTACAAAAAACAATTCCTATTCTGGAATTGTGAAGACTGGGTTTAAAACAGAGACAGGTTACATTACAATTAAAACGCCACTGAGTCAAGAAATGCAAATTGGTACTTCTGATCTCCCTGAATTTGATATGCTTATTTTAACTATCACAAAAGGCATTTCCCTTTTTAACCTGAAGTGGAGTGCAGTGAATGAACTCAGTGGTCCTAGGTTTTAAGTTTAATGCATCATAAAATGACAAATTAAAATATTTCAACTTTAGAGAAATGAGAGAAAATAGCAAACTGATGAGTCTGTCGATTTAATGAAATTTAACAGTCAAAAAGAAGGTGGTAACTACATAGCACAACAAGAATGGTGACTTTACAATTGAAAGAGAAAAAAGTATCTCTTTGGAGCCAACCGAGTTACTTTGTAATAATTGAGTCAGTCCAATATTAAAGACTGTTTTAATACTTTATAGGAATAGCATCTTCCACTGATGCCGTAAGCAGAGAACACAACTGTGCATTCCCAGCTGCCATTCCATCAAGTAACATAAGAGACTGAGACATCCAATGGGTTCTTTTCCATAGCTGGCATATGTTTTCTGTCATTGACATTTTCTCTCCTTCATACAACACCTTCAGTATTCAATGCTCTCCTAGTATTTCTTTAGTCTTACAATCTACATTTCTACCTAGGTCCTTCTGACACCAGGCTAAAGGGGCTGTCCATAAGGGAGAGACTCGTGTGCAGCCTCTTCCAGAAACCACTGTTCTTTTCCCCAGTCCACAACAGCTTTCCTTCCTGACTCTGCCCTTCCTTCATTCAGAGTAGTTCTCCCCTCTTTGGTGTCTGATATCCCTTGGTTATGCCCTATACCCTCTCTTTTATAACATTCTCTCTTCATAGTCATCTCTTTCCCAGATGCTAAACCTGCCAACTGAAGTCTTCCCTTTCAGAGCCTTTTGAGAACAAAGACCTGGGCTAGTGATTCCACCCGTGAGACTCCTCTCCAAAAAATGTTCCATAGTAAAAGGTCCTTAACTTTTCACTCACAAACTACTGGCCAATCATAAAGTCGAAGCTACTGAACTTCAGGAAAGCAGCAAATGGAATTTCCAACAACAAAAGGCATTTCTATTCCTCCTTCCCTACTCAGGATCTTTACATGCTTGCTACTAATTATTGTGGATTTCAAGGGTTCAGGGAAATATAAAGGAACTTCTCCCCAAACATATTGGATATTGGATTGGAGATAGCACAGCGCATTGGCCCAGGGCATATTGTAGTAAATATTTTTTGAATGCATTATACTTATCTTAAAATACAAGTGGGCCAAATTAATTAAGTATTTTATAAAAATCTTTGAAAATAACTAGAGATATCCCAGGAAATCATAAAACAAAACTAAATTGTTATAAATTACTAGATGTTAGAACAGTTAGAACTTTGCCACAATTATGAGCAAATACAAAATTGTACCTTCCTCTGGGGAACTCACATTAGCCTTTAAAGACCAAGACCAAGGCATCTATTTAAAAACCAACATGGGTAGTCCCCCCCCCCCCCAGGTGCATTGTTTTGTGAAACCAACTGCTCCTTTTGTATATTTCGGTGCTCTTTTTAGTCTACCATATTGAATACTATTCCCCACCTGCTTTATTTTTGTCTGACTTCAATCCTTCATTGTGCCTATACACTTATGACTGACTCTACAAAACTGCAAAGTAGAGATGGAGCTTGCTTGTTCTGGAGCTGTGGAATTCGAGGCCCCTTAGCAGTTAGGCCCAAACTCTACCAAGATCCTTGAATTATAACCACTTTCTATAGTTTTTCTCTATGTATGCTTTCTTTATGTGAATGTTTTATTAGTATTTTTAATTAGAACTAAATTTTCAAAGCAAAAAAAAAATATCTGGTAGACTGACGTGTTTAACTTTGAACTAATATTTCCCCCCAAAGTAATAAATATGGTTTGATCTCATGTATTCAATAAACATATGCAGTGTTCTTCCTCCAAAAATGTGCATGATTTGATAGTCTGCCACAATTGCCAGCATCAGAAGATTCTGAATTCCTCAAAACTCTTGGAGCAGGTATGAGTGAGAGATCTACTAAATGAAGGGTAGTCTAATTCTGGGGCATGACTTGACAATACAGAACTGATGTATCATTCAGAAGTCAAAAGGTAACTCCACTGCTTATATTGCAGGAATCCAGACCATTACATAGGGTTGATGAGTCTCCTTCAGGAAATGCCACATCCTGATCCTACTGAGGGGGATGCGATATGGGTTAACCCTAAGAAATTCCAACCTCTGTTCTCATCTCTACCTGGAGATCCATAAGGAAAGAAAATATTTTCATGTATTCCATGAGAGAGTTGAAGGCTTCTGCTAATTTTATCAATAACCCTTTAAAGAGTATTGGACCCAGAGATTACATACCACTCTAACCCAGGTCAGCCATCATACATTAGAGATTTGTTCAGGTCACAGAATGCTTCTGATTTGATGAAGCTTAGTGGGACTTTTATTTAAAAAGGAAAATATTGCTACTTTTTGTTTCTAATAACATTTTTATTTACAAATATATGCCTCAGGGGCAGCTAGATGGCTCAGTGGATAGAGCACTGGCCCTGGATTCAGGAGGACCTGAGTTCAAATTTGGCCTCAGACACTTAACACTTACTAGCTGTGTGACCCTAGGCAAGTCACTTAACCCCAATTGCCTCACCAAAAAACAAACAAACAAAAAAAACCAAATATATGCCTCATCTTTCTACAATCAAGAGAAGAAAAAGGAGGGGAAAAGAAGCAGTTCAGCAAAACAGACCAACACATCAACCAAGTCTGTAAGCATGTGCAATGTTCCAAACACATTGTCCTCTACCTCTATGTGGAAGGGAGAAATGGTACATTGTCCTGTTTCTGGCAGTGGGAAAAGCTTGTACCTTAACTCTTTCTTTTCTTTTCTTTTTTTTGGTGAGGCGTGGGGTTAAGTGACTTGCCCAGGGTCACACAGCTAGTGTCAAGTGTCTGAGGCTAGATTTGAACTCAGGTCCTCCCGAATACAGAGCCAGTGCTTTATCTACTGCACCACCTAGCTGTCCCTGTACCTTTACTTTTAGTTATAAATTGTTCTAGCTTATGAAATGGCAAAATACACACATTTTCTTTCAGAGAAAGAAAGAACCCCTGAAGGACAGTTATCCTCACACTATTCCTGAGTCTAGTCAGCTTTCTGATGATGTGAAAATCTTGCCATCATAAAGGTTCACACTGCATAATCCTTGCTGACACCTGCTTTGATGGTTTTTTATTTTTAAAGTAGCAGGGCTTTGCCTAACATGTCTTTTCTGAAGCTCAGATTTCCTTCTTCTTTTTTTTCCCCAGGACCTTCCCTGATGGAAGGACTGTCTGTGGGTTATTGTCTATAAAAGAAAGGTCAGACAAAATGAACATGTACCTTGGTTTCCTGAGGTACCCTGAGTAAGGTGACATCATCATATGGGCCTTCACAATCTGCCGGCAACACTGTTTCACATTCACACAAAGTTCCTCCATCGTGCCATTTTCCCAAACTATGTTTTCAAACTGTACCTAACCCCTTCTTTTTCACTTGCAATGACAAATTACACTAGTCTGTTACCTAGAGAAAAACAAACAGGCTACTATTTTCCATGGAGAACAAAGTCTAGCTGTCTCTATATAAGCATTGACTTCAGTATCCCTTCCAGAAAACTCAACTACCTGTACCAGACGACTTTCGCTATTATTCACCAGCTCCCTGTTGCAAAATTCAAGTTAGACACTCCTTCCCCCTCATGCAACACCTTTATGTCCCCTTAAGCTTTACTGTACCCTTCTATTGTCTGTCCATACCAGATTAGCTTTTTTGTAGGAAGGTTTAGTACCTCTTAAACTACCAGTGATGGAATAAAGACAGGAAGAGTGCTAGATCTGATGCCCTGCCAAGGATGGAACCCCATCCTAGCAATCAGGAGCCTTTGCTTCTAGTCCCACCTCTGTCACTTAAACTCCTGCCAAGTGGCCATCCAGCTTCTGTCAGATCTCCAGCAGTACAAAACTCACGATATACAAGTCAGACCATTGCATTTTTGGACAAACTCCAAGAGGTTCTTTATTTTAAAACCCAAGTCTACTTCCTTATAATGTTTACTTATTGGTTCTAGTTTTTCCCATTTAAGCGAAGGAAGATTTTTTTTATTGGTGGGGAGATGGATGAGTTCATTTTGTTTATGCAGATCATAAGATCATCTTTTCTGTCCTCCTGCTCTAAGGCTGGAGACAAGAGTCTCCAGAATATACACCCTCTTTCTAGAGAACATCAACAAACTCCAAATTTTTGCTCTTCCTTGTAGTTCTGGTTAATATCAAAGGCCTAGAGATGAAAGACATCTATGATGTCATCCTATCAACCTCGAGGTTAAAGCAATAGATTGTTATACTCACATTCACTAGCACAGAGAAATCAGTTATTAGCTGGTTGAGTTCCATCAAACTCTAAAAAAGAAAAAAAAAAGGATATTACTTAATTTTCATGAATTATGGACAATAAAAAGAGAGAATGCTTCTTAACATACCGCTTCTAAAGTTTCCCAGGACTCTGCAGCATTTTGATCTTGAGGAATTTCAGGCAGGGATGAATACACCTGGACCAAACTCTGGGGACCAGCTTCAGCTTTGGCATGTTGAAATGCTTCTGATTGAAAACATGACCACAAGTACAAGTTTATTTACTTTATTAGGAAAAGCGGTAGTGTGAAATTAGCAACAACTTCTCTATAACTAATTCTAAAATATACTTACTATGTAAAGCCATGAATAATATTATTAACTATCTCTGTATTGGTTCAGATTTCTTTTAAAATAATTATTCTCAAAGAACTTTATTGGTAGTTATCTTGCTTTCTAGGTTTGTTATGCAAAGAAAATGCTATAAAATTCAAGCTCTAAAAAGAAAATCAATGACTGCTGTCTGCACTCATCAATCAGAGGTAGTTGTGGAGGAACTATCCTGTTCCTTTATATATTCTAGAATACACATACACACACATTCTGTCCACGCGTGCGTGCATGTGTGTGTGTGTGTGTGTGCGCACGCACGTGCGCTGTCCCTTTAGGGCCCAGGGAAAAAGGGAATCAAGAACTTCCAAGCATTCCTGATGAAAAGACCAGAGGTAGGTAGAAACTATACAGTATAAACACAGGAGTCATGAGAAACATAAAAGCATAAAAGAAAGCATGAATAAAAAAATCATAACAGACTAAACTTGTAAATCATGAGTGAAGTCATTTGGGGATATTTAACGTGGAGAAGAGAAAATTGGGGGATAAGGAAGGAATGATAGCAGTTTTCAATTATCTGAAGCACTAACGTATACAGAAATTAGCTTCGTTCTGCTTGGCCCTACTGGGAAGGACTAGGATTAGTGAGTATAAGTGGAAGGGAGGTAGATTTCAACTAGACAGAAGGAAAAAATTCTCATAATGATTAGAGCTATTTTGAAGTAACATGGGCAGCCTGGTCTTAAAGGGGAAGTGACTTCCCTACCTGTGGAGGTCTTTACATGGAGGCTGAACAATCACTAATCAGCCACGTTATAGAAGGGAATCACATTCAGGTATGGGTGGTACTTTATGACCTACTAAGTGCCTTTCGACTCTCAGAATCTGATTCATGCTATGGCTTATACAGGGCTCAAGAAGAAAAGGGCATTTGGAAACAGAAGTGTTTATCTTTCTCCACATTGCTTCCTATGAACCATCTCTTTGGCTAGTTTAGTAATACAAATCTAGCCCACAAAAAGATTAAAATTTGGAAATTGCTATACAACAAGAAGAATTAAATAAATCACCCCAAAGGACAATGAATCTCTTATTGTGTCTTATTGATGTGGGTACCTTTTAGTTACTCGGTTTAATTGATTAATTCTACAAACACTCATTACTATGTGCAAGGTCTTATGCAAAAGGAAAAATAAAAAAATGAAAAAACAACAGTATGTATGTATGTATGGGAGAATCAAGATGGTGGAGTACAGCAAGTATTGAAAGAAGTTCACCAAGTTCCTCCCCACACTCCTTTTTCAAAAAACAAAACAAAAAATCCCTAACTCCTTTAAAAGAGCTAGAAAAATGGGGGGCAGATAGGTAGTACAGTGGATAAAGCACTGACCCTGGATTCAGGAGGAACTGAGTTCAAATCCGGCCTCAGACATTTGACATTAGCTGTGTGACTCTGGGCAAGTCACTTAACCCTCATTGCGCCAAGCAAAAAAGAAAGAAAGAAAGAAAAGCTAGAAAACGAACCAGACTAAATCCTAATTGGCACATCCAAGAAAAGGTCATAGTGAACCATTTTTTCCACCATAGGTCAGCTCAGGCTGACAGATATAGAAGTTTGTGGATACTGTCACAGGAGTGTGTTAAGAACATTCTAGTGCCCAGGGACTGAGAGAAGACTGAGGCTGTGCACTGAGGCAAAACAAGGTCCATACCAGGGCATCAAGATCTCATACAGATTTGGGAACAGGTGCCAACTGGCAGCTTTGTTACTCATTACTCAGTTCTGGGTCATAGATCCAGGGTGGACTGAGGAAAGGATCTGCACCCATGGGTGGCATTTTGGGGTAAGGAATAGCCAAAGGCTCCAAAAGCTATTAAGCAAGGAACAAGATGAGAAGCAAAACATTTGGTCTGTAATTTGGACCCTAGGAGTATAACAGCAACTTAGTTCCAACTTTCTAACCCAATTAAGACTACAGACAAAAAACCAGAGCACCAAAGGAAAACCCACAGTTCTGTCACACTGAAGCCACAGGACTTTCCCCCTGGCTGAGGGTGGCTGAGTCCAGAAGCAATCTACTGAAACTGTAAAGAAGGCAAGCTCAGAGGCTGTGTAGCTCAGGCCCAAACTCAGGTGAGGAACTTGCAGAGCTTAGAATAGGAGGGCAGTAGTTAGACTTTGCCCCGAATCACCACATTCTGGGAGCACTAAAAGCTTGCCGGTCTCCACTTTATGCTGTTCCTGAAATCCTGGACTAACACAACACTTAGTACCCTAAGAAAGCAGTAGCAAGACCAGCCTGGACATCTCCTTCAGAAGTGTGCAGAACCTGGCCCCTACATTTTTATGTTAGGAAGTCAGGAAGTCAGCTGGAAGAATTAGCCAAAAAGAATCCCACCATAAAAAGCCATTAGGGTGATTTAGGATGATGCTTGAGACATCAATCCAGAAGAAAATGGCTCCAAAATATCTACAAGCAAAGAAAGTTTCAAAGTAAAACACTTGGGCACAAATTCAACTAGAATTCCTTCAAAATATGAGGGTAATGTTTTTTTAAATCGAACTGGAGCACAAGAGGAAAAAATTAGGAAAGAAATGAAAGCTAAAGAGGAAAGAACTTGAAGGGGAATTAATAGTTTGGCACAAGACATGTAAAACCTTGCCTAAAGGAAACAAACTCCCTAAATACTAGAATGAAACAAACAGAAGCCAATGACTTGATGAAACAACAAGAAATAAAGTTCAAAATACTGAAAAATTAGAATAAAATTTAGGGTATCTCAGGGCAAAACAAGTAACCTAGATAACAGATCAAGGAGATAAAATTTTGAGATTATTGGACTACATGAAAGCCATGACTAAAAATGAGGCTGAATATTATATTTCAAGAAATCATTAAACTGCCCATATCACTTAAAACCAGAGAGCAAAATGTAAACAGAAGGAATCCTACTTGTTGCTTTGTAAAAGAAATACCAAAATGAAAACTCCCAGGAATATCATAGCTAAAATTCAGAGCTTTAGGCCAAGAATAATTTACCCATCAAAACTGAGTATAATCCTATAGGGGAAAAATAGAACTTTAATGAAATCAAGAACTTCCAAGCATTCCTGATGAAACTATAAAGTGTAAACACAGGAGTTATGAGAAACATAAAAGCATAAAAGAAAGCTTGAATAAAAAATCATAACAGACTAAACAAGGATAAACTAATTACATTCTAATATGGGGAGATGATACATGTGTTCCCTCTGAACCTTATTTTCATTACGGATTGTAAAAACTTAACAAAAGTAGTTCTGTGAGATCTCGAGGATCTTAAAAGAAGAATGGAAAGGGAGGGGAACAGGAACATGCAGAGGGGCAGAAAGGTTAGGGGAAATTATCTCACATAATTGGTGTGTGCAAGTAGAAAAGAGTGGTGCAGCAGGTAACAATCAATCCTTACTTTCATCTAAATTGGTCAAAGGATGGAAGAATATACAGTTGGGTACAAAAATACCTTTCATTAAATGGAAATAGGAAAGAAAGAGAAATAGGTAAAAGGGAATTAGGGGGAAGGTAGGTTAAAGGAGGGATTAGTTCTAAATAAAACAAACTCTAAGGATACATAGAAGCAGTGTGCCAAAGACTTGGAAACTGAAGGAGTGCCCAACAACTGGAGGATGGCTGAGTAAGTTATGGTAAATAAATGTGATGGAATGCTATTGTGATGTAAGAAATTATCAAGAAGACAGTTTTGGAGAAAACTGTAAAGATTTTTATGAACCGAGGCACCAGGAAAACAATTTATATATAGAAAAAATATTTTCAAGTCAAACAGCTTTGAAAGACTTAGGAATTCTATCAGTATAATGACTAATCATAATTTCAGAGGACTAATGATAAAACATGCTACCTATGGAAAAGCAAAAGAAAGGCTTAGAGTATAAAAAGAGGCATAGTTTTGGGACATGTACAATGTGAACATTTATTATGTTGGACTATATATGTTAGTAATAGAAGTTTTGTTTTTCTTTCTCAATTAGGGAAAAGTAGTAGGAAGAAAAAGGAGATTTTTGCTGAATGAAAAAAAAATTGATCGAATAATGATTTTTTTTGGTAGTTTGTATTTTCTACTTTATCAAACACTGGGCTATTAAATTCCATTGTTTCTGATTCTGCCTTGTCTAGTCTGTTCCATTGATCCCTCTCTGGCCCAGGACTGGTTGTTCAGAGAGCTGCCATACTGGTGCTACAGGGTTAATTTTCATATGCTGGGTCTCTGAGGCTCTGCAAGGACAGAGTGGGTGGGATGTTACTAACTCTAGTTCAAGCCCAGACACAACGTCCTACCCCTTTCCTTATCTCTGTTCCTGGTTCTCCTGCAGAGATCTTTTGCAACAGAAAATGCTGCCCACCATGATGTTGGCTATGTGGTGCCCATGAGCTATATTGGACAGCTGCAAAGACTAGTGAAGTTGAACTCTGAAGCCTGGAGCTGCGATTTCCAAGGCCTTGGAAACAGGGAGGGGAGACTGAGGTGTGATTTGAGTTTTGTAGCTAGACTCTGAAGGTATATGGGGTACTGACTCAGTTAGGAGGTTTGTTTGGCCCTATTTTGCATTTCAGGTGTCCTAAATCATGGAGATAGCAGAAATTTTATTATCTTTCATTCACAAAATTCTAGTTTTGGAGAGATTTGAGAGGATCAGAGGAAATGTCTAGTCCTCCTCACTATACTGCTGATCGTGACCCAGAAGATCAGTTTATTGTCTTTTACAGCACAGTGATATTCCATTACATCCATGTGCTACAATTGGTGTAGCCATTACCTAATAAATGGGCATCTACTTTGTTTCCAGTTCTTTGCTACCACAAAAAGTACTGCTGTAAATAAGGTGATGAATATGGAGTCTCGATTTTTGTCAGTCACCTCTAAAGGATCTATATTGAACAATGGAATCTTTGGGACAAAGACTATGGACACTGTAGTCTGCGTAGTTCCAAACTGCTTTTCAGAAGGGTTTGAGCAATTCACAACTCCACCAATAATGTATTTGTGTGCTTATCTTTCCACATCAACTCCAAGAATACTCAGAATCGTTAATAAGAAAAATACAAATCAAAACAACCCCGAGGCTTAACCTCAAACCCAACAAATTGTGCAAAGATGCAGCCAGAGTGACTAAAATATCCATGAATAAACATTTTTATTTAAAATTTTCAGTTCTAAATTCTATCCCTCCTTCCATTCCTCACCTCCCTCCGCCTCCCTGAGACATAAGAAATCAGATATAGGTTATACATATACAATTATGTAAAACATTACCATATTAGTCATTTTGTATAAGAAAACTTGAAAAAATGAAAAAAAGTGAAAAGTAGCATGCTTCAGTCTGTGTTCAATCAATATCAGTTCTTCCTTTGGAAGAGGATAGTATGCTTCATCATTAGTTCCTTGGGATTGTCTTGGATCATTGTATTGCTGAGAACAGTTAGGTCATTCACTGTTCTGCATCAAACAATATTGCTGCCACTATGCACAACGTTCTGCTGGGTCTGCTCATTTCACTATACATCAGTTCATATAAGTCTTTCCAGAGCTTTCTGAAATCATCCTGGTTTGTCATTTCTTATAGCGCAACAATATTCCATCACAATCACCACAGTTTATTTAACCACTCCCCAATTGGTGGGCATTCCTTTGATTTACAATTCTTAGCCAACACAAAAAGAGCTAAAGCTTTGAAATTTAATGTAATCAAAATGATCAATTTTATTTTTTGTAACTGTCTCTATTTCATTTGGTTAAGAATTTGTTCCCTGCCCAGAGTTGTGAAAGACATATGATCAGCAGACTCTCTTCTGATTTTTCTAATGCTTTAATCTTTAATATCCCTGTTAGGAATCCCAATTTGAATTTATTGTCGAATAAGGTGTAAAATGTTGGTATAAGCCTAATTTCTGCAGACTGCTTGCCAGTATTCCCAACAGTTCTTATCCTATAGGGAGTTCTTTCCTGGGTAATTTATGTCTTTTGGTTGATCAAATAATAAATACTTCCTATTTATTTCTTTTTTTTTTTTCACTTTTTTTCTTTCTTTTTTTTTGTGAGGCAATGAGGGTTAAGTGCCTTGTCCAGGTTCACACAGCTAGCCAAGTGTTTCTGAGGCTGGATTTGAACTCAGGTCCTCCTGAATCCAGGGCTGGTGCTTTATCCACTACGCCACCTAGTTGCCCCCTACTTCCTATTTCTTAAAGGGGAAGTATATTACAGGGATGTAGAACTATATTTAGCTTCAAAATATGAAGATCAATAATTTTTTTCCTCTCAAGGAAAACTCTATTGGATAAATAATCCCTAAAAATTGCTCAGGAAGGCTAGGATAACAATAATTTACTAGGATAAAAAGGGATAATTTAATGAAAGGGTAACTTGTAGGCTCAGCAGAATTGACAAGGTTCATTTTATTTTGAACCTTAAGTTTCTTGAACATGCTTTACTTGATTTTATGGTTTAAAAGAAAGAGTAAGGGGCAGCTAGGTGACGCAGTGGATAAAGCACCAGCCCTGGATTCAGGAGGACCTGAGTTCAAATCCGGCCTCAGACACTTGACACTCACTAGCTGTGTGACCCTGGGCAAGTCACTTAACCCCCATTGCCCTGCAAAAAGACAAAAACAAAAAACAAAAAGTAAAAGAAAGAGTAAAAGCATTACTGACACAAATTAACTTTTGCATTCTATCACAGTATCAATGTCCCAGAACTTTAAGATCTCTAGCTGGTTTCATAACAGTTCAAAACAGCAAATTCCTACTGTATACTAAGTTATAGTACAAAGAAAATTTCATTTTCACTTCAGTTCAATACTATAATTTGTTTCCACTTAAAATTAATAATATAATATTAAACCCTGTCTTCAACTTCTTTAAAAGGTTCCATCATTTCTAAGGAGTAACAGGAACTTATTTTATTGATATTGTAGACATTTTTCTACAAAAACTCTGAACCATTAAGATATGCAAAAATATATTAGATTCCAATAGGATATACAATGATATGAAGGGACATGTTAAGTACATAAAAATTATTCATTTTAAAATGCAGAGACAGGAAATGTTTGGCATTTTAAATAAGCACAAAAGTTCTCTCAGTCATAATTTTAAAAAACAACAAAAAACTTAAGCCATTTGCGTCTTGCTTAAAACCAAACTGCGTATACATCTTAGTTCAAAAGGTAGCTTAGAACAAAGAGGTCCATTCTCTTTCACAAAAATGCTGTTGTGAACTTAAAAACACTGAACCACTAATCAGTGTAAGGCATGACTGACAGATAAAACCCAGCCAGTCTAATTTACTGTGATCTCCATAATTCATATATTCCAAGTTATGCTTTAAAACACCATTCTCAGTGATTGGGCCCACTGATTTAATTTTTTTAGACTACTACGTAAATCATGAGGTAAAACACAGGGATAGATTACCACTGCAGGAAAAGAAGACTGAAGAACTCTTATCTCAATCACACAAGGTATAAACTTGCAATTGTTTTTTATGACTCAACATAGACAGAAGTTTCCTTACCCATTCTGATTTGACAGACTACATGCAACTACAACTAGAAAAGATTAAAAGAATATATACATCTAACAAAAGAACATCTAACATTCTTTCTTAAACTCCAGTATTTATCTTAAAGTTGCATTTCTTCTAACAAAAGTAAGGTGCAGGGGGCAGCTAGGTGTCGCAGTGGAAAAAGCACCAGCCCTAGATTCAAGAGGAACTGAGTTCAAATCCAGCCTCAGACACTTGACACTTACTGGCTGTGTGACCCTGGAAAAGTCATTTAACCCTGATTGCCCTGCCAAAAGAAAAAGAAAAAAAAAAGCAAGGCACAAATCATTATTCTGGACTACATACAAATATATCCTACCTAATAACATGAATTAGCTCCATAAAAACATTGAAGAGGGCACTTAGGAACTGAGTTATAAATGTGAAATACATTCCTGGGTGGTCGCAATTTACACCAAAAAAATTTTAAGTCTATAAAAACCTGATAGATACTACATAATTTTTATAATGGTAACATGGACTCCCCTCTCTATACAAATCTCTCTTTCCTAATTACTCAAGGTTTCTTACCTAGTGAGTGGAATAAGGGGCAGCTGCCCCAGAGATGTCCTTCTAATTCTCTGGCAGGTCTGGAAGTACTAGAGCCACAGTGAGAGATGGAGAGGTGGGGGAGGGGAGGGGAGGAGCTGTGGTATAAGGAAAGGCAGTTCCCTTGACCCTATGATAGTCCCTCATAAAATGTTGTATCTTCCCGCTGTGGCCCACCATACCCCCATATTCCTTCTTTCCGAATCCACTGGGGAATATTTCTTTTAGCTCATTTGGGATAGACACTGAATAGCACAAAAGATTGGGAAGGGGAGGCTTGTGATTCACCAGTACTACTGTGGCCCACAACTGATTTCTGTTTGACTTGAATACTAAAACTTCCTGTTGGGCTACACTCTGTTCTCTAGTAATAGGAGGGTAGACCAAATTTTAACCTCCAGGGACCAGTAGCCATTCCAGCAAGATGGTGCTAAATAATAATGAGGCCTGGTTAAAATGCATTAACTATGTCACTGTGAAACAGGAGTTCTTAACCTTTTGTGAATCATGGGCCCCTTTGGCAGTTTGGTGACTCTTTTTAAACTAATATTTTTAAATACATAAAAATGAAATACATGAGATTGCAAAGGAAACCAATTATAGTAAATACAGTTATCAAAATATTAAAAGTTCCAAATTCACAGCTCCCCCTTCCTCCCAAAATCTATCAATAATGGCCAATTGATAGGTTAAGAATTCCTGCTGTGAAGTAACACTGGTTGGGACAACAAAATGTTTAATTGAATGGTCCACAAGTCATTCTCTGTGTTCCCCAAACTTCATCAAGAGTAGTGATTTTATCTGGAGTCCATGAAAGCAGAGATTTAGATCTGGAACGAAACTAAGGTGTTATCTAGACCATTTTCCTTCATTATAAATTTTTTGTTTTGTTTGTTTTGTTTTTTGCAGGGCAATGAGGGTTAAGTGACTTGCCCAGGATCACACAGCTAGTAAGTGTCAAGTGTCTGAGGCTGAATTTGAACTCAGGTTCTCCTGAATCCAGGGCCAGTGCTTTATCCACTGCACCACCTAGCTGCCCCCTTCATTTTATATTTGAAAGAACTAAGGAGGCCCAGGGCGGTTGGCTGAATTGTCCAAGACCATACACACAAGTATCAGAGCTGGTATTTGTACCAAGATCCTTTGATTTGTAACGATTGGAATGACGCCACCTGCTGGAGACTTACTGTAGAAGAGTTCCGCCCATGAAGCGAAGGTCTTTGAGGGCAAGACCAGGAGTCTTTTCTTTGGTGTCAGGAAGTGACACAGGCTAGTGGGAGGAGGAAGGAAGAGACTGGCGCTTGCTCTCACTCTCTTTCCTTTGGACTCTGGTGGAGAGCGGAGCTAGAAATGTGCTCTCCCTTTAATAGATAGGAATCTAGGCCTTTCTCTCTCTCTTTACCAAATTCTTATTCTCCTTAATAAATGCTTAAAAGCCTAACTCTTGCTAAAGCTTATAATTTATTGGCGACCACTCATTAGATATTTTAGACAGTTTAGCTAGAATTTTAGCCCTTAACAGATTCTAAACCCAGGGCTCTTTATAGGGCAAGGTTATGCACAGAATTGTGAATTTTCAGGTAACTCTGTTATATCACAAATAATTTAATTGTAAATATAAATTTAGTTTAAGCAAATCTTCCTATTGTTTTCTATATTTTGTTAAGTTTGAAATATTCTCCATTTATCCCTCTAAATAGTCCCTGAGTTTAGGTTTAGTTTAGCTGAAAGGGAAAACTTCTCTGAGAAAAATATTAATCAACTGAAAATTCAGGTTTTCAATGAGAAGTGCCAATACAAGCCTCCCAGAGTTGCTACTGTGTAGATATAATACAGACGCCATCTGCATGCTTCACAAAACTGTTTTTCACCTTGTTATACGTGTGATAAAATCTCATACCCTATCAAATTCAATATTCTGGTCTCAAGTTTGTAGGAGTTTTAAGATTGGATTCTTTTTTTTTTTTTTACCATTTGTTTAAAATGCAATAACATTTTATTCCCATTGGGCTAGCAAAGTTTGTATGCTGGAGAGGGAGTGCAGAGATCTAGAGAAGGAAAGAAGACATTGAGTCCCTTTGAATGACTTCAATACACCTTCCCAAACATAAGACATATCACTTCTATGCTAGGTAAGCATATCAGTTCTCTTGAGGGAAAGCAATATGCTAAAAATGATGCTAAGTGACAAAGCTGAGGCAGAGGGGTATCTCTCAAATTAAGCAAGGTTGACAGATTTGCTTTTGATTATGGACAAAAGAAACAGCCAAAACAACATAGGTGACCTCTAAATTAATGAACTTATTATTTGTACATTTTAAACTTTGATTATAGTAACATAAGAACTGTTTCTAAATCTCTAGTAATGTTTCTAACTTATATATCATAAAATAGATTTAATTTTGAAAAATTAAGGCAAAATTGTTTAAAGAATGTAAATGGTATACAAACAGGCATTTTCATATGTGATATCATTATGAAACTGAGCATCCAAAGCAAAAGACAAGGGGAAAAAGAGGAGGAGGAAAGTGTGAAGAATGGGAGGAAACCACACAAGGAATATGACACTTCTGACCTAAGTCACTATAAATCCTTGAGTGCTACCTTTGGTATAGTGGAAAGAACACTGCATTTGGAGTCAGGGTTTGAATCTTAGATCTATCACTTTCGAGCTGTGTGACTGTGACCGTAGAAGTCATTAAGAGGGGCAGCTAGGTGGCCCAATGGATAGAGCACCGGCCCTGGATTCAGGAGGACCTGGGTTCAAATCCGGCCTCAGACCCTTGACGCTTACTAGCTGTGTGACCCTGGCAAGTCACTTAACCCCAATTGCCTCACCAAAAAACAAAAACAAAAGCAAAAAAATACTAGAAAAAAAAGAAAGAAAAGTCATTAAGAATCTCTGAGCCTCATTTCCTTCGTTTGTAGAATGGAGATAGTAAGGTATGCAAAGAATGATAGATGTGCAGAGGGCCTAGGTTTGAATCTTGGTTCTGCCAATGGTCACTTGTATGACCATGAGTAAGTCACCTTATTTCTCTAGAAAACTGTCTCATTGTAAATGAGAGAGTTGGACTAGATTATCCATAAGGTCACTTCCAGTTCTAAATCTTTTCTCTGTCTTGCCTTATATGTTTGTTGTGAAGATTAAATAAAATAACTTTTGTCAAAAATTATAAAGCATTAAAAACTGTTTTTGAAACTAAAAAAGCATTAGATACATGTCACCTATTATTGTGATTAATAATCAATGAATATAATTATCATTATGATTAATAATGATAAGAAGAAGGGAGGGTGGCACTTGTAACTGGAATGTTCTGGGGCCTGAGACAAGTTGTGGAGGCTCCTAGAAGGCTGAAGGAGAAGTCCAAGACATCAGAGCAGGAACACAGAGGGATGGGGATAGGTGGGGCAGCAGCTCTTCACAATGCTCACCAAGTAAAAAAAAAACCTCCGGTCTTTAAAACAGTATTATTATTATAAATGTTATATTGCCTCAGGTCTCCATAAAAGACTTAGGTCTTTATACTTTGAATTCTGGTAGCTGAGAAATATATCTGGCATGTCATAAAGAGTAACAACAGTAGCAACAACAAAAGTCCTTTCCTTTATTACCTCAACTTTTTTCCTACAACTCTTCACTTTGAAGATTGTTGGAGTACATGTCAAGTGTCTGAAGCCGGATTTGAACTCAGGTCCTCCTGAATCCAGGGCCAGTGTTTTATCCACTGCGCCACCTAGCTGCCCCTACAATTGGTTTTAAGAAGGAACTAAAAATTGTCCCATGAAATTTAATAAGAATTATACATTATACATCATATATCTGGTGCCTCATGAAAATTAGCACTAGGCTGAGGTGGCTTTTTCTTTGTTTAGGGAATTGAAATTAGGTGGGGTTGTTAATCTATGGTTTTTTCTTGTGTTTCCCCCCCACACTTGTTTCTTTGTTTCCCTGCCATATGAACGTAATGGAATATGAATGTGCTATAAGAAATGATGAGCAGTCTGATTTCAGAAAAACCTGGAATGGCTTACATGAACTGATGCTGAGTGAAATGAACAGAATCAGGAAAACATTACACACAGTAATAGCTACATTGTGCAATGATCAACTATGACTAACTTAGTTCTTCTCTGCAATACAATAATCCAAGACAATTCCAAAAGACTCATGATGGAAAATGCTCTCCACATCCAAAGAAAGAACTGATAAGAATCTGAATGCAGACCGAAGCATACTATTTTCCCTTTTTTTGTGTGGCTTTTCCCTTTTGTTCTATTTCTTCTTTCACAACATGACTAATGTGGAAATATGTTTACATGATTGCACATGTATAACCTATATCAGATTGCTTACCATCTTGGGGAGGGGGGATGGGAGGGAGGGAGGAAAAATTTGAAACTCAAAATCTTATAAAAAATGAATGGTGGGGCGGCTAGGTGGCGCAGTGGATAAAGCACCGGCCCTGGAGTCAGGAGTACCTGAGTTCAAATCCGGCCTCAGACACTTAACACTTACTAGCTGTGTGACCCTGGGCAAGTCACTTAACCCCAATTGTCTCACTAAAAAAAAAAAAAAATGAATGGTAAAAACTACCTTTACACATAATTGAAAAAAATAAAATACCCAAAAAAAAAAAAAGCTCCATATCCTTAAAAATCAGAAAAAGTAGAGGGAAAAAAAGAGAACACCCTCTTTCTTCTCCCTTATTCTCTAGTGTAGAAGTACCAAACAGCAGCCAGCACTGAGGCTCACAATACCCCAAATGCTCTGGAATGAGGCTGGATCCAGTTTAAAATGTAACTGGGAGGGGCAACTAGGTGGTGCAGTGTATAGAGCACCAGCCCTGGATTCAGGAAGACCTGAGTTCAAATCCAGACTCAGACACTTGACACTTACTAGCTGTGTGACCCTGGGCAAGTCACTTAACCCCAACTGCTTTACACACACACACAAAAGTAACTGGAAACTATTTAACAAAATAAATAAAAATACAACAGAACATAGATAAAGTTAGCATGTGGTTTCTAAGTCAATATGTGCCTCGCAGAGATCCTTAAGGATGTATGGTTTAGGCCCCCATTTCTATCTGAGCTGCCATCACTGCTCTAGCAATAAGCAGCCCACACCTAGTTTTAGATCTTCCCTTTTCATTTCCTTATTCAAATGCCATTTCAAATCCTGACAAGAGAATGGACTATGATCTCCAAGGGCTCTTTGTGGCTCTAAATGCTAGAATGCCTCCTGATCAATGAACAATGTATTATTTATACCCTTCAACATACGACACTGCCTCAGTCTCTGAGTTATACACAGGGCCAGCCAGCCAGCCTTGCTAAAGCAACAAGGCACCCTGAGGGAGAGAAAGGAGACAAGCATGTGCCAGGCAAATCAAACCACCTTGACCACCATGTCCCCTCCAACCTTAATGGAGACAGGCTGTACCCAAGAGCACCGGGAATAGCAAGGTTTTCCGGCCAGTGCCCTCTTAGAGAGATGCTACTGCCACATATACCGAACATCTGAAAAAGAGTGTTCTTGCCACCAAAGTCCTTGTCACTGTCAAAATGTTCACCATCAGGAATGAACAGGATTTTGTCAATGGAAATGCCATTCAAGAAAACGGAACATGTACTGTCTTCCCCATTGCAGTGTGGGCTCTTTGAGGCCAGGAACTAGCTTTACTTTTCTATTTGTATCCCCTGGGCATAATCTAATGCTTTGCACATAAGTACCCAATAACTTCTTTATTCACTTTATTACTTGTCTGTAAGATGGGATGATACTTGCTCTACCTCACAGGACTTGTGTGTGGAAAACACTTTATAATTGTGACATACTATAACAATAACTGAAGCAGCTAGATGGCTCAGTGGATAGAATGCTAGACTGGAAGTCAGGAAGACCTGAATTCATATCTAGCCTCAGACACTTACTAGCTGTGTGACCCTGGGCAAGTCACTTAACCTCTGTTTGCCTAATCCACTGGAGAAGGAAATGGCAAACCATGCCAGTATCTTTGCCAAGAATATCCCACACAGGGTTACAAAGACAGACATGACTGAACACATAACAATACTTACTACGAGTCAGTTGAATTAGGTAAGATGTTTTGATTAACTAGCTCTAGGATCACATAATTCCTCTGATTACATAAATTTAGAATGGAGTGATGGTGGACTCAAGTGGCTTTGAAGGTGTTGACATTAGTATTGCAGTAACAATGTGCAAATGATGGAACCAAGTATTAGGATAATCTCATACAGAGAGAGAAAATTCAGCAGCTTAGTTCAAAATTCTGGTTGCTAGGTAGCTGCTGGTGATGGGAAATTCTATACTAATTGACCTAAGAAGTCTGAAGTCACCTTTTTTTTTTTTTTTGATCTTTGAATATCTAGATGTAAAGGGCCCTCTGAGATCTCTGACTAACCAGGGCCCAGTGGTCACTCTGACCCCTGGCATACATATCTAAAACAATAGGGAAAGGTTTTCTATATGCTGCAAGAGCCAAAAAAAAAAAAAAAGACCTTGTGACAAATTAATCACCAACTAAATTCTTTACTGTTCTGTGTGTCCAGTCTGGCACACAATGATACACACTCCACAAAGAAACACAGAAATAAATACATAGGGAAAATCAGCAAAGAACAACATACCGATAACGCCATACCTTCTGTTACCAATAAATCTCACCTGGCTAACTTATCCTCCAAAATACACAGCTTTTTGAACAACAATGATACAGCAGATAACCAAACATTAACCCAATGTTTTGGTTCTTCACTTTTTGTGCTACCTAAAGGCAAGACTCACAGAGGGAGAAAAGCTGAGCTCGTTCTTGGAATTACTGTCCCAAGATACTGTCTGCTGCCTTTACATCTCAGCTGCCCACATTTCCTTGGAGCAGTAACAGCATTACCCCTCCAGGCCTATCACTGCCACTGCTGAGATTGAGGATAGAGTTTTGGGGAAGCAGCAAGCACTCACCAAAGGTCTCTCTTCAATTGCCACACTGAGTTTCTGCTGGTTGGTTACCTTTTCTTGTGCTAGCGATTAAACATAAATAAAGGAGGATATAGCCTGTCTCACTCTGAATATTTTGGCAGATTTTCCTTCCTGCCCTTTACTAACAGGGTGGGCTGTATTAATAGCCCCTTTAATTATGTCCTCTCTATCTTTATGCTTTCTGAGTCCTGCCAAGATATGTGAACTTTCAGCTTCTGTACCTTCTCTTTCTGTGATCCCTTCACTCAGTATAAAGAGTTGAATTTTTAAAAGCCTTATCTTAGAGACATTTTTCCTCAGCTCCATTCTCAAGGCAACATGGTACAATGGAAAAATGAGGAATCTGGAGATCTGGGTTTGAGTACTGGCTCTGCAGCTTATGAAATATGTGACTGTGGGGAAGTAACAACCTCTGTGGGCTTGTTTCCTCATCTTCAAAATGAGAATAACACATGTAAAACCTATGTTACAATTTTATTATGGGGGGGGGGCAGAGACAAGATGGTGGAAGAAAGGCAACAACTTGCCTGTGCTCTCCCCTATACCCCTCCAAATACCTTTAGATAATGCCATAAGACAAGTCCTGGAGCAGAACCCACAAAAGGACAGGATGAAATCATTTTCCAGCCAAAGATAACTTAGAAGGTCAGCAGGAAGCGCCTGCTGTACCAGGGTGAGAGTGGAGCGCAGTCTGGTGGAAGCTGAGCCCCAACAAACCAGAAGCAGGCCTTGGGAGCCATTGAATTAGCAGAAGTAGCAGCAGAAGCAATTGCTTCTAGAACTCTCAGCTCACAGATAGCAAGGGGGTCAAACAATTGGTTAGAAGGAGATTATAGGGGCCTCTATGCTAGCACTGAGGCAGGGCTCTGTTGCTTTGCCCATGCTCAGATCCAGGTTGTAGTCCTGGGTGCCAGTTGCAGGGCAGGGAGGAGCACCAGCACACCAGAGCTAGGGGTCACATTGAAGAAGGGGTTCTTTCTCTTAGTTTCAGGGAAGAAAAGAGGGCTTGTGGTAACACAGACCAGAGAACAAGCCAGGAGAGCAGTAAACACACCTCCCATTAGATCATACCACCTTGGAATAACAGACCTGGACAAACTGAAAACTTACAGGTCCCCAGAAGTATTTCTGAAAACAATTGCACAAAATCCCTAAAGCTTGGGACAGTGTACCTTCCACCCTGGAAGCAGAGCCTTACTTGAACAAAGAATTAGAAGTCAAGAAATAGGCTGGGAAAATGAACAAACAGAAAAACAATCTGACCACAGAAAGTTACTATAGTGACAAGAAAGATCAAAACACACCCTCCTCAAAAGAAAACAGAAATAGAGCACATTATGAAATGCAAAATGGATCAATTTGATTACCTTAAAGTTTTTTGCACAAGCAAAACCAATGCAACCAAGATCAGAAGGAAAGCAGAAAAATAATTTTTACAGTCAGTGTTTCTGATAAAGGCCTCATTTCTCAAATATATAGAGAACTAAATAAAATTTATAAGAATACAAGTTATTCCCCAATTGAGAAATGATCAAAAGATATGAACAGGCAGTTTTTAGATGAAAAGAATTAAAGCTATCTATAGTCATATGAAAAAATTCTTTAAATCACTATTGACTGCAAATTAAAACAACTCTGAGGTAAAACCTCACACCCATCAGACTGGCTAATATGACAAAAAAGGAAAATAATAAAATGTTGGAGATGTGGGAAAATTAGAGCACTAATACATTGTTGGTGGAGTTGTGAACGGATCCGACCATTCTGGAAAGCAATTTGGAACTATGCCCAAAGGGCTATAAAACTGCATACCCTTTGATCTATCTATCATTCCTAGGTCTGTATCTTAAAAAGATCATAAAAAAAGGAAAAGGACCCACATGTACAAAAATATTTATAGCAACTCTTTTTGTGGAGGCAATAAATTGGAAATTGAGGGGATGCCTATCAATTGGGGAAGAGTTCAACAAGTTGCAGTGTATGATTTTTTTTCCTTTTTGGGTCAATGAGGGCTAAGTGACTTGCCTAGGGTCACACAGCTAGTAAATGTCAAGTTGTTTGAGACTGGGTTTGAACTCAGGTACTCCTGAATCCAGGGTCAGTACTTTTATCCACTGCGCTGCCTAGCTGCTGTGGTATATGATTGTAATGGAATACTATTTGTTCTATAAGAAATAATGAGCAGGCTGATTTCAGAAAAACCTGGAAAGACTTATGTGAACTGATCAGAACCAGGAGAACACTGTACAGAGTAACAGCAGCATTGCATGATGATCAACTGTGATAGACTTAGCTCTTCTCAGCAATACAATAATCCAAGACAGTTCCAAAAAGTCTTATGATGGAAAATGTTCTTCACATGCAGAAAAAGAACCATGGAGTATGAATGCAGATCAAAGTATACTATTTTCACTTTATTTGTTGTTATCTTTTCTTTCTTGTGGTTTTTCTCTTTCGCTCTGATTTTTCTTTTACAACATGGTTCATGTGAAAATATATATGTATAACAAGATTTTATATATACAACCTATATCTCATTACTTGCTATCTTGGGAAAGGTAGAGGGAAGGGAGGGAGGGAGGGAGAAAAATTTGGAATTCAAAATCTTATAAATATGAATGCTGAAAATAATCTTTACATGTAATTGTAAAATAAAATACTACTAAGAAAAAAAAAGATAACAAAATCAAAGCTCCTATATCTGAAGTCTCCAAGAAAAATATGAATTGGTCTCAGGCCATGGAAGGACTCTGAAAATAAAGTAAGAGAGGTAGAGGAAAAACTGGGAAGAGAAATGAGAGTGATGCAAGAAAATCATGAAAAAAGAATCAACAGCTTGGTAAAGGAGACACACACAAAAAAAATACTGAAGAAAATAACACCTTGAAAAACAGACTAGGCCAAATGGTAAAAGAGGTACAAAAAGTTAATGAGGAGAAGAATGCCTTGAAAAGCAGGATTGGCCAACTGGGAAAAGAGGCACAAATATTCACTGAAGAAAAAAACCCAACTCCTTAAAAAGGAGAACTGGCCAAATGGAAAAGGCAGTATAAAAGCTTCTGAAGAAAATAATTCCTTAAAAATTAGAATTGAGCAAATGAAAGCTAATAACTACCCTAATAATGAGAAAGTTAAGGAGTTACAAGTATCATCTTCACATGTAGGAATGTAAACTGTTTAACCTTTCAAAATCCCTTATGATTTCCTTTTCCTGTTTATCTTTTTATGTTTCTCTTGAGTCTTGTATATAAAGTAAAATTGTGTATTCACTCTTTCATCAAGAATGCCTGAAAAACATTACTGTACTATAAGAAATGACAAGCAGGATGATTTCAGAAAGGTCTGGAAAGGCTTATATGAACTGAGGTATCAGTGAAGTACACAGAACCAGGAAAATATGCACAGTGATAGTAATATTGTTTGATGAAGAACTGTGAATGATTTAACTATTCTCAGCAATACAATGATTCAAGACAATCCCAAAGGACTAAGGATGAAGCATACTATCCACCTCATTATTAGGGTAGTTGGAAGGAGTATACACATAGGGCATGGGTGTGACTTAAATATGAAGGGATGATAAAAAAAAATTAAGGGGTGAGAGAGGAATGCAGTTGGATAAAGGGAAGGAGAGGTGGAATGGGGTACATTATCTCACATAAAAGAAGCAAGAAAAAGCTTATACAGTGGTGGGAAAGATGGAGAATGTGAGGGGAAATGTGTGAATTTTACTCTCATCAGAACTGGCTCGAAGAGGGAATAACAAACACTCAATTGGGTATAGAAATCTATCTTACCCTGTAGGAAAGTAGGAGGGGAAGGGGATAAGAGGGAATGAGGTGAGTAGTGAGGGCAAAGGTGGGTAGGACAGAAGGGAAGGCAGGACTGGAGGATAGGGGGAGGGGGTAGTCAGAAGCAAAACATTGCCCCATGGCAATGAGGGGTTAAGTGACTTGCCCAGGGTCACACAGCTAGTAAGTGTCAAGTGTCTGAGGCTGGATTTGAACTCAGGTCTTCCTGAATCCAGGGCCGGTGCTTTATCCACTGTGCCACCTAGCTGCCCCCACAAATCACTTTTGAGGAGGGACAGGGTAAAAGAGGAGAGGAAATAGAATAAAAGTGGGGGAGGGAAATACAGTTATCAATAGTAACTGAAAAAAAATTTGAAGCAAGTTTCTCTGATAAAGGCCTCATTTCTCAAAGATATATAGAGAACTGAGTCAAATTTATAAAAATAAGAGCCATTCCCCAATTGATAAGTAATCAAAAAATATGAACAGTTTTCAGATGAGGTAATCAAAGCTATCTATAATCACATAAAAAAATGCTCTAACTCACTATTAATCACAGAGATACAAATGAAAACAATTCTGGGGTACTACCTCATACCTATCAGTTTGGATAATAGACCAGAAGAGGAAAATGATAAATATTGGAGATGATGTGGGAAAAATGTACTGTTGGTAGAGCTTTGAACTGATTCGATCATTCTGTAGAGAAATTTGGAACTATGCCCAAAGAGTTATAGAAATCATGCATACATAAAACTTAGCAATACCACTACTAACTCTACATCCAAAAAGAGTTATAAAACAAAAAGGAAAAGGACCTATAGGTCCAAAAATATTTTATAGTAGCTCTTTTCTGGTGTCAAAGAATTAGAAATTGAGGGAATGCCCTAACAAATCATAGTATGTTTTTATGATGGAATACTAATGTGCTATAAACAGGATGCTCTCAAAAAACCTGGAAAGATTTACATAAGCAGATACAAAGTGAAATGTACTATGTATAAAATAACAATAATGCTGTAAGATGATAAGCTATGAACAACTTAGCTATTCTCAGCAATACAATGACCCAAGACAACTCAGAAGGACTTATGATGAAAAGGGCTATCCACTCCAGAGAAAGAACTGTTGGTGTCTGAATAGATTAAAGCATAACTGTTTTAACTTTATTTTTCTTGAGGAATTTTTGTCTGTTTTCTTTCACAACATGATTAATATGTAAATGTTTTGCATGACTACATATGTATAACCTATATCAAATTGCTCACCTCTCAAAGTCGGGGGAGGGGGAAAATGAAGAGAATTTGGAACTCAAAAATTTCAAAATTGATTTAAAAATTGTTTTTACATGTAATTGGGGAAAATAAAAAACTAAATTAAAAAAAGATTATTATGAAAGAAAATTAACAATGTAAACTATTAAGTTCTATGTAAATGTAAGCCATCATCATCATCATCATAATCATTAACATTGTATAAAGCCATCTGCCAGGAAGATGTTGGTCAGCCACATCTTACATCAGGACCTTGAAAAATCACAAAATCTTAGGGTAGGAAGGTTGCTAGATTTCTAGATGTTCACTAACCATATTTTAAATAATATCCTAGAATTTTAATGATGTCCTAAAATTTTCCAGGAATTGAGGTCATGCCCACTGCTGGCTCTATCAACATCATCATCAATCATCATTATCATTTCCTCTTCCTCCTTTTTTTTTTTTTTTGAGTGAAACATCTGTCTTTCTCCAATTCTGTGTAGAGTCCATTATTGAAAGTCTTTCAGATTTCACTGAGAATGGTTCAGCAATCACTTCTTCCAGTTCTTTCAAGTATCCAAGGATAGTTAAGTTAATCTGGGCCAGTTGATTTTATTCTTTTTTTTTGGGGGGGGGGTGAGGCAATTGGGGTTAAGTGACTTGCCCAGGGTCACACAGCTAGTAAGTGTCAAGTGTCTGAGGCTGGATTTGAACTCAGGTCCTCCTGAATCCAGGGCCAGTGCTCTATCTGCTGTGCCACCTAGCTGTCCCAGTTGATTTTATTCTTTAAGGTAGTTAGGTGCTCTCATATTATTTCCTTACTTATCTTGGTTATCAACTTACTAACCATTTTTGTTGTCATTTCTAGTCCAAAAATACCTCCTCTCTTGGTTTTCAAATGTGGTAGTGTCTCCCCAAAGATGATTTCAGAAAGTGAGCCCCTCCTGTTATAGAACAGCCTTAGAAAGGGCATCCCTTTGAGTTATTTTCCAGTTAATATGAAAGTCTTTTTGCCTGAACTATAGGACCAAAAACACAGACCTTAGTGGAGCAAGGATGGTCATAACACAAAGCACTGATATTTCCATCTCACCCTACTGATCTAGTTGCAACCCTGCCTTTCTTTCTCTCTTTATCATCTCTCCATTTCCTGCCTACCAAATGATCAGATGCATACATTATGGTTTGCTCAATATTGTCAACCCTGAAAATAATGATAATGATGTCATATTTCTACAATGTCTTAAGGTTTACAAAACATTCTCTTTAAAATAATTCTGCAAGCTAAGAAGTGAATCTATTTTAATGTCCTTTTTCCATATGAGGAAACTGAGGCACAGAAAACTTAAATGGCTTACCCTAACTAGTAGCTTGTTTCTAAGGACATAGCTAGTTAAGTAGCTGGGACTACTTTTTTTTCTTTTTTGGGCAGGGGGACTTGCCCAGGGTTACACAGCTAGTAAGTGTCAAGTGTTTGAGGCCAAATTTGAACTCAGGTCCTCCTGAATCCAGGGCCAGTGCTTTATCCACTGAGCCACCTAGCTGCCCCCTAAGCCTACTTTTAAATCCAAGTCTCTTTACTCCAAGTCTAGCACATCTTCCACTAAACTAGGCAATTGCTGAGCAGTCTGAAGTAATAATTTTAAAGTTCTCAATTTGCCCCTCATGTCACCATCTGAGGGGTGTGCACACTCTCCTTGGTCCCCAGTTTGCCCTCTCTTTGAGTCTTTCAGGTAGATAGATATTCTCATGAGATCCAATGAGAGGTGCACTGTCAACTATTCCTCTCGCTCCTCATTTGATCCCTTTTTAGAAAATTAATATCACTGCCTCCTTATAGCCAAAATGGCTCTTAATAGAAAAATTCACTGGTTGTATGTAAGCGACAGACTCCTTTCTATGCTCTATTATAGGCAACAATGGTATAATTTGAAGCTCCCTAGACTTAATGTCAGAAGAAAACTGGATTTCAATTTTGTCCATGACACTTACTAGCTATGTAACCACGGACAAGTCACTTTTCTCTCTGATTCTCATTTCCCTTATCTGAAAATTTTTGAATACTTCCTATACCTTAAAAGAGTTGTTGTGAAGATAAAGTAAGATAATTTATGTAAAGTGAGTTCCTCTAAAGAACTATGATCATTGTCAGCTATCATCATCTTCTGCTCATACTTTTCGATGGAGTTCATATATAGAAAAAGTCTGGGGACAAAAAAACAACTAATGTTCTATGGACATTTGTATAGGTGGATAATAACTTGTAGCAGAATAAAAGTGTTACAATGTAAACTCATCCTCTGAGGCTCACTGAAAGTATCCTCAGTATCACTCGAGGAATGAAGTTGATAAGAATGATATAGGCCACATTTTGACTTAGAAAACCACAAGTTTATATAGATATTTTTAGCTAATACATCAACACATTAAAATTAGGTGTGGGGGGGGCAAGCTAGGTGATGCAGTTGATAAAGCACCGGCCCTGGATTCAGGAGGACCTGAGTTCAAATCCAGCCTCAGACACTTGACACTTACTAGCTGTGTGAACCTGGGCAAGTCACTTAACTCTCACTGCCCTGCCCCACCCCCTCCCAAATTAGGTACGAACTACATTTTATCTCAGTTAGGCCACACTCGGGAGTATTGTGGGCTGCTTGTGGCTTAAGGGAGGGCTGCATATTGGACTACATGATATAAAAAGAAAACACATCAATAAAAATATATATATTTTTAAATGGTCTTAAATTACCAGCATTATCCTGTTTTCTCAAACAAATCCTCCTGACTCAGCCATTTGTTTACTGATTCTTTTGTCATCTGATTGTTGCCTGAATTCATCGAGATATCACTTAGGGAAGAGGACCTTTCTGGTGCCCTCTTACGTCTTAGTGGATTCATAGGCTCCTTTGTTACAGCTCACAAATCCAGTGTTGTATACCTGTTATCAGTCTTAATATCATCTGGATTGATGTCTACTTATTCTTAAAGTATTTCTGCATATTGACCTGTGCTTTAAGAATACCTGTCAAAGGGGCAGCTAGGTGATGCAGTAGATAGAGCACCGGCCCTGAATTCAGGAGGACCTGAGTTCAGGTCCAGCCTCAGACACTTGACACTGGCTGTGTGACCCTGGGCAAGTCACTTAACCCCAATTGCCTCACCAAAAAAAAAAATACTTTTCAATCCTCTTCCTGCTATTTGTGTGGAGGGCATAGTATTTCCATACTGCCTCAGGGTGATGGGGACTGGTTGGGTAAAATTGTATGTCAGATTGGTAACTCTTCCCCAACTCAGAGTCTCAAAATTGTCTGTGAGCAGTGAGGGGTTCAATGAGTTGCCCAGGGTCACACAACTAACATAAGTCAGAAGCAGGACTTGGGGCAGCTAGGTGGCGCAGTAGAGGGCAGCTAGGTGGTGCAGTGCCTCACTAAAAAAAAAAAAAAAGCAGGACTTGAATGCAGGTCATCATGACTCCAAATTTGGCCCTCTATCCATTAAGTCATTATGTCCAAATGAAGCCACTGCTTTCTCTGGAGATATGAAACATAAGCAAGATCTTGGCCTTAAAATGTTGGTAATCAACAGCAAGAGAATTTCCCAACTCAGGAAGCCTCTTTACCCCATCTCCAATTTGCCAAAACAGAGGAATATGGCTAGGAAGCTCACATTGACCTAAGAGTTTCTATTTCTACTGGCTTTGGCAACATTGGTGGCTTTGGGAAGACAAAGCCCCTGCAGCTGGAGCTCATGAAGGAATTTTCATGATCTCCATGCTCTTTCTGCAGCTATTCACAAAGTGGGGTTTTGAGGTGAGGAGAAACAGAGGGAAGGCTCCATGATGAAGCCTTTGATATAGAGACATTCAAGAGTACAGGGGGAGAATTCATCATTACCTAAACTCTTTGATTTCTGCCGTGTCCAAGACCTTGGGTGGCTTAGAGGATGGTCTGGAACACAACACTCCCAGGGACATATATAACATAGGAGAAAATAGTCACAGAGTCCACCTCATGGCAAAAGACACTAAGAATCTTATTGCTCCCCTATAAAGAGGGGCTGCTGGGTGATGGAGTGGATAGAAACTGGACCTGGAAACAGGAAGACTCATCTTTCTGAGTTCAAATCTGGCCTCCGACACTTACTGGCCATGTGACCCTGGGCAAGTCACTTAGCCCTCCTGTTAAATGAGCTAAAGAAAGAAATGGCAAACCACTCCAGTGTCTTTGTTAAGAAAACCTTAAAAAAAAAAAAAGAAAAAGAAAAAAGAAAACCCCAAATGGGGTCATGAAGAGCTGGATATGACTGAATATGACTGAACAACAACACGAAGAAGTCTCACTAGCTTTCTAATTCTCCCTCATTCCCAAATAACTCTGTAACTGTTGTTGGCCAGCCTAATAAACACCAGCTTGTAAGTTCTCCTATCTTTTACCAGTTGCCTATAGGCAGCCTCAGAATTCAAGGGAGGCTGATGTAGTCCCTATAGCTAATGACCATAGCTGCTACTTGCTGTCCCCATAGCTTAGTTGTCTTGGCTTCCTTCATATTACAAAATTACTTGGCCCAGTCTACCATAACTGATATTACTATAATCTCAAATGTCATGTTGTCTGGATGTATAAGCTTGATTCCTGATCAAGGAATTGGAAAAGAGCTATTCTCTATGTATGCCAAAAAAAAAAAAAATCAGCTTCTTCTCCTATCACAGGACAACAGGATGAAGCCTAACCCATATGACAGCAATAACTGTAGCCAAGTAGGGTGGGATAAGAATATCTACTGAGCACAGGTACATAGCAGTCTGCATCTATGATCTACCTTTCAGTGCTAGAACTGTTTTTCCCCATAAATGCCACTAGTGAACAGTTAGAGTGGGATTATTTCAGAACATTTGAAAATAGTCATCTTTTATAAAATATGAATTAGAAAATGAAACATAAGGAAGCCCTATTTTTTTCTTACAATAACAATTTGATTCCCATGTCAACATGAGGGAAAGCAACAATTATAGGTAATGCAAATATAAAAATGAACAATATGGTTGAGAAGATGTGGTAGGAATTTCAGGAAGAGAACTTTGGGGATTGACTTCTGGGCAAAGATTATCAGCCACAAGAGAGAAGCTGGATAGAAAAAGGAGCCTAGGGAAAAAAAAAGGGGGCCTAGAATTCATCCAGCTGAAACAGGGGGTACCTTTCAGCATTATATAAACACCAGCAATTTATAAACAGATAATCAGGAATTCACAGAATCATAGAATTTGAGAGTTGGAATGGACCTCAGGGGCCATATAATCTAATACATACAGGAAAAGAATCCCCACTTTATAGTGGAGATTCCTAGTAAGTGATTGCCCTGTCTCTGCAGGAAGACCTCTAAAGAGAGAGAGAGAGAGAGTCCACCCACCACACAAGGCAGCCAATTTCACTCTTGGACAATACCAATTAAAGCCTATATTGACCTCTTTGCTCCTTCTACCCACTGTTCTTAATTCTCCCCTTTGGGGAAATCTTATCCTTCTTCTAACTGACATCCCTTCAAATGCCCAAAAGATAGCTATTGCCTTTTCTGAATCCCCTCTTCTCTAGCCTTTATATGTTCAGTTCCTTCAATAAAATTGGCTACTGGCATGATCTAAAATGATATTTAGCATAATACATACCTCCTACAGTCATTGATCTTGTCAAAGGAGAGTGAAGTGAGGTTCCATCATCATTAAACTGGTTTTTAAGTTCTTCTGCGGATTCCAAGTGAAGTTGGAGAAATTCTGCTATTGCGCCTGAAGCTGCTTCTTTAACAGGGTCCATCATTCTTTTCAGAACTCCTCTGTCATCCTTATGGACTTTCAAACAGAGCTTCTCCATTTGTTGGATGTTGGAGCGGAGTTGCTACAACGAATAAAAAAAATCATCAAAAATATTTCAATATTCAACATTCAACTTTTACTAAATCTTTATCCCCTATTATGTGCAACTACACTATGTTCCAGGGAATGGATGCGAATGCACACACGTGTGTGTGTGTGTGCACATGCATATGTATGTATGTATGTATGTGTGTATGTATGTATATTTTAAAAGATCCTTGATCTTAAGTAATACATAATCTAGTCAAGGAAATAAGACAAGTACTCAGGTAAATATTATTTGAGTTAGAATAAAAATATTTATTGGAAGTATAAAGTCACAAAGGATCAGGTTGGGCATAAATCATATGGAGTTGAAGTGGTAGCAGGGAAAGGATTATAAAAGAGATGTCAAGTGATCATACCCTGGCCACAGACGAAGTACCTAAGAGAAAAAAGAAAACAACTTCCTGGGTCCTAAACTTGCAGACCCTCTATGTAAAGTGATGACAGTGAACTGTGAGAAATGATTTTTTGTAATCAATATCTTGGAGACGGAATCCCGACGTCCCCCCATTCCGAAGTCCTTTTTGATAAAATAAAGTCAACTCCCCTGGTCCTGGTCAATGCTATAAACCTATAAAATAAGATACTCTCCTTGGGCCTGGTCATCACCACAAATTTTTAGGAATCTTGATAAGATAAGAATGACCTTTCTAAATTCTTGTTAGGGCAATAAAAATTTGGTCTGGAGTAAAGATTAATAATTAACCCTTCATTTTAACATAGCCTACCTCCAAATTAAGTTGACTAATCAGAGGTGATTAGGCATCCCTCAGGAATACCTCATCTTTGAAGGGTATATAACCTGTGACCTCACCACCATTAGGGGTCTAAAAGAAATAGCCACAGACTTCATTTTATTAACCCCCTGGCCTTATTAACAAAACGATTAAATTGTCCAGAAATAGTCTCTCATATTTTTAATCCCATTCTACTATCTATTTATAGAGAATAGCATTACACTATTAAAACTCAGCATTAGACTGTTTTGTATTAAAAAATGAAGAGGAATTAGGAAGCGCCTTGATGAGGGTAAAAGTGTAAAAGCTGGCTTAAAGTTTAACATCAAAAACTCTAAAGTGGGGGGCAGCTAGGTGGCACAGTGGATAAAGCACCAGCCCTGGATTCAGAAGGACCTGAGTTCAAATCCGGCCTCAGACACTTGACACTTACTAGCTGTGTGACCATAGGCAAGTCACGTAACCCCCCATTGTCCCGCAAAAAAAAAAAAAAAATTAAATTAAATTTTTAAAAAAGGATATATGTGGCTAGTTGGCTAGTAGATTGCTCCTATCCCTTTAAAGGGAAGTGAATTCTGGTTTGTCTTCTTTTGAAATCTCCACCCCCCCCCCCAATCTTGCTTTTGACTCCAGGGCCAGTGGCTCTATCCACTGTGCCACAAAGAAATATATTAAAATAGCAAAAACAAATGGAACAGCAACTTAGTTTGATTTAAGATTTAGCCTAGTCTTGACCTCTCCTAAATTTTAATCTTCATGCACTGTATGTTTAGAAGGGAGGGTTTCATTTTCCTCATCTGAAAAAGGAGTTTGAACCAGATGAGCTCTAAGGTACTTTTCCAGATCTAAAATGCTATAAAACATTTTTACTTCATTTTATACTCTCTGTCCATGTTTACTTAAATTCTATTCAGAAGATTTCCACTGAATACAAATGACCTAGGGTGATCTTCATGCCACAACAAGGCAATACTGAAGGTCTTTAGTCATATTCTTTTTATTTTTGCCATTAAAAGTTGAGTAAAATCATATTAGATTTGTAAAATAGGGGTTAATTGAACAGATTTAACATTTTTTTTACATTTTGTAGCATAAATTCATATTTCCCAGACTTTTTTAGTCCATGACACAAATGTGTCAAATACCCATCCAAATTGGCAGGTTCAGAGCTAAAATGCCAATAAGGTAGGGCTTGAAATATCATAAGCAGAACAAATTCTGTTTCGGTCCATCCATTGAATAAGAAAGTGAAAGACCTTTAGTTAGTTACTTTTTATTATGGCATAGTCTGAGTAAACAAGCCACAGATGAAACCAATATATCCAAATCAAACAGAAGTGAACTGAAAAGAAACAAAGTCTAAGTAAACAAGATAATGAACATATCTAAGGACACAAAGCAAGCATGAGGAAGCTGATGTCCTTCATGAAATCCTATACAAGTGAGCAGGTCCAAATCAGTAGCACAGAAGGGATATAATTATGATTCAAGAGCAGAGGCTAGTGGCCCTCTCCTATGATCTTTTTTTTTTTTGGCAGGGCAATGGGGGTTAAGTGACTTGCCCAGGGTCACACAGCTAGTAAGTGTCAAGTGTCTGAGGCCAGATTTGAACTCAGGTACTCCTGAATCCAGGGCTGGTGCTCTATCCACTGCGCCACCTAGCTGCCCCTTCCTATGATCTTTTATTCTCTAGTGAGGATGGGCAAGGATTGGCAGGCATGTGCTGAAAGCCAGAAATAATTCTTAAACTTTGCAGTTCTCCAGGAGGCTACACTGGCTATAGTAGAGTCTAGGATGACCTGGCAATTTTCCTTTCTTTAGCACAGGTCCATTTAACTAGTGACTAAATTTCATTAGCAATGATTTCAAAGCTTCCCCTGAGCTTATCACATTAGAGGTGATTACAATGCCACCCTTAGTGCCAGCATTATATGTCTATGATGCTAGTTGTTTCATAGTACTACACTGCTTCTCCTCCCTGACAATTAAAAAAATTTAAGAATAAACACAAGGTTTTTGTATAACATCTCAAAATACTCCATATGTATTACTTCCATTAAATTTTATCATGTCTTTGGCCTTTATTAAATTTAGTAATAGGGAAACAATAATATATGAGTTTTCACCTTTATCCTTAGTGCTTTAATAAGTCAATGATTTCATATTTGTGGGTACTCCTTCCACTTATGCAGATCATAATTCTTCTGTTTCATCTAAATTCTGCTCATTTTTTTTCTTGTAAATACTTCATATGGCATATACTGGAATCCTATTCCTAATTCTTTTGGTATCTCAAGATACCAATATACCATTGTGGCTGTTCACATCATAGCTGCTACATGACCACTCACCCTGTTTTGACTTCCTGATTATCTTTGTTATTACTGGTAATATGCTGGAGCCTGCTTACAACCAACACATGTCCTCCCATTTTCCTTTGGATTACTTGTAAAATTTAAATTTTTTCCAAGGTTTTTGTATTCCATGGTTTGTGGCTATATAGCATCATCATGATGATACTAACATCAAGTTGGGCATTTGTAACATTGGGAAGTTTGAAATATGAAAGAATTATGTGATTTCCTAAATGCAATTCCACCCAATCCCCTTCTATTTAATTTGAGACTATTATTCACCTATGGTACTTGTCCCTGGACAGTTTGCTACTACTTGAAGTTGGCCATTGCCTCTGAAATCAGCCATATTGAACTATCCAACTGCAATTAATTTAGAAGATAGGGCTTTGTGCACCTATGTGTAAACATACACATTGGTCCAAGAGAAGCTGCAAATTATGTTGAAATCTGTGAAGAACTAAGATCCTCCCAGTTGGACCAACCTAAGCCTCAAACCAAATTTCTTTGCTGGCACCTCAAACTATTCTGTCCTGGGAATGACGAATGCTTCTATCTCTAGGTACCTCTGCTTAGAATGTCACATCTCTGGTATCCAGTCTCTGACTTTCATGATTTAAGCAAAAACTCTTTAACCTTGGCTCTTCATGGATCTCTGGCTGAGGAAGCCTCTGTCTACAACATGGGGAGACCCATAGCCCCAAGTCAATGACAGAACCTGTTCTCATCTCCCACTTTTGAGGTGCCCAGGAAAAACAATACAAATTTAAAAAACTGATGAACAAGATGCCTGCTCAGTTGTATGTTATAACCT
The DNA here is from genome assembly GCF_019393635.1 of Dromiciops gliroides. Taxonomy (NCBI): domain Eukaryota; kingdom Metazoa; phylum Chordata; class Mammalia; order Microbiotheria; family Microbiotheriidae; genus Dromiciops; species Dromiciops gliroides. Next base: position 615,428,012 of record NC_057861.1, on the reverse strand, counting down.
GGCAAACATGTATTTTTATTCACTTTGCTTTTCCAATATGGTTAATTAGGCCAATATCTTTTCAGTCAATCCATAATTATTTTTAAAGCACCTACTATGTGTCTTGTGCTAAGTTCTGGTTATACAAAGAAAGACAGTCCCTGCCCCCAAGAAGCTTACAATTTAGGGGGGAAGACAAGACTTAAAAAGAATCTGGGGAGGGGCAGCTAGGTGGCGCAGGGGGCAGCTAGGTGGCACAGTGGATAGAGCACTGGCCCTGGAGTCAGGAGTACCTGGGTTCAAATCCGGCCTCAGACACTTGACACTTACTAGCTGTGTGACCCTGGACAAGTCATTTAACCCCTATTGCCCAGCAAAACAAAACAAAAACAAAAACAAAAAAACAAACAAACAAAAAAGAATCTGAAAAGAGCAGGGGTCAAGAAAGTATTTGATATGGAGGCATGAAGTCCTGAAGCTGAGGTGAGAAATGATCTGAGGAGATGTGAGTTATAGAGTTGATTTTATCTTGCAAAATGGTGCATTTTTGGAATCCATGAAGTCTAGGAGAGGAGATGGGTGAAAAATGATGTGGTGAATGCCTTGGACACCTTCCTTAAGTGATAGATGATCTGGGAGGAGCTCTCCAATGTCCACCTCCCAACCCTCAACAATCAGATGGTGGGAAGAGACCCAGTAGCAAAGGATGTAAATATCAGAGTTGATTTCATCTGGCAGAATGACTTTTCATCTTCTTCTACATTGCTGCACCTCTATCTAAGGAGGTTTTCTATTCCTCCAGAACACATTGTAATTTGTACAATGTTGACTTCTAGGAGCAAAGCCAAGATGGCAGAGTAGAAGATGCACTACAGCTTAACGCTGCAACATTCCCCTTCAAACACCTTTAAAGTAACGTGTCAAATAGAATTCTGGAGCACAAGAGCCAACAATAGGTCAGGGTGAGACATTTTTCTAGCACAAGGCAACTTCAGAGTTTGGAAAGAGAGACATGTGACCTCAGAGCCCATGTGGCAACAACACCAGCTGTAGGTCTTGGGGGTGGCAAAAGCAGCAGCAGCAACTTCAGGAAATATCAGCCCAGAGATAGCAAGGATATCAGGAAAGTAGTCAGAAAGAGATCATAAGAGATCCCTGTGGTAGCACTGGGCACAAGACCAGGCATGTTTGGCAACTCCATTTCCTATATACCCTCTGAGTCACAGTTCTAGAGTGAAGAGAAGTGCTTTTGGTAGCAATGGAGCAGGAGCCCTGAAGAATAGTATTGCTTTTGGTCATAATGGAACAGGGCCTCTGAGGAGGAGTACTGATTGTAGCTGCATATATATATATATATATATATATATATATACACCCAGTTAGGTCTCTACTTACAAAGGGCATTTGTATGAGTCTATAATGTCAAGATGATCTCAAAAGAAAAATGAAATGTTGAGAAAGAGGGGTATAAGGGAGAATAGGGAAAGGAGAAGAATAAGGGAAATTATCTCACACAAAAGAGATATACAGGGAAGTGTTTTTACAATGGAGACAGAAATGGTGTGAGTATGTGTGTGTGCACGTGCACGCACGCGTGCGCTCACACATAAAATGAGCAACACTTGAACTTCACCCTCATCTGAACTGGTTCAAAGAGGTAAGAAAATACACACACACACACACACACACACACACACACACACACACACACACACTTGTTTTCAGGCATGCATGTATAGCCCAGAATAACAGAAAAAGAAATAGAATGCTTAAGTTACCCTGGTTTTGGGAAGAGAAATTGAACAAACCATAAAGTCTTTAAGAAAAAAAATGCATAAAGAACAATTAATTCCAATATTATGTATACTATTTGAAAAAACATTTAAAGGAGTCCTGACAAATTCCTTCTACAACACAAATATGGTTTTGATACCTAAACCAAGTAGAGCAAAAATAAGGAAATACAACTATAGACCAATTTCCCTAATGCAAAAATAAAATACTAACAGGGAGATACTAAAAGCAATACTAATTAATATTAACAGCAATATATTACAAAGATCATACACTACGACCAGGTAGGATTTAGGAATGCAGGGCTGGTTTAATATTAAGAAAACTATATAACAAACTACATAAATTACCAAAAAAAAGAACCCCACAAACAAACCCAACATTTGATTTTTTCAGTAACTATAAAAAAGTGTTTGACAAAATACAACATACATTCCTACTAAAAACACGAGAGAGCATGATAATAAATGGAGCTTACCTTAAAATTATAAGTAGTATCTATCTAAAATCATCACCAAGCATGATGTCCATTATCACCATTATTATTCAACATTATGTTAGAAATGGTGGCTATAGCAATAAGACAAGAATAAGAAATCCAAGGAATAAGAACAGGCAATGAGGGAACCAAACTATCACTCTTCGCAGATGATATACTTAGAGAACCCTAGAGAATCAACTAAAAAACCAGATGAAACAATAATGTTAGCAATGTTGCAGGATGCAAAATAAACCCACATAAATCACCACCATTTCTATGTATTACCAACAAAACCCAGCAGAAAGAGAGAAATTTCATTGAAAATAACTTCAGAAGCAATGCAGCCAAAATTAGAAGGGAAGCAGAAAGATGGGAAACAATTTTCACAGCCAGTGTTTCTGATAAAGGCCTCATTTCTAAAATATATAGGGAACTAAGTCAAATTTATAAGAATTCTGGTCAGGACAGCTAGGTGACCTAGTGGATAAAGCACTGGCCCTGGATTCAGGAGTACCTGAGTTCAAATCTGGCCTCAGACACTTGACACTTACTAGCTGTGCGACTCTGGGCAAGTCACTTAACCCCCATTGCCCCGCAAAAAACAAACCAAAAAAAAAAAAAAAAAAGAATGCTAGTCATTCCCCAATTGAGAAATGGTCAAAGGATATGAACAGGCAGTTTTCAGATGAAGAAATCAAAGCTATCTATTGCCATATGAAAAAATTCTCTAAATCACCATTGATTAGAGAAATGCAAATTAAAATAACTCTCAGGTACCACCTCATACCTATTAGGTTGGCTAATATGACAAAAAAAGGAAAATAATAAATGTTAGAGAAGCTGTGGAAAAATTGGAACATTAAAACATTGAAAGGTGGAGTTGTGAGCTGATCCAACCATTCTGGTGAGCAATTTGGTACTATACCCAAAGGGCTAGTACATACCCTTTGACCCAGTAATACCACTACTAGGTCTGTATCCCAAAGAGATGATAGAAAAGGGAAAAGGAACCACATGAACAAAAAAATATTTATAGCAGCTCTCTTTGTCGTGGCAAAGAATTGGAAATCTAGGGAATGCCCATTAATTGGGGAATGGCTAAACAAGTTGTGGTATATGAATGTAATGGAATACTATTGTGCTGTAAAAAACGATGAGCAGGTTCTGAGAAAACTGGAAGGACTTAAATGGACTAATGCTGAGTGAAGTGAGCAGAACCAGGAGAACACTGTACACAGTAACAGTAACACTGTATGATGATCAACTGTGATAGACTTGGTTCTTCTCAGCAGTGTAATGATCCAAGACAATTCCACAGAACTCACAATGGAAAATATTCTCCATATCCAGAAAAAAGGAACTGTGGATTCTGAATGTAGATTGAACCATACTGTTTCTACTTTTTGGTTGTTTTTCTTTCCTTTTTTGAGGTGTTTCCCTTTTGTTCTGATTCTTCTTTCACAACATGACTAATGCAGAAATATATTTAATGTGATTGTACATATTTAACTTATATCAGATTGCTCTGTCTTGGGAGGGGGGAGGGATGGGAGGAAGAGAGAAAAAATTTGGAACTAAAAATCTTATGAAAACAAATGCTGAAAACTATATTTACATATAACTGGGAAATAATAAAACACTTTTATGATTAAAAATAATAAAGAAAATAACTTCAAATATTATAAAATACTAGGAAGTCAACCTGCCAAGACAAACCCTAGGACTATATGAACAGAATTATGAAACACTTTTCACACAAATAAAGACAGATATAAACAACTGGAGAAATACTAATTGCTAATAGGTAGACAGAGCCAATATAATAAAAATGACAATTCTACCTAAATTAATTTATTCAGTGCCATGTCAATCAAACCACCAAAGAATTCTTTTACAGAGCTAGAAAAAATAATTTAAAAATTCATCTGGAAGAACAAAAGATCAAGAATATCAAGGGAATCAATTAAAAAATGTGAAGGAAGATGGCCTAGCAGTACCAGATTACATGAAATTAAAAAAGGTTTTGCACAAATCAAACCAATGAAGCCAAAATTAGAAGGAAAACAGGAAACTAGGAAAAAAATTTTCATAGGAAGTTTCTCTGATGAAGGCCTCATTTCTCAAATACATAGGGAACTAGATATACTCTTTGACCCATCAATACCACTACTAGGTCTGTATACCAAAGAGATCAAAGAAAAGGGCAAAAGACCTATGTGTAACGAAAATATTTACAGTAGTTCTTTTTGTTGTGGCAAAGAATTGGAAATTGAGGAGATGCCCATCAATGGGGGAATGGCTGAACAAGTTGTGGTTTATGACTGTGATAGAATACTATTGTGCTACAAGAAATGACAAGCAGGATGGTTTCATGAAAATCTGGGAAGATCTGTATGAACTGACACAAAGTGAAGTTAATAGAACCAGAAGAACACTGTACATAGTAACAGTAATGATGATCAACTGTGAAAGACTAAGCTACTCTGATCAAGACAATGATTCAAGACAATTCTGAAGGACTCATGATGAAAAATGCTATCTACCTCCAGTGAGAGAACTGATGAACTCTGAATGCAGACTGAAGCCATTTTTTTTCACTTTCTTTAGTTTTCTTGTTTGTTTGGCAATGTGGCTGATACAAAAATATATTTTGCATGATTTCACATGTATAATTGATATTTGCCTGCCTTCTCAATGGGTAGGGGAGGGGAAAGAGGAAGGGAGGGAATTTGGAACTCAAAATGTTTTTTAAAAGAAATGCTAAAAAAATTTTTTAAATTGTACATTTTTATCTGCAAATAGAAATATTTAGATAATTTGGTCATCAAAAGGAGTCTTTCTTTTGGACCTTACATCAGATATGTCACAACACTCACAGACACTTTTGGCAAATATCTCACTTGGAATCAAAACTCAGGGGATCATTGAACAAAGAGTACTTCTGCAGTCACTTCTATTACATAATCTTCTATTACTCTGAGGTAATGGTGAGATATACTTTGTCTAAAGAGAACCATCAAGGTTGCATTCGTCTATACTGGATCAAATGCTTTCTTAAAGTCAATAAACAACAAATACAGCAGGACCTTATATTCTCTATACCTCACAACTAGCTGCATAACCATTAACATGTGGTTCCCCTGTAGAAAAATCAGTCTGTAGGGTTTTGTAAATGAAGCTATAGAAGCAAAAAGTATTATTGTTGTTGTTGACATTGTGTTTTTCATCAGTGAATTTCAGGTATCATAGCATACATTAATGAGCTTTCACAATACTCCAGTACTATATTAGTCAATTTTTAAAAGCAAATTAGTCACAAAAAGGTTATGAGACTTCCTCAACACAGCCAATAATAGAATCCAAAACTCTCAACCCCTTCTACTAATCATGAGACATTCTTTAGTCTTCAAAGACACAACCCTAAAGTAAATTGCCTGCCCAGTTATAAATAGGCCACATGATGACGTCCTTTTAAAACCAAAGACAATTCTTGCTTTTGAAGGTAAATAAATTTTAATAAATCAAATCGTGTCTTGTGATTCTCTACCAGATGTTGAGCATTTGTTACACATTCTACATAGCATCTTGTCCGCTGTGGGTGCTTAGTAATGTCTGAACTTTAGGAATGTTACAAGTTTTCTCAGTCTGCAATACAAGAAACAAGATAAATTTATTTTGAATAATTATAGGGATGGAAAAGTCTAATACATCTTCCTATCCTCAAGAAAGATGGATCGGGGCAGCTAGGTGGCTCAGTGGATAAAGCACCAGCCCTGGAGTCAGGAAGACTTGAGTTCAAATTCAGCCTCAGACACATGACACGTATTAGCTGTGTGACCTTGGGCAAGTCACTTAACCCCAAGTGCCTCACAAAAAAAAAGAAAGATAGATCATATTTAAACTATTCCTTAGAAGGAACTTTAATAATCTTATGAAAAACCTATTTTACTAGCTAATGCCTCAAAGTAAATAAATTCTTAAATCTATATGACCTCTGCTGCTGCTTAAGCTCATCTTTCATATTTAACAGATTCAGAAAATAACTGTATCATACTCTTACTGACCCTTCTTACTGACCAATATTGAGGTTCTGTCTTAGTTCCTATTCTCTCCACCCTCTACTACCTTGCTTGGTAGTTTCTTCACTCAGCTCCCAAAGAGATTTTTCTAAAGTATGGGTCTAACCATGTCTCATTCCTTTCCCACCCTGCCCTTCCTCCATAAACCCCAGTGGCTCCCTATTATTTTTAGGATAAAATATAAAATCCTCTGTCACTTAAAACCACCTTTGACCACCTGCCTCTTTATCTATCTTCATACATTTTACACACCTCCATATCCTCTACTCTATTTCCCAACTCCATGCCTTTTCATTCACTTGGCTTCAAGATTCAACTCAAATTCCACTTTCTTCAGGTGGCCCTTTCTGGTCCCACCTATTGTTAGTGATTTCCCTTTGAGATTACCATCCATCTACCTCTCTATATCTTATAGGAACAGAATTGTTTACATGTTTTCTTCCCCGTTAGAATGTGAGCTCCTTCAGGGCAGGTACTGTTTCTACCTTTCTTTGTAATCTCAGAGATAATGTAATGCAATGATAATATAATTTCAGAGATAACGACAGGACTATTTATAAAGCATTTAGACTCCTGTGTGCCTGGCACACAGGAGGTGTTTAATAAATACTTGTTCCCCTCTTTTCCCCTTCCCTTCCCAGAACTTAGCACAGTGCCTGGCATATTAGTAAGTATTAATAAATGCATGCTGACTGATTTACTGACTGAAGTGATTTATCCCAAGCCACAAGACCAGTCAATTGCAGAGCCAGGACTGGAACTATGGTCTCCTGACTCTCAGATCAATATTTTTTATTGAGCATCTTTTACCACAGGGTCTGCTTTCTAAGCCTGTCTCTTTAGTTCTCCAGAGATCTTCTAAATTCTCTCAACCTTCATATGGTAGGGATGCCAGAAATGAATACAATGAAACAAGTTAACAATAAAACCAACAACAACCCACATTTATATGGCTCTTTAAGGACTGCAAAGCACATTTTTCACAACAAACCTGGGACATAGGTTGAGAAAGACTATGACACGGAATAACTGGACTTTATAGGATCATAAGCTTAGAGGATTTGAGCTAGAATGGACCTTGGAGGTCACTGAATCTTACCCTCTCATTTTACAGATGAGAAAACTGTGGGGAAAAAAAAAAAGAAAACTGTGAATCCCAGAGAGGTAACTTGTTTAAGATGACAAAGGCAGGAAGAAAGTCAGTCAGTAAGCATGTATTAAGTACCTAGTATATACCAGGCCCTGTGCTAAGCACTGGGAATAAAAGAAAGGCAAAAAATCGGTACTGCTCTCAAGGTCCCAGAGTGTAATGGGGAAGACAACATAAAAACAACTATGAACAGATAAAATATATACAGAGTAGACTGAAGATAATCAAGAGAGATGGCATTAGTGGAAAGGCATCAGGAAAGGCTTCTAGTAGAAAGTGGGGTTTTCACTAGAATTAATGTTAAGTATTATATTTGGATTAAAAAAAAAGATTTTTTAAGTACAAGATGGGGGTAGGGGAACCATGGTAAGACAACAGTGTGTCTGAAAAAGAGCTGGAGAGGTTTAGTGGATTGTGAGTTGAATATGAACCAACAGGGTGATATGGCAGCCCCAAAAGTTAGTGCAATCTTGGGCTATGTTGAGAGGCACAGCTTCCAGGAATAAAGAGATGATATCTCTGTATTCTTCCCTGGTCAGGCTGCATCTGGACTATTGCATCTGGATACTGATAAGCAGGAAGGCAAGTAGGATGGTCAAATGCTTTGAATCCATACCATACATGAGCCTACAAAAGCAATTGAACAGATGGGGCATTTTGGGCCCTGAAAAAGAGAAGGCTCAGGGAAGGCAATAGCTTTAAATATTTGAAGGGCTCTCATGCAATGAGGGAAGACTCAGTCTTGTTTAGCCCTAGAGGAAAGAACTAGGAACAATGGGTGGAAGTTGCAGAGACAAGGATGTTCTGTTTTGGGGTATGACTTCAAATAGATGGCCACTGAAATCCTTACAACACTGAGATCTATGATTTTGTAAAAATCTCTCCAAATCTGGCTAGACTGTCTTTAAGACACTATCTCAAAGAGAATTGCCAAAACAAAGTATGATGAGGAAAGTATACTGTGCTATTAAATACAGGAATCAGAGGGTTTAAAGGTTGACAAATTCAACCTTCCAGACTCTATGGATTTTCCTTTCAAAGAAATATTTACCTTTGTTTCTTTGATGCAAAAATCTTTTTCCAGTGGTAGTACATACACTTATCTCACAGCTTTAGAGTGAGCCAATACCTATTAAAGCAGCAGCAGGACAATATTAAAAGTGACTAAACAGAAAAGGAATAGAACCAAAAAGAAGGTATGGGGAACATAGGTTTAGTCTAATTTCTTAAGACCACATCTTCCCAAAGGATTTTACTAGGAATGGCAGATTAGTAAGAGAAGGGTAAAGTCTTGTGGATAAATGGATAATGTATCATGAAGTCTGCTTAAAGAATTACCAATTCTAAAAAGGTAGGAATAAGGATCTGGTCAATTCAGAGCTAATGAAGTTGGCTAATTGAGAGGTAATGAAAGTTCAAAGATGAACTCATTTTTTCTTTCCAAAACCAACTTTCCCTTCCCAAGTGCCCTAGTTTTGGGGCAGCTAGGAACTGAGTTCAAATCCAGCCTCAGATTCTTGCCACTTACTAGTTGTGTGACCCTGGGCAAGTCACCAAGTGTCCTAGTTTTGTCAAGAGGAACACCACTGTTTCCATTCCATATCTCCTCTTTCTTCCCCTTTAATACATCTTTTGTACATCTGCCAGATTAAGCTTCCTTATGCATTATATTCAATTGCAAATAGATTCATGGGACCAAAGCTTAGCTAAATTCCTCTAACTAGTACTACTCTGATGCCTCATCATAGGGTGGAGGTGATCTTGGGTGTTTGAAAGCTATGTTAGTGAAATACAAGTTTTGACAGATCCTATTAAGTTAGAAAGGCTTTAAGCAATGGGTCCAGTGATGGACTGCTTGTTAATTGCTCCAAGTCTATCCTAGTTTAATTTGAAGAGGCTTATTGCCAGCATAGAATAAAGGGTGATGCATTTTTAGGCCACCAAAACTCTTGAAGACCATATACTTAATTTTAGAGAGTAACTCATTGAAGGGAGTAAGGGCAAAAATGACAGAGCCTTGAAGTATTGAAGAAATCTACATGGTTCTGGTCATTTTAGCACTCTGATCAAAGCCCTTCGATGGATCTCTAATACTTACTAAATAAAGTTCAGAATCCTTAATGGGTCACTCAATTCCCTCCATAATCTGACCTTGCTTACCATATATGCTAGCCCAGTGGTATCAAACTCAAAAAAAGCCCAGGGTCAGTAAGTGTACATAAGAATTCCTGCCAGGAGTAATTGACTAAGATCACCACATATGTGATGTGGTTCTATGTTCTACTGTATTTTTGTTTGTTACAAAACAAGAACCTATGGATTGTTATTTATGTTCCCTTGTGTTTTTATTTTGTTAAATATTCCTAATTATATTTTAGTCTGTTTCAGGCCACAGGCCAAGGTGTGTGACACCTCTGCTCTAGCCAAATCTAACTATTAACCACAACTCAAACACAACTTCAAATTGTGTTTTCATGTTTTCTTACTATTCCCTATACTGAGAATTCCCTCTCTTCTCCTACTCTGCTGAATTCTTATCCATCCTTTCAAGTCCAAATGAAATATCACTTCCTCCATGAAAACTTTCATAATTCCCTCAGATGATAATGATCTTCCCCCATCTTTGGCTCTCATAAAGTATTGTGCTTGTACACTTATACATTTCTCATGTACAAATGTTTATAATTGAAAAAATACACATGTGACTTCTGCTTAGTGCATTCTGCAGTCTATGATAACAAGGAACATATCTTAACTAAAGTATATATCTCTGCCAGCACCTAGAGCAATAGCATTGTGCACACATTAGGAATTTAATGAATGCTTACTGTGAAGGAAAGTCAAATAGAACCCATCGGCAAGTTTCGAAAAAAACCTACTAGATGGGCTGCCCTCTGGAGGAAGGATGAAAACATACATTTAAAGACACAGTTTCTCATACTCTTCAAAGAAACAAAGAAAGAGGAAAAGAATATATATTTGCAAAACTATAGTTCTTTTCATGGTAGCCAAAATTTGGAAACTGAGTGGGTATCATCCTATTGGGGACTGGCTAAACAAAATGTGTTATATGAATGTAATGGACAATTACTGTGCCAGAAGAAATGATGAAATAGACAAGTTCAGAGAAAACTAAGATCTTTATGAACTTAGGGAGGATGAAATGAGCAGAACCATAATAATGATTACAACATTATAAAGAAAAACAACATTAGAACTTGGATCAAATCAAATTAGGAATCCCTTAGATTGTAAGATTCCTGAGGTCAGAGACTGTTTCTTTTTGTGTCCCCAGACATAGTAACATTTAATAAGTGTTGAGTGATTGATGAAATAGACCACTCACCTCATGACCCTTAAGGTGATAAACTTAAAAAGCAGAAAGATACTGTATGTGTGTGTGTGTGATGTATATATATATATATATATATATATATATATATATATATATACACACACACACACACACACACACACACATATATATATATATATATATACACACACACACATCACACACACACATATGGCTAATGTGGGGATTTGTTTTGCTGGGTTATGTATGGGTATTGAAGTATTTGTTTTTAAATTCAATTTGCTTAAGTTGGGGGAGGAGGAATTGAGAGGGGAGAATTAATTTTTTAAAAATACTTGTTACTTGAAATTGCTTTTAAATTCAAAAAAAAAAAAGGAAAAGAAATATAGTTCTTGGAAATGCAAGGTAAAGTTCTCTCCAGAGAAAATAAGTCTTAGTCAATAGATGATCCAGGAGAACTATCTGAATTATATCTTCTTTATATCAAGATTTATATAGTCCTTATATGTCCTTAAATGAAGATGGTGCCAGTCAAAGGGAAGATATTCAATGGTACTCAAGAATTTAAAATTTGTCTGATTTGTATGCTCTCTTGCCATTATCTTAATATCTTACCCTAGCTGGCTGAAAAGGAAGTTGGTGAGAAGTTATAATCTGGAAGTGCTACACAAAGCAATATATCTTCAAGTCAACTTCAGCTAAAATCTAGGGGGTCCCAATCTCAATAAATTTATTAGGTGTAAGGCAACCACTAAATGCCTTCTATGTGTTAGTTATTGTGCTCAGCACTGGGAATCCAAAGAAAAGGGAAAACAGTCCCCCAAACAGTCTCTGCCCTCAAGGATCTTATAATTTATTAGGGGAGACAACATGAAAACAACTGTGTAAAAACAAGATGTATACAGGATAAACTGGAAATAATCTTATACGGAAGGCATTAGTATTAAGAAGGCCCAGAGAAGGCTTCTGTAATGCCAGTCTTTATTAAAAACAGATTTGAATAAATTCTCCTATTAGCCATCAACACAGGGCTTTAAAAAAAATCTCTTATTATAGATGACAAATGTCAGGATCATTCCAACAGTGTTAAAGTGTTATGTTTTCTTAAATTTCATTTAACTTATAAAGAATAAAAGATAAGAATTTACACATATCTATACTTGATTATACTTCTATAATCATCAAAAAGTAATTATTCTGTGTTAATTGAAATTTCTGGAAAATAGCTAATTATGTGCCTAGGGATTACATGTAGAGTGGCTGTGCATATATTTGTCTAAAACCTGCAGTGGATGCCTTGGGTCAATATTGACTTATGGATTCCTAATGTACTTTTAAAACACATAATTTTGAGAGCAAAGTGTGCTGCAGAGAACATTTGGTATCACAATAATTAATCTGATTTCTTTTTTGCAGACAAACAGAACACAAGTCTGTTAGTAAATGTTTAAACAGTTGAGAGCAAACACATTCTAGATATCATGTATTATTAGTGAGAGTTCCAGAGTCATAAGTATTTAATTAAAATAAAGATCTAGACTATGTTTTACTTGTGTCACAGTAAATACTTATTCTAGTGCACTAATATCAGCATAACATGTTCACTAGTCTTTTAAAGATTGAAAAGCAGAATAAACGATGCAGATAAGAATTAGTTGAATTACAAAAATAAGGAACAGATATCAAAGGAAAGGAAGTTTGACACTATCACTTATCCAGCATTTATGTAACAAGTATTAAATATCGACTATGTATCTGATAAAGTGTTGATAATTAACATTGTAAACTTAAAATTTTTATTTTAAGGGAGTTAATATGTAAGTTGCTTTGAAAATTAATAAGCTGGGGCAGCTAGGTGGCACAGTGGATAAAGCACTGGCCCTGGATTCAGGAGGACCTGAGTTCAAGTCCAGCCTCAGACACCTGACACTTACTAGCAGCTCTGTAACCCTGGGTAAGTCACTTAAGCATAATTGAAAGAAAGAAAGAAAGAAAGAAAGAAAGAAAGAAAGAAAGAAAGAAAGAAAGAAAGAAAGAAAGAAAGAAAGAAAGAAAGAAAGAAAGAAAGAAAGAAAGAAAGAAAGAAAGAAAGAGAAAATGAATAAGCTTTTGGTCACTGGAAATGTTCAAGCAATAGCTAAAGAAATTATTTCTACTTTGAGTAGAAGGTTAGACTATGTAACTACTTCCCAACTTTCAAGAGTTTCTTAAATATCTATCTTAGGGGACAGAATGGTACATTGGAACATGCTTAGCTGGAAATCAGGAAACTTGGGTTCAGTCTCTACTCTGTTACTAAATAGTTGTATGATCCTAGGAAAGTGATTTCATTTTTCTGAGCCTTAGTAGTTTTTTTTAATTTGTAAATGAAAATTTGTAAATGTTTACCCAACCTATTTTTAAGGAAGACTGATAGAGAAATATGAACTCACTTTAACAAGTGCTATATGCTACATGTAATACCAATTCTAAATCCCATTCACAAAGTCTTGGTGATACTTTTTTTTTTTTTTGCGGGGCAGTGGGGGTTATGTGACTTGCCCAGGGTCACACAGCTAGTGTCAAGTGTCTGAGGCCAGACCTGAACCCAGGTACTCCTGAATCCAGGGCCGGTGCTTCATCCACTGCGCCACCTAGCTGCCCCTCGGTGATACTCTTAAGATGACATGTTTTTATTCATTAGTTGTATAGGAACATTCTGAAGTGTCCCCAAATGCTGTTTTTCTCCCTGCACTACAAAATTTACTTAGATATTACTAGCATGCCTTTTTATATGCTATGAAGAACAACCACAATTTCTAACATCCATTTAGAGGATGTCCGATTAGTAGTTGGTGATGCAAGACTAGAATTCAGGAAAAATACTGAGGCTGGATATAAAAATTTGGGAGTCATGTGCACAGATGATAGAAAAATTTAACTCCCAGGAGCTAATGAGATCACCATGGGAGAGTGCAGAGAGAAAAAGAAGACCCAGGACAGTGTCATCCCACGCAGTCAGGGAGGAAAGAAGAGAATCACCCTAGTTTAGGCCTGTCCCCTTTTACCTGGACTACTGCAGTACTTATCAAATTGTTCTCCCATGCTTCAGAGTCTCCTAATTCCAATCCATCCTCTATACAACTGCTAAATAGAGATTCCTAAAGCACAGGCCTCAGTATGCCCGTCTCTTACTCAATAAACTCCAAAGACTCCCTATTACCTTTAGGATCAGATATGAATTTCTGTTTGGTTTTTAAAGCCCCTCGCAACCTGGTCCCAAATTACCTTTCCAAATTTGTTATTCCTTACTCCACTTCTTGTACTTTGTAATCTACCCAGATTCATCTTGCTTGTCCTCACACATGGCATTCTCTCTCCCATATAACCTATCTTTTTGGTCACAGCTTTCAGGTAGTCCAATAATTCTCCCCCCACCCCACCAATTACAAACTTGTGTAGTCAATCAAAACAAATTTCTGCTTTGACTATTTCCAAAAAACTGTCTCATTCTGCATCCTGAGTCCTTCATCTCTCTAACAAGAGTTGGGTAGAATTTGTCTTCATTAGTCCTCTGGAATAGTGGTTGGTCGTTACACTAATAAAGAGTTCAGCCTAACAGTTTATACATTACATTCCTACATTATAACAATTTATGAACATCCCCTCATTCTCATTTTTAACACCTCAAAAAGGGATCTAAATACTTCTGTACATCCTTAGTTAATTTCTGCCTAGGATTAATCCCTTCTTGAACCTACCATCCCTTTAATTCTCCCTTACTCTCTTGCCCTTACACTAGTTCCCTGTTGAAATTATTTCTGTACTCAACAGTGTGTATATTCTTTTTCTTTTTGACCAGTCTAGATAAGAGTATATTTCAAATGTCAGCCACTCCCATTCTTGTCCCCTCCTCGTTTGTACAGATGTGTATTTAAATGTATAATTTCTCCTAACCTTCCTTTCCCTTCTTGCCCATTTCCACCCCTCCCCCCCCACCCCCTCCCCTGGGGCAGTGTCTTTTTCTTCCATTCCCTTTCTGGGTCAGTCTCTCTCTCTCTCTGTTTTTAAGATGATCTTATGAATATCAAGACATAGCAGAACTACTCAGGGTTTAACTGTACTCCCTCTATGAGCCCTGATGATGATAGGGTTCAGAGGGGAAATAGGCATCATTTCCAAATATGTGAATGTAAGCAGTTAATCCTTGTCTAGTCATTTATCATTGTTAATCCTGTTTACCTCTTTATGTTTCTCTTCACTCTTGTGTTTGAACTTCAAAGTTTCTCTGCAGCTATGATCTTTTCATCAGTAGTGCTGGGAAGTCCTTTATTTCATTAAGGGTCCATTTTTCCCTTGTAGCATTATGCTCAGTTTTGCTGAGTAAATTATTCTGTAAACCCATATCTTTTGACTTCAGGAATAATTTATTTCAAGTCTTTGCTTCTTTATAATAGTGGCTACTAAACTGCATGTCATCCTGATTTTGACTCCACAGTACTTGAATTCTTTCTTTCTGGCTGTTTACAGTATATACTGTGTACACACGCACACATATATATATGTATATATATATATGCATGTATATTATTTATATGGGGGTTTTTTGAACCAGAATCTGGATTTTGGCTATAAGGTTTGATCTGTTTTCCATGTTACATTGTTTTTCCTATATCTTACATTCCCCACCCCCACCCCCCACCCCCACTCTGTTAACTTTGTTTTTAATACTTGTTACCTCATAGAGTCACTGGCTTCTATTTTGTCCATTTAAATTTTTAGGGAGTTTGTTTGGACAAGGTTTTGTACCTCTTGTGCCAAACTGTTAATTCCCTTTCCAATTCTTACTTCCGTAACTTTCACTTCTCTTCCCTCCCCTCCCCCCGATAATGCTCTCATTCCATTTATAAAAAACGTTTTAAACTCTCGCTTCATTTCTTCTAGGAATTCTAGTTGAATTTTTGCCTTATCTTTGCCTTTCTCCAAAACTTTGCATGGTAGATGTTTTGGAGCCATTCTCTTCACTTGGATTTGTGTCTTGAGGTACCTTGCCACGATAATGGCTCTTTATGATGTGATTATTTTATTATCATTAATATTAGTATAATATTAGTATTTATTATTATTTTGTTTTATTATTCTTTCAGACTGGATGTTAGGTCTGAGCTCTTTAGCATTTCTGGAGGGAATGTCTGGGCCAGGCCTGTTGCTGCTTTCTTGGGGTGTGTAGTGTTGTGTTATTCTAGGATCTCAGGGACCTCTAAGCTTTCTGAGCTTATAAAGAGGTCTGGTTCATGGCAAAATCTTATTGTTGCCTTCCTGGGCTGATCTCTGTTCCTGCCCTGGCTTTGAATCTAAGGAGAGGAGACAGCTGCTGGACTGGGACCAGGAGCCAGCTGGAGAGTCTGTTGGTTCACAGCGGGAGATCATGGATTCCCCTTTGGTCTGGGATTCCTGCCTTGGTGATTCCTCTGCAGGCCGGGCTAGAAGCTGGAAATAAGAGTGCTCTGAGCCTGGGGTTTGATCCACAGCACTGCTGTTGCTTGCTTCTGAACTTCTTCCTTTCTCCAAATACTGCTCAGACTCTCTCCTTTTCCATATGCACTGGATCTGTGACCTGGAATTGGGTAGCTGGGAGACAAAGCTGCCAATCTCTACTTGTGCCCAATGTGATACCCCTCATGGGTCTGAGATTTCCTGTTCTGTGGGTATGGGAATGTGCAGGAGGGGTGTAGTCCTGCCTGAAGCCCATTCCCAGTGTCTGCAGGCCTCTTTCCCTGCCTCCTTATGCCAAGGTAAGGTGAAAAAATGATTCCGTGTCACTGTTTCTGGATGTCCCCATTAGGATTTAGTCTGGTGTGTTATTTAGATCTGTCTGGAGGCTATGGAGCATAGTTCGCTGCACTGCTTCCTATCACATAACCATTTTGGCTCTGCTTTGACTAGTGAGAGTTAAATTATTTTTCCTTGATCTGTTTTCTAGGTCAGTTGTTTTTGATACAGGATATCTTATATTTTCCTCCATTTTTTCAATCTTCGAACTTTTAAAAAATATTTCTTGTTGTCTCAAGGAGGCATTAACTTCCCTTTGGTCTAATCTAACAGGAGTCTGTTACTTAGAAAAGCTTTTTTTTTGGGGTGGAGGGGAGGGTAAGGCAATTGGGGTTAAGTGACTTGCTCAGGGTCACAAAGCTAATAAGTGTCAAGTGTCTGAGGCCGGATTTGAACTCAGGTTCTCCTGAATCCAGGGCCGGTGCTCTACCCACTGCACCACCTAGCTGCCCCTAGAAAAGCTTTTATACCCCTTGTGCTAAGCTGTTAATTCTCTTTTCAAGTCTTCCAAAGCTCTCACTTCCTTTCCAATTCCTCTAGTGTTCTGATTTCCATGATAATTTTTTAAACTCTTTCTAAAAAGGCCATCTTCATTTATTTTAGGAATTCTAATTGATTATGTGGCCAAACTGTGTTTTCCTTTGAGGCCTTTTCAGTTATTTTCCTCTTTTGGGTTTGTGTGTTGAGCATCCAAGATCTTTATCTATTTTCACTTACTCATTCTACTAGCCTTTCTCCTCAGATAAGGGACTTTGTTATAGGACCAGGCTCTGTTACAGTTTTTCTGATAGGGTTCTTATAGCATTATATGATCCTGGCTTGTCTTATTTGGGGTCCTGCGGCATCTACATTCTTCAGTGCTATTCTTTTTATTCACAGGAATGCTGGCTTGTGCTGGGGAGCTGCAAACTTTCAGTGGGCTCTATGGAGGTCTGATCAAGGGCAGAATCTTATTGCTTACCTCCTGGTCTTTGCAGGCTCTAGACCTCAGTTTAGGTCTGGGCAACACAGCTGCAGATCTGCCCCTAGGTGGAACTCTAGCAGACAGCTGCTAGCCCCAATGTCTGTCAGCTGTGACAATTAAAAAGTTTTGAGAGACACAGTTTCTGGGTAACTTAATCATTTAATAATAAGGTTAGGGGCAGCTTGGCGGCACAGTGGATAAAGCACCGGCCCTGGATTCAGGAGGACCTGAGTTCAAATTTGGCCTCAGACACTTGACACTTACTAGCTGTGTGACCTTGGGCAAGTCACTTAACCCTCATTGCCCTGTAGGAAAAAATAATAATAATAAGGTCTTTTTTGTGTATGTGTGTGAGGCAATTGGGATTAAGTGACTTGCCCAGGGTCACACAGCTAGTAAGTGTCAAGGGTCTGAGGCCGGATTTGAACTCAGGTCCTCCTGAATCCAGGGCCGGTGCTCTATCCACTGCGCCACCTAGCTGCCCCAATTAATAATAAAGTCAACATGTTATTAATAAAAGGAAAGTCATTTGGCCATCTTTCTTAGACCACAGACAATTGTGGTGGCTGGGCTCACAGTTTATATACTCTTTCCAAAGAGGAGGTGTTCAAAAACAAACAAAAAAAAACAAAAAGTAGGTGTTCAATGAGAGGTTGAGCGTGACATGTCAAAAATATCTCTATACTTACACTACCCATTCTTGGGCTATCTACACAAAAGGATCTTTCACCACCCAAGACTGAGTAGAACATAATGGGCTTCCCCATTCCTTTTAAGGTTGGGTGAGGTATGACCAAGTAGGAGAGTTAATTCAATCTCATTATCAGTGGATTATCATTTTCAGTAGAGAGAATGAACATTTTAAAATCAGGAATTTGGAAGAAGAGGAGAGCTCTGAATCTCCCCAAGATATTTGTTATTAATAATCATTTCTCTCATGGCTAGCTGGAAGGCTCAGCAGGTTCAGGGTTACTGCTGCCTGCCTACCTCTGTGATTCTGGGAGGATAGGTCTGAGGTCTATTTTGGTATCAAACCCCCCATGATATCAAGCATAGTATAGGCAGATAATTTTTCTACAGGAAAGTAGGAAGGGAAGAAGATAAGGAGGGAAGGGTAAATGAAGGGAGGGTAGAGTGGGGGAGGAGGCAGTCAGTAGCGAAACACTTTTGAGGAGGAACAGGCAAAATAAGATAGAAAATAGAGTAAATATCATTGGAAGGGAATAGGATGGAGGGAAATAGTTATGATGATTGACTACAATGTCAAAACATAAGGTACCTACTCTGCTGGGCTATTGTGAAGAAAATTCTTTGTCAAGTTTAAGGTACTATCAGAAAAACCTGGAAAGACCCACATAAACTGAGGCAGAGAGAAATGTACTGTATAAAAGATCTGTTGTTTTGTGGGGTTTTTTGGTGGATTTCAAGGTAAACAGAAATAGTGCAACATAACCAAAAAAAGTTGAACTTAAGCTATAATAAGAAAAGGATATGTATGCCTAAAAAAAATGAGAATGAGAATTGAGAATAAAGAGAATGTCCATTAATTGAGGAATGATGGAAAAAGCTGTGCTATATGATTGTAGTGGAATGGTATTGTGCTACAGGAAATGACAAACAGGATGATCCCAGAAAAACTTGGAAAGACTAATGAACATTGATGTATAGTGAAGTGAGCAGAGCTGGGAGGACATCGTGCATAGTGACAGCAGTATTGTTCAATAAGCAAATGTGAATGACTTAACTACTCTCAGCAATGCAATGATCCAAGACAATCCCAAGGAACTAATGAGGAAGCTTACTATGCACCCCCATAGAAAGAACTGATAAAAAGAACACTTGTGGATTGTACATATATAACCTGGTTGTGATCTTGTGGAGGGGGGAGGAAAGGGAGGGAGGGAGGGAGAAAAATGTGGAACTCTAAATCCTAAAAAATAAGAGTATGAAAAAGTAGGCATGATCCAGGTTGTGAAGAATTTAAAAAGCCAAATAAGAGATGTTACATTTAATCCTGGAGGTGATAAGGAAACACTGGAGTTTGAGCTGGTGTGGGGGAAAGGTGACACGGTCATGCCTGTACTTTAGAAGGAGCAATATGACAGCTGTGTGGAGGATGGACCGGAATAGGGAGAGATTTGAGACAGGGAGACCAACCAGAAGACTACCTTAAGAAATTGTTCAGGGGCAGCTAGGTGGCGCAGTGGATAGAGCACCGGCCCTGGATTCAGGAGTACCTGAGTTCAAATCCGACCTCAGACACTTAACACTTACTAGCTGTGTGACCCTGGGCAAGTCACTTAACCCCAACTGCCTCACTTAAAAAAAAAAAAAGAAAAAAAAAAAGAAATTGTTCAGGCATGAAATTGTAAGAGCCAGCACAAAGGTGGTGCTACAGTAATGAACCCATGCCAGTACAATGTCAGAGAACAGAAGGGAGAACATATGATGGATATTATGAAGGCAAAATTGGCGGGATTTTGTAACAGATTACATATGGGGGTGTGGGGTGAGAGAGGAAGGAGACAAGTAGGACACTTATGTGTGAGGCTAAGTGACCAGAAGGATGACAGTGGTGCTGTTGATAGTAATATGAAAATTAGGAAGAGGGGAGGACTTTGGGGGAAAGAGAACAAATTCAGTTCTGGATAAGTTTAGTTTAAGATGTCTATAGGACATCTGGTTTGAGATAAGCAGTTGGAGATTTGGGACCAGAGATTGAGAATCCCAACCTCTGTTGGGAGTGGATAAGTAGATCTGGGAATCATCTGTATATAGATAATTGGTTATACATGAGATCACTGAGTGATGTAGTATACAGACAGAAAAAAGAGGGTACTGGATAGAGGACTGAGGGACATCTACAGTTAGGGGATGAAGATCATCTAAGGAGACTGAGGATGAATGGTCAGGCAGGTAGGAGGAGAACCAGGAGACAGTAATGTTAGGAAAACCTAGAGATAAGAAAGTATCGAAGAGAAGAGGGTGTTCAACAGGATCAAAGGCTACAGTGAGGTCTAGAAGGCTGAAAAATCAAGAAAATTCTCATTAGATCTGGTAAAGGAAATTGAAGCACTGATTACAGATGAACTCTTCAAGGAGATTAGTCACAAAAGGAAAAAGAGATATAGGATGACAGCTAGTAGAGATGGATGGATTAAGTGAGGGTTTTTTGAAGAAGGAGATATAGGCATATTTGTAGGAAGTAGGTGAGGAAGTAGACAGAGACTGAAGATTAGTGAGAAGATAATCGAGGGGACAATCTGAAGAAGATGGGATGGAATGGGATTATATGCTATATAGCAGGGTTAGGAGAAGAGCCACCTCTTCATGTGAGACATGGGTAAAGGAAGAGATAGTGGTGGAAAACTGAATAATGTTGGATGAGGAGGGAACAATAGAGATGCTTGTAGAATGGCTTCACTACGTTCTCAGCTGAGAAGGTGAGAGGAAAGGGGGAGCCGGGGAAGGTTTGAGGAAGGATGAACAAGTTTGGAAAAGGCACTGGGGTATGTAGGATAACAAATCTATGAGGAAGGTCTGAAAGGACTGCCTTGCACAGTGAGGGCTAATTTGTAATTATGTAAACAATGACACAGTTTTATGATTTTTTTTCCAGCTTTGTTCAGTAGCACACGAATAGGAATAAAGGCTGTGGAAAACAGGAGTAATGCAAAGTGAGGCTCGGCAGGGCAAGACTGGTGATAGGATAAGGGGACAAGAGACTCAAGAGAAGGAAATAATGTATAGCTGAACTATGGCTTGCCAAGAGGACAAGATGTATATCCAGTGCAGGGGAGATGGCCTAGAAAAGAAGTGAGGAATGAGAAATCATAATAAGGATAAAGAACAGAATTTGGGGTCGCAAGGCAAACGTGGTGGTGGAACATTTGTTTGTGAATGATAAAAAGATACAGGGTGATTGCTGTCTCTGTATACATCTGTGGTGGGATGGTGGTTGAAGAAAATATGTATGCTTAGTGTAATAAAGAAAAGATTTCACTATCTTGGATATATATGTTAGTTGTCTTCCAGTGTTTGGATGGCTCTCAGGTGGAAGAGGGATTAAATTCCTTCTACTTGACAGAATCAAGAAAGCAATATCCACAATGACTACAAAAACAACAACAATAATAATTATGACTAGCATTTATATCGCACTTAAAAGTTTGCAAAATGGGGGCAGCTAGGTGGCACAGTGGATAGAGCACCGGCCCTGGAGTCAGGAGGACCTGAGTTCAAATCTGGCCTCAGACACTTGACACTTATTAGCTGTGTGACCCTGGGCAAGTCACTTAACCCCAATTGCCTCACAAAATAAATAAATAAATAAACAAATAAACAAACAAACAAACAAACAAACAAATAAATAAATAAATGAATAAATAAATAACAAGTTATTAGTTTGGGGCAGCTAGGTGGCAACAGTGGATAGAGCACCGGCCCTGGATTCAGGAGGATCTGAGTTCAAATCCGACCTCAGACACTTAACACTTACTGCCTGTGTGACTCTGGGCAAGTCACTTAACCCCAACTGCCTCACAAAAAAAAAAAAGTTTGTAAAATGCTTCATGTGTTAACTCACTTGATTCTCATAACAATGCTGACAGTTGTTGCGCTATTATTATCCCCATTTTACAGATGATGAAACAGCCGCAGAGATTAGGTGACTGGCCCAGGGCTCATATACCTAATAAGTGTCTGAGATAGGGTTTATACTCAGGTTTTCCTCACTCCAAGTACAGGTCCCAATGCTTGCTGCCTCAACAAAGTAAATGAAAAGAACCATAGAAGATGACTGAAAATGAATATTGCAAAAGTACAAGGAATAAGCATGGCTCCAAAGAAGAGATATGAGAACACATTTCCCTCTGCTCCTTTGTAGAAGAGTTGAGTCCTTGTGTATAAAATATTGCACATATTGTGAGATTTTGTTTTTTGGAAGTGCAGATTAGTTTTGTGGGGGATTTTTTCTCTTTTATTTTCCTTTGGGGGGGGGGCAGGGCAATGAAGGTTAAGTGACTTGCCCAGGGTCACAAAGCTATTTTTCTCTTCTTTTCAAAAAAAAAATTACTTGTTATAAGGAATGACTTTCTGATAAGGGAAAGGGATAGGATGCAAGGGGAAATTTAGGTGATAAAAAATAAGATATCAGCAAAAATTTATTTTTAAAAAATTTGTCATGTGAGACACAATTCTGGCCATGGTCAAAATGGGATTTGTTTTGCTTGAATACGCATATTTGTTACAAAGGGTTTTTTCTTTTTCCCAGTGGAAGAAAAAATAAATGCTTAATAATCAAAAAAAAAAATCAAAAATTAATTCTCCTTGGCCTTAGATGGCAAAAGTAGGAGTAAGAAATAGAAGTTAAAGGAAAAACTTCTTAACATTAGAGCTATCCAGAAGTGGCAGAGAATTCCTTAGGGAACAGAGTTTCTCCTTGCTAGGTATCTTCCAGTGAACTCTGGATGATTATTTGCTGGGGATGCTATGGAAGGAATTCCTGTTTAAGTCTGGCTTGGCCTAAATGGCTTGAGGTCCCTTCCAAGATTTTGGAAGTAAAAAAATACAGCCCTAACCCACAGTGCAGGCTATGAATTTGTACTTATATTCAGAAGCATGTTATTTTAGATGTCTTCTAATGGGAATTTCATAAAACCAAAATATAAAAATTATACTGACACCTTTATAAGGCTCAACTAATAAATTAAACAGGCTTTTGTTAAGAAATAAAAGCTTCTCATACCTTTGTAATTTTAAGCCATATCAGTGTCATCTTCTGAACAGTACAAAGGCCTAACTATGACAAAGGGAGACCTCTTTTTGTCAATAATTGACATAATACAATTACCCATTTTATTATAAATCACAGACTTTCTGAGGAAGAACTTTGACTAAAGGACTAGCTGCATAAATAATTTTTATAGGCATCTAAATAATGTGACAAGAAATGAAGGCAAAACCCTAAAATGATCCTTTCTACTTCTTAGTTTGGATTACTAGCAGTACAATTTAGAGGAGCTAGCCTTATTTTTGTCCTTATGATAGAGGCAACGTTTTTTTACTTTAACTGTGACAGAATGATGGAACATTTATGTGATTCTTATAACTACCCCACCAAAAATGGTTTTTTACATATTCAACACATACAATTTAATATCCTTACCTGAACTGTCCGTCCGGCATGGATATGCTCTTCGTGTAATCGGTCCCAGAGTCTGCATCGCTGGTACTACACAAAGAAAAAAATACCCCCCAAAATCTATGTAACTCTTCATCTTTAGAAATTGAATAACCTGAAAGAAATTTCTTGGGGTTCTGAAATTCACAGTAATAATTTCCTCCATTAAGGTGATTTTTTCCCCCTTAAAAAAACTAGGGTATGGCTTTAGATCTTTGCTATAACAGAACCATGCTTGGGCTTGAGGTCCTCCACTCAATTCCTACAGTGACTTGAGTTATTTCCTCAATTTATTACAATTACTAGTAGTACTCTTGTGGCAATGCACATTTCTCTAGGAGCAGAGAAGGCAAGTGACAGCTATAGGTCACAATTCCTTCCTTGCTTGAGATCTGTGTGAGCTCTAAGGGAGGGGGCTGGGCAGAGTAGCAAACCTGGAATGTCAAGATCACAAATTCAGAACTAAAAGGACTGCCCCTGAACATCAATTTATCAGTAATCAACAATCAGGGCAGCTAGCTGGCGCAGTGGATAGAGCACCAGCTCTGGATTTAGGAGGACCTGAGTTGAAATCTGGACTCAGACACTTGACACTTACTAGCTGTGTGACCCTGGGCAAGTCACTTAACCCAATTGCCTCACTAAAAAAAAAAATCAACAATCAATTAGATTTATGTATTATCTACTATGTGCCATGAACTATGCTAGGTGCTAGGAATACAAAGACAAAAACAAAACATCCTATATATGTCCCTGGGGAGGAGGAATGCAACATGTGCACAGACAAATATGTAAAAAGAATAAACAGAACAAATATGAAGCATTTCAAGAGGATGGAGAGAACACTGACAACCTGGGGGAACAGGAAAGGCCTCTTGTAGGAGGCAATTTTAAAATGTATAGACAATTATATTTATTATCATACTTGCAGAAAAAGGGGTTGCTAAGTATTAGACTCTCAATTCTAAAAACCTGCTGAGACACAGAAAAAATTTAAGCCAAGAGCTGAATTTAGAGGGCAGGATGGTTGTTCCTTACCACAGTAGTATAAGATAATGTATAAACATTATGTTTGGATAGGTTCTGTATTTTAATTACTAATAGTCTAATAAATCAATATGGACTAATAAAAAATGTGCAGCGTATGTCCCTATATCCTTTCCTAAAGAAATACTCTACGAGTGACATATTTGCAGAGCAGAAAAACCAACAGATAAAATAAACCCCATTGTTAAGTCAACAGGAGCCAGGTGTTTTAGCAAAGCATCTCATCTAATATTTCAAATTTAGTTAAAATCCACAATAAATATAAGTAGACCTATGTAACTGTTTCCTCATGATAGAAAATGAAGGGGCTCACCTTCTCAATATTTATCTGATGTTTTCTCAACCTTTCCAGGTCTGTTGGGATTACTACTTTAATGAATTTCTGGATAGCTGGCTCAACACGGCGCAATTTCACTCTTTCTTCATCTTCAGACATCGTAAAGTGAAGGTGTTTCACCACTTGCCCAAACTGCTTTCTCCACTTCTGTGGAAAAAACTAAAGATAAATATTTATTTAAGCACATTTGCTAATCAACTTCCATGACTTAATTTTTTAAAAAAAACTTGCCTATTTTATAATGATCTAAACAAAAGCATTTATTGAAAATGTCATACTGACTGTAAATAAAACTCAAAGTGAAAATCTACCCTTTAACATTTCTGAGGAACAATATTTTGTACCAAAAATAGAAAGCAAAATCTTTTTCACTTTCTAATGATAACAAGATAATTAAGTAACTATATGCTGAAAAATACTTCAGAATATGCAGCTAAAAGTTTCCAAAAAAGAAATTCCTGTTAAGATTGTTATAACAGGGGGCAGCTAGGTGGTTCAGTGGATAGAGCATTGGCCCTGGATTCAGGAAGACCTGAGTTCAAATCCAGCCTCAGACACTTAACACTTACTAGGTGTGTGACCCTGAGCAAGTCACTTAACCCCCACTGCCTCGCGCAAAAAAAAAAAAAAGATTGTTATAACAATTTTGTGCTTCTCTTCATCTACAATACTAATAATTTTCATTAACATTCACTAACATTTCACTTACATTTGCAAACATGTATTTTTCTAGCTTTCTCATGCAGAGTTGTATTTGTTCTATAAGAAGTAAATAAATATACAAAAATGAAATTTTATACTACTAAATAAATGTTATTATTCATTCATTAAACAAGTATTTGTTAACTACTATATACAAGCTAACCACTTACTTCCTTAACCTATTCACTTCCCAACCACACACAAAAGAGAGTCATAGCCTTTATATTACCATCACCCACAAATGCACCACACCTCCATGTTCAAGAATTCTGAAATCTTCTTACTGACCATAATTTCTTGGCTTTTCACTTCTTCTGTCTTCCCTTACCAAACTCTATTCTTTCTACATAACAAGATATCCAGTCCCTTGCTTCCTCATTTCTTTCTCAGGTCATTACCCCTGCATTAGCTACTCTCTCTTTTCTACAACTTGACCAAATCAAATCTATACTCTCCCCTTCTCTTGAGTCCCTAGCCCCTTTACCATATCACTGCCAAGCCTGAGCACTGGATCCCTCTCATCATTCACCATCTTCACGTTTACAAGTGCTGTTAAACTCAAGTGGAGAAAGTCATGCAACCATTATGATTTGGTCCGATACAAATTTATGTAATACAATCTCATCTGGGCCCCCACTGTTGCTATGCAATCCTACCATAGTTCCCTTATCAACTCTACCCTACTAGCCACGAAGGTTCTTCCAAACCTTTTTATCCCTATTAAACCTTCATTGGGCCCCCTGTTCCCATCTTGTCAGATGAGAACCTTGCCTCATATCTTATAGCAAAAAATTGAGGACATTTGTCATGAGCTCTTATATGCCTTCTGCCATTATCTCCTTCACCAGTTTCACATGAAGAAATGGCATTATTCCTTACCAAGGCTAACCCCTCTACCTGCAAAAGAGATCCCATTCCATCCTTTCTACTCCAACAGACTGCCTCTGTCATCCCCACACTTTCACTTATTTCCAATCTCTCCCTCTCTACTGGCTCCTTCGCTACTTCCTACAAACATGCCCATGACTCCCCTATCCTAAAAACAAAACAAAACAACCCAAATCCCAAACCCCTTACTTGATTCTTCTACTGCCAATAACTATTTTTCTATATCTTTTCTGCCCTTTGTGGCTAAACTTGAAAAGGCTGTCTACAATAGGTGCCTACACTTTCCTCTCACTTTCTTAAACCCTTACAATCTGGCTTTGACCACATCATTCCAGAAAAAGTTTTTTCCTCTCTCCAAAGTTACCAATGATCTCTTAATCATTCCCCACTGCACCAAAAAAAAACAAACCAAAAAACCAAAAAACCAAAAAACCACACCCCACAAAAAACCCCCCAACGTATTGTTTTCTATCTCATTCTCCTTGACCTCACCATAGCCTGTGACACTATTGATCATCCTCTTCTCCTTGATAATACTTTCCCTATAGGTTTTTTGGTCACCATTCTCTCCTGGCTCACCTCTTACCTCCTAGACTGCTTCTTATTTCTCCTTTGCTGAATCCTCATCCAGGTCATGCTAAGTCTAACCTCTAACTGGAGGTGTCTCTCAGGGCTCTACAATGGGCCCAAATCTTCTTCTGCTGTACTATTTCACTAAGCAATTTCATCAGCTCCTATGGACTGAAGTGCCATGTCTATGCTGATGATTCCCAAAACAGACCTTTTTTGCCCTAACGTTTTGTCCGAACTATACAGTCTTAGATCTTGAATTTCCTTTCAGATGTCTCAAACCGGATATCCAGTACATATCTTTTTTTTTTTTTTGTAAGGCAATTGGGGTTAAGTGACTTGCCCAGGGTCACACAGCTAGTAAGTGTCAAGTGTCTGAGGCCAGATTTGAACTCAGGTACTCCTGAATCCAGGGCCGGTGCTCTATCCACTGCGCCATCTAGCTGCCCCCCAGTACACATCTTAAATTCAATATATCCAAAACTGGATGTAACATCTTTCCCCCTAAACTGTTCCTATTACTGTAAAGGGCAACAGCATCCTCTCAGTTCCTCAGACTCACAATCTAGGTTTTATCTTTGATTCATCATCTCTTAAACTGCCCCCCTTCCCTATATCCAATCTGTTGCCAAAACCTGTCAATTTTCACTTTTTGTTCCATGTATTTTATTATTTTCCAGTCACATTTAGAGATAATTTTCAACATTTGTTTTTATAAGATTTCTAGTTTCAAATTTCTCTCCCTCCTTCCCCTCCCTTAGCCCTCCCCAAGACAGCAAGTAATCTGATATAGATTATATATGTACAATCACATTAAACATATTTCTGCATTAGTCATGTTATGAGAGAAGAATCAGAGCAAAAGGGAAAACCTCAAAAAAGAAAAACAACAACAAAAACAATAGAAATAGTATGGTTCGATCTGTATCCAGATTCAACATTTCTTTTTTTTTCTGGATTTGGAGAGTATTTTCCATTATGAGTCCTTTGGAACTATCTTGGAACATTGTATTGCTGAGAAGAGTCGAGTCTATCACGGTTGATCAACACAAAATGTTGATACTGTATACAATGTTCTCCTGGTTCTGCTCATCTCACTCATCATCAGTTCATGCAAGTCCTTCCAGGTTTCTCTGAAATCTGCCTGCTCATCATTTCTTATAGCACAATAGTATTCCATTACATTCATATACCACAACTTGTTCATTCCCCAGTTGATGAGCAATCCCTCAATTTCCAATTCCTTGCCACCACAAAAAAAGCAGCTAAAAATATTTTTGTACATGTGGGTCCTTTTCCCTTTGATTTTCACTTTTTGTAACAGCTCTTAAATATATCCCCTTCTCTCCTCTGAAATTGTCACCATTGTGGTGCAGGTCCTCATTACCTTGCACCTTAACTATTTCAATAGCTTGTTAGTGTGTCTACCTGCCTCAAGTCTTTCTAGGTGCCAATCCATCCTCCAGTCACTAAAGTAATTTTCCAGGGTGAAACAAGGATGTCCATTATAACCACTTATTCAATATTGTACTAAAAATGTTAGTTTTATCAATAAGAGAAGAAAAAGAAATTGAAGGAATTAGAATAGGTAAGGAGTAAACAAAACTATCACTCTTTGCAGATGATATGATGGTATACTTAGAGATTCCTAAAGAGTCAACTAAAAAACTACTTGAAACAATTAACAACTTTAGCAAAGTTGCAGGATATAAACTAAACCCACATAAATCATCAGAATTTCTATATATGACCAACAAAGCACAGCAGCAAGAGCCAGAAAGAGAAATTCCATTTAAAATAACTATAGACATTTTAAAATATTTTGGAGTCAGGTTTGCCAAGGCAAATGCAGTAGCTATATGAATACAATTACAAAATACTTCTCATACAAATAAAGTCAGATCTAAACAAATGGGAAAATATCAATTGCTCATGGACAGACTGAGCTAATATAATAAAAATGACAATTCTTTGTAAATTAATTTACTTATTTAGTGCCATACCAATCAGACTACCTAAAAATTATTTTATAGAGCTAGAAAAAATAATAACAAAATTTATCTGGAAGAACAAAAGGTCAAAAACATCAAGGGAATTAATGAAAAATGCAAAGGAAGGTAGCCTAGCCATATCACATCTAAAACGATATTATAAAGTAGCAACCATCAAAACTATTTGGTATTGGCTAAGAAACAGAGTGGTGGATCAGTGGAATAGGTTAGGCACAGAAAACATAGAAGTAAATTAATATAGCAATCTACTGTTTGATAAAACCAAAGACTCCAGATTCTGGTTTGAGAATTCACTATTTCACAAAAACTGCTGGGAAAACTGGAAGACAGTATGGCAGAAACTAGGCATAGACCAATAATATCTTACACCAAATGCCAAAGTAAAGTAAAAATGGGTACATGATTTAGACATAAAAGGTGATATATGCAAATTAGAAGAGGAAGGTATAGTTTGCATGTCAGATCTATGGAGAAGGGAAAAATTTATGACCGAACAAGAGATAGAGAACATCATGATATGCAAAATGGATCATTTTTATTATATTAAATTAAAAATTTTTGCACAAACAAAACCAATGCAACCAAGATTTGGAGGAAAGCAGAAAACTAGGAAACAATCTTTACAATTTTTACAATTTTTTATGATAAAGGTCTCATTTCTCAAATATATAGAAAACTGAATCAAATTTATAAGAATAAGTAATTTCCCAATTGAGAAACAGTCAAAGGATATGAATATGCAGTTTTCAGATGAAGAAATTAAAACTATCTATAGTCATAGGAAAAAATTTTCTAAATCACTATTGATTAGAGAATGAGGTACCACTTTACACCTATCCAATCGGCTAATATGACAAAAACGGAAAATGATAAATGTTGGAGAAGATGTGGGAAAATTGGAACACTAATGCATTGCTGGTAGAATTGTGAACTGATCCAACCATTCTGGAGACCAATTTGTAACTATGCCCAAAAGGCTATAAAACAGTGCAATACCACTATCCTAAAGAGATCATAAAAAAGGGGAAAGGACCCACATGTACAAAAATACTTATAACTGTTCTTTTTATGGTGGCAAAGAATTAAAAATTGAGGGGATGCCCATCAATTAGATAATGATTATGGTATAAGAATGTAATGTAAGGTGGTATATGAATGTAATGGAATATTACTGTGCTGTAAGAAATGATGAGCAGACAGATTTCAGAAAAACCTGGAAAGATTTGTATGAACTGATGCTAAGTGAAGTAAGCAGAATCAAGAGAACATTGTACATAGTAACAGCAATGTTATGTGATGATGAACTGTGATAAATTTAGCTCTTCTCAGCAATACAATGATCTAAGATAATTCCAAAAAACTCATGATGGAAAATGATCTCCATCCAGAAAAAAGAACTATGGAGTCTGAATGTAGATCAAAGCATACTATTTCTCAATTTTGTTGGGGTTTTTTTTGGGGGGTGGGGGATTGTTTTTTCTTTCTTGTGTTTTTTCCCTTTTGTTCTGATTCTTCTCTCACAGCATGACTAATGTAGGAATATGTTTAACATGATTGTACTGTATAACCTGTATCAGATTGCTTGCTGCCTTCGGGAAGGAGGAGGGAAGTAGGGAGAAAAATTTCGAACTCAAAATCTTACAAAAATGAATGTTGAAAACTATCTATACATGTAATTGGAAAAAAAAATAAAGTGATTTTCCTCAAGCTAAGGTCTGAACACATCACCCCCTTACTCAATAAACTCCAGTGGTTCCCAACTACACCTTGTTCCCCTCTATTTACTCTTTAATCCACTAACACCAGCCTCCTTTGTATTCCATAAACAAGATACTACATCTCTTGGCTCCAGGCTTTCTCTCTGGCTGTCCCCCATTCCTGGAATGTTCTTCCTTCTTACCTTTGTTGACTGGCTTCCTGGTTCCCTTAAATTCCAACTAAAATCCCATCTTCTCCAGGAAGCCTCTCCCAACCCCTCTTAATTCTAATGCCCTCCCTCTTATAATTATTTCCTAATTATTCTGTACATAGATTATTTGTACATACTTAGTTTTTGCTTATTGCCTTCCACATTAAACTGTGAGATCCCTGAGGACAAGGACTGCCTTCTTTCTCTTTTTGTTTCCCCAGCACATAGTAAGCCTTATTAAAGTATTTACTAAATGATTGACTGGCTACTATGCTTAAATACTTCAAAGATCTGTAACATCATCGGTATGAATATGACCATCACTGATTCAGACTGTAACCCTTCTGTGATGTAGTAGTTGGGCTTTGATAATTAGGATTATATAGATTTAAAGCTGAAAGGAATCATAGAAGTCATCTAGTCCAATCCTTTCATTTTACAGATGAGGAAACTGAGATCCATATAGGTGATATAACTTGCCTAGGGTCAAATAGCAATGTCGGACAAAACTTGAAGTCAGGTCTTCCTGACTCAAGGCCATCTTTCGATCCTGTTTCAATTGTGGTTGAAGATTTTGTCATCCTATAGCTGGACTGATGATGAATCTCTGTAAAAACTGTACCTAAAGGGCAGCACAGTGGATAAAGCACCAGCCCTGAATTCAGGAGGACCTGAGTTCAAATCTGGCCTCAGACACTTGACACTTGCTAGCTATGTGACCCCCGGCAAGTCACTTAACCCTCATTGCCCCCCCCAAAAAAACCCTGTACCTAAATAGTGGGGTTTGGGCATTCTATTAGTTAATATCTAGATGATCCCAAACTCAGCAAATCTGGAGCATGGCAGGTTCAGTAAAATATGGGAAGATGTAAATAACTCCTCCTCCCTCTATTTCACTAGCTAACTGGCTGTCATGTGGAAGAGAGATTCAATTTGTTCTGCCTGGCCCTAAAGAGTCAATTTCTAACAATGAGCAGAAATTGTCAAAGAGGCAAGTTTTAGATTTGATGTGAGGAAAAAATTCCTAATTAGAGCTATCCAGAAATGAAGTTAGTTGGATCGGGAGGTTATGATTCCTCCTTCCCTAGCAATCTTCAGTCAAAGACTAAATGCCCACTTGTTTGGTATACCGTAGAGTAGATTCTTACTAGAAGATCTCCTTCTCCAAGGTTCCTTCTAACTCTTGAGACTGTCAGACTCACTGAATTTAGACAGCCTACTCTTCTGAAGCCAGACATACAGTCCATCACTAGGGCTATACTTGGCAGCCTGGCAAGATATGCCATAGCATGCACTGTGCTGGAACTGACTTTGAGAACCCAAAGTCCAGTCTCTAGCCCAATAAAGCACTGATGGATGTCAGCGGAGGACCACTATGTTTTGCACATAAAAATGAGTCCTAACACTGCAAGTCAAAAGACTGTTTTGAACATTATAGATATAGTTATCAAGTGCCAAGACAAGTCAAGTGACTTCTTGAAAAACTGAAAGTATAGAAATCACAAAAGATCTACTAATAGTAGATGTCTAATAACAATGTCTAAATAATCATTGTGCTAGGTGCTAGGAGAGAACACAGAGAAGTTGAAACCTGCTGTTTTCAATCTTTTTGGGGAAATAGGATAAAGTCTTACAACAAATTCACATTGTCTAATATCAACTGGGTTTTGACAGCTGCTGAGAAATTCATTCATTAATCTTTAGATGTTTCCTTATCATATTCCCTTCAAAACCTACAATGAAACTCCATCCTTACATTTAGTAACAAAATAGTCAATCCTTTTTTAGGGCTAACTTCTCTGCCAAATTTCCATCCTTTTTCTGAACACTAAGTAATCATAGGATTTAGAACTGGAAGGGATCTTGGAGATATCTGAGTCTAATCTCCTCATTTCATTAAAGAAAAAACTGTTGGGGCAGCTAGATGGCACAGTGGATAGAGCACTGGCCCTGGAGTCAAGAGTACCCGAGTTCAAATCCAGCCTCAGACACTTAACATTACTAGATGTGTGACCCTGGGCAAGTCACTTAACCCCAACTGCCTCACTAAAAAAAAAAAGAAAACTGTTACCTTAAAGAAGTGAAGTCATTTGCTCATGGTGAAACAGGTAATAAAACAGCAAAGGTGGGATTTGAACGCAGGTCTTCTGGTGCTAAAATCATTGTTCTTTCCACAACATTTTGCTGATTGTTTCCACAGTTATTCCTTCTTTCTCTAAAAACCTTTCACTTGGCCCTGATAACCCCTCTAACTTTCATCCTATTTTGTTCTTTCCTTTCATTGCCAGCCTTTTAAAAAGAATGGCTTATACCTGATTATTAGCCACATAACTGTCAAAGTAATATTCCTAAAGCACAGGTTTGACCATGTCATTCTCCTGTACCAGTGACTCCCTGTTAGTTCTAGGGGCAAATTCAAATTCCTCTTTAGCATTTAAAATCCTGTACTACTTGGCCTCAACTTATTTTCCTAAGCTTATTGCATTACTCCCCTATATGGGTTCTATAGTCCAGTCAAACTGGTCTTCTTGCTGTTGCTCTCAAAAGGATACTCTAACTCCAGTCTCCATACCTTTGTATACAGGCTGTCCCTTCTTTCCTGGAATGCATCTCTTCCTCATAAAACCCCCTTGTTTCTCTGCAGAGCTCAGCTCAAATATCAACAACAGGCTTTTCTTAACCCTCTCCAGCCACTAGTGCTTCTTCCATAGAATTATTTTGCATTTATATTCATAGATGTATAAAGTATGTTGTTTCCTCTGAGAAGACATAAGCTCCTTGATGGTAGGATCTTTTGTCATTTCTTAGAGCTCGTTAATATTCGATACTTTTATATACCATAATTTCTTTGGCTACTCCCCTAAACTCTCCTGTCCAAAATATACGGGAGATAAGGGATGGATCAGACTGTGATTGCACTGAAATGGTGAGACAGGTATTCCTAGTGGACCAAGTTGGTATTTTAGATGTATTTTCCCATAGAAATATTGTTATGTAGTAATCAAATTGAAGAGTATTTAGTATAGTTAAGAAGTTTTACCTGCATCCTTAAATCATTCCACCCTAATATAACTTTAGATAAAACAATACTGCAGGGGGCAGTTAGGTTCATATCAACATTATAAGCGGGAGACACATTCTTGGCTGGTAATAATTTGGACCGGCTTAAAAGAGGTGAAAAGACTGACTCTTCATTGCTTCAGTGATGTCCAACTCTTCATGACCCCATTTGGGATTTGCTTGGCAAAGATACTAGAGTGGTTTGCCATTTCCTTCTCTAGCTCATTTTACAAATGAGGAAACTGGGGAAAACAGTTAAGTGACTTGCCCAGGGTCACACAGCTGGTACACATTTGAGGTCGGATTTGAACTCAGGTCTTCCTTATTCCAAACCTGGTGCTCTATTCACTACTCCACTTATCTGCCCCAATACTAATGCCTCCTTCCCTACAAATCTTGTCCTTCTCCCAGATTTCTTACCCTGTAGTTAAGGGGCACCTGACACCATACATGCCTCCCCCTTTGTCTGTGCTACTGCATTAACAGCCCTGGCGCAAGAAAAATAACCTTCTTACCTTGTCTAGCAACCATTTTGTGATTAGCTATAACTATTCTTCATCAGTCAGAGGGTTAAAGCTGCTTAAGTTTTTTAGTTTTTATGTATTAATTATGAGACTTTGATTGAGCCAACTTTATATAGGGGCATACCCATGTAATTAAAAATACATTATGGATTAAATAGGCATATGCTGCGCTAATGTATCACTGTTTTTATAGGAAAATACATTCTGAATATTAATCTGAGTCATTCATTGTACTTTTTTTAAAAAGTGAGGCAATTGGGGTTAAGTGACTTGCCCAAGGTCACACAGCTAGTAAGTGTCAAGTGTCTGAGGACAGATTTGAACTCAGATCCTCCATTAGAATAATAAATTGATCTTTTATACCTTGATACAATTCCTTATGTGACAGGGACTCAAATAACCTTTCAGGGTTTTTTTTGTTTGTTTCAGAACCATGATTTCAAGGTCAGTTAATGAACATTCATTACGTATTTACTTTTGTGGAAATTTATTGTTATTTGGGGACCCTGCCTTTGGGCTGAGATTAAAAAGCCTTAGGCCCTCAGGGTTTTTTTCTGCAGGGAGGCCTCTGAGCGGGGCTAAACTGCAGACGAAAACCCGGAGCCATGGGTGTGGCACAGCATGCCCCTTTCGCACAGTGGAAACCCTTAGGGATGCTGGGGTTTGCTTTGTCCAATCCCAGCACGGGGTTCGGCCGGCCCTGGGGGCAACAAGCCTGGGTTTCATCTAGGAGAACAGGTTAATAAAAAGGGGGCTGACAGAGACGGAGGGAGAGCTAGCAAGACAGTGAAGGGAGGACGCTGGAGGACTAGGAGGATGCAAGGAGGCCAGAAGATTAATAGAACATTAGGACAGAGGATAGAGAAAGCAAGAGGAGACTAGGAGAATGGAAGGAGAGGTCTGTGAGAAACACAGGGGTTCAGCGTGGCAGTACAGAGAGGAAAGTTAGATGGTAAGGGGGGTCGACAAAGTGAAAGGGGCTTGGAGTTAGAAGAAAGGAGCTGAGCAGTGAAAGTGAAAGCACAGGGGAGCTGGAGTGAAGGAGAAAGAGTGAAAGTTGGAGAAAGCAGGAGCATACCCTAAGGCATGAGGCGGCAACAGCCCTTTATTATATTAAAAGCAGACAGGATGTATAATTTGCATTTCTTAACCCTTATCTTCTACATTGATTTTTAAAAACAAATTCTGCTTTGATTATTTAATTAAGAGGCTTCTTAATTGTTTGCTTATCAATTTGGAAGCAGAGTGGAGAAATTTTAAAACGGCCCATATTAAATTAATAGCATTCAGATAGCCAGCCAGTCAAAAGCCCCCAGATAGATTAGGCCCCCAGTCAGATTAGTCCCACCAAATTAGGCCCTAAATTAGCTAAAACATTTCTTACACTTTGTGGCAGGCATTGTGCTATATGCTGGAGACAAAAAGAAAGGCAAAAACAGCGGCTGTTTTATCTGGGAGTTCACTTTTAATAGTAAATAACTGGTACATAAAATATATTGACGAAGTAGATAGAAGATAATTTCAGAAGGAAGACACTGGAAGGGAGGGTGGGGTAAGGTAAGAAGGATCCAGAAAAGCCAGATCAGTTATTTTATAAGTTGACATTTATATAATATTTTAAGAATTTAAAAGTGTTTTATATATATCATCTTATTTTAGTTTTCCAGTGGCCCTGACATATAGTTACTATAGACATTATTCTTCATCTTATAGCTATGGAAACTAATTCACTCGAGGCATAAGTGACTTGGTTGCACGGGTGGTGACATTTGAGACTAGACCCCTCTAGATACAGAGACTGTCTTTTCAGAGATTTGTCTTATACTTTTTTGTATATGCCAACTAAAGGTATGAGGGCCTGATATAGGGGGAATTCAGAATTGATGTCATTATTTCCATATTCTCCACCTGACCTTCACATTGCAAAAGACTGAAATACAACTTATCTTTCATTTAAAGTAAAATTTTTACATTGGTATTGTTTGTTTTTACATTATTTTCATTTTTAAATAATATAAGCTTCTTGTGAACAGAGATCACTTCCATTTTTTGGTCTTTGTATCTCTACTAACAAGCACAGTGCCTGGCACATAGTAGTTGCTTAATACTCATTGACTTCTGATTTCTGAATGTATCCTTCCCCTGCTCTTCTATCAAGCTATTCCTTATAACAAGGAATAAAAAAGAGGTAAACAAGCATTTCAGCAAAACAAATACATTAATGAAATCTAACAGTCTATGTATGTAATGTTACACATCCAGAATTCCCTACCTCTGCAAAGACTAGTGGTCTTCTATTTCTTTTCAATATGATTCTATATAAACACTAAACAAATGTATTATGATAACATACAAGAAAAAATAAAGACAAGT
Source organism: Dromiciops gliroides (assembly GCF_019393635.1). Taxonomy (NCBI): domain Eukaryota; kingdom Metazoa; phylum Chordata; class Mammalia; order Microbiotheria; family Microbiotheriidae; genus Dromiciops; species Dromiciops gliroides. The sequence goes on along the minus strand of NC_057861.1, from coordinate 615,390,835 downwards.
GATTTTAATAAATCTATCAGAACTAAAGCATCCAAATGAGTGTTGTCCCAATAAAACAAACATTTATGAGGCTTTATTACAATGATGCTACTATACAAATATTTTTAGTATTTCCTTCAAAGTGTGTCACCCAATCCTAATGAAATCTCATAACTCTCCAAAATAGAAATTACACGCAAGAAGTAAGGAATTTAGATGGTTCCTCAGGCCAAGATACTAAGAAACTTAACAAAGTAACAATCCCATGAATTAACAGGCTAATTCCTCATCCCTAATTCACTCATTCAACATTCTCTACCCCACCAGCCTTTATGCTCTGGCAGGGCAGCACAAACCATCCTACCAGCTTGTGCTTTGGGGATCCACTCAGCAATTTCCTTGATGCTGCTACAGTCTCTGACAATGCACTTTGTCTCTACCTTTACCCCATCATCTCATGGCAGTAAGCAAAAGAGCTCAGCTCTGCCCGATCCCTTGTTGGGGGGAAAGGAGTGTTAGTGTAAATAAGTGGGTATTGGGAAATGTGATGCTCCTGAGGCTGGAGTTAAAATGTGAGTGAGGCTACAGGCCCAAAGAAAAGGGGAATGACATCCAGCTGAGTGCTGCTTTGTCCCCCAATGAATCACTTTAGGGTAGGGGCTGAAGCTGTTGAAAAATGAATTTCACAACACTAAAGGAGACTGAAATAACTTTGAAGTACAATCCCCAAGGGCTCATTAAAAGTGAGCACACAGAAGTGTTTTGATGATTAGAATCCAGTCTAATGACCTCCATCAAAGAGGAAGGAGTCATAAAGTGAAGAATATAAAAGAGGAAAAATCCTAGAATTACCAAAGATTTTTAGAAGAAAGAAAATTCAGTTAAAAACCTAGAGCACAAGCTGGTAATTCAAAAGAGGCAATATTCAAACAAGGGAAGATGGCCACCAAGATATCTAAATAAGTTCAAATATCTCTAAATAAATATTGTAAAAAAGGATATTTAACTAACACCTGATGGAACAGAAAATCCTATGGATTCCCAAGACAGCATGGAACCAAAGCAGGATGTTCCCAAATTATTCAAAAGAAAAATAAGAATCTTAAAGGTAGATATTAAAAGGTAATAAATAGGGGGCAACTATGTGGCACAGTGGATAAGGCACCAGCCCTGGATTCAGAAGGACCTGAGTTCAAACTTAGCCTCAGACACTGGACACTTACTAGCTGTGTGACCCTAAGGAAGTCACTTAACGACCCTCACTGCCCTGCCCCTCCCCCCCAAAGGGACTAAATAGAACATATGACCTGCAAAGCAGAACAGAATGGCCTGAATCCAAGAGTGGTGACTCTCTTCAAGAAGCAAAATAGAGAACAAATGATTAAGTATATAAGTACTAATATAATGAAATGAAGGTCAAGAGAAATAAAAAGCAATGTTATTTTTTAAACTGACACATGATCTCTATCTCTATATAAGCAAAACACATTGATCTTAGACAGGCTGCCTAGGTGACAACCTAAGCATTTATTTCTCTTAGAAAACTATAATGTCAAAAAAATCTGAAAACCATACAAAGATAAATGCCCAAAACTTGTGGGCACTTAAGAATACAGAAAACAGTTGAAAAGAATCCACAGATCATCTCTAAGAAAAAACTCCTATGTTACAAATTCTAAGACAGTGGTTAGATTTAACAATTCTAATACCTATCTATCAATCAGTCAACTTTTATTAAGCATCTATTATGTGCCAGTCTCTGTGCTAAGGTATGTAGATACAAAAAGAGGCAGAAGAGAGTCTCTGCCCTCAAGGAGCTTACAATCTAATGGAGAGAGACCACATGCTAACAAATATATACAAACTATGGGGAGGATAAATAGAACATATTTAACAGAGGAAAGGCATTAGAATGAAGAGGGGTTGGAACATGCTTCCTGTAAGAGAAAGAATTTTAGTGGGGACTTAAAAAAAGCCAGTTGACAGAGCTGAGGAGAGAACGTTCCGGGCATGGAGGTCAGAGAAAATGCCTAGAGCTGAAAAATAGAATGACTTGTTCATAGAAGAGCCAGGAGGCCAGTGTCACTGGATCATAAGGTACTTATCAGGAAGTCGTAACGTTTAAGAAGTCTGGGAAGGTACTAGGGGGCTATGATTATGAAGGGCTCTGAATACTAAACAGAGGAAAAAGATATGGAGAGTGAGAGAAGGTACTGCCTTGCCCACTGTCAAAAATATAATGCGCAGAAGTGGGATTTAGACCCAAATTCTCTAACTCGGGCGTCTCTGTGCTCTCTCCACCGTGCAATGTGCTGATGCCAGAGAAAACTCTTTCGTGGCTCTATATATTTCATGATATATCAATATTCCACAGAATCACAGCTCTCCTTTATAAGTGTCACATCACCAGCTCCATTTCTCTGTCGCATGCAGTCTATCTGTATTTTTAGGGCTGATTTCCCACCCGTGTCTTTGTCAACCATCTCCAGGTCGGCCACACGAAGTCACCACCACATCATGGTCTTCCCTTAGGGGTCACACGCACATAGTCTCCCATCGCTTATCTTTTCCCTCTCTGTCATGGTTCCATTGACTTCACTAGTGACAAGGCATATAGATTTCACCACCCACGCATCCAACGCTTGCCCCCAACAAATCCCCGGGGCCGGGTTCCTATGGCCACGTGTCATTCCATTACGTCACAGGGAAGGGAAAGAAGGATGTCTATCTCTGGACACTCCACTACGTCACAAGCTCAACCGCCCCGCCCCCGAAGCAGAGGGGGGGGGCGGCGCCAAAACCACTTCCGGTGCCTTTGTCAAGCTTCTACAAAGCTCTCTCGACATCGAAACCGAAATCCTAAAATTAGTTACTTCTTCAGTTCGGTCCCGCCGAGAGGAGGAGGCACTGGTCCTAGCAGAGACAGGCGCTGGCAGCCACCCCGCCCCTCCTAAGCCAAGTCCTCGGGCCAGATCTCTTACTGCTCCTCCCCTCTGCGCGCTCCTAGCTGCCCCGCAGCCCGAGCGCGCGGGTCCCTAGGCAACCCCTCTCCCGGCGTTCCCCTTACCTCGCCCTCGGACGCTTGCTGGGACTAGGGCCTCCCCCGCGTCCCGCCCCCCCTCCCTAGCCGGAAAAGGCGGTGCGGTGGCGCAGGCGCAGTGACGACGTGGGGGAGGGAAGACTGCAGCCCGAGCTTGGCTCCGGAGGCTGACCAACCTCGTTCCCTTTAGAGCCCACCGGAGGAGGAGGTGGGGGAGGGGCAAGGTGGGCGTGGCGCGCTCGTGCACACTCGTTTTCCCCTAGCCGCCGCCGAGTGTGCGCGTGGGTGACCCGGCGGACGCCGCCACACCCCAGTTCTGACCCGGGGCTTTGACCGCCTTCCCGAGTGACGTCAGTAAACCCGAGTATTTGGCCTTGGGCTCATTAGAAGCCGCGCTCGCGGAAGTGTGCTGATGATTAGAATCCAGTCTGACGGCCGGAGGAGCCCAAGCTGTCAGTCCTGAAGTACGAGGTTCACACCTGCGGAGGCCGGGGTGTGTAAACATGCCCTGATAACACCACCCACGGATACACACACACACACACACACACACACACACACACACACACACACGCAGTGCTCTTTGCCACGCCCCCTAGCCCCACCCACCCCGGAGGCGCCGGCCTTCAAAGTAAACACTTTTGTTTTCCTTCCCTCTTTCTTTGGAGCTATGGTGGCTTTTAAACTTCGAGGAACCCCGGAGTTCAAGAAAGTTTCCCAGGAGGCGAAAAAGGCTCATAGAAAACATCTTTCTTTGGCTAAATCAGAAAAACGGGGAGTCTTGAGAGTGAAAAGACCCAATAGATGTAGTACTAACTCGAGCCGTTCGAATACATGGTACTAAACGAATGCACTAATTTTTAAAAAATATTTTTTCTTTCACTTTTTAATCTAGGGGTGGCCTTAAACCGAAATGAGGTGATCTTCTCTCCCATCCCCTACCCCCTTATCCTAATAGGAACCACACAGGAAAAAAAAAATTAACCACGAAGAAAAAAAAATTATTCCAGAGATGGAGAGATGCAAAATGTTCCACTCACCCTGGCCTTACCATTCTATCTCCTTACATGAATAACAGAATATGAAACTAATATAACAAATTTGTGGGGACACACATTTCGTCTTATGTGGGTGCTACTGCTGCTAGGGTTTTTCATATTTTAATTTCATTAAGTATTTCTCTATTATATTTACAAACATTTTTAACATGCATTTTAAAAAATTTTGATTTCCAAATTCTCTCCCTCCCACCCTCCTTACCCCACCCCTTGAAAAGGTAAGCAATTAGTAGCGATAATAGATGTGAATTCATGCAAAACAAGTTTCTGTATTAGCCATTGTGAGGGAAAAATCCATCCTCTTCCCAATAATTCTCAGGAACTCAGCAGTGAAGTGACAAAGGCTCTTTATTTCCTTCTCAAGAGAAGGAGGCACCCTAGTGTGCTGCTAGTGGGTGCCCAGAAAGGGTGCGCAGGCCCTGTTTTATACCCTAGTCCCTAACGTGAATGGACCCTCCCCTTTTTCATCACTGGTCCCATTACTCAAGGGTTACAATCTACCGGAAAAACTAGGAAGGCAGTATTCCCACCCCTCTTCCTTGTATGGGCATAACTCAGGACTGGACCTTATACTTCCTTATATGGACACAACTCTGGAGCGGACCTTATTGAGACCAGGGCTCCTTAAACAATGTGATTGTGTTAACCTGAGGGGGAGGAGGAGATCTGAGACCTTTTTCCTACAAACAGGTCAGAAGGAGTATGACTGACTGTTATATCCACATTGAGAGAAGGCAACTACCCATTTTCTCACAGCCATGTTGCAAAAGAAAACACAAACAAGAAAAATTTTAGGGGCTTAGAATATACTGAGGGGAAACAATCTATATTTATATGGGATTATTAAAGGAAACATCTTCACAGCCTGGTCACTTCTTATTGATATGAGCCTGGGATAACTCAGAAGTTTTCACTTTGAGAAGGAAAACTAATAGACTGACACATCTAAGAAGTAAGGGGAGGGGGGCAGCTAGATGGCGCAGTGGATAGAGCACCAGCCCTGGAGTCAGGAGTACCTGAGTTCAAATCCGGCCTCAGACACTTAATACTTAACTAGCTGTGTGACCCTGGGCAAGTCACTTAACCCCAATTGCCTCACTAAAAAAAAAAAAAAAGAAGTAAGGGGAGATAAGTCGATTAGGCAGGCTCCCACTTGAGCAGCACCTAGGGTGAAGGAAAGGAAACCATTAGCTACTAGGGAGATCTGGAAAGGTTTCTGGTGGTGTTTGAATTGAACCTTGAAAGTGTTATGGGCCCAGAGCACCCCAGAAGTTCTCCGAGGTACATCAAGCTAAACCATAGGACAGACACACCTAAAGAAATAAGTAGAACCAGATCAGACTGAGCTAACTCCGGGACCCCCACCTTCATTCTAGTCTCCCTCAACCCTGGGGAGATTAGGTGTGGCTGCTTCCTTTGTGTCCTGAGGAGAGAGATAGCTTGAGAGATCTGCAGCCACCCCTCACCCAACTCCTCCAGCCACCACCAGTGGGGGATGGTCCTCCCTTACTAAGGGAACTTTCCAGTCAGATGATCACTCCCCATCTGTCCTCTATAAAAGTACCCGCCTGTCTCCTGCTCAAGGAGATTGGTATCTCAGAGCCACTCTCTGTGCCATGCCTTTCTCCCCATGAGAAGTCCAAGGATTTCTTTCATGGTTTCTCTTCCCTTCCCCTGCCCCAAATAAACTACTATCTTATTCTAACTGCTTTTGTGTGCAAGAGGTTGTAATTCTTTAAAGAGGAATTCCTAAGGACCCCAAACCCCTACCCCTTCCCCTAACCCCCTACCCCATTTTCTCCATAACATAAACCCCTATCCTTATCTCAAACCCCCTACCCTATTTTCCCCATGACAAAAGCATCTGGGGATTTTCAGAGGCAGAGCTGAGGTGGCAGTGTATTCTAGGCTTGGGGAACAACTAGGGTAAAAGCATGGGGAATTATACCTATTTTGTGCAGGGCATTCACTGTACTAAGTAGGCATTAGGAAACTAGACAAAAGCAAAATTGTTCTGTCCTTAAGGATCTTAAGTTCTTTTAGAGGAGAGGACATAAGCACAGAGCATTTTCAGTGAAGTGATGAAGTCAGAAGCCAGGTTGCAAAGACTTGAGAAAAAAAGTGAGAGAAGTGGAGGCAAAGGAGTATAAACTTTTTCTAAGAGTTTGACTGAGAAAAGATAGAGAAATATAGGATGATTGAGTGGGTAGATGATAGAACCTAGAAAGAGTTTTTTGAGACAAGAATGTTTTAAGGCAGCAGGGACGGAACTAGCACTTAGTGAGAATTTGAAGCTTAAAACAAAGAGGAGTGGTGATGGGATAAAGTGTGCATTTGAAGGCCTTCATTGGCTTTGATGAGAAGAACCACCTCTAGAGTTTGGAGTAAAGGAAGAGAGACTAGGTCATGATGTCTAGTGTATGTGAGATGTAGAGAAGATAAGAAGAGGGAGCTCAGAGTAAATGGCCTCCCTTCCACCACCACCTACCAAAATACCAAATGAGGTCTTCAGCTGTGAGAGTGAACAAATGGGGGTTAATGTAGGAGGCTTGAGTAGGAAGTAAAAGTTTGGAACAATGGCTCTGAGAAGTGGGTTAGGGAATCAGTAAGAGAGGGTTTAATGGTTTATTTTGCTGCACTGAGGGTCCAGTTGAGATTAAATAGCAAGGGGGCAGCTAGGTGGCCCAGTAGATAGAGCACCAGCCCTGGATTCAGGAGGTCCTGAGTTCAAATCCAGCCTCAGACACTTGACATTTACTAGCTGTGTGACCTTGGGCAAGTCACTTAACCCTCATTGCCTCACCAAAAAAAAAAAAATTCTTGGGAGGAGATTAAATAGCAAATTTTTAGTGGGCCCAGCCATCATAGTTGCAGAACTATTTCCAGTTTCTTTCAGTGATGCATGAATAGGAATTAGAAGGCAGATGGGCTAATTCTGGGTTGAGGCATTATTGGCAATAAGGAAGCTTCTTCTTGAGAAGCTAAACCAAAGGACAGACACACCTAAAGAAATAAATAAAACCAGATCAGACTAAGCTAACTGCGGGACCCCCACCTTCATTCTAGTCACCCTCAACTAGAGCAAGGCATTGTTGGCAATAAGACAGGAGAGCAAGGGATTCAGATGTAAAGGTAAATATTGTGAAGGGAAGGAAGTGAAGCCAGAGAAGGGTGATGGCCCAGGAGGGTAGTGAGGGGCAGAGAGTTTTGCATGAAGGTCATGGTGAGATGCAGACTACGTATAGAAGGAACAAGGGATAGAGAGAGATGATATCATAGGAAATTATGGTTAGATAAAAGACTTTCAGAGTTCTTGTGCAAGGAAGTAGAGTGGTTTTAGATGATGGCAAGATCAAGGGTGTGACAATCTCTGTGTAGCTGAGGTGGAAAAGTAGGTCATAGGCATTCCAAAGAACTGGGAGATTAGGGTATTTGAGGAGACAATAACATGTATGTCCAATTTCACTACTATAAGAGCAGGCAATATGGGGAGAAAGACTAAACCCGTTACTGAACTCCTTCAAAAAGTATGTATGGCTAGGAATTCATTGTCATTTGGGGAGAACCAGGTATCTGTAACTGCCAGAAGATAAAAGAATCATAAGAGGAAGAAGTCTCAAATAAAAGGAATGTGTTAATTATGGAACAGGATTTCTAGAGGACATAAATGGAAAGAGCATTAGAACCAGAGAGGGCTGGGGTTGAGGTGAAAAGGAATGAGAGAACACCAGCCTGGAGAGAGAGTTACTCTTAGACAGTTGGTGACTCAGTATTACTAGGATAGGGAGACAAGAGGAGGTAAAAATTTGTTAGCCATAAGGAAAGAAGACAAGCAGATGGGAGTAGCACTGCTAATGACGGCACGTAAAAAGAAAATTCTGTGTCTTGGCACCCCGTTGGTATTGCTGGGCCACCTCTGGTAGTCATGTGAACACTTCTCAGTTGTCATTCAGGCACCTCAGGCAAACTTTACAATTTTTTTAATATTTTATTTTTCCCCAATTATGTGTATTTTTTTTTTACAATTTTGAGTTCTAGCTTCTCTCCCACCCTCCCTCACTTTTCCCATCATGAAGAAAGTAAGCAATTTGATAAAGGTTATACATGTGCAGTCATGTAAAACATTTCCATATTAGTCATGTTGTGAAATAAAACAGACAAAAAAAACCTACAAGAAAAAGAAAGTAAAATAGTAATGTACTATCCCCAAAAAGAGAAAAAGACCTATTTGTACAAAAATATGTATAGCAGCTCTTTTTGTGGTGTCTAAGAATTGGAATCAAAGGAATATCCATCGATTGGGGAATGGCTAAACAAACTGTGGTATATGCTTGTGATGGAATATTATTGTGCTATAAGAAATGACAAGTGGTTGGGGCAGCTAGATGGTGCAGTGGATAGAGCACCGGCCCTGGAGTCAGGAAGACCTGAGTTCAAATCCAGCCTCAGACCCTTGATACTTACTAGCTGTGTGACCCTGGGGAAGTCACTTAACCCCAATTGCCTCAGCAAAAAGAAAAAAAGAAAGAAAAAAGAAATGACAAGCGGGATGATTTCAGAAAGACCTGGAAAGACATGTATGAAATGATGTATTGTGAAGTGAACAGAACCAAGAGAACATTGTACATAGAGACAGCAATATTGTTTGATGAACTGTGAATGACAACTATTCTCAACAATATGATGATCCAAGACAATCCCAATGGACTATTGATGAAACATACTATCCACCTCCAAAGAAAGAACTGATTTTGATGGAACAGACTGAAGCATGCTATTTTTAACTTCCTTTCGTTTTTTTTTTTCCTTTTAATCAAGTGTTCTTGTACAAAATGACAGGGGGCAGCTAGGTGGCGTTAGTGGATAAAGCACTGGCCCTGGATTTAGGAGTACCTGAGTTCAAATCCAGCCTCAGACATTTGACACTTAACTAGCTGTGTGACCCTGGGCAAGTCACTTAACCCTTATTGTCCTGAAAAAAAGAAATAAAAAAGAAAAAAAAAAGAAAATGTGAAATGACAAATATGGTAATGTTTTACATAATCATACATGTATAACCCATATCTGATTGTTTGCCTCCTCAGGGAGGGAGGAGGGGAGGGAGGGAAAGAGAAATAAAAATTGAAATCCAAAATTATAAATAAAATGTTTATTATTTTTTAAAATAGTAGTATAGTTCAATCTGCATTTTGATTCCATCAGTTCTTTCTTGGGAGGTAGATAGCATTTTCCATTATAGGTCTTTCAGAACTGTCTTGGATCTTAGTATTTCTGGGTATAGCTAAGTCATTCACATTTGATTATTGTACAATATTGCTGTTACTAAGTACAGTGTTATCTTGGTTCTGCTCACTTTACTTTGTATGAATTCATGTCAATCTTTCCAGATTTTTCTGAAATCATCCTGCTCATTTTTAATAGCACAATAGAATTCTATCACAATTCAGTGTCACAATTTGTTCAGCTATTCCCCATTTAATGGACAGCCCCTTAATTTCCAATTCTTTGCCTCCACTAAAAGAGGTGTTATAAATATTTTTTGTATTTACAGATCTTTTTCCCTTTAAAAAAAAATCTCTTTGGGTTACAGACCAACTAGTAATGTGAACAGTTTTATAGTCCTTTGGGCTTAGTTCCAAATTGCTTTCCAGAATGTTTGGATCACTTTACAACTCTACCAACTGATGTGGGCAGGAAATTTGGGGTCAAATTGATCATGAGTCGTCCCAAAAGAATTACAAGACTCAGTGACTCAGTTTACCAAGTTTTATTGCAATGCTGTGACTGATCACAGGGAGAGAACCAGAAAAGTGGAATGGTATCTCTCAAATAAGGAAAGGAAAGACAGTTATATTTATAGTATAGATAAATTGATTATCAATCTCATTATAATAATCTCCACCTTGGGGAGGTACAAGGGAGGGCCTGTGCTACTCATCATAATATTCTCCACCTAGGGGTTTTACAAGGGAGGGTTTATCCTAATTTGGAGTTCCTGGGAGTCCTAAGCCAACCCCCAGGCCGGTACCCTTTTTCAGTGGGAGTGTTTTTGGGGTTTACACATCATAAGGTGAATCTGGGGACAAATTTGGCCTTTTCTGCGCATGTCTCTTTCTGATTCCCATGGCTAGTTTCAAAATAAAATCATTTTTCTTTAGAATTTCTATAGCCTTGTCTTTTCCTTTATTGTTATTTTGACCTGACCCGCTCTGGTCCGTTATGGATGTTGATCACTATGGGTATGAGAACCTAACATAAGTTATCTGTTAACTGGGATGTGACTCCCTTTTAGAGCTAATATCTGTATTAGAGCTTGGGTCTTACATTTTTCTATTAACCCCTTTTTGCCTCCTACATCACCAACAATGCATTAATGTCCCAATTGTCCCATATCACTTCGAACATTTGTCACTTCCCTTTTCTGTCATATTAGCAAATCTGATAGGTATGAGGTGGTTTAATTTGCATTTCTCTAATCAGTAGTGATTTAGATCATTTTTTTATATGACTATAGATATCAGCTCATGACTCTTTCAGCTGCTTTTTTTTTTTTTTTTGGTGAGCCATTTGGGTTAAGTGACTTACCCAGGGTCACACAGTTAGTAAGTGTCAAGTGTCTGAGGTCGAATTTGAATTCAGGTCCTCCTAACTCCAGGGCTGGTGCTTTATCCACTGTGCCACCTAGCTGCCCCCTCATGACTCTTACAGTTTCTGTACTTTTGGTGGGGATGTTTTTGTGTAATAAACAGAGACTGTGTAAGAAATTGCTCAAAAGTATTTCTTAGGGCCAGTAAGTTTCAATTAGGTAAGGCATATACATTGATGAGAGGTAGTGTTTTGTAATGATAGAGCTGGCCCCAGGAAGGCTTATATTCAAGTTCCACCTCTGACATCTACTATCAGTGTAACTCTAGGCAAATCACTTAACCTCTTAATGCTCTAGGCCAGAGGTTCCTAGAACAAGATTAAAAAATAATTGGGAACTATTTAACAAAATAAATAAAAAGACAACTGAACATAAATAATGTTGATATGTGGTTTTCTAAGTCAACATTCTCATGTATGATTCAGTTGCCCCTTTTTCTATTTAAAATTGACACTACTGCTCTAGGCCAGGACTTCTCAAACTTTTTTTCACTGATCCCTTTTCCCCTGAGAAATTTTCATGTGAGTATGGGTATTAGGTATATATTACCTTTTACTGTTGCCAAATTTTTCACAACCCCCACATTCAGCTACATGACCCCATATGGGGTTTCAACCCACAGTTTAAGAAGTTTTGCTCTAGGCAACTCTCTAAGACTATAAATTGCAAAGAAAGTGTCAACCTACCATGATAGAAGTAATTTGTTCACCTTGTTCACATCAATAAAATCACAGGTTCTTTCCTATTCCTATATATTAACATATAGGCAAGATGCCCATAATGAATAGAATGCTGGACTTGGAATCAGGAAGGCCCACTCAAATATAGGAGATCTATAGATCAGTCTCAATAATGAGTATTGATCTAAAAAAATGATGAAATTCTCTAATTTTATTCAGAAATATATTGGAACAATAATTCGCAGTTATTAAGACAGATTCATATCAAGGGTGTGAGAATGGTTTAACATAAGACAAAACAAAACCTGACATAACTATATAAACAATAAACTAAAACTTTGTGTTTATTTCACAAATTATAGCATTCATGTTAAAAACTCTAAAAATGAAAGACATGGTAATGACCAAAAGCATATTGTAAACCTAAGAGCAGGGCAACTAAGTGGAACAGTGGAGAGAGTGCCAAGTCTGAAGTCAGGAAGATTCATCTTCCTGAGTTCAAATCTGACCTCAGACACTTAATGGTTGTGTGACCCAGGGCAAGTCATTTAATCCTGTTTACCTCAGTTTCTATTCTGTTAACGTGACTGAACAACAACAAAAAGATTACAAAAAGAAGCAAAGGACAGTTCCTGCCCTCAAGGGAGTTTACAATCTAATGGATCAAAGAGTATAGGTAGTTAATGATTTAGGAGTGATGGTTCCCTATTACTTTCCAGACCTGCTAGACTTAACTCAATTCCACCAGAAGTCGAATTAATATATATTCCTGGTTTCCCACAGGCCCTCTTGTCATTTTCCTTTTTTTCCTTCCTTCCTGTTTTCAACCAGATAGAACTGGCCTCTAAATTACGGATGGCTGGAATGAAACAGAGCAGGCTAGAAAACAGGGGAGTTAGGAATCAAGTAGAAGTTTAATTTCAAAGTGAGGGAAAGGGCTTGCAAGCAAGGAGGAATCTAGACCCATGTACTGGGGTCCTGTCTCTAGTGGGGGGAGGGGAACTCAATTTAGTGTGGCTGAACTTTGATTTATATGCTTGTGGCTAGACAAAGTCAATGTACTGTAGCAACAGTGAGTGGTGAGGTATGAGAGCAACAGCGGGGCAAGGTTGTCTACTGACAAAATGTCTGTTCAAAGTTCTGGGCCTCTTGGTGCTTGCCCAAAGCTCAGGGACTGACAGTTTTCTGATTTAGTTGCAGCAGTGTTCATCTAGAGGGTGAGTGCAAATTATAGTTGTTATGCCAAGATCAGGACACAGCTTGCTTGCTGAGTCTTAAATCTGAAAAACAGGGTGTCTCCTAATAGTATCTTTTTTTTTTTTTTTGTGAGGCAATTGGGATTAAGTGTCTTGCCCAGGGTCACACAGCTAGCAAGTCTTAAGTGTCTGAGGCTGGATTTGAACTCAGGACCTCCTGACTCCAGGATCACTGCTCTATCCCCTGTGCCACCTAGCTGCCCCTCCTAATAGTATCTTGACAATATTTGTCAGTTAATGGATATGAGGTGAAACTTGAGTTTTTTAAATGTGAACTTCTCTAATTATTAATGATTTATAACATTTTTCCTCCTCTATGACTTGTTATAATATGTGTTGGTATAGGGAGTACCCAAACAGAAAGAAATCACAGGTCTTTGAAGAAATGTGTGTATAAATAAAACAGATTTTGTCTTCCAAGAGTTACATTCTACCTTGTCGTGATGGTGGACAACATGTACACAGATAAGCAAATACCAAATATATGTAAAATAAATAAAATTAATCTTTTAAGATGTATGATTATGGATTTGAGTCAGATTAAACTCTGAGGATGGGGTTTGGAAGGTACCCAGCCCTGCCCCAGTATAGTTTGTTTAGAAGTTTATTGCTTGTCAAATTCTCACTGTCTCCTTTAAGTTTTATTGTCAATTAACAGTATTTTTACTTCTGCTCAGTCTCCCCACTTGTCAGTTACATATTAGTTTTGTCTGCAATCCATCATGTGTCAGAACCCCAGTTAGTGGGTCAGGGAGTTAGCCCACCAATTCAATACTCGGGACTCAAGAAGAAAGGACGGGGCTCGGCACAGGATGCAGCCATTGAGTTGAGACCAGATGTTAAGTGACATTGTCTCTTTTTCTCAGAGCAGAATCCCCTTGACCCTAGGGTCCCAACAATGTGTTATTCTTTTATTCTTTATTCTATTTCTTTGACTTCCCAACATAACCGAAGATAAATTTTAACCCTGTCATCCTTAACAATGCTGAAGCACCTGAGTGACTCTTCCTGTTATTCAGGTTGAATATCTTTAGAGACAGGGGCCTGGAGAGGGGAGTCAGTGGGAACTGTGAGATCTGAAACATCTGACTGTCACTCCCCTGTTTCCTCTTCCTTTGGTTTGACCTTGTTCCCCCTCCCCTTTTCCCCCTTGTTCCTGGAACACGTATGCATGTCTCCATACATTGATCACGAGCTGAACACACACCCTGGGTGAGACAGGATTGGATGTTAGATTGTGAGCTCATCCACCCTAGGTGTACATGGGGACAGTCCTTTTCAAGATTACTATAAAAACCTAGAGGATTGGGCATATCTTTGCAAAACTTCAATGTGTAATTGGGTTTTGCCCTTCCTCATGAGGATGTAATAAATCTGTCTCTGCTTGACTTGGTGGTCTCCTCGAGTTATTTGGGTAAACTGAGGCAGTTTGCTCCATACAAAGACAAGAGCAGAACTGAAGGGATCAGGAAAGATAACACTTATGATATGGGGAGAAAGCACGTGGGTCCTTGGTGTCATGGGGTGCAGAGCACCCCAGAAGTTCTCTGGGGCACATCAAGGAAGCTTCTCCTTGAGAAACTAAACCAGAGGACTGAGCTAGCTTGGGATTCCTACCCTTCATTCTGGTCTCCCTTACCCTGGGGAGATAAATTTGGGTGTGGCTGCAGCCTTTGTGTTCTGAAGAGGGATCCGTAGCCACCCCTCACCCAATTCCGCTAGTCACTAACAGTGGGGGATGGTCCTCCACTCCTCACCCAATTCCCCCAGCTACCACCAGTGGGGGATGGTCCTCTCTCACTAAAGGAACTTTTCATGGGCAGATGGTCCACCCCCATCAGGCCTCTATAAAAGTACCTTCCAGTCTCCTGTTCGAGATTTGGTACCTCGGAGCCATGTGCTTTATGCCAAATCTCCCCATGAAAAGTCCAAGGATTTCTTTCATGGTTTCCCTCCCCCCACCCTTCCCTTCCCTTCCCTTGCTCCTAAATAAACTATCACCTTATTCTAACTATGTTTTGTGTGCAAGAGGGTATAATTCTTTAAAGAGGAATTCCTAAGAACCCCAACCCCGTACCCCATTTCCCACCATTACATTAGGATTCCTCTGTAAAGAATTACACTCTTGCACAAGACCTAGTTAGGAATAAAAGAACAGGTTTATTGGGGTACAAGAGAAACTGGCCAGGAGGAAGGTTTTGGAGAAACAAAACACTTTCCTCCCCGCCCTTTTATAGGGTTTAGAGGGTGTGGGTAAGAGTGTCCCTTATTGGGTGAGGGGCTGGGGGTCCTCCCAGCGTTTTGCTGGGGTAGGAGGGATCCCTTGTGAGTGGTGGGCGTTAACTTTGTCCCGATGGGTCTAAGCTGCTGGTGGGCGGTTCCAGGTGGTCTTCTCCTGGCATGATCTCTCCCAACAGATTACCTCACCCAGGTGCTCAGGAGGACTGGAATGCAGGGTGGTGGTCCTGGGGCATGCTCAGTTAGATCTGGTGCCTCTTATCTTCTTTTGGGTGTGTATGTCCTTGATTGAGTTCTAGGAGAGGCCTACTTGATTTCAAGGGAAAACCCCTGAGGTTTCAAGGAAAAAGTTCCTTGAACTCCTCAGAGAACTGTTGGGGTAACTGGGGCCCATAATCTTCCCATGACACTTAGAAGATAACTCTTGACCTGTGCCTTGAAGGAAATCAGGTATTTCTAGAGCAAAGCTAAGCATGAGCTACAGCCCAGAGGCAAGAGTTGGAATGATGTGCATGGTGAATAGCAAGTAGTCCCACCGTTTGGAAAATCTTGTTTCTGTCTTCACAGTAGCCCTTACATCCTCCCCTTATCTATTCACATGGTCACCACCCTAGTTTATTCCCTTATCACTTCTCACCTGGACTATTTCAGTAACTTCCTAATTGGTCTCCCTGCCTCAAGCTTCTTACCTCTAGTGTTCTACGCCAGTGGTGTCAAACTCAAATAGAATGGGACCACTAAAGCATACAAAAGGATCTCAGCAGCCTGCTTATTAACTTAGAAAACCTCATGTTTATGTATTTCATTGTTTATGAACATATGAACACATTAAAATCATATAGGAATGATGTTTTAATCTGGTTTGTCATTCGACTGTATTATGGGTCACGTGTTTGACAGTTCTCTATACAACCACCTAATTGATTTTCTTTTTTTTTCTTTTTTAAAAATTGATTTTAATTGATTTTCTTACACATCTCTGACCTATTCACCCTTCATTCAACAAACTTCAGTTATATCCTAATGTCTTTAGGATCAAATATAAATTCTACACAGATTCAATAAAGTAATATGCCAATCTGAGGGATCAATCATTGACTTAGGAAAGGATGAGAGGGTACAATAGCAATGACATAATTCAAAGATTCACCTGCTCAAAAGCTGCTAATACCCCATCTCCTCTTCCTCCTTCCTTTCAGGGGTCTTGGTGTTGTTAACCTGGAAATGAAGGAAACAATCAATATAGGAGAAAATAAGGTCTTTAATCGGGGCAGAGGAACTATAGCTGGTGGTATTGCAAAGCTCAGAAGCTAAGAATACCCAAAGATGGGAACAGAGGACAGGGTTTTTATGGCTTAACAGAACAAAAAGGGAACCAAAAGATGGCTCCAGGGTGACATGTAGCTACTTAATGTAAATGAACCTTTAACAAAAGAAATAATAGAACTGCTCCAAAATTAGGTATAGGCAGTTACTGACTGAATAGAAACTACTTAATGTAGATGGACTCTTTTACATAATAACTTAAAGTCCAGGGAGTAAAATGGAGAACATTGGGAGGGGAGAAGTTACTTGGGGGAAGGTCCATAAGTCCATCCAGAGTCTGGAAATGACAAAGACAGTCAGCCCCAGGCAATTCATTTGTCTGGGAAAGAGGGGACTGGGTGGGGAATCAATTCTCAGTAAATTGTGTAGTTCTGTGTTTAAAGCTTTTCACAACCCAGTCCCTACCTATCTTTTCCCAGTTCTTACATATTGCTCCTTTCCACAGATGTTGTTCTAGTCATATAGGACTATTTGCTGATCTTCACCTAAGACTTTATTTCTTGCCTCGATGCTTTTTTTTTTTTTTTAGTGAGGCATTTGGGGTTAAGTGACTTGCCCAGGGTCACACAGCTAGTGTTAAGTGTTTGAGGCCAGATTTGAACTCAGGTCCTCTTGATTCCAGGGCCGGTGCTCTATCCATTGCGCCACCTAGCTGCCCTTGCCTCGATGCTTTAAAAAAAAAAAAGAAAAAACTGATAATCCCTCATGCCTGCTGTGCTCTCTGTCTTCTTTTCTGCCTCTTAAAATATCTGGTTTCCTTAAAAAAAAACTTGGCTTTTTTTTTTCTGTAAGAGGCAGTTTGGGTCCTCAGAGCTTTTAGGTCCTTCCTCTCCGAAGTTACTTTGAAAAGCATTTTGTAAAACTAGCCTCGTCTTAAACATCTTTTAACACAGACCAGAGTAGAAGTAAATGACTAAGAGCTAACACAGTCGACAAAGGGTCACAATTTAAACCTAGAGGGTGGTTCAAGGACAAAGGGCCTCCATAGGCCCTGATGTTTTTATTTATTACTCAATTAGCCACTGTTGACACTTGACACTTATTTTGAAATGCCTCCTGGGGAAATTTACTTGAATATGAAATCTCTAGAAAGTAAAGTTATAGTTATCTTTCTGATTGTACTTCTTATAGCTTTTAAAATATTGTTGAAATCATATATAGTATAACTCTTGAAAATAATTTGCTGCTGTGGTGTAGAAACTAGTAACAGAACATTTTTGCTGGGATGTCTCAGACTGCATTAGTTAAGATAAGTTAAAATGTGAATTATGTTTTCAAAAGGATTTGTAGAAAGGATACAATCTTGAAAATACTTAGGTTTTTATTCTTGAGTGTTTTAAAACTCCATGAAAGTTCAAAAGTGGAGTAAGGAACCACAGCCTATTACTACATCAAGAGATAAAATCTGTTACTTATTCAGCTCAAAAATATTATTTTATTAAAGTTGTATTAAAAGCTGGAATGTAATTTGTTCTATTAATAAAAGATATTTGGAATACATGTTTTACAGTGCAGGTCTATGAGAAAGGATGGTATATCTTATGGTTCCCACAAGGAGACCCATTTACTATCTCCACATATAATCTGTCTTGCAATTTTTTAAATTTAAAAGCCAGATGGTTTTAAGGAGTTTTAAAGTGTTGAATAGATTTTATAGCTTTACAAAATAATGACATTCTATAGAAATAACATGAATGTCAGGATTTCTTTTTTATTGATAGAGGGTATTTCACTTTACACAGTAGCTCTTGGCACATAGTAAGTGCTTTTTCCATTCGTTTTTTCATTCCATAGAGACTGGCCTGAAACCTATTGTGAAAATGGAATTTGAATAATTAAATCATAATTTTTCATTGATTTTATAGGACTATAGTTGGGACTAAAGATGGTACTTAAAGTATGTGAAGTTTGGGGCAGGTAAAGGAGTTGAAGGGAGACATTGTAGATAGAGAAAACACTAAAGAGGTACACACAGAAATGGCCATGGTATGTAGATGACATTGAGGGAAATAACTGCAAAGAAAGGGTATATGTTTGTTTCACTTCAGTTGAGCAAGCATTTATTAAGTGGCTAATATGAGTTAGATTCTGTGCTAAATGCTAGGGATGCAAATACAAAAGTGAAATAATTCCAGCCCTCAAGCAGTTTATATTCTGCTGGGGGGAAACAGTATCAGGTATAGCAGACATGTACATGGATGTAATTTTAGGGAGAGGGGACATTAACAATTGGAAGAATCAAGAAAGGCCTCTTTCAGGAGGAGACACTTGATCTGAGTCTTTAAGATGATGTAGGAGGCAAAAAAGGGTTAATAGAAAAACCTAAGACCCAAGCTTTAATTCAGATATTAGCTCCAAAAGGGAGTTAGACCCCGGTTAATGGATAATTTACAAGTCAAAATGCTAGGTTCTGGTACCCACAGTGATCAGCATCCATAACGGACCAAAACGGGTCAGGTCAAAATAACAATAAAGGAAAAGACAAGGCTATAGAAATTCTAAAGAAAAATGATTTTATTTTGAAACTAGGCATGGGAATCAGAAAGAGACATGTGCAGAAAAGGCCAAATTTGTCTCCAGATTCACCTTATGACTTGTAAATCTCGAAACACACCTCCACTGAAAAAGGTACCCACCTCGGGGGTTGGCTTAGGACCCCAGGAACTCCAAATTAGGATAAGCCCTCCCTTGAAACACCCCTAAGTGGAGAATATTATAATGAGAAGGACAGGCCCTCCCCTGTACCTCCCCAAGGTGGAGATTATTATAATGAGACTGATAATCAATTTATCTATACTATAAATATAGCTGTCTTTCCTTTCCTTATTTGAGAGATACCTTTCCAATCTCCCTGTGGTCACTCACAGTATTGCAATAAAACTTGGTAAACTGAGTCACTGAGTCTTGTAATTCTTTTGTGATGACTCACAATCAATTTGACCCCAAAATTCCATCCCAAATCAAAGAGGGAACTAGGAATTTTGAGAAGGGGAGTGGGAAGAGAGACCATTCCAGACCTGTGCAAAAGCACTAAAACAGGAGATGGTGTTATGTAAGCAGAGAAGCAAACAGCCTTTTGACTGGAATGTAGTGTACATGAGAATGTGTAATGTGAAATCACTCTGGAAAGGTTAAATTGCAAACCAGATTGTGAAGGGTTTTAAATGCCAAACAGGAATTTATATTTGATCCTAGAGACAATACTTCAGATGACAGGTGAAGAGGACCTAAATTAGGTTGTTGGCTGTGTGAATAGAGAGAAGGGAATATATATGAAAGATGCTGTCAAATCAATAAACATTTATTAAGTACATACCCTGCTAATCAGTAGGGACATAAAGAAATGAAAACAAACAAACAAAAAACAGTTCAGGCTCTCAAAAAATACTCATTCTAATGGGGAAAACAATATGCAAATAACTTTGCTATAGGGATTGACTTGACAGAATTTGGCAGTGGACTGGATAAGAAAGGTTATCAATGACTCCGAAGTTGTGAAATTATGAAGAAAGTTGAAAGTATTTGGAAGTAGTTGGAAATAAGGTTGGGAAGGTTGTGAGGCTAGAAAATATATTACACGGCCTTCTTTCATGTCTAGAAGGTGAATTTTTTTCTTTATTTTATTGAGGAGACCAAAGCAACTTAGTGTGAGTTCTTTCATCTATTTTCTCTACTTCAGTGTGTTCTGAATCCAAACCCATCATCATCAATAAATATTATTAGAATAACTACTGTTTACAGAGCATTTTTCCAGGTGCTTAAAATTGAAGAGGTATGAAATGATTTTTGCAATGGGTGGTTCAAGTAGGGTAGAGTTGAAAGCTGAGAAACTTTTCTGAGGTCAGGAACTTAGATGAGTCATCAATATACATATCAAATTTGTTAGGGATTATGGTAGGACAAGTAGTGGAGGGAAAATGGGAGCCAGGTGTTGAAATAATGAAATAAAGTGTGGTATGGATAGTGGCAACATCAATAGTTGTCAAGTATGGCTTAGGCCAGGACTGGGTAAGAAGGGAAATCTAGATTGACCTAGGAAGTTGGGCACAGGGCTATTGTCTAAATATAATTCCATGGTTAAAATTTGAAGTATAGTTATGCCACCTATAACAATAAAATGGAAGAAGGAGGATTTTTAGTCTGATAATAACTTGAATTCAAATTCTGACTGTCATTTGCCATCTCTGTGGCCTAGGATAAGACACTTAACTGGGTTTCATTTTTATTTATAAGATGAAGATGTTAGACTAGATGATTTGTACCTCTAAATCTTGAGTAATTCTCTAATAATATTTTTTAAATTCTACACATTTTTGAAAATTTCAAAATAATTTTTTAAAATTACTTTGGAAACCAAGATGAGAAAAATATATTTTATGGTTTATAATAGTTTACTGTATAATACTGGGTAGTTTTATGTTTGAATTATATCATCATATCACTGAATATGAAGTGACTGATTTATGCTTAGCCACTGACATGGGGAATTGTTTGGGAGATTGTGGGAAAGACACATTTTGTAATTTTGAAAATTAAAACTAAATATAGTTTTTATCTGCCTACAAAAAATTTGTCTCCTACAAAAAATTAATAAACAGATAAGATAAATCAATCTTATATCTCCTACAATTTGTTTCCATACCTGTCGTCTTACCAAAAAAAAAAAAACAGATCAGAGAACATGTCTAAAAACCAGATCAGAGACAGACAGGAAAAAAACATAATACCAATTTATTCTGTCCCAAGAAGAAAGAAACATGATCATGTGGAGACCCCTTCCAAAAGGGGCTCGGGGACTCCTTCTTTCTGCCGGTATATAAAGGGATTTTTTTGTTCACTGGTTACAGGATGTTGTCAATTTCATTAGCATGATGCAAATCAACCCAAAAGCAAATATTATAACAAGAATGGATGTAATGAAAAGCAGTTTTAACAATTTCAGTTATAACAAGTATGGAGGAAATATAGTAGCACCATGATAAGATTACAGGATTCCAAAAAGGAGTTTGGCAAGGTTGAGGATGCCCAAATGTCCCCATAAGATAGGGACTTACTATCCTGAGGAAAGAAGTCACCAGGTAGGGACTTTTATCTGCTAGCTACCTGGGTTCAGTTTAGAGTTCAGTTGAAGGACATTTGGTCCTATTAACCCAGTTTTTCATAAAAAATACTTTTGGATAATAAAGCACCTCCATCAAATCCAGGTGATTCATACATTCATATTAACAGTAACAAGGCTAAAGAAAAGAGAATGAATATCTGAACTTGCAGAGACATAAATCTCTCCTCCTTCTCTACTCAGTTGTGGAACAGTTGAAATTTACCATTACACATCAGTTGTTTAAAAAACTATTTATCCTCAAATACCACATATGAAAAATAAGTACTGGAAAGAATTATATTTTGGTAGGTTTCATCTCAGTAAAATATTGTAGTCCTAAAACCAGAGTTTAAGTTTTGGCTCTGACATTTATTAGTAGTCACTTATGCAAAAAATTTCCCCTTTCTAGGCCTTAGTTTTCTCATCCCTAAAATGAGAGTTTTGGAGTAGATGATCATTTGTACACAGTGGACATGTACCTGCCTAAGCTTTCTCTTCTCCAAGCCAAATGCCATTTCCTTCAGCCATTCTTCACATTTTTGTTGTATATCTCCAACAATGTAGGGGTCCCTTTTAGCTCTAAAACTCAATAATTCTAAATCATACATAGCTTTTTCCTTGAAAATCAGCGTGTCATATGCACTCACCTCCTTGAACTAACACCCTAGCTCAGTCTTCTTTTCTGATAATTCAGTTTCAACAACTACCTTCCCGACCAAAGTCATATCTATCACCATAAATCCAATCTATCATTATCTGGTCCTGCCTCCTTGCTTAGCCTTTCATTCCTGATTTCATTCAGGAATCTTATCTTCTAACAGCTAATGAAACCCCAACCTTTTCTCTGTTCCAAAGTTATAACCATTACAAGAAGAAGTGGAAATGATACTTGTTATGGACCCAGAGCATCCCAGAAATTCTCTGGGGGCACATCAAAGAACCTTGTCCTTGAGAAATTAATCCAAAGGACAGATACACCTAAAGTGATAAATGGAACCAGATAAGACTGAGCTAGCTTCGGGACCTCCACCCTTCATTCTAGTCTTCCCTCAACCCTGGGGAGATAAATTTGGGTGTGGCTGCTGCCTTTGTGTCCAGAGAGATCTGCAGCCACCCCTCCCCCAACTCCTCCAGCTGCCACCACTGGGGGATGGTCCTCCCTCACTAAGGGAACTTTCCACGGTCAGATGGTCACCCCCATCCGTCCTCTATAAAAGTACCTGCCTGTCTCCTGCTTGAGGAGATTGGTATCTCAGAGCCATGCCTTTCTCCCCATGAGAAGTCCAAGGATTTCTCCCATGGTTTCCCTTCCCTTCCCTTCCTCTGCCCCAGAATAAACTCTATCTTATTCTACTTGTTTTTGCGTGCAAGAGGGTGTAATTCTTTAAAGAGGAGTTCCTAAGGACCCCAAACCCCTAACCCCTTTCCAAAACCCCTAGCCCCTATCTCGAACCCCCTACCCCATTTTCCCCATGACATTGTCAACTAAAATGTAACTCCAAAAGGGCCTGAGCTTGAATCTTAGTAACACCAGAACCATAATGTGGTAGCAAAATAAATTTTATTGAATGGCGATAAGCAAATTTGTAGCAGCAGGGAAGACCTTACAAAATGGCTGCTTATAGGGGAAACTTAAAGCATCACTGGCTTGAGCCATTTGGAGGTTTCAAAGGGCCTAATTAGAGTATTCCCTTTTCAACTCTCCTTTAGATATGCAACAATGGAGCTGGTTTAGCATATAATTCCACTGCTCAGGATCAATGGAGCCACAACTATAGTTGAAACTGAGAGAGACCCTTTGCTCACACTGCCTTTCTGTGTAAAATCTTCTACAAATTCCTTGTTTCCTACTCCCCTTGAATTTCCTGTACATAACTTCAAAATCAAGTCAACAAGATGTGCCAGCCACTGTGTTAAACCATAAGTATATAAATACAGGCAGAAAAAAGGACAATCTCTTCCCTCATGTAGTTTACAAGTAGTGGGGGAAGACAAAACATAAAAGGGAGTTGAAGCCTAGAGAATGAAGAATGGTTGGTGTGGGTCCATTCTGAATAAGGATGTTGGGAAGAACTGAATGTTAGGGAGAAGGCTTCTGTGGTAGAAAGAAAAGGCAGCTGGGACTTGGCACTGAACTCTGGAGAGTAAAGTTGGCCAAACTGAGTCCTTCCTCAAAATGAAGTTTCTGAGAACTCAACATGGGATTGTTTTTTGGGGAAAGACAATGAAATCTTTTGGACACATTGAGTTAGAGCTGCAGGTAGGACATTCGGTTTGAGATTTTCAAAGGCACTTAGTGGTATGGGACAGTCATTTAGAGGAGTGTGTGTATGTTTATATAGATAGTGGAAATGGGTACACATAGATCTGGGAATCATTTGTATAAAGATGATAACTAGAAGCTAATGGGATTACCTTTTCACTGTTTTACAAGGAGGAGAGATAAAGTATGATAACTAGAGGGGATTATTAGATTGAGAATGTTGTTTTTCATTGCTTACAGTTCCAGGAAGGGAGGAGGTGAGGGAGGGAGAAAGAAAATTTGGAACTCAAAAAAATTTTTTAAATGAATGTTAAAGTTTTTTTACATGTCACTGGGGGAAATATAATGGTATTTTTAAAAAGAAAGAAGTGACACAGTCATGTTTTTAGGCAGCAGGGAAGGAGGTAATAGAATAGAATCTAAATATAAGAGGATAGGGGTGACAATGGGGACAATTTTCTGGGGAAGTTGAGAGAGGATGGAATCAAGGCTGTATATAGAGCTGTTGGCCTTAACAATAAGAAAAGATTAAGACTGGTGAGGACACAGTTAGGCAATATATCTGTGTGATGTGATATGAGAAGGGGAAAAGAAGGAGCTTTGAGATGACTGGCAAAAGGACAAGGGGGCTAAGGGGTTTGAGTATAGATCTCACAGAATTGAATTAGTTCACCAAGGGGTCAAGAAAGGGAAAGGGTGGTGGTGGATTGTAGCTAGAAGAGAGGTAAAAGAACTTAAGGGTAGAGGAAATGGAGGTTGCAGTTAGGATGAAGAACAGTTAGGGGTCAAAAGGCATAGGGAAAGATGGAATAATAAAATGATCAGATAAAAAAATTTTAGAGATCCTGAATGTGGGATTAGAATAATTGTGGGTGATAGTAAGATCAATGGTGACTTTGCTATTTTTGTGTATAGCTGAAGTAGAAGTGAGGAGTAGGCCATGGAAATTGAGTAAATTCAGGAACTGGGAAATTAGGGTATTTGAGGAAGCCTCAATATGCCCTAATATGAGGACAGGAGTTGGGGTGAAGAGAGTGTAAGACTGGCACTCAATGCATTAAGGAAAGAAGAATATCCTGGGAGCTGACAGATAACAGCCTTTAGGATCTGGATTGGATGATAATTGTGGATGTTATAAATATCAAATGAAGAGAGATTAGTGAGGAATGGTGGTAGAGGGAGAGTCTGGAAGTGACAGTGGAGGGAAAGGAATATTTTGACGCTTCCCACTTTAACCAGCCAGTTAGAGGGTATGAAATTACAACTAGAATTGAAAAAAAAAGGTGGCAAGCAGTGTCACAAAGAGGGACCCAAGTTTCAGAGCCAAAAGATGTTAGGAATAAAAAAGAGGTTTAAAATGAAAGAAGTTTGATAATTATGTACCAGGGTTTCCAGGGGACCAAGTAGAAGGGGTGAGACATTTTTGGGGTGAGAGTTGAGAGGTGATGGTAGTAGAGGGCAGTTGGGAATGAAAAATAGTATTTGTAGGCCAGCAGGCAAGAGTGTAGAATCATGAGAATAGTAGAGTATAAGGGCATGAGAGTATGTAGACTGTCAAGGCAGAGGATGAGTGGTTGGAAAAAGGTATGTTGAGGGAGGCACTAGATTAGACTGTTTGAGGACCTTCCTCACAATCCATTCTTGTGGGAGGAAGTGAAGCTGTGTTCTGTGAGGCCTCAAGGTACATACATACCACAATAGGCAGGAACAGGAAGAGACATGGGAACCTTGTCAGGAGATTAAGTACTTGGCCTATGCTGGCAAAGGTTTTGGGACTGGGAGGTGGAGAGGATCTTGTCATTGGGCTTTTTTGGGCCCAACATTGGAGAATGCTATAGGATAGAACCAATAAGAATGTGGGAGACTGCTAGACAATGCCATGGCTCTGTACCTTGGTGATACTTGGCTCTGAATCTTCCTTTGTTTTTCAACCAGTTGTAGTGCAGGAGCTTCTCTATCACCATTGCTGCACTAATGTAGCTCTGACACTACTTCAATCTATTGCCATCCCTAGTGCCTTATTGCTCCTTGGATTATTATGAATTTACTATCTTCCTGCAGGAAACCAAGTCCAGCATACATGTAGCCCCACTCTTCTGCCTCTAGGTTTCCCATCTTTGGATTCCCTGTGTAGTTTGTTTTTGAAGGTCAAGCCCAAGGGTATAGTGTGGGTGTATGAACTAATAATGATCACCATCAGTGTGATGTCAGTTGGACAACAAACATCTTAGAAAAGGTGAATTCTTGTCAAGGGTATTTCATGCCTTATTAAGGAAATAGAAATATTCAGAAGGCTCTTTCTTAATTTCCTCTGGGCACATGTACTATATAAGTATTTTAGAGTCAGTTTAGGTTTTAATCATTCTTTTTTAATAGTGCCATATACTATTGGGTAGTATAAATGTAAATGTAAATGTTAATGTTAATAGCATACTTGCAGTATCTAAATATTTCTTTAGGTCAATGAGTGAGGCCTTTGCCCTTTTATCCCCACCCCCTTGGTATCCTTCTAACACAACATGGCCAGTATTCTTTTTTTGTTCATCCTTTCCATACTAAAAACTATCCCCAAACAAGTAAGTATCATATGGAGATGTTTCCATATCTCTTTATACACATATATTTAATAATAAATTCTTTGTGGGTTTGAATGTGTCTGCTCATTACTTTTTTCTTATTGTTTAGAATTTTATTTTCCAAATTACATGTAAAAACAAATTTTGACATGATTTTTTTTTTTTGGTGAGGAAATTGGGGTTAAGTGACTTGCCCAGGGTCACACAACTAGTAAGTGTCAGGTGTCTGAGGCTGGATTTGAACTCAGGTACTTCTGACTCCAGGGCCAGTGCTCTATCCACTGCACCAACTAGCTGCCCTTTGACATGAATTTTTAAAAATTTTGTGTTCCAACTTCTCTTTCTCTCCCCCTTCCCACCCCTAAACCCCAAGAACTTAAGCAATTCAAATTAAATTATACATGAATAGTTATGGAAAACATCTCCATATTAGCCAGGTTGTAGAGAAAACAGAGAAAAACAAAACTTTAGATTAAAGAATTGTCAAAAAAAAAATCATGCTTCAATCTGTTTTCAGATACCATCAATTCTTTTTTTGCAGGGCAATGGGGGTTAAGTGACTTGCCCAGGGTCACACAGCTAGTAAGTGTCAAGTGTCTGAGGCCAGATTTGAACTCAGGTACTCCTGAATCCAGGGCCGGTGCTTTATCCACTGCGCCACCAAGCTGTCCCCACCATCAATTCTTTCTCTGTAGATGGACTGCAATTTTCATAAGTCCTTCAGAGTTATACTGGATCACTGCATTGCTGAAAATAACCACATGCTTCCCAGCAGATCATCTTACACTATTGCTGTTATTTTGTATATACATTTCACTCTGCTTCAGTTCACGTAGTTCTTTCCAGGTTTTTCTGATAGTATCCTATTCAGCGAACTTTTATATATTACCTTTAACTTGACAAAGAATTTACTTTACAATAATCCAGCAAAGTAGATACCATATGTTTTGCCATTATAATCAATCATCATAACTATTTCCCTCCATCCTATTCCCTTCCCATGATATTTACTCTATTTTCTATCTTCTTTTACCTTCTTCCTCCTCAAAAGTGTTTTGCTTCTGATTGCCCCCTTCCCCACTCTGCCCTTCCTTCTTTCAGCCTTCCCTCCTTATCCTCTTCCCCTCCTACTTTCCTGCAGGGTTAGATAGATTGCTCCTCCAAATTGGGTGTATATATTATTCCCTCTGAACCAACTCTGATGAGATTAAGGTCTTTGAGTTAATTCTATATTCTAAATTTTCTTCCTTCCTCCCTCCCTCTTCAACCCTCCCTATGAAATCAAGCAATTCAATATAAGTCAGACATGTGCAGTTATGCAGAACATCTTAACCTTCCTTGAAAGTGTTTTGCTTTTTACTGCTCCCTCCCCCAATCTGCCTTTCCTTCCTTCCCCTCTTCCCCCCTCCTTATTTCCTTTCCCTCCCACCTTCCCTCAGGGCAAAATATATTACTATACCCACTTGAGCATGTATGCTATTCCCTTTTTGAGCCAATTCTGTCAATAGTAAGGTTCACTCAGTCCCCCATTACTTACCCACTCTTCCTCTCTCCTCCATAAGCTCTTTCTTGTTTCTTTTATGTGAGCTACTTTTCCCTACTTTACTTCTCCCTTGCCCTTTCTTCTAGTGCATTCTTCTTACTCCTTAACTTTATTTTAAAGATGTGATCATGGGTTAGCTAGGTGGCACAGTGGACAAAGCACCATCCCTGGACCCAGGAGGCTCTGAGCCCAACTCAGGCCCCAGACATAAGCCACCCACCCTGCCTGCCCCTCAAAGAACAAGGGTAAAAAATGCTTTACAGATACCATACCTTCATATTTAGTTCAGATCTTTGTCCTCTGTCTAAGTGTATTCCTTTCAACTGCCCTAACACTGAGAAAGTTCTTATGAGTTAGAAGTATTATCTTCCCATGTAGGAATGTAAACAGTTCAATCTTTTAATATCCTTCATGATTTCTTTTTCCTGTTTACATTTTTATGCTTCTCTAGGGTCTTGTATTTGAAAGTCATATTTTCTATTCAGTTCAGGTCTTTTCATCACAATTTCCTTAAAGTCCTCTTTTTCATTGAAGTCCCATTTTTTCCTCTGAAAGATTATACTCAGTTTTGCTGGGTAGGTGATTCTTGGCTGTAGTCCCAGTTCCTTTGCCCTCTGGAATATCATATTCCATGCCCTCTGGTCCTTTAATGTAGATGCTGCTAGATCTTGTGTTATCCATAGTATTTGAATTCCTTTTTTCTAGCTGTTTGCAATATTTTCTCCTTGACCTGGGATCTCTGGAATTTGGCTATAATATTCCTGGAAGTTTTCCTTTTGGGATCTCTTTCAGGAGGTGATTGGGATTCTTTCAATTTCTATTTTGCCTTCTGCATCTAGAATATCAGGGCAATTTCCCCTGACAATTACTTGGAAGATGATGTCTAAATTCTTATTTTGGTCATAGTTTTCAAGTAGTCCAATGCTTTTCAAATTATCTCTCCTGGATCTATTTTCCAGGTCAGCTGTTTTTCCAAGGAGATATTTCATATTGCCCTCTATTTTTTTTTTGTTGTTGTTGTTCATTTGGATTTGCTTTACTATGTCTTAGTTTCTCATAAAGTCACTAGCTTCCATTTGTTCAATCCTAATTTTTAGGCAATTATTATCTTTTGAGAGTTTTTCTATCTCCTTTTCCATTTTGCTTTTCAGGCTGTTGACTTTTTTCTCATGACTCTGCTGGATCACTCTCATTTCTTTTTCCATTCTGTCCTCCACCTCTCTAAATCTTCCTTCTTTCTATGTTATTTTCTCTTCAAAGTCCATTTTGAGGGTTTCCATGGCCTGAGACCAATTCACATTTTTCTCAGAAGCTTTGGATGTAGGGGCCCTGAGGTTGCTATCCTCTTCTGAGGGTGCACTTCAATCTTCCTTGTTACTAAAGAAACTTTCAATAGTTCTCAACTTTCTTTGCTTGCTCATCTTGCCATCTTTTACTTGACTTTTAACTCCCTCTTACAGTGGGGCCCTACTTCTAAGCTACACTGTCCCAAGCTTCAGAGGGTCCCAGGTATTTCAGTTTGAGGAAGGGCAGGTTTTTCTCTCACCTGGCCTGTTCTTTGGTCTAGAGTTAACCTCAAGGTAACTTGCTAATTAACCAGCTAGCAGAACCTCTGTGTGCTGTGGTTCTTAGCTCTGATGAGCCTGTTCCCCTCCCTCACCTGGGTCTCCCACTGCTCAAGATTTCTTCCTAGTGGGGCGGCTAGGTGGCGCAGTGGATAAAGCACTGGCCCTGGATTCAGGAGTACCTGAGTTCAAATCCGGCCTCAGACACTTGACACTTACTCGCTGTGTGACCCTGGGCAAGTCACTTAACCCCCATTGCCCCACAAAAAAAAAAAGAAAAAAAAAAGAAAGATAATAAATAAAATTGACTTTCATAGCTATATGTATAAATCCAAAGGTAAGTAGAAAGCTTTAGAAATAATAGAAATATATTTAATAATAAACATAAAATATATAATATAAATTATATATTATTTTGATAATATAAAGTATGTGTTGTCTATTATATAGGCTTTTTATATATATGTACATACAAACAATTCTTTCTAAACCTTCTAAGGATTCATCAGATTATGGAATCTACTTGAGTTAGTTACACACAACAAAGAGCAAATGGGGTTCCTAAAATGCCTCTTTAAAATAAGAAAAAAATCAAAATGCCTAAAAGCTCCAACTCTAGCCCCCATTAAGAAAAATTCTTGGAAAATATAATCATTGAAATATACTATTTTGCACTATAGTCTGGGTAGGGAAATGTCAGGAAAAATAGGTTGGTACTCACCTTACACTGTAACTAAAATCTGTTTAATGGATTTTAAATGGTTTTGTATTTGTGTTTAAGAAAATATGTATCTATCTTCATGTTGACAACTTAAGTATACTGCATTCTGGCCAGATAAAATTTGTGCTGGATGAAACTCTGTTTCTTAAAATATGGGCATAATAGAAATGACATCCCAAATAACTATCATTTCTTTTGGCAGGTCTAGTGGCTTAGTGATAACACTCTGTACTGACAAGGCAGCCAGCCATAAATTTTAGAATGACTTTTCCCCTATATATTGCTAATAGTCATCTTGAGGTTGTATAAACACTACTGGAAATACTAAGTGTGTCCTGTGTTCCATTCAACTTTATATTCATACAAACTACTGAGTTCAAAGCATCATATGTTGGGTTATAAATTTATGTCAGTTGACATTCTAGCTTATCTACTTATTAATTAATCAATCCATCCATCCATTTATTTATTTATTTTGGGGGACATTCTAGTTTGGCTGGGAACCTCTAAAATCATCTGAATTCAGTTTGTATATTGACAAGGAACATGCATTTTTTAAAAGGAAAACATCTTTTGTTACATTGGATATTTTCTTCTTTTAAAATCTTTATTATGACTTTCACAGAAGAAAGAAAAAGGGTATGTTTCAAAGTAGAGGTGATATAAAAGTAAAAAATATAAATAAAATAAGATTAGAAATAAAAGTAAAACATTTAATCAGGGTTAAAACATTTAGCAAAGGAATAGTGAAAATATGCTCTGCACATATATTTATTTTGGGGATTAGTGTCTGAGCAAATAGTGGTGGAAATCTAGGAAACAGTCCTATGAAAGAATTGTGCATCACTTTGAGAGGGTATGGAAAAGTACCTGGAGTAGCCAAGCTCAGGTTGGTCAGCTTTTCCCACACAATACCTCTGTCTTTTTTGAGAGTATTCCCTATTCTTTTTTTGGGTTTTTTTGGTGAGGCAATTGGGGTTAAGTGACTTGCCCAGGGTCACACAGCTAGTAAGTGTCAAGTGTCTGAGACTGGATTTGAACTCAGGTACCCCTGAATCCAGGGCCAGCGCTTTAACCACTGCGCCATCTAGCTGCCCCCGAGTATTCCCTATTCTTGACACATCTCATATTACCAGTGGGTGGCACTGCAGAAGGTACTGTATCCCAAGCCTAATCTTGGAGCTAAAGCTATCTACAAGGAATACTAATAGAAAAGCAGGACAAGACTCTGCCCTCAAGGATCTCACATATGGGGAAATATAACACATATAGGATAACTTCAGCTGTAAAGCAGATGGAGAAGACCAATGCTCCATAGGGTACAGTGGCATTTCATCTTTGGTGTCATTTACATTGATTAAACCATATGAATTTCTCATAAATGATTTAACTGTGCCAAGATTTTGGTGGTGAGGACTTTTCTTTTCTACCTTTTCAGTATCGATGGCTGTGTGTCTTGGAAGTAGTTGCCATGTGGTAGAGTTTCCACATGTGCATAATGACTGCAGGTTGTGCTTTCTCAAAGGATGCCCATCAGAGTTTCAACATGTGTTTCTGAGGAAATATTATTCCCTGGATCTTTTATGTTACAGATTTTTTTTTTTTTTTTTGGTAATCCTGGCCTTGTCTGTTTGCATTAGACTTTCCTCATTGCTGGAGAATGATTACTCGGTGCTCTGATCCTGTGTGAAGGTTGGAGTTGGCCAGAGTATGGGAGAGGAGAGATCCTAGGTCTTTTGGCTTCAAACTTTGAGGGCATAAGCAGATCCAGGTTTTCTTCAGGGAGAGATTCCTATAGGGTGAGAGAGTTTAGGAAGAAGCAACATATAGAGAAGCAGGTACCTTGATCATGTCCCTGTTTCCAGTTTACTACATTAGAGACTTAAGGGAATTTCCTTTTGGGTGAGAAAAGGGACTCCCTTTTCTGGTTGAGCTAGGATATCTTGTTATCAATAGGAGAACTCATTTATTCCATATATTGTATGGTATAATATTCTGTCTGTATAACTTCTCTGATTTCTGCTTGCTGTCCTCTCCTTGGCTAAACAATCTTGTTTGCTATTCATAATACATAATGGTTTTTGTATAACTGGCATTTGGTAGAGAGTCAAGCCTTTGAATATACCTTTAGACAACTGTAGGCAGGGATGGTGGGGAGGAGTGAGCCTCTCATTATGGGGAGCGGGGTGAGAGAAAATCTTGTTTATTTTGATGGTCCTGCCAGTGATGTTCCAGATGTAGTCTGGTTTAGCATTGATAATCCTTTCAAGCAAAGGGATAATGACAAGGAGCACAACTTGAACCTAAAAATTATTTCCTCCAGATTAGTAATATTTAGAGGGACTGAAATATAATTCTAGCCCAGTACTCCCTCTCTGAGAAGAGCCTAGCAGCCTGCCTTCTGGTCCCAATTTCTTGCTCCCTTCCTGGCAGGAATAAAAATTTCCCTTAGAGAAGGATAGATAGAAGAGACTCTGGAGATATTTAGGACTCCTTGGGAACTACATTGAGACATAGTATGTGAACATAAACATAACTTAAATGACCAGCACATACACCTTAAATCTTATGTGTATTTGAGAAGAGGATTGGTGGATGAGGCAGGTCTGACTTTAGTCTGAACTGGGGCTGCTATGCTGCTGATGGAGGTTAGTCTTTGGGGAGTGATATGTGATTTCTAGGGCTTTGGGAGTGTGTGCATGCGTGTGCATGCATGTGTGTGTGTGTGTGTGTGTGTGTGTGTGTGTGTGTGTGTGTGTGTGTGTGTGTAAGTACTCTCTTTCTCTTTTTTTTGGACTGCCAGAAGTGGGGAACTTCCAAGGCTTTGGGACTGTTAGGTGAAATAAACTATGCTCTCCACAGTGGCAAGGAGCAGATAAGCCCCTGGGGCTTTAGACAAGGGCAGAGGAAATCCCCTCCACTCTCTATGGTGGGGAGTGGGGTGGTAAAGAACTGCTGAGGGGTTGTGGGAGGAGTACAAGGGAAATCCCCTCTGTCTTTAGCAGTTGGTATGGGCAACTTTCAAGGCAACTTTAGGCTGGGATGGTGTGTGGGAGTGTGCTTCTCATTATGGGCTGGGGGAAAAGAGAATTTTGCTTATTTTGATGGTCCTGCCAGTGATGTTCCAGATGTAGTCTGGCTGCAGCATTGGTAGAGGATGTCCCCTTTATCCAAGTCCCGTTCTAAGGAAGAAGACCCAGAAGAACTCCCCACACACCAATAATGCCAGACAAGCATAAGTCATGCTAGTTACATTCCATTTCTGGGGTAGAGGTGGAGCCTAGAACTCACCACCAGATCCCCATTGTTTCAAAGGACTGGAGCAACCTGACATTATGTTGGCCCAGGCTGGGTCTTTAACCACTGGGTTTGGAGATGGGGAGATGGAAAGACTTCCTCAGGTTCTAATGGGGGAGATGGTAGGGTCGAGATCATTTGTAGCACCATTTGTAGCAAATACTCTGTGTCCCTAGGCCAAGTATACCTAGGCCTACATGTGGCTGGGGTAAGGCCTCAGTAACTTGATGCCTCTAACCAGTCCAGACAGGAGGTTAATGGGGGATGGTGAATTTTCCTATATATAGAGAGAAAGGGTAATGTATTGGAGTGGGTAGTAGTAAGGTCAGTGAGACAGCATGAGAGTATAGTTCCAACCACAGCACTGGTTGGGGTAACCTCTTCCCTAGATTATAAAAAAATTATAGCCGCCCTGTCATGACGTCGGCTTCTCCTTTTCCCCCTTTCTCTGCTGGAGGACTTTGGTTAGAGAAAAAGAGGAAGTGGTCTGATGAAGCTAGCAGGGAGGGGTACTGTGGGGGAGAGATGCAAGGGTAGGATGGCAGCAACAAGCCTCATCTTTCTGGGGTCTGCTCACTAAGCTCCAGAAGCACTGAGTCGGCTGTAGCAAAAAGAGGTCCGAAGCCCCTGCCAGTGACAAGACTGAGCTGAGCCAGCCTTAGCTGAGCCTGAGAAGACCACTGACCATGAGAATCTCTGTCTTCTACACAATCCTCTGGGTCCCTAGTCAATATCCCTGTACTGGAGGAACCAAGATCCCAAATTCTTGGTTCCTGAGTCTTCAGATTAAAAACTGGTCCTACAGGAAATGTGAGTTGAATATCCAGTGGGAATCACGCGGTATTGTTTGTACTTCATTACTTGCTTTCAGTGGGAGTGGCCAGCAAACTCAAACCATGCATTTCCTTGGATACCTGGATTTGATGTGGCTTAAATATGAGAACTACTAGGGTATTGGTGGGATAGGATGAGACTGTAGCATTATAGTTGAGCTATAGTTTTTTTTATCATACATTGTTTATTCGTGGTAATGTGTTTTATTATTTTATTTAATAAAATAGGGGCAGCTAGGTGGTATGGTGGATAGAGTGCTGCTCTTCAGGAAGAACTGAGTTAAAATTCCACTGCAAATACTTTAATAGCTATATGACCTTCAGTAAGTCTCAACTTCTGTTTGTCTTAGTTTCCTCAACTAGGAAATGGGGATAATAATAGCACCTAGTCTTAGGATTGTTATGAGGATCAAATGAAATAACATATATAGTACTTTACAAACCTTAAAGTGCTATATAAATGCCATCTATTCTTATTAATAATTCTATCACAAGAGATAAAATTAGATAGATTAAAAACTCCACTCCAGTATCACAATTATGCACTTAAGTATTTTGTATCCATGTAGAGGGAAAGGGTTAACTTCATCAAGCCAAAGTTGAATGACTAGGATTCAGGAAATAGCACATAATGAGCTTGGCACTTCCTCAACACTTTGACCCAACAGGTGCCATGTACATAACAGCTAAGGTGAGCATGAGAATGCTCTGCTCTGGACTCTTCCTGTTGAATAGGATCAGGGACTGGTGGTTAACCACTGGTGGTTAAAATTGCTTTTTTTTTCCTGTTTGCTTTCTCCACCCCTCGTTTCCTTTTCCTTTTTGCTGGGGATAGAGAGTAACAGAACAAGCAAGCAGTGATTATGGTTCTTTGAGGGAATTTCCCCCCTTCCTATTCCACTATTTTATAGGAAGTTAGTAGTTTTAAATGAACCATTAATAAATACTGCATATTAATTAAGAAATAATTAATATGAGGGGCAGCTAGATGGCGCAATGGATAGAGCACTGGCCCTGGAGTCAGGAGTACCTGAGTTCAAATCTGGCCTCCGACACAACACTCACTAGCTGTGTGACCTTGGGCAAGTCACTTAACCCCAATTGCCTCACTAAAAAAAAAAAAAAGAAAAAAGAAAAAAAAAGAAATAATATGTACAGTTACCTACCTCATAGAGGTATTGTGAAGTTCAGATTTATATGATGGATAGAATGTACTTTGCAAAACTTAAAGAAAGCATACATAAATGGAAGTTGTTTTTATCATGGAAAGGTATTTTTTTATGCATGTAGAACTATGTCTTGAAGGATAAGATGGAGTATAGACTAAGCGATATTACAGTTGGGTGCATTCAAAACTGGTTGAATGACTCTAGACAAAGAGTTTTCATTAATGGCTTGATGTCAACTCGGGAGTCAGCACAATACAATGAATTTGGAATCAGAAGACCTGTATTCAAATCCTAACTCTGTCACATAGCTGTATGACCTTGAATAAGTCATTTATCTTCTCTAGGCCTCCATTTTCTCATCTCTAAAATGAAAGGATTGGATAAGATGGCCTCTGAAGTCCCTCCCAGTTCTAAATCTGTTATCATCATAAACATCTTCATGTTTTTATGAATATTTTTCAAAGAGACAGGTTTATGTAAAGAAAAGGCATCCTAACAATTAGATCTAGCTATCAAAGAGTGGGATGGACTGTCTCAGGTAGAGGAATCTTCTTCAGCAGAGGCCTTAAAGCAGATGCTGCCAAATGTATTGTAGAAAGTAAAAATTTCCAAGTATGGGCTGAACTTTGTAGTTTAAAGATATTCACAATGTTCCTATTTTTCCAGTGTTTTTATTCTTTTTTTTCACTTTAATGAACTCTAGCCATACTGGCCTACTTGCTTTTCCTCTCATATAGTACTCGATCTCCCATCTCAGAGCCTGGCTTTCCCGTATACCTGGAATACCCTGCCTCCCGTTCATGTCTATTAGACTCACCTCAAATACTATATTCTGCAGGAGGCTTCAGTTGGTCCCTTCAGTTGCTAATTCTTTCCACTCTAAAGTTATTTTCTATTTGCTTTGTTTGTATCTTATATATACACGTTGTCTCCTGTGAGACCATGGGTAGTTGTCTCCTCTCAGTGAGGATATAACAGTCAATCATGCTCCTCCTGACCTGTTTGTAGGACAAAGGTCTCGGATCCCCTCCTTCCCCTCAGGCTAACAAAATCACATGGCTCAAGGAGCCCTGGTCTCCATAAGGTCTGCTCCCAAGTTGTGTCCATATAAGGAAGTATAAGGTCCACTCCTGAGTTATGCCCATACAAGGAAGAGGGGTGGGAATACTGCATTCCGATTAGCTAGTAGATTGTAACCCTTGAGTAATCGGACCAATGATGAAAAAGGGGAGGGTCCATTCGCATTAGGGGCTACGGTACTGTGTAATTTAAAATTCTAAATGTGGGTTCTAATCTGTTCCCCCAGTTTTGGGGGAAACTGACTAAAATCACTGATAAAATGAGTTTAGATTTTTAAGGGTTTATTGAAATATAGAAAGAGAAAGATTGAGAACAGAATTCCTACAACCTCGTAATCCTGTCTTTCCTCAGCTCCTCTCAGTCGTTCTCTGCTGTCACCACTAAGTCAGGAACCAAAAGACAGTGCTCTTCTCACAGGCTCCCCTTTCTTCCTTCCTTTCCCTTCCCAGAATGGGGAGGTTCTTAAAGCTGGTTGGTTGATTGGGCCAGAAGTTCAAAGTTTTTTTTTAGATTCTGAGAACCATGCTTTCTTAAGTACTCTCAAGTACCAGCCAGATGTACTTAGAATCTAGTCAACTACTAATCCAGTCAAATCAGCCAGTAATCCACTCAGGTGGGCTCCAAATCTCATCTATCACATTACATTAGCTTGACAGTTTAAAACAGGGCCTGTGAGCCCCCTTTTTGACACCCACTAGCTGCACACTAGGGTGCCTCCTTTTCATGAGAATGAAATAAAGAGCCTTTGTCACTTTGCTGCTGAGTTCTTGAGAATTATTTAGAAGAGGATTGTTTTCTCCCTCACATCTAGTCAATAGTGATCTAGAGCATTTTTTCATATGATTATAGATAGCTTTGATTTCTTTGTCTGATATCCTTTGACCTTGCCTTTCCTCTTGAAGTGAACTTGTTCAATGAGTTTGATATATCATTTGCATTGTTTTCACTTATTTCTTTTGTCTTTACAATCCTTTTTGGGTTTCTTTTCATTAAAGTTTCAAGTACACAATCATTGAGCTTCAATGGTTGTTAAATGGGTATTAATTTGGGGGCTTATATGAGGATCAGGAAAAAGAACTAGATATTTAGCTTTGAGAAAAGAATGTCTAAAAAGGATAAGACAGTTGTCTTCCAATATCTGTAGGAATGTTAGATGGAAGAGGAACTAGACTTGGGGCATGTGTGAAAAAAATAACAATTAACAATGGATTTCTTGGGGGGACTCAAAGATCTGTTTCTCAATACTTTCCCCAGTCTGCCCCCTCCAGAAAGTACAGTTCTCCTTGATCTGGGACAAACCCAAAGGAACAAAAGAAATGGAGATGGGTTCTTTTGTCTAGCTCAGTGAAGGACTAATGGGATTAAACCACACATAAATAATGAATTGCCTTGAACAACTTCAGTAAAGTTCTTTTGCCTTCTTTTCCCTGAAGTCATCTGCAGAGTTCATTTTAATGCAGACCACCTTAAAGTCATGTCAACCAATGAAATTAAATGATGCTAACCAATTAGCTTTGATCAATGTATAACGACCCATCTCTATCAAAGGAGAATAAAAACCCTTGGAGGACTCAAGTAGAGTCTTTTGGGGTTTTAGATGTCTTCTGGGTGTTCTAGGTCTTCTGAACTGTTTTAGTTATCCTTGAGACATTGGTGCTGTCTCTGAGAGATGGTATGGATCTTTTGGGGCTTTTTCTCCTGCTCGAGCTAACTGACTCTCTCCCTGCTTTCTCTACAAGGGGACCTGAGACCATGAGAAGGTAGGGAGACACGTGGTCAATCTTTTATTGATATAATATTGATAAATTAATAATAATATCCTCACTGCCAAAACTGTTAGCAAATATCTAATTACATTTTTAGAAAATACACATGCAACTTCAGAGACAATACTAAGACCATCTCATGGAAATCAAAGACAGGGAGGAAGATTTTGACCCAATATAAGGAAATGTACAGTGCCTGGAACATAGTTAAGTACTTAACACTTCATTGAAATTCGATGACTCAATTTATTAAATAGGTTTTTCCCCATATATTACATTATCCTTGCATTCCTAGTATAAATCCTAGTTATTGATAATGAATATTTAATATATATTGCAGGATCTGTTTTGCCAGAATTTTATTTAATAATGGGTTATTTATGAATGGTATTTACCTGTGTATTTAATTTTTTGCCTTTTCTTCATCGAATTTGGAGATTAAAAACTAATATTTGCCTTTTGTTACAGGTGGATATTCTATTACCTGAAACTCATTGAGATGAGCCTTCTCTCATGTTATTTCCCTTTAAATCAGCTGATGATGTGGTAAACTTGAAGCCCCGCCATTGAGAATGAAAGTATAACCCAGTGTACAACTCATTTCCCAAAGAGTATTTATTCAAGGATGTATTATATTTAAGGTTTGAATTTAACTGAGTCTTGGATAAACTGCAAGCAAAGGGAATATAACAGCTTTAGGGACCAAAGGACTTTCCATTTTGAGGGATGTAGTTTGTCTGGGTCTGTCAAATGTCCTGCACCAACTACCAACAAGCACATAAACATAACATAAGCACTAACATCTTTGTGAGGTTTGTAGGTGGGCAGCAGTTTACTTTGGGGCTTGACCCCTCTGCATTTTTTTATTTATAGAAAATAACCTTATTTCTGACATATAATCGGTACCTTTGAGTGAAGAGCTATGCTTCAGGGGTCTTAGAGGCAATAAATGATCAGGCCCAGTGTAGCCAGGTTTATGATTGGCTTTTCAAGATATTTTGCCTTTATCATGAACAACAACCATAGTCCGGCTAGGCCTCTTATCTACTCTGACTTCATAGGCATACAAGACCACATTGCAGTTTCTTGAGGAAGATAGTAGACTAGCAAGTGAAGAAATTTTGAACATTTCTCCTTTATTTAGGGTTCCTGAATGGGAGTGGGGAGAAGAGCCCAATTTATAGTTACTTTGTTTGGTGGCTTGAGAAGTTGTGCCATGGGACCCTACAAGTTACATGCATGTATGAGTTGTGTGAGTAAACATATAAAATTGAGTTCTTCAAAGCCCTCTGCATGTAACTTGTAGGGTCAAGGCCATTAGTAGCAATGTTATACAGTAATGGTGTCAAATACAAAAAGAAATGGTAACCATTGAACCATTCATAAGGATTCCTGAGGGCTGTGTATTGACTTAGAAAAAGACATCATATCTATGTTCTATTGTATTTTTATTTATTTTGTTAAGTGTTTCTTAATCTTAATCTAGTTCAGGCTGTACTTTAGGAGTGTTGTAGCCTATGTTTGATACCTCTGTTTATATTATTCTTGAGGGTATATAATTGAGAGGCCTCACAGAAAAGGGCCAGGGGTTCTAGTCATTTTTTTAAAGACAATTTCATTTCTTATTTCCAAGGGAAAGAATAGCACTTAAAGTTATGCTTATTTCAGTACAAATTTGTCTTCAAATGTACTGTGGTATGACTTAAAGCATTCATAAATTTATTAGCCAAATGGCCACCCCCAACACTTGTATAAAGAATTGGGTAGAATATCTTTTTCTCCATATGTGAAAGCAATCAACATAAAATAGGAATTACTTACTCTTGCTTCACGGGCTTGTTATGAGGATCAAATAAAATATTGTATACAAAGTGCTTTGTAAACTTCAAAGTACCACATAAATGTCACCTACCATTATTACTACTATTATTAAAGATTTAGAAGATAAATGCTTATTGATTTGATTTCACTTTTGAATCTAACCAGTCCTGATGCCTTTGTACAAGTTGGCTCATTAGTGGTCTGTCTCATTTCTCATTTATTCAGAGATATGTAATCTATTTCCTGGTTTCTTATTTTGGACATTTTTTTTTACTCTTAGCTTTATTAACATAATTCTGTGTATAGTAATCTCTGATGCTTTTTCCCTTTCTCATTTCTAGTTTTAGTAATCTGGGTTGTCACTTAAAATCAAGTTTGCTAATTGATTATCAAATTTTCAAAAAAACTTGATACTGAACTAACATCTGATTTACATTTTGGACTTTATATGTTTATGTGCAAAATACTTATTGGTTTCTTTGGTTATTGGCAGATGTATCAGCTTGGATACCATAGAAGCAAGACAAAATTTTGATGTTCCAAGAAAACCCTCGATGAGAGTTTGAGAGTAGAATAATAGTAGAATTTTTATTATTAATAAATCTCTAAGCTTGAAATCTATCCTTATGCAACAAACTAAATCTAATTTCTTTTAATCAAAGATTCTTGATTTGGGATTTGTAAACTTGTTTTAAAAACATTTTGGTTATAGCATTTCAATATAATTGGCTTCTTTTATAATTCTGTTACTCTCTATTATGTTATATTCTATACTGTTTTATGAACTTAAAAACATTATTCTGAGAAAGGATCAGTAGGCCTCAGCAAATTGCCAGAAGGGTCCATGACATCAAAATCCTTGCTTTTAAATGCATATTCAACTCATTGAGCTTACCTTGTTTTTCTCTTGTTATTATAGGCATTTAAGGCCATACATTTGTTCTGAGTAGGACTTTGGATACATCTACTACATTTTAATATATTGTTTTTATGTTGTCTTTATCTTTAAGGTGACAACAATAGAAGCTATTTATATAGCAATTTAAGGTTTGAAATGCACTTTCTATAAATTTTTTTCACTATTTACATGATTGCTATTACAGCCTTGTGCTGGACCTGGAGTCAGGAGTTCAAATTAGGCAATAGAAACTTACTAGCTGTGTAACCTTGGGCAAGTAACTTGTGCCTCAGTTTTCTCAACTGTCAAATGGGAATAATAATAAT
The DNA here is from genome assembly GCF_019393635.1 of Dromiciops gliroides. Classification (NCBI taxonomy): domain Eukaryota; kingdom Metazoa; phylum Chordata; class Mammalia; order Microbiotheria; family Microbiotheriidae; genus Dromiciops; species Dromiciops gliroides. The sequence continues at coordinate 615,349,653 of NC_057861.1, read as the reverse complement.
ACCTACTTCCCAAGGACATAAAGTCCAGGGGGAAAGTGAGCTCCAACTGAGAAAACACACATGGTAAAGAAGGCACTCACAGTTCCTTATTGCTACAGGTGCTTTTCTCTCATTTTTGAAATGCTTAAGAATTTCTCTTTAGGTATGGTGTTCTTTATTTTCAGGTATTTTTTATAGAGCTTTGGGTATGTTCTGTCCTTGCCAGTTTACTCTGATGGTGTAGAACCAAAGTAGATGTGAAATATCTATTCATCAGTTGCAAAAGTCTTTACTTTCCTGTTAGAGAATAATGAGTGTAATGAGACATTTGCATGTTTTATATTTCTTTTATTTGTTCACATGTACCTTTGTGTCTTCATCTTGTGCTGTTTCTGCAGGGTAAGATAAAAGTTATTCCATACGAAACAGATGATAAAGCTATCATTCTTATCATCCTTCAAAGCTGGAATGTCCTCTGATCAAAGGGAGTGGTGAGAAGGAGACTCAGCTAAAGCCAAAACTAAGGCCTATCCTTATATCCTACCCCCATCCCCAAGGGCTTACTTCTCGGGAAGTTCAACTATAACTTCACACTCACTCAATTTCTGGAATTCCACCCATTCACAACTTGCTTGACGATTTATAGACAGTCCCTAGAGTGTATTAAAGTTTTCTCATGATTCTTATTTATTAATTCTAGTTTGAAGTGTAAGGGGGCTAAAATTCTAGCTATACTATCTAAAACCTAATGAGTGGTTGCCAATAAATTATAAGCTTTAGCAAGAGTATTTAAGTGTTTAAGTATTTATTTATTTATTTAGTGAGGCAATTGGGGTTAAATGACTTGCCCAGGGTCACACAGCTAGTAAGTGTTAAGTGTCTGAGAACAGATTTGAACTCAGGTCCTCCTGACTCCAGGGCCGGTTGCTCTATCCACTGCACCATCTAGCTGCCCCATGTTTAAGTATTTATTAAAGAGCATTAGAATCAGAGAGAAAAGTAAAAATCTAACTATTTCTAAGAGACCCCATCATCTGACCCACCATGACAAGGTCAGGAACCAAAAGAGCAAGAACCCCTCCGCCAGCATGTGCTTCCTACTTTGTGTCCTTCTCCCAGAAATGGGAGGCTCCTTAAGTTGATTGGCTGGTAGCCTTGATAGACAGTACCCATGAGCAAAGGTCACTTCCTGACGCCAAGGACCTTGACCACATGACTTGCCCTCAGAGACCTTCTCCTCATGGCGGAGCTTTTCTACAGTAAGTCTCCAGTAGGTGGCATCATTCTAATCGTTACAGTCCCCCCTTTGTTTCTTGAAGACCTTTTCATACTTAATCTATAGTGTTAGAATTGACTGAAACATGATCTCTTCTCATTAAAATATCAGATAAAATGGAGTGGACTGGTTTTGACCCTATCCTTACATAGGTATATGCAAAAAAGATTCAAGGTAACTTTATGGAGAAGGCACTAGCATAAGCGGAAGACCAAGGAAGTTCTCCTATAGAAGGTTGCAGCTGAACTGTGTCTTGAGTCTAAGAGACAGAAAAGGGGAAAGAAAACATTTCTGATATGGAAACCAGCCAATGCAAAGACATGAAAATGGAAGATGGAGTGTCATGTATGTGGAAGAGCAAGATTAGTTTCACTAGAATCTAAGAATATATGCACGTAGGGGACTAATGTGTAAGAAGGCTAGAAAGAACCAAAAGAGAGCTTTGTCACAAAACCCTAGAGAGATGAGAGTAACCAGGAGTAGATTATAGTCATTTATAATTGCTGCAGATTGGTTAAGAAGAGTGAGGATTGAGAAAAGACTATTATATTTGAAAATTAAGAGATCAACTAATGGAGACTGGACCAAGTTGGGGGAGTAGTAAAAAACTGAACAGCCCAATTTCTTCCACAATTACTCCAACAATAATTTAAGAAGAATGCCCAATTGAGTAGTAATTGAAAAATCAAAGGAAAAATTCTAGTGGGTTCTCTTTCTAATCATATTACAAATTTGACTTGCAGGCAAATAACCAGGACAGAAACTGTAGAATGTGGATGGGCTGGCATCATGGACTCAGCCCAGCTAGGCCAGAACAGATTTCTGAAACAATGAATTAACAAAACAAAACAAAAAGATAAGGAGTTATTATGTTGCCAGAAATGCCCAACACTAAAACTGAAAGAGCAGAACATCTCCAAAACACTATAAAGCAAAGTTTGTCCACAAGATCAATTTGAATTTTAGAAGCAAGAGAGGTTTTAAAGTTAAAAATAACATATGAAACAAGAGCTATGGAATAGAGACTTGGAAAGAGAATTAATAGTTTAGCACCTGGTGCAAAAAAATTACCCAAATGATAGACTTCTTGAAAATTAAATGTGCTAAACAGAAGTTAATGACTCCATGAGAGAGTAAATAATATTAAATGAAAGACAAAAATCTGAACAAAATAATAAAAAAAATTGAGTAATCTTACATTAAAAAAAGATCAAAGAGAAATGTTAATAATTAGTGAAAACTTGAAATCTGAAAGCCATGAACCCCCAAACCCCAGTGTATCATATTTTAAGAAATCACAAAAGGGAACAGCTAGGTGGTACAGTGAATAGAGCACCGGCCCTGGAGTCAGGAGGACCTGAGTTCAAATCCGGCCTCAGACACAACACTTACTAGCTTTGTGACTCTGGGCAAGTCACTTAACCCCAATTGCCTCACCCCCCAAAAAAACAGAAAAGAAAAGAAATCACAAAAGAAAGCAATCCAGATCTCTTAGGACTGGAAGGTAAAGTGAAAATAGAAAAAAATCCACTGGACACCCAAATAAAAGTCCTAGGATTATCATAGCCAAAATCCAGAGATTCCATGTCAAAGAAAAAAAATAGGCAATTCTGCTATAGTATGACTTAATTATTCCTATTGATCACTGTGTTGTTCAAAATCACATATTACAAATCACAGAGGTTATGAAGAAAATTAAGTTGGGGGTACAACACTTAAACTCATGTCCTAGGGAAAGCCACCACATCTTCAACACAAGGAACCATTACTGGCAACAATGATGGGAACCAGAAACCTTTGGTATGGCTTTTTCCATGAGTTGCTCCAGGAGACCATCACCAATCCCACAGTGCTGAACTCATTTCCATAGAATTAATCCTATGTGACCATCTACAGCTGGATTTTCCTGAGCACATATCTCTGGGTGGTGTGGATTAAAGGGGCTGGGTCATTGTTAAGTCTGTTCCCAGGTTGCAGGGTGCTTTGTGAGTCTGTCTTCTCTTCCTGCCTCTCCAGCTCTTCACTTCTCTGTGATGATTAAAAACATGAGAAACATAGTTTCTGGGTAATTTAATCATTTTACTAATAGGCCAGCAGGTTATTAATAAAAAGATGGTCAATGGGAATATCTTTTAGACCAAAGACCCCATGGTGGTAGTACACAGGGTTTTTATACCCTTGAAACAGTAGGTGGACAACAGGGCCCTTGCACAGAGAGATTATTTCCAGCTTTGGGCTATCAATTCAAAGAATATTTTTTTCAGTGGTGGGTTCCTCTGGGATGACCCTCCCCCCACCATTGCATCCCATGCTCCGCCCCCCAACAGAGAAATCTTCAGTTATCTAGATAAATGGATCTGTTTCTACCCAAGATTCTTTGTAAGTTTGGGTTTCACCTGACCCAGATGAAGAGATTCAATGGAATCTTACTTTCAAGGAGAACTGGACCTTGGAGTGGGGGTGGGGAGTGGGGAAAGAAAAGACTAGGAAAGAAGGGTAGAACACTGGATCCCTTTCAAGATAATTATTTCTCAACTCATTGCTTGAGTCTTATACTCTTTCTTTCCACCCTCACAGTGCATCCTAGTTTGAGGAAGATAACCACTGCATTACTTTCCTGGAGTTGGAACCAGACATCTCTTCTCATAGAATCCACTGCATGCTGCTGGCTCCTCATCCCATCATTCTGTAGTCTGTTCTGCCAACCTCCCTAATGCATACCCCCACCAAGATGGTATAGTTTTCCTTGATGATATGCTTAAGCAAACTTAATATTCAAGTTATGCTTAAACAATTCCCTAATATATCAGTCTGGTTTGGGGGCAGCTAGGTGGCACAGTAGATAGAGCACTGGCCCTGGAGTCAGGAGTACCTGAGTTCAAATCTGACCTCAGACACTTAACACTTACTAGCTGTGTGACCCTGGGCAAGTCACTTAACCCCAACTGCCTCACTAAAAAAAAAAAAAATCAGTCTGGTTGGAAAAAATTTCCATTTTCAAAACAAGTGTTATAGTAGAACTTCCTGTACTGTACATGGCTAGAAATAAAGTACCAGTGAATCACAGTCAGAATCACTCAATATTTAAGTACTGCCACTCTAAAGGGGCAGAGAACATGGAATATAATATTCTAAAATGCAAAAGACATAGGTTTACAACAAAGAGTAACTTATCCAGCAAAACTGAATGTAATTCTACAAGGGAAAAAAATAGTTTTAATGAAATAGGGGGTTTAGAAACATTCCTCAGAAAAAGACTTGAACTGGGTTAAAACTTTGAAAAACAAACAATGGGAGTACATTTGTATTCTAATGGAGAGGGGAAGGAAGGGGATGATCCAAGCAAGCATCCTCTAAGAACTAAAGTCATCAGGGTCATAGTGGGAATCAAGTAAGGGCCTGAGAGTAATTATGCACACCCAAGCTAGATACAAAATGTATTGTTCTCATTTAACATATGAGAAAAATAAGTGTCAGCCAGGTGTTTCTGACCCCTGTGTCAAGATAATGGAATGTGGTAGATAAGGGGATTTAGCAGATACTCAAAGGCCCACCTGGAGATTAATCTAAACTGATTGAATTAAGTGAGAGTGATAGTTTTTAACTTCCAAAATCTCCTTATGCATATTTTTATAGATTACAGGCCCCAATTTATCTCACCAATTTTAGAACTTTCTAACTAACTACCCTAATACTACTCAGGTTATGGACTACAAATCCCCATCATAGCTCCATTCCTGACTTTGACATCATCTCCTCTGGATGGTTTCACCTTACAACTTTTTAGATCCTCTTGTGTCTGCCTCTAGGAGGCAAGAGCTGATGACTCCAATGTTTCTTGATTACTGGCCAGCCTATGCATGACACTGGAGTATTGCTTCCTCAGGTGTGCACATGTGTGAGCGTGCACACACACACACACACACACACACACACACACACACACAGAGAACATGAATGATACTATTTATTATAATTGGGATTTGAGATAATTCTTAAGTAGTAAAGATCCCATCCAGGAATTTTACCTTATCCCTCAGGTTTTGCTGCCACCTGGTGCTAAAAGGTTTCTGGTAGGGATGATTGAATAACCTAGTGACCTTTGGAACACATACCTTAAATTAAAAGATAAGACATGTCAGAACTTCGGATCCATCACTTTATAAATGAAAGATAAACTTTTTAAGAACATATAAAATGTTTTTAAAAGTTAATATAAAGTAAGGCTAGTAAAGTAATGTATTTCCTAGAAAATTTACAAAAATTATTATTATTATTAATACTTCTGAGATAGTCTCTCTGAAACTGGTCTATTCAGCAGGTTCTTAGTGTTGTGCACATCTAGTTATTTTTCCTTATAAATCCCTCTTAAGCTAATGTAGGATATTCTTTCCAAAGTAATTTTGACTTATCTTGCTTGAGGATATTCTCTTTCACACATAGTAGGTTCTTAATAAATGCTTATTGACTAACTAATAGAAACTGTCATTCATCTCACAGCTCTTGTCAGTCTCTCTCCAACCTCAGTTTATGAAAACCCCTTTTAGCTCACAAAACAGCCTTAATCCCTCAAATCCCTTAAGTGGCCCATATTTTTCTTATACATTATGGGCACAAACTTATTCATAATAAAAATTGCTTGAATTCTAACACATTACAAAAATTTTGGGAAACAAAATTTTTAACAAAATCAGATAATTATTTGATAATATCATTATTCTAATTAAGCATAAATATTAGATAGTTTTCTATAAATAGTTGTCATTGGAATTACTTTATTACTCAAACCAGGCACTTAAAAGACTATTTGGGGGTGGAGATGGGCAGAGAAGTGAGAGAAATAAATAGAAATTTTCTCTGAATCATTCTTTTTCCAAATTTATGATTCTGTTACCAAAAGGGATATAGATATCCAGTTTTTCCTACATGGTCAGGTATGTACTGAAGATCAGGTACAAGTCAGAATAGAGAGGCTGCTGAGTTCTTGGGCTTTGCTTAGATTAGGTAAGGCTAGCATACTCCCCTCTATAATAGCACTTTCCCCAATCTATTGATGAAGAAGACTAGGCTTTATAAGGAAAGCTGGTAGACAAGAGAAGCAGGATCAAATGAAATAATATATGTGAAACACTTTGCAAACCCTATAGTGTTATGTAAATGTTAGTTGCTGTTGCTGCGGGTATTGCTGTTGTAGTAACTTATTCCTCCAATGATGTATGGAGTGGAGGAAGATGACAACCCTGGAATGATAGAAAAATAATTTATCACTGTTCCTAATCTTGCAAGATGGATAGGGCTGAAGCCTGTAAATTTTCTTTTCCTTTCTTCCTTTCTAGGGCTGGACTTATATAGGGGAGTAATGTGAGTGGTATAAGGCAAGGGAATGCTTATTTGCTACTGTAAAATCTCTCCTGCTCAGTACTGACATTTCACCAATTAGAGTAATTTGGATTAACAGTTGACAGGGTTAGGGAGTGTCATTTAGCCACATCTAAGTGTAATTTGAAAAGGGCATTAGATTTGGAAGATCTTCAGGTGCTCCTTCACACAAAACTCGTCTTTTTAACACTAATAATTTTTCTCAGTGATACTGACTACAAATCATGAAACAACATTATCTCCAAAGAACCAAAATTTCAGGTGACCTAAAGGATAATGAACACATGAAGACCAACGATGATTTTCATGCAAGAAGTGGCCTAAAAGATATTATACAGGAAATAGATGTTAGGAAAAGATAGGCTGAACACATAACAAGAATGAAGGTGTATGAGATGATTATGGATTTGAGTCAGATTAAACTCTGAGGATGGGGTCTGGAAGATACCCAGCCCCACCCCAGTATAGTTAGTTTAAAAGTTTATTGCTTGTTAAATTCTCATTGTCTCCTTTAAGTTCTATTGCCAATTAACAGTATTTTTACTTCTGCTCAGTCTCCCCACTTGTCAGCTACATATTAGTTTTATCTGGAATCCATCATGTGTTAGAACCCCAGTCCCTGTTGAGTGGGTCAGGGAGTTTGCCCCCCAATTCAATACTCGGGACTCAAGAAGAAAGGATGGGGCTCAGCACAGGATGCGGCAATTAAGTTGTGACCAGATGTTAAGTGACATGTCTCTTTTTCTCAGAGCAGAATCCCCTTGACCCTAGGGTCCCAACAATGTATTATTCTTTTATTCTTTATTCTATTTCTTTGATTTCCCAACATAGCCAAAGATAAATTTTAACTCTGTCATCCTTCTAAAATTAACACGACTACAAAACAATGCTGAAACACCTGAATGACTCTTCCTGTTATTCAAGTCGAATATCTTTAGAGATAGGGGCCGGGAGAGGGGAGTCAGTGGGAACTGTAAGATCTGAAACATCTGACTGTCACTCCCCCGTTCCCTCTTCCTTTGGTTTGACCTTGTTCCCCCTCCCCTTTTTCCCCTTGTTCCTGGAACATGTATGCATGTCTCCATACATTGATCACGAGCTAAACACACACCCTGGGTGAGACAGGATTGGGTGTTAGATTGTGAGCTCGCCCCCATAAAAGGTCAAAGCATGTATTAGCTATTGCGACTCAGGCATTGAGTTTGCCCATTCCTGCGGGAATGTAATAAATCTGTCTCTGCTTGACTTGGTGGTCTCCTCAAGTTATTTGGGTAAATTGAGGCAGTTTGCCCCAAACAAAGGCTAATTATGGACAACTAGAGTTATCCACTTCTTTTGTATTCAGTGTTAAAAGACACAAAGAAGATCTTTAGAACATCAGTAATATTTTATGGCAGATTTATGGAAGCACTTGAATAAAGCTAATAGGATAAGAGAACAGGGATAGATTAATGGCTATACCATTGGAGAAGTGACCACATTGTGAAATTTTAGATCTGTTGAAATACTGAATGATTGAAAATATTGGATTTGTATAGTCAGGTGAACTGAATTCAGAACTTAAGTCTGTGACTTTAAATCTGTGTTGAAACAAGTGTCTTCATTTTTCTGGGTCTCAGTTTATGTTTTGAGAGTACAGGTCCAGGCAGCTAGGTGGTACAGTGGATAAAGCACTGGCCCTGGATTCAGGAGGACCTGAGTTCAAATCTGGCTTCAGATACTTGACACTTACTAGCTGTGTGACCTGGGCGAGTCACTTAACCCTCATTGCCCCACGAAAAAAAAAAGAAAAGAAAAAAGAAAGTACAGGTCCAAGATTATGCACAGAGGATATATGTACATCTGTGTTTATGTATTTGAAAGGAAGATATTTATATGAAGAAACCATAGAAGTAGTCTAGCCCAATCTCCATGCTGAATGCACATATACAAATTAGTGGAAACTCGGCTGATCATTAGAATTGTGGAAATTTATTTTGATTTGGGGACCCTAACTTTGGGCTGAGATTAGAAAGCCTTAGGTGCTCAGGTTTTTCTTCTCTGTGTGGGAGTGATTGGTGCCCCTCCCCCTCTGCTTTAGCTGAGCCAAAAAGCCCCGTGGGCTGAGACACCAGGTCAGACAGCTGGGGGGAAAAGCCCCAGCTCCCTCTGCCCTGAGTGGATCTATCCTGGTGTAGCCCATGCAGAGGTCCCTGGGCACACAGCACGGGGCATGGGCCCCCGGACACTCGAGCGTCCCCCACAACTGGAGCCCTAGTGTGGCTGGTGGATTAGCTTGGTGTGTGTGGGGGCGCAGGGAGCCTGAGATTTGAGGGGTGAGAAGGAACATATATAAAGGGAGAATGCTGAAGGACTAGGAAAAAGGGAAGGTCAGAAGGTTAAGAGGTTGGAAAAGACAAGACAGGGAGGCTGCTACAAGGATGCTAAGGAGACAGACAGGCTGTGTAAATAAAGGAGGTGATGGTACAGGAGGTTAGAGAAACGGGGGTGTGGGGGGTGGTGGCAGAGAGTACAGAAGCAGTCAGAACAGGGTACAGGTTGGAGAAAGTGAAGATTTATAGAACAGAAAGTCTGGAGCACCAAGAGACAGGGGAAGGAGGAAGGGAGAGACCAGAAAGTTAAGAGGTTGGAAAGGAACGGACAGAAAGGGGCTACAAGGACGCTAAGGAGACTGAGGCTACGTAAAGGGGCAGCAAAGGCAGAGGGGGGTGGACGGATGGAGCAGACAGACAGAACAGGAGAGGGTAGAGGAGGGCAGGGGGACACTGGAGCACTAGGAGAACGCTAGAAGAAGGTCCATTGGTATGCAGGACCAGGCTAAAAATGTTCCAGGCGCAGCATGTAGAAAGAGATGTGCCAGAATGCAGTCAGGTTGTACATTTTATTTCCCTGTATTCTTAATTTTAAATGTATCTCATAAATAAACCCTCTGCTGTTAAAATGGAAGAGGCTTCTTAATCTTTTGCTTATAAATTTTGGGAGTGGAGCAGTGTGGTGGAACTTTATAAACGGCCCATATTAAATTAATAGCAGTTCAGATAGCCAGTCAGTCAAAAGTCTCCACATTAGTCCTCCAGTCAGATTAGTCCCCCCAAATTAGCCCTGTAAATCAAAATATTCTTACATTTGAATGGTGACCCAGATGGGACTTATGGCCCAATTATAATTTTTCTAAACTTATAATTTTTCATATAATCATAATTTTTCATATAAGTCCAATTATATAATTTTTCAGACTAGGTTAGCTAGCCAATAATTAATTTTTTTTGCAGAATAATGGATTCTATTGTGGAAATAAAGGGATAATAAAGTTTAAAATAAAGGTTATTTTCTGGTATTTTTAAGATAAAGAGAAAGAGGGAAAAAGTCTTGCCTTAAAACTTCTTACAGGCAAAAGGCAGGAAATTTCATGAATCTTTGATAAAATGATGGTATTTAAAAAAAAATAAACCCTTGTTAGTATCATAAGAATTGAAAGGACGTTGCTCACACCTTCAGACTTAGAGAGGCTGTCATAGACATTCAGATCTGAACACAGGATCCCAGACATGATTTATCTAGTGAAAGAGTACAGTGATGCTGTTATAATTGCTACTGGATTCTTGTTGTTTGCCCTTTGTTATCGAAGAGGGCCAGTGACATCAGGAAGGTGATATCATGACTTGTAAGTCAATTAGATTGAAGTGAGGCAGGGCTGTGCAGAGTCAACCAGCCTCACTCTTTCCTCTGGAGCCATCTAGGTCCAGTGGCAAGATATAGATCAGGATGACTGGAGATGGCTCCCTGATACTGAATAAGAATTTATTGAAAGGCTGATTGTCCAGGACATGGTTTGGTAGCCATTAAAAGTGCAGAACCCACTTGATGACCCCTATTCTTCTGGCATGCTGGGGTAGAGGGAGAGGTACTGCATTCTAACTTTTAGGAGCTGAGCAAGAAGATGGGCATCTGACTACTCCAACTTTCACAAGTGGCAAGGTGAAATCTGGATTATGAATCATTACAAATCATCCTACTTGCCATATCGGTTGTGCATCCTAGAGATTGCCAACCCTTGCTCTATGAATTGGGTTTAAATCAAATTGGGAACTCTTTCAATTAAGCATAAGAAATCACTTTTTAAAACCACTATTAGAGTTATAAAAACCTATAAGATACTGAGGGAAGTTGTGAAATATCAGCCTTTAGAGGTCTTTATAAAAAAATACATGGGTCCAGGAATGTTTAAATATTTATCTATCTAAAAAGGAGAATCCTGAAACGAAGAATCCCTCAAGTTCCCTTCCAGCTCAATGATTCTGTGGTCCTAGTACCTGGTACCTTTGTAAAATGATATCAACCAACAAACAAATATTTATTAAATATAGTCTATGTGACAGGTATTGTGCTAGAAGCTGAGGATACAAATGCAAAGAATAAAACAATCTACTCTCAAGAAATTTAAATTCAATCTAGGGAGAAAATATGTGCATAAAAAAGTGTATAGAATTAATAAAAAATGCAAAACAAATACAAGTCCAAGAGACTGGGTCTGGATGAGAAAAAGGTCAATAACTAGGAATGAAGAAGAGGGTATCCATAGACAAGAGAGGATGGTGGTTCCCAAAGTGTAAGAATCTTAATTGTTAATTCTTTTTTTTTTCTGATTCCAGATAGGTGCATTTGTTTTTTAATTTTTTAATAAGCAATAGTATTTTTTTCAGTTTTCAACATTCTTTTTTTTTTTTGAGAGTCAATGAGGGTTAAATGACTTGCCCAGGGTCACACAGCTAGTAAGTGCCAAGTGTCTGAGGCTGGATTTGAACTCAGGTCCTCCTGAATCCAGGGCCAGTGCTTTATCCAATGCACCACTTAGCTGCTCCAGACCCACTCATTCTTTAGGATGACATTATTTAATTCCCAATTAATTTTTGGTCTATATTTCCATAGCCCTTTGTGACATATAATTTTTATTGCATCAAGATCTGAAAAGGATGCATTTACTTTTTCTGCCTTTCTGCATTTGACTGTGAGGTTTTTATGTCCTAATACATGATCAGTTTTTTGGGTGGATGACATGTACTACTGAGAAGAAGGTATATTGCTTTCTATCCCTATTCAGTTTTCTCCAGAGATCTGTCATATATAACTTTTCTAAAATTATATTCACCTCTTTAACTTCTTTCTTATTTATTTTTCGGTTAGATTTATCTAGTTCTGAGAGGTAGAGGTTGAGGTCCTTGGTGCATATATGTTTAATATTGACATTATTTCATTGTCTATGGTATCTTTTAGCAAGGTATAGTTTTCTTATCTCTTTTAATTAGATCTATTTTTGCTTTGTCTGAGATAAAGATTGCTACCCCTACTTTTTTTTTTTTAGGACAATGAAGGTTAAGTGACTTGCCCAGGGTCACACAGCTAGTGAGTGTCAAGTGTCTGAGACTGGATTTGAACCCAGGTCTTCCTGAATCCAGAGCCTGTGCTTTATTCACTGCACCACCTAGCTGACCCCATCCCTACTTTTTTTTTTACTTCAGCTGAAGCAAAATATATATATTTTTAATTTTTATTTATTAATTTTTTTAGTGAGGCAATTGGGGTTAAGTGACTTGCCCAGGGTCACACAGCTAGTAAGTGTTAAGTGTCTGAGGCCGGATTTGAACTCAGGTATTCCTGACTCCAGGGCCGGTGCTCTATCCACTGCACCACCTAGCTGCCCCTTGAAGCATAATATATTTTGCTCCATTCTTTTACCTTTACTCTGTTTGTATCTCTCTGCTTCAAATGTGTTTCTTGTAAACAACGTATTATAGGATTCTGGTTTTTAATCCACTCTGCCATTCACTTCTGTTTTATGGGAGAGTTCATTACATTCACATTCACAGTTATGATTACTGTGAATTTCCCTCCATCCTATTTCCCCCCTTGTTTATATTTTTCTCTCTTGTTTCACTGTGTTCCTCAACAGTGTTTTATTTCTAACCACAGTCTCCCTCAATATGCCCTCCCTTCTATCATTGCTCCCCTTTTCTTTTCCCTTCCCCTTCTAATTCCTTATAGGATAAGATAAATTTCTTTACCCAAATGAGTGTTTATGTTTTTTTCCCTCTTTGAGCTACATCTGATGTCAGTAAGCTTCAAATAAAGTTCATCCTCTCCCTTCTTTCCCTGTACTATAATAGGTCTTTTGTACCTCTTCATGTGATGTAATTTACCTCATTCTACCTCCCCTTCCCTTTTCTTCCAGTACAGTCTTTTTTTTGGGGGGGGGGAGCGGGGCAATGGGGGTTAAGTGACTTGCCCAGGGTCACACAGCTAGTAAGTGTCAAGTGTCTGAGGCCAGATTTGAACTCAGGTCCTCCTGAATCCAGGGCCAGTGCCTTATCCACTGCGCCACCTAGCTACCCTTGAAAATGGAACTATCTTTGATTATTCTTCTCTACCTCTGCTCTAGCAGAGTTTCTCATATTGGCAATGCCTCCATCCCTATGGCCTCTTCTAGTTGGTGAGTTTCCCCTTGAACCTCCATTTGAGGAAGTATCTGCACCAGCTACTCTTTTCCACCTCACTCATTTTTAGCTCTGCCTTATCCTTTGTCTTCCTCCATTAGAATGTAAGTTCTTTGAGGTCAGGGTTTTTTTTTTTTAATGCTTATGTAGCCTGGAGCTCAAGTTCATTTGCACAAGACTCTCCTTACTGGTGGAGTACAAGATTGCTCCTTTTACAATATGCTCCTGTTGAGGTGTGGAATTGGTCAGAACTTAAGAGAGGAGGGATCCTAGTTCTTTTGGCTATCAGTTTTCAGAGAGGAGACACTGGATTCCAGATTGTCTTTAAGGAGAAGCCCCTGAAAACAGAAAAAGACAGAGAAGGCAACATTTAGAGGAGATGACACCGCAATTACATCCCTATCCCCATCTTACCATGATAGAAACTTCAAGGAAGTTGGGATATTCTTTTATGATTAAAAAGATATCTCACTCCCAGTGGGAGAACTTATTTATTACTCTATGGTATATTCTAATCTGCATAACTTCTTTGATTTCTATTTGTTTTCAGCTCAGATAAATGTGCTTATTTGCTACTTTGTGTGATGATCTTTGTAGAACTGATATTAGGTAGAAAGTGTAAGGGGCTAAAATTCTAGCTAGTCTGTCTAAAATATCTGAGTGGTCACCAATAAATTATGAGCTTTAGCAAGAGTTAGACTTTTAAGCATTTATTAAGGAGAATAAGAATTTGGTGAAGAGAGAGAGAAAGGCCTAGATTCATCTATCTATCAAAGGGAGAGTGCATCTTTAGCTCCCCTCTCCTCCAGAGTGCTCACGAAAGAGAGCGAGTGCACCAGCCTCGCCCCTTCTTCCTCCCACAAGCAAAGTCATTTCCTGATGCCAAAGAAAAGCCACATGTCTTGCCCTCAGGTGTCTTCTCCTCATGGTGGAGCTTTCCTGCAGTAAGTCTCCAACAGGTGGCATCATTCCAATCATTACAGTAATCCCCACTTTGTTTCTTCAAGAAACACGGGGTGTTTCCTTGATGAAACAGTCAAAAACAACAGAATATAATACCCTATGCTAACAAACAATATGTAAATAACAATATAGAAAAGGGAGAAAGGAAAGTTTTGTCCAGAGGGTCAGTCCCTCAAGAACCAGTGCTTTGACACTGGCCTGCAGAGGGAGGGCCTCTGCAGAGAATACATATAACAAATGGTGTACATAACAACAGAAGGGAATAAAAATCAACAAAACAAAACTGTTCATTCAAAGTCTTTGAAAGTCTTTTCTCAGATAATTCTTGGGATTTCCTCTGGGTGAAGTTGTGGAATGGAAGTCTTTTCAGGGGTTGATGTGTGGATGCTGGTAATCAGACAGGAAAATTTCCTACAAAATTGAGCTTAACACAACTTTAAAATAGCTTTGTCAATAATCAAATCAAACAATGAAAGTTCTTAAAAACATGTGTAAGGGAATTCAGAATCTTAGTTGTTACACATGAAACGTATAATAAAACAAAAATTGAAACATTCCCTAAAATGTAATATTACTATAGTCCCCCATGGTGGAGGGTAAATTGAGAAGACAATTGCTATGATACTGATTTTTAAAAAATAATTTTTATCTTTGTTTCATCACTTTTTGCATCATCTGCCTAATTATCCTCATGCCATTATGAGAAATTTAAAAATCTAATATAATTGGTAACAGATGTCAAGGCCAAATCCAATGGGGATTACCATAAAAGAACAGAGAAATGATGGGATATGAGCATTTCCACACTTGAGCAATATATACTGCCCATTCAGTATGCCAGGCTTAAAATAGGTAGATGGGATATACATCCATGCCACCAAACATATTGGAGGAAACTGAGTCAGACTTAATCAGATGCATGGGATTGAGATGTCCATGGCATCAGGCATATAGGAGGGGGCATAGAAGTCAGGTGTAGGATGAGATGGGTGGGATGAAAACTTCCAGCCATCTGTACAATATTGTGGGAAAAAAATTAAACCAAGAGAAACCAACCTCAACATTTGTCAAAAGCCATTCCCTCAGCCATACCTTGACTTCATGCATGTCTCCCCTCATGTGACAGTTCAATGTCTGCTCTTGTGATTGGATGGCATCTTGGCCAACTGGCATCTGATAACTCAGAATGAAGGCAATTAATGTCTTAAATGATAAGTTCCCATAATCCAAGTCTCATATGGATTTAAAAATTGAGGATAGTAATGATTGCAAAAAATGGGAATGTACCTTGACTCAGAATACAATATACAATTATGCAATGATTTCAAATAATACCTTTTTTTACTAAGTATACACTTACTTTTGTGAAAAATTGGAATATATTTAAATACAAGTTAAAGCACGACACAATCTTAAAGAACTTTTTTTTGAAAAAAGAAAACTTTTACAAATGTTACACTCTTTTTTTTTGAATATGCTTATCAAAAATAATACTTCTAGAATCAATTTACCCTTGCCATGACAACCAATTTGCCAGGGAAATGCTTTATAGAGTTTGATCAAATAATCAGTTGAGAGAAAAAAATAACAAAAACAAACTCAGAATATGGGAGCACAATACTCCCAGAATTAACATTGTATTATGGAATCAAAACCACCTTGCATTGTTTCAAAATTAGATAGATGAATGAATAGAAGAAAATACACATGGAAGAATAAAAGACAATGAAATTCAAACTAGGGAAATCAAATGAATGTAAGTGACTGATAATATTAAACATTATTAAATGAATATGAACTTAACATTAATAAGAGTATTACAAAATATAAACTTGATCACATGACTATAAAAAGCTTTTACAAATATTCTCCCCCTTTTTAAGCTAAGTATAAAACACAATCTTAAAAGCATGAAAATCTCTATGAAAATAAACCCATACTGTTAATTTCAAAATGTAAATGTAATAGCATAGAAATCCTATGTAACCTCTGAACTGACATTATTTCTCTGAATGAATTTAGAACACTTTTGATTCCAATATCTAAAATCCCAAATACTCATATCAATACCTTGTTGCTTACTTCTACATTTCTGCAAAATATATCTTCTTGAAATATGATTGTCATTTTTATTCATCTTAAGTTTGTCTTCTTTAACCCCTCTATTTTCTCTGTTGGTCCTTTCATAATATAAATGCTTTATAAGGTTACTAATTAAAGGCAAAAGCAGGTTAACAATATTATGAACAAAACAAGCATATCTGGGATTTAAAGGGTTTTCCAAGGTTGGTTTCAGAGAACCACAACAGGTCAAGTCAGAATCACAACCAGGATGGGGAAGGGCTGAGCCTGACTGCTCCAATAACTGAGTAGAAGTTGCAAATGCAGGTAGAAAAAGCTTCTCATGCTTAGATCTCTGGACTTCCCTGGCAGGAGGATTAAGGGGCTTGGCCAAGGGAGTAGTAGGAGGTGTCAACAGAGGAGGAGGAGGTGGGGTCCTGAGAGGAAGGAAGGGACTAGGGCAATTTTTTTTTTTTTAGGCAATGGGGGTTAAGTGACTTGCCCATGGTCACACAGCTAGTAAGTGTCAAGTGTCTGAGGCCGGATTTGAACTCAGGTACTCCTGAATCCAGGGCCAGTGCTTTAACCACTGCACCATCTAGCTGCCCCTACTAGGGCAATTTTAATCAAGCTTTTTTTTTTTTTAATTTTAGTGAGGCAATTGGGGTTAAGTGACTTGCCCAGGGTCACACAGCTAGTAAGTGTTAAGTGTCTGAGGCTGGATTTGAACTCAGGTCCTCCTGACTCCAGGGCCGGTGCTCTATCCACTGTGCCACCTAGCTTCTCTGCAGACTTGGTTTTGAACTCAGGCTTTGTTTCTCCTTTCCCCCTAGATTTTAATCCCCTAGATTCTAGGGGATTAAAGGCTTTTAAAGGCTGGGTTCTTGCCACCAGGCATGCAAAATTAGAGCAACAATTGGTGTTAGAATTTGGAAAAGCTGCAGGATTCAGAGGTTTCTCTGAAAAGGCATGGTTGGGATAGGGGGGAATATTTATATTCCCTTGTGTGAGCACCTTGCTCACTCTTCTAACAAAAATAAAAATAAAAAAAGAAAATCCACAAAAACAAAGCATTAACATGATCTTATCCCCCATTTGTCTGGTTAAACATACTAAAATCAGAAATAGGGTACTTAGGGAGTTGAAAAAACCTATTTGAAAATTTAAATAAAAAACAGCCAGTACTTAGCAGTACTTCAGATTTAAAGGGACAGGGTAGGGGAAATTTCTTACCCAACTGGAAGATCAGAAGATGGAGGTTTCAGCTTATCTCTTCGTGGTTTCCATCTGTAAGGGGCTAAAATTCTAGCTAGTCTGTCTAAAATATATAATGAATGGTCACCAATAAACTATAAGCTTTAGCAAGAGTTAGACTTTTAAGCATTTATTAAGGAGAATAAGAATTTGGTGAAGAGAGAGAGAAAGGCCTAGATTCATCTATCAAAGGGAGAGTGCATCTTTAGCTCCCCTCTCCACCAGAGTCCTCATGAAAGAGAGTGAGTGTGCCAGCCTTGCCCCCTCTTCCTCCCACAAGCAAACGTCACTTCCTGACACCAAAGAAAAGCCACATGTCTTGCCCTCAGGTGCCTTCTCCTCATGGCGGAGCTTTCCTGCAGT
Source organism: Dromiciops gliroides (assembly GCF_019393635.1). NCBI lineage: Eukaryota > Metazoa > Chordata > Mammalia > Microbiotheria > Microbiotheriidae > Dromiciops > Dromiciops gliroides. The sequence goes on along the minus strand of NC_057861.1, from coordinate 615,331,887 downwards.
AAGTCTTCAGCAGGTGACGTCATCCCAATCGTTACAGTAGGGAGTCAAGCCTTTGGATTTATTGCTTGGAACACTTCTTTCCCATTTAAAGGATAGCAGTTAGTAGATCAGCTTGAACCTAAAATTTATTTCCATTAAACTAACAGAGATCAAGTTTGGATAATGAAAAGCAGACTCTATCCTAAAGGAATCTGATCTGACTCTTGTGTCTAGTACACTATATGGTGGGGACAGATCTCTTACGCATGATGGGGACAGATGTCTCATGCATGAACTGGACTGTCTGGAAAACCCTAAACTGCCTATCAAATAGTGATGCTTATGGGCAGACCATTGACATAACATCTTTTGGGAGAGGGCTCATAATATTGTTCAGATCTCCTTGCCTAGTCATCCCCCTGACTTTGTCCTAGGGGACTGAAATTTAGAGGGTATAAAAATTTAACACATGCATTCTTTCAGCAACATAGAAAACATGGCATCATAGTAATTGTGATTAAGGTTAGAAGAAAATAACTATATTTAGTATATTATATATGTTTTTAGTATATATGTGAGTATATTTTTATATTAAGTACCTAAAATTAAGGTTGGAAGAAAGAAAAAAATTCAAATTCCTAGGGTATGCTGAAGTTTATTATACAATGTTGTTTGGGTATATGGCTATAACCTGACATATTTTTCTTGTGCCACTTCTTCACTGAATGTGATTGAAAGTGATTTCAGGATTATCTTTATATCCAACCCATTCCTTTCTTTATCTGTATAATGAGTGGGTTGGTTTCTAAGGTCCTTCTAGTTCTAAATATCATCATTTCTCTGAATCTTTTCCCATTTGAGGCAATATTGAGCTCTTTCAGTTGAAAAGACCAGGTTGGGTGTTCTCTCTCATGGGGAATGAAAGGAAAGACATTTATTTGCAGGAAAAATCATCCAGTAAGTTTTATTGTTTTACTTTTTAAACTAATTAATCAAGTCTTGAGGTTGTATCTTTCTTTTGGATATAGCTAGTGTGGCTGCATCTGATCATGACCAGAAATGATGCTTTCAACATATATTGGTTAGACACTAAGAAAAAACTACATGTATGGTGAGCACAGATCTGTAGAGATCTAAGGCACTAAGTGATCCTTCACTTCTAAATTGCTAATTTTCAGTGCATTATGAATATAATGTGTTTTAATGATTATTGCCCTTTAGAAAACTGGATATGATTCTCCTCATCGCATCTGGGAGTGCATGCAATACAAGCAAACAGGCTAGAGATATCTCCTAATCCCTTTTTCTGAATTCTGCTGTGGGTCCTGTCCTATGCTGTGCTTTGCAGCAGAACCACTGACCTGTAGCTATACTTGGCTAAACATGGCTACTGATTTGGACAATTCCCTTAATATTTCTCAGAATTTCAAAGGAAAATGGCCTAGCACGGGGCTAAGGAGTGGTTTCCTACTCTTTGGGAAACACAAGGGAGTACATCAAGCTCTCTTTAGCCAGTGGAAGTGAGAGTGGAGCATCCCTATGGAGGGAGGAGATAATCCATCTCCCTCCTCCTGAGTGATCCTTACCCGACCCAACATGCATTCCATCAATGGGTTTCTCTCCTCAGGCTGATGATAGCCATGCCTTCATCTTGCCAGCTGGAGAATCAGATAGCTCAATATGTGCTAAATATACCCAATTAATTTGGGAGCTTCTTAGGCTTTGTATCTGATTGACATAGATGTTTTTCTCTGGAATTCTTCAACAGTTTATACCCTTCACTACAGCGAAGGCAGCTGTAGCCCCAGGGGTAAGCTTCAGGTCATTGTTTGCAACTCCAAAAATAGAAATCATTAGCTATAAAGGCATTGATAACTATGGACACACAGTGGGCAACAGCGAGCAGACAACAGTTGTATATCTTGAATGAATCAATGGGAACCAAATTCTTGAATAAAAGTGACAGTAGTGGTCTTTGTTAGGAGATCCTCAAATAAATTCAGCTATCATGTATAATCTTAACAAACAGTGTAAGATAGTCACTATTTAGATTCCTTATTGGCATCAAAAAATACACTGACATTCCTTAAATTTGGGACAAAGTGATGTATGCCGAGGCTAATTTCTTATTTGTTACATAAGGTTTGTGTCTTGCTGATAGGTCTGGGAAATTGTATCATTCTAGAAATATCATCAGTGGTTTGTATCATATAAAACTGCTCAGGTGAACTTTAAAAATTGTCTTCTCTGATCTAATAAGAAACTCAATGAGATTAAATTGGGCGGACTATATACCTAAACAAGAAATTTATTGTTTTCATCCATTAGTTTTCTTCCTCTCCTTCCTGAATCTTTGACGTGGGCTAGGATCATACGGGATAGTAGAATTGTATGAGGAATGGGAAAAAAATAAGCCTAATTTATTGAAAGATCTCTTAATGACAAGTGAATAATAGAAGGAATATTTGTAGTTTGGCAATACAGGTTAACATCAACAAATCTGACTGAGTCTTTGTTCTAGTTCTATTTATTAATTAATATACAAGTACCAGGATTCTTGTGTCTTCCCAAGATGAGGTTAGGACTTATCACACTGAAGTAAACAGCTCATTATCTATCTTTTTTGGTACTTAAAGGAATAAACTATCATATCACATGCATATAGGGATAATTTTCTCTTTCTTTGCTAGTGCATTTTTTATAGTGTAGTATCACTACAATGAGCATTTTTAGTACTATGTTAAGTAATAGTGCAGAAAGGGGACATTCTTGCTTTACCCTCAATTTTAATGGGAAAGCATCCAAGTGTTTTTTTCCTCGTTACAATTACTACTAAAATTTTTTTTTTTTGATAAGTGCTTTTCACCATATTAAGAAAAAAATCCCTCAGGTTGAATACTGTCACAGCATTTTAAACATAAATGAATGCTGTATTTTGTTAAAAGCTTTTCTAGCATTTATTACAATCATGTAGATTTTCTTGTTTTTATTAATAAAATGATTGAGTTTGCTCATTTTTTACATTGAATCACCCTTGCATCCATGATGAAAATCTAGCTTAGTTGTAGCAAATAATTAAAAAAAAATATATTGCTATAATCTGCTGAAATTTTATTTAAAAATTTTTGTATTAGTACGTTAATAATGCTCTTTGGGGATGTCCATCAATTGGGGAAATGGCTAAACAAGTTGTATATGATTGTGATGGAATACAATTGTGCTATAAGAAATGGCAAGTAGGATGCTCTCAGAAAAACCTGGAAAGACTTGCATAAACTGATGCAAAATGAAATGAGCAGAACCAAGAGAACATTGTACATAGTAACAGCAATATTATACAATGATCAACTATGATTTAGCTATTTAGCTATTGATTTAGCTATTTTCAACTGTAGGGGCCAAATTTATTATGGGGAGAGTTAATTGGGTGGCTCGCCATAATATTGGGGTTCAGAAAATAATAAGAGACCTCTAGGTCTAAAGTTTCCTCCCTTCCAAACTGCCTTTTAAAGTTATTTCTCCCAGGCTAATAAGAAAGGAGATTAACAGCCTCTTTTCCACAAACAAACCAGGTTTTATTAATGGGAGTAAAATTTACAACAAAGGTGAAGTTAATAAAGCCAGGGACAAGGGAATAGGGGAAGAGAAAAATGGATAAGCTCCCTGGCTCTAGCAAAGACTGACTCAAACCCCAAACTTGCTTCCAGCTCAGCTAACTTGAAAGGCTGGCTTCGCTTCCACAAACTCACCACCTGGGGTCTGTAGTTTCAATGAAAGTCAGCTGTGCAGCTCCTCTCCAGTATGCTCTTGAAGCTCATCAAAGGGAAAGAGAGCTTCCCAGAGCCAGCATTTTTCCTACTACTTTTTTCCCTCCCCCAAAGGGGAGGTCCTTCAAGCTGGTTAGCTGAGAGTGGTCCCTTGCTGACATCAGTAGTACACCAACATGTCACTCAGGATGGGACAGGTGTGGCTACAATCTAATCATCTCCAAGTAGGTACTTAGTCAGTTTCTCATTCTCACCCAATTCAAACAATACTAAATCAATCAGGTAGGGCCCCTGGGCATCTGCTAAATTCCATTATTTTATCACACAGCAATACAATGATCCAAGACAATTCTGAAGAACTTATAATGAAAAATGCCTTCCATCTTCAGAGAAAGAACTGATGGAGTCTGAATGCATATTGAAGCATGCTTTTTCTTTGCTTGCTTTATATTTGTTGTTGTTTTTGTTTTTGGTCTTTTTTTCTACAACATGACTAATGTGGAAGTATGTTTGGCATGGCTGCATATGTAAAACCTATATCAAATCATTTACATTCTCAATGAAGGGGAAGGGCAGGCAGGGGAAAAGAAAATTTGGAACTCAAAATAAAAAAAAGTTAAATATTGTTTTTGCATGTAATTGGGAGAAAAAGCATTTTAAAAGAGAAATTATTCAAATAAAATTACAAGTTTTCTCATTCTACCTCCTCCTTCCTCTTTCTCCCAGTGCATCTCTTTTTCTAAATTTTTCAATTTTTTTGGAGGTCATTCCAACATAATCATATACATCCATGCCCTCTATCTATGTATACTCCTTTGAACTTCCATAATAATGACAAAGTTCTTAGGAGTTATATTACCATCTTCTCATATAGGAATGTAAATAGTTTAACTTTATTAAGACTCTTATGATTACTATTTCTTATTTACATTTTTATGCTTCTCCTGAGTCTTCTGTTTGAATGTAAAATTTTTTCTTTAGGTCTTGTCTCTTCATCAAGAATTCTTGAAAGTCCTCTATTTCATTAAACCCAATTTCATTATATCCAATTTTGCTGTATAGGTTATTCTCTGTTGTTATCCTAGCTCCTTAGTGTGCTAGAATATTATATTCCAAGATCTTTAATTCTTTTCTTTTTTTTAGCAACAAACATTTATTTTATTTTTTCCAGTTACATGTAAGGGTAGTTTTCAACATTCATTTTCATAAGATTTAGAGTTCCAAATTTTTCTCCCTCCCTCCCTCCCTTTCCTCCCCCCTCCACAAGATCACAACCAGGTTATATATGTACAATTCAAATGTGTTCTTTTTATCAGTTCTTTCTATGGGGGTGAATAGTAAGCTTCCTCATTAGTTCCTTGGGATTGTCTTGGATCATTGCATTGCTGAGAGTAGTTAAGTCATTCACATTTTCTCATTGAACAATACTGCTGTCACTATGCACAATGTCCTCCCAGCTCTGCTCACTTCACTATACATCAATGCTCATTAGTCTTTTCAGATTTTTCTGGGATTATCCTGTTTGTCATTTCCTATAGCACATGACCATTCCACCACAATCATGTAGCAGAGCTTCTTCCATCATTCCTCAATTGATGGACATTCCCTTGATTCTCAATTCTTAGCCTCCACCAAGAGTTGCTATAAATATTTTTTGTACAATTTCCCCCCTTTTCTCTTTTTCGTGATTACTATGGTTAACTGTTTCCCTTCTATCCTATTCCCTTCCCCATGATATTTATTCTATTATCCATCTTCTTTCATCCTATCACCCTTTAAAAGGATTTGCTTCTGTCTGTCCCCTCCCCCACTATGCCCTGCCTTCTTTTGCCCCTCTCTCTTTATCCCCTTCCCTTCCTATTTTCCTGCAGGGTTAGAGAGATTATTCCACCGAATTGAGTGTGTATGTTATTCCCTCTTTGAGCCAATTCTGATGAGATTGAGGTCTTTGAGCCAATTCTGATGAGTGTTAGGCTCATTGACTGCCCAGATTAAATAGATTACTCCATCCATTTAGGTGTTTGAGTGTTAATCCCTCCTTGAGGCAACTCTCTTGGGTTTAAGGTCTTTGAACCTTTTCTGATGAGTGCGAAATTCATTTACTGCCTTGCTCCTTTCCCATCTCTTCCCCAACTCCATAAGCCCTTTCCTGTTTCTTTCATGTAGGATTTCACCTCTACCCTTCCCCCTCCCCCAGTGCATTCCCCTCACTCTTCAATTTAACCCTAAGGATGTCATCATGTGGAAGCTAGGTGACACAGTGGACAAAACATCCACCTCTGGACCCAGGGGGATCTCAGCCAAAACCCATCCTCAGACACAAGATAGTCACCCACTGTATGACCCCAGGTATGTCCCCCAACTCCAATTTTTTATAGTTCTCTATGGTATTGTATTTGAAAGTCAAATTTGCCATTCAGTTCAGGTATTTTCATCACGAATACCTGAAAGTCCTCTTTTTCATTGAAGTCCCATTTTTTCCTCTGAAAGATTATGATCAGTGTTGCTGGGTAGGTGATTCTTGGTTGTAATCCCAATTCCTTTGCCCTCTGGAATATTGTATTCCATGTCCTTAGGTCCTTTAATGTGGAAGCTGCTAGATTCGTGCTATCCTGACTGAGGCTCCACAGTACTTGAATTCTTTCTTTTTGGCAGCTTGCAATATTTTCTCCTTGACCTGAGAGCTCTGGAATTTGGCTATAATATTCCTAGGGATCACTTTCTGGAGGTGGTTGGTGGATTCTTTCAATTTCTATTTTAGCTTCTGCTTCTAGAATTTCAGGGCAATTTTCCCTGAGAATATCTTGGAAGATGATGTCTAAGCTCTTTCCTTGATCATGGTTTTCAGGTAGACCAATCATTTTCAAATTATCTCTCCTGTACCTATTTTTTGCCCTCTATTTTTTTATTCATTTGGATTTTCTTTATTGTGTCTTGGTTTCTCATAAAGTCAATGGATTCCATTTGTTCAATCCTAATTCTTAGGCAATTATTTTCTTCAGAGAGCTTTTGCACCTCATTTTCCATTTGACCAATTTGACTTTTCAAGCTGTTGAATTTTTTCTCATGTCTTTCCTGCATCTCCCTCATTTCTCTTTCCATTTTTTCCTCTACCTCTCTAACTTTATCTCCAAAGTCCTTTTTGAGTGCCTCTATGGCCTGAGACTAATTCATATTTTTCTTGGAAGCTTTAACTATAGGGACCCTGATGCTGACATCTTCCTCTGACGGTGCACCTTAATCTTACTTGTCACTGAAGAAACTTTCTATGGTCCTCACCTTTCTCTGTCTGCTCATCTTGCCTTTCTTTTACTTTACTTTTAGCTCCTTAAAGTGGGGCATTGTTTCCAGGCTGTACTATCCCAAGATTTAGAAGCCCCAGGTGGTATGCTTTAAGGAGTATCAGGTTTTTCACTCCCCTGGCCTGTTCCCTGGTCCATCAATGACCCCAGACCAAATTGCTAATCAACCAGCTTTGTTTTGTTTTTTTTTGTTTGTTTGTTTTGTTTTTTTGCGGGACAATGGGGGTTGAGTGACTTGCCCAGGGTCACACAGCTAGTAAGTGTTAAGTGTCTGAGGCTGGATTTGAACTCGGGTACTCCTGAATCCAGGGCCAGCGCTTTAACCACTGCGCCATCTAGCTGCCCCCATCAACCAGCTTTGTATGTTGTGGTTGTTAGCTCTGACAAGCCTGTGTCCCTCCTCCACCTGGACCACTGCTACTAGAGCCTACCTCCTGGTTCTCAGCAGGGGTGAAAAATCCAAGTTCTGCCTTAGCAACAGCATAGACCCCTATAATCTCCCTCTTGCCAAGGGCTCAGCTCTCTCACCAGACTGTGAGCTTAGTTCCAGATGACACTGGCACTTCAGCTGAGGGTCTCTTTCTCTGGTGAGGCCTTCTTGGGACTGGATCTGTGTCAGGGTGACTGTGGGGTTGGACTCCACTCCTGTCTCAGCACAGCAGCTCCCTCCTTCTGACCTTCCAAGCCATTCTTGGTTAGAAGATGATTTCAGCACATTCTTCTGTGAGTTTTGCTGCTCCAGGAATTGTCCTATGGCATTATTTGGGGTTTTTTTTGAGTGATTGTGCATTAGTTTGAGAGCTCACTGCCTTTCCTTCGCCATCCAGGACTATTGTTAACTTGCCTTTAATAATTTTCTTGCATAACTCTCATTTCTTTTTCTAATTTTTCCTCAATCACTCATCTCTTTCTTTAACTCTCCAGACATTCTTGTTGAGTTTGGATTCAATTAGCATTTTTCTTTGGGTACCTATTTTTTGGGTAATTTTTCACTTTTTTATATTCTTATGAGTTTATGTCTTGGTTTTCTATTTGTTGTTTGTTCATTTTCCAACATATTTTTGGACTTTGAACTTTATGTTAAAGTTGGACTCTGCTTACCAAGGGTACAGCTTCAGGCTTTTTTGTGCTGCTTTTTCAGAGCTAGTTCTGGGGGTTTACAAGTTTTGGGTGCTTCCAAGGTGGTATGATCTTGGGTGAGGTATAGTTACTGCTCTCTTGGTCTGTGCTCTGGTCTTTACCCATTAAGGAACCCTGGTTCCCTGCAGTCAAAAGTTCTAGTACTCCTCTTTGCTTTGGTAACGTGACCAATCCTCAGAACTCCTCTCCATTGTGTAACTGTGACCTAGAACTGTGATTTTTTTTTTTTAGGGCAATGGGGTTTAAGTGACTTGCCCAGGGTCACACAGCTAGTAAGTGTCTGAGGCTGGGTTTGAACTCAGGTCCTCCTGAATCCAAGGCTAGTGCCTTATCCATTATGCCACCTAGCTGCCCCCTAGACCTAGAACTGTGTATGGGAAATAGAATTGACCCTTAGTATTAGCTATATCCAATGCCAGCAAAGGGTGTCCTCTAATTTCTTTCTGTCCAGTTGTCTGACCCCCTTACTCTACCTGGGCAGAGAATTCCCAAAGCTGCTGCTGCTGTTGCTGTTGCTGTTGCTGTTGCTGTTGCTGTTGCTTCTACTCAAATGCCATAGCTTGTGTAGCTAGGCCAAATCCTGGTACCTTCAGCCATTTACCATCTACATGCTCCAAATGCAAAGCAATAGGGTTGGACTAGACAAATTCAAAATCTCCCTTCAAGGCAATGATACTACCTTTTAAAAAAATCATCGTTCCATGCCCCCCTCCCCCCCACACCTTTTTTCCGATCCCTTTCTTCTCCTATTTTCCTATTGGGTAAGTTAAATTTCTATACATAACTGTGTATGAATCTTTATTATTCCCTCTTTGAATCAATTCCAATGAGAGTGAGGTTCAAGCATTGTTCACCAGCTCTCCATTTACCCCTATTGTAAAAGCTCTTCCTTGAATGCCTCTTTTATATGAAATAATTATTCTTCTACTTCTTCACTCTTCCTCCTTCTCTTAAGTTTTCTTAGGCTGGAACAACATCTTGCCCTCAGCTTTTGTTGGCTTTTCCACTCCAAAATTTGATTTCAGGTATTATTTTAAAGTTCTTTGGAGAGGAATAATGAGAGAGTTCAGCTAGGTTGCCTCTAATCTGCTATCTCAGAGCAGGGCTCCAGTGAACTCTTTTTTATTTTATTTTTTTATTTTTTGGCTGGGCAATGGGGGTTAAGTGACTTGCCCAGGGTCACACAGCTAGTAAGTGTCAAGTGTCTGAGGCTGGATTTGAACTCAGGTACTCCTGAATCCAGGGCTGGTGCTTTATCCACTGCACCACCTAGCCGCCCCTCTAGTGAACTCTTAATTGCCAGATCCATGCCCTTTTTTGACTCTTCATTCTTCTTTGCCTTTCTACAGTGTTTGACACTGTTGGCTCCCACCTCTTCCTAAATAAACTTTCCTCCCTGGGTTTTCATAACACAGATCTTTTCTGGTTTTCTCTCTCTCTCTTTTTTTTTTTTTTGGGTGGGTAATGAGGGTTAAGTGACTTGCCCAGGGTCACACAGCTAGTAAGTGTCAAGTGTCTGAGGCTGGATTTGAACTCAGGTCCTCCTGATTCCAGGACTGGTGCTTTATCCACTGAGCCACCTAGCTGCCCCCTGGTTTTCTTTCTACCTGCATGGCCATGCCTTGATTTCCTTTGCTATATTTTCATCAGTGTTCTACCCTCTTTGTTTAGACATACCCTGGAGCTATACTGAGATTTATCCTCACTTAATAAAGTCATCAGGACTAAGTGAGGTCAAGTGATTTCAACCTTGTGAGGGCCAAAATTTGATATATGGAGTGTTATTAGGGTAACTCGCCTTAATATTGGGGTCCTGGGGACAATGCCTAGAGCAGCAAAACCCACAGAAGAATGTGCTAGAATCATCTTCTAACCAAGGACAGCTTGGAAGGTCAGAAGGAGGGAGCTGCTGTGCTGAGACAGGAGTGGAGCCCAACCCCACGGTCACCCTGAAACAGATCCAGTCTCAGGAAGGCCTCATCAGAGAAGGAGACTCCCAGAGCCTCTGAATCAGCTGAAGTGCCAGTGTCATCTGGAACTAAGCTCACAGTCTGGTGAGTGGGCTGAGCCCTGGTCAGGAGGGAGACTACAGGGGTCTATGCTGTTGCTAAGGCAGAACTTGGGTTTTTCACCCCTGCTGAGAACCAGGAGGTAAGCTCTAGTAGCAGTGGTCCAGGTGGGGGAAGGGCACAGGCTTTTCAGAGCTGACAACCACAACACACAAAGCTGGTTGATTAGCAACTTGATCTGGGGTCATTTATGGACCAGGGAACAGACCAGGGGAGTGAAGAACCTGATCCTCCTTAAATCATACCTGGGACTTCTTAAGCTTAGGGTTCTGCAGCCTAGAAACAGTGCCCCACTTTAAGGAGCTAAAAGTCAAGTAAAAGAAAGGCAAGATGAGCAGACAGAGAAAGGTGAGGACCATAGAAAGTTTCTTCAGTAACAAGGAGGACCAAGGGGCACTGTCAGAGGAAGATGTCAACATCAGGGCTCCTATATCTAAAGCTTCCAAGAAAAATATGAATTAGTCTCAGGCCATAGAGGTGCTCAAAAAGGACTTTGAAGATAAAGTTAGAGAGGTATAGGAAAAAATGGAAAGAGAAATGAGGGAGATGCAGGAAAGACATGAGAAAAAACTCAACAGCTTGAAAAGTCAAATTGGCCAAATGGAAAAGGAGGTACAAAAGCTCTCTGATGAAAATAATTGCCTAAGAATTAGGATTGAACAAATGGAAGCTAGTGATTTTATGAGAAACCAAGACACAATAAAGCAAATCCAAATGAATAAAAAAATAGAGGGCAATGTGAAATATCTTCTGGGAAAAACTGCTGACCTGGAAAATAGGTCCAGGAGAGATAATTTGAAAATTATTGGTCTACCTGAAAACCATGATCGAGGAAAGAGCTTAGACATCATCTTCCAAGATGTTCTCAGGGAAAATTGTCCTCAAATTCTAGAAGCAGAAGCTAAAATAGAAATTGAAAGAATCCACAAATCACCTCCAGAAAGAGATCCCAAAAGGAAAACTCCTAGGAATATTGGGGTCCCGGAAACATGAGGGACTCTTTTAGGTTTAATCTCCCCCTTGAACTTTCCTTTTTATATATCCCTCCCAGGCCAATAAGAAAAGGAGCCTCTGAGCTTTTGTTCATAAAGGATAAGGTTTTATTAACTTGGGAATTAATTAAACCACAAAGGTGAAACCAATTAAGGAAATAAGGAAGTAGAAAGATAGATAGATAGTCTTAACTCTAAGCTTAGCCTATGCATTCCCAGAGCATTCTCAATTAAGCTAGTTCAAAGGAATTTAGGATTTTCCTTAATTAAAACTCACCAAACCCCGGTCAGTCTACTGTTACTCAGCAGTTGCCAAAACAGAGGAAAACACGTGCCTCCACAAGGTCCCCGAATGCCACCAGACTGCTTGCCAGGCTGAAAGAGCGAGAACTTTTGAACATGCCCCTCCTACTAGAAGTTCCCTCCCTTCTGGTAAAGTTCAGTTTTTCCTCCCCCAAAAGGGGAGGTCCTTCAAAAGCTGCTCAGTAGCATGCGTAATCTCAGGGTGGGCCAGGTGTGGCCCCTCCCAAATGATTCAGCTAAAACTTTTGATATTAATCTTTACCACAAATAATTTTTTACCACATTCTCTAATCCTACTCATCAACCCAGTTCCTAGTACCTTTCCCTCAGATTACTTTGTATCTCCTTTGTCTATATTTTGGTTATTTGATTGTGTATGTCTTGTTTCCTGGCCCCTAGTAAGAACATAAACTTTTTGAGGGATTATTTTGTCTTTGAATCCCCAGTGCCTATCACAATTCCTCTAATATAGTGTATATTTTATTTTATTTTAATTGAATAGAATTTTATTTTCTAAAATATATGTAAAAACAAATTTTAACATCAATTTAAAAAAAATTTGTATTCCAACTTCTCTTCCTCCTCCATTCCCACCCCCCACCCACTAGAACTCAAGCATTTTAAAATAAGTTATACATGAGTAGTCATGGAAAACATTCCCACATTAGCTAGGCTTTGAGAGAAACCAGTCAAAACCCCCAAAACTTCAGATTGAGGAATTGTCAAAGAGGAAAAAAATTTAAAAAAAAATGTGTTTCCAGGGTGGCGCAGTGGACAGAGCACCGGCCCTGGATCCAGGAGCACCCGAGTTCAAATCTGGCCTCAGACACCCACCAGCTGTGTGACCCCGGGGAAGCCACTCAACCCCATCTGCCTCACCAAAAAAGAAAAAAGAAAAGAGAAAAAAATATGTTTCCATCTATTTTCAGATACTATCACTTCTTTCTCTATAGATGGGTTGCCATTTTCATAAGTCCTTCAAGGTTATATTGGATCATTGCCTTGCTGAAAATAACCACATGCTTCCCAGCAGATCATCTTACACTACTGCTGTTATTTTGTATACAGTACATTTCACTCTGCTTCAGTTCATGTAGGTCTTTCCAGGTTTTTCTGATAGTATCCTGTTCATCATAACCTAAATAAAGTACCTTAAACTTGACAAAGAATTTTCTTCATATTAGCCCAGCAAAGTAGGTACCATCCGTTTTGCCATTATATTCAATCATCATAACTATTTCCCTGCATCCTATTCCCTTCCCATGATATTTACTCTATTTTCTATCTTCTTTTTTTTTTTTTTTAGTGAGGCAATTGGGGTTAAGTGACTTGCCCAGGGTCACACAGCTAGTAAGTGTTAAGTGTCTGAGGTCGGATTTGAACTCAGGTACTCCTGACTCTAGGGCCGGTGCTCTATCCACTGCGCCACCTAGCTGCCCCTTTTCTATCTTCTTTTAAACTATTCCTCCTCAAAAATGTTTTACTTCTGACTGTCCCCTCCCCTACTCTGCACTCCCTTTTTTTTCACCCTTCCTTCCTTATCCTCTTCCCCTCATACTTTCCTGTAGGGTTAAATAGATTACTCCTCCCAAATGTGTGAATGTTATTCCCTCCATGAGCCAACTCTGATGAGTTTAAGGTCTTTGAGCTAATTCTGTGTTCCAAATTTTCTTCCTCCCTCTCTTCTCAACCCTCCCTATAAAATCAAGCAATTCAATATGTCATACTTGTGCAGTTATGCAGAACATCTTTACCTTCCTTGAAAGTATTTTGCTTTTTACTGCTCTGTCCCTCAATCTGCCCTTCCCTCCTTCCCCTCTCCCCCCCACCCCACATCTCCCTCACCTCCCTCAGGGCAAAAATATATTACTATACCCACTTGAGTATGTATGTTAGTCCTTCTTTGAGTCAATTCTGATGCCCTCCATAAGCTTTTTTCTTGTTTCCTTCATGTGAACAACCTCTCCCCAGACCATCTCCCCCCTTCCCCCTCCCCCAGTCTATTTCTCCTATACCTCAATTCTATTTTAAAGATGTAATTATGGGTTAGTTAGATGGCACAGTGGACAATGTACCAGCCCTGGACCCAGGAGGCCCCAAGCCCAAATCTGGCCCCAGACATAAGACACCCCACAAAGAACAAAACATAAATGCTTTACAGATATCATCCCTTCATATTCAGTTCAGACCTGTGTCCTCTGTTAATTCCTTACTGAGATAGTTCTTATGAGTTCAAAGTATTATCTTCCCATGTGGGAATATAAACAGTTTGATCTTTTAATATCCCTCATGAAGTCTTTTTCCTGTTTATCTTTTTATGCTTCTCCAGGGTCTTGTATTTGAAAGTCAAATTTTCTATTCAGTTCAGGTCTTTTCATAACAAATGCCTGAAAGTCTTCTTTCTCATTGAAATTCCATGTTTACCTCTGAAAGATGATGCTTAGTTTTGTTGGGTACGTGATTTTTGGCTGTAGTCCAAGTTCCTTTGCCCTCTGGAATATCATATTCCATGCCCTGCTGTCCTTTAATGTAGAAGCTGCTAGATCTTGCTTTATCCTTATTGGAGCTCCACAGTTTTTAAATTCCTTTTTTCTAGCTGTTTGCAATATTTTATCCTTCACCTGGGAGTTCTGGAATTTGGCTATAATATTCCTGGAGGTTTTCCTTTTGGGATCCCTTTCAGGAGGTGATTGGTGGATTCTTTCAATTTCTACTTTAGCTTCTACTTCTAGAATATCAGGGCAATTTTCTCTCATGATCTCTTGGAGGATGGTGTCTAAACTCTTGTTTTGGTTTTAGCGATTGGAATAACGCCACCTGCTGGAGACTTACTGTAGAAGAGTTCCGCCCATGAAGCGAAGGTCTTTGAGGGCAAGACCAGGAGTCTTTTCTTTGGCGTCAGGAAGTGACGTGGGCTAGTGGGAGGAGGAAGGAAGAGACTGGTGCTCGGTCTCACTCTCTTTCCTGAGGACGCTGGTGGAGAGGGGAGCTAGAAATGTGCTCTCCCTTTAATAGATAGGAATCTAGGCCTTTTCTTCTCTCTTTACCAAACTCTTATTCTCCTTAATAAATGCTTAAAAGTCTAACTCTTGCTAAAGCTTATAATTTATTGGCGACCACTCATTCGATATTTTAGACAGTTTAGCTAGAATTTTAGCCCTTAACATGGTCATGGTTTTCAGTTAGTCCAATGATTTTCAAATGATCTCTCCTAGATTTATTTTGTAGGTCCGCTGTTTTTCCAAGGAGATATTTCACATTGCCCTCTATTTTTTCATTCAATTGGATTTGCTTTGCTGTGTCTTGGTTTCTCTTAAGGTCACTAGCTTCCATTTGTTCAATCCTAATTCTTAGGCAATTATTTTCATCAGACAGTTTTTTGTTTGTTTGTTTGTTTTTAGTGAGGCAATTAGGGTTAAGTGACTTGCCCAGGGTCACACAGGTAGTAAGTATTAAGTGCCTGAGGCTGGATTTGAACTCAGGTCCTCCTGAATCCAGGGCTGGTGCTGTATCCACTGCACCACCTAGCTGCCCCCTTCAGACAGTTTTTTAATCTCCTTTTCCATTTGACTTTTCAAACTGTTGATTTTTTTTCTCATGATTCTCTTGCATTGCTCTCATTTCTCTTTCCATTCCTTCCTCTCTTTCTTTACATCTTCATTCTATCTCTCCTACTTTCTCTTCAAAGTCCCTTTTGAGAGCTTCCGTGGCCTGAGACCAGTTCATATTTTTCTTGGAAATTTTGGATGTTGGAGCTTTGACCCTGTTATTATTTTCTTCTGAGGATGTACTGTGGTCTACCTTTCCCCCAAAGAAGTTTTAGATGGTCTTCTGCTTTCTCTGCCTACTCATCCTGGCTTACTATTTCTTGGCTTTTAACTCCTTCTTAAAGTGTAGCGCTGCTTCCAGGACACACTGTTTGTGCCACAGCGTGGCCCAGGGGGTGATTGGGCTTCTTCTCAGCCTGCCTGGCTTGTGAGTAATCACAGCCGCTTTCTCTTTGACCCGGAAACAGAAGTCTGATTGAATTCTGATTCTCTATGGTCGGAAGCTTGGCGTGCTTTTGCCCCTCCCCCACTGGGCCACCACCACTCGATTCCACCCACTGGTTCAGACCCAGGGCGCTTTGACCCAACTCCAGCAGATACTGCCTCCACTTCACCCCGGCCTACCGCCGAACCCCCTAGTGTATATTTTATAAATACTTATAGATTAAATGAATTGCTTGAATGAATGAACTGTCATGCTTTTATACATAATATAGTTTTCCTATTTGCCTCTACTGAGAATATCTATTTTTATCCTTACCCTAAATGATTACAACTGAAATCCTGATTGCCCAAACTACAATCTTGAGAGGCCTTGTAGAACAGTGGAAAAGGCCTTGGACTTTGGAATCAGAGATAGATTCAGATCCCAACCTCTGTCACATACTACCTGTGTAAGCATATCATTAGTAAATCACTTAATCTCCCTGTTCCTTGGTTTCCTCATCTGTAAAATTAATGGTTTGGACTAGATGTGTTTAAAGTCTCTTCCAACTTTAAGTCTGTGATCATGCTTTTTTAGATTTGTCTAAAACATAGTAAATTTTATACCGGGGCCTCATTTTCACTCTATATGTATCCTTGTGTTTTAGGTTTATGTATTCAGGAAATTATTGAGTTCTGTTTTCCAATCCATTCTTCCATTTTCTCTTATTTTGGAGATAAATATAGTCTATTAATATTAATGGTTATAATTGCCAAGTTCCTGTTTATTTCCATTACATTAGATTTCCATTAGATTGCATTAGATAAGTTACTTTTTAAAAAAAAAATCAACACTTTACTGTTTGCTTTGCTTGCAATGATCTTATGCCATTCTTCTCCAATAATATGCTTCTACTACCCAGACTAGCCTCTCTGTCTCTCTCTGTATCTGTCTCTTCATTTCTCTTTCCTTCCCTCCCTGCTTCTTTCTTTCTCCCCCTCTCTCTGATATTCTCTTGCTTTTTCTAGATTAAATCTCTCTAGCTCTTTCTCTGTTTCTCCTATCATTACCATCATTCCCAGAAACAGCAATTCAATTCTTTCCTTTTCTCACTCTTTTTTCCCTTTCCAACATATTCTCTGTCTTTACAAACAGTGATATTTTTCAGTTCTTACAATGGCTATTTCCTTCCTACTCTTCTTGAAGAAAGTAGGTGTACTAGAAAATCACCTAGGTAGCTAGGTTGTACGGTGAATAGAGCAGTATACCTTAAGTCAGAAAGGCCAAGTTAAAATCTGATCTCAGACACTAGCTGTGTGACCTTGGGCAAGTCATTTAACAGCTGTTTGCCTCATTTTTCTCACCTGTAAAATGAAGATAATCATAGCACTTACCTCCAAGGGTTTTTGTAAAGATCAAATGACATAATATTTGTAACACTTAATAGTGAATAAAGGTTTGTTCTTCATAAGGCCTCTTTGGCTTAATTTACTTCCAAAATAGTGTAGTAGATAGGATATTAAATTGGGAGTCAGGAAGAACTGAGTTCAAATGTGATCTCAGACACTTACTAGCTGTGTTATCCTGGGCAAGTCACTTAACCCCTGTTTACCTCACTTTCCCTATGTGTGAAATGGGGATAATAATAGCATCTACCTCTTAGGTTGTTGTGAGGATCAAATGAGATGATAATTGTAAAGCACTTAGCATAGTGCTTGGCACATAATAAGCACTATATAAGTGTTAGCTATTATTGTTATTATTACTTTTATTATCTTCCCCTGCCACCAACTTTTCTTTGAAGTAAAAAAGTAGAAGAACACATGTCATCTTGATCGACAAATTTGATAGACTTGTCAAATTCTTCATAGAATTTCTCTACCTCTTTTTTCCCTTGCAAATGTTGTTGTATAGGCTCTAGTTTTATTCATTAGATGCTAGAAATTCTGAAGTTTTTAAAACTTCATCCATTGAAAATATATTTAGTCTATTCTAAAGAACTAGTTTGACCCTGTTGTTGGGGAAGGCCTGAGGAGTGTAATGTAAATGTTTTGTTAGCTGGGAAATCTGTCTGTTCCTGTCTCTGTTTCACTGAAAAGCTTCTTGGTGGAAGTAGTATTTTATCAGTCCATCAATAAGCATTTATTAAACACCTATTATTTACAGAACACTGTGCTAAGTGATGAAGATACAAAGAAATGCCAAAGACTGTCCCTGATCTCAAGGAAGTTACAGGATAATGGGAGAAACAACATGTAAACAATTGTGTACAGATGAATTATTTATAGGACAAATTAGAGATAATCAACAGAGGGAAGACACTATAATTAAAAGAGGTAGGGAAAGGCTTACTGTAGAAGGTGGGACTTTAGCTGGGACTTAAAGGAATCCAGGGAAACCAGAAGACAGAAATGAGGAGGGAGAGCATTCTAAGCATGAGGTACAGCCAGTGAAAATACCCAGAGTCTGGAGATAGTGTCTTGTTTGAGAAATAGCAAAGGTGCAGGTGTCACTGGATCCAAGGTACTGGAAGTGTATATAGGGTGTAAGATGACTGGTGAGGGGGAGCTGGGGCTTTAAATGACAAACAGGATTTAATATATGATCCTGGAGCTAATAGGGAGCTTCTTGAATTTATTGAGTTGGGGTCAGGTATGACATGGTTGAACCTGTGCTTTAGGAATATCATTTTGATAGCAACTTAAAGGAAGCCTCTGTCCATAACAACTGTTGGAGACCTGTCCCTTTTCTCCCCTTTGTTATGTGGATTCCATGTGTCCTTCTCAGGGTGCAGGGCTGTGGTCACTGACTCAAGACTGTCTTATCTTCATTCCTCATACAGCAGTATCTCATTGCAATTAGGGAGATTCTAGTCTATGTGTGCTATGAGCTATTAGCATAGACCATCAGTGAGGGAAAGAAGTGGGAACCTCTTTAAGTGTAGAATTCTTTTGTTTGTTCTTTTTTTTTTTCTTTTTTTCTCTTGTGGGGCAATGAAGGTTAAGTGACTTGCCCAGGGTTACACAGCTAGTAAGTGTCAAGTGTCTGAGGCAGGATTTGAACTCAGATCCTCCTGAATCCAGGGCTGGTGCCTTATCCACTGCGCCACCTAGCTGCCCCTAAGTGTAGAATCCTTGACAGGCCAGTCGTCTGTGATGAGGTTCAGTTGATGCATGCAGCTAAAGTATAGAAAAATGAGACCAATGCTGCAACCAATACTTATATAAACACAGGATAGTTGTGAGAATCAAGTGAGATGATATCTGTAAAATACTTAATACAGTTCCTGGCACATAGTAGATGCTTAAAAAATGCTTGAGGCAGCTAGGTAGCACAGTGGATAGAGCACTAGGCCTCGAGTCAGAAAGATCTGAGTTCAAGTCTAGCCTTAGATACTAGCTGTGTGACCCTGGGCAAGTCATTTAACTTGTGACTGCCTTAGTTTCCTCAACTATAAAATGAAGTTAATAATAGCAACTACTTCACAGGGTTGTGAGGATTAAATGAGGTAATATTTGTAAAAACACTTAGCATAGTTCCTGTAAAATAGTAGGTATTTAATAAATGCTTATTCCCTTCCCTCCCACTCTTATTCTCCCCACCCCCTTTACTTGGTACCTTGGGATAGCATGCTAGAGGAACCAAATCACTATAGCTCTCTAATTGTTTCATTTTTGTTAGTCTTTCTCCCTATTGAGGTCAGCCTTTTTGAGGGTTCATAGAAACTGCATTTTATACAACCATAAATACTTGCTGGGTGATTGATTTTTTTGTTTTGGTTTGGTTTTTTTACAGGTCAGTGAGGGTTAAGTGACTTGCCCAGCATCACACAGCTATGTAAGTGTCAAGTGTCTGAGGCCAGACTTGAACTCAGGTCCTCCTGAATCCAGGGCCAGTGCTTTATCCACTGTGCCACCTAGCTGTCCCTTGCTGGGTGGTTGATAAAGATGATTCCAGGTTTCTTGGTTACTAAAAAAATAATAGAAAGTCAACATGACGTTGGTACCTTTGGGAGCTATTTCAGTTTTAAAGAAAATGTTTTGACAGGGAAGAATCCTATCTTTTAAGAATGAAAAGAATTTCTTGCAGGAAAAAAAAATCCACCTTACTCTTTCTTTTATTTATTTATTTATTTATTTTGGTGAGGCAATTGGGGTTAAGTGACTTGCCCAGGGTCACCCAGCTAGTAAGTGTTAAGTGTCTGAGGCTGGATTTGAATTCGGGTCCTCCTGACTCCAGGGCCGGTGCTCTATCCACTGCGCCACCTAGCTGCCCCCTTACTGCTTCTTTTTTTTTTGTGGGGCAATGGGGGTTAAGTGACTTGCCTAGGTCACACAACTAGTAAGTATCAAGTGTCTGAGGCTGGATTTGAACTCAGGTCCTCCTGACTCCAGGGCCGGTGCTTTATCCACTGCGCCACCTAGCCGCCCCCTTACTGCTTCTTCTTCTTTTTTTTTTTTTTTTTAGTGAGGCAATTGGGGTTAAGTGACTTGCTGAGGGTCACACAGCTAGTAAGTGTTAAGGGTCTTTGATAAACCCAAAGACTCCAGCTTCTGGGATAGGAACTCAGTATTTGACAAAAACTGCTGGGAAAACAGGAAGATAGTATGGCAGAAATTAGGCATAGACCAATATCTGACACCTTATACTAAAATAAGGTCAAAATGGATACACGATTTAGACATAAGAGGTGATACCATAGGTAAATTAGGAGAGAAAGGAATAGTGTAACTATCAGATCTTTGGAAAGAAAAACAGTTTATGACCAAACAAGAGATAGAGTATATTATAAAATGCAAAATGGATGATTTTGATTATATTAAATTAAAAAATTTTTGTACAAGCAGAAGCAACGCATCCAAAATTAGAAGGGAGGCAGAAAGCTGGGAAACAATTTTTGAGGCCAGTACTTCTGATAAAGGCCTCATCTCTAAAATATATAGGGAACTAAATCAAATTTATAAGAATCCAAGTCATTCCCCAATTGAGAAATGGTCAAAGGATATGAACAGGCAGTTTTCTGATGAAGAAACCAAAGCTATCTATTCTCATATGAAAAAATGCTCTAAATCTCTAATGATTAGAGAGATGCAAATTAAAACAACTCTGAGGTACCACCTGACACCTATCAGATTGGCTAAAATGACAAAAAAGGAAAATAATAAATGTTGGAGAAGCTGTGGGAAAATTGGAAAACTAATTCATTGTTGGTGGAGCTGTGAACTGATCCAACCATTCTGGAGAGCAATTTGGAATTATGCCCAAAGGGCGATAAAGCTGTGCATACCCTTTGACCCAGCAATACCACTTTTGGGTCTTTTTCCCAAAGAAATCATGGAAAGGGGAAAGGGACCCACATGTACAAAAATATTTATAGCTGCTCTTTACCTGTTAGCAAGGAATTGGAATTTGAGGGGATGCCCATCAATTGGGGAATGGCTGGACAAGTTGTGGCATATGAATACAATGGAATACTATTGTGCTGTAAGAAATGATGAGCAGGAGGAGTTCAGAGAAACCTGGAGGGTCTTACGAGAGCTGATGATGAGTGAGATGAGCAGAACCAGAAGAACATTGTACACAGTATAATCAACATTGAGTGTTGATCTACTGTGAGGGACTATATTCTTCTCACCAATGCAATGGTACAGAAGAGTTCCAGGGAACTCATGATAGAAGAGGATCTCCAAATCCAAGAAAAAAAAAGAAAGAAAGAACTGTGGAGTATAGATGCTGAATGAACCATACTATTTCTTTTGTTTTTGGTGCTGTTGTTTTTTTTTTTTTCTATTTTGAGGTTTTTCATCATTGCTCTGATTTTTTCTCTTATAACAGGACTAATGCAGAAATAGGATTAATGTTATTATGTGTATACATATATATATATGTGTGTGTATATCTATATCTATATGTATATAGATATATAGATATAACCTATATCAGATTACCTGCTGTCTAGGGGAGGGGGGAGGGAGAAAAATCTGAAATTGTAAAGCTTGTATAAACAAAAGTTGAGAACTATCTTTACATGTAATGGAAAAAATAAAATACCTTATATGTACAATTAAAAAAAAAAAGTATTAAGGGTCTGAGGCCAGATTTGAACTCAGATACTCCTGAATCCAGGGCCGGTGCTCTATCCACTGCGCCACCTAGCTGCCCCCCCCCCTACTGCTTCTTAATAAAGAAAAGTAGAGATTAATCTTATACATTACATATAATATATGTGTGTATGTATACACACATATGTGTATTTTTTCCCTTTTTTTAAACCAAATGCTTATACCTCATCTCCTCAGTGTGAATATTTGCTCCAATGGTGCTAATCACAACCTGTTCATGCCTTCTTACTCTATGTGACTTGCCTAGTAAATCCTCCACAAAAGGTCAACCAAATGTGTTGGTAGCTTTCTTCTAGGTTTCTTGCCATTATGTGGGGACTCAAAAAACTAAAGAATAAAATGTATTTTAAGAAGGATCTGATTTCCACATTTTATAGCAGAATTTTATAGATTTGTGTGAGGTCTGACTTCATTACAGTTTACATATGAAAATACTCATGATTTCAGTATATCACATACTCATTTCTATATTGCTGATTTTTACTGAAGGAAGACATACAATTCTGCTAACTTGTTCCATTATAAATTTGTATCACTAATCTCAACTGGCCTCTAACTATTATTGTCATAGCTTTTATCCTTCCTTCACTTACTCTCTATTCTCACTACCCCAAGTCACTTATCAAAATCTTCTTGTCTATTCTCAAACTATTCCTATGTCACCGTTTTCCTTTTTAGCAGACTACCATATCTCCTCCTTTTCTGTAGCACAAGACCATTCTTTTTTTTTTTTTTTTTTTTTTTGGTGAGGCAATTGGGGTTAAGTGACTTGCCCAGGGTCACACAGCTAGTAAGTGTTAAGTGTCTGAGGTTGGATTTGAACTCAGGTACTCCTGAATCCAGGGCTGGTGCTCTGTCCACTGCGCCACCTAGCTGCCCCTACTTTTCTGAAAAAAGGCCATCTCTAGTTATCTTCCTAGTTTTTCCTCCAATTTTATACCTGAAAACTTTTCATCATGCTCAGTTTCTATTCCTTTACTCCAGTATTTGAGGTATAAGTGACCTTTCCTTTTGCCCAGGCCAGCCCCTCTACTTATGCTCTTGCTTTTATTCCATCTTTCCATCTCCACCAGCTTATCCTATTAATAATAATAATGATGATGATAATAGCTTTTATTTATAAAGCTCTTTAAGATTTGTAAAATGCTTAAAATATTTCATTTATTCTCACAGTAACACTAGGAGACAGGTGCTATTATTATCCCCATGTTACAGATGAAGAAACTGAGACAGACAGAGATCAAATGATTAACTCCAGGGCACATAGCTAGTATCTGAGGCCTCTGATTTGAACTCAGGTCATTCTGACTGCAAGTCCAGTGCTCTATCTATTGTAACACTAGCTACCTCTAATTCATCATATCTTTCTCTAATCTTTAATCTCTCTTAATCCACTAGTTCCTTCCAAACTGACTATAAACATAACTAAGTCTCTGTCTCTGTTTTTCTCTCCTCCATCTTTCCCTCTCTTTATATGTATATGTATACACATATATATACACATATGTACATATATATGTGTATGTATGTATTTCTATATAGGGATATCACCTTCCCTTGACTCTATCATCCTTTCAAACTAGAATCCTAAAGTTCTGCCCAAATTTCTTTTTTTTTTTTACTGGTTAGTAATTTTTTTATTTGCAATTCCAGATCTTTCACTTCTAGAATATCATATTCCAAGCTTTCTGTTCTTTTAATATGGTATTTGAAAAGTTTCTTTTTTGCTGTTTGGAGTATTTCCTCCTTGACCTGAGATCTCTGTTATTTGGCCATAACATTCCCAAAGGTTTTCATTTTTGGATCTCTTACAGGTGGCAATCAATTGATTTGTTTATAATTTAACCTCTGATGTTAGAGATTGCCTAAATTTCACAAGCAAAACCAAGCCAGATATACTGTCTCATCTTTCTTCACCTGTCATTTTCTCCTATTTTTAAAAATTATTGATATATTGCATTTGGCACATAGGCTCTGGGCTCACTCTCCAAATTTCCCAATAGCACTGGTGGGTTGGAGTTTGGATTTTACTTCTCTCCCTCAGAATTCTAGGAATAATCCTGAGAAAAAGGGGAGTTTTCTAGTATTTATTGCTTGTCAGCCCACTATGTTCCCCTACTGTCATTCAAAGCTCACATGGTTGTAACATGGTTCATTCCATCTTCTTATTCATCTAAAATCAGAAATACAGAGGCAAAAGAAAATAGTGGGGCCTTGCATTCAGGACCATATGTTAATGGAGTGAAGCAATGAGGCTACTCCCATTGTTGCTACCTTCTCTCCCCTTCCCCCCTCCATCTACCCCCAGAAGCTTACAGAGGTTCTTCCTCTTCATTTGAGAGCCACAGGGAAGAGAGATTTCATCAGGCTGTGCCTTTTTATGTCCAATCAATTGCAGCAGCAGCCAATCAAGAGTTTTTTTTATCACCATGCTGTAAAAAAAGTTCAGCAAAATTAAACAATTATTGAAAAAAATTAACATTATAAACAATGTTTCACACCCATTGTCCTCCATCCCTGTAGAAGAATGAGGGTAGATGTCTTCTCATATCTCGTCTTTGGGTCCAGGCTTATTCATTATAATTTAGAAGCATTCAGTTTAGCTTCTTTCAAGTCTTAGCTCAGGTGCCACCTTCTACATGATGATTTTCCAGATTCCCTTAATTGTTAGTGCTCCCTGCAATTATTTTGCATTTAGTTTGTGTATTTTATAATATATTTATCTGAGGAGGTATGATATCTGCTCAGTAGAATGGAAGCTTCTTGAAGACAGGAATTGTTTTGTTTTTGTCTTTGTATCGCCAGTGCTTGACATAGGACCATGTACATAGTAGGCTCTTCATAATAGATTCTTGAACTAAGTTGAAGAAACACCTCAGTAATTAGTACAATGTCATAGCACCCTGTGTTCAGTGAATAGTTGGTGTATGACAATAAGCTCTGCTTAGTGAAAAAGTAATTCAGATTTAAGGGACAGGAAGGGATTGTTCCTGAAAAACACCTACAAAATTCTAATATGGACATTGTCACTGATTAAAAAATGAATAAATAAAGGGCATGATATATAATCCATTGATTTTCACTATAATCACATTAATCAACATGAATTAATTATATCTGAAAATAGATGCCATGTTTAAGTCCTTAGGCAATCCTTTCACTAAGCTTATTTTTGAATGCACAGCCAACGAGGCCCATGTTGCAAAAAGTATCAGCATGGTTTGTGGCAACTTTTGCTTTACTAATGAAACTGCATAAAACATTTTAAAAAGCAATTACAATTACCATTCGACGTTGATGTAAAGAAATCTCGTCAGCATTGTCCCTTATGTGTCAACTGTCACAATTTTCTAAAAATTTTGAGGAGAAAAATAGACATGCTCCACTATTTGCTAGTCTTGATTAGGGTTAATTCGATGTGTGTCTGCAAATAATAGTGTTTAATGCAATTTCTCTAATTACAGATAAAATGCATTTTCAGTCATGCTCATCACTGACAGCATTTTGGGATAAGTTAAACTGACAGCTGCTTTCTAAAAGAGAAGAAAAAATGACTTTTTTTTTCTATTGAAGTTTGGAACAATATGAAACTTGCCATTTTGATCTAGGTGAAGAATTCTAAATGTTCTCATTGCTTCTCATAGAATACTTCATAAAGTCATAGAGTTATGAAGTAAGTGCTTTCCTAACCTTAAAGCACTACAAATGTGTGTAGTAGTATTCATAGTTTTCCATGGAAGTCTGTTGGGATGGACAGCAGTGGACTAATCTTCTACACAAAATGTGAAATCTTTTAAGGTAAGAACTTCCTTGAAAAGAGAGCTAGGAGGAACTTAAAGTTGAATTGATATGAAAGTGAATACATTTGCTACAGAAGTCATGAAAGAGAAAATTCGCAGAGGGAAGGGGTGGGTCCCAGTGTCTTGTTTTCAGTCATGCTTGACTCTTTGTGATCCCATATGGATTTTTCTTGGTAAAGATATTAGAGTGGTTTGCCATTTCTTTCTCCATCTCATTTTACAGATGCAGAACTCAGGCAAACAGGCTTAAGTGACTTACCCAAGGTCACACAGCTAGTAAGTGTCTAAAGTCATATTTGAACTCAGGAAGATGAGTCTTCCTGACTTTAGGCTTGGCACTCTATTCACTGTGCCACCTAGCTGTCCAATTGATTTTCTTTTCTTTTTTTTTTTTTTGGTGGGGCAATTGGGGTTAAGTGACTTGCCCAGGGTCACACAGCTAGTAAGTGTTAAGTGCCTGAGGTCGGATTTGAACTCAGGTCCTCCTGAATCCAGGGCCAGTGCTTTATCCACTGCACCACCTAGCTGCCCCCCAATTGATTTTCAGAAACAATTATTTACTAAGGTGGTATAGTAAGAACAGTTGGTATAAACCATTTCCCTGTCTTTCCTCCCACCACCAACTAGAGACACGCACACTTATAAGTACATAGATAGTCTTGGGGAAAGTGGGCTAAAGCTTTATGCATATGTAGCAAAGGAGTAAATTCACAACTCCTAATTGCCAGAAATCCTTTTCTCTTCTTCATACAGCATTTATTGATTAAGTTCTCTGTCTTGTATGGGCAGAGTCCATGGCATCCTAAAGCAATTACAATAGTAACATCAAAGATCACTGATCACAGATCACCATAATAGATATAATAATAATGAAAAAGCTTAAAATATTGGGACAATTACCACAATGTGACACAGGGACACCATGTGAGCACATGACGTTGGACAAATGAAATGATGTTACATAAAATGGTTACTGGCATTGGTGGAGGCATTAGACATGCCCAGAAGGGAAGCTCATTTTGAATAGGGCCTTACAGTGGTGGGTTGGCCTAGAGAGAGAAGTTTCAACCAAGCCCCTTAGAGGAAATAATTTGAGAGGGGATAGAGAGAGATATAGGCATACTAGTAATCTTTGCAGAACAGTAGTAGCTTATTGTAATGTTTGCATCAGGACATAAGGAAGACAAGCTAGACACACTGAGGGAAGGCAGCTTTAAGATTAGGTATAGAAAGCTATACCATTCCTGAGGGGAAATTTTACTGGAGATATATTAAGATAAAACAAGCCATTAAAAGGGGGCTTTAAAGAATGGTATAAACCCATCACATAATTGTTACATAAAGACAAGTTTCCTTAAAAACTGTGCTCAAGCACCACACTCTACTTAAGACCTCTGCTCATTCCCCTAGCTACCAGAGCTTTTTCCTTAAAATTACCTTGAGGGGCAGCTAGATGGTGAAGTAGATAAAGCACCAGCCCTGGATTCAGGAGAACCTGAGTTCAAATCTGGCCTCAGACACTTGACACTCACTAGCTGTGTGACCTTGGGCAAGTCACTTAACCCTCATTGCCCCACAAAAAAAAAATTACCTTGAAACAGGGGGCAGCTAGGTGGTGCAGTGGATAAAGCATTAGCCCTGGATTCAGGAGGAACTGAATTCAACTAGCTGTGTGACCCTGGGTAAGTCACTTAACCCTCATTACCCTGTCCAAAAAAAAATGTGCATTGAAAATTACCTTGAAATAAATTTTTATATACATGTATGTATATATGTATGTATGTATGTATGTATCTATCTATCTATCTATCTATTGTAATGATTGGAATGATGCCACCTACTGGAGACTTGCTGTGAGAAAGCTCCACCATGAGGAAAATGCCTCAGAGACATTGTGGCTTTTCCTTGGCGTCAGGAAATGATGTTTGCTCATGGGTGCTGTCTATCAAGGCTACCAGCCAATCAACTTGAGGAGCCTCCTATTTTCTGGGAGGAGACAGGAAGGAGGAGAGGGAGCCTCCTGGGAGAGCTCTTGGGCTTTTGGGTTCCTGACTTGGTGGTGGTGGTGGCAGAGGACTTCACAGGAAATTCGAGGAAAGATAGGAATGCCAGGCTGTGGGAATTCTGTTTCTCAATCTTTTTCTTTCTATTTTCCAATAAACCCTTAAAAACCTAAACTTGTTTTATCAGTGATTTTAGTCAGTTTCCCCCCAAAACTGGGGGAACAGATTAGAATCCACATTTAGAATCTTAAATTACACACTATCTAAATCAAAGTTCAAGTGTTACCTCCTAAAGAAGATCTTTCTGCATACCACTACCCCTTCAAGTTGTTAGTGGTCTTTTTCCATTTGAAATTACTTTGTATTTACTTGTCTATGTATATATTGTATCATAGTGGAACTTGAGCTCCTTGGAGGCAGGAATTATTTCTTTTTTGTCTTTGCATCCTCATTGACTGCACAGTGATTAGCACCTAGTAGGTGCTTAATAAATTAATTAAATTGACTACATACAATTTTGAAAGAATGAAAGATTTAGTGTAGAGGAAGAAAGCAGGAAGGGCAAATTTTACCCTGAATATTACACCCGAATATTCCAAAAGAACAAGCATGCTATATATGTATCATAATCTATTTGCAGGTGGAGGGTCTTGCCTAAATGTTGATGGCTGCTGACTGATCAGTGTTGGTGGTTGCTGAAGGCTGGGGTGGCCATGGCAATTTCTTTAAATAAATCAATGAAGTTTGCCACATCGATTAACTCTTCCTTTCACTTAGAGGCCACTGTAAGGTTATTAAATGGCTTAATTTCAATATTCTTGTGTCTCAGGAAATAGGGAAGCCCAAGGAGAGGGAAAGAGATAGGAATGGCAGGTCAATGGAGCAGTCAAAACACAAACATTCTACTGGGATCCTTATAGAATCCTAAAGCATGGGGGTGAGGGTGGGGTGGGGTGGGGTTGACAGTCCTTGTAAAGGCACACAACTCAGCGATGGCAACTGGGTAGGCCGGTTTGGCTGGAACATAGTGATATGAGGACAAGTAATATGAAATAAGTCTGGAAAGCTAGAGTGGAAGCAGATTTGAAGATCTTAAATACCAGACAAAGACGGTTATATTTTTTGTTAGGGGTAGCCCCTGAAGTTCCTTGAGAAGTTTCCTTAATTGCATGCTTAGTTCCCTTGCTTTTTTTTTTTGCTTTTTTGTTCTTCATTTTTCTGATTTATTAAGACATATTCCACAAGGTTTCTTCAATTAGAAATTCTTTGAAACAATACCATCATTTTTTTTGCCAGCCGGAGAATAGAGTCATCAGATTCTCCCATTCTACGAATTGCTCCACAAATTGCATAAGTTTTAAATTGGCCATTGAATCTGCCTGTGACCTTGTCAACTTCGGCCAAGTTCATCTGGATGGACGCGTGGTCCTTGGCCCCAATGATCCTGTTGCTCGCGGACCGTTTCCGCGGCACGTACAGGTCCACGAACTCGCCAGCGTCGTTCTGCAGGTCGGCAGCTGAGGGAACTGAGTGCAAACTCGAAAGCGGTGGAAGAGAAAAAAGTTCCCTTGCTTTTCTATTTTATTTTGTTGTTCCATTTTCATAGGCTGCTAAGGAGGTAGTTTACATTGCATCCAGAAGATAGAGCCAGCTTGGCTCTGGGTGAGTCAAAGTGTGCTTAGTTCAGAGCTGGAGGAGGGGTGGTCGAGGTTCAGAAGTAGAAGCTAACAGCTCGGGGGCAGCTAGGTGGTGCAGTGGATAGAGCACCGGCCCTGGAGTCAGGAGTACCTGAGTTCAAATCCGGCTTCAGACACTTGACACTTACTAGCTGTGTGACCCTGGGCAAGTCACTTAACCCCAATTGCCTCACCAAAAAAAACCAAAAACAACAAAAAAAGAAGCTAATAGCTCTATTGTGTATAAATTTATGTTGATGTCATATATATGTGTTATTATGTTGAGTTTTGGGGGTCACATTTCAGGAAGCTACATGTACTCAATTATATCCAGAGGAGAAAGATCATATTGGTAAAGAGATGGGAGATCTTCCTCTATTAGCATCCCTTGAAGAAATTAGGGATATTTATTTAACCTGGAGGAGAGAAAAAGGAGGCTTCAAGCACATGAAGGGCTGTCATATAGAAGTGAGATTACACTTGTTTTGTTGATCCTCAGAGGGCAGAACTGGAAGTGGTGGATGATAGTTGCAGAGAGGCAGATTTAGACTTGACACATGGAAAAAGTTCCTAACAATTAGAGTAGAATGGGCTGCCTGGGGAGATAGTGAGTCCTCATCACAGAAGGTTTGCAAGTAGCGGGTGGATTACCACTTGTCAGTGATATTATAGATGGAACCCATGTTTGAAACAGCCTGGGTTTTCCCCTCTGCAATTTCCTGGATCCTTTAGGCACCAGACAAGTATGGGAAATAGAGGGGCCTGGGAGCTGAATTGTCAGGGACTTCTAACATAAGATGAGGTGCATATGATGGCATAATGTGTTACAGTGGGACATTTTATTTTATAGGAAAAAATCTTATTTTTGTTGATAACTTTGCTTTTACATAATTTCTCTTTCTAAATATATCTCTATCCTTCCCTTACTCTGGAGACCATCCCTTGTTTAAAAAAAAAAAAGAACGGAAAAAAAAGTTGTTCAGCAAACAATATGACTAACCATTTATTAAGGATTCTACTACCATAGTCCTCTACCTAGAGGCACATAGGTGGTGCAATGGATAGAGTACTGGGACTGGGGTCAAAAAAACCTGAGCCAGGGCAGCTAGGTGGCGCAGTGGATAGAGCACCTGCCCTGGATTCAGGAAGACCTGAGTTCAAATCCGACCTCAGACACTTAACACTTACTAGCTGTGTGACCCTGGGCAAGTCACTTAACCCCAATTGCCTCACCAAAAACAAAACAAAAACAAAAACAAACCAAAAAAACCCCTGAGCCCAAGTCTGGTGCCTTACCATGTGACCCTGTACAAGTCACTTAGCTACTGTTTATCTCAGTTTCCTCAACTCTAAAGTGGGGATAAAATAGAACCTATCTTGCAGGATTGTTGTCAGGATTAAATGAGATAATATTTGCAAAATGTGCCTGGTACGTAGTAGGTGCTTTATAAATACTAGATATTATTATTGTTGTTGCTATAGAAGAAAGCTTTAGCCCGGTTATCCAACCAGGGAAGCATGTATTGAGCTGAGACAGAGTACTGTGTGCCATTTTACTTTTGAGATAAAAGTGCTTGAGGGATGGGCTTCTCCCCCTCCCCCAGCTCCCCAATATTGCCTTTGAAGCACCAGGCATAAGAAGAGTGGGTAGGAAAGTTGAGATTTCAGTCCCACTCACTACATGGGAGTTTAAAAACTGACATTATTCATTTTGCTTCTGCTTTAGTAAATGCACATTTAGCTTATGTGTGAATGAGTAGTCCTTTCAAGTTATGCAAAGTGTGGGAAGATAAATAACCCATAGGAATTGGGTACATCAGCCAAATGAATCATGTTATAAATTATTGTTGTAGTTCTTCCTGTTTCATACCTTCAACTAGACCAAATCTGGACTTTATAATAATCAAGCAGAGGCCAGAAATACCACATATCCACTTGCGGATAGAGAAAGACCAAAAGGAGACAGAGAGGTCTTGCATGTACCTTTCTATAGGAACTTGGGCTGGTATTTCCAGGCTTGGAATGTCGTCCATGGTTTTCACAGAGTAGCTATTCCAGCCTTGCCATATAGGAGGTACATGTGCTGTGCCTTCCCTTTTTGTGTTAAGTTGTTTCAATAGAGTGTGTCCAACTTTTTGTGACCCCATTTGGGGTTTTCTTGGCAAGGATAATGGAGTGGTTTGCCATTTCCTTCTCTAGATCATTTTACAAATGCAGAAACTGAGGCAAACAAGTTTAAGTGACTTGCCCAGGGTCACACAGTTAGTAAGTATTTGAGGTAATCTTTGGTGCCCATGTAGAGTAGGTGTTATTGTGGAGTAGAGTATCCTTTTTCTACATAGAGAAAATTCTTGTTCAGATATTGGTTGGTCTAGAAGACCTATTCGGTCTCTTTGAATTCTTCAATTCTCTGTTTTGTGACACAATCACTGATTCATTCTATATTTTCCCACCTTGACAGAGTCTTTCATGGATTTTTAAAAGAAATCAAGAGGGGGCAGCTAGGTGTCGCAGTGGATAAAGCACCAGCCCTGGATTCAGGAGGACCTGAGTTCAAATCTGGCCTCAGACACTTGACACTTACTAGCTGTGTGACCCTGAGCAAGTCACTTAAGCTTCATTGCCCCACAAAAAAAAGAAAAAAGAAAAAAAGAAATCAAGAGGCAATCAATGGAAAGAGTTCTGGATTTGGAGTCATAAGACCTAATTTCAAATCCCTATTTACTATCTGTGTAACCTTGGATAAATTCCTTACCCTCTTAACTGAGCCTCAGTTTCCTCATCCAAAAAAGGAATAGGTTGGCCTGTTTGACCTCTGAGGTCCTTTCTAGCTCTAAACTTACCTTTTTCTTTTCTTTTCTCTTCTTTTCTTTTTGCTACTGCTATTCCAAGAATCACAGAAAAGCAAAATCACATGTTCCTTTTTGGTGCTATCATTCATCTTTTCTTCACATGCAACACTAGGAGTGGGTAGTGGTTGATAAGTATGACAGTTCTTGGGAGGTTTTATTATGTCCCCAGTAGATGTCCTTGGAGGACAGATGATGTCTTTATTATGGGATCATAGAATTGGAGCTGGAAGGAACCTTAGAAGTCATCTAATCTAACCCCCTCCCCTCATTTTACAAATGAGAAAACTGAGGCCTAGAGAGGATAACTGATTTGCCCAAGGTTGCAGAGTTGGAATTCCAACTCATGTCATCTGATTCCAAATGCCATGTTTTTCCCATTGTACCATGGTACCTCTCTATGGCTTATATCAGACTGACAAATATAACCCCTTAGTAATTCTCAACAGGGAATCACCAGCCACCATTCATTTCCTATTCCTCTATTACCATATGATCAGTCTACTAACAGTAACATTGGATCCACCTCACTATTCTCTGCAGGAATAGAAGCTGCTTTCTTCTGAGAGTGTATGACTCTACCTTCAAAGGGAAGAACTTCATACCTATTAGTTACTTTTGAATATTCAGTGTCACTTCTTCCCATTCTTTCTCTATATTCACCTCCTAGTAAAGCTTGGGATTCCCCCTTTACCTCTTCAGTTTTGTTTTCTCTTTTCTTTTCTCCTTGAAATCTTGCTTTTGCTTTTGGAAGAACAGTTCATTTCCCTAGATGAACTGGATAGCAAAAAGACATTCCTCCATCCTTTCACCCTTATCTAGGAGGGAAACAGTAGCATTTTATGCTTTTATACTTATTACATGGCATGGGAAAAATACAAATATAGCTCACTCAGCAGGTTACTGCAAAATCCCCCTTGCCGAGAAATCCAAGCTCTCAATAGTAGTATGAAACAATGCTCCAAACCACTATTAGAGAAATGTAAACCAAAGCAACTCTGAGGTTCTGCCTCATACCTTTCAGATTGGCAAAGTTGACCAAAAAAGAAAATGACAAATTTGGAAGGGTCAGGGGAAACAGGCACCTTAATTGACTGTTGTTGGAGCTGTGAATTGATCCAGCCATTTAAAAAAAGCAATCTGGTACTATGCCTCAAAAGTTGCTGCCCTGTGCATAATTTTTGACCCATGGATACTCCTATTAGATCTACACATGCCCTAAAGACATCAAAGAAAGAGGAAAAGGACCCATATGTACAAAAATGCTCTTTTTGTAGAGGCAAAGAACTGGAAACTAAAAGAGTCACCATCATTTGGGAAATGGCTGAACAAATTATGGTATATGAATGTAATAGGATACTGTTATATTGTAGAGGCAGCTAGGTGGCAAAGAGGATAGAGTGCTGGGTCTGGAGTCAGGAAGACTTGAATTCAAATTTGAGCTCAGACATTTACTAGCTATGTGACCCTGGACAAGTCACTTCACCATGTTTTCCACAGTCTCCTTATCTATAAAATGATCTGGAGAAGGAAATGGCAAACCACTGCATATCTTTTTTTTTAGTGAGGAAATTGGGGTTAAGTGACTTGCCCAGAGTCACACAGCTAGTAAGTGTTAAGTGTCTGAGGCCGGATTTGAACTCAGGTACTCCTGAATCCAGGGCGGGTGCTCTATCCACTGTGCTACCTAGCTGCCCCCACCACTGCATATCTTTGCCAAGAAAATCCAAAATGGGGTCATGAAGAGTTAGACATGACTAAAACAACTGAACAATAGCAACAACATTGTGCTGTAAGAAATGATGAAAAGGATGATTTTAAAGAAACCTGGAAAGACTCATATGCATACATGCAGAGTGAAGTGAGAAGAACTAGGAGAACAATGTATTTAACATTTTAAAACTTTGAAAGCCTTAAGAATTCTGAGCAATGATGAAGTGACCAACCTTCTGACAAAAAGTTGATGGACTCAGGGTGCAAATATATATATATATATGTGTGTGTGTGTGTGTGTGTGTGTGTATATATATGTATGTATATATGTGTGTATATATATATATATATAAATAAACATGGCCAGAATGGAAATTAATTTTGTTTGATTTGTTTACAAGGATTTTGTTTTGTTTTTCAATGGTGGTGAGGTGGGAGGGAAAGAAAATAAATTTTTGCTAATTAAAAAATAAAATAAATCCCCTTGTCCTACATTTTTCAGTCCTTTGTCATTCCTGTTGGTACTCATGGCTGATATTTGTGACAAACTGCTGTGACATTTCTCTTTCCTGTGTTTAAGGCTCAGCTGCTGATTCTTTGGAGCAAAGCTTCATTTGTTTATAACATAATTTGCTTCTTCGTGAAATATGACGTTTTTAAATAGAAATTTACAGAGCCCTGCCACATCCAAATCTCTTAATTCTAATTCCTTCCCTCTGTTAATTGTGTCTTATTTATCCAGTATCTAGCTTGTTTGTGCAGATATTTGCTTGTTGTCTTCCCCCATTATATTGTCAACTTCTTCAAAGGCAAAGACTGTTTTTTGCATCTCCTTGTATCTCTAGTGCTTAGCACAAATGCCCGGCACATAGTAGATACTTAATAAATGCTTATTGACTGACCCTCATCTTAAAAAAAGGTATTATCAGATTCTCTTTTTATGACAATCCTAAGCAAGAATTAAAATGCAAGTAGGGCTTCCTCTAATTAAATATTAAATATCTTCAAAAAGTTGACTATTTGTGATTGTCTACCTGGAACCTCTGTCTTGACCAGCCTTTGTGGAATTTGGGTAAGCACTCCATTGGCAAATAGTATTGTGAGACATTTCATCTATAACTCCCTTCCCCCAGCATTCCTGTTCCACTTCCACTCCATTCACCAATCACTACTCTGCAGGGAACAGCTGGTCCCTGAACTCCGTTTCCTGACCCTTCACTATCTCTCAGTTCTGAACAGTGGGGGGAAAGAGTTCATGATTAGGGCCATCTTGGACTTCTTACATTAACAAGGACATCTCTAGTATATAATTGGCCTGGTAAAGTTTATGACTAAGCGAATGGAATCCATGCACCTACAGGAAATCTTCATGTTTCTGCACTTATGACAGCATTCTATTGATAATATCCCTAGTAAAGCAGACCAGCATCCTAGGAAGAAGGTCTGAGTAAGTGTTCAAGGCTGGATTTGAATTCAGGTATTCTTGACTCCAAGTCTGGTGCTCTATTATTTGCATCATCAGTAAATGATGCCTCATGGTAAATGAGATCCCATTCGCAATGATTGTAGTTCAATGTTTCTGAGAAAATAAGTTGTCTGCAAAAATACTTTAAATAAGTCTTTGGGTACCTTAGTTGAGTTTCATTTGAAACATTACTTCAATACTTTGCCAAATTTCCCCCCCCAATTTTGGAAGACAAAAGTAATCTTCACTGAGCTGAGAAACTGGATGGCCAGTCTTTTGCTTGCTCTGGTATGGGCTAGATAAGGCAAGTTTCAACTTGTCTACACTACTACGCTACACTGGACCCTCTTACCATCTTAACCTTCACATACTCACCATATCATCATTCCAGCTACATATTATGTCAGACTTAGGGAGAGTAGGAGTTCATGCAAAAGTAAGTTTAAAGGGGGGTAATCATGAGCTTTAACTCAGTTTAAAAGCAGCCATCTTAAGAATGGAGATTAACAATGAAGTTCTGACTAGTGAACAATGTTTCCACTTCCTGACTGCTCTGGGAAAGATTCCCTGTAGCCCTCTCGTTTTGGGTTGCTATTTAACTATTAGAATGTGATGAGGAATGAATTTGACCAGAAATTTTTGTTTTTGATTCAGGCAGTTTTCCCTGGAGAAATGGTCTCTAGAGAAAGAATACTTCTAGTACAGATTTCTTGGAGGATCATTGCCAGTCCTGGCTTTCAGCACTCCTAAAATTATGACAGTTGATACTAAAAAAAAAAAATACACAGTTCACAAAGCTGTCAAATTTGTTCCAGATGTCTGAGTGAGCAATTTTCCTATTAGTAGGAGAGGTATATATTAAGGCATACAAGGTAAATCTTATTGTTGTTGTTCAATCATTTCAGTCGTGTACAACTCTTCATGGCCCCATTTGGGGTTTTCTTGGCAAAGATACTGGAGTGCTTGCCATTTCCTTCTCCAGCTCATTTAACAGATGAAGAAACCAAGGTAGTCATGGTTAAATGACTTGCTCAGGGTCACACAGCTAGTAAGTGTCTGAGGGCAAATTTGAACTAAAGTCTTTCTGACTCCAAGTCCAATGTGCTGCTCTTTTTTTTTTTTTTTTTTTGGTGAGGCAATTGGGGTTAAGTGACTTGCCCAGGGTCACACAGCTAGTAAATGTCAAGCATCTGAGGCCAGATTTGAACTCAGGTACTCCTGATTCTAGGGATGGTGCTCTATTCACTGAGCCACCTAGCTGCCCCCTACTGTGCCACTCTTATTAGGAAGGTGAATAACAACAACATCATTTACATAGCTCTTTAAAGTTTACAAAATGCTTTCCTCATAATAATCCTCTAAAGGAGGTAAAGTATTACACCCAATTTACAGATGAATAAACTGAGGCTCAGAGAAGTTAAATGACTTATTCACAGTCACAAAGCTAGTATAACAGTAGAGTCTGAATTCAGTACTAGATTATTTTGGCTCCAAGACTAGTGCCCTTTCTTTTATGCCATTTTGCTTGCCCCACAATTGGTTGAAGAATCTTCTTGTTGTATATGGAATAGGTAGTTTGTAAACTGACTATAAGATTTTAATATATATTAGTGCGACTCTGCCTTTCCCCTAATTGCATTGTTATAAGACTGGCTAAGAAAATGACCTAGACATAGGAGAAATTAATTTTCTTAAATTGAAGTCTCTTATAAATGGAGAATATTAAATCCCAAGAAAAATATTACTGTGAATTAGAGTCTTTGCATTTGTATTTCCATCTTGCCACATTTTAGGACAGGATTTTTCAGTTTTTAATTTATTTTGGTAACTGGCAAATGTGTTCACCCGTAAGAAGAGAAGAGAAATATCCATTTGGCTTTGTGAACTTGGAGTTCAATGATTCTACTTATCGAATTGCTAACACCCTGGTAGATGGTGTTTGGGAGACTATGATTGTTCAAATCTATCTTAAATAGACTAAAATGTAAAACAAAAAACAAAAAAACCAAGTCAAGTTCTTCTAGTAGAGGGACTGAAGATCAATCTCTTGGTAGAGTTAACACTACTACTAACTTTGCTCTATGACATGGGAAAATAGATCTGAAAGAGTTAAAAGTCAACCTCAGGGGTTGTCATTAATTGAGAAATTTGGAGAGACATGATTTTTAGAGACAGAATGGTGAGTGTGGGTGGTTGATAAGGAATGTTGTTGGATAGGGTTCTCTAGAAAGGACAAGATGCCCAACCAAGGCTTCCCTAATTGGGGAACTAGCATGAAGAATAGGGAAGTTTGGTTGCTGAAAATATAATTAGATGAGGTTCTGGGGGAGGGGGCAGACAATTAGTGTTTAGCCTGGGATGTATGAGTTCATTTTGTTTTAAATCTGTTTTTAAAGTGTCTTAAATCTACAATGATATTCTCCTGTTTGTCTTTTGGGGGACATACAAAAGAGTTCATGAGATCCTCTTTCTATATTCTCCTTGAATTCTTATCTTCATGGAAGATCAGAAGCTATCATGGTGAAGAAGGTGTAGGACTTATTATCAAAATAAGTTGGGGGGGCAGCTAGGTAGCGCAGTCGATAGAGCACCGGCCTTGGATTCAGGAGGACCTGAGTTCAAATCCGGTCTCAGACACTTAACACTTACTAGCTGTGTGACCCTAGGCAAGTCACTTAACCCCAATTGCCTCACCAAAAAAAAACCAAAAAAAACCAAAAAAAAAAAAATAAGTTGGGAGAAATTGTCATTTGAAAAGTGGGATGACCTAACAAAGATATAGTCAACTTTACCCTAAAGGCACTCTTGGGGAATAATCTCAACCCCTAGCCAAGTTCTCATTATAAATTGTGATGACAGAATACTCTTGAAAAGTTATTAAGCATTAAAATTTTTTTTTCAAAAGCCCTCCTTGACTCAAAGCTGACCAGTTTATCTACATGAATTCTAGATGCAATGTGATATAGTGACTAGAGAACAAAACTCATAGTCAGGAAAACCT
The DNA here is from genome assembly GCF_019393635.1 of Dromiciops gliroides. Classification (NCBI taxonomy): domain Eukaryota; kingdom Metazoa; phylum Chordata; class Mammalia; order Microbiotheria; family Microbiotheriidae; genus Dromiciops; species Dromiciops gliroides. Next base: position 615,293,734 of record NC_057861.1, on the reverse strand, counting down.
GGGTCGAGGTCCCCTCTCTCCTCTGACACATTCACTGTGTAACCCTTGGCAAGTCACTTAACCTCTTACTGCCTGACATAATTTTCCAAGACTATAAGTTGGTTAGCAGTGTCTGTGGAGGGAGTTTCTTCACTGAAGGTTCTCTTCATCATTGAAATCACAGACATGTACTGCTCCCCACCCCACAAAAAATAAAGTCTAGGAACAGGCCCGTATAAGTGGAATTCTAATAGCTCAGGTACTACTTTGTTTCTCTCTAGAAAGCCTTATAGAAATGTTCAAAACCATCTGGTTATTTTCTAAAATTAAACTACAGGAAGGATTGCATTAAGGGATGATAGAACTCTACCAGGTTGTAGATTTTCACATATTTGTCAGTTTATGGTTGGATTACATGAGCTGTTTCAGAAGCATGGCTGATGTTTGAAGATTAACTAAATGCTTAGTAGGTTGGAAGCCATGGTTTTTAAATTGTATATGCCCTTGCATAGGCATGAAAAGTTTGGAATATAAGAAAATGCTTTTTACTAAAAAGTTCTGGGGAGCTACCTTTGAAGTTGGTATTGGGGGTGGATTATTCTTTTGAAAGGAAATTTCAGTCCCAAACTGCTGAATTTCCTCAGAGGGAAAGATCAGGGTAGAGGAAGGTAAGTTTTAGGTGTGGAGCTGCTGGCTTCCCCAAAATTACTTAAGGTGACTGGATTGAGAGATCCATTTGCGGGAGATCTGCTTAGAAGGACCACTACAGAACTAAAGTAAAATACAATTTTAAAGAAGACACAACAATAAAAAAAATTAAGATGAGATAAAAAGGATGATTAAGAGTCAAGCAATATACTTTTTCAAAACTAAACAGGCCAAAAGCTGCTAGGAGGTGCCCAGGGGCCATTGAAGAAATGGAGTTGGGGCAGCTAGGTGGCACAGTGGATAAAGCATCGGCCCTGGATTCAGGAGTACCTGAGTTCAAATCCGGCCTCAGACACTTAACACTTACTAGCTGTGTGACCCTGGGCAAGTCACTTAACCCCCATTGCCCTGCAAAAAAAAAAAAAAAAAGAAATGGAGTTGTATTTCCACATGGGAAAGAGCTTCCTAATAATATGGGGTCCTGGCAGTGCCATAGAGAATCCTTTGAGCTAGAGACTCCTGTCTTTGAGCAGTGCTTTAGTGATGATGACATTATTTAGCTCACATTTATATAGTGTCTTAAGATTTATAAAAGACTTTGTTCATAGCACCCCTGTGAAGTAGTGAAGTAGGTAGTGAAATTATTATTATCTATATTTTGCAAATGAGGAAACTGAGGCTCATCAAGGTTAAAAGTGACTGGCTCATGAATACACACCTTAGAGGAAAGAGACAGTCACCATCAATTTCAGCTGACTTACCTATCAGTTCCATGAAAAAATGAATAGATGTCAGAACTGCAGCCATTCCAGGCCTAGCAATAAGAATATTATTAACTTAACTAAGACCTCAGAGTAAGCTAATTCCTGGAATAAATCTGATAACTAGAATAACTATAAGGCTTTATTACAGTGGCCTTGATAACTGATTTTCTCTTGTTATCCTGTCACCTTAACATTCCTTAAAAATCCCAAGTCAGTTCTCTGTAGTAAGCTTTAAACTCCAGAATATTGTCCAGCAGTATTCAAAATTTCTTATAAGGGACTACTTATTTCCCTAGGTGTAGTTTCCCAAGAGTGGAAGGGAATCTTGGAGACATCATCTCAGATACACATTCAACAACACATTCCACAGCTAGGTTTCATCACTGGCTTATATCCACTATGATGTGATCAGTTTCAGCTTAAATAATTAAATTTTCTTTTGTCCACAGATACATGCAGATTGGCAGGGCCTCTAATAGGAACACAGTCTCCCCAGGCGAACACGCAGTCTGAACAATCTGCCCTGGGCCCAGACCTAGGTGCATGGAAACCCAGGGACAACTGCAAAATTCACACAAATGGATAAATAGGGAATTCCCAGATGATTGCCAGTAAGGAGTTTTCCCTGGAGGATGTGGCTCTGTGTGAAATTCACCCCTGCCAAATGTTAGCATACACATTACAATAACTCCTCCTGATATACCAGAGGAAGGAGTTTAAGTCAGTACATCACCAGTGGAGAAGCTACGGCTTCTATTGGTGTTTATCTCTGAACCGGTGATTAATTACATGGAAGAGAAGCAGGGAATATAAGCGACACAAACTATATCATGTGTGAGGAGTAATATATCTCTAGTTGTAGCCTCTTCCTTCCATATGCTGACATTTCTTCTTGCTGCCTCATTATATGGTGGGCATGGTTTTAGTTGTCCTCACACATCTTTGTCCTGCCTTCTACTCTGTGGGAATACACTTTTTGAATAGTATTATTTTATAGGCCTTCTCCTCTGATTGGTGAGTTTCTCCCTGAAACTTCCATTTGATGAATGCCAATCAGAGCTTAATATATTCCATAATCCCTGGAGTGCTTTTTAAAAATTAAAATGCATTTTTATTATCAGAAATATATATATTTCTCTCTTACCACCTAATATACTAGGGAAAAAAAGACAAATTCTTTGTAACTTTTCTACTTTGTCCTGTCACCACATTTTTCTGCTTACTATGTATTATCTTTTCCCAGTTAAGATGTAAGATTTTTAAGGGTGAGGCCTGTCTTTCTTTTTGCTTATATTTGTATTCCCAGTGCCAGGCATGGTGCCTGACACATAGTTAGTATTTGTTTTTTTCTCGTTGTCACTGTCTCTCTCTCACTCTTCTTGCTCTCTTCCTCTCCCTCTTCCTTTTTTTGCTTCCCCTTGTCATTCATCTTTCTGCTATTACTTTCCATTTCAGTTCCATATGGCAGGATTGGTCATAGATTTTTATGGAGTTATTAACTAAAGGGCATGCATATCCTTGGACTTTTCCTCATTGCAATTCCCACAGCTATAGTCTTTCCAAGCGACTAAATACTGTCATTTCACCTTGATCTTCCAGCATTTGAAGATCTCATGTGTACCCTTACTCTGCATCATCGCTCACACTGAGTAGGATGATACTTCTTTATGTCTTGAAATTTTATCAGGAGGAACCAGTTTTAATCAGGATCTATTGAAAATTAGATGGTTTCTCCAACTTCTGCATAATCTTGGTTCATAAGAGATTGTGTTTAGGCAGCTTGTGATAGAGAATGATCCTGAGAATTGGTTGATTAGCTCCCAGAAAGATAATCATATGGGAAAATGACAGTGGTCTTAAAGAATAATCTCTAGGTTTTAAGAGAGGGGTTTTAATTCTGTATGCTTCTTTCCTCTGTTCCCTGGCTGTCCTAAGACTATCTGGGCTTTATTGTTAGATGCCTTTTCTGTGTAACAAAGACCAGCAACTGTCTTGCATCTGAAGCAAGATATATACGGAGCCCAACCTAGGGATGATCCTATAGTCAGGCTTAAATGAGGAGGCTTCTAATATGTCATTCTTTTTTTCAAACTGTCATCAGCAGGGAGAATGTCTGATCCTCCTGAAAGTGGGAAGCACAGCATCATAGGAACTCTCTAATAGCCTAATTTATATATTGTACCTGTTTTTCCATGTAGGAATTATGGAATGTTGCTTGTAGAAGTTATAATCTCAGTATTTTCCATTAATATTTCCAAGATCTCATAGTAAATTGGAACCCTCTGTCTGAAATCACCTGAACTGGTGGGACATATATGGATGTACCATCTCTTTTAGGAAATGCTTTGCTGTTATTGGATCTAATGAGAATTTGACAAGTGAAATTTAATGATAGAGCTGGAATGATAATAGCTCAGGTTTATCAAGTGTGTTACACTTTACAAAGCAATTTCCTGGGGCAGCTAGGTGGTGCAGTGGATAGAGCACCGGCCCTGGAGTGAGGAGAACCTGAGTTCAAATCTGACCTCAGACACTTGATAATTACTAGCTTGTGTGACCCTGGGCGAGTCACTTAACCCTAATTGCCTCACTCCCCCAAAAGTAAATAAATAAAAACAAAGCAATTTCCTTACAACAACCCCTGTAAGATGAACATGTATGGATTTTTATTTCTATATAAAAATAAAGAAACAATTTCAAAAAGTTTATGTTAATTGACCAAGGCTGCACAGAATGACACAGTTCTTTGGTTTTTTGTTTTTGTTGTTTTTTTCCCCAGGGCAATGAGCTCTATGCCTGAAACTACAACCTTGGCATCTCACCATACTGATTGGTGGTTGCTTTAGCAGCCCGCTATATCTAGGTCCAGACTTCAGTCACAGTTTACTTCACTCTTCAGAATTCTCATCATCTGCTACCCTCTGATAAGTTCCAGTTCTGAATGCATAATCAAATCAACTCTGATAATACCCCTGAAGAGAATGTATCAATCAACTCCCTTATGCCTCTACTCACTATTCCTATAATTATTCTAAAACACAATGTCCCTCTCTGGTTACCAATACCCTATTTATGTTGTTTCCTTTGAGATTGTAAGCTTCTTGAGAGCAGGTACTGTCTTTACTTTTGTATTTGTAGCCCTGGGACTTAGTGTAGTGCTCAGTAAATGTTCATTTATTTCAGTCATGTTTGATTCTTCATGACTCCATTTGGTTTTTTTTTTGGCAAAGACACTGGGGTAATTTGCCATTTTCTTCTCCAGCTCATTTTACAGATGAGAAAGCTGAGGCAAAAAAGGTTAAGTGACTTGCCCAGGGTCACACAGCTAGTAAGTGTCTGAGGCCAGATCTGACCTTGTCTTTCTGACTCCAAGCCCAGCACTCTATCTACTACACCACCTACCTGCCCCATGTTATATGTGACTTCATCTAAATCACTAATAGAAACATTAAACAGAACAGGGCCATTTATAGAACCCTTCCACTATAGGTCTCACTTTAGGTTGACATCAAACCACCAATCTTTGGGTCCAGTTATTAGACCTATTCCGAATTTACCCCACTGTTATCATCCTGTTCACATTTCCTTATTTTGTCTTTAATAACATGCTAAGAGAATTTGTAAAATGCTTTACTGAAATTGGGTTACATTCTTTCTTTCTTTCTTTTTTTTTGGTGAGGCAATTGGGATAAAATGACTTGCCCAGGGTCACACAGCTAGTAAGTGTTAGTAATGCTGGATTTGAACTCAGGTCCTCCTGACTCCAGGGCCGGTGCTCTATCCACTGTGCCACCTAGCTACCCCTACATTTTTCATTTATTCTTTTTTTTTTAATTGGGTTACATTATGAAGTTGGTATATAAAGTCCATAGTGTTTCCTTGATTTACCATAAGATCTGCCAAAAAGAAATTTAGGATATCCGAGAAATTCATCTTGAACCTATATTGACTCATCATTCACAAGGTTATTAGGAGGTTCTAATAAATTAATGTTAAGTGCCATACAAATGTCAGCTATCATTATCAACATCATCATAGTTTCCCTTTTAAAATGCTCTTTCTTTAATAATGCATGATAGATTTTGGCCAGGAATCAAAACCAAAATCAAGCTCACTGGCTTATAGTTTGTAGAATCTTTTTTCATTCTCTTTTTGAAAATCATGACATTTGCCAGTCTTCAGCTCTCCCATTCTCTGTGATTTTACAAAGATCATCACCAGCAACTCAGCAATTTTATCTACAAATTCTTTCTATATCCTGGGATGTAGATTTGTTTCTTCCTGGTATCATGAAATCTTTGAGACTATAGCTAGGGGTTCTCTTAAATGTCCTCCCTTATTTCCTAACTCAGATTCCCTACATGTTAGAATACATTTAATTCTGGACAGATTCTCCTTAAAATTGGTACTCCCCATTAATAATTTTTGGTCTATACTTCCAGCAAACAATGATAAGTAGAACCAGAATACAAGGAGAAGGCTATTCTGGAAAGGCAGAGCTGGCTAAAAGCTGTAGAAATGGTAACTGAAGCTACAAAATGAGATTATGTCACTAAGTATTCAGGTGAAGCACAAGAGTCTAAGGACAGAGCCCCAGGAGATGTTAATATAGCAAGATCAGAAGCCTTAGGAGGAGGATCTCTTTAGAAAATCTCCCCACAAATTGTGTGTGTGTGTGTGTGTGTGTGTGTGTGCGCCTGTGCGCGTGCGCGCATCTGCGTGCACACAGCATCCAGAGGAGCCCCAAGGGCAGAAGCGAAGGTCAGTGAAGGCTAACAGAATCCTAAAATGTTCATACCAATGTACTAATAGACAATATACAAAAAATATGGATGAAAAGATAGCATTCCTTCACAGTGAAGCCTGTGAAATACTGATATGGGAGACTGAGGGCAGCTATAGAATGTGCTCCAGAGAGCCTTGAAAAGAGAATAGCTTCTCATCTGTTTCCAGTGATTTAAGTGTGGGTCAATCTGGCAGCAGCACTCATGGCCCAGACAACCACTTAAGGTTTCTTTCTTTCAGCCCTAAGAGTACAATTTGTCCAATTAGTAATATACAACATTTTTCATTTGTTGGCCTCAAACTTCATTGATTTTTCCTTCATGTTCTTTTTATTTTTAAAAGGTGAGGAAACTGAGGTAGTGAGACAATAGGGTGGAAAACAATTATCAGGTGCTGTACCTTGCTTTATCTGTCAGGCAACAGGCATTGTTTAGATACGCCTTAATATATGAGCTAGATAAGGCCCTAAAGTATGCAAGTTGTTAATAGTTTTTCTTTTGAGCAATATGCATAATGAATTAAATAGTGATAGGGACCGCACCTGTCATTTCCTTGTTGTAGGGAACTCTCTGATGAAGAAATTCTTTCTACCAATGCAGGTTGATATCTTCACTGAAACTTATGGTCATAAGAGAATTACTTAGAGGAATGAAGACATTAAGTGATGTGCCCCAGGTCAGACAGTTAGTATGTGTCAGAAGTGAGACTTGAACCCAGGTCTTCCTGGTTTTGAGGCCAGCTCTATCTGATATTACCACTACTTCTTAAGGAGCAAAATAAATAATGAAAACCCTCATTAAATCATTTCAAATCTGTTGATTAAATTCTGAACAGAAGTTCAGCTGACCTTTAGAGTCTTTGTGAAGAAAGAATTTGCTAAGCAAGCAATAGGATAAGCAAGATTGTAGAGAGAATGTATATGCTACATAAGAAGACAGACTTTTCAAGTAGATTAGTAATATAAATTTAAAATAATTGATAATTAAAGACAAATAATTCTTATCTCCTAAAGACCTTTACTAGGCAACACTTTAGTAACCTGTTTCAAGTTACTGTAAATACTTGAAAAGAAAAACATGTCCTTAAAAATGTTATGATTTTTCACTAAAATAGGTTTTTCTTCCAGTCTTAATTAGTAAAGTTTAATATATTAATTCAGAGTATATAAACTTTTAGCATTTCAAAGCATGCTTCTATTTTTAAAAAATTCAGATTTAAGTGCAAAAAAATTTCTACAAATTATTAAAAAAAACCCCTACATGACAAAATTGAGAGTAGTTATGCAAACACATGGGGCCTCTGATAAAATGTAATTTGATTTAATAATTTTAATTTACATTATTAATGTACAAGAGCATTTCTTCCAACCTACTGGTTGAAACACACATGCATGCACACACACACACACAAACATACACACATACACACAAATCACTCCTGTTAGAAGAGCAGAGAAACTTCTGAAACACTCTGTCGTCTGAAAGAAAAGCAAGGCACTCTCCTTTAACAGCTGGCATATTCCTGATTTCAGCCTACTGAAGGCATGTTCACATCGAGAGAGCTCCTAAAAAAGGGGAAGAATCATCTGCTGTCTCTTTTTTTTTTCTCTAGTGATCTCTCATTGAGCATTCATTCTGCACAAACAAGTCTGTCAATGTCAATAAAGGTGGATGAGATGAGTTGGGAGGATATTGAAGTTAAAAATAATTGTGGAAGACTGAAGCACACTGGCCACATTCAGCTCAGCATCAGGATCTGAACCCTAAACTGGAAAGCTTGCTTGCCCTTTCTAAATAATAGATCTTATTCAGTAGCCTAACTTTCAGTGAGCCCAATTGGTATGAAATGGTATGATGCTAACAATTCACTCTGGATACTAATAATGATGTGTGTATGCAAAATTTCCAATTCATTTGAATCCATTTTAAACTTAGTCTGACACTAAGAAACATTAGCTTTCCTGATATTTAATAATGTTTATTATGTTTGCATATAAGCTCAAAAGTCAATGCAAAAACCAATACTGTCCTAGAGGTTTATCTTCAGGTAATCTGAAGATAGCAATAGTTTCTTAAATGTTATCTTCAGATAAGTTGAGAATATTAACTGTAATGATTAAAAGTACGTTTTCCTAATGACCATGCTATAAGTCTTGATAATAACCTTTCATAAAAGTAAATACAAACATAATAAATGATTAAAATATCAGATGATTATGACAAATCATATGATGACTTGACATCCGGGTTATCCTTTGCAGCAAATAGGCAATTCATTTGGCATTTGTTTGATTGTATAATTTAATCTCCATATAAACAACATAGTTTTTTTTTTTCCTTTAAAAGAATAAAGCCAAAATTGTTTAAAGCTAACAAAAGCTATGGTGACATCAGGTTGACATTCAAAGTTTGTTCCTTAGCAAAATGATGAAAGAAATTTTGACTTGATATAGTGCATATAATATAAAGAGTTTTAGGCTTAAAATCTTCAAATATTATTTGAATTTAGCAAAACATGAGCAAGATTGTAATATCAAAGTGCTAAACAGTAAGGACTGTCTTAAAAGTCACTGCAAATAAACCATAAAAGAACTGCATGTATAAGTGACATGTATTATACAAATGGTTGATTAATAAAAAGACACATTATAAATATATGTATATATAACTTGTCCTATGTATATATATATATATTTATAGTTTTCTAATTGGTGTATCCAAGCCACTGTGAACACCCCACTTGATCACTCTGTAACACAGCTCCCACGAGCTGGCAGTCACTGCAATAAATACAGGCAAAGCTATAACAATATACCATGCATACAAACGTTTATACAAAGAAGAACACTATGCAACAAAGTATCTCATATTAATATGGCATCAACAGTATAAACATACAAAAAGGGAATACGAACACGGAATGTTTAATTGCAGTCCGCTCACTACGCCTTCCTAAGCACTTACATTCATACGATTTTTACAAGGCTTGCTTGTTCTTGAAAATTGTCTCAGGACTGTTTTTTTTTTCCTGCTTTTTTTTTTCTTTTTTACTAATTTGAAACCTAGATTAAATTATATTTAAAAAAAATTACTATCCCTGATGCTCACCCTGTATGATCCAATGACTACTTACATTTACTTCCTTATCTAGGGAACAAGTGCTCAAATGAATCACAAAATGTCCCTCTATTTTTCAAGTACATATGTCCTTTAGACATTACACTAATGCAAGTCTGGGAAATTCTGTGTCAGTATGATGGCTCCGAATCAATTACACATGATTGGTCTCATATTTTCAAATTTCTATAAGTTGTTGAATAGACTGTTTTACAAATAACTAGACCTGTGGTACAGTGGTTGAATTCTATTATGAAGACAGAGTGAAAGTCTTGGCCTGAATGTCACAGTCTAATATTTTAGGTTAATTAGGTGAAGCCTCTGTTGTGTAAATTAGTGCATGTAATTAAAAAAAAACACCCTTGACTTCTTTTTAAATGTCCATATTAAAATAAATTAGAGTTAATAAACAAGACTTAGTAAGACAGCACTTTAAAAATGGCACTTGAACATGGAAGCTAACAGCCATTATTATTTTTGCTCTATTTAAGTCATACGAAATCCTCAATTTCACATAATTAAAAAAAAAAAGAACTTCTGTTTAGTTTGCACCATATATGTGCCCTTGATACAGGAAGTATATTCTAAAGGTATCAATCACAAGACACATACTACCCTGGCAAACAACTGTTTGTTGTTCTTGTTTTAAATACAAAGCATCTACAACTTTATTCCCTATAAAGAGATTGAAAACAGTCATATTAACTTTTTTTTTCCTGCTGGGATAGCATTGTCCAAAAGTGCTTTATTAGCAATTTCTTAGAAAACCCCAACAAATCGCACAAAAAAAGGACTATAAAACACAACCCCAACACAATAAGATGTTATGTCTTCTGGCTTAAGGTCTTGAGGAACCGTGCCAGTAAGTCCTTGTTTAACACTGGAACTGCTTTTCTCTTAAGCAAGGGCAGAAATACTAGCTGTGATTAATAATCTATTTCCTTGCTCAGAAAAGCAGTAGTGATCCATTGGTTAATTTCCAAATTCAGAAGGGCAGAGTGTCCAGAAACAGCCTGTCGATGATAGAAGGAGGTGGAACCAAATCTTCCAGTTTCAGGTAAAAGATGCGTTGGAGTCCCAGTGTGCAGAGAGAACGTAAGTCAGCAAGGGCACCCAGTACCTTAGGTTCTGCAGGCTCAAGGGGTTGTCCTTTAGTCTGGCAGCCAAAAGCCAAATGATCTTTCAGACTACTTGTAATCTTGTTGCATAGCTCTTCCACTTTCTTTGGTTCTTTTAACCCATGTCTTTCTGCAGAGAGAATTAAAAGATGAGTCAGTTTTACTAAAAATCTGATCATGCTGTTCTTCTGCCTAAAGCCTTTTAATGCATCTCTATTACCTTACCCAGGGTCACATAACTAGTAGGTAGCAGAACAAGATCTTCTGACTCCAAGTCCTTGGCCCTTTCCTCTATGCTGTGCTGCTCCACTAGAGTCCCAAAGCCATATCTTAAGCCTTTCATTAGTCTTTTATTCTCAGCTCTTCAAACTTTGTTCTTCTGGAGCCCAATAGTTTACAGTTGGTAGCATCCATGTTCCCATTTCCAGGGCTATATATAGTAGGGCTTTCCCTGCTCCTGGGTCCCACGTTGGGACTTTGGACACATTTCCTCAAAATTCTATAATATTAGGAGTACTATATAGGCATACCCTTCTTTATTTATTATTATTATTATTATTATTTTTTGGTGAGGCAATTGGGGTTAAGTGACTTGCCTAGGGTCACACAGCTAGTAAGTGTAAAGTGTCTGAGGCTGGATTTGAACTCAGGTTCTCCTGAATCCAGGGCTGGTGCTCTATCCACTGCGCCACCTAGCTGCCCCCTTTATTTTTTAAAAAGTAAGATGTTAGGTAAAATAATGTGATTGGGTCAGTTCCACAGGAACTAACTATAAATGACCAAATAATACTTTGGTGGAGGTTTTGTGACCTCATGGTACATTTGTTATTGTAAAATGACATTGATATGAAAATTGTTATATGGTATGTTGCCTGTTCTATATTTTAAGCACACTATGGGTCAAACAGACTTTTTTATGAGATCATCCAGAAACCACCATTTAGAACACATTTATAGACAGCTAGGAGGCACAGTGGATAGAGCACTATGCTTAGACATAGGAAGACCTGGGCTCAAATCTGGTCTCTGACATTTAATAGCTGTGTAACCTTTGATAAATCATTTAACCTCTGCTTGCTTCAGCTTCCACAATTGTGAAATGGGAATAATAATAACAACACTTATCTCTTAGGATTGTTGTAAGGATCAAATAAGATATTTATAGAGCACTTAGTACAGTACCTGGCACATGGTAGGTACTATATAATTGCTAGCTATTATTACAATCATCATCATCATTATGAATATTGTTCCTATATTCTCTGAAACCAACCTAGAAATAAACTTTTAGAACATAGCCAACATTTCAGTTGGGAGATGCCTGTAGTAATAAGCATAAAATAATGCCTGAACATTGCACTCAGACTATCAAGGGTCAAACCTTGGCACCATCTATATTTCTTATTCCAGATTCTATTGTTCTGTAATTAATAGAACTTAGCTAACTATATATCATTTTCTTCAGACGACTTTGAAGAACCTAAATGGTGAGGCATATTCAAGGTCCTGTCTGCTTTACCTAGGCATTTGAAAGTTTTGCTTTCCATTTACCATCTAAAGCTCCCACTACCCTACCTGTTAGAGGAAAGCATGGGAACTGCAGGTTTTGTGTGTTCACTAAGATATGGTTTAGAGGTTTTAGTCAGGCTAAAATTAGACCCTAGAAGTTTGAAGCCATCCTGAGTACAGATTAAGGAGACAGGAGGAAGAATTTTTATTTAGTTGGCAGGCAGATGGGGGGAGGAGGGGGTCACCACTAGAGGTTTTGAGGTACCTTTAGGGGCTCTGGTCTATTCTACAGTAAACTTTCCTAATCTTTTAAATGGCTTAGGAAACACCTAAAAACCGCCCAGCTTTACAGGGATGGTGAAACCTGGAGGGCCAGAACACCTGTCGTTGCCTAAACTCTTGAATAGAATTAGATATTTCTGAGGTAGCCTAGGTTGATAAGATCAACCATTCTGCCAATCAATAAACATTTATTAAGCACCTCCTATGTGCCTAATACTGTCCTTAGCACACCCTCCCCCACAATCGCCCAATCTTCCTTTGATAGTGATGGATAGAATCTACAGGGGCAGCCTCCTTATGGTATTTGGAAAAGAAGAGTACACATTTTGGCAGCCCCTGTTAGAATGATTCGTCAATAACTTTTACAGAATTAAAAAAAAATCCATTAGCTAGTCCCCAGTCCTCCCCCACCCCCAAATTGTCTTGTATTTATGTTTTTTTTATCTATTTACCCGTTGTCTCTCTAAGAGAATTCAAGTTCCTTTAGGGCAGAGGCAGTTTCATTCTGTTTTTGTATTTTCAACATTTAGTTTAATATCTGTCCCATAGTAAACACTTAATAAATGCTTACCGATTGATTGAAAGCAGGCTATAATTTTGAATCGGTTTTTGCCCCGATTTTTGAAGTCAAAGTTTTCATATCTTTAATACTACAACATCTGCAATAAGAATTCTTAATGCACATTCTAAGAATTCCTGCAAATGGTAAAAACTTTGAGTTCTATATTTTATTCAAGCATCACATTTATTCTTCTTTCTGGATGCAAAAGGAATTTCTCCAGAGCAAAAGTCAGCCAGAAAATTAAATAAATTATCCAGACATTTTTTTTCTCAAAATGTTCTCTTGGCTTTTACCGTGTAGAGTGGATACATTTGGTGAAATTAGGTATGTATGGGAAATTTCAGAGAGATTAATTTAGGCAAAGATTTGATTAAAATGAGGGTCCTTGGGACTCAATCTCCCAAAAGGCTAGACTTGGTTAAACGATATGTATAAATTCTAAGCATATTTTCTCTAAGAATTGCTAGAGGAATTTTATTAGATTTTAACCCACAAAGCTTTCATCTCCAGGAGTAGTTAGGCTCTCAATTTACAAACAATTCTGGAACAAATTTTTCTTTCCTTGATTTTACTGACCCTGCAAAACCAACAGGTAGCAAGTACTGGTAACATACCCAAGGGCAGCCAGTCTATTTCATTTGGTTCTAGTCCTTTAGTCACTGAGTCTTTGATTCAGAAATATCCAAAAAATGATCTTCATATACTTTAGGCTAAAAGGTTCTATGTTCTTTTTTTTTTTTTTTTTTGCAGGGCAATTGGGGTTAAGTGACTTGCCCAGGGTCACACAGCTAGTAAGTGTTAAGTGTCTGAGGTCGGATTTGAACCAGGGCCGGTGCTCTATCCACTGCACCATCTAGCTGCCCCAGCTATGTTCTTTTAAAATGATTATGGGATTAAGAGGTGGAAGAAACTTTAGAGGTAATCTAGTTGAAGCAATAGAGTGCTGGCTTTGGAATCAGATTGATGTGTTTAAATTATTTATGTGATTCTGGGCAAGTTATTTAATCTTTCTCAGGGGTTTTGAACTTAGATTTCCTGAATTAAAGTCCAGTGATTTTCATACTGAACAAAGTAAACTGACATATCATTAACATAAAATTCCAATTCCATAAATAAGAGGATATGTAAAATTAGTTCAAAAAGGTTAACAATAACCTAGGGATCAATTTTTTCATATAATAAAATAACCAACATTCAGTGACAATTTCCTTATTACACAATGCTCCCCTTCTCTTTAATACAATTCATGTTAATTATTAACATAAAGAAACTAAGCAATATTTGAGGCCTATTTTAGGGTACAAATTGATAATGAAATTCTGTAATTGAACCTTCTTATAGCCAAACTCACAGAAGGTGTTTGGGAGTTTTCCCTGCTTCCCTACCAGTTGTGAAAGCTCAATAACTATGGCAACCATTATTTATTCAGTGAATTCAAGTGGAGATCAATACTCACTGCCATCTCTATCAGTGTTAGGCCTGAAATTCCACAAGGAATTCATGAGACACTCTTATTAGGAACCAAAGACACCTCAACCATCCTTTGTTATTTTGATTATATGCTGAGTCTATTGCTTATCTTTTTAAAAGAGTTAAAATATAATAAATCTAGAACTGTGTCTAGCTTCCAGCAAGAAATAGAAAATGCTGAAGATTTACTATATTTTATAGCCTTCTCAGAGACTTCTTAAAAACCTAAAGCACTGGCATTTTAGTTAAAGGGCCCTTTCCTTGATGCTCTGTTAAATGGTTTCAGAGATAAAATGTAGCACCAATAAGGTTGGGGAGAAAGATTCATGCTGTTTATCCTGGGGTTTGGGGGAGGGGTGTAGGTCGGTCTGTTTAGAAATCCTTTTATTGACCCTTTTTTTCATTCCCTGTAAAGCTGTTCCAAATAAACCTTTCTCATTCTTCTCAATCCCCTAACCCTACCCCTGAACAAATAATCTCACCTGCTACATTACTAAGAAGACAGAGGCCATCTGATATGAGCTTGCTCAGTCTCTCTCCTGTCCACTTTCAAATTTTTCTATAGAATCATACTCATTTTCCTTCCTTATAAATGCTCTGTCCTTCCTTATAAATGCTAACTCCTCCATGAGCCTTTGATCACAATCCCACCTACCTCCTCCGGGGCTTTTACTCCATCAATCATTCCTTTTCTCTTACATCTTCAGTTTCTATTTCTATGCTCCTTCCTTTTCAATGCTTACATTATGAGATCTCAGTTATATTAAAAACAAAAACAAAATTACCTCGTATTTGACCTTTTTCTCCTGTGTCTTATTCTTCATAGCCAAACTTGAAAGAGTAGACTATATTTTCTTCCTGCATTCTTCCTATGCACTCAACTACCCAACCCCTTGCAATCCAAATTCTTCTCCAACTACCTGACTGGTCTTCTCATCTCCAAATCCAAAGGATTTTTCTTAGTCCTCATCATTCTTGACCTTTCTGCAACACTGCCATCATTTCATTCTTTATCCTCTCGTTTCTTGGTTTTTGTGACATTGCACAACTCTGAAAGTTCTATTTCTCTGACTTTTTATGGATGTCATTTAACTTGAGACCTGGTTTCCCTTCTACAAAATAGGTATAATGCTTATGCTTATTTGACAGGATTTTCCCCCCTGAGAACAGAACTGTACTACTATGTTATGTTATGATTCTTATTATTAATAACTTTCTTATTAGACCTGTATTATTCCTTGATTATTATTCACATATTTATCCTCTTTACTAAAGTATAAGTTCCTTCAGGATAAGGAATGTATCTTATGCATCTTTGTATCCCATGCAGCACCTAGAATTGTCTCTTGCCCATTGCTGGGGCTAAAATGTATTTGTTGAATTGTATTGGAATAAAAATTTGAAAATAATTTTGAAATTCTATTGTGAGTATATAAGCTAGTCTAAAATGACTATTCTGTAATAAAACATGCTCCTAATTTTTTTGCACTCTGCTTACAAAGTATGGATTTTCAATTCAATTCATCACATAGTTATTAAATGTCTAGTAGTTGGAAGGAATTGTGCTAAATGTCAGCAATACAAGAATGAAAAATGGCACAATCTGGCTCTAGTCTATATTTCCAGATTTATTTCAGACTATACCCTTTATGAACTCGGATCTAAGATGACTACTTCAACAGTCACCTAGTTCTCACTTCTGCTCTAAGCCTGAAACTTGTTTCTTTTTTTCTCCTTATTCAGTTTTTTTCTTCCTTTAAGCCTCCATGTGCCACTTCCACCATTAAGCTTTCCTTGATCTCTCTCACAAGTGATCCTTCCCCACCAAAATTTTCCCGGAGTACTGTTTTGATCTCTGGTTTGCTGTATCACAATTATCTGCTTGTGTGTATTATATCCCTCTCCACTAGACTGAAAAGACCCTGCTTTCAAAGAGCCTACAATCTAATTAATCACTATTTTAATATTGAACAATCTAGCTATTAAAAACATATATCTCATAAGAATGTTTAAATCATGAATTAAAATGAATTAAAACCATTGGATCATATACTCTTAGCACTGGAAGGCACTTTTGAGGCCATATACTTCAGACTCACATCCAGTGCAGGACTCCACCTTGATATTCCTAATAGATGGTTGCATGATTCCTCTCTAGCACTCCCAGTGACAGGGGGCTCACTAACTCATAAGGTGGTCCATGCCAACTTAGGGTAATTAACTGTTAAAAACTACTTCCTTTATGTTGAGGCAAAATCTACCTCCTCACCACTTGTAACTATTAATTATATACCAGATAATGTGGGTCTTTAATTTTAATGCATATATGTATATATTTAAGTCTTAATATTTGGTTTTATTTCATGCGTAGTATTTTGACTCAACTAGCAGATATTGGTTTTGTTTTGGATGATGGGTAAAGAGAGTATATGTGATGTGAATTTATAACCACATTCAAATATTCATATATATTTTATATAACTCTCCTACAAACCAATTAAACAGGAAAGTTTGAAATATAAGTATATTCAAGTCCATAATCAATTGTTATTTGAATTTCCTATAGCCTTTACTTTGTAGGTTTCAACTTGAAGACTTTTTGTCTTCTAGATTCATGTAAAATACTATGGTCATTCTCAAATAATTTTTAAAAGTAGATATTAAAAATTAGGTTGAAACTTAAAGGATTAAGGAGTTGTCTATCATATTTCTTTATATAATTGTATATGCCTATATTGTATAGGTCAATCAGAGTAAATATTTGGACTGATACATAAAAGACTAATCAATCATACTACAACAGTTAACAAAATCAGTAAGAATTTTCCAAAGTCTTTTAAAAGTTTTGGTGGAATATTAAACTCTTATTTTACAAGGAACTTCTATTTTTTTTTGCATTGTAAGAGCTTCTACTTTTAAAAATTATTTTGAGTTCACATAATTAGTCTAAAAATCTTAAAATCCTTAATGAGACCTCCATGACTTTGACCTTAAAGGTTCTGTTTGGCATGGAACAAATAATGAAGTAAAAGTTAGGACACCTTGATTCTAGTCCCATTTTGTCAGCAGTGAGCTGTGTGACACCTTAGGCCTCTTGGCCTGGTTGTAATAGATTATCTCTAAAGTTCCTTCCAGCTCCAAAATTCTATGATTCCATATAGTCCAGGTGTGATTAGATAAATTTTGATCTCTGCTTTGGACCTGGGAAAAAGTATAAGAAAAAAAATGCCTCCTTATATCCAAACAGGAGTGATATGCTCCTATTACTTAGGAATAGGTTAAAATTTCTGAATATGTATATTTATTAGTAAATACATTTTTTTGTGGGGCAATGAGGGTTAAGTGACTTGCGCAGGTTCACACAGCTAATAAGTGTCAAGCGTCTGAGGTCAGATTTGAACTCAGGTCCTCCTGAATCCAGGGCCAGTGTTTTATCCACTTCACCACCTAGCTGCCCCTACATTTTAAAATTAAATAGATTTCACTCAAATCCATTTTCCACATTCACATTGATAATAATATTAATATTAAAAATCGAGTGTTTTAAGAATCTCAGTACTTTCTTGTAGTTCCATTTTTTCTCTTTGTTGAAACTATTACTTAAATAACTATTTTTCCTTATCTTAAAGGAAAACTGGGTCAACATCCTTGCATTTTGCTCATCTGCTGATGAGCAGAACTAGGGTAAAACAGTGGGAATGGCCATACAAGGGCAGCAAATATCTTAGAATCATTAATTCTTAGGGGCAGGTAGGTGGTGCAGTGGATAAAGCACTGGCCCTGGATTCAGAAGGACCTGAGTTCAAATCCAGCCTCAGACACTTGACATTTACTAGCTGTGTGACCTTGGGCAAATCACTTAAGCCTTATTGCCCTGCAAAAAAAAAAAAGTCAATTAAAATAGCCAATTCAGAAATTAATAATTTGGGTAACAATTAATTTCTGTCTTTAACATTTTTAAAAGCACAAATAATCTTTGAGAATCACTTGTCTTAATGGTTTATTTTACTATTTTGAAGACCATTTTCTATTCCTAGTTCTGTACTCTTTTGTTAAGTGTTCTTGGAGCCTTATATTCTACAAGACTAGGAAAATACTACTGAAATTCCAGCTCAACCAATATGGTTGAAATGCCAGTAAAACTCTACTTAAGAAGTGAACAGAAAGCCATGTGGCTAATTTCTCTAGTCCAGTGGTTTTCCCTATTTGAAGTCCATAAATGCCCGTTTGGATGGTCTATAGACTGGTCTCTTACAGGCTTAATGTTCACAATATTATATTTCTGTTGTTGTTTCCTGAATGAGGTATTAATACCTTACTAATCATATTTAATTTTAAAAGTATACATCATGGGGCAGCTAGGTGGCGCAGTGGATAAAAGCACTGGCCCTGGATTCAGGAGGACCTGAGTTCAAATCCGGCCTCAGACACTTAACACTTACTAGCTGTGTGGCCCTGGGCAAGTCACTTAACCCTAATTGCCTCACCAAAACAAAAAACAAACAAACAAAAGAATATATAAAAGTATACATCACCTTGTCTATGTATTATGAAAACCAACACCAGAGTTCCCATTAATTTAGATTAAGATTTTGGCAGTGCCAAATAAGAATGGATAGTATACACAATCTGTGGGAGATTTTGTTCTGTGAAACTGGTTTGGGGACCTAAAAAGTTTGAAAACTACGATTATGGTGAATTCCCTCATTAATATGAAAAAGGATCAGCCTTGTTTTTCCCAAGTTCCATGTCAACACATCACCCATCTCTATGATCAAATTCTTCTATATCCTTGAAAATTTCCTCCAAAATGTTTCCTATTTCTTTTCCTTAATTAAAACCTGGCTTTCTTTCCTTTCAAGCCTTGACTTTGGAGGCCATTCTTTCTCTTCTCCTCTGATTTCTAGGGTAGGAAAAGGGGCCCGGGTAGGACTGGATTGAATTATTTCTTTCTCTCCACTGCCATTTCCAAACCAGTCCTTTATCTTCTTTTGTAAATAATATTTCCCTCTTTGGAATCCATGAGAACTAATCACTCTCTCCCTATAATTGCTGTCATTGTCTACTGACCTTCAGGTCATTTTTCACAACTTCCTTACTGACTTTAGTACCTGGCAGACATAATGTTCAGGGACTTTAATAATCATATTGATGACCCTTCTAACAGTATGGTCACATAATTTCTCAACCCCAACAACCTCCTCTATTCCTCTTCAGCAATACATCACAAACATCTTAGATTCCCCCAATCTCTGGGAACTGGCTTCATCTCTAAGATCCTTAATGTTTAAATTCCATACTCTGACTTCCAGTTCTGCATCCTATGACCTCCTATCTTCTCATCTCTCTCCCTCACTTAACCCTAAACCTGCTCTTTTCCCTTAATAACATCTCCAGCTTTTGGCCTGTCCCTTTACTACACCCCCCCAGTCCTTATCTCCACTCTGATTTTTCACTTGCCTCTATTCCCTCTATTTCATTGTTTGACACATGAATGAATCACCAACCTTAAATTCCCTGTTTTCTCCTTTAGATTTTCTGCCATTCCCAAATTGCTTATTCTTACTGCTGAATAACCCCCACTACTGAATTCTTCTGTTTCTGCTCCCACATTGCTGAGTATTACTGCAGGAAGTCATGAAATTAAACACATTTCATCTATTCTACATGTATGGAGCATAAACTCAGCTAGTGCCTCACTGGTGCTTGGCAGCCTTCTATTGCTTTCCCATTGTCCACAGAGACTATCAGAGTTGAAAGAAGCCTCTGAGGTCATGTAGTTTAATGCACACCTGAACAGGAATCTATCTACAACATCCTTGACTAGATATTCTCCAGCTTCTGCTTAAAGAGCTCACTATTTGGCATTCAAAGCCCTTCATAACCTAACCCTCTCCTACCTTCTCACTCTTCTTACACTTTATTTCCCACCCCATAATCCAGTGACATTGGACTCTTATTTTACAAACAAGACACTCCATCTCTTGGCTCCTGGCATTTTCTCTGGCTGCCCCTCATGCTTGGAATGGGCTCCCTGTTCATCACTGCCTACTCCCTTCCCTGGCTTCCTTTAAGTCCCAACTAAAATCCCATTTACTATAGGAAACTTTCCCCATATTTCTTAATTCTAGTGCATTCCCTCTTTTAATTATTTCTTATTTATCTCGTACATAATTTATTTGTACGTTTGTTTGCTTCTTGTCTTTCCCATTAGTTTGTGAGCTCCTTGAGGGCAAGGACTGTCTTTTGCCTCTTTTTGTATCCCAAGAGCTTATCAAAGTACCAAGCACATACTAGGCACCTAATAAATTTTTATTGACTATTGATTGACTGACTTGCTCTAGCAATCATCTCCTCTCTCACACATATATCTTTAATCTTTCTAAATCTGTCAGCAAATATGCTCAGGTCTCCAAAATCCTTTTTAAAAAAAGATCTTCTGTTGGTTTTTCTATTCCTATTCACTTACTATGCCATTTTTCTTTTCCCTTTCATTGCTAAACTTTTAAAAAAGGTTGTCTACACTTCAATGCCTCTAATCCTCCTTATCCACTCCACTTTTCCCTTTAATTTTATAATTTCCACTCTCACCACTTTATTGAAATAGATATCTCAAATTTTACCAATGGCTTTTATTCATTCTTCATCCTCCTTCACCTCATTGTAGCATCTGACACTTCTGACTATGTACACCCTTTGGATATTCTCTCCTTCCCTTGTTTTTGAGGTACCACACTCTTCTGATCCTCTTGCCACTCTGAATACTTATCTTTTCTGCTTTTTATGATCATTTAAGGTATGCATTTCTCTAAGTTCTGCTTTTAGCCCTCTTATCTTCTCTCTCTGTCACTTCCATTCTCTTCTTTTACTTCAAGTATTCTGTCAACAGAAATGAAGTCTCCATCTACAGCTATAGACCTTGAGTTCTGAACCAGTATCTGGAATTGCCTAGTATAGCACATATACTCCTGAATGTCCACCCAGCATCTCAGTGTCAACATGTTCAATTCCAAGTCCCATTATTTTGTATTACATATATTTCTATATATTGTATTTCTCTATTTGACTATATTTTTCATTAATGCAGGGATCCTGTCTTATCTAAACTTCTCATTTCCCCCAAGTATAAGTGGTGTTTAATAAGGATTTGTAGAATTGAAAGATATGACATATTTAAAAGAAATCACATCTATTCAAACCTTCCCCCATCCTAAAACGTGTGTGTGGTAGGGAGGGTAGACAGTTTACTAGAGAGTGAAGTTTGTGGACAGTAAAATTAAAAGGCAGAAATGCTATTTGTTTGAAAATCCAAAGATTAACTCAAATTTTTAACAATCTACATCCGAGTACTAAGTAAATTCACATTTCCACCAGATGAACTCTCTGTGACATGGAAAACACCAAAAAAAAGCAGAATCAAAGAACTTAAACTTAATAAGAAAATATGTACCTGTAATCATACTGAGAGCTGATAAGCATGCTAAGGCGGGGATGTCGAGGTTAAGGCTCTGTAAGTTTAAGGAAAAGTCTTTAATTGAGTCGAGCCATTCCCCAAATCCACGAAGGCACTGAAGTCTATGAAGCACAAGTCCATTGCAGAATACAAACTTATCTTCAGCTGTGTTAGATCTGAAATTAAAAGTAATTCAGGAGTATTTTACAAATATGCACATTATCATAAAATATATTAACTCAGATATTCATAAAGCATCATTTAGAATCTAATATGTCCAGCACATTCAAGCACTCATGTTTAACATTATGCTAATTTTTACTCAGAATAAATCTTCAACATCCTTGGTAGAAATTTAAAGTCCCCAGTTAACTGGTATACTTGATCACATTTACAAAGTGCTTTTCCCACAACAATCTTGTGGGGGTAGGTAGTTAAAATATTATTATTATCCCTCCCCCCACCTTCACCACCTTTTGTTTTACAGAAGAGGGGTCAAGAACCATTGTAAGCTTGCCCATAATCACGCAGCTAGTGTCAGCATTCTGATGCAAACCCATGTCTTCTAATTCCATATCCCAGGATCACCACAGTATACCACATTGCCTCTGGCAATTGCTATTGCCTAAATACAAATGGATTAGGGTTGGCCCAAAGAGATAAAGAAAAAGAAAAATTTCACTCACTAAACATTTTGTAAGTATTCACTAAAATATTATTTGTGAGAACTTTGGGAAAGTTATTTAAACTTTCTGAGCCTCAGTTTCCTCATCTGTAAAATTAGAGGGCTCAACTTAGACCACCTCTGAGGTCCCCCTTATGACTTATTGAAAAATAGTGTGTAGTGCCATGAAATTTATGAAATGATTCAAAAGTTGTAATTATACTTGCTTCTTCCTGCTTCTCAAAAAAAGGCCCAAAATAAAGACATTATATTATGGATACTAAAAATATGTAAATGCATATAAATTGACTATAAAAAATAAAGTCAATATAAGTGCCAGAATATAATCTTACACCAAAAAATTGCTTATAAAATTCCTTTTCTTCTCCTTCTATGCTTTTCAGAGTGGTGCTGCCTCGATCTGTTTTGGCTCTTTTCTATTACTATGTGTATTTCCATTTTTATCCTGTTCTCTCTTTTTTTTTCTGATTAAAAAATTGTCCTCATATAATAATGTCTTCTCTTATCCTTATATCCAATACCTTTCTTTTACCCATATTTATAATATTTAAACAGTATTATTTTTTATGGTTCAGATCTGCAATTGAAAAAATGTATGGAAGGTAAAGGGAATAAATATATAACACCTACTGTGTCAGACCTTGTGCTAAGAGCTTTACAAATATTATCTTATTTGAAAATTATAGGGAACTCCCATTGTGAAAGTTGCTTCCAAAATGCAGACCAAGAATTCTTCTGTACGGTGTTTGAGAGCTGCTTGGATCACTGAGAAGTCAGTGGAACTATCTATAGTCACAAAGCTAGTATGTGTCACAGGCAAGACTGAAACTTGTTGCCCTGATTCCAAGGACTACCTTTCTAAGGATGCCTTTCACTTCACCTATTAGTATCCTCAGTTTAATTTTTGTGTGCATGCTTTTTCCTCCCTTCATATTTTTTTTTTTTTTTAGTGAGGCAACTGGGGTTAAGTGACTTGCCCAGGATCACACAGCTAGTAAGTGTTAAGTGTCTGAGGCCAGATTTGAACTCAGGTACTCCTGACTCCAGGGCCGGTGCTCTATCCATTGTGCTACCTAGCTGCCCCTCTCCCTTCATTTTTAAAAATATCTTTCTGGTTTACCTTACTGCTTTTCTATCAGTGAGTGTCTCATATAGTGAAAAAAGCAATCAAAATTAGGAAAAATGGGTTCAGATATGTATTATCTATATAAACACTGGCAAATCATTATCTTTCAGTTGTCTTGTTTGTAAAATGGGAATAGGATCATAGACTGAAAGTTGCCAAGGATGTTAGAGGTAATTTAATCTAATCTTCTTGTTTTATAGAAGAAGAAACTGAGGTAGTGACTTGCCCAAGTTAATACATAAGGTTATATAGGTAGTGATGATAGGATTTGAACTCAGTGACTCTGATTCCAGATCCAGCATTATTTCCAAACAAGAGCAATGATGGTGATATTTACACTACTTAGCTCCCAGAGCTTTTATGTGAAAAGAACTTTATAAGCCACCATGTGACATATTAATGAGAATGGTGGTTGTGCCTTGTTTTGCTTAATGTTATTTAACCTAACCCAGTTCTCATGTTAAAAAAAACAACATCCAAAAAACAAAAAAATAAAAACCTTTTTTAAAAAAGAGTGACCAAGAAACCTTTCAGATGGTATAAAATACCATTAAAAAAACAAACAAAACCTCTTTAAGGTATAAAATGAATGGGAAGCAAGATTTGTTACTTTCTATGGTAAGATATTGGTGAACAGCCTTCTGAAAACACTTTCAAGACAATGAATGAAAGACAAAAAGGAAGAAATTTTAAAAGATATATTACATTTAGAATTGTACTGGAAGGACAATTTAAGGCTCTGAACAATTGAAAATGTTTCCTTTTCTTCATTAGTATCTGCAGATTACTTTTACTGGGCATGATACATTAATATCTCTAACTTAATTATATTGAGTATAAATACTGAGTCAGAATATTCAAATATTTTCTGGGAGTAAAATGCCTTGCACATAGAAATTGCTTTATAAAGATTTGTTGAGTTGACTTTGAATAATTGTATTAACCCCTGTCAGGCCACTAAGTAGCATGTGTACTATGAGTTGTATTGAAAACTGTAACTTGTTACATGGTACTCTAGAATCTTGAAAGAATTATTCAGTTTCTTAATGCAGTGAATCTATTGCTTATATTATTGTACAATATCATACAATATATTGTAATATATAACATTTTAATCACATATTATAATGTATAATATATTATGTTATTTATATTAAAATATTGCTTAGGAAATAGGTGAGAAACTTTTCTTTCATGTATGAGTTTCATTCATTCAGAGTTACTTGAGAAAATAACTGTGTCCCTGGCTCAATTACCAATAGAGCCAGCTTTAAATCTTTCTAAAAATGTGAAAGCTCTCAGGACATTCAAGTATGTGAATTTATGGTAGAAGGATGATAGACAAGTAATAGAAGTCATTACCTGATGGAAAGTCTGAGTACAAACAGCTCCAAAAAGGCAGATTCTATTAGTAAAGTCTGATCTTCTTTAGGGAGATCTGTAAATCCTGGAATTTTTTCAGCCCAGCTCCTGGATACATCTATAGAAGCTGTCAGAAGGTTATAGAATTGTTGTACGTGTTCTGCATCAGTGCCTGCCGCAGCCTGATCACCGGAACAGTACTGGAATGAAAACCACAGATAGAAATGGAAATATCTGATAATTCATCATGAGAAAGATTCTTCCTGTTGAACTCAATTGATATCTGTTGAATATGAAGAGTGGAAAAACCTTCATCAGCTTTCCCTCCCTCTCTTCAGGGGCTCTGTTTGTGCCCTCAAGCTTTTTGCTCCCCACTGGAGGTGGGAGGAGGGAGAATAAGAATCTAGGTGAGTTAGGGGTGAACCCAATGGCAGGAAGAGTCTCCCAGCCACATGAAAAGACAAGAAATTTAACAAAACAATGCATAATGGGGCAACCAACAGTGAAGACTTTTTGTACTTACAGACAAGTATATACCATACTTATTTAAATATTCTTATGAGGTGGCTAGGTGGCACAGTGGATACGGTCCTGGGTCTAGAGTCAGGAAGATCTGAGTTCAAACCCCAGATACATATTAGTCCAGTTATCCAATCCACTTAGCCTACTCCAGCTCAGAATTACTCAGTTCAGGAGATCTACCAGTTTCAACCTCCCTGGTAGCAGAGATTTCAGGCATGTGTCCTATGCCTGACAATTACATTTATTATTAAAATGATTATACATGATGTTATAGCTAAAGAATATTTATATTTGCTTAACTTTTGAAAAATACCTAGTTTTATCAGTATGTTTGTTTTCAGAGTTGATAGTAATTAAGTAGTCTTTACTTTATAATTAAGTGGTCTTCATTTTAAATAAAGAGTTCTTTTTACCCTTTGGCCCATGTTTTCCCTTCCACAACCATGTGGGAGAGGAAGGTGACATTATACTTCCTACTACCTGGAGTTTTAGAATACAGTACTACTCATCCATCCAATTCTTCATTGATTCAACTCTATTGTCTGGAGGTTAAATTGTTATTCAGATAATGGGGGATAATTCAGCTTTGGGAGAAAGAACATGAGATGCCCACCTCAATCATAAGATTGTGTCCCTTCCTTTTTCCAGGGAAGAACAAAATAACGGTGATTAGCTGGAATTGATGTAATTGTTCCCAAGATCCCCCCCAGTCCTACTAAACTGGGGCACTAAAACTTCCTTGTGTATAGGGCTATTTAATTTTAAAATAGCAGTAGCCAAGGGCCTAGAAAAGTTTCCCATGGTTGAGAAATAAAAAGTGATGGAAATGTAATAATTAAGATTACACTCACGCTTTTATCATCTCCTCTGAGAAGCCCCTAAACCCTGTTGTTACTGCTGTCTTCCTACTGAAATTACCTTGTATCTATCTGTGAAAATATTTTACTTCCTCAGTAGAAATTAAGTTCTTTGAGGGCAGGATCTATTTTGGACTTTTTTTATCTTCATCATGTAGTACCATGCCTTGGACTTATGCTGTGTGCTTAATGCATATTCATTGAATTGACTTGAATACTAGGCTGCTCAGAAACTTAATGGGGACACATATAGAGGTTGAAGGACTATTGCTCTCCACTGGGTATAGATGTATAAGGATACTGAAAATGATCTTGAATGTCACTAACAATAACTCATTTTTATAGTACTTTAATTTTTGGAAGCACTTTACTATATTATCTCAGAGCCTCAAAAAATCCTCTAGAGTTGGTACTATAGGTATTGTTCTGAACTTCAGAGAGGATAAGTGACTAGTCTATGGTTACACAGCCAATAAAAGTCACAAGCAGGACTAGAACCGAAGTCTTTGGATTCCAAGTCCAGTTTTCTGTCCAACGTGTGTATGCATGCATGTATGTATAGATATACACATATATTTATATAATATTCATATGCACAGATATTTGTACTTGTATATGTATTACACACCTTTATACATACACACATATATTTATCAATCTCAATGTAGTTTTCTTTTATGAGATCTGCAACCATTCATGGCAGGTCAATTCATTTAAAGTTGTGACATTTTTATGTAAGCTCATGCTAAACGTCCAATACTTTAAAATAACACTAGCAATATAAAAAATAATGTTTTAAAAACCATAACATTTTCAAAGGCCAGGGAAGAATAAAAACTATTCGAACTTTCCCCTTGGAATGAAACGTATTTTCAAATTAAAATAAAGTGCCCATTCTTCACTGTCTTTCCTTCAATAGCTGTGGTGCTCATCTAATAGCCTCTAAATAGTTTTCTGCCTCTATGATCTTGATTATTTTCCCCCTTCTAATGTCTTCTCTTGGACTCTGGCTCCTATTAGATTCAGATTCCATATACAATGCACATAAGGAAACATGACACTTGCCTGCATAGAATTTGAAAGACCAGAAAAGGTCAGAGAACATGGGAGGTTGAGATATGAGAACAGACTCTCAAAATATTGTAATGAGTCATATATGCATTCTGAAATTCTAGACAAAGTCCATAAATAACATCATCAATACTTAGAGGAAAAAGAAAAATGCATGTTTCCCTTGAATTTAGCTTAAGAATTTTTTTTTAAATTAAAAAACTTGACTCTTTTGGATCTAAGGCAAGAAAATTAAGTCTCTTGTCTCTCAGCCTAGTCTAGGTCTATGAAAGCAAACACATTTCAAAATATAACAAATATTATAATTTTTAGCAAATTAAATTAGATATATTTTTGTGGGGGGGTGAGGCAATTGGGGTTAAGTGACTTGCCCAGGGTCACACAGCTAGTAAGTGTTAAGTGTCTGATGCCGGATTTGAACTCAGGTCCTCCTGACTCCAGAGCCAGTGCTCTATCCACTGTACCATGTAGCTGCCCCTAGATATATATTTTGCATTCCTTGTCAAATCTAGTGTATTTAAATACATAACGGGTTCTAAAATAATAAATGCATATGTTTCAAAACATTCCACAATTTCCATTTTTACTTCAAAAAAGTTTGTTTTTTCTGTCATGGTTTCCAAAATTATTATATTTCTCTAGTTGAAGTACCATTCTCCAGAAAGAAAAGTTCACATTATTATGTGAACTCTAAGAAATAGAGTCTTTTTTTTTCCGGTGGGGCAATGAGGGTTAAGTGACTTGCCCAGGGTCACACAGCTAGTAAGTATCAAGTGTCTGAGATCAGATTTGAACTCAGGTGCTCCTAAATACAGGTCTCGTGCTTTATCCATTGTACCACCTAGCTGCCTAAGAAATAGATTCTTATGAGTACTTACTACACACACACACACACACACACACACACACACACACACACACACACACACACCTTGGAGTGTTTATTTAGCAGACAAAACATAGGTTACATGTATTGTTAGCTTAATTCTAATATCTTTCTAATACACAATCATAATTTTTGCTTGTGGCTGCCTCATTCTGTATAATGTTTCTTACATGTATTATCAGTTACTACTAATCTACTCTGATTGCCAGAAATCATCATGTCTCATGATGAATACATAAAATGGTCAAGAAATGGATATATAAAGCACATTTTAAAAAACTAGTAATTATGTGCTTTCTGAACCATAGTATGAATATGTGTTAATAAATTAAAAGTAATAGTGAAACAAAAAAACAAATGAAAAATTTCTAAGGAGAACCTAAAGTGACATGTTTTGACTAAATAAATATAAAATAACCTGAGTGTACTTTTCAAACAAAGGGGTTTAATCCAATGGTCAGGGGATAAGTCATGGAACCAAGAGTTCTTGAATTCTTTTGTTGGTTTTTGTGACTTTGAGAAAAACTTCTCTGACTTAGCTTCCTACAGACTTTGGGGAACATGCTCACTTACCAATCTGAAAGGCTTACATTTTGATATATGGAGATTAAAACTTGAAAATGGGGGCAACTAGGTGGTGCAGTGGATAGAGCACTGGCCCTGGAGTCAGGAGTACCTGAGTTCAAATCCAGCCTCAGACACTTAACAATTACTAGCTGTGTGACCCTGGGCAAGTCAGTTAACCCCAATTGCCTTACTAAAAAATAAAAAAATTTAAAAATAAAAAAAACCCCTCGAAAATGTCTTAACCAACATATTTTCTATTTCTCTTTTTAACTTATTCAATGGCAGAAATTAAAGGCTTTATTTAAGGTTATTAAATTCTAGGCTTTAATTATGACTTTAATTAAACAATTTAGTTAACCTGTTCATCTTTCTCTATACCTCTCGTACTTAGTATAGCAGCTGGCACACAGTAGGCACTTAAAAATGCTTGTTGACTTGACTTATGATTAAAATAAGATAAGAACAATCACCTAAAATATAACTTGCTATTACCATAAATTTTAATGCAATCCAATAATCCAAGAAAATCCAATGATAATAATTGACATTCTAAAAATCATTAAAAGACAGAAAAGCCATAATTTGAATGGGTGTCATGTGCCATATAATAATGCATAGAAAATGAACAAAAAAGTGAATTTTAGATTTTAACATAAAAAGGCAAGTAAAGCTTCAGGTAAATCACTTAGACTTGGTAGGAAACAACTTATGGTTCCTATATGGCAATGAAGCTGTATTTTTGGTTCAGAAGGAATAGATTAGTTATAAATGGCAGCAGGGTATTACTTTATATTATGAACATATATGTTTGTAGGGATGGTTATAAGCCTACAAGTGAGAAGCACATTGGATAGCATTTGGGTAAGGATAAAAGATGGGTATTATACAAGTGATATTATGGTGTGTATGAACCACAGACTGCTTAACCAGATGGAAGAACTGTATGATGACTTTCTGTCATAGATCATGAAACTTATTTGGAGGCAAAATAGACAAATATTTGAGAGTTTTGACTAGATGGACGTCTGCTTGAGGTCTTGTCCTGCTAAAAGCAAAGTAACTGATAAATTACTGAGGCCTTGATGATCATATTCTTTTAATAATTTAGAGTAAATGATGAGGAGAACTGCTATCCTGGATATGATCTATAGGTTCCAATTGGTAAAATAGAAATGGCTAAGTCATCTTAGCATTTTTTTTTTCAGGGCAATAAGGGTTAAGTGACTTGCCCAGGGTCACACAGCTAGTAAGTGTCAAGTATCTGAAGCTGGATTTGATCTCAGGTCCTCCTGAATCCAGGGCCAGTGCTTTATCCACTGCGCTACCCAGCTGCCCCCATCTTAGCATTTCTAATAGATACTAGCCATAGTATGACTTGTACCTTGGACTTTATAGGAGGAAATATGTCAAAGAATTCAGAGGCAGGATCCCATGGACTGAGCCTTTTTAAAAGGGAAGTTGGCTCAAGAGATATGAAGAGACTCTTAAGAAGGAAACTCTGATGCTGCAATTGCAAATGATCCTGATGGGAAAGAAAAAGGGGAGATACTTATAGACTATAGATGGCTATACAGAATCTCACTGATGAACTCAGATTTTAAAGACACAAAATATGGAACTTAATTGAGGATCAATACCATAGACCTATAAGAATACTGCTAGGAAGGTTACTGAAGACTCAGAATGACCTGAAGCTGGTGAAAAAGCTGGTGCTAAGAAAAAAACTTTTAATTTAGCTGTATTGGAGGTCAGAAGAGTAAGAAATACATAACCCCATTGTTTGGAGTAAGATGATGATAACAGAAGACAGAGAGAAAGCACAATTATTAAACTTATATTGCTTCTGTTTTCCCTACTCAGAGTACCACCCTAGAAACATCTGAATGAAAAAGGAAGTAGGTTGGTCAAGAGTAAGTTGGCAAGAGTAAGGGAAAGACAACAAATAGTCTGAGTTCTTCAATGGACCGTTAAGATACCTAGAAGAGGAAATCTTGTACATTGAGTAGCTCCCTTATAAGGCAGATTTATGGGAGAGCATGAACCAGAGTCACACAGGATAAGAATATATTATCATCTTGCATCATTAAAAGGAGCATTTACATTGATGAGAACATGTATTTGTTGCAACAGTTTCTTAGCCAGGAGAATGTTCTTAGAATTAGAAAGAGCCAAAAAATAGCTAAAGGGAGACTGAAAACTAAGATAAGTGAGAAGATGACAAGAAAGAACTTAAATGTCTTCAGGTTACCTCACCTGGGTGAATTACATCCTAGGGTACTGAGAGAAGTTATAAATATGACTGCAGAACTGTGAGTGGTCTTTGAGGAATCCTAGAGAAAGGCAAACCAACAGATTTACCCAAAGAGGAAGATAATGGATTCGGTAAACGATAGGCCAGTAAACTTGATGTTGATTCTTGGCAAAGTTCTAGAGTGGGTTGTTAAATGTATGTTTGCTGAGCACTAAGAAAGAGAAGTATTGATCATATAGGTCAGCATGGGTTCATTTAAGAATAAGTCAAGTTGGACTAATATGGTTTCCTTTTTTAGGTAAGACATTTGATCAATGAAATGTTGTAGACAGTGTACTAGAAAGTCAGCAAAGTACTGGACAAAGTCTGTCATGATATCCTTGTAGATAAGATGGTTAGATAGGTGAATATGGGACTAGTCTGAATGACTAGACCCAAAGAGTATAAGTTAATGATCTGATGTTCAAATTACAAAGAAATCTCTAGTGATATGTTGCAGGACTTAGTCCATAACCCTCTTCTGGTCTGTGTTGTTTCAGTGACTTGGATAAAGACATAAATAATATGCTAATCAAATTTGCCAAGGGTATAAAACTGGATGAGACAGCTTATAAGTTAGATGATAGAACTAGCATCTAGAAAGATTTTTGATAGATTGGAACAATAGGTAAGACATAATAAGATGAAAGTTAATAGGGATAAATAGAAAGTGCTGAACAGGTGCAAAACATCAGTCATACATATCCTGGATAGGAGTAATATGATTAGATGGCATTTTATGTAAAAAAAAAAAAGATGCAAGGCTTTTCATTTATTTGGAGTTCAATATGAATGAATAGTGTGATGTGATAACCAAAAAGAGATTGTAGTCTGAATTAATAGAATTATATTGTGTAAAACTAAGGGGGTGATAGTTCCATTTTGTTCTGTTTTGTTCTAGTCAATCTGTATCTAGAGCAGTTTGTTTCTGGCCACTAAATTTTAGGAAGAACATTTATAGGCATTTACATCTGGAAAAAAGGTCATCACACCAGTAAGGGACTTGAAATACTATCATAAAAGGATTAGTTAAAGGAACTAGATATATTTAGCCTGGAGTAGAAATCTTCTTAAACTAGAGAGGCATAATTGCTGTCCTCAAATATTTGAAAGATTGAGATGTAGAAGACAGATTAGACTTATACTATGTCTTTTCAGATGACAAAATGATGAACAGTTGGTGGATATTAAAAGGGAGGAAGATTAGAATTTTCTCTAAAGAAAAATTCCTAACAGTTGGTATATGCAGAAAAGGAATGGGTTACCCTGGTAGGCTGTGAGTTTTCTATCACTGAGATATTTAGGTAGAGTCTGGCAATGTTAGAGAAGGCATTTAGGTTCTTTGGGCATGTTGTAGGGGTGGGAGATTCTTCATTATACAGGGGTTGGGCTAGATAACTTCTAAAGTTATTTCCAACTCTGTGATTCTGTGAAATCTACAATTTAAAAATTAATCTGTGCAGATTTCCACTGGCATAACAATCAAGTATCATCTAGCAATATGTGTCTGGTACTGAAAGGCTTACTTATAAGGACACTTATTTTGTCAGTAGACTACAAATTGAATGTGTGGTGTTAAGGGCTAAAATTCTAGCTAGTCTGTCTAAAATATCTAATGTGTGGTCGCCAATCAATTATAAGCTTTAGCAAGAGTTAGACTTTTAAGCATTTATTAAGGAGAATAAGAATTTGGTAAAGAGAGAGAGAAAGGCCTAGATTTCTATCTATTAAAGGGAGAGCACATTTCTAGCTCCCTTCTCCGCCAGAGTCCAGAGGAAAGAGCCCAAGACTGAGCGCCAGTCTCTTCCTTCCTCCTCCCACTAGCCCGCGTCACTTCCTGACTCCTGGTCTTGCCCTCAAAGACCTTCCCTTCATGGGCAGAACTCTTCTACAGTAAGTATGCAGCAGGTGGCGTTATTCCAATCGTTACAGTGGAATTACTGAAATAAAGAAATACCATGCTCCTTTATTTGATGTCAAAGTTTTATAAAAACTTACTCTGGAATAATCCAGGTCTCTGGGAGTTGAATCTGTCAAAGCTCGCACAAGGGCATTCATCACACTGATTGGAGGAGGAGGTGGAGAGGGCTGGGAAGGTTCCTGCTGTAAAGGGCTCTTTGGTTTGGAAGGCAGCCGACCTCTCCTTCCTTTCAGACTGTCAGTACGAACAACTGATTTAAAAAAAAAAATTTGAACCTTCAAAGACATTCATAAATCATGAGAATCAAAACATATTTTAAGTGATTTTAAAAATCATTCATGTGATCTATCTTCTAGAAGCAGCAGTGAATTCTAAATAATGTTCACTCCACAGCTGAGAGCTAAAATAAGCATTATAAAAGGCATTTTCTATCTATAGTTGTAATGAAATATTGATAAAAATCAACTTTAAAAAGATTGCCATATTTATTTATACATATATCAATTGATTTTAGAAGACTAGAATAACAAAACATTTAAAAATGTAAATACATATTAGTAACAAAACATTTGGGAGCACAAATGAATCCAGAAATTACACTACAACATTAAAACAATTTTTTTATACTTATGGAGTAAATAGTTTTTATTAATTAAAAACAGCACAACTTTCTTACCTTCTTTAACCATGCCGACATTGAGACACTTCTGAAATCTACAGTATTGACATCGGTTTCGACGTCTTTTGTCTACTGGACAATTTTTATTTGCCAGGCAAACGTATTTTGCATTTTTCTGCACTGTTCTCTGATGAAATAAAATATAGAGATAGTTAACTAATAGTTTCTTGAAAGAGCTAGGACCCGACAAGATGTATTTTAATTACAATGTGAAAAGTGACAGTGCAATTCATATAATTAGATAAATTTAATTTCCTAACATGCTAGCCTGCAGGAAAAACAATTTTATTAGTGTTAGCTGCTGACAATGAAAATCATCTGGGATTATTGTGAAGCAAGTCCCAGGAGACAGTCAACTTTGAATGATAAAATAATATCTGAAATTACCAGGTCAATGCATCATACCTTTATGGATTAGATTATCTCCTTGTAAAATCCCCTTAGGAACAATTTTCTTCTTGTTTTACTCCCCCTATTATTGTTGACCTTATTAGAATTCCTTATTAAAATTCTTTGGAATGAACTTTATTTGCTATGCTTATTGTGAGCACATCATAGTAACGGCATGTTAGCCATTTGAGGTAGAGTAATAGAAAGGGGGACAAATTAATTAAACAATATATAATACATATATGTATATATATTATATATATGAAACTTAAACATGTTGCCATAAAAATTTTATTCAGCTTATTGATGTTAGAAAACTACAATAAGATTTCAGATTTTAAGATATGAATTCATATTAGTTAAAAATCTTTTACTAAAAGTCTTTGTTTCAATGTTTTACTTTGGTATGGAGGTGATGGCTGTGCCATTGGATTACTATCAATGGCAGGTCTTAGCAAGCTAGATAGACTTTAAGTAGTGCCTAAAAATGGATTTATATCTGTTATCTTTATACTAATTTAGCTAAGTTTGGAAGACTGGCCACCAGAAGTCAGGAAAGGCCATAGCAACCTCAGGAAGATTGTCTGCTAAGGCAGGGATGGGTTTATGATGAATTTCATTGGTGTAAATACCCGCAGCAATGACATACAAGACTTTTAAAAAGTATTTGAAGAAGAAACATTAATGGAGATAAAGTGATTTTAAAGCAAATATATTTAACTACTATTTAAAAAAACCCCCTCAGACTCAGAGCAGGAAGGGAATATTACAATTCAGTTTTTTTGTCTATTGATATTTGAAACAAAAGCTTTTCTTACAATCATGTATTTATAGAAAAATTGCATCAATGTCATCTCAAATAACCAATTTGTTGGTTACGTCATATTTAGCAGGCTTAGACAAATAATTGTTATTTTCATCCAGAATCATAGCTTTTCTTTCTTTCTTTCTTTTTTTTTTTTTTGTGTGTATTCTGGATCTGTCATTTCATCAGTATGGACAATTTCCTGGTGTGCAAATTCTCTCTACTAAGGCAATTCCACTATTCATCTTAGAAAGTTCCCCATGGACACTGAGAAACTGTGACTTGTCCATGTTCATACAGCTAGTACATGTCAGAGGGAGGACTTCCTGATTTCAAGGCCCAGTCTTTTGTCTCCCTGTACTTTCTGAATATTTTAGCAAAGATAACTTTAAAAATGAAATCCTTTCATGCCACAACATTAAAAGTAATATTGTCCTTACAAGAAAGCTGTGTAAACTGATTATTTATTCTATGGGCACTCTTTCTAAAGTTGCTCCACCTATCATCACATCACAATAACATCCTTAATACACTGTAATCAAGCTACTACAATACCCATAGATGTACCATTGCTCAGCTAATGACTTATTGATAATATTTATTATAACATTATTTTTATGGAACCAATTGCCTCCTGTAATATTGTTTCATCTATAATGTCCTCCTTCTCCAACCAAGAAGCTAGATAGTATATGCCTATATTTAGAATAAAAATTTGCAAATGACTATAAACCCAGGATTACCCAACACAAAAAGTGGAGAGCGAAAAATTATTTAATGCATGAGCAGTGTAGAAAACAAATCCATATAATCTGGGGTAAATAACCTTCTTGTTGTCGAAGATTCTCTATATAATTTTTTTGATGGCAGGTTCTACCAGAGTCTTTCAAATGAGTGTAAATTTTTTACCATGTAACCTGGTTTTTTGTTTCTGAGACTTCAAACTTGACTTAATAAGACTACTCAAATAAAACTAAGCTCTAACAAGGTAAATGTTAAACATGCATGTCACTTTCACCTACATAACTGAATATTCTCAATTGCAAAAGTTTAAATTCAATATTAACAACTCTGACACCCATACATACATGTACACACACGCACACAAACACAAAGAATACATATATTCCCAAGTTTCTTTTTTACAGAATTAGCTGGTTCTAGGACTGGTAAATCTATTCAAAGCTAACAGAGAATCTAGCTACTAACTGGTGTTTTTACAATGAAAATGTAGCCTTTACCAAAACTATACTTGCTTGAATGACATGTGCCAACTGAATTCCAGTGACATTTTGTTTCAAATACCTTATACATTTTTTCCCAATAACCAAAAACATTTCCTGCATTTGTGTATGACTGCAGAATTTAAGAAGCAGGAGGAATCGTTATGGTTCAATAATTGAATTTCAATCATTAACTGCACTTCATGTCACATTTTAAAAGAATTCAATTTAATGGTGGAAGACCACTGGGTAAAATATGTTTCCATTTCTTTAATAAACAGATTATTTTTGGTTGGCTTGTTTATCCCCCCCCCCCTTTTATGTACTGCCCTCCCCCCCCCCAAGTAAAATAGCTGGAACAAAAGGAAAGCTATTGGTAGGACACAATGGAGAGTTCTACCTTGGAATGTTTTGTCATTTAGGTATCTCAGTCAACTTTCAATTATTCAGGGTTGACTATATTTGTGGATTATCCATCCCTTTCTTAGTTTTCATTATTTTTCTACTCCTGTTCACCATCTGGCCTTTTATTTGTTCTTTACCAGTTGTAAACAGGAAAAAGGCATAAGATAGGAAAATCCAAGTCAAAGGCATGCAATAGCTTGAAAAGTAGCTCTGGCAAATCCTTGATAACAAAAGGGTTTTAAAGCAAATGGCTGAAATGAAATTTCTGTATTAATTTTAGATTTCGTTTATCCATGTAATCTCTGTCATCTGCTGACAACAATAAGTCATATTTAGTTCTACACCATACTTACTCAAATCACTTTCTGTCCACCACTCTAAATCCTAGTTTTCATTTGCCTAACCTTATCTTTTAGCTCTCCTCATTCCTCCCCCACCTTCCAAAAACAACAATAGCAAACCTTAGAGTGAATGCGTGAATTCTCCAGTGAAGAAATAAAGGAGGGAGGAAATCAGGTATGCACAGGGGTGCCTGAGTGTTTTGTTGGAGAGAAGGCGGAATAATTAAGTGTTCTACAAAGTCTGTGAATGAATAAGCTCAATGCAAGACAGAGGTTGAATGAGTCAGTTTCTCCAGAAGTCTAAACTAACTCCTAGATTGTAAATTAGACATCTTTACAAATGCATCCAGGCTGCTTCCCCTTGTAATTCCTTATTTACACCTGGGGAATTACCTTAAGTAGCAGGACGATGAAGGTCATGACTACCATAGATTCGTGGGCTTAGATGCCAGTGGTTAAATTTCTGGACTGTAGGATGGAAGGAGCCTAACAGTAAGGAGACTAGGGGAGAGAAGAAGAAAAGGGAACAGAGACGCTCACCTTGAAGAAGCCCTTGCAGCCCTCACAGGTGCGCACACCGTAGTGTTGGCAAGCTGCGTTGTCCCCACACACCGCACAAGTGCCCTCACCGGAGGAGGAGCTCCTACTGGGAGGTGAGGGGAGGTTGGTACTCTCTCCTAGCAGTCCGGACCCGGCTGAGGCAGCAGCAGCAGTAGGTGTCAGACTTAGCTGGGGGAAAGCCAAGGCAGCCCTTTTAGTTACTTGCAGCCCATAAGGATGGCCTTCCATGGGGGCTGGCTGGCCACTAGCAGCCGCCCGGTCCGCAGCTCCTAGCGGGAGGAGATCATAGCAGAGGTGGTGGCCTCCCACTGGGGTGGGGGTAGGAGGGTGAGGTGGCGAGTGCTTGAAGAACAGAGGGAAGCGGGTTTTCATTGGGGCATCCATCAGGTGACTTGTTGCTAGGCAAGTCTGGGTGGCCTGCAGCTGGTGTGTCTCGTCCCACATGGACGTCTGCTGCGTGGGGAAGCTGGGCGTGGTTGGGGTGGAAGGGGGAGACTGCTTGAAGTACATAGAGGTACTGGGCATCACTTCCTCTTCGGAGGAGGAGGAAGGCGGCGGAATGGACGAATGGTGGTGATAATTGTGCCCCCGAGAATCTTCTATCTTGACTGGGGGTCGGGGACCCGACGGCTGCATTTGGTAGAGGCAAGAGGGCTTGCATTCGTAACTCCCGGGATAACCCTCCATGAAGGTGCTGAAGCTGGGCAGGGAGGTGGTAGCTGTGGCTGTGATTTCAGTACTGCTTAAGTCCATGTTCAGTTTGGGGTAGTCTGGGTTCATGATCTCCGAGTTGTACTCCGAGCCATAAGCATATGTCTGTGCAGCATAACTAGAACCAGGAGGCGAAGGACTATACTGAGCTTGCACGCAGGGCATATCTACAAAGAAGAAAACAAAAAAGCCTTCAGAAACAGATAAGAATTCTCGCTAAACTAATTAGTTAATGAGGTCGATTGCTGTCCCATCCCCCTTCAATTTGTGATGAGGTCTCCTTCCCTCATCTTCTATTTCAGAAGCTGTCAAAGCCAAAGCTTGTCGCCTTTCGAAGACACCAAAACCCGACCTTTCTCACTCCCCAGAAATTCCTGACTGGCAGTGCTGTGTCAAAGGGCATCTTAGGCAGGCAGTGCCCTCTGAAGCCAAACCCCAGGCTTGAGCAAAATTAATGTCTGGGTCTTCCTCTAAACCCAGGCAGCCTGGTGTCACTGGTTAAAACCCAGAGCATTTGCTAGAAAACTACTGAGTATTAACTGCAATGGCCTCTTTGACAACCAAGATCTTGAGTGGGCAACTAACAGACTAGCAAATTAGTACCTTGTTTGTTTATTTTGGGAAAGAAAAGACCACTTCATTCACCCAGCCACAGACCATTTGCCCATAAGAAACTGAGTTCATAAAGAAGCTGCCGGACATCAGACTTAGTACTCCTGGGGAACAGTGACATATTTATGAGTTAGGATAGAGGAGGTCAATCTGCTTTTGAGTCACTTTTCTTCCTAATACTCCCCTTTCCAATAGCTCTACTGAGTATGAAGCACTTCCCCCAAATCACCACCAAGGTCAGTCCTCTAGGCAAGGAGTTGGAATGTAGGCCCAGAAAATTGACTCTGGGCATTTTGCTTCAACTGCAAAGAGAAAATTCAGCAACTGCAACAAAATGCCCATCCCAAGGATATATACATACACATGATATGTAAGTATACATATATTTATCCATGACCAAAAACCGTATTTGTGACTGAAACAATCAGCACTTCTCAAACTCCCCCCCCCTTGTAAATGAAGTATTATGGGGGGGGGGGAGAGTGGATCTGTGGGGAGGGAAGGGGAAGCTAAGAGAAGCTAAGCAATCACAGAATTAGGATCTGTTTGCCTATCAGTTTCAACCAAGACTGCTGAAGCAGTTATTGGCACAAAGTATTCTTAGTGTCCTTAACCCTCTAGATATATGGCAATTTGAGACATCTCTTTCATGTAGCTTTGAGTCACGGTATTTTATAGGCTTAGCTAACTGTAAGTCTAAATAGTCCATCTCTTTGCTTTATGGTTATATGAATGCAGCAGCTTGTAGTAACTTGTTTTCCTTGAGAAAGGAAGGCCAGGTGATAGGGTTAGATTCACATAAAAAGAATGAATGACTTAAAAAAAATAATTTGCTTTTCTTTTGACATCCTTATCTTACCCATATTTCCAAATCCCACTGATTCATTATCCAAGGAGAAGACATCTTTACTTCCAAAGTGTAGAGAAGAGAGCATTGCTTGGCATCAATTAGGATCAAAAGACTTTGCTGCTAGGATTGTTAAAATAAAATGAAAGACTAATAATCACTGTTTAATTGTTTTAAAGGAGAGACAATAATACTAGTGAAAGGGAAGAATGGAGCCCTCTTTTAAAAAAAAAATCCCTACTACCCCATCTTCTATAAAACTCCTCCACTGTAATACAAAGTGGCTTTCACTAGAGGTAAATGGGAATCCTGTGGTTTATAGAAATAAAATTTTTATAATTATATTAAATGATGATGCCATGCCCCTTAAAAGCAAAAAAGAAGATGCCCCCCCCATTCTGTGACTAAAACGAATATATTGAAACCTTAAAAAGATAATAATTTGTGGGTTTGTCTGTGATTTTCTTGGAAAAAAATGATTCAGGGAAATGCATAACTTAGCCCTAAAGCACAAGTCCCATTACTAGGACATTCAAAGCTTCACCATGAAAAAGGAAGTTTATGTGCTATCTGCCAGCGACATGATCAGGCCAAGAGATCCTGATTAAGGTAAGCCTTCTCATAGATATCAGACCTGGAAACCAAGAAGAGTGACCAACCAGCCCATTCTGCATCTCCTTTCCCCATCCACCAGGGGAGGAAGGGTTTAGGGCCTTGGGCGGCGAGGTTACCTGGAGGGAATCTTGTGCGCTGAATGATGGGGCTGGTGGTCTCTCCCGAGGAGGCTACAGATAGAGGCTGAGGAAGGGGCGTTGGGCCCAGCGGGGTGGCGGCTGTGAAGCTGCTGTGGTCCTCAGTGGTTCCAGTCTGAGAGCTGGCGCTGGGCTGGCGGCGCTCTTCCGAACTGGGTTCTGTCAGCGTAAGGCACCGCAGGGGAGAGAGTAAAGTTCACAGTGAGACCAGCTGGGTCTTCAGCCGGACAATGAAAGCAGTCAGACGCTAAGGGATCGACATTAAGAGTGACATCTTCTGACTTCGACGCTGCAGTGGTGTTGGGCTAGGATTTTGTCTGGTTGGTTGGTTATTTGGCAAGGGAAAAGAGGGGAGGGGAGATAGGTACAGGGAATAATGAAGATGCCATGTAACTATCAATAATTATCATAGTAGTAATAAGAGAGAAAGTTCCTCATTTTTCAGCAAGCTAGTACCTTTCCGGAGAGAAAGGCAACACACGGGAAAAAATAACAGCAACTAAACATACTGTATCCATACTGCCTATGTCTATGCCATGAGGGCACTGCCTTTGAAAATCCCAAATCTTTCATCAACCAGAAAAAAAATCTCGATATCATTCAAAAATTCAACACTTCGAGGATACAGACAAAAGGAATGAAAATATATTCGGGGTTCTGACAGAACTGGGGGACCAATGAACGTAAATAAGCAGAATGAAAGCCTTTTCTCTCTTCTGCCAAGGAATACAAATTTACAAGGTGAAGAGGTGCACATTGTTCGTAACGAATGCAAGACTACTCCAGGGAATTAACAAAATCTTTGCCTTTTAGTTTAAATGCGAACAGATCTTCAGTTCTATTCCCAGAGTTTAGCTTTCCAGGGGTAAGGCAAACAAAAATAAAAGACAGTGTTAATCAGACACTTGCTGACAACGAGACATCCTGTGATTCTGTTCTTGAAGTCTACTTGTATACTCCCACGCCAAACCCTCAACCCCTCTTTCCTCTAGAGTTGCTCAGGTTGACAATCCTGCATATATCTTTAGTGGACACTTTCCCCGGCCCACTTAGCTTTAACTCGGGGCTCCTCAGAGGTACGTACACAATAAGCAGCAGCGAAACTTTCCAGCGACAGCCAAGGTTCTTGGCTTGGCAAGCCACAACCTTCGGCTTGCAGCGCCCCCTTCCACTGGACGAACTCAGGATTTCGCTTTTGAACTTGGAGCAAAAATTTCAACAGTTACATAATCTGAAGGGAGGCTCAGAAAACTTTCATTTCCTATTTAGAAGTGTGGGCACTGGATTGTGTCTGGGAAGAAATATTTTGGCAGCGAGTTTAAACTTCATAATCCTGCGAAACTCCGACCGCAACATTCAAGCGACTGGGAAAGTGGGGATTTCCCCAGCCATCTCCCTCCCCTCCCATACCCTCTGGTCCCTTAGCATCTGGTAGACCGGAAACCTTCAGTTCTGTTCCACGTGTAAGTGGTACCTATCTCATTTTGCATTGGACGCCTCACATTTTCCTTATTATTATTATTTTTGCTTATCTGTAATATGATCTCTCGAAATCTCCCGTCCCCCTGCTCCCTAACTGGTGAAGCCTGATGGACGAGTCTCCGAGTGGTTTCTAACCAGGGAGACACTTTTTCAGTGTTGCTGTTCCATTCCGTTACCATTGAGTTTCACCAGGGTCTCAGTTGGGGAGATGAGCGGTTCATCTCTTTGCTCCAAGGTTTTGTTCCTTCCTTGTTCCCGGGGTTATCCCCCTTGTGAACTAGGTTGCTTTTCTCTCTAAGCTGAGCGCCCTAGGGCTCCTCTCCGCCCCCAAAGCCGCTGGTTACCTAGAAACACTCTCTGCGCCTTTAAACACGTAACACTCCTCCTGATTGCAGCCGCCAGAGCCAGGAGCACAGAGCCTTGGGGGCTGTAAATTAGGAAGGGATAACTACTCCTGTCAAAGTGGCTTTCTTCGCCATATTCAGACTCCAGTGACACCCCCGCGTTTCCCTCCCCTTTGCAACTTTTGGAAGAAACCATGAAACGCATCTTTGTGGCTTGGGTCCTCAGTGGAGTTTCCAAGCCTCGTCCATTGGTGGACAGTTGGGAAGAGAATTGCTGGGAACACTTCTGGGGCTGAGTGGGAACAAGGGTGAGGGTGGGGTGAAAATGAAGCAAAGTTGGAGGTTAGGGTTTATTTATTCTGAATATCTCATTAAACCACAATAACTTTAGCACACTACTGCTAACAATTAAATTTAAGTTCAGTTTCCGAGTCAGGCATATTTTATTTCTTCCAGCTGTTTGCTTTCTATGAAAAGTTTCACATTAGCAGAGATAAATTAGCATGCATTGGCTCCAATGTAATGTGTTTATTTCCTGATATATTTCAGGTCGTGTAAAAAAGATTTCAAATGATCAAGGCATTTACAACCTCTTTTGAAAAAAACTCGGAGCACTTAATAAATGGCATTCTTTAGAAATATTACTGGAAAACTGGAAGAAAAAAACATACACTTAAATCTGCATACCAAACAATACCTTTCTCAACACGTCTGTAAGACATCTTTTAGGAGGTACTTGAAACGTTCCTATAACTTCTCTCTACCGAGAACTTTCATTTCGGTCTTTTAAAAAATGACTTTTGTTCTACTCCTCCAGAGCCACGAGCTATTTCAATTAAACATTTAAAAAAAAAGTAATTTCTACATCAAACCAAGACTGAGAGAAGAGGAAAACCACACACACGTGCTGGGTCACTAAAGTTGGTAATTACAATTTATTACCTCCAAAAGGAAAAGAGTAAATGTGAGAAGAGCAGATGCAGGGCAGACGTGCCTAGAGAAGCCCCCGTCTCATTTCATTACAATATGCCACATTCCAACAATTACCACTGTGCTCCTCAGAGCTGCTTCTGTAGCTCCTACAGTCGCTGCCCCCTGGCTATTTTCCTCTCTCAGCCCAAATCCAATCAACCTGCCCAGTAGTTTCCATTAGGTACTACTAACTTGTACCAACAAAATCACCTATTTTCAAGCCTACTTAAAGAAGGAAAATTACTGCCATTCATCACCGGAGCTGCAACTCCCGGCCGCCGCCGCCGCCGAGAGCATCATTTCCATGACAACAACCAGAGCCTGAAATACCCTGAATAATATCGCTGGAGCAGCTATTGCACAAATCCTGGTCCTCCTCTTTGTTAAAGAAAAAGCCTCTCCAAGAGAGGGAGGAAATCACACGAACTCCTAATAACCCAGCGGGACTCCTAAGGGAGAAAAGTTTCAGATTAGAGTCCTCGGGACTCCTTACAAAACGACTCACTTGTGGGGAGCGAAGAGGAGAAAACCACAAAAAGTTGTCAAAATCAGTAGCTACCAGAGAGCCCTCCGAGCAACTTTTAGCAACTCCCCTAAAAAGCTCTGCGAATCTCATACGTACTTGACTGCTGTGGCGGTTCCGTCTTTATAGCGAGTTTATAGAGGACTGCCCCGAAATCTTCA
Organism: Dromiciops gliroides; assembly: GCF_019393635.1. NCBI lineage: Eukaryota > Metazoa > Chordata > Mammalia > Microbiotheria > Microbiotheriidae > Dromiciops > Dromiciops gliroides. Next base: position 615,249,953 of record NC_057861.1, on the reverse strand, counting down.
TGGGGGAGTAGTAGCCGAGGTCCCGGAAGGGCTGACTTGTACAAACTGAGGAACTCCCGGAGGCTACGGGCTCGCAGGAGATGCTGCGATCCCAACTCATGGGAAAGCACGGAGAAGGAGCTCAGCGGGCGCCCTGGCTCCTGCCGCTCCTGAGCCAGGGAATAAGGAATAAACCCAGGGAAATATGCAGCCGCGCCGCTGCTGCCGCTGCCGTAGCCGCTGTTATTCCCGCTGCCGCTGCCGCTGCTCCTGTCAGGGTGACAATGTGAGCCGGAGGCGGGGTTCGCCGGCGCGGCTGTGCACCGCAAAGCTCTGTCGGAGAGGTGTGTGAACGTGTTGGAGAGTGTGGAGTGTGTATGCAGTGTGTGCTTTTGGGTGTGTGTATATCTGGGGATGAGTGTGTGTATGTGTCAGCGTGTGCGCGTTTGTGTGAGGAGAGGGAGAGGTGCTGCAAGCTGGGGGGAGGCAGGAGACTCTGCTCTCCCGGCTGCGCGCTCTCTTGCTGTCTCCGAACGTCATTTATGCCACAGGAGCCCTAGCGGCCTCTCCATAGAGCTCCTGGAATGCGAGACGTCAATGGTGACGCCATGGGACGCTCACGTCACCCTCCTCCCCTCCCCTCACCCCGGCCGGTTCCGCGTGTGTGAGTAAGGGAGTGTGTGTGTGTGTGTGTGTGTGTGTGTGTGAGCGCGCGCTCACGCGCGTGTTCAATCACTCGCTCTGTTTTACAATGGAAGCCGAGCACAGCTGCCTGTCACTCTGAGAGACCCTTTTCGGTGGCTGCCATCCTCTGCTGAACACATTCGCTTCTTGGACTCTTGTCTGAAGACCGTTCATCTGTGCTTCTAGGCAGACTCGGACTGTCAGCGCAGGTTGCTTGGGCTGGGGCGGAATAGGGGTAGAGAAGTCGTGCTGGCGCGGCTCCAAGACTGCCCAGTGTCCAGGAAGCCTGGGTGAAAAGGAGGACAGTGTTCATAAAGTGAAGTATTTGCCATCAAGTGTCACTGAGTGATCTACCTAGCAGTGGATTCAGGGGTTGGTCACTATAGCCAAATGACCCTTTTGCAGTGAAACTTCGTCCATCTCATGTAATAACTTCCTAAAGTTGCTTATTTTTATTCAGCCTTATGTAAAGAGGGTTATTTAGCAATCTTCCCTCCAGACTCTGGTGTATATTTTGCACAGTATATGAGGATTATTCTCAGGGTGAGGTTTTATTTCATTAAATCATTGAAAACACAGGCACAGAACATGTATGATTTAGCTGAACCGGTCTCTTGTTTCAAATACACATATACACACCCAGACCACGTAAAAAACTGAACACATAGCTACTTAGCACTTTTTACTTTTTGCATATTGGAAACAGGTTTCTTCTGCTTGTCCCCAAATGAAAACATTGTGATAATAATGAAATTTATAGTAATCAGTTACTCGTTTGGAAATTTGGTATGGATATATCGTCCCACTGCGTTATGGAATTACGCGCAAATAGCTACTGACCCTGTGAATGTGAGTTTCTTCCCTCCATCCCCACCCCTTGGAAATTGTGTTTTGAGTGTGAATTTCTCGCTGAGAAAAATACACAAAGTATCTCGAGACTGGACGCCGGCTGCTGAGTGTTCAAACAACCCTTTGGACCAAATGCTGTGGAGCGTGGTTGTCTAGGTAAGTCCGCACAACCAGTATCCCTCCTCGTGGCTCTCTGCTTGAATAAGAACTGACATTACATCTCTTTTAAGATGTCACAATCTTAGCCTGAGTGAGACATGGAGGAACTGGTAGCATATTCCTTTTCAGGACTCCTTCACAGAAGGTTCGGGAGGACATAGAAGTCTAGAAATACATACATACATACACACACATCCATGTATGTGTGTATGTATATATAAACTTACACCTATAGACACATATGTGTGTGTTCGTATGTGTATGTATGTTCCACCCTTCTCGCCACCTTCTCTCTTTTCTCAAACTGGGAGGGCAGCAGGGAGCCAAGTGTGGGAGAAAGCTCGGAAGGTAGCCCAGTACTGTGGAACACCGCCCTCTTTCTTGCTGCTACCAATCCAGGGACTGGTGGAGGGCGCTGCTACATTGTATCTATTCAAAGGGAGCCGGACAGAGAGCAGCTAGGCGCTGACGCACGGGAGGCGCGTGATTGACGCAGGCGAGGTTTCTAAATTTAGCTGTTGGCCCGGGCCCTGCCGCTGCCGCGCGCCGGAGATAGCGGAGTAGGTTCCCCTCCGTCACCCCCCCCCTCCCCCCAGTTCCCTCCTCCCTTGCTCCATTCAGGCGCGGGCCGAGCTGTGATCCGGCCGAACCAAATATAGCAGTGGGCAGTTATTTTTAGACCCGTGGGCCCCGGCGCGCGCTCCCTACCCTTCCCCCCTCCCCCTTCCCCTCCCCCCTCCGCCCCAGGCCCAGGCACTTCTGGTGAGAGCCTGCAGGGAGGGGGCGCCCTGACCCCGGCCCTGAGGACCTTGGAAGCCTCCTGGGGGTGGGGTGGGGAGGAGAGGCGCGCGCGCCGGGCGACACTCGCCATTTTTATCGGCCTGGTCTAGTGACCCGGGCGGATGGGGACCCTGCCCCTCACCCTGCCCCCATACGGTCGCGTGCGCGCGCGCGCACACACGTAGGCTCGGAGGTCGGGGGAGTGAGTGGGTGTCTCGGGGTAGGCACCCCTCCCCCGGGCGGGGGAGGGGGTGGAGGTGCGGGCGGGGCTCGGGGATGGCCCGAGGTGCCCAGCGGCCGCGCGTGGGGGCGGAGCCGCAGCTGCAGTAGCCCGGGCTGCCGCCGCCACTTCCTGATCGTCTGGGGATACCCCCTGGCCGGACGTCACGGAGGAGCAGAGGAGGTGGCGGTGGCGGCCCCGGGGCTCATCCTGCCCTGACATCACGGGTGCAGCGGCGGCTGCTGCGGCGGCGGCAGCAGCTGCTCCTCCTTTGTACCTTTCCCCCTTTCCCTTCCCCCCTTATTGAGTAACTGCTTTGTTAACTGAAAATACCATGACGGGCCAGTGTGATCACTAACTAGCTCCAGACCTCAAAGAAAGTCAGGGAGGCTGTCAGGCAAGATCGCGGAGACTCCCCCACGCAGGCTCTGATGGTATCTGGTGGGTGGATGTGTGGAGAAGCATCTGACAGTTTCCACGTATTTCTTCTTACCTAACTGTGCACCCTATGAGGTTTAAAAATACTTTTATTTCCGTGGTGTAACATTATAATGTGTATTCCGTTGCCCTCCTCCCTTTTCAAAAGACCAAAATGCATTTCTAAAAAAATGCAAAATGCGATCAGAGTTAATAAGAAATCCTAAAATAATATGTAAATCTTGGGGGGAAAGGGCCTTCAACTGATATATTAAATGCAAAAAGTTTTCAGAAGTTAACCATACATATTAGTATAGAGAAAAAGTAGAATTGTATAAGAAAAAATTTAAATCACTTTGAAGTGTGAAAGGGTCTTTACATCCTATCTCACTTCATCTTTTACAATAACTCCTTAAAGTTATTGTTGTCCATACTTTACTGCTGAGGAAACTGAGAGGGTGACTTGCCTATGATTACAGAGCTAGTAAGTTCCAAGCTGGATTCCAACCTAATTTTCACTTTGACTCCAAACCCAGTTTTCTTTCAAATATGAATAAAAAAATCCTTGTATATCCAGGTTGTTATCAAACTTATTGTCACATTTTGATTTTATTGCATCACCTGAAATAAGGCCATCCTTTGTTAGCTACTAATACATATTCTAACATTCTTATAAGCTCCTTCACTTATGTTTTCAAAATTGTGTGTTCATTAGCTGTCTATTTCTTGACCTTTCTTCTTTTTTATTTATTTATTTTTTTTTTGGTGAGGCAATTGGGGTTGTGACTTGGCCAGGGTCACACAGCTAGTATTGACCTTTCTTCTTGCGGAAGTAACTCAAAGTAAATTTTCTCACTGGTTGGTTGTGTCACTGCTTTCTATATAGGATGATAGTAATTGTTTTATGCTTTCTGTATTTTAGGTTCATCAGGTTACTTTTTCTGCTACTTGACTCTTCACTTAGTGCTACTAGTCTGACCCAGCCCATTCAATTAACATCTCCTTACCTCATTGTGCTTCTTAAAAGGAAACCTAGCTCAATATGAGAGATTCCAGTAGTAAGCTGAGGAATGGGATCTCAGTTGCATTAAATTTGCAAGTACAGATAGTAATGAAACCAAGACTTCTTACAAATTGTTATTTTGTTTGGGTCTCTATCTTTTATTCCCCTACAACCCAAAGTTCATATGGTGCCCAATTGTATGATCTTTAGGCATTGTCAGCATTTGTTAAGTATCTTCTCTGTGCAGAGTACTGTGACAAATGCTGGGGAAGATGAAAAGAATAAATAAAACAATCTCTGCCATCCCTCATACCCACAACTGGTTAGGGAAATGAAACACATTTGAAAAAAGGGCTATGACACAAACTGCTACTAGACATAGAGAGATTCATATCAGATTCCATGTGAAGACCAAAGAGGGGAAAGATAATTTGTGAAGGGACCAATTCTTTCATGGAGTTTGCATTTGATTGGCCTCACAGGATAGATAAAATTTTACTAAGGTGGAATTTTAATAAAAGCATTCTGGTTTATCAGGAAATAATATGATCAAAGATATGTAAGAGTTTGGAGAGCTTGGGATGTATATGGGGAACCGGGAGTAGTCTGTTTTAACTGAATTGTATTCCACTACTTCTTTCCCCTTTCTGAAGACCAGAATAAATTTAAAAATATAAAACTGGAAGCAATGTAAAGAAGAAATACTAAAACAATATACAAGTCTTGGGGGGAAAAGACTTTTCTTCAAAAAAAAGGGAGGCCTTGAATTAACTCTGATTGCAATTTTGCATTTTTTTAGAAATGCATTTTGGTCTTTTGAAAAGGGAGGAGGGCAATGGAATACACATTATAATGTTATACCACGGAAATAAAATTTTATTAATTATTATTTTATTAATTGTTTGAACTTAGTTCAGTAGGAAACCAGTGAAGGATTTTGAGCAGAGGAGTGAAATAATAATTAATTACTCACATTATTATAGGGCTTTATTTAAGATTTATCATAATCCTGTGAGATTAAATCTTTTTTTTCCTTTTTTTTTTCCAGGGCAATGATGGTTAAGTGACTTGCCCAGGGTCACACAGCTTAGTTAAGTGTCAAGTGTCTGAGGCTGGATTTGAACTCAGGTCCTCCTGAATCTAAGGCCAGTGCTTTATCCACTGCGCCACCTAGCTGCCCCCAGAGATTAAATCTGTGCATGAAACTACTTGAAATAAAATAAATTCTTTGTTGGCTTTCCAGCAAATATCTGATGTTTTGTGTTTTTTAAAGTTGGATTTACCAGTAACATACACACACACACACACACATATACATATATACATACATATATATGTCCAGTTTTATATTATAGGGATATATTATAAATAAATGTTTATAATCTATCTTAACATATATTGAATTATATACTTTGATTAAAACAGAGTATAGGGATAGAAACTGGACCTCTGATTTCATTGGTATAAAGAATTCTCAGGTGAGAGTTGCTTAGAGCAGTGGTGGTAGACTCAAATAGAAACATCATCATGGAATTGCATGTTAATATTTTTACCTATACCGTAATGTATTTTTATTTATTTTTTAAAATAGTTCCCAATTACATTTTAATTAGATTCCAACAAGTTTGACTCTCCTGGCCCAGAACACTGAGAAGTTAAGTCACATGTCCAGGGTCATACAGCCAGTAGGTGTTAAGAGGTGGGATGTGATCCAAGGTCTTTTTGGCTTCAGGGCCAATTCTCTATCCACAATGACAATGCTGCCTCTCTGGTAAAATATTAAAAAATATAGCAAAATAAAAAGTGGGACATAAACTATTATGAATATTTTATATATGACATCTTGAAAATCCATAAGATATTTGGACTTATATAATATGTAAAATTAGTTGATTACTTTATTTATTTTTTTAAATTCTTGTGCATAATAAAACATTTTATTAATTAAAATGTTCATTGTAGGTAATTTGACAGAAAAAGAACATCCAAATTAGTGAAATATTGAAAATATAGCTACTTCAATGTACATTTCTGTCTTAGCATAGAGAAAGCAAAGGAAGCAATTGTAGTCATCAATCTTGAGAACCAATTTATACTACTCTTAAAAACACTATATTCTTTTATGGAATCAGTTAGATTGTGGTACCTTCCACTTTGGTTTTGTAGGCCAGGCATATAATAAAAAAGTATTTCTTTTCCTGAGAAAAGAAAATAATGGCTGGAGAAGGTAGTTTTGTTTGAGTTGGTACTTATTTTAATAAAAATGAATTTTGAAATTGCTGTAAGTGATTTCGTTTGTTTGTTTTTGTGGGGCAATGAGGGTTAAGTGACTTCCTCAGCTAGTGTCAAATGTCTGAGGTTGTATTTGAACTCAGGTCCTCCTGAATCCAGGGCAAGTGCTTTATCCACTGTGCCACCAGCTGCCCTATAAATGGTTTTTGTTGTTGTTGTTGTTGTTGTTTGTTTTTTAGTGAGGCAATTGGGGTTAAGTGACTTGCCCAGGGTCACACAGCTAGTAAGTGTTAAATGTCTGAGGCTGGATTTGAACTCAGGTATCCCTGACTCCAGGGCCGGTGCTCTATCCACTGTGCCACCTATATGCCCCTATAAGTGTTTTTTTTTGATATAGAGAATGGAAAATTACTTTGCTATTCATCAAGAACTGGAAGGGATTTTAGAGATCATGTGATTCAGTTCCCTCATTTTGTAGATGATAAAATTGAGGCCTAGAGGAATTAAGTCACTTGCCCTAAGTCACACCAGTATTAAGTAAGGGAAAAAGAACGGGAACTGGAGTCTTCTGATGCCAGATCTATCACTCTTTCCATTATACTACATCACCTCTGTTGATACTGTATACAGAGTGGTGAGTCTGTAGAGAGGGAAGTTTCTTTAATGAAGAAAATTGTCTGGATAAACAAAGGTAGTCCAATGTGATCTCATCCTTCTTTGATATCCTTTACCATTTAACGTCTGTTTCACTCAAAAGACAATTATTTAGGACTTCCTTTTGTAGTTATGTGTGTCCATGTGTCCATAAGTAAATATGTCTTTGAGAATAAAAATGGGGAAGGGGAAATGGTTTCAAGAGAGGACTTTTCTAGTATTACCGTAACTATATGGTCTAAAACAGAGATGTAAACTTTCCAGTCATCCACAAAACTCCCAAGTGAAGCCTGAACCAGATTAAAATGTGGTTGGAATATGTTTAACAATAACAACAACAACAACAATATAATATAAATACAGTTAATTTGTGGTTTTCTAAGCCAGTATGCTGCTGTTTCTATTTGAGTTGGACAACAGTGATTTAATACATAATTTTTTGTTATACTATTACTCTGACTCCCCTTTTTTTTTCTTATCTCCATATACTCATGTTGAAATGTGTACAGTGAGCTAAGAATGATTAACTACCTATAAGTTTTCTGTGTTTTTATCTCAGAACTTAAGAAAATTTAGAACCATAAATTTTGTCTTCAGATTGTATGTACAGATTCTTGAATTTCACACTCCTTTCAAAATAAACAGTGGCAAGTACAATGAAGATCTTGAGGACAGTGATCTTGGGGAAGTAACTATTCATCTGAATTTTAATAAAGAGGTTTTTGGGGGCCAAGAACATTAAGATTTAATTGAACTCTGAAAAATTAGAATTGTTTATTGGCAGTTCTGTATCTTATGCTAAAGAAACATAGATATGATTAAACAACTAGATAAATGGAAGTATTAGTATCAGTTGTTAAGTTATCAAGAATTGATATAAATATCATTATTAACTAATGTTTTTCCTTTTAATAAGTAATAGCTAAGAAGGATAAATCTTAGGATGGTATAGAATCAGAGATGAACGGGACTTCAGAAGCCATCTAGTCCTACCTCATTTTACAGATGACAAAACTGAGACTAAGGAGGTTAAATGACTTTCCCAGGGTCATATAGGTAGTAAGCATCAGAGGCAGGAGTTTAACCAAGATCTTCTGATTTCGGAGCCAATATTCTTTCCACTGTATCACAGAGACTTTCTAGAATGCTTTAAATGCCAAACTAAAGAATTTGGACTTTATTTAAATAGGTAATGGGAAGCCATTAAAAAGCATCATTTAGTTAGTTGATGAATCTGTCTTTTTTTTTTTTTTGGTAGGGAAATGAGGGCTAAGTGACTTGCCCAGGGTCACACAGCTAGGAAATGTAAGTATCTGAGGTTGGATTTGAACTCAGGTCCTCCTGAATCCAGGGTCAATACTTTATCCACTGCACCACCTAGCTGCCCTGAATCTATCTTCTTAAAGCAGGGATAGGATTTGATCCTATGATTAGAGCTGTAGATTAGGAAAATTGACCTGACCATTGGATAGATTAGAGGGGAGGGGAACTGAACATGGGGAGCCATTGCATAGAAACTATTGTAGTAGTCAAACTGTGAGAGGTGAAGGAAGCCTAAATTAGGGTAATGGCTGTGGGAATAGAAAGGAATATGAGAGATTTCAAAGGTAGACTCAACAAGACTTATTGACCAGATTGGATGTGAGTGATCAGGGACAGAGATGAGTCTTGGAGGATGGTAGTACTATCAACAGAAATAAAGAAGTCAAAAGGAGAAGCTGATTATGGAACAAGATTATATATTTAGTGTTGCATATTAATTTTGAAGTTATCAGTGTGATAACATGGAGCAGATAGATAGAAGGCAGTTGAAAATACAGGATTAGAGCAGTGGTTATGAATCTGTGGACTGTAGACCCCTTGGGGTTAGCCAAATTATTGCAAGGGATCCACAAATTCACATTTAAGTCATGTCAATAAAAGCTTATTAAGGGGCAGCTAGGTGGCACAGTGGATAGAGTACCGACCCTGTAGTCAGGAGGACCTGAGTTCAAATGTGGCCTCAGACACTTAACACTTACTAGCTGTGTGACTCTAGATAAAGTCACTTAACTCCGATTGCCTCACCCAAAAAAATAAAAGCTTATTAAGTGCTCCTTGAGGGCAGAGACTATTTCATTTTTGTTTGTGTATACCTAGTTCTATGCCTTGGACGTTGTAGGGACTTGACAAATACTACTTGAATTTAAATGCTTACTATGTGTAAGGCACTAGGTATTGATGACAAGAAGACAAAAATAAAATGTTTTCTGCTCTCATAATATATTTTTTTTATTGGAGGTATAAAGCCTACATAGAGATAAGGAAATAAGGTAATTTGGAAAGGGAGACTACCAATAATTGAGATCAAATAAGGCCTCTTGAAGGAGGCAGCACTTGATCTGAGTCTTGAATGGAGATAAGGATTGGGTTATTTATATCTGTACATATGAGAAGAGCTATATGACACAGGCATAGAATATGGAAGGTGGCTTATATGAATGCACAGAGACAGAAGATAGAATGTCAAGTTTGTAGAGTGGCTATATTTGGCTAGAATCTAGATAAATGTACTATGTAATTCTGAATAAGTAATAGTTTTTTATGTATTACTTAAAAATATATATATGTGGTTAATAAATAAAACTTCCATTAAAAGTATTTCAGAATTTGTAGTAGCTTTTTATCATTGTATATATTTTCAAGGAGTGGATAAAAGCAGTAAAACTAATAAATTATTATGGAGGGTGTCTTCATACATGAAAACTCGGGAACTGCTGCATTAGAGATTGAGATCAAGGCAACAAAGACTGGAAAGTCACTCACACAGAGGATAGTTGAAGCCAGGTGAATAGATGAAGTTATTAAGGGAGAAAAATATAGACAGAATAAAAGAAGTTCAAGGACAGAAATTTGGGGAATGTTTCTCTTTTGTGGTTGCAGGAAGAAGATACAGACATCAGACACAAAGTGAGTACTCAGAGAGGTAATAGGAAAATAAGTATAGTGCAGTCAAGGGTTGTGACTGATAATAGGTAATTAGGAAATTGTTGGTGATCTTTGGGAGAATGGTTTTAGTACAGTGAGAACGGTCAAGTCAGAATGAAAACAGTAAAGGTATGAGTGGATCATTAGGCATCAAGTATATGCATCTAGTATAGAATTAGAGAAGTTGGGCAGTGAAAGGTATGAGAGAAGGATATATACTTCAACAGGATAAAAAAACATCAAAGCAATTGCATTATTTTCCGAGGAAGACAAGCTTAGTTTTCTTTTCAGTTTTTGTTTCTTGTAACATTGACTCTCTCCTAGTTTGGTTGTTGGCAGATCCCCGAAGCAAATGGTTTAATGATACGAATGGTCCACTTGAAATGCTGGGGATGGGGGTGGGACTGGAGATAGGTGGAGGAAGTTGTGCCTTATTAGCCATTTAATTCCTAGAATTATAGTGAAATGGGTGGCAGAGTTAAGTCAAAGGTTAAAGTCTTTTCTATCTGTGCAATGGTCTGTAACAGAGCCAGTGTCGGCTAATAACATCAATCAATACCAATCTACTGGATTTTGCTTCACTTGGTATGTTGAAGTTTACTATAGGTCTCTACAATGAAGTTACTAGAGACAGTTGAGACAAGCAGGTGAAGAGCTATCTGCTTGCCCACAAGGTCCTACCATTTGACCTTGTTGACTGTGAAATGTCATCAAGAGCTGTAAGTGGGAATAATACCCTCTCAGTGGTAGTTGTTATGATTCAGATTTACTTGTACTTTTATTATTCTTTTCCAGTCTCCTCTGTTCTGTTCTATTCAATAACCTTTAGGGATTGAATAAATCCAGCCTTTAGTTTGAGACATTTCCTCATGATAAATTTTTCTGAACATCATTTTATGATATGAAGTTAAAAATGTGAACATTTCAATAAAATAAATGCAGTTAGAATGTTGATAAGATACAAATGTAGATAGATACACTGTTTATTCTGTTGTATGATAAGACAATAGTAGAAATTCTAACTGGTGAAAATGTAGCTGAGCAAAATAAGTGGGCATTCTAAAAACCAGCAGAGGTTAGTGAAGTATAAGTATTTATCCAGTGTTTAGCATATTGCCTTGCACATAATAAGTACTTTTAAAATTCTTGTTGATTGAAATATGTTGAGGACTTGAATTAGAAACTAAGCCACTGCAATGTGGAGTTATTTCAAGATTACTTACATGATAAGTTTGGGACACTATGCATCATAATGAAAATAATGCTATTGTGGTGCAAGGTTTATGGCAGTCACAAAAAAATCCCTGTAAACAGTTGTCCCCTAAAACCAGCATCTCCAGATACTCCCTGCAAGATGGAGCATCATCATATTACTGTCACATTTTGCTAGATTGTCAGAATATGTATTTACATGGGAAATGGGTAACAGTAAAAATGAAGATGCCTTTACATTCTTTGATCTTATGTTAATAGACTTTTATTTGGTGATGGTGGTTAGGGGAAGGGTGTGGCAGGGAACAACTTACATACTGTGTATGGTAGAAAACTATGAATATTTAAGAAATTTAAGACATCACATTGAATTACTTTTTACTGTGTTTTCATGAGAAATGTGTGTGAGTTTACCATCATTTCACAAAATGAATAGAAGCTGATGGTGAGAAATTTGAACATTTAAATCTTTAAACTACTGCTGTAATATTTTAACATACTTTCCACCATAAATAAATACACTGACTCTATTGACCCCTATATTGAAATACCATTCTTTTGTGAAATACAAGCTCAACAACAACAGTTATTATACGGCAGCTAGGTGGCACAGTGAATAGAGTGCCAGGTCTAGAGTCAGAAGACTCCTCTTTGTGAGTTCAAATCTGGCCTTAGATACTTACTAGCTGTGTGATACTAGGCAAGTCACTTAACCCTGTTTGCCTCAGTTGCTTCATCTGTAAAATGAGCTGGAGAAGGAAATGGCAAGGGGGCAGCTAGGTGGCACAGTGGTTAAAGCACCGGCCCTGGATTCAGGAGGACCTGAGTTCAAAACCAGCCTCAGACACTTGACACTTACTAGCTGTGTGACCCTGGGCAAGTCACTTAACCCTCATTGCCCTGCAAAAACAAAATAAAATAAAAGATATCAATAAAAAATAAAAAAAAAAGGAAATGGCAAACCACTCCAGTATCTTTGCCAAGGAAATCCCCAAAAGGGGTCATAAAGAGTTGAACAAGACTGAACAAGAAGTGCTTTATGATTTACAAGTATCTTATTTTATCCTTACAACAACCTAGCATCATAGATGCTGTTATTCTCATTATACAGATGAGGAAACTCAGACAGGTTAAATGACTTGCCCAGGGTCAAAATGCAATTAAATATCTGAGGCTGGTTTTGAACTTATGTCTTTATGACTCCGGATCCTGTGCCTCTTTTCTTCTTTAGTTCCTATTTATAGGAATACATGTATCAGAGTTAAAGAGCTCATACGAGCTAGTGTCTGAATAGAGAAAGAATGTTAGTTAATTCAGATTCTTTTCTAATGTCATGAGATAATTTTTTCATTCACATTTTTTTTTTAAGTGAGGCAATTGGGGTTAAGTGACTTGCCCAGGATCACACAGCTAGTAGTGTTAAATGTCTGAGGTCACATTTGAACTCAGGTCCTCCTGACTCCAGGGCTGGTGCTCTATCCACTGCGCCACCTAGCTGCCCCTTAACATAGTTTTTTAAAATATTGGTCCTGGCAGCTGTTGCAAAAGTTCTCATGCTGTTTAGCTTAAACTTTTAGTTCAATGAGTATCCTAGTTGGGATATTTTCTTGACTATATTGGAAATACCCACATGAAGCTTATCCAATTAAGGCTCATAGAACTAGCTTAGAGGTAGAAGGGGCCTTGAAGGTTATATTATGACCTAACCCATTACTTGATACAGGTATCTTCTCTATGACTCAGTACTCAAGTGAATCTATGATCTTATCCACTTGGGAGTCCCCTCTAATGATTCCTATTACATCCCTAACCATCGTGTATCATCCTAATACATGTCTTCCCGAAAGTTTACCATAGTGAGTCCAACCAAAATGCTGGAGGTCAACCTCAGTTTCTTTTGATATTAGTAGTCAAACACTCTGGTTGTCCAATTTGATCCTTTGCTTTTGATGTGTGACTAGCCCATCACCTCTTTCCTGTTAGGCAATTCTTTGATGACATCTTTTGCTCCTATTCTTTGGAGTTCCTTATTGTTTACATGTTGCAGTTTGCCCACACCTACCATACATCTTTCTGTTGTCTACTGTGTGATGTTCATTGTCATTCAGATGCAGTGTTATTCTAGATCTTGCTGCTATACAGCAATCGTGGTGAAATGTTTGTACTGAAAAGCCCTTTCAGGGGCAGCTAGGTGGTGCAGTGGATAGAGCACCGGCCCTGGAGTCAGGAGTACCTGAGTTCAAATTCGGCCTCAGACACTTAACACTTACTAGCTGTGTGACCCTGGGCAAGTCACTTAAACCCAATTGCCTCACTAAAAAAAAACCCAAACAAACAACAAAAAAAGAAAAGCCCTTTCCCCACTTTTGTTCTCTTTAGTGCCATTTATACATCCACTGTCAGTATGTTAGGGTCCAAGTGTGGCACTTCCATTATCCTTGATGGGAAAAATAATTTGTTATAACATTTTTTTGCAAATCTTTTCCATTTCTTCCACTTGTAGTTTTCTTTTTCTTTCTTTTTTCTTTTTTAAATTGGTGTTGGGATGATTTAGCTTTGTTTGCCATCTTACCAAGGTTTCTTTAGACTGGTTTTACCCTCTGTTGCTTTTCTTTTCTTCATAAATGGTGGTCATAATTGTCTATCATTTATTCTTAAGATTTTATAGATGAATTGATATTCTAACCTTGAATTACCTTTGGCAACCATCTCTATTTAGCAAGTAAATTGAGTGTTTGCTGACTAAGGTGTTTCCTAGGTTCTTTTGTTATCTCTATAGCAAAAAATTTACATATCTATATCCATTTAATTTCTGGATGAAATTATTATAGTTGGTTTCAATGTCATTTTTTTTTTTTTTAGTGAGGCAATTGGGGTTAAGTGACTTGCCCAGGGTCACACAGCTAGTAAGTATTAAGTGTCTGAGGCCGGATTTGAACTCAGGTTCTCCTGACTCCAGGGCCGGTGCTCTATCCACTGCGCCACCTAGCTGCCCCTCAATGTCATTTTTATTGTCCATTTCCTATTTTTGATGTTTAATAGCTTATTTAATTCAGAGCTAAATCTTCTTAATTATGTATCATATCTTTTTCTCATTAATATTCTTTTTAAAAATAAATTTTGATCTTAACTCTGACTAAATGATTATCTGACTGTGTATAGACAGCTGACTCAGGGATAACTCCCACATCTATCAGCTATTTCCTGTCTATTAAAATGTAGTTGGTTTCATTCTTTGTCATATTCTTTGGTTCTGACCAGGTAATACCTTCCAATTCTTCTTTTGAAGGTTGTGTTTGTGGCATAAATGCATTATGTTTCTACATATGTCTTTTGTTTCATTAAATTCTTTCTAGTGAACCATCCATTTCTCCACATCCTCACCTTTCCCCACCATCGTATTGAAGTAATCAAATATTGGAGGATATGTTGATTTGTTCGGAGGGTCTTTCCAAGTTCTGCATGGAATTTTTCTACTACTTTGTCTTGGGAAATGATATTGGTGCATAAGTTGTAGTTACTTTCATTCCAGGCTTTATGTAGATACTTTTTTTTTTTTTAGTGAGGCACTTGGGGTTAAGTGACTTGCCCAGGGTCACACAGCTAGTAAGTGTTAAGTGTCTGAGGCCGGATTTGAACTCAGGTCCTCCTGAATCCAGGGCTGGTGCTCTATCTACTGCGCCACTTAGCTGCCCCTATGTAGATATTATTAATATAGCACTTTATTATGATCATGTCGCGTGAAATATTTTTTGTAATTTGGGGGTATGTGATAAAACCCACTTTGCTAACTCCTCTCTTAGCCTCATCAGAATATGTTAGCCGGGGGCAGCTAAGTGGCTCAGTGGATAGAGCACCAGCCCTGGATTCAGGAGGATCTGAGTTCAAATCCAACCTGAGACACTTGATACTTACTAGCTGTGTGACCCTGGGCAAGTCACTTAATCCCCATTGCCCTTCAAAAAAACAAAACCCCCGAAAAAACCCCAAAACAACAACAACAACAAAAGAATATGTTAGCCATTCTTCCATCCACCTTCAACTTCCTTCTTTCTTTCTTTCTTTTTTTTTTTTAGCAAAAATGTCAGTACCGATTTAGCTTTTCCAGAACTATGTCCACTTGTTTATTAGATGAGGATCTCCCATTTAGAGTGCCAGTCAAGTTAAAGTTTGTTGACAATCTAAATACTGTGATTCTTGGCCTTCTCTGCCCCCTTTATTATCACTCTGTCTCTGTCTGCAGAAGAAGAAGGGACCTTAGGACTGAGAGCTATTTTCCATTTTCCTTGTTTCATGGATTCCAATGGCTAAAAAATGTTTGATTACTAGATTGCCACCCAACTGGCTGTGATTAGCTAGACTGGTCCTTGGTTTGTTTCCTAGGCAATACTCATACTTTCCACCATGACAGAACTTGCCAGAGTTTGTGTTTCACTGGCATAACTTTCAGGGACATATAGTCACCTTTAGACCATGACATGGTATTGGAGTAGGGTTTCTGTGCATGTTGTCTCTGACAATTGATTGATGTTCAGCCTTCATGTGATTACCTCTAGTGATGAGGGAGTAATGTATTCTGTTCTTAGGCAATTCTGATTATTAGAAAAGTCTCCCTTGTATATAGCCCAAATCTATCATCTTCTAATTTAGAATCAATCCTAGAATCTTAGAATTGGAAAGACCTTAGAAATAATCCACCATAGTCCAACCATACTTGAATAGCTTCTAAAATGGCTCTAACAGGTGATCATGGAGCCTCTACTTTGACATTTCACTACCCCACAGAACAGACTATTCCATTTTTGGGACAACTTTAATTGTGAGAAATTTCTTCCACATATTAAGCTACAACCTGAATCCTATTGTTCTTGTACCTGCTGGTCTTAATGTTATCTTCTGGTACCACAACAGAATAACTCTTTAATATTATAGTACTTCAGGTATTTGAAGATAGCTCGTCATATACCCACTAAGCCATCTTCATAATGAACATTTTCAATTTCCTCATTTAGGCCTCACTTGACAATGTTCCATTATCTACTTGCTCTTATATAAACATTCTCTAGCTTGTCAATATCCTTAGCAAAACATGAAGCAAAACAGAAATTGAACTTTGGGATCAATTAAATGTAAGAGTTCCTCTATTTGTTAATTTATACTGACTAAAAAATTCCCCTTCTTATTGTCACCCTATTTGTTCTTTGCCATCTTGTGTCTTAGGTACAAATTGTATACTTGACTATCTCTGGAACCCTCATTCAGGTCAATTCTGTTCCTTCTCAGGTCCACACTACCCCCATTTTCATCCTGTTTTTCCATTCCACTGTGCTCTTCAGGACCCACATTTTATATTAATAAATTCATGTCTGGTCTTAAACTTTTTTCAGTATTCCTTCCACCTTTAATTGAAACTTGGCTTTCTTCCGACAACACCACATTTCCTCACCACTCTCTCCATTGGACTTACTTATCACAGGAATGGAAGAAAGAGTTGTTACACATTACTATTGCCAGACCTTTTCTCTGCTGCCATCCTCAATATACATATACCTCTTCCAAAAGTCCATGTTTTGTTTTCACAATCCTTTATCTTGGTGCCTTCATCTAACGACTTCCAGGTAACCAGACAAACTTCTTGACTTGGCTTATGGTATTTCTGTTTATCCTGTTGCTTGTTATCATCTTCTGAGTCTGCAGTATCCATGTTTATATCTCCTCTAACTTCTTCAACTGCAATAATTTCCTTGTCTACTCAATTTCAAGTATTTACTAGCATATAATCACACCTTATATCTGACACTTGAGAGCTGTGTCACATTCAGAATTCTAAATGTAAGAATTGCAATCTCTTAGCACAATCCCTTATCTTTCACTGGTCCTCTCATTCAAAATAAATCTCCTGTTTAATTTTATCATCACCTTCTGTCCCTTGACCCCTCCCTGTTCTCTAAATCCATCTCCTTTGTATAGTTTTATTGGCTTCCATATACAGTTGTGACTCTATAATCTGATATTTTTATTATTCACTAGCTACTTGTTTCTCTGACCTGACATTGCCAAGCTACTAATATACAACCCTTGTTAATCCCTGTCATATAATTCCATAAAATTTCTAACCTATTCTTATTTGCTTCTTATTTCATTCACCATATTAACTGTTCTAGGCAGTTTCCCCTTTTCTCAAGCCTCTGCAGCTGTTGCCAGATACACCATACTATATTGCAAATCACCTACCCTCATTTCACAGAGAAAAATTTAGGCATCTGATGAGAAGCTCCTTCATTCCTAATATGAATTCCTGAAAACTTCCCAGCATCATTGCCCATTTTCTCCTTATCTCCTGTAACAGAAGCCCTCTATCCCATCTTCTTTAAGATCTTGCTGTTGTCATTTTGTTCTCCTATGCTTCCTCATTTTCTCTCTAATCATTGTTTTCTTCCTATCTCTTCACTCCTCAGAATAGTATTTTGCACTTTTCATATGCTTATCATGTCTATTTTGTATTTTAGTTACTTGTGAATTTTGTTACATTCTTTTGCTAGACTGTGACTTGCATGAGGATAGAAACTATCTTAACTAAGGTTTGTACCTCTCCTAGCACCTTGAATCATAACAGTCTTATTAAGCTTTGCTTCATAAGTAGTTTTTTAAATTGGACAAAAAAAATCCTGCAGATGTGATCAAAGCAGAGTAGAGAACAGTGTAGCTATTACATCCTTCTTTTAGACACTGTTTTGTTAATGTTAATATGGACTCATAATGAAATTGAAGCCCACTAAACCTTTAATTTTTTATCTTTTTATAAAGATTTGTGGAGTTTATTCCAAGGAGGACTTCCAGATACATAAAAAGAAGTTGTAAATTAATGAGGTTTAAAAAAGTCTCAGTTGATATGTACATGTTCCTGTGCATTCACCACAAACTAGTGCAAACCGCATCTATTTCTTGAATAAAAACCATCCAAGGAGGGGCAGCTAGGTGGCGCAGTGGATAAAGCATTGGCCCTGGATTCAGGAGTACCTGAGTTCAAATCTGACCTCAGACACTTGACACTTACTAGCTGTGTGACCCTGGGCAAGTCACTTAACCCACATTGCCCTGCAAACAAACAAACAAACAAACAAGCAAGCAAAAAACCATCCAAGGCAGAGAGAGGGCAGAATTAACAGAGGAAGAAACATTTGACAACCACTAAGACCAACAGCCACCCATCCAGAGCCAGCTCTTGGCCACAGAGTTCTTTGATTGAAGGATTCAGATGCCCTTTGGAGAGCATTGCCAGATATCAGAACAGGGTACAGAGAGTGGGGTGGTGGTAGAGGGTGGTCAGACTAAATGTTAGGCAGGAATGCTAGACTTAGGATGAGGCACTTAAGGTTCAAAAACTTAGAGATTTAATATCCTGCCATCATCACCATGGTTTATAATCCAGTGTTGTACTTGTAGAGATCTCCAAGCAGCCTTTTTTCAGGTTGTTCTTTTCTTGGGCCCTCCCCATGAAAGTTCTAGAAAATGCTCAAGACACTCCCACAACTTTTTTCTTGACTTTTTCTATTTTTGTGTTATGTAGCTGAAACAGCTCTTAATCTTGCAATGAAATGGATTCTGGAACCATTCCCTTCTACTTGTGGCACTATGCTTGTTTCAGGGTTCATCCTTTTCTAAGAAACCAACCTTCACTTTCATTCCCTCTTATTTTGAGATAAGTAATATTTATATGAGTTAGCTCATTAGATTATACTGTCTAATCTGGGATCTGTTAGCAGAAGACTTCTGTTTCTTGTCACCTACAGGCTCTTACTGTATCACCAATTTAATGTCAGGGTATTCACTTTTCATCAGATGTTAAAGTAGAGCTAGGTTTTTTTTTGCCTTTTGCAGTTGGACAGTTGATGTCACTCTTTACATCTCTTGGACACTGAAAGAGCCCTGTTCTGACACTGGACATCAATGGTGAAGGGGATGTTAACTGTAGGATTATCCTTTGGGCAATTTCACCTCTTCAATTTTTCCAACCACAGAGCCACAGCTGAAGTGCATTGGCTTGGCCAGCACAGTGGCATTGAGTGCCAGAAGCAGGAGTACTGCCGCTGAAGTTGTCATTGCTGGCAGCATGGACTCCAAAGAGTTTAGAGTTGATTCTTTTTCAAATGAACTACAGTTTAGCCAGGTTATGCTCATCTCCTACTTGTTTATTGGTTTTTCTGAACCTAAATACAGGATTTTATATTCATCCCTTTTGAATTTCTTTTTAATCACAGGTGATAGCACACTAATTGCATTGATACTTCAGAACACTATGAATCCTCTACAGAAGAGATGTCAAACGTAGCCCATGTGGTCTGAAATATACCTGAGTGCAGCCAAACTAGATTAAAATGTAACTTGAAAATATTCGAGAAAATAAATAAAATACAATAAAACATACATAGCATTAAGTTAATATGCAAGCCACAGGAATCCTTATTTATAGATTAGTGGCTCTTCATTTCTATTTGAGTTTTTTTATGTTTAAAATATTTTAAAGATATATTTTTCACATCCTAGCTAGTGTTTTAATTTTTTTCCCTGTAGACTGTATTTTATTTTTTCAATTACACGTGAAGACAATTTTAACATTCTTTTTTATACAAAATTATGAGTTCCAAATTCTCTCTCTCACTTCCCCCTTCCTTAGATGGTAAGTAATTTGATATAGATTATTTATATGCAATCATGTAAAACATATATCCATATTTCTCATATTGTGAAAGAAGAAACAAAATAAGAGGAAAAAACCATGAAAAAATAAAGTGAAAATAGTATGTTTTGATCTATATTCAGACTCCATCAGTTCTTTGGATGTGGTTAGCATTTTCTACCATAAGTCTTCTATTTGAGTTTGACACTACTGGTCTTCAGTAAAACTTACAGCAATGCAAAGAATAAAATTAAAAAGTCAGGTTTAAGTAGTCACATTGAAAAGCAAAAAAAAAAATAAATACAAAGTCGAGTGATGAGCAGGCCAATCAATCCATTTAAACATCTGTCTTGATCATGTACTAGACAGTAAGATGGGTTCAAAGATGGAGTAGGATGAGAAAGTTGGACAAGATTATATTTAGGAAATAGCTTCTTCAGTGATCCCAGAATTGCAAAATTTTAGAATTAGAAGAAATTTCGGAGGGCATCTAGTCCTATCCAAACATGAACAAGCATCCATTCTATAATGTGGCACAGTAGATAGAGGGATTTGGAGTTAGGAAGATCTGAGTTGAAATCCTGCCTTAGATATACCAATTGTGTGACACTTGTGACACTGAGTCCCTCTTAACCTTAGTTTTCTCATCTGTAAAATGCTGGACTCTGTGATCTTTGAGGTTCCTTCCAGCTCTAATGCTATGTTTTTATGTACTTAGAAGAACTTTGCTAAGAGGTAATCAATCTATTTCCACTCTTGCATCGCTCCAATTGTTGGGCCTAATTTTGCCTCTTCACAGATTCCACTATTGTTCCTACCTTTGCACTGGGGGTGGGAGGTGGGTTTAGTCAAGCAGAGGAGGCTAATCTTACTTTTCCATTTGATGGCCCCTTAGATACTTAAAGACTGTTGTAATAGCCCCCATAAAGTCTTTTCCAGGGTGAATATTCTTTATTCCTTCAGTCCAAGGTTCAGGGAATACTCTTGAGATCCTTCCCCATTCCAGTTGTCCTCTTCTTTTTACCCTCCAGGTTACCAATGTCCCTCTTAAAATCTGACCAGAACTGAACTTTGTAATACTGGTCTCTGTGCCTTTCTTAAAGCAACTGAAGGTCACATCAGCTTTTTGGCTGACATCACATGGTTAGATTCATGTTTAACTTTCAGTTCACTAAAACTACCTGATTTTTTCAGATGAACTGCTATCTTTTCATACATCCCTCATTTTATATTTGTGATGTTGGTTTTTGAATCCAAGTGTAAAACTTTATCCCTTAATCTTTTAAGATTTAGCTTAATGTTTTAGTCAACTTTTAAAAATCTTTACTATGTAATCCAACTTGATAACTGTGTCATTTGAACATTTTATAAGCACGCCTTTACCTCTTTATCCAAGTCATTGATAAATTATTTCCAAAATTTTTTATTATAAAATTAAAAAATACACCCTCCCTCCAAAAAGAGACAGAGAACATTTTCATATACAAGTCAAAGAGAAAAAGACAATTATATATGAAACTATAAATCTCCATTAAACGTAGCTTGCTTTAAAAATGTCCCATAATTCAACATATTACTTTCAAAGCCAGCCTACTTTTTTATATTTCTCTTTGAACTTCCTTCTTTTCCCTGCTTTACATTTTTTTTTGGGTGGGGCAGTGAGGGTTAAGTGACTTGCCCAGGGTCACACAGCTAGTAAATGTCAAGTGTCTGATGCCAGATTTGAACTCAGGTCTTCCTGAATCCAGGGCCAGTGCTTAATCCACTGTGCCACCTAGCTGTCCCTCCCTACTGTACATTTTACAAGATGCATTAGTGACCCTGTTTTGCTTCTTTTTTAACAACACTGTCACTAGAAGTTTCCCCTCAAATCAGCCGTCCAAAATTATGGTTGGGTTATTGCATTAATCAGAGTTCTTGAGTCTTTTAGAATTGTTTTTTTCAACAACTTTGTTGTTGTAGAATTTATTCTCCTGAATAGCTCATACAAATCTTCCCAGGCTTCTCTGAAATTCCCTTTTATTATTTCTTATGTAGCACTAATATTCCATTATATTAATATATCATAATTTGTTCCACCATTCCCCAGTTGATATGCACCTCTTTTGTTTCCAGTTCTTTGCTACAACAAAAAGGACTCCTATAAATAATTTTGTATGTAATGGGTTGTTTTCCTCTTTTGAAAAAAAATAAATAATAAACATTTTTATTTATAGCTTCGAGTTCCAATTGTTATCCCTCCTTTCCTCCCTCCTCTTCCCCTCCCTGAGACAGTAAGCAGTCAGATATAGGTTATACATGTATGATTATGTAAAACATTAGCATAATAGTCATTTTGTATAAGAAAACTTGAATAAAAGAAAAAAAATGAAAGTGAAAAATAGCATGCTTCATTCTGTGTTCCATCAATATCAGTTTTTTCTTTGCATTGTATAGTATGCTTAATCATTAGTCCTTTAAGATCGTCTTGAATCATTGTAATCCTGGGAATAGTCATGTCATTCACAGTTCTTCATCAAACAGTATTGCTGTCACTGTGCACAATGTTCTGCTGGTTCTGTTCACTTCCCTATACATTAGTTCATGCCTTTACAAAATCGTCCTGCTTATTATTTCTTATAGCCCAGTAATATTCCATTACAATCATATACCACAGCTTGTTTAGCCATTCCCCAATTGATGGGCATTCCTTTGATTTCCAATTCTTAGCCACCACAAAAAGAGGTACTATAAACATTTTTGTACAAATAGGTCTTTTTCTCTTTTGGGGGATGTCTTTGGGATATAAAATTAGCAGTGGTTTTGCTGGATCAAAGGGTATGCAGTTATATAGCCCTTTGGGCATAGTTCCAAATTGCTCTCCAGAATGGTTGGATCTTTTCACAACTCAACCAACAGTGGATTAGCGTCCCAGCTTTCCCACATTCCCTCCAACAGCCAATATTTTTTGTTTTTGTTATATTTGCCAGTCTGATAGGTAACCTCAGAATTGTTTTAATTTGCATTTCTCTGATCAATAGTGATCCAGAGCATTTTTTCATACGATATATATATATATATATATTATATATATATATATATATATTTTTTTTTTTTTTGCAGGGCAATGGGGATTAAGTGACTTGCCCAGGGTCACACAGCTAGTAAGTGTCAAGTGTCTGAGGCCAGATTTGAACTCAGGTACTCCTGAATACAGGGCAGGTGCTTAATCCACTGTGCCACCTAGCCGCCCCTGATAGTGGTTATTCTAAACTGGGAATTCAGGGATAGGCACTTGAAGTCACAGCAGGTCTTAGGAATGGGAAAAAGCAGGGTTCACAAACCAAACTGACTATATTTTAGGTAAGTCAGTGGGAGGAGAGGATGGTGGTCAGGTAATGGAGATTGAGGAAAGAACTTGAAAGTAAGAGTATACTCATCCATTTCATTCATTCACTTGAGAAATATTTATGGAAAATATTATCTGCTAGATATTATAGCATATACTAAGATGAATAAGATACATTGGTTTCTTAGTTAATGAGCTTTATTTTGGTGGGACAATGAGGGCTAAGTGACTTGCTCAGGGTCACAAAGCTAGTAAGTGTCAAGTGTTTGAGGCCAGATTTGAGCTCAGGTCCTCCTGAATCCAGGGCAGGTGCTTTATCCACTGTGCCATCTGGCTGCCCCCATACATTATTTTCTAAATACCCAAGAACTTTCACTACTGGTAAAGTACATGGCATATGTGATTGTCATTTAAGCTGCTCAGAGCCTTTTCCATAGTTTGAGGATGTGTGGTTCAGATGTTTGAAGTTGCTGAGAGTTGGTCTCCTTTGCATTAATTCAATTAAACATTTATTTAGCTATTACTCCAATATAAGTTATATCACAGATCTATATGATGGTTTTCAAAATATTAATGCAAACATTAACCCAGTTGATTCTCGCTGTCCTATGAATTGAGTAGGACATGGATTACATTCATTCATTCAGAAAATATTTTTTCTGTTCTTAATTTAAAAAGCAGGTGAATTGAACGTTTTACATTTCTTTTGGAAACTTTTCCCAAATTGGTTGCTGCTCTTGAGTATTACTATTTTTATCTTTGAGATAGAAGCATCTAACAACAACAATAACAACAACCACCACAACCACAACCACATGATTGCTTATATATACCCAAGAAGTAGCCAGCGAGAGGGAGAAACAATAGGTTTGGGAGGTTCATGAACCACACAATCAGACCTTTTTATATTTGAAAGTTGACCCTTCTTTTAGTGCAGTGGCATGTCCCTCTTGGGGATCCCAAGTGAAGTGAATCTACAATTTGAGAAAAAAATCTCACCCTAGGAGAGATAGTTGGTTATGAATTTTGAGGTGGTGAATACACTTAATAATGTATGTGTGTGTGTGTACATTTTGTTCTTGTGTGCTGCAACCAGTATTGAAGTCACTAAGTATCAGCATTGATATGTAGTAGTATCAAGTATGCAGTACAGAACACATGGTTCTTGGCACAAAGGTTTACAGTTTAAAATGAAGTTAGATATGGACAAGGATCTTTGATTTCTCCTTCAGAATTAGTCATCATGATTTCATTTCAGAAATAGATACCTTTGTTTAAGGGTGAAGATTTAAAAAAATAGGGGTAGGGGCAACTAGGTGGCACAGTGGATAAAGCACTGGCCCTGGATTCAGGAGGACCTGAGTTCAAATCCCGCCTCAGACACTTGACACTTACTAGCTGCATGACCTTGAGCAAGTCACTTAACTCTCATTGCCCCACGAAAAAACCCAAACAAACAAAAAGATTTTGAAAATAAATTAAAATGCAAGCGAAATATGTGACTACATTGTAGTCCCTGCTTGAATGTAGGTAGTTTTATGGTTTGGGAATTGCTAAGCCTTTATTGAGTGGTTACTCTGGGCTAAACTCTGGGGATATGGCTATCTATAGTAATGCTCCTTTGTTCTTCCTCTCCCTTCCTCCCAGTCCCCTTACTTTTGCAGTAGGTAGCCTGTATCAGGGGAATATTTAATACAGCAAATTTTTGAGCATCTACTACATGCAAGATACTGTAAGGAAAGCAAAGATGACTGGTTCCTGCCTGTAAGGAGGCTTGTAACAGTAAGGAGAAACAAATACAGAAATAACGACAACATAAGGCAGATTCAGAGACATCCTAACAGGTACAGAAAAAGTGCTGTAGGGTTTCAGAGGATAGAGAGAACAGTCATTTGGGGGAATTAGCAAAGACTTCATTAAGGAGGTGATTTTTGAGCTGGGCCTTGAAAGATAACGAATAAAATCTTTTATAATGCTTTATGGTTTGCAGAACACTTTCATATACATGATTTCCTTTGGTACTCATGATACCCCTCTGAGGTAGGCAGAAAAATCATACCCATTTAACAGATGAGACAACTGAAGCTCAGAAGTGGTAGGGGACTTCCACCTCAGAGGTGGTAAGGGTATACATAGTTGAGTAAATTGCAAAGTCAAAACTAGATCCTAGGTCTTCTGATTAGAAGTTACCTACAACTGTGGTTACAGTGGATAGAGGAGGTCTGGAACTGCCAAACTGTAATATGGGGGAAGTCATTGAACCTCTATTGCCTCTATTTCCTTGATTGTAAAATGGGGATAATTTTTTTTCTTATTTTTTTTGGTAATTTTTAATTTTTGTAATAATTTTTGTAAAGTACATAGCACAGGGCCTAGCAAATTAGAAGATGCTTAATGAATGTTTTTTCAACTTTACCACACTGCCTCTCAATATCAGATTTCACCAGATGGAGAAGGGAAGAAAGGTATTGTAGTTTGAAAGAACAGCAAAGGCATGGAGGTAGGAAAACATATATTTAAAGAATATTATGTGGAGAATGAAGAGCCTTAAATGCCAAGTTAATAGGCAGCAGGGGAGACAGAAGTTTTTTAAGGGGATATAGAGAAAAGAAGAATCAGAAACTGACTATGTTCATGGTAACGGTAAGATTTCAACTAGAAAACTTCTTGAGAATAAAGTCTATATCCCTTGATCAAAGGAGATATTATCTAAGCTAAGGTATCTGAAGTCTTAGTAACGGACAATTAAAGGGCTTCTACATCATATTCAAATTGTGTTTTTTTGGTCCAGTTGAATATAACTCAACATGGCCCTTGAAAAAACCTAATGAAAAACTTCATCTCCATTTCAAGTAACATTTACTGATTACCTGAAGTAGTACATGACACTATTCTGGGCATAAGGATTGGTCTTAGGTGAAATTTTGAAAAAGGTGAATTATGTGTTTTGTACCCTTCCATCTTACTCTCTGTCCCCAGGGAACAAATGTCCTCATGCTGTCTCTTGCTACCCATTTCCCCATTTTGGTACCTTACCCAGCCCACCTCTGTCTTCTACTAAAATATTTCATGCAATAAAATGTCTTTCTATTAAAACTCCTTCCCTCAGTTCAAGTGAATTTAGCTACATCCTAGGAGAAAAGCAACTAATTAATATTAAGGTATGAATAGTCACTTGATTATCCCTAACACTTTTGATGGTATTTATATTTTAGAAGAGAATGCTTTTAAATCAAAATACATCTCCAACACAGTTGCTCTTCAGACTTTGAAGGCAACTAGTTCTTCCAAATGTGGCCATGAAATTATTATAGTTTGGTGGAATTTCAGGGAATGTGAAAAAGCAAAATGAAGAATTTCAGGAAGTGTGGGGGAGATATTTTTCTGTAGCTACAAGGACATAAATCCCATGGCCCTATACCTGGAATATATTTTATAAAGGTCTCCCCTATAAGATTCTGTCAGTGCTGTAATTAGTGACAATATGTTGGTTTACCAGATTCGCATACTGTGGTAAGTCTAGTTGCTATGTCTCCCCTACTCCTTTGGTAGTTTCCCAACTTTCAGGCCTAAGTAGGACTCATATTGGAGGAAGGTGTATAAGCCACATGAGTATAGAACATCATTTACATTTTTCCTTTCTTAGCTTATAGAGCATCAGTTACTCTATCTTCCCACTTTTCTTGGAATGAGGTATTCTCCTTATGCTCTTCAATCTTGCCCATAACCCACCCGAGCACACACACACACACACACACACACACACACACACACACACACACACACACACACACACACAAACCTTGCAAGAATCTAAGCCTAGTTTCATTCTCTCTGGCTCTAGAAACATAGGAACAAATACAGGCTGAGGGTGATAAAGGAGAATAGCACAAAATAATTCCTTTCTTTCCCATCCTACCATTTTCTTCAACTTGGCTTTTTAATCTCTTCTCTCCTTTTGTATAGGAAATAGACTTATACATTTGAAAGAGCTTAATGATATGTACCTAGTCTTTCTTTACATATAGTGAACATTGCTTTTAAAATTATTTAATGGGTGGGCTCAAAATGATTTAAGGCTCTGTTTTTTTAAAGTGGATCTTTTTTACTTACACGATTCACAAGTTTTAAAAGCATTTAGTGTCTACTGTGTGCTAGGCATTGTGCTAGGTGCTAGGAATTTAAAGACAGTGACAAAATAATCCCTTTTCTTAAGGAGCTTATACTCTTTCAGGAAGGAACAACATGTACATGGATAAATTGAATTTTAAAATATGCAAAATAGGGGCAGCTAGGTGGCACAGTGGATAGAGCGCCGGCCCTGGAATCAGGTGGACCTGAGTTCAAATCTGGCCTCAGACACTTAACACTTACTAGCTGTGTGACCCTGGGCAAGTCACTTAACCCCCATTGCCTCACCAAAAAAAAGAAAACAAAACAAATATGCAAAATAGATACAAAATTGGTGGGGGGCGGGGCTGGAGGGGAAAGCACAAACTTCTTGTGATGAGTCTTGAAGTGAGCTAGGGATACAAGAGGCAGAGATGAAGAAGGAAAGCAGACTATGCATGGTAGGAAGGGGGGTTCAATTTGTGCAAAGGCATGGAGTTGGAAGATGGAATGACATGCATATATTGGGACCGGCAAGTAGGCCAGTTTGGCTGATATGTATAGAATGTCTGAAATCAGTCTAGAAAGATAGGTTGGAATTAGATTGTAAAAATCTTTAAATGCTAGAGAGAAACATTTATTCTAGAGGCTATAGGGAATAACTAAAGTTTTTCTAATTAAAAGGATTACATCATCAGACCTGAAAGCTGATGACCTGATAAGCCCAGCAACTAAATAGTTATTGTTCCTCAGATTTGATGGACTCTCTGTTGCCATGAATCAGTACACCCTTCTGATCACAAAGACTTCCATATGGAGGCTGATCCAATTGAACCAATGCTATATCTTTGCTGGGTATTTTTCTCATACTATTTTAAAATAAACTTCCTTTTACATAATGTCATAAAGGCTATGCATGTCTCATTTCATTCCAATCCTGCATCTGAATCTTCAGACTGGTCTGAGTTAAACTTGGCTCAGAAGAGAGGTATAACCCTGGAAATATTGCTGGAGGGTATGGTTATTTTATTTGGTCTTCCTTTCTGCATTGGGATGGTAAACAGTGGATAGTTATTTGATGAGTAAGGTCTCCTATACTGGAAGAGAAAAATCCTTTTACCACCTTGTTGGAACTATAATTGCCCTGCTTCCACTAAAGTCATCATAGGTTAGGGTATCCCAAAATGGGACCATTAGGTGAAATGACATTTAAACAACAAAGGATTGTTTACCTGTAGGGAACCACTGGAAAGTAGTTTCTTAAACAAATTGTTTCCTAAACAAGTCCATAAGGAGAGGTTGACAAGGTGGAAAAACGTGGGGTGAATAAGTGATGGTATAGACAGATCATAGGAGGTCCTTTAGTTTTGTGGGGGCCCTCTAGTTGCACAGTGCCAAGATCATCTATGGATCCACATGAAGCCCCTTTTGGGATATCCTCTAGGATCTCTACCTCTTTGTCATCACCTTTATAGATTTATGAAATGGTTGTGGTGCCAGAGATGAATTATGATGATTCAGACCAACTAAATGTTCTGGTTGTGATCTTGTGAATAAATAAGCATTGTTTTAAGTAGACGACTAGCTCTATCCTGAATGTTATGGAAGATAGAAATTAATGAAGCACTAGAGAATTTTGGGAGCTGTGGATAAGTTGATGGGTATTATAGTATATTGAGAGTGTCCACGTGCAGGCTCTACAATGTAGTTTTCCATTCATCTCCCTCTCACTTTGATACAAATTGTAGATTGCAACCATTTTTCCTTCTGGTCTTGTGTGACTCTTGTTCATGTTTTCCCATAAATTCTCCATAGTGGATCTACCCAAAGTGCTGGTGGTCATTCTCTATTTTTTGGACATTGTATGGCTATCCATGGAGCATCTTTCTTTTTTTTTTTTTTTGGTGAGGCAGTTGGGGTTAAGTGACTTGCCCAGCGTCATACAACTAGTACGTGTTAAGTGTCTGAGACCGGATTTGAACTCAGGTCCTCCTGACTCCAGGGCCGGTGCTCTATCCACTGCTCTACCTAGCTGCCCCTCATGGAGAATCTTTTTAACACTAATATTCTTCCACTGTTAAGTACAACTCTAAGTCAGGGAATACCATAGTCTCCAAAGAAGCAAAGTTTTGGTTTACTCAACAGGCAGTTGTGAGGATCATAGGATCAGAAGTTTAGAGCTGGAATAGAACCCAAAGATCAGTGAGGAACATGCCTCATTTTATAGACAAGGAGATGGAGACCAGGGAATGTTGAATGACTTGTTCTAGGTCACACTGGTAGCAAATAAAAAGTCGGAATTAAAAAACAGATCTTCTGACTGAATTCAGCACTCTGTCTACTGTACTTTACTGTACTGTACTGCTAAGGCTTAATTGTATCAAGGAAAATGAGACAAGATTGATTGTAGTCATGTGAATGAGGTGGGTGGGTATGGGGCCTCCCTCTCTGAGACACCAAAAACATTCTGGAAGTTTTGATGTTGATCATATTGTGCTGGGTAGGTATCAGTCTGGGATTGAAGGCTGAGTGAGGCACTAGATTGATGGAGATAGTGGTAAGTCCACATCATTCTCTGATCAAGGAGTTCCAGCTAGTGAACTTCCAAAGGCTACTGGCAACAGAGTAGTAGTGGGTCAGATGTAGTGTGAGTTGTTCTTATGACTTTTATTCTCAATGAAAGTTGAGTCAACCAGTAGAGATGCCCATTGATCACCTCCATTAACATTGGCTTTGGATTAGGGCCAAGCTGAGTTTCTCTTCTTACTGCCAAGGATAATGTCTTTGAAGTCTCCCTTTGCATTGGAGTTGATCAGTGTTTGTAACTAAAGCAGCTGGTGATCTTGGGACTTGAGATTTCTGTGGATGTCAGTATGATGATTAGTTACTGATGGTAGAGGGAAGGAAGTTTTGCTGTGAGCTTCTCTACAGTGGGTCTTTCCACTTATCCTGATGGTTCTGAGATATTTAGTAGGTAGTTATTGGAGCATTTACTGGTTTGTATGTAGACTTTTCTAAATAAAATGCCCATTTTGTAGTTATCATCTGAGGCCAAACTCACTCTTGATGAGTGGGCTTTGCTTTGTTGGGTGGAGTGGGTTTAGATTATGTGGTGATCCAGAGATGGATGTGGGGTGTCTATAATCTTCACGATGGAGGGAACTGTATTTTATCCAAATTATCTCTTCTAGTACCCACCACTGTATTTCACACAAAGAAGTGTTCAATGAATATTTGTTGAATTGAAAGAGTTGGTGTAATCCAGTGCCACCTCTCTACCCATTGACAAAGTTGCTTGATCAGCAGGTTTGTAGCTTCTGTTTGATGGATTTGTCCCATCCTTTCTAGAATCCCCCAAGAATACTTAAGCTTCATTAGGGAGCTCAGTAATATATAGTTCTCAGTAATATAGAGGATGACCCACTCTTGCAGACTTCTCATGAGTTAGTACAGGAACAACCCTTTGTTAGCAATCTAAGAATCTGTGATTTCACTAATGTGGTGTCCGCTACAATGACACAAATAACAGTCTCGTTGTGACTTAATATATAGTCTTTGAGACATGCTGTGGCAAAAATATTCAACTGTACATCTCTTCCTATTGGTTGATATCGAGGTACAAACATGAGAAAGTCTGTGACAGGTGCTAAGGAGACTGAGTGGTCCAGTTTGGCTGGAGTATATGGTACATGGAAGGGAGTAGTATGAGATAAATAGGATGATATCAAATTGTGGAGAGGATTGAATGCCAGCTTAAAGAGTTTGAACTTTATTCAGTTGACAGTAAGGAGTGTTGAAGTGTTCTGAGCAGAGTAATGCCATGGATCCATGCATAAAGAAGACAAGTCTAGCCATGATGTTAAGGATGGTTTGGTGGGTATGGGGAATGAAGGTGAAATAACTAATGAAAAGTCATTGTAATATTGCTTGCTGGTAATAATGTGTCTGTAGAGGGTCATAGTAAGTGTGACTCAATTAACCAACAAGCATTTATTAAACACTTACTATATTCTAGGCACTGTGCTAGGCACTGGTAATACAAAAATAGAAATATAACATTCCCTATACTTGAGGAACTTATGTTGTAGCTAAAGATGACAAATACATACATAGGCACATATGACCTATAAACAAGGTGATTTGGGTAGGGGAAAGCAATCAGTCATAAGCATTTATTATGTTCCAGCCACTGAGCTAAGCATTGGCAATGCAATAGAGGCAAAAGATAGTTTCTGCCCTCAAAGGAGCTCACTTTCTAATGGGGGAGGGGGGAGACAACAAGCAAACAAACATGTACAAACAAACCACATGCAAGATAAATAGGAAATAGTTGACAAAGGGAAGGCACTAGAAATCACAGGTAGCTGGGGGGAGATTAAGAAAAACTATATAGAAGGTCAGTGCTTGAGCTGAGCTTTGATGGAAAGTTGGAATTCTAAGGGTAGGGATGAAAAGGGAAGTCTTTTAGATATTGAAGAGAGTTAATATAAAGGCACAGACATGGGATATGGAGCATATGAGGAAAAGTAAAGACCAATTTGGCCAGTGGTGTGTATGGGGGAGCAGTGTGAAATAAGGTTAGCCAGTGTGAAATAAGGTTAGCATCATAAGCTGTGGCCAGATTGCAAAGTGCTTTAAATGCCAAACCCAGGAGTTTACATTTGATCCTAGAGGTATTAGGGGATCACTGATGTAATGAAAGCTGACTTTTTTTTCTTTCCATAAAAGTATTTTTATTATTTTCCAGTTACATGTAGAGATAGTTTGCAACATTTGTTTTTATGATTTCTAGTTTCAATTTTTTCTCCCTCCCTCCCCTCCCTCCCTCCTCCCCAAGACAGCTAGCAATCTAATATAGGCTATATATGTATAATCACATTAAACATATTTCTGCTGTGCAAGAAGAATCAGAGCAAAAAGGAAAAAAAACCTCAAAAAAAGTAAAACAAAAAAATAGAGATAGTATGGTTCAATCTGCATCTAGCTTCTGTGAGGATTGGAGTGGCACCCCCTGCTAGAGAGATACTGTAGGGAAGCTCCGCCATGAGGAGAAGGCATGCGAGGATGGGCCATGTGACATTAGCATCTGGAACTGGTCTTTTCTGGAATTTCGAAGGTCAGCCTGGTGTCCGGAATTTACTTCTGTAGAACCACCTGTGGGACTTGTCAATCAGGGCTGCCAACCAATTAGCTTGGAGCTATGTGTGTGTGGACAGCCCTGTTTCCTGTTGGAGAGGAGACTTCTGGGAGGAGGAAGGAAGCATTGGGGTCTTTTGAGTTCCTGACCTCAGTTTGGAAAGGTTGGATGATGGGATTTCTTAGAAGTAGTTAGATCTATTACCTCACTCTCTCTTCTCACCTACCTCTTTTTGCTCTTTAATAAATTCTTAAAAGTCTAAACTCTTGCTAAAGTCTAATTTGGGGCGACCACTCATTAGATTTTAGACATCATGGCTAGAACTTTAGCCCCTTACAATTCCATAATTCTTTTTTTTTCAGGATTTGGAGAGCATTTTCCATCACGAGTCCTTTGGAACTATCTTGGACCATTGTATTGCTGAGAAGTCAAGTCCATCACACTTGATCAGCACACAATATTGTTGATACTGTGTATAATGTTCTCTTGGTTCTGCTCACTTCACTCAGCATCAGGTCATGTAAATCCTTCCAGTTGAAACCTGACTTTTAAGAAAGTCATTTTGGCAGCTGTGTGGAAAATGGATTTGGAGGAGAGAGATGTTGTTGTTTGTCCTTCATTCTCAAAGAGGACATTGAGGTGATGTCATGACTTGCACTGAATTGGATTTAAGTGAGGGAGGGCTGGGCAAGGTCACCAACCTTACTCTTTCCTTCAGAGCCATCTGGGTCCTGTGGTAAACTATATATCAGGTTAATTGGAGGTGGCCTCAGATGTTTAAAATTAGGGTTAAGTGACTTGCCCAGGGTCACACAGCTGGTAAGTGTCTGAAGTGACATTTGAACTCAGGTCCTTCCAACTTCAGGGCCAGTGCTGTATCCACTGCACCACCTAGCTGTCCAGAGTAGAGAGATAACCTGAGGCAGAGGGACCAATTAAGGGACTCTTTCAGGAGTTCAGGCAAGTGGTGATGAGGGCCTGAACTTGGCTGTATGAGTAGAGATGAGAGCAGATGAGGAGCTATAACAATATTTGGTAACTGATTTGATATTTTGGGTGAGAGTGAGTATTTGGGCATGACACTGAATTTGGGAAACTGAGTGACTAGAAGATCCTATTCACAGGAATAGGGAAGATTGGGAAAAGGATAGATTTTTGGGGGAAAGATACTGAGTTCTGTTTTGGTCACAATATGTTTGAAATGATTATAGAAGATTCATTTTAAATGTTTGGTGATAGAAATTGGAGCTCAGGAGGAAAAGTAGGACTGATTATACAGAAGAATAATGGAGAGGGGACAGATATGAGAGAGATTGCAGAGTTAGAATTAACAAGACAGTAACTGAACTTGAGAGGTGAGGGAAATGGAAGAATCAGGGATGATATGTTACCTTAACCAAGTCTATGTTTCATAAAATTATAGAAATAAATTAGGTGAGTTGATCTTAGCAATTGTCTTTAAAACTATTTTAAAATTATTTTTATAATTTGTTATTTAACTCAAGTGTTATTCAAGTAATTTTTACTCTATATAGCCTTCACATTTTGACCTCATTGCCGATGGTGCTTATTTTTATTGCAGCACAATCTTCTGCAATATTTAAGATTAGTGCATTTCAAATTTATTAATTCTTTGTATTCTAGATGTTTTTTTCAGGGTTACAAGTATATTTGAAAAAAAAATTCCGTACTTTTATTATTCAGTTTTTTTCCTCATTCTATCTCTCCACCTTCTTTCCATCTTAGATCTATTTGTACCATTTTATTTTCTATAAACTACTACTGCTATTGTTTTTTTATCCTCCCATGGTGATGACATTGGGGTATTGACTAAATCACAGTTGTGAAGAAGCTAGCGATTTCAGTAGTTACTAATGATGTACCCACATCTGTGTATTCTTCCTGGTCTTGTCCTTCCTGGATTGTCATCTATTGTGTCATCACAAGTTAATAAACATTTATATAAATATTTTGATTTAATATGGTATTTTATTATTTTCTAGTTACCTGTAGAGATAGTTTTCAACATTTGTTTCTATAAGATTTCTAGTGTCAAATCTTTCTCCCTCCCTTCCTCCTCCCCAAGACAGCAAGCAATTTGATATGGGTTTTATATATATATATGCAATCACATTAAATATATTTCTGCATTAGTCATGCTGTGAAAGAAGAATCAGAGCAAAAGGGAAAACCTCATAAAAGGAAAACAAAAAAAAAAGTAGAAATAATTTGGTTCAATCTGCATCTAGATTCCACAGGTTTTTTTTTTTTTCTGGATTTGGAGAGCATTTTCCATCATGAATCCCTTGAAACTATCTTGGACCATTGTGTTGCTGAGAAGTCAAGTCTATCACAGTTGATCAACACACAATGTTGTTGATACTGTGTACAATGTTCTCCTCACTCATCTCACTCAGCATCAACTCATGTAAGTCCTTCCAGGTTTCTCTGAAATCCACCTGCTCATTGTTTCTTCACATTGATTTTTTTCTTTTTTTTTTTAAGGGCAATGAGGATTAAGTGAATTGCCCAGGGTCAAGTGTCTGAGGCCAGATTTGAACTCAGGTCCTTCTGAATCCAAGGCTGGTGCTTTATCCACTGTGCCACCTAGCTGCCCCCTTCCCATTGATTTTTTTTGTTTTTTTTTGTTTTAGTGAGGCAATTGGGGTTAAGTGACTTGCCCAGGGTCACACAGCTAGTAAGTGTTAAGTGTCTAAGGCCGGATTTGAACTCAGGTACTCCTGACTCCAGGGCTGGTGCTCTATCCACTGCGCCACCTAGCTGCGCCCTCCCGCATTGATTTTTTAAAAACTTTGTGTTCTAAATTTTCTTCCTCCCTCCCTCTTCCACCCTCCCTATAGAATCAAGCAATTCAGTATGTCATACATGTGCAATTATGCCAAGCATCTTCACATTACTCAAGTTGTGAAAGAAAGTAGACAGAATAAGTTTAGAAAGAGGAACTAACAAATAAAATTATACTTCAATCTGTATTCAAATACCATCAGTTCTTACTCTGTTGATGTTTTGCATTTTTCATACATCCTTCTGATAGCTTCCTGCTCATCATTTCTTTTACAGTTACTATTGCTAACTGTATTACCCTTCATCCTATTCCATCCCCTTGATATCTATCTTCTTTCACCCCATCCTTCCTCAAAAGTGTTTTGCTTTTTACTGTCCTCTACCCCAGTCTGCCTTCCCTTCCCTTACTCTTTCTCCCTTTTCCCCTTCCCCTCCCACTTTCCCTCAGGGCAAAATATATTACTATACCCACTTGAGTGTTTATGTTATTCCCTCTTTGAGCCAATTCTGATGAAAGTAAGGCTCACTCACTCCCCCACTCCTTCCCCATTTTCCCCTCCACTCCATAAGCTTTTTCTTGTTTCTTTTATGTGAGTTACTTTACACCCTTCCACCTCTCTCTTTCCCTTTCTTCCAGTGCATTCCTCTTACCCCTTAACTTTATTTTGAAGATGTCATCATAGGTCATCTAGGTGACACAGTGGATGAAGCACCAGCCCTGGACCCAGGAGGCCCCGAGCTCAAATCCAGCCACCCCACCCTGCCTGCCTTACAAAAAACAAGGATAAATGCTTTATATATATATCATCCCTTCATATTCAGTTCACACCTGTGCTCTCTGTCTAAGTATATTCCTTTCAGTTGCCCTAATACTGAGAAAGTTCTTATGAATTAGAAGTATTAACTTCTCATGTAAGAATGTAAACAGTTTATCCTTTTAATGTACCTCATGATTTTTTCTCCCTGTTCACCTTTTTATGCTTCTCTAGGGTCTTGTATTTGAAAGTCAAATTTTCTATTTAGGTCAGGTCTTTTCATCACAAATGCCTGAAAGGCCTCTTTTTCAATGAAGTCCCATTTTTCCCCCTGAAAGATTATACTCAGTTTTGCTGGGTAAGTGATTTTAGGTTGTAGTTCCAGTTCCTTTGCCTGCTGGAATATCATATTCCATTCCTTCTGGTCCTTTAATGTAGAAGCTGCTAGATCTTGTGTTAACCTGATTGTGGCTCCACAGAATTTTAATTCCTTCTTTTTAGCTACTTGCAATATTTTCTCCTTGACCTGGGATCTCTGGAATTTGGCTATAATATTCCTGGAAGTTTTCTTTTGGGTTCTCTTTCAGGAGTTGATCGGTGGATTCTTTCAATTTCTATTTTACTTTCTGCTTCTAGAATATCAGGGCAATTTTTCCTGACAATCTCTTGGAGGATGGTATCTAAGCTCTTATTTTGGTCATGGTTTTCAGGTTGTCTAATGATTTTCAAATTATCTATCCTGGATCTATTTTCCAGGTCAGCTGTTTTTCCAAGGAGACATTTCATATTGCCCTCTATTTTTTTTTTTTTATTCATTTGGATTTGCTTTACTGTGTCTCGGTTTCTCATAAAGTCACTAGCTTCCATTTGTTCAATCCTAATTTTTAGGCAATTATTATCTTTTGAGAGTTTTTGTATCTCCTTTTCCATTTGGCATTTCAAGCTGCTGACTTTTTTCTCATGACTTTTCTGCATCACTCTCATTTCTCTTTCCATTGTTTCTTCCACCTTTATAAATCTTCCTTCTATCTCTCCTACTTTCTCTTCAAAGTCCTTTTTGAGTACTTCCAAGGCCCGAGACCAATTCATATTTTTTTTGGAAGCTTTGGATGCAGGAGCTTTAACTTTGTTATTATCTTCTCCTGAGGGTGTATTCTGGTCTAGTTTGTTCCCAAAGAAGCTTTCCATGGTCTACTGTTTTTTTCTGTTTACTCATCTTGATTCCCTATTTCTTGGCTTTTAACTACTTCTTAAAGTGTAGTGTTGCTTGCAGGACACACTGTTCTGAACTACAGCTTGGCCCAGGGGGTGATTGGGCTTTTTCTCAGCCTGTCTGGCCTGTGAGTAACCACGACCTGCTTTCTCTTTGACCCAGAAACAGAAGTCTGATTGAAATCTGATTCTTTATAGTCAGAAGTTTGGCATGCCTGTGCCTCTTCCCCACTGGGTGGTTGTCCCTCAACTTTGCTTGCTGGTTTAGAATGTGGGTGCCCTGCCCCAGTTTCAGAGAGACTGCAACTATTCCCACCAACCGCTGGACCCATTCCCTGGTCTGCGAGCCAAGCTTCAAAAGAAGCAGCTAAAAATTCTGAGGCTTTGGAGGTGCTGCCGGCTCGAGCCTGGTCCTGCTCCGCATGCTGTACTCCTCTCTCAGCCTGAACAGCAGGTGATCCCAGTCACCTAATGAAGTTGTTTTTGACTGGAGAAGAGTCTCACTCTGTTCTTATGTGGATTATGCTGCTCCAAGAATTGTCTTATCACATTATTTTTGGAGCTATGTGGACAGGTTTTCCGGAGCAGGGAGAGTCACAACCTTTCTTCCACCACCTTGGCTCCACCCCCCCATCCCCCCAGTAAATATTTAATACAGCAATTAACTCCTAGTCTTTCTAATTCTTAGATGATTTACACAAGGTGACTTGTGAGCCAATTCTAACGGTCTTTGCGCTGTTTTGGTTCTATCAATAACTTATGGTTATTCTTTGCCTTTAAAGCAGTTTTCCCACAAGATTTATTTCCTCTTCTGTTTAGTAATCATAATCCTTTTCAATCTCCAATACAAGTATTCATGCACTTTCCATTTCAAGACTTCCCCTGATGGGAAACTCACTGCTTTGTGAGGTAGCTCGTAATACTTTTGGACAGCTCCTACTGCTGTTTATTCTAATACTAAGGCAAAAATATGCTTCCCTATAATTTCTTTTTCTTTTTCTTTTTCTTTTTTTTTTTTGTGGGGCAATGGGGGTTAAGTGACTTGCCCAGGGTCACACAGATAGAAAGTTTCAAGTGTCTGAGGCCGGATTTGAACTCAGGTACTCCTGAATCCAGGGCTGGTGCTCTATCCACTGTGCTACCTAGCTGCCCCCTGCTTCCCTATATTTTCAACCACTTACTTCTAGTTCTGCCCTCTGGTTTCAAACACAGTATTATCTCTCTTTCATATGGCAAACTTGAGTATAACACACATGTTCTACATAAGTTTTTTTTTCTTTTCTAGGTTAAACATTCTCAATTTCATCAAATGATTCTCATGTGGCAGGATTTTGAGTCCCCTTACCACACTGGTGCTTTTTTTCTGGCTCTATTTCAGTTTATCAGTATATTTTTAGAAGTGTGGCACCCAGAATTGGAGAATTGAACTATAATTCTCCAGATGTAGTCTTCCCCAGGGCAGCATATCCATCTTATTTTATACATTGCATTTATATGATGCAACCTTCCTTTGCATTACCCTCTTTTTTTAGCTGCCACAGCACACTTCTGACTCTTATTGAGTTTATAGTTTACTTAGACTTCCAGGCCTTTTTTACATTATCTTTTGTCAAGCCAGGTCTTTATCATTTTGTTCTATGTAATTTAATTTTTAAACCCAAGTATATGACCTTACATTTGTCCCTATTAGATTTCATTTCATTAAATTTGACTCATTGAAACCAAATTAAAAAAAATTTTTTTGGGGGGGCAATGAGGATTAAGTGACTTGCCCAGGGTCACACAGCTAGTATCAAGTGTCTGAGACTGGATTTGAACTCAGGTCCTCCTGAATCCAGGGCCAGTGCTTTATTCACTGTGACACCTAGCTGCCTCCAAAACCTTATTTTTAAAAAGTTGAAATGCATAACCCAATGTATTTTCTATCTCCTTTAGCTTTGTGTCATTTGTATATTTGATAAACATGCCATCTATGTCTAAATCATTACTAAAAATGTTGAACTCAGGGTCAAGGAGTAGAGCCTATAGTCAGATTTGAAAGCAGATTGTAGATCACTTTGTTATTATACTAAGCATATGATTTATAGACATCCGGATATTTTTCTTGGTTATTTTTCTAGCTGTGTCCTTCTGTGAATCACTTGACATTTATTTCACTATTGTTTTATATGTGAATTTACTTAGATTTAGAGTTTAGTCTTCTCCTTTCATTTTCATTTTGAAACTCTCCTGATTAGATTACATTCTTTCCAATACTCCTGAGATACACTTCATCCCTAGCTGAAAGCCCCATCATTTATATAAAACCATGATTCATAAAAGCAAATTCCCATTTTTATACCATCAACTAGCTGTTTGTTAACTTCATATGTCCTTCTCAACTTTCATGTGCCCCTAAGGCTTTCGGGTTCTTGACCAGGACTTCATAGTTATAGTACCATAGGATTTTATAGCTTGAAAGGACCTTGGAATTTGTCTAGTCTAACCCATTCATTTTACAGGTAAGGATATTAAAACTCAGGTAATACAGATAGCAACTGGTTTAGCAGAGATGTTCTCTGCTAGGTTTCCTGCCTTTGTATCAGTATTCTTCCCACTGTTCTTAAAGAAAACTTTCCAGTATGTCCAAAGACTGTCAATCTGTGCATACTACTGCTAGGTTTCTATCCCAAAGACATCCCAGAAAAGAGAAAAAGACCTATTTGTACAAAAATGTTTATAGTACCTCTTTTTGTGGTGGTTAAGTATTGGAAATCAAAGGAATGCCCATCAATTGGGGAATGGCTGAAGAAGCTGTGGTATATAATTGTGATGGAATATTATTGGGCTATAAGAAATGACAAGCAGGTCGATTTCATAAAGGCATGGAAAGACTTAAATGAACTGATGTATAGTGAAGTGAACAGAACCAGCGGAACATTGTGCACAGTGACAGCAATAATGTTTGATGAAGAACTGTGAATGACATAACCATTCTCAGGATTACAATGATTCAAGACAATCTTAAAGGACTAATGATGAAGCATACTATACAATGCAAAGAAAAAACTGATATTGATGGAACACAGAATGAAGCATGTCACATTTATATACTGGTAAGATAGTATACCTTCTAGTTTCACACACAACTTCCTCTAAACTCCTCTATAGAAAATCATTGTCTATGGTATATCTCTTCTTTCTGGAGCTAGTAATAAGTTTCTTCTCACGTGTTAGTGTCTGTGATTCTCGTTGTTTTTTAGAACATGAGCATGGAGTATGTTAGGCTTTATCCTCTATGGAAGAAACTCATACTCACTAGCTTCTTCTGTTGACTGTGGCTTTGAGTACCTTTTGTTTTGTTTTCTTATACTCTTTTTCTTTCTGGCTTTCTTCTTAGATTATTTCTCCTGTATCATTTAGGAACTCTTCCTTGTCTCTAATAAACAAAAATATAGAGGGATGTTTTTTATCCCCGTTCACATTTTCCTTAAGTGAAGAGATCAACTTGCATTTAACTTATACATAGTTGATGAATGCCTCTGGAAGGAAGTAAAATATAGCACAGTTCCAGATAATTTGTAATGCATCCTTTGCTATCCATACCTAAAGTGAAACCAATCATTTGTGGTACCCTTTGAAAATGTCACTGCTAATTGTCATGGTAGACTGCTAGTTTGCTTATTAGCTGCTGTAGGTTCCTAGTAGTTCCAGGTTATTAGCCTTCAGCATAAGTAAGCCTGATTATTCCATTCAACAACTTTTCTTCTGTTAATTTTTCTTAATATAAGCAACAGAACTACTGTACAGACCACAGTTAACAAATATACAAACCAATTGCTATAATATTCCGAAACAAATTTTACCTTCCTTTCTGTTTGCTAAGCTTCCTGCTGACAACTACTAGCCACTCAGTCAGTCACCAGGTGACAAGTCAGCAAGTATTTCTTAAACCCTTACTATGTGCCAGACACTGCTCCAAGAACGATCAAAGGGTAGCCTCAAGGAATTCACATTATGATAAGGGAGACAACACACAAAGAATTATGTACATAAAAATAATAAATAGAAGGTAATCTCAAATGGAAGGCATTAGCAGGGTTGGGGGATTTGGAGGGGACCAGGAAAAACTTGATAAAAAAAGTTGGAATTTGAGCTGAGTCTTGAAGGAAACCAGGTAAG
This sequence comes from Dromiciops gliroides, assembly GCF_019393635.1. Taxonomy (NCBI): domain Eukaryota; kingdom Metazoa; phylum Chordata; class Mammalia; order Microbiotheria; family Microbiotheriidae; genus Dromiciops; species Dromiciops gliroides. Next base: position 615,208,609 of record NC_057861.1, on the reverse strand, counting down.
TCAGAAGGTAGAGATGAAGAGAGAGCATTCAAGGCAAGGACAACTAGTGCAGAGGCTGAGATTTGGGAGATAGGGTATTGTGTATTAGCAACAGCAAGCAGTCTAGTGTAGCTACATTGAAGAGTGTGAAGATGGGAGTAAAGTATAAGACTGGAAAGGTGGGAAGGAACCTTTAAGTGACAAACAAAGGATTTTATATTTGATATTGGAGGTAATAGGGAGCCACAGGGTGGTAACATGGAGGGACAACACTATGGCAGCAATAAGTGGAAGTTGGATAAGAGTAAGGAAAGACTTGAAGTAGGGAGACCAATTAGATTTTTATTGTATGAGAAAATGAGGACCTGAATTAGGGTGGCAGCTGTTTGAGTGGAGAAGAGATGTATAAAACAGAATTTGTGATTGTAGAAACAAAATTTAGTAACAGATTAGATGTGTGGAGTGAATGAGAGTGAGGAGTCAAGGGTGACATTAAAGTTGTGAACTTTTTGAAATTGAGGTGCCTATATGACATCCAATTCGAGAAGTCCAAAAGGTAGTTGATGATTCGGGGCTGGATCTGAAGAGGGAGATTAGGTACGTATATGTAGATGTGGGAATCATCTTTATAGAAATGAGAATTTAATCCACTGGAACTGATAAGGTAGCCAGAGGAGATGGCATGGGGGAGAAAGAAGAAAACCCAGGACAGAGCTTTTGCAGACACCCACAGTTAGAAGACATGACATAGATGAGGAGCCGACAAAATAGACCATATTTTATTTTCACGATTTTGTGTTTGGATAATACTTTCATTTTTATGAAAGTCTTTATTGGTATACTTAATTTCTATATAATTTCATTTCCAAGTCTATCCCTACCCCCCCAAAAGAGAACCATTTATTTTAACAAAGAATTAAAAAACGAATTCAGCAAAACAAAAACACATCAAGTCTGACAGTATATGCGATGTTCCCCACATTGTTTCCTACTTCTTTCCTTTGGAGTGAAGCCTTCAATCCTATTTTGTTGTTTTTGTTCTTTTCATTTACATTGTAGTCGTTGTGTATATTGTTTTCTTGGTTCTACTTGCTTCACTTTGTATCATTTCACATTGTATAACGATTTTCATATGACAAGCTTGACAAATTGGCTTTTTATAAACCTCTTTTGAGAGAGGTAGCAACCATTTTGCAGTTGGCAAAATGTAGAGAAATTTTTTCAGTAGAATTAAGAGATTTGGAATCACAGACTTCTTTGATTTTCTTAAACATTTAGTGTTCTAAAACCTTGAAATATTTAATTTAGTATAAAATTCCTTGCATTCTTTTGGCCTTAAAGAATTTTTTGATTATCACAAACCTTTTTTTTTTTTTTAAACTAAGAGAGCATTGTAATTGCTGCCAATGATAGGGCAACCAGAGGGTTTGGCAGCTTGTGGGTGGGAGTTTCAAGGTTTGGGGATTTGGCAGGAGTTAGATTGGACTGTTGGTGTAGGAGGGTAAAACTGAGTATTGATGATGGTCTTTGTCTTCCCTAAATCATAATTGCATCAAATGAGTTAGTTCAATTTATGGCTGAATCTACGCAAATGTGATGAGAAAAGGACAAAACTGGTTTTATTGAGTAAGAAACATTTATGGCAATTAAGGCCACAAGCTGGAACTGATGCTACTTTAAGCATTTGGATGATCTTCTTGTAGGAAAAAATATATCCTCTGTTCTTGATATTACAAAGCAATAGATACTGATAATTTCTATCTGTGGATGTAATAGCTTTTTCCCGTGCGTAGGGGCACAAGTTTTATTCCTGTCAAAGACATTCTAATTAGATGACTTTTGAAAATAGGCATAAAAATGAGGAGCATATTTTAATAAAAAGATAAAAAACAGTTGCACATGAAGTGAGTGAACCGGTTTGAGATAATATCACATATTTGGCTAGGTTCCTCGTGATGTATCTACATGACAGAGCTGTATGACTAGTTCCTGAGAATATGAGCTTCATTGCTTTCATAGTATTGCTCAATCAATAATCAACAGACAATTATTAAGTGCCTAATACATGCTATGAACTTATTATATAGAGACTGCAGTGAAACAGCCACTACCCTTAAGATGCTTTTAACTTGGAGACATCATGTGTATGTATAATTATATACAAAATAAAGGGTCATTTGTGTGTGTGTGTGTGTGTGTGTGTGTGTGTGTGAGAAGGGGAAGGCACCAGTAACTAGGGGGATCAGGAAAGACTTCTTGTAAAAGAAGGTTGTTTCTAAGCTGAACCTTGAAGGAAATTAGCACTTTTAAGAGGTGGAGGAGAGGAAGGAATGCCTGTCAGGGTTTGGGAACAGCCTACACAAAGGCACCAAGATGGGAAATGGAATGCCTTGTGTGAGGAACAGTAAAAACACCAGTTTGGCTGGATCATGGTGTATATGTATATGTGTATAGAGGCTGGAAATGTGGGTTGGGACCAGGTTGTAAGAGGCTTTGAATGCCAAACAGAAGACTTTATATTTGTTCCTAGAGCTTTAGGCACTCACTGGATTTTACTGAATTGAGGAATAACATGTTCAGATCTGTGGTTTAGGGAACTTACTTTTGACAACTTTGTGGAAGATTGGTTGGAGTAGGGCAAGATTAATTAGGATCCTGGACTTTTTCATTAGTCCAGGTGATAGGTGATGAGGGCTTGAACTAAGGTGGTAGCTGCGCGATTGGAGAAATGAGGGAGATGTTGTGGAGGCAGAAATGAAAACATCTGGAAACTGATTGGATATATGGAGTGAGCAAGAGAGAGAAGTAAGGGATGACACAGAGATTGTAAACCTGAGTGACTAGAAGGATGACAGTGCTCTTGACAGAATGGTTTATCTGGGGTTTGTGTATGTGTGTGTGTGTGTGTGTGTGTATACACACACACACAGACACACACACATACATATATATCTCACTACAGTCTGTTTTTGATTCATAATGAGTGGTGGACAATACTGCAGTAATAGAATACTATGAAAGGGAAAATAAAGCTAAGTTGTCTTAGAAAAATGGAGAAATCTGTATTGATCACTTTTGACTTTTATTTGTGTTAGAAAACTGTTTGATGGGGTTCTAGGAAGATCTCTTCCAACATAATATTGGTAATTTCTTAGGAGTAAATGGGCTTTCAGGGTGTTATGCGATGGTACTTTTTTCCCTCCTTACTCCTATGTAAGGTCTACCTACATAATCATTTATGCAGAATTTTCTTCTTTATCTATCAAAGAAGGTTCAGTTTTTACTCAGTTGCTGACCGTGAATTCCACGTTATTTGATTCCATCTAGAGCAGCAAACATAGCAGAATGCTATTTTCCGCAGCACATAGAAGAATGAAGAAGTAGGAGAACCAGGAGAGAAGAATATCACAAGAGTTTAACAGGGTCTATGTTTTATTCATCTTGTTATCTTTCAACAGCATCTTTCACATAGTCAGCACTAGATAAATATTGGTTTTTACATATATTTAAATATAACATGGATCAAATCATATCTCTTAAAACAGTAGATCAGAGGTTTTTAAACCTGTTTGTATGTGTGTGTGTGTGTATGCACATGTGCCATGGGACCTCTTTTGACAGTCTGAAGCCTAAAAATATCATAGTTTATTGCCTACATTCATAATTGAAGGAATTGCTAAATTTCAGTTAGAAATAAGTGAAATTAGGGGCAGCTAGGTAGCACAGTGGATAAAGCACTGGCCCTTGATTCAGGAGGACCTGAATTCAAATCTGACCTCAGACACTTGACACTTACTAGCTGTGTGACCTTGGGCAAGTCACTTAATCCTCATTGCCCTGGGGGGGGGAGGGAGGGGGGGATGGAAAGCAAACAGAAATAAGTGAAAATAAAGAAGTAAAATTAAAATTTTCCCATCAAAGTCCACAGATGCCTTGAAATCTTTCCATGATCCCCTTGGTCTGTAGACCCCAGGTTAAGAACCTCTAAAATGTTATGATTTTATGAAAAGAGAGCAAGTGACATACCTAGTGTCACTCAATAGGACTTGGACAGAAATAGGGTGGAACAGCCTGGGGGCCCTGGGAAGGCCAGTAAGAGTATTTTAATTGGAGAGATGGGGAACAGGCATGTAAAAAATTATTGAGTATGAGGATAGGCAGGCAAAAACTTAAGTCTAAGAGAACAGACATTAATGATCAGCTATCTGGAGTAGGAAACTAAATTAGAATTTAGGCAGGAGCTTTGAGGAATAATTGTTCAATACCTGAATTTTTAATTAAAAAATTTTTTTTTGATAATAAACATTTTTATTTAAAGTTTTGAGTTCTGAATTCTATTCCTCCTTCCCTCTTGCCCCTCCCTCCACCCTAAAGCGATAAGTAATCAGATAGAGGTTATACATGTGCAATTATGTAGAACATTGCCATATTAGTCATCTTGTATAAGATGACTAAAAGAAAGAAAAAAATGAAAAATACAATGCCTCAGGCTGTGTTCAATCAATATCAGTTCTTTCTTTGGCAGTGGAGAGTATGCTTCATCATTAGTCCTTTGGAGTTGTCTTAGATCACTGTATTGCTGAGAAAAGTTGTCATTCATAGTTCTTCATCAAACAATATTGCTGTCACTGTGCACAACGTTCTCCTGGTTCTGCTCACTTCACTATACATCAGTTCACATAAGGCTTACCTGGAGTTTTTAATAGCTTAGAAAATCAGAAATCCCACATACTTCTGATCCTGGGATAGCAGAAGTCTCATAGTTTAGACAGACCAGGTGGCTCCTTGCTGGCAAGTGTATCACATTTTGGGGGAATAGGAAAGCAACAGAATATGTGGTAGGGCGATTGCTAATAATAAATCCCTGTTTAATAGGGGCTTGCTTTACCCTTTATTTTCATTGGTCAATGTCTATCACAGTTTGGCTATGTATATCTGATATTTATATAGTGCCTTAAGGCTGACAAAATACTTTCCACTCATCATCTTATTTGATATAATAGCCCTCTGAGATTAGTACAAGTATTAGCTAAAAATCACAGAATTTGAGTCAGAAGGGACTTTCATGGTCATCTAGTTCAAATGTTACACAAAAATGAATCACCATTATAACATATCCAGCAATTGGTTGTCCATCCGCTGCTCAGACCTCAACAGAGTGAGAACCCCATACCTCTTGAGACAGTTCATTTCACCTTTAGACAATTGTAATCGTTAAGAAGTTTTTCCTGACATAAAGCCTAAATCAGCCACTTTGTAACTTCTACCTATTGTTATTCTTTCTACCTTGTGGAATCAAATGGAACATATCTAATTTCTTATTTACATGATACCTCTTCAAATATTGAAGGCAGCTGTCATGTTCCCTTGACTTTTCTGGCCTTGAGGCTAAACATGCCCTGTTCCTTTGCTCGGTCCTCATGTGACATGGCCTCAAGGCCTTTCACAATAATGACTGCTTTTCTCTGGACAATCTTTAGTTTATCAACATCCTCCTTAAATCTTGGAAGCCAGTACAGAACACAGGACTCCAGATGAAGTCTGATGATGGTATAGTGGGAATATCATCTCTTTATTTCTGGAAGTTGTGCCTCTGTTAATACAGCCCAAGATTGCACTAGTTTTTTTTGGCTGTCATATCAGGCTACTGACTCATTTTGAGATTGTAGTCCACTAAACTTTTCAAATCCTTTTCAGAATAACTGCTGTCTAATCATACCTCCCCCATCTTATAATTGTGGAGTTGATTTTTTTTTTTTTGGTACCAGTGGTAGGAGGAACATCTACCATAATTAACTGCCATGCAGACTAGACTAGTTCTTTTGCTTAAAAGATATTAAAACTAGATACTTATTTGACTAAGGAGAGTTAAAGCCTCAAGCTATCAAAATCAGTTCCTGGTTTCCTGAACACAAAAGATCCAGAGCATGAAGAATCTAAGTCCTCAATCAGACTTTATTAGTAAACTACCATGTATAAAACAGGAAAGCTATGCTCACCTGAATCAATGCTGTATCCTGTCATTTTTCTGATCTGAATATCATTCTCCTATGGATACATAAAGGTAGCTAGGTAACAGTGGATAGAGTAGTAGGCCTGGAGTCAGGAAGACCTGAGTTCAAATCCAGCCTCAGGTACTTACTAGCTGTATGCCCCATGGCAAGTCATTTAACCCTGTTTGCTCCAATTTCCTCCTCTGTAAAATGAGCTGGAGAAGGAAATGACATATCACTCCAGTATTTTTGCCAAGAAAACCCTAAATGGGGTCACAAAGAGTAGAACATGATTGTAACAACTGAACAACAACAACAACAAAAAAGGGTAAGTAATGCTCCCTTTGTTAACCGAGATGTTCCACTAGCATCATATTTCATTCCAGTCACGGTTCTGAGGGACAGACCTGCTTGGTCAGACTTAGTCCATTACAGAATCTAAGTATAAGACTACATTTATCTTTATTTACCAGCTAGCCCTAGCTTGTCAAGTTCCTTTAGGATCTTGACTTTGTCATCTACTGTGTCACCTATCCCTCCCAGCCTTGTTTTATCTACAGATTTGATTAAAATGCCAATTATTTAAAGTTTTGAGTTTATCCAAGTCATTTATAAAAATGTTTAATAGGGCCAAGCTCTGATCCCTGGAGTACTTTACTGGAGACTTCCTATCATGCTGACATTGAATAATTGACAATGATGTCTTTGAGGCTATCTATGCAACCAGTTTTTTATTTTTGTTTTTTGCAGGGCAATGAGGGTTAAGTGACTTGCTCAAGGTCACACAACTAGTGTCAAGTGTCTGAGGCCAGGTTTGAACTCAGGTCCTCCTGAATCCAGGGCCGGTTCTTTATCTACTGCACCACTAGCTGTCCTCACAACCAGTTTTGAATCTATTTCATTATCATTTAATTTATATCTCTACGTCATAGTATACTAGGGTATCCCTCACTCTTTCATCCCAATTAACATAACCAAGAAGATGCTAAAGGAAGCTTAGGTGGCTCGGTGCTAAGTTCAAATCTGACCTCAGACACTCACTAGCTATATGACCCTAGGCAAGTCACTTAAACTCTGCCTGAATCCATTGGAGAAAGATGACAAACCATGTTAGTATCTTTGCCAAGAAAACCCCCTACAGGTATCATAAAGAGTCAGACTCTACTGAAATGACTGAACAACAACAAAAACAACAAGAAGATGCTCTATGCCTTGAAACCTTAATTATATGAAAAAGCTTCTTTGATTGAATTACATTATCAATTAATCAAAGATATAAACCAGGTGAAAATCAATCAATAATCTATCCTTAACCTCTCTGATGATCTCCAGTCTTGCATCTCCAATTGCCTATTGGATTTCTAGAATGAAAAGTTTTATAGATATCTTAAATTCCACATGTCCAAAACTGAACTTATCTTTCTCCGAAACATTTCCCTCTTCCTAACTTCCTTTTCACTGTTGCTGGTACTGCTACCACTCAGTCACCCAGGCTTGAAACCTAGGTAACATCCTTGACTCTTCCTCTCTCTCACCCCTCCATATCCAATCTGTTGCCAAGGACTATCAATTTTACCTTCATAATATTTCTTGTATGTGCCCCCTTTTCTCCTTTGACATTGCCAATACCCCCGGTGCAAGTACTCATCACCTCATGCCTGGACTATTGCAATAATCTGTTACTTGGTCCCTGTCTCCTCCTGTTCATTCTCCACTCAGTTGTCAAAATAATCTTCTTACAGCATGAGGCTGATTGTGTCCTCTTTCTCAATACACTCAGTGGTTCCCTATCACCTCCAGGATCAATTAGCAAAGCCTCTACTTTGTGTTCAAAGCTCTTCATAATCCTCTTTACCCTTCCCCACCACTTTCCACTCTTTTTTTTGTGTGTGTGTGAGGCAATTGGGGTTAAGTGCCTTGCCCAGAGTCACACAGCTAGTAAGTATCAAGTATCTGAGGTCAGATTTGAACTCAGGTCCCCCTGAATCTAGGGCTGGTGCTCTATCCACTCCGACACCTAGCTGCCCCCACTTTCCACTCTTTTTACACCTTACACGTCATCCTTCCCAGGCACGTTGTCTTCCAGCATCACTGTTTGCCTCCTTGCTCTTCCTTGTATACTTGTACACTTGATCTCCTGACTGAGATTCTACCATTTCCTTGGTTTTCCTCCATGGCTGGAATGCTTTCTTTCTTCATCTCCACCTCTGGGATTTCCTAGCTTCTTTTAAGCCCCAGCTTCAAATCCCACCTCCTATAAGAAAGCTTTCCCTGATCTCCCTCCCTTCATTCTAGTTCCTGTCCTCTGTTGATTGTTTTCAGCTTGTCTGTGCATTAATTGTTTTCGTATTGTCTTCCTTATCATATTGTAAGATGTTTGAAAGCAGGGACGACCTTTTGCCATTCTTTGTATCTCCAGCGTTCAGCACAGTGACTAGCATATAGGTGTGTAATAAATTTTTACTGATTCACTGACTAAATGAAGTTCTTCAGACTATTGGATGAAAGTGGATGTATTGAGATTGGTTGAAAGAATTAAACACCTCTTGGTCAATCAGAGGAAGGATCTGAAGCAATTAGGCTTTGGGGGGTATTGTGAGGAAGGAGACCTCTTGAACTGCTTTATTAGAGGATGGTGTAGGTTGGATTATGGCTAGAGGGGAATGAGCCCAGAGGGAGTGTGGCACTTCTCCCCCCTCCCCCCCCCCATTTCCCCTTTTGATCAGAGGACAATCTTGTAAACTTTGAAAGGTGTGACTTCTTGGACTTCCTATCAGAGCTGACAGCAGTATACTAAGAGTAGTAGCAACCTGAGGATAAACTAGATCAAAGCTCCTTAAACTGTGGGTCATGACCCCATGTGGGGTCATAACTGAATGTGAGGGTCATAAAAAATTTGGCAGTCAGTGTTTGATTTGTATACCTATTTTATGTACCTATATACCCTGGGTCATGTAAAAATTTCTCAGGCAAAATGGGGTCATGAGTGGAAAAAGTTTAAGAAACTCTGAATTAGACAACTAGACATACCGAGGAAGGCAGCTTCACAAATTGTGACTTTTTTGGGGATAGAGAGAAATACAGCTACCAACTCTTAAAAGGCACTGACCTTCAGAGCCCAGCAATCAATCAATCATTAAACATTTATTAAGTGCCCACTTTATGTTATATGCTGGGGATACAAAAAGCAAAAGATAGTCCCTGCCCTCAAGGAACTCACAATCTAATGGGGCGTGGGGGGGGGAACAACGTGAACAAATGTAAACAAAGTAAACTGTATATAGGATAAGTAAATAAATTTATGAATTGACTACTATGTGCCAGACACTGTGCTAAGTGCTGGATACAAAAAGAGGCAAAAGACAGCCCCTGTGCTTACTTAAGGAGCTTAATGGGGGTGACAACGTGCAAACAAAAATATACAAAGCAAGCTATATACAGGATAAATAGGAAATGATTAACAGAAGGAAGGCACTGGAATTAAGAGGCAATAGAGAAAGCATCTTGTAGAAGGTGAGATTTTAGTTGGGTCTTTCAAGGAAGCCAGGGAGGTCAGCAGTAAGAATATAAGAGAGAGAACATTCTAGGAATGGGGGTTAGCCAGAGAAAATACCCAGAACGGAAAGTGTTTTGTTTGTGGAATAGTCAGGGGCAGCTAGGTGGCGCAGTGGATAGAGCACTGGCCCTGGATTCAGGAGTACCTGAGTTCAAATCCGGCCTCAGACACTTAACACTTACTAGCTGTGTGACCCTGGGCAAGTCACTTAACCCCAATTGCCTCACTTAAAAAAAAAAAAAGAAAGGAATAGTCAGGAGGCCAGTGTTATTGCATTGGAGTATGTATTGGGGAGTAAGGTGTAAGGAGACTGGAAAGGTAGGAGGGAGACAGGTTATAAAGTGCTTAAATGTCAAATAGAGCATTTTGCATTTTATTCTGGAGGCAACAGGGAACCACTGGAATTTATTGAGTGTGTGTGTGTTTGGGGGGGGGTGGTGGTGGTGACATGATGAGACCTGTGCTTTAGGAAGCTCTCTTCAGTAGCTGAATGGAGGATGAATTGGAGTTGGGAAAGACCTGAGGCAGGAAGCTCTACTAGCAGGCTATTGCAGTAATCCAGGCATGAGATGAAGAGGGCCTGCATTAGATGGGGGAGCTTCCCCTCAGAGGCAACTTCATGAGGACTCCACAAAGGAAGAAAAGGACTTTCAGTAGCCACAATTTTTGAGTTACCCTTTTGCCATATGTGTTCTTTCCATTTCTATCTCGCCATCTTACTTTAAGTTTGTGCTCACTCTCCCCGTAGACCCTGTGGGCATTTGTTATACTTACTGTTAAATACCTCTTTCTAAAAGATAATGAGCTTTGGTTGTCTAATTGATAATCAACAGGGAAAATAATGAATGGAGGCTTTTGAAAAATACTAGGAAAAAGAACCCAACCCCTCAAGGTTACCCCTAGAAACCTGAGGGGAGTAGTCCAATGTGCCTGTGTAATGGTAATGAGGTAATGAGGTAGTAGCCTCAGAAGTGCTACATTATGTGGGCAACATCTAAGATACTTTTTGGATCCTTTGACTTTGTTAGTAACTATTGGAGAGATTATCTATCTAGGACTCTTAGTACTGGATTAGTGTTCAGGATGAAATTAAATGATGCTACTAAGGATATGTATTGGGATTGGTTGAAAGAATTACATATACCTCTGGGATATTACATATCATAAAAGGGATTTCTATAGAAGAGTAGTTAAAATGCAGGAGTTTCTTGAGGAGGCTGATCCCTTATATGAGAGTCAAGAGGGAGTATCACACTTGCTGCCATCCCTCTCTCTCCTAGACAATGGAAGGATACTTAGGATGGGTATCTACAAGGAAGGTATATCAGAGGATGACCTTGTGAACTTTAAAGGTTGGAAGATTTAGACTTCCCGTTGGAACTGGTAGGTGGTAGAGCTGCCTGCCTCAAGTCTTCCTTCTTAAGCTTTTTACAAAAGCTTAAGTTCAAATCCAGGACTCTTTGCAGTATATTATCTTGCCTTTCTAGTTTGCTCATCTCCTAGTAAGAGGTCTTTCTGGAGCTTGTATCAATGCAGCAAATTCATAGCATAGTCACCCATCTTTGCATCTCGGGTAATTTCCACTCAGGAAATTTAGCAAGGTTCAGGATAGGTTTGCAACTGAAATAAAATCTTACTATTGACTCTAGGGACTGGAAGGGATTTTTCTCAGAGGACCAATTTCTAGTAGGGATATATTTAGTAAGTTTCTATTTATATTCCTTTTTTTAAAAAAAATTTTGCAGGGCAATGAGGGTTAAGTGACTTGCCCAGGGTCACACAGCTAGTAAGTGTCAAGTGTCTGAGATCGGATTTGAACTCAGGTCCTCCTGAATCCAGGGCCGGTGCTTTATCCACTGCACCACCTAGCTGCCCCTATATTCCTTTCTAAAACCTCCTCTTGTATAGCATAGTGATCTGAGTCTAATATAAGCCAGGGTTTTCAGATCATGGTTTTATTAACAAAGTAGTACTGCCATTTATGAAAAGGCATGTGGTCCTTCTCCACCCAGTCTGACCAATATCAATACTTGTTTATATCTTATCCTTTTGAAGAGTGCACCCACCTCTCACTGCATTAGCTCCCCACTTCCTCCACAACACCGCTGTTAACAGGAAACACATGCACATCATGTTCAACCCCCCCCCCCCCTTGCAAGGAGAAGGGCTTCTTTAGCTTCATCACTGCCATCTCTAGGGCTTTGGGGGTTGTTCCCATGGCAATTCAATTTCCCTCACAAATAAAGTTCCTTCAGTTCCAGCCTTGCCAACTAGATAGATGCAAGTTTAATCTCCTTAGTAGTTACAGTTATTTTTACATGAAAGCTAATGAATACAATGATATAGCCAACTGTTCACATCTCAGATTAAATTTTCCCTTCTGCATCCTTTGTCTTCATTGGGTAACTGAGCAAAACACAACCTTTGGTCCTCTATCTTCCATTTTGATGCTCAGGATTTCATAATTATAGGTAATACTTTCTCAATAATTTTCTTTATCATTCCATACAGAGAATGAGGGATTCCTACTGTGTGATTGAATGGTATAGATGTGGAAACAATTAATCTCAACAAATGTTACTAATTGCACCATAGTAGAGGGAGGAATCAGAATACTTTCATACATATACAAATATATACATATATATGAAAGTATATGTAATCATTTTGTATATGTATTCTCTCTCTATAAAATATAAATATATAGTATATAATACTATATACACATATATTTGTATATATGTGTGTATGCATACATAGCCCTTTATATTGATATTATATAGTTGTTCTCTACACTGTAGGGTCATTCCTTGAATGCTAGTTTATAACATATTTAGAGATGGTTACAACAAATTCCAGCACCATCAAAGTAATGTTCTGTCATATCCTAGAGACAGGGTGACATAATAGATCATTCTATTTAGAGCTTGGAGACTTGGTTCAGGTATCAGTTCTGCTACAGGTCACCTGTGTGACCTTGGGCAAATCACTTAACCTCTCTGGGCCTCTGTTCTCTCACTTGTCCAGTGAAAAAATTGGACAGATGAGCTCTAAGGTGACTTCTTGTTCTAAATTCTATGCTGGCTCTTTTTATAATGGCTAAGAATTAGAAGTCAAAGCGATGCTCATCAATCGGGGAATGGCTAAACAAGCTGTGGTATATGATGGTATTGTGCTATGAGAAATGACAAGCAGGATGATTTCAGAAAGGCTTGGAAAGACATGTATGAACCGATGTATAGTGAGGTGAGCAAACCAAGAGAACGTTGTGTACAGTGACAGCAATATTGTTTGAAGCAGAATTGTGAATGACTTAGCTATTCTCAGCAATATAGTGATCCAAGACAATCCCAAAGGACTGATGATGAAGCATACTCTCCACCTCCAAAGAAAGAACTGATATTGATCAAACACAGACTGAAGCATGCTATTTTTCACTTTATTTCTTTTATTCAAATTTTCTTGTACAAATGACTAATATGGCAATGTTTTACATAATTGTACATGTATAACCTATATCAGATTGCTTACTGCCTCAGGGAGGGGATGGAGGAAAGGAAGGATAAAATTTAGAACTCAAAACTTTACATAGGAGTATTTACTGAGGAAAATAAATAAATTCTATGCTATTGCCTGATTCTGGGACTATGATAAAAAGCGCTGGTGTTCTTGTACCAGAATCTAAGCATATGAATACCCCAGAGGACCTTGTTTCTGGTGGAACCCAAGACAATTCTGATGTTAATTATTGGGAATATCAGAGGATCCCATTGAATATCAGAAGAAAATCTCGACTTCCATTTGAATCATAGGAAGTTTAAGGGAAAGGTAGTCCTGGCTGCTCTTCAGTAGGCCATATAATTCCATCTCTATTTCAATTTAAACCAATATTTATTTAGTGCTTACTTTGTGAAAGGCATCGTTTGAAGTATTCCAAGATGAGTAAAACATTAAAAAGCTTTTGTAACATGTATTTTCCTGCTTCTATTTTTTGGCTATTCCTTTTCATTTTCCTTTCTCCTTCTTCTCCTACCTCTTAAATGTTGTATTCCTTAGTGTTCTGTTAGAATTCTAGAATGTTGCACTTCCAGAATATTCTGGTTAGGGTTATTATGATATTGATATCTTCAGAATCTAATTCAGAAGCACATAAACTTACTGTTGGAATCCCAGAATCAGGTATTGGGAGAGACTTTAGAGATCATCTAGTCTAGGTGTTCATAATTTGGGTTTGTGAACTAGTTTTGTTTTTTTTTCAGTGCAACAAACTTTTATTTTATTTTTTTCCAGTTACATGTAAGGATAGTTTTCAACATTCATTTTCATAAGATTTTGAGTTCCAAATTTTTCTCCCTCCCTCCCTTTCCTCCCCACTCCACAAGACAGCAACCAGGTTATATATGTATAATCCACAAGTGCTCTTTTTATCAGTTCTTTCTATGGGGGTGATAGTAAGCTTCCTCATTAGTCCCTTGGGATTGTCTTGGATCATTGTATTGCTGAGAGTAGTTAAGTCATTCACAATTGCTCATAGGACAATACTGCTGTCACTGTGCCCAGTGTCCTAGTTCTGCTCACTTCATTATACATCAGTTCATATGAGTCTTTCCAGGTTTTTCTGGGATCATCCTGTTTGTCATTTCCTATAGCACAATACTATTCTACTATACTCATATACCATAGCTTCTTTAGTCATTCCTCAATTGATGGACATTCCTTTGATTCCCAATTCTTAGCCACCACAAAGAGTTGCTATAAATATTTTTTGTACAATTTCCCCCCCTTTTCTCTTTTTCATGATTACTATTGTTTTTTTTTGTTTTGTTTTGTTTTTTTGTTTGTTTTGGTGAGGCAATTGGGGTTAAGTGACTTGCCCAGGGTCACACAGCTTTAGTAAGTGTTGTGTCTGAGGCCAAATTTGAACTCAGGTCCTCCTGAATCCAGGGCTGGTGCTCTATCCACTGTGCCACCTAGCTACCCCTCATGATTACTATTGTTAACTGTTTCCCTCCATCCCATTCTCTTCCCCATGATATTTACTCTATTATCTATCTTCTTTCACCCTATCCCTCTTCAAAAGAGATTTGCTTCTGTCTGTCCCCTCCCTCAATCTGCCCTCCCTTCTTTTGCCCCTGTCTCTTTGTCCCCTTCCCCTCCTATTTTCCTGCAGGGTTAGAGAGATTACTCTACCCAATTGAGTGTGTATGTTATTCCCTCCTTGAGCCAATTCTGATGAGATTGAGGTCTTTGAGCCAACTCTGATGCCCAGATTAAATAGATTACTCCACTCAATTGTGTGTATGTGTGTGTGTGTGTTAATACCTTCTTGAGGCAACTCTAATGAGATTAAGGTCTTTGAGCCTATTCTGATGAGTGTAAAATTCATTTAATGCCCTGCTCCCCCCATCTCTTCCCTCACTGCATAAGCCCTTTCCTTTCCTGTTTCTTTCATGTGGGATTTCACCCCATGCTACCTCTGCCCTTCCACCTCCCCCATTGCATTCCCCTTACCCCTCAATTTTACCCTAAAGATGTCATCATGGGGTGGCTAGGTGACACAGTGGACAAAGCATCCACCCTGGACCCAGGGGGTTCCCAGCCAAAACCTGGCCTCAGACATAAGACAGTCACTCACTGCATGAACCAAGGTATGTCCCCCACCTCCAATTTTTTATGGTTCTCTAGAGTCTTGTATTTAAAAGTCAAATTTGCCATTCAGTTCAGGTCTTTTCATCATGAATACCTGAAAGTCTTCCCATTTTTTCCTCTGAAAGATTATGCTCAGTTTTGCTGGATATGTGATTCTTGGTTGTAATCCTAATTCCTTTGTCCTCTGGAATATCATATTCCATGCCCTCCAGTCCCTTAATGTAGAAGCTGCTAGATCTTGTGCTATCCTGACTGGTGCTCCACAGTACTTGAATTCTTTCTTTTTGGCAGCTTGCAATATTTTCTCCTTGACCTGAGAGCTCTGGAATTTGACTATAATATTCCTAGGAGTTTTCCTTTTGGGATCTCTTTCAGGAGGTGAATGGTGGATTCTTTCAATTTCTATTTTACTTTCTGCTTCTAGAACATCAGAGCAATTTTCCCTGACAATTTCTTGGAAGATGATGTCTAAACTCTTTCCTTGATCATGGTTTTCAGGTAGACCAATAAATTTTAAATTCTCTCTCCTGGACCTATTTTCCAGGTTAACAGTTTTTCCCAGAAGATATTTCACATTGCCCTCTATTTTTTTATTCATTTGGATTTGCTTTCTTGTGTCTTGGTTTCTCATAAAGTCACTAGCTTCCATTTGTTTAATCCTAATTCTTAGGCAATTATTTTTGTCAGAGAGCTTTTCCATTTGGCTTTTCAAGCTGTTGACTTTTTTCTCGTCTTTCCTGCATCATCCTCATTTCTCTTTTCATTTTTTCCTCTACCTCTCTAACTTTATCTTCAAAGTCCTTTTTGAACACCTCTGTGGCCTGAGACCAATTCATATATTTCTTGGAAGCTTTAGCTATAGGGGCCCTGATGTTGACATCTTCCCCTGATGGTGCACCTCAATCTTCCTTGTCACTAAAAAACTTTCTATGGTCCTCACCTTTCTCTGTCTGCTCATCTTGCCTTTCTTTTACTTGACTTTTAGCCTGTTACCAAGCTTAAGAAGTCCCAGGTGGTATGATTTAAGGAGAATCAGGATCTTCACTTGTCTGGCCTGTTCCCTGGTCCATAGATGACCCCAGACCAACTTGCTAATCAACCAGCTTTGTGTGTTGTGGTTGTCAACTCTGAGGAGCCTGTGCCCTTCCCCCACCTGGGTCACTGCTACTCAAGCCTACTTCCTGGTTCCCAGCAGGGGTGAAAAACCCAAGTTCTGCCTCAGCACCAACATAGACCTGTGTAATCTACCCCCTGCCAAGGGCTCATCTCTCTCACCAGACTGTGAGCTTAGTTCCAGATGACACTGGCTTTTCAGCTGATTCAGAGGCTCTGGGGGTCTGCTTCTCTGGTGAGGCCTTCCTGGGACTGGATCTGTGTCAGGGTGACTGTGGGGTTGGGCTCCACTCCTGTCTCAGCACAGCAGTTCCCTCCTTCTGACCTTCCAAGCCGTTCTTGGTTGGAAGATGATTTCTGCACATTGTTCTGTGGGTTTTGCTGCTCCAGGAGTTGTCCTATGGCATTATTTGTATGTTTTTTGGAGCAATTGTGTCATGAGTTTGTGAACTAATTTTTAAAAATATTTTTAAAGCCGTATTTTAATACAATTGTTCTTTTTGTATTCCTATGTATTTTTTTTTGCATTTTAAAACATCATTCTGAGAAAGGGTTCATAGACCTCATCAAAATGCCAAAGGATTCCATGTCACAAAGATTAAGAACCCCAATCTAGACATCCCCTTCATTTTATAGACAAGGAATCCAAGGTCATTGAAATAAAATGACTTACTAAAACTTTTTTTTTTTTTTGCAGGGCAGTTGGGGTTAAGTGACTTGCCCAGGGTCACACAGCTAGTAAGTGTCAAGTGTCTGAGGCCAGATTTGAACTCAGGTCCTCCTGAATCCAGGGCCGGTGTTTTATCCACTGTGCCACCTAGCTCCCCCCGCATGTGTACGTTTAATGTAGGAATATGTAGTTTTAATTTGGTCCTAAGTCTAGGACCAGATTTATATGCTTATGGGACTAGGAAAATCTGTATAAACCCATGGAAATTCTTAACTTTTTTTGTGTTTCATGATCCTCTTTATCAATATGGAAGCCTGTGGATATATTCTCAGAATTATTTAGATAAACTATTTAAAAGAGATTAAAAGAAAAACTAATTATATTGAAATACAGTTATAAAAATGTAAAACATAAAAGTTCATGGACCAATCCCAGTCATATTCAGTGACTTGTTTTAAATGTATACAACTTTAGTATCAATGTCTCATATATAAACTATTTATTATGTTGGTATTATTTTTCATAAAACTGGCATATATTTATATATTATGCACATATAAAATATGATTATATGATTTTTTTAGTATAAAATAAAATGTGTATGTTATGTTCACATCAAATTTTTAAAAGTTAATTTAAAATTTATCTTTTTTTTTCAAAAAAAATTGGGAAAGCATATAATAGAAAAGCCAGAAGCCCCCTATATATTATATATGGTATATATTCCCAATATCAATGTGTAATGTGTTTGTATGATATATCAGTATTAAATTTTTAAAAGCAAAATTTTTCCAAAAACATTTTTTGCTTAACAAGTGATGTTCATGCAACATGACAGGGAGCTAGAAGCCTAATTTCCTGAACTCTAGGGTCCTATTTCTGCCATGACCTTTCCTCTCCCCTTGTTTCTCTTCTTCCCATATAATTCTTATGGGCAGGGGGAAAAGCTCCTTGTTCCTATTTGGAAAGGAAAATTTAGCCATATTTAATAATTCTGTGAAACGAGGCCATTTTTAGACCTGGGGAGATACCCAGACCATTCCTGTAATTTTGGTAAAGCCACAGGGACAACAACAGAACCATTCTGTAGTTCTAGAGAAATAAAATCAATTCAATCAATGTTTATTAAGTGCTGTGCAAGGCACTGGGGTACAAAGATGAAAAAAAATGAAGCAGTTCTTGCTCTCAAAGAACTTATAATGTAATGGTAGAAGTAGGGACAAGACATCTAGATGTATCAGAACTTAGTAGGGCACAAGAAGAGATCCAGAAAAAAGTACCTAGGAACATTTGAGAAGGAACAGGTCATTTTCATCTGTGGGCAGGGGAGGGGGGGAAAGATTAGGGAGAGCAGTGTTGAAGAGGTGACATTGGAGCTCATCCTCTAGGACAAGAAGTATTTCAACAGGTGATAAGGATGGAGTTCATTCCAAGTGCATCCTAATAACTTGCACAAACAATTGGAATCAGAAGAGGGAAAGATGAGACCAGAAATGGTTAATAGCCCATTTTGACTAGAATGCAGAATACATGAAGAGGAATAGTGTGAAATAAGGCTGAAAGATAAGTTTGGAACCAGATTGTGGAAGCCCTTACATTCCAGCTTTTGAGGAATATTTATTTTAATTTACATGCCATGTAATTCACTAAACATTTATTATCTACTAAGGAAAGTGAAATAATCCTTGACTGATGGAGCTTACATTCTACTGGGGTGGGAGTGGGGAGATATGACATGTACCGAGAAGTAAAGGTAAAGTAATTTCGGGAGGGATGGGGCCACCAACAACCAGGAAGATCAACAGAGACTTCCAGCAGGAGGCATCCCTATGACATTTCTAACCCAACATGTTCCAAACACAACTTATTAATCCTTGCACCTAAACCCATCACTCTTACAAGCTTCCCATTTCCGTTGAGGGCACTACTGTCTAAGTCAATCAGGTTTGCAATATCTTAAGTTTTTGCATTCCTTCACTTCCTATATCCTAATCTCATTGATTTTGCCTCTACATCTTTCATGTCTTTTCTCCACTCACTTGGAAACCAATCTGCTTCCAGTCACCATCACCTCTAAACAGTACTTCTGCAATAGTTTCTTAATTGGGCTCCCTACTCCTGGCCTCTTCAATCTCCAATCCATCCTCAACTCAGCTGCCAAAATAATCTTCCTAAATGGGAATGATCATGTTACTAGCCTGCTCTGGAATCTTCAGTAGCCCCCTATTAGCTCTAGAATAGATTATGATTAAACTCCCATGCAATCTGGATGTGGCCTATTTTTCGGATTTATTTTATACTATTCCCCTTCATACACTATATTTTCCAGACAAAATGGCTTATTTTCTATTCTCCGAACTTGGATTCCATTTTCTTCATTTATTCCTTTGCAAAGTTGTTGTCCATGCTTGGAATATATTCCCTCTTCATCTTTTCCTCTTAGAATCCTTAGCAGTTTTCAACCTCCTACAGGAAACTCTTCCTATTCTTAGTTGCCAGTGTTCTTTCCATCCTCAGATCATCTTGTGTTTCTTTATCATGTACATACTATAACCTCCAGTAGAATGTAGGTTTCTGAAGGGCACAGGCTGTTAGTGGTTTTGGTCTTTGTATCCCTAGTACCTAACACATTTGGATTTCATTCAATAGTCAATAAACATATAAGTGTCTACTGGGTTCCAGGTACTGTCCTAAGTGGTAAGGATTTAACCTGTGATTTCTCTGATAAAGGGAGGAAGGATACCTACCAATGCAGGTTGACATTTGCCTTGCAGTTTCATGGTCTTGGAGTTGCATAGCGTATGGGGGTAGGGTGGGGTACTGAGATTTAAATAATTTACCCAAAAGCTATTATGTGTCAGAACAAGAACTTTCTTACTCTAAAAATAAGCTTTTTATTCACTATGCTATGCTCTGTTACACATAGTACCTATATAATAAATGCAAATTAAATTGAATTTAATGAAAAGCTTTTCCTTTTATGAAAACGAAATCTTCCTTTCTTCTTCATCTTCCACTCATTTCTTCTACTTTTGTCTTCTGAGACAAAGCAAAGGAGATCTCTTCTGCACAACAGTCCTTCAACTATTTAAAACTGTTAAAATGTCCCCTTATTACATCTTTCCATCTCTAGGCCAAACAGCCTTAGTTCCCTCAGCCAATACTTATATATATGGATTCAAGCCTTATTGGATTCAGCCCATCATTTTAGCTTGTTGAGTTCTTTCTGGATCCTTATGCTGTCATTCAATATGTTAGCGATTCCTCCCAACTTTGTGTCATCTAAAATTTTGATAAACATGCTATTTATGGCTTCATCAAAGTCATTTATAAAAATGTTGATGAAGATGAGATAAAGGATTAGGCCCTATGAGACTCTACTGAAGAGTCCTTCCTGGTGAATATAGATTCCTTACTCTTTGCAGTTTTGAATCCAGCTAATTGTCCTACCTTTCAGTCCATATATCTCCATGTTGTCAATAAGGACACCATGTGGGGCAGCTAGGTGGCACAGTGGATAGAGCACTGGCCCTGGAGTCAGGAGTACCTGAGTTCAAATCCGGCCTCAGACACTTAACGCTTACTAGCTGTGTGACCCTGGGCAAGTCACTTAACCCCAATTGCCTCACTTAAAAAAAAAAGGAAAAAAAAAAAGAAGGATACTATGTGAAATATATTTGTCAGTCAGAGGTTAGAGAAGTCAGCTTTGGCAGGGAGAAACAGGCAGGCATTTTTCAGACAGGTAAGGAGTCATATCTTTGAAGACAGAAAGCATGGAGTAGTGGAGAGTGCAATGTATTTTGACTTATAAGACTGTAGTTTGAACACTAGCTCTATTGATAACCAGCTCAGTGATTTTAGGCAAACTCCTTAACTTCCTTGACCTTGGTTTCCTAGATAATCTCAATGGTGCCTTCCAGATCATAGTCCTATGAACCAAGGATGAGAAACCTAGCTATTTGACTGGTGAATAAAGGGACAGGTGCTTACACAGAATGTCTCTGGGCAATATGGAATGAGCGGCTTTAGGCCAAAGAATCTGTGTGACCAGAAGTGAAGATTTAGATAAGACATCTCAGTAATTAAGCAGAAGATAGGTAATGGAGACTGGTACTAAATCAATGGTTGGAAGGTGAAGATTCCATACTTAAAACAATACAATTTTAGAACTGGAAGAGAAATGAAAGATAATTTATTCTTTTCTGTCCATTTTTCCAATTAGAAAACTTAAGGCCAAAAAACCCAAATGATATGCTGAGAGTTAATTTAATGGAAGAACTATAAATCTGGAGACTGGAACTCAGGTTTCCTGATTCTTGGTGTAATGGTCTCTCCACTGATACCTCATTTCTTCCCCAGGGCTTAAAAAGAATTATAGAGAAGAACAACTGACTCAAAATGTTCCCATTTGCTTGTCAGCAACTTTAGGCATCTTGGATTCAGTATGTCTAAAATGGAAATCCTTATCTTTTCCACTAAACCTGGCCTTCCTTCAAACTTCCCTATATATATATATATTTTTTTTTTGAAACTTCCCTATATCTTTAAGGGAACCACTGTCCAGTCACCTAGGTTTGCAAATTCAGAGTCATCCTTAACTCTCCCTCTTCCATAAGCATTGAAAATAATCTCTCTTAACGCTATTCTTGATACCTAAGTAATTGAAATTAAAATCAATTAGCAGAAATATTATTAATGACATACAGTAAAGATATATCATATATTATGAATGTATTTGTGAATGATTCTATAATTTTTCAAATATATATGCATACATATATAGATAGTATGTGTAAAATACACATATATGCATATATATGAAGGGAAATATAACCATATATAAGTATATATTTAGTATTTTTATATTACATATAAATACAAAATCAAAATTATCTTGATTCCATTCCTTGTTGTAAATGTGTTTTATTTTTGGCATGCAATTTGCAAGAAGTGACTCAGAAAAGGAAGTGAGAATCATAATCTTAAACTTTGACCAGAAATTTTATTTCTGCTTAGGGTTGTTGTAATTCTTACATAATACACATACAAAGCCTTAAATGTTTATTAGCTGTGTCTGGTGCTACTTTTTTTTTTTTTGGTAAAACAACAACAGTAATAACTAACAACCCCATAACTTCCATGTCTCTCTAATTATATGTAAACTTGTTTAAGATCATCAAGTACGATGACTCATCCTGGCTCCAAGGTGCTATGCTAAGAACTGCAATGCTTACAAGATTTTTGTTCTCTATTTAAGATGCTTATTTTTGCTTTGGTAATTTTTCTATTTTAAAATAGACTCTAGATCTCTCAACTACAGTCATTATATAAGAAATAATAAACTATTGCATACGTATGACTATTTTTAAAAATGTACCCTTCATGATATAAGTAGCACATTATTGTACTCTGAGAAATATCTTCCTGGATTAAGTATGGTTATCATCATTTTCATCATCATCAGTTAACATAAAATGAGTGCTCACGTGATGCCTAGCACAGTACAGGTGCAGTGGAATTTACAGAGTATATCTTATTGATAGTCCTTGCCCTTAAAGAGGAAAGATAGAATAGATGAGTCTAGAGACTGTCTCAAATTTACACGTTGTTTCAATTTTTTTCCAAAAAAGTCAGTGAAATCCCTCTCTTCCTTCAAGATGCCAGGTACTCTATGAAGCCTTTCTAGACAACCCCTTCCCTTAAAAGTGATCACTTTCAGGGGCAGCTAGGTGGTGCAGTGGATAGAGTACCGGCCCTGGATTCAGGAGGACCTGAGTTCAAATCCGGCCTCAGACCCTTGACACTTACTAGCTATGTGACCCTGGGCAAGTCACTTAACCCCAACTGCCTCACCCAAAAAAAAAAAAAAGTGATCACTTCCTCCTCAGATTTTTCACAGTACTTTGCTTGAGTCTCTTTCCTTTTATACTTAATGTAACTCTCCTTTTTATCCTGGTTGTTTTTGTATTTAGTCTCATCTTTCCCCATCCCCCCATTAGATTGTAAGCTCTTTGAGAACATGGTTTATGTTATATCTATCTTTGTAAACTTTTCACCTTCTACAATGCTTTGAACTTAGTATATGCTTAATAAATATGCTTTGAATTGAGTTGCCATTTTATTGATTCCATCTCCACAATATCTCTCATATCCATCCCCTTCTTCACTCAGACACAACCCCCTGAAATTAAACTCATATCTCTCATTCAGGAAATAATAATTGCTGGCATTTATATAATGTTTTAAAGTTTTCAGGGGGCTTCACGCATGTTACTTTATTTGATATTGATATTGACTATTGCCATCCAGTTGGTCTCCCTGCCTCAGTGTTTACACCTTTTTGATCCATCTTCTACACATTGAAATTCCCCAGAAACAGGTACGATCATGTCACTCACTTGTTGACAAAGCTCCAAGTAGCTCTTAGTTGCTTCTAGTATAAAATACAAACTTTTTTATTTGGCATTTAAAGTCTTCCACAATCTGTCTTCAGCCTACCCTTCTAGGCTTATTACACATTACTCTCCTTTGCACTGTGTTCCAGCTAAAGTACCCTACTTGCTAGTTCCTAGTACACAATATTCCATCTCAAAGCTAAGCTCCAGTGCCATTTCCTGCATGAGGCCTATCCTGAATCCCTAGTTGCTAGTTTCTACCCTTCCCTGCCCGACCCCCAAATTACTTTGTATTTACGTACTATATATTCATCTTTACTTATCTGTATATACATTGTTTTTTCCCCAACTGAATGTGAACATCTTGAGGACAGGAACTATGGTTTAAAAAAAAATCTCCAGGATCTGACACAATACCTAGCATATAGTAGGCACTTAGATGCTTATTGAATCAATGAATTGCACTTTGGATTGCCTTTTAATACAGAAATAATGTTATAAATGGTTTTCTAGCTTAGTCTACCAAGTTATTAAGATGCTTAATCCTAAACCTATTTAACCAATGAGATACTTGAGATACTGCACATTTGCAGTGAATAAAAGATGGAAACTATACTGTTACAAATGTAAATTATTAGAGCCTCTAGCTCCAGTACATTCTTGGGATAAACCAGTCCTGATTCTGAAACCCATTCTCAGTAAGGTACCATTAGTTTATTTTAAAAAAATTTTAGTGGGTCAGGATAAAAAGGAGGAAGATAGGGAGTGAGTACTAAACCACTGAATATGAGAAATATCAGCGAAAACAATAAAATAAATAAATAATAGTAAAATTTTAAAAAGTGAAAAACTACTTACATCCTTTTGTTAAGGTAGTTCATTCATTCTTTTGTTTACATGTCCTGGTGTTCTTATGTTCTTTCCACATTTCTTTCACTTCTCAAATTTTAGATTACACAGTGCAGATGGGGGTGAATGAAGGACTTCCTCTAGGTTTTTGTAAATTGGATGAGGCCCATAGACAGATCAATTTTTCATTTTTGACTAGGGCCTTGGATTGATGAAAATGGAAAAGTGGAATGGTAAGCTCTACTTTGCAAATTCTTCACCATCTTTTCTGTAGCACTTATCCTGCACCCCAGGCACTATGCCCAAACCCTGGATTTTCCAAGGCCTGATATGATCAGAGGTACTTAATACTTCCTGATGGCACTACCCTGTTTTTTTTTTTTTATAGTTGGGGAAGCAGGTGTGGAAGAACTTGAAGTATAGTGCTTCCTAAAAAAACACTTTCCTCAGAGGCAGCTAGGTGGTGTAATGGGTAGAGCCTTGGATTTCGAATCAGGAAGTCTGGGGTTTGACTCCTATCTCAGATATTTACTAGTTGTAAGGCCCTAAGCAGGTAGACTTTTGGTTAGGATCAAAATGTATGGGTTTTGGGTGGATTGACCAGTCAACTCTCAATCCTTAGAGCATGTGCTAAGTGGAGGCTTGGTGAGTCTCCTTCTGGAAATACAGGATTGGAAGAGCTCTTTTCTTCCTCACTTTAGAACATGTACAGATAATCTCGGGACAGTTTCCTGGCATCTTACTGCCAGGAAAAAGCTTAAATGGATAAACTCACTCTCTTCCCTGGTAGTGAGTGAGACAAGAACTGTTGTAAGCCTCTGGGTTGGGGGAAATGTAGCACTGGCAGAAGCTGCAGCTGTGTGTAGCATACACTCTGAACTCATTCTCCTAACCCTTACTCAGACTGGTAGTTTACATCTGCTGCTGCTATGTACTTTTCCCCTCAAAGTAATTCTGAGGGATTGTGGATTCCATAAATTGTGGATTCATAAACCCCCTATTTGGCATATCCTCTCTAATATCACTTGACCAATTAACACCTCTCCAATATCAGTGAATTCATGAATGCCAATTAACTTTTTTTTTTTTGGTGGGGCAATGGGGGTTAAGTGACTTGCCCAGGGTCACACAGCTAGTAAGTGTCAAGTGTCTGAGGCCGGATTTGAACTCAGGTCCTCCTGAATCCAGGGCCGGTGCTCTATCCACTGCGCTACCTAGCTGCCCCTAATTATTTCTTTTCTGTTTGTTTATTTGTTTATTTTATTTTTTTTTAGTGAGGCAATTGGGGTTAAGTGACTTGCCCAGGGTCACACAGCTAGTAAGTGTTTAAGTGTCTGAGGCTGGATTTGAACTCAGGTACTCCTGACTCCAAGGCCGGTGCTCTATCCACTGCGCCACCTAGCTGCCCCTCTGTTTGTTTATTTTTGCCCAATTAACTTTTACTTAACAGATATAGCAGGGGGTAAAGGATAAAAACTTGCCCAAGTCAGGAGTACATTCTCCACCATTTAGTAGCTAGGGACAGTGGACTCAAACTTGAAATAGTTGTTATAAGGCATCCATCCCCCATGTCAGTGCTTCCAAATCCACTCCATTGTATCATAGCTGGTGGGCAAGTCATTCCTTTGCTTTCTGGGCACAATGCTTTAGCTGTGAGGTCGATTCACTGCTTAGCTGGGTTAAGCCCATCATTCCTCAGGTCTGGCTTCTTTCCAAACTAGGCTACTGCTGCTACTGGCTGATTGCCGAGGGGGATCTTTGTTCTACCCTAGTCCATGCTGTTTCTGATACTCATTCCCCTAAAATCCATACAAGAAACATACACAGACAAAAGAAACGATTGTGCTATGGATTCTCAGCCACATGGTGGGGGAGACAATACAGATAGTAGAGGCCACTACCACTTTTACTCATGCTACTTCCCTCTCGTGCCCCCCACATATAAGCTCACAGTAGTTTCTGCCTCACTCACCACAAAGGATGAGGGGAGTTCATTTGTTTGAAGCCCTTTATATTCACATTTAATTTCTGTTCAGCAGCAAATTAAAAGAATTCTCATTACCATACTGACAGGAAACAGAAGAAATGTGCATTCTCTGAAGTGGGGAGGGAAGAGGCTCCTCTATCCCCCATTTCCAGAAGAAGGCATAACAAAACTCCATGTAGATTGGCAGTAAGCAGATCATTTGTGTAGACACAAAGGTCTGGGCCCTCACTGGCATGGACCTTCACTGGATGTATAGGGTACTGTGCAAACCTTAAAGCACTACACAGACATATCTTGTTTTATTGTGCTTTGCTTTATTGCACTTTGCAGATTTTTTTTTTTTTTAACAAATTGGAGGTTTATGTCAATGCAGGCATTGAGCAGGTCTGTTGGCACCATTTTCCCAATAGCATGTGCTCATATAGTGTCTCTGTGTCACATTTGGGTAATTCTCTCAATATTTCAAACTTTTTCATTATTATTATATCTGTTGTGGTGATCTTTGATATTATTATTATTATTATTTTTTAATGAGGCAATTGGGGTTAAGTGACTTGCCCAGGGTCACACAGCTAGTAAGTGTTAAGTATCTGAGGCCGGATTTGAACTCAGTTACTCCTGACTCCAGGGCCGGTGCTCTATCCACTGTGCCACCTAGCTGTCCCTGATATTATTATTATAATTGTTTTGGGGTGCCTTGAGCTATGCCTTGAGCCACGCCCATATAAGACAATGAACAATAAATTAATGGTGTATGTGTTCTGACTGCTCTACCAGCCAGCCGTTCCCCAACTTGCTTCCTCTCCTCAGGTTTCCCTTTTCCCTGAGACACAACAATATTGAAATCAGGCCAATTAATATTACCCTACAATAGTTTCTAAGTGTTCAAGTGAAAGGAAGAGTCAATCAATAGGGAAAACTTCATTGTTGTCTTATTTTAAGAAATTGCCGGGGGCAGCTAGGTGGCACAGTGGATAAAGCACTGGCCCTGGAGTCAGGAGGACCTGAGTTCAAATCCAGCCTCAGACACTTAACACTTACTAGCTGTGTGACCCTGGGCAAGTCACTTAACCCCCATTGCCTCACTAAAAAAAAGAAAGAAAGAAAAAAAGAAATTGCCACAGCTACTCCAACCTTTAGCGACCACCACCCTGATCGGTCAGCAGCCAACAACACTGAGGCAAGACCCTCCACCTGCATAAAAGATTATGGCTTGCTGAAGGCTCAAATGATAGCATTTTTTAGCAATAAAATGTTTTTTTAATTGAAGTATATACATTTTAAGAATAATATTATTGTACATTTAATAGACTATAGTATAGTGCAAATATAACTTTTATATGCACTGAGAAATCAAAAATTTTTTTGTCTCTCTTTTTTGGTGATATTTGCTTTATTGCAGTGATCTGGAACTAAGCCTGTATAGCATAAAGTGAAGAAGAATTAAGAAGCCTCTTAGTGAGGGTGAAAGAGGGGAGCCTAAAAGCTGGCTTGAAGCTTAACATAAAAAAAAAAACCCAAACCAAGATCTTGCCAACTGGTCCTATCACTTCCTTGAAAATAGAAAAATGGAAGCAATATCAGATTTTATATTCTTGGACTCAAAGATCACTGCAGATGGCAACTGTAGCCATAAAGAAAATAAAAGACACTTCCTCCTTGGAAGGAAAGCTATGGCAAATCTGGACAGTGTACTAAAAAGCAGAAACATCACCTTGCTGACAAAGATCTGTATAGTTAAAGATATGGTTTCTCCACTGGTGAAGTATGGCTATGAGAGTTGGACTATAAGGAAAGCTGAGTGCCACAGAACTGACTCTTTTGAATTGTGGTACAAGAGAAGACACTTGAGAGTTTCTTGGGCAGCAAGGAGATCAAATCAGTCAATACTTAAAGAAATTCATTCAGGCTGTTCACTGGAAGGTCAAATACTGAAGCTGAAGCTTAAATATTTTGGCCACATAATGAGAAGATGGGACTCATTGAAAAAAGATCCTGATGCTGGAAAGGATTGAAAGAAAAAGGAAAAGGGGAAGACAGAGGATGAGATGGTTAGATTGTGTCATGGAAACAATGAACATGAACCTGGACAGACTTCAAGAGACAGTGGAGGGGGCAGCTAGGTGGCACAGTGGATAGAGCACCGGCCCTGGATTCAGAAGGACCTGAGTTCAAATCCGGCCTCAGACACTTAACACTTACTAGCTGTGTGACCCTGGGCAAGTCACTTAACCCCAATTGCCTCACAAAAAAAAAAAAAGAGAGAGAGAGACAGTGGAAGATAAAAGGACCTGGCATGCTATGGTCCCCCATAAAGAGTAGGACATGACTGAACAACAACAACAACAACATCCCTCTATATAAATGTTAGTTGCTATTACCTAGTTTGGCTCCAGGGAAACACCCACTTGTATGAAGCAGATTTAAGAAAAAGAGATATCATCTCCTGTTCTTCTCCAGATTATGCCAAGACAAATAGACCAACCTCAGCCATCAGAGTTAATTTTCATTTCCAATGTTACAACCTTCTCTAGAATGTTTCTTTTCTCTCCCTTCAGTCCTTCCATCTGATGTCCAGTATTTGGTGCTGAATTCTTCAGCTACTTTTTCATGAATGTGTTATATTGGCCTGTATTATAGGTATACTTTTATGTCTAGGGATGCCAGTGGGGAGAAAAGAGAACAGAAAGAGAAGGCTGGAGGTAATAGAGTCTTTGTTTTCTTTGTTCATTACATTATTTGAGATGCTGCATTATAACTCCTGTAGTTTACAAAGATCATCCCCTTTCTCCACTAGCCTAGTAGCTCTTTTATCAGCTACTGACTATCTGGCATATGGTAAGAAGTGAATGCTGGCTCTGGGAAAATTAATTGGTTTCTGAAAAGGCTATCCCTATACCTGGTGGAGCCTGTGCTAGCCATTGACTGGTAAATTAGGTATAAAAGGTTAGGAAGGTTTTGTAAAATAAATGATCTGACCCTTTCCCATAGGTCTCAAAGAACATGTTATCTTCAGCTAGGTGGCACACTGGATAGAGTGGTGAGCCTGGAGTCAGAAAGAGGAGGGTTTAAATCTGAGCTCAGGTACTTATTAGCTATATGACCTTGGTCAAGTCACTTAACCCTTGTATGTCTCAGTTTACTTATCTATAAAATGAGGATAATAGCTGTACCTACCTTAGAGGATTGTTGTGAGGATCAAATGAGATACTAATTGTAAAGCTCTTAGCATATTGTTGTTCAGTCATGTCCAATTCTTTGTGACTCCATTTGAGGATTTCTTGACAAAGATCGAGCAGTTTGCCATTTCCTTCTCTAGCTCATTTTACAGATGAGAAAACGAAGGCAAACAGTTAAGTGACTTCCCTAGGGTCACAGCCAGTAGGTAGGTGTCTGAGGCCAGATTTGAACCCAGGAAGATGAGTCTTCCTGACTCCAAGCCCAGCACTCTCTACACTGTGCCACTTAGTTGCCCCCAAAATCTTAGCATAGGGCCTGGCATATAATAGGCACTATATAAATGTTTATTCTCTTGCTCTTTTTTCCATCCTCTCCCAGAGATCCTAGCTCCTTTTTGGAACTGATCCAAGAATTCTAGGATCACAGGATCAGAGATTTTGAGTACAGTTACTTGTTCATCCATTCAAGGTTCATTTTTAATCCACCAGAAGAAGTCCTTATTGCTCAGTATACCTGAGGGCATTCCACCTATGTTCCTATATAATCTGTCCACATTTCATTTTCCTCCAAATAATGGTAATATTACAGGGTAAAGACAGTTTTTCTCATCACCTCAGACACCAGAATAATTCAGCCCCAAATGCAGTCACAATCCCTGACATATACAGATGACAGTCCTTTCCCTAATAGACTTGTGCTACATACCATAAATAACTTTAAAGTAGTATGATTGATTTTTAAATGGTTATATCAGGATTACTATTAAGAAGTTTCTTTTCATCAGGTGTACATCTGTCTTTCTGTATGTTCCATATATCGATAAGAATTCTTCCCTCTGGGACATCTAGCTAACTGATGGCCTTTTCAAAGTAAACACTTTGGGAAGTTATATACGCTAATTTCAACGATGTTGTTGTTGTTTGAAGCAGTTTTCATTGTTTTAGAAAATCAGTTGCATGCTAAAAAAAGAAACAAAGACTTGTCACCATTGAGGATTTTTCTAAGAAGGTGATAGAAGTACTGAAAACAACTTCAAAAGAACAGGTCCAGAAATAATGAGAAGGAGTGCTATGAATGGAAAGAGTTCTGATTTTAGAGTCAGAGTATCCAGGTTAGGGTCCCAACTCTGAGGTTTGATCTGTGTGACCTTGGGCAAGCCACTTCACCTCAGTTTCCTTATCTGTAAAGTAAAGAGGTTTAATTATGTGGCTTTTGAGGTACTTTCTATCTTGAGATCTGTGAGTCTTAAATATTTTGAGCAATGGTAGCATCATTAGAATGAGTGAATAGCCTTCCAAGGAGACTGCTTTGAAATGGACAACACTTGCTTGGATGTCTTATTTCTGTTATACATTTTCTCTCTGTATCAGCTTGAAACCCATCATCAAGCAGATTCTTCCATAGCTCTTGGCCAAAATGTGTCAAGTACCCCAGTATTGTACTGTATTAGGTACCATGAAGAGTTACTTCACTTTTCCCTTTCTGTTCCCCCCCCCCCAAATAAAAAGATGTTCCTCTTTAGGAGCATCTAATTGACTAAACACAAAGGCATATGCTACCTCTTAGAATTCCATGTCTGCTTCATGATAACTTTCAAAGCAGCTGGCTGACTTTTACTGATGAACAAACTTGCATCTATTGGGCAATTGAGGTTTTTCTTCCTCCTTCCAGATTGTTTCCTCTTGGCAATGGTTGTGCCCAGAATCAGTGGCAATGGCAGCATGTGTCAATTTTGGAGTGTCTTAGTATGTCTGTTGACCCACCTCCAACTGAATTTTTTCTAGGTGCCAGAATTCCCAGTTATAGTTCTGTTGATGATATATACTACTGAAGTATGTCAAGATATGTATTAAGTTTGATTGGTAGCTTTATCTATTGTCATGAAACAAAATGGTCAGAGATAGAATTTTTCCATCAGTAATTTTTAAAAAATGGTCTTCAGTTAAATTTTGGTGTGTAGGAAGAAGTTAGGGACATGTGATTTTACTTTAATGAGGTCTACAATTCACAGAATTCCTAGTCTAGGAGAAATAAGGGCAAACACATAAGAAAAATCGAGAATATACGTTTGAAAGACTTAGAGATCAATCCTTACTTTAAGCAGACATTGCAATACTTCAATGGATCTGTGACCTCATCATTATGGGCACTCTTTGTAGCACTGCAGATTGTCACCTCAACATGCCTTTTCTTCCTGTGTGAGTCTTCTCTATTTCCTCCTCTCAGTCCTCTAAAACGAAAATTTGAGTTTAGATAAAAGATAAATTAGAGGAAGAGTGGCAAAAAAGTTCTTCCTTTTATATGAAAAACAGAATTCTTAAGAAGCAAGTTCTTGTATTGCACTTAAAACATTTTTTCCCACAAAACATTTTTTCAAGAACTGATTTATTCTGTAAAGTGAGGTATTCTTGTACATAGCTTCCCAGATATGTAAATGAATTACAGGGATGATTAAAGTTCCCTCTTGTCCTTCAAATTCCCCTCACCTCTAGTGAGGATCTTCCTAGTATACTTTTACTCCAAGCCAGTGACCCTAATACTCCTGTAGTGGGAGTATGATGGGAAGGTTTATGAAAGAAGTAAAAAGGAGTTAGATATCTATTTAGAGGGAGGGGGATCATGAGAGGTTTCATAGAGAAGGTAGAATCCATTTTGTGAGGAAAGGCAAGGAGAATGGAAAGTGCTGAGATCATTATTTAGCACTGGAAGGGACCTCCCAGGTTATTTAATCCAACTTCTTTATTTTATAGATGAGGAAACTGAGGCCCTAAGAAAATAATTTGCCCAAGATCAAACAAGTTACAGGTAGATATGAACCCAACCCATTATACCACCCTTACTCTTGTGACAAAAGGAGTTGCTCTGATTTTTCTCCGATATTGATGAGTGATATTTATCGTACTTAATTATTTTTGCTCAATAACAATAATGATGATAAATCTTTCAGGTTTATTTAATGCTTTCCTCACAACAACATTTGTGAGATAGTATGTTCTCATTTTACAGATGAAAAAACTAAAGCACAGAGAAATGACCTGAATAGTTACAAAAAATATAGATAGATCTTGTCATTTAGTTTAAAAAGTTATCATATTTGAATATTTTTATATACCACAAGTAATATTTATGTAGGATTTTAGAATTTGCAGAGCACTTTACATATTTTATTTCATTTGAGTCTTGCAACAATCCTGTGCGGGATGTTTTTTTTTTTTTTAATTGAGGCAATTGGGGTTAAGTGACTTGCCCAGGGTCACACAGCTAGTAAGTTTCAAGTGTCTGAGTCTGGATTTGAACTCAGGTCCTCCTGACTCCAGGGCCGGTGCTCTATCCACTGCACCGCCTAGCCGCCCCGTGAGGGATGTTTTAAAAGTAATATTATCCCCATTTTACTGATGAGGAAACTGCATTCAGGGGGTAGGTTTTGAACATTTATGTGTTTCATAATGAAATATGACTAGGTCTTAAAACGTATATAAACAATTCAAAAATAGTAGCCTCTTTGTATCAAGCAAATAAAACACCAGGTCAGTGAATCACAGGAAATGATTCAGTTTTCTAAACTATAAATGTGTGTTTTATGTAAGAAATTTTATATGAATGTTTTATGCAGTTATAGTTTTGTGGATAAATATTTAAATGCCTGATGTATGGAATACATAATTGCCAATTAACTCACCATCTGAGAGATTCATCTGCTATACTGTCCATTCAAGAATGAAATTCCAGTTTTTATTTAAAAAGTTATAGTTATTGAAGGCAAGTGGAAAAAAATAGGAGCAATAGGCCACTCAATAGATATTTAGGAACAGACTATTGATCTTTCAATGATTTAAAAAAGTATCTAATTTAACAATTTTTGTTTCTTTAGAATGAATCCTCCAATATCTTACTAGTGAGAGCTGATATTCTCTCAGCATCCAAGATAGTGCTTATATATTGCAAAGAACACCTTTCCTAGAAGGAGACATTATATTCAGATTCAACTGTAAGTCTTAATCACACTGTAATTTTATTCAATTGATATTGAATATTCATCAGTATTATACTTCTTATAAATGATTACATTATAGTTATGAAAAGGAAATCATAATTATAATAATAACTGACATTTTTATTGTGCTTTAAAGTTTGCTAAGTGCTTTGCCCACATTATCTCATTTGAGCCTCTTACCAACTCTACAAAGTAGGTACTGCAATTAATATTATTCCCATTTTATAGATAAAGAAACAGAGGTTCAGAAAATTTCACTGACTGCTAAGACCACTCAGCTGTGTGGCAGGATTCAAACCCAGGTTCTCTAGACTTGAAGTCTCAACACTGTACCACTGTCTCCCAATAAAAAAAAAAGAAATTAAAAAAACCACCCTACATATCTAATAGGACACCTGTAGGAGGCATTACCAGTGTCTTCGTGCAAAATTGTTGAAATAGCATCAGTCTGTAATTGGCCTGATAATTCCAGAAATACTTTTTTTATTTGTTGACTCTAAAATGAACAATTCCAGGAAGAAAATCTCATACTTTTTGTGTTTTCTAAGGTTGTATCCTCTGTAACACATTCACAAGATATAAAACAGAAAAAAAAACCTTCTGGTAATTATGAAGGTCAGTTGTATTTATCAGAGTAGTTACTATCCATTTGATAGCCTTTATTAGGTTCCTATTATTTGCTAAGGGCTATATAATCTCATTGTCATTGGGATATTTATTACTACTTAGCCTTTTTTTCATCTTTTACTAAAGATGATGTTTAAGGGCTTATCTAAAAGGTATATTTTTCTTTTACTTTGAACCTGTAGTTTTGTCCACATATACCCAAAATATATCTAAGATCTACTGCTTCCCTAATTTGATTCCTATTTTAAAATGATTACAAAATACTACTAAAACTGTACTATTTATTATAGGAAATTATTTTCTGTTCTCTATTGTTTATTTTGGATACTGCTATCTTCTATGACACAGATTTTTCCCCTTTACTTCTTCTTCTTCTTCTTCTTCTTCTTCTTCTTCTTCTTCTTCTTCTTCTTCTTCTTCTTCTTCTTCTTCTTCTTCTTCTTTCCCCCAGGACAATGAGGGTTAAGTGACTTGCCCAGGGTCACACAGCTAGTAAGTGTCAAGTGTCTGGGGCTGGATTTGAACTCAGGTTCTCCTGATTCCAGAGCCAGTGCTTTATCCACTGGGCCACCTAGCTGCCCCTGCCCCTTTACTTCTTTTTTTGTTTGTTTGTTTTTGTTTTTTGTTTTTTGCCCCTTTATTTCTAAAATCATCCTCTGATGTAGCCATCGTGGCATGAAGGTGATACTAGGTTTTGAAATT
Source organism: Dromiciops gliroides (assembly GCF_019393635.1). Classification (NCBI taxonomy): domain Eukaryota; kingdom Metazoa; phylum Chordata; class Mammalia; order Microbiotheria; family Microbiotheriidae; genus Dromiciops; species Dromiciops gliroides. The sequence goes on along the minus strand of NC_057861.1, from coordinate 615,173,915 downwards.
TTTGTCAAAAGAACACATAGCATGCACTATCAATCTAAAAAATCTTCAAGTCCAGGCTTGGTGGTGAATTGTATGTCTATAATCCTAGGACCAGAATAGACTCATCACCAGAGAGTTGGCCATAAGATGATGAATTTTAATATTGACAGCAGTTGCTCTACCAAAGCATAGAGAGGACTGTACTCTGAATCCATGGAAGGAGTGCTCACACAGGTGAAATTTTGGGTTCTTGAATTACTGTAGTATTTATAAAAAATACTAGAGGACCAAAGCCAAATTTTATGAGTTTTAATAAGGATACTTGATAAAAGAAAACTAAATATTATAATACATTCTTGTGAAAGAACACAGTTTTTCTACTTTTAATATAAGTGCTTATATTTGGAGCCCAAAGTAAACCCAAGGCCTTTGCCATTTGTAAAGTAGAGACTCCAGAGAGGTGTCCTTTCCAAAATTTTGGCCAAATGTCAATTGCCTTAACAATATCTTACTTAATTTGCATATTCCTTACATTTTCATCTGTGAATATTCCTGGAGTGTTAGTGTTATGAAAAATGATTGCCTCATGCTAGAAATAGGTATACTTGTTTTGCATTACATGTGAAGTCATAAGATTGTTTTTTTCTTACTTATCTGAACATTATTAATCTGTTTTTTCTGTCTTGTGGGTTAGAATGGCTTAGACACATTGAGAGGTTTTTAATTTCATTTAAGAATTTGTTGAATTCTGGGTTTGAGGGAAAAGCAGCTTTCTTTAAAGGGGAACAAGCCTGTGACATGTACTCTGACTCCCTGAGATTCATATCCTACTCCCTCTCTAGATTGAAGGGGCTTCATCTTGTCTGTCTTCATGTGGCCCTTCCCACCACTATCCCCTAAGTCCTATTAGTCATCCATCCCTGGAATTTCTCCTGCTGCCTTAGGCCTGTCCTGACCACATCAAGATCTGGGCCACAGCAGTTTAGGTGGTTAAGAGCAAAGGAGGCAGGGCAGCTAGATGGCGCAGTGGATAAAGCACTGGCCCTGGATTCAGGAGTACCTGAGTTCAGGTCCGGCCTCAGACACTTGATACTTACTAGCTGTGTGACTCTGGGCAAGTCACTTAACCCCAATTGCCTCACCAAAAACATAAAAAAAAAAAATTAAAAAAAAAAGAGCAAAGGAGGAAGAAAGTTTTCTTCTTTCTACTATCCATCTAGTTTCTGGCCAATGCTATGTTATGATATAGTGGAACTGACACTAACTTTGCTATTCAGAGAATTGGGTTCAAATCCTGGTCTTGTCACTTTCTACATGATCTTTTTTAAAAAAAAAAGTAAAATTTTTTATTTAGTATCTCCCCCCAATTACATATAAAAACAATTTTTAACATTTGTTTAAAAAATTTTGAGTTCCAAATTTTCTTCCTCCTCCCACCCACCACCCATTGAGAAGTCAAGCAATTTGATACAGGTTACTGTATGATCTTTAATAAGTTGATTTACTTCCCTTGGTCCTTGTTTCCTCATCTGTAAATCAAGGCAGTTTGGAGTAGATGGTCCCTAAAGTCTTTTCCAGTTTCAGAATCTATGCTCTTTATTGTATGTATAGAGACATTAACTTCATCATATATAAAAAGGATTGTGCCATTTTGAGGCACAATTTGAAGGTATTTAAGGCATTAAAAATCTGCTTCTATGATTGAGACTATTTAACTTAGGGAAAATAAAACCAGGGGGAATGTAGCTTTCTTAAAATTGAAGAATTTTTAGGTTTTGAGGTATGCAGTAAGGGTTAGAGTATTTTTTAAAAAAATGAATGAATAACCAGATTCTTTTGATAGCTTCAATTCTGAATATGTAAATTGACTCCGGGAACAATCTACCAACAAATATGCATTCTATTTTTTCTTCATAAGCCCTATTGTGAAAGTTGATGAAATTAACATTCATTCTTCAAGATTTCAATGATCATTCCATGGATATTTCTGGTAGCTATTTGGAAAATGGGTAGTATTTGCTTCTTTTCAGGAGCTACTATTCATCATTTGCAAGGGAAAAAGAGATCTGGGGAGATATTTTAGACTGGGAGACCCAATTGGAAAACTAGTCCTGAGAGAAGAGTTGTGGTAGAGAAAATCTTTTGAAAGGGTTTAAGTGAGCCTAGTCTTTTTACTCACAGGAGGGAAAAGTAATGGTGTCTTCCCTGTGCCTTGAGTTGTGGGTTATGATGAGCTTGTGAGGTTTTGGTACTTACTTGGCAAAGGGAACTATTCAGACAGTATCATGCTATATTGCTATGATCTGTTAAACCGGTTTATCCTAAGTATTATAATTTTTGTTCTAGATCCCATTCAATGCAAAGTGAGCCTTTTGTCATGAAGAAATATGCAAAATAGTAAAATGGAGGTTGGAATTATGGGAGCTAATTAGGCAAAAATGAACAGAATGGCACAACTTAAGAGATTTGTTTGTCACAAAGAATGGGTGTTCATGGTAAGATTAAAAAATAGTAAGAGATAAGCAGCCTTTCTCGCTTCCTGGCCATCTTGGCAACAGGTCTCTGGTTGAGGGTCCTCCCGCACCACAGGCAGGAAGATGGTGGCCACAAAGAAGACGAAAAAGTGGCTGGAGTCCATCAACTCAAGGCTCCAGCTGGTGATGAAAAGCGGCAAATGTGTGCTAGGCTACAAATAGACCCTGAAAATGATCAGACAAGAAAAAGCCAAATTGGTCATCTTGGCCAACAACTGCCCAGCCTTGAGGAAATCAGAGATTGAATATTATGCTATGTTGGCCAAAACTGGCATACATCACTACAGTGGCAACAACACTGAATTGGGTACAGCATGTGGGAAGTACTACAGAGTTTGTACACTGGCTATCATTGATTCAGGTGATTCTGATATCATTAGAAGCATGCCAGAACAGACCAGTGAAAAGTAAACTGTACAAAAATATTCTTTAATAAACTGGCCAAAGCTTGTTTAAAAAAAAAAAGAGAGAGATAAGCAGACCAACAGAAAGGTAACTAGTAAGTTTGTAGAAAGGAAAGCAAGACTTTTATTAAAATCGACCAGTGACTAGCAACTATGCTTCATTTGATGTGGAAGCAATAAACAGCAAATTTATTTTTCATTGTTTACTCAAACTCTTTTCTCAGATGTTAATATTGGTTTCTAATTCTCAAATAATTACCATACTTCTAATTTTCCCTTTTCATAAACTTATATTAAATTTTCTTAACATTGTGACTCTGAATAAACTCTTTCTCCTTATATTAATTTTACAATAAACTCAGATCAGTCACTACAATTGTCTGGAAAAGCATCAGGGTCCAACATTATTATTATTATTATTTTTCATCTTATCTAGGCTCCTTTTCCCTTTGGTAAAATCCTTATCTTTGTCTTGTGAGAACCAGATTCTTTTCTCTGTAGTAATCAGATAGCTTGACCATTGCTACTTTTCCTGGCACTTGTCTTTATGTTATACTCCTTTGCTTTTTCCTTGCTTTGAACTAATTAAAATTAACTATAAAATACCAGAAGAGACTTCTTCCTTGTCTTTGCTTTCTTGAGTGTGAGAATTCCCTGTTTTAGATACCCTAAGTTATTTTCATTCCCTTTTCATCTTGAGACTTACCCTTGCCTTCTGGTGTTGATATATATTATCAGGATCTTATCTCCTTTTTCATCTATGGTTGCTTTTATTTTTTTAAGATATTGAAGATAAGCCACTTTCTACCTCTTCCCACCCACTTCATAGGGCTTTTAACAGGAGGATGAAAGTCCTTAGTAATAAAGTTCCCCTTTCACTGCTTGAATGTGCAGTTGGGTGAGAGGACACATACACACACAAACCTTACACAAATTTTATCTGGTCTTTTGTTCACACTTTAAATTATATTTTTATTAAAATTATTAAAATGAAGCTGAGGTAGCATAGTGGATAGAATGCTGGAGTTAGAGTCAAGAATTATGCGAATAAGAGTGACTAAAACTTCCATACCCTTTGAACTTGAGACTCAATTATAGGTCTTTTACCCCCACTTATGACAAAATATTTATAGCAGCACTTTTTATGATAGCTAAGACTTGGAAACACTTTCATGAAGTAGTTTTAGTACTTTAACTTGTCTGTCCCTAGTAAATCACTGTTAAAGGAGAGTTTCAACTAGCTATTGTGGATACTGTAGCCTAATTTCTAATTCAGGAAGGCTGTTGATTATTTAATTGTTTTTATTTTGCTATTTTTAAAGACTTGGGAATATATTGGGTGCATAATATTAATTGGGAATTGATTTTCTGGTTTTATTCACACTAGGGATTTGATGCATTTGTGGAATCCAGGAAGTATGTATAGGGATGTCCTTTGTATAGAAGAAAACTGTGAGGTTTTTTGGTTTGATGGATTGTGTCAAAACAGGCACCATTGAGTGGTGGTAAATTTTGTGAGTTTAGACTCAGGAAGTATCACTATATGGGATGTAGTTTTCAAAACAGAGTTGACTAATATATTCTTTCTCTTTTTCATCAGAAGGGACCTCTGAGAATGCAGGGAAATCACGAAAAGTGGTGAGTGTACTTTTCATCTAATATGTTTTAGAGTTATATGTCTTTGTATCTTATCACCCTATTATTCCAAATTCCATAAGGAGAGACCATCATCTTTTCTAAACTCTGTTTCTCCTACAATGCACAGCATAATTTGTAGCACACAGCAGGGTCTCAATACATTTTTGTATTGAATATAATTGAATATCTGCAACATGACAATGAATGCTATGCCTTGATCATGAAAAACATCTAACAAGGGAAAGAAATTACTTTTTAAGTCAATAAGACATATACCTGTATAGAAATATACAAACTTGAGGCTGGCAGTACAGTGGAGAGAATTTGAGTAAGGATAAAAGGAGAGAAAAATAGAAGCAATAGAATTATTATTTATAGGTCACCCTGGCCAAAAAGAAAAGTATGGATGATATTTTCTGAATACAGGCAAAAGAAAAGGCACAGAGAAAAAAGACAGGTGGTGAGAGACTTCAGTTAGCTATATATTTTCTGAAAGTCTCCTTATGCTAAAAGGCCATTTGACAGAATGATTCACTAAAAATGTCATCACCTAAAAGATTAAAAAAAACCAAAAGGAATTACTACTTTAGATTTGGGGAAGATTGCTCAGGGAATTAGTAATGACAGGAACCTTGGGAGAAAAATGACCACATAGACTTAATAAGCTTTTGCACAGACAAAATCATGCAGTTTATAATGAGAAAGGAAACAGTTAATTGGGAAAAATCCTTGCAGCAAATTTTATGATATTTAGGGATATATAAGAACAAGATCAATTCTAAGGAAATATGGTTCAAGGGACATGATATTCTTATGAACAAAATTCTGAAAGTATAATCATAAATGATCTTTATTAGGAAGAAAAAAGGAGAGGGAAAAGGGAGATAAGCTGAAGGAACTGCTATAACTATATATGAATCTTTCTGACAAGCCAAGAAATTAAAGGACATGTACAAAAGATGAAAAGAGGCTTAAGTAACCAAGGACAAATATCGAAGAGTTTCAAAACCTTTTAATGATTGTGTTAGGAAGATGGCCATCTATAGTGGAAAGAACACTTCTTGAAGTCAGAAGACCTGGGTTTAAATTTCTTCAGAAATTAAACCTTCAGAAAACTACTTAATCAACCCATCATGAACTGAGGTTTGGGATAAAATGGAAAGTATGACAAAAACACTTTGTTAGCAATATTTAGGGCAAGAAAAAGAACAAGGAAAGGCTGTGGTTTGGAGCAAATGATATCAATAGATGTTGTTTGTCCTTCATTCTTGAAGAAGACCATGACATTGAGAGGTGATGTCATGAATTGCAGTGAATTGTATTTAAGTGAGGGAAGGCTGTGCAAGGTGACTAACCTCATTCTCTTCTCTAGAGCCATCTGGGTCCAGTGGCAAAATATTAATCAGCTCTGCAAGAGAGTGATGTGCAAACTTGAAAACTATAACAAACAAGATTAATAGTTAATTGAATCCTAATACAGGTGCAAAGAGGGGGGGAGAGTGGGGGGGAATTACTTATTTTAAGTGTTCAAATCTCCATATGAATTACATCACAGTATACTGAAGGAAGTTACAAATATGATTCACTACTGTTGGTAACTATTGAGGAATCATGTTACTTGTTCAGCAAGTAAGGAAATGGGAGGTAAGTGGATTAGGGATCAAAGGCTGAAGCTTGGGAACTATTATAGGCTGAGTTCAGAACATGTTTATGTCAGTAGCCATTGGATCAGAAGACAAGGGCAAGGGGAGGATGCTAAAGTTGAGGGAGCACAGTGCCTATTTGTAGCTCATATAATATTCTTAGGCATCCTTTCTCTTAACTTCTATTCTTACAGATAATTCTTAGGTTCCCAGAACTTGTCTGTCATCTCTCCTTCAGGTTTTTAAGAGTACCCTTGACGGGTCAGGGATGATTCTCTAACGCTTATGGCTTGAAAGCCCCACTGGTGTGCTTCTCGCCTCACCCCAGATTATTAGTTGAGAATCAATTTGGTTAGCCATCATTAAGTATCTTATAGGAAGAGGTATTCACTAAGGTAGTATATTAAAAACAATTGGTATAAAACATCCTCTTAAAAAGTCCGTGACACGCTTTCCTACAAGTATATATAGATTCCACAGGAAAGTGGGCTTAGGCTTAGAGAGCACATGTGACAAGTCACAGCTCCTCATTTGTTGATGCTAGAGAAGTTCCCCTTTGGCATGATGTAGCCTTTTGCTAGACTTCTTATAGGGCCCTTAGTATAGTATTTCCTTAGCTCATACTGGTGCGTATTGGGATCACTATTGATAGATGGTCTGGTGAGGCTATTTAGGACACTAATTGGAAGATGGGAAAGATCATCTTTGGGTGAGGTGAAAGCTGAGGGCTCTCTTTTTCCTACCTTTCCCTCCCTCCTCCAATGTCTTTCTTAGGGCATTCAGCTAGAATTCTGTGCTTTCATCCTTTTCTAGCTAATTCAGTTCTTTTATACACACTTAGGGGGTATAAAGAAATCCCTCAGTCAAATGACATCTCTCAGATGTCTTGTCTGTCATCCTTTCATTTCATCAAATGGTTTCCACAGACTTTTCACACTTGATCTTAAGGTCCATGATTGATTGAGACACACTCTCACCTAGTTATGATATAAGGGCTAAAATGGGGTAGGGTAGTTTCAGCATCACCCTTCTATATAGCAAGGAAGCCTAGAACAGGGGTAAGAGCTAGAATATTATAGCATGTAGAGCAGACCGAAGGAGATCCAGAGACACAGGCTGGGTTAAGACTAGATAAGTGAGCAGCCAAACACGCATATGAGATGAAGCAGGGGAACAGGACAGATGTTAATAGTCAGGAACTAGAGAATCCCAGGTGAGTACAAAGCCATGGTGGAAATAGGGCAATTGGCTTTTTGGGAGTAAATGATTCATCACTGAGGTTTTTAAAGCTTTGGTTTGGTGGGATAGTAGAAATGGAAACCCTATGCCAATATAGGAGTGTGAAGGTTCCCTCATAGGGAGATGGGAGGTAGACTTAAAAGAGACCTTATAAACAATCTAACCTAACTCTCCCATTTTACAGGTGTAGAAAACCGACTCAGAATGATTAAGTGACTTCCCGAAGGTCGGTCACAGCTGCAAAACAAGAATTCAAACCCAGGTCTTCTGACTTCATGTCTGGTGTTGTTTACACTATAGGTTTTTAACTTCTTTTTAATACAATGTAATCCTTCTAGATGACAGGATATTGATACACTCCTGCTAGTGTTGAGAGTTCAGGGTAGCCTGAACTATGAATAATTATTTCTTAATAATAATTGTCAACAAACATAAACATTTTAATGTACAAAGAACAAGAAAGAGGATTGTATAAAAACTTTGAACTTGTTATATTATTATTTAAAAGTATATGTTAAATTAAAAAAAAGTATTTTATTATTTTCCAGTTACATTTAGAGATAGTTTTTAGCATTTGTTTATATGAGTTCCAATTTCAAATTTTTCTCCCTCCCTCCCCCCTGTCCTAGACAGCAGGCAATCTGATATACATTATATATATGTATATATGTAGTATATGTTAAATTTAATAAAGTATTAATAAAATTGTTCTATTTATATTCCCTTATGAGTATACATTCTCTTTTGAGCCTCACAACAACTTTGTGAAGTAGGTATAATTTCCCTTATTTTGTAGATGAGGAAACTGAGGCTTTGAAATGTTAAATGGTTTGTCTAGGGTCATGTAGCTAGTGTCAGAGGCACTATTTAAGCCCATGTTTATACCATGCTTCCTTGCGGATAATCAACTTATCTCCCCCACTCTTCAGTCTTTAATGGTAGCTGCTTGTATTCCTCACCCCTACTCTTTCTTGACATGCCACTATGGTTCCTAGGCTGGGCCTGCTATGTCTTTTCTTGACCTAGTTGTACCATTACGGTCATGGGCTTAGGGCTCTCTTTTTCCTAGAATATCTTCTCAGGCATTGAGGCTATGGCTTGATTGGAGAGACATTGTTGGAAGGCATCTTTCAGTTCTTTAGTGTATACATTATCCATTGACCTCCATATCTTCTCCTCAGACTCAACCTCATGCCAGTCCAGTAGATATTGGAGGCATCCCTGTCACCTCCATAAAAAACGTACACTTACTATCAATGTATAAGTAGTGGTGGTAGATATATTGGTCAATGTTCTGGCATAATCACAGTCACCAAAATTCATGTGTGACCTTGTATAAAATCTTGAACCCATCCCAAGGCCATTGTGGGAGAGATGCACTACTTATTGAGCATCCCCGGATGGCTAAATAAGCATGAGTCGAATCCTAGAATTTATTTGAGATTTAGAAGTAAGAATAATTCCTGCTCCTAAGGTAGATATTTGATTCTGAGTATAGGCCTCCCAAACCTGCTGCTGGCAACTTACCTCTAGTAGAGCTGGTTGAAGTTTTGTGGGTGCAGTTTATAGTCTAGAAGACATTTGGCAGATTGACAAATTCAGATTTACAAAGCAGTGTATTTGCCTGAAGAATGTGATATCTAAGAACATAGGTTTGAAGTTATAGCTACTGAAAAACAATTGCCCAAGAATTTGGCATAGGTGGAGCTTCTAGATGCTCTGAAGGCGTTCTTGGCTTGGGTGATGATGGGGTACTGTACTCCTCTGAGATGGATCCTCCATGCTTCAGGTGCAGCTTTGACCACAGATGAACCTTTCTTTCAGATTCTAGTTTTTCATTGGACTACATCTGGGAGGGGCAGGCACAAATCTGGGTCACCCTAGCAGGGAAGGGGCCTATGAGAAGATAGCCCCATAGTGATACTTATTTTGAACTCTGTCCTGAGAACTAGTATGGGGTGGTGGGGGGGAGCAAAACACCTTCCAGCTAGTCATGAATTTCTAAGGGCATTGATTCATAAACAGGCAGAGCTATTTGGATAAGCTTCGGAACATTTTTGGTCCACATAGCAAACTTTTCTGGGTGACTGCTGGGGCATTATGTGGTTGGGCTAGGAAAGGGTGGGGCAGTTTGTTTTGCTTAGCCATAGATGTGTCTCTAACATCAAATATGCTACCAGGCCCAAAGACCCACATTTTCCTTGGTTGTCTATCTCAAATCTCTCTATGGGCAACTGTTCTGTTGGTGTGGAGCTTTTTTTCTGGGGTTGAATGCTTGGAAAGCAGCTGGAGGATCTTTGGTACCTCCGTAGGAATTGCATGGCAAAAAATGTTACTCTTTACTCGTGGGTAGTAGGAGGTAATAATTAACGGTCAACCATGGTGGTTTGTGGCCTGAGGACTGGGATGGGTTAGATTTTGAATATACACTGCAAAAGTCCTCTCCCAGCTCTGCTCCTGACTCTCCAGGTTTTCCCACCATATTGTAGCAGCCCATACATTCTGGGGTATTGCTCTGCCTCTGTGGCTCTCTCTTCCAAATGGTGAGTTCTTTGGAACCTCAGTTTTGAGGAAGTGACCAAACCAACCATGCTCATTCCTTCACTCTTGTCCCAGATCTACTTCAGATTCTGTGCACTTCTCCACTTGCTCCTACTTAGGCACTTTATCCCCTATTCTTTACGCGTTACTTGCCCATTAGAATGTAAGCTCCCTGAGGACAAGTAATGTGTTTCTTTTTGCCTGTATTTGTATTCCCAGTGTCTATTTATCTATTTTTCCTTTTTTTTTTTTTGGTGGGGCAATGAGGGTTAAGTGACTTGCCCAGGGTCACACAGCTAGTAAGTGTCAAGTGTCTGAGGCCGGACCCGAACTCAGGTACTCCTGAATCCAGGGCCGGTGCTTTACCACTGTGCCATCTAGCTGCCCCCTATTTTTCCTTTTTTAACCAAGAAGTCTAGAAGTAGGGAGTGGGGGGATGGAGGTGGGGTGGGGAATAGGAACTTGGATATGTAAGCCAAGGGAGTATAGCTAGTATTTTGTCATAGCCAGGGAATCCAAAGATGAAAGGAAAGATCTGGGATGCCAAAGCAGTAGGAATATATAGAAATCAATACAGAGACACAGTGGTGGGTTTGAGGGAATGAATAACTAGCCAGAAATGCAGATAGGTAAAGTGGGAGACTAAGTTACTAGTCGATAATCAGAAATTGGACAATGAGATATGCAATAAAGGTGGTAAATATTAGAAAAGAAGACAGGTTACTGTGCAATGGGCCAAGTCTCTGCACAGCTTCCTTTTACTGGTGACCTGTGGTATGCTGGCCATCCTGCCTCTTGTGGCTTAAAGCGACTGTTTCCTAGGATTTGGGAACTGGATATTGTGAATATTGGGAGATTGAAAATTGGCCAGTGCCCTGATTTTTTTGAAGGTGGATTTTGGAAACTACAGATTACTGAATTTGGTATTGATTCTTATCAGAATTCTAAAATAGATTATTAAGTAGTTGATTTTTGAGGACGGAGAAAAGAAATTAGTTGTTAGGAGAGCTATTATGGGTTCATCAAGAACACCATGCGACACTAACTTCATTTTCCTTTCTAACTAAATTATTAGACTGGTAAATCTTGTAAATGTCATCAGGTTTGTACTTGGGGTGCCTGGGGCTCAGAGACCTGACAGATTATAGGGATAGGAAGGTTGTTTGGGGTGGGGGAGTCCAAAAAGTAGTCCACAAAAGGAAGCCTAGGCAAGCAATCAGTGTCAGGGAAATCTAGCAGTGGGACACAGGTTATTTTCCTGACAGGCAAACAGAATGGGGTATTAGGGGATCTGATAGTAGATAATAGGCATAGTCCAGAATGTCAGTACTGGGGATCATGGGAGCAATGGAACAATGTTAGTGGAATTCACTTTGATTTGGAGAATAGACAAATGAGTGTAGCAAATTGAATAATCCAGGAGTGAGTTCTAGGAGGAAACTCAGTTAAGTGGGTAGAATACCAGGAAAGTATGACTATAGGCAATCAGTGAAAGTCTAGGCTAAGCTGTTAGCATCAGGGAGTCTGATGTGTAAGGGAAAGTCAGGGAACAAACATTTATTAAGTACCTACTATATACCAGGTACTGTGCTAAGTACTGTTAATGTACTGACCACCTAGACAGTACTTTTAAAAATATCTTATTTGATCCTCCCAACAATGTGTAAAGTAGGTATTAATATTTTCTCCAATTCCCAGTTGATGAAACTGGGTTAAATGACTTGCACAAAGTCACATAACTAGTAAGTACCTGATATTGGATTAGAATTTAGGTCTTCCTGACTCCATGCCTCAAACTCTATCCATTGTTCCATCTAGCTGCCTTTAGGGCTTTATGAATGGGAAGTAAATGGGATCCTGAGAGGCAGATCATATCATCAAAATACTCTAATGGTAGGTGGGAGGTAAAGGGCCACCCAGTTAGGCAGGAAACTATTATTAGGGAAGTCTGAGAGTTTCTGTAGAGGCTGTATTTGGGTAAAGAGCTCCATTATTTGGGAATACTGTAGAATAAGACAACTCCATCCCAGAGTTATTGAATTACTGATATTAAAATAGATACTTAAGCACAGAATAAGAATAACAGGTTACTTAAATTGGGGTACAGAACAAGGGGCTGGTCGATAAAACCAGAGTAGAAGTTTAACATAAGAACATCAGGAAGGAGAACACTGTACCATTATCTCTCACATCCATCCTCTTTTCGCCACTGCCTCAACTACTCTAATTCAGATCTCTATCACCTGTTATCTACTCCATAGTTTCTTAAACTGTAGGTCCTGACCCCATATGGGGTCGCATAACTGAATGTGGGGGTCATGGAAAATTTGGCAACAGTAAAAGGTTAGGTATACCTATTTTATATACCTATATACTTGGGGTTGTGTAAAAATTTCTCAGGTGAAAAAGGGTTGCAAGTGGAAAAATTAAAGAAGCCCTGGTTAGACTATTGTAGTAACCTCTTTTTTTTTTTTTTTTTTTTGTTTAGTGAGGCAATTGGGGTTAAGTGACTTGCCTAGGGTCACACAGCTAGTAAGTGTTAAGTGTCTGAGGCCGGATTTGAACTCAGGTACTCCTGACTCCAGGGCTGTTGCTCTATCCACTGCACCACCTAGCCGCCCCTGTAGTAACCTCTTAATCAATTTCTCTTCCTCAAATATCTCACCTCTTCAAATCTATCTTCTACACAGCTGTTAAAGTAACATTCATTTCTAAAACTCAGGTCCCACCATGTCACTGCCCTGTTCAATATCTTCTTATTTCCTTATTACTCTTCTAGATCAAAACCAAACTAGTTTAGATGATATTTAAAACCATTCACAACTGGCTCCAACTTACTTTTCTAGCCTTATACATTACTCTCCTTTACATACTCTATGATGAAACTAAACTACCCTTCTTAACATTGTTCTTAGCCCTGTGGTCTTTTCAACTCCCAACATCTCTCCATTCCCTTTGCCCTATCTTTTACTGGTAAATTACTCCCAGAACCTTTAGAAATTTTATTTTTGAGAGCTTTTCATTCTTCTTGGGCTGATTTTCTCTGCAAAACATTGGTCTGTAAGCTCTTACCTATTCTTTTCCTGAAATGTTTGAAATTTGGAGTTTCATAAATCTAGAGTAGATATTAGAATATCAACCAGGAAGTTAATCAATAATTCCCATTCCATTTTAAACTCCCTTTTATTTGTTGATTTATTACCTTATTAGATTGCAAGTTCCTTGAGGGCAGGGATTGTTTTTCTTTCTGCTTTTACTGGTACCCTTAAGGTTTAGCACAGTGCCTGGTATATATAGTAAGTACTTAATAAACGCTTATTGATGACTTGAATCACACACAACAGTATCTCCTTATGTCCATGGCTGGAATTCACTCCTTCTTTACTTCTACCTCTCAAGAATTCCTAGTTCCTTCTAAAGTTCAGCTTAAGCATCACCTCCTAAATGATCCTTTTCCTGATCCTTCCCCACCTTCCTGCTGCTAGTACCTTCCCAAATATTGCTTTGTATTTCTTTATATATTCTCCTCTCTTCTGATAGAATGTAAATTCCTCCAGGGAAGACACTTTCATTTTTGTCTTTGTATTAGTAGTTGCTTAAAAATGCTTATTGAGTGAAGGCAGCTCTATTGTGTGACTGTTGACTTATTTTATACTATGTTTCCACTTCTTGATGGTTCTATCTTTCCCACTCCAAATATAATTTTCTTTGGAAGAGAATGCAAAAGCCAAATAAAAGTTTTAGCCTTTCCACTACTGCTCATTATCAGCCTCTCACTCTCACAAAGTAAAAATCCTGTCACTTTTCTGAGCCTTCTTTTGCCCCTAAACATTTTAAGCATTCCTTTTCATTGTCATTTCATTCTGGGCTATAGCCCTTCTGACACCATTCTTATAGTACCTTACTACTCTTTTATACACATCCTTAGTTACTTGTACTTGCTTCTATTTTCTGTACATTAAAAAAATCTGTTAAGTTCTTTATGTATCTACATTGAGTTGGTTTTAATTTAGAAAGTTGCTCTTTTATCTTCATTGTAATAACTTCTGCTTTTACCTTTAGAAATTTTATTTTTGAGAGCTTTTCATTCTTCTTGGGCTGATTTTCTCTGCAAAATATTGGTCTGTCAGCTCTTACCTATTCTTTTCCTGAAATGTTTGAAATTTGGAGTTTCATAAATCTAGAGTATATATTAGAATATCAATCAGGAAGTTAATCAATAAGTATTTAATAAGTGCCAATTATGTGCCAGGCACTGTGCCAGGGATACAAGTACAAAGAATGAAACAGTCCTTACTTATATGTCCCATTTTCTTTTCCTTTGTGATAAACTATGTAATGGCATGCTTGCGCTTACCCTTGGATTTGTATCACTACCACTTCAAAAAGCAGTTTGTCCTCCTAGTCACTTCCTCCACCTTTTAAAGACTGAAATTACCAATAGGTCAAGCTAAAAATTTTTCAGCTAGAGGTATAGAGATATTGTGTTTGGTTCCAGACTACCACAATAAAGCAAGTATCACAATAAATTGAGGCGTGAATTATTTGTTTTCTCAGTGCATATAAAAGTTATGTTTATACTGTGGTCTATTAAGTGTGCAATAATATTATATCTAAGTTTGTATACACTTTAATTTAAAATGCTTTATTGATAAAAAATGCTAATCATCATCTGAGCTTTCAGTGAGTTGAAGTCTTGCTGGTGGAGGGTCTTTCGCCTGATGTTGATGATTGCTGACTGATCAAGGTGGTGGTTGCTAAAGGTTGGGGTGGCGTGGCAATTCCTTAAAATTAATTAATTTATTTAGAATTTTTCCCACCTTACATGTAAAAACAAATTATAACATCGATTTTTAAAACTTCGTGTTCCAGATTCTCTTCCTCCCTCTTTATCCCCCCTTAAGAATTCAAGCAATTCAATGCTATACATGTGCAGTTGTGCAAAACATATCAGACAAAAAAAAAAGACTTTAGAAAAAGGAACTAATCGCAACAACAAATATGCTTCCATCTGTATTCAGATGTCATCAGTTCTTTCTCTGTAGATGGATTGCATTTTTCATAAGTCTTTCAGAGTTGTCTTGGATCTTTGCATTGCTGAAAATAAGTAAGTCATCCACAGCAGATCATTTTATAATATTGCTGTTATTTTGTATACAATACACTTCTTTTTGCATCAGCTCATGGAAGTCTTTCCAGGTTTTTCTGATAGCATCCTGCTCATCTTTTTTTTTTTTTTAGTAAACTACATTTATATAGTACTTTAAAGGAAAGTTTCTTTACAAAACACCCATGAGGTTGATTATTGCAACAACAATAATAGCTAACATTTATATAGTACCTTATACCTGACAAAGAATTTTCTTCACAGTAGCCCAGCAATGTAAGTACCATCATCATCATCATCATCTTACATTGCTCTTGCTTCTACTTCATACTTTTTTTCCCCAGTTACTATTGCTGTGTTTCCCTTCATCCTATTCTCTCCCCATGATATTTACTCTATTTTCTATCTTCTTTTACTCTATCCCTCCTCAAAAGTGTTTTGCTTCAGACTGCCCCTCCCCCAATATGCCCTCCCTTCCTTCACCTCTCCCCCCTTACCCCCTTCTCCTTCCCCTTTCCCGCAGGGCAAGATATATTACTATTTGTTCTTTTTTTTTAATTGGGGTTAAGTGACTTGCCCAGGGTTACACAACTAGTAAGTGTTAAGTGTCTGAGGCCAGATTTGAACTCAGGTTCTTCTGAATCCAGGGCTGGTGCTCTATATACTGCGCCACCTAGCTGCCCCCATTACTATTTGTTCTTTGTTTTTTTTTTTTTTTTTTTGATACTATTTGTTCTTAATTGAGAAGATAGCCCTTTTTGGCTGGGGTGGGGGGTTGTTTTTGTTTTTTGTTTTTGTGGGGCAATGAGGGTTAAGTGACTTGCTCAGAGCCACACAGCTAGTAAGTGTCAAGTATCTGAGGCTGGACCTGAACTCAGGTCCTCCTGAATTCGGGGCTAGCAACTTATCCACTGTGCCACCTAGCTGCCCTGCCAAGATATATTATTATTTTATTTATTTATTTATTTTTTTGCAGGCAATGGGGATTAAGTGACTTGCCCAGGGTCACACAGCTAGTAAGTATCAAGTGTCTGAGGCTGGATTTGAACTCAGGTTCTCCTGAATCCAGGGCCTGTGCTTTAACCACTGCGCCATCTAGCTGCCCCAAGATATATTACTATAGCCACTTGACTATGTATGTTATTCCCTCTTTGAGTCAATTCTGATGAGTGTAAGTCTCATTCACTGCCCCACTCCTCTCCCTTATTCCCCTCCTCTCCATAAGCTTTTTCTTGCTTCTTTTATGTGAGATATTTTACCCCATTTCACCTCTCCCTTTCCCTTTTTGTCAGTGCAATCCTTTTACCTCTTAATTTTATTTTAAAGATGTCATCATGGGACAGTTAGGTGACACAGTGGACAAAGCACCCATCCTGGACCCAGGAGGACCTGAACCCAAATATAGCCTCAGGCACAAGACGCTCACCAGCTGCATGATCCTGGACATGCCACCCAACCCTGATTACCCCCCACACAAAAAGATAAACAAAAAATAAATGCTTTACAGATATCATCCCTTCATAATTAATTCCCACCTGTTCCCCTTGTCTAAATTTATTCCTTTCCGCTGCTCTAATACTGAGAAAGTTCTTATGAGTTAGAAGTATTATCTTCCTATGTAGGAATGTAAACAGTTTAACTTTTTAACATTCCTCATGATTTCTTTTTCCTGTTTACCTTTTTATGCTTCTCTAGGGTCTTGTATTTTCTATTCAGTTCAGGTCTTTTCATCACAAATACCTGAAAGTCCTCTTTTTCATTGAAGTTCCATTTTTCCCCCTTCAAATATTATACTTAGTTTTTCTGGGTAGCAAATTCCAATTCCTTTGCTCTCTAGAATATCATATTCCATGCCCTCTGATCCTTTAATGTAGGAGCTGCTAGATCTTGCGTTATCCTGATTGTGGCTCCACAGTACTTGAATTGTTGCTGGCTGCTCACAATATTTTCTCCTTGACCTGAGAGCTCTGGAATTTGGCTATAATATTTCAGGAGGTTTTCCTTTTGGGATCTCTTTCAGGAGGTGATCAGTAAATTCTTTCAATTTCTATTTTACCTTCTGCTTATAGAATATCAGGACAATTTTCCCTGACAATTTCTTGGAAGATGATGGCTAAGCTCTTTCCTTGATCATGGTTTTCAGGTAGTCCAAATTATCTCTCCTGGATCTATTTTCCATGTCAGCAGTTTTTTCAAGAAGATATTTCACATTGCACTCTATTTTTTTTTTTTATTCATTTGGATTTGCTTTATTGTGTCTTGATTTCTCATAAAGTCATTAGCTTCCATTTGTTCAATCCTAATTCTTAAGCAATTATTTTCTTCAGAAAGCTTTTGTACCTCTTTTTCCATTTGGCCAATTTGGCTTTTCAAGCTGTTGACTTTTTTTTTCACGACTTTCCTGCCTCACTATCATTTCTCTTTCCATTTTTCCTCTACCTCTCTTACTCTATCTTCAAAGTCCTTTTTTGAGTGATATGGCCTGAGACCAATTCGCTTTTTCTTGCAAGCTTTGGATGTAGGAGCCCTGACTTTGCTATCCTCTTCTGAGGGTGCACCTCAATCTTCTTTGTCACCAATGAAACTTCCTAGGGTCTGCATTTTTTCTGTCTGCTCATTTTTCTAGCCTATTTCTTGGCTTTTAACTCCTTCTTAAAGTGGGGCACTGCTTCCAAGTTGCACTGTCCCAAACTTCAGGGGGTCCAAGGTGGTATGATTTAAGGAGAGGCAGGTTTTCTACTTGCCTGGCCTGTGCTCTGGTCTATAAGTAGCCCCAGGCCTACATGCTCTTTAACCCCAAAACAAAATTCTGTTTAATGGTTGTTGCTAGCTCCGAGGAGCCTGTGTTCCTCCCCCACCTGGGCCCGCCACTCAAAATGGTTCCCAGCATGGACAAAACATTGGAGTTCCACCTCAGCACCAGCAAAGACCCCTGTAATCTCCCCTACTCCCAGCCAACAACTCAGCCCTCTCACCAGACTGTAAGTTTAGTTCCAGAAGAAGCTGCTACCACAGCTGATTCAGAGGCCCTGGGGGGTCTCTTTCTCTGGCGTGGCCAGCCTAGGGCTAGATTTGCATGCATAGCCATGGGGCTGTGCTTCACTCTCACTCCGGTACAACAGACCTTTCCTGCTGACCTTCTAAATTGTACCTGAACAGGAATCTTCTGAATTTAAATAATTTTTTTTTGTTTTGTTTTTGTTTTTTTTTTGCAGGGCAATGGGGGTTAAGTGACTTGCCTAGGGTCACACAGCTAGTAAGTGTCAAGTGTCTGAGGCTGGATTTGAACTCAGGTCCTCCTGAATCCAGGGCCGGGCTTTATCCACTGTGCCACCTAGCTGCTCCCTGGATTTAAATCAAGATGCCCATGGATGACTCACTTACACTTCCCCTCATAAAGAGGCTGATCAAGGAAGAACCATCTAGTCTGTAATCTCTTTCCTGATGCTAGGGGGAGAGGGAGAATGAGAGGGGAAGCTTTGTTGACTACAGTGGGCCACAAATTCTCCTTATTTATTTATTGTTCAGGCTGCTCCTGCTCCTGCTATTTTTTTTCTTTTTTTTAGTGAGGCAATTGGGGTTAAGTGACTTGCCCAGGGTCACACGGCTAGTAAGTGTAAAGTGTCTGAGGCCGGATTTGAACTCAGGTACTCCTGACTCCAGGGCCGGTGCTCTATCCACTGTGCCATCTAGCTGCCCCCCTGCTATTTTTATTATCAGTTTCAAATTCTCTTTTTGTCTTTACCCCTTCTCCACCAATTGGGAAGGCAAGAAATATGATACATGTCAGACACACGAAGATATGTAAAACATACTTCCACATTAGCCATGTTGTGAAAAAAGAGGCAAAAAATTAAGAACAAATATGTTTCAATCTGTGCTGTGTCAAGATAATGGAATGTGGTAGATAAGGGGATTTAGCAGATACTCAAAGGCCTACCTGGAGATTAATCTAAACTGATTGAATTAAGTGAGAGTGATTGCTGATTAGCCTACTTCCAGTTAACTAGATTGTAAGCACATCTGGCTGGCCCTTAAGAGGGTATTGTTCTCAGAAGCTAAAAACTTTGAACTTTACATTGAGACCACTTTCGGGTCCAGTGAACCAATAAATTTGAATGACGCTAGCCAATCAGCTTGAAGAACCTCCCATTTCTGGGAGGAGAACATGAAGGAGGAAGATGATGCTGGTGGAGGAGTTCTTCCTCTTTTGGTTCCAGACATCAGTTTGGTGGCAGAGGACTTCAGAAGTGGGAGGTTTAGGAAAGCTAGGATTTTCATGCTATAAGAAATCTGTTCTCAATCTTTCTCTCTCTTTACTATCTTATATCTTTTAATAAACCCTTAAGAAGCCTAAAATCATTTATCAGTTATTTTAGCCAGTTTCCCCCCCAAACTGGGGGGGGGCAGATTAGAACCCACATTTAGAATTTTAATACACAGCACTCAGAATGAATAATTCACTGCCTGGAGGTGGTTAGCATTTTTCATCAGGAATCCTTTGGAATTGTCATGGATCATTGTATTGATCAGAATAGCTAAGTCTTTCACAGTTGATTATTTTTTACAATATTGTTGTTACTCTGTCCTAGTTCCACTCACTTCATTTTGCATAAGTTGATATGTCTTCCCAGATTTTCCTGAAACTGTCCTCTTCATCATTTAAAATATGATAGTATTCTACCACAATCATATATCATAACTTGTTTGGCCATGCCCCAATTGATGGACATCCCCTCAATTTCCACTTCTTTGCTACCACAAAAAGAACTGCTATAAATATTTTTATTGTTTTGTTTTGTTTTGCGGGGCAATGGGGGTTAAGTGACTCGCCCAGGGTCACACAGCTAGTAAGTGTTAAGTGTCTGAGGCCAGATTTGAACTCAGGTACTCCTGACTCCAGGGCCGGTGCTTTAACCACTGTGCCATCTAGCTGCCCCACTATAAATATTTTTATAAATATGGGTCCTTTTCCTTTTCCTTTGATCTCTTTGGGGTATAGATCTATTAGTGGTATTAGTGGATCAATAACACTTTGAGCATAATTGCAAATTGTTCTCCAGAATGGTTGGGCTAGTTGACAGTTGCACCAAAAGTGCAATAATGTACCTGTTTATTCATATCCTCACCAGCATTTGTTATCTTCTTTTTCTGTCATGGTAACCACTCTAATGGGTATTAGGTGGTACCTCAGAAAAATTTTTTAAATTATTTTAATTCACATTTTTCTAATTATTAGTGACAGAGCATTTTTATATGGTTATTGATGGCTTTGATTTTCTCTTCTAAAATATGCCTGTTTGTGTTCTTTAATTGGAGAATGGCTTTTATTTTCATAAATTTGGCTGAGTTCTTGATATATTTGAAAAATGATGCCTATATCTGGAAAACTTGCTATCAAAGTTTTTTCCTCCAGTTTCCTGTTTTCTTTTTGCTGCATTAGTTTTATTTATGCAAAACCTCTTAAATGAAGGTTTTAATGAAGAGAATTTTGTTGTTGTGTTCATAGGCCCTTTTGGGCATAGTTCCAAATTGTTTTCTTGATATGTTGGACCATTTTGCAGTTCTATCAACAGTGTTTGGTGCATTTTCCCACATCGCTGCCAGCTTTTTTGTCATATTAGCCAATTATTAGTGATTTAGAGCATTTTTTCATATGTTGACGGCTTTCTTCTGAAAACTGCCCATTAATATCCTTAGACATTTATCGATTAAGGGAATGGTTCTTACTTTTTATAAATTTCCAATTCTAATTTTTAAGAAGTTATTTTCTTCAGTATGTTTGTGACTTTTTAAATAAGTTATTAATTCTCTTTTCATAATGTTCTTGTATAGCTCTCATTTCTTTCTCCAGTTTTTCCTCTATAGTTCTTATTGGGGTTTTAAAAAAATGTAACTTTTTTTGCCTTAAAAAAATCTTTCTTTAGCTCTTCTAGGTTTTCTTGTTGGTCTTGTGTCCAATCTACATTTTCCTTGCAACTTTGCTTGGAGATGTTTTTGGGTCATCTTTTGAGTTTGTGTCTTGAGCTTCCCTTTCACTTTAGAAGCTTTTCATGTTCAGGTTATTTTTTGTTGTTGTTATTTGCTCATTTTTTTCCAGCTAATTTCTTGACTTTGGACTTTAAGTTAAGGTTATACTCTGCTTACCTCTGGGGGAGGGAAACTGTCTTTTTTTTTTTTTTTCCAAATTTTCACCACTAGTACCTAGCACAATGTAGGGGAGAGAGAGAGAGAGAGGCAAAGCCAGAAGGAGAGCATGAGGAGGACAGGGAGAGGGAATGGGAAAAGGATAGAGAAATAGTATAAGAGCATAGAGGATAAAGACTCCAGCTACAAAGACACAGAATTTCAGAAGATGTATCCTAGCAATTTTAGTCTGACAAGAGAGAAAGAAGTTGATGTTTTATACTAATCCTATATCTCTTGAAACTGAGTAGACTGAGTGGTTATGAAGTTTAAACATGTCCTTGTCTGCTGATTCCTTTCCTTTCCTTTCCTTTCCTTTCCTTTCCTTTCCTTTCCTTTCCTTTCCTTTCCTTTCCTTTCCTTTCCTTTCCTTTCCTTTCCTTTCCTTTCCTTTCCTTTCCTTTCCTTTCCTTTCCTTTCCTTTCCTTTCCTTTCCTTTCCTTTCCTTTCCTTTCCTTTCCTTTCCTTTCCTTTCCTTTCCTTTCCTTTCCTTTCCTTTCCTTTCCTCTTCTTTTTTTCTTTTCTTTTCTTTTTCCTGCAGGAGGGGGAGGAGAGGTAGAGGAGACTTCAAAGTTGAAGTCTGCAGCAAGTTTCATTTTACATAGAAATGAACAGTCATAGAGTTGAATTAAGGGAAGGTCTATAATTAAACTCATTTGTCTTTTCCTTGCATTGGAGGTGGGTGGAGGAAAATAGGGAAATCTGGGATCTTTTCCCTTTTGCAACAAAAAGTAAAAGGTGTGAAAGTTTCTTGAAGAAAAAGTTTGAATGAATGATCCCTTAGAAATGCTAATCTATGTAACTAGTTATTTTGAGGAAGGGGATGTGAGAGTAGGAATTGATTTTCAAAATTTATGATCATAGCATCACAGATATATAGCAGAAAAGAATCTTAGAGGCCTTGTATTCCATTCACCTCATTTTGCAAATGAGGAAACCAAGTCCTGTAGAAGTGACATGGTCAAGATCATATAGGTAGCTCACACCATTTACTAAACTAAGGTCAAGATGGGTACATGATTTACACATAAAGGATAATAGCATAATAAGCAAATTGAAAGCATGGAATAATTTATCTGTCAGATTTATGGGCAGGGGAAGAATTTAGGACCAAAAAAGATGTAGAGATATAAAATAGATAGTTTTGATTATATAAAGTTAAAAACTTTTACACAAACAAAAGCAATGCAACCAAAATTACAAGGAAAACAAAACTAGGAAAGAATCTTTGCAACAAGTATCTCTGATAAAGGTCTCACTTCTCAGACATATAAAGAACTGAGTCAAATCTATAAAAATACAAATAATTCCCCAATTGATAAATGGTCAAAGGATATGAGCAGGCAGTTTTTAGACAAAGATGTCCAAGCTATCTATAGTCATATGAAAAAATGCTCTAGATCACTATTGATCAGATAAATGCAAATTAAAACAAGTCTAAGGTACCATTTCACAGCTATCAGAGTGGTAAATATAACAAAAAAAGGAAAATTTTGGATGTTGAAAGGGATGTGGGAAAACTGGGACACTAATCCACTGTTGGTGGAGTTGTGAATGGATCCAGCCATTCTGGAAAGCACTTTGGAACTATGCCTAAAGGGCTCTATAACTGTGCATACCCTTTGATCCAGCAATACCACTGCTAGGTTTATATCCCAAAGAAATCCTCAAAAAGAGAAAAAGACCTATTTGTACAAATATTTATCATAGCTCTTTTTGTGGTGGCTAAGAATTAGAAATGAAAGAAATGCCCATTATTAATTGAGGAATGGCTAAATAAGCTGTGATATATGATTGTAATGGAATATTATTGTGCTATAAGAAATGACAAACAGGATGATTTCAGAAAAACCTGGACCTAGATGAACTTATATATAGTGAAGTGATCAGAACCAGGAGAACATTGTGCATAGTAACAGTAATATTGTTCTATGAAGAAATGTGAATGACTTAGCTATTCTCAGCAATACAATGATCCAAGACAATCCCTTTTTCTTTTATTCAAGTCTTCTTATACAAAGTGACTAATATGGAAGTGTTTTTCATAATTGTACCTATATAACCTATATCTCATTCCTTGCCACCTCTGAGAGGGGTGAGGGGAAGGAGGGAGAAAGTGATAGAATTTGGAACTCAAAGCTTTAAATAAAAATGTTTATTTAAAAAGCTCATATAGGTAGGAAGTAGTAGACTTGGGATTTGAATTCAAGTCCTTTGATTCCAAATCCAATCCTCTTTCTACTGCACCACATTGCTTCCTATAGATATTTTGTGTAAATATATTTTTCCTCTGATTTTGAGAAAACAGTATTTATTTTAATTATGATATATATTTTTTGGGGGGCAGGAGCAGGGCAATGAGGGTTAAGTGACTTGCCCAGGGTCACACAGCTAGTAAGTGTCAAGTGTCTGAGGCCAGATTTGAACTCAAGTTCTCCTGAATCCAGGGCTGGTTCTCTATCCCCTGCACCACCTAGCTGTCCCCCGATACATATATACATATATTGTTGATGTGTTAGCTGATGTAGAAAAGAAGTTGCAGAGGGTGAGGGGTATTTTTTCCCCTGGTTGATCAATACTTGAGTATTACCTTGGTAACAGTCATAGAAGATACCTAATACCATTCCTCTGGAAGAACTTTTCTTCCCCATTTGCTTTCCTATTTTTTTATGTTTCTGGTTTTTGACATAGAAGAGTCATTCCTTTTTTTTTTAGAAGACTCATTCCTAAAAAAAATAAAGCAAAGTATAACTGTAATAAGAGATATTTTTGAGGATGAGAGGGATGCTTATAATTCTACTTATAATTCTAGAGGGACAAATATAATGAAAAAGCAAATGATAGTTATTTGTAAACTCTAAGAATGAACTGATTGTTAGGTTGAACAAATTGATTTTTGTGTATGTGTAATGGAAAAAACTTGAGTTGCAAATGATATTTCTTTTTTTCCTCCCTCCCCTTGGAAAGGGAAGTGGGAGCTACATAGTTAATGATAGGAAGATGTAGGCATGTAGCAAGCTCCCCAGTAATCAGGAAATTCTCTAACTGGCTGAAAATGAGCCAGTCCAGAGTGCCCAGGTGAGTGATTCCCAAATCCCAAAGAGTAGGAGTTCTTGTGTGAAAGACATGAATCTCTTTACTATTCTAGATGAGAACAACATACTGTGGTGAGGGGTATAGAGCATGATGAAAATCATTCTAGCTATGAATTTCAGCCCCAGGAACTTTAGGGAATAGGATAAACTAACAAATTGGAAGAAATCCATTTAGGCTGGTTAAATTCTTCTGTATGCACTTTTTTTTTCTTTTTTTTTCTTTTTTTTTTGCAGGGCAATGGGGGTTAAGTGACTTGCCCAGAGTCACACAGCTAGTAAGTGTAAAGTGTCTGAGGCCGGATTTGAACTCAGGTACTCCTGAATCCAGGGCCGGTGCTTTATCCACTGCACCACCTAGCCGCCCCCTGTATGCATTTTCAATTACCTGCAACTGCATTCTTGATATTTCTGTAGATGGGCTTGTAAACAAGCCCTGGACAGTGTACTTCTGTGATCTGAAATTATAACTGTAGAGTTTGAGACAGCGTGTTTCTGTGGAAAGAAGGTTGGATTTGGTGTCCTGGGTCAAGAGTTCTAATTTTGGCTCTACCCCTTCTGCCACATCTCCAGCAGAGTGATACTCAAATTTCCTTTTAATCTCTCTGTTTCTCTACCAAAACAGGAAAAAAGAAGCAATCAGTTCAGAGTCCTAGCACTAATAGTTAAGTTTAGGATCCTAAGCCATTTCCCCTTTCACTTGTTCCCTCTTCTCCAGTCTCAGTGGAGTGGTGATGAGAATACTAACAGTTACATTGGGTCTGGTTAACTATCCATTTCTCACTAGGGCTCTAGAGGCATTACACCATGGCCAGGATACAGTGCTAGGCTTCCTTTGATTTTCCCCAAAGTGTTGGTGAAGTTGGTATAGCGTGAGCATTGATGACCTCCATTGCTTGTACTGAATGCTCTCACACTCCTCAGCTCAAATTCTCTCTATGCAGTTTTCTGCTCTTCCTTTTCCTTTTCTTCCATCTCTGCTCCCTACTGACATAATCCCAAATTCATTCTCACCCCAGGAATCTTGCTTCCCCAAAACACCTACCCAGGCTTTGTATAAAATAATTGGTTAAAAATTATTGATTGGTAAGCTTGCTTTCTCTTCTCATCTTTAAAAAAAAAATAGTTCTGGTAGGCATCTTAAAATCTCCAATGTCTTCCTTAGTGTGAATTCATCAGATTACTTTTTTCCCTAAGACTACTGGGTTCATTAGGTTGGAGGCTCTTTAGAAGGACAGGGCAGGAGAGGGGTGTATCTACTTCACAACTCTGCCTACTGACAACCCTATTTTGGGAGGAAATGGATCTCACGTTTTTCTTGTTGGAGTAGAAATTATTGCAGTACAATGCATCAGTGGTCCCAAAGGGTTAATTCAGTATTCCAAAGTGTCTGACTTACTCTCAGCAGGCATGAAAGAATACTTCTTATTAGTTCATGTCAGGAGTACCAATAGATATCACAGAAAACTTTACAAAATGGCAGAGGACTAAAAAAGGAAGAGTTCAAGCAGTGACAAGATGACCACCTGTTAGGCAATGCTGTAGAAAGGATTCCCTCTTTGGATACAGGTCAGAAAAGTTTACCTTTAAGGTCCCTTCCAACTCTAATGTTTTGTGAGTGGATATTTTCATTATTTTGTTGTTCCTTTTTGGTATCAAATTTGTGGTAGCCAATTGCTTTCCTTTGTGGATTTGAAAATCTGCTTTGATTTTAGGTGCTAGTTTAATTGTATGACATCTTTCTTCTTCCACTGACAGGGTGAGACATTCTCTTCTCCTTACTGGAATAATGGCCTAATTCTTTTTATCTAGAATCACCTCAGGGAATGAAATCTGTGAAGGCTTCCTCACTCCAACATTCTAATTAGAACCTTGGGACTGCTTTATTCTATAAGCTTCTGCTTACTCTGTACTCCTCCTGCCCTGTGACTAGAAAATCTCTCCAGTTTAACTCCCAGTTTCCTGCTCATCTTAATTCTTATCATTCAGAACCACCACCTGTTCAGGCAAAAATCCATTTCCCCTGCTACCTCTTTTTATATTCTCACACCTAATCAGCTCTGTCCTGACTCTTCTTAGCCCCTTCTCTCTTCAGCCTAATCCTTCCAATGTGGTCTAGCCACTTAACCACTCACAGCCTGTATGTAAAAAAGGGAATAATGGTACTTCACAGGGTTGATTTGAGGATCAAATCAGAATAATATAATTAAAGTGTTTTTCGTAAGTGGTGAAACAATATAAAAACATCGGCTCTCATTACATTTTCATCTTTTTCTGTGGAGTTCAGCTAGAAATGGTCCAGTATCAATCAAACAGTCAATCAACAAGCATTTATTGTATCTACTGCATGCGTGCCAAGCACTGGGGTAGGCAGTGGGGATATAGATACTAAGAATAAAATAGTCTCTACTATCAAGAAGCTTACCTTCTAATGGAGGAGATAACAGGACTCATGCAAGAATATACAGGATAAATATGAATACAAAGTAATTGTCACCATCCTGCTATTATTCCTTTATTTTTAATAGTCTATAGACTATTACGCAGGTGGATAAAGCGACTGCTTTTTACATTTGAAAAAAAAATATTAAGATATAAGCTTGGGGGCAGCTAGGTGGCGCAGTGGATAGAGCACCAGCCCTGGAGTCAGGAGGACCTGAGTTCAAATCTGGCCTCAGACACTTAACACTTACTAGCTGTGTGACCCTGGGCAAGTCACTTAACCCCCATTGCCCCGCAAAAACAAAAACAAAAACAAAAATAAAAACAAAAACAAAAAGATATAAGCTTGTCCTCTACGGACTTACTGAAAACATCCTTGGTACAATTCCAATATTAGTGAAAATGACAAGGATGATGTTGTTCCCAGTGATTTTTATCTTCCCTCCTAGATTTCTATATTTTGAATTTTTTTTTGTTTCATGTAGCTTAGAGATTACTAGGTGTGGGGTTATCTATTGAAAATATTGTTCTTAAGCTTTTATGGATCATTGTTATGTCTGGGTAATGGTGGGCAACAATTCCATCTGTGATAATGGTCTAGTTCCAGTACAATTTATTGTTTTGAGTTTTCCAGGATATTTTGAGTCCTGTGTTTTTAGTATATGGATTAGTCATATATTAGTCCACAAGGAAAAGCTAGGGCTTGATGTATAATTTCATCTATTAGGTCATATCTTTCTCGACATTAAGTAGGTGGTAATATTTTATGACCTGGAGCGATAGATTGCATATTTTCTACCATTTCCTGAAAAATTTTATATTGACCACCAACTCTGGCCTCCTTAAGGATAGCATCTATAATTTTCTAGTGGCAATGACCTGATTCTGAACTATTATAATAAATCCATCTGCTCCCACAAACCTATCTATGTGATGGCCATTTCCCTTAGACTTGTGGTTGTTTGTCCTTTATTCTCCAAGAGGACATCACATCAGGGTGATGTGATGACTTGCAGTGAATTGGATTTAAGTAAGGTAGGGCTGTGCAAAGTCACCAAACTCACTCCTCCAGAGCCAACTGGGTCCAGTGGCAAGATATACATCAGGGCAACTGGAGATGGCCCCACATCTTTAAGGCAGTTGAGGTTAAGTGACTTGCCCAGGCTCACACAGCTAGTAGGTGTCTGAGGTCATATTTGAACTCAGGTCCTCCAACTTCCTGGCCAGTACTCTATCTACTGTGCCACCTAGCTGCCACTCCCCAAGACTTATGTCACCCATGAAAGGCCTTTTGATTGCATTCTTGTATCTTAGCTTCTTTACAGGCTCCATCTATAAGTAAAACATTTTTGGCTACTTTTCACAAACCTCATGATGTGTACCTTTTATCAGATGTTTGCTTGTTCCAAAAGCATTTCTGTAGGTTCTTACCCTGTTCATCATATGCTCTAAGAATGTCTATCAGGGGCAGCTAGGTGGAATAGTGGATAAAGGACTGGCCCTGGATTCAGGAGTACTTGAGTTCAAATCTGGCCTCAGACACTTGACACTTAACTAGCTGTGTGACCCTGGGTAAGTCACTTAACCCTCGTTGCCCTGCAAAAAAAAAAGAAAGAAAGAAAGAAAGAAAGAAAGAAAAAGAATGTCTATCAGTTCTCTTCCTCATTTTTGGTAAATAGGTATTAAATTGTTTATAACTGTCTTAGGGTGATGAACCTCATGTTTCATTAATATTATATAGGTTTTTGTTAGGATACTTTCCAAATCTGTCATGGTCCATGTGAGAAATGGGTAGTTGTCTCCTCTCAATGTGGATATAACAAGTCAGTCATACTCCTCCTGACTTGTTTGTAGGAAAAAGGTCTCAGATCCCCTCCTTCCCCTCAGGTTAGCAAGGTCACATGGTTCAAGGAGCCCTGGTCTCAATAAGGTCCACTCCAGAGTTGTGTCCATATAAGGAAGTATAAGGTCCACTCCTGAGTCATGCCCATACAAGGAAGAGGGGTGGGAATACTGCCTTCCGATTAGCTAGTTTTTGCGCGTAGATTGTAACCCCACCAGTGATGAAAAAGGGGAAGGTCCATTCGAGTTAGGGACTAGGGTATAAAACAGGGCCTGCGAGCCCCCTTTCTGGGCACCCACTAGCTGCACACTAGGGTGCCTCCTTCTCATGAGAAGAAAATAAAGCCTTTGTCACTTCGCTGCTGAGTTCCTGAAAATTATTGAGAAGAGGACGGATTTTTCCCTCACAGTCCATCATATAATTCTGAAAGTGTACAATAAGATAGCCATTGCATATTATTAATTGTTTTAAATATGTTCTCATTCAATTTTGATGTTTGTGTGCTCATAAGTCTCAATGTCTCTAGCCACAGCTTTCTCCGTTATAGCTATGTGCTTTGATAGATTTTCCATGGAGGAATCCAGGGCATTTTATAAATGCCTTTGTCCTTTGATTCAATTTGACCCCTGTATTCAAGCTTGAAGCCTATAGTTTCTATCTTGAAACAACCACAAGGTTTAGGGACTGTTAAATATGGTATTCAATGGAGTCATGTAACTTGATGTCATCTATGTACATCAGGTGATCAATATGATGCTTTGATTTGGCTGCCTCTTTACATTTGGAAGCCATGGTGAATTCTATTCGGGAGAGATTATAATGGATTTAAAGTTATGTACAACTGTGATCAGTTTAAACTGCTTCCCTGAAAAATTTCACATTCTATATTAAATGTTCTTGACTTTATTGTATTGGTATCATGTTTTAAATAGGAGAAGGTTTTTCATGTTGACATCAAATACTGTAGGATTCTCCTTCTATTTGGTTCTAATTTGTATATTTCCACTACATGAACCATTAATGTGGAACTGAGTCAAAGGTTCTGTGATAATGAGCATAGGCAGTGTATGGGTGACTTGTTCAGTAATTAACAAATTGATAATAAATTGCTTTTTACACTCCTCACACTTTTTTGGCACATCCTTTTTGTTCCCCAGATACTATATTTTTGTAAGTGTTTATAGTTTGTGTGTGTGTGTGTGTGTGTGTGTGAGACACAATTTGTGAAAACTTCATACAAAGCACATAAATGCATTATTGACCTATATTTGGAGGAAATCACTGATCTCATCTTTTGGTAGTAAATATATGATGCCTTCTATTGAGAAATACTTGATCAGGATTCTGTCTGAGAATAAGCTAGTGAAATGTTTTGCTGGTAATTTATGCACTTTTATAAAGCATTTGAGCCAATAATCATGAATCTTATTCAGTCCCACTGTTCTCTAATTTTTCAGAGAAGCTAGAGTATCAACAATCCTTCTTGATATAATTGTTCTATTCCTCATTGTATTGATGGTGTATAAGTTTTCTGCTTCTTGTTGAGCCAACTTGCTTTTTCTTTGTGTGACTTCTTGTTATTATAGAAATGATTTGACATTTTTCATATCCTTTATGCTGGTTCTCTCCTCTTATTTCTTTACTTCTCAAGGTCCAATAATAAACTTTTTTATTGATGTTGGATTGTTTATTTGGTTCTTTGGGCTGTGTTAACTCTCTGTATTCCTTAACCTTTGGGCTTTGGCTCTGAATCTCTGACTTAGGGATCTAAGATTTCTGATATGCTGGGCACTATGGCATGCAAGTTTTCAACGTCATGTATCAGCTAGATAGCGATCTAATCTTCCATTGCCTCTGCACACATTTTTAGTAGTTCTCTCACTTCCACCATGATGGTGTTTGATACTTGTACTTACTTCCTTAATAGCTCCACTTTTCCACCTATGGTGCTTACTGTAGCAATAGCTATTGCATATATTGTTCTGTGTGAGTACTTAAATGTTCCTACATTTAAAAACAATATTTTGGTAGGATGCATTCGTTGATGATGATTATCGTAAACTCCAGCAGTTTTGAATTACTTTGTTTTGGAATAGTTGGTCTACAAGTTGGATTCATAGCATCAAACATCAAAAGGGTTTTTGAACTTCCAGTTGGTGCATTCATCTCCTTTTGAAAATCCTTTGAGGCATTTGCATTGCTTGGATCTATTTCGTTATTTGATAGTATTTTTTGGAGTTTGCTTTCCATTACAAGTTCTTCAACATTTCCTTTTTCAGCTTTTCATATTGCTTCAGTTTTCTCTCTTTCATCTAACCTAAGTCCAGGGGATGAAGTCTTTTCTTAGGCTTGTCTTCCTCTGGTTCTATGACTTAGAGCTAAGGGTTGAAGAAATTGAGGGGATTAGGACAGCAAATAGTTAATTGTGGGAATTGAATGAACCATACTGACTTCATCTTCTGACTCAATTCTGGAGCTAGCTTAGTTCCCTTTCTTTCTTTCTTTCTTTCTTTCTTTCTTTCTTTCTTTCTTTCTTTCTTTCTTTCTTTCTTTCTTTCTTTCTTTCTTTCTTTTTGCGCAGGGCAATGGGGATTAAGTGACTTGCCCAGGGTCACACAGCTAGTAAGTGTCAAGTGTCCGAGCCCAGATTTGAACTCAGGTCCTCCTGAATCCAGGGCCAGTGCTTTATCCACTGTGCCACCTAGCTGCCCCCAGTTCCCTTTCTATTCAATTATGGGTCTAGTCCAAATTCTGTCTTTTTAGAAAAGTTTATTTGATTGTGGGAATTGGGAGAAAACCTTATAGCATTGTTTAAACCTAGCCCTGTGTGGCTGGGAAGCTGGATCACCTCTCTCTTCTGTGTAGAGATCCTTAACCAAGGATTCAGGTTATGCTGACCAGGAACCCAGTCAGATCCAGAGATTGATGTAAAGACCTCACAATTATACATCTCAAGTAGTCCATATGTCTTATCTGAAAACTGGCCCTGTACTGATCAGTTGTTTCCATGTTCCCTTGATTGTTTATAGATACTTGGGGAATAGATACCTCCTTTTCTGAATTCAGGGAATTGTATCTGTTCTCTCTCTCCCTCCGATTAGAAATCAGATTGCCTAATGGTGTATTATTTCCTTTTAATTAATCTGCCTTATTTGATTAATTGTTTTTAATGTATAAAATGTATTCCAGGCCTAAGCTGAGGAGGTCTGGTCCTGCTTTGTTAGGCAATTGGCATGCATTGTTTAATAAATTGATATGTTTGGAAGACTGAACCTTTGTTTTTCTCATTCATTCATCTTTCACCTGCCACAGGGTACCATTATATAAAGGTCTTGCTTGTAACTATTCTACATCTAATTTCATTTTGATACCATTCCAATGTATAATAAAAATATTCTTGTCTTCATTCTATCTCATGTGTACTCATGCTTTTTCTACTTTGGTGGTCAACATTATATGCACCGAATTGTTTGCACCAGGTACCCTATTGTTATTTTTGATTTGTTCTAGTTTATCTTGCCTCATTGTGGTGCTGAAACAAAAAGGAGCATGACTTGCTCCTCTGTGTTCTGTGTCAGGTTGATCATCATGTTGGTTTCGAATAGGGACATCTTGCAACCCCATGGTGCCTCATCAACTTATTTGGCCCTTTTAAAATGAGTGTCCCAACAGTCTTAGTGAAATATTAAACTTTAATAGTTTTAAGAGCTTACAATTGCACTAAGACTATTAACACCTTATATCACACTGACTAGTTTGCTAACCTAGTTACTGGTATCACCAGAGTGTAGTTCACTAGCATTTTAGTGTTCTTGTCCAGAAATCACAACTATGATAGTTATTTCAGGGAATGTGAAGTCCCCGCTCTATAATCACTGTTGCTGGAACTTCCTAGTGTTATTCTCTCTTATCTACCCTTTTGAACTCCTACCCCACCTCCCAGTCTCCATGGCATAGATGATAATTTGGATCATAAGGAGATTATTATTACTATTAATAGTCATTGTTTTTGATGGATTTCATAGAGAAATAATCTTGGGACCATTCAGTATCTTGCTCTTATTCTTTTACATTTAACATTGTGTGGACTATAGGACAGATAAATAAAATAATTCACAGTTCTTCTTCTTCTTCTTTGCAGGGCAATGAGGGTTAAGTGACTTGCCTAGGGTCACACAGCTAGTAAGTGTCAAGTGTCTGAGGTCGGATTTGAACTCAGGTCCTCCTGAATCCAGGGCCAGTGCTTTATCCATTGTGCCACCTAGCTGCCCAGGGTTCACAGTTCTATAGCCAGAAGGGACTCAGAGGGTCTCCATAAGGGATCAGTTTCCTAATTTAAGAGGTTAAGTGTCTTGCCCAAGATTACAAGGTAATATGTGTCATTTGAACCCAGTCTCTTTGCTCCCAAATATAGTGTTTCTTCCACTGTCCTACATCATTTTTCAGTTCAGATGCTACCTCCTCTATATTTGTATATTCTCCTTCTATTTTGTCTGAAA
The DNA here is from genome assembly GCF_019393635.1 of Dromiciops gliroides. Classification (NCBI taxonomy): domain Eukaryota; kingdom Metazoa; phylum Chordata; class Mammalia; order Microbiotheria; family Microbiotheriidae; genus Dromiciops; species Dromiciops gliroides. The sequence goes on along the minus strand of NC_057861.1, from coordinate 615,140,768 downwards.
GGGATTTCACCCTTCCTGAAATTTCCTAGACCACTTTGTCTGGATTTCTCCTTTACACATTCTGCCTTGAATCATACTTGTGTCAATGTGTTACCCTCTCTTCCCAATTACACTGCAGGCTCCTTTGGGGCAGGGACTGTACCTTATTTTATCTTGGTAGGTATATATTTATTGATATCGATGCATATTTGTTGAATTTAACCTATTTATTACACTAGTCCTTGAGTCAAGGAGATTAGGAAACAAATGTTGTGCTCTTTCTGCTACTCCTAGCCATCCCTGGCCATCTCAGTTTATCCTCCTCATAGTCCAAATCTATATATCTAGCCCCGGTTTCTCTCCTGAATTTCATTCTCAGATCACTTACTACTTGTAGTTAGGTGGCTCAATGGCTAGAGCGCTGGGCCTGGAGTCAGGAAGACCTGGTTTCAAATCCAGCCTCAGAGCCTGGGAAGGCATTTAGCCTCTATCTGCTTCAGTTTCCTTAATTATAAAATAGGGATAATATATTACAGCACCTACCTCACAGGGTCATTGTAAAAATCAAATGAGATAATATTTGTAAAGGGCTTAGCACAGTGTCTAGCACATTTATTGTTGTTCAGTCATGTCCGATTCTTTGTGACCTAGTGTGGATTTTGTTTTTATTTTTTGGCAAAGATACTGGAGTAGTTTGCCATGTCCTGCTCCAGTGGATTAAGGAAAATAGAGGTTAAGTGACTTGCCCAGGGTCACACAGCTAGTAAGTGTCAAGTGTCTGAGCTCAGATTTGAACTCAGGTACTCCTGAATCCGGGGCTGGTGCTTTATCCACTGCCACCTAGCCGCCCCAGTTATCTAGTTTTGTAAACTTTGAGTCAGCCTTATTTCTGTAGCCTTTTCTATCTTTACAAAATACCTCACGTTCATTCTTTTCTTTCTACTCACCGGACCACCACCTTAGTTCAGTCCCTTATCAACTCTTAATTAGTTTCCTAGTCTCCTTTCTTTCAGCCTTTCCACTCCCTTTCCCATCATCCACAATGCTGCCAAAATTATCTGCTTACTGCATAGGTCAGGGAAGCTATATAGCCCATACAGTGAATAGAGTGAAGGGCCTGGAGTCAAGAAAACTTATCTTCCTGAGTTCAAACACTTACTAGCTGTGTGCCCCTGGGCAAGTCACTTAACCCTGTTTGCCTCAGTTTCCTCACTGAAGAAGTCAGATATAACTGAAAAAACAATTCATTGACAATACTGTACAGGTCATTCCTCTGATCAAAAAGAATAAAAGCCTTTAGGGTTCCCTGTTACCTCTGGGATAAAAGATGGGATCCTCAGTTTGTCAGTTAAGACTTGCCACAGTCCAGTTCTGATCGACTTATCCAGCCTTATCTCACATTATTATTTTACTTAAGAAAAATATTCTTGCCAGAATGAACCACTGGCTCTTCCCTCAGATCCACACTCTTTCTTCCCTTTGTACAAGTTGTTCACTATCACTGAAATGTTGTTTTTGTTTTTCAGTTATGTCTGATGCTTTATGACCCCATGGACGATACTGTCCATGGGGGTTTTCTTTTGTTTTTGTTTTTGTTTTTGTTTTTGTTTTTGTTTTTGTTTTTGTTTTTGTTTTTGTCGAGGCAATTGGTTGCCCAGGGTCACACAGCTAGTAAGTGTTAAGTGTCTGAGGCTGGATTTGAACTCAGGTACTCCTGACTCCAGGGCCAGTGCTCTATTCACTGCATCACCTAGCTGGCCCCATGGGGGTTTTCTTGACAAAGATATTGCCATTTACTTCTCTGGTGAATTAAGACAGAGATTAAGTGACCTGCCCAGGGTCACACAGCTAATGGTATTTGAGGCCAAATTTGAACTCAGGTCTTCTCTATTCATTGAGTTACCAAACTGCCTCCTAGTACTCCTGCCTCTTAGAATCTTTATCTTTAGTGCTTCTACAGCAGCTAATATTAGCAGACTTCTTTTTACAAGGGCTTTACCTTTTGTAAAACACTTTATCTCTCACATTCTTTTAAGGCTCAGCTCAGGTGCCTCCTTCTTTGTAAAACCTACCCTAACAGTATATAATATCAATGTCCTCTTTCTCCTCAAATTCCCATGCATTTAATTTCTTTGTAAATGTATCTCCAAAGGAAAATGTAAACTCTTGGAGGTATAGGATTGTTTTGGTTTTGTATTTGTGTCCAAAAGCAGGTACTTAATAACCTTGGGTCTAACTTAATTTGTCAAATAGAATTGTATAGCCTTGCCCTATGATTAGCATGTATCAGGTGCAAGTTACCTTTGGCCCACTCCACTAATCCTTTCTAAGGGTAAATGTTGACATCCCACCCTTCACTTTAATGTAAACTATCATACTTAAGAGGGAATAGAAGTGGATAGGTTTAGTGATTTAAACAAACCTGAAACTATTCTGTGAATTAAGTGTTTTAGTTTGAAAGAAAATCCACAGGCTATTTTGGAAAAAAAATAACAATTTTTCCATCATCCATTTTAAATGATCTATTTTCATTTTTTAAGCCATTGTCATATGAAAAGACCTAAGAATATCCCCAACGAGGTGTTAGATGCAGTAATTACACTTTCCCATTTTGAAAGCAGTTATACAGGCCTTACAATAGAGTCCACGGGAGCTAAAAATAAACCCCAAGCAGTTCATACTAACTGGGTAATAATAACAGGCAACAGAAAGGATAAGTGTCCAAATATGATGAAAACAGGAAGTTCATTACACAAGCTGTTATTTTCTGATAGATCTGAATTCTTAAAGCCTCAACTCAAAAATAAGCCCTTCCGGTTATAAAGAAAGGCAGAGAATTGTCTATTATTTGAGAACTAATGGAGATGATAACATTTTACAGAAACAAGGCTGCATTGTTATAGGTTCAGCGTATAGGGCTCCAAAATAAAAACACAAGGGAGTAAGAAGGGAGACTGAATGGAGGCCTGTCACCTAACAGAAACAATTGAGTACATTGACTCTTGGGCTTGCCCCTGTTTAACCTCTGTCACAAGCCTCCTCTGGATTTGTTCTGTCTGGCAGTGGCTGTGTTAGCAAAAGAGAGTTCAGACAAAGGGAGAATTCTGGTCTTCCAGGTGGGAAGATGGTCTTAATAGCATAACTTCAAGCCCTGTGATTCTATCATCTACTTGAGATCATTTTACTTAAGATTTCCAGCACCAGCATTTTAGCTATGAAGCAGGAGCAGTGTCCCTAAGAAACCCGTGGAAAAAGCTATGATTGCAGACTTCCTCATCAAGCTTCCTAGTCACTAGCCCAAATTGGGGGGAGGGGAGGATCGGGTTACTGACTGGACATACCAGGCATGAGCCTATGAACTCTTAAGGCACAGAAACCCATAGAATGTACAGAAATCCACAGATTTCGGTGGCGCTCCTGTAGGTCACAGAATTCCACGGGGCAATTCTGTACAGTCCACACAATTTAAGGGCAGATAAAATATGAAGCCCTTTGGCCACTGGATTCTTTGAGTGCCTTAGATATATGTGTGTATGTGTGTGTGTATATATATGCATATGTATATATGTATATAAGTACACACACATATATACATACATATATGTGTGTATATATATATATACACATACACACATACACACACACATATATATACACACACACACACGCACGCACACACACACACTGGGGGTCAACGTGGCATAGTGCACAGACTACTAGACTTGGAATCATTCTTGACTTAAAGGTTTGAATCTATCTCTAACCCTTATTCCTTATGTGACCATAGGCAAGTCATTTTTGGGGGGGGGGAGCAGTGAGGGTTAAGTGACTTGCCCAGGGTCACACAGCTAGTAAGTGTCAAGTGTATGAGGACGAATTTGAACTCAGGTCCTCCTGAATCCAGGGCTGGTGCTTTATCCACTGTGCCACCTAGCTGCCCATATAGGCAAGTTGTTTAATCTCATTTAGCTTCCATTTTCTCATCTGTGACATGGGGGCAGTCATACATACTTGTAGTACTTACCTCACGGGGGTTGTTGCGAGACTCATATTTATGTAAAGCACTTTGCAAAGCTTAAAAAGCTACATGAAAGAACAATTCTTTATAATTATGAAGTGGGATAGATACTCTGGGAAATTTTGTGTATGTATCTGGGTCCCCATCCAACTCAAAGAGTGGGTCTCCAAATTCTTACCTCCCCACTTTTCTGGACATCCTTCTGTGTAAGACAGCGTCATCCCAATTTTCCATCTCTGTAACCTCAGTGTCATTCTCAACTCTTCACCTTCACTCACCCCACACAGCCAATCTGTTACCATATGGTGTGGTTTCTTTTTTTTTTTTGGTGAGGCAATTGGGGTTAAGTGACTTGCCCAGGGTCACACAGCTAGTAAGTGTTAAGTGTCTGAGTCCAGATTTGAACTCAGGTCTTCCTGAATCCAGGGCCGGTGCTCTATTCACTGCGCCACCTAGCTGCCCCCTATGGTGTGGTTTCTACCTTCATAATATCTCTCCTGCATGTACAGCCACAGCCCCATTGACTTCTTACCCAGAAGCCTTCTAACCAGGCTTCCTGTCTCATATCTCTACCCTCCAGTTCATCCTCCACTCAACTACTAAGGGTTTTTTCCTAAAGTGTAGGTTTGAGCTTGTTATTCCTATGCTCATTGAGGTTAAGTGGCTCCCTATTCCATCTTGGGTCAAATATAAAGTCCTCCATTTGGTATCTAAGACTCTTCAAAACTGACCTCTCCCTACCTTTCTAGCCCTCTTCTACTTTACTACCCATGATCACACACTCTACAATCCAGGTACACCAACTTCTAGCAGTGCTTTGAACTTGACTATCCAACACTGTTCCTGGCACACAGTCAGTGCTTAATAAATGCTTGTCCTCTTGTCATTCTCTGTACCTTTGCACTGGATATCTCCCATGCCTGGAATGCTCTGCCTCCTCACCTCTTAGGTCCCCCTGAGCTCCATGTATTACCTTCCCTGGCTTCCTTCAAGATTGAGCTCAAATCTCACCTTCTGAAGAAGATCTTTCACAGTGCCCTCTCCCCATCCCCATATCAGGTTCCTTGCCCTCTCATATTACTTTTCATCTATTCTTCTATATTTCTTTTTTTTTTTTTTTAGTGAGGCAATTGGGGTTAAGTGACTTGCCCAGGGTCACACAGCTAGTAAGTATTAAGTGTCTGAGGCCAGATTTGAACTCAGGTACTCCTGACTCCAGGGCCGGTGCTCTATCCACTGTGCCATCTAGCTGCCCCTATTCTTCTATATTTCTTATATCCTCTTATTTATATGCCATCTCCCCAGTAAAATGTGAGCTCCTTGATAGCAGGGACTGTTTTTGCCTTTCTCAGTATCCCCAGAGCTTAGCATGCTTCCTGGAGCACAGTAAGTGCTTATTAAATACTTATTGTCTTAACAAAAATTCCCTGTCTTGCTTCCTCTCATTGAACTGATTTTCAGCAGGAGATCTCTACATATGTAGCTTCTGATTGCCTTCTGGTTTAAAGGGCTTGGTGTTTTGCTTCTGGGCTCCTGTTCACTTGGAGTTTAGATAACAGCCGTACCCATGACCAGTGAACATTTAACATCTGATGCTTCTGGGAGTACTTCCTCATCCCCCAAAGAAAGGTTCTATAGCATAATGATTGGATTAACAAAATACTGGACTCCCCATTCCCCATTATGACAGGGAAAGAATATATAATCTTGCTCTAAATTTCACCTGCTTTAGTGAAAGGTTTGTAGGTATATATTCTTTTCCATCAATAAGAAAAAGTGCAATACTTATAGCCTCAGAAAATCCTCACATCAATGACTGATGTATGATGTTTTGGGCTCTGGCTGACTTAGGCCAGTCCAGTGGTTCAGATTCAGGATTAGAATGTAATGAGACATTCATGGATAACTTGCTATTTAACAGTAGCTTGGGAAGGAACTTCATCAAAGTATATAGCATTGATATTGCTGAGTGTAGTTCTCTTCTTTGCTCATTTTTTTTTTTTTCGGTAAGGCAATTGGGGTTAAGTGACTTGCCCAGGGTCACACAGCTAGTAAGTGTTAAGTGTCTGAGGCCGGATTTGAACTCAGGTCCTCCTGAATCCAGGGCCAGTGCTCTATCCACTGCGCCACCTAGCTGCCCCTCTTTGCTCATTTGTAATAGAGGCTTGCCCATTCAGAAGCATGTATCAATCTAAGAAACCTCCTAATTCTTTAAGTGCTGAACTTTTGTATTAGGTGATAAGGAAGCTATATCAGCAATTAGAGCTTTGATTCCCAGGATCATTTAAGGCGTAAGGATGATTTAATATTTGGATTGTATTGCACAGTAAACCAAGTCTCTATCATCACACTGCTGACTGAAAATGACAAGAGTCTGCTATGCTTACTGTTTGTTGGCTACAAAAAAATACATTTGATTGGGTATAGTAACAAAATGCAGAAGCTCTCTTCTGATAAGGTGTCTCCCATGCATGAACAAAATTATATAAAATTCTTTTAAAGGTATAACAACAAACACTTGTTTGATGATCCCCGATCACTGAACATTGATAAAGAGACAGCTAGGTGGTAGAGTGGATTGAGTGCTAGACATGCAGTCAGAAAGAACTGGTTTTGAATCCTGCTTCAGAAATATGTATTAGCTGTATTATTCAGGGCCATTCATTTAACCTTTTTCTAGTTTCAATATCCTCATCTGTGAAATTGGAACAATAATAGCATATACCTCACAGGGTTGTTAGGCTAAAATGAGATGGTATACTTAAAGCACTTTACAAACCTTAGAAATGTTATATACGTGGGGCAGCTAGATGGCACAGTGGATAGAGCACTGGCCCTGGAGTCAGGAGTACCTGAGTTCAAATCCAGCCTCAGACACTTAACACTTACTAGCTGTGTGACCCTGAGCAAGTCACTTAACCCCAATTGCCTCACTAAAAAAAAAAAATGTTATATACGGGGGCAGCTAGGTGGCTCAGTGGATAGAGCACCCGCCCTGGAGTCAGGAGGACCTGAGTTCAAATCCAGCCTCAGACGCTTGACACTTACTAGCTGTGTGACCCTGGGCAAGTCACTTAACCCCAATTGCCTCAATAAAAAAAAAAATTATATACATGTTTCTTCTTCTTTTTCTTCTCTTCCTCCTCCATCTTTTTAAAACAAACAAACAAACAAATATTCATATATTTATACATCATCGTAAACATATTTGTTTTCTTTTGGTTTTATATCAATTAAAATTTTCTTAGTATTTTTTCCCCTACCCCTTTCCCCAAGAGCTAATCCATATAACAGAATTTTTTAAAAAGAAGAAAAAATCAACAAAAAACATAAATACATTTAAAAAAAAATCTAAATTATATGTAATGTTCCACACTTATGGACTACCTACTTATGCAAAGGAGCGTTTATAGGGGAGAGGGGTGATGTTTTTCTATTTCTTCTTCATGGCCATGCTTCTGGTTTTAATTTTACTTTTAATTTAAATTATTTTTGGTTTGTTCCATTTGCATTGTTGCAGTCATTCTGCATATTGTTTTCTTGGATTTTCTTACTTAATTCAGCATCATCTCATGAAAGTTTTTCCATTCTTCCCAGTGGTCATCATATTTATTGTTTTATAGAGCACAGTAATATCTCATTACATTCATGTCCCACAATATATTTACCCATTTCAAAATGATATACAATGTCTTTTCACATTGCCTAGTAACTGTGCTACAAGTGTGTTTGATCTTCCAAGAAGAGAAGCTTAATAGTCCAGAGGGTGACAGTGGAAAGAACATTTGATCTAGAGTCCAAGGACCTGGGTTCAAATCCTGACTATTCTTATTAATATCCGTGTATCCTTGAGCAAGTATTTTATCTCTGAACCTTATTATTTTCATCTCTAAAATGAGGGGCTTTTGTTAGAATATTTTTTTCTTCTTTGCAACAAACATTTTATTTTTTCCAGTTACATGTAAGGACAGTTTTCAACATTCATTTTCATAAGATTTAGAGTTTCAAATTTTTCTCCCTCCCTGCCTTTCCTGCCCCCCTCCACAGGACATCAACCAGGTTATATATGTACAATCTACAAGTGCTCTTTTTTATCATTTCTTTCTATGGGGGTGGATAATAAGCTTCCTCATTAGTCCCTTGGGATTGTCTTGGATCATTGTATTGCTGAGAGTAGTTAAGTCATTCACAATTGCTCACAGAACAATACTGCTGTCACTGTGCCCAATGTCCTGGTTCTGCTCACTTTACTATACATCAGTTCATATGAGTCTTTCCAAGTTTTTCTGGGATCATCCTGTTTGTCATTTCCTATAGCACAATACCATTCCACTATAATTATATACCACAGTTTCTTCAGTCATTCCTTAATTGATGAACATTCCCTTGATTCCCAATTCTTAGCCACCACAAAGAGTTGTTATAAATATTTTTTGTACAATTTCCCCCCCTTTTCTCTTTTTCATGATTACTATTGTTAACTGTTTCCCCCTATCCTATTCCCTTCCCTATGATATTTACTCTATTATGTATCTTCTTTCACCCTATCCCTCTTCAAAAGAGATTTGCTTTTGTCTGTCCCCTCCCTCAATCTGCCCTCCCTTCTTTTGCCCCTGTCTCTTTGTTCCCTTCCCCTCCTATTTTCCTGCAGGGTCAGAGAGATTACTCTACCCAATTGAGTGTGTATGTTATTCCCTCCATGAGCCAATTCTGATGAAATTGAGGTCTTTGAGCCAACTCTGATGAGTGTTAGGCTCATTTCCTGCTCAGATTAAATAGATTACTCCACCCAATTGTGTGTGTGTGTTAATCCCTCCTTGAGGCAACTCTGATGAGATTAAGGTCTTTGAGCCTATTCTGATGAGTGTAAAATTCATTTACTGCCCTGCTCCTCCCCTATCTCTTCCCCCACTCCATAAGCCCTTTCCTGTTTCTTTCCTGTGGGATTTCACCCCATACTACCTCTGCCCTTCCCCCTCCCCCAGTGCATTCCCCTCACCCCTCAATTTTACCCTAAAGATGTCATCATGGAGCAGCTAGGTGACACAGTGGACAAAACATCCACCCTGGACCCAGGGGCATCCCAGCCAAAACCTGGCCTCAGACACAAGACAGTCACCCACTGCACAACCCCAGGTATGTCCCCCCAACTCCAATTTTTTATGGTTCTCTAGGGTCTTGTATTTGAAAGTCAAATTTGCCATTCAGTTCAGGTCTTTTCATCATGAATACCTGAAATCCCTCTTTTTCATTGAAGTCCCATTTTTTCCTCTGAAAGATTATGATCAGTTTTGCTGGGTAGGTGATTCTTGGTTGTAATCCTAATTCCTATGCCCTCTGGAATATCATATTCCATGCCCTCTGGTCCTTTAATATAGAAACAGCTAGATCTTGTGATATCCTGACTGGGGCTCCATAGTACTTGAATTCTTTCTTTTTGGCAGCTTGCAATATTTTCTCCTTGACCTGAGAGCTCTGGAATTTGGCTATAATGTTCCTAGGAGGTTTCCTTTTGGGATCTCTTTCAGGAGGTGATTGGTGGATTCTTTCAATTTCTATTTTAGCTTCTTCTTCTAGAATGTCAGGGCAATTTTCTCTGACAATTTCTTGGAAAATTATGTCTAAACTCTTTCCTTGATCATGGTTTTCAGGTAGACCAATAATTTTCAAATTATCTCTCCTGGACCTATTTTCCAGGTCAGCAGTTTTTCCAAGAAGATATTTCACATTGCCCTCTATTTTTTTATTCATTTGAATTTGCTTTATTGTGTCTTGGTTTCTCATAAAGTCACTAGCTTCCATTTGTTCAGTCCTCATTCTTTGGCAATTATTTTCTTCAGAGAGGTTTTGTACCTCCTTTTCCATTTGGCCAATTTGGCTTTTCAAGCTGTTGACTTTTTTCTCATATCTTTCCTGCATTCCCCTCATTTCTCCTTCCAGTTTTTCCTCTACGTCTCTAATTTTATCTTTAAAGTCCTTTTTGAGCACCTCTATGGCTGAGACCAATTCATATTTTTCTTGGAAGCTTTAGGGGCCCTGATGTTGACATCTTCCTCTGAGGGTACACCTTGATCTTCCTTATCACTAAAGAAACCTTTCTCTGTCTGCTCATCTTGCCTTTCTTTTACTTGACTTTTAGCTCCTTAAAGTGGGGCCCTATTTCCAGGCTGCACTGTCCCAAGTTTCAGAAGGTCCCAGGTGGTATGATTTAAGGAGGATCAGGTTCTTCACTTGCCTGGCCTGTTCCCTGGTCTATAGATGACCCCAGACTCATTTGCTTATCAACCAGCTTTGTGTGTTGTGATTGTCAGTTCTGAGAAGTCTGTGCCCCTCCCCCACCTGGGCCACTGCTACTCAAGCCTACCTCCTGGTTCCCAGCAGGGGTGAAAAACCCAAGTTCTGCCTTAGCATCAGTATAGACCCCTGTAATCTCCCCACTGTGCAGGGCTCAGCCCTCTCACCATACTTTGAGCTTAGTTCCAGGTGACACTGGCACTTCAGCTGATTCAGAGGCTCTTGGGGGTGGGGGGTTGGGGGGATCTCTTTCTCTGGTGGGGCCTTCCTGGGACGGGATCTGTGTCAGGGTGACTGTGAAGTAGGAAGCAGATGCTGGTGGAGGGGTTCACTCTCTTTTTTGGTTCCTGACCTCGCCATGGTGGGTTGGATGATAGGGTCTCTTAGAAATAGTTAGATTTTTACCTTTCTCTCTGATCCTAATGCTCTTTAATAAATACTTAAACATTTAAATACTCTTGCTAAAGCTTATAATTTATTGGCAACCACTCATTAGATTTTAGATAGTTTAGCTAGAATCTTAGCCCCTTACACCTCAGACACTTATTATCTGAATGACCCAGGTCAAGTTAGTTAACCTCTGTTTTCTTTAGTTTCCTCATCTGTAAAAATGGGGATAATAATATGACCTACCTCCCAGGGTTGTTGTGAGAACGAAATGAGAGTAATTGTTAAGTACTTAGCACATAGTGAATGCTATATAAATGTTAGCTATTATTGTTGTTTAAATGAGTTTCTATCATTTCTCTTTTCATGTTTATTATTTCTTTCATTTTGTTCTTTAACCTTTGCTCTAACCAATAGGTGATCTCACTGCAGAGGCAGTTAATTCTGCAATGACTGCTGCATTTGTAAGTAGTCATTTCCTATCTCTTAAGATGAAGTCAATTTCACTTTTTGTAATTTTATTAAATGCTCACCACATCTTGTGCCTTCTGGTGCCCTCCAAGAAAAAAAAATTCATAATGTACATAAATGAGTTTTTGGAATATTCTATAAGTCTTTGGTGTTTTCATTTCTTGAGCCTGAGCCATATTTCCCAACATAATCTTTACCATCTTCCTTTCCGCCTTTCATTGGTTCAAACAATAAAATCATTATTGAACATTGTCAGTGAAAAACTAATCATTGTAAACTAGTTTTAGCATCATTGCCCTTCACATTGAAGTCACCAGTTACTGAGGCATGTGTAATTAGAAACTTACCAATTTTTTTTTGGTGGGGCAATGGGGGTTAAATGACTTGCCCAGGGTCACACAGCTAGTAAATGTCAAGTGTCTGAAGCCAGATTTGAACTCAGGTACTCTTGAATCCAAGATCAGTGCCTTATCCACTGCGCCACCTAGCTGCCCCTTACCAAATTTTTCATAGAATTTCTTTTCTTTTTTGTCTGAAATAGATGTTGGTGCATATACTACAAATATTGTTTAGACTGTGCTTTTGCTTTATAGTCATCACGAGCACTGCAAAGTGAAATGATCAAGCATCTCATGAAAACGGATGTTTCTTCTAGACTTTGGGTACATAGTGAAACCAACTCTTCCAATTCTTACTGAAAATTTGTGAACCTTCTCTTTATTATGGTGCAAATTCTTTGTCTTCTAAATTCTAAACACATTGTAAAAATGTAAGTATAAATGTGATTCAGTTCCCCAGTAATATGTTAGCTAGGTTGGTTGTTGGACAAAGATAATACCATACTGAGTATACATGGTTAAATAATTATTTGTAGATAGTCTTAACATTTTTGGCACACCTTTCGGTGCAGCAGGATACATCTTTACAATCCCATGAATGATTGTGATTCTTGGCATTTTCTGTTGCCTCCCTACACCCCTCCCCCCCCTTTTGAAACATTGTATCAGTGTGTGGCCAATATAACAAAAGTAGAAAATATTGGATGTTGGAGGGGATGTGGGAAAGTTGGGATGCTAATCCACTGTTGGTGGAGTTGTGAAAAGATCCAACCATTCTGGAGAGCAATTTGGAACTATACCCAAAGGGCTATAGAACTGTGCATACCCTTTGATCCAGCAATATCACAGCTTGGTTTATATCACAAAAACATCCCTCAAAAGAGAAAAATACCTATTTATACAAAAATATTTATAGCAGCTCTTTTTTTTTTGGTGGTAACTAAGAACTGGAAATCAAAAGAATATCCATCAATTGGGGAATGGCTAAACAAGCTATGGTATATAATGGTGATGGAAATGACAAGCAGGATGATTTCAGAAAGGCCTGGAAAGACTTGTATGAACTGATGTAGTGAAGTGAGTAGAACCAAAAGAACACTATGCACAGAGACAGCAATATTGTTTGATAAAGAACTGTGAATGACTTAATTATTCTCAACAATACAATGATCCAAGATAATCCAAAAGGACTGTTGATGAAACGTACTATCCACCTCCAAAGAAAGAACTGATATTGATGGAACACAGACTGAAGCATGTTATTTTTCACTTTCTTTCATTTTTTCTTTTATTCAAGTTTTCTTGTACAAAATGACTAATATGGTAATGTTTTACATAATTGTACATGTCTAACCTATATCTGATTCCTTACCACCTCAGGGAGAGGAGAGGGGAAGAAGGGATAAAAATTAGAACTAAAAATTATAAATAATAATGTTTATTACTTAAAAAACCCATTGTATTATTGTTACCAAAGAAGTAGTAGAAAGCTTCATGGGAGTGGGGGTCATTTTGCATGATGTCCATTTCATGAGCTGCTGTGACCAAAAAAATAAATCAGTTGGTGGCCAACCTTCTGGTCCTGAGATTTTCTTCACTGAACTATCCTTTTTCTTGGACAGCTAACTGGGTTTGTGCTGTGTTGATATCACCTTGGAGAATTTAGTGAGTACTCACCTTCATGTCACTTTAATGCCACTGTGGAGCATTAAAGATGGACTTTTGATGTTATTACATAAATAGTTGAAATGCAAAATGATATATACTATAAATTTGCAAAGTCCAAGGGGAAAAGAATCATTATAAGTCAGAAATAAGGTAGGTTTAAAAAAAATTTTTTTTAGGAGGGGCAATGAAGGTTAAATGACTTGCCCAGGGTTACACAGCTAGTAAGTGTCAAGTGTCTGAGGCCAGATTTGAACTCAGGTCCTTCTGAATCCTGGGCCAGTGCTTTATCTCCTGCACCACCTACCTGCCCCCATGAGGTAGTTTTTGAGCTGGATCTTAAAAGACATAGGATAGAAGCAGGTGGAAATAGGGACAGAATGTCTCAGGTATAGAGAACAGTGTGAGTAAAGGTTTGGAGCTTGGGGATATTCATAAGGGATAGAGAGTACTGCATTTTAGCTAGAGTAATATTATGTGAAAAGGAAGTGGTATAAGATAAGGTTGGAAAGGAATTGGTGCTACATTGTGGAGGACCCTGAATACCAGGCTCAAGATTTCAAATCTTATTTGTATGGTGCTAGGGAGCCATTGAGGAATTTTGAGCAGAGGAATGATATGATCAGGACTGTGCATAAAGTAGATTAAGGTAGTAGTAGTATGAAAGATAATTTGTAAAAAGCTTTTGCAGAAACAAAACTAATATAACCAAAATTATAAGGAAAGCAGAAAACTGGGAAAGAATCTTTGCAACATGTATCACTGATAAGGCCTCATTCCTCAAATATATAGAGTACAGAGTCAAATATATACAAGTCATTCACCAACTGATAAATGGTCAAAGGATATGAACAGGCAGTTTTCAGATGAAGAAATCAAAGCTATTTCTAGTCATATGAAAAAATGCTCTAAATCACTATTGATCAGAAAAATGCAAATTAAAACAATTCTGGGGTACCACCTCACACCTATCAGAGTAGCTAGTATAAAAAAAAGGAAAAAGTTGGATGTTGGAGGAGATGTGGGAAAACTGAAATGCTAATCCACTCTTGGTAGATTTGTGAATTGATCCAACCATTCTGGATGTGGAATTGATAATGGTTTGGTGTAAAACGAGCCAGAGAAGGAAATGGCAAAACAAAACAAAACAAAAACAAAAACCATGTAGGGTAATGAAGAGTTGGGACATGGCTGAACAAAAAGTGTTAGATATAGGGGAGTAGTCCTTAGGGAGGAGGTGTTTATAGAACTGGTCAGTGAATACATAGTGGGCTATAGTGGCATGCCCTTTCTAGTAACAATGACTATATTGATTTGGTTACAATTTCAGAGCAGGGGAAAGGGGAGGGAAAGAATAAGGCAGCCAGAGAGGAATGTGAAACATTTCTGTTGCCGACCATTTGTATTGAGTCATGTGATGTACTCACTAATCAGTGGAATTTTGCGGAGGGGAAACAGCTGGGAGTTCCAGAGCTGAGGGAGTTGTTTTGTGGTCAGGAGGTTACAGCAGCAGCAGAGAAGGCAGATGGAAAGAAAATGGCCAGGTTGGAAGTGAAGGAGGAACCAATGAAGGAAACAGGAGTAATTAGAGAGGTAAGGAGAACTGAGAGAAGGCAAGAAAAGAGCAGCACCTGGATTCAAATCCTCATTATGCTATTTACTATTATTGCCATTGTGACCTTACCTGAAGTACCTAACCTCTTGAAACTCAGTTTCCTCAGCTGTAAAAGAAGAGGGTTGGTCTAAATTACCCCTGAAGTCCCTTTTAGTTCTGTATCTAATGATCCCCAAGGAGATGTCAACAGCATTGAGGATCAAGGAAAAGAGCAACTAGAGGCCATTGGTAAGCTTGGAGAAAGCAGTTTCAATAGAAAGTATAGTCAGAGAAGCTATATTTGTCTCTTCACTTCCCTGACAGTATAGCTTGGGTAAGTGAGTAGGGGAGAAGCAGCTATCTAGAGTCTCCAGCTATTAAGGAACCTCTGGGGATTTACCAACACACCTGAGCTATGCATAAAGCTAGCAGGCACTTTAGATTCTCAATCAAATCAAGGAGAGAGAAGAGCCAGTGGTTTTTCCTCCTTGAGGTTATAAAACACAAAGAGGGATAGGACTATGAATAATAGTAGAGAAAGGCATCACCCTGGGTCCTTTTTTGTTTTAGTTTTTCAAAGTCTGGTATCATCATTTAAATTTGGTGATACTGCTGCAGGTGGCTATACTTAGTTGTTTTTATAGAGAGTTTTATTTTATTGTTTAAAAACAAAGGCTATGAATTTGATGCTAATAACATGCTAAAATTTCTCAGATGGCTGAAGTCTGTTTGGGCAGTGTACTATAAGCAGAGCCCCTGATAATAGTATACCCCAATTGCCCCTAGAGTTCTTGAGAGCAAATACCTAGACTCCTGAATGCTAAACTTGCAAACCTAAATATAAAATAGTGTTAAGTCACCGGTAAGCATCATAGACCCAGTTTTACCAATTAGGAAACTCAAGCATCAGAAGGTTGTTTTGCACTTAACATAAGAATACATAGCTACTCAGTGACAGATTTAGAATTGGAACCCAGGTTCTTTCAACCATCTCTAAGTAGGAGAATGAGAGAGAGAGAGAGAGAGAGAGAGAGAGAGAGAGAGAGAGAGAGAGAGAGAGAGAGAGAGAGAGAGAGAGAGACTGAGGGGGGGAGGGAGAGAGAGAGAGTGTCAGTCTATTTTGTGCATCCTCTTTCTACAACCTCTTGTAGAAGGTTAGGTTTCAAGATAGAAGGGAGAATGGAGGAGAGAGATGAGGGAGAGAAAGAGGGGAGAAAAAGATGGAGTATAAAGAGGGGGAAAGAATGATGGAGGAGAGGGGGAAAGATGTAGGGAAAAGTAAAGGGGGAGGGAGGGGAGGAAGAGAGGGAAGAAATATATGCTAGGAAGGCAAATATCCCTGAGCATCCCAAGAGGCTGTCTTTAGCCCTCCAAATAGGGTCAAAAACCAATTCTGCACTAGAACTCAAAGGCCTCATTTTCTTCTCAATGTCCTCTGTCAACTTGCTCATTCCATTTCTGGCTAATCCCTTTGTGCAGATCTGATATCAGGCAAAACAATGCAGTCTAATCTCAGTTCCTTTTAGGTCCCTTTGCCTTCCTGAATACTGTTAGGCCTAGGAATCTTGACTATCCACCCCCTTCCTAGAGCCACTCAGGGATCACACTAGGTTCAGTCTCTCAGTTTACCCCTTGTCCAACCTTACAAAGAATCACAGAATACTTTCAGAGCTGAAAGAGACTTTTAGATTGTGCAATCTATCTCCTTCATGAAGGCACTGAGACACAGGGAGGTGAAGCAACATTTCCAAGGTTACAGAGTAAAAGTGAGTGCTCGAGCCACTTAAAATCTTGTGATGCCCTGACTCCTAGGCCATCCAAGAGAACCGATTTTCTCAGCTTAAGCATCATTTTGCTCCACTATGTGTTCATGCCCTCTGGATTGGGTCCATCACTGCACAGTGAGTACTTGCTTAGCAATTCCTGTATCTAGGAGACCAAACTGTCAGTCAATCTGGGCTTCTTTTCAAACTTTTTCAAACTTGGTTCTTTTAAAGGCACGAAACATTTGAACAACTAACCAATATCATCAGTTTTAAAATAATTTCTATGTGTTTTTTTTTTCTCCCCACAATATGAATAGCTGTTTGTGACTTGGGAAGAATTGTTCACTGGTAGCCATTCCTGAAAACCTGTCCCAAGAGAGGGATATGTGTGTGTGTGTGTGTGTGTGTGTGTGTGTGTGTGTGTGTGTGAGTGCCAGCGTGCACTTGCTTAAGCATGCCTTTATGTACAGATGTGTGTGGGATTTGGGGATGAGGAGTCTGGGAAGAGATTTTCTTGTGTTGTACCCAGTTCAACCCCTCCCCCCTGAAAAAAAATATCAGTTTAAAATTTTCTGGAAGCAAGTTGGGCCTTAGAATTCTGGCATGTAATTATATTTAAAACAGAAATTAAACCAAACAGGTTATAAATGTGGGCTTCTTTCTGAATTAACCATGCTGGCATTTCCCCAGATACATCCTTATGTTCACATGGTTGCTTCCAAACTCTATGTAGAATTTTATGCCTGTGTAGTATCAAATTTGTTAGATGGCATATTTTTATATCAGTAATTTTTATAGCATATTGTTATTCCAAACTTTTACATGTCTTTAATCTATTCTTAACTTCAATATATCAGTTTTATTTTCTTTTTTGACTTTGATGTGGAAATGTTAATGGAGATTTTTAAATACATATAACTTTACTATTTCTGTAGCATTTTCTGACCAAATGATTATTGTATTCTCTGCCTTCATATATTTGGGAGAAAGGTGTCCTGAATATGAATGCAACCTTCAGAAATTTTACACATTCAGAAGAGACATATCACCTTTTGTAGATCCTCACAGACTGCTCGAACCTGAAGTTTTCATTTTATAATGAAGCACCTTGAATCCTACTACTTCTTTATTCTTTGTCTACTTTCATTCATGATCATCTTCAGCCCCACATAAGGGAAATCCTTTTTTTTTTTTCTTCAGAAGAGCAACTATCCTCTCCATCGTCCTTTAGAAGACCCTATATCTACATGGCTCTTGAACCCAGCCAGTTTCTTGATTGTCACCTTCAATTTTGTCATCTAGATGTGCCGGCTCCTTTGTCAAAACCAGGAAACTGTACAGTGACTATTTTTTTTGGAAGTAACCCCATGGTGGATTCCCTTTTGATTTCACTGTAACTTCTTCATCAAGGGAACACGTGTATTCTTAGGACTATTTTGATGACTGGTTCTCTATCTTCACCAAAAGATATAACCATAGCATGACATTGCATAACCCACAAAAACCTCACATGTCAGGCTTTCTGGTCAACTATTATCCTGAACAACAATGAGAGTTAGCGATTTAACACTGGGAAATCTGTGCCTGAGGGAAGGTGCTGTGGCTATAGTCCCAGTGCCTACATTAGAGACTATACCAGAGACTAGAATAACAGTATTTCAATCAATTGGATTTAAACCATCATGAAGAACATTTAAAGTGAGCTCGGAGTATAGACAGCTCATGTCCCATGATGACAGCCCCCCACCCCTCCCCCTAGCTATGCTATTATGTGAACCTACCAACCTTTATTGGAACCTGAGATGCTCATAGAGCCAGGATGGAGGAGGGACAGAGGAGCCTTTTTTGAGCACAGTCAGTACTTTTAGTCTTTCTCTGTCTCTTTCTTTCTCTTTCTCTCTCTTTTCCCTCTCAACTTGTCTCCAGCTGCAGTCTCTTGATAATGTTTCAGGGTGTCTCTCTTCCTCTCCCCTCCAACCCCCAATCAGGCTATGTCCTGCAGCCCTGCCCCAAACAAAGAAGGCTTTTGTACTGCTTGCCTCAGGTACCAAAATTCTTAGTTATAGCTCTGGATGCTTTGCCTAGGCTTCATGAATTCACTCAGCAAATATTACAGCCAATTTACAGGCCATATAAAGAAAACCTGTATCATAATATTATGCTGGAGTTTGAGATGCTGTTGACATGGCTAAATCTTCAGAAGGCAGGGTCACTGTGTATAGAACAGCCATCAGCATCAACTAGAGTGGGGCATAAAATTAAAAAAACAAACAAGCAACAACTCAATTTCCAGGAGGAAGCTTGAAGTCTGACAAAGTGTTGCCTTCAGTTCTCTCAGTATCTTACAAATATTCTGTTGACGTGGAACTCAATGAAAAACTCCCCTGCTTGCCTTAACTTCTTAGACATGCGTGCCCTGTAGTCACTCCTGGTAAAGTTGGCCTAGACTTCTGAATAATTGATTCTCTCACCCCTTCCTCTCATTCTTCCTGAGGAATATTCTTTTCCTCATACCAGTGTTTCCCTAATGAGAAATGTATGTTAGTACTGCTTAGATGAAACCTGTCATTGGAGGTAGTAGGAAACAGTGGCAATTCTGCTAGATTTGAGTCAGAAAACCTGGGTTTGAAGTCTTCCCGCCCCCCCCCCCCCCATTTTCTGTGTTACCTTGAACAAATGTGGGCTCCATTTTCTTTAACTGAGGAAACTAGTTTAGATATCCTCAAAAGTCCCTTCTAGCTCCCCATATGTTATCTTATCACTTTGGTTTTGAGCAAAACTAGCTTTTCTCGACTTGATCACCCATCTTATTCACCAGACAGTTCTAAGTGACTTTTG
The DNA here is from genome assembly GCF_019393635.1 of Dromiciops gliroides. NCBI lineage: Eukaryota > Metazoa > Chordata > Mammalia > Microbiotheria > Microbiotheriidae > Dromiciops > Dromiciops gliroides. Next base: position 615,121,418 of record NC_057861.1, on the reverse strand, counting down.
GCTGTTTCTGAAAATCAAATCTACTCTCAGAGGATGAAGATACACCATCTTTAAAACATGGGATTGTAGGTTCATAAATTAATAGAGCAGAAGGGAGCTTAGAGATCAAAATAATGGGCCACAAGATCTGAAGCAGTTTCAAAAGAGTTCTAAACATGCATTGAGCAAAGTCAGCTACCTCCCACGGTGACTCTTCTGAAGGGGACTGTGCTAATCCAGATGTACAAGTTCTGGTCTGTTTGTTAAACAATCAGTTTCATTGCTTTACAGTTATACCTTGTAGGTATGCTCTTTAAAGTGGGGGAAAAGATATCTTGGGACAAATTATAGTATATTGGGAGACATTTGTGTGATTTGGGGGGGATCTGAAACCCTTGTGGCTCCAAAGGCCCAGTGTACTTTGGGGGATTTTTGTAACTTCTCTTGGCTCATGTATGTCTTTACTCTGGAAAGTTTGGGAAATCTATGCATTTTACCACTCCTGAGACTGATTCCTATCTGCAAACACAGGACTCACTGACTTAGAAAAGGAATTAAAAAAAAATAAGGAAATGGGGGCAGCTAGGTGGCACAGAGGATAGAGCACCGGCCCTGGATTCAGGAAGACCTGAGTTCAAATCCAGCCTCAGACACTTGACACTTACTAGCTGTGTGACCCTGGGCAAGTTACTTAACCCCCCCATAGCCCCTCATAAAACCAGAATAAAAATAAATAATAAAAGCCTTACAATATATGTATTTTAAAAAAAGGAATACAAGACAGAATCCGTAGAAAACAAAATGGAAGCAATGCTCTCCCAAAGACCTATCTAAATTCTCAGGCATTTGCAGTCCCAAATATAGGACTCTCTTGTTGTAGTTGACATCAGATAGGTTATTGTTGCTGGCTGCTCTCGGTTCTCTGCTGGTACTTCATTTGGTGTTGCACCTCTGTATCATTCCTGATGTTTCCCAAAATGTATTTTGGAGTATAGATCTTTGGGGTTCTCTGTTGTCCACCTACCACTCTGATGACCTCAGTTATGTTACTGTGGTTCTCAGACCAGATGGTATGGCGGAAGGAGCACTGACCTCCGCTGCTAGCAAATACTTGGGTTTCAGTCTTACCCCAGATAATAACTGTGTGACTGTGAATGAGTTGAGAAACTCTCTGATCCATAGTTACCTTATCTGTAAAATGGGGATCACAATACCCCCATTTGTTGCCTTTCAGGGTTGTTGTGATCATCAGATGAAATAATGTATGTAAAGTGCATTGCACACTTCAGGTCTTTCATAAATGTTAGCTGTTGGTAGTTTTCTAGTCAGTTGAGGCAACAACACAGCCCACTTTTAATGGAACAACACTTTGGCTGTCACTAGGGATAGTTCCTATCATCTTTTACAGACACACCTTCTGAAAAGACCCAAGATGCTTTGAAGATCCTCTCACTTTCAGATGATATATCATATAGTTTCCCCTGCCCTGCATCTTGGGTTCCTGGTGAAGTAATGAAGTAGCCCTTTCCTCTCTTTGAATTTTACACTTGACTGGGTAGAAACAGTTTCTCAGGAATTTATCAAAGGGAACAAAAGACTAGGCTGCATTTTAAGGATTGACGACATTCTTTCATTTATTCCACAAGCATTTTGTAGAGTGCTGGCTGAGTTCCAAGCACTTGCTATTGGTTGGCGGCACAAAGAGAAGGATGAAACAAGTCCTGGTACTCAAAGTGCTTACATTTTACTAGGGTGGGTGAGGGGAGGAGGGAGGTACAACATGTACACAGGGGAGTTAATATAACATCAATAGGAGGTAACTTAATGGAGGAAACACTAGCAGCTGGAGAATCAGAAAGGCCTCCCTTAAGGGGTGGTACTTGAACCAAACCCTGAAGAGAGCTGGGGGTTCTAAGATGTAGAGGAAGGAGGATACTATTCCAGGTGTGCACCAAGACATAGAGCTGGGAGATGGATGTTGTGTACAAGGAACAGCAAATGGGCCAATTTGTGCTGGAATCTAGAGTGCAGGAGGAAGTAGTGTGTAATCAGCTTCTGTTGTATAGGAAAGGAGGGTTTAAGAAATCCTTTATAGACCTTGGAGGTTGTACTCTTTGTTCCTGAGACTACGTTGAGCCATACCTCTATTAGGGTCAGAAGTAACCTTGTAGGCCATCTAGTTCATTGTCTTCATTTTATAAGAAAGGAAACCAAAGCTCAGAGTTAAATTATTTTTTCCCCAAGTCACGCAGGTAGTAAGTGACAGAGCTAGGATTCCAGCCCAGCTCCTCTGACTCAAATCTAGTGCTCTTTCTATCATACTCTGCTACCTCTAGTTACACGGGACAATGAAACTTCTTTGCTTCGTCTTTGATAATTTCAATCTCCCGTTGTTGTTTTTTTTTAATCTTTTATTTTATTTTAAGTGAGGCAATTGGGGTTAAGTGACTTGCCCAGGGTCACACAGCTAGTAAGTGTTAAGCGTCTGAGGCCGGATTTGAACTCAGGTACTTCTGACTCCAGGGCCGGTGCTCTATCCACTGCGCCACCTAGCTGCCCCCTCCCGTTGTTTTTGAAACCTAACCCTTCATAGGAGGTTGTAGAAAGAGGATGCCCAATTGCTTCTTTGGCTGGTTACAGAAAGCAACAAAGTTCATGTATGACACATTAAACATAACCTTGCAACCAGATTATCTCATCCATCATAACCTTCCCAGTCTTTTAATTGGTTGTTATTATTGTTTATTATAATGATCACAATCATGATCATAATCATCATGAGTGCCCTGGTGGGTTTGAGGATATTATTTTAAAATCAAACGTAAGAAAGACCTGGAGTTAAATCTTGTTTCAGACAATTACTAGCTGTGTGGTGCTGGACAAATTACTTTTCTGGGCCTCAGTTTCCTTATACATAAAATGAAGGAACTGGGTCAGATGTCTCTGAATATTTTCCTTTTAGTTCTAAATCTATGTGGCTGTGATCTCGTGATTCTGTAAATGAGATGGAAAATATTAAGGGAGAAGGAAGAAAGACTGAATTTATTGACTACAATTGGATTGAAACTGAAAAGATTAGGAGGCCTGGTCAAGTCTGTTCTTGTTCTGGTTATAATTGCCAGTGGATATTAAGAAGCACTTTCTATGTGCAGAGCTCTGTGTTGACCATTAGTGATACAAGGACAAAACAAAATATAGTCCTTATGTAGATTACTGGGGAAGGATACAACATGTGAATAGATAAGTGTGTGTGTGTGTGTGTACATATATAATTTTAGTATATATGTACATACATATCGATATATATGTATGTATGTGTGTATGTATGTATGTGTGTGTGTGTGTGTGTGTATATATATATATATATATATATACACACACATATACACACACACATATCCTATAGCTCAGCACCCTAAACTCTAGCCTTACATAGAACTGGCCCAATCTTGGAGAAGACCTCTACAAATCACATATCTTTGACTTGATTCCCATACCCACGATTTACTGTGGGTGAAATTTTCTAATTTAGTTCATGTCTAAGTACTCCCTCTTCAGTGAATCCCACTTTCCACAGAATTATAAAGTCTTCCAGAATCATAGCATCATCTTGTTGTTTGTACTCCCTTTGGAAGGGAAGTAGTCTTAGAGGCTACCTTCATTTCCAACAGAACCACATATCCTAAATAACTCAGAGTGGAGAGGGGCAGCTAGGTGGCACAATGGCTAGAATGCCAGGCCTAGAGTCAGGAAGACCTGAGTCCAAATCCAACTTCAGACACTTACCCACTATATGACCATGGGCAAGTCACTTAACCCTGTTTGCTTCAGTTTTCTCATCTGTAAAATGAGCTGGAGAAGGAAATAATAATCCACTCTAGTAGCTTTGCCAAGAAAGCCCTAAGTGGGATCATGAAGAGTCAGACATGACTAAAAGAACTCAACAACAAAAGGTGAAGTACTAAATTCAAGTACTTTGCCCCCTCTCTAGAGGAGAATTTTAGTCTTTTGTTGCTCCTCTTACTTGTATGCTCAGTCTTCTTCTCTCACCCAAAGGCAAATTGTCCAGGAAATTTCTTTACTTGATAGAAGAATTGATCCCCAGTCTCCCAGACTGAGGGATACTAGAGGTGCAACTCTCAGCAGCTCACACTTTTAAGTCATTTGGTTAACAAGTTATACCACTGACTCTCTGCAAGGCTGGGGCAAGGAACTCAATTGTCTCTGATACGTGCCTCTCTGGGAACTCTCAGCATTCTACCACTGCAGCAGCTGAAGCTAGCTTTTCGATTGAGAGGCTACCATTTCTGGGACTCTTGGTCATATGGGAAAATGTACTCTTACCAAATGTTTTAACATATAATTAGGGGGAAATAATTTTTTTAAAGGAAAAGAAAAGCAAGGGAGCTTCTAGGTAGCACAGTAGATAAAGCACTGGCCCTGGATTTAGGAGGACCTGAGTTCAAATCTGGCCTCAGACATTTGACACTTACTAGCTATGTGACCCTGGCCAAGTCACTTAACCCTCATTGCCCTGCAAAAACAACAACAACAACAGCAATAGCAACAATAACAAATAAAAACCAACCAAACAAAAAAAGAAAAGCAAGCTATGCACAAAAAAAATTATTTGGTACTGGCTAAGAAATAAGAATGGTGGATCAGCAGAATATATTAGGTACATTAGACAGTGGTAAATAACAATAATAATTTACTGCTTGATAAACCCAAAGACTCTAGCTTCTAGGATAAGAACTCACTATTTGACCAAAACTGCTAGAAAAACTGGAAAATAGACAGAACTAGGCATAGAGTAATATCTCAGATTGTATACCAAGATAAGTTCAAAATGGGTATATGATTTATATACATTAAAGAGTGATGCCATAAGCAAATTAGAAAAGTAAGGAGTAGTTTACCTGTCAGATATATGGAGATGGGAAGAATTTATGACCAAACAAGAGAGAGAGAGCATTATAAAATGCAGTGTGGATAATTTTAATTATATTAAAAAGGTTTTGCACAAACAAAACCAATGCAACTAAGATGAGAAGGAAAGCAGAAAGCTGTGAAACAGTATTTACAGCAAATGTTTCTAATACAGCCCTCATTTATCAAATATGTAGAGAAATGCATCAAATTTATAAAAAAATGCAAGTCATTCCCCAATTGATAAGTGGTCAAAGGATAAGAACAGAAAATTTTCAGGTGAAGAAATTAAAACCATATATACTCATATGAAAAATGCTCTAAATCACTTTTGATTAGAGAAATACAAGTTAAAACAACTCTGAAGTACACCCTCATGCCTATCAAATTGGCTAATATGACAGAAAAGGGAAATGATAAATGTTGGAGAAGATGTGGGAAAATTTGGACACCAATGCATTGTTGGTGGAGTTGTGAACAGATCCAACCATTCTGGCAAGTTGGAACTATGTCCAAAGGGCAATCAAACTGTGCATACCTTTTGATCCATCAATAACTACTACTAGGTCTGCATCCCAAAGAGCTTATAAAAAAGGAAAAAGGACCTACATGTACAAAATTATTTGTAGCAGCTCTTTTTTTTTGTGGTGGCAAAGAATTGGAAATTGAGAGGATGCCCATCAGTTAAGGAATGGTTGAACAAACTGCAGTATATGAATGTGATAGAATGCTATTGTGATAGAAGAAATGATGAGCAGGCAGACTTCAGAAAAACCTGGAAAGACTTATGTTTGAACTGATGCTGAGTGAAATGAGTAGAACTTGGAGAACATTGTACACAGGAAGAGCAACATTGTTCAGTGATTAACTGATAGACTTGGGTTTTCTGAGCAACGCAATGATCCAAGACAATTCCAAAAGACTCATGATGGAAAATGCTCTCCACATCCAGAGGAAGAACTATGGAGGGGGCAGCTAGGTGGTGCAGTGGATAAAGCACTCAGGAGGACCTGAATTAAAATCTGGCCTCAGACACTTGCCACTTACTAGCTGTGTGACCCTGGGCAAGTCACTTAACCTCATTGAATGCAAGATTGAAGCATACTATTTTCACTTTTTTTTTTCATGTTTTTTCCCTTTAGTTCTGTTTTTTCTTTCAGAACATGATTAATGTGGAAATATATTTAGTATGATTGCACATGTATAACATGTATAACATATCAGATTGTTTATCATCTTGGAAGGGATAGGGAAAGGAGGGAAAGAAAAAATTTGGAACTCAAAATCTTATAAAAATGAATGTTGAAAATATTTAATTAGAAAAATAAAATACTGTTTACAAAAAGAAGGAAGGAAGGAGGGAGGGAAGGAGGGAAGGAAGGAGGGAGGGAAAGAAGGAAGGAAGTAGGGAAGGAAGGAAGGAGGGAGGGAAGGAGGGGAAAGAAAGAAAGAGAGAAAGAAAGCTGGCTCCAAAGCCAGAAAGATCTGAGTTCAAGTTCTGCTTCTGACACATACTGGTTGTATGACCCAGGAAAGTCACCTAGGCTCTTGGCAAGTCTCTGAGTCTCAGATTTAAATCTTAATGTCTACAATCGAAGGTTGAGAAAAGGTGCTGACTTAGATTGGTAGAGAGAGTTACCTCTCTGGGGGTGTTCCCTATACTAGGGAAATATCAAGTTCAGTCCCTATCCCTTTCCACAGTCAATTTATAATGTTCGTCTATCTTCTCCAATTTGTATTATTTCCTATGACTTTTCATATTTCTTTTATGTTTCTAGTATTTGCCTTAATGGCTTTCTTTTCCTTTTAAAAATAAAATCCCTAGAATATAGTAGTTCCATTAGTGGCATATATCAAATAGTATTTCTTTTTTTTGTTTGTTTTGGTTTTTTTGCAGGGAAATGGGGGTTAAATGACTTGCCCAGGGTCACACAGCTAGTGAGTGTCAAGTGTCTGAGGCTGGATTTGAACTCAGGTCTTCCCGAATCCAGGGCCGGTGCTTTATCCACTGCGCCACCTAGCTGCCCCTCCATCAAATAGTATTTCTAAGAGTTTTGTAACTCATATTGTGTATTGCCAGACACATTCCAAAAGGATTGTATTAATTTGTAATTCCACCAAAAATGTAACAGTGTTCCTCCTCCTTCCCTCTTCTAGCCCAGCCAACAAACAATATTGTCACTTAAAACTATTTTTGCTAAACTTATAGGTACAAATGAGGTATCATGGCATGGAGGATAATATGAGTGTAGAGTTAGAAAGACCTGGATTCAAATCCTACTATTGACACTTACTAGTTTAGTGACCCTTGGCAAGTTACTTATCATCTATGTGCCTTTGTCAATGCCTGACAACTTATATATTAGATCAAAAATAGGTTTCAATGTATTTTGTTGCAGGGAGTACCTACTGTGGGAGTTCTCAACTCTGAGTCAATCACAGATCCTTCCTGTATTTGCATATTATCAGACTGAGGTGGTTCCTGAAAGCTGGATTTCTCACAGAAATTTGAACAATTTTCCAAATGATTATGGTTAATGTTTTTGTTGGTGCCCTTATATATCTTGGACTTAGGAGGGTTTATTAGATATATTTAATATAATAACAATTTCTGGTATTTTCCTTTTCATATATATAGACACATATAAAGTTATTTGTTGTGCAAAATCATTTAAAAGTAAATCAATAGAACATTTTTGTCTTTGGGGGTTTCTTCTTATTGGATATTTTTTCTCCTTCTGAAGATTGAGATTGATATATTATTTTTTCTTTGAATTTTAATAATTTTAAAAAAATGTTTTGAACCATTTGGAATTTCTTATCACATGTGGCATGAGGTATAGAGTGTTTTTGTGGGGGGGTTTTGCCATCCAATTTTCTTAATTTTTTCCTTTCCCCAATGTTTTGTAATTTGGTTACCAAACACAAATTTCTTGATTTTGATTCTATTTCTGAATTTTCTGTTCACAGACTCATAGAATCTCACACTTTGAAAACCCCTCAGCAATCATCTAATTCAACTTATACCTGAAGAGGAATGCCCTCTATAATATGCCTTGCCTAAAAGCCTCTAGTGGAAGAATTCATTAGCTCCTGGCCCAGTTCATTTTACCTTTGAAGAATTCTAATTTTTAGGAAGCTTTCCCTTGTAGTGAGCTTCTATCTACCTCTTTGCAACTTCTGCCTACTGTAGGCAAGCAAAATAAATCCCGTCTCTCTTCTGCATGAAATGTCTTCAGATATTTGAAGACAATCATTGTGTCCTTTCTAAGTTCTCTTCTCTCCAAGATCAGAATCTCCTTTCAACTGATGCCCATATGATGTGATTTCGAGGTTCTTGGCCATTCTGTTTCATTGATCTGTTTTTCTATTTAAAAAAAAAAAACAGAACCAAAGAGTTATAAAATTCTCATTTTAAATCTGCCAGTAACAACCTTTATCTGTTTTTTTTTGTTTAGTTGTTATTTTGTTGTTTTAGTGGTGTCTGACCCTCTGTCACCCCATTTTGTTTAGTACTTCACCTTTTCTGTTCTTCCAAATAAGTTTTGTGATAATAATGCTTCATTGGTATTGCATCTAGTGTATACCTTGATAGTCAAACTTCCCTTTCCCCAATATTTGATACTTTTGATCATTATTATTGTTAGCCATATAAGCTGGAGAGCTACCTCAGAATCTGAACATTTTTAGATAGGATAAGTGCTGGCAATTATGTAGTGGTTCAAAACGTGAAAAGTGCTTTAAATGGATTACTACATTTGGGCCTTACTAAAAAAAATGCATGATAGGTAATATAGATATTTTACAGATTAAGAAACTAAGGCTCAGAGAAACCATGTGACTTTCCCATGGTCACACAGTAAGTATCAGAAGTAGAATTTAAATCCAAGGTTTCCTGACCTCAAGTCCAGTCCACTGTCCACTTTGTTATGTTAACTCTCTATGACTGGTTTATACAATCATATCATTTGCAGGTCTAGATATCTTAGCTTCTTTATTACCTGTGCTTGCTTTTTTTCATTGTTTCATGCCCATTGCTGATCAAATGGAAGCAGTAAAAGTGATCAACCTCCTTACTTGTTTAGTAGAATTGTTTTGAATATTTCTTCATTATATGTGGATGTTTGTGTGTGTATGTAGAGAGAGTGTGTTGTTTCAAATATATGCTTTTTATCATTAAGAAAAATACTATACTTTATCACTACATTTTAAACTATAAAAGGATATTGTATTTAATTAAAGGCCTTCTTAAAAAATGAGATTTATTAGTTGGGTTGTTTTGCTAATATTGAACCATTCTTTCATTCCTGGTATAAAACCCATTTAGTCATAATGAAAACTTTTTTTCTGTATCACTCTATTTTATTTGCTAATATTTTGTTTAATATTTTTATGTTTCTATTCCTAGTGAGATTTCCCTATAACTTTTGTTTTTATTATAACGTTTCCCAAGTTTGGGGATCGAAACCTTTTTTGTCTCATCCAAAGATTTTGGTAGCCATTACTTTTAAAAATCTATTTATAATCAATTTATGTAATATAGGGATTACTTATTATTTGAATACATGAAAAAATCACTTACTAATTAGTCTGATCCTCATCACATTTTACCGAGAAGGGTACTAATACCTGCCTGATATTTTTCTCTTTTTAAAAAATTTTATTGTTGTCTTTTGTTCTTAATCCTTAAAATATCTACTCTCTCCCATTCACAATTGATCAATCCCTATCCCCCTCCCAAAAAAGCACATTTAAGCAAAATCAAGAGACCTAGCAACTGTAACTGACAGTGTATACCACATTCCACACCTTATGGTCCCCACTTCTCTCATGAGAAGAGGAAGGGGTGTTTATTTGTTCTTCAGAATTCATTTTTCATTCCCAAGATCCTATTCAAAAGGTGGACTATTTTTTAGAATTGTATTTAGATTGTATAATCATTTTGTGTTTTATTCTTTTGGTTCTGTTTTCTTCAGTGTACATCACTTTATATGTCTTTATAGGTTTTGCTAACTTCCTCATATTCTTAATTTCTTGTGTACAATAGTATTTTATTTCTTTCATAGTTAGCCTGTCTGATTTTTCCTTCTGTAATTTATCTATTTAGATTATCAATTTCCCATTTCAAAACTTTTTATAGTTTATTTTTATGCTAGCCATTTATTACAAGTTCACCAGTGTTTTGGTATACAGATTTATATTATAATTTTTTGTAATTATTTTCTTAAGTTCATTTATATTTGCTGAGGTTTTACCTTTAACTTAAAAAAATTTGGCAATATTGAATTTCATCTTCCCATTTTTTATTAAATTAGGTAACTTCAGTTTTATTTGTTTTTTAAACCTCTTACCTATTATACTCTTTTGTTTGATATAATTTAATTTTTTTCTCACTTGTTTTTTTCTGGTTTGAATTCAGATTTGTCAACAATGATTAATTCAACTCCAGATTGTCTCGAGGTAACAGTGACATATTAAATTTGTCATGCTTTTCATTGAAAATCTCCATATACCTTCATTAGATATATTTCTTTTTTAAAAATTAAATTTATTGGGGCAGCTCGATGGCACAGTGGATAGAGCATCAGCCCTGGAGTCGGGAGGACCTGAGTTCAAATCCAGCCTCAGACACTTAACAGCTACTAGCTGTGTGACCCTAGGCAAGTCACTTAACCCCAATTGCCTCGCCCCCCCAAAAAAAAAAGATTAAATTTATTGGGGCAGCTAGGTGGCACAGTGGATAAAGTACCGGCCCTGGATTCAGGAGGACCTGAGTTCAAATCCGGCCTCAGACATTTGACATTTACTAGCTGTGTGACCTTGGGCAAGTCACTTAACCCTCATTTTCCTCACTCAATACAAAAAAACAAACAAAAATTAAATTTATTTTCAGTTTCAAATTCATTAATTCATTAATTTATTAACTCTCCCTCTCTCCCCCTTTCCCCCTCTTCCCCCCACTCCAACTACTCCCTTACCCATTAAAAGGGTAAAATGACATTATTTTACCATGATTGTTTTAACATCCTGGGGAGTTTCTTACATTAAGATTTCAACTTTTATCAACTACCTTTTTAAGGTACCACGTGTTCAAAGCTTTAACTATTTTTAATATTTCTTCAGCTTAGTTCCAAAAAGTAAGATTTTTTTCTCAGTTTGTCTGTTGAGGTTATTTTTATTTTTAGTTATCCATCTTTTTACTTAATGATATATCTGGGAGAGTAGAATTTTAAGTCTTTCTTTATGGAATTCTATGGATTCTGTTTACATTATTGCTTTCAACATTTCTGAGGAATTTTTTGAATAATTTTATTTTCCAATATTTTTCTGAATTTGCATGGATACTGAGGTTTCCTTTCCTAGATCTGTTATCCAAACCTATAACTTTCAACTTCATGGCTTCTTTTTCCAGTTTTTTTTTGAAGTTGTTTTTCCCCCTTAACTGCATTACCTTTCTTTCATTTCACTGTCTCCTTTTTTTTTTTTATCAGAAATAACCCTTTCATTTATCATCTCAGTAAGATATTTTAAATTATTTTATCTCATTTTTATATATACACAATATTTAAATACTTCAAGGATATGTAATTTCTTCTGTGTGGATGGGTACTTCTATCACTGTTTCAGATTACAACCCTTCTAAAATCAAAGAATTCTTGGAGGTCTTTATCAGAGAGTGACTGTGGTTAACAAAATTCATCCCTGGCAGGTAAACATGGTGATGTGACTTTTTCACATAATTAGGCTTCTCTTTAGATGTCATATCTGTTACCAGGCTTCGAATAAAAGCTTTGTCATCAGTAAATACTTCTAGGGTTTGCATTCTGATGGCATAGTCTTTGAGAATCTGGGATTACCTCTGTACTAAAATGGTGAATTACCAGAGAGATACCCCCCATTTTTGCATATATACACATATAAAAAAAGCCATAGACATAGGCACAGGCAGAGGCAGAGGCACAGACACAGACATAGACACGGATATAGATATAATTTATAAGTAAATAACATAAGATATGTACATATATGTACATGTGTATATAATTTGTACACAATACATATGATATATAAATATTTAATTTTATATATACATATTATATACTATAGTTTTATTTCTTCACTAAGAATTTCCCCATCCATGTATCCAAATTCTATCAGAAAAGAATAAGATTTGAATTTTAGAATATATATGTTATTATATCTTATATTAAATATTATTCTTTATCTAACTGGTAGTTTGGCAGTGATGCTTTCAGACATGGAATTCCCATAAACCTATCCTCTTTCTCCTCACCACACTAAATGTACTTAGCCTGTACTTTGTGTAGAATGTAAATGATAATTCCCATTCATATGATACCTCAGAGTTTACAAAGTCAAAATGCAAAGATGTTCTTTCTCCCTCCCTTCTCTGTATCATGAGTGGTTGCCCAGTCCCTAGGAGAGAGTTGGAAGACTTACTACCAGGGCCTCCTTCCCAGACCACCTACAATCCATGGTGTAGTAAAGGAAGGGTGACATGGTTGATTACTCTACTTGGTTAAACTGGGAGTTACCAATTCTAATACTTTTGGTGAGCTGGAGGACCACAAGTTCTTATCACTTGCTGCAGTATCTTAATGTTCTCTGGGGTTTTTTTTTTTGTTTTTTTTTGTTTTTTTTTTTTTGGGTTTTTGGTGGGGCAATGAGGGTTAAGTGACTTGCCCAGGGTCACACAGCTAGTAAGTGTCAAGTGTCTGAGGCCAGATTTGAACTCAGGTCCTTCTGAATCCAGGACCCGTGCTTTATCCACTGCACCACCTAGCTGCCCCTCTTAATGTTTTCTGGATCTAACCATCTGTCCTCCCTATCTACCCCTCCAGACTCCCAGGCACTATTGTATGGCTTGTTGGTAGATTCTAAGGGTCTAGTCATTCACCCTATTGCTCTATTTTCTATCCTTTCTTCAGCCGAACTATTTTTTATGTGCTGTTTCCCCCAATTAGAATGTGAGGTCTTTTATTTGTATCTCCAGCATTCAACACAGTATACATATAGTAAATGCTTAATAAATGGTTTTAAAAAATAATTTATTTATGCTCATTTTGTAGATGAGGAAACTGAGGCTCTCAGAGATTGTGACATTCCCAGGATAAAACAGCTAGTAAATGTGAAGACTAAGATTTCAATTACTCCAGTTCCACTGCTTTTTCACTATATTATGTTGCTAGTACCTTAATACTAATGTACGCTTTTATTTAATGTGCATATCCTAAATATTCTCTGTTACTATTTTGTATCTCCAATTACAAATTCCTAGATAGTACAAACCATGTTAGTTTCATTGACTTTTTTTTTTTTGCGGGGCAATGGGGGTTAAGTGACTTGCCCAGGGTCACACAGCTAATAAGTGTCAAGTGTCTGAGGCCGGATTTGAACTCAGGTCCTCCTGAATCCAGGGCTAGTGCTTTATTCACTGTGCCACCTAGCTGCCCCAGTTTCATTGACTTTCAAAGAGTCTTATCCCAAATGTTCAAATAAGTCTTAAACATTTTGTATGATGATAAAGGAATAAGATGGCTTATTTCAACCTTGTTAATTTTATAGTTGATAATATGGATCAGAGCATATTAGCATGGGCTTTGAGAGTATTTCCTTCTCCTAGGAGCTCTGTGGCACACTAAGAGGACATCTAGAACATGTGTCTCCCTGATGCTAAATCATTTTGCTCAGGAATAAATATGCACCCCTACCCTAGTATGTGTATGTGGAAAGGAGGGAGAAATTGGAGGAGTGTGCAAATTGTTTTCATGGTTCTAAGTTCAATGCTGTAATACTTGTTGAAAACATTTCTTTCTTAGGTATTGAGGAACCTTTCAGCACTTAGCACAGTGCTGGCCCATAATGAGAGTTTAATAAATGCTAAATGCCCAACTAATTTGTTATCAATGGATCAAGTCTTAGGTTGCACCTTTTGCAGTTGCCTTTGCTCCAGATTATAAAAGGAGAAGAGTATACAGGACACTATTAATGCTAAATGTTTGAGAACAAATTAGCCTGTGTACTTAACTAGGGAGCTCTTCAAAGTGGAAACAAGAGAAGAAGATATTGCAGAGATCAACTGGTAACAAAGATTGTCTATACTGCATAAATTGAAGAAAAAAATCTGGTGAAGGAACCATATATTTCAGTCAGTTATCAGTTTATACTGTTTATAGGGTTGTCATTAAGTTAAAAATGTACAGCTTAGTACCTGTTCCTTATAATTTCCATTAAATAATTCTTTCTTCATCCACCAAAGAGAAAAAGACCTATTTGTTACAAAAATATTTATAGCAGCTCTTTTTGTGGTGGCTAAGAATTGGAAATCAAAGGAATGCCCATCAATTGGAGAATGGCTAAACAAGCTGTGGTATATGATGGTGATGGAATATTATTGTACTATAAGAAATGACAAGCAGGATGATTTCAGAAAAGCCAGGAAAGACTTGCGTGAACTAAGGTATAGTGTGAAGTGAGCAGAACCAAGAGAACATTGTGCATATTGACAGCAATATTGTTTGATGAAGAATTGTAAATGACTCAAATATTCACAATAATACAATGACCCAAGAGAATCTCAAGGGATCATTGATGAAACATACTATCTACCTCCAAAGAAAGAACTGATATTGATGGAACACAGACTGAAGCATGCTATTTTTCACTTTCTTTAATTTTTTTCCTTTTAAGTTTTCTTGTACAAAATGACTAATATGGTAATGTTTTACATAATCATCCATGTGTAACCCTTATCTGATTGCTTGTCCCCTAAGGGAGGGGAGAGAGGAAGGAGGGAAGGAGGGAAGGAGGGATAAAACTTGAAACTCAAAACTATAAATAAAAATGTTTATTACTTTTAAAAATAATAATCTCTTGATCAAGACTATCTTGTGAGGTTCAACTACTAGAAGAACCAGAGTTATTGGCCCCCAAAGTTTTGGGTTCCAACACACTTGATTGCAATAGATAATTTACAATGTCACTTGGAGTTCTAAATATTTGATTCTACTCATTTTTACTGTGAATGTTAAACTTTGCAGAATTTATTAGCTTGAGATGTATAGAAATATTGAAAAAAGAAGAAGTTGAAATGGCAAATTGGTTCCCAAAGGATTTAGATCAATCCAGCTCTGAAATGGATTACTTAGAAAATAAAGTAATGGTTGGGGGTGCATCTCTAACCTACCTGCCATGCTTTCTCAGGACTGTCCTGCCAAATATATGCCATTGAGGCCCCCACAGATTTGGCAGCCATCCAATTAATTCAATCAGTGCAGATCACCAAACTGCCTAAATCACGTTTTCCACTTCACTGCATGTTCTGTAGACACAAACTCTTATCCGTGCCTTAAACAAAGTACAAGATGAGGTACTGTAACAATTAGTTATTTGTTTTCATCTAACATTTGAACCTAGTGAGATTCAGCCACCTCCTGGGAACCAACTGTCTGCCAATGGAGCATGAATAAAACAGGGACAGTTCCAGCTGGCATCACCTGCTATGTTTTGCCTTATTTTCTCTGCACTTACGTAATTTTTGTGTCAGAAGATGTGACCCCTGACACAATGGGCGTGGGTCACTTTTGTGACCTCTTACAAATATCTTTGGTTTGTGTGCCCTTACACTGGGGAGCCCTGGGAAATTCAGTGTCTGGCACATTTTGCTCTTCAGCAAAAAGGGACCTCAGCTATCTTGCAAGCATTTAGACTATCAAGGGCATCAAAAGAACAGAAAGGGTTTTATTTAAGATAGTAATGGTCACAGAAAGGACCTGTATGCTAACCTTTAGCAAGTTAGAAGAGCCCTCTCCTCCTTACATTGGAACTCTTCTTCTCTCCCAAAGATATTCCCCACTCCCCATGATGAAGAGCACTTATTTTATTGAATTAAATTAATTCATAGGCATAGGTGAGGAGGCAAGTGATAGTATATCTAAATTGATGAGAGTTAAGTAGGAGTTTAGGTGTCATGTGAAATATGGAAAATTCATTGAAATAAGTCTGATAAGGTAATCTGAAGATAGACTGGTGGACTTTACACACTGGGCTAAGGATTTCATATTTTATCTTAGAGGCAAAGGGAACCCCTGAAGATTTTATTTTTTTGGCGGGGCAATGAGGGTTAAATGACTTGCCCAGGGTCACACAGCTAGTGTCAAGTGTCCGAGGTTGGATTTGAACTCAGGTCCTCCTGAATCCAAGGCCAGTGCTTTATTCACTGTGCCACCTAGCTGCCCCCAGCCCTTGAAGATTTTTAAGCAAGAGAGTGATGTGGTGAGACCTAGGCCTTGGGAATATTATTTTGGCAGCTGTATGGAGCACAGATTAGAGAAGAGACAGGAAATAGGGAGACAAGTTAGAGACCATTGTGATAGTATGAGAGTCAATGAGGACTTGAGCTAGGACAGTGGCAATATTAATTGAGAGAAAGGGTAAGATGCAAGACATATTTTGGATGTGGAATTGACAATGGTTTGGGTGTCAGGAGTGAGGTAGAGAGAATTAAGAATGATTTCAAGGGGACAGCTAGGTGGCGCAGTGGATAAAGCACCGACCCTGGATTCAGGAGTACCTGAGTTAAAATCTGGCCTCAGATACTTGACACTTACTAGCCGTGTGACCCTGGGCAAGTCACTTAACCCCCATTGCCCCGCAACCAAAACAAAACAAAACAAAACAAAACAAAAAAAAGAATGATTTCAAGGTCATGAACCTGGTAGGATGATGATGCTTTCAGTGGAAATAGGGAAGTTTGGAAGAGGGGTAGATTTTGGGGAGAAATAACGGGTTCTATTTTAGACAAATTGAATTTGAGATTCTTGTGGAATATCAATCAACCAAAAAGTATTTCCTAAGTGCCTAGCCACTGACAGTATAGCAACAAGCAGGAGACTATTCCTGCCCCCAAGGCGTTGACATTTTATTTTATTTTATTTTTTTATTTTTGGTGAGGAAATTGGGGTTAAGTGACTTGACCAAGGTCACACAGCTAGTAAGTGTCAAGTGTCTGAAGCCAGATTTGAACTCAGGTCCTTCCTGAATCCAGAGCCAGTGCGTTATCTGCTGGGCCACCCAGCTGCCCCCTAATTTCTTTTTCTTTCTTTTTTTTTTTTTAAAGTGAGGCAATTGGGGTTAAGTGACTTGCCCAAGGTCACACAGCTAGTAAGTGTGTTAAGTGTCTGAGGCCGGATTTGAACTCAGGTACTCCTGACTCCAGGGCCGGTTCTCTATCCACTGCGCCACCTAGCTGCCCCAGGCGTTGACATTTTAATAAGATCAATACCACTTATGCAAAGGAGTGATGGTCAAGAAAGGAAGTCCTGGTCTATGCAGTATCCAGGACTGTGAATAGATCCATAATAGATGCCTTTTCTAGTAGCAAAAGTAGTGTCGATTTGATTGTTCTTTCCAGAGCAAGAGAAAGGGGAGGAAAGTGGAGGGTGGGTGCCTCTGTTGAGGCAGGGCAGATAGCAAGGTGTCCATGCTACATAGATGGCCGGATGGGATGAGAAACATGATCTAGGCCTAGATACATAGAATGGATTGAGGTGAGTTTTCACTCATTAACTCAAAGATCTGGATGACTCAGCCCCAGAGTAGAGTCTCATAATTGTGAATCAACTCACCTCATATTTGAGGGGAGGGAGGGATCATCTCTGGAGGTGTAGGTCTTGGAAGGAGGCCACTGTTTCTGATGGGGGAAGAGGACACGGAAGGAAGACAGATGACAAGCTGCCTGTGCTGGTAGGCCCTGTCATTTTGGTAGATGACTTATATTCAGTTTAGATGTCCAATAGAATATTTGGTGGGATATGGAAGTAGAATTCAGGAGAAAAATTAGGATTGGGTATATAAATTATAATTTATCTTACATAGACATGATATTTAAATCTATGGAATATGATGAGATCACTAAGAGAGAGAGAATAGGGAGCACATGTTTTAGTTTTCCTTGAGCATATTGGTATAATACAAGGAGTAATTGAAGCTGGCTGGAGAACAGGAATACTGTGACTACAGATATTATAATATAGCTAAGAAGAGGATAGAAAGATGGATCAATGAGAGTATGTTCACACTAAGTCACCAATGGCTTTCCTCCATACAGAGTGTTTTGTTTGAAACAAATGATCATCTTCAACAAAAGAAATTTAAATAGGGTCCTAATAAATTTGCCATCTCATTGACCTCATTATAGGCTACATTCTTTTTTTTTTTTAGTGAGGCAATTGGGGTTAAGTGACTTGCCCAGGGTCACACAGCTAGTAAGTGTTAAGTGTCTGAGGCCGGATTTGAACTCAGGTACTCCTGACTCCAGGGCCGGTGCTCTATCCACTGCGCACCCTAGCTGCCCCAATATAGGCTACATTCTTAAGATGAGATCTCTTTGAAAAGAAATGATATGGAATTATTCCCTGAAAAATATTTACACAGAATTCCATATAAATTTTTTTCCAGTGCTTAATAACTTGATCACTTAAGCAGTGCTGTCTCTGTCAATCAGGCAGCAAATGTTTATTAAGCACCTACTATGTGCCAGGAACTGTGCCTAACACTAATATATAAGAAAAGACACCCAGGTACATAAGATTACTCTATTGATATTTCATTCTTCTACCTAACTCACTTTCTTAAAAAGAAGCCCAGAAAACACCAGCAAAAAGTCTAGTTTCTCCTGGCTTTGTGTGTGTGTGTGTGTGTGTGTGTGGGGGGGTGTTGGGTGTGGGGTGGGGTGGCGGCTATTGGCTTGTTATAAGTACTGGCTGAATTTCTTCAGCAGTGTTACAAGCATTGCACCTTATCTTAAAATTCCTTGGCTAAATTCCTCCAACAAATCTGTTAAAAAGTCAGTGCTTTGTTTACTTTGGCATCTTTTCAGCAATGGACAATAGGATGCTTCATGAGCCGAAACCCACTGAGTGAATAAACAGATGAGAGAGACAGAGACAGAGATAGAAGTGGAGAAAGAGAGAGAGAGAGAGAGAGAGAGAGAGAGAGAGAGAGAGAGAGAGAGAGAGAGAGAGAGAGAGAGAGATTGAGATTAGTGAGGGAAATTTCTAGTTTAGCAGAAGCATATTAATCCATTGAAATTGCTTCATGAATAGAAAATAATTTCTAATAGAAACCTAAAGATACTTGACACACAAGCATTTTTTATAAATAGGAGTATCATATTACCTCTCTTGGGACAAATTGGGCCTACTTTGACACCAAGCCATGAAGGCTTCTAAGCTCCAAACCATGAAGAAAGATAAAGACAAAGAAAAGCTGAGTCTGGGTTCTCCTCTGCCCACCAGAAGGCCTCTGTTGTCATCTGCCATTGTCATCAGGAAGGGAGCTTGCAAAGAGAGCAGAGAAATAGAGGAGAGAAAAGAGACTCAGAAGGATTCTATGTCTTTAAGGCCTACCTTGTATTTTTGGTTTAGGTGGGGCATGTGCCAGCTTTCTACTTAGGTTCCATCATGGCAGAATCTATGTCTGCCCCATAGCTTGTGAGGATTACAGATTATTTTTTAAAAAAATAATAAACATTTTTAGGTATAATTTTGGGTTCCAATTTTTATTCCTCTTTCCCTCTGTCCCCTCCCCCCTTCCCTGAGGCGGCAAACAATCAGATAGGGGTTTTATATGTATGATTAGGATTACAGATAATTTCATATCTTCTGTATTCAGGCCAGGTCTGAAAGCAGATGGAGGGGTCTTCTTGATTTCCTTTACCCCTCTTCAAAGAATAGTTAAGTTTTGAATTGAGGAGAAACTGCCCTGTTAGGAACAAAAAACCTCGTTCATCTTGCCAAATGATAAGTTAGGGCTCGCTTTCCTGAGACTTGCTGTTCTGTAGTTCCGAGTAGAGCTGAGTCTTTTAGAGGTTCCCAAATGACTAGAATATAACAAAGTATCAGTTGAAAATGATGGTATTTCGGGGCGGCTAGGTGGCGCAGTGGATAGAGCACTGGCCCTGGAGTCAGGAGTACCTGAGTTCAAATCCGGCCTCAGACACTTAACACTTACTAGCTGTGTGACCCTGGGCAAGTCACTTAACCCTAATTGCCTCACTAAAAAAAAAAATGATGGTATTTCCAAAAAAGGCTAAATAAACAGACAGGTAGTCCTAGGGTGGTAGCAAGGATAGTAAAGTTCCTAGGATGATTCACCACAGATCATTATTACATTGCTACTCCTCACTGTTCGGCTCCCTTGCCTTATATTTATGGTAACTCTATGGCATAAAATGATGCTATTGTCTAGGAGTTTTGACCTTTGGCAACAGATCTCAAACTTACCATTCATACTTATCACTTACAGGCCAGGATGATTTATTCCACGTCTATATAAGGACAACAGTTCATTTCCCAAAGGAATATTTAAATGTAGATTGTTTCCTTAAGAGTTGAATTGGGATCGTGCCATTTGATGGCTAAAGGAGAGATTCTAATCACTCTTTATTTTCTGTATTTCTCATTTGTCATCTAACCATACACTGCCTATTTTATCTAAAATTTTCAGCAGTGTATGTCTTACATGCTCAACTACATTGGAAGTTTATGAAAGTCAAGGACTATTTTAAATTTTCATTGTTTCTCCCATAGCAGCTTAAAAAGTTGTTTAGATGCACCTAATACAATAAATTTAGAGATATGCTAGGGGCCTCTGAGAGATAAAAGTGAGATGCCTAGGGTCACATTACTTAAATGTGTCAGAGATAGAACTAGAACACAGGTCTCCCTGACCCTGATTCTAATCTCATTGACTTTCAATGTCCCCTTTTAAGATTACAAATTACAGAGCAGGTGCCTGTCTGCTTTGGTAGAGGCAATTTCCTCACCAAGAGTTTCCTATGCCAATGAAATGAGAGAGCTGGTCCTTTAAAAGAATCACCTAATTGACACTTCATTACCTTTTAGATATTTGCAAGGGTGACATGAAGAATAATGTCCTTGCCACTCAACCGAAAGTCTACTTGGTCAATGGCCCAGCCTTATCACCATCTTTCTCTTTTATTTCTATCTTTGTGCTTGGTGTTTGGAGCTGATTGTCTAGCACATAAATTCAACGTAGGTAAACCTGACATGACTCTATGGAAGAAAATGGCTTGTAATAAAATTCTATCCTTTTTGTAGGAATATTTGTGCACTTTTATTTTAATGATTTCCATATAAAAATTATGTTCTCAATTTTTTGAAGTAATTTTTGATAGATTTGCATGTTTGTACTGAGCTAGAAAATTTCCCCAAATTCCATGTTCTTATAAGTCCTCGTTAAATACTTACCTGTTTTTCAAGGAAAGCCATGTCTGTTCTGTTGAGTGATAGCCAACTACAATTGTGTGCTGACTACATTCTCATTGATCTAGAAATTTCCTGGCTCTCATACCCCAAAACCTTTCCTAGAATGTAGTTGTTAACAAAGTGCCTTACGCAGGATAGACACTAAAAATTGGAAGAGGAAGGGATACCAGGGATCTTTTAGTTCAACTATTTTGTCTTATAGATAAGGAAATGAAGACCAAGTGAGGTTGAATGACTTTCTTAGAGTCACATAGGCAGGAAAAGGACAAGGCTCCAAACCTCACATGAGTTTTCTAGTTGGTCTCTTGGATGACTTTCACTTCTACCATGCTCAGAAGGAAAGGGGGCAAATGCTGTATCGTTTCTGACTAGTAGACAAAGGTTTCTTGCTTGTGGGTATGGGATTTCCCAATCCTAACAGCTCATTTCAGACCGATGTAAGAGTGAAAGTAGAAAATCATGAGAGGGATATGGAAGAGGGGGATTTTTAGAGCAGGGACTGAATCTGAGAGTCAGGGGGTGAAGGAAAGAGCAAATTAATAGGTAGAAAGATCTCTGACATGAAACTAACTTTCCTTGAGTCCCAGAGATCTTTTCAGATTCAATCCTTCAATCAAGTCAGTTAACAAGAGTTGATTAAAAGCTTTTTACATGTAAGAAACTGCTAGGCAATGGACATAAAATGATTTTTAAAAAAGCAACATGGGGGCAGCTAGGTGGCACAGTGGATAGAGCACTGGCTCTGGATTCAGGAGTACCTGAGTTCAAATCTGGCCTCAGACACTTGACACTTACTAGCTGTGTGACCCTGGGCAAGTCACTTAATCCTCATTGCCCCGCCCCCCAAAAAAGAATAAAAAAAGCAACATGTACATATATACATTTATACAAAATACATACATAATGTAAAGTCATTTTTAGGGGGAAGCCCCAGCAGTTGGGGTGAGACCTGGGGAAAGGCCTCATAAAGAAGATAGTATTTAAGGTGAATTTTGAAGGAAATTAGGGATTCTAAGAGACAGAAGTGAGGAGAGATGGTATTTCACACATGGGAACAGGATGAAGAGAGGCAGGGATATGAGGGAGAAAATTTTGTATGTGAACTAAGAAGGTTATTTTGGTTGATCTGATGAATTCATAAAAGGAAGTAATGTAAAAGTCTAGAAAGGAAGGTTGGAGTTAGGTCTTAAATGCCAGAGAGTGGAATTTATGTTTGACCATAAAGGTAATAGGGGGCTATTGAAATATATTGAGTAGGGCAGTGACATGGTTAGACCTGGGCTTACTGCAATTCAAAAGGTTTATATTTCATGCTTACTGTGCATAGAGTACTGCATTAATCAGTGTTAGTAGAGGCCTTTCCTGATTTCCTTCCCTTCTCTTCTTCATTGTCCTCCCCCTACCTCCCGGTACCTTTCCCCTCCAATTTACCATATACACACACATATGTACATCTATACATCCATATGTATAACTTGTCCTTACATTGTTTGCATATTGTTTCCCCTATTATAATGTGAGCTTCCTGAAGAAAGTATTGTTTTTGTCTTTTTTTTATATCCTCCACAAGTATTAAATACTTATAGACCAACTGGTAGGAGGAGGGAAGGAAATCTAGGAAAGAAATAGAAGATACTGTCTCCAAGCATAACAAATGTATAGTCCTATTAGAGACGCAAACTATGCATGAACACCTAGGCAGGTGTTCTTAAACTCTCAAATGCATAAAAACTTATAGGTTTACAAAAGAAACCAATCATATTGAAATATAGTTATCACATTAAAAAAAAAAGTTCATGGACCCCAGGTTAATCACCTCTTACCTAGAGAAAAGCACAAAGCAACATTAGATTAGAGGTATGATAGCATATTGGTCAGGCAGCTACATGTGGCATAGTAGATAAAATTCATCTTCCTGAGTTCAAATCTGACCTTACACACTTACTAGCTGTGTGATTCTGGGCAATTCTCAACCCTGTTTGCCTCACTTTCCTCATCTGTAAAATGAGTTGGAGAAGGAAATGGCAAACCACTCCAGTCCCTTTGCAAAGAAAACCCCAAATGGGGTCACGAAGCATCGTACATGACTGAAAAATGACTGAACAAACTGAAGCATATTGGTCTGACCATAGGACACACCTGGAGCATGATCTCTCTGAAAGCAAATGAGTGAGTAGAGATATACCTTTATGCTGAAAAATAGTACCTATTCTAATGTGCATTAAAATATATATTCAAACCAGGTTATGGGGGAAAGTTTAGCCCATGTTCAGGCCAATGCTGTAATATGGAATAAGGTCTATATTTTACATATATGTCAAGACAGTGTGAGAGTAATTTATGTGATTAGAGTGGGGTGGTAGTTAATCCAGAGCAATGAAAGCTTGCCACAGTCCCTTTACCGTACTCCATCTTTTACCATTTCCCTTTCCATTTAATAAATGCCTTCCATTTAATAAACTACTGTTGCTCAGGCATTCCTGCTAGTTACCGTAATTCAAGCCAAAAGACACATAACCGAAAGGGCAATGCCAAGTAACAATAGCATAGAGACATGAGAGGTACTCAGAGTTGAGCTATTAACTATTTGTATGCTCTCAGTTGTTTCATCTGTAGCACAGGAATAATGACATTTATCTTACCTGCCTCAGAGGGTTGTGCTTCCCCTCAAGGCAGAGTGGTATAATAGACTGAACGCTGGCTCTGTCCTCAGAGGGCTGAGGTTTAAACCCTGCTTCTTATGCTTACTGTGTGACCTTGGGCATGTCATTTACTGTCCCTGAGACTCAGTTTCCTCATCTGTAAAATGAGGGGCTTGTATGAGTTGGCCTCTGAGTATCCTTCTAGCTGCAGCTCTGTGATCCTATTGTGAATTGATGATCAATATAGAATGAGGTGTTTTTTTTTAATGTGAAAACACTTCAAAAATGAAAAAGTGTTATTATATATAATGTCACCAAAGTCTTAGTGTAGTTTTAAGCACTAAGACTTTTAGGATTTCTTGTATAAATGTGAAGTATTTTCATCCTCTGGTCACCCATGTCTCTGCTCTCTTACTCTATTTCATTACAATCCTTTGAGACCATCTTTGAATGAAATTGCACACTGGTATCCTCTTGTTGTACTGTGTAGACCTGTCCATCTTGAAGTAAGGGTTGTTGTAAAAAGAGCTAGAGGCTTTTAGGTCGGTAGAATGGGTCTCCTACCCTCCGAAGGGTGAAGATGCATGTGCCGCTTCCTGTATTGTCTGGGTGTTGAGCATTTTGCATAAAGCTGGTCATCCTGGCAGACTCACAAAGTCATGAATCATGAAACATGGGTAATGGCTCTTCTTAGGGGTTCTTAGCAGCAGTATTCCTGAAAACCCTCTCTATGCTCAGGTTTTACTCTCAGAGTATTCTCATGGGCTATTCTCTCTTCTCCAGTGCCAGCTATCTGCCTGAACACAGATGTAACAAAGGGTGTATTGTGTGGAGTTCTTATTATATAAACGTATTAAAGGCCCATCTAATCTATTTTGGTTGCTATCAAAGGAAAGGATTGCCATCAAAATGTCTATTTATGCAAATAGAACAGAGTGCTCTATTGAGTCACCAATTAGGAGTATCCAACTATTTTGGTTTGTTCTCAGAATTTGCAAGTTTCTTCTGTGGTTAGCAGAATGTTAATGAATAGATAAATAAAACAAATATAGTGTGGAATTAAAACACAGTAGCCAAAGGGATTATTAAAATACCCTTATTGTAATTCTTGAGGGATGCCTAATAATGTTGTTTTCCCCTCACCATTTTGGAATTTGGGATAAATCCTGTCCTATCAGGATGCAATCGAGGGTAGCTAGGTGGCACAGTGGATAAAGCACTGGCCCTGGATTCAAGAGGGCCTGAGTTCAAATCTGGCCTCAGACACTTGACACTTACTAGCTGTGTGATCCTGGGCAAGTCACTTAACCCCCACTGCCCTGCAAAAAAAAAAAAAAAGGATGCAATCATTTAATTATTTGTGTGTGTGTGTGTGTGTGTGTGTGTGTGTGTGTGGTGAGGGGCAATGGGGGTTAAGTGACTTGCCCAGGGTCACACAGCTAGTAAGTGTTAAGTGGCTGAGGCCGGATTTGAACTCAGGTCCTCCTGGATCCAAGGCCAGTGCTCTATCCACTGTGCCACTTAGCTGCCCTCATAAGTTCTTGAAATCTATGTCGGAGGAATGCAAGGTCTGCCAAGTTCTACCAGGCAGGGGAGTATAAATCCAGTGTCAGTTTGTATCTGTTGAGAGAGGATGAGCCCAGATAAATAGTAAGAGGTTCATGGAAGTCAAGTCTTTGGTCACTTCTCTGACTCTGGTTCCTGTGTTTTAATCCTGATTTGTTTTATGTCTATTTATTCATATTCTATTCATTATTTTTTTTTCCTTTGTCCTGACCTATTTCAGGGACAGGTAAGTGGTGTAGTGGATAGATTGCTACACCTGCATGACCGATTGCTTCAGTCACGAAGATCTGAGTTCAAATAGGACTTCAGATACTTACTAGCTCTCAGCCTCAGTTTCCTCCTCTGTAAAATGGGGATAATAATAGCACCTACCTTCTAAGGCTGGTATGAGGATCAAAGGAGATAACATTTGTAAAATGCTTTGGAAACCTCAAAGTACCATATGAATGCTAGCAATTATTTCACCTTTTAGGAGCCTGCAGGTGAGGGAATTCCTTCTACCAATGCTAATGGTAAGGGATTCTGCAACTTAGAGCTACCCGAAACACTGAAAGATTAAGTGACTTGTCCTGGGTGATACAGTTTGTGTATGTCAGAAACTGGGTTTTTCTGACTTTAAGGTCCATTTTCTATTTACTATGCCAGACTGTCTATAGCCACAAAATAAACTCAGAAAACAGCCCTTAAAACCCAGTTTCCACAACTTTATTCCAACAAAAGTATAGCTTTAAATCTAGTGCTAGTCGTTGATCAAGTTAATGAGCATGCTATTTTGGGGAACAGTAAGTATAGGTCTATAATCAGGTTTTATCTCTGTCCTGAGACTTCAGATTTGTATCATTGATGATCTCAGAAGCTACTTCTACATATCTAGGTCAACCCAAACATTGTCCGGGATTTGGGCATGTAACCAGAAATGTTAGGTGGTTCATATCATCTAGCTAACTAATTTACATATACTAGCTGATTAGGTAATTTTGGGGCAATAAAAATAAGTGTGGTAGAAAAATAAGTGTATATAGAGAAATCACTCTATTTGCACCCAGATGAAATGAGTTTAAATCTAGATTCTCTTAGTTACTAAGTATCAACCAATCAAATAGCACATTTATTAAGTGCCTATTGCATGCTAGGCATTGTACTAGGTGCTTGGGATACAAATACAAAAGTGTTAACAGTCACTGACTTCCAGTTTAGGAGAAATAACATGTTCACAAGTAAATCTGGGATAAATGAAAAAATAAATATACAATGATTTTTGTTAGTCAACAAGCACATTTATTAAGTGCTTACTATGTATCAGGCATTGTGCTAAATGGCTGGGGATACAAAGAAAGGCAAAAACACATCCTTGCCCTTGAGGAGACAACAAGCAATCAACTATGCATATATAATCAGTCAGTCAATGAAATGTATTAAGCACTTACTATGTACCAGGCATGGTGTTAAGTGCTGAAGATATAAAAAAGGCAAAAGACAGTCTCAAGAAGTTCAGAGTCGCGGGGGAGGGAGGGGCTGGGTGATGGTGGTAGGGGAGACAACATATATACAACTATTTACAAACAAATTACATACAGGATAAATTGAAAATAATCAACAAAGAGAAGATTCTAGAATTAAGGGAGATCAGGAAAAACTCCTTAGAGGAGGTAGGATTTTATCTGGCACTTGAAGGACTCCAAGAGACAGTATAAATGGAAAGTAATTTCGAAGGGCAGGCACTAGTTTTGGGATAGGGGAGGGACACCAGGAAAGGATTCTTGCAGAACCGAGGATTTAAACAAAATCTGGAATGAGGCCAGGGAAGGCAGGTTTTGAAGTAGAGGAGCAAGAGCATTCAGGGCATGGCATTTGTTAGGGAGTGGAGGCAGCGCTAACAATGAGGGAAATCAGG
Organism: Dromiciops gliroides; assembly: GCF_019393635.1. Taxonomy (NCBI): domain Eukaryota; kingdom Metazoa; phylum Chordata; class Mammalia; order Microbiotheria; family Microbiotheriidae; genus Dromiciops; species Dromiciops gliroides. The sequence goes on along the minus strand of NC_057861.1, from coordinate 615,094,098 downwards.
AAAGGCCTCTTAAAGGAGATGGCACTAGCTACCTGTGTAGCCCCACCTGGGCAAGCCACTCCATTTCTTTGGGGTTCATTATCTTTAAAGTGAGGCAGTTGTAGAGCAATAGGGAACCTTAGAGATCATAGATATATGGCTGGAAGAATACTAGAGATCGTGCAGTTCAAATCCTCTATTTACAGTTGAGGAAACCGAGACCTGGGGAGATAAAGTAACTTGCTGAAGGTCACACAGGTAGGAAGAAGCATTGCTAGGACTAGATGATTTCTAAGGTCCTTGATCACTCCAAAAACCTATGATCTTGTCATCTCAGGTAGGCTTGTCCTCTTGCATTAGATGAACCATATTTGACCCTTGGGTAAAGTCACTACAACTCTTAAGTCAAATCAAAACTAAACTAATAACTATTGTTCATTTTTTTTTTTTTTTGGTGAGGCAATTGGGGTTAAGTGACTTGCCCAGGGTCACACAGCTAGTAAGTGTCAAGTGTCTGAGGTAGGATTTGAACTCAGGTACTCCTGAATCCAGGGCCAGTGCTCTATCCACTGCGCCATTTAGCTGCCCCTACTACTGTTCATTTTAAAAAAAGGGACAAGGGAATTAGAATCTCTTTGTAAAAATGCTGCATAAAAATAGTTCACCTCTAAGCTAGGGGGTTTCATGAAGGATGCAAGTCAGCGGTTGTAAACATTCTTTATTCCTCTCTAGAAAAGAAACACACCATGGCACAATAAGCTAGCTACTGCAGCTTGCTGACAACATTGAACACAGGTTTGCCATAGCCGAGTTTGCCCAAGGCCGAAAATGATACTGGGAAGAGATTTGGTCTTTGGAGGTGGAGAGAAGGGAGCTGCTTCTTCTGCATCGGCTCGCTAAGCAGCCATCTGCTCTCTCTTCCTCTTCAGTGATGATATATTTGTAAATGTGGGCTGCTTATGCCTACTTGTTAGATTATGTCACTCTCCTTGTAGTTCACATGTGGTACATTTGGGTGACATGAAACCTAGGCTATGTTTCATTTCTGCGTAATTTGATGGATATGCGTACATTTGCTTCCAATGCAACCTCTAAGAGTTTTTGAATGTCATTTGGATGAGATTCCTGTCTAACAACAATAACACTCACAGTTTCTACTTCCCTTTTTGTATGGTATGAGTCAGCCAGGAGAAACTTGGAAAAAAAATGACCAAGGGAACCCAATTATTAAATAACATCTTTGTTAATTTTTTCACTTAATTTGACACAAATGACCTTTTAAAAATGTCTCTGATTGCTATTTTACAATTCACCATTGAAAGTTATTTTCTATCAAAAGTCATCTGGACTCAAAGGGCAGGTTGTGGCAAATGTGTAAAGGAGAATTCTCCAAAGGTTATGTATGTATGGGTAGGAAAACTGGTTTTCTGCCTCCAGTGAAAAGAAATTCATTCTGTTCCAGTGCTTTGTGAGAGAGTAGGAGGAGAGTGGAGACTAGGTAGCTAAGGTATAGGCAGCCACTTAAAGAAAGACACATGGGCAATGGGGCACAAAACACAGGCAACAAAGTCTAAAGAGATGAAATTTGGGTTTTTCTTTTGTTATTTCATTAGTTTATTGATCTCTCATTGAAAAACATCCTACATCTGTGCTGCTCAGCACATTATCTGGAATGTAAAGTCTTCAAGAGTTGCCTTGGACACTGAGTGGTTAGGTGACTTTCCCAGAGTCACACAGCCAATATGTCTTAGGGGCAGGACCTGGATCTTCCTGACTCCAAGGCCATCTGTTTATCTACTCTACCATGCTGTTTCTCAAGATGAAATCTACTAGGGATAAATGTAAAGGCTTATGGTCAGATTCAAAAGACCATCTTTACAAGGACAAGATGAGGGTAGGTGTGGTTCAGCAGCAGTTCGTACGAGAAGGATCTGGTAATTGTAAATGTCTTGGAAACTCAATCTATGCCAATTGTGTGATATGACTCCCTTAAAAGCTAATGGGATCAGGGGGGGCAGTTAGGTGGTGCAGTGGATAAAGCATAGGCCCTGGATTCAGGAGGACCTGAGTTCAAATCTGCATCAAACACTTGACACTTACTAGCTGTGTGACTCTGGGCAAGTCACTTAACCCTCATTGCCCCAGAAAAAAAAAAGCTTATGGAGTATTAGGTTGCATTGGGAGAGGGAAGAGCACTATGGAGGTGCTATAGGATACTGTTCCCCTGGAGTGCTTTTTAAAATTCTAGACACCACATTTTACAAAGGACAGCGATACGCAGACGATCACCAAGATGGCAAAGGGTCTGGTGTTCATGACATGTGAGGATCAGTTAAAGAAACTGAGATGTCTCTATATGGAGGGGAACAATCATCTTCAAATATTGAAAGGTGATCACAGGCAAGAGGGATCGTACTTCTGCTCAGCCTCAGAAGGAAGAACTGGGAGCAATGAGGGAAAGCTACAGAGAGGCAGTTTCAGTTCATTATAATGAGACATCTCTTATAGATTAGAGCTGTTAAAAGTACATTGGGCTATCTTGAAGATAGTGGGTTCTTTGCCTTCTTTGCCTTGATACTCTAGTATTTTTTAAAAAAAATTATTCTTGGGGCAGCTGGGTGGCTCAGTGGATAAAGCACTGGCCCTGGAGTTAGGAGGACCTGAGTTCAAATCTGGCCTCAGACAACACTTACTAGCTATGTGACCCTAGGCAAGTCACTTAACCCCAATTGCCTCACCAAAAAAGCCAAAAACCAAAAACCAAAAAAAAAAAATTATTCTCTCCTGGTTCTCCTCCCACCCCTCTGACTTCTCCTTCTCAGTTTCTTTTACTGGATGTTTATCTAAGTCATGACTGCTAACTAAGGGTATTCCACAGGGTTCTCTCCTGAGAAAGTCTATACTCTTTCACTTGGTGACTTCATCAGCTCCCATGGTCTCAATGATCATCTCGATGCTGATGATTCTCAGATTTCCTTATCTAGCCCTAACCTCTCTGCTGACTGCCAGCCTTACACCTCCAACTGCCTTTCAAATAACTTGAACTGGATATCCAGGAGACATCTTAAACTCAATATGTACAAAACAGAACTCATTATCTTTCCCCCCAGCCCCTCCCTTTTCTCTAATTTCCTTATTACTATTGAGGGTTCCACTCTCCTCCCAGTTTCTGAGGCTCAAGATCTAGGTATCCTTCTATACTCCTCACTTTCTCTCACCGCCCTCACCTCTCTTCCAGGTACAAATGATTGCCTAGGCCTATAACTTCTCTCAAACACGCCCCCTTCTCTTCTCTGACACAGCTACCACCCTGGTGCAGGTCCTTATCTCCTCATGCCTGGACTATTGAAATAGCCTACTGGTAAGTCTGCCTGCCTCAAATCTCTTCTCACTTCAGTCTATCCTCCACTCAGCTGTTACAGTGATTTTCCCAAAGCACAGGTCCGTGGGTAGAGCCAAGATGGCAGAGAGAAGCAGGAAGTTGCCTGAGTTCTCCTGAGTTTCCCTCAGAAACAACATTAAATCAAGCCTCTAAACAGATTCTGGAGCTATAGAACCTACAAAAAGACAGAGAGCAATAATCTTTGACCTTGAGATAATTTAGAAGGACTTCAGTAAAGGTCTGTCTCACTTGGGTGAAAGGGGAAATGTGGAAGGTGTCTGGGTAAGTCAGTGGGGGGCTCTTGGCCACAGCACTGATCAGCAGATGAGACCCTTCAGTCCTGGCTCACACAGGCTGGTGGCACAGCAGGCCAGTTGTGAAGTCCCCCAGCCTCAGTGGAGAGGACAAACTGCCAGCTGGAGAAACACCCACAGGACAGGACAGGTCACCCCAGCACGGATAGCAAGTCCAGAGCAGTGAGTAATCTGAGAGTCCCAGAGTCCTCAGAGCAGAAAGTCAGTGATCAGGCCTCTGGCCACCAGCACAAGAAGCTTGGCACAGTGCCCCCTGTGCCCCAGAAGCAGAGTTCAGCTTTAAAAGTCACAAAATATGCTAAAATATGAGGAAGAAACAAAAAAGAACCCTTACCATAGAGAACTATTATGGCTATAGGAAAGACAAAAACACAAACTCGGAAGAGGACAACACTGTCAAAAATGGCTACATGTGAAGACTCAAAGTGGACAATGAATTGGTCTCAAGACCAAAAAGCCTGCTTAGAAGAGTTCAAGGGGCAGCTAGGTGGCACAGTGGACAAAGCACCGGCCCTGGATTCAGGAGGACCTGAGTTCAAATCCTGCCTCAGACACTTGACACTTACTAGCTGTGTGACCCTGGGCAAGTCACTTAACCCCTATTGCCCTGCAAAAAAAAAAAAAAAAGAAGAGCTCAAGAAGGATTTTAAAAATAAAATAAGAGAGGTAGAAGAAAAACATGGGAAGAGAAATGAGAATTATGAAAATTGGAAAAGGAAGCATAAAAATTGACTGAAGAAAACAATTGCTTATAATTGGCCAAATGGGAAAAAAAAATCCACTGAAGGAAATAACTCTTTAAAAAGTAGAATTAACCAAATGAAAAAGGAGGTACAAACACTTACTGAAGAAAATAATGCTGGGGGCAGCTAGATGGCACAGTAGATAAAGCATTGGCCCTGGATTCAGGAGGACCTGAGTTCAAATCTGGCCTTAGACTCTTTACACTTACTAGCTGTGTGACCCTGGGCAAGTCATTTAACCCTCATTGCCCCTGCAATAAAATAAAATAAATTTAAAATGACTTAAAAATTATAATTTGGCAGGTGGAAGCTAATGAATCTATGAGATACCAGGAATCAGTCAAACAGAATCAAAAGAATGGAAAAAAAAATAGAAGAAAATGTGAGATAGGAGCTAAAGCACAGGTCCAATCATGTAATTTCCCTCCTCCCTGCCATTTAATGGAGTCCAATAACTTTCTTTCACCTCTAGGATCAAGTATAAAGTCCTCTGTTTGGCAGTTGAAGCCTTTCATAACTTAGCCCTTCCCCAACCTGTCTAGTCTTCTTTACACTCTATCCCCCTTCTACTTACTTTTTGATCAAGTGACATAGACCTCCTTGCTATTCCTTGAATAAGACAAGGCACTCCATCTCCTGACTCTGAGTGCTTTCACTGACTGTCCTCCATGCCTAGAATTCTCTCCCTCCTCATTTCTTCCTCCCGATTTCCCTAGCTTCTTTCAGGTCCCAGATCAAGTGCCACTTTCTACAGGAAGTTTAATTTCCAATTTATCCTGTACATAGCTTCTTTGTATATGGTGGGTTACATGCCGTCTATGCCATTGGATTGTGAGCTTCTCAAGAACAACGAGTGTCTTTTGCCTCTCTTTGTATCCGCTGTGCTTAGCACAGTGTCTTGCACTTAATAGGCACTTGATAAATATTTATTGACTGAATGATGGATTGATTGATTTCATACTACCTTAGCCACCCACAGAGACAGAACTTAGATCTAATCATCACACATGACTATGTCATATGTGTAATCCTCAATTATGAAATTCTACTTTCAGAACCTAATTTCTCAATATTCTATCTTTCCCTTTCCTTTACTCTTCCTAAGTATATTATTCATCTTTGATGTGATTTGGCTTTGCTTCTGACTCTCTATTTCATTGCGATGCCTCAGCTGTCTTCTTTTTTTTTTTTTTTTAGTGAGGCAATTGGGGTTAAGTGACTTGCCTAGAATCACACAGCTAGTAAGTGTTAAGTGTCTGAGGCCGGATTTGAACTCAGGTATTCCTGACTCCAGGGCCGGTGCTCTATCCACTGCGCCACCTAGCTGCCCCTTCTTTTTCTTTTTCTTTTTCTTTCTTTCTTTTTTTTCTTTTCTTTTTTTTTTTTTTTAGCTCAGCTGTCTTCTTGACCTGGAAGTTCCATCAGTATCTATGGCCTCATTATCCTGGTACACCCTTCTACTCCTTTGGCCCCTTTCTCCCATTGGAGAGTATTTCCTGGAACCTCCATTTTGAGGAAAGGTTCAGGATGGATTTTTCTTCTCTAGGCTCTGCTTCTGACTCTATTGCCTATTTTTGTGTGTATTTGTTTCTTCAGTACTTACTACAGTACCTGATAAAGAACAAATAATAGCAGTGCCTCATAAACTGCTGAATAAATACTTGTTGACCTGGTTTACAATAACTCTGCTGCTTCCTATTCTCTCAGTCCACCATTACTGTTCTGACTTCACTTCCCTCCCTTCAAAGTCTTGCCCCTATGGTTGATCAGATCAAATATACATTGTGCTCTACCCTTGGATTCCTTGCTCCTTTATCCTATAACCACTCATACCTTACCAAATCCCAATCCTGGTTTGTCTCAACCATCTGCATTCTCTGTTCCTACTCACATGCTGCTCGAGGCTGATGAAGGAAGTTATAAAACTCTGCCAATTGGCTTTGCTACAAATTTGTTATCTAATCTTAACTGGGCCTCCGTTGCCACATGACAATCCTCTCATTTAATTATTGAAAGTTAGATAATGTATATAAAGTCCTCTGGAAATCTTAAAATGCTGTGCAAGTCATTTATTATTATTATTATTATTTTCTGAATGCCTTTTTTTTTAATTAAGTGAGGCAATTGGGGTTAAGTGACTTGTCCAGGGTCACACAGCTAGTAAGTATCAAGTGTCTGAGGCCGGATTTGAACTCAGGTACTCCTGACTCCAGGGCCAGTGCTCTATTCACTGTGCCACCTAGCTGCCCCCTGATTGACTTTTTAATCATTGTCTCCACAGTAGCTATTGCAAACTTTCTCTGCACTTATGTTTGCTATTTTGCCTTTCTCTAGCAACAAGGACCTTGCCTCCTTTTATTATTGACAAATTTGGAGTTATCTACTATGAACTCTTTCCCCCCACTTTATATCTGAAAACATTTCTTTATTACTCCCCTCTTCCCATTCTCTTTTGTTCCATTCACTGAAGAAGTGACCCTTTACTTTGTCAAGTTCAACCCCTTTCTTTACTTGTACCCCTGTTCCCAGTCCCTCCTGACACATGGGAATTTGTCCCCTTAATCATTCATTCTTTTATTGTCATCAGTCTCATCTAGTAGATCTTTCTTGGTGCCTACAAAATGCCCAGTTCTTTCTCAACTTTAAAGATCTTCCACTTGACCCTGCCATTCTCTTGAACTACAGTTCTTCGTCTCTTCTCCTTTTCGTAGCTGAATCCCTAGAAATGGTCTTCTACCCTTACATCTTCCATTCTTCCTCACCTCTCACCCACTTCTCAACCTTTGCCATTTGACTTCTGACTCTGTCACTCAACTTAAGCTGTTCTAAGATTATCTGTGGTTATCTGTGATATATAATAGGTCAAATGCAATGATCTCTTTTCATTCTTCATCTTGGTAAAAGCCCAGGTTCTGTAGTCAGAGGTCCTGGGTTCAACTTTCACTTCTGACTTGTGTGACCTTGGGCAAGAAAAATAGCCTCCCTGGGCTTCAGTTCCTTCATCCATGAAATGAAGGGGTCAGATTAGATCTTTGAGGTCCCTTCCAGTTCTAGAACTATGATTCTATGTGATGTTCTGGACTTCTCTAAAACTTTTTACATGTTAATTAACCCTCCACATGGATAATCTCTCCTCCCTTGTCTTTCATGATGCTGATCTCCCCTGGTTCTTGTCCTACTTGTTTTACCACTCCTTCTCAGTCACCTTTTCTGTATTATTTTACAGATGAGGAAACTGAGGTCGAGGGGGTGGGGCTGTAAATGACTTGCCCCAAAGTCACATGAATAATAAATTTGAGAGGTGGAATTTGAATCCAAGTCTCTTGAGTCCAGAACCAGTGTCTTTCCTACTATGCCACACTATGTAGATGACCCCTAAATCTAGCTTTCATTACCCTCCTAGTTGAATTCCAGTCCCACACTTCCTCTTCTGGTTGGATATTTAGATAGGTATATCTCAAATTCACCATAATCCAATAAGAAGTTATTAACTCTTTCCATAAACCCATCTTTCCTCCAAACTTCCTTGTTTCCACTGAGGAAACTGCTATTTTTCTAGTCACCCGAATTTGTAACTTTGGAGTCATCCTTGAACCTTCCCTCTTCCTCACTACCCATATTCAATAAATTACCAAATTTCATTGATTTTACCTTCACAACATCCATTTTTCTCTCTGTAGTCACATGGCCTGAACCCTAATTCAGGTCCTCATCAATTCTTACCTAACCTTTAAAATTTTTAGCCACAGGGCAGCTTGGTGGCGCAGTGGATAGAGCACCGGCCCTGGAGTCAGGAGTACCTGAGTTCAAATCCGGCCTCAGACATTTAACACTTACTAGCTGTGTGACCCTGGGCAAGTTACTTAACCCCAAATGCCTCACTAAAAAAAAAAAATTAAAAAAAATTTTCAGTCACCTCCAAATTAGCCTCCCTTCTCCTTACTCTAATCCATTCTCATGGATCTGACCTAAGGCATAGACCTTGCCATGTCATTTTGTTACCCTCAAATTTCTAGTGACTTCTAATTCCCTTTAGGATACAATATAAACTCCTCAGCTTGGTTTTTAAAATCAGTCATTATTTGTCTCCAACATGCTTTTCTGAACTTATTTCATATTACTCCTAGTCACACATACTATTCTCTAGCCAAATTGGACTAGCTGTTCCCCAAACTTGGCCTTTCATCTCCAAGCCTTTATTTTTTTTTAATATTAATATTAATTTTCTTTTTTAAATTCAATTTTGTTTTATTTTCAGGTCCATATTTTCTCCTTATCTTCCCTTCTCTCCAATTCAATGAGAAAGAAAAAAAAAGCACCCCCAAACCCTGTTACAAACATGTGCAGTTAAACAAAGCAAATTCCCACATTGCTCATGCCAAAAAAAATATGTCTCAGTGTGCCTTCTGAATCTATCATCTCTCTGACATCTCCATGCCTTCGTAAGATTGTTTATTAATGCACCCCCTCCTCATTTCTGCTTCCTAGAATCTTTAGGTTTTTTTCAGGTTTTAGTTCAGGATCCACTTCCTTTTCACAGCTTTTCCTGATACCCCTGTTTATGCTCTCTTCCTCATCAAATTACATCTAATGTACTTATTTGTGTACATGTTGTTTGTTCCTCCTTAGACTTTAATTGCCTTGTGCTAATTTTTATCTTTATAAATCCAGCGTCTACAATAGTGCCATGCACAGAGTAGATACTCAAATATTTGTTGTAATAAATATTTGTTGAATTAAATTAGATGAAGAGAAGAATAACAGAATCCTAAACTGAACTGTGTCTATCTTTTGCCACAGTAGGAGAGCCTTCTGCTTTGCAGATGACAACACTTACACATCAGTGTCAGGAGAATGATCATTTTGTAGTTTCTTTTACAATGTCCTGAGTCTTGGGGTATACCACACAGGCTGTATTATTGAGTTTACATAGAAAAGAATGGAAATAATGGTGTTTTGAGCAGCAGGGATTCTAGGGTTCTCTATGTGGCGAGTTGTATAGATTGGAGAGATGTTCAATGGTCACAGCTTGACTTGGCCCTGCTTACATCTAAAAGAAGAAAGATGACCAAATAGTTCAACTTTTAGCTTCTGCCATTTTGTGAGACCTTTACAACTCTTCTGTTTTCAATTTCTTTGTTTTCAATGCTTTGAAATTGATATGTGGATCTGAAGAAGAAATTATTAATTTTGTAGTCTAGGTTTATTCTATCAGTTTAAAAATATCTCAAGGCAATTTAAGATTTATATTTTTTTCTCTTTCCTTTTTAAGTCTGATTACCTTAACACAAACTTTTCATTTGTCAGGACATCGTTACCCCATAACTTTATTAAAAATTGTGAGGATGACGTTCCTTGACCCTAGGGAACATGAGTCATACAGCATTTGATTCAGGAGAAACTCCTCTAGGAATGGTGGCTCCATTTAAGTTTCTAGGGAAGTCCCAGTCAACCTCCTAGACTGTCCAGATCTTTAGATACTGACATTGAAAACTGTTGCTATGTGAAGAGGAAGGTGCTTTTCTATTAGTTACTGTGCTGCTTCCCTTAGTCTCTTTCTTTAAATTGAAGGAATGATCATAGGATGGTAATGTCATAGATCTAGAGCTTTAAGGGAGACCAGTGAATCATTGATTTTTTTGAGGGAGATCATTAGATCATAGATTTAGAGATGGGAGGGACTTTTGAGGTCATCTAGTGTCATCCCTGATTTTACAGTTGAGGAAGAGAGCTTGTGTCTTCCTCAATATAATAAGGTATTAAGTCTTGAGGGACATTTAAACCTAGATCCTTTAAGCTTAACACTAAGCCCTATCCCCATTTGGAATCTGACCTTTTCTATTCAACAGAATCCAACTCCTTTTTACAAATGAGCTAACAGAGACCAAGGAAGAATAAATGACTTTAAGTATCAGAGGTGGGATTTGAACCTAGGACACCAGTGGTTACTCTATTGCAAAATCCTTAGAAGATGCCCTCAGGTATATGCTCAACCAGCAAAATCTGGATTAAATTATCTTCATCGGCAGATTCCAACAGTCATAAAATCAGCCCCAGGACTTGTTCTTATGATCCCACAAGACAAAAGAAATCTCTCCAGTACTTGTTATCCTTTTTAAAAACATACAGACAGGACTATCCCCATGTGTTTGATTCTTTACCATATTATCAGAGGGAACCATTCACAACTCTAGAAGTAAATCCTGCTTCAGGCAACATACCCAAGTATATTTAAGAAGCTTGTAAACCTTGCTAAATATGGCATCTCTTAGGGCATAACATTTAGGTAAATGGTATAGAAAATTGAAATTAGCCAGCAGGTGAAGGAAACTTGCTTCTTCCGGTAAGACTTAGATGAAAAGATGAGCTCTGAGGATCTGGCTTTTCAGATTTAGGATGACAACAGTAACAGATGGTAAATGGTCTTGTATCGCAGTCTTTGCAGTGACAATAAAATCATATAGTTCACCATCATGAGAGTAAAGGAATTAGAAAACCAGTAGAATATCCTTTGGATCAAAAATCTGGATCTCATATTCTGATGATTAAATTTTTTTTTTTCATTTTTGTTTTTGTTCTGGATCTGATTGGTGTAAGATACTCCTAGTGATGGGCTCCCTCTACCAATGAAAACAGGCCACTGTTCTGCCTCTATAGCCTTGGAGAACAGCCTATAATAGTTCTGTATAGAACTATATAGAACACTCCAGATACTGGAGATATCTATCCATCCCTTCTCACTAGCTGCATTTCAGACAACCCAGGTGGACATAGAAATAACCTACGGCTCACATACCGTATACTAATTTTAAAAAATTAAATTGATGCCTCACAAAGGAGTTCAAAGAAGGAATGGAATCTGATATCAAAAAAGATATTAGACAATCTGTCAACAAGCATTTATTAAGCACCTACTATGTATTAGTCATTGTACCAAACACTGGAGATACAAAGAAAGGCAAAAACATAGTCCTTGCTTCAAGGAGCTTATATTCCTTTTTTTTTCCTATTTTTTTCGGGGCAATGAGGGTTAAGTGACTTGCCCAAAGTCACACAGATAGTAAATCTCAAGTGTCTGAGGCCAGATTTGAACTCAGGTCCTCCTGACTCCAGGGCCGGTGCTTTATCTACTGTGTCACCTAGTTGCCCCCAAGGAGCTTACATTCTAATGGGAGGGGGCCACAGCATGCAAATAACTACATCCATGAGACATGCAGTATAAATGGAAGATAATCTCAGAGGGAAGGCACTTAACAGCATGAGTAGGGGTAGGGCCAGGAAAGGCTTCCTGCAGATAGTCAGATTTGAGTTGAGTCTTGAAGGAAGATAGGGCTCACTCCTGCTTCAAAATGCTGTTTTGGAAATTTACCCAGTCATGCTGTAATTGTCTCAGCTTCTCCAGAAACAATGCAGCCCATTTTGACAATCACAAGGACCAGCAGACTTGTGGTACTGTTTTGAATAAAGGGCCTTGAATTGCTACTCCCAGGAGGCTCAATTTACTTGCAGCTGGCCTCAGACTGCTGGCATGCCTTCCCTAGGTCTGTGCACTCGCTACAGACATTGACAGTTCCTATGCAGACATAGGTGGAATGTATACCTTGGGCTTCTGATAGTGCTGACATTATTCCTCAGAGGAAGCATATTTGGATGGCTTACCTAGTCTTTTAAATGAAAGGGCTCTGCCCAGGAGGAGAGCTGAATGGGGAGTCCGGACCCATTTAAAATAAAAGGTAGACTTGATTGCCCCAAGGATTTCTGACACATTTAGCCCCCTTGCTGAAACTTTCTCCCATGACCTGTTAAGGCTGGGGATCTAGGGTTCTTGACCTAGTCTTTACCTTTCAGAAATGACATCCCAATGGTGTTAACTTGCCCAGAGATGGGATTCTTCAACTTAAATAAACATTGTGTGTCTAATTCTATCCATTACTGAGGAGTCAACAACCTGTATTCAACATCAGTGGGGCTAATGATTGCTCAAGAAAGGGTAATTTGCTTCATGTAACAGGAGTGCAAAAAGTCCCAGAGTAATAGCTAACACATACATGTATGTGTGTATATATGTGTATATATACATAAAAATACATACATACCATTTTTAATGACATCATGGTCCTCTTTGAGCATGAAGAACAAACAACAAAACAAACAGCAATATAGCACTTTAAGGTTTGCCAAAAACTTTACATATATATATATATATTTTTTTTTTGAATAAAAGTATTTTATAATTTTCCAGTTACATGTAGTTTACATATATTTTCTATTTTGTCCTCACAGTGGTCTGGGAGCTTATTATTGTCCCAATTTTAAGGATGAGGAAGTTGAAGTAGAAAGAGGTTAGGTAGCTTGCCCAGGGTCACATGGCTAGTAAAGGTATGAGGCAGTATTCACATTCAGGCCTTCCTGACTCCAAGACCAATACTTTACCCACTACACTACCTACTTGCCTTAGGCAAAGCTTTAGATTTAGAGTTAGGAGTCCTGAGTTCACATCTTCTTTCTTTTGCTTCATCCTTGTGTAACATAGAGCAGATAACAACCTTTTAAGGGTCGTAATTTCCTTCATATGTAAAATAAAGGGTTTGGATTAGATGATCTCCAAGGTTTATTCCTTCAACTCAAAATTTTGTGATCCTCCCAAGACATCTCAGTCCCTGGAATGACAGCCAACTTGACCAATAACAAGAAAGACATGGATTGGCCCACTACTTGGGTTAAGTTTAAGCAGTGCTGGCCTCAGGTGGGTCAGCTTGGATTTACCTGCAAAGGACACAGAAGTGGCAGTTTAGGTGTTCTACTTGATAGAGACCAATATCTCCCTGCCAGAACCAAGTCTATCAACTATTTATAGCAAACACTACTCTGTGAGTAACAACTCCAGGAAACATAGAGACCACGGACCTTATATCTTTCTCAATGAAAACCACATTCCCAAACAGTCTTCTTAAGAAACCTGAAGGCACCCAGAGCTGTTTAATTTCCTGCTTCTGATTTAGTTGTATATGGAGCTACCTGTGGCCAAGTCCCTGGCTGTCTGCAGAAATAGTTTAGCCCTTGTCACTTGTTAGCCCGGAGGTAACATCTAGACCATCCCCTCTCCCTCAGGTAGCTTTCCTAGAAGAGGCCTAATAAGCTTTCCAGGATAGGCCATAGAAGGAGATTGCCAATCTCCTAATTGGGTACTAAAGGAAAAGCCCTGTGTCTTTTCTCAACTATGTCAGAATTCCTGTTATGTCCCCAGGACTATAATTGGAGTTAGTTGGTAGTTCAAATGATTTCAGGACACAAGATGAACTGGACCCAGGCAAGATTTTAGAGATCATATAGGCTCTAACAATCCTGTACCTCCACTGAAAGACTGAATCATAGAATCTCAGAGTTGGAAGCAGGGGCTATCCTGAAACCAGCTCAAATTGGCTTGTGAAAGCCAATTGTTATTTTCAGTGTGAGCATTTATACCTTTGGAATCTGCAAATGGTACCAATCAGGGCTGGATTTATTGTTTTGTTGATTGTCTAGATTAAGGAAGTGATAGAGAAAATATTGATAATGCAAACTAAACTTAAAAATCTGTTATTGCTGTTGTTTCTTTCTGGAGAGCTGATTGTTAAACATTTACCAGTACACCCCTGTTTGGAAGGGACCTTGGAGATTGTATGGCCCAACCCATCCCTGAACTGAAATGCTCTTTACAATATCCAGTGATGGAAAATTCATTGCCTCCTAAAGTAGCTCTTTCTACTTTTTTGGCAGCTCTATTTAGTGTCTTTTATATTGAACTTTAATCTGTATTTTAGCAACTTCCCAATGTTGCTTTTAGCTATGCCCTCTGAGGTCAAGGAAAACAATGCACATGGCCTCCTGCACCTGATATTCTAGGACATCTGTTATGTCTTTTCCAAACCTTCTTTTATCCAAGTTAAATATTCCTGGTTTCTTCAGCAGATACTATCCTCGAATAGCATGTTCTTTAGTTTTGGGAAGCACCACAGTATAGTGCAGAGATTGGGAGTCAGAGGGAGTGAATTTAAATTTTGGCTCTAAAAGGGGGAAAATTGTACAAAAAATATTTATAGCAACTCTTTGTGGTGGCTAAGAATTGGAAATCAATGGAATGTCCATCAATTGGGGATTGACTGAAGAAGCTGTGGTATATGATTGTAATGGAATATTATTGTGCTATAAGAAATGATAAGCAGGATGAATTCAGAAAAACCTGGAAAGACTCATATGAACTGATGTATAGTGAAGTGAGCAGAACTGGGAGGACATTGTGCAGTATTGTTCTATGAGCAATTGTGAATGACTTAACTACTCTCAGCAATACAATGATCCAAGACAATCCCAAAGGACTAATGATGAAGCATACTATCCACTCTCAGAGAAAGAACTGATATTGATTGAACACAGAAGAGAGAGAGAGAAGAGAGAGCACTTGTGGATTGTTTAAAATAAAAAAAGAAGGTACAATGTCCAGGACTAAAGAGTTCATGGTTCAGGTGTACTTTGCCAGTTCTGACCACATTGGGTATATTTTGTTCATTTCTAGGCACCATATTTTAACAGAGATATTGAGAATTTAGATTTATTTATTTTTTGGGGGGGTGGGGCAGTGAAGGTTAAGTAACTTGCCCAGGGTCACACAGCTAGTAAGTGTCAGGTGTGTGAGGCCAGATTTGAACTCAGGTCCTCCTGAATCCAGGGCTGGTGTTTTGTCCACTGTGCCACCTAGCTGCCTCCCATGTTGAGAATTTAGAGAAGAGATTCTTTTTTTTTTTTTAAGAGGCATTGGGGATTAAGTGACTTGTCCAGGGTCACACAGCTATTACGTATTAAGTGTCTGAGGCTGGCTCTGAACTGGGGTCCTCCTGAATCCAGGGCTGGTGCTTTATCCACTGTGCCACCTAGTTGCCCCGAGATTCTTAATCTGAATTCGTGGACTAGATTTCAGGGGGTTCCTCAGATGGGAAAAAAAAGACAATTTTTGCTTTCACCAAAAAAAAAAAAAAATTGGCTTTGCCAGTTAGTGTCATCTTTTTTTTTTTTTTTAATTAATTAATTATTTTTTTTAACAAGGCAATGAGGGTTAAGTTACTTGCCCAGGGTCACACAGCTAGTGTCAAGTGTCTGAGACTGGATTTGAACTCAGGTACTCCTGAATCCAAGGCCAGTGCTTTATCCACTGCGCCATCTAGCTGCCCCCCAGTTAGTGTCATCTTAATTAAACTGCTTAAAATTTCTGAGCCTCATTTTCTTCATCTGTAAGATGAGGGTGTTGAACCATATGACCCCTGAGGTCCCTTCTAGCTTTAAAAATATGATTTGACTAGATCTGTGATCAATTGGGACATTCAACCTTTAGGGTCCCCTTTCAGGTTCTATGAATCAATGAGTTATTTATTATTCTTGGTTGCCCTTCTCTACATAAGGTCTGAACCTAGAGTTATCCCCTGCAGATGGCTCTGAGATGTTGTATTTGGGTTTAGCATTTCTCCCATTTACTCAGGGAATAGGAAAAAGATGTATTGATGTCAATCAGTATTCACAATGATTTTTATGCCAGAACCCATCCTAAGGAAAAACTCTATTCCTGCACAGGAGGAAAAACCTGGGCTTACGGCTAGGACAGGCAAGGCTAGCTGTTTTTCTCATGGTTGATAAACTTCGTTACAATCTGCAGATACCAAGACGGGGCTACCAACCACTCTCTCACTCTTGGTGGATCTGATTGATGTCTGGTGTGCCCAAGAATTTAATTGACTTGGGTTCAAATCCCTGCTCATCTCTTCATTCCTTGTGTGTTTTTCAGAAATACTTCTCTGAGCCTTAGTTTCCTCATCTCTAAAATGAGATCACTGGACTAGATGATCTCAAAGATCTCTTCCAGCTTTTTACCTGTGATTCTGTGATCTTATAGACGTGTGATTTATTTAGTATGAATATTTCCTTCACTGACACTGATCGGGGTTTTTCCACATCTTCTAATCTTATATGATTCTTACTCATGCTCTTATAATAAATAATTTGTAAAGGATCGAATCAGTATAATGGAGGTCTTTTCTATGTTCTAATTGCGGGCTGTCACTCAGGATTCTTATTTATTATCTCTTACCCTTATACCATAGCTACTTCAAGTTTTCTGGTCATATGTCCTCAATATTATCCACTTCTTCCATATAAGGTAATCTTAGTACCATGCAGTGTGACTGTTTAAATGGACTTGGTTTAAGTTTCAACTTGGAATAGATTGCCTATAAGAGAAAGAGGGAGTCAAAGGAAATTTGCTACAAATTCCTGGATTTACAAATAAACTTCTACTATTTAAAACCTGTGACTAGGCTAAGTGTAAGAGAGTAATTAAAAGTACATTAGTTACAAGTTAATTAGAAAAGATAGCGGACTACTGGGACTTGGCTTTTGTTTGATTTTCTTTTGCTCTATAATTTGTTGTTGATTTAGTTGTTATTTGAAAAAGTGAACTAAATTATTTATAGTTTGCTCTTATTTCAATACTTTAAAAGATCTGTGATTTTCATTCTCCTGTATGTGCCCTCCAGTGACACAGATTACATGCCTTCAGTGTCTTAGTGGATAGACAGTAGAATTGCTGTAGCAAAAAAAGCAGGACTTGGTTTCTAATTTTCTGATGATGAGTTTTTCTGTACTCATCTAAACATTCTCCAGATGATGCACAGTTTGTTGCTAAGCCCATATTCAAAGCCTTTCCAGCTTGGTGGGACTTGTGAGAAGTTGTGTTTCACTCATATAGCCTTCATGAACCCAGGTCCTACTGTTTGTAAGGAGGTTAATCAATCAGTTAACAAGATATTCTTAAGCACCTACTAGGTGCTGGATACAGTGTTATGTACTGGGGTTATAGCACAGAAATGAAACATATCCTGCCCTTGAAGAGCTTGCATTCTGTTATCAGAGACAATGTATACACGCATGCTTGTGTGTATGTACAAAATACATACAAAATAAATGGAGGGTGATTATAAGAATGAATGCATTACTAGCTGGAGAGAACAGGAAAGGCGTCATGTGGAATGTGGCATTTGTTTTGAATTTTGAAGGAAACTACAGATTCTGACAGGTGGAGGAGAAGAATGAGAGCATTCTAGGCATGTGGGATGCCTGTGAGAAGACATGGAGATGGGAGATGGAATGAGAAATGTGTGGAAAGGCCAGAAGACCAAGTTAGCTACTCTGAAGAGTGTGGGGAGCAATATATAATAAGGCTGGAAAAATAGGTTGGAACCATATTACATTGGACTTTAAATGACAAATGGAGGAGTTTGTATTCAATTCTGGAGGCATTAGGAAATGCAATTTATTGTAAATAAAGAATATTTTCCTTTCACATGATCCAGGTATGCAAGGGGCATGACCTTCATCAATAAAGGGAGGCATCTACACAGATAAAAACACAGAGATTTTGAAGAATTGATGGAACAACAAATTACAAGTAACTGTTTAAATAATTGAAGTATTAGAGGAATACCTTTGCACAATCAGACATAGATGTGACAATTACCTTGTATTTTTAAGTTCCCATCCTAGGAACTCAACAAGAGGCTTAAACTCCTTTGGATTATATGATTTTTTTCCAGACTATACTACTCCATAATGGCACTATTCATAATGGCAATGAAACAAGGGAAGGGTAAGTTCAGAAATTGTATGTTCAAAAAAATCAACCATACAAGTAGAAGAGGAAGAGAGCAAATGGCATTATTTATACAGCACTTGGCATAATGCCTGACAAATAACAAGCACTTAATAAATGCTTGTTAATAAAAAAGCATTTCCTAGACTGACTTCTAGGAAACTGGAAAATTTTTTTTTAATGACCCAAAGTTTCTCTTAGAAACAAAACCTCTGGGGCAGCTACATGGTGCAGTGGATAGAGCACGGGCCCTGGATTCAGGAGGACCTGAGTTCAAATCTGGCCTCAGACACTTAATGCTTACTAGCTGTGTGACCCTGGGCAAGTCACTTAACCCTTATTGCCTCACCAAAAAAAAAAAGAAACAAAACCTCTTCTTTTTATTATCAATATTATCAATATTCTGCCACTGTTTTAAGGACTACCATATAGGAAACAACAGTCTCTGAAGATTTAAAAATGAATTTTACACAGATGGATGTGAGAAAACACTATGACACCAGGAGTATACTAGTAAATGGTTAAAAACCAAGGCTCTCCAAAAAGGGACATTTTAAAGTTTAATCTGAATTTTTAACATTTTCTCTATCACTTTCTTAAGTCTAGACAACCAACAATATGATAAATCAACACTCATTTGCAGCATTTGTAGATTTCCAAGATATAAATCCTCACGCTGAATATTTGATCTCAGTCCTAGAGAGTCTGTATGACCACTGGGTTCCAACATGTGACCAATGAGGAACTTCAAAGAAGAATAGAAGTAAAAGCTATCATCAGGGAAATATATGATAGAAAAAGATAGGACAAGGGATGGCAGGTGGATAAATGAATGAGTGGATGGATGGATGAAAAAACATTTATTCAATATTTGTCATTAGGAACTATACAAGTTACTGGAGACACAAATACAAGACAGACTGTGCCTGCCCATATATAGCTTATATTCTAAAGAAGAAAGACAGTACATCCATGGGAATGGTGCTTTGGGAAGGAGACTTTGATCTGGAAAGGCAAAAGGATCATGCAATCAACAAACATTTATCAAGGGTAAGCCATGTGCCAAGCACTAGATGGGGATACGTATGAAAATGAAATAGTCCAAGCCCTTGATGAGTGTACATTCTTTTGGGGGGCAGACAATGTGTACATATAACTATTAGGAAACAAACCAATAAGAGATAAAGACATTTTGGGAAGGGAAGAAGGAAGGGGGAATGGAATGAGCATTTATATAGTACCTACTATGTGCCAGGTACATTTTACAAAGACATCTCATTTGATTCTCACAACAACTCTAGGAGGTAGGTGCTGTATCCCCATTTGTCTGCTGAAAAAAATGGAGGCAAGCCGAGGTTAAGTGATAGCCCAGGGTTACATAATTAGTAAGTATCTGGGACTGGATTGGTTTAGGAAAGGCCATAGGAGGCTGTGCTTGAACTGAGTCTTGAAGGAACTATGAGATTCTATGAGGTGGATGGGATTCAGGGTAATGGGGGGAAGTAGCACAAAGATATAGGAATGGGAGATGGAGGTTATGTGTGAGGAATGACAAGAAGGCCTTCTGGCCTAGATCATAGGGATGGGATATATAACAAGGCTGGAAAGATAGGTTGGGGCCAAACAGAAGTATTTAGAATCAATCCTAAAGGTACTAGGGACTTTCTTGAGTAGGGACTGGCTAGAGATAGTGTGCTGTGAGTCTGTGATAAGGCAATCACCAATCAAGACAGCAAATCCCCATGGTGGGAAGTCCAAAGTAGAGTGGCTTGGAGAGGCCTAACTTCTTCAGGGCATGGTCTCTGGAGTCTAGTTTGGAAGCCAGAGCAGCAGCAGTGGTGGGAAGATGTCCAGGGTGAAGTGACTCCAATGCTCTGCCAATGTCTTCACGATGTCATGACAAATAGAGAAACTCCTCCAGGAGGTAGACTGGGTCCCCTATGGTAAACTTGAGAGGACATGGACAATACTTATATAGGATGATCAGGCATATGGATTGCAATCTGCATTATTCCTGGCAACATCCAAAGGGATATAGTCATAGATTTGAGTATAAGTATGGGATAGGGAAAGCATGGCTAGATGACAGTTTGTATGAAAAAGACCAAGGAGTTTTAGTGGACTAGGTAGGTGGTACAGTGGATAGAATTTTGATCTTGGAATCAGGAAGATATGAATTCAAATCCTGCCTCAGACACTTACTAGCTGTGTGAGCCTGGACAAGTCACTTTTCTTAGCCTTAGTTTCCTTATCTGTGAAATGGGGATAATAATACCAGTCATATCACAAGGCTGTTGTCAGGATCAAATCAAATGAAATATACATGTAAAAGCAGACCTTAAGTGCTAAATAAATGTTAGCTGCTAATATTTTTGTTGTTGTTGTTGCTATATTATGTGTCATAGCAAACAAAAAAAAATACCCTAATGCAAAGCTAAGATGCCACAGTAAGATAGTACCCAATACTAAGGAGGTGATGGGATTACTATTTTCTGCCTTCACATATGAACTCACTGTTTTCATATACTGCTCCTCTCTGCTCTCACAATACTTACATATGGAGTACTATGTTTAGCTGTGGGCATCATATTTTAGGAAGGACATAAACAAAACTGAGTGCATTCTAGGGAGGATGACATGCCAAATGAAGATTCGCTGCACCAACTGGGGGTGTTTAGTTTGAAGAAGAGAAGGCTTCAGGGAAGCATTGTTAATGTCTCACAAGAGTTGAAATGTTGTCATATGACAGAGAGAGTAGGTTTATTCTGTTGCCCCAGGTGGCAGTGCTAAGAGTATTGGTGAAAGCTGTGGAAATTCAGATTTTGGCTTGCTGTGATGAAAAACTTCCATGACAATGGAGCTGTCTAAAAATGTAATTGCTTGGGGCAGCTAGTTGTCTCAGTGGATAAAGCACCGGCCCTGGATTCAGAAGGACCTGAGTTCAAATTGGCTCTCAGACACTTTACACTTACTAGCTGTGTGACTCTGGGCAAGTCACTTAACCCTCATTGCCCTACTAAAAAAAATGTAATTGCTTGAGGAGGTGGTGAGTTTCTCAACTCCAGAAGTGTTTCAGCAGAGGCTGAATGACTTCATGGCACAAATGTTAGAGGAGGGGGTCCAAGCTTGAAGAAGGAGCTGAACTGGATTATTTTCAGGTCTCTTCTAGTCCCAATTTTCTGTGACTTAAGAAGTCATTTTATTACTTGTTATATGTACAACAAATTGATAGTAACCTATCATTTCCTCTTCACAGACATAAGTATAGTCTCTTTAGTATTTCATGTATAGTAGGCATCAAGGTGGTGCAGTAGATAGAGCATTAGGCCTAGAATCAGGAAGATCTGAGTTCAAACTTGGTTTCAGACACTTACTACCTATGGGACCCTGGGCAATTCTCTTAACCTCTGTTTGTCTCAGTTTCCTCAATTGTACAATAAGGATAATAGTAGCATCTAACTTACAGGGTTGCTGTGAGGATCAAATGAGATAATATTTGTAAAGCATGGGCAAACAGTAGGTGCTTAGTAAGTGCTTATTCTTTTCTTCCTTTCATCCCCTTCATCCTAGGACTTCAGCTTCAAGTTCATTTCAGCGTAACCAGTAGAATGAATTCTAACATTCACATCTATTGACCAGAAGCCCCTAGTAACTTACTTGACATCTAATGATTTATTTTGACACCCTTAGGTGACACCTTTGGCCAGACATGCGGGTTATCCTTCACAAATTGTATCTGAAGACAGAGCTTCATAAGCAGTCAAGCGTCTCTTTGTCACATTCTAGTTCTACCACCTGTTGCTGTGTTAGTTCCTCTGGGATCCCAGAACAAAGAGCTCTTTGCTCTTTTATAACCTTACAAGCTATGTTTACCCATGCTCTGCACTACTGTCACTTAAAGCAGTTTCTAACTGCCATTGTTCAAACCTGTCCCCTGCCCTTTGCCCCTTCTTTTGGCTTCACATGCTTTACGATATCTTTTTTCCCCATCTGACCAGTTACAAAGCTCCATTACTAGTGGCCCAGGACAGGAAATAACCTTTTCTTTCCCCCCAAGCCTTCTCCTAAAATCCCAAGTTAAGCACTTGTGATTTATATCCCTTCTCTCTTCTTAGATATAGGCCCTAACACATAAACCAAAAGTTTTTAACCTGGAGTCTGTAAACTTGTTTGTTTTTTTAAAAAGTATTTTAATAACTATAATTCAACATTCTTGGTTTCCTTAATAGTTCCATGTATTTTATTTTTATGCATTTAAAAAAATTCTGAGAAGAGGTCCATAGGCTTCACCAGATTGTGGAAGTGGTCCTTGACACACAAAAAGGTTAACAACTCCTGACAGAAATAGTCTAGAAGGCACTTGTGAAGATGAGAGTGGGTGGGGAGACTTGTGGTCTAGTATCCTTTTAATTCTTATAAACCATTTTTCCTCACTGTGTAGGCACATACTGCTTAGCATTACTATTTAGGCTTAAAATTGGTATCTGCTAATAATCTGTCTTCTAAAAGTGAAACCTATAGATATCACTTTCTTGGGGGAAAAATCAAGATATTATCTTTCAGTGTAGTGATACTCAATTCTGTCTCTTCAAGATTCAGCTCAATTCTACCTTCTGCAGGAGACCTTTACCAGTCCCATTTCTCCTTTTAGATTTCTTTCTGGCTTGTGTCCATTAGAATATATTTTGGAAAATAAAATTCTATTCAAAACATTAAAAAAAAAGAAAAAAAAGAATGTAAGCTGTTTGAGGACAGGGGCTGTTTTTTGCCTTTCTTTGTAGCTGTGTAACAGCCCACAGCCTAGGGCAAAACCTCTTAAACTGTGTGGTTTGTGACTCCATATGGGGTCCCATAACTGAATGTGGTGGTTTCAGAAAAATTTGGCAACAGTAAAAGGTTATGGATATCTATTTTATATACCTATATACCCTGGGCTGTTTAAAAATCTCCCCTCTGATAATTGCTGTGTGACTATGGGCAAATAACTTAAGCTTTCTGAACCCAAGTTTACTCAAAGTAAAATGATGGGGGGTTGGATTAGATGGACTCTAAAGTTCTCTCTCTCTCTCTCTCTTTTTTTTTTGGTGAGGCAGTTGGGGTTAAGTGACTTGCCCAGAATCACACAGCTAATAAGTGTTCAGTGTCTGAGGTCGGATTTGAACTCAGGTCCTCCTGAATCCAGGGCCAGTGCTCTAACCACTGCACCACCTAGCTGCCCCCCCTTTTTGTGGGGCAATGGGGGTTAAGTGACTTGCCCAAGGTCACACAGCTAGTGTCAACTGTCTAAGGCCAGAATTGAACTCAGGTCATTTTGAATCCAGGGCTGGTGCTCTATCCACTATGCCACCTAGCTGCCCCTAACGTTCTTTTTAATTCTAAATCTATTATCCTATGACTTTTAAATCTATTGGTTACGAAGTTACTAATGAATATAGGACACAAAAGAGGCAAGAGACATGGGTCAAAAGTGTGATTCCCTTTCAAAGCGAGGCCTTTCTTGGAAGTGGCTGCTTCAGTTTTGAAATTTGGAGAAAGATTTCCAAGTAAGGAGGGATAAATGTTGCCACTATGGGCAGAATGACAGGGCCTGGAAATGAGTGATTCGTTTTAGGATGAAAACCAGCTTACACACTTAGAATATATGTGGAGTACATATGTAGTATATATGGAGTACATATATATAGAGTATATATATATATATATATGTGTGTGTGTGTGTGTGTATATTTATATATATATGCTTACACACTTAGAGTATATGTGGGAATTAGAAATAGTTGGAATTTGGGGGTAGAGTGTGAAATAAATTGTGCTGTGTGACTCTGTAAATTGGATATAGATAGGAGTGGATGGAAAGGGAAGACTTGTCCTGCCCGGGGAATAATTCCCTGCCTCCTTTCTCCTCCCATGGTGCTTCTCGCCCACAAAGACCTTCTTGTGATTTTCAAAGAGTATTTTCCGTCTAATGCTTCGGTGCCGTGGCATATTTGCAGTAAGTCTTGCTTCCTTCTTGGGCTATGAAATGTTTAAATAGTAAGATAAACATCTGAACCATGCAGTGCTTCAGAGACATGACTTTCATTTACTAAGATTTTGAAATAATCCTCCTAATTTTAGGATTTAAGAATGAAAGGAAAAAAAGGAAACACCAAGATGATTTTTGAAATTGAAAGTGAAATTTGGCAAAAAAAAAAGAGACCTAGAGCAGAAAATGTTACAGACACAAACTTTAAAAATAAAAATTCTATATCTTCTGGAGTAGTTTAAAGAGGATAGACCCACTTCCTCCCCTGTCTCTTCTACCCAAGGAACAGAAAGCTTAACATAAAGACACATGATGGCATTTTGGTAGTAAAGGAATTTTCTTCTCATGTTCTCTTAATTGTTGCGTGATTTTGGTATATCATGAAGCTTTTGCTGACTATTTCAGCTCATAGTCATCTCTTCCTTATTGGAACCCCTAAAATTTCACGTTTGTATCACTTGTAATCATTGATTCAGGAGCCTCCCCCCAGAAGATTCCGGGCTTATGTAGTCTTGAATCCTGGGGACTGATCCTAGAAGACCAATATCTGGGATCATGCTTCCTAGGGAATTCAAAGATCCCCCTCCTTCACAGAAGAGTTTGGAGTTCAGTAAAATTATTATCTTCCTTTGGTATAATGCCTCTATTTGGAGTTGCTCTAGGAAAATCTAATATATCAGTCAGTCAGTAAGCAGTTATTAAGCATTTACTATGTCAAGCACTATGCTAAGTGCTAACTATATGAAGAATGGAAAAAAATGGTTTCTATCCTGAATGAATTCACATTGTAAAAGGGGAGACAACATGTAAATTTTAACTATACATATATAATATTACATATAATTATAATATATCATATAACATAATATATAATAATTTACAATTATATAGATATTAAACTGAAGGTAATCTCAAAGGGAAGACATTGGGGAAGTGGGATGGGGGAGATGGAGACTTGGAAAGGATTCTTGCAGAAGGCAGAATTTGAGCTGAGTTTTGAAGGAAAAAGCCAGGTAAATCAGGAAGCAGAGTTGAGGGAAAAGATTATTCAAGACATGGTGGACAGTCAGTGAAGAGGCACGGACTCCCAAGTGTCTAGAACAACAAGTAGACCACTGTGGTGTTCTTCAGTTATTTTAGTTGTGAATGACTCTTCATGACCCCATTTGGGGTTTTCTTGGCAAAGATACTGGAGTGGTTTGCCATTTCTGCAAATCGTTTTATAGATGAAGAAACTAAGTCCAACAGGGTTAAGTGACTTGCCCAGGGTCACAGAGCTAGTCTGAGGCCAGATCTGAACTCATGAAGATGAGTCTTCCTGATTCCAAGCCAGGTACTCTATGCACTGTGAAATCTAGATGCCCTGGGGTTGCTATTAGGGGACCACTTTGACATTCTAGAGAGTTCCTCTTTCTCAGAGAGCCCTACACAGTTTCTTCAAGACTCATCATTCCACCCTGTAGTTTAGAATACCACTGAAAGGTAAACATATTTTATGGGGCTGCTGAATAAACCTTCTTCACATTGGGAACTTGACTGTCTAAATACCTCATTGACTTTGCTCTTCAAGTAGCATCTTAAAGAGGAGTCATATAGATGATTCACTTCTTTTCCCAAGAAGCTCTCACACTGCATTAGGAAACCTCTTTCTCTCTAGAAAATATAAATTTGGGAACTCTTGAGTTTGGGATTATTCTCCAGGGCACTGTGCAGGGAATCTCCCTACAAGCCTAGTTTCTAGGATCATGTGGTCTAGGAAACTAACAATCCTCCATCCTCCACACAGAAGTTTGGAATTTGGTGACATTGTGAACTATTCTCTCAGGCTATCTGCACGCATATACTTACCTATGCTTTATGTGGAGACTGTGAGTCTCCATTCTCAGTTCTCCAGGGAAGAAAACGGAATGAACACATTTAGTCTGACCCTCTCATTTACAGATTATATATATATGATGTTAGGTGACATCTTTTACCTTCCTATCTTATATTGTTATTTAACTCTTGCTTGCTACATTATTGTTAGATTTTCAGATATTTTATCTTATTTCCACAGTTTCTGGTAAGTTTCTAGGGGACAGAGGGTGACTTAGGGCATCCTCCACATTGCCTTTCACAAAGGTGTTTAGTAACTACTTGCTGACTGATGAACTAGAGGACAAAATCTTTCTTTGTAAAACTTGAGCACCTTTTCAATAAAGAGCAAGTATTTCTTTTCAGACTGAAGCATAAAGTGTATTTTGAAGTCAAATTTTATATTCAATGCATCCTAGTCTGTCTTTGTGTACTGGGAAATGTTTTAAGGTTTGGGAAGCGAAAAGATTTTATAAACATGGAAATACTCTTTAGGGTTTGACATTCCAAACCCTCTGATCCTACTTAACACCTGATGTCTCAATTTACATAACTATTTTAATTCATAACAATATGTATAGCCCTTGGTTGGCTTCAAGGCAATTTGGCAGTTTTGGTTACAAGCTTGGAGCTGGGTGCAGACTAGAACTGGAGTTGGCTCCTATTTTCTCCCTTCTTATCCCCCTTCCTCCCTCTACCCCCCACTTAACTTTGAAATTTACTAGAGTCATGTGTGTGTGTGTGTGTGTGTGTGTGTGTGTGTGTGTGTGTGTGTGTGAATAAGTGAAACTGTGAGCATAATACCAGCTAATCTGGAGAGTTTACTGTACACACTCCTCAGGAATTCTTCCTACGCCACTGTCCTCTGCCGATTTCCACGGGCAAGGAAAATGTTCCAGCTGGCAGCACATATAAGGTTGCCAGATCCGCTTCAATGATTACCTCCTTGAACCAGGAATAAACCGCACCAGCAGAGGGAATGCTAGGGGTGCAGAGGGAGGGTTTTCTCCCATTAGGGGCTATGTACCCTGACACACTGCAAGGGGAGAATTAGTCTGCATGTTAATTATTATCTTTTACACTCCCCTTTTCCACTTTCAGCTCCTCAGAGGGCAATGTGGAGCTGTAACAGGAAGAAAACACACCTCCTCCATCCTGACTTTTTGCTCAAACTTGGCTGGGGTCCAGATGACAGAGAAACACTGAGCTATTCGCTGGCAGCTTCTGTAATCACCAGTTTAGGAAGTTGTTGGAGGGAAACTTGGGAGGAGGGAGGTGGGAGTGGGGTGAAGCTGTATAGTTTCAGGATTTTAAAACTTTATCTCCTGCCTTGAGATGGCCATGACCCCAAATGGAACTTAGGAGTGGTTTGTTGAGGAAGGAGTTGCTGAGGAAATCCAAATCTCCTTCAATTCCTCCTTCCTACCCATGACTATAATGCTCCTGTAAATCTGTGAGGGCCTTTACTCACTATTAGGCAAGTTATAGGATCAGACTAGCCTCCCCTTCCCTCCCCAATGGTACTCCCATTCTTGGTAAACAGATAAGGGTTGTAATGGTCAACATCTGGATAACCCAATGAAATAAAAAGCAGTACTAGAAAATTATTTGTGTATGTTAAGAAATAGATTGATAAAACATGGGCTGTATCAGCTAAAGTTGTTCTGGACAGCAAAAGTAAGAAAAAGAAATGTATTGGCCCCTTGTCATAATTCCCAATCAGTACCCCAATCTTACATATATAAGATGATAATATGGCTGAACAAGAACTTATAATAGTTTGTCTTTAAAACCGAAACCACATTCAGGCACTGGCATTCCACTGTAAAATTTCTTTCCAGTAGTTGTCTACATCTCATATATCAGTAGCATAATTTCACCTATGTGGATACTCCTTCCCACATGGAAATTTGTAAAATGGAGATAATAACAGCACCTACCTTCCAGGGTTGTTGTGAGGGTCAAATGAGTTAAAAACATTTTATATATATATTACTTTATATATATATTATCATTGTTTTATACATTATAATATATTATAAATTATACTACATTATATATTTATATGAAATTATATATTATTTAATAGAATTATGTTACTATAATATAGAACTATATTATCTAATAATATATATTCTATATCATTATTATGTATTATATATGATATTATAATTATTACTTCCATTGATAGAAATTTTCACCTGCCCTCTACCTTAGTAGACAGTTTAGTGAGTTTCTGTGGTCAAGAGAAATCATCTGGTGGCCACCTCTCTGGAGACAAGACTCTTCAGACATAGATTGGTCCTCAGATGACATACAAGCATGGCTTCCATTAAGTCTATACCATGAGCTTTTCTATCTTGTCAGAATTTGTCCTCACTGAAACAGCCTTAACACATATAGGATCATCTCCATTCCATAAGGAAGCATCAGATAAAGGCTGGAGTGAAAGTGTAGCTTATGTATAATTTTAATAAGTATTTTTTACTCAACAGAATTATATTCCTCTTTCCCCTGTCATTTGAAAACATATCAAATGGATCAACGTATGTAAAGTGCTTTGCAAGCCTTAAAATGACATATATGTATATATTTATATATATTTGTATGCATAGATGTATATGTATAGATATACATCAATGCTAACTATAATTATTTTTAAAATATGTAACATTATTATATAGATAATATACTGTGGTCTAAGAAATATAAAACTATTACATCTCTCTCTCTCTCTCTCTCTCTCTCTCTCTCTCTCTCTGTCTTTGTCTCTGTCTCAGTACTGAGAGATGGTGGCGGTGTGGATATTGTACAGAATTTAAGTCCTGCCTCCTACATATACTCATGCTTATTCTGTGATTATGGGGACTTAACCTTTTAGGACTTCAAGCAGATCTCTAAGATGATCAAGTACAAAAGAGTTGCCAATGCGGGCAGCTAGGTGGTGCAGTAGATAAAGCACCGGCCCTGGATTCAGGAGGACCTTAGTTCAAATACGGACTCAGACACTTGACACTTACTAGCTGTGTGACCCTGGGCAAGTCACTTAATCCTCATTGCCCCACAAAAAAAAAAAGAAAGAAAGAAAAAGAGTTGCCAAACTGCCTCAGTGGCAGGAATTTCTACATTAGGAGTTTCCAACTATAATAAACTCACATGTCTGGGCACCACCTCTTCCCCCAATCTATTTTTGTACATGTGTTCTATAAATAAATGTTATTATACCAAACCTGTAATTTGAAAATCCAGAATTAAATATCCCTAATGCCTTGAACATTCACCTCCTTTGACACTGGCTGTGGCTGTGTTTAAACAGCATAAAATAAAATGGACATTGGACTATCATTGTGAGAAATCAAACTGGATTTTAAATATTCCTGTTAGCGCTCAGTTTCTCTGGTTTGGTTGTTTACACTACCCAAATTAATAAGATATTTGCAAACTACATTTTTCTCTGTTCTTTCTAGATATGGCTTCTAAGTTAGAGAATCCCAGAAGTGATGGTTCTACTTTACTTTATATCTATACTGTATATCTAGGGTATTCAAAAGCAGCCAATGTGCCTAATGAAAGATCACATCATCTTGGAGAGAACTATTTAGTGATTGGGGGGTATCTTGTATTTTCTCCACAGATCAAACACAGAACCCAAGATGGGTCCTCATCTCACAGTAAATTCATGTAACTCCCTTTCCTTGAATTCTATAAACATTCTAAATGTGGACTTTTCTTTACCGGAGTCTGTTTCTTCTTTACTCTATCCCAATGATCCTTGTTCATTCTCTTAAATATTGAATTTTGAATTCACGGTCTAGAACATCCTATCTCATTTCAGGTAATTTTGTGATAATTTTTAAAAGGTTGCAATTAAATGATAATATGGAATCACTTTGCCTGACTATATTTATTGGGCTTGAGAATGATCAAGACAAAGAAAAATCTGTGTGATCTATTCTAGAGAGAGTTCAGGTTATTGAACTGTTTCTTTAATGCCTTTTCTGGATTTTTGTAGCTCTTTTTCTATATAGGAGATCATCTGGAAATCCTGATAAACAGGGTTGAATAAATAATGCCATAATGTAATAAGAATACAAGGAGAAAAACTGCTTCATGGGGGTCTTATGAAGATTATTTAAATTGTGTCCCTTTTGCTCGTCAAGGTCAGCCCCTCTATTTGTGCCCTGGATCCCACCCTTCTTGTCACCTTTAGCAGATTTCCCCCTTAATCATCCTCTGTCTCTCTCATAGTGTCTCTCTTTTTCCCTTTGTCCTCCATTTCCCCTCTAATTGGATAGGTGTGAGGTAGTGCCTCAAAGTAGTTTTAATTTGTGTTTCTCTAATCAGCAGTGATTGAGAACATTTTTTTTGCAAATGGCTGTAGATAGCTTTAATTTCTTCATCTGAAAACTGCCAGTCCTTTGACTATTTTTCAATTGGGGAATAAATTGTATTCTTACATATTTGATTCAGTTCTCCATACATTTTAGATATGAGGCCTTTATAAGAAACACTAGTGTAAAAAATTATTTCCCAGCTTTCTGCTTTCCTTCAAATCTTGTTTGCATTGGTTTTGCTTGTGTAAAAACTTTTTAATTTAATGTAGTCAAAATTATCCATTTTGCATCTCATGATATTCTCATCTTTGGTCATAAATTCCCCTCTCCATAGATCTGACAAGTAAACTATTCCTTCTCTTTCTAATTCGCTTATGCTGTTGCCCTTTATGTCTATATCATGTACCCATTTTGACTTTACTTTGGGGTATGGTGTAAGATGTTAGTCTGTGCCTAGTTTCTGCCATATTGTTTTCCTCAGCATTATCCTTGATCCCTCATTCTCCCTAATCTCCTCAATATCCAATCAGTTACCAAATTTTCCTGTCTCTACTTCCACAGCATCTCTTACAACTGATCCTTCCTTTCTACTTATAGAGCCACCGTTTTTGTTCAGTCTTTAATCACCCCTGCCTTGAGGCAGGTAAGTGGTACAAGGGGTAAAATGCTGAACCCAGAGTGAGGAAGACCCGAGTTCAAATCTGGCCTCATTTTCTAGTCTCTGGGCATGTCACTTAACCTATGTCTCGCCTCTATTTTCTTAACTGTGAAATGGCACTTAATTGTATAATTGTAATTCTACCTCTTAGGGTTGTTGTGAGCATCAAATGAAATAATATTTTTAAAGTGTTTAGCACATTGCCTGGTGTGAATGAGATTTTCCCTAACCCTTAGATATAAGTGATTTAATTCAGTATAATAGACTAAAAATGGTGATTTACTCATGTTTAAGTAATAATAATATAGCACAGAGCATAGATATTATGTAATGTCCTTTAGTGGTTTAAGACAATGCAGTAATATGTTCTCAGGTATCCACTTTATTGTAAACCTGTTCCTTGACCCTCATAACTGTTGTCCTCTGTCATTGTGTTGAAATGTTCAACCAAGGTACTAAAAATAGTATCTTCTAAGCTGAAGGAGCAAATCAGAATTAGAGATTGCTTGACCCTGGGAATTTGGTGAATCTACTGACCAAATCTATCCTCTACAAAGAGGCCAAAGTGGTTCTTTGTAAGCACAGATCTGACCATGTAGTTCTACTACTCAGTCTACTTCAGTGAGTACCTTCTTCTTTTCTTTTAGTGAGGCAATTGGGGTTAAGTGACTTGCCCAGGGTCACACAGCTAGTGTCAAGTGTCTGAGGCCAGATTTGAACTCATGTCCTCCTGACTCCAGGGCTGGTGTTCTATCCACTGAGCTACCTAGCTGGCCTGTGCCTATTACTTCTTAAAATATAATGTGAACTCCTTTACTTGGCTTTTAAAGCCCTTTGTAACCTGACCCCAACCTATATTACCAGTTTTATTACATATTGGCCTCCTTCTTGTACTACAGTGTAGCTAACTGGTCTTTCTCTTGGTTCTACACATGGCATTCCATCTCTAAACTCTGCCTTTTCCTTGGCCATCTCCATGCTTATTCTTCTCCACCTCCTTGGAATCCTTCACTTCCTTTAAGACTGAATTCAAACAAGCCTTCTCCCCTCTATAGAGGCAACATGGTATGAGAGAAACAGCAATGGCTTTGAGGACAAGAGGACCTGGGTTCAAATTCCCTCTTTCATGTTTGCTATCTGTGTGACCTTACCTTTCTGTATTTTCCTTGGCTTCAGTTTCCTTCTCTGAAAAATGAATAGGTTTGACTGGAAGGCCTCTGAGATCCCTTCTACAGCTATGATCCTAAGCCTTTCTTGACCCCCTACCCTAATTGCTAGTTTTCTCTCTCTCTCTCTTTTTTTTTAGTGAGGCATTTGGGGTTAAGTGACTTGCCCAGGGTCACACAGCTAGTAAGTGTTAAGTGTCTGAGGTACTCAGAACTCAGGTACTCCTGACTCCAGGGCCGGTGCTCTATCCATTGCGCCACCTAGCTGCCCCTAATTGCTAGTTTTCTAACTACCTTCTGATTATTTTGTTTATATTTATTCTATATATACTTCTGTCTGTCCATGTCATCTCCCCTTATAGAATATAAGCTGTTTGAGAATATGGATCATTTCATTTTTTGTCTTTGTATTCTGAGTATTAATTGGTATGTACTAAGTACTTAATAAGTTCTTCTTTATTTATTTCATCTTATGAGAAGCATGGGCAGGGTACATGCTAACATTAGGCAGGGTTACCTGAGACCTACCCTCAAGAAACATATTTCTCAGCTTTTTTTTCTTTTAATGCCCTTTTGAGTGGCACAAAACACAAGAAATATATAAAAAGGGGACCTTAGGGAATTCCCTAAGAAACCCCAAACTGGCAAACATAGACATGTGTTGACCTGGGCTGAGTTCAAAAGGGAGAGTAAAACAGAAAATTACAGGCCCTAAGCAACAACCCAACTGCTGATTCAATTCAGCAGCTATTTATTAAGTGCCTACTATGTGCAGAGGACTGTGCTAGTCTGGGGTTAGATATAACTATACAGAAAACACAGTTGTGATTTCATTTATGAAATAAGGCACTCCAAAGTGAAGCATATGTTATTTAACATCATCAGACTGGTAGTGTTTTGTATGACCTTGTTCTCTTACAATTCTGTCTTGTTAGATATGCATACGTATATGTACTTGCTATAAAACTTTCTCTTAAGTTTCCCATCAGATAAAAAACATTAGAATAACCACTGGGTTAAATTCAGATAATGGGTTCTCCCAAGATCCATCTCAACCATTATGAGTACAAAATCTTCTTTCTATGGTCTTAGAAAAATCCAGGAAAAGGATAAAAATTGATTGGGAAAGATTATTGTTATTATTTTTTATCACTGAGGCAGTGTGGTATAATAGAAAAAGTACTGGCCCTTGAGTCTGGGGACCTGAGTTCCAATTATACCTCTGATACTGCTTGTATAACCTTGGGCAAGTTACAGATTTCCTAGGCATTAGTTGCCCCATCTGTCAAATAAGGAGGTTAGACTAGATTGTCCTTATGGTCCCTTCTAGCATTACATATAATAATCTTATATGCAAATCTCTCTGGTAAGAGTCTGATGTCCAAGATATATAGCTAACTAATGCAAATATACGAGATGAAGAGAAATTCCCCAATTGATAAGTGATCAGTTTTCAAAAGAGACTATTAACAGCAAAGTAAAATATTGCTCTAGATTGCTTAAAAAAAACCCAACAAGATAAATTAAAATCAAAACAACTCTAAGTTTTTTTTTCATACTTGGAAAATTGATAAGGGTGAAAAGTATAGGAATAGTCAATGTTGGCAGTGCTACAGAAAGATAGGAATACTAATGTGTTGTTGGTGGAGCTGTGAACTGGTTCTACTATTCTGGGAAATCGTTTGGAATTATGTTAGAAAAATTCCAAAAATTGTCCATACTCTTTGACGCACAGATCTCTTTTGCTAATCACAGACCACAAGGAGGTCAAAGATAGAATGAAAGATCACTTATACACCAAAATACTAATAGCAGTATTTTTTATGTTAGCTAGGAATTGGGGGGAAAGTAGATGCTCATTGATTTGGGCATGGTTCAGCAAATTGTGGGACATGAACATAATCAAATATTACCATACTATAAGAAATGATGAATAAGAAGGATTCAGAGAAGATAAATGACTTTGAAAAGTATCATGTTCTATAAGATAGAAAACTCAACTGGGAGTCAGGAAGACCTGGATTCAAATCCTGCCTCAGACACCTTCTAGCTTTGTGACAAAGAAAGTCAATTTAACTTCTTTAAACCTCAGCTTTCTCATCTATAAAATGAGGGAATTGAACTCAATAACCTCATTTGAAGGTCCCTTCCAGCTCTAAATCCATAATTCTATGAAGCAAATAGAATTAGGAAAACTATAAAAATATCTTTAATTTTTATACATTGTATTTATTAGCGATATACACAATGACTACATATAATACATATGACTATGTATGTGTGCATGTGTATATGGAAATGGAAGAACAAAACCTCCACAAACTAAGCACTATGTAATTATTATTTATTTATTTGTTTTTTAGTGAGGCAATTGGAGGTTAAGTGACTTGCTCAGGGTCACACAGCTAGTTAAGTATTAAGTGTCTGAGACTGGATTTGAACTCAGGTACTCCTGACTCCAGGGCCAGTGCTCTTTCCACTGCGCCATCCAGCTGCCCCCAGAACTATGTAATTATAATGACCAGGTTTGGTCCTAGAAAAGTGGTGATAAAATATACCTCTTTTTCCTTCTTTTCAGAGGTGCAGGTGAGTGTGGAACATTGAATATACTGTCAGACTCAGTAGATATGGAGTCTTGTTCTGCTAAAGTGCCTTTACCCCACTCTTTTTTTTCTTTTAAATCCTTTGTTACAAGGAGTAACTTACTGGATAGTGATAGACAATACCTGGAAATGAGGATGTTGTAAAAAGAAAAGACAGTGATAAAATTAAAGGACAGTCCTGGAAAATTAAGAGGATAACAATGACTGACAACAGGTGTTTTAAGGCGTTCAGAGTCTTAGTGCTTTCTATTAAAGCTTAAAATTGCACTGAGACTTTTGGGACATTCTGTACTATCTTATTTGAATGTCAGCACTCCTGTGAGGTAGGTGGTACAGATGTTAATGCTTTTCATTTCCCAAAATACTGAGATTCAGAGAATTTAAGTAACTTGGCCATAATTATCCAACCAATAAATCCCAGAGGCAAGATTTGAACCTAGGATTTCTTGATTCTTGGTTTACTGATTTATTCACTATGCCCCAGTTGCCTCTTATTTTGGCTCCAGCTAATCTTGATAAAATAGCCTGTGCTTATCTTGATTTGCCTAAGAAGGCTTTTGAAAATTGGCCCAGTTCTATTCATTGCTATGCACAATTGTGTGTTAAAAAAAACCCAAAAACAACAACACAAAAAACCCCAGCAACTCAGTCTTGGAAAATGTTACCCCTCAATAATGACAACTTACCAGGAAAGGGCTTTTCAGCTCACAGACTCAGAGGCTGTGCCTTACTGTGGGGGTGTTTATGACCATGTTTGTACAGCTTGACTGAATTGAGCCAAATAGCATGCACTTGGTTGTTGCTGTTTTATTCACCCTTTTGTCTTTTTTGGTCTTAACGACTCCATCAGATTAACTATATGGCAGTCCTATCAACCACTCAGCAGGAAAACTTACAAACAGTTGACCTAGTTGGCCCAATAGCTTTCAAGGTAGTCTATAGGGGAACAAAACAAATTAGATTGCTAAATAATTTATCTATAAATTTCACTCTAGAATCATAGAATTGGAAGAGATCTTAGAGACTATTTAGTGCAATCTCCTCATTTCACAGATGAGAAAAGCAAGGCCCAGAAAGGGAAGGTGACTCACTGAAAGTAGCTAATCTGTGAATAATTCAGGGTAAATTCTTCTTGTTTTTTTCTTTTCCCTGAACAATCTGGAAAACTGCCTTGACTTTCCATTTCCCTTTGCCAATGTGGAAACACCTTCAGACGGAATAAGAAAAGGAATCAAGACTGAACCAAAACTCTCTTTTTGTATGTGGTCTTAACACAACCTTTGAGTGAGAAACTCAGAAGGATGAACTCACCCATTATGTCTTGTTTCTGTTTTGATGAGGCCCAGGGACTTTCACGGGCAAATGAAATATCTTGGTTTTCTTTGCTCTGTTTTGTGGGTTGCCATGGCTGGAGAATTTATCACCTAGTGGCCAGTCTGCTGTTGAGCCACCAATCACAGGCCTAAAATTAATTCCCAAATGTGGAGGTTAACTATATAGCCATTTCATATATGTCTGTCTCCATTTTGAGTCATTATTAGAGTATGTAGCAGAACCGAAAGATTTTTAAACCTTAGAATGAGAAAAAAATACACAAAACTCCAGGAAAAGACTACAGGTTGAGAAAATTCTCATTTGTTCCTTTTGTCTATGTTTTTCTCTTCCTAAGAAACTGTAGAGAGGTATCATGGAGTAGAGACTAGTAGGCCAATGCTGGAATTAGGAAGACCCAAGTTCAAGTCCAATCTCTGACACAAACTAGCTGTTTGGACATGAAAAAGACATTTAAGTTGGTAGTGTCCTAGCAGCAGTCTTGTCTTCCATATTGTCTCCGTCCTCTGTATCCTGGCCTCCCTGACTTTCTTCAAGTTCCAGTTAAAATCTCCTTCTGTAGGAAGCCTTTCCCAATTTCATTTTGTTCTAGGGCCTCCCCTTTGTTGATTATTTCCTTTTTACCTTATATAGATGTCTTGTTTGTCCATAGTTGTTTGTGTGTCATCTTCCCCATCAAATTGTGAGCCCCTGGTAGCAGAGACTCTTCCCCTTTTCTTTTTATCACTAGAGTTTAGCACATTGCTTGGTACATAACAGGAACCTAATAAATATTTACTAGTTAACTGGCAGTCTAAGACCATAATGTAAAGAAGAGCTATTGAACTCCATCACTGTAGAGTTTCCACATTTGGGAATTCCCCACACTGATAAAATCAAGTTTTGAAACAACTATAAAAACAGTCTGTGATTAGAATGGTTGGCTAGCTACAGATAACTAGAGATTTTAGCAATGGGCAAAGCTTGAAGAACCAAACAGCATTTTATGCATATCTCTTGAAGGTTTATAAAACAAGTTATATATATGTGTATGTATATATGTGTATATGTATGCCTATATGTTGTAACGATTGGAATGACGCCACCTGCTGGATATTTACTGTAGAAGAGTTCTGCCCATGAAGCGAAGGTCTTTGAGGGCAAGACCAGGAGTCTTTTCTTTGGCGGGAGGAAGTGACGCGGACTAGTGGGAGGAGGAAGGAAGAGACTGGCGCTGACTCTGGGGCTCTTTCCTGAGGACGCTGGCGGAGAAGGGAGCTAGAAATGTGCTCTCCCTTTAATAGATAGGAATCTAGGCCTTTCTCTCTCTCTTTACCAAATTCTTATTCTACTTAATAAATGCTTAAAAGTCTAACTCTTGCTAAAGCTTATAATTTATTGGCGACCACTCATTAGATATTTTAGACAGTTTAGCTAGAATTTTAGCCCTTAACAATGTATAAATCTATGCATATATTTGTATATATATGTATATACACACTTTATATATATATACTTTATGTATATATATATATATATACACACACACACATATATAATTTTCCCTTCAATTATATGTTAGAACAAGTTTTTAACTTAAAAAAAAAGTTTTGAGTTCCAAATTCTCTTTCTCCCTCTGTCTCTTTCCTGTCCCCTCCCTGAGATGGTAAGCAATCAGATACAGGTTATCCATATGCAATCATGTGAAATATTTCCATATTAGTCATTTTTACAAAACACTTTCAATAGATACCTATGAAATAGAGGATGTATCTTTATAGCCATTTTCAGATGAGAAAACTGAGGCTTAAAAAAGTGTAGGTCCTAGGATCATTGATCTGGAATTGGAATGGATGTCAGAGGTCTTCTAGTCAAGTTCTCTTATTGTACAGATGGGAGTTAAATGACTTGACCGAGGTCACATAAGGACTGTCAGATGTGGGATGTGACCCCAGTTATCTTGACTTTGTTTTGGGCATTTTTTTTTGCAGGGCAGTGAGGGTTAAGTGACTTGCCCAGGGTCACACAGCTATTAAGCGTCAAGTGTCGGAGGCCAGATTTGAACTCAGGTTCTCCTAAATCCAGGGCCAGTGCTTTATCCACTGCCTCACCTAGTTGCCCCAAGTCAT
Organism: Dromiciops gliroides; assembly: GCF_019393635.1. Lineage (NCBI taxonomy): Eukaryota > Metazoa > Chordata > Mammalia > Microbiotheria > Microbiotheriidae > Dromiciops > Dromiciops gliroides. Next base: position 615,055,925 of record NC_057861.1, on the reverse strand, counting down.
CTTGACTCTGGAGTTAATAGTCTTTATCAGAGCCAAGATTTGAACCTAATTCTTCTAATTCCAAGTCCAGCACTCATTCTACTATACAAGGCTGCTTCAAATACTGTGCAAATTGAGATAAATCTATACTTGGGAAGTTAATCCAGTTGGCTCTGAACCTTACTGTTTTAGGCAAAGGTAAAGCAGTTGGTAATTTATCTTCAATGCCATTTCCAGAGATAAAATCATATTTGCTTCTGATGTTGAGCCATGTAACCAAGGGCGTTGGTGCTGAGAATTTTATATTCTGGGTCTTCAGTAGCTGTGATTGCTAAGGCTTAGAAGCAGTTGACTCGTCACATCTCCAGACTCCATTGGAGTTTCTTCCCTAGACAATAGCTACAGGGCCTGGTCTGGAAGCAGGACCTGAGGGGGAGATAGAAACTTTCATTTCCAAGGGCCCCTGGTTTTATTTACCTATAGAAGACAGTTGGTCAGTGGTTGATAATGGTGGAGTTCAGGAAGGATTGCTCCCCTCAGTGATGGCTATAGGGGTCAGTTAGAGATAGGGCTAATGGTGGTTTGGGAGGCACTGTTATTCCTTGAGCTCTTGGGCTCAGGGTCCTAGTCTATCCCCATCCTGGTCTCAAAGGAGGTGATGGTCATTGTTTGACTTGGAATCAAAGAACCTTGATTCAAACCCTGACCTTACTCTAACAAGCTCAAGGCTTAACCCCTACAAGCTCTAAATGGTCTTCCTTTTCTCATAGCACACATGACATTTTGTATTGGTCTTATTATCATCAATTCTGCACTCTGGCCATTGTTTGTTTAGTGTGTGGTGGGTAGCTTGCTGGGATCTTTCTGCCTTTCTCCTCTTACACTGAGTTAATTTGAGAGAATGGTGACAGCTTAAGGATATCACTATAAGGATATTAAATAACTGATAAAATCACAGCTCTACCTTGGGTCAGTAATGATAACAACAATGAACACTTCCAATAGTGAAAATATTAGCTAGCGTTTTTATAGAACATTAAGATTTACAAAGTACTTTACACATTTTATCCTATTTAATTCTCACAACCCTGTAAGGTAGGTATTATTATTTTCCTCATTTTATAAGATAAAGAGTCTGAGGCTGGGCAAGGTTGACTAGCTTATTCAGGGTCAAACAGCTAGTGGCAAGATTATGAATTTGTGGCTCCAAGTCCAATACTTTATCCACTGTGCCATCTAGTATCCCCTATAGGGAAACCTTAATAATTAATTTTTTTAATTTTTAATTTTTTTTGTGAGACAATTGGGGTTAAGTGACTTGCCCAGGGTCACACAGCTAGTAAGTGTCAAGTGTCTGAGGCCAAATTTGAACTCAGATCCTCCTGAATTCAGGGCCGGTGCTTCATCCACTGTGCCACCTAGCTGCCCCCTGAAATCTTAATGATTACAAGGTGCTTTCCTTATAATTCACATGTGGAATAAGTAATAACTATTAAAGATTGCTAACAATCTTGAATGATTTCACTAACTGTTCTCAAGTGTCCCAAGTGCTCAAGAGAGCTAATTAGGAAGCATTTGGGGGTGTTTCATTGGTTTCTGAACAAGTGGAGAATATTCCCTTGGGTAGAAAACCCCTACCACACACATTAGAGATGAAAAGGATGTAGAGACTAACTTGCTCCATAGCTGAATCTGGAATTTGTGGTAGAGACTTGCACGAAATTGGAGCACAACAGAAGACTTGATCCTGAGTGAGCTGTTCTTTGTTCAGAGATGACAGAAAAATAGGAAAGAGGACCAGCCTCAGTAATAAGAAGTCCCAGAACTGCTACTTCATTACTTAGAGCTAGAATTCATTGTAGGGAAAAACATTGCCAGGCCTGGGAAGAACTAGGTTTGAATCTTGGCTATGGTACTTTGTACCTGTTGGTTCATGGGCCAGACAAGGAGAATGAGGCCAGGTCATTAGGGGCTGTTGTGGAAACCAATCCAGACCAGTAGCTATTACAGCCTCCCAGGGCTTGTGTGTGTCACCTAATGATGGACACATGCCTGGTGCTAGATTTCAGAATAGAGAAATTGCACTGTGATATAAGCACCACCTAGAATAGCTGAACTCAAGAGTAGTCTCTTCTGTGGGTGATCTTTGATAAAGAATTCCTGTTTAGGCATAATCCAGGTTGGAGGTGTGGGGGTGTGTGTGGAGAAAATGAGGACAGGTTTCTAAGTTATAGCAGAAATCTAGACCTGTGTACTCCCTGAACTTCCCTTCAGTCATAGGGATCTTGGAGGATTGTTGGGCCCAAGAGGCTGGGTAGAACATCTCTGACTCCTAATTCAGACTCTGTTCACATCTATCTTTGTCTATCCCTAAACAATCTAAAGCAACTATGACTGTGAATTTAACTATTAGTTCCTTGATACTTTAGACTTTTTAAATTTTTTTGGCCTTTCTTTTTATCCCTAGTACTTAGCATAATGCTTGGCACACAGTAGGCACTAAATAAATGCTTATTGACTTATTGATTTTGATTCTAGTAGCTTGGGTTAAGACTTTGGTCAGACAGTCAAAAAATGAAGGTTTTGCTCCAATAGAGGGGATTTTGGCCTCTGTGGACCAAAAGACTCGTGGGCATCAGACCAAGATAGAATAACATGAAGAGCCATCTGCAAGGAGCTACTAAGGGTGGCAGAAGGAACTGCAGCACTGAAACCACCAGCAGGAGGCAGTGAGTGGTCATCAGGGAATAGCAGTGAGTCTGTTGTTTGTCTTTCATTCTGGAAGAGGACCATGATATCAGAAAACGGACGTCATGACTTGTAGTGAATTGGATTTAAGTGAGGGAGGACTTTGCAAAGTTACCAGCCTCACTCTCTTCCCGGGAGCCATCTGAGTCCAGTGGCAAGATATACATCAGGATAACTACAGATGGCCCCAGATACAGTGGGAGACCTTGACTTTTTTAGCTGAGGTCTTTCCCAGGTCTCAGTAGAAACGAAGCAAAGAGAGGCCTCTTTTACCAAGTCAAAAGAAAATAAATAGCTAGATTGGGAGAATTGGGGAAGACCCTCAGGATTTCTGGCCAAAAGAGCTACAATTGCTATTTCATTCTAGTCTGAGCCATTAAGGGCCAAACAGTGGCAAAATGAGACCTGGGCTGGGGCCTATTGTTGGCCAATCAATGAGGAACAGAGTTATTTAGGTTTCAGGAGTGGTCCTTAGAAGTTATCTTGCAGGAGTCCATACACAACACCAGAAAGCAAGCTGCTGACCATTATACAGAACTATACAGGAGAGAAACTCTCATATTTGGCCCTGGGGATTTATATAGATTTGGAGGGAAGGTTGCTCATTAGAGATTTTCTGTTTTGTTTTACAAGGGTTATCTTATGTTTTTGTTTTGTTCCCTAGTTTCCGTTTTGTTCTCGAAGGGTTTTGTTTCATTTCCCCAGTTATTTCAACCAAACCCTACTTCTCTCAGTAATTAATGAATTGTGTCCTTATAAATAGTCTCTGTATGCTACTCTCAGAATGCTGGGTAGTACCATGCATCGGTTTTTCTAGTTTTTCTGAGCAGGGCATATAAGCCAAGAGAATTGAGAATATCTCTCAAAATATTCCTGTGCTCTTTGTACTTGTGAGAGTCTCAGACAAAAATTTTACAATTATTTTGTACTGAATATTTGTTTCTGTGCCATATTTTCTCTAAATTGTGAGCATCTTGAGGGAAGAGACTGTGATTTTATCTTAGTGTCTCTTTCCTCATGTATAAGGCACCTTAATTTGGTGGAAATAGTCCTGGAATTTAAGCTGGGAGACCTGGGTTTGACTTTTGACTCTACTTCTTGAGAACTCAGTTTACTCATTTGTAATGTGAGGGGGGTAGACTAGATATTTTTTATGATTCTATGAAGAAAAAAAGAGGAACCCAAAAAACCTTTAGAGAAAACAAAACAAAAAAAATCAAAACCAAAACCAAAAAACAAGAAAACTAAAACAAGCCTTAGAGAACAAAACAGAAACCTATTGAGCAAACTATTCCCCTGAACTATGTAAATTCCCAGTAACCCACAGTCCCAAACATGAGGATTCCTCTCCTGTAATAGTTTTGTATAATTCTCAGTAACAATTTTTAGGTGTTGCTCCCAATCATTTACTACTATTCTCTCGTATATCTACTACCCTCTTGCCTAGATCCACTCTAGACTGCCCCTCTTTCTTCTCACTGCTCATTCTGGGACAACTCCATTCTGGAACCCTCCTCTACTCATTTGTGTCTTCTTCCTCAGAACCACCATTTTGGGAAGGCCCCCAACAATGTTTCACCTCACTCTTTATTACTCATTTTCTCCCTTTTTATTTTTGTATCTCCACTACTTAGCACAGTGTTTGGCACATACTAGGCACTTAATAAATGCTAATTGACTGATTGACTGATTCCTCACCTGCTGCACAGTACCAAGCCCCATACCCTTCCCATTTCCTAATTTTTAATATCCCTTTATATGTTGTCTTTATCCATTAGAGCATAAGCCCATTAAGGTAAAGGCTTTCTGCTTTCTCAAATTTGGTATCCAACACTTAGCACAATACCTGGCACATAGTAAAGATTTAATAAATTCTCTACCTGTGCTTAGCATTCATGAATGAATGCTAGCAGAATAAAACTGGTTTCCAAAAGATTAACAGTTTTTTTGGCTTTCCTTATAGGCTTAAAATATTAAAATCTCCCTTTAGTCCTATTACCTCTTGGTTACATTTTCTCAGTTCCTTTTCCTCTATCTTTAAGTTATATGTCATAAAATGGTAAGAGATTTGGTTGCTTTATATTTGATTCCATTTTGTAAAACCCCTTAAAAAACCAAAAACAACTGAGGGTTACATACACTTGCATATGTAGTAGGGCACAACTTCTTGCCTGAAATAAGTTTTGTCCATCCAGAAGCTTACTGACTGCCACCAACTGGGGCAAGAATATAAAGATAATAATAGCAGATACATATAGTAATTTAAGGTTTGCAAAGCAATTTACATACGTTATCCAATTTGATCCTTATAACAATCCTATGAGGTAATTACTTCAGATATTTATCTTCATTTTACCAATGAGATAATTGAGGCTTAGGGAAGTTAAGAAATTTATCCACAGTCACAACTAATAATTGTTGGAGGTAGTAGTCAAGTCTGATTCTGGGTTCTCCTAGATATCTCCTGAATCTAAGTACAATGTTCTTTCTACCACACAAAATCATGTTTCAAGATAGATTATTTATAACCATCTTTAGAAGAGGATTACATCTAAATACTTTGAAGTCATGGAAAAATATGAAAAATTGTTGGGAAATGGAAATATAAATATCTGTATAATTTAAATTGTAATACTTTCTGTATCTCCCCATTATAGCGTTAGTCATTTTTGTTAGTTTTAGAACCTAAAACACTATTACACTTGACTTTTTTCATGACCACATTACTTTTTAAAATTGTCATTACATAAAATGATATTTTACTGTGGTGAAGATACTGAAAAATAGAACCTTATCCTCCTGGCTATCCCATAATAAATTTTTAGATTTGCTACCCACCTCTGTCATCCAATGGGTTTATCCAGCTGGGTTCATCATCTAATTTGATTTGCACATAAAATAATCACACTTGCCATAATAAAATTTAAAACAATACATTTAGATAATATATAAACATTTATTAATATGATATAAGCTTTTAGATGCTTTATAAATGAAAGTTAAACTTTAAGCAGTTAGCATTTTATAAGCATAGAAGATTTTATTAACATTTTAATAAAATGTTATTTTTAAAAAATTGATGTCCTGCACATTATCAGGATATTGCAGAAAGTGTTAATTTTCTGAGAAGTTGAGGGAAAAAAAGTTCCAAACCCAAATTAGTTGTTTATACTTTTGACATGTGGAACTTTGATCAGTTTCATTTTAAAAATGAACTGTTTCTGTCATCATTTTCTGCTTCTTAAGATACTTTAAAAAATAATCACTATTATAGGCTTTTTGAAAGCAAACGTTTAGCTACAAATGAAACAAGCTCCTCTTGGGTTTCTGTTTTACAGATGGGTGTTTTTCTTGATTTCATGTATCTGCAAACACAGGCAAGTTTATTTTTCCACCTGTAGAAGATGCTGCTTACATGAAGTAAGCAATGATAGTAGGTAATAACTGACATTTATTTAGCACTTTGACAGAGCCACGATTCAGAGGAGTCAGAGACTGTATAAAGGTCTTCCCATAATGATACAGGAAAACTGTGCTTGTCAGAATCCCACACTCAAGTGCTGATAGTTCCGTGGCTCACTCTTGACTTCTGGCAGTATTCTTGGGAAATTGGGGAAAAGCTTTGAGCCTTTTCAGGGTAGTGTGAGCAGGCCTTTGCCAAACAGCTGACAATAACCAGGAGCTGTCTGAGGTTCTGAATGAGCCATGGCAAATGGAATACTGTCCAGTGGTTTTAAGTTCCCTTTATTTCCTAGAATTATAATTACTTCGATGTGACCTTTGAGGTAGATTCAGTAGATTCACAGTCCTATCCATTTGGGGGCAAATTCAATAAGCCATGCATATACAACCTGCCAAAACCCAAGGACTTGTTGGGTTCTTTTGGCTCTGGTGTGCATCAATTCAGAGTCACTAGTGACTCAGCATTTTCACTATGGAAAAACTCTTGATAGATTGAATTTTTTGAGGAACCCTTCCCCTGATATGTTTAGTCATGACTTTTTTGAGGAACCCTTCTCCTGACATGTTAGTCACTGTCATAATGTCAAGAGTATGTGTATCTTCCGTAACCATTGTTAGGGCTCTGGGTAGAATTGGTGTGTCTTATTTCTTGAGTTCCTGGGAATGGAATGCCTTTGTGGGTGTGTGTTTATCTTTGTATTCCTGTGTAACAATGGGACAGTGTGGTGTGGTGGATAAAGTTCTGAATTAGCAATCGAGAAGGCCTGGATTTAATTCTCATTTCAGACACTTACTAGCATGTGACTCTGGGGAAGTTTCTTAACTCTCTTTGTCTCATTTTCCTCATCTTTAAAATGTGGGAGTTAGATTTGATGACCCCAGAGGTCCCTTACAGCTCCAAATCTTTGATCCTTTGAGCATGTACTGAAGTTGTCAAGTTATTAAGTGTCAGAGGACAGTGATATGAATTAAATCCATACTAGGACATTTTCTGGTCTTTGTGGTTCTGTGGCCCCTCCATTGTCTGCTTTATATACCCACCAATTATGTCTGCTACTGCCCAGACCAAAACTCCTTTCTCTGTCCATCACTCTTTTTTATTTGTTTTTTCCCATTCGAATGTGAACTTCTTGAGAGTAGGAACTGCCTCATTTTTGTATTTGTATCTCCAGCACCTAGAACGTTGTTTGGTACATAGACACTTAATAAATGCCCATTCATTCATTCATTCATTCATTCATTCATTCATTCATAAGGAAATACCAGGGAGAAACAGAGCCTGTCACAATAACCTTACATATTCTCCATAGGTCATACAAAAACATTTGTCCTGAGTTGTCTGAGGGTATAAGCACTGACTTGAACAGCTGCAGTGATGGAAAACCTTGGTCATTTCTAAAATTTATAGTACTGCCATACAGCTTACATACCATATCTATGTGAATGACTTTACCTTAGTGATGTATAGGCACTTATGTTGGAGACATGAGGGGGCATTCTGGGAAGATGGTAGAGTATGTCAGAAATTTCCAGGCTCTCCAGATTTCCTCCACAGACAGAAAATTGCCATGAAATGAGTGTAGAGCAGCTAAAACAAAAGGGTTAAAGCAATTGTCCTCCTAAGATAATTTGAGAGGAACTCAGAGAAGACTCCAGGGACTGAGATTTGGCCTGAGTGAAGTGTAGACACCTCCAGGCTGACTCCACTGAATCAACAGACACAGTTTCCTAAACCCAGGCCTAGAGGTATAGGCCAGAAGTGATCTCTGGCTGTGGCTGTGGGTTCAGAGGAGTGATGTCAGGTGAATGCAGTACCTGCAGGTAGCAAGAACATTTTCAGAATAGCATGGCTGGGGTCCCTTAGGGAAGGAGAGAAGTCCCTGAGGTTGAGACCCTGGAAAGATTTCAGAAAATAATGGTAAAGGAGAGCAGAGCCAAGGCGGCAGAGGAAAGATATTAAATGCTCAGAACTCCTGACACAATTACTCCAAAATCATCCATAAGACAATCCCAAGAGCAGCAGAACACACAAAAAGATGGGCTGAGATTATTTTCCAGCCAACGACAGCTTAGAAGTTCAACAGGAGGGGGGCCCTGTGCTGGGCTGGGAGTGGAATTCAACCCCATGATCCCGCCAACACAGCCCCAGCTCAGCTAGGCTACGTGAGAGAAACTTACCCCCGAGCCTCCTAATCAGCTACAGCACCTGCGTCTTCTGGAATTAAGCTTACGGTCAGGTGAGAGGGCTGAACAGCTGGCTGGGGGTGTGGAAAATACAGGGGCATCTGTGCGACCTAAGGAAGAATTTGGTAGCCCTACCCAGTGAGAAACCAGAAAGACATCTTGAGTGGCAGGAGGCCCAGGTAGGGGAGGGGCACAGGCTTATCAGAGCTAACAACCACAGCACACCAAGTTTTGCTGTCTGGTTAATTAGCAAGTTGGCTTGAGGTTATCTTCAGACCAGAGAACAGGCCAGGTGAGAGAAAAATTTGCCCTTCCTTAAACCAAAACACCTGGGATCCTCTGAAGCCTGAGACAGTGTAGCTTGGAAGTAGGGCCCCACTGTAAGAGGGAGTTAAAAGTCAAGTAAAATATGGGCAAGATGAGCAAGCAGAGAAAGTTGCAAACCATAGAAAGTTTCTTTAGCGACAAGGAAGATTGAGGTGCACCCTCAGAAGATGATAGCAACATTAGGGCCCCTATATCCAAAGTTTCCCAAAAAAATATGAACTGGTCTCAGGCCATAGAGGTGGTCAAAAAGGACTTTGAAGACAAAGTAAGAGAGGTAGAGGAAAAAATGGAAAGAGAAATGAGAGTGATGCAGGAAAGTCATGAGAAAAAATCAGCAGCTTGAAAAACCAAATGGAAAAGGAGATACAAAAGCTCTCTGAAGAAAATAATTGCCTAAGAATTAAAATGGAAGCTAGTGACTTTATGAGAAACCAAGACACAGTAAAGCAAATCCAAATGAACAACAAAAAATAAATAAAGGGCAATATGAAATATCTCCTTGGAAAAACAGCTGACCTGGAAAATAGATCCAGGAGAAATAATTTGAAAATCATTGGACTACTTGAAAACTATGACCAAAATAAGAGTTTAGACATCATCTTCCAAGAAATTGTCAGGGAAAATTGCCCTGATATTCTAGATGCAGAAGGCAAAATAGAAATTGAAAGAATCGACCAATCACCTCCTGAAAGAGATCCCAAAATGGAAACTTCCAGGAATATTATAGCCAAATTCTAGAGCTCCCAGGTCAAGAAGAAAACATTACAAGCATCCAGAAAGAAACAATTCAAATACTGTGGGACCATGGCCAAGATAGCACAGTCTCTATCAGCTTCTACATAAAAGGAGTGGAGGGCATAGAATATGATATTCCAGAGGGCATAGGAATTGGGATTACAACCAAGAATCACCTCCCCAGCAAAACTGATCATAATCTTTAAGGGAGAAAAATGGGACTTCAATGAAAAAGAGGACATTCAGGTATTTGTGATAAAAAGACCTGAACTGAATACAAAATTTTGCTTTCAAATGCAAGACCCTAGAGGAACATAGAAGGGTAAACAGGAAAAATAAATAATGAGAGATGTTAAAATGTTAAACTGTTGCAGGGCAGCTAGGTGGCAGAGTGGATAAAGCACCGGCCCTGGATTCAGGAGGACCTGACTTCAAATCCAGCCTCAGACATTTGACATTTACTAGCTGTGTGACCCTGGGCAAATCACTTAACCCCAATTGCCTTGCCAAAAAAAATGTTAAACTGTTTACATTCCTACATGGGAAGATGATATATCTAAACCATAAGAGCTTTCTGAGTATTAGGGCAGATGATAGTAATAAATTTAGACAGAGGGCACAGGTGGGAATTGATTATGAAGGGATGATATCTGTAAAGCATTTATTTTTTAATCTTTTTTTGGGGAGAGGGGCAGTCAGGAGTGGTGAGTGTCTTATGTCTGAGGCCAGATTTGGGCTCAGGTCCTCCTGGGTCCAGGGTGGGTTCTTTGTCAATTGTGTCACCTAGCTGCCCCATGATGACATCTTTAGGGTGAAATTGAGGGGAAAGAGGAATGCACTGGGGGAGGGAAAAGGGGAAAGGTAGAACGGGGGTGAAATCTCACATGAAACAGGCAGGAAAGGGTTTATGGAATGGGGGGAAAGATGGGGGAGGAGTGGGGCAGTGAATGAACATTACACTCAACAGAATTAGCTCAAAGACCCTAATCTCATGAAAGAAAATAATGGTAAAGACTTGCCTTATTTATCAGAAATCCTTATGTGCCCATAAAGATAGGACCTCCTCCTTTATTTGAGCCCATGCCTAAGAATGTAGTGTCTCATCCCTTAAATTTTATTTTGGCATCTCTTGTCACTATCAGCACCAAGACCCTAACTTCCTTTGTTTTGTGAAGATGTATGGGTCAGGAGTTTCCTTGGAAGAGTGATGCTTTTGAAGCCTCAAAATGATTCATCAGCCTTACCTTTGGTAGAGGTTCTCTGCCTACCTATTATCATAGGAGTAGCAGCAGCAGCAATAATTGTGATGGTGGTAGTTATAAAAAATGGCATTTACATAGCACTTAAAGTTTGCAAAGCATGTTACATATATTAACTTATTTTCTACTTTTTCTGAGCAAAAGAAAATACACAAGTTACACATAGAAAATTATCGTTAGTGAAGGTAGCAATAGAAACCAGGTGAGAGACTGACTGGATTCTTAGTTATGGTATTTGCTCATCTTTAGAACCTTAGCTGTTTTACAGAGGCCCATATGTCATCAGATCTCATACTTATGGAATGACATTTTCTCACATTTTCACTGGCCTTTTTTTATGGTTTAGGACCCTCCTCTTTCAGACTTGTTGGTTTGGATGGAGGAGCTGACACAGGCCTCACCTTTCTCATAAATTGTATTCTTTTAAGAAAGTGTCATCATGTCCCAATATCAAAATTTTCTTTCCTTTGAAACACACACAATATATATATATATATATATAAAATATGTGTGCATACATGTATATATACACATATATGTGTATGTGTATATATATATATATATTTCAACTTCAGTAAATTGTGGAGTTGCCAAACTTTTAATCATCTTAGTCATTTCCTTCTAAATGTTTTCTTAGATACTCTGTGCCCATAATTAAATACAATATCTCAGATAGAATTTGATCAATCAAAAGTACAGCAAAACTATCTCACTTTTCTTGCTTTGGACATTATTCTATTACTACAGGTTAAGGTTACATTAGATTTTAAAACAACCTTTAAATATTTTTGGTTGATTATTTGACTTGTGGTCAATTGAATCTTCAGGTCATTTAATTTTTTTTTTTTTTACAGGGCAATGAGGGTTAAGTGACTTGCTCAGGGTCACACAGCTAGTGTCAAGTGTCTGAGGCCGGATTTGAACTCAGGTACTCCTGAATCCAAGGCCAGTGATTTATCCACTGAGCCACCTAGCTGACCCTTGAGGTCATTTTTAAGGACCATTTTAGAATCAGATCATAACTATTCTGTGCTTATGCAATAATCTTTAAAAATCTGTAATATTGCTATATAGATATCTTGTTTATTCTGGCCCAGAATTCTAATCTATTGAAACATAGACTAAAGCATGTACAAAAATATTTATAGCTCTTTTTGAGGTTGCAAAGAATAGGGACTTGAGGGGGTACACATATAATGAGGAATAGATGGAATACTATTTCATCACATTTATATATCAGAGCTTGTCCATCTATTCCTCATTATATGTGTACCCCCTCAGATCCCTATTCTTTGCAACCTCAAAAAGAGCTATAAATATTTTTGTACATGCTTTAGTCTATGTTTTGCTTAGGATTAATCATTTCCTTAATTGAACCTCCCTATAATTCTCCCTTCTCCCTTTTACATCTTTCCCTTCTATATTTCCCTGTTGAAAGAAATGTATTTCTGTACCCAAATCTGTGCATGTGCATGTGTGTATATTCTTCCTTTTTTTTTACCATTTCATATGAGAGTGAGGTTCAAGTGTTAGATACCACCCCCCAACTTCCTTCTTCTTGTTTGTATAGATGTCTACTTGTACACCTTGATTAAATGAGATCATTTCACCTAACCTTTCTTATCTCTCCTCTCCCCCTGCAACCCCAGTCCAGTATATTCCTTTCCTCCCTCTCTTTCCATTAAGACATAATAGAATCACTCCTAGGCCTTGTAGATTCTCTTTAGGAACCCTGCTGATGATAGGTTTCAAAGGGGACACATATATAATCTCCCAATATTTGAATGTAAACAATTTATCTTTGTCTAGTCCTTTATCATTGTTCATTTTTGTTGTCCTATTTATGTTTCTCTTCACTTCTGTGTTTGAACTTAAAGTTTCTCTGATGATCGTTTTTTCCCCCCCAATCAGGAATGTTTAGAAGTCAAGTTTTTTTCAAGTTTAGAAGTTTAGATCTTATTAAAGATCCATTTCCCTACTGTACTCAGTTTTTCTGGGCAAGTTATTCTTGACTATAAATCCATATCCTTTGACTTCTGGAATATCATATTCTAAGTTCCCCTTTCTTTTATATTTTTGGCTACTAAATCATTTGTTTTTGTTTTTGTTTTGTTTTGTTTGTTTGTTTGTTTTTTGCAGAGCAATGAGGTGATTTGAGTGACTTGCCCAGGGTCACACAGCTAGTAAGTGTCAAGTGTCTGAGGCCGGATTTGAACTCAGGTTTTCCTGAATCCAGGGCTGGTGCTTTATCCACTGTGCCACCTAGCTGCTCCTTGCTAAATCATTTGTGATGCTGACTATGACTCCTTGGTACTTGAACTCTTTCTTTCTGGATACTTGCAATATTTTTTCTTTGACTTAGAATCTCTGGACTTTGGCTGTGATGTTCCTGGAAGTTTTGAACTCAGGTCTTCCTTATTCCACTGGGTTATCTATATATGTTAAGTGTTTTGCAAACTTCAAAGTACTACATAATGTGTAGATTTGATAAATTTATGCACATTCAGTTAATCACTAATCAATGAGCATTTATTCAGTGACTACTATTTGCAAGGCGATATGCTAGGGATAAAAAGACAAAAATGAGATAGCGCTTGTCCTCAAGAAGCTTACATTCATGTGTGCGTGTGTGTAAACAACATGTACAAATATAAGAAGAAACAAAATATATATAAAGTAAATATTATTATTATTTTGTGTGGCAATGAGGGTTAAGTGACTTGCCCAAGGTCACACAGTAAGTGTCAAGTGTCTGAGGCTGGATTTGAACTCAGGTCCAGGGCTGGTGCTAGGTATTATTGGGGGCAGGAAGGCACTAGACATGTGGGAGAAGAGGAAATGTCTAATGTAGAGTATCAGCATTGATGCTGAGTTTTGATGAAGTCTAGGGATTCTAAGCAACAGAGAAGAGGAGAGGAGCTTTCTAGGAACTAAGGACAACCAATGCAAAAGGCATAGAGATAGGAGATGGTTGGAATTGTGGGAGGAACAGCCAGAAGGCCAGTTTGACCACACTGTAGAATTCATGAAAGGGACCAATATGTAATAATTCTGAAAAGATAGGCTCAGGTCAGAGTGTGAAGGGTTTCAAATGCTAAACAGAGTAGTTTGTATTTTATCTGAGATAACAGGAAGCCACAGGAACTTTTTGAGGAGGTGAGTGACATATTATTATCTAAGTCCTTGGTAGTGATGTTTTATGGGACAGGGTCAAAGATGGAATCCTATGGCATAATACTACAGACTTCCCTCAGTGACTCCAGTCATTCAATCCGATGTGAACCCCTCTAATGATACTGTTATTCAGTTCACATCTTCCCATTTCTCTACAAGCAGACACTGAGAGACTGAGACACTTGGTCAAATGCTTTGTAGGAATAAAGATATGGTAAAGATATGATACTGGAGTAGAAAAAAGTAGTGGACTTTGAGACAGAACACCAGCTGTGTGAAAATTGGGATAAGAATATTTGCAAAACCTAACTCACAGGGTTATTGTAAGGAAAGGACTTTGTAAAGTATAAAGTGATATATAAATTTGAATATAAAGAGGCCTCAGAGCCCAGAGGACCTGGTTCAAGGTTCAAGCTTTGTCTCTAAAACATCAGGGTTTTGTGACCTTGGGCAGTTCTACTACTAGCAATTCTTTAAAAGTATAAGTTGCAGACCAGAAGCCAATCTGCATCAGAAGAGGAAATTCCATACTGGGACTCCATGATGAAATCACAGGTCTGCCTTTTAAAAAATGTGCTATTAGTTCCTCAATCTAATATTCATTCAACAAAAAGCAAACAGCTACTTTGGACAAATCACTATCACTACTAGAAAGAAATGAGATTGATTTTGTATAACTTTCTTAAAAGAATTTACTTATATCTTTACTTTCTAAGTGAGTGCTCACAAGCTAAATATTTGTATATTTAATTCATTTCAAGAATTTCAGCCTCACTTCTGGGTATTCTCCATTCTCTACCTCTAGATCAGTCTTATTCAGGATTTCTGTTTTGGCCTCCTTGAAAAAGGAGTAGTCATAGCTTCCTGATAATTGTCAGAGTCATTCCCCCTCCTTCAGGCCCTTCTCCTGGTTTCTGACTGGAGAAGAGGAGAGGGGAAGGGGACCAACTTTATTAAATTTCTTCTGACACCTGTTATGGTTTGTTCTACTCAGTACCAAAAGGGCAACAAATCTAGGCTGGCTTCTCTGTTTCCCTGACACAAACATATATTCTCTCTCTCTCTCTTTCTTTCTCACTCACTCATTTTGTCTCTTTCTCTTTTTTCCTTCATTCCCTTCCCTTCCCACCCCTTCACTTCTCTTCTTCTGTCTCATTCTCTCTCTTCTTTTTCTCTTTCTTTCTCTCACTTGATTTCTCCCTCCCATCCTCCCTCCCTCCCTTCCTTCCTTCCTTCCTTCCTTCCTTCCTTCCTTCCTTCCATTCATTTTATAATATTTAGAATAAATATTTCCTGGCCAGAATAATCTTTTCTGCAATGAAAAAAAGAGGCAACTTTGTTTCCATGACAGCCATGCAGATTTTTTCGAAGGTGATTTACTTTTAGTGAGGGCCCTTGATCCAGGTTTCTTAATGAGCTCCATTCCTATTTATAAATATTTACCATTGAATTTACCAGTCAACACAGTCAAGGAAAAATAGCCCCAACTTGAAATCTGGGCCTTTTACTCAGGGCTCTGTGCGTAAGTGGATGCTCCCCTGGGCTATTGTGTCTCCCAGGCTGCCTGAGCTGCTTTGTCTTTCACAAAACGGAGTGCCTTGTTCAAATGAAAAAGAAAAAAAAAAAAAGGACGGGCATGAGGGATGAAAAGAAAGCAATTTAAACTAAAAAAAATGTCATTGGTTAATTTAGGTTCTCCCAGGGAAACGTGTGCAGGGTGCTCTGAATGTCTCTCTAAAATGGCAGTAGGAATTCAAACAAATATGACCTACATTTCATTTACCACCCCTCTCCCCCACCCCATCCCTGCCCCCCACAACAGTTCAGGTTGGGTTCAACATTTGGCAAGATTAAGTAAGTGAGTAGTAAAGCTGTATGGAGGGGGCATTTCTTTTTTCTTTCGTCTGCATGATTCCCCAGGTTGAGCAAAAGCTTTTCATTTTTTCCCTTTATTTCCTTCATTTTCAAAATTCTTTAGGGCAAATAGCCCAGAGGAGTTGGAGATAGTAGGTTTTAAAGTTAGAGGATCACAGTTCAAACCCTCCTTCTGACATTTACTATCTTTGTGATCTTAGCCAAGTCATTTAAACTCCTTGTTCCTCAGTTTCCTTTTATGTAAGATATGAGTTAAGGTACATGACCTTTGAGGTCTCTTTTAACTTTAGACCTGTGAGGTTGTTTCCTGAGCATTGATTTTCATAGACAACATCCTTCATAGGCTCACAAATGGAAGCGACCTCAGGAGCCATCTGGTCCAACTGGCTAATTTTAAAGGTGAGGAAACTGAGGCCCAGAAAGATGAGCAACTTGCCTAAGGTCATTAAGCTGGGAAGCATCAGAGGTTGGATTTGATCCGACTCCAAAGCCAGTGCCCTTTTTACCATTCTGAGCTGTCCTCTTCTTCTTTGGTTTCATTAGCATTTCCATCTTCATAATTTATAAACCTGTAGTTTAAACCTAAAAAAACTATGTTTAAATTTAATACCTGAAAAGAGAAGCAGGGAGATATAGTGGTTACAGAGTAAAGGTGACCTGGCTTCAAATTTGGTCAGTACTGCAGGCAACAGTCTGAGACAATGGGTTGTGAGACAGATGCTGACTGGCACTGATGGGGTTTTCTTGCTGCTTTCCACCCTCCCAATTTTGTGTTCCTTATATCCACCCAATCATGGGTCCCAATAAAGAAAAGAAATACATACCTCACTTATATGTATTTTGGTCACAGTTGAAAAAGCTGGGTCAACAGAGATACAGAGATGCGGGCAAGCAAACCTCTCATCTTGGATTCTTATCATCCTCTTTTCTTCCTCAGTAGTCTTTGCTTTATTTTTCATCCACTTCCCTGACTGGCTCTGCCTTCCCTTTTCTGTGTTTTGGTTTACATTCAGTATATGTCTTTTTCTCTTGTTCAAATACTGCCTCCTGTACCACAGATTCAATTACCTGAATACAGGACAAGGACTTGGAAATCAGAGCAGTCACTAAGGAAAGCATGAGAGGCAAAGTAGAATTGTTAAAACAAAACAAAAACCAAAGATAATGCTAATGAATGCATCAGCACAGAAAAAAATGGTAGGCAGGAAGCATTATTCTCATCCTGATTAGATTCTTATAATTATGCAGTCTTGGAGACTTAAGAGACCATCTAATAATTATAATAATATAAAACTTTAAGATTTGCAAAGCACTTTTGCATATGCTAGCTCGCTTGAGCTTCATAACAACTCCAGGAGACCTAAGGTAGAATTTGACCTCAGGACTTCCTGACTCCATGTCCCACCCTGTATCTACTGAGCCACCTTCCTGCCTGTAACCCTGTCTAGTTGCAACATCTTGAGATTCATCTAACCTCTTCTCAAACACTTCCAGTGATGAAGAGTTCACTACCTTACAAAGTAGCTCTTTGCACTTGGAGACAACTCTATTAGAAAGTTACTCTGAGGGCAGCTAGGTGGCACAGTGGATAGAGCACCGGCCCTGCAGTCAGGAGGACCTGAGTTCAAATTTGACCTCAGACACTTAATGCTTACTAGCTGTGTGACCCTGGGCAAGTCACTTAACCCCAATTGCCTCACTAAAAAAAACCCCAAAAAACAAAAAAGAAAGTAACTCTGTTAGAAAGTATACTCATCACAACTTGAGGAATAACCAGTTGGAAACTTTTCAGAGGATAATGGCAAAGATGATATTAAAGATGAAGGGGGAAGAACATGAGGAAGATCTGAGAGTAATTGATGAAGAAAATGAATGGCTGAGGGTAGACAATATCCATCTTTAAGTCTGTGTGTGATTAATTATTATTAGGTAGATGGTAACTAACTGTCCTTTTTATTTTCTTCTGAAGCCAGTAAAGAGGGAATGGGGTGACACTGCTACACAAGATTTTGATTCAACATAATGTGACTTTGTTTCCATGGCAGCTCATTATCAGCTTATCATGGAGTGACTTACTGAATGGTTTTGAAATTTCTTTCTTGAAAATCTTCAAAATCTAGGCTTGTAGGTGGTGGTAGGGCAATAGATTCAAATGATTGCTATTCTAGTCCCACAGCTTTTCCTAGGAATTTAGTAAAGTCCAGAGCAGCAATTTCCAATTTTTTAGGGTTCACAAGCCATGTCAAGTGGGACAATGAAGCCTATGGCCCATCCACCCTGCCTGGTTCTCTTTGGGGATGCTGTAGAAGGGATTTCTATGGTAGAGGGGATTCCTGAAAAGTCTCTTTTGAGTTCCTCACAGAGCTCCACTTTTGATGAGACACCAATGAGGAAATGCTTATTTAAAAATGCAATGCCAAGATAAATGTTTGTTGAGTTGACATAGAATAAAAATAAAATTAACACCAGAAGAAAAGACATATAGACAAAGTCCCGATCTAAACATTAATAGTATGAAAGATCTGCCCTTGGACTCTGCAACAGACCTTCTTGACTCACACTTAAAACCATCGATTAAGGGGAATGTTTTATTTAACCTTGAGGAAATTTGGCTCTAAAATTGGTTTGTAAATGCATTCACTAGTATCTCATTGACCCTATTTCCCCCCTAGTAACAGAGATTCTTAACCTTTTTGCATGATGGTCCCCTTTGGTAGTTTGTTAAAACCTATGGACCCCCTTAGAATAATGTTTTTAAGTATATATAATAAAATAAGTGAGATCATGAAGGAAGCCAATTACATTGAAATAAAGGGGTATTTTTTCTTATCCAAGTTCACAGACCCCTCAAATCTATCTACAGACCTCCAAGTAGCCTGTAGTCATGAGATTAAGAAACATCACCCGAGTTACTCCTTCTTTATTTTCCTTTATAGCAAGTCTTTTGTAGCTTCTCCCAAAATAATAATGCCCAAACAACAGTAATAAAAATAATAATGATAGCTAGCATTTATATGGTATCTATTATCTGTCAGCCACTGTATTCAGAATTTAAAAAATCTCCCAAATATCTAATTTTTATCCTTACAAAAGCCCATTTTACAACTAAGGAAAGTAAGGCAAACAAAGATTAAGTGACTTGCCCAAGGTCACATAGTTTTTTAAGTGTCTCAGACTAGAGTAGGAACTCACATCTTCTTCATTCTAGGCTGAGCACTCTATCCACTGTGCCACTTGGAGTGAAGACAACTCTATCTCTTCCTGACCCCGTAAGGGTTCTAGAAGTACCCTTGAATGGTATCTTTTCTTCAATGCCATTGACTCAAACCTCCATTCCAGGTGTGTTCTCTCCTCTGTTAGCCTGTGACAAACACCCAATGTCATTTAACCAATTAATATTAATTAGCTTTTACAAAGGGAAATTTGCTATGAAGACATGTCAAGAACAGGACAATTTCCTGTCTCTCCTCCCCCCCAACATATTGGGTAAATTCTCTTGTATCCCCCTTGAGTGTTTGTGGGAGAATGGGCTGAGACTTAACTCAGTTTTTACATAGCATTGTTCCCACCAAGTTCACATTCTTATGTGGAATATTGGCAGATGAGTCCTCATCTAATTTCCTGCTGATCTGGGTCCAAGTTGAGCACTGATCATTGGCATTAATGTTTTGACATGGACTTGTCCCATACTCCTAAATTTCTGGTGGCTCATTTTCCTGATCTTAAGAAACTCATAAGGTCATAGCCTTCAAATTAATCCTTGTAAGCTAAAACAGAAGAATAAACAATGAGGCAAGGAACAGAGGTCTGTATTTACAGACAATAGGCCAGTTTTAGGGGTGGGTGGAATCCAAGGTCTTTCCTCTCATGGCATCTATGTTTATGTGTCTATTTTCTCTTGCTGGAATGCTAGCAGGAAGGAAGAACTCATCTCTAGAAGGGAGGAGGCCAAACCAAGGTATGTGTAGAATATGTATAGAGGTAGAATACTGCTTTTTGAATGCACTCTCTGCCAATCCAAAGGACTTTTCCATATCACATGTTCAACAGAACAGAAACAATTACAGAATGTCTAAACATGCTCTGAAGTCTCTCCAGGGCACTTCCTTTACATGTCATCATGACTCTTCATGCCCTAGCCTCTTTCATGGAGAGAAGCCTCATAAGTGTTCTTTGTTTTAGGTAAAAGAGATTAATCTGTAGGCTATAACCTTATTAGAGTCTAAGGGCTTAGTGGGTAGTCTCTCATTACAACTTCATAGCCAAGGTCCCAAACAAGTGGTCAACAATTACTTCTCCTCTCCCCATTTCATCACAGTCCATTCTCTCCTTAAAGCATTGCCTTCTTAATTCTTTCTCCAATGCTCTATTGATATGGAATCTTGAGAGTTCACTAGCAGTCTCCTAATGACCAAATCCAACAGGTTTCCCTCCCTCCCTCCATTTCTCAGTCTTCCTTGACCTAGCTGAACATGCTCTTTGTGGAATTCTGTGGCACTGTACTCTCTTCGACCTGTTTTATCATTCTTTTTTTTTTTTTTTTTGGTGAGGCAATTGGAGTTAAGTGACTTGCCCAGGATCACACAGCTAGTAAGTATTAAGTGTCTGAGGCTGGACTTGAACTCAGGTCCTCTTGACTCCAGGGCCGGTGCTCTATCCACTGCACCACCTAGCTGCCCCTGTTTTGTCATTCCTTATTTGGCTTCAAAGCTAGAACTAGGATGGAAAAACTGGAATTTTGGAATTTTGTTCCAGAGTAGGAAATTGACAATTCACTGACAGTGCTTGTATTCTAACGAAGGAGGGGATGGTGTTTTGGAGTAGGAGATGTGGAGGAGGGTTGGATCCAGATTATCAGGGTTTAGGAGGAGAGAGGAGAGGAGGTAGGGCCCATATCTGATAGGATCTGAGATCCATCTCCCTAGGGATGGTGAAGGAGGCTCAGCCCTGATGCACTGGTATCCTCAGTGCCAATACTAGTGGCCTGGAGTTCCTGAGTGGTTGGAAAGGGAGGGTATCTGGGGGCAGTGGGTTGCCTTCCCTGGGAAGATGAACTTGGGTCCAGGATATGGCTGCTTGTTCAGAATCCCTGTTTGTCCCAAGTCATCGGAGCAGGGTTCTGCTCTTCATGAAGGTTCCTGAAGATAATCTTGCTCATAGTTCA
The DNA here is from genome assembly GCF_019393635.1 of Dromiciops gliroides. Lineage (NCBI taxonomy): Eukaryota > Metazoa > Chordata > Mammalia > Microbiotheria > Microbiotheriidae > Dromiciops > Dromiciops gliroides. The sequence continues at coordinate 615,035,018 of NC_057861.1, read as the reverse complement.
AAAGCAGATAGGCTGAAAATTGTGAGTGTTTCCCTCTAGTTACCCAATTTTATAGGCAGCTAGGTGTGATAGTGACTAGAGTGTTGGACCTGGAGTCAAGAAGACTTATTTCCCTGAGTTCAAATTTGGCCTTAGACACTTACTAGTTGTGTGACCCTGAACAAGTCACTTTATCTTTTTTGCCTCAGTTTATCATCTATAAAATGAGCTGGAGAAGGAAATGGCAAATGACTCCAGTATCTTTGCAAGAAAACCCCAAATAAGGTTACAAACATCAGACAGGACTGAACAGCAACAAGCTTCCAAATCTCACCTCAAAATTACTTTGAATTTATTTTATTTCTATAGGTAGGTAGTTAGATGTGTACATGTTGCTTCCTTCTTTGAAGAAAGAAACTTTTTTGTCTTTGATTGCAGAACTGAATTGAAATAAAGATGTCTTCATTGTACAGGATGCGGATAGGAAATGGATCTTTGGCCATGAACTGATTGATTCCTTACTCTTTCCTTGGTGTATATGATCTCTAGGTGGATGTGTTACTATTCTGAATGGGTCACTGAATTCTGTCTTAATAAAACTGTGATTGACACTTGATGGGTTGCTAGTAGAGTTTTTATTCTGCTTTGCTGATGGCCTGCACTAGGCAAACTGTTTAACTTCTTTTTATTAATCTGGATAGGTAACATGGAGATGCCTGTCCCCTATTTTGACAAGAATGCTACTTCTATTTATGAGAGCAAATTAATTGGAGTTATCTGTCTCCTCATCTAGACAAGACTAAACTTTTTTTAGGTGGGGAGTATATTATTGTTTATTTTTTCTTACCCAATTCAGTACCTTTCAAAATGTTGGATATCTAGTGGGTGCTCAGATACATGCTTTTAAAATAGAATTAAACAATAGTTTAAAAACTATTTCATTGTAGTTACAAAGGGGAAAGATGAAATATAAGTAATAGATGATGAAGAAAAAGGATTGTGTACAGCAAACTAGGAAATGAGGTACTTACAAGCAAATTAATTAAAAAAAACCCTGAAAGTATGGTAACTATCAAGAGAGCAAAGATTTCTTTTAGTAGCCAAGTTATCATCTTCAATGTAAGTCTGGCATTTACTCATGTAAGCAACTACAATGGATTTGATATTACTTAATTTTTAGTGTTTCCTAAAAGTCAAATTACCAAGGATGAGATTTGATTGATTGATTTTCGAGTTGGGTCTCCCTATCTTTTATATGCTAGAAGAACATTAGCCACTCACGGCCTCATGGGTCTGAATGCACTACTGTTAATGAATGCATGGAAGCTTTGACCTGCTTCATTTCCATTTGAGGTCAGTTCACCCTTCCTTAGGTTGGTCGGTGGCTTCATTTGTATTCAGGCTGGACTTAACATGAACCGCTGAATGGTTTTAGTGTAGAACACTGAACCTTGAAAATCCCAAACTCAAAGTATCTACCACCATCAACTTCCTAACTATAGGGATTACAGATGTATGCCACCATGCTCAACCTGATAACGTTTGTTTTTGAAGATTATTTTTGACAGGAATTATTTTTGAGTCACATTTTCTTTGCAATAAAATAATTGGAGTCAAAAAGCAGAGAAATTGTGACATAATGGATAGAATTCTAGACTTGAAATGAAGAAGTCTTGAATTCAAATCCTATCTAAGAAATTTACTAGCTATGTAACCCTGGGCAAATCACTTAAACTCTCTGTACCTCAGTTTCCTTATCTATATAATATATAATAATAATATAATATCTATATAATATAGCACCTATCTACCATGTTTTTGTGAGGATCAAATGAGATACTATATGTAAAGTGCTTTGCAAACTTTAAAATCCTTTAAAAATGTAAGCTATTGATATTGTCATAATTATAATCATAATCGTATGACTTCAGATGTTTTTATCCTATATTCATTGTATATTTGGAAGTTGTCTTCCATCCTTTTGGAAGGTTTCATATTAAAATAATTCTCTTGTCAAAATGTCTAAACACTCCAATAACAGGAGTTAGAGAAATGTTGACAGAAGGAAAGCAGGTGTTTTCAGCCACTGTTTTTAGTTTTTAGTTTTTTTTAGCAAAAATTTCCATACTTAACTCCTTCACTAGAGTAAATATTTGAGAGACATGATTTTGATGAGGTATAAATCTTTTAGGATGAAGAAAACAATGTGGAACAGTGTTCTCCAAGTTCATGTAGTCATAGAACAACTGAATACTTGATCTTGAAATATATTGAAGTATACATAGATGCTGGCCTGGGGATCCTGGGAGTATGGATAACTTTTGACATAAAATGGGAAGGGTAGGACCAAGAAAATTTTGGAGGAAAAAAAGTTAGACCTATTTTTGGTCTAAAAATGTCTGCATATGGTTTTTAGCTCACATACAAATCCATATATAATATTTTAAAGGAAAAAATGCCAGTAGTGTTAACATTTTTGTCATTGTTCACTATGTAAAACATTAGGGTTTTATGCTTTTCAACTTAGAAACACAATTATAGATAAACAAGTAATTTAAAGGTAATTTAAAACAAGGCTTTCACCAGCTACTAATTTTCTTCTTGGTTACAAAGACCATTGTTTGAACATTGATGGAAGGGACCTGCTCTGGACTGTTGATATAACTGAAAGAACACTAATTGGAGGTGACATGTATTAAGGAGAAAAAGGGGTTTTTCTTAGTTTGCAATTACAAGTGTAAATATTTTCTCTTTTTTTTGAAATCTGAACGTTGCTTATGGAAAAATAGTTTTACATTAAAGAAACAACTTTCAGTCACATAAGCATAATTTTAAAAAGTGATTTTTATTTATTCATTTGTCTCCTTCCCATCAATCAAAATTTACCTGGTTTGTATCCTATTCTCTTCTGACTCTGCTAGATGACTGGTTGAGTATTCTGATAAGCAAATTTGAGCTGAGGTGTTAATCATTGACAATAGCTGAACACGTGACACTTCCTATACCATATTTGAATTTTAACAGTGGCCTTAATTGTCTGTATCCAAAAGATTAAAATGAGAATTTCAGATCTCTGGGGAAGGATTAATGAAAGAGAGCATTTTTGTTAGGGTGACATTTCCCATCATCCTTTAACTCACATAGCAAAGTGGGCTGCTTATACCTGAAGGTTAACTTCTCTTCCTCCTAAAGTCCTAAAGCTAATCTTCAGGAGTGGCTTTCTAGTAGAAAAGACTACTTTGGGATTTAAACCCAGGTCATTAGTATTGTCCTGCTGTACTGTATGTTTTTACTTACTTGTTTTTTTTTCTGTTTTGCCTTAAGTCATGAGAAAATAGGGATAGAAGGGATATGGCAGAGGCTTCTTAGCTGATAAGTACTACCAATAAAAACTGGAACCTTGACAGGAGCTGCCTATAAGGGTTTTTGATACAAAAGCTTCTTAGATTGCCAAGGTAAACAGGAACCGGCGACAATATCTAGGAAGCTCTAGGTTCAGGATGAGTTATCTATTACAATCTAGGGCAAAATACAACCTCTATCATGTAACACATTAATGTAGCTTGATTGCATCAGTTTTTCTTCCTTTTTAAAATGCAGGTTCTTCCCACTGCTGATTTATATTAAATTTCTGGTTTACCACAGCTTCTGAAGCTTGTTCACATGATTTGTTGTTGAACTATATCTCATCCATTCTGTACTTGTTATTTTTTTAAGCTTTTAGTTTAATATTTTACAATTTTAAAAAATCTATTTTATCTCCCTGTCTTTATTGGGAGAAACATGGAAACAAAACAAAACAGAACAAGACCCTTGTAACAAACACTCGTAGTCAAGCAAAACAAATTCTCATTTTGGCCATGTCCAAAAAATTATGTCTCATTCTGCACCCAGAGTCCATCCTTTTTCTGTCAGGAGATGAGTAGTATGCTTTATCATAGGTCTGCTGGAATTGTGGTTCATCATTGTATATATCAAAATGAAATAAGATTGTTTTTCATTACAATGTTGTTGCTGTTGTCCAAACTATTTTTTTTTGCATCAGTTCATAAAGTTTTTCCAGGTCTCTCTGAAACCATTCCTTCATCTTTTCTTCTAGAATAATAGTATTTTTTTCATATGCCATAATTTGTTCAGCCATTCTACAATTTGTGAGCAATCCTTAATTTCTACTTCTTTGCTAACACAAAAAGAACTACTCATTTACATCAGTTAATTAGTTTTAAACAAAATAAAAGTTTTAAAATATTTATTCTTGTTAAATTCCATTTGCTTAATCTATGATTCCAACCTACCATGATTATTTATAATCTTGCTTTTGTCTTCCAATCCATTAGTTAACCCTTTCATTATTTTGCCATTGGGATGTTTAATAAATGTCTTCTATGTCTTCCTCCATATGACTGAAGTAAATCTCAACAGGTCAAAGCCAAGGACACAATCCCACAGCAAACATCAGGATACCTCTTTGCATGCTGATGTAAATCTGTTAACTAATGCTTTTTGTTTAATTAATTAAAAATTTGCCTACCTATACATTCATCCTGGCCAAATTTATCAGTCTCATGGAAAAGAATATTATAAGGAATTTTAGTTAAATTCCTGGTTAATATCTAAATATAACAGGTATATTAAGTGTTCCCAAAGGAACCTCTAGGTTCCTCAGTTTCCTAGCAAGAATCAAAGAGATAATATTTGTAAAGTACTTAACAGAGTACCTGGCTCACAGTAATTTCCAAATAAATGTTTATTCCCTCTCTTCTCTCTCAGGAGTTTCAAGTCATTAGAGATACTTTTTGGATTTCCTTTTACTGTATCATTTGTTTCCCTCCAAAACAACAGAAATATTCAATGTTTGGTAGGTCTGATGACCCATGGCAGTCACTTTATCATACCTTAAATAGATACTTCAGGAAGAAAACACATTCCCAGATTAGGCATGTCAAGTACTTAACTCCCTAACCCTCTGTTGGACATCATTTCTTCCTGATGTTGTATTGGGGTTCCATCTAATATAAAGGCTAATGTCTTTACACAGTTCCTTGTATTACATGGTTACTTATGTCCTTTCCCCAGAAAGACTGGAATTGCTTCTTGTGGGGAATGTCTCATGCTTCCAGACTTTGGTTTTTCCATTTATCAATTTAAATATATTTATTGAATGCTTATTTTTGAAATGCCCTATGCTTGGTACTGTAGTGGGTACAAGGACAAACATTGTCCATACCTTTATGGAGCTTATAGTTTAGTAAGGTGTATAAAACATGTATGCAAGTAACTATAATACAATATAGAATGTGAAAGTTCAGGAAGAGACATAAAATGTCATGAGAGTTCAAAGGATCAACCACTTTTGATTGGAGTAATTAGGGAAGACTTCTTAGAAAGAAGATAGTATTTGAATTGAATCTTGAAAAATGAGTAGATATATACCATTGGGAACAGAATAGCATTCCCAGAAGAAGGAATAATCTGAGCAAAAGTTCAGAGGTTGTTGGAGCATAGGTTACGCATAGGGGATGACAAGAACCGTAAGTTGAAGTCAAATCATAGAGGATCTTAAACATTATGCTAAGAAGTTTGGGCATTATTTATAACTAATGCATATAGAGTTTTGAGTAGAGAAGTGATATCATCAGAACTGTATTTTAAAGAGATTAACTGGAAGTAGTCAGGAGGATGGATTGCATTGGATTGAGGCTGGAGCCTGATAGACCATTTAAGAAGGTATTGCAACATCTCCTTAAGAAGTATTGGTGGAGGGACAGCTAGGTGGCGCAGTGGATAGAGCACCGGCCCTGGATTCAGGAGTACCTGAGTTCAAATCCGGCCTCAGACACTTAACACTTACTAGCTGTGTGACCCTTGCAAGTCACTTAACCCCAATTGCCTAACTAAAAAAAAAAAAAAAAGAAGTATTGGTGGATTAAATAAGAGTTGTGGTAGGAATAGAGAAAAGGAGATTGATTTGAAAGATTTTATAGCACAATTAGATATGGGTTGTTAAAGTGAGGGACCAGAAATGTTGAGCTTGGGTGACTGGGGGATGGTTGGTGCCATTGACTGGAATGGGAAACTCAGGAAGTGAAACAGATTTTTCAGGAGGGTGGGAAGGAGGTGATGTGGAGAGGAAAATAGAATTTAGATTTAAATATGTTGGGTTTGAAATTCTCTGAAGATGTCTAGGTGGCAAATCCTAGGATACAGGTATAAATTATAATGTAGAGTGCGAGAAAGAAAAGATAGTACTGTGGGTACAGAGTAGGGAGTTAACCTACATAACTGAAGTCATGGAAATAGACAAAATAGCAAAGTGAGAGAGTGTGGACAGAGAAGAGGAACAAGAACAACCCTGGGGAATGCCAACATTTAGAGGGAGGAAAGAAAAGGAGCTTGTAAAGAATACAGAGAAGGGACAATCAGAATTAAAGGGAGATCTAGGAATTACTGGAGGCTACTAAAGTTTTAGAAAGGTAATCACAGTGTCAAATATAGCAGAGAGATCAAGGATGATCAGGAATGAGAAAATGTCATTGGATTTGGTGACTACAAGGTCACTAGTGACCTTTGAGAGAATAGCTTTCGTGGAGGTGTGTAGGTGGAAACAAGATTGCAAAGGTGGCAGTGGGTGCTGAGAAAGTATAGGCAGCTATGGTGGGCTACTTATTAAAAAAATTGGCTGTGAAAGAAAGGGAGAGAGATAGGACAGCAACTTGAGTGCAGAGTAGGGTCGATGGAAGGTTTCTTTAGAATAGGGAAGTATGTTTTGTGTTATTAATTGTAGGGATGTAGTCACTGAAAGAGAGAATACCAGAGAAAAGGGGTTGGTAAATAATGGAGTGACATTTTAGGAGGTACTAGAGAATGATGGAGGGGAATAATGACAGAAGTGGTGTTGTTTGGTCTTGGAAATAAAGAGAGATTCTCCTTCCTTTGAGACAGGTAGGAAGAAAGGATGAGAGATTTGTTGGAAATTTGGTGGAAAGAAGGGAAGTTGAGGGAATTCATGGTAATGGAGAGGGAGGCAGGAGTAGATTGAGCTTGAGAAAGGTTAAGACTGAGGAGAATGTAGATGAGAAGACTGTACAGGAGAAGATAACATGAGGTAGGGGCTTATATCTAGGTAGTAATTTTATTGAAAAGTAATGTGGGGTGCAGCTAGGTGGTGCAGTGGATAGAGCAGCGGCCCTGGATTCAGGAGTACCTGAGTTCAAATCTGGCCTCAGACACTTGACACTTACTAGCTGTGTGACCCTGGGCAAGTCATTTAACTCCCACTGCCCCGCAAAAAAGAAAAGTAATGTGACAAAAAGGTTCAAGAGATATAGTTTTGAGGTAATTTAATCATTTTATTAATAAGGTTGGCAGGTTGTTAATATAAGGAGGGTCATTTGGCCATCTCTCTTAAACAAAAGACAATCATGGTAGCTTGCTTTCAATTTTTATGCCATTTGAAGAGTAGGTGTTCCATGAGGGGCTGAGAATGGCATCATGTCACCCTTGGACAGAAAACATCTCTCTATACTCAGACCACCCCCAGCCTTGGGCTATCCAGACAAAAGGGTCTGTCTCCACCCAAGTTTGAATAGAACATAATAGGGTTCCCCACTTTGGATTAAATTCCTTATCATTGTTGTTATTTGTCCTTTCTTCTCAAAGATGACCATGATATTGGGAGGTGATGTCATGACTTGCACTGAGTTGGATTTAAGTGAGGGAGGGCTATGCGAGGTCACCAATCTTACTTTCTCTTCCAGAGTCATCTAGGCCCAGTGGCAAGATATACATCATGGTGACTAGAGATGGCTCCAGATGTTTTCTTTTCTTTTTCTTTTTCTTTTCTTTCTTGTTTTTTTGTGGGGCAATGAGGGTTAAGTAACTTGCCCAGGGTCACACAGCTAGCAATTATCAAGTGTCTGAGGCCAGATTTGAACTCAGGTCCTCCTGAATCCAGGATCAATGCTTTATCCACTGAGCCACCTAGCTGCCCCCTCCAGATGTTTTCTTAAGGCAATTGTGGTTAAGTGACTTGCCCAGGATTACACAGCTAGTAAGTATCTGAGGTGAGATTTGTACTAAGGTCCTCCCAACTTCAGGGCCAGTGCTCTATCCACTCTGCCACCTAGCTGCCCTCTAAATTCCTTGTAAAGTTGGGTGGGGTCTGACCAAGATTGAAGAGTTCAATTCAATCTCATTGTCAGTAATGTCTTGTGAAAGACTGAACTTAAAATCAATATTTTGGAAGGAGAGAGCTCTGAATCTCTCTACGATAATGGTTATTAATAATAATTTATCTCAGAAACTTGAGGAATAGCTATAGTTACACTTAAAATTGTTTTTTTGATGAACAAAAAAATCTATTTTTTCTTTCTCCTTTCCTACCTTGAGAAAATACTCATAGGCAAGCAAAACAAATCATCTTATTGGACACATCCTACATACACACAGATATAGACACACATACATACATTTATGCATACATACATTTATGTGTGTGTATATATATATACATATGTAATATTGACATACACTTATTTATTCATTCATTCATTTATCTATTTATCTATCATCTATATCCATCTATCTATCTATCTATCTATCTATCTATCTATCTATCTATCTATCTATCTATCTATCTATCTATCTATCTATCTATCTATCTACCTATCTATCTATCTATCTATCTATCTATAGTTCAATCTGTCCCCTGAGTCTGTCACCTCAATGTAGTTTCACTTATGCATATGAACTGATGGGGATGGGGAAGGTGGAGTGGTGAAAAGGCTGAGTTATTTATCATATCGGAAGAAATTATTTATTGCTATTTTCTGACTTCATTTTAACTTTTTATGTAACATTCTCCGTTCCCTATGAAAGTCATTTTTTTTTTGTGTGTGTGTGTGTGTTTTGTTTTGTTTTGCGGGGCAATGGGGGTTAAGTGACTTGCCCAGGGTCACACAACTAGTAAGTGTCAAGTGTCTGAGGTCGCATTTGAACCCAGGTACTCCTGAATCCAGGGCTGGTGCTTTATCCACTGTGCCACCTAGCTGCCCCCTATGAAAGTCATTTGATGGAAAGGCATTATTTTATTTTATTTTATTTTTATTTTTTGCGGGGCAGTGAGGGTTAAGTGACTTGCCCAGGGTCACACAGCTAGTAAGTGTCAAGTGTCCGAGGCCAGATTTGAACTCAGGTTCTCCTGAATCCAGGGCCAGTGCTTTATACACTGTACTACCTAGCTGCCCCAATACATTATATTAAATGCTGATGTGGTCTGAGCTGGACCTTATAAAATCAGGACCTTTAGTTGCTGCTTCTGGTGTGAAGTTTTATCTCCTTTTATTTGTCAGGCATGTATTATTCATTGAATTATAAATTTAGACCTGGGAATGACCTCAGTTGCCATTTAGTCCAACATTTTGTAGATGAGGGAAGTGAAGCCCACAGAGGTTAAGCAATTTTCCCAGGGTCACACAACTACAGGAGTAGAATTTGAATGCAGGTTTTCTTGACACCATGTCCAGAATCCTGTCTGCCATACTCTACTGTTTCCCCCTTGCCACTGGTTTATATTTCCCTTTGCTCATTTAGATCTGTTGATCTCTGTCTTCTTTTTTTGCATCATGTTGCCAACCTGTTTAGGAAACTTTCATCTACAATGATAAGGTAGAGGGAAAAAATCATTCCTCTGTGCCAATGACCTTCTCTTCTAATGGCAAGCTCGTCTTACATTCTCAAAGCTGTTAATTGGTGTTCATCTCAGACAAGAAGATATTTGCACATACCCTGCAGGTCATTACAATAGTTACCTTGGTGATCATACTTGAAGATGAACTAATAGTTTTTTGTGGCTTACCCTGGAAACTCCCCCTGGAAGCAAACTGCCTATTTCCCCCAATTCTTCCCTGTATTGTTTGTCATGGGAACTCCTGTGAAAACTGATTTTAAACTTCACAGAATCTGAGTTGCAAGAGACTTCTAAGGTAATCTAGTTTAAGTCATGCCTGAATAAGAATCCCTACCACATTAATCCCAGTCAATTGTCATCCAGTTTCAGGTTAAGTCTCTTACTCTTTTTGTGGGTATGGAGAGAGACACATTTCGACCCAAGACAGTTCATTCATTCAGTCAAGAGCATTTATTAAGTGACCTACAAGGTGTCAGGCACTGTGCTAAGGTGCTAGGGATACAAAGAAAGGTAAAAGATACTCTTTGCCCTCAAGGAAGCCCCAAGCTAATGGATTCCACTTTTGGACAGCCTTAATTGTTAAACAAGTTTTTCCTGTTACCTTTTGGAAATTTGCTTATCTACCATTCCCTCCATTGCTTCTAATTCTACCCTGCTTTTTTATGAGTCCTCCATTACTGGTCCTTGCCTCCATCCTCTTTTGGTCTTTTAGTCTTTTGGTCTCTTTAGATAATTCCCATCCCCTTCTTTTTCCCTCATCAGAATTGGTGTTCTTTAAGTCTTCAGAATTTCAGTCTGGAGTGCTGTCTATCCTTTCTGAGTTGACTAGCCCAGTCAAATATAGTCCATCAAATTCTACCTACCCTTTCTTGAACACATTTAAAACATGTACTCCTAAAAATCTAGGCACATGTCAGATTATTGTTGACTTTTCTCTCTTTTTGTGTCACAAATGATAAACTGGACTAGTCACTTCCCTTCCAGGTCCCCATCACTTTCATCCCAGCCACTAAGTTCCTCTTTATAGATGAGAATCAGGTCTCGATCTGAAGTTCCCCTTGTCAGTTTGTTTGCCTTTTGAAAAATGAAATGATCATTGATGCAAAATAGGGGTTTTTTTCCAGCTGTCCTGTTTTTCTTTTTGCCAGAGAGGAGCTCGAGCAGGTACCTAGAGAGTTGAGGTCCCCTGATCACTACAATATCATACCCACATGCCATATTTATCATCTGTTTCTTGAGGTACTTCTGTACATATCCTCCATGTGTCCAGGGTTCCATGGTGCAATCATGTATTCTGAGGATGATATCACTTCTATAGCAGTGCTAAATCAGATGTTCTCCAAAATATTTCACCATTTATGTTTCTTGAATATGTCCTATTATTATAATTTACAACACCAGCATCTATAGGATATTTTATAGTTTGCAAAATGTTTTACTTATGTTATCTCAGTTGATCTTCATGCCAACCCTATGAGGTAGGCATTATTTTTATACAGTAATATTCCCACTATGCCTTTTGTCAATTATTATTCCCTTATTCTGTCTTACCTTATGAGAGGGATGGATAGGCATAGTGGACAGAGGGTCAATCTTGGGAATCTGGAAGACCTGGGTTCAAATTCCATCTCTGAGATATGCTGGCTGGCTATTATGCTCATATGATTATGGGAAAAACACTTCTCAGTGTCTCAGGCAACTTTCTAAAGTTACATGTTACAGATGAATGGATTTGGTGAATGGTTCCACAATAGGACTTTCTTATATTGGTGAAATGATAGCTCAGAACTGCTTCTCCACTTTCTCTCCATACCCCTTTTCAATCACTGTTTTAGCTAGCCAAGATCCCTTGAGAAAGATATTCTATTCATGAGTTTCATCCCAGTGGTAACTATGAGGTCAAATTAATTTCCTTGCTTTAGACTCTCTAGTTTACCCTATTTTTTTTGCCTCTACTTTGTGCATCTGTGTAGAAACTTCTGAATGAGTTTGGTTGTGTATTCTCTTCTTGTATACTGTACTGAGAATTTCTGGTTCTCTCTTCTTTTATTCTTCTTCCTATGTTGCACCTATTATGCTCCATGATTGTAGGCTCAGCTGGTCTATAAAGGGAGTTTTCTAACTCCTTCCCCATTTTCATTTTAACACCCTCTTGATTTGATTCACAAGATGCCAGACAACTAGACCTTGTTAGGTATACTTCATCCTTGGCCAAGAGCTTGTCATTCCCACACTTTAAGTCCAAGTCCAGAAATCCAAGATAGTATTTCCTAGTGGACAGAAAGAGTTTCTGTGATGCTGGGGAAGGTCACTTAAACTCTTAGTACCCCAGGCAATTTTCTAAGACTAATTTTCTAAGTTACACAGTAGATCTGCATCTGTACAGAGAGAATTTTCTTGCTGAGAGGTCCCTATACCAACAAAATTCCTGGTCCAGGCCAATTCTTAGATACTATCTGATTAGACAGTTCTTTGTTCATCAATCATTTTCTCTACTGAATCCTCTACTTTCAGTCAGTGGGAGTAATAGAAACCCCATGTGTATACATAATGCCTATTTCTGTCTTTCTCTGTTTCTGTCTGTCTCACTGTCTATGTTTTTCTATTAGGAGGCAGGTGGTGGTACAGTGAATAAGAATGCCAGGCTTGGAATCAGGAAGACCTGAATTAAAATATTGCCCTAGACACTAGCTGAACGACCCTGAGCAGGTCACTTAACTTCAGTCTATTCATCTGTAAAATACAGATAACAATAACATACCTTTTAGGGTTGTTGGGAGGATCAAATGAGATAATATATTTGGAAAAATCACTTAGCACAATGTCTGGCACCTAGTAGGTACTATATAAAAATGCTTATTCTTTGTCTCTTTCCTCCTCTTCCTCTTAGCAGTGCTTTGTAGAGATAGAATTTTTCCTCACCTGAAAATCATTTGGAGATGGGGAGGAGGGAAGGGATCATGTTCATGGGGTCTGATGAATCTTGGGGCTCTTTGCTCATCTTGGATATATGTCCAGAGAAAGTTGCAGCTATAGTTTATGTCCGGTTGGTGATTGACTTTGGCACCCCTCATCTGGGAGGGATCGATCACCACTGCTGACCCTTCCTGGATGAGTTCTCACCTCCTGATGCCTTTGAATCCACTTCAGCATTCCATATGGGACAAGCATTGGCTCCTTCCCAAAAGGTCCATTCCCTCCTTTTGGAGAAAAGCTTCACCTGCATTACTCAGCTCTAAATATCAAGTAGTCCTTTCTCCCTCACTTCTTGGTGGCCCATTATTCCACACCAGCACTTCCTTGATACCTCTTCATTACCTTCTCTCTGCCTCTTTGCATTATTTTCTTTGTTTTTCCTTGAAGCATTTCTCTCATTCTTGATAACCTAGAGAGCAGGCATGTATTCCTCAAGGTTGTTCACCTTCTCACATCCAGAGTCACTTCTGTGACAATTCATCCTCTGCATAACTGCCCCAATGATTTTTCTAAAGTACAGATCTCACCTTGTCACTCCCCTACTCAGGAAACTCCAGTGGCTTCCTCTCACCTATGTGATCAAATAGGCATTCTTCTGTTTAAGCATTAAAAACCCTTCACCATGTGGCCCTAATCTATCTTTTCAGCTTTTTCACACATTATAGTCATTACATGTTCAACCATCTTGTCTTCTTTTCATACATGACACCCCAGGCCCTGTCTATGTGCTTTTTACACTGGTTGTCCACCTATGGGCAATGGAATTGGCAGTGGAATGCTCTCACTTTCTCCTCTGTCTCTTAGAATCACTATTTCCTTTCAAAGGCTCAGCTCAAGCTCTGCCTTCTGCTTGACACCTTTCCTAGTCCCCCGGCTGCCAGGGTCTCTTCCCCCACCTCTACCTAAATTATGTTGTATCTTTTTTTTTCATCTCTTTTGTATTTAATTATGTAATAGTAACCAATGGTGGCTAGAAAATTCCCCCCTCCCCAGTGTTCCCTTTCACAAACCCCTGGAGAGCTGTCTTGTGACTAATGTGGTCAGGTTTTGGCTGACAAAAATCATCCTTTTATCTTAAGCTACAGGAGAGGATCATGTACTGGGATGGGCAGGAGGTTTGTAGGGGAAGGGACCCTGCTTTTCAGCATGAGAGTGGGGGAAGCCCAGGCAGGGAAGTGGAGTTGCAGCTACCACCCTGACCACTAAGAAGCTATGTAGGAGGCTGAAAAGAACGCCCCAGAGAAACTCAGCAGAGAGAGCTCTTAGTCATGAAGCTAGAAATATCTAGAGGAACCCGTGTGTCTCAAACACAATTGAAGGCCCCATCAAGTCACAATGATACTGATGGTCTTTTCAGGAAGAGCACGTGTTCTAAGAATTTTGTAGTGGTTAGGTCAATGACACAGGTCTCTAGGAAAGTGCCACAGAGATCTGTTTGGTATCTTAGAATTTTTTAAAAAAGTGATTTGGATGAAGGCCTTAATGACTTGCTCATCAGATTTTCAGATGATGGAATTGTTGGTGACACGTTGGGTGACAGAGCAAGGATCCACAAAGATCTTAACAGATGAGAACTAGGTATTAAATCTATAAAGATGAAATTTATGGGGCAGTGAGGTGGTGCAGTAGATAGAGCACTGGCCCTGGATTCAGGAGGACCTGAGTTCAAATCCAGCCTCAGACACTTGACACTTACTAGCTGTGTGACCCTGGGCAAGTCATTTAACCCCAATTGCCTCACCAAAAGATAAACAAATAAATAAATAAAGATGAAATTTATGTTAATCAAGGATCTATAATCTTTTTCATGGGTACTTCCTTTACTAACAGATTAATAATAATAACAATAATAAACAACAGTATAGCTAATATTTATATAGCTCTTACTATTATCACATTTAATCCTGACAGCAACTCTGGGAGGTAGGTGCTGTTATTATCCCCATTTTTCAATTGAAGAAACTGGGACAAACAGAGATTAAGTTACTTGCCCAAAGTCACAGAGCTAGTTAAGAGTTTGAACTAAAGTCTTCTTGACTCTAATCGTGGCACTGTATCAGATGAACTATCTAATGGCTAGATCACAATCTCTTTAATACTTAAGGGGTGGACTTTGAGAATTCCTATTGTTAAACAGTTCATTATCATGTAGCTAACTTGATGAAGCGCCTCTTCCAATTTAGCCATCTGGTCATCAGACAATGGGCACATGTTGTTCCAAAAGACCTGTGCTGGTACCCTTCCAAATGGATAGATTCTTCTGGAGCTTGGGCCCTCCTGCTATAGTCTAAAAAGTCATGCATGATGGAGATTATTTAGCCAAATACCTTGTGCAGTATTTGTTGAATTGAATTGGAGTATACAGCAAGTATGGGATGGGAGAAGCATACTATAAAAGCAGTTCACATGAGAAAGATTCCAGTGTCTTAATAAACCACAAGCCCCAAACTGAGTCAGAATGGTGGCAAAGAAGCCCCAAACCCAAACCCAAACTTAGGACAAGTTCACAGAGGTTTAGTGTGCAGACCTAAGGTGATAATCATTCTGGTGTACTCTAGTGTACTGCTCAGCCCGCATCTAGAATATTGTGTTAAATTCCAGGTACTAGATTTAAATAAGGATCATTAATAAGTGGACACATGTATTCATAAGATCATAGATAATAGGATGATAGGATCATAGATTTATTGTTATTTATTTTTTTCCCTTTCCTTTCCTTTCCTTTCCTTTCCTTTCCTTTCCTTTCCTTTCCTTTCCTTTCCTTTCCTTTCCTTTCCTTTCCTTTCCTTTCCTTTCCTTTCCTTTCCTTTCCTTTCCTTTCCTTTCCTTTCCTTTCCTTTCCTTTCCTTTCCTTTCCTTTCCTTTCCTTTCCTTTCCTTTCCTTTCCTTTCCTTTCCTTTCCTTTTTCTTTTTCTTTTTCTTTTTTTTTTGCAGGGGCAATGAGGGTTAAGTGACTTGCCCAGGGTCACACAGCTAGTAAGTGTCAAGTGTCTGAGACTGAATTTGAACTCAGGTCCTCCTGAATCCAGGGCCAGTGCTTTAAATACTGCGGCACCTAGCTGCCTCCAGGATGATAGATTTAGAACTAAAAGGGCCCCCAGAAGCTAATGCATCACTATGACAGGAGAAGAACTAGGGGAGGAAGGGAGGGAGGAAGAGAGGGAGGGAAGAAGAGAGAGAGACAGAGACAGACACAGAGACAGAGACAGAGGGAGACACTCAGAGAAAGAGACACTCAGTCTCAGAGATGGAGATATTTCATCTTGTCAGTGAGAAGTTTTTTATATACATATAAACACACATATATACATATCTACCTATATATAATACATATAAATATACTCATTTAATGTGAAGGGACATGTAATGTGTGTACATGCATGAATATATATATGTGTGTGTGTGTGTGTGTGTGTGTGTGTGTGTGTGTGTGTTGTGGGACATTTCCTCTTCTGTGAGAGAAGATTTTATATATATAATTTTCTGAACCCCACATGCAGTGGAATACTATTGCATCAGCCTTGCCTTCTCAGCATGTACTTCTGGAAGGTTATGATAGAGTAAAGATGCAAGGGAAATTCATGTCTAGGAACATAACTCATTCAGTTCATTTAGTGAATATGGAAGCACTCATGTCTGCTTGGCTTGCTGCCCTTTGATTCTGGCCCACTGTTAGAGGTGAAAATAAATACATTAGAAAAATGAGTGTTTCTTGAAATATCAGCTGCACCTTATTGTGCTCCAAGTTTCACACTGATAAATAACCTCTTTCTCGTTAATGTGCAGGCTCCCTACAATTAGCACTCTCATTTGCACTATGTAAAAAGCTTCTAACTGTGCCTTTTAGCGCCTCATTCAAACAAAAAAAGCAAGAAGGATAACAAAGAGGCATGACAAGCCTCAGTGAGAGGGAACCTTGTCTTCAGTGCTGGAGTTATAGTGCTAGTGCTTTTTGCAAAAGTGAGACCCATTGTGAGGAAAAATGCACCATTGGCCAGGCTTCCTCTCTGCCCTGGTGCCTCTCACCGAGTGGATTCAATAGCCAAGAACTGAACCCAAATGGAGTCACGTTGCTGGGCAGATGAGTGAAGATATAGAAGATATAAGGCAGATACAAGGTGAGGGTTTGCTATCAACTGCAAGGAGACTTCTGGAGGCCCCTTCCAAAGGATCCCTCATACTCAAAGCATAACTGAAAATCCTATTGAAGAATCTTTGGAACTTATAGCTAACTCCTTGATTAGTTTTTGCTTTGCTTTTTTCTTTTATTTAGTAAAACCTTCCCTAGACAAGCAACTGCTTGATGGTATACTTGAGATGCCATGTGCTATTTTGAGTCAGAACAGAATACATTTAAGTTTTGGTCAGCCAGTGAATAAACATTTATTAAACTCATGCAATGTGTCAGGCACTATGCTAAATATTGAGGATACAAAGAAAGGCAAAAAAAGTATCCCCGACATCACAGTTTAACAAAGGGAAACAACGCACAAACAACTGTACAAATGAGTTAAGTATATATTATAAAATGGAAGAAATCAACAGAAGAAAGGCTACAGATTTTGGGGGGATGGGGAAAGGCTTCTTAGAGAAGGTGCGATTTTGGCTGGGATTTGAAGGAAGTCATGAAAGCCGGCAGGTGGAAATAAAGAGGAAGAAAGAGCATTCCAAGTATGGAGGGATAGCCAGTGAAAATGTCCACAGGCAGGACATGGAGTGTCTTGTTCCAGTATTACTGAACTGCAGAATAGATGGGGAATAGCGGGGCGTAAGGTGTAAGAATACCGGAAAGGTGAGTTGGGGCAGGTTATGAAAGGTTTTGAATGCCAAACTAGGTATTTTATATTTGATCCTGGAGGTGATAGAGAGACGCTGGAGTTTATTGAGTATGAGGGCGACATGGTCAGACTGACTCTTTTGGAAGAGCACTTTAGCAACTAAGTGGATGATGGCCTGGGAGTAGGGAGAGACTTGTGGCAGGCAGACCAATCAGGTTATGGCAATAATCCAGGAGGGAAGTGATGAAGGCCTGCACCATAGTGGTGGCAGTGTCTGGCATATCAGACTGGCCCTCTTAAATATAGAAAAGTTCATCACCTGCTAGGTCACAGCAAATATTAGAGATTGTCTTCCTTGGAGGGATTGCAGTTTGCACTGGGGTTGGGTTTAGGCATACAGACAAAATCATGATCATGGATTCTTGAAAATTGAAGTAAAAAACAAAAATCAGATAATTCAGATTAATTCTAAACAATGCAAGTCACAATAGAAATACTATGTCTGTTCCCTAGTTACAAGCATACTTTAATAAATTCTGGAGTAGGATTTTGGAAAGTTAATTTATGTAGGGGTAGAGCAAATGAAAATAAAATCTGTCAAATTTGTCTCCATAAAACCCACTAATTTCAGACTTTTCATTAAAACAAAAACAAAAACCTCACAGAATTTTCAGTGTTCAAGAACATAAACAAACAACCCCCTAACATTAAGTCACCACTGATGGGCCCACACGGGCTGGAGCACTTAGATCTCCCTGTCCTCATTTAAAAGGGTGACCCTCGGGGCAGCTAGGTGGCACAGTGGATAAAGCACCGGCCCTGGATTTAGGAGGACCTGAGTTCAAACCCAGCCTCAGACACTTAACACTAGCTGTGTGACCCTGGGCAAGTCACTTAACTCTCATTTCCCCACCCCCCACAAAAAACCGGGGGTGACCCTTTGTAGAAAAGCCACTATGACTATATTTATGATCCAGTAATTACATTTACACGTGCCACCAATATGCAGAAGTGTGGCGGTTTTCTTTTTCTGAAGCCAGGGTTGGATTTTACAAGTTGCGTCCAGTGTGATTGAGGATTTCTGAAGTCTCACAGGTAGTCCTTAGTTTTTGGCTCAGGTAGATAAGAGACCTGCATAGGCAGATGACTAGATTATAGGATTCTAGATTTTAAAGAGACTGTGGAGACCATCTAATTGAATCTCTTCGTTTTACAGATGAGCAAATTTATGCCCAGGGAGGTGGTTACTTACTGAAAGTCACATAGCTAGTAAATGGAAGGTTTGGGGTTTAAATCAAGGTTTTCTGTCTCCAAGTACAGATTCCTTTCTACTGTATGGGGTATCCACCAAAAGTTTCCATACTTTTAAAATTTAGGATTATTCCTGGGCCCCTTTATGTACAAAAACACAATTTTCCCCTACTTGGATCTTAAAAGACAGAAATTCTTAAGGGTGGTGGAAAGAGTGTCAGACCTGGGGTCAGAAGACAGAGATTTGACAGTGTACACTGTCACTTGTAGATATAAATGTGAATTTATACATAAATACTTGCAGTTACTCAAATGGACTCGTGATTTTATCAATTCAGGAGCTTTCTCCAACAAAACAAATGTCAGCCCATCCATGCTTACCCATTCTGTGCACCTCTTGTACACATCCTACCAAAATTTTTCCAGGGTGGTAGTGGGGAAGGGAGTTCACTCACTGTGCTAGGTTTTTGTCATTTTCCTCCTGACATATGAGGGTTTCAGTGTTTCTCTCTGGCTAGCCTCTGTCTTCCTTTGCTCTTTCCCTGAGACTAATCCTGTCATACAATTCCCTGATGATTCCTTTACTTGTGTTCTTTAGAGTCCCTCATGTGATATATGGTGTAGCCTGTTTGGACCTGCCATACATGAATCTGTTTCCTCTGTGTGATGGTCATCTTTAATTCTCAGGAAGCAATGGTGTTATGTGTCTTGCCACCATAAAGATATCAAATGTTAGCAGTGAAAAGACGGGCCTTTCCTTTCAAGGAAAGTTTGAGGTCAATAATAGAGCTTTGCAATCTGGCTCACTTCCTTCTTTCTGCTCACTTCTGGGCCCCGTGTGTTGTTTACCTGAATTGTCTGCCCCAGACAGACAGGCTTTTGTATGAGCTCTAGATGGGTACAAATGCATGTGGAAATCTGGGCAATTGGCATTCTCCATCCAGTAGGCCTTTCCTGCGTGGATGAATAGGCCAAACTCTTGAGCGACTGCAGATCTCTTACAGGAGGCTCTGCAGTTTTCTGTGCTTTGATGCTATCGACACAATATCATCCACAAATGTGAACATCTGGACGACCTCACCATGCATAGGTAAGCTCTCTTTGACCCCTTGTCTGTGTTTTATCTCCTCCAGTACAGTGGCAAATACATTGGTCGAATAAACATTTCCCTGCTTCATGGTTCATCATCACAGGGTCATTGAGCAGGGTTATGTCTATTGTTACCTTTTCCAAGGAATCTTAAATGATCTTGATGTTTGGAAGAGGATGTGATATAAGAAATATGGCAATTATGTGCACATATATACATGTGACTATGTGTCTATATGTACATATAGACACATGGCACAATAAACACATGCATATGAATTTGTATGTATACATATACGTGTACAACACACACACACACACATATATATATATATGTGTGTATTAGTATACAATATAACATTTTGTTGTTGTTCAGCTGGACTCTCCCTGACCCCATTTGGGGTTTTCTTGGCAAAGATACTAGAGTGGTTTGCCATTTCCTTCTCCAGATCATTTTATTCATGAGGAAACTGAGGCAAACAGAGCTAAGAGATTTGCCTACTGTCACCTAGCTGGTTTGAACTTGGGCCTTCCTGACTTCAGGCCCAGCACTCTATCTACTATGCCACCTAGCTGTCCCACAAATAACATCTATTGTACAAATATACATGTGCATATGTGTACATATGTATTATTGCATCTTTATGTATATATAAACATAAATTATATAGAATATTAATTATATATTATATATGTAAATATTTGAGATTTGAGACTATAACATTAGTCCTAATGAGCTGCCTTACAACTCACATTTTGCCCAGTTAGACATGGGGGACAGGACAATGGGAAGAAAGATGAAGTGATACCAGCTGGTAGTTGAGGAGATGAGTTCTAGGGGCAATATTGGCAAAGTCTTACAAGGAAACGATGGCCTTGGGCAATGCACTGTGAAGGGTCAGAGTTCTTAAGCTATGGATGAGCAGTGAGCTTCTTTCTCCACTCTAATAAAACATTTCTGTCAAATCTACATAGGCTTAATAAAGTATTTAGGTTAATGGAAAGAGTCCTGGATTTTAAATCAGGAGGGAATTGGATTCAAAGACTCTGACGTTCACTAGTTGGGTCACCATGGGAAAGACATTTAACCTCTTTAGACCTCACCTATAAGATGAAGGCAACACTCACTGTCCTGTTTAGCTTACAGGTCTTGTGAAGACCAAATTAAAAAAAGAAGTATGAAAAATGTATTGCAAACTGCAAAGTGCTCTGCAAATTCCAGGCATTATTATTATTATTATTATTATTTTCTCTAGTACTCTGTAACCCCAGGTAACCACAACTAAAAAGAAGATCCAGGCTGTAACAGTCACTATTTGGGAACCAGGCCAGAAATTAGCTGCTGCTATTTGTGTTTCTATTTGTCAATTAAGACCAGAAAGGGTTTTTGTTGTTGTTGTTGTTGTTTTTTGTTTTTTTTTTTTTTTTAAAATGGAAAATCAAGGTCTGTAAATAAATATCTTGGGGGAATTAGAGAAGATTTGGAGAACAACAGTCAATCTCAATATAATTAAAAATAAGCTCTCACCTGCTACTAATTTTCTTCTTTCTCACTAACAGAAATCTTTGTTTGAACAAAGAGGTAAAAGGCACAGTTAGAAGCTGTTTACATAGTGCAAATGAGAGTGCTAATTGTAGGGAGCCTGCATGTTAATGAGAAAGAGGTTATTTATCAGTGTGAAATTTGGAGCACAATAAGGTGCAGCTGATATTTCAGGAAACACTCATTTTTCTAATGTATTTATTTTCACTTCTAACAGTGGGCCAGAATCAAAGGGCAGCAAGCCAAACAGGCCTGAGAGGGCTTTCACATGTACTGGGTGATCTGAAAGAACTGGATTCCTAAATTGATGGATTGGTCTATAGACCTGTCTTATGATATAAAGATACTTTCCTGTTTCTCTCTCTTGTGCTCTTCTTTCTCTTTTCTACTTACTCATTTTCTATCCATATTTAGGGTCCGATACAAATCTCACCTTCCTGATGAAGTCTTTCCTGATAATCCCAACCTGCATTGTTCCCTCTTCTCTCTAACAATTTACTCAAATTATTGTCCATACCAAGCAATAGTTCTTGCTTTGCACCTTTCTGTTTTTAGCACTTACTGGCTATTTCCACATTTAATTCTCATTATCCAAAAAAGAAAACTCTCTTTCAGTATTCTTTTATGAGACAACTATGGTCCTAATATTTATACTAGGAAAGGAGAAAGCAAAAATTTATATAAAGAAATATAGAGAGCAATATTGATGTGAAATTTTAAAATAAAATTATAATACATAAACTTTAGCATTATATCTAAAAATTATTCACCATGACAATATTGTATTTATGCCAGAGATGTGAGGATGGTTCAATATTAGGAAAACAATGAACATAACATCATATTAAAAATAAAATCAATCAAAACTACGTGTTTATTTTGATAGATACAGAAAATGTCTTTGATTAAATAGAATGCTAATTTGTTAGAAATCTCCAAAATCATAGAAAAAAAGAACATTTTAAAATATAATAAAAAGTCTCTACATAAAACCAAAAGCTAGCATTATTTCCTACTGAGAAACACTAAAATATTTCCCAGTTAAGACAGGAATAAAACAAGATGCCATATCTCCCCACTATTATTTGACATAGTTCAAGAAATGCTAATGATATCAATAAGACAAGAGAAAGAAATTAAAGGCATTAACATCAGTAAAGAGAAAATGGAATTGTTCCTATTAGTACTACAGGATTTTTTCTTTTTAAAAATTTAATATAGTTTTCATTTTCAGTTCCAAATTTTCTCCCTCCCTCTACCTCCTCCCCTATCCATTGAGAAGACAAAAAAATCCTATTTACATGTGAAATTTGCATGTGAAATGCAAAAACATATTTCCACATTAGCTATATCTCCCCCCAGGCTCCTCAAGGGGAGGTGGGGAAAGCAAGAGAAATAAAGAAAGGAAAAAAAAAATTCTTCAATCTACTATGGTCCATTAGGTCTCTATCTGAAGGTGGATAGCATTTTGCATCATGAGTCCTTTGGAGTTGTTGTGGATTGTTGTACTGATCAGATAGCTAAGTCTTTCATAGTTAATTATCTTTACAATATTTCTGTTAGTATATAGATTGTTCTACTATTGTGTTCACTTTGCATCAGTTTATTTGTGTTCCTCCTTCATCATTTCTTACAATACAATAGTATTCCATCACATTTATATATCATAATTTGTTCAGCCATTCCACAATTTATAGACATCCCTTCAGTTTCCAATTTTTTACTACTACAAAAAATCTGCTATAAATATTTTTGTACATATGAGTCCTTTTCCTTGTCCTTTGATCTCTTTGAGAGTGAGGGCCATAATTTGATATATGGAGCATTAATTGGGTGACTTGCCTAAATATTGGGATCCCAGAAATATGAGGGACCTTTTAGGTTTACCATCCCCTCTGAACTGCCCTTTTTAGATATTTCTCCCAGGCCAATAAGAAAGGAGCCTTACAGCTTTAATTCACAGAAGGATCAGATTTTATTACTTGGGAATTAATTAAACAACAAAGGTGAAACTAATAAAATCAAAGATAAGGAAATAGGAAAAAAGAAATACAGATAAATATTCTTAACTCTAAACTTAGCTTATGCAATCCCCAGATCATTTCCAATTAAGCTAATTCAAAGGAATTTAGGGTTTTCCGTAATTAACTCATGAAAACCTGGACAGTCTACAGTTGCTTGCGCCACCCGAACAACAGTAGCTGGAAAGAGAGAGAGTGTTCTGGAAGCACCTCTGCCTCCCCTCATGGAGTGTTCAATCTCAATAGTATATGTGACTTCAGGGTGGGCCAGGTGTGGCCCCTCCCAAATGAGTCAGCTAAAAACTGCAATAATAATTTTATCACAAATAATTTTTACCACATGAGATACAGACTTAGTAGTAGTATCGCTGGGTAAAAGGATATGCACAGTTTTATCGCCCTTTAGTCATAGTTCCAAATTGTTCTCCAGAATTGCTGGACACAGTTCACGGCTACATTAATGGGGCATTAGTTTTCCTCTTTTCTCACATTCCCTTCAGCACTTGCCATTTACTTTTTTCTGTTATATTATCCAAAAACTGATACAAATTAGGTAATAGTTCAAAGTTGTTTTATTTTGTATTTCTGTAATTATTAATAATTTAGAGCATTTTTATATGAATACTTATAGCATTGATTTTTTTCCTCTCTGAACACTGCTTGTTAATTTCCTTAAATTGGGAAATGGATCATATTTTTTATAAATTTGGTTTAGAATCTCTCTATATTTAAGAAATGAGAACTTTGTCAGAGAAACGCTGCAAAAATTTTTCACCAGTTTCCTGCTTTTATTCTAATTTTGTCTACGTTGGTTTGGTTTGCGCAAAAACTTTTGAATTTTCTGTCATTCAAATTAGCCACTTTATCTCCCATGAACCTTTCTGTCCCTTCTTTGGTCATGAGCCATTGCCCTTTCCATAGATCTGACAGATTATTTCTTCTAATTCCTCTAATTTGCTTATGATATGCCTCTTTCTGTAAGACTACTTTCTAGTTTTCCCAAGAGCTTTTTTTTAAAAATAGTATGTTCTTGCCTCAATAACTGGAATCTTTGGTTTATGAAATACTAGGCTATTATGCTCATTTGCTTGTATTTATTGTGTGCCTAATATAGTCCATTGATTAACCACTCTTTTTCTTATCTAGCAGCAAACTGTTTTGATGATTACTATTTTGAGCTTATCTTGATACATGGTATGAAATATTGGCCTATGCCCAGTTTCTGTAAGACTACTTTCTAGTTTTCCCAAGAGCTTTTTTTTTTTTAATAGTATGTTCTTGCCTCAATAACTGGAATCTTTGGTTTATGAAATACTAGGCTATTATGCTCATTTGCTTGTATTTATTGTGTGCCTAAAATAGTCCATTGATTAACCACTCTTTTTCTTATCTAGCAGCAAACTGTTTTGATGATTACTATTTTATAATATAGTCAGATTATATTATATTATAATATAATCTGGTATTGGTAGGTCTCTTTCCTTCATATGTTTTTCATTAATTCCCTTTGTAGTCTTGTCCTTTTGTTCCTTCAGATATATCTGGTTATAATTTTTTTTCTAGCTCTATGAAGAAATTTGGCAGTTTTAGGGATAGGGTACTGAACAAGTAATTTAATTCAAGTAGTGCTGTCATTTTTATTATATTGGCTCAGCCTACCCAGAAGTAATTAATATTTCTCTAATTATTTAGATCTGTTTATTTGCATGAAACGTTTTGTAATTGTATTCACATAGTCAGTCATTATGTATGTCTAAGTAGAATCCCAAGTATTTTATATTGTCTATAGTTATATTAAATTAAATTTCTCTTCCTGCTGTTTTTTTTTGAGGGGTAATATGTAGAAATGATGATGAGTTGTTTATTTTAATTTTTGCTACTTTGCTAATGTTGTTAATTGTTTTGACTAGTTTTTTGTTTAGTCTCTAGGGTTTTCTAAGCATACCATCATATCATTTGCAAAAAGTGATAATTTTGTTTCCTTGTTGTCTATGCTTATTCCTTCAAATTCTTTTTCTTGTCTTATCGCTATGACCAGTATTTCTAGCACAATATTAAATAATAATGGTAATGATGGACAAACTTGCTTCATCCCTGATCTTATTGGAAAGGTTTCTGGTTTATCACCATAACAGATAATGCTTATTCTTGGTTTTAGATAGATATTTCTTATAATTTAAAAATATCATTTATTCTTATATTAATTATATTATATCAATTATTTATTATTATGTAGATAATATATTAATGCAAAATATCATATTAAATATAATACATAGCAGTTAATGTTTATTTACAAGTGTTATTTATAGTTATTAATATTATATATTTACCATTACATTCTTAATATATTCTATATTATTATACATTATATTATGTGCTTTTTAGTGTTTTTAAGTGGAATGGGTATTGTTTTTTGTCCAAAGTTTTTTTTTCTGTATCTATTGATATAATCAATATGATATGATTTTTTGTTGTTTTTGTTATTGATAGAATCAGTTATGCTTATAGTTTTTCTAATACTGAACCAATCCTACATTCTTTTTTTTTTTTTTAGTGAAGCAATTGGGGTTAAGTGACTTGCCCAGGGTCACACAGCTAGTAAGTGTTAAGTGTCTGAGGCCAGATTTGAACTCAGGTACTCCTGACTCCAGGGCCGGTACTCTATCCACTGGGCCACCTAGCTGCCCCCCTACATTCTTGATATAAATCCAGCCTAGTCATAATGTATGACCGTTATCATATTCTGCTAACATTTTATTTAAGATTTTTGCACCAATATTCATTAGGGAAATTGGTCTATAGTTTTCTTTCTGTTTTTATCTCCCTAGTTTAAGTATCAAACCCATATTTTTTTCAAGTAAGTAATTTGGAAGGATTCCTCTTCCTGTTTTTTTTTCCAAATCATTTATGTAATATTAGAATAGTTTTTCTTTAAATGTTTGGTATAGGCTGGGAGCCAAGGTGGCAGAATTAAGTCGGGATGTTGCCTGAGCTCTCCCAAATTTCCCTCAGAAACAACATTAAATTAAGCCTCTAAACAGATTCTGGAGCTACAGAACCTACAAAACGATGGAGTGAAACAATCTTCTGGCTTAAGATAAGGTCTTCAGGAAAGGTCTGTCTCTTTTGGGCAAAAGGGGCAATACAGCTCAGCACAGAGGATATCTAGGCAAACCAGAGGAAAGCTCTTAGCCATAGCACAGATCAGCAGCTGAGGACCCTTGGTCCTAACTCAGCAAGCTAGTGGCACAACAGGTCAGTTTTAAGACCCCCAGCTTCAATTAAGAAGACAATCTGCCAGCTGTAGTATCCACTACACAGCAGGCCCAACTAGGCTGGGTCACCCCAATGCAGTGAGCAAGCTGCAAGCCACAGAGGTCTTAGAGAAGAAAGCCCCTGGTCCCCACCAAAAGAAGCTTAGGACAATAATGCTATATCACAGCAACAGAGCTCAACCTTGAAAGGCATGAAAGAGGCCCAATATGAATAAGAAATAGAAAAAACCCCTTCACCATAGAAAATTACTATGGTGACAGGGAAGACCAAAACACAAACTCAGAAGAGGACAACAATATCAAAATGCCTATATTAGAAGCCTCATAGGGGAAGAAGAATTGGTCTCAAGATCAAAAAGTCCTCTTGTAAGAGCTCAAAAAGGATTTTATAAATCAGAGTAGAAGAAAAATTGGGAAAAGAAATGAAAGTTATGCAAGAGAGAGTCAATAGTTTGGAAAAAGAAGAACAAAAATTGACTGAAGAAAACACCTCATTAAAAAATACAGTTGACCAAATGGAAAAGAAGGTACAAACGCTGCCTGGGGAAAATAATGCCTTAAGAATTAGGACTGGGCAAATGGAAGGTAATCACTCAATGAGACAACAAGGAAGAAGTAAAGCAGGATTACACAGGATTTGGCAGCCTCAATATTAGCAGATCTGAGGGCTTGGAATACGATATTCTAGAGGGCAAAGGAACTTGGATTATCACCAAGAATGTACTACCCAGCAAAACTAATCATTATCTTTTGGGGGAAATGATGGGCATTTAATGAAATAGGGGACTTAAAAACTTTCCTAATGAAAAACCCAGAACTGAACAGAAAATCCAGTCTTCAAAAACAAGACTAAAGAGAAGCATAAAAAGGTAAAATGGGAACCCCCCCCAAAAAAACCCATGTTATTCAATAAGGTTAAAATGTTTACATACCTACATGGGAAGAAGATACTTATAACTCTTGAGAACTTTATCTTTATTAAGGCAGATAGGAGGAATACAGACAGACAGAGGGTATGGGTGTAAGTTGATTTTGATGTGATGATATTTTAAAAAAAAACCTTAAGGGGTGATAAAAAGGATTATACTAGGAGAAGAGTAAAGGTGAGGCAAAATGGGATAAATCACACCACATGAAGAGGTATTAAATAGAAGCAATAGAAGAAGGGGTGAGCATTGTTTCAACCTTACTCATATGATTTGGCTCAAAGAGAAAATAACATACACACTCAGTTGTGTGTAGAATTTTATTTAATCCTAGGGGGAAGTAAGAGAGGAAAGAAAAGGGTGGGGTGCTGATAGAAGGGAGGGCAAAACTAGGAGGCAAAAGGGGAAAGAGCAAAAGGGAGGTAGGGCCAATAGAAGGGACGATAGATTGAGGGAGGTGGAGGTCAGAAGCAAAACACTGGTGAGAAGGTAGGTATAGGGGGAAAGGAAAGAGAAAAATATAAACAAGGGGAAAAATAGGATGCAGGGAAATATACACTTAGTAATCATAACTGTGAATGTGAATGGGATGAATTCTTCCATAAAAGGGAAGGGAATATCAGAGTGGATTAAAAACCAGAATCCTACAATATGTCATATACAAGAAACACATTTGAAGCAGAGAGGTACATACTGAGTAAAGGTTAAAAGCTGGAGCAGAATATATTATGCTTCAGTTGAAGTAAAAAAAAAAGCAGAGGTAGCAATCCTTATCTCAGACAAAGCAAAAGCAAAAACAGACATAATTAAAAGAGATAAGGAAGGAAACTACATCTTGCTAAAAGGTAACATAGACAATGAAGTAATTTCAATACTAAACATATATGCACCAAGTGGTACTGCATCCAGATTCTTAGAGAAGGAGTTAAATGAGTTACAGGAAGAAGAAGACAGCAAAATTATATTAGTGGGGGACCTCAATCTCCCCCTCTCAGAACTAGATAGATCTAACGCAAAATAAATAAGAAAAGTGGAAGCAGCTAGGTGGTGCAGTGGATAAAGCACCGGCCCTGGATTCAGGAGAGCCTGAGTTCAAATCCTGCCTCAGATACTTGACACTTACTAGCTATGTGACCCTGGGCAAGTCACTTAACCCTCATTGCCTTCCAAAAAAAAAAGAAATAAGTTAAGGAGGTGAATTTAGTTTTAGAAAATTTAAATATGATAGACCTCTGGAGAAAAATGATTACATGTAGTAATACATAAGAAATATTTTCCACCTGAACACTGGCATGTCATTTTGGTCTGGTACAGATATAAATGCAACAAATCTTAGCAATACATTCAAGAGCTTTTGAAATATGAAGTCAGGAATAAAATGATTTGACATAAAGAGAAATCATTGAATTGATGCACAATGTTTCTAAAGAAGATCACAGCAAAGGAGCAATTTTATTCAAGTCACAGTGAAGAAGGAATCATCTTTGGCACAGATCGATCTGTTGTACTGAATAGATTATCATGTTTCTTCAAAGTGGATAAGAGTAGAAGTCTAACAGGAAAACCAACATTTTTTATTTATTCAGGCATGTAGAGGCACAGAGTTGTATTATGGTGTTGAGGCAGACAGTGGTAATGATGAGGATATAATATGCCAAAAATACCTTTTGAGGCAGACTTCTTATATGCGTATTCTAATAGAATATTCCCTAGCTACTGTTTTTAGAAAAATTCAAAGAATGGCTCATGGTTTATCCAGTCACTTTGAACAGTGGTGAGACAGTATGCTCACAAGCTTGAGCTTAGGCAAATGCTTGACTGAGTCAATTGGAAAGTAGCCACAGAGTTTGAAACTTATTCCTTAGACATTGCCTTTTATGTAAATAAGCAGGTGCTATGTGTTGTTTTCATACTTACTAAAGAACTATATATATATATATATATATATATATATATATATATATATCCATTAAGAAAAACCATGCATTTTAATTTGTATGCCAAGCCAGTGGATGATAGGCCTGAGGACTACATTTCCTTGGTGATTTAGATGGCACACTTTGAGCCTAATACAGAGTATGGCAATGTGTGTGTGTGTGTGTGTGTGTGTGTGTGGTGGAGTTGGGGAGCGAATCACCATTCCTCCATTTAAGAGAACCAATACATTGCTACCTCAAATCCAGGCAGTTGAATTAGAAACTGATTAGGAATTAATACATTGAGTTTGTAAAGAAAAGAAGATAATGGAATTTGTTATAAAAAGAAACTATTGTATCTTCAAAACTTTCAGAATAATTAGGGGATAGAACACTTCTTGGTGACATTATCACAGGTTTTGAAGGTATTATGGAAAAATTAACACATTTTTAAAGTATATTTTTATTTAACTCTGAGACATAGCAGGCAGCTAGGTGGCATGGTGACTAGAGCACAGGGTCTGGAGTTAGGAAGAACTGAATTCAAATCCAGTCTCAGAAATTTACTAGCAATGTAGACTTCTCTTCCTGAGGTCAAATCTGGCTTTAGACACTTACTAATTGTGTGACCTTGGGAAAATCACTTAACCCTGTTTACTTCAGTTTCTTCATATATAAAATGAGCTGGAGAATAAAAAGGCAAACCTCTCTAGTACCTTTGCCAAGAAAACCCCAAAATGGAGTCCAAAGAGTTAGACATGAAACAACAATAACAACAACAACAACAACATCTTTTCATTAGGAATGCTTGAAAGTCCAATACTTAGGGCAACTAGGTGGTGCAGTGGATAAAGCACTGGCCCTGGATTCAGGAGAACCTGAGTTCAAATCCTGCCTCAGACACTTGACACTTATTAGCTGTGTGATCCTGAGCAAATCACTTAACTCTCATTGCCCTGGGGGCGGGGGGGGGCGAGAAAGAAAAAGAAAGTCCCCTACTTAATTAAATTTCTATTCTTCCCGTTCCCCCCATCCCCCAGGATTATACCTAGTTTTCCTGGGTAGGTTATTTTTGGCTATAATCAAAGTTCCTTTGCCTTCCAGAATTGGTCATAGTCCAAGCAATGTGGTCCTTTTAGAACAGTAGCTGTTAAAGCTTGTGTGATCCTGCTTTGGGTTCCATGATGTTTGAATGTTTTCTTTCTGGCTGCTTATATTTTCCCTTTGATCTTGAAGCTCTGGAATTTTCTATAACATTCCTGAAAATTTTCATTTTGGTATTTTTTTCAGGAAGTGATTGGTAGATTATTCCAATTTTTACTTTCTCCTCTGATTCTAAGATAGCTGGGCAATTTTTCTTTACAATTTCTTGAAATATGATGTCTAGGCTCACTTTTTGATCATGGCATTTCAGGTAGTCCAATAATTCTTAAATTTTTCCTAAACCTACTTTCTGGGTCACTTTTTTCTATGAAATATTTTATATTTTCTTCCTTTTAAAAATATTTTGATTTCGTTTTATTGTTTCTTGATGTCTCGTGGAGTCATTAGCTTCCACTTGACCAATTTTAATTTTAAGGGGTTCCTTTCTTCAGTGAGGTTTTGTACCTCTTTTAACATTTCACCAATTCTAATTTTTATTTTATTTTTTGCAACCAATTCTGATTTTTAAGGAGTATTTAGTATTTTTTGTGCCTCTTTCACCAAGCTGTTGATTATTTTTTTCATAATTTTCATGCAATGACCTAATTTTCCCCCTAAATTTTTCTTTTACTGCTCTTATTTGTTTTTTACAATACTTTTTCCATTTTTTCTTTTTAATCTTTTTCTTTAGCTCTTCTAGGAGTTCTTGTGGAGTTTGTGTCTAATCTGCATTTATGTTTAGTCTTTGACTATAAATGTTTTCAAGTCAACATCTTCTAAATTTGTATCTTGAACTTCCCTGTCACTATAGTAGCTTTTTAGGATAAGGTTTTTCCCCCCTTCTTTTCCAACCTATTTCTTATTGGACTTTATGTCAGAGTTGGGCTCTGCTTACCTTTGGAGTATGGGGAATATCCGGCCTGAGTTTCTGTCTTTTATGAGTTTCTGTTACTTTTGTGTGTGTGTGTGTGTGTGGGGGGTGGGCAATGAAGGATTTGAACTCAGGTCCTCCTGAATCCAGGGCCCATGCTTTATCCACTGTGCCACGTAGCTGCCCCCTTAATAGAACTATTTTTGTATTTTTGTTTTTGTTTTTGCATGGCAATGAGGATTACGTGACTTGCCCAGGTTCACACAGCTAGCAAGTGTCAAGTGTCTGAGACCAGATTTGCACTCAGGTCCTCCTGAATCCAGGGCTGGTGCTTTAAGCTTCTGTTACTTTTACAACTCAGTGGGTGCTTGTAAGTTTACAGTGTTTCCTGAGTGGTGTCCTCTGGGGGAGAGGTCTAGTCACTACCTTCCTGGCCTGTGCTCTGAAACTTACACAGGTAGGGCCCCTGCTCCCTTGTGACTGTGACCACTTCTCTCCACCCTGGGCAGTATGACCCAGAACTGAGTAATGGGTGATAGATTTGCCAAATGATACCTAATCCTGTGAACAATGCTAGCACAGGGGTCCACTGTAATCCTTTTCTGACTAGATGCTCATTCCTCTTACCTTCCCTGTGTACTGGCTGCTCCCAGTGCTGCTGATGCCATCAATGTGCTTCCAGAGCCCACGACAGGCAGACTTTGTATTCCTACCATGTTGTGTGTGCTGGCTAGTACCAACCCCATTGTCCAAAGACTTCTTTTTCTGTCCTCTTAATTGCCTTGGGCTGGAAAAATTACTTACTGTGACTGTTGGTTATCCTGCTCAGAATTCAGTTTGACATGCTTTTTAAACATTGTTTAGAGGGATGTGTTGGGAAAGCTCAGAAAAAAAAAAATGTTCATTTCACAGCCATTTTGGCTCTGCCCCACCCCCACCCCCACCGTGTTGCTTTCTTTAGGAAACTGCAGAGAATCAGTAACAAAACTAATTGAGACAATTACTAGCTTTAGTAAAATAACATGATACAAAATAAATATGCAAATATTTTCAACATTTTCTATATAGCAGTAAAAAGTCAGAAGGAAGATATGGGAAGAGAAATTCTACTCAGAATAACTACAATATGTATAAGCTATATGGTAGTCAATCTACCAAGATATATTCAAGACTTATAAAAACAAAATTTAATTAATTTTTTTACAGAAGTGAAGGTGGCAGCTAGGTGGCACAGTGGATAAAGCACCGGCCCTGGAGTCAGGAGTTCAAATCCGGCGTCAGACACTTAACACTTACTAGCTGTGTGACCCTGGGCAAGTCACTTAACCCCAATTGCCTGACCTGAAAAAACAAACAAACAAAAAAGAAGTGAAGGAAACTTAAACAATTGGAAGGAGAGTCATTGCTCATGACTGAGCTTCATTGGCATACTAAAAATATCAATATTGCTTACATTAATTTACACATTTTTTGCTATCTGTACTAAATTTAAGGGATATTGCTAGACAAAATAAGAGCAAAGGTCATTTGGAGGAACAAATGGCATAAGATAACAAGATAAAAATAATTTTAAATGTAGCAATTAAGTAGAAACAACATTTCTAGACCTCAAGCTACATTATAAATCAGTGATCATCAATATTATTTGGTACTAGTTAAAAAATCAAAAGGGAGGAGCAGCTAGGTGGTGCAGTGGATAGAGCACCAGCCCTGGATTCAGGAGGACCTGAGTTCAAATGTGGCCTCAGACACTTAACACTTACCAGCTATGTGACTCTGGGCAAGTCACTTAACCCCAATTTCCTCACCAAAAAAAAAAAAAAAAAAAAAAAAGGGAAATCAGTAGAATAGACTAGATTAGCAAGAATCTGAAGCAATTGGGCTCAAAAGTTCAGTGTTTGATAAACCCAAGAATTTAAATTATTTAAAGAAGCACTACTTATTTAACATTATTATATACTGCAATAAGTTCCAAAATATTGCATGACCCAAATATAAATGGGCACATAATAAAAATATTGTAGGAAATGGAAGAACTTTTATAACTATACCAGGGAGAAAATTCTTATAAAAAACAGAGGGGATCACAAGACATGGATAATTTTGATTAAGTGAAAATGGAAAGCTAAAATAATCTCAATGAAGCCGGGGTAAAAAAAACCCAAAAAACTGTCAACTAGTGCACAATTTTTATATTAGATGTCTTTGAAAAAAATCTGATAATTAATACAAATAAAGCATGTCCCAAAAGTCTTATGGCAATTTAAAGCTATTAAAATGGAAATACCAGGCTTTAAGACAGAGAGTCATTTCCCAATAGATAAGCTGTCAAAGGATATAACAAATAGTTCTCAAAGGCATTGTAAGCTATTAACAACTTCATGAAGTTAAAAACTCAGTAAAAAGAAGAGGAATAAATATACAACTCTGAGGTTTCACCATATGTCCTAAAAATGAACAAATATAACAAAAGGTGGAAGTAGTCATTGTTGGAATTATGATTTGGTGCCATCATTTTGGAAATTTGATTTGATTTAGACTAATGCTAAAATGGCTAAAATATGCTTATTCTTTCTCTTAGAGATTCTCCTACTGCGCCTCTATGTACCACAATAAATTTAAAGGCAGAAAAGGCATATATATATATATATATATATATGTATATATATATATATATATATATATAGCAAGCAAATAATTTCAGCATCACATTTTTGATAGGAAAAGAAATGTCAGATACAATTTGCTTTTATTTAATTGTTTTTTTCTTTGTAATAAGGAGAGACTCACAAGGTAAAAGGGGGGAAAGGTATATTTGGAAATATAGGTGATAAAAAAACTAAAAGGCATCAATAAAACTTTTTAAAAAAGAATAAAAGAAATGGCAGGAAGACTATGATACCTGGTTACATGCCTGCAAAATTTCTTTAATCTCTGTCTCTGGTCTGCCTGTGCCTTGTGAGTTTTCTTTTTTATGTCTGGGCATGATCTGAGGCATTCAGAGTCATTTGTGCCTATTGCAAAGGTCAGTGATGGAAGGGTAGGAAAGTTTTAAGAATTATATCCATGTTTTATAAAGAAAGGACATTTTCGGGGCAGCTAGATGGCGCAGTGGATAGAGCACCGGCCCTGGAGTCAGGAGGACCTGAGTTCAAATCCGGCCTCGGACACCTAACACTTACTAGCTGTGTGACCCCGGGCAAGTCACTTAACCCCAATTGCCTCACTAAAAAAAAAAAAAAAAAAAAAAGAAAGGACATTTTCTGGGTGAGCAGCATTGTGATTCTGCTATAATCAAGGAGTTGTTTTCTTTTATAGCCATGTTGGAAATATATGCCTCCAAAGGAATTGTCATGTTGTTATCTGCAGATCTCAAGATCATGAATCACTTTTTGAGAAGGGTGAAAAAGCTTGTGAAGCCTCAAGAATCTTGTGTAAGAGTTACTGCTTCCACAAAATTCTTGTCAAGGGTACCAAGACTGTGGAATGAATCTCTGGTAATATGCCACAAAATTTAAGGATGATTGAAGGTCTTTGATAAATACGGATGCTCTCCACTCTAAGACAGCTGTCACTTTTTAAAAATGTGACTCAGAAAATTAACTTAATGGAGGCTGAAGATTTATTTTTGTAGCTTGCCATGTATCCAATGTTGCCAGAGCTTATCTCAAACTATGCAGACATAGAAAGGATATTGTCTAGGATGGAATAGATCACAAAATGTTCAACAATGGACACAACGATTACACAAGTTAGCTGGCATCACTATATCAATGAAGAACTCATGCCAGGTTCAGAAGGTTGTCTTTCAAGGTTGTCTTTCATTCAACTATCTTTCATAATATATATATATATATATTTGTGTGTGTGTGTATATATATATATATATATATATACACATATATATGTATATATATATAGTTGGCACATTCTCTAAATATCTAACATTGTTTGAGTGGGGGCTATGTAAAGAAGGTTAACGAGATAAGGCTATGAATTTTGAATCCATAATAGTGCTAATAAAACAGAATTCTTCTCTCACTTTTATGATAAATACAAAAACCCCTGGGTAATGTACAGAAATAATGTGCTACAGTGAGAAAGAATACTTGTTTAGAGTCATAGTCTATAAGATGATAGATTTAGAGCTGCTATAGCTTAATAGAAAATCTATTATCTTAGGCATTGAGGATAACACCAAAATCTTGATTCTGGAAGATATACTTGGATAGTGGTATCCTTGGCAGTTAGAGGAAAGTTGCAAAAGTTGCTATTTTTTTTCCATAGGAGAAAAAATAAAGCAAAGTTCAGTTCAAGTTCATGGACAACAAAGGATTTCTCTGCCTTTTGGTGATTTCCTTAGGTGCTTGCCAAAAGGGCAAACTGTCTTTCATATTCTTTTGCTCTTTCTGGGTGTTCTGGAGATCTGAGGAATGATTTCTGGAAAAAAATAGTCTCTAGCTGATGTCCCTACTTCTTTGTCACCTACTTTCTTCCCAAGCCTTTGCATTCTCCAGCATTTTACTGAAACTGCTCCTCAGGAGTCACTAATGGGTTCCTAAACATTGCATTCAGTGCTTTAGACCTGATTTGGTTCATGTCTTCCTTGGCTCCTCTGTAGTTTTTGACATGATAGATGGTCATGGATGACTCCCTATTGACTCCCTCTTGCTTCAGGGATACTCTATTCTTCCTACTTAAGTAATGATTTCCCCTGTGGCATCTAAAATAAAATTCAGCTGACTCTCATTTCAACATACCTTTTTTAGTTGTACATCCACTGTTTAAAGTGAAGTGCATTTTCCTTATTGTATTCACTGCTTATGCTGATTATTTATTATAAGAAATGTGATAGTACTGCTATTATTGCAGTAGTCCCCTAATTATATTCGCTACTTCAAATCTCTCCCCTCTCTGATCCATCCTCCTTTTAGCTGCTAAAGTAATTTTCCTAAAATGTAGATGTGATTATGTCCCTTCTTTCCTCAACAAACACCAGAATTACTATAACTTCTAGGGTCAAATATTACTCTTCGATTTGGCATTGGAATCACTTCATAACTTGACTGTAAACTACCTTTTCAACCTTATTCCAAATTACTCCCCTTCACCAACCCTGTGTTTAAGCCAGTCTTGCCTTATTACTATTCCCCTCATAAGATACTCCATCTCCTGTCTTTTTATTATCTTTCCCTCATGTCTTTGTACTGATTATTCCCCTGCTTCGAATGCACTCTCTCCTCACCCCTGCCCTGTTTGTTTGTGCAATGAAGGTTGAGTGACTTGCCCAGGGTCACACAGCTAGTAAGTGTCAAGTGTCTGAGGCTGGATTTGAACTCAGGTCCTCCTGAATCTAGGGCCAGTGCTTTATCTACTGCACCAACTAACTGCCCCACCCCCATCTGTAGGAATTCCTAGGTTTCTTCAGAAGTTAGCTTCAATATCACCTTTTCATGAAGCCTTTCCTCTTCCCTCTGAAAAGAATTTTATATCAATTCTGTGTGTATATTTATATACCAATAAATACACATATGTCTCTGATAGACTATAAACTCCCTGAGAGCAGAGATTATTTGGCTTTTGTGTTTATATCCCTAGAATCATTATAGTGCCTACAGAGTAAGTACTTCATAAATGCTTGTTGACTCTATGACAGTAGAGAGAATACTTCTTTTAGTATCAGGGCTATGCTTTCTTCCTGACTGCTACTTTTTTGGCTGTGTAACTCTGGGCAAGCTGCCTAATTTTTCCCCCCCTAATCTTTGAGTCTCAGTGTTCTCATTTGTAGAACTGGGTAATATTCAGACTCTCTCCCTTCTATTGTGGCTATGAGGAAAATGCATTGTAAATCTAAAAAAGCTATTTCAATGTAATTCTTATTAATATTAACTGGAGGAACTAAGAAAGACTTCTTGAAGGGAGTGACATATAATCATAGTTTCTAGTAGCAGAGGAGAGGAAGGAGAAAATTCCAGGGTCTAGAAACAGTTGATGCAAAGACACAGAAGTGGAAGATCAAAGTGACTAATTTGTCCGGTATATAGTAGTGCGTGGTGCATGCATGCATGCGAGTGTGTGTACGTGTGCATCCAGTAATGTGAATAGTCTAGAAAGGTGGATTGGAGTCAGACTGTGAAGGGGCCTTAAACGCCCAGATGAGAAGACAATGGGAGGTCACTGACATTTCTTAGGCAGAAGGGGTGATGTGGTCAAACCTGAACTTTGGGAATATCAACTTGGCTCAGATTTGGGTTCAAAAAGAGCTGAGTTTGAATCCTATTTCAGACACAGATTGACTGAACATGTCATTTAACCTTTAGTAATGTGAGACATTTGGCCTCTAAGCTCTCTTTCAGCTTTAAAGCTATAACTCTGTGACCACTTGCAGTCTTCAAGTAGAGGCTGGATTTGGTGACTTTATGGAAGGGTTTTTGTTTAGATTTAGGTTTAACCAACAGGACTCTCAGATTGTGTCCAAATGAGAAATTCTGTGCTTCTGTCACCTCTTTAGAATGGAGTCAGAGTAGGCTTGCAGAAAAATAGTTTAGGGGTCCAGAGTCAGAAAACCTTATTTCTTCGATCTTGTATTTCCATTATGTGACCATTGGCAGCCGTGTATGCTTTCTGCATTTCAGTTTCATTATCTACAAAGTGGGAATAACAATCTCATACACATGGATATTAAGAAGGAAAATGAGCACAAGTATAAAAATATTTTGTGTTCTAAAGTTATGTGCAAGGTAAAGATAAGGTAAAAGTATTAGTAGTATTACAGAAATACATAAGTTTTATAGTTTATATTTCCGAGATTTATTTTTGATTATTTTATTCCTTTGGATTCACAAAGAAACAAATGATCTATGAGTTTGCCAATCAAGGTCTTATTACTGACCTTTGCTTTGTTTAATTTTGCCCAGATAGGAAACTTCATCACAGAGGGAAGTAGATTCTCCCTTTCCACACTAATGAATGGAAAGTGATGACAACCATGTGATGCAGGAGTTTCCCCCCCCCCATATTTGTTTAAATTGAAGAATTGAAATTATCCCTGACGGAGGTGATATGATATCATTCTACTATCTACCATGTCTGAGCAACCACTTCCTCTTTATGAGGTCCCATGACTGAAACTCAGTATGGTCCCTTTTATAAGTGATGTCAGATAGCTAGAGGTTGGTTTTTCATGGAATATTTTTACTGCCCAATTATTAAGCTACCTGGCTTCGAGACAAATACTGCTGGAATCACAATAAGCTATATTATTGAAAAAAAAGCAAATAATTTCAAAATGAATAGAAAATCAATTTTAATTTTTGGACACGTGACTTGAAAGTCATAATACCAATCATATTTAATGATGCCTATAGAAGAGATATAGTTCATTATTGTGTAGATTTGCATATAAATGAACCAAATCATATCTTTGAACCATTGATGACATATAACTAAAGTCTGATATCATGTAAATGTTAGCTTATGATAAGAATATTAGTACAATCCATTGATTTTCTAAAGGATGAATAAAAGCAAGCATATCTAGCTGACCTGAATACAGTCTCTGAGATTGTTTTATGCTGTAATGATAACTTCTGTTTGTTTATGGCATAATATGACAACTTTCAAGTTATTGGGTATTTTTTTTTAGGACTCAATACATCCATATGTAAAATGGGATGATATTATTATAAGGAAGAACACAGCAAGAATTTCTCCAATTTCTAAATAGGGAGAAAAGGATGCTACAAAGCTTTGTGTAAGTGAACTTTTTTTCTCTGACTAAAATTCAGTACTAATTTGTGCTACTGGCAGAAACACATGAATAAAAGCAGGAATTCAGGCTAGGGTTGTGGAGAAGAATGACTTTTCCTTTTTTGCTTACATTTTATTCTGGTTCAGATTCCTTTAAATGCTGGCCAGAGAAGATCTTGGTTATTTCCAACCCCAAGTGAGATAATTCTTCAGGACAAGGGACTACAATCTCTGGCTCAGACAGAGGCTAAAAACGAAAGACTGAATCATGATCTGGAGATACTGAGTGGCTTTGGTTAGCTCATTGTGGTAGCCATAACTAAAGAACTGTTAGCCCACTCTTCTCAGGGAAAGGTTTTCTAACAACTACACCTGATTACCCAACTACAACCAGCTATTAGAGCTGGTATGGAGTGCAGATGGCCTAAAAGAAGTGGATGACAGAAGCTGGTAATAAATAGGTAGCAATGTTCATCAGAGACTATAACCACGAGACCATTAAGAGACCAGTAGAACAATGCCAAGCCAAGGCTACAGACCTATAAGCAATTAGCAGTTACCATAAAGCTGGCAACAAGACCAAAAGTTATGCCATATCCAGCAAAGAGTAGGCCCAGTAAGGGCTTTATCAAACATTGCCAGATGAATTTGGTAGTCCTGTATCATTAAAGACATTTTGGCTTAGTCACATGTGTTCCTTAACATGTTCTCCTTAGGCATGGTTCCAATTCTTGCTCACTCTTTTTACTGATAGTCTATTTGTGGGAGTGTGTAACTTAACACTATTGTTATGATAGTGGCAGGATATTTTACTTTTGACTTTTTTTTTACTATACTTTTTTCATTTGTAGATTCTTGTGAATCATATGGTTTTGAGTGGATGAGGACACAAAGCACACCTTGGACCAGGAGTAGCTATTTGGAGGGCTCCATGTGTGAGAGCTGGGTACCTTAGGTGTTACATATAGAAGGAAATACTGTGTGTGTGTGTGTGTGTGTGTGTGTGTGTGTGTGTGTGTGTGTTTTGGACCAAAAGAAAGGATTTTGACCTCATGAGTCAGGGTAAATGCTAACCAAGGCTGAAGTACTAGAGAAGTTTATCTATTTATCAGCTCTTACCACCTTGGAGTACTTATTTCTTGAGCTCTGCTTAAGAAAAGATAAGGAACAACTTGCTAGTCTATGAATGTTTTTATGTAGATACTCTGGAAGCCTATAACTCATACCTCAAACTTCCCACATGATTAGCTTTTTGCCCACACACAAAAATTAAGAGAGCCTAATTCATATATAAATATATATGTATGTATATGTATACATTCATATGCATATGTACACAAATAATAAAATAGGTATATATCTATATACATACATGTGTACATGTATTACATATGTATATCCTTGGTTACTTGGCTATTACTTTACTCTTTTAGAAATCAGAAAACTTTCTTCAGCTTGGCTATGTTTTACATGCTTTTAGTGTTGTATCTCTTATAGCTTATTCAATTTTATTCTATTCAGCACATATTCATTCACAGGTGTACCCGACACATTTGAGTGAAGTGTGCAAAAAACAAAATTTATTTTAATTTTTAAGGAGAACATTTATTGAATACTCAAACATAAAGGACATTATTTTTATTAATCAAACACCTTAAGAAACTTAAACTTGAATAAACACAGTTTTACAAAAGTAAACTTAAAATAACTTTGAAAATACCATTTTGGGGGGGAGTAGGAATTAGGGTAAGGCTAAGTACATATTTACTAAATATTTGTTAGATGGAAAGACTCAGTATATTTTCCATTTTATTTTCATCATGGTGCTTATGTCCTACTCCTGCCAGTTCAAAGCATGTGTCTTAACCATTTCACCACCCAATTCTTCCCTTGGAAAATTATAATAATAACAATTGGCCAATCTGGTTTCCAGTGCAAAACCTGACATAAAGCTTCTTTGTAATATCTAAATACCCTCATGATGAAATCATGTGTGATCTTTTAGTAACTACCCAATATTTATAAACCATTCTGACCTTACTACAATAAGACAGAACAACCATGATGCCAATAGAAGAGTTTTATAGGGAAAAAACCCCAGCTTTATGAAAGCAGCTAAAGAAAATCATGGGATCAAAATAGATTTAGAGCTGGAAGAAATGAGACACCAGCAAGTCTCATTTTAGAGGAAACGCTGCCACAGAGAGGCTAAGTGTCTTGTGTAGGGTCACAGAGCTAGTAAATGTCTGAGGTAGGCTCTGAACCCTGATTCCAAGTCCAGTGCCTTATCTACTATATCATGCTACCTCGATACAATTTCTATCTCTGCTTAATTTTTGCTGTTTAGAAGAAATTTAAAAGTGGAAAATTGTATAGAGCTGAAAATATCTTGGTACTCTATTATCCTCATAATTTTGAATGTAAAATGGGATGGTGTTATGAAGGTAACAATATAAGCATTTTTCTTGTTCTTTTTATTAAAATTGTTGTAGTTACTGTTACATTGTTTCTTGGTTCTGCTTTCTTCACTTGGCTTTAGTTCATGTCTTTCCATGCTTTTCTGTATTCATCATGCTTGTCATTTTTTACAGCACAGTAATATTCTATTGCATTCATGTACCATGATTGAGCCATGCTGTAGTAAATGGGTTTCTACTTTTGTTTCTAGTTCTTTGACATTGCACAAGTGCTGCTTTTTAATCATTGACTTCTGGGATATATGGCCAGCAATAGAATCTCTGGGTCAAAGGATATGGATGTCACTTTATTTGTATAATTCCAAATTACTTTCCATACTATTTGGACAAATTCACAATTCTGCCAACGATGCATTAGTGTGCCTGTCTTCCCACAATACCTTCAACATTGATTATCATTGCCAATTCTCTTTGTATGAGGTGAAGTATGCTTTAAAAAAAAGTCAGATTTGCCATATTTTTTCTTACTTTCTTTCTTTTACAACATTTGGATTTAGTTTTTTAATCACTTTATTATTTTCATTTTCAACTATATAATTTCTGTTCTGAACTTTGTTGTTTTTTCTGCTTTCTCTTGGTATATTTATTTGTATGTATTTTAGATTTTTAAAGTATAGAATAAACTTGCTAAATTTTTTCCTCTTCTTTTATTGGAAAAGGCATTAAGAAAAATAAATTTGCCTATGAACACTACTTTTGCTATATACCATAGGTTTTGTTAGGTTCCATTTGCATTGCCATCTTAAATATAATTTGCCTCTAAAATAATTTCCCTTTTGCTTAAACATTATTTAATAAAAATTAGTTTTTATAAGTCTTTGTATTAACTTTTTATTTTACTTTGTATGATAATTTTATAATATAGTCATTGTATTATAATCAGCAAATGTATTGAAAAATGTGATTTTTACATTGACCTATATCCCTTTTGTGATCCCAACAAATGATTGATTTTTGTGTTAAAAATATATATTTTCTTTTCTCCATTGACTTTCAAGATGCAGTAGAAATCTATAGTTTGTTTCTCACTTATCTTTTTTATTTAAAGATTAATTCTATTCCCATAACAGGTGATTTTAGGCAGTTTTTTTCCTTTCCAGCATATAAAGCTTTTCTTTACAAATGTAAGTGTAGATTTTTTAGGTTATATATTTAAAATCCATAAATTCTAATTTTGGATATAATCTTTTAGTATAATGGATGTCTTTTAAAAATCTCTTTTAGTGCTTTCTGGTTTAATTATTTGACTTTATCATCAATGCCAATCCCACATTTCATGATTTGGAGGTACTGTGGTCAAATTTAGATCACACTTTAAGCCTGAATTTATTTAAGTCTTATTGGATTAAATGTGCTTGCTCTAAAAACCTTATCATTACATTCTGTTTAATTTATCTTGCAACCGCTTTTGTTTTTGTTGAGTTCAGTCCACTTTAATTTGTATAGTTTTTCTTTTCTTTTGTTATTTGATTTAGTGGTAGGGAACACAAACTTCCTTATTCTTAATTTTTCTTAATTTGAATTTATCAAAGTCACTCTAGACACAATTCCTGTTTTACTAGTAGCTACATCATACTTCCCCTTTATCAGATGGGATCTTCACTTTGGGATTACCCTGTACTTCTTATTTTCCTTGTATTCCCTTTGTTTATCTGAAACACTCATTTAAAATATGTAGTAGTTGAGCCAACAGAGAACTCTGAGTGTTCTCACATTTTGTCAGCAACTGGTTAATCTTGATTTGAGAAATGTGACAAGATATTTATCTCTTTGGTCTTGGTGCCTTATTTATTTTTCAAATTTACTTGAAGTGCTTCTGCCTACAAACTTCTTAAGCTTCTGTGGAAATTTATTTTGATTTGGGGACCCTACCTTTAGGCTGAGATTAGAAAACCTTAGGCCCTCAGGGTCTCTTCCCCTCCCCCTCTGCTTCAGCTGAGCCATAAAGCCCCGTGGGCTGTACAAGACGTCAGGTCAGACAGCTGGGGAAAAAAAAAGCCCCCAGCTCCCTCTGACCTGAGTGGAGCTATCCGAAAGATCCCAGATAACCTGTGCTGAGGCACGTGAGGCTGGAGCGCAACCCCCCCCCCCCCCCACCAGCCGCAGCCCTGGCTGGAGGATTAGCTTGGTCTGTGGGGGTGCAGGAAGCCCTGAGATTTGAGTGGAGAGAAGAAAAGGTATATATAGACCTGGGAGTTAGACAGCAGAGGTTCTGTGGGATGGGGGACCGATGAGAGAGGCTGAGAAGGGGGTTTGGAAGGAT
This sequence comes from Dromiciops gliroides, assembly GCF_019393635.1. Classification (NCBI taxonomy): domain Eukaryota; kingdom Metazoa; phylum Chordata; class Mammalia; order Microbiotheria; family Microbiotheriidae; genus Dromiciops; species Dromiciops gliroides. Next base: position 614,991,070 of record NC_057861.1, on the reverse strand, counting down.
GAGAAGAGGTGGAGAAGAGGTTAAGTAGCAGCTGACAAGATTAGAAAGGTTGGAGCAGGGCAGACTAGAGATGGGGCTACAAGGACGCAGTGGAGAGCACAGAAGCGGTCAGCACAGGGTACAGGTTGGAGAAAGTGAAGATTAAGAGGAGTTAGAAGAAAGTAGCTGAGTAGGGAAAGTGTAACGTGCCCTGAGGCTGGAGGCGGCTAAGGCCCTTATTGTATTAAAAAGGTTTGAAGTGCAGCAGGTGGGAAAGAGAGGCAGTGGAAAGAGACTGCAGGAAAGCAGTCAGGTTGTACGTTTTATTTCCCTGTATTCTTAATTTTAAATAGTATCTCATAAATAAACTCTGCTTTTATTATTTAGTTAAGAGGCTTCTTAATATTTTGCTTATCAATTTGGGAGTGGAGCAGTGTGGTGGAACTTTATAAACGGCCCACATTAAATTTACAGCAGTCAGATTAGCCCCAAAATTAGCCCTAGTCAGTCAAAATATTTTTACACTTCCTAATCCTCCTTAGTGTATTTAAATTCTGTTTTCAATTCCTCTTGCAATCTTTTACATTTTGCAAAATCTTGTATTTGGTCTTTTTCTTTTCTTACAAGTTTTAGTTCTTGTTTAATATCTTTAAATGCATCATTTTATCCATTTGAGCATCTCTCTATAGGTATGAATTTGTGTAATTTCTTTTTTCTCTCCGTGTTTAGCTACTTTAGTGTCTCTGTAAGTATTTTTTGAAAAAAGGATTATTATATTAGCAGTCTTTATTCCTTTTCTATCTTTCTTGAGTCTCACATTCACCTTTTAGGATCACTCTATTTTTCTTTTCTTTTCTTTTTTTATTTTTGGTGAGGCAATTGAGGTTAAGTGACTTGCCCAGGGTAACACAGCTAGTAAGTGTTAAGTGTCTGAGGCTGCATTTGAACTCAGGTCTTCCTGACTCCAGGGCCAGTGCTCTAGCCATTGCGCCACCTAGCTGCCCCTGATCACTCTATTTTTCAAAGATCAGTTCAGTTGCTACCTCCTGTTTGAAGCCTTTCCTGATTAACTACTACCCATACCTCCATTCCCAAGTAACCCTCCTCCCCCTATCTGTGCTTCTGAAACAGTTACTTTGACATCATGACTCAGCTGTCCTCTCATCTTACAACTTTCCCTAGTCTCTGGGTCCTTCTCACCTTGTAATATCCTTCTATCATGCTGGTCTCCTTCTCCTAATTGTGAGTTCCTTTCAAGGCCTCATTTTTGGATATGGGCCCAGAGTGGTCATGCTTCATTTTCTTCCCAGTTGTGTGTGACTCTTAGGACTTTATCAGCATACCCCTTATTAGAATATAAACTCTTTGAGGGTAAGATTTGTCTTTCTTTTTTTGTTCTATTTGTATCCTCAGCATTGACTATAGTGCCTGGAACTAAGTATTAAATAAATGCTTGTTACCTATTTATCTACCCAGCTTCTAGCCCCTCCTTCTCAAAAAGGTTACCTTATTTTTTTTTACTTTTTTATATATTTTATATTAAAATATGTGTACACATTGATCCTCAAATAGAAGGTAAGGTCCCTGAGGGCAGGGATTTAAAAATTTTCTATTTGTATCCCTTAGCATAATGCCAGAAACACAGGTGCTTATTAAATGCTTGTTGACTGCTCTTACAGTCACAAGATGATCATGGGGATAAGGACCTGGGAGAATCTGCAAAGAAATAAATTTAGTTTTGAAGTCAGGGAACATTTTCCCAAACTTTAGAATAGATGTTCCCAGTTTGGAACCTGTCAAATGGTGTTTGCATCATTACCTTGTTTGGTATGTTATGGGATTATTTTTTAGATATGGGTTGGACTAGATGACCTCTAAATTATATCATTATTATTTTTATCTTATTATGTGTCTGGCCTCATTTGAATCTGCTACTTTGTCACATTTACTGGAAAAGCCATAGCTAGTTGTAATGGGCAATTTCCCAGAAGTTGAAATCCTTTTGGAATGGCACCATCTTTTTCTCTTGTACCTTAGTATGGATAAAGTATGTATGAAAACAGTGACCTTTTATGGCATATATTTCCACATTATCTTTCTAGAATAACTACTCTAGCATTCTGTTTCAATACTTACAACTAATTTTGACTTGACAAACTTTCTTGAGAACTGCCCTGCTTCCCATCCAGCTTGTTTTCCATTTCATTTTATTCACTATAGTAGAGAAGGTATAATGCAAAATAGTTCAGAATGGAAAAGAAAACATGTAATAATTTAGAATCCCTGGAGAATTATCATGGCTCACCCAATTACTATGGTCAGTTGTCTGATATTACTTCAATCAGGCAGAACTTAAGATGGATAGAGGAGAGTTTCATTGTTGAAGCAAATGTTTTTCTTTTCTTTTTTCTGAATGACAGATTTTTTTGAAGGGTTTATTCACTAATGTAGTGAATTCATATCACAAATCATTTACCATAATTAGAGCTAAACTCCAATTCCACTTAGTGAAAAATGGTTGGAGACCTTATAAGTATCACAAGATCATAGATTTTGAATTGGAATGGACCTCAGAAGTCATTGAATTCAGCTCCCTCATTTTGCCTGGGGCTTCATTGGCATAGGGAACTTCTGATGTGGGAACTCCATCTATTAATGGAAATGAATAGCTTCTCTGAAACTTAGTCTTTGAGAATTGGCTGGGGGCACTGAGAGATTAAATGAACTGCCCAGGGTAACACAGCTAGTAAATTTTTTTTGGAGTGAGTGGATGGGGTTATGGGAAGCTTGTGGGAGTCACAGCCTCTCCATTGCCATCTTGGCTCTGCCCCGCTAGTATTCTGAGTTAAGATTTGCACCCTGGTCTCCAAGTTCATCACTCTATCTACCACACTCAACAACATCTCTTTGCTCCCATATCTTGTCTTGCAGCATTAATTTAATTTTATTACATAAAGAAAAGTCTGATGGGCAGTGAAAATAGTTTAATAAAAGAAATTAAATAAATTCTAATTTGACTCAGATTTAGTTTTCAATTTTTCAAGCAATTTTTGAAAATTGACAGATTTTTAAATGGCAAAATTACTCAAGTCTTTATTTTTATCTTTCATATTCCTTTTCTTCTGTAGGACCAAAGAGGTTTATCATCCATTTGGGGTGAAGTAATGGAGATAGATGGATAGATGATAGATAGGTAGATGGATGATAGATAATGATTGATAGATAGATGATAGATAGATATGGAGAATGGTTGGGCACTTCAAGAGACCATCCTTTTAAAATGGTCATATCCATATTCTTCCTATGAGTTAGTACAATTGTACAACATTTAGAAGAATTTTGTAGGTAGGACAACTTATTTTTTGGAATAATGGTTAAAAGAAGTCTTCTCTATTTTTTGTTCAGTTTTATTACTAGAAGCCATTTGTAAATGAGAAATGGTCTGAAATTATCTTGAGCATATGTAGTCTTTCACTTTCTGCCCCAATATAGAAAATAGATATGCCAAATAATTTATTTTAGATAACAGATATTCAGAATGGCTGATGGTGTTCCAAAAAGTCACCCAATTATTTCGATTTTTTTCAGCAAGAAGTTAATACAATTATACAATTTAATGGAAAAGAATTTTATAGGCCAAGAAAATGATTTTCTGAAGCAAGGTTAACAAAGAACCTGGAATTTATATACTATTCTCTTTCAAATCAACCTCTATATCATTTTGAGCTTCTGTTTTGGTGTGTAGAAGGTAATTTGGATTTGGCAAGCTGTTAGGAGCTAAAAAGCACTTGCAAACATATTCTGTTTCCCTGGTTCCACCACCATGGAGATTGTGCATTGCAAATTCTTTCATTTTGGATAGGAACACAAGTAGTGATTTAGAACAGCTGAAGAGCTTCCCATGATCACTGTATTATTTCAGTCAACTGCCTGATTTCTCAGCAATGAGGTGGAACAATTGTGATGAACAGTTTTGTAGATGAATCAAATGGTTTCCTTTAATGAAGGCAAAAAGAAATCTCTTTCAAATCTATGTTCCAGTTTTCATATATGCTGGTAATTACCATTTGGCAAACTGTCTTGTACTGACAATCTTTTGCAATTGCGTTGTCTTCCACTTTTCTTCATCAGAATGGAAAGTGAGCAAACCAAGCCATTCATTTTGGATGTAAATACAATGGCTGGCTGGAAATGTTCCATTTATCACCCAATTATTTTGGTCCACTTTGGGTATGCTGCAGTGATATGAAACAAGTGTGAGTTATTTGAGAGGCGTTTTTACTCGTAGGATAAATCATTTTCAGAAAAAGGTTAAATTAAGTCTTTACTCCTCACAAAACACTGAAGTAAGATTAGGCAATGGATTATGAACATAAGAATTGTAAGAATTTTTTTAAAAATTTAAATTTTAAGCTATACTGAGAAAAAGAAGATCAAGGAAGGATCACTAATTAAGGGATGGGTGTGACAGTGTTAACAAACGACACAGAAAACAGTACTCAATTCTTATTTTGCTTGTTTTGTCTGCCAAGGATAATGATCTTTGGAATAAAAGGAAATAAGAAAAATGGCTAAAGGGGAGTTGTTACTAAAGACATAAAAGGACATATGTGAGGTAGCACCAAGTTACCAGTCCCATTGTTAATGATCTTTGATCATTATGATGGTCTGGAGAGTGGCAATAGACCTGAAGAAAGTTGTGTTTTACTTATTTAATAAAATGGAAGAGAATAAAATCTGCCAACTATAATCTTAATTAAGAGAAGACTAGCTGCCCCAAATAAATGATGTGCTAGTTCCAGTGTACACAGTTCTATCATATTGCATCTGGAGTATTATGTTCAGTTACAGGACATTACCTTTTAGTAGTAGTAGTAGTACTTTGTTTTGTTTTGGTGGGGCAATGAGGGTTAAGAAACTTCCCAGGGTCACACAGCTAGTAAGTGTCAAGTGTCTAAGGCCAGATTTAAACTCAGGTCCTCCTGAATCCAGGGCTGGTGCTTTATCCACTGTGCCACCTAGCTGCCCCAGGACATTACCTTTTAAGGAAGCCATTACTAAACCAGAATAGTGAAAGGCCTTGATATCATGTCATTTGAGGAAGGATCTGTTGAAGGAATAAGTTGAGAATATTTAGTCTGGAGAAGAGAAGACTTAGAAAGGGTGTGATAGTAGTCATTAGGTATTTAAAAGGCTGATAGGGGAAGAGCAATTAGACATGCTTTGCTTGATCTCAGAGGGCAGAACAAAAAAAAATAGGTAAATATTGTACAGAGACAGATTTAAACTTGATTGAAGGGAAAACTTCCTAAAATTAGATCTATCCAAAGTTAGATAGGAAATGGGTTCTCCCCCACCCCCCACAAAAGAGGTTCAAACAAAGACTGTAAAAGAGAATTTTTAGTTAGGTACAGGTTGTATCAAATGCCCTCGTAGGATCCCTTTCAATTGTGAGATTCTGTGATTCTCTGCCACAGTTTTGACGTGGCATAGGGAAATCACTGGACTCTGGGGTCAGAGAACTTGGGTTCAGATCCTGTCACTGATGCTTGTTCTCTAGTTGACCTTGGACAAGTGATAAATTCCTATCACCCAAAATTTGTTTTGAAGAGTAATTGTCTGTCTTGAGCACTTGTTCATCAGTATAAAGAGACAGCGTGCTACGTTAATGATATGGTTATGTACAAGTAAACATCTGGTTGCAGTATGCAGTGGTTTTCCATGGATCACTACTCAATGCCCTCTACACTTTGCAGAAGGTATCTGTTTACCAAAGATAAGCAGTTCTACTCATGTTTTTATGTTTCCACAAGGAAAATAGTAGTTACTCATTTACTGGAGAGAAGTGAAGTAAAATTTCTCCTGGAAGCTTTTATTCTTGGTCTAGACATGGATTAGTTCTTTCTAGTCTTTTGTGAGTGGCAAAACTATTGTACTCTTATTATTCATTTTGTTTATGATGCTTTTTGACAATAGAAAATATAGTGCCTCATGACATGCCTTTATATATTTAAAGGCTAGTATATCCTGAGAACCTGAAGTGAATTATAAATTGAATGATCCTTGTAGAAATTCAGACACATTCCCATTTACTCATGGGCAATAATGGTTCTAATGGAGGAGTCCTGACACCTTGTTTGCGATGATTTATCTTTATTCAGGATGATTAGACCATAATTAATGAAATTTCTAACCTCTGTTGCATACATTAGTGGTTCTTTTTCTGAAAAGTATGAATTAGAATAAATTATTTCAGGAAAATTGTTATTGACCCAGAAGTTATAAGCATTTTGATATAGTGGAAAGTACTAGAATTCAGGAGACCTAATTTCCAGTTCTGGCTATGTCACTTACTGTATGACCTTGGGCAAGTCCATTAACTTGTTGGTGTATACATTTCTTCATGCGTGAAATATTAATAACTATATTGCCTGCCTGACAGGTTTAATTATGAGGATTAAAATAATGTGTGCTTATGTGGATTTCCCATTATGTGAGTTTCAAAAGAAGATGGAGGCTTTTCTAAGGAGATCCATAACTGAATCTATTAAATTAAAATAGTACTGAGTTTAGTTGAAAGAAACTAAACATGCTAGTGATCTTCCCTACAGCTAGGGATTATTAAAATTGTGGAAAATGAGGTATATTTCTTTACTAAAAAAAGTAAACATGATATCTTGTAAAAACACATATATCTTGTTAATTTAAAAATACTAACAAATTGGCACTGACCACAAAATCAGTAATTGTTATCCAAAAATGTTAAATGGAAGACAGTTTATTTCCCATATGGATACTTCCCAAATACTTCCAAATGATTATTTATTTTTTTGTTTGTTTGGTTTTTTTTTTTTGGTAGGGCAATGAAGGTTAAGTGACTTGCCCAAGGTCACACAGCTAGTAAGTGTCAAGTGTCTGAGGCTGGATTTGAACTCAGGTCCTCCTGAATCCAAGGCCAGTGCTTTATCCACTGCGCCACCTAGCCGCCCCCCAAATGATTATAAAACCTGAAAAACACAAACCAGCATTTATGGACTCAAAGAACTTTAGAGCTAGAAGAAATATTACAGGGTATCAGTGTCAGTCTGGCCAAGTTGGGTCCCTTAAAGTAATAGAAGGCCTCAAAGTCTTCTGACAGCAGTCTCTCTCTCTCTCTCTCTCTCTCTCTCTCTCTCTCTCTCTCTCTCTCTCTCTCTCCCCCTCCCTCCCTCCACTAGCCTAATAATATAATATAACATAACATAATATAACAATATAACATAACAACATAATATATACATATACACACACATATATACATGGCAAGCCTACTCTGAATCCCTCTTCCAGAACCAGGCATCACTCCCAGAAGGGTTTAGGGGTGCCTCTTCAATAATTTCATAGGTTTAATTTCCTACTAGCTGTTTCCCCTAGTGTAATGTACCAGTGACCAGTGCCCCAATTCTATTTAATCACTTACTATCAATTAGCTCTTACAAAAGGATATGTACTTAGAAGATCCAGTAAGAGCAAAGGACAAACATTCCTCCCCAAAACCTCAGGGCCATACTCTTTCCCTATACCATCTTGATCCTTGAGAAAGAACAGGGTTTCTCATAGCACAACTCCTATATAAAATCAGTTCCACCAAGTTCATATCCAGATGCAGCATGACTGCTGGATGAGTCTTTGACTCAATTTCTGATGGCCTGGGTCCAGAACAACACTCCCTTGCCTCTTGGGTTGTCAATGCTGCATTGACTGTTTGCAAAACTCAGACTCTGGAGCACTGGGATGCTGAGACATTCTTTTAACCTTTTAAAACTAAAAAAATCAGAGGTTCCAATCTTTTCACTTAAAAGGGGAAGGGACAAAGACAGAGAACCTTTCATAGGGTCACAGAGACTCAAGAAGGCCTTAAGGGCCCTCCTTTATAGCATTGTCTTTCTCTAGATGCTGGGAGCAAGGGAATCAAATGACTTGAAAACAGTTGTATCAAGAAAGACTAAAAGGGGCTAGGCTCATGCTGACTCCAGTCACTTGAAGACATTTCCAGTTTTAGCTGTAAAGCCTCCTAACCATGTAGCCAGCAGGCCAGAACCAGCTACAGAGTATCTATGTGGATTCTGCAGTCTCTCCGAGGCATTTTTATTACACTTCATTATGATTCTCCTGGGACTGGGCTCCTCCACAGGAGGAAATGCTTCCTCTGAGGCTCTGTTCATGTGCTGGACCCTTGTTACATCTAATGGCATCAGGACTAGAAGCAAAATGGGTGCCTTGAGACACTTCTGTTAAATCATAAATTAAAGTATTAAAACCTTAAACAACCAAAAATAAATAAAGCAATTGAATAATCAACTAATCTCCTTTTTTAGAGCACAGTCATTAAAAATAGATTTTTCTACATAATTTAATTGTGGTGTGGAGATCACCTGAGATTCTTGAAAGCTAAGCCAGCGGAATTTAGGTTCTGTCGGGCCCTTCCAAGTTGTGAAGCCTTTGAGCACAGGAACAGGAATTTACTATTTTCTTGTTGCTCAAGCCCAAGTTCAAAGGGGAATCAGTGGAGGGTAGTGCCTGCCCTGAAGAATTCATAGATCTTTGAAGTAGCAATGTTATCATACAAAGTATAAGGAAAGGCCATCGTTATAGGACAGGCCTGATTTAGACTAGTCTGATGCTTCCCATTTGAGATGAAGCACTTGCACACCATCTAACGGTTAATAAAAAGAGATTTACTTAGCTATAGCAGGGAAAGGATACTCAGCAAGAATACAGCATTGATTCAGTTGGGTAGTTGGGTGAAGCTTTCCCAAGTTGGCCATGAGAGACAATCAGTTAGAAGCTTGAGGTAGGAGCCACCCCTGCCTCCTTGTGGGTTGACTTTTGTTTATAGGAAATCATGAAACTGTATCAGTAACCTGAGCTTCAGTATCCAAAGTTTATTAAATGTTGAGGATGATTTCAATGCCTTTAAAGGGAAAAGTAGCCTATCATATATACATGACATATATGGTTTCTACTGCAGACACCCAAGTCCTTGTCCATAGGAGCATCAGGTCTTAATTAGTCACTATAATCATCCATTTAACTTGATTGGGGAAGAGGTAAAAGAGAAAGGAGTATGTAATTAGATAGGTACTCCTCACGATGTTTGATGTTTGACTACAGATCAAGTATTTGCAGCTGTTAGCTTCTTGCAAATAAACTTGTTTGAAGTGGAAAAAAAAGGAAATGGGATGGTTTGTGTATTGTTTCAATGAGAGAAAAAAGAAACAGGATGATTTGTCCTAGGTCGTGAAGTGACAAAAAATGGGAAGTGGAGGTATGTCAGGTATCACTGAAAAGATATGGGATGTTAGCTTGCCTTATCCACTCTCCATGATAAATACTGTCTTATTCTGTTGTTGTTATTGTTGTTGTTGAGCTAGCAGCAACTGGTTTCTTTTTTGATTCTGTACCAGTCAGTCTGGAACTTAAATGGAGCTATACAGAAGAATTAGATTAGTGAAAATAATAGGCTTAAAAATTCATAGAAGGGAAAGCAAAACAAAGAATCTTTGAATAAAAAGTCAACAGGGGTGGGAGGGAGAAAAAAAGGAAGTGATTTAATCATTGGATTATGCTGTAGACCGCCTGGATGGAAAGAGGAAATAGATGAGGAGTTTGGGAAGTAGATCATCAGCCTGGAATAGAGATCTAATGTAATTGTGTTTGTTTGGGGACTTCAGTTATCCAAACATCTGCTGGAGCTCTTTCTGCCAGACCAGAGTACCTAATAACTTCTCAATTTGCTTTAGTGATAATTTCATCCTTTTAAAAGATGGAGGAATCAATAAGGGGAAACTTGATTCTAGACCTCATTCTCATTAACTGGGATGAGCTGCTTCCTGTCTTGGAGATAATAGGAACCCTGGTAGTCAGTGACCATTCCCTCCTAGATTTTATGATAGAGGAGATGAAAACTGGGCACAGCACCTTAGATTTGGGAAAGCAAATTTGAAAAAAAAGTACAGAGGTAGAATTCCATGAACTAAAATGGCACAGGGGCAGCCATCACCAAAGGGATGCTTAAAAATGAAATTCTGAAGACAAAAAGGAAACATTTCTAAGGAGAAAGAAAAAATGTGATTTATCTGAAGAAACCAATGTGAAAGCACAAGAAACTTTCCAAGCAACTTAGATTCAAAAATGAAATATAAAGAATATGGAAGCAAGGCTAGGTATGACCCAATTCTGTAAAAATAATGTCAAGAATGCTGAAGCTTGGGGTAAGCAGAGGTTGTCAAAGAAGCAAAGAAATGTTTGTAAATGTATTGGAAGAAAAAGGAGTGTCAAAGAAGGGATAAGACCTTAAGGGTGAATGGAACAATGATTGCTGACAACAGAGAGAAGGCAGAGATGCTTAATTCTTGCTTTGGACCTTCTTTTTCTGCCAAGGAAAATGACCTTTGCACTGGAAATGACAGAATAAAAATGGCCAACATAGAGTTGATACTCAGGATAAGTATGGAGATAGGAAGAGAACATCTCATTGCCCTTGATGAATTCATGGATTACATTCTGAGTAGTGGAAGAAAACAACCTTATAGATGTGATTGATGAATATCATTGTCTATGATATTTTAGAGATCCTGAGAAATGGAAGAGGTACCACACTGGAGAAAGGTATTTGTTGTCTTGTTTTTTCAAAAAAGAGAGTAGAACAGTTTGCTGACTGCAGGTTGATAAATTTGACTTTGATTTCTAGAGAATTCTAGAACAGATATGAGAGATTGGTGCATGTCTAGAAAGGGTAATGGTGATTATGAAGAACCTATTTAGTAACAATGGAACATGGAACTAAGTTTATTTGCTTTTTGGGACACATTTGTTAAACTAACATGAATGGGGGCAGCTAGGTGGCGCAGTGGATAGAGCACCGGCCTTGGAGTCAGGAGTACCTGAGTTCAAATCCGGCCTCAGACACTTAACACTTACTAGCTGTGTGACCCTGGGCAAGTCACTTAACCCCAATTGCCTCACTAAAAAATTAAAAAAAAAAACTAACATGAATAAATGAATGAATGAATGAATGAATGAAAAATATCATTAAGTTATTACTAAATGCTAAGCAGTGTGCTAAGAACTGGCAAAATATAGACAAAAGACAGCTCCTTCACTCCAGGAGCTTACATTTTAATGGAGGAGATACAACATAGAGGGAAATATTATCTTGGGAGGGGTATTTTGCTTTTGAAAATCACAAGAGATAGAGCCATATCAGAGTCACAGGCCCTTTCCAGTAGGAATAGCAGTATTTTTTCTTTTTTTTCTTTAGAATGTTATTTTCCCAAATTATATGTAAAATACAAATTTTGATATCAATTTAAAAAAAAATTTGTGTTCTAACTTTTCTTCCTTCCTCTCTCCCAACCCTCCACCCCCAAGAACTCAAGCAGTTCAATATAAGTTATACATGAGCAGTCATGAAAAACATTTCCCCATTAGTTTTTAAAGAAAACAGACAAAAACAAAACTTCAGATAAAGGAACTAACAAAAAAATTTTGCTTCAATCTGTATTCAAATGCCATCAGTTCTCTCTCTCTGTAGATGGAAGTTCTTTCCTGCTTCTTTCATATGAGATTTCACCCCATTCTACCTTTCTCCTTCCACCTCCCCCAGTGCAATCTTATCTCCCCTCAATTTTACCCTAAAGATGTCATCATGGGACAGCTAGGTGACACAGCGGACAAAGCACCTGCCCTGGACCCAGAAAGACCTAAGCCCAAATATGGCCTCAGACACAAGACACTCACCAACTCTGCAACCCCAGGCAAGCCATCCAACCCTGACTGCCCCACAAAAAACCCCAAAACCCCAACAAAACCAAAAACCCCAAAACAAAAACAAACAGTAAACAAAAATAAATGTCTTACAAATATCCCTTCAAATTCAATTTCCATCTGTGCCCTCTGTCTAAATTTATTTCTATTATCTACCCTAATACTGAAAAAGTTCCTATGAGTTAGATATATCATCTTCCCATGTAGGAATGTAAACAGTTTAACCTTTTAATATCCCTCATGATTTCTTGTTCCTGTTTGCCTTTTTATGCTTCTCTAGGGTCTTGTATTTCAAAGTCAAATTTTCTATTCAGTTCACATCTTTTCATCACGAATACCTGAAAGTCCTCTTTTTCCTTGAAGTCCCATTTTTTCCTTTGAAAGGTTATATAATCAGTTTTGCTGGGTAGGTGATTCTTGGTTGACATCTGAATTCCTTTGCCCTCTGGAATATCATGTTCCATGCCCTCTAGTCCTTTAATGTGGAAGCTGCTAGATCTTGTGCTATCCTGACTGGGGCTCCACAGTACTTGAATTGTTTCTTTTTGTCAGCTTGCAATATTTTCTCCTTGACCTGGGAGCTCTGGAATTTGGCTATAATATTCCTGGAAGTTTTCTTTTTGGGATCTCTTTCAGGAGGTGATCAGTGGATTCTTTAAATTTCTATTTTAGCTTCTGGTTCTAGAATATCAAGGCAATTTTCCCTGACAATCTCTTGGAAGATGATGTCTAATCTCTTTTTTTGATTGTGGTTTTCAGGTAGTCCAATAATTTTCAAATTATCTCTCCTGAATTTATTTTCCAGATCAGCTGTTTTTACAAGGAGATATTTCACATTACTCTCTATTTTTGGATTCATTTGGATTTACTTTATTGTATCTTGGTTTCTCATAAAGTCACTAACTTCCATTTGTTCGATCCTAATTCTTAGGGAATTATTTTCTTCAGAGAGCTTTTCCATTTGTCTTTTCAAGTTGTTGACTTTTTTTTTCATGATTTTCTTGAATCACTCTAATTTTTTCTTCTACCTCTCCTACTTTATCTTCAAAGTCCTTTTTGAGCACTTCTATGGCTTGAGACCAATTCATATTTTTCTTGGAAGCTTTGGATTTAGGAGCCCAGAAGTTGCTATCCTCTTCTGAGGGTGTACCTTGATCTTCCTTGTCACCAAAGAAACTTTCTATGGTTTGCACCTTTTTCTTCCTGCTCATCTTGCCAGCCTATTTCTTGACTTTTGACTCCTTCTTAAAGTGGGGCAGTGCAGGGTGGGGAGCTAGGTGGCACAGTGGATAAAGCATTGGCTCTGGATTCAGGAGGACCTGAGTTCAGACATTTGACATTTACTATCTGTGTGACCCTGGGCAAGTCACTTAGCCCTCATTGCCCTGAAAAAAAAAATAAAAAAAAATAAAGTGGGGCAGTGCTTCCTGGATGCACTGTCCGAAGCTTTAGGGTGTCCAAAGTGGTATGATTCCTTCTTAAAGTGGGGTACTGCCTACAGGATGAACTATCTCAAGTTTCTGTGGGTCCCAGGTGGTAAGATTTAAGGAGAGGCACATTTTCAGCTTACCTGGCCTGTGTTCTGGTTTGTAAGGAATCACAAACTGCTTGCTCTTTAACCCTGAAACAAATCTGGTTGACTCTGGTTACAAGCTTGGGTGTGCCTGCGCCCCTCCCCCACCTGGGACCACCCACCAAGACTTTTTCCTATATACGGGCAAAACATCAGAGTTCCACCTCAGTGCCAGCAGAGACCCCTATAATCTCCCCTCAGCCAACTGCCTGGCCCTCTCACCAGACTGTGAGCTGAGTTACCTGCAGCTGTAGCTGATTCAGAGGCTCTGGAAGTCTCTTTCTCTGGGATGGCCTATCTGCAGCTGGATCTGTGTCAGAATAGCCGTGGGGTTGGGCTCCACTTCCACCTCAGTACAGCAGAGCCCTCCTGCTGAACTTCTTCTTTTTTGTTTTTTTTAGTGAGGCAGTTGGGGTTAAGTGACTTGCCCAGGGTCACACAGCTAGTAGGTGTTAAGTGTCTGAGGCCGGATTTGAACTCAGGTACTCCTGACTCCAGGGCCGGTGCTCTATCCACTGCGCCACCTAGCTGCCCCCTCCTGCTGAACTTCTAAACCATCTTTGGCTGGAAAATGTTCTCAGCCCATCCTTTTGTGAGTTCTGATGCTCCAGGAATTGTCTTATGGCATTATTTGGGGTTTTTTGGAGCAATTATGTTAGGAGCTCTGAGATTTACTGCCTTTCCTCCACCATCTCGGCTCCACCTCTGGAACAGCAGTATTGATTTGGTTCTGATTCAGTAGAAGCATATCAGTGACCCACCCTTTCCAGTCGTAATAGCAGTATTGATTTATCTCTGGCTCCAGGGTTGTGCAAATGTGGCCAGGGAGTAAAAGAAAGCATGGCCAGAGAAGGCCTGGATATGAAACATTTGAGACACTTGCCAACCAGGGTAGCATGGATCATGGGTCTAGAGTTTTGGAGATGAAATGGTGAAATCCTCCAGTGTGTGGTCCCTTTTTCACTCTAAGGAATGGTAGCTGGGCAGGAGAAGAGAAGATGGCCAGAGAGTAGAGATTAAGGAATGCTGTGGATATGGTTCATCTAAGTTTCAGTCAAACTTTCGATCAAGTATCACATATTTTTGAAAACAATAGGGAAGCAAGGATATAATTAGATGGATTTGAAACTAGTTATAGTCCTGAAAGAGTAATTGTTAATAATTAAATGTTAACATAGCAGAGATCCTGTGTTGTCATACCCCAGGCTTTGTGCTTGGCTCTGTATTGTCTAACATTTCTCTCAGTGACTTGCATAAAGATGTAGATGGTATGATATCCAAATTTGCAAATGACACAGCGTTGGGAGGGATAGCTAACACATTGGTTATCCTATTTTGGGGTTTTGTGGGAGAAGTTTGAGGGTGAAGGAGCAAGATCAAGACAAAGAACCTGGATGGAAGAGCCTAATGAGAAGCAAAAGAAAAAGGTAATTGCAAGGTAAGACAAAGAAGAAAAGAAAAAAAAAACTAGTAAAGCAAATTGATTTAAAAAATGGGGAAATAAATCAGAGGACTGTGAGCAAAGGTTCAGCAAAAGAAGTACATTGTGGCTATTAAATTGTTGAGACAAAGGAAAGGAAATTGGTGTGGTCATAATGCTATTAAGAGGTGATAAAAAGCTGCAGAAGTCTTAAAAGGAGGTACTTAGTTGTAAACATTCACCGGCAGTTAAAAAAAGGTTGATGTTCTCAGTTAGAGACTGGAAAGAAAGTTCACAGTGGTTTTCATAGGGTATGCAATGTCTGAACTTCTACTATAACCCAGTGACTTCTATCTATTCTTGAAATGTAATCCCCATATGTCTCCTAGATGAGAGGGTGAATGAATGACTGACTCTGCACTCCAGGTTATTCTTTTCATAGACAATTAAACATTTTTAAAAAAGGAAATAGGGCTTCAATTAGAAAAAAAAGAGTCTGAAGTGGCAGAGGGAAAATGTGACCCTTGTTAGGAGGTTGGAGAATTGAAGAACATAATGTGAGACCAGTGTATTACAATGGAAAGATCACTGGCTCTGGATTCAGAGGGCCTGGGTTAAAATATCACTTCTGTTTCACCTTGTTTAAATCATTAAGCTCCCTAGGCTTCATTTATAAAAATGAACTAAAACTGGACTAAAAGACTTTTGAAGTGCCTTACAATTCTACACAGGAGAAGAAAGGAAGGAAAGGGAGAGCTATATGGTTGGAGCTAAAAACCAAATTCAAGGCTCCTTATGATGAAGGAGTTGAATCATTGGAGGACAAAAAAACTCCAAGGAATTACAAAGTGAATCCTCAGAAGCAATCAGGTGAGAGATCATCAAGTAATGGTCAAAGGAAGAGAAGAGTAGTGGGGGCTGGTAATTTGTGCTCGAGAGAACTGAGGCAGCTATTTATCTGCTTTATAACAGAAATGAGACATGTTCTACTACCAAGACATAGATTACTGGAGAAAGATAAACAATTTTCCAAGCCCTGTCAAAATGGATCACTACTGCCTGCTTCTAGGGATTCATGTGGAAATGACTGATGTTGTCAAGGAACTTAGAAAGTATTGCCAACAAATATGAAATCTCAGGCAAGAAACTGAAAATCATATGGACACAGGTTTTGCTTTTCTTACTGATGTCCATTGAAGTCAAGGTATGTGGAAAAAAATTTTAATTTGGGAAGTGAACAGCTAGCTAAGAATGAGATTTGCATTTCTGGATGATGGTTCAAAATATAGGAATGACTGACTCCTGGTTGGGGATAGAGTATACCTAACAAAGATTAATAAGAATGTATTTGCTATGTGTCTTGAAAATATAATCCAAATGAATTTAAAATAAAAAGTATGAGGGAGAAACAAAATTGCTAATGTAAATTTAAGCTGAATGCCATAGTAGCTACAGTGAAGAAAGAAGATTAGCATTTGAGATCCCCAGAAGTTCATAGGAGATGAAACCCAAGAAAGAGCCCAGTTGTAAAACTCACAGCCTCAACTGTCTATGTACAAATAACCAAATGTAAGGCATAAGAGGAACTAGAAGTCCTAGTTCCAAGAGAAAATTTTGGCTTCATAGATGTCACTGAGTCTTGGTGAGGTAAAATTTTTGGCTAGAGTATGACTCATGATGGGTATACTGTATTCAAAAGTTATAGGTAAAATGAGATGACTAGAGTAGCATTGTATATTAAGGAAGCATACCCATGTAAAGAAATCCAGGAATCAGGTAGGCAAAAACATAGTGCAGAATAATTAGGTGAAGCTCAATGGAGGGAAAAAAAGAAATGATTTTTATCTTGTAAATTTATTATATACCACCTGGAAATAAAGAAGAAATTAGTGAGGAATTTGAGAAATAGATTACAAGCCTAGCACAGTGGCATGATATGGTAGCAGTAGCAAATTTCAATTATCCAGGTATTTGCTGGAGGTCTCTGCAAAAAGTAAGCCAACTAATAACTTCTTGACTTCATATTGATAATTTCACCATTCCAAAGGAAGAAATAATGAGAGAAAACCTATATAAGAATTACAATGAGGAGGAACTGGTTCCTGGTACAGAAATAATAGGTACCTTGCTTGAGGGAAAACTGACTACTCCAACCAGAATTTATTATGGAAAGGAGGAAAGCTGGAAATATTCTAAAGCACATCTTTTATTTGGGGAGCAGATATCAAAAAGGTAATGGTTAGGATCCCATAGACAAAATTCAACAGGAGAGGTGAGCTCAGAAAGGATGAGAAAATCTCAAGAATAAAATTCTGAAGCCAGAAAAGGAGGAAACATGGTGGCAGTGTGAATAAATTTATATAGATCCATAGGAAACTCATCAATTAACATTAGGTTTAAAAATCTGGGTACAGAAGACAGAAGTAAGGATAGGGAAGAGAGGACTAATAGAAGAGCATGCAAGAGCATGTAAGAATGGCTTCAGTAATGTAAAAGTGGAGGAAGAGTTGATTTGGTAAGGAAACTAAGGACAGCTCAAAGAATGTTGGGGCAGAAAGAGGAAGATTGAAGAAAGGTTAAGACCTATGCTTGGAAGTAGTTAAGGTAATAACTGACAAGAGAAAGTAGAGCAGCTTACTTTGTTCTGTTTGTTTTTCTCTACCAAGGAGATTGATCTAAAGGTTGTTGTGCTGGAAATAGCAGTAGGAAAAAAAAAGGTAACAAGGAGTTGATATCCAAGATAAGTAAGGTTACAGTAGGAGAACTCTCCTTGCCTTTGATGAATTCAAAGTTATCTGGCCATGGGAACTATATCTTAGATTCAGAAAGAACTGGTGGATGTGATTACAGAGCCACTGAGATATCAGGAAGATCATTGAGAATGGGAAGAATTCCATAGAAGCAGAAAGACAAATATCCCAGTTTTCAAAAAAGGAAAGAGAATAAAGTCTCCAAACTATAGGCCAGAGAGCTTGAACTTCCTCCTGGGCACATTCTAGAATGGATCATTAAATAAATGATTGGTGAATGTCTAGAAAGAAGTGATTACAAAGAGACTGCATAGTTTCAGCAAAAATAAGTGATGTCGAAATAATTTTTTTTCCTTTTCTGAACTGGTAGATTAGGGAAAACCTATAGAATTTGGCAAACACCTTATAAATTATCTCATACTATTCTTTTGGGAATAATGGAGAGAGACAAGACAATGATTAAACTAGACGACTTCAAAACTGGGTGAATGGCCAAGCAGTTCAATGTCAACCTGCAGCGGGTCTTCAGTGAAGTGCTCCAGGAACTCATGCTTGGTACTGTGTTGTTTAACCACAGATAACATGGTTATCCAATTTAAAGATGACACAGAACTTGGAGGCATAGTTAACACACTGGATAACAGTGTTAACTTTCAAAAGGAGAATTTACTTGACTCTCATAAGATGAAATTTAAGAAGGATAAACATACACTCGGGTTAAAAAATCAATGGCAAAAGTACAAGATAATAGATAGAGATGTGGTTAGGAAGCCAATTTTACTTTTAAAAAGTTTGAGATTTTAGTGGAGTTAACATCACATAGGCTTAATTTGAATTAGCAGTGTGACATGACAGTCCAAAAACCAAATGGGATCTTGGGTTGCATTATGAAAGCCATAGCCTTCAGGAATAAGGAGGTTATAATCCCTTTTTCCTCTGCCTTGATCAAATCACATTTAGAGTACTGTGTTCAATTCTAGGTACAACAGTTTAGGAAAAAAAAAATCAGAAGCTGAAGATTCAGAGGAAGGCAACCAGAAGGGTAAAGGGCCTTGATTGAGTCCATGTTATGAAAGTACATTTTGAAGGAACTGGAAAATGTTTAGCCCTAAAATAGAAGATGGAGGGGTGATAAAAAACCACCTTAATTTGTGTGCAAGGCAAGAGGGATCAAAATTGTTTTTGCTTGGCTCTGGAGGGCAGGACCAGGAGTAATGGGAAGCAATATGGTACAATAGAAAAAGAATGGGTTCTAGATTTAGAGATAGATAAAGCATTTCCTAAATGTTTACTATCCTAGGCCCTTTGCTAAGTGTTGGGGATACAAATATAAAGAAATTAAGGCAGTCTTTGCCCTCAGGGAGCTTACATTATAGTGGAAGAAGACAATACATAGGGGGCAGCTAGGTGGCACAGTGGATAAAGCACTGGCCCTGGATTCTGGAGGACCTGAGTTCAAATCTGGCCTCAGACACTTTACACTTACTAGCTGTGTGACCCTGGCCGAGTCACTTAACCCCCATTGCCCCGCAAAAAAATGTATTGAAAAAAAAGAAGACAATACATAAAGGGGAGCTGGGAAAAGGATGGAGGATAGAGGATAGATGATGTAGAGATGGCCAGGAAGTGGTATGAAGTCCTATGAACATAATTCATATAATTATAGGCTATGATCATAGATTTAGAAGCTCAGAGGTCATGTAGTCCAACTCCTTTATTTGACAGAGGGAAGTTAAATGACTTGTTCAAAGTGACAGAGATAGCAAGTAAGAAGCAGGATTTCAGCCTCTGGCCTCTAACTCCAAAGACAGTACATACTCTTCTCATTACATAGAAGGATGTGGCCCAAGGGCAGTGGGAAGTTCTACTTGTGAGAAACTTTAAAGTCCCATGGGATGGCTGGATTTGTCTCAATCAAAAGTTCACCTTGGGGGGCAGTGCAGATTCATATGAATTGTGTGACCCTTGTAAGTCATTTAACTTCTCTGTGCCTCAGTTTCCTCATCTGTGAAATGTGTATGGTAGGGGTTAATTCCATGGTCTCTAAGGTCCCTTCCAGATCTTAATATATGATTCTCTTTGTTTTGTATCTATCCAGCATAATTTTGTATTATAGATATAGATCTATATGTCTTATCTTTGTGTTAAGATTTTAAGCTCTATGAAAACAGGAATTTCATCTCATCTAAACTTTGTTTAGATGCTTACTATACATAATTCTACACATTGTAAGTGCTAATGACATGTTTCTTTAATTGAACTGAAATAAATTGAATGTAGGGAACTTAGTACCTCTGATGGAACTCATTCCAATTTCAGTGGGTTCTCATTGTTAAAATTTACTTCATAAAAGTACTCAAATGGATCTGTGATCTTATTCACTTGGATTTTTGCTACAATGATGCAGATCATCACCCATCTATGTCTGTTCATCCTGGTGACTCTTGGTGATATCTTCCCTTCATCTGCCTCTTTGAAATGACTACCAATCAGTCCTAACTATTTTCTCTGGAGTGAAAAGGGAAGGAAAAAAAAAACTTTTCCATATAATACCTTTCAACTATTTGATGACAACTACTACTCCTATCCTCACCCTTTTGTTTGCCTAAGCTCCATCTCCTTCAGGTAATTCTCCCTGTCATGTCTTTCAGTCACCATCCTTTAGAACTGCACTGAAGGACTTCAGATTTGTCCCTATTAAATTTCATCTTATTACACTGATCCAGCATTTAGTCTGCTGAAATGTTTTTGGATCTCAAATCTGTCATCCCCAGACTTGTGGATTTCCATTTCAAGAAGTATTAGCTAGCCCACTCAGCCATGTGTCTACTGAAAATTTAATAACTATGCCTTCTGTGTATTTAGTCAACTCATTGATAAAAATACTCAATAAAGGTGGGACCAAGCATAAAGTTCTCACCTCATATTATTAGAGACCTTTTATCCAGCTTAACATTTATTCATCTACTCAATCTAGTTATCATCCCTTAACCATCCACGAATCCACCTCACTGTACCATCATTTCTTCACGTAGTAAACAATGATATTTTAAGAGATTTTGTCAACTTACTGAAATTCAGATATACTATATCTGCATAATTCCTTAGTAGATCAGGAATTGATGGGACAGGGAAAATTTCTTAGCTGTCACCTTCTTTCCTTAGGAAATGTGTGTTTTTGTGTTTCTTTTAAGTATATGCACAGAAAAAGATCTAGTGTAATTTCTTAGACTTATTCAAATTGTTCCATATTTGTGGGGGTTTGGGACCTGTCAGCTGAATGAAATTTTCCATTCCCTATGTTTTTAAGAATCTGGTGGCCTTCTGCGCTTCTGGTGGATCAGGTTCTGGGTAGGAAATCTGGCACAGGGGCATAATTAACATTCAAGATACCCCCAGTTTCTATGGAGATGAGTATAACCCCCTGGTGAGGAGTGATGGATGTGTAATCTCAGAAATAAGGCACTGACAGGTAAGAAATTTTCCTTTCGTGAGTGAATTAATCACATTCATTATTCATCAAACACTATGATTTATTATTCAGTAGTCGACCAAACAGCAAGAGAAACATATTCTTTCCAAAATGCTACTTGGAGAGAGAAGGGCATTTGGATGTATATGTAGCCAGATATTTGGCCCAATTTTATATAAAGTATACATACACACACACATGTACATATGTATATATGTGTGTATGTATATATGTGTATATATGAATATGTGTGTATGTGTATCTATGTATCTATCTATGACTCTATTCTAAAAAACAAAATAAACTTGTCTTATAATCCCTAGAACTATAACACTATTTCTTTCCTTCCCTTCATCACAAAACTTGAAATGGACACCTGTGTTTATTGACTTCACTTTCTTATCATCTACTCATTCTCCAAACCTCTCCATTCTGATTTCTGCCCCCACCACTTTACTAGAATGTCACCTATTTTTAGTCATAGAATCACTGACTTCTCTCCACCATTTAATTTTGCTAGCCACTTCCTTTTGGATTTTCTGTCTCTGTTTCAGTCTATCTCTGTCTCTTTGTTTCTTTCCTGTCCACTTTCTGTGTTTTCTGAATGTCTTTTTTGGTAACATCATAGTAATTTGTGGACTTCTCCCCAACCCATACCCAGTGAGCCTTCTGTACTAGAAAATCAGTAAAGCAAAACCAACTGACACTGTGAGCATATCTGACAAAATGTACAAAATTTCGCACCCATTGCACTATGCTTCTTCAAGAAAAGGTGGTAGTTATAGTTTACTGTATCTTCTCTGAGGCCACAATTATTTTGGTACACTTTTTGTAGTCTTATGTATATAGTTTTCTTGGTTCTGTTTACTTCAGTCTGCCTTGGTGCATGTAAATATTTCCAGGGTTCTCAGAATTCTTGTTTTTTTTTTGTTTCTTATGATGGTTCCATTACAAGCATATACTATTCTTTTCTTTATCCACTTCTCAATTATTAGGAGCCAACTTTCCTCCCAGTTTTTTCCACTTAAAAAGTACTGCTATAGGGGCAGCTAGGTAGCACAGTGGATAAAGCACCGGCCCTAGATTCAGGAGGACCTGAGTTCAGATCTGGCCTCAGACACTTGATACTTACTAGCTGTGTGACCCTGGGCAAATCACTTAACCCTCATTGCCCCACAAAAAAAGTACTGCTATAGATATTTGTTCTTTATTGGATTTTTCTGTCTTATAACTTCTTGGGGTATATGCTCAACCATTGGATCTTTGGGTCAAACTGTACAAACAGTCTAGTCACTTTTCATGCATATTTACTAATATTTCCCTCCACAAAATGGTTAGATTATTTAACAGTTCTACCAGCAGTGTTATTAGCAGTGTTACCCGCATATCATATCTACCATTGACCATATCCATATTTTGTCTTCTTAGCCAATTTTCTGGGTGTACACTCCTTTTATACTCTCAATATTTTTCTGACTTTGTCTTGCTCACACTTTTTCAGGTACCCAGAGCAGCCTCCTCTCTAAATTCCTTTACAAACCCTAGTAATTTTATTTATTTATTTATTTATTTATTTATTTTTGGGTAGGGCAATGAGGGTTAAGTGACTTGCCCAGGGTCACACAGCTAGTAAGTGTCAAGTGTCTGAGGCCAGATTTGAACTCAGGTCCTCCTGAATCCAGGGCTGGTGCTTTTATCCACTGTGCCACCTAGCTGCCCCTCCTAGTCATTTGAAAGACTCAGTTCAGATGGCACCTACTTCATGAAACCTTCCCTGTTCTCTGTAGCTGGGAGTGACTTCTCCTTCATATAAACTACTACTATGATGATGATGATAACTGAAAATTATATAGCACATTAAGGTTTGTAACTTTATCTCATTTGAGAGTGGCAGGGTGATTTTTAGTGAAAGGGCTGCGGTCCTGGGGCAGGAAGACTTGGGTTTAAATTGTACCTCAGGCACAGCTAGGTGAAGCAGTGGATAGAGCACCGGCCCTGGAGTCAGGAGTACCTGAGTTCAAATCCGGCCTCAGACACTTAACACTTACTAGCTGTGTGACCCTGGGCAAGTCACTTAACCCCAATTGCCTCACTAAAATAAATAAATAAATAAATTCTACCTCAGCTAAAATGACCTTCAGTCAATCATTTAGCCTCTCTGTCCCTCAGTTTTCCCATTTTTGAAATGAAAAGGTTGGACTTGGATGCTTCCAAAGCCCTATTCCCACTCTAAATCTGTGATCCTTTGGTCTTCACAAAGAACACATGTGATGTAGGTAGTCATGGTATTATACATTCTGGGTTTTTTTCTGTTTAGAATTTTATTTTCAAAATTGCATGTAAAACAAATTTTGACATCAATTTTTTTTAAAACTTTGTGTTCCAACTTCTCTTCTTCCCTCCTTTCCCACTCCCAACCCCCAAGAAATCAGGCAATTCAACATAAATTATACATGAGTAGTCATGCAAAACATCTCCACATTAGCTAGGCTGTGAGAGAAAACAGATAAAAACAAAACTTCAGAATAAGGAACTGTCAAAAAAATATGCTTCAATCTGTTTTCAGATTCCATCAATTCTTTCTCTGTAGATGGATTGCAATTTTCATAAGTCCTTCAGAGTTATATTGGATCATTGCCTTGCTGAAAATAATCATGTGCTTCCCAGCAGATCATCTTACACTTTTGCTGTTATTTTGTATATAGTGCATTTCACTCTGCTTCAGTTCATATAGGTCTTTCCAGGTTTTTCTGATAGCATACTGTTCATCATAACTTATATAGTACCTTAAACTTGACAAAGAATTTTCTTCACAATGGCCCAGTAAAGTAGGTACCATACATTTTGCCATTATAGTCAATTATAACTATTTCTTTCCATCCTACTCCCTTCCTATGATATCTATTCTATTTTAGATCTTCTTTTACCCTATTCCTCCAAAAAGTATTTTGCTTCTGATTGCCTCCTACCCCACTCTGCCCTCCCTTCTTTCACCCTTCCCTCCTTATTCTCTTCCCCTCCTACTTTCCTGTAGGGTTAAATAGATTACTCCTCCCAATTGGGTGTGTATGTTACTTCTTCCTTGAGCCCACTCTGATGAGATTAAGGTATTTGAGCTAATTCTATGTTCTAAATTTTTCTTCCTCCCTCCCTCCTCAACTCTCCCTATGAAATCAAGCAATTCAATGTCATACATGTGCAGTTATGCAGAACATCTTCACCTTCCTTGAAAGTATTTTGCTTTTTACTACTCCCTCCCCCAATCTGCCCTTCCTTCCTTTCTTCCCCTCTTCTCCCCCCATCCCCTTTATCTCCTTCTCTTCCCACTTTCAGGGCAAAATATATTACTATACCCACTTGCATATGTGTGATATTCCCTTTTTAAGACAATTCTGATGATAGTAAGGTTCACTCATTCTCCTCCCTTCCCCCTCTTCCCCCCATAATCTTTTTTCTTGTTTCCTTCATGTGAGCTACCTATCCCCGGTCCACCTCTCCTCTTCCCTCTCCCCCAGTGCATTCCTCCTACCCATTAACCCTATTTTAAAGATGTCTTCATGGGTTAGCTAGGTGGCACAGTGGACAAAGCACCAGCCCTGGACCCAGGAGGCCCTGAGCCCAAATCCAGCTCCAGACATAAGATACCCCACCCTGCCTGCCCCACAAAAAACAAGGATAAACAAAAAATAAATTTTTTACAGATATCATCCCTTCATATTCAGTTGAGACCTATGTCCTCTGTCCAAGTGTATTCCTTCCAGCTACCCTAATATCGAGAAAGTTCTTATGAGTTAGAAGTAATATCTTCCTATGTAGGAATGTAAACAGTTTAATCTTTTAATATCCCTCATGATTTCTTTTTCCTGTTTACCTTTTTATGCTTCTCTAGGGTCTTGTATTTGAAAATCAAATTTTCTATTCAGTTCAAGTCTTTTCATCTCAAATGCCTGAAAGTCCTCTTTTTCATTGAAGTCCCAATTTTTTCCTCTGAAAGATTATAATCAGTTTTTCTGGGTACATGATTCTTGGTTGTTGTCCCAGTTCCTTTGCCCTCTGGAATATCATATTTCATGCCCTCCAGTCCTTTAATGTAGATGCTGCTAGATCTTGTTTTATACTTATTGGAGATCCACAGTATTTGAATTCCCTTTTTTCTAGCTGCTTGCAATATTTTCTCCTTGACTTGTGAGTTCTGGAATTTGGCTATAATCTTATTGGAGGTTTTCCTTTTGGGATCACTTTCAGGAGGTGACTGGTAGATTCTTTCAATGTCTATTTTACCTTCTGCTTATAGAATATCAGGGCAATTTTCCCTGACAATTTCTTGGAAGATGCTGTCTAAATTCTTATTTTGGTCATGGTTTTCAGGTAGTCCAATGATTTTCAAATGATCTCTCCTGGATCTATTGTCCAGGTCAGCTGTTTTTACAAGGAGGTATTTCATATTGCCCTCTATTCATTTGGATTTGCTTTATTGTGTCTTGGTTTCTCACAAAGTCACTAGCTTCCATTTGTTCAATCCTAATTCTTAGGCAATATTTTTCTTCAGAGAGCTTTTGTATCTCCTTTTCCTTTTAGATTTTCAAGCTGTTGACTTTTTTTCTCATGACTTTCCTGCCTCACTCTTATTTCTCTTTCCTCCACCTCTCTAAATCTTCCTTCTATCTTTTCTACTCTTTATTCAAAGTACCTTTTGAGTACTTCCTTGGCCTGAGATGAATTCATATTTTTCTTAGAAGCTTTGCATGTAGGGGCCCTGAGGTTGCTATCCTCTTCTCAGGTTGCACTTTGATCTTCCTTGTCACTAAAGAAACTCTCTATTTTTCTCAACTTTCTTTGCTTGTTCCTCTTTCCATTTTTTTACTTGACTTTTAACTCCCTCTTACAGTAGGGCCCTACTTCCAAGCCACACTCTCTCAAGCTTCAGAGGGTCTGAGGTGTTTTAGTTTGAGGGAGGGCAGATTTGTCTCTCATTTGGCCTGTTCTCTGGTCTGAAGATAACCTCAAGCCAACTTGCTAATTAACCATCTAGCAGAACTTTGTGTGCTATGGTTCTTAGCTCTGATGAGCCTGCACTCTTCCCCCACCTGGGCCTTCCTCTGCTCATGATTTCTTCCTGGTTCCCTGCTGGGGTGGGATAGCTGAATTCCTCCTTAGGTTCTGCAGACACCCCTGTAATTTCCGTCCCCCCCCCATCCAGCCATTCAGCCCTCTCATCCTACAGTAAGTTTAGTTACAGAAGATGCTGGCACTGCAGCTAATTTGGAGGCTTGGGGGTAAGTTCCTCTAGTGCAGCATGCCTGTGGTTTGTTTTGGCATAATCACAGGGTTGGACTCTTCTTGCAGCCCAGCATGGCCCCCTTTAATCTGTCTGTGGCTGGAAAAATAATCTCAGCCCTTTTTTTGTGGATTTTGCTGCTCTATGGTTGGATTATTGCTGTTTTGGGGGGTAATTGTGTCAGGAGCCCAATGTGTTTAATGTCTTTCCTCCCATTCTATTTATAGTTGAGAAATTAAGTGACTTCAGTGAGCAAGAGTTTATTTATTATTCACCATCTTGGAGGAGCTATGTTAAGTGCTGGTGTACAAATACAAAAGAGAGCCATCCCTGGCCCTGAGGTCCATCGCTCTATCAGGTCACACACACACACACACACACACACACACACACACACACACACACAGAGCTAGTGAGGGTTAGATGTAGGAGTCCAACTCAGATATATTCTGACTCCGTGGCTATCACTTAGTTTATACACACTGCCATAGCACTTTGTACCTCTCACAAAATTTGTCACATTCTTCCATATGGTATAGTTTTCTGTACACTTATCTCCCTGCTGATATTTTTAAAGTTGAACCTCCTACCTTCATTCAGTAACAAAGTGCCTATCATTTTTAGAAGCAGAAGCTGGGTGACACAATGGATAGAGCATTAAGACTGAAATCAGGAAAACTCATTTTCTTTAGTTCAAATCTTTAGATCTTTACTAGCAGTGTGACCCTGTGCAAGTCACTTAACTCTGTTTGTCTCTATTCCTTCCCTGTAAAATGAACTAGAGAAGGAAATGGAAAATCACTCCAGTATCTTTGCCAAGAAAACCCCACAGAGGGGTCACAAAGAGTTTGACATGACTGAAACAACTCCCTTTTATTAGAAAACATGATGTGAGGTCCCATGTAATCAACAATTCAATAGAATAAACAACATAATTACAGGAATCTACAATTTAGAGTGGGGAGTGGACCTTAAAGATAATTTTGTTCAACCTCCTCATTTTATAGATGAAGACAGGGAGGTACAGAGACATGAGATGTCTTGCCCAGGATCCAACCTGCCTTCCTGGATCTTACAATCTTATTACTCTTATACTCTAACCCACCACATTATCACTATGAATGCATGACATCTGGGAGAATAAAATCAGGAGAAAACTATTTTGTTGACCATACCTGTAAATTAGGACCTGGGGAAATGCCAAAGCCAGCTTTGCTAAAGATATAACCCCCCATTTACATTTGTTTCCCTTTATAGAACTTAAAACTAGGACCCTGCCTTCCTGGATTATTAATTAATGTGGCAACAAAACACAAAGAATTGGCATTTGGAGATGGACCTTGCAGTTTATTGTGGAGCATCTGCATTTATAAATAGTCTACTGTATTCTGAATCTGCTTCAATTGCTTATCTTTTTAATGATTTCTTTCAGCCTGATTACAACTTAATTCAATAGAATTAAAAAACCCCATATCAATTAAAAATGTTATTAAGGACTGTATACAAGGAACTGTACAAAGGCCTGAAAGAACACAGAATCTGGGTAAATTGATTCCCAATCCTTCCAGCCTAGGATTTGGTCTCTGTCAGAAATGCAATCATCTTAAAAGTTCTGGGATGTTTACTTCCCCTCCCATAACATTCTAGCTTACTTTAATAACCCGATACAATCTATTCTAATGAATATATTTGAGACTTTTTGTATTTTTATGTTGAGCCTTTACTACCTGTTGGCAGTGGGTAGCTCACTGGATAGAGTCTGGCCTCAGACACTTACTAGCTATATAATTCCGGGCAAGTCACAGTCTCTTTAGTCTCATTTTCCTCAACTGTAAAATGGGAATAATAATCACACCTATTTCACAGGGTTGTTGTAAGGGTAAAATGATGTAACATTTGTGAAATATTTAACATAATGTGTGGCATATAGTAGGTATGATATAAATGCTTGTTTCCTCCCCTTCCCCAACCTCATAAACTAATGAATTCTATAATTGAACTCCATGGTTTAAAAGGCACTATTTGAGGTACATAAATGCTTTCTTGAAATCAACAGTGGAAACTTCCATTCTCTGTATTTCTCAATTTTATGTCTATAAAGATGTAATTTGCCCTAAAAAATCACCTGGCAAAACTAAACTTTCACCCTTCTTGTGCTTTGATTACTGATGCCCTTAATTGGTAGAGATCATTCTAATAATGGTTTT
This sequence comes from Dromiciops gliroides, assembly GCF_019393635.1. Classification (NCBI taxonomy): domain Eukaryota; kingdom Metazoa; phylum Chordata; class Mammalia; order Microbiotheria; family Microbiotheriidae; genus Dromiciops; species Dromiciops gliroides. The sequence continues at coordinate 614,962,583 of NC_057861.1, read as the reverse complement.
AGAGAAGAAAGCAAATATATAGGCCAATAACTGTTGCTTTCTTTGTCATTTTTTAAAAAAGTACTATGATTTTCCCCCATTATTTTGGGATCTTCTCTTTAAAATACTGTGAAAACTGATGGTTGACTTTCTTTAAAATGGCTTAATTTGGATTTCTTCTGTTGGTATTTATTCAGATCCAATTAGTCTTCTAGTTATCTTCAGTTCCATTTTTCCTTTCTCACATAGCATGTTGGGTATAGACATGGTAGAGCATAAATGTAGTACATCTAATATTGTTGCCAATGATGATAGATCATTATAAAAGTGTTGGCAGGTATATTCCATTTCACCTACAAATGTACTTGGAATAATCTGGGTTGGCTGGAACTCGTGCCAAGCTCTCTGCATTCTCATTTCCTCTCTTTCTTTGCACTGTTTTGTGAGGTGATATTGCTTATATTCCTTTCATTCTCTTCCTCCATTTTACTGATGAACTCATACTTCAAACCTTTGTTACTCTTGCTTATAATTATTGCTCTTCTTTGGCTTGGCACAGAGACTAAGCATTTCATTTCGCAAAACAAAATGAACATTTAAAGCTTCTCTTCATATGAGGCACATCTCATGCATACAAGCAAATCATGTAAGAGTCTAATGACAAACTTAACTACAGAGGTAATTATGGAAGATAATAATCTTATGAGGATTAACATAGTGAGATATTAAGCAGAGATGCATCTTTTTTTTTTTTGTGGGGCAATGAGGATTAAGTGACTTGCCCAGGGTGACACAACTAGTAAGTGTCAAGTGTCTGAGGTTGGATTTGAACTCAGGTCCTCCTGAATCCAGGGCTGGCACTTTATCCACTGCGCCACCTAGCTGCCCCGAGATACATCTTCCAAGAGGTGTTCACTAATGTCGTGGATAATATGCTGATGAGCCTTTCCAAATGCTTCCTTTTTCAGATGATATTCTACTTATTTCTGTGAGCTTTGGAATGCTACAAACATTCCTCAGGAGTAATGTATAATAATTTGTAAAAGATCACTGGAAACAAAGTGGATGAAATTTGTTATTGCTAGGATTATTTAATAGAGCTAGATAGGTGAGTAGCTTATGAAAAGTCTCCCCATATGTGTATCCTGAAGAGATTGTGCAGAGGTGGGGCAGCTAGGTGGCACAGTGGATAAAGCACTGGCTCTGGATTCAGGAGTATCTGAGTTCAAATCCAGCCTTAGACACTTGACACTTACTACCTGTGTGACCCTGGGCAAGTTACTTAACCCCCATAGCCCCACAAAAAAAAGAAATAGTGCAGAAGATAGGTAATGAACTAAGCCTAATATTAAATAATAGGATATCATGATCATGTTGGATTCCATTAAAGAAATTGGGTAGGACTTTCAGTGATCTCAAATGGCACTCATTTTACCTTACTATAAAAGCCCATATATTTAATGCCAATATTCTCCTAGTGTTGTTTTATGAATATGAATTATGGAGTACCATAATCTTAAAGGAGATATTAAAAATAGCCCAAATTTATGAAAATGATAAAAATATTAATAAAATTCATTGGAGCCAAAGAAATATAGAATTTAGGGGGAAACAAAGAAAAAATAATGAGGGAGATGGAGTAACCCAAACTATTTAGTACTGGTTAAAAATAGAAAAGAAGATTGATGGATAAAAATAATAACCCCAATTATGAATAAATTAAAGGGGTATGAAGAGATATGCAATGGGAATAATCAGGCATATTAGCAATGATGACTTGTTTGTTAGAACCATCACAAATGCTTTTTTGAAGCTGTTTGTGACTCCAAAAAGAAGTGGGCCTATTACACTGTAAGAAAAAGAGACAACAGATGGATATTCTGAGTGGTACAATGATATCCCAAAGGAAATAAAAAAAGAACAAGAAGAAGACCTCTATAGCTTATTAGATGAAAGCTCTGTGGAACATTCATGGGAACTTGTGCAAAAAACCTGCACAGGATGAAAAAGGGTAAGGGGGTTACATTTTATATCAGAGAAAGGAGTATCCTCATTTCACAGACTTATAATATATAGAAGTACTGCTTCATTAAAACATGAAATGCTACTTTTTATTTACCTAAACAACCACATTTCAAATTTTAAGGGAGAACTCATTCTGAGATCTCAGAATTTGGTGGGAAAAGACCTTGTTCAACTTATACTGTTTTAATTTTAGTAACTACAATCATATGCTTATAGTTATCTGTCTAGACTAGAATCCTAATAACTTTTTCATTATAGGATAAGCCAATGTGGCCTTGAAGGAATGATATTTAGGTAAGGGAGAGATGGATTTTTGTAAACTTTTTGTAATTCCATTATATCTTTCTTAGAGTTGTTTTCTTGTTTGTTTGTTTGTTTTGCAGGGCAATGAGGGTTAAGTGACTTGCCTAGAGTCACACAACTGGTGTCAAGTGATTGAGGGTGGATTTGAACTCAGGTCCTCCAGAATCCAGGGCTGGTGCTTTAATAACTGCTCCACCTAGCTACCCCACCGCATTACATCTTTCTTGAGGTGCTGATACACGAAAGTTCTCAACTAGATGATTCCCAGAGAGGTCTTGGGTTGTAACTGATAACTTGGAGCCCATTATCATGTCATTCTACTTAGTATTATTTTTCCTTAAGGGTATTGTGTTGTATTTGTCTGTGTTAAAACACATGTGCTACTTTTCTGCCCAATCACAACCTCAAACACCTTTTTGAAGTTTATTCCATTCATTTGGCTTGAACTATGCTAACAATGTTTGTGTCTATGTATTGTTTTGTAGTTCAACATCTTTGTCAGTACAAGATAAGATATTATATGTGTATAAATGAGGAGGATGGCAAGCTGGTTAGTTGCACCTCAAGGTTTGCTATCTCTGTAGTCTGGCCTTCTAGAATCTGGTCTGACTGTTCAACTTGGCAGGTGCAGAAACTCTATCACCTAAGAGGTGATAAAGTGATAAAGTGATAAGAGGTGATAAAGGGTCACGGTAAACAGATTTACACCAACCAAACTCCCCAAAGTGTGATACTCCTATTTTTAGTTACTAGTAAACTTTGTACAAAAATAGTTATTTTCTAATATACTAGTAAAATATAGGACAGGCTTATTAATTAAGACTCTTAGGATATTGAAAGAGGTTGCAGGTGTAATCATAGAAGTACAAGGAATAATCTTTTAGGGAATCAAAGAATGGGAGAAATGCCAGAAGACTGAAGATGGGTAAAATTGAACAACAGATTCAAAATTGTTCATTTCTTTTGCTTTTTATTACCTTCACTTTACAATATATACCTTATTCCTATACCTTCCACACAGCCATTTCTTATAACTAAGGATGATTTAAAAAAAAGATCAGCAAAACATTAATTATGACATTATATACAGTGACAAGCATTGTCCCCACCTCAGTGAAGAAGTAAGGGAAGTAGGTTCACATATCTTTTCTTTGGGGACTAAGATTACTTATTATAACTTCACTGCCTTTAATTTCAATTGTTTTCTTATAGTCATTGTATTTATTGTTTTCTTATTTTTGCTTACTTCAGTTTGTATGTTTTATGTTTTCCCAGGCTTTCTTTATATTCCTTCTTTTATACAACACTATTATTTCACTACACTATGATTTTTTTTAAGCCATGCTCCAATTGATGGACATCTATTTTGTTTCCAGTTTTTTGCTATGATAGAAAATACTACTCTAAGTATATGTGGGAACTTTTTGTGTGTGTGTGTGTGTGTGTATGGGGCAATGAGGGTTAAGTGACTTGCCCAGGGTCACACAGCTAGTGTCAAGTGTCTGAGGTCATATTTGAAATCAGATCCTCCTGAATCCAAGGCCAGTGCTTTATCTACTGCGCCACCTAGCTACCCCATATGTGGGAACTTTAAAAAAAATCTTTGACTTCTTCAGAGTATATGCTTATCAGAGGGATTGCTAGGTCCAAAGGTATCAATATTTTAGTAACCCTCAGCTTAATTTCCAAATTGCTTTCTGGAATAGTGGGAGTAGTTTATGGATCTACCAAAACTGTATCAGTATACCTGTGTTTTGACAGTTACTACAACATAATCTAATCCCATCTTTTGTCTGGGTTATTAATTTCAATTGTTTTTCTGATTCTAACATGTCCAGAGAACAACTTTCTGTTTTTTAAAACCAGTACTAAATATTTTTTATGATTATTATTTTATGGCAGCAGTTTTCAAAGTGTGGTCCAGGGATCCTTAAGGTCCCCAAGACCCTTTTCTGGAGTTTGTGAGGTCAAAAGTTTTCCCATAATAATTCTAAGATGTTTTCATTTTAATACAGTAAACATTGATGGCTATAACTCACATAAACAAAAGATCTTTGGGGGTTCTCCCTAATTTTTAAGAGTGTAAGGGATTCCTAAGAACAAAAAGTTTTAGAATTGCTTTATGATACTTATAATTTGAGATCTGGAAGTGTTATTCCCTTTCATTCCTACTTTTTTCTCAATTAGTTTCCTTGAAATTCTATCTTTTTTTCTTCCAAATACATTTTGTTATTATTTTGTTTAGCTTTTTATACTATTTCCTTGGTAGGTTGATGGATATAGCTTTAAATCTTTAAATTACTTTAATTAGCATTGCTATTTTTATTTTATTGGTGTGATCCATCCATGAGCATATATTTTCTTTCTATTTAATTAAATGTTTTTTGTATTTATTTAAGGATCATTTTGTAATTGTATTTATATAGGTTGTGGGTGTACCTTGATAGATTGGCTCCCAGATATTTTATGCATTTTGCAGTTACTTTGAATTGAATTTACTTTTTTAAAAATAACAGATTGAATTTCCTTTAATAATAGATTATTAAACAATTTATTAGTACTTGAGAATGATAATCTCCCAGCAAATTGATACAAAGTCATAAATTAACATATTTTGGATTATAATTGTTTAACTAGCTAAAAATCTATATGATTGTATTATCAGCCAGTCTATATTTTTCTTCTGGTAGAAAAGGATATCATATAAAACTTTAATTTCCTTCTTGAAATCAATATTTCAAAAATCAATGTTATTATATATTTTATTCCTCTGATCTTCCACTTTAATAACCTGTTCTATAAATAAAGGAAATGAGACTAGTTTTGTGTGTTTTAATGAATCTAAATTGATTGTTAATGATTGCTATTTTCCTCTCTAAGTGTTCATAAAACATTCTTTTTACTCATTCATTATAGATTTCTTCCTTTCTTTCTCTCTCTCTCTCTCCTCCTTTCCTTCCTTCCTTCCTTCCTTCCTTCCTTCCTTCCTTCCTTCCTTCCTTCCTTCCTTCCTTCCTTCCTTCCTTCCTTCCTTCCTTCCTTCCTTCCTTCCTTCCTTCCTTCCTTCCTTCCTTCCTTCCTTCCTTCCTTCCTTCCTTCCTTCCTTCCTTCCTTCTTCTTTTTCTATCTTATCCAGACTAGAAGTACAACAACCATTCATGAGCTCAAAACCACTACTGACTGTCATATAAGCTTTCACCAACTCATGCTCCAACCTTGGCCTGTTCTCTCCTCCTTAGGTAGCTTGGCACTACATTCCCCCATCCCCATCCCCACCCCGATATTGCCTCTGGTGGTTTTACTATATTGGTGTTGGACTCAGCATGGCCCCCAGATTGACTTTGTCCTTATCGTAGTTCAGAACTACTAAATTCAAGTAATGTACCAGCTTGAGCCTCCCCAAGAGTGGGGACTATGCAAATGTGCCAGTATGGGTGGCCATGGGATTCTTTTTTTGTGTGTGTGTGGGGCAATGAGGGTTAAGTGACTTTCCCAGGGTCACACAGCTAAGTGTCAGGTGTCTAAGGTCAGATTTGAACTCAGGATCTCCTGAATCCAGGGCTGGTGCTTTATCCACTGCACCACCTAGGGATTCTTTTTTAAGTTTGTGAATATGTAATTTCAGACATATTTTTTCCCTTTAAAAACTATAATAACAATTGTCCAATTGTTTTCTCACCTCTGTCTTTCTTTATAATTCATCCAAGATTACTGATAGTGATCCTGGAATCAAATCTTCCACTTCTTTCAGGCCCCTAGAGTAGCTAGGTGCTCCATTATTATTTCCTTATTCATTGGGGACTTCCATTTCTTCTTCTTTGCTTAATACTTTCCAGTTTGATGATTCAATGAACATTTTCCTTGATGGAGAAAGATATAGGCTAAATGGAGTCAAATAGTTCTACTTTTTCTGTCATCTGCTAAAATCACACCATATGCCTTAAGTAGTTGGTGTGATATCCCTTGTTCTTCCTGCTCCAAAAATATCTTTAAAACTTTTTTTTTGTTGTTGTTGTTTTCACTGTTGTTGTCCTTAGCATTTCTTACAAGCCTCAGTTCATTTTGGGCTTAGCCTTTATGACACCAGTCTTCCAGACTTTGCATTTATGTCCCTCCTTATATCATTTGCACTTATTTTAAAATCTGAACCCATCACAGATACTGTATGGCCACATTCATTTCCTTATATATATATATCACATTCCTCACCAACAGTTAGGATCACTTATTATTATATAGTTAGAATGTTGTCTTAGAGATTCACTTAGACCTCCTTCCTGTTTTGCCATTTAGTCCATGAGTCTGTATCATGGCTCTCAATTCTCTGAATACTGAGAAAGTTGCTTGTCTAAAATTGACTCTCCGTGCCAGGCTAAACCCAGAATTTCCTTTTTGTTTTCACAAACTCTGACATGACTTGGCTACTTTACTCTAGTGTCCCCCCCCCTTTTTTTTGCTTCTATGTCACCAACCAATTCTTTGTTCATCAGAATTAAATCCAGAGCTTCAAGTACCCTCATAATTTCCCCTTCCTTCTGAGAGTTATAATTGCCAGGAAGACAAGTTAAAGAAAACTTCTCAGCTATGCTGCTTTTTGTAGAAGAGAGTAACTTCTAGCAGGTATCCCAATAGATGAAGTAATTCATCACTACTCTATCTTGCTTCCTCTCTCAGGTTCATGGGTTTACACAAAGGCAACGTCTTCTTGACATTTAATGACTTGACATTTAATCATTTCACTCTCTCTCTTTTTTAAACAAAGTATGAGGATACCACATGTAAAATAATTAATTGGTTTTACTAAAACAGCACTTTAGATGAAATATCATTGCCTGGGACAACTAGTTCTAAGCAGCAATGTTATAAATAGAAGGTATGTTTCTTGAAGGGTAAAATTTGAGCTAGATAGGCTAAAAAGTAGTCTTCCACGAGACTTCCTTGAGATCATTGTAGGACTTGGCTGGTTCCTGCATGTAGCAATATGGCAATAAGCTGGAGATGAAAAGATTTGAGATATCAAACTGTCAGAGTTGATGGTTTATAGCTATTATGATTGGATCAGAAGACATGGCTAGCTCACAGACAAGAAGAAAAAAATTAATTAATATCCCGTCAGGAAGTGTTAGAAAATGGGGCTAAATATTTACTTTTCTAGAATTCCCAAATTCAAGTTTAGATTTAACTAGAGATGATAACTTTCAGCTAAATTTAGACATTTTTCTTTTTCAAAACAAGAAAAATTTTTGCCTTCAGTTGTGGAAGGAACCATGTATCCTTCTAGAGAAATAAAATAATGGAAAAATACTGAATCCTAATGCAACATAAGGAATAGAGAGGCGTTAGATTTAGAACTGGAGTATTCAAGATTCAGATTCCCTGACATCTCCTTCTTTATTGCTTAAATTTTAATTTAATAATTTTAGAGTGACAGATATTTAATAGGAACTCTCCTCTCTCTATAAAAGCAAATACATATACAAGCACAGACTATAGATTTGTTGTTCCACAACAAACAACGTGCATTTATTAAGTATCTATATTTATCAGAAACCATACTAGGTGTTAAGGGAACAAATACCAAAGTGATATGCTTCCTGCCCTCAAGGTCTATTCTTGGCTGTCTTCTTTCATACTATTTCTCTTTGGGATCTCATCAACTCCCATGTGTTCAATTATAATCGCTATGTAGATGATTGTGTCTCCTGACTTCCAGTTTTGCATCACCATCTGCCTATTGGACATTTCCAGTTAGATGTCCTGTCAACAACTCAACCTCAACATGTCCAAAACAGAACTTATCTTTCTCATTAAACCTTCCCCTTTACCAACTTTCCTCTTATTGTCAAGGATACTGCCAATGCTTTCATTCACCCAGGCTCACAGCCTCAGTGTCATACTTGAGTTTTCACTTGTGTACCCCATAAATTCATTCTGTTATGAAGTCTTGTTGCTTCCACCTTCACAACACCTTTCATATACATCCTCTTCTCTTTACTTAGCACATTGCTTGGCTCATATTACATTCTTTTTTTTTTTTTTTTTTTTTTAGTGAGGCAATTGGGGTTAAGTGACTTGCCCAGGGTCACACAGCTAGTAAGTGTTAAGTGTCTGAGGCCGGATTTGAACTCAGGTACTCCTGACTCCAGGGCCAGTGCTCTATCCACTGCGCCACCTAGCTGCCCCTCATATTACATTCTTAATAAATGCTTATTGACTGTGGATTAAACTGAAACATAATTTATTCCATTTCCCCCTCATTTTAAATATTCATGAGTTTTTATGATTGTGCTTCCAATACATAAAATGTTGTTGGGTTGTATTTTCTAATTCTATCTGCAACTTTCTTCTCTTTTATGTCTGTTTTATGGATGTTCAAGGTAGTTTGGTTTTTCTTCCATAATATCACATTTTATTACTTATGTTTATTAGCACAAGGTATAGTAAAGTTTGTTTGGCTTGTATCACTACAATCCTAACTTCTTCACACAGAGACAAACATCAACCCACTTCCCACTCTTGCCTAACATACTCTGGAATTCCATTTTTAATGATGAAAATCATTTATATACTTCTCACCTATCCACTTGATTCAGGTAGGGGTATGGTTTATTTTCCATTCCTTGATTTAGTTTTTCATTGACTTAGTCTTTACCTGAGAAGCCTAACATACAATAATTATCTCTACTCTCCCCTTCCCCATTCCTCATTAAGGTCTGACTACTCTTTTTATGTGGAATGGGCCTTTTAATTCCTTGTCTTTCCTCAGTGTACCTTTTGTGAAATAAGTATTCAAAGACAAAATACCCTTTAATTTCTTATAAAATACAAGACTTTACTAATCATCACTTATGTATCCCTAAAGTGTTGATTAGGATGTGAAGGATCTATTCTGTGGTCAATTTGCATGTCAAAATCCCTACCCAGATCTGTCCTCTGCCTCCTCCCCCCAGAAGCTCTGGAATTATATTTATTGTATTAAATATTAAAACCTAATTTTTTCTCATGAAAATATATGCCAAGATTTCCTAGAACAGGCAATTTTAGAGTGATGACCTATTTCCCTTGTATTTGGTATATTGAATGGCAGTCCCTTCTCTCATTTTTTTGCCCTCAGTGTGAAGATTCACACTGAAACATGTTTATGTAATTGACTTCTTCCCACCTTCTTGTAAAAACCTTTTGATTACTGAAGCTCTAAAGTTTTCTGACTATATTTCAATGAGTTGAATTTAGCATTTATTTCTGTGTTATGTAGATTCTCATGATAATATGAGGCATAATAATAATGAGAAGCAGCTGGTGGCACAGAGGATAGAGCCCTGGGCCTGGAGTTGGGAAGACCTAAGTTTAAATCTAGTTTCACACACTCATTAACTGTGTAAATCTGGGCAAGTCACTAGACCTCTGTTTGCTTTTTAGTTTCCTCAACTGTAAAATGGGGGTAATAATAGCAGCTACCTCATAGGGTTATTTTGAGGATCAAATGGGATATTTTAAAAAGTGTTTAGCAAGATGCCTGATACATAGTAGGTGCTCTATGCTTATCCCTTTCCCCTTTAACAGCAGCAACAGCGGCAGCAACAACAACAATAATATTTATATAGCACTTAAAAGCTTTGTAAAGCATTTTACATATAATATATTGGTTGATCATTCATAGCTACTGAGTTTCTGAAACATGATTTGAATTCATGTCTCCTTAATTCCAAATCCAATGCTCAATCAACTACACCAGTCAGTTGATTTTCCCTCTATTTTCAGTACTTCCAGAAAAAAATTTCTCTTGATTTTTAAAAATATTATATTTAACTTCTATGTTCATATATGTTTTTCTGAGAGGCCAGTAATTCTCGAGTTTCCTTGCCTACCTCTGTTCTCTAATTCCGTTATTATAGAAGGGATCCCTGCCCTTTCAGTTGTGCTGTTTTAAAATTTTGTTTTGTTATTCATTCATCCACCTCTGCAATTTGTTGTCCATTTAGGCCATTCTATTTCTCAGAAAAAACACTGATTTAGATTTTCTTCTGACTATTTTAACTTGATGATTCTCATGTTCATTTAATTTTAGATCAATTTTTATTGTAACCATGCTGAAGATAGTCATGGTAGATACATTTTTTCCCTTCTGAGTGATTTGTTGTATTGGTCTTTCCTTCTGGAGACTTTTTTCTTGCTTGTTTAAATTCCAGAAAATGTATTCATCTAATGGTAATTTTTTTTCTTATTTCATCAGATGCTGTTTTTCTGCTAGATGATTTTCTCAGTGAGAGGTTTTTTTATTTCTCCCCTTTATGATTGTTGTTTTTCTTTAATTCTATTTTCTTCATTTGCTGTTCTTTTAGGGTAATGAAGGGGAGCTGGATTTAGTCCTAATCATTTGTTCAACCATCTCAGTAGCCCTCTGCCCTTTATCTAAACTGCTCCCTTCTACTCTCTCCATACCTAGCTATTTATTACCAATCTTTTAAGACCCAGTACAAATCCCCTCTTATTTAGTACTATTTCCTGGTAATTCTGAGCCACCAATGTTCTCTCCATTCTCTGGACTCTTATAGGATTTGTCTGTATAACAGCATTGAACATATTCTAAAAATAATATTGTTATGTAAATAATGTGATTATTTTAATGTATTGTATGCATATGATTCTTGTCCCCAGCTAGGCTAAAAGCTTCCTGTAGACTGAGAACATGTCTTATCTTGTTTTGTAGCCTTTTTTGCAGTTCTTAGCATGATGGTCAACATTCACATAAACAGATCCTCTGAAAATACTTGTCGAATTAATGAATGAGAGACAGTAATAGAAACATTTTATAGAGTAAGGTTTAGAAAGAACTTCCCTGCAAAGTGGTTAGTGTAAACACTATTTTACAGATGTGGTAACTCAGTCTCAAAAAAGCTTAAACAACTTGCCCACAGTTGCACAGCCATGACTAGTCTAAGTCCTAGAATTCAGAATGAGATCTACTGACTCTCAGACCATTGTTTATTCCTTTACCAATCTCTACTCTCACTGCTTAGCAATGGTTTTTGAGGAGGAAAAAACAGAATAAAATAACAACAATAACAAAACCTCATCCTACTTCTTTATTCACCAAGAAACAGGACAGCTTATCACAGTGATATCTGTAATATATCCAGACAACTCAAATGTAACTACCATTTTTCTTCTTTTTTTTAGGCAGCTGTTGTGAGGTCTGGAAGTGTTATCATATAGATACCTTTTGTAAGGGAGAGAAGAGCTCCAAAAGCCTGTGAAAAGTAGGCCTAGCTCCAGGCTACTCTGTTTGCCGGCCAATCTGATCACTTGAATCATCCCTCATGTTGATTCAGTTTATAATTTATATGCCATGCAGTCTTGAATACTAATCATTTAATGCCAGGTTCTGCTTTGAGCTAATTGGACCTTGTTGCTGATGTCATATCTATATTTGTATTTGCTGAGAATGTAGCAGTGATAGCTCAAATCTCATTACCATTATATTACCATATTTAAAAATGGATTAACCAGCCTCCCCTCCCTCACAGCCCACCATCACATCTTTTGTTCCATTGTTTCCTTCAGTCTCTTGGCAGTGAGTGGGTGAGCTGGTTATTCCCTGTATACAGAATCTTTTCCGTCCTCCCATACTACGTGTTTGCATGTCGTCTTCTATTAACATTTTGAAAATAAAATAGAGGGGAAGAGAGCGGAAGTTGTACTTACTGATTTGTGAGCTTTTGGTAAGGATAGCATCTGAGTTTTTGACTTTCTAAGGATAATTTCCAGGTCCAGATCTTGTCCTTAACCCTATAGTCTGCCCTCCTCTCAAACTCTACCACTTCTGTTTTCTTGGATATCCCTCGGGTGCTTCCCTTATGTCATCTTTTCCCTTCCTGACTCCCTTGTCACTTCCTTTTCCCCTCTTCCCAATGGTCTATCATGCTTCTCAGATCATTTGTTGAGAACAAAGCCCAGTGGCTGATTTCCTTTCTGAGGATTTCAGATTCTAACATCCTTAATTGAGAAATGAGTTTTCAAAGGCTAAACAGAAAGGGTCAATTCATGAAGCCTGAAATGACCTTAGAATAGATTTTGTCCAACCTCATCATTTAACATAGGAGAAACCTGAGGTTCAGAGAAGAGAAGTCACTTGGCCATACAGCTAGCCAAGGTCACACAGCAGCAGAGACAGGACTAGCATCCAGGTTGTCTGACTCAACTATCAGAGCTCTTTTATTTATGCCACACTGTCTCCTCTATCTTTTCACTTACATTTTTCTTATTCTGAGGTATAATGTGTGTTTGTAGGGTTTGGGAATATTTCTCAGGTGGGCATTGTCTGAAATACTGTGGTACAACTCTTTGACAAAGGGGTGAGAAATAGGATCAATGCAAATGTCAGAAGTTATGTTGGGGGTGAGGGAGGGAGAGGGAGCTATGATTTACCTCATCACTGTTTAAATCAAAAGGAGAAGCAACTTGACTTAGTCAAAATGTGAATCTTTTTATGTTGGAGCAGATTTTAATGTTCTATTTGTTTTAAAGTCAAATAATAGACTATTTTTCTTCATGTCTTACCAGACTTTACTTGTTCACCATGATCCAGAAACTTCTTAAACTGAGACATCACTTCAGCCCTGTAATTCACACCTCAGAAATACTCTTAGCTGGCTTCCCTCAGATCTCCATTTAAAGAAGGCACCCAGGCCAGGTGTCTCTTTATGCATATATTAGGCTGCATTCCAGACTTCTTCGTGCCCCAGAAATCTCTTCATCTTAGAACATCAATTTGGCCCTGAAATTTATTCTTTGGAAGTACCCTCAACCCCAATGGCCCCTTCCTCTTATTGGATGGCTTTTCCCCAGAACTTCCCTTTATGAACAATAGTAGGCCATTCCCAGCAGGCTACAATCTGGATTTCTCTATCATGCCCCAGAAATCACTACTTCCTAGAAGATCATTTCAGTCCTGAAAGTCACACCTTGGAAGTACCCTCAGCCCCATGGGCCTTACCTCTGATTGGATGGCTCCTCCCAGAACCCCTATTTAGTCAATGCTTTAAATGGCTGTTTCTTCATTTCTCCCAAGGCTGCAATATGGACTTCTCCATCTTGCCCCAGCAGTACCTTTGTATCTCCATTCCCCACCCCCAGCTTAATATTATGTGTCCTCTTCTTTTATTAGAATATAAGCTCCTTGAGGACCAGTACTATCTTTTTGCTTGTATTTGTATTCTCAGTGCTTAGCACAGTGCGGCACTTAGTAAGCTCTTAATAAATGCTTACTGAACCACAATGGACTGATATGTTTAAGGACAGATTGGTATTAACTACTCACCACATACAGTATCCTTCTTTTAGGTAAGCACTTAATAATTAGTTGAATAGAGGCTACATACTATTTTTAGTTTCCAGTCCTTTCCTCAAAAAAACTTTAAATGGTTTCCTATGTATGTGTGTATGTATGTATATATGCATGCATGCATATGTATGTGCACATACATATTCCAAATGCCTTTGCCTAGCATTCAAAGCCCTCGAAATTTGTTCCCAGGTTACTTTTTGAGTCTTAACTTCTATTACATGCTTTCACTCATCCTCAGTTTCTAGTCAACTTGGATGCTACTTTTCCCAAAACATGCCTCATAATTTCCCAATTTTATGCTATTCCCTTTAATAGAAATGCTTTCCCCCTTCCTCCATGTCACAAACATACAACCCTAATTCCTATCCATTTTTCAAGCCCCAGACCAAATGCCACTTTCCCCACAATTACCCTGCCTTTCCATCCATGGATGAACTCTTTCCTCTTAACAACCATTGCACTTTGTACCTCTCACTGCATTTTCATAGTTCATCTTATGTTTAAATGATTTGTGCATGTGTATTATTTTCCTTACTGATCTGTAAGGCACGTGCTATTCTGATTTATATTCTCCACATTCCCTAGTATATGTATATGTATATGTATATGTATATGTATATGTATATGTATATGTATATGTATATGTATATGTATATGTATATGTATATGTATATGTATATGTATATGATGTATATGTAGATGTAGATGTAGATGTAGATGTATATGATGTATATGTATATGTATATGTATATATATGTGTGTGTGTATATATATATATATAGAGAGAGAGAGAGAGAGAGAGAGAGAGAGAGAGTAAATACTCTGTAATAGGTGTTGAATAAATGAAGGAATTTGCAAAAGTGACATTATTTACAATTGTTTCTTCTGTATTTTTTTTTGGGTGGGGCAGTGAGGGTTAAGTGATTTGCCCAGAGTCACACAGCTAGTAAATGTCAAGTGTCTGAAGTGGGATTTGAACTCAGGTCCTCTTGAATCCAGGGTTGGTGCTTTATCCACTGTGCTACCTAGCTGCCCCCCAGTATTCTCTCTCTTTTTTTTTTAAAACTCATTCATCTATACTTTCTTATCCTAAAACACAGATATGACATTGTCACTTGCACTTGAAAAGTCTTCAATGGCTCCTTGCTCCTCCCTGATAAAATACAAAATCTTCAATCTACCATTTAAAGGCCTCTGCCATTGGTTCCCATATATATTTTTAGTCTTAATTCGATTTAACCTCTTTTACATACTCAGTGTGTCTTCTTTTCAAACTGGCCTGGGGGCTGTTCCTCACACTTAACAGGTTCCCATATCTGGAAGGTATTTCCTCCTGGAACCCCTAGATTGCTTCAAGGCATGTCTCAGGTGCCATTGCCACTATGAGACCTTTCCCCCTCATCCTAATAATTTAGCACCCTTAAAATTACTTTGTGTTAGTTACTTCTCTACACAACAGAATCTTAGCTCCTTGTGGTCCTGAATGACTTCATTTTTGTCTTTGTATTCTTAGCATCCCACAGAGGACCTTATACAATATAGGAGATTGATGAATATTTGTTGAACACAACTGAATTATATCTCTAGGATGGATTTAAAGGCAAAATATGGAACAGACTAACTAGCTATTTCTCATCAAGATTGTACCTGTGACCTTGTTAATATCATTTAACTACTCAAGCCAGTTGATACGAAAGAATCTAAATATAATTTTCAAAATTTAAATTCATTCTCCTCTAAAAAAAATAGGTTAGGGGAAGCTAGGTGGCACAGTGGATAGAGCACCGGCCCTGGATTCAGGAGGACCTGAGTTCAAATCTGGCCTCAAACACTAGACAAGTACTAGCTGTGTGACCCTGGCCAAGTCACTTAACCCTCATTGCCCGGCAAAAATACAAAAACAAAAAACAAAAAAAAATAGGTTAACCTTCCTTTCTTGGTGGGAGGGGCAGAGCAAAGACTATTTAATGCCTGCTAGAATACCTTTAAGCTTAAACTTCATTTTGGGGCAATGATTTGATTTATGGGAGTAAACACCTCACTAGCTTAAAATCACCGAGGATATGCCCAGTAATGTATAAGTTCAGATGCTGGATACTTTTCAGCTATAGAATCCTATGACATATCAATTTAGTTGAATTTAATACACACTTATTAAATGGCTTTGTTGTTCAGTCATGTTTGACTCTTTGTGACCCAATGGACCATAGCACACCAGGCCTTTCTACTATCTCT
Organism: Dromiciops gliroides; assembly: GCF_019393635.1. Taxonomy (NCBI): domain Eukaryota; kingdom Metazoa; phylum Chordata; class Mammalia; order Microbiotheria; family Microbiotheriidae; genus Dromiciops; species Dromiciops gliroides. Next base: position 614,946,694 of record NC_057861.1, on the reverse strand, counting down.
CAAAGTCTGTCCAAGTTCATGTTCATTGTTTCCATGACACTACCTATCCATCTTATCCTCTGTCATCCCCTTTTCCTTTTGATTTCAATCTTTCTCAACATCAGGGTCTTTTCCAATGAGTACCATCTTCTCACTATGTGGTCAAAGTAATTAAGTTTCAGCTTCATTCTGACTTGACTTCCTTTAACAGCATCATCTTTTAGGATTTTAAGTAGATCAGCTGGGATTCTGTCACCTCCACTAGCCTTATTGTTAATAATGCTTTCTAAGGCCTACATGACTTCCTTCTCCAGGATGTCTGACTCTAGAACAGTAATTATACCATGAGGATTTTCCATGATATTAAGATCGTTCTTGGATAGTTCTTTTCTGTATTCTTGCCACCTCTTAATCTCTTCTGCTTCCCTTAAATTCCTACTACTTTTTATGTTTTAACATGCATGAAACTTTCTCTTGATATCTCTCATTTTCTTGAAGCAATCTCTTGTCTTTTCCATCCTATTATTTTCTTTGATTTCTTTACATTGCTCATTTAAGAAAACTTTCTTATCTCTCCTTGCTATTTTCTAGAATTCTGCATTCAGTTGGATATATCTTCACTTTTCACCTTTCCCTTTTCCTTTCCTTCTTTCCTTATTTTTTTTGTAAAGCCTCATCAGACATCCATTTTGCTTTCTTTCTGTTCTTTTTCTTCAGAATGTTTTTCTTGCTTTTTTGTTGCTGCTCCTATATGAAATTGGGTAGCCAGATGCCACAGTGGATAGAGTGATGGGTTTGAAGTCAGGAAGACTCATCTTCCTCAGTTCAAATCTGTGCTTAGACATTTATCAGCTATATGACCCTGGGGAAGTTAATTAATCTTGCTTGCCTCAGTTTCCTTATTTGTAAAATGATCTAAAGAAAAGAATGAAAATCACTCTGGTATCTTTGCCCAGAAAACCCCAAATGGGGTCATGAAGAATTGGATATGACTTGTAAACTTAGGCAAATGTTCTCTTGAAGGAGTTTAGATCTCTCTTTCCCCAAAAGGTAAGACTGGAGAATGAAAAGGCCAGTTCTCCAGAGAACACAAAGGTCATTTCTAGAAATTTAATCCTCTATTTCCTAAAAGGGAAGGAACCCAGAGAAAGAAAATGACTGTGAAATTAGACAAATGATTAATCAGGGAGGAAAAGAAAAAGTTAACATGCTGCATGGGTACTCTCCAGCCTATGTTGAATAGGATACCAGGTAATAGATTGTGTGGGTTTATATACATTTTAAGCAAAGACAGGTAAGGAATTTTGGAGGGAAAGATGGGGTTAAAAAGGAATAAGTTGTGGGGCATCCCATTCTCAAGGGGAGGAGGAGTGTGGAATTCCAGGGTTCAGTGATGTGGCCTTTGACACAGAAATTGGAAGGCATCCTTGGTGATAAGCAGTTCATAGTTCAAGGCTTGATTAGGAGATGTCTTGATAAGGAGATCTCTCCCAAAACAGGATAATTCTGAGAGCCCCATAACCGAAGTTAGGGGAATTGCTGAAGATAAGAGTGTCTCCAAAAAAACCCATAAGCATGATATATTAATAGTCCCATAACCTGCAGTCAGATAAGTCTTTGAAGATAGGAATGTCTCTTGAAGGTCCATAAACTACCACTACCAAATGGCTTAAGATCTACTTCAAAGCTGACAGGAGCTTAACTGACTTCAGAGTTACTATTTTTCTGCATGTCCAGCTAGTTTGCTCTTGGTCACTGCAAAGAATTGTCAAGCAATTATGCTCCTTAGTCAATACATCCAGATCTCATTCAGCTCTTCTCAGTTACCTGGATAATTAGGGAACTGAATAAGTCTTGTGAGGGCATCTGCCTTTCTCCTACTCTGATGCTGCATGTAATTATCATATAAAAGAGAGAGGAGAGAAGTAAGAGGAGAGATGGAAACAAGGCCTCTGGCCTGGTTCCCTTAAGTTGGCTCTCATAATGTAATGGTACAGCTGAATGTGTTAATATGAAGGAGTGAGAGTAAAGAGACCTCCTCAGGATAGAATGGTGTGGCTTTGGGGATGTGATTAAGTGGGAAGCTTTTCTTTTAAGTTCTCTTATACAGTATGTGTACTGAGAAAACTTTATGGATCGTCTTGTTCTATTAGCTTCCAGAGGTCTTAGGCGTAGAGTTAATCAGAAGGATAAACTGTGTGACTTTGTGTTAAAAGGTCAATGATAGGGGACAGCTAGGTAGCAAAGTGGATAAAGCACTGGCCCTGGATTCAGGAGGTCCTGAGTTCAAATCCAGCCTCAGACACTGGACACTTACTAGCTGTGTGACCTTGGGCAAGTCACCTAACCCTCATTGCCACCACAAAAAAACCAACCAACCAAACAAAAAAACCAGTTAATGATAGCTGCATCCTTCACAAAACATGTTTAGCCTTTTGTTACTTTTTCGGGTGAGCCTGGGTAAGAAGAGTGGGATTCTGGTCGTCAGTCCTATTAAACCTTTGCTAAACCTTTTCCTCTTCTCTCCCCTTCTTCTTGGGCTGTTTATTAAACTAATTCAGGTCCTGAATGCATTCGCATTCTTATAGCAATTATACTTCAGGTAGATTCTAAGGGCACGTATTTGACCAGTGTGAATATATGATAGATATTATCTTCTGATTATAATCAGAAAAAATACTCAGCTAGTTTAATAGTTAATAATGACTTTCTCTGCTTCTCTAACAGTAGCAGCCTTCAAAATCTAATTTGCATGGATAGGACAGATAATTGATAGGAAGATGAGAACTTAAAAAAAATGTCAAACTTCCCTTAAACCAGTCCATCAGCATGTAATAACAAACTCATTTTAAAAGTCCAAAGTAAAAAAAAAAATCAATCAGAGATTAATCTAAGGTTTTCCATGTTGAAATCTCCATATTTATCACTTCCTTGAGAATCTCCAATTCAGCAGAATGTTCATTTTCTGGAAATTTTAGTGTGTTTTAGCTCCATGCAAATAAACATTTACTTTCTGCAAGAGGAATCAGAACAAATTTCTGTTGATGAGTGGGCAAGTTATTTCATTCAACTATCTATAAATTTTCAGGCATTTTTCAACAGAGTGGCTGGATTTGGATTTTCAATCAAGTTATCTCTTTTGAGGACCAAGCAAATTTTAGCAATAACTATTTCACTACTTAACACTGCTACAAGGTAAGACTTCTTAAAGAGTTTTATCTATTTCTTGGTCACCTTTGATTTCATATATAAAAATTGAGTGTTGAACAACTATAATCTCTATGGATCCCAGGCTATTAATGCTTTCTCAAAGCTTATGTCATAATGCTAATTCCAGAGTCAAGTGGACAAGGATGATCTTCTGAGAGTTGGAATTCTAAATTGCAAAAAATGTACACCCACTTCCACCCAAATCTGGGATGGTTTTGTGGAAATGGTGATAGATATAAAAGAGTTTTGTTTTAGCACCTCACTGCACCCCTACCACCTTCTTTGTCCCCATAATAGGGAAAAAAATTTTGTTTTTTATTTTTATTTATTTTATTTTATTTTTATTTTTATTTTTTTTAGTGAGGCAATTGGGGTTAAGTGACTTGCCCAGGGTCACACAGCTAGTAAGTGTTAAGTGTCTGAGGGCGGATTTGAACTCAGGTACTCCTGCCACTTAGCTGCCCCCTTAAAAACAATTTGACTGTTAACTTTTGAAAACATTTTTAAAATGTGGCTTATTTAATTCATTTGGGTATAATTTGAGTATAGACCCTTGGATTTAAAACAAATATGCCAGGCTTCAGACAAGTTGATTCTGAAGGTCCTGTGCCAGAAAAATTTTCTATAGCTTAAAATTTAATTTCCAAAACTTTTTAACAAGAATGTTAAGTATCACGGAGTGGTTAAAAATCATAATGATTAAGAATAGAAACCCAACACTTTCTGAAGAACTACAAGGTTAGATCAAACCATTTGTTGTTATTCACTATGAAGCAAAGGAAATCCAAGCAGACAATGAAATGACATTTGCTCACTAATACATCTCAGCCCTGTGTTCTTCCCTCCACTGCCCTGCCCCCATACTACAAATCATTCAATTTTATATTTCATTTCCCCTGCATGCTATGAAGTATCCATCTTATATCCATGTTTCTCCAATTTAGCTCATCACAGATTGGACAACCTGTCCTTGTCTGGTTCACTAACAAGTTAGATGATGTAGATGTTCCTAGCTGACCTACCATGAGGTCTCAAGCCAGCTAAAGTATGCAGTCTTCAGTGTACCCAGTAATTCACAAGTTCAAAGAATCAGAAATAGAAGGATTCATAATGGTCATTGAAGTGAACCCATACCTGAATAACATCCTTATTTTCAGCATACCTGGTAAGCATTCATCCAATCTTTGCTTGAAAACATAAATTGAGGATAAAACCACTATCTTCCAAGGCAGCCCATTCTATTCTTGGATGACGATTCATTAGTAAGATTTAAAAAAAAACATCAAACCAAAATTTTCCTCTTTTTTACAACTTCCGCCCACTGCTTCCTCATTCTACCCTTTGGGATCAAATAGTAGTGTGCTTCTGGATCTGTAATAACTGACTCTATGAAAGAAAAAGGCACTCGGCACATTTTAAATTTTAACTTACATTACTAATGTTTTCTCCATCACTTTACTAAGTCTAGAAATCAACAAAACAATAAATTATGCACCGACTTTCAGCATTTGCTGGTTTCCAAGTTGTAAAAGCTCATGCTGAAAATGTAACAATTAGCCCATAAAAGCCAGTTTGAGTCAGCTCCAGAACAGTCTAGCTAATGTCCCTTCCACAGAGACATCCTATTTAAAGTCAGCTACCCATGTCCACCCTAAATCTAATCAGATTCAGCATCCCGGTTTCTTCTACTTATTTTCTTATGGAATGAACTAGAGGTGCTTTACTGACCTGATTGTCTTCCTCTGGATCCTATTCAATTTCTCATTTGAGTGGAGTGGTAACCACATAACTAATGTTGAAATAATTTGACGCAATTTTGCACAATTTGGAGGCGTACTTCTGATCCCATATTAAAAAGGAATTTCTTTGAAGGCAGCAGAGGTGTAATAGAAAAAATCACTGGACAAGGAATCATGAACCTAGGGTCCTGTTCTTAGCTCTAATGCTTACTATAAGATGACCTTGGATAAGTTGTTTGATGTTTTTGAGCTTATTTTCTCACCTATATAAAATGAAGGTGTTGAAATAGATGTCTAATCTTCCAGAAAAAGTATGTTTTAATTTTTTGAACTAGGAGCAACCTGAAATGAGTCTCTTGGTAATATATTGACAAAAGATCCTACTAAGCCAAAATAAATCACTACATTGGGCAGATGTTTCCCAATACTTAAAGGGACAATAGCATCAAAGACTCTCATTGATTTAGCTTCTTGGAGTATAATTTGTACTCAAATCATCCTGGCAGATCCATCAAAATGTTATTTATAAAATTCAGATGTTCCTGGGGCAGCTAGATGGCGCAGTGGATAGAGCACCGGCCCTGGAGTCAGGAGTACCTGAGTTCAAATCCGGCCTCAGACACTTAACACTTACTAGCTGTGTGACCCTGGGCAAGTCACTTAACCCCAATTGCCTCACTAAAAAAAAAAAAAAAAAAAAAAAATTCAGATGTTCCTAAAAGACTTTACTGAGGTTCATCTTTCATTCAGATCTACCTACCCCTCAACATTTTCTAGCCCCATTAGCCTCTTTTGTACTTTATGGAACAGAGATCGGAGTTGTATCTATCTATCTATCTATCTATCTATCTATCTATCTATCTATCTATCTATCTCTATCTATCTATCTGTATATATATGTATGTATATGTATATGTATATATATACACACATATATGTATGTATATATTTGTTTAAGATCCTGAGCAGACTCAAAGCTTTTTTTTTGAGAACAACAACAATGGAGGAATTGTAGAGTCACAAAGCTGGACAGAGATTCATAAGTCATCCAGTCAACTTCTTACCCAAATAGCATTGTACTAGGTATTAAGGGAAATACAAAGTCTAGATAACACATGATCCCTGATCTCATAATCCTTGCTGTCAAGTGTTTCCTCATTTGCAAAAGGAGGGAAATGGTCTCTCCTAGTTTGAAATCTATGATCCTGTGCCCCTAGGAGGCCTCTCTACCATGTTTCTGATTATGTTGTTTGAAAACCTTCAGTTATTGGTAACTCACTATTTCCAAAAACAATTCATTCCATCTTATTTATTTGTTTTTGGAGAGCTGTAATCATAAGGATTTTTTTCCTTCTGTTTGGCTGAAACCTGCTTCTCTGTAATTACACAATTTTGTCCTTGTTTTTCCCTCTGGTGCCAAATGGAACAAGTTTAATATCTCTACAATATCATAAGCCTTCAAATTCTGCCTTTTGCCACTTACTGTGTCTTTGTGCAAATCATTGAACTTCTCTAGGTCTGTTTTTTTCATCTTTACACAGAGAAGTTGGGCTAGATGACCTCAATGGTGCCTTCCATTTCTATGTCTTTATGATCCTACATATTTTAAACCCACAGTCATGTTCCATGCCTTCTCTTTTCTAGGTCCGAAATCCTCATTTTTTTCAATTATAGTACTGTGTCAAATTCTAATTTCATTTATTGTGGTCATCCTATTATGGAAGAACTTAAGCCAAAATCTCTTTTAAAATGTTAACAGCAGTAACTATTAAGATTACTCTAGATGTAATCTGACCAAAATAGAATCAGGCCATCATTTCTCTGACTTCAGACTCTGTAGTTTTAAGAACATGAGCTAAGATTGTATTATTATTATTATTATTAGGATGTCACATTATCTTGCTAAGTTATATTTACTCTGGAGCTCACTAGGCCCAAGAAGTATTTTTCATATCCACTGCTTTATTAGCCATAACTCCCCCATCCTAAAAATTGATTTCTTAACCTCCATGTAATAATTGATATTTACTTCTATTAAATATTCTCATTTTAATAACTTCATCCCACCATCCCATCCTATTCAAATCTTGTTGCCTCCCAGTTCTATCATCTGAGGTATTAGCTAATGTTCAGGATTAGGCCTGATTCAGGCTGGTTCTGTGGTTCAGGTTCATGATTGAAATAAAACAAGACATTTGTAGACCATGCAACAGGTAATTAAAAGACACATGTACTCAACAATAGCATGGAAAGTATACTCAAAGCAAGGATATATAGCACTAGTACAAGAAGACCCAGGCTCTCTAGCCTCCATACAAAAACACACATGATTAGAGGGGTGCTTTGAGTCAGAAGAATGTATTGACTAGTGAAGCAACAGACAGGGACATATGTTCAGCTGAGGGACGTTGACTTGTGGCCTTTCCAAGCTGTGGGCAAATGGAAAATGGTGTCAGTAGCTCAAGTCTTGATATTTTTGTTTGTATCAATGACTACTGTGTATTTTAGGGGGAAATGAGCCAAGCATAGTTATCTAGTAGGGACTCTAGTAGATGTTAGTCCTACCATACAGTCTCTTGAAGATTCACACCATGAACAAATTGGATAAATGTGCAGTTGGAAGCCTTACACCCAAATACTAAACAGAACAAGGCCATGAAGACAGTCATGTGGTATTCCACGATAGACTTCCTTCTAGATTGACACTAAACCATAAATCATTACTCTTTGAATCTGGTCATTTTTCTAATTTGGAACTCAACCGACTATACTAATACCTAGTCCATAAGAAATTTTTCTGTTCTTTTATTAGTTTTATTTTGCATTAAGAACTTATTATCAGGGCAGCTAGGTGGTGCAGTGGATAAAGCACTGTCCCTGGATTCAGGAGGACCTGAGTTCAAATCTGGACTCAGACATTTGACACTTACTAGCTGTGTGACCCTGGGCAAGTCACATAACCCTCATTCCCCCCCCCCCCCAAGAACTTATTATTAAGCATAATCATGTCAGTATACAATGAACAAAAAAAGAAAACAGCATGTGAGACTGGAACCTTTGGTTATGTAGTTTTTAACCATATATTGTTGAAATCCAGATTACCAGACCATTGCTACGCAATCTATTTGTCTAGCAATTTTATAAAAAAGAAAAGGAGGTTCATTTGTCATGAACTTTTTCTTAACGAATCCACACTCTTTATCATTACATTCTCTTTTTCTAAGGGATCACAAATTACCCCAATAATGTGCTAAAATTTATCAATGATTGATACCAAGCTCACCAGCCAGTAGCATTCACTTTCTTCCCCTTCTTGAAAATCAGGACAATATTTATGCATCTCCAGTCTTGTGGTACTTCTTTGCCACCATCCTTTAAGTATGACCAACTCAGCACACATATTCACAGTTCTTTCAGTGCACCTAATTCGTGTAGGTCTAGCAAACTTGAATTCATTAAGGGCAGATAGGTATTCTCTCATTACCTTCTAGCTGGTCTTTCATTTCAAGTTTTTGCTCTTAGCTTTACAAGACTAAAAATCCTTCATGGTAGAGAAAACAGTAGGAAAATAGGAGATGATTAGCGCGGCCTGAATTCTGTCATTTCCTATTATCTTCCAATATACCTCAGTCAGAGGTCCCATCTCTTTTAGGATAATTCTTTTGGCATCAACAAAGGCCTCTTTTTGTTGTTGTTGTCCTCAGTGTTTATGAGCATTTTGACTTGCACTCTGCTTTGGACTTCCTGAAACTCATTATAGGATATTTTAAAAAATCAATTCTCTCTTCCATCTTCTGCACTTCCTTTTAAAGTCTAAGTTCATCAATGAGCTCCCCATGCAGCCACATTGCTCTCCATCAGTATCCCATCGCTTTCTTCCTCATCTAGTTCAATTGTAGCTATATCATCAGCATTTCATTCTGGAGAGCCTCCCATCCTATTTGAGCTGACATGACCTGAAATGTTGTAAACTTTATTTTGCAGAAGTATGAGTACCACATATTCAGACATGGTAATGAGGCTCTGTGGTAATGTCACTTAACAGAAGTTGTGGTGTCTGAAAATTATGGCTGGAATATTTGGAATTCTTAATAAACAATCTGGGCTACATATGGGAATTTAAGTGAAAGAAACATTCTGTCTTCTGGGAAAGCTCCAACCACCAAGAACTGACTCTTGTTTGTAAGGTGTTAGCAAGGTGAAAGAGGTCAGTCAGTATATTGGGAAACTTCTCCCTTCTTTATCCAGATTCTTTGTGTTCTCTTATAACCCCTGACTAACACTGTTAAGTCAAAGACAGATGCTCACCTATTTCTTCTCTTTCTCTCTCTCTTTGTGTTATACTTTCCTTAGTCCGTTTTGATGGGGCTAATTTCTGGTGTGAACTCATGCTGCCAATTTCTCCTAGGGAAGCACATGTGACAGATATGGAGTTAGGATCTGATTAAGGGAGGTCTCTTCTTTGTTTTTATTATGTGAATATATTTCTTGCATCTCTAATTCTGTTAAGCAGGGTTGTGTAATTGGGGTCTCTGAACAGCTTTTTGAAGATGGTGTGAAGGTCAAATATAAGTTTGGAAGACCTAGGGCTAAGTCCCTAAAGTATTTTAATTAGGAAATGGCATGGCTGGGAGGAAATGAGTGAGTATAATTGCTGTCATTCACAGAATGGGAGGGGCTGTCTCTGGATGCTCCCTTGCTGCTGAAAAATAGCTAAAGCAACTGGAGGCTGATGGTGTGAAATCTTCTGCTAGCATATTTAGGGGTGCTAGACAGAGAGAGTTTGTATATATATGGTTTGGTGAATGCAGAGACTTATTATTTGGTAACAGAGTGATGGAGCAGAAAGTGTCTTTGTTATTTGGCTCAAATGCATAGAGTGACATCAGTGGAGTTCTTATCAGTAGAGACTGATTGTATCTGAGAGGTGTGAAGTATTTAACACATGTGGCCAGTCTTTATTTGATATTTTAGTCCACCTCTCTGCCATTTCCAATGACTTCTCCTAGTTTTATCTCTGGGGTCAAACAGAATAAATGTAGCCTTTCTTTGATATAGCCCTTCAAATACTTGAAGACATCTGAATCTTCTCTTCTGATGGCTAAACCACAATTCTTTCAATTGACCCTCATGCATTCTGAACCTGATGCCCTTTATTAGACTGGTAACAGTCCCTTGAACCTTGTCCCATATACATTTATCCCTATTTAATTCTGTTTTATTTGATTTAGATCAATCTTAAAGTCCGCTATGGATTCAAAAGATCAACTTCATAAGTACAAGTGGGGGAAGCATGAAAAGACAGAGTTTATCTGAGAATAAATTTGGACATTTTAGTGGGCAGCAAGCTCAGTGTGTGTCAAAAGTATAACATGAGAACCTTTTAGGAAACAAATGTGTAAACTTATTTTAGACTTCATTATGGGGGAATAATCACAGTAGTTACTATGTCACAGGGTGATGGTGAAGCTCAAATGTGATAATTTGTATAGAGTGCTATGAAACTTTAAAACATTATATAAATATCAGTTACTATTGGAGAGGGTGAAGAGTGGGAGGGGTATCAATGAAAAGGCTATTTTAATAGTCAACAAGAGGTAATATTGACTTGAGTTAGCATAGTGTCATCATGAGTGGAGGCATAGGGATGGATGTGAGATATATCAAGAGGGTAGCCTGAGAGTAAGCATTAGGAGAGAGTAAGAATGACTTCCAGAAGTGACTGAGAGGATGGTGATGCTCACAACAGAAACAGGAAATATTTAAGGAAAGGAGGCTTGTGGTACAGATGATATTTTTCATTTGGTACGTGATGGGCTAAAGATGTTAGTGGGATGTTTGGGTTGAGATGTTTAGCAGACAGCCATGTGGTACTAGCATTCAGGAAAGAGATTAGTGCTAGATATATAAAGTTGGGAGTAATCTGCATAGACATGATAATCCAAATCATGGGAGTAAATCAGATCACCCAGGGAAAGAGTATGTATAAAGAAGTGGAGAATGCCAGGATGCATCCTTGGGTGATACACAAGGTTATGGGGTAAAGGAGAAAGTATGGAGGGTTAGAAGGAGATTCAGGAGAGAATAGTTCTTCAGAAACCAAGAGAGAAAAGAATATTTAGAAGCTAGAGGTGGAAGGGGAGACAAAAATGTTAAAATAGAGAGGTTAAGGAGATGAGAGTTAAGAAAAGGTCAATGAGTTTAACAGTTAAAGAAACACTGATAATAGTAATTGAACAGTTACACTAGATTGGTGGGGGTCAGATGACAGATTGAAAGACTTTATAAGTGAGTGAGTGGTGAGGAAGTAGATAGCATGTGTAGACAACTTTTCTAGGAACTTCACAGTGAAAAGGAGAAGAGGCTAATAGGATAAGATCTTAAGGCATTATAGACTTAGATATAAAGATTTCCAAGGGTCAGGCAGAGCTGGGATGTTGATAGGCTTTGGTGAAGGAGCCAGGATATAGGCAGGGACTGAGTAGGAGTGAGAAGGAATGATTAATCTGTCAAACTCCTGAAGATGAGATGGGATGGGAAGGAGTCAGGGACACAAACAGAAAGGTTTCCCTTGACAAGGAGAAAGGTCACTTCTTTCTTAGAGACTGGAACAAATAAAAGGGTATGGAGAAATATAGAGGGATTCTGAAGTGCTGGGGTAGCGGAGGTGAGTAAATTCGTAATACATGGTTATGGTTTTCAAAGCAAAGGAGATGGAAAAGTCATCTGGGCGTGACAGGTGAAGATGGTACTTGTAGTCTGAGTAGAGGAGGAAGAGGAGGTGCTTCTAACCACTTGGAAAGAGTGATAGAGGATCTCTCATGGAATCTTGAAAGGGTCACTGTGTGGAGGTGGGGACCAAATTAGATTAAATAACAAATTTGTACCAGGTCCAAGCACTACAATTGCATGCCTTCCTCAAGTGATATTTAGTAGATTGGGAGTAGGAATGGAGAAGGGAAATCATGGGGATGATGCATGATTGAGAATTTTCAAGGCATTAGCAATAGAAGGACAAATAGGGGGAGGGATTTAAAGGTGGAGGACAGTATATAATTGAATAGGTTAATTGTAGGGTTAAGATTTTGAAGGGAAGAAAGCTAAATCAAACAGGAATGAGGCTTAGGAGAAAAAGGAAAGATAGAAGGAATGGAGTGATAAAAAATAGATTGAGAAAGAATTAGAGGAGATGAGATTATGACCATAGAGGGCCATTTCTGAGTTCAAGATCATGGAGGTAGTAACAAATGGAGAGACAGTCAAGTGTGTAAGGGGTGACAATCTCTGTACACCTTGTGCATAGGTGGAGATGTAGGACATGGGACCTGAGCTGAACAAACTGAGTTCAAGGTATTTGAAAGTGGATCAGGGTAAATATATTTCAATCCCTTGGCATAATGACAGGGACTAGAATGGAGACAATAGGGAATCAGGTTCTAAATTCCTTGAAAAAAGAAAGAGACGCCTTGAAGTTGATAGATGACAGCAATAAAGATCCAAGTTGAGTGATATGGATGAATGAATTAAAGTTCAAAGGTTTCTAAAAGATGGTAGCAGAGGTATTGGAAAGCAAAGAGTATGCCAATTTCTCCTCCTGGCCCAGTGTGTCTAAGGGTATGAGAGAAGTTAACTGGAGAGCATGATCAGGGATGAGATATCTTAGAGAAAAAAATTCAGGTACTAGAAAATTAATCAATAAGCATTTATTAAGTGCCTACTGTGTTCCAGTGCTGTGGTAAGCACTAGTGATCTAAAAAATAGTTCTTGTTCTCACGGAGCTAACATTGTATGGAAGGAATGCAACACATTCACCAACAAATAAATACAGAGCATGCTATGCAAAATAAATGAAAAAGGATTTTGAGGTAGAAGAGAGGATTAACTAGGGTAATCAGGAAAGGCTTCTTGAAGAAGGTGGCACTTCAGCTGACTCTTAAAAGGAACTAGAGGTTGAGGAGGGAGAGTATCCTATGTATGGGGATCCATTCCTATGCAAAGGCATGGAGGTGGAAGATGAAATATCCTATAGAGGGAATAGTAAGTAATAAAATTTGGCTGGATCAGAGAGTTAGAGAGGAATGGATATGAGCAGTAATCACAGAATTTCAGAGGTAAAATGGAAACCATATCCTGTCTGGTCCACACCATACCTAACCAGACATCCCCTGAATAATATTCCCAACAAGGCACCATTCACTCTTCACAAGACAAAGAATTCAAGTGACCTGAAAGCACTATGGCATCCTATTCTACTTTTTGGTAACTCTAGTTGTGAAAGAAGTATGTCCCCATATCAAGCCTAAATGTGCCCCTCTGCTCATTTCCACCAGTTGTTTCTAGACAGAGTCACTAGGGCTGAACTATTTAATTCAATAAACATTTATTAAGCTCATCCTCTGCTAGGGGGAATATTTACAAAATAAAAATGGCAAAGTAATATTAGGTGTTAAGAGTACATTATCAACTTGGGGCATGGGGTCAAGTCTTCATGTAGGAGGTAGCACCCAAATTGAACCTTAAAGATAAAGATTCTGAGAGGTGGAGAACTTTGGTGTCACAAACCAAATCTTAATTCTTCTTCCACACAAGAAATAGCCTTGAAAATACTTGAACATAACAATCATCTCTCCAGAATTCTTTTTCTTTTCAGGATAGAAATCTCTGGTTCCTTTAGCCAATCCACACAAGTCATGATCTCAAGTTCACCATCCTGGTCGCCCCTCCTCTGAATGTTCTCCAGCTCATCAGTGTCCTTTCTAAAATGTGATGTCTAGTAATGAACACAATAATCCAAATATGATTTGGCCAGGGAAGAGCACAATAGGATCATCACCTTTCATTTGGGACACTATTCTTCCATAATGAAGCCTAAACTGTACCAGCTTTTGGGGTTGCACTATTGATATATTAAGCATACAGTTCACTGAAATACCCTTATCCTTTTCAGATGAATTAATATCTAGCTGTGTCCCATTCTTGTACATGGAGAGTTGCCTTTTGTACTCAAGTGTAACACTTTTCATTTATACCTATTAAATTTCATCTTATTAGATTTGGCCTAAAATTCCAGCCTGCATTCATTGTGTGCCATCTCACCTACCTTTGTGTCACCTGTGACTTTAATAAATTCATAATCTATTCTGTTACCCAAGCTATTGACTTAAAAACACATTTGAGCACAGGCTCAAGGATATAGTCCTAGATCCTTTCACTAGAAACTTAGTTGATATAAAACCACTAATGACTACTCTTTGAGTCTAATTCATTCAGCCAGTTTATATTCTACCTATCTTTATTATTGTATAGCTGACATTTCCCTATATCTACAAAGAAATAGTATGAAGATTTTTAAAGATTTCTTTTTATTTAACATTACATTTACATTTTTATTTTCCCAAATTACATGTAAAATACAAATTTTGACATCAATTTTTTAAAACTTTGTGTTCCAAACTCCCCCTGCCCCCCAAACTCAAGCAATTTAATATGAGCTATACATGAGCTATACATGAGCAGTCATGCAAAACATTTCCACATTAGCTAGGTTGTGAAAGAAAACAGACAAAAACAAAACTTAAAATAAAGGAACTAACAAAAAAATTATGCTTCAATCTGTGTTCAGATACCATCAGCTTTCTCTCTGTAGATGGACTGCATCTTTCATAAGACCTTCAGTGGTGTCATGGATCATTGCACTGCTGAAAATAACCAAGTCATTCACAGCAGATTATCTTACAATATTGCTGTTATTTTGTATACAGTACATTTCACTTTGCATCAGCCCATGCAGGTTTTCCAGGCCTTTCTGATAGCATCTTGCTCAGCATTTTTTATAGTAAACTATATTTATATAATACTTAAAAGAGAGATTTCCTTACAACAAACCCTTGAGGTTGATTATTGCAACAATAGTAATAGGCAACATCTATATAGTACCCTATACCTGACAAAGAACTTCTTTCACAATAGCCCAGCCAAGTAAGCACCATATGTTTTGTCGTCATCATCAATCATCATCATCATCCACCAATCCTCATCTTCATCAATCAATCCTCGTCATCATTAATCAGTCCTCATCATCAATCAGTCCTCATCAATCAATCCTCGTCTTCATCCAATCATCATCAATGCATGAATTAATCAATCATCATCATTATCATCTTCCATTATTCTTGTCCCTGCTTCAATTTTTTTCACAGTTACTATTATTGTTTCTCTCCATCCTATTTCCTCCCCATGATATTTACTCTATTTTCTATCTTCTTTCACCCTCTACCTCCTCAAAAGTATTTTGCTTCTCACTGCCCCCTCCCCCCACTCTGCCTTCCCTTCTTTCACCCCTCCCTCTTTATCCCCTTCCCCATCTACTTTCCTGCAGGGTTAGATAGATTACTCCACTAAATTGAGTGTGTATGTTGATCCCTCCTTGAGTCAACTCTGATGAGAGTAAGGTCTTTGAGACAATTCTGAAGAATGTAAGGCTCATTCACTTCCCCACTCCTCCCCCATCTTTCCCCTCCCCACTCCATAAGCCCTTTCCTACTTCTTTCATGTGAGATTTCACCCCATTCCACCTCTACTCTTCCCTCCCCCCCTCAATTTTACCCTCAAGATGTCATCATGGGGCAGCTAAGTGACACAGCAGACAAAGCACCCACCCTGGACCCCCTAGGACCCGAGCCCAAATCCGGCCTCAGACACTAGACACTCACCAACTCTATGTCCCTAGGCATGCCACCCAACCCTTACCACACCATAAAAAGTGATAAACAAAAAATAAATGCTTTAAAGATATCATCCATTCACAGTCAATTTCCACCTGTGCCTTCTGTCTAAATTTATTCATATCATCTGCCCTAATACTGAAAAAGTTCTTATAAGTTAGACATATCATCCTCCCATGTAGGAATCTAAACAGTTTAACTTTTAATATCCCATATGATTTATTTTTCCTCTTTACCTGTTTATGCTTCTCTAGGGTCTTGTATTTGAAAGTTAAATTTTCTATTCAGTTCAGGTCTTTTCATCATGAATACCTGAAAGTCCTCTTTTTCATTGAAGTCCCATCCCCCCCCCCAATTTTGCTGGGTAGGTGATTCTTGGTTGTAACCCCAATTCCTTTGCCCTCTGGAATATCATATTCCATGCCTTCTGATCCTTTAATGTAGAAGCTGCTAGATCTTGTGCTATCCTGACTGGGGCTCCACAGTACTTGAATGGTTTCTTTTTGGCTGCTTGTAATATTTTCTCCTTGGCCTTTCCTGGAAGTTTTCATTTTGGAATCTCTCCTGAAAGGAGGTGATTGGTGGATTCTTTTAATTTCTATTTTATCTTCTGCTTCTAGAATATCAGTGCAATTTTTTCTGACAGTCTCTTGGAAGATTATGTCTAAGCTCTCTTTTTGATTGTGGTTTTCAAGTAGTCCAATAATTTTCAAATTACCTCTCCTGGATCTATTTTCCAGGTCAACTGTTTTTCCAAGGAGATATTTCACATTGCCCTCTATATTTTCATTCATTTGGAGTTGCTTTATTGTGTCTTGATTTCTCATAAAGTCATTAGCTTCCATTTGTTCAATACTAATTCTTAAGCAATTATTTTCTTTAGAGAGCTTTTGTACCTCCTTTTCCATTTGGCCAATTTGGCTTTTCAAGCTATTGACTTTTTTTTTTTCCTTGACTTTCCTGCATCACTCTCATTTTTTCCTCTACCTCTCTTACTTTATCTTCAAAGTACTTTTTGAGCACTTCTATAGCCTGAGACCCAATTCATATTTTTTTGGAAGTTTTGGATGTAGGAGCCCTGATGTTGCTATCCTCTTTTGAGGGTGCACCTCAATCTTTTTTGTCACTAAAGAAACTTTCAATGGTCCACATCTTTCTCTGTCTGCTCATTTTGCCCACCTATTTCTTGATTTTTTAACTCCTTCTTAAAGTGGGTCACTGCTTCCAGGATGCACTATCTCAAGCTTCAGGGGGTCCAAGGTGGTAAGATTTAAGGAGGGGAAGTTTCTTCACTCACCTGTCCTGTGTTCTGGTCTGTAAATAACCCCAAGCCTACTTGCTATTCAACCAGGCAACAAAATTTTGTTTGCTGTGGTTTCTAGCTCTGGGTGAGCCTGTGCCCCTCCCCGCACCTGAACTGCCACTCAAGATTGCTTCCTAGCTCTCAGCTGGAGTAGAACACCTCTGCATCAGCTCCAGTAGATACCCCTGTAATCTCCTCCGCAGATAACTGCTCCACCCTTTCACCAGACCATAATCTTAGTTCTAGAAAATGCTGGTGCTACAGCCGATTCAGAGGCTCTAGGGGTAAATTTCTCTGGTGCAGCTAGCCTGCCCGGGGTTGGATCTGTGTCAGCAAGACCCAGGTCTGGGTGGCCAGCCTTGGGCTATATTTGTGTCAGTGAGACTGCAAGGTTGGGCTCCATTCCCACCCCAGCACAGCAGCCCCCTCCTGCCATCCTTCTAAGCTGTCTTTGGCTGGAAAATGATCTCAGCCCATTTTTTTTGTGGGTTCTGCTGCTCCAAGAATTGTCTTATGGCATTATTTGGAATTTTTTGGAGTGATTGTGTCAGGAGCTCTGAGAGGTTACTGCCTTTCCTCCACCATATTGGCTCCACCCCCTACTCAGCAGATTTTTAAATCTTTCATTCACATATAGGTAAAATAAGTTGATAGCATTCCCCCAACCTCTCTAGTAAGGAGCTCATAAGGTAAATGTTAGTTTGGTATAATTTGCTTTTTATGAGGAGAGATCAGCTCTTTTTGATAATTGTTTTGGAATTCACTAACCACCATCATCATTATTCATTTTAGAGTTTCCCTAGCAATTGAAGTCAGGTCTAGAGCCTGCAGGGTCCATTCTCATCCCACTTGTGACAATCAGAAAGCATCTATACTTCTTGCTCCTGGGATATCTCTCTTGTCCTCCATGATTTTTCAAAGATCACTAAAAGTGATCTGGCTATCCCATCTGGTAATGCTTTTAGGACCTTGGGAAATACTTTGTGTCTATTGACTTGAAACTTCTTTGGAGTAGCCAGTTGATATTTTACTAATTGCAGACCTAAGTGATTTCAGCTCTTAGTTAACCACACACATTCCAATCTTTCCTGTTTATTTTTATTTGTAGAGTAAATAGAAGAAAAAAATAGTTGAGCAGAATGTTCTGCCTATTATAATCATTCAATTCACCTTGAACAATAGTCTTCTATTCCTTCTCTTATCCTTTCCCTCCATTTGGCCACAAAAAGTTGTCTTTGTGATTTCTAAATGATCTCAGCTCATCATGAGCCTTAGCTCTCATGATACTATTTTATAAATTAGTATCTCTTATTTTTATATTACCTTCATATCTAACTATATCCCACCCCATAAGTTATCCCCTGAAATAAAGATTAAAAAAGAAAAAAAAGTTCAGCAAAGCTAACCAACATATCATCTGAGTCTGATTATATATGCAATGTTTCACTTCCAGGGTCCCCTACCTCTGTAAAGAAGGTAGGGGATAGAGGTGCAAGATAGGGATAGAGGTGGATTTTTTCCTCCCTTCTTCAGGGCTAAGTTTGATCATTATAATTACATAGCATCCAGTTTTATTTTATTTTATTTTTTTACTTTCTAAATAAAAGTATTTTATTATTTTCCAGTTAATGTAGAGATAGTTTTCAACATTTGTTTATATTAGATTTCCAATTTCAAAATTTTCTCTCTCCCTCCCCACTCCCCTAGACAGTAGGTAATTTGATATATATATATATATATATATATATATATATATATATATATATATATATATATATATATGTGTGTGTGTGTGTGTGTGTGTGTGTGTGTGTGTGTGTGTATAACATTAAACACATTTATGCATTAGTCATGTTATAAGAGAAGAAACAGAGCAAAAAAGCAAAACAGAAAAACAACAGCACCAAAAACAAAAGAGATAGTATGGTCCAATAAGCATCCGCATTCCACAGTTCCTTTTTTTTCTGGATTTGGAGAGCCTTTTCCATGATGAGTCTTTTGGAACTTTCTTGTACCATTGTATTGGTGAGATGAATCTAGTCTATCACAGTTGATCAATGCATAATGTTGATGATACTGTGTATAATGTTCTTCTGGTTCTGCTCATCTCAGTCATCATTAGTTCATGCAAATTCTTCCAGGTTTCTCTGAACTCTTCCTGCTCATTGTTTCTTACAGCACAGTAGAATTCTATTACATTCATATATCACAACTTGTTCAGCCATTCCCCAATTGATGGGCATCCCCTCAATTTCCAATTCCTTGCCACCACAAAAAGAGCAGCTATAAATATTTTTGTGCATGTGGGTCCTTTTTCCTTTTTTTATGATCTCTTTGGGAAAAAGATCCAAAAGTGGGTCAAAGGGTATGCACAGCTTTATAGCTCTTTGGGCATAATTCCAAATAACTCTCCAGAATGGTTGGATCAGTTCACAGCTCCA
The DNA here is from genome assembly GCF_019393635.1 of Dromiciops gliroides. Taxonomy (NCBI): domain Eukaryota; kingdom Metazoa; phylum Chordata; class Mammalia; order Microbiotheria; family Microbiotheriidae; genus Dromiciops; species Dromiciops gliroides. The sequence goes on along the minus strand of NC_057861.1, from coordinate 614,927,298 downwards.
CCAACAATGCATTAGTGTTCCAATTTTTTCCACAGCTTCTCCAACATTTATTATTTTCCTTTTTTGTCATATTAGCTAATCTGATAGGTGTCAGGTGGTACTTCAGAGTTGTTTTAATTTGCATCTCTCTAATCAATAGTGATTTAGAGCATTTTTTCATATGGGAATAGATAGCTTTGATTTCTTCATCAGAAAACTGCCTGTTCATATCCTTTGACCATTTCTCAATTGGGGAATGACTTGGATTCTTATAAATTTGATTTAGTTCCCTATATGTTTTAGAAATGAGGCCTTTATCAGAAGTACTGGCCATAAAAATTATTTCCCAGCTTTCTGCATTCCTTCTAATTTTGGATGCATTGCTTCTGTTTCTACAAAACCTTTTAAATTTAATGTAATCAAAATCATCCATTTTGTATTTCATAATATTCTCTATCTCTTGTTTGGTCATAAACTTTTCTCCTTTCCAAAGATCTGAAAGGTAGACTATTCCTTCTTCTCCTAATTTACCTATGGTACCACCTCTTACGTCTAAATCATGTACCCATGTTGACCTTATTTTAGTATAAGGTGTAAGATGTTGGTCTATGCCTAATTTCTGCCACACGATCTTCCAGTTGTCCCAGCATTTTTTTGTCAAATACTGAATTCCTATCCCAGAAGCTGGAGTCTTTGGGTTTATCAAACAATACATTACTAATGTCATTTACTACTGTGTCTCCTGTACCTAGCCTATTCCATTGATTCTCCACTCTATTTCTTAGCCAGTACCAGATAGTTTTGATGACTGCCACTTTATACTAGAGCTTCAGATTTGGTACAGCTAGCCCACATTCCTGTGCATTTTTTTCATTATTTCCCTTGATGTTCTCGACTTTTTGTTTTTCCAGATGAATTTTATTATTTTTCTAGGTCTATAAAATAATTTTTAGGTGATCTGATTGGTATGGCACTGAATAAGTAAATTAATTAAGGTAGAATTGTCATTTTTATTATATTAGCTTGGCCTATCCATGAGCAATTGATATCTTTCCAGTTATTTAGATCTGATTTGATTTGTGTGAAAAATGTTTTGTAATTGTGTCATAGGGTTCCTGGGTTTGTATTGGCAAATAGACTTCCAAGTATTTTATATTATCTACCATTACTTTAAATGGAATTTCTCTATCTCTTGCTGCTGAACTTTATTGGTCATGTATAGAAATGCTGATGATTTATGTGGATTTATTTAATACCCTGCTACTTTGATAAAGTTGTTAATTGCTTCAAGTAATTTTTCAATTGATTCTCTAGGATTCTCTAAGTATACCATCATATCATCTGCAAAGAGTGATAATTTTGTTTCCTCCTTGCCTATTCTAATTCCTTTAATTCCTTTTTCTTCTCTTATTGCAAAAGCTAACATTTCTAGTACAATATTAAATAATAGAGGTGATAATGGACATCCCTGATTCACCCCTGATCTTACTGGCAAGGCCTCTAAGTTATCTCCATTACATATGCTTGCTGATAGTTTTAGGTAGATATTGCTTATTATTTTAAGGAAAGCTTCACCTATTCCTAAACTCTCTAGTGTTTTTATTAGGAATGGGTGCTATATTTTGTCAAAAGCTTTCTCTGCATATATTGAGATAATCATATGATTTTGGTTAGTTTTCTTATTGATGTGGTTGATTATGTTAATAGTTTTCCTAATGTTGAACCAGTCCACCTGATCATAGTGCATTATCCTGGTGATCACTTGCTGTAATCTCCTTGCTAATATCTTATTTAAGATCTTAGGATCAATATTCATTAGGGAAATTGGTCTATAATTTTCTTTCTCCGTTTGTGCTGTGCCTGGTTTTGGTATCACCACCATATTTGTATCATAAAATGAATTTGGTAGAACTCCTTCACCTATTTTTCTAAATAATTTGTATAAGATTGGAATTAATTGTTCTTTAAATGTTTGGTAGGATTCACCTGTAAACCCATCTGGCCCTGGGGATTTTTCTTAGATAGTTCATTAATGACTTGTTCAATTTCTTTTTCTAATATGGGCTTACTTAAGGATTTTATTTCCTCTTCAGTTAACCTGGGCAGTTTGTATTTTTGTAAGTATTTATCCATTTCATTTACATTGTCAAATTTATTGGCATACAGTTGGGCAAAATAGTTCCTAACTATTGCTTTAATTTCCACTTCATTGGTGGTAAAATCACCCCTTTCATTTTTGATACTGGTAATTTGCTTTTCTTCTTTCTTTTTTTTAAAAATCAAATTAACCAATGGTTTATCTATTTTATTGTTTTTTCCATAAAATCAGCTCTTAGTTTTATTAATTCTATAGTTTTCTTGCTTTCAATTTTATTAATTTCTCCTTTAATTCTCAGGATTTCTAATTTAGTATTTAATTTGGGATTTCTGATTTGTTCTTTTTCTAGCTTTTTAAGTTGCATGCCCAATTCATTGATCTCCTCTTTCTCTTTTTTATTCATGTAAGCAGTTAGAGCTATAAAATTTCCCCATAACACTGCTTTGGCTGCATCCCATAGATTTTGGTATGTTGCCCCATTATTGTCATTCTCTCAGATAAAGTTATTGATTGTTTCTATGATTTGTTGTTTGACCCACTCATTCTTTATAATTAAATTAGTTTCCAGTTGATTTTCAATCTACCTTTCCATGGCTTTTTATTACATGTAGTTTTTATTGCATCATGATCTGAGAAGGATGCATTTACTATTTCTGCCTTTCTACATTTTACTATGATGTTTTTGTGCCCTAATACATGGTCAGTTTTTGAAAATGTGCCATGTACTGCTGAGAACAAGGTATATTCCTTTCTATCCCCATTACATTTTCTCCAGACATCTATCATGTCTAACTTTTCTAATACTCTATTCACCTCTTTCACTTCTTTCTTATTTATTTTGTGGCTAGATTTATCTAATTCTGAGAGGGCAAGATTTAGATCCCCCACTAGTATAATATTACTGTCTATTTCCTCTTGTAACTCATTTAACTTCTCCTCTGAGAATTTGGATGCTATACCACTTGGTGCATACATGTTTAATATTGATATTACTTCATTATCTATCTTACCTTTAAGTAAGATGTAATTTCCTTCCTTATCTCTTTTAATTAGATCTACTTTTGCCTTTGCTTTGTCTGAGATAAGGATTGCTGCCCCTGATTTTTTTTTTACTTTACCTGAAGCATAATATATTCTGCTCCAGCCTTTTACCTTTATTCTTTGTGTATCTCTCTGCTTCAAATGTGTTTCTTGTAAACAGCATATTGTAGGATTCTGGTTTTTAATCCACTCTGCAATTCGCTTCTGTTTTATGGCAGAGTTCATCCCATTCACATTCGCAGTTATTCCCCTCCATTCTATTTACCCCCTTTGTACTTTCCCCCCTTCTTTTACCCTATTCCTCCTCCCCAACGTTTTGCTTCTTACCCCTCTCTCCCCCAATCTGCCTTCCTTTTTTATCACCCCCTCTCTTTTCTTTATCCTTTTCTCCCTTGCTTTTGCCCTCCCTTCTATAAGTACCCACCTTTCCCCTTATCCTTTTACTTCCCTAAAGAATAATCTAAGTTTCTTTATATAAATGAACATATAGGTTATTCCCTCTTTAATTAAAATCTAGTGAGAGTAGGGTTGAAACAATGTTCACCCCTCCTGTATTTCCCTCTATTTTAATAGTTTTTTTTTCACTTCTTCATATGATGTAATTCACCTGATTCCACCTCCCCTTTCCTCTTCTCCCCATAAAATCCCCTTTTAACCCCTTAATTTTCTTTATATCATCACATCAAAGACAGTTTATGTTTATACCCTCTGTGTATAATCCCTCTGTCTGCCCAAATACATATACAGTTCTCAAGAGTTATAAGTATTATCTTCCCATGTAGGGATATAAACAATTTAACCTTATTGAGCAACTTTTCCCCCCTGTTTACCTTTTTAAACTTCTCTTGAGTCTTGTATGTTAAGATCAAATTTTCTGTTCAGATCTGGTCTTTTCATCAGGAAACCTTGAAAGTTCCCAATTTTATTGAATGTCCATCTTTTCCCCTGAAAGAAAATGCTCAGTTTTGCAGGGTAATAGATTCTTGGCTGCAATCCAAGCTCCTTTGCTTTCCAGAATATCATATCCCAAGCCTTGTGATCCTATAATGCTGAAGCTGCCAGGTCCCGAGCAATCCTGACTGTGGCTCCATGATATTTAAATTGCTTCTTTCTGGCTGCTTGGAGTATTTTCTCCTTCACCTGATAATTTTGGAATTTGGCTACAATATTCCTTTGAGTTTTCATTTTGGGGTCTCTTTCAGGAGGTGATTGGTGGATTCTTTCAATGATGATTTTATCCTCTGATTCTATAACATCAGGGCAATTCTCCTTAATAATTTCCTGGAATATGGTGTCTGGACTCTTTTTCTGATCATGGCTTTCACCAGTCCAATGATTCTCAGATTGTCTCTCTTCGATCCGTTTTTCAGGTCAGTTGTCTTTACAATGAGGTATTTCACATTTTCTTCTATTTTTTCATTCTTTTAATTCTCCTTGACTGATTCCTGGTGTCTCATCGAGTCATTATCTCCCAACTGTCCAATTTTAATTTTCAAGTCATTGTTTTCTTCAGTGAGATTATGCACCTTTTTTTCCCATTTGGCCAAATGAATTTTGTAAGGAATTGTTTTCTTCAGTTAATCTTTGTGCTTCCTTTTCTAAGCTGCTGATTCTTTTTTCATTATTATCTTGTGTTGCTTTCAATTCTCTCCCCATTTCTCTCAATTGATTTTTAAAATTCTTTTTGATCTCTTCTAAGAAGTCTTTTTGTTCTTGAGACCAATTCACTTTCCCTTTTGAGGCTTCATATGTAGGCAATTTGAGAGTATTGTCCTCATCTGAATTTGTGTTTGCCTCTTCCCTGTCAACACAGAAGCTCTCAATGGTGAGAGCTCTTTTTTGTTTCTTACTCATATTGCAGCTTATTTTTTTTTAAGTTGAGGTCTGCTCCAGGGGCATCAGGGTCCCGGTTTCAAGCTTCTTGTGCTGGGGTATAGGGGCTGTGTCACTGGCTTTCTACACTGAGGCCTCTATGGCTTATGGATTTCTCACCCCCCTGGGCTTGCTGGCTGCATGCTGGGATTGGTAGGCCTGGTTGCGCCAGTCCTGTGGTTGGCCCTCCAGCTGGCAACTTTCCCTCTCTGCTGGTGTAGGTGGGTTTTGCCACTGTCCTGCTGTGCCACCAACTTGTTGAGCCAGGATCCAGGGGCCTCAGTTGCTTGCTGTGGCCCACAGCTTCCTGCTGACTTGCCCCGATCCCCTTAGTGCTGTGCTGCTGTGTGCTGTGCCTCCCTTTTGCCCCAGTGAGACTGACCTTTCCTGAAGTCTCCTAAATTACCTTTGATTGGAAGACTGTGTCTCTCTGTCTCTTTGCAGGTTCTGTAGTTTCAGAATCTGTCCAGAGGCTTGATTTAATGTTCTTTTTGAGGGAACAGAAGGAGAGCTCAAGGAACTCACTGGCTTCTCTCTGCCTTCTTGGCTCCACCATCCAGCTTCATTTTTACTTATATTGTTGTATTCATATATATATATGTATATATGTATATATATATGAATACATATATATGAATATATACATATGAATATATATGAATATATATGAATATACATATATATGAATATATATATGTATATATATATATGAATACAACAATATATATATATGGTCTAAAATTCTAGCTGTGATGTCTAAAATCTAATGAGTGGTTGCCTTAATTTGGAAGCTTTAGCAAGAGTTTAGCCTTTAAAGTATTTATTAAAGTGCATTAGAAGTTAGTGAAGAGAGAGGGAGAGAGAAGTAAACAGCCTTCGTCTAACTATTTCTAAGAGCCAGCCTCTGACCTCCCACCAAGCCAACGTCTCAAACCCAAAAGACCTCACTCCTCTGTGGTTTCTCCCAGAAGCCTCCTGTGAAAGAGGAAAAAGGGCCATGCACACATACAGCTCAAAGCTAATTGTCTGGTAACACTGATTGACAGGACCAACAGGTGGAAGACATGACTTTCTGATGCCGATCTGACTTTCAAAATACCAGAAAGGTCCCTTCTGGATGCTAAGTCACATGCGTTCTTTTCATGGCAGAGCTTCCCTGCAATATCTTTCTCAACAGATTGGTAGGGCTCTAATTCTCACAGTACCCCCTGTGTTTCATGTGAAGAAACATGGTTTCCTCACATGAAGCAGTGATTTTACAGATGCCTATGACTAACAAACTAAAGGGAATGAAAAGAGAGAAAAAAGAATTTGAGTGACACATTAAGAAAGGCTAAAGGTGGACATTACAAACAAAAAAACTAAAGGGGCCACTCCCCTTTAGTAAGTGAACATTATAAAGAGTGTATACAGTGTGGAAAAGGAAAACAGGAAAATGTCCATTTAAGTCTTTGGAAGTCTTTTCTCAGATGATTCTTGGAATATCCTCTGGGTGTAGTTGTGGAATGGAAGTCTTTCAGGTATTTCAGATGCTGGTAATCAGCTAGGAGAATTTTCCTACAAAACTGAGCTTAACACAACTTTAAATAGCTTTGCCATTAATCAAATTAAACAATGAGAGTTCTCAAAAAAAAACATATCCAAGGAAATTCATAATCTTAGTTGTTACACATGACACATAATAAAAACAAAAATTGAAACATTCTCTAAAACTTAATATTATTACACTCTTCTAAAATTTAATATTAGTACACTCCCCCCTGTGGATGATAAATTGAGAAGACAATTGTGATATTAATTTAGAAAATAATTTTTATCTTTGTTTCATCACTTTTTGCATCATCTGCCTAATTATCCTTATGCCATTGTGAGAAATTAAAGAATCTAATACAATTGGTAGCAGATGTCAAGGCCAAATCCAATATTGTATTTATCATGATGCCTGAGATAATTATGGGGGTTAACATAAAAGAACAGAGAAATAACTAAGTCAGTCTTAATCAGATGCATAGGATTAAGATGTCCATGACATCAGGCATATAGGACAGGGAATTGAAGTCAGGTGTTGAATGAGATGGCATAAACCAACCACCCAGTGCCATGTGGAGGAAAATTAAACCAAGAAAATTCAACCTCAACATTTGCCAATTGCTGTTTTCTCAGCCTTTCCCAAAGCAGTGCAGTACCTGGACTTCATGTGTGTCTCCCCTCATGTGACAGTTCAATGTCTGCTCTTGTATGTATTCCTCTTGTGATTGGATGGCATCTTGGCCAACTGGCATCTGATAACTCAGAATAACGGCAATTAATGTCTTAAATGATAAATTCCCGCAATCCAAGTCTCATATGGATTTAAAAGTTGAGGATAATAATGATCACAAAAAATATGAATGTGTCTAGACTCAGAATATAATATACAATTATGCAATAATTTCAAGTAATAACCTTTTTTTTTACTAAGTATACAATTACTTTTGTGAAAAATCAGAACATATTTTAATACAAGTGAAAACACAATCTTAAAAGAATAAGAATCTCTACAAAAATAAGGCCATACTATTGAGTTCAAAATGGAGTTGCAATAGCATAAAAAAGAAACCCTTATGTAACATTTGTACTAATTTTTTTTTAAAGTCTAGAACATTTAAAAAAATTTCAATATCTAAAATCGCAAAATCGCATGTTATTATTTTGCAAAATATGTTCCTATTTGTGGCAAAAATAAATTTGATTATATGAATATAGAAAAAGTTTTGCAAATGTTCCCCTCTTTTTAAAATATGCTTATCAAAAATAATACTTCTAGAATTAATTTACACTTGCCATGGCAACCAATTTGCCAGGGAAATGCTTTATTGAATTTGATCAAATAATCAGTTGGAAAAAACAAACAATTTAGAATATGGGAGCACAATACTCCCAGAGTTAACATTGTATTATGAAATCAAAACCATCTTGCATTGTTTCAAAATTGGGGAGATAGATGAATAGAACAAAATACACATGGAAGAATAAGAGACAATGAAATTCAATGGTCTACATGTGCTGGTACCGGTTTTAAATGGGAGCAATGTATCCATAAGTCCTTCTCTCCGATTTTGATTGCAGTCGGAGTTGTTAGTAATACTTGGAAAGGACCTTCCCAAGCTGGTTGGGTCCTACTAGTCCACTGAAAATTTCTGATATATACACTGTCTCCTAGTTTCAAATCATGTAAGGAGAAGTCCAAGGGGCCAGCCTGTACTGCTGTCCCTGCCTGGTGGAGTTCATGAAGCCTGGCTTGTAATTCCTGTATATAGGAAGCAACAGAGGCATCTCCCCCCTACAAATGATGTATATACTGGGGAAAAAGGTTTTGCTTAGATGGGGGGGAAGGCCAAAAAACATCTCATAAGGTGACATATGTAGTTCTCCTCTTGGCCTGCTGCGCAGATATAACAGTGTCAAGGGTAGAACATCAGGCCACTTCAGATGAGTTTCAGTGCACAATTTGCCAATCATGCTCTTAAGCTCTTTATTCATAGGCTCCACCTGGCCTGAGCTTTGTGGGGGGTCGGGTATATGGAACTTTGGAGTTACTCCCAAGAAAGAGTAAATTTGGGATAAAACAGAATCAGTAAAATGTGTGCCTTTGTTAAGATCAATGCGGGCTGGTGGGCCAAAGCGAGGGACTATTTCTTTAAGGAGGGTTTTGGCAACAAAGGCAGCTATGGCTTGGGAACATTGAAAAGCTTCTACCCACCGAGTGAGTTGATCAACTATAACAAGACAAAACCTATAACGTCCTGCCTTAGGCATTGTGATATAATCAATTTGTAGATACTCAAAAGGTGCATGTGCTAAAGAATGTCCTCCATAAACTTTAGCCCAGAAAGCATGTTGATTATAAGTCTGACGAACCAAACAAGATGCACAAACCCTAGAGGACACAGTGACTACAGGGGCAATCCAAACCCTTTTTACTGAGTCCACAATTCCTTGTGTGTCAAAATGGCCTTTTCTGTGAATAGACATACCTGATGATAGAAGCTCTGGGGAAGAAGTGGCTTCCCCTCTGGAGTCACCCAGATCCCACTGAGTTCTTTAGCCTTGAATTTCATTTTCCACTTCTCTACTTCAAACTTATCATAAGTAAGAGTAATAGAAACATCATCAGATGAAGAAAGATTAAATACATATTCAGGGGTTTCCAAAGCAGCAAGCTTAGCAGCAGCAGCAGCAACTCATTCATTCCCTTTTGAAACAGGGTCGCTTTCCCCAGTATGAGCAGGACAATGAACAATAGCTAAGGCAGATGGGAGTTTTAAGGCAGATAGGAGATCTTTAATAAATTCTCCATTAGCAATAGTTTTGCCTGCAGAGGTTAAAAATCCCCTTTGTGGGGCAGCTTGGTAGCACAGTGGATAGAGCACTGGCCCTGGATTCAGGAGGACCTGAATTCAAATCTGGCCTCAGACACTTAACACTAACTAGCTATGTGACCTTTTAGGGGTATATGCTAAGCAGAGGGATTTCTGGATCAGAGGGCATTGACATTTTCTTCTCTTCATACTGTTCTTAAAAGATAATATAAAGGGGGTGGCTAGGTGGCGCAGTGGATAAAGCAACAGCCCTGGATTCAGGAGGACCCGAGTTTGAATCTGGCCTCAGACACTTGACATTTACTTACTAGCTGTGTGACCCTGGGCAAGTCACTTAACCCCCATTGCCCAGCAAAAAAAAAAAAAGATAATATAAGGTCTTTTTTTTTTTCAGGATTTGTTACCCATCCTTAAATCTATCTTTTATATTTCTCTTTTAAATATCTATAGTGGTTTAGTCAATTCCCTGTGCATATACATGGGGTTTTTAGATAATTCCTCATCTGAACTGTATTTCTTTGTATCATCAGAATTTCATTATTGAGACCATCCTATCCCTCCTAGACTGATTTCTTGTAGACATTTATCTAGGCCATGGAACCCTTTCTACCTATTCTATCTCTATACTCTTTGATATCTGCTCTCTCTCAAAGTCAGATTCATGTCAGACTTTGTCTGGTTTGCCTCTCTTCTATCACAGATTCTAAGGGAGAGTGGTCAATTTTCTATCATTTCACCTTCAGCAACAAGTACCTTCTTTATCAACAAGTGTTGACAAGGAGGAGGTCCAGAATAGCAATTTCTCTCATTTGTTCTACCTTTTGAAGGATGAAATAATCATTAATTTAAACCAATAAATAAGTTGTTCTGCCTCTGGCAGAGAGGGAGCTCTAACAGATATCTGGATCATTTACTGTCAAGTTTTTCCATTTTTAAAAAAAGGAAGACTTGTTCGAATAACCTAGAGAGGCATTCCTAGAGTTCTTCTACCTTCTCTTCTAGGAGGGAAACCAACTTGTACTTGGAGGGTGGGTATCAATTATTTGGATCTGGCAAAAAGATAATGGGCTACCATGGTCACTGCAAAATTCTGCTTGCCTTTCATATATTTTGGAATCAAGACCTTCATTTAGGAAGTTTGTCATTTCACAAAGTTTTTCTCATAGGGCAGAGGACCCAGAGGGCAGAGTAGAAAGGGAAGGTGGTAGAGGAAATAGACTAGGGTGGGGTTGGACTGTGCTGGATAGAGATGAGAATATAGAGAAAGGGTGCAAAGGACTTTTTTCTCCACTGATAATGGCTAACTTCAATTTGGGACATAGGAAGGGGCAATTCACTAGACATGAGACAAGGGAAGTATCAATTTGTCAGAGTATTCAAATGATCAGGACAGGGAATGAGAGGTTTGATTCCATTGGATTTAATTAAATTCAGGAAGCATTAAATACCATTGTGTTCTAGGTGTTGGGGATACAAATACAAAACAGCCTTTAGCCCCAGGGGTCTTACTTTCTATGGGGGTAGCAATAGGGGGGATATAGCAGGTACACTAATGAGTTAATACTAAGTGTGTAAAAAGTTGTGTCTGAGGGAATTAAAAAAAGCTTGTGGTAGGAATTGGCTCTTGGACCGAACCTATAATAGAATTAGGGGTCCTAAGAATCAAAAGTGCAGTACTCTATTTGTACAAAGACATGGGAACAGGATACAGGATGTCATGTGTGGGAGACACTTGAGTAGGCCAATTTGGCAAGCACAAATAATATGTAAATGGACTGTTGGAATATAGGTTGAACCCAGATTGTGACTGGACAGGAGCTTGTATTTTACCCTAGAGACAAATACTGAAGCATCTTGAGCAGGGGAATGGCATGGTCAGATCTGTGCTTGAGGAATTGGTAGCCCTGTGGAGAATGGATTGGAAAGGGTGGAAGCTGGGTGCAGAGAGATTGATCAGGAGGTTATCGCCATAGTTCAGATGAAAGGAGATGAAGTCCTGCTTTAGGACAGTGACTGCGTGTGTAGAGAGATAGGGATGGATGACAACAATTTCATGGAGGTTGGATTGACAAGACTAGGCAATTGATTGGATTTGGGGAATGGTGGTTAGGAGAGAGAAGAGTTGAGATTGACTTCAAAGTCACAAACCTATGTAACAGGAAGGATGGTGGTACCTTCCATACAAACAGGGCCAATGAGAATGGCAATCTAAAAGATTGTGGTAGGTGACGAAAGCCACACTATTCTGTCCACTTTCATCAGAGTTCTTGAAAGGTATTGGTGCCAGACTTGGAAGGAGCTCATCATGACTGAGGCCTCCAGGTTCTGGGTAGCCCCAACAAGCCCCTTTACTCCATCATTTTTCTGTCACAGTCCAGTGAGAGGCCAAGCTTATGGCCGAGGTCAGGGTAGTGACATCAGCAGCAGTGGTATTGGAACATCATTTCTCCTCATTAGTAATGGCCATCAGTGATGATGGAGGGACAAGGCACTCATTTCTCAGGTGGTTATGACAGGTAAAGGAGGCAGTGCAACATAGGGAATTCACAATACAGCGAATGGATGGCTTGTCCTTGGAGTTAGGAAGACCTTGACTCAAGTCTCTCCTCTGACACACACTAGCTGTGTGACCTTGGGAAAGTCACTTAACCCCTCTGTGCCTCAGGCAATTCTTCAAAACCATAAATTGTATCCCACTTGCCCACTTAGGGAGTTTTTGTGCCAGGGAGTTCCCAATACAAGGGCGAAGTCACAGGTCAGGACAAAAAAAAATAGGTGGAGAAAATACTTGATGACATAGTGTGAGGCTGGGAATCACTTCTGCAAATGAAAGGTAGGAAGACTATGTGTCAAGGAGGCCTCCAGGTCCAATCTCTTAAGAGATGCCCGGGCTGGAACCATTCCTCTCCTCATCTCTCCCTCTCTCCTGTGCCCTTTGATAGGGGAAGTTGAACAATGTGGAGGGCACTGATCCTGGCCTCCTCTTTCCTTCTTTTCAGTGGCTGGCAGGGGCCTTCAGAAACAAGAAATCTGTTTAACCATGAAATGGTCTCTGGACTGGCTTACTAAAAAGCCAGTGCTGAAGTTGATTCTGTCTTTCCCAGCTCAGCCAGGTATGGCTGTAGACCAATTGTTGCTTCTGTCTTTAGACAAGGAAAAATGTGGGTTGGATAACAGGAGATTGAGGTAGATTTATAACTGGTTGAATGATTGTACTTGTTAGATAACTTTCCCCCCAAAAGAGGCTAATGGAGAACCATGGTGGAACAGTCTAGGGGCTTTTGAGGCTCTGGCAAAATACCCTGGAGGAAGCTGTTGCTGAGTGAGAAGCTGCTGCTTAGTCCTCACAGATTATACCTGTGTTGATCAGGTCAGATAACCTGAAGAATGTTCAGAAGTCCACAAGAGGACCACTGAAAAAGTCCAAGATAGGACTACTAACATTTCTAGTCTCTTTCATTATCAAATCCCTGATGAGGTGGTGTGGATACTGGATTTGGAACCAGGAGGCCAGGGTTTAATTAAAACCTAGTGGTGTCGCTTCCTGTGCAAGCTTGGACAAGTAGTCTAAACTCTCTGAGCCTTAATTTTCTTGTTTCCTAAAAAGAAGGGAGCACATTGATGCAGTGCATAGAGTGTTGGACTTGGAGTCAAGAAGACCTGAGCTTGAATTCTGCCTCAGATACTTTCTAGCCGTGTGACCCTGGACAAGTCACTTAATCTTTCTCAGCCTCAATTTCTCATCTGCAAAATGAAGATAATAATGGCACTTACTACATAAGATTATTGTGAGGTTCAAATGAGATTACATATGTAAAACACTATGCAAACTTTAAATACTACGTAAATGTTAATGATTATTATAACAAGTGACTTGCTCAGAATCAAAAAGCTTGTACCTATCAGAGAAAGGATTTGAACCTGGGGCATGCTGGAGCTATTCCTACTGACTTGAAAAAAGCCACTTGTTAAATTTTCTACTTGAGCATTTACACCTTGGAAATAGTGAGGAGCTGCAAATCAGGGCTTTATTTCTTGTTTGGTTAATTGTCTAGACTTAAGAGTGATGGGAAAATGTCAATGAATGCTTAAAAGTATATCCAGCATTTTCAGAGAACCAATTGTTAAACATTTCCCAGAACATCCCTGATTTGAGCCCAAGTCTTTCTGCCTCGGAAGCCAGTGCTCTATCCATATTATATCTTTAAATTTTCTTCCTAGCTCTTAAAAATACTGTGATTCATAACTGTAAGTTCTATAAAAAGTTTCTAATAACAATTAAATTCCCCCAGGGCTATCTATCCATTACCACCCAAGCCATTTAATAATTCTACAATCAAGCACTTCTTATGTGCCAGGCTCTAAGTTTGGTTCTGGGAATGTGATATATTTGGCAATGAATCTATATGCTCATTGAATTGAAAAACAACACAGTCACTGCCCTTGAGGTATTTACAACCTGATAAGGGGAGATGCAACCTATACAAAACAAATCAAAAACCATCACTGAAGTGAAATGAGATCAAGTCAAAGGTGAGATCCAGACAGAGTTTTCTAGGAGAATCTCAGAGGGAGCATGTTAAGCTTGAGCCATCAGAGGAGGCTTCAAGGAGAAGGGATCACCTGAGCTGGGCCTTGAAGGTGAAAGATTTTAAGAACTGGCCAAGAAAAGTGTGTTCCACTTATTTAGGTAAGTCACCAAAAATCACCAGGAAGCAAACTTGTCAACACCGTGGGTGTGCTAATCAAACAACTCAATTTGACACTAGCAGAGATTCACATCAGTAGTTCATGCAACTTGTGAGCATCAGATTTATCTTGACAGTTCCTTTGCATCAAGGAGGTGGCGTACAGCCAGAAGGCTGCCTATGGAGAGGAAGAGCATCTCCTTTAAATTTCAAGGCTCATGCTCATGATAACATATTTTTGAGTTCAGTCATGATGAAAATATTAAGTTAATCCTCCTTTTTTTTAGACATGAGAAATAAATGTGTCTTATTCTGCTTTTGTCATACACACAATCCCTAGCCTAACACACAAGCTCTATACTGTCAGGGCCAAACGCTTCAGGTGACGGCTGGAATCCATCCTTATGGAACTGCAAAATCCACACTGATGTCTGGCTGGGAGGGTAGTTAAAAGAAATCTTCTGGAGTGTGAGTCTAAGCTTTGCCAAATCAGGTCAAAAATCATTCACAGCCACCATAATTAACAATGATTAGCATAATCCCAAGACACTGGTGGAAGGTACTTGTTTATAGTGGGTGTACATAAAAATGGGGGTCAACCAGCAGACCGAAGAGTTGTGTATCACCCCAGGACACTGGCTCCTGACTACTAGGGACATGGGCATGGGGGAAGGGTAGGGATTGACTGCAAAGCCACTCAAATGCTGGATGATTCAAAAGTTCTAAAGCTCTCATATTTCTTTCCTTCTCATACTTTATGGTCCAGCCAAATTGGTAATTTCTCTGTTCCTCACATATGGCACCCCCCTCATCTCTTGTGTCCTCTGCCATGCCTAGAAAGTGGTCTTTTCTTATCTCTACCTCATAGACTCCTTTTGAGACAGCTGAAGGATTTTCTATGTGAAATTTTCCTTGAGCCCAACTATTAGTAGTATACCTTGTGTTTATTTTTTATTTAATTTCTATGCAGTTATTTTGTACATTCTTACTCATGCATGTTTTCTTCCTCTCCTCCTGCAACTGCCTACAATGTAGTCATTGAGAATAGGGATTGATTCATTAATTTTATTCCCAAGTGTCTAGCATAGCTCCTGGTACATAGTAGTTGCTTAATAAGTAAGTTTAACATAATAATTTTGGTAGTGTTGATTGTAAATGAGTCTGGTATCTGCTTTCTATCCCATTAAGTGAATAGAACTAGGAGAACAATTTATATAATAACAATATCGCACAGAATAACAGCATTGATAGATTTAGGAACTCTGGTTAACATAATGGCCAACCACAGTTCCAGAGGACTTGTGATGAAACACGCTGCCCACCTCCAGATAGAGCTGATGGATTTGGAGTGCAGATTGAAGCAATGTTTTTGGACATGACTAATTCTGGAATTTGTTTTGCTTGATTGTACAGTTTATAACAAGTTTTGTCTTGTTTTCTCAATGAGTGGGGGAGTGTGTGTGAGAGGGAGAGAATCAGAAGTGAAAATAAAATCGAATCTAAAAAACCCCTATTAAGTGACAGAGGCAGCCCCATACAGTGGGCAGTTTAAGTCCTCCTCACCGCCTGACTAGTCTATTGCAATAGCCTCCTTTATTGGTCTTCCTCCTCCAATCAATGCTCTACACAGATGCATGAGTGAGATTCCTAAACCGCAGATCTGACCAGAGGCATCCCTATCCAAGAAGCTCCACTGGGCTACTTATTTCCTTAAACTTCTTGATTTGGCATTTAAAGCCTTCTACAATGTGGCTTTTGCCTACCTTTCTAGGCTTATTATATACTACTCCTTTTTCAAGTTCATTACAAGCATCATCTTCTGAATGAGGCCTTTCTCAATACCTATGAGGAAGTTTTCAATCAGTGCCTCCCCCCACCATTACCTTCTATTTACTTTGTAAATATTTTTATCTACTTCTCTATAGAAATGCTGTTTACTCTGAGAAAGATAAGCTCCTTGAGAGCAGGGGCTATTTTGATTCTTTTGTGCCGGGAATACCATAGGTAATAGAGCAAAGGTTGGCAAACTTTTTCTGTTAAGGGTCAGATAGTAAATATTTCAGGCTTTGTAGTTCAAGACGCAAAATAGGGGATATTATAGAGGATATATACTTATAGAATGAGAGAAAAGACATTTCTATAAATGTTTTGATAAATTCAAAATATAATAATAGATTAAAAATTTTATAATAAAGGTAAACTAATGACAATGGAATTCTTTTTAGAAAAGAATAATTGGGGTTCAAAGTGAGTGTTCCTTATCATCAAAATCATTTTGAAATCTTTATCTATAATGAGTTTTTAATATTATTTCATCTTTGAAAGTGTCTTTCCACAAAGACAGGTACTGCCAAATACAATCATCCATCCACAAGCATATAATTTTAATTGATCATATTCATCACTTGGACAACATTTATACTAGTTTCTTAGAATCTTCTCTTGATATTTGCCTTTTAACATGCAAGTCATTATACCACAAACTAGTCACTTGCAACTGTAGTTAGATTTTGAAATATGGAAATTTCTTTTGTACTTGCATTGAGGTTAGAAAAACACTGCTGAAACTGTAGTTTGAACTAAAAAAAAAAAAAACATCTCCTGCAAATCTCTGTG
This sequence comes from Dromiciops gliroides, assembly GCF_019393635.1. Classification (NCBI taxonomy): domain Eukaryota; kingdom Metazoa; phylum Chordata; class Mammalia; order Microbiotheria; family Microbiotheriidae; genus Dromiciops; species Dromiciops gliroides. The sequence continues at coordinate 614,910,643 of NC_057861.1, read as the reverse complement.
GGAATGGAGATCTCCTTGTTTTACCTTTTGACAAGGCGGGAAGTTTCTAAAGCAGCTTGACATTACTTGTGATTCAAACAATGTTACTTATTGAATTGACTTTATCTCAGTATGTTTTGAATATAAGTGCTATTTTGCCTTGTAATTTTAGAGTGAATTAAGAAACATTATGTCTGTAGCAGTGGCTAATTTCCAAAGCCATTGAGTGTTCAATAATAGTGGTTGAAGGTGATTCTTTTTATTGAGAAAAAATTCAATCTTGGCCCCGAGCTCAAAAAAATCTAATCAGACTTTGTTCTCTTCTTTTGTTTTGACATGATGGGTATGCCTTGGTAATTTAGAAGAATAGTTCAGGTGTGGAGATGTGTGTGGCCCTCAAAACCCTTTTGAATTACAGTGACATCACAGCAATTTGTTGTGCATCAGATAGGAATTTGAAGTGAAGAGAGTGCCCATACAGCTTCAATCACCAGCCTGGACCAAAATACTTTCAGTCCCATCATCTAGATTCTATGACCATCAGTAAAAGATACATAATATTTTGATTTAGAGGTCAAAAGATGTTAGCAGAATTACTGAGGTTTCAACATTACTATTCCTTACCCCTTTCTCTCCTCCCTTCCTCCCTCCCTTTCCTTCCTTCCTTTCCTTCCATCTCTCTGTTTACTTACAAATAAAAAACACAGGAAAAGAAAAAGTTAAACAAAGATACCATCCTATCTTTCAGAAAATGTGAAATACTGGATTTGTTGTTAGATGACCTAGGTTCAAACCCCAACTCAGCTAATTATTCCCTGTGATCTTGGACAAATCACTTAACCTTTCTAAGTCTTACTTCCTCACCTGGACTGGATGGCCTCTAATTCTAAATATATAATTCTAGAACTAATAATTGTTGGTGGCCTTATAATGGAATTGGCAAAACATTTTATTTACATCATTTGAGCCTCACAACTACTTTGGGTGGTAAAGTACTGCAGATATTATCATCCCTGTTTTACTACTAAGGAAATGAATGCTGAGTGTTTTAAGATACCTCCCCCTGGTCACATAGCTAATAAAATATCAGAGAAGATTTTTGAATTCAGGTTTCTCCTGCCTCCTATTCTCAACATTATGCCATGCAGTCCCTCACATAGCTGTATAGAGTTTATGCTACTCGATACTATGGAATACAGTGTAAAAATCAGACTCGTGGTATAGAGTGAGGAAAGGTCTAGGTTGGCAAGCTGGAGATCTGAGTTCTAGTTTTTCTTTTTTTGCATTTTCTTTTTGACAGGTTTATTAAACTGTTAGACTTGGGGAACATTGTATACATATTGTATTCTGAATGTCAGCAAGATATTTGAAAAAGTCTTTCACGTATCCCTGCACATAAGATGGAAGGGTATGGGAAGCATGATAGTGCAGTTAGATTCAAAAGTGGTTCCGAGAACAGACACCAAAAGTGACAAATTATGTCAACCTGGAGGGAGGCTGCTAGTGGAGTTTGACAAGGCTCTATTTTTGACTTACCCAGTATTTTTTATGAAGGCATACATATGTGTCAGATTTTCAGACGACAGGAAGCTGGGTGGGATGGGCTATCCATGAGGTAATAGAATCAGAGTCCAACAAGAGCTCAGTCCTGTAGGATGATTGACCAAATATGAGATGAAATTTAATAGGAGTAACTGTAAAGTCCTGTACTAATGAATGAAAAAAAATTCCTTAAGTATAGAAAAGTTTTAACCACCAAGAGCTACCACTAATCATGCACCCAATCCTTTTCATCAAGAAAGGTCAAGTGCTGGGATGTTCTATGTGCATCCTGTCAGTTCTGTACTCCATCCCTTCCAACAAATGCTGAGGGAAGTTCCAAACTCTCTATGGTTCTTAGATAATGGACTATCTTCTATCCCTTTTTTATTCTCCTCTCTGAGCGCTATACCAAATCTTCAATCTAGGGTAAGTATAGTTAATATGAACTTTCCCAATTGGGATTATGACTTGAGCCTCCATCCTCTCAGCAAGACCAAATTTCCTCCTAGAAATCACTCTTTCAACAAGATTTCAGTCATGGCACCTTGGAGTAATGGTCAGTCATTTCTGACTAGAACACACATAGTATGGTTAAGTTCATATACTCTTATACCCTCAGCAAAGGAATGATAAAAACTATACCCTGTATTTAACAAAACATCTATTATACAACTTGGGACCAATGACTTCTCCTTGACCCAGGCTGCCCTGAGATCAGGGAATTCTAACTTTCAGTGTGTGAAATTTTAACTATCCTTCAGTATAATTGATTTCCTATTTAATCCTATGTCTTTTATTCATGTAAAAACACAATTCCGAGAAGGGGTCCACAGATTCATCAGACTTCCAAGGGAGTCCATGACACAAAAATAGGCTAAGAACTTCTACCCTAGATAATAGACTTTTCTGAAGCCAAGTTCCAGGATAGACACAGTTGATTTTAGTTCCTCATAACTGCTCCTACAGAGAATGATATGTTTAACTCATGCCATCTAGAAGACTGGCCATTAGGTGCAATTTGGATTTCAGATTAGCTAGCTCAAGACTCGTGGAGAAATGACTTCAAAACTAGGCTCTGGCAAGGAGAAACCTACTACTGTCATTCTACCCTAACATCTCTCTGAACTTGTATCTTTCTTTTTTTTCTTTTTTCTTTTTTTTTTTTTTTGCGGGGCAATGGGGGTTAAGTGACTTGTCCAGGGTCACACAGCTAGTAAGTGTCAAATGTCTGAGGCCAGATTTGAACTCAGGTACTCCTGAATCCAGGGCCGGTGCTTTATCCACTGTGCCCTGAACTTGTATCTTTCAATTCCAATTCCCAGGTGGCCAAGACGTATGTAACATCTTTGACTAAGTTCTAAATATGATCTGTGTCACCTCTACCGTTGCTCCCATGTCTTGTTACTCCTACTTACACACCTCTCTCATTCCTCATAGGGGAACCAAAATCCTGCTGCTCTGGGCAAAGAGGAAGGAGCCAAAGATCAAGGCTGCCATGATGCAGAATACCGTTGTGTATACATGTGAAGAGGCCTGGGAGTGATAGGGCTCAATAAGAGGCATACAGTGTAATGTGGCATCTAAAAGAGCCAATGTCATATGGATTCAACACAGATATTCTTCAGCTTATTTCTCCTCCTTTTTTGGTCTTCAAAACACAGCTAATGCAGAAATTTGTTTTGAATGATATATTTGTAATGGGTTCTGTATTTCTTGTCTTCTCAATGGGTGGGAGGAGGGAGAGAATTTGGAACTGGAAATGAAATTTAATAAAACCAAAAAAATAGACAAAGTGATTTTAGGCTGTTGAAGTAGAAGTGTGGTGTCCAAAAGGAAGTAGTGCCAGAGTGTTGGGAGCAATGAAAATTGGGCCCTGGAACTGTAGGTGCCCTGCTAGGGGCACACCATTGAGATTAGAGTGAGATGCAAGAGTGCCAGGCCAGCAACCATAGAAGAGGGTCAGGGGAAGAGAGACAGAGAAATGGTGAAATTAGGTTTTGGGTCCTCAGAATTTGAGAATACTAGAATAGAAGGGGCCAGAGGAGTTTGGTTTAGAAGAAAGGAAAGACCCATGCTGCTTTTATATATCACTTCAAGGTTTACAAAAGCATTTGCAAATACTATCTTGCTTCATCCTCCAAACAACCTTGGGAGGTAGGTACTATTATGTCAACTTTATAGATGTAGAAACTAAGGCAGATAGTGGTTAAGTGATTTGCCCATAGTCATTTCTTATAGAACAATAGTATTCCATTGCAATAATATAACACAACTTTACCTATTCTCTGATTGATGGGCATCCCCTCAATTTCCAGTTGTTACCTCAAAAAGAGCCGCTGTTTATATATCTACATATATATATAATATACATACATATATATAAACATACATATATGTTTATATATTTACATATAAGTTATTTTCCTTTGAATCAAAGTACATAGCCCTCTGGGCATAGTTCCAAATTACTGTCCAGAATGGTTGGATCAGTTCAAAACTCAACCAACAGTTCATTAGTGTCCCTATTTTTCCACAACCTCTCCAACATCTGTCATTTTCTTTGTGTCATATTAGCCAATCTGATAGGTGTGAACTAGTACCCCAGAGTTGTTTTAATTTGTATTTCTCTGATCAATAGTGATTTAGAACATTTTTATATGACTATTCATAGCTTTAATTTCTTCTGAAAGCTGCCTGTTCATAACCTTTGATCCTTTATAAATTTGAAAATAACTCATTTTAAATTTGACTCATTTCTCTCAATATATATTTGAGAAAGAGGCATTTATCAGAGAAATTTGTTGTAAAAATTCCTCCCCCCACCTCTCATTTTTCTGCTTTCCTTCTAATCTTGGCTTATTGGTTTTGTGCAAACGCTTTTTAATTTAAGGTAATCAAAATGATCTATTTTACATTTTATAATGCACTCTATCTCTTGTTTAGTCATAAATTATTCCCTTATTTACAGATCTGATAGGGAACCAAAGGTTTGAACTTAGGTCTACTTAAGGCTCTAAGTTCATCACTTTATCTATTGTGCCACATAGCTGCCTCAATAGTTTAGGGAGTACAGAAAAAATGTACAGAGTTGAGAGTGTGAGCACCAGCAGAAGAGTACAGAAAGAAAGGCTTGAGGCACAAAAGTCCAATTTCACAAATGTGAACAATTGGGTACATTTACCTTTCAAGGTTCTTGGTACAACAGAAGTTATGGTCAAAGGGATATGTCATGTAACAGGCATAGACATGGATTAAAGGGAACATTAATGATTCAGTTTGGCTTAATAGGCATTTATTCAAGGCCTACTGTGTGCCAAACAGTTTGCTAGAACTGAATCTTGATAGTATGTGTGACTTCTGAGGGGTAAGGGGCAAGGAAAGTGAACATTCTAAGGATGGGAAATACTTCATGGTAGAATGTCCTATATTGAACGTCAAGTACACCAGTTTGGCTAGAATGTGTATGTGACATGAATAACATGTAAACAGCCTAGAAATATAGGTTGGAGCTAGATTATGAAGGGACTTAAATACAATAGAGTTTATGCATTTGATCCAAGAGGTGATACGGCATCGGTGACACTTCTTGAACAAAGGAATGTTACATGGTGGGAGATGTGCTTGAAAATACCAGTTGAGCAGCTTGTATGGAAGATGGGTTGTAGAGATGAGAGGCTGTTTGTTGAAAGGCCAGTTAGGAGGCTATTACAATGTCCAGGCAAAACGTTATAAAAGCCTGAATTAAGATGGTTGTGGTGTGAGTGTAGGGAAGGGGATGAATGTGAGAGATGTTACTCAGGCAGAATCAGGATAAAATATTTGTGCAGCATAGGCAGATTTATCAAATTCTACTTCCTCTATGTAACTGTCCACAGGAGACTTTCAACCTTTAATAGGTGGCTAAACGTAATATAAAGTATCTATGTGCTACAGTCAGTAAAGTTTTCTGACATTAATAAAAACAAAATAACATTCAGAAATATCCCTTGTTGCATACTACAGCATCTTGTACCTAGACAACTGCCTACTGTGCCTACTCTGCTGTCTGTATGTTAACCTACCAGACAATTCCACTACACTTGGCCTTTAGAAACTAAGGCCTTTAAAATAAAGTTGTTATAGTGAAGTTCCAGCCTAGAGAGCTTTATTTTGAATCCTTGCTATTCATTTGGAGACTAAGCTACACCTTAGAACAGGAGCAAGGGAGCTTAGGAAATACAAGTGTAAGATTTCAGAATTAAAGTGACTTTTGAGATAGGGAAACATCCCCACAGCTTTCATTACTATATCCTTGGACTTTGGGGACAGAGATGGGAACTGAGTAGTTGGAATTAAGGGGCTAAAGTGTCATTGATATAACCTTCTATATTTGGGCTCACACGAAGGGTTCTATGACAATAAAATTGGACCCCTTTCCCTTGGCAGCTCTTGACCTAAGAATTGCCAACATAGTCTAATTCTCTTAGAATTACAATTCAGTGGAGAACAGAATTAAGGGAATGCTGCCACAGTGGAGTAGGATTGCCCTTCACAATCAAAGGATCCTTTGGAGGAACTAATGATGATGCATCTCAGGATGTTCCTTTTCTTTCTGTTTGTCCACGATAGCACAAAGAATCCTACAAATCATCACAAAAATGGGCTTAGCTGGTCTTGGTAATTTGAGCATTTCTCTTTTCTTTATCCCTGGGCCTTTGTTTCCATCCATTCTTTTAAAAAACTGCTGAATAAGAAGGATGCTTAGAAAAGCTGATAAAAAGAAAACAGAAGCCTCCTAAACCTTGTGGTTTCTTCCTGTGCCACATTAGGCAGGATTTATGGTAAATACAGATATTTCTTTCAGATCAGGTACAACCCCGCAACAACAATTGCCCCTGTTCTTTGTTCTCTCATAGAGCAGGAGCCGCCAGGAGTTAATTCTTGTACATAGAGCAGCTTTCTGACTCTGTAGGCTGAGAACTGGAAAATCTTGTCATCTCCAGAGCTAAGTGACCTGAAAGGACTTGTAAACATGAATAGCCAAGAATTGCACCACTGGGGCAACTTCCCTAGATCTGAGTATCATGCCAAGCTAATCAGCATCTAGAGCTATTCACTTTTTTAAAAGCTTATGCCTATCACTGGTTACAATTCATAGAGTTTAGTCCTAGAAATGACCTTAGGGATCATCTCGCCTAACTTCCTTATTAAATCCTAGATCTGAAATTTTTAACTGTGGGACCATAAGCAAGTCACACCATCTCTCCATGAAATGGGATAATAACACATGAAACCTGCTTTACTGCATAGTCATAAAGAAGTGGATTTGGAAAACTTAAGGCATTATATAAATAGGAATTTCTCTTGAAGTTGAGGGAACTGAGGGTGCCAAAGTTCAGTGACTTACTCAAGGTCACAAAGATAGCAGGTGAAAGACCTGAGATTCAAACCCAGATCTTCTAACTCCAGAGCTAGCAAGTACTCTTTCCATTGTACCACACTAGAATAGTGAGTGACTAGGGTGACGCAACAATAACCTTGGCCCAGAAACTTGAAATTTAGAGGGCATGCTTCAGAAGGAGAGAAGCTGTTTGTTATGCTGATTAATGCTTCTGCTCACTAAAATTATCTTAATTTTCACACCATGAATTAAAAGTTGGCTCATGCTGCTTGCCCTGGTTGTGGTTCTTAGGAACCAAAGTTTCTTTTTTGTGGGGCAATGAGGGTTAAGTGACTTGCCCAGGGTCACACAGCTAGCAAGTGTCTGAGGCTGGATTTGAACTCAAGTCCTCCTCTTTTGTGGACCCAGCAGCCAGTGACCAGTTACAGAGGTAGCCTGGTGAAAGCCCCCTCCCCGCCCCCACTCCCGATCTGGGCCAGGAGCCTCCCCTGGGCCACCCCAAGTGAATAGAGCCTGTTAGAAGAAATGCTGCCAGTCCCATCAAAACTGATGCCAATGCCATTCTGGTCAGATGGCAGCTTAACATGACCATAATGTTGTGTAGCCTGGCTCCTGATGCTTTCTCCCAGCCAAGCACTGAACTGCTCAGTAAGACCCCTCTGCTTAGCTCAGACACTCCCCTGGCTCCAGCTGCCCAGCCTCTGGACGACAGAGCTGGTGGGGAAGGGGCCCTGCTGTCAGAGCAGGACCTCTCCCATCCGGTCATCAGAAAGACTTTACTATTTAGCCCTGCTACCTTCGTGACCTCCACCCCGCAGGGAGCCTTAGGAGGGCTAAAGCTGTTGGAAGGGGCATCTGTTTTCTCCTTCCCCTAGAGCCCCCCAGCTCAGGAAGCACCCACTATGGCTGAGCCTGACCAGCCCAGTGCTAGGTGCCCCCTGGGACCTCTAGAAGCCATAGGCAGCCCACCCAAGGTCCCCAAAGAGTGGCCCTTTGGGGAAGCTGGTCCAGGAGAAATGATCCCTGGGTGGGACCTCTTCAGCTGTTTCCAGAAGGGGACATCAGGTCTTTCCTTTCACTGGGCAGAAGAGATGGTCAGCTGTCCCTAACAAAACTTCTGGCTTGCCTGTCCTGCTCAAGTCCAGAAGGGAACCCATGGCAACTCCAGGCCCTAGGCAGCAGAAAGGCAGAAACAGCGAGGCAGGCAGGATGAAGAAATCAGAGCTACCATCCAAGGCAGGGAATAATCTGTTCTCAGCAGCCAAGATGTCTCAACTCCTTCTCAGCAAATCGGTGCCACCTCGATTCTCCCTGCATCAGAGAGGCCCCAATGCTCGAGATCCAAAGACCAGCAGGGACCCCCAGGCAGCTCGAATTTTGAAGCCGATAGCTCCCAACCAGGGCACCTGATCTAGAGCACCATCCAGGGCAGATGAGTAGCCCTCCAGTAAGGACAGGAAGCATCAGGCTTCTTCAGGACAGATGTGCCCCCCGTGCCTTGTGCTGCAGAAGCAAGTGGAGGACCTCAAAAGCCAGTTAGCCACCCTGCAGTGCCTTAGTGGGGAGCTCCAGGGCCTTCAAGACTTGGCCCAGGATCCATCCATGGCCAACACAGGGGGCACCACCTGAGGGCCAGGCCCTGGACTCCAGGGTCCGCTGCTCCCAAGGCAGGCCCGACTATGGAGTCTTTCCAGGTTCTTGTCTCCCTTATTCTCCCCTCACCCCATTCCCCACCCTAGAACGTTGGCACCAAGCACATGTGCTTAGTGGGGATCTACAGTTCTAATTGGAGGACTGGCTGGGGTGAAGATTTATTGAGAGGCCTCGTCACTGCAGGATGTTAGTGCAGTGACCTCCAGCTATTCTGTTGAGTGGTTGTTCCCATCCCCACTTGGGACCCCACTCCTCCACTTTAGTTTTTCCAGAAGCAATGCAAAGAGAGAGCTGGGTTCAAATCTCACATCCGATGCTTCACTGTGGGCAAGTCAAGTCACTTAATCTCTTGAGTTCCCTCATGCTAATAATTCTTCCTGTTTCCACTGCACTTATTGTGGCTGACAGAAATGCCCGCTCTCCTGGATTTTGTTCTAAGGGCTTAGATGCCAGGGCATGGGAGTTCTCCAAGTGATTCCCTTCACAGATGCCCCCTAACGACCCCCCTCCAAGTTGTACAGTATTCCCCTCCTGCCCCGTCCTTTGTATAGATGAAGAAATTGAGGCCCAGGGAAACCCGGTGACTTGCCCAACACCGAGAAGATAGTGACCATTGCAGCTAGGATTGGCAGCTAGGCCCTCATGTTTGAGACAAATTTGGAAGTTGTTATTGTAGTCCAGGCAAGAATAATAAAGACCTAGAGTGGTGGGAAAGATGGGGGCAGGTCATAAAAGCTAGGATTTGACCTGAGTTGTTTATTTGTTTGGGGGTGTATCGCAGTGTTTATGGAGTTTGAGATGTCAGTGGGACCAGGTGAGAATATCCACCAGAGAGTTGGGAGTGTAGCTCTGGAAATGAGAAGAGGTGGCATCAAGGCTTGTGGAGGCCAGGGCACCCACTGGCTTCTAGCAGGGCCCACCTGGTCCACATGAGGACAGGGGTTTAGAGTGTCTCCTCCTGTTTAGGGTAGGACTGCTGTATTCAGTTTTTAGCAAGGTCCAGGCAAGGCAAAGATGTCCTTTTAGGTCAAGCAACAGTGTTATTACCCTTGTTCAAGTCAAACCCACACTTTCACAAAATTCATAGGCTCATATACAGTCCTCTTCTTTGCATATTTAAGTGTTCATGTTGTTATGTTTAATAATAAAGACCAATATTAGAAAAAAAAAAGCAGTAATGTCTGATTGTTATAGAAAATCCAAACTTCAATGAAAAGAACTACTTCAAAAGCAGAATTTTCCAAATGGAAAGGGAAAACTAAAATTATTTCAATGAAAGAAACTCCTTAAAATGCAGAATTTTCCAATTGAAATAGAATTCCAAGAGACATACAATAAAAAGTACTGCTTAAACAGCAGAACTGTCCATTTGAAACAGAATTCCAAGAGACATGCAATAAATAGAACTCCCTAAAAAGCAGGACTGTCCAATTGGAATAGAAAATCCAAACTTCTTCAATGAAAAGAACTCCTTAAAAAGCAGAACTGTCCAATTGAAATAGAATTCCAAGGACCATTCAATTAAAAAAAAAAAACTCCTTAAAAAGTAGAACTGTCCAACTGAAATAGAATTCCAAGAGACATTCAATGAAAAGAACTCCTTAAAAAGCAGTAATGACCAGTTGGAATAGAAAACCCTACTTCTTCAATGAAAAGAACTCCTTCAAAAGCACAATTTTCCAAATGGAAAGGGAAACCCAAAACTCCTTCAATGAAAAGAACTTCTTTCTTAATATTCAGAATTTTCCTATTGAACTAGAATTCCAAGAACTCTTTGATGAAAAGAACTCCTTAAAAAGCAGAACTGTCCAATTGAAATAGAATTGCAAGAACCATCCAATTTAAAAAAATTACTTAAAAAGTAGAACTGTCCAATTGAAGTAGAATTCCAAGGGACATTCAATGAAAAGAACTCCTAAAAAGCAGTAATGACCAGTTGGAATAGAAAACCCTACTTCTTCAATGAAAAAGAACTCTTTCAAAAGCAGAATTTTCCAAATGGAAAGGGAAACCCAAAATTCCTTCAGTGAAAAGACCTTCTTAAAATTCAGAATTTTCCTATTGAAATAGAATTCCAAGAACCATTTGATGAAAATATTATGGGCCCAGAGCAACCCATAAGTTCTCTGGGGGTACATCCAAGAACCTTCTCCTTGAGAAACTAAACCAAAGGATAGACACACCTAAAGAGATAAGTGGAACCTGATCAGGACTGAGTTAGCCCCAGGAACACCACCCTTTATTCCAGTCTCCCTCAGCCCCGGGGAGATAAGATTATGTGTGGCTGCTGCCTTTGTGGTGGTAGGAGGAGGAGGAGAGAGAGATGGCTCGAAAGATCCGCAGCCACCTCTCACCCAACTCCTCCAGCCACCCCCAGTAGGGGATGGTCCTTCCTCAGTAGGGGAACTTTCCACAGTCAGATGATCACATCATTTGACCACCACTGGACCTCTATAAAAGTATCTGCCTGTCTCCTGCTCAAGGAGATTGGTATCTCAGAGCCGCGCTCTGTGCCATGCCTTTTCCCCATGAGAAGTCCAAGGATTTCTTTCATGGTTTCCCTTCCCTTCCCCTGCTCTAAATAAACTACCATCTTATTCTAATTGCTTTTGTGTGCAAGAGGGTATAATTCTTTAAAGAGGAATTCCTAAGGACCCAAACTCCTACCCCTATCCCAAACCCTCACCCCATTTCCCGGTGACATATAACGAATTCCTTAAAAAGCAGAATTTTCCAATTGAAATAAAATTCTAATAACCATTCAATGAAAAGAATTCCTTAAAAAGAAGAACTGTCCAACTGAAATAGAATTCCAAGAGACATACAATAAAAAGAACTCCTTAAAAGGTAGGACTGTCCAATTGGAATAGAAAATCCAAACTTCTTCAATGAAAAGAACTCCTTAAAAAGCAGAACTGTCCAATTGAAATAGAATTCCAAGAACCATTAAATTAAAAAAAGAAACTCCTTAAAAAGTAGAATTGTCTAACTGAAATAGAATTCCAAGAGACATTCAATGAAAAGAACTCCTTCAAAAGCAGAATTTTCCAAATGGAAAGGGAAACCCCAAACTCCAGTGAAAAGACCTTCTTAAAATTCAGAATTTTCCTATTGAAATAGAATTCCAAGAACCATTCCATGAAAAGAACTCCTTAAAAAGCAGAATTTTCCAATTGAAATAGAATTCCAAGAACCATTCAATGAAAAGAACTCCTTAAAAAGTAGAACTGTCCAATTGAAGTAGAATTCCAAGAGATATTCAATGAAAAGAACTCCTTAAAAAACAGTAGTGACCAGTAGGAAAAGAAGGCCCTACTTCTTCAATGAAAAGAACTCCTTAAAAAGCAGAACTGACCAATTGCAATGAAAAATCCAAAGTTCCTCAATGAAAAGAACTCCTTAAAAAGCAGGATTTAGGAATCAGACTACAAAATCAAAAGTTCTTCAATGAAAAGAACTCCTTAAAAAGCAGAATTTTCCAAATGGAAAGGGAAATCTAAACTTTCTTCAATGAAAGGAACTCCTTAAAATGCAGAATTTTCCAATTGAAATCAAATTCCAAGAACCATTCAATGAAAAAAAAAAAACTCCTTAAGAAGCAGAACTGTCCAACTGAAACAGAATTCCAAGAGACATTCAGTGAAAAGAACTCCTTAAAAAGCAGTAATGACCAGTTGGAATACTTCTTCAATGAAAAGAACTCCTTCAAAAGCACAATTTTCCAAATGTAAAGGGATACCCAAAACTCCTTAAATGAAAAGAACTTCTTAATATTCAGAATTTTCCAATTGAAATAGAATTCTGAGAACCATTCAATGAAAATAATACCTTAAAAAGTAGAACTGTCTATTTGAAATAGAATTCCAAGAGACATGCAATAAAAAGAACTCCTTAAAAAGCAGGACTGTCCAATTGGAATAGAAAATCCAAACTTCTTCAATGAAAATAACTCCTTAAAAAGCTGAACTGTGCAATTGAAATAGAATTCCAAGAACCATTCAATTAAAAAAAAACTCCTTAAATAGTAGAACTGTCCAAAAGGGATTGAAAATCAAAAGTTCTTCAATGAAAAGAACTCCTTAAAAAGCAGAACTGTCCAATTGAAATAGAATTCCAAGGGACATTTAATAAAAAGAACTTCTAAAAAAGTGGCAATCACAATTCATCTCTAATAACCAATACTTCTTCAATACCAAGAAATCCTTAAAAAGCAGAATTGTCCAATTGGAAAGAGAAACCCAAGATTTCTTCAATGAAAAGAACTCTTTAAAAAGCACGCCAAAATGGGAAAAAAGGTAAAAAATCTCACTGAAGAAAATAGTTCCTTGGAATTAGAATTCAGCAAGTGGAAGCTCATGACTCCATGAGACATAAAGAAACAATTTAAAAGTTAAAGGAATGAAAATAAATAGTAGAAAATATTAAATAGCTCATTAGAAAAACAACCCACTTGGAAAAATCTTAAGGAAAGATAATTTAAGAATTATTGCATTTTCTTGGGTGGCTAGGTGGCGCAATGCATAAAGCACTGGCCCTGGATTCAGGAGGACCTGAGTTCAAATCCAGCCTCAGACACTTGACACTTGCTAGCTGTGTGACCCTGGGCAAGTCACTTAACCCCCATTGCCCTGAAACCTCCCCCCAAAATACCCCCAAACAAACAAAAATTATTGCATTTTCTGAAAACCATGAACAAAGAGCTTAGATATATTATTTCAAGAAGTTATCGAGGAAACTTGCCCCACTATATTATATCCAGAGGGTGAAACAGAATGAAAAAAAATCACAAAACATTTCCTACAAGAGATCCCCAAATGGGGAGGAGAGGCTGTGACTCCCACAAGCTCCAGATAAACCTATCCACTCACTTCCAAATAATATGGTAAAAAAAACCCCAAAAACAAAAACAAAAAACCAGAGCAGCCTAATGCACATAAGAACAGAGTGAGACTATTTTTCAGCAAAGAGGGCAATTGGGATCAGGCTGAACAGCTCAGCATGCAGTCTGGACCCAGCCAGGAACAGACAGTGCTTCCAGAGTGCCTCAGAGTCTTCACCACCAGCAGCTTCTGAGGCTCTGATAGCGGATTGGTGAGGGGGTTTGGCAGTAGGCTGGGGTGAAGTGGAGGCAGTCTCTGCTGGAGTTGGGGTGAAGCACTCTGGTTCTGAACCAGTGGTTGAATCGAGTGGTGGTGGTCCAGTGAGGAAGGGGCACAGGCACACCAAGCTTCTGACCATAGAGAATCAGAGTTCAATCAGACTTCTGTTTCTGGGTCAGAGAGAAAAAAAAAAAAAGAAAAAAAAAAGATAGCCCCAAATGAAAATTCCTAGGAATATTATAGACAAATCCCAGAGCTCCCAAGTCAAATAGAAAAAACTTCAAATAGCCAGAAAATTCAAATATTGTAGAGCCACACTCAGGATCACACAAGAGTTGCTACTCCCACATTAAAGGAGCAGAAGACCTGGAATATGATATTCCAAAGACAAAGTTACTACAGTTACAATAAAAAAATCACCTGTCCAGGAAAACTGAGTGTAATCTTTCAGGGGGGGACATAGATATTTAATGAAATAGAGGACATTCAAACATTCTTGATGAAAAGACTAGCAATGAATCAAAAATTTGACATCCAAATGCAAGGCTCAAGAGAAGCATAAAAAGGTAAACATGAAAGAGTAATTATGAGGGATTCAATAAAGTTAAAATTTGTTTACATTCCTATATGGGAATATGATACATGTAACTCCTAAGAACTTCATCATTATGAGGGCAGTTAAAAGGAATTTGGGGCTATTAGGTAGGTGACACAGTGGATAGAGCACTGGGCTTGGAACCAGGAAGATGAGTCTTCCTGAATTCAAATCTGGCCTCAGACACTTACTGTGTGACTCTGAGCAAGTTACTTACCCCTGTTTGTCTCAGTTTTTTCATCTGTAAAATGACCTGGAGAAGAAAAAGGCAAACCACTCCAGTATCTTTGCCAAGAAACTCCCAAATGGGGTGATGAAGAGTCAGATACAACTGAAATGACTGAACAGCAAAAAAAAAAAAAAAAAGCTTTACATAGAGGGCATGAATATGAATCAATTCTGTTGGAATGATTTCCAAAAAATGAAGGGTGGAGAAAGAGGGATTCACTAGTAGAAGGGGGAAGGGAGAGATAGAATGGGGAAATTATTCTCTCATAAAAGAGATGTACAAGGAAGAGCTTTTACAGTGGAGGAAGAAATGGGGAAGGGAGCAGTAGCAGGCAATGCTTAGACTTCACTCTCATGAGAATTGTTTCAAAGAAGGAAGAAATTTTACACACACACATACATACACTCAGTTGTATATGGAAATGTAATTTATCCAATAGGGAAATAGGAGGGGAAGGAGACAAGAGAAAGGGGGGCAGTTATAAAGGGGTGGGGAAATTAAGGGAGACATTGGTTAGAAGCAAAATAGACTTCTGAGGAGGGACAGGATAAAAAGAAAGAAGATGATAATGGTATGGAGGGAAATACAGAGTTAGTAATCATAATTGTGAATGTAAATGGTTTGAGCTCACCCATAAAACAGAAGCAGATAGCAGAATGGATTAGAAAAGAGAATCCAAAAAAAAATGTTGTTTACAAGAAACACACTTGAAACAGAAAGACACAGAGTTAAAATAAAGGGCCTGAGCAGAATCTCATATGCTTCAGCTAAATAAAAAAGTCAGGGGCAACAATCATGATCTCAGACAAAGTAAAAGTAGATCTAATTAAAAGATGTAATCAGGCAAACTACATTTTGCTAAATGATACTATATGGATAATGAAATAATATCAAACATTGAATAGCAAGTTTTTCTGATAAAGGCCTCATTTCTCAAATATATTCTGAGTACAAAACAGTAACTTATAAAAATAAGAGCCATTCCCTAATTGATAAATGATCAAATTATATGAACAGAATTTTCAGAAGAAATCAAAACTATCTATAGTCATATGAAAAATGCTCTAAATCACTATTGATTAAAGAAATGCAAATCAAAATAACTCTGAAGTACCACCTCACACCCATCAGAAATGACAAATGCTGGAGTGAATAAGAGTAAAATAGGTACATTAATGAACTACTGGTGGAGTAGTAAACTAGTCCAGCCATTCTGGAGAACAATTTAGAACTATGACCAAAGGGATATAAAACTGTGCAATAGGCCACTAGGTTTGTATCTTGAAGATCAAAGAAAAAGGAAAAGCACCTATAGGTGCAAAAATATTTATAGCAGCTCTTTTATTTATTTTCTTTCTTTCTCTCTTTCTTTCTTTCTTTCTTTCTTTCTTTCTTTCTTTCTTTCTTTCTTTCTTTCTTTCTTTCTTTCTTTCTTTCTTTCTTTCTTTCTTTCTTTCTTTCTGGTGAGGCAATTGGGGTTAAGTAACTTGCCCAGGGTCACACAGCTAGTAAGTGTCTAGAGTCTGAGGCCGGATTTGAACTCAGGTCCTCCTGACTCCAGGGCCGGTGCTCTATCCACTGTGCCACCTAGCTGCCCCAGAAGTTCTTTTTGTAGTAGCAAAGAATTGGAAGTCAAGGGGATGCTCATCAGTTAGGGAATGAGAGAACAAGTTGTAGCATATGATTGTGCTAAAGTACTATTGTGCTACAAGAAAGACAAGGTGGGTGGTTTCAGAAAAACATGGCAAGGGGGCCAGCTAGGTGGCACAGTGGATAGAGCACTGGCCCTGGAGTCAGGAGGACCTGAGTTCAAATGTGGCCTCAGACACTTGACACCTACTAGCTGTGTGACCCTGGGGAAGTCACTTAACCCCAATTGCCTCACCAAAAAAAAAAAAAAAAGAAAAACAAAAAGAAAAACATGGTAAGACCAATATGAACTGATGCAAAGTGAGAACTGAGAGATCATTGTTCACAGTAACAGCAATGTTGTAGTTATGATCAATTGTAAAAGACTTGGGTACTCTGAACAATACAATGATCTGAGACAATTCCAAAGGGCTCATGATGAAAAATGCTATCCACCCCAGAAAGTTGAACCCTGAGTGCAAATTATCGTTTTCTCATGTTCTTTGTTTTTCTTGCTTTTTTTGAACTATGGCTAATATAGAAGTGTTTTGCATGAGTTCACATGTATGATTATTTGCCTTCTCAGTGGTTGGGTGGGGTGTGAAAGGGAGAGTCAGAATTTGGAACTCAAAATTTTAAAAAGAATGGTAAAAATATGTAAATAATAAATTTTGGGGAAAATAACAAATTAATCTTTTCTTGTTAAATGCAGTGATTGTATCAGAGAAAGCTTAATTTTCAATATGTCTTCATCCCTCTTGAATTTCATGTGACTTCTAGTCTAGAGAGCAGCAACATACCATTTTGTAGTGCTGAAAAATTGAATGAGATGTGGAAGGAATTAAATGAAAATTTTGTGCATTTTTTCTAGCTATATTTCTAGATGAGCCCACTAGACTCCCTTTGATTTGATTTCAGTTGTTTTTTGTGGTAATCTGAGTGACTAACTTCCTCCTAATTTATTAGACTTGCTGTATGGCTGATTTCATTCATTTATCAAAGGTGGCCAAAGAAATAACTCTGGCTATTTCACTGTCTGCTTTTCTATGTCATAACCAGAGATTATAGGCCTGATTCTGAAATAGACTTCCTTCCAGAATCCTGATTCTATGATAGCAATATCATTTTAGAGTGAGTAGTAACAGTCCATAGTTCACTTTTATTTCCTTTTTTTTCATTGACTTCATTCCCTCCAGTGACTCCCTTCCTACCCATAGCCAGTCCAACACAATCTGATTAATTAGACATTTATTATGCTAAGCTATGTACTAGTCACTGTGTTAAGCTCTATGGATACAGACAAAATGAAAAATGGTTCCTTCCCTTCAAGAAGCTCACAGTCTTACAACTAGGGTGAAGCAGTACACAGATTTAGCTATATCTATATGGTTACACACACACACAATTGTTTGAGGATCTAGAAAGTATTAACAAATTAGGTATGGAGTGGTCAGGGAAAGCTTTCTGTAGGAATTGTCTTGAACTGAAAACCTTGAAGGAAGCTAGGAATTCTAAGAGGTAAGGATGATGAGGAGTGCATCCTAGGCATAGGGGACAGCCTCCAAAAAGCATGGCTGCAGAAGATGGAATTATGATATCTTTGAATAGCCAGTATGAAGTAAGCAAGTATGGCTGTAATAGAGGGAACTAAAGGAAGAGAGATAGGAAATATACCTAAAAAAGTTGTCTGTAGCCTAATTACAAAGGGCTTTAAAGCAAAGCTGAGGAGTTTATCACTGAACTAATAGGGAACTATTAAAGGTACTTGATTGTGAGAGTGACATAGCTAGATTTGTGCTTTAGGAAGATTATTTTAACCATTGGTGTGGAGGAGGAATTGGAGATAGGGAAGAAAAGGGAAGCTTAAGGGGCTATATAGACCTGAACTAGGGAGGTAACTGTGTAAATGGAGATGAAGGGATAGAGTTGATATATTTTGAGATAGCATCTGCAAGTCTTGGCAACCGATTGAACATGGCAGGGGTGGGTATGAATATGGGTAAACAGGGGGAAAAAGAGAGAAAAGTGTAGGATGACAGAGAGGCAGTAAACCTGGGAAACTGTAATACTGGTGGTGCCCTCCACAAAAATAAGGACATTTAGAGGATGATGAATTTTGGTGGGGTTGGGAAGAGATAATGAGTTCTAGTTTGAGGTGCCTCCAGGACATCCAGTTAGACATATCTAAGAGGTAGATAATGATGTTGGATTGGGACTCAGGAGATTAGGATAAGATATATAGATCTGAGTCATTCAATCTCTCTTCTCCTTTGACTAAAAGATGGGGAGAAATAAGATAAATGGCCTATATATTTCTCTCTCTATATATGCATATATAAAGAGAAAGTTTCTTAAGGCAAATCAGTTTGCTTCTTTAAATCAGAAGTAAACAAGCCTGTTTCACATCTCCTTGACTTTCCCTTGTAATAAAACCCATTCTTTTTTTTTTTTTAACATACTCAAACTGTTTTAGAAGAAACTATAGGAACACAAATGTTTGCTATGACAGGCAGTATGACACAGTAGCTAGAGAGCTTTCCTCTGAGTCAGAAGAAAGTGGGTTGAAGTTCTGCTCCTGATATATATTAACTGTTTGATGTGGGCAATTCATGCAACCTCTTAGTGGTCCTAGACAACTCTTTAAGACTAGAAGTTGCAGAACAGATATTAACCTGCATTGGTAGGGGAAGTTTACTCATTTGGGGTTCAATGAAATCACAGGTCTGATTCCTCCAAGA
Organism: Dromiciops gliroides; assembly: GCF_019393635.1. Taxonomy (NCBI): domain Eukaryota; kingdom Metazoa; phylum Chordata; class Mammalia; order Microbiotheria; family Microbiotheriidae; genus Dromiciops; species Dromiciops gliroides. Next base: position 614,891,799 of record NC_057861.1, on the reverse strand, counting down.
GCAATATAATAAATATAAAATGGGTAGGCACAAAAGACAAGTTATATCAAAACATTAAAGAGTCTGGAATATTGAAACCGCCCTTGTACAGATTTTAGTAAAATTCCATTTTTATTTAAAATCTTTTTGAATTAGAAAGCATTTATAATGCATTTAAATATGTATCAAACTCTGTCTTAAATATCTAGATGCAAAAAGAAAAAAAAGGATAGAGTTTCTACTCTCAAGGAGCCCACACTGGGAGAAGAGATAATGAATGATAAGAGTTCAAATTCAAGGCAGATGGTCAGGTCCAGGGGTTAGAAGCTGCAGTGGCAGAGAAGATAAGGCCTGGGGGACCTTAGGATACAATGGCAAATCAGCTGGTAGAGCACGGTGGTGTTCTCCCATTGTACTTGGAAGGATTGTAGTTGGTGATTCTCAGTTCATCTAAGTAGTGTGAGTAGAAGGTCCCTTGACTGCCACAGTTAGAAAGTAGGGAGAGGGCTAACAGTTCTGAGTGGATCTAGGCAGCGTATGATCAACTTTTCATGTAGTTTGGTTCCCCAGAAAAAAATTTAAGTCCCCCAAATGGTCATGTCTCTTTTTTGGAGTGGGGAAAGCTATAGTGTTTAACCAGCAGAGGGGAAGGGGAAGGGAAATTGGTAGGTCCCCAATGGTGGCTGTTCCTGCCTGTTACCTACACCGGGTTTGGGAGAGGAGGGAGAAGAAGAGTGAAGAGTACTCCCTGGTCACTGTCCCTACTCACCCAACCCAGATGGGGCCTTAGATTAGCTCAGAGGTGTGCTGGAGCCAGATCAAATCAGCTCAGGAGAGATTGTTAAATTTTCAATATGAACATTTATATCTTGGAAACATGGCAAATGCTAAAAATCAGGGATTTGTGGTAAAAAGTTTTAACAGTCAGTTAGATAATGGAGAGACGCCAGTTTTTTTTTTAGGACCACCCTATTGGGGAGGAGACCAACAGCATGAGCTACACACACCAGTCCGCCTGCGACACACACCAGATTGCCTGCTGAGCACTCGACTTCCGGGGTGCGAGCTTAAAAGGCAAGGAGAGAATGGAAGTGGGGCCTTTTTTCCTGCTCCACTGGTCTCCTGGCTGCGCTGCACAGACAGACGCAGACTGGAGTTTGACTCGGCCTGGCTCTCGGTTAATAGCACGTGCTTGACTTGGTCTCTCTCCCCAAAAGTGGCCTTCAGCTTTTGGTGAGTTTTATACGGAATATAGACTAAGCCTAGACTTAAGACAATTTGTATTGTATTTCTACTTTCCTATCCTTCTAATCAACATCACCTTGTGACTACCATACAATAAAAGCTCTATCTAGAAAACCAGAAGCTTCTTCCATTTACTAGTCTGGGAGATAAATTAAGGGAAAGGTTAAGTAGGGTAGATTTATGATCTAATATCCAATTTTAATTTCACAGTTTGGCGACCCCTGAAGGGATCTTAAGGACCCTTCCACCCTCCCTAGTTTGGCCATGAGCCACCTAATTTAGTGGACTTTCTCTTAAATACCCCCACTGACTTTGCTTCATTTGCCTAATCTCCCTTGCTTTATTTTGTTTGATTTTTTTTTTGTATGATTGTTTGTTTCTTAATTTTGATTGTCTAGACTTAAATGATAGAGAAAACATTAATAATGCAGTTTAAACTTTAGAGTATGTCATGCTGTCCATTTTTTCCCTACAGGGTTGGTTGCTAGACATTTAGGAGCAAACCCCCGGGTGAGGGGGAGAACTGTCCCTAGGAGCATTTATAATTTGTGTATCCCATGGTTATTAGGAGAAGTAGAACAGAAAGAGAACAGAATTCTGGAACATGGAGAACCCTAAGGTTTGGGAAACTCCAGAGTGGATAACTTATTAAAAGTGGATCTGTTCCTATGTTGTGTGCATGAGTGGTGGGCTTTGTGACCATGCTGAAGCAAGCAATAGCTTGAGCAGAGAGGTTGGGGGCTCTGCATCCTGTGTTAATTACCATAGAGTAAGGGTTCTCTGTGTCATTGACCCCTTTTGCAGGTTCCCTGGGGGAGGAGAGTATAATACCACCTTTCCTACCACTTCTCTCCCTCTCCTTGAATTCCCACGTTACCATCTGGGAATCCAGAGTCTGAATATGGCAAGATCAATAATGGTAGAATACTTTGGCTTCTCTTGGGTATGAGTGTGTTTTGCTCTTTTCCAGGTTTTGTCCTTTGCAAGTGTGTACTGATAAATGTTTATGGACATTTTAAAGTTTAATCTGCATTATTAATATTTTTCTATTGCTTTAAGTCTAAATAATCAACAAAACAAAAATCAAACCCTGTTTATAGTGTCTGCTGATTTCTGAGATGGAAATTCTCATGCTAAAATTTTTAAAAGGGATACTGACACTGGGATAGAGGCTTGGGGACTAAATCTGTGATTTCTTTGTTTTAGAGAACTCCCAGATGAGGGAACTGCTTTTTTCCAATGCATTTCGAAACCTCTTCTAGAAAATGTCTTAGGGAGTTGTCTAGGAAACTAGAGGTGAAATGACTTGCCCTGGATCACACAGAGAGGATGAATCACATCTTCTTGACTCCAAAGTCAACTGTCTACTACGCCATGATGCCTTTTACAGAAGGCATTTTTTACAAAAAGCCAAATCGATTCCTGACCTCAAGGAACCTATAGCATTGTAGTGATAAGATACATATGCAAATGAGTATATAAATGTAGATAAGTAAAGATAGCTATGAACAGAAGAATGATCACTTCTACCAGGGGCATCGGGGAAAAGCTGCAAGGAGAAGTAATTTTGATCTGGTGCCCTGGTCAACGGTGACTTGGAAATCAACTCATTATCATACTTTGGGGTGGGAGGTGAGGCATTCATGCAGGGATGCTTATGTTGAACAATCTGTGAGAGCAACTATGTCTTAACTGAACCCACATGGCAAATTCCATTGATGCCACAACATTCAACTGGAGCAAGGCTAGGGCCAGGAAAGAATATTAAACTGAGGCATGGAATGAAGGGGCAAGTAGAAATGTATGATGTGGTTGCAACTATGATACCATAAACTCTGGTGCCACACAGAATAGAGACAAGCCAACCCAAAGCCAGATGAGAGGAAGCAACAAGACCCAGAGCCACGGTTCAAGAGAGGTCACAATTCAACTCAGTATGGCTTACATTGGTTCACACACAATGCTTCTTTATGTCCGGATCCTTGTGGTCTTCTGTGATGGTGTGGCACTCTATCTTGGGGCCTTCAAGTGCTAGGACCTCAGGGCCCTCAAAAGCTCACCATCAAGGCATGGTGGAGAAATAAACGGAAATATCAGGCTCCTCAGGGTGTAGCCTCAAATTGCAGTGGGGGCTAGGGGGTTGGTAAGGGGGAGCGGGTGGGGTTACCATGGTCCTAACTGCTTGGAGCTTCAGATAACACTTAGAGACAAGGCCACTCACATTGGTGTGGTGTGAGAAAAGTGTTTTTTGTAAGCCTTACTAGTAGGAATATTAGTTGTTAACTATTACTGTTTGTAACTATTTGATCAAGGGAAAATGTAACAAGGTCTGTACATGTGACTATTAATTTAAAAAAAAAATGTCTAAAAGGTTTCTTTGTACATCTTGCTACCGTAAACAAAATTCACTTAACCAGATCCCAAACTTAAAGAACAGATTACAGCTCAAGAGGAGCACCCAGTGAGTTATAAAAGTCCAGTGGTTCTGTGCTGTTGTTTGGTGCTTGCTACTCTAACCCTATTTAACGTAAAAGGTATGGTCAATTTCTGGTGATGTGGAGGTCTTGGAATCAAGAAGACCTGAGGGTGAGCTTCATCTCATACCCTTTACTGGCTGTGTGTTTCCCGAGTCAATTACTTATTCTTTGTGAGCCTCATTATGTTCCTCATCTGTTAAATGGGGATAATAATAGCACCTCCACTTCGAGGGTTGTTAGGAGGATCAAATGAGATAACATGTAAAATGCTTTGTAAACCTTAAAGGACTCTATAAATGCTGGTTGTTTTCATTAGCATCATCATGATTATTGACAGTAGTCAAGACTTTGTTAGGTTTTGATATGTTCATGGTATCTAACTTCAGCAGAGTCTCCTTATTTTAAACTGGAAGACAATGGGGAAATTATATTCTCCTAGCAGAAATTATGTAGCAAACCTTGCTGAAATGCATTCTTCAGTTAAGTGAAGCATTGCTACCAAATCCTCACAAAATATTTTATAGTTATGGTCATAGAATTTTAGAGCTAGAAGGGGCCTTAGAGATCACGTAGTATAACACTTTCCTTTTATAGAAGAGGCAACTGGACCTCCTAAGAAGTGAATGAAGTGACAAGCTCAAAGCAACACAGTCATGAAGAGCCAGTTCTAGAATGCAGCTTTTCTGACTTGGACAAACCCTTTTTGCTTGGAGTAAGGCTTCTTAACTTCTGAGTTATGGGTCCTGTCGGCAGGCTAGGGAAACCTATAGACTTCTCCAAATAATGTTTTTAAATGCCTAAAATAAAATACATAGGATTACAAAGGAAACTCATTATATTGGAAATAATTATTACTTAAAATGGTGACAGTTAATGCATATATTTATTAATGCATTAAATAAAAAGACAATACATTTTAAATACAGGCAAATTAAAGTTAAATTATTATTATTTTGATTATTTTTCGGGGCAATGAGGGTTAAATGACTTGCCCAGGACCACAGCTAGTAAGTGTTCAGTGTCTGAGGCCATATTTGAACTCAGGTCCTCCTGAATACAGGACTGGTACTTTATCCACTGCACCACCTAGCTGTCCCCAAAGTTATTTTCTTTCTTTAATGTGTGCACTTTTATTTGAACTGGTGTACAGGTAAAGCTCTCTTCTGCTGCCCCCAAGTACTGGCACCAGTCTCAAAATTTGCAGGGATACTGTGAAGTCTTCATTCACATCTTTATTGGGGGCAGGGAAGGAATTAAGGGGGCCACTCATTATGGCTGACAATTAAAAAAAAGGAACAAGTATTAAGGTGGAAGATACAAAAAGTTTTTTTTTAAGGATTACATAATTTACACATAAAGCAATACTGTATACTTCCCCCTCCTTCCTCTCTGGATTTTTAAGTAGCTCCTTTGCTCTAATTTGAGCAGGACTGCCTTCATAGAGGCAAGGAACTCACTAACTTGTAATAACTATTTGGAATGACTATTTTAAAAAAAATGTACAATCAGAGTCCTGAAGACATACCCCGAAGAACTTTGGGGATGCTTGCCTCCAACATCATCACCTGCTTATCACCTTCACTGTTCCAGTTTTTAAATCCTGAGTCCCGTGCCAAAAAAAAAGAAACAGAAACCAAAACCAACCCCCCCCCCCAAAACAAAGCCATGCCAGTCTCATCTTTTTTTTTTTTTCCCCTGGGCAATTAACATGTCACACCCTTTGACCAAAAAACCAAACAAACAAACAAACCAGAATAACAACAACAAAAAAATCTACAAACAGTTCATTTAGAAGCATTTGCAGCAGAAAATGGAGGGCCCAGATTCATCTTACTCCTGCTTGATGATCCACATTTGCTGGAAGGTGGAAAGAAACGCCAGGATGGAGCCTCCCATCCAGGCAGAATATTTGTGCTCAGGTGGGGCAATGATCTTGATTTTCATTGTGCTGGGGGCTAGGGCTGTAATCTCCTTCTACATCCTGTCAGCAATGCCCGGATACATGGTGGTACCCCCAGACAATACAGTATTGGCATAGAGATCCTTACAGATGTCAGCATCACACTTCATGATTGAGTTGAAGGTAGTTTCGTGGATTCCACAGGATTCCATACCTAACAAAGATGGTTAGAAGAGAACTTCTGGACATTGGAACCTCTCATTGTCATTTGTGATAAACTGACCATCAGGGAGCTCATAGCTCTTTTCCAAAGAAGAGCTAGAAGCAGCAGTGGCCATCTCCTGCTCAAAGTCTAGGGCGACATAACACAGCTTCTCTTTGATGTCACACACAATTTCCCTCTCAGCTGTGGTAGTGAAACTGTACCCTCTCTCAGTCAGGATCTTCATGAGGTAGTCCGTCAGATCACAACCATCCAGATCCAGACAGAAGATGGCATGGGGAAGGGCATAACCTTCATAGATGGGCACAGTGTGGGTCATACCATCACCGGAGTCCATCACAATACCAGTGGTACGACCAGAGGCACACAGGGACAGCACAGCCTGGATGGAAACATACATGGCTGAGGTGTTGACGGTCTCAAACATAATCCGAGTCATCTTTTTTTTCTCTGTTGGCTTTGGGGTTCAGGGGGGATTCTGTGAGAAGCACAGGGTGCTCTTCAGGGGCCACATGGAACTCATTGTAGAAAGTATGATGCCAGATCTTCTCCATGTCATCCCAGTTGGTGACAAGACCATGTTCAATGGGGTATTTCAGGGTCAGAATACCTCTCTTGCTCTGGGCCTCATCCCTCATGTAGCTGTCTTTCTGGCCATACCCACTATCACACCCTGATGTCTGGAGCGTCCAACAACGGATGGGAAGACAGCCCTAGTGGCATTGTCTCCTGCAAAGCCAGCTTTGCACTTTCCAGAGCCATTGTCAACAATGAAAGCAGCAATATCATCATCCATGGCAAGCTTTGAAGTGGCAAGTTTAAACCCTTAAGAGAGAGAAGGTGGTGCCGCACCTTCAAGCAGGAGGGAGGCAAGTGCATGCCGGGTGGAAGAGCTCACAGCTCAAAGTTAAATTATTTTTTTTAAACTTATCAAAATGTGAAGACTGTTGTTTCTTAGCTTGCTAAGAACATTAAACTTCAGGATGAATTTTGACAATGCAATGCACAACATGCATGTTAGGTTGAATATCTAATTAATTTTCAGCTGTGATATATGAAATGTTTTTTATTTCAGCTGTGGTTTATTCCCATGTTCATAATTGAACAAAATGCTAAATTTCAGATAGAGGTAAGTGAAAATAAAGATGTCATTTCCCCCTCCATCTACATTCATGGACGCCCTTGAAATCTGTCTATGGATCCCCTTTGGGCTGATGGACCCCATGTGGCACATGACTTCAGAGACTTGAGGGAAGCTGGGAATTCCCAGATGTGCAGGTAAGAAAGGAGTGAATTCCAGGAATGGGGTATGGCCTCTACAAAGCCATATGTTACATACTAGATACACAGAACTTGGAGGGAGCAAGTAGGCTGATCTATATAAACAGAAAGTACATGAAATACATCTGGAAAGATAGGCTGGAGCCAGATTGTGCAGGGCTTTAAATGTATTGTACAGGCAGTAGGGAACCACTGAAGATTGTTGAGCAGGGGAATGCCATAGCCAGATTTGTGCCTTGGAAAAATTATTTTGGCAGCTGTGTGGAAGATGGCTAAGAGATGAAGAGAGACTATAAGCAGGAAGAAGGACCTGATTTTGGGTCATGACTAAATGAATGGAGAAGGGACAAATTGGAGTTGTTGTGGGTGTACCCAGGCATGTGCTCATGCTGGGTATGGCTTGATTCCAAGTAGTAGGTGGGAAAAGTTCAGACTCTTCCAAGGAGACTAAAGTAGTAGAGCAGGAGTATCATCATTTAACATGAACTGCTATCTCTGAAGAAAGCTAGAGGCACAGAAGGAGATCATTCCAGGCATTTCCCCATAACAGCAAGAAGCCCGAGGAAAGGCCACGGAGGTAGGAAATGGATGCCAGAAGGAATAAAACAGATAATTTTGGATGGAATGGAGAGTACATGAGGGGAAGTAATGTGTGGTCAGTCTGGAAAGATAGAATGGAACTTAATTGGGAAGGGCTTTAAATGTCAAAGGAGCTTGTGTTTTATTTTAGAGAAAATAGCCAGAGCCACTGAAGCTTTTTGAGAAGGCGTGTGGCTGCTGTGGTCTGACCCTTGCTTTAGGAATAACAATTGGCAACTTAGAGAAGGATGGATTGGAAAGCAGAGGGGTTTGAGGCACAGAGACCAATCAGGAGATCATTGCAATGACCCAGACATATCATGGTTAAGGGCCTGGACTAGGGTGGTAGCTATGTGACTAGACTAGTACAAGAGATGTTGTATAGATATTAGGGATAGGGAAGATAGTGAGGGGGAAGGGAAAGTCAAGTGTGACTTTGAGGTTGAAAATCTGATTGGAAAGATGGTTCTGCCCTTACCAGAAAAACAGGGAAATTAAGAAGAGGGCTAGGTTTTTAAGGGGAAAAAGAGACTGTTCTATCCTATAATCTAATAGGTAAAATTCCACACAACCATGCCCTTTTTTGAGGAAATTATGGAAGGAGGAGAAATTATGGGTTACTATATGTCAGTGGCACCTTGGCAATGGGCAGAAGTGTTGCTGCTCCAGGGATCCTCTGATCTTGGCACCCATAGCATCTGGATTTTCCTTCTCTTCAGTCTAGGGCCAGGTAAGGCATGGTGACAGTCAGCTGACAAGTTCCTTACACTCCCTTCCCCTGAATTCACAATTGTGCCTGGGTATCCAGTACCTAAATTTTACTAGCTCCATGCCCCAGCACTAGCCTTGACTTGGGTGGAAGGTATCCAGGTTGTTGGAACATGGAAGACTATGTGAAGAGGAGATGCCTGGCTCTGACTTCCCAGACTCTGCTGGAAGGTTCACGGCTTAGAAACAGGTGAAGCCAGTTTGCTAAAGGTGCCTGAGATTACTGGTGAACCTTCACTTTATGAAGATTCTCTGAAGACAGGATAGCCATGGAGTCAGTTTGCCATCCTTTAAATTCCTTGGTGCCCAGGGCAATGCCTTGCTTTCTTTGACAGTTACTACTCAACTTTCTGTTACACTGGTTCTGTGCAATTATGGGGGTCACCCATGTTTGTTTGTTTCGGCTCATCCATTTTGTTTGGTGCCATGAGGATTCACATAAATTAGGTGGGGAAAGCACATGCAAAGCCAAACATTTGGCCTCTTTTTTTCGTTCTGTTATTTTGCTCTGCTTTTTTTCTAGTGCCCTCATTATACATTTCATCAGAAATGTTCTAAAACACCAACAAATTTCATTCAAGCAAAATCATATTTGTTTAAATTACTCTATTACTTCTATTCTCCTTCTCAAAGGACAGCTTCCTTGTCAAAGGCACAGTATTCGTCAAGTACCTGATGGTCCTGCCCAGTTGGTCTCACCTCTGATGTACTATTTTGCCTTTAAAACTCTCAATCTGTTTCTCTGATACTGAAGTGAGGCTCACTGGTCTGTACTACCCAAGTTTTCCATTGGTGCCTCTTAGAACAATAGGGGCCACATTAGCAAGTTTTCAATCTTTAGGAACAATGGTTGCTTTCAAGGATGCATTTCATAGCCTCATCACCTAGTCTGTCATTTCACACTTCAGTTCTGACCCCAGGCTGACAAGGAACAAAATCTTCCAGTTACACTTGCTGACCCAGCTAGGTTCTGAGGAATTATTTTGGATTACTTCTTAAATGAGTTTGGAATCTAACCAATGTGTATTAGAAAGGAACTACACCACCAGCTATCCTAGACCAAAGCAATTACACTTGGGTAATCAAGTATTTGGGGTTTGAGGCTTTAACTTAAATATATTATCTGCTATCCATTATGCTGGTTTATTTAATGTTACTATCATTTGTCAGAGTAGAAAGATCACTGGACTTGGTTTCAGAAAACCAGAACTCCAGCACTGAAACCAGTGATGTGACCTTGGCAAGTCATTTCACCTCCGACTCTCAGTATTCCAATTTGTAAAATGATCTTAGGCTAGATAATCTCTAAGCCCCTTCCATCTCAAATATTCTTTAATTCTGTGAAAACTATGAATCTCTTTTGTGAAACTAATAACATAACATATATTTCATAACACTTCTCTATCCAGAAAAATGTAGTGTTAAGAAAATCTTGTATAAAATTAGTTGCATAGAATTGTGACCAAAGGATTGGGTAGGTTATCCAGGGCTATGAACCTGATGTCAGAAGGAAGACAACCAGGGTGGTGAAGGGACTTGAATCCATGTTATATAAGGAGAAGTTGAAAAAAAACTGGGAATGTTTCACCTGGAGAAAAAAAGGTCGCAGGGGGATGGACCATGGTCTCTGTCTTCAAGTGTCTGAAGGGCCATCTTTTATATAGAGAAAGCATTAGACCTAATCTATCGTCTCAAAATGGCAGAACCAAGTCTAATGGGTAAGAGTTGCAAAGAGACAAATTTAGGTTTGATTTCAGTAAAAAAAAAAAAAAAAAAAATTTGCTAGGGGCAGCTAGATGGCGCAGTGGTAAAGCGCCGGCCCTGGATTCAGGAGTACCTGGGTTCAAATCCGGCCTCAGACACTTGACACTTACTAGCTGTGTGACCCTGGGCAAGTCACTTAACCCTCATTGCCCTGCAAAAAAAAATTGCTAATGATTGGAGCTGTCTAAAAGTATAGTGTGCTGCCCCAAGAGGTGATGGGCTCTCTCTCCTTGGAGGTCTTTAAGCAGAAGCTAGTTAACTACTTTGCAAGGTATCCTCCTGAGTGGGGATTGCTTTTATTTATGAATTGGCTGAGGTCCCTTCCTATTCTTAAAAATTCAGGGAAAATTAGTCCTGGTTTTTTGAGGCTTTTGTGGACCTACTAAAAGAAAGTAGCATGTTTTGATAGTTTGAAGTTGGATTTATTCAGAGGGTAGCAGCCTCTCTCCCATGCAGGCCTGTCAGCCATTACCAGATAGCACTTTACCTATCATAAGTACAGGATGCAGAGCATGTTGATATAAGATTGTATGCAGACACATTCTGGAAAGGTAACATTTCACATTCAATTTAGAATACTGGGGAGGAGCTCCAAATTACACTATTACCTGCCAAGGGAGTAATTCCTCTTACCATATTGCCAGTATGACATTTTAATCTCCATTTTATCATTGATCCTTATACATTGAGTTTTTACTGTCTTAGATACAAACTGAATGCCCCTTCTGCCACCTTTGCCTTCATCCCTATTTATTTCATTCAGATTCTTTCCCAAATTTACTCCAACCTGGGTCACCTCTCTTCTCAGCTTCATTCTACTGTGTCCTTTGGAACATCCACTATATTCTCAATTAACTTGCTTACATCTTCATACTTTTTGACAAATATTCTTTCTGCCTCCTTTAAACTGAGACATGACTTTCCACCAATGATACAATATCCCTTGAAGTTTTTTTTCCTTTGGAGGGAATCTTCCCCAATTACCCCAATTTATAGAGCTAGGAGAAACAGTTGTCATAATTATTTATCACTGATATTTTTGAAACATTTCCCTACTACTATCACTCAATCAACAGTTCTACATTCCTCCTCAAAATTCATTTTTACTACTGTCTCCCCTTTCCTTGTTGCCATTACCCATTGACCTCCAGGTTGGTCTCCCATCTTCCTCAGAGGCTGCAGCACCTGGTTCATTTTCTCTACACTCTGTCAGCTGTTATCATCTTTAATATGCATCCTGATGACCTCTGTAACATATAATTCCTCCACCTGCTTAATTCCAGTAGCCTTGACTCTACTTCAGCCACTAATTGGTATTATCATTCAAATTTATGGAATTGTACTGAGATTATGAACTCGGAAATGCCACTTTAGCAATAATCTCCTATTCTTCCACCTCTCTCACTCCTTATTCACTTGTGCTAAAAACTTGTTCTTTGCCCTCTACTGTAACCTCCATTCCTATTTCCCCTCCTAATCCTCTGAGTTTAACTGCTTCACTCTGGCTTCACTTGCTTCCCCACCCACAGCCTTGATCCACTCAGCCATAGCCACTTGATCCACTTGATTGCCACTCAGCCAGTCCTCTAAATCTATTATCATCCTTCTAGTTTTCAATCCTGGGTAGTATCCAACAGGCCTGCTCCTGCCCCCAGGTTGCTCAGTGTCAATGGAGAAAATGGCATGGCCACTTTCCCTCTAATTTGCCATTACTTTCTCTCATCTTAAGCATTCGCGAGAAGATGAAGCAAAGTTGAAAACAGTGTCCAGGGGTAGGCATGAGAGAGATGATGCATGCTGGATATTGAGCCTATTTAAAAGGTGGGAGCCTCATCAAATAGTAACATATGAATCCAGATGTTCTGAAGAATATGCAGTTTATCTCAGGCTCCATGGAGCAATAAAGGAAGATTCTGGTTTTGAAGAAGTGCACAAAATCCTCTGACCAGCCCTGAGGAGGAAGAAACCTGTCTTCTAAGTTGGCAATTGCTTTATGATAAATATAGGGGTAGTCATTATGTGTCCTGACAGAGCTAGTCTGTTTATTGACCAGGGGCAGGAGAAGCATGGATGTAAACAAAGGCACATATGCAGTTATCTTTTTTTTTTTTAGGCAATTGGGTTTAAGTGACTTGCCCAGGGTCACACAGCTAGTAAGTGTCAAGTGTCTAAGGCCGGATTTGAACTCAGGTCCTCCTGAATCCAGGGCTGGTGCTCTATCCACTGTGCCACCTAGCTGCCCCATATGCAGTTATCTTAAAAGGCACTCTCTACCTTCCCACTTTTCCTGCCCCCCAAAACTAGGCAGCCATCAAAACTGTCTACTTTCATTCACTTCCCCTCAGTCTTCTGTTCTCTCTGCATCCCAATGAATCCAAATCTGTTATTAACTAGAAAATAAAAGCCAGTAAAAGATGCAGTTCTCTGCGGAGTTATCTGTTGATCAGTCTGGACCACTCCCCCTTGGCATGCTAGAAATGGCTGTGTTTGATGTGCCTTTGGCTGGCAAGAGAACTATAGAACGGAAGTTTGAGAAATCTTGTCTTCCAATTCATTTAAGTTTGCTCAGATCTATGTGCCACATCTAGATTCTGTCTCATTGGGTATGAGATTGATATGTATCTATATCCATGGAATAATGATTTTTCTGGTTTAGGATTTATTGATCTGTGGCAAGGTTTAGAATATATAGAATTAACCATGCAAGTGACTAAGTTATGAAATTTGCCCCACATTCTCATGGTGGACTTTATTCAATGGGAGTGTTCCTGAAGTTCCCTCTATTCTCAAGGTCCCTACTTGGAAAGTGAGCATTGTATCTCACATTATAAAGAGATGTTAATTAGTAGGACATGCATACTCAATTTTAGGAAAACATTTTTAGTAATGCTGAAAACTAAATATTTGACTCAACATCAGAGAAAATACTGTTCATGAAGTATGAGACAGTCCCCAAAATGAGATTCAAACTCTACAATCACAAATTTTTAATAAGGAGAAATGAGATCATATGTAAAAACCTAATATATCTTTATGGCTATCCTGATCATCAGAACAAGAGAATTACCAACCAGAATTCTCTCATAGGTATCCAAAAGGAATGTGATCTGGGGAGACAAAACATTGGCCAATGGTACGTGTTTCTCTTTTCATTGATAAATTTTGTTTTAAGAAAACAAATAAATACAAACAAAGCCAAATAATACTTCAAATAATCAAGCAAAAACAACCCAAAAGAATGATCGCAACTGGTTGTACTTATATCCATTTTTTTTTTTTTAGTGAGGCAATTGGGGTTAAGTGACTTTCCCAGCTAGTAAGTATTAAGTGTCTGAGTCCAGATTTGAACTCAGGTACTCCTGACTCCAGGGCTGGTGCTCTATCCACTACACCATCTAGCTGCCCCCATTTTTGTTTTTTGAAAAATGTTTTCTTGATTCTTTTTAAGCCTACTGTCACTTATTGGTATCTGCCTGCCCTTGAAATAGCTCACTTTTATAAAGAAATAAAAAGCTAATCAAAACAAACTGAAGCTGTTACTACAACTGATAGTATATAATACTCTACATAATATTATCTATATGATAATAATAATAATAAATATCTATATAATAATCAAGAGCCCATAGTCCATCATTTCTCTACTAAGAGAGGGAAATATGTTTATCAGTTTTCAGAAACCAAGGCTAGACATTACTTATCTAGCTTATGATATATTTGTTATTTTCTATTACAAATTATTTATTGTTTCAATTGTTTTTCTGGTTCTGCTCTTTTTGCCTTGCATCAATTCATATAAGTCTTTCCATGTTTCTCTGAATTGTGCATTATCTATTGTTTCTCATGGTATAAGAATGTGTCATGCAATGTTATTTTTTCTTCTTACTATAAAGGGTATAGATAATGGTAATGTATGGGATCTTTCTGTTATTTACCTCCTTCTACATGTGTCCACTGGTGGAATCACTGGGTCAAAAGCTACGAACACTTTTCTAGCATAATTCAAAATCATTTTTTTTTAGAATGGCTGAAACAACTCAACTCCAACAATAGCGTATTAATGTACCTCACTTCCTACAGATCCCTTTCACACTGTTTCTTTTTTTTGTGGGGCAATGGGGGGTTAAGTGACTTGCTCAGGGTCACACAGCTAGTAAGTGTTAAGTGACTGAGGCCAGATTTGAACTCAAGTCCTCCTGAATCCAGGGTCAGTGCTTTATCCACTGCGCCACCTAGCTGCCCCCAACTGTTTCTGTTTTTAATAATCATTCCCAGTTTGAAGGGTGTGAGGTAAAACTTAAGATATTTTAACTTGTACTTTTCTTATAATTTGGGGCTTTTAATAAATGGATATTGATAGTTTTCATTAAAAAACTGTTATCTTGTCATCACTTTATTCAACAAACATTAATTAAGTTCCCACTATGTGCAAGGCACTGCACTAGATGTCAGGGACACACAAAAACATAAATGAAACAGCTCCTATCCTCAAGGAACTTACATTTTGGAAAGGGAGGAAGGGTGTAACATATGCACAATATAGACAAAACAACATAAAAATGTCAAGAGGCAAAGTGTTAATATGTGGGGTGGATGGGCCTCAGGAAAGGTTTCATATAGGAAGTGGCACATGAACTTTGGAACTTGAAGGAAGTTAGTGTTCTATTAGGCAGATTAGGGAGTACATTCCATATTTGAAGTGTATGTTTGGTGAGGTGGCAGGGAGGAGGGGGGAGGGGGAAGTGGGAATGTGCAAAAGCTGAGAGCCAGGAAATGAACTTCTTGTTTGCAGAACAACTAGTTTGATTGGTATATAGAGTGTGTGAAGGGTAATGTGATATAAGATTGGGAAGGTAGATGGAATGCAAGGAAGACTTTAAATGTCTGCTGATGATTTTGGAAGCCATTGAAGATTTTTTTTTTTTTTTGAGGTACAAGTAGCATGGTTAGATCCGTTTTGGAAATATCAATTTGTCATCTGTGTGGAGGATAAACAAGAAAGGAAATGGACAGAAGGAAGAAAGACCAATTAGAATGAATGCTACTATGATATATAATCCAACTGAGAGGTGAAGCGATCCTAAACTAGGGCAGAAGCTGTGTGAGTGGATAGAAAGGGAATGGATATAAGAGATATAATGGTGGTCGGCTTAACAAGACTTGGAAATTAATTGGTTATGAATGTTGAGAGGAAAAGAGTCAAGGACAGCTCCACAGTCTGACTTTCTCTTGATCATATTCTGTTCATATAACTTTTATTTATTTATTTATTTGTTTGTTTGTTTGTTTATTTATTTATTTATTGCCAGGCAATGCACATGGTTAAGTGACTTGCCCAGGGTCACACAGCTAGTAAGTGTCAAGTGTCTGAGGTTGGATTTGAACTCAGGTCCTCCTGAATCCAGGGCCGGTGCTTTATCCATTGTGCCACCTAGCTGCCTTCATATTACTTTCAAACCATAAGCACAACTACAAGTTATTTCATTTGTGTCAATACAATCCTATTTTCTGCATTTACCCCAAATCATCTCCTATTCACAAGACCCATAGATTCCAGGATTCTTTTACTGATATAATCTTTTCTAGATTTCCCTGCCATCCTCTAGTTCTAAGTAATAGGAGGCTGGTTTTGGAATCACACTCCTCTCTTCTTCTCTACTCTCCGCAAAGCCCACCAATTTATTAGCTTTTTCTTTAACCAAGGTGCTCAAATCCAAGGTATACTCATTCTCTCCTCCCTTTCTCATCTTCTTCATTCATCTGCTTTCTATAAACTTTCGCACTTTATTCCTAGTCCCTGCTTCATTCTTTTGTTTTTGCTGCCACTTTTCATTAGCATCCCGACCTCTTTATAACATAGCAATGTTAATTGTTATCACTTATTGTTCATCTTTCTTTTTTTTTCTGGAAAACTTCATCTTATTTATTTATTTATTTATTGTTTTTTTGAGGGGCAATGGGGGTTAAGTGACTTGCCCAGGGTCACACAGCTAGTAAGTGTCAAGTGTCTGAGGCTGGATTTGAACTCAGGTCCTCCTGAATCTAGGGCCGGTCTTTTATCCACTGTGCCACTTCATCTTATTTTAATTTCCTTTTTTTTTTTTTACTTGGGACAGAATTTGATCCAGCAAATAAGGAGGTAATGAATTCCCATACTCACTTCTTCCTTGACCCCATGTGCCCTTGTATAAACATTTTGAAAGCTACACTTTTTTCTTTTCTTTTTTTTTTTATTTAGGTGAGGCAATTGGGGTTAAGTGACTTGCCCAGGGTCACACAGGTAGTAAGTGTTAAGTGTGTGAGGCTGGATTTGAACTCAGGTCCTCCTGAATCCAGGGCCAGTGCTCTATCCACTGCACCACCTAGCTGCCCCTGCAAGCTACACTCTTATTTGGAAACACTCTTCCACTTATTTGTATGCACCTATTGGAAACTATTCCCTGCTTGTGAAGTCAGATGGGGAATGGATATCCATTGGCCCCTGGCTGGTTCCTCTATTATCTCTGAAATAGGATGGGGACCTCAATCTTTATAAAATCCCTAACCATCCTTTGAGCCATCTGAGCTGCTTGTGTATAGAAGTGAAGACCCACCCCTACCCCTCAACTAGGAGTGACAAGAACTTAGTGTAACCTGCGGATACCAAGTCTGAGGGTAGGTACTCAAAGATTATCATTGATCTCCCCCTTCTTCCTTCCAGTGGCATGAAAATCATCACACCAAGGACATAGTAAACCCTCTCTGGCAACTCAAACCTAGCATTAGCCTTCACCCTGAACTGCTTTATTCTTTTGCCCTTGTGCCTGCATGCTCTAGGCCCTGGCTGTCTCAAAAATAGGCCTCATGCCTCTCCTTGGGTGAGCTAAAGGGATAATAATAAACAATCTCTTGCTTGATCCATTACTGGTATATCTTTTATAAAAAAGAACCTCTTTGAATCTAGAGTCCTGGAATGGATTGAGACAGAACTGGTGTAAGGAATAGAACCAGATAAAAATATCTACTCTTTTTTTCCTTTCTTAATTTCCTTTTGCTTCCCCTGCCCATTCCTTTGTCCTTGTTGCCACATTTTTGGTTAGTGTTCTGACCTCAGAAGAAACTAGGGGAGCTCCAGTACATATAAGGGGCAATGGAGACAATATTGCTCCTTCTTCCTTTCCCCCCACCAACCCCCATCCTTCTCCAAATTAGGGCTTAATTTCTATTCATCTGCCCCATATCATCTCCTAGATTCTCCAAGTTGTGACCAAAAGCATCCGATCACAAGGGGTTAGAAAAGAATTCTGTTGCTGGAGAGGAGTAGACTATGGGGGAAAGGTGGCGGGGCGGGGGAAGCAATTCTTATGGGGACAGAATTCATGCCAGTTTTGGTGCCTGGACCTGGGACTAGAGAAAGATGAATAACCTTGAATAGAGATGTTTGAATAACCATCATTCTCTTCTTGGGACATATTTCCCCCAGATCTTATGATTGTCTAATCTAGAGACCCCTGGCATGGGGTCCCCACCCCTGCCCCTGCCTCCCAATTTGGTCTTCTTACATTAACAGAATCTTTAAGGGACACATAGCATTGCAGCTTCTGGGTTGATGAAAGGACAGAAGAACAAAACAAAATCAGTGCAATGAAGAAAAAATGGAGAAAGTTGTAAAACCTGCCAGGGATCCAAAAAGTTAAACTTAATGTCTTTAAGTTTTTATTTTTCAGCATTGAAATAGTTGTTTAAAATCAATTTGGCACTTGAAGTTTTATTACAAGATTCCACAGTTAGGAAGAGTTTTTGCTTTCGCTGGTTTTTTTTTTTTTTTTTTTGCAGGGCAATGAGGGTTAAGTGACTTTCCCAGGGTCACACAGCTAGTAAGTGTCAAATGTCTAAGGCTGGATTTGAACTCAGGTCCTCCTGAATCCAGGGCCGGTGCTTTATGCACTGTGTCACCTAGCTGCCTCCTGGCTTTCACATTTTTGGAGTAAAGGGAAAACTAAAGACGTGGTATGGCTTATGAGTCAGCATAAAGAATGTTTTTTCCAAAAAAGAAAGAAAGAAAGAAAGTTTATTCATAAAGGGAACTATAACTCCTGCTTAATAAACTTTGCTTGCAATTTGATCCCTTGACTTTGGTGAATTACAAATGTTATAGATGGAAGTCTTGTTCTGGTACTGTTCTGGCTGGAGCACTTTCAGCACTATTCCAATTGAAAGTGTGGAGGGGGCCCTGTAACAAAGAAGTGATGAAAATCAGAGCAAGAAACACTTCTCAGGTAGTAGAGCCTCTAGTGTAATGAAGGGAGTTTGGTATATCACCTGAAGAAATGAGGCAGGAGATGCTGGCAGGATCTGAGGAAAAGGCAGATTGGGAATCCATCAGCCCTAGGGGTTTCTGGGACGGTTGTTGTTGTTGTGGGAATCTATAAGCAATCTATCTAATAGTTAACTCTTTTAGACAAATATTCTTTGGGAAAATTCATGAGCCACTTGGGATATGGATTTGAATTATAATTGCCACATCTCTCTTTTTGGGGAGCTTATTTTCCCCCTTTTTAAAAAGGAGGTTTTACTTCCTAAAGTTACATGCTTTGAGAAGGTACATTATTGAGTACAATCTGCTAAGACAAATTATTGCCAATGCTAAAAAATGCCAAGTCCAAAACATTGTGGAAATGTGGATAAAAGAAGCAAGTATCCATACATTTCTCTGAAAAGTTCAGGCAATGGAAACCAGAGGCAAAAATGATAGGGACTGTTTTTTTCCTGCTTTTCCATCCATAGTAACTTAGTTATGGTCTTGAGTAGATTTCAATGCATTGTTGCTGTATTTGCTCATGGAATTTGAGAACAAATTTTGACTCTTATATTGGAAGTGTTTGTTATAATCTTGAAATCAGAAAGTTAAATAGGTCTGAGATTTATCTCCATCTATCCCTTCATTCATTCAGTAGCTATTTATTATTAAGCACCTGCTATGTATAAGAAAGGTATTGTGTGGGGCAGCTAGGTGGTGCAGTGGATAAAGCACTGGCCCTGGATTCAGAAGGACCTGAGTTCAAATCCAGCCTCAGACACTTGACACTTACTAGCTGTGTGACTCTGGGCAAGTCATTTAACCCTCATTGCTCCACCAAAAAAAAAAAGTGAGGGTCATGCCTAGATTTAAGGAAACAGAAGCTTGTCTGTACCTTTTAAATAGATATGTGGCAGGGGCAGCTCAGTCATCCTTTTCTGTTTGATGATGGATAGATTTCTCTTTACTCCTCACACTAAAACTACAGACTTAGCTGCAAAGGAGCCTGCTTTATATAGGCTTTCCCCTCCCCCCATCCATTCTCCAAACATTTCCTAGCAAGACTTTGGCTCACACAAGCTATAGGGAGATGGAGGGAAGAGAGCCATTGCTGGCACTTGCTTCTCTCACTCTATTCATACTTCCTTTCTCTGAAGTCAAATCTTAGACAGCTAGTAGTGACAGTAATTAGTAACACCCCAAAAGAGCCTCCAACCCTTGCACTGCCTTCTCTAGCTCCATCCATTTCCTCAAAAAGAAAGCACAGTGGGGAATTGTGGGGAGAGAGCTATGGGGAGTGGTGATCACCAACCATAATGTACCCCTTCTCTTCTAGTGCCAATATATGATTGGCATAATTGACTGAAACCCACTGAAATAAATTGTAGCACCCTAGTTTCACCTCAGGCTTCAAACTCCATCCTGTCCTCTTAAGCATAAATCTTCTCACTAGAGTCACTCACTTATCAGTAACATACTCACTCCAAAGACCCCAAAGCCTGAGTGAGCAAAATGACTGAATTATCAATTCCTATCAATGATATTTAATGATTCTATACTCCTCTAATGTACAAGTTTTGAAGTCTTGACCCCCTTAACAAATGAATGTTCAACACAACAAAATGCAACAACTGGAAATGTCTAGCCCTCCCTCTGAGTGGGGCTGGGTGTCATTGAAACAGGATTTTGACAAGCCCTATGAAAAGCCATTTGGACACTTCTGAAGCACAACACATTTGGCCCCTTTGATATGTAAATGTAAATGAGGTCCTAATACCTGAAAATAGTACTTCTAGTTTGTGATT
Organism: Dromiciops gliroides; assembly: GCF_019393635.1. Classification (NCBI taxonomy): domain Eukaryota; kingdom Metazoa; phylum Chordata; class Mammalia; order Microbiotheria; family Microbiotheriidae; genus Dromiciops; species Dromiciops gliroides. The sequence continues at coordinate 614,871,500 of NC_057861.1, read as the reverse complement.
AGTGGGTTAGGATCATTTAGGGTTCTGGCTTTGGGAGAGTGATGGTTAGTGACCCCTACCCTTTCCAATGAGTTGTGTCTGCCCATCCCTCAGGCTTCTTTTATCTATATCTATATCTATATCTATATCTATATCTATGTCTATGTCTATGTCTATGTCTATGTCTATGTCTATGTCTATGTCTATGTCTATGTCTATGTCTATGTCTATGTCTATGTCTATGTCTATGTCTATAATCTATCTATCTATCTATCTATCTATCTATCTATCTATCTATCTATCTATCTATCTATCATTAGCTCTAAGAAGTACTCTGGGGCAGGAATCTGACCCAAAGTGTAACAGAGTGTGGGGGTTACCTAATGTTCTTCCCTTTTCTGACTGGCAATAACCAGTCTCCTCTTTTTGATGATTCTTCCCAAGGCACTGTGACTTCTGGACACAAAGCTCTCATCTCCCTTTTGCAGAATAGTGCAAAGATCCCTTTTTCCTTTGAACTGATCTTTGACAAGTAGCTAGCAAAGTAAACTGGCTGTTTCAGGCTTGAGAGTTTGTGGAGGATATGTCTGAAATAAATCTCTGACACTGTACTCTGAGAACTGGAGAGACCTGGGCTTGCATCCTTGCCTCTGCTGCTTACTGCCACTCTACTGACCTCAGTTTCCTCATCTGTAAAGATAAGAAGATTCTGCCTCTAGGGTCTATCTCATAGGGCTGTTGTGAGAATTCAGTGAAATGATTGGTATGAAACACTGTGTAAATCTCGAAGGGCTTCGTCCACCTCAGCTATCACTGTCCTGGTGACTATTATTCTGAAGGATGACTACTAGTATTGTGACCACATTGGAAATATTTAGACTGTTTTTCAGGGAGCCTCATGTACCATTTTACTTGACAGTAATAAGGTGTCATGCCTTGATATCGAGTTTAATTTGCATTATAGCTATGTGATAAAACACCTGCCTAACATTTATGCAGAGGTTGATATGTTTTTCAGTAATTGTAAGTGGTGGACCTTTCTGTGTAGGGTGGGATCCAGTGACAGCTGTAACTAGGAATCTTTGCATCTGAGACCGGGGCAAGAAAAGCTGCTCTCACTTGTGTGTGTGTTGCGGGGGGGGGGGCAGTGGAGGAGGTGGTGGTATAGAGGAGGTGAAGGGAATGAAGGTGAGGGGAATGGGTTTAGGGAAGGGACCAAGGAAAGAGAGACCCTCCTCATATCACTTTCTAGAAGGATTTGGGTAAGAGTCTGTCCCTGAAGATCATCCATAGCCTATACTATAACCAGACAAGTGCTTATTAAATGCCTACTGTGGACAAAGCACTTTGCTAAGGCTTTGGAAAATGACAAAACAGAAAACAATCCCTGCCTTCAAGGAGTGTTGGCCTTATATTGGGAGGATTAAGTATTGATATGATCATAAAAAGAGGACAACTCTAATGCTAATGCCTAGGGGGATGAGGAAAGCTTTTCTTTAGGAGGTGGCATATCAGCCAGACTTGGGAAGCCACTGAGGATTCTAATAGGTGGTGTCCGGGAAGAGGCACATTCCAGGTCTCCAGGACATGTTCCCTGGGCTAAGAAAGGCTTGTGGGTAAGAGAAAGAATGCCAATTTTAGTGCAGAGCAAGTAGGACAGTATGGTTGGAATGTAGAGCGCATGAAGGGGAGTATTATGAAATAAGTCTGGAAAGGTAGGCCAGAGCTAGATTATAAAGGGCTTTAAATGCCAAACTGAGGAGTTTGTATTTTGTCTTAGAAGTAACGTGGAGGATCTTGAGCGTGGGAGTGACACGGCCAGACTGGCACTTTAGGAAGATTGTTTAGGCAGTTGTGTGGAGAATGCAAAGGAGAGATTGAAGTTTGAGAGAACAGTTAGGAGGCTGTTGCAATAGTCCAAAAGAGAGATGATGAGGACCTTAATTAGCACGGTAATGTGGAAATGGAGAAAAGGGGATGGATGCAAGAGTTGTTGAGAAACTGGACAATACACAGCAACTGCAGGCAGATGGGTGATGAGGGAGAGGGAAGAGTCAAGGAGGACTCCAAAATGGCAAATCTGGGTAATCAGAAGGATGGTGGTAGCCTCCACACAAATAACTTTGGAGGAAGTCAAAGAAAATGACTGCTGTTTTAGACAGGTCAAGTTTTGAGATGTGGACGGAACATCTTCCCTGAGATGTCTAACGGGCAAGGGGTTGGTGTCATGGAGCTAGAGCCTGGGTGAGAGATAAGTTAAGTAATGGCCACCTACAGTAGAGCGATGAGTCATCTGCAAAGAGATGATAATTCAACCCATTGGAGCTGATGAGATTACCAAGAGAAGGAACCAAAAGAAAAGAGGTACTAGTATTGAGCACTGAGACACATTCCTGGTTAGGTGTTGGTACATGGGTAATTATTGTTCAAAGAAGACTAAGGAGAGGTCAGAAAATGGAGAGGCAAACCAGGAGAACAGTGGAATGAAAGTTGAGCTATGAACAGTGTGTCCAGGAAGAGGGGGATAAGTCAGGAAGGATAAAGACTAACTAAGAAAAGGCTACTGGATTTAGCAATTGAGAAATCCTTGGTAACTTTGGAGAGAGTCATTTTAGCTGAGTAATGATAGAGGAAGCCAGATTGAAAGGGTTTGAGAAGTGGGAGGTGAAGAAGGGGAGGTGAGAACTGTGGATGGCTTTTTCTAGGAGTTTGGCTGTGAAAGGAAAGATACGAGATAGGATAATAGTTTCCTATTTTAACTCTCCCTGCTAACTCTATACTAGCCAGGCATTAGTGACAGTGCTGGGCAAGTCCAACACCATTTTTAACTCATCTTCTTTCTCCCTCTCCCATCAACATTTCCTGTCCTGTCTGCATAAGACAGGACCCCAAGCACCTACTTCTCCCCTCCTTGAGCTGTTGATGGATGAGGACTCTGTTCCATTGTATGGGGTGCAAATAGTCTATTCTCTGCTTTGGCATAAAGGCAGTGGGAACAGGAACTCATCTTTCAACTGGCTTTGGATAGATAGATATGTGCTCTTTCTCCCTTTGTATATATGAGGAAAGGATGGCAGAAAGCAGGACGCTATTGAAGATCAAGGGGATAGGACTTTGTAGGGCTGAGGCATAGACTTGCTTTCTCCTCAGTAGAGGGTTCCCATTGAATGGAATAGAAGGAAGATTGGTATAGGCCAGGACTTGGATGGACAAGGTGACAGATGGCCACTACTTGGTGGCCGGGCAACCCTATTGTCCTACCCTCTCCCTTCCCCAGATATAGTCCTGGAAGAGGAGGTTTAAAGATTAAGGTGTTCATATCACCCATGTCTCTCTCCAAGCCTTATTTTAGGGGCTGTCGGGTGGTGTCCAGGGCTTTGGAACTGTAGCGGCTCTCCAGGAAGTAGAGATGCCCAGCTTTGACTTCCCTAGACCCTGACATATAGGGATCATGGTGCATGAACACTTTCCACCAGAGTCCAGAATATTGAAGGTCCTACTCTTCCCTCCCATGTATAGGGATCTTCTTAGGCTCTCCCTACCCTGCCTAAGCTTGGGGAACCAATTTGGTACCCTCTAAAATTCAGCTACATTTGGGGCAAAGCCCTAATTTACCCTGCCCTGGTTACGTCTCTGTCCAATGAGACTATAGTTATTTCTTACTATTTGTTTGTGAATCTATTCTGATCCTGGTTTCATACATCAGCTTGAACACTTCTATTCTAGCAGACTTGCTAAATAGGAATACCAAATTGGTTTCATGGGTTGCCATGTCCAAAGAATTAATCACCAAGTGACCTGGTGATGAGCCCCTTGTATGTAGCTCAGTTAGTCTTCTAAAGCAGACGTGTCTGTTACTGGGATCATATTTGAAGCCATTCCAGTGTGGTAGAACCTGCCAGAGCTTATGGTCCCCTGGCATAGCTTTCAAGAACCCAGGGTCATCTCCACACTATATTGGTGTTAGGAATTTTTATGACTCTGGTGGGAATGAGTCAGCAACTCATCAACAAGAGGAAACTGTCAGCAGGCTATTACCTGAGTGTTTAAATTGAAGCCAAAGTAATGGCTCTGAGTGGCACATCTGATTATTGAATCAGTCCTGGGTAAGTAAAATGGGAAGAGTGGAATGGGTTGGAGGAGCAGCCTCACGAAGGTGATGGGAGGACTCTTCTGAAAAAAAAAACACAACCAAAAAACAAAAACATCATTGTTTTTCTCCCTGAGAGGGGTATCTGCCAACCTAGTTGAATGAAGGCTTGTCTACTGTAACTCTTGCCCAGTGCAAAGACCGACATTGGTTGGTAGTGTCAGACACACATCTTATAAAGAGAAATCAAGGCAGGGGTTAAGGTCCAGTCTCTCGCTATCTGGGCACATGTAACAAATGGCCTTCAGTTGAGGTGTGGCAAAAGACCCAACAGCGAGGGATACTGCTGACCAAGGATGAAGTCCCAGTGTGTGTCAAAGGTGGGGATGGGGGAGGGTGTAGGGAATCCTCCTCTGATAGGCTGTTTATAAGTAAAGCCAGAATCACCTTTAAGAAGATCAACAGTGAAGATACAGGATTGAGCGATGAGAGGGGTAACCAAGGTTACTAAAGGTAGATAAAATAGTTAATTCTTCAATTAAAAAAAATCCCCTCTCTTTGCTATCTGCTAATAGCTTTTTCTTCTGTCTATGCTCCAACCAGAAAGGTAATCTATCTTGGACCATATAAACCCTTCCCTTGGGTTTGGACTTCCCCTTCCCCCACCACTGGGTATTGGTTATTCTCTACTTGGGGGGAGATAAAAGCCAAGGAAGATTTGGTTCTTACCAAAGGAGACCCACTTCCCAGATGATTCCTCACTATGCTTAGTATTAACCAATGCTTGTTCTCAGTGTATCACTTTGTAAATAGGGTTCCAATTTGGCTGATATACTTTACATGAGAAGATAAGCACTAGCTGGGGGACAGATATGGCCAACTCCCAAAGGAGGTGCATCTATCCTGACCCCTGGGAAATGGAATAATGGGTATGTATGGAGAGAGAGAGAGAGACAGACAGACAGACACTCCATTGTCATTCATATACCTCCAACTGATTAAAGAAGAAAGGCTTATAACCTTTAACCTCACTGCCCCACAAATCAATGGTTAAATGTGGAAACTCATCCTGATTGTGGCATTTGTTTCCTTGCCCTATGGGACCAATAATACCCTGTACTTTCATCACAGAATGTTATCTTCAAATCAGCTAACCAATGGGAAATAAGGAATTCCTTACTGTGGATAGTACCACAAGACATCATGTATCTGGGAAGGGGGTGGGGGGAAATCTGAGATGTACAATCTGGAAAATCTGCCTCAGATCCAATGACCTGTTCCTTCCAACCAGCCCTTTCCTTGACATCCTCTTTCTTAGCTCCAAATATTACATTTTCCCTGGTATCATAGAATAGTAATGGTCAGTTTTTAAAAATGTAATGTTGATCAGAATCCATAGGACTAGTGTCCCACCTGTATAGAACATGACCCTTGCCTTGTGCTCTATGTAAAAGTACCCTGATGGCACATGTATAATATCACCACATAGATGGTGTTTGTCAAACTATGTATGTAAGGCTTTGGGAACTTCAGGTGACCTAGGACCAAAATCAATTTCTGCTCAGGATAGTGCTTTTGCCATCCTGTCAAGGGGTGGATTTAGGCAGTGAAAAATTATCTGGTGACAGGATGTTTTTGAGGAAAATGAATCCTGCTATTCATTTTCTTGAGTCCTATGGCCTTGGGCAAAAATATTTGCAAGCTACACTCTTGTGTAAATACCCTTTACTAATAATTTGCACCAACCCAGTAGAACCTCTCCCCACTAGTTCCCTTGCCTATGAGGACTTAATGGAGGAGAGAACCATTAAAACCCTTGACCCTCTCCTGAAGTCATTTGAGCTTCTCTGATGTGGAAGTGATAAAGACCCAGGGATACCCATAAACTAGGAAGGGTGATGAAAGTTTGCCATTAATTTGGGTGTGACAAATAGGAGACAGGAAGCATTTTTCAGAACTATCATTGACTCCTTTTCTCTTCCTGCTACAGCCTGAAGATCATCATATCCAGGGTACATTGACCCCTCTCTGGTGCCTGAGATCCATCTGTACCCTTTGCCCACAACTCCTCTTCCCCTTGCTCCCCATGTCCCAGCCTCTGGGTATTTTAAACTTTTGTCATCTTCTGGTGTGAGCTACACACATCATAATAGAAGACCTATTGCTTTCTGCATTATGGGTCTGTGAATTCTTTTGTGAAACCTCCCTAAGTCTGAAGACCACTGGAACAGATTGAGGATCAATCCTTATCTTAACTCCTCCTACCATTTTCCCAGTGGTTTGCACATCCTGAGTCCTTGGCACATTGCTGATTTCTTGGCTTTTATCTCCACCCAAGTAAAGAATAACCAATACCCAGTGGTGGGGGAAGGGGAGGTCTGAACCCAAGGGTATAAAATTCTTCAGCACCAAAAAAGAATGGGCCACTCAGAATGAGTAATGTCTTGCTAATCGTCTCCACTTCACCCAACCATCTAGGCCCAGAAACCCACTGAGGGAAAGAAGCAAGGACCATGAGTGATTATGCTTAAAAAGCCCCCATCTCTGGAGGAGACATTGAGTGCCTCAAATTAACCTGTGTAGCCTTGCAATAAAACTGTCTTGCTACTAAAAGTGGCTTGGCCCCATGTTTTCCTTCCCAAGAATCCTCAGACCAGTGAGTCTACACAAGTGCCTGCACAGCCAGTCTGAAGGCTAAGACAGCCTCATCCTCAGGATCCAAGTAGGATGAAGTTAGGGCCTGACAGTCAGGATATGCTAGATCCCTTGGCTCATTGCTTTCAGAGCAAATGCAACTTCAGCCATGTTATCTGGGCAGCAGCTGCCTTTTGATGGCTGTCTGGTGGAGCATTGGCTCTGTGATCCGGGTTTTAAGCACAGCTGCAGCGCTGTAGTTGTTGCATGGTGATAGTACAGCCACCACTCTGGACTGATGATTAGGGTATGATGACGGCCCAGCATTGGCCCCGGTGAGTTTCACTACATGGCTTGGTCATAGCACTGTGCAGAGGCTCAAAAGCCTCAAGAGCTCATGGATTTACATGAGATCACTTGGGACAGACTCTCTTCTTGAAACTGGGCACTGTCCAACTGGACTCCCTTGTACTGTCATTTTCTGGAAAATTCCATTGGCAGTAATGGCTTTCCCTATTTTCAATGCCTAATTCTCCCTGTCTATGACATTAGAAATGGGAAACCAGCCAGACATGCCTGAGAGAAAACCTGACCCCTACTCTTATAAAACCCATGACCTTTAGCTTCCTCATTGGGCTGCTTGATCTGAAGATAAGCGCAACCTTAGCATCCCTGCACTGACAAGGAGTGATGGAGAGTTTGAAAAAGCTTGGTGTGCTAAGTTTGGGGGTATCCTCTCCCAAGGGCCAACTCCGACCCATCCCCTTTCTTTTCCTGCTATGGCCTGAAGAGCATCGCACCCGATGTTCCAGCAACCTCCTGGGTTGTATCTTTTCCTTGTTTCCCCCCTGCCCTGCCCAAGCTCCTGTTCCCAGGTGTTTCATTTTATGCCTTGACCCTCCTTTTGAGTGAGTTAAATTTGGTCATGTTTAAATGGACTATTATTTTATCCATTCCTGTTCTGCTTCTTTTGTGAAATCACTTTCAGGTCCCAGTAATTGGCTCTCTGCCAGTGAGGCATCAGAATAGGGAGTTTGTGACACTATTGTGGTCCTTGGGGCTCAATGAAGCCACATTCTGGTGAGAATAGGATGATGATAGCACAAATATGGCCTTGGCATTAGACCTGGCCTTGTAGTTGAGTTTGGGCATGGCAAATGTGTGGGTTGGTGGTTGAGATGTTGTACATCCTCAGCCCAGTGTTCAAAACCTTGGGAAAATCTCTGGAAGGGAGTTGGGATCCAGTGAAATCTTGGTAAGCAATTGTTTGTCCTTAGGACATTGTAAAACCATGCAGCCACAGATCAGATCATGGCTAAACCAATGCTTGTGGCTTGGTGATGGTGTGGCAACTGTCCCATTGGCCATGGGCTGGTTGCTCAAGAAAGTAAAGGTACTAATAATAGTAGAGTCATTGCATGGTTCTCAGAAACAGCTGAGATGACCCAGCCCTAGCCCAGTGTCTGAGGCTTTATGAACCACAATCTTCAGAACATATAGTTTCATGAGATCATTGTCTCTGACTAAAAAACAAACAAAAAAACAGAGGGAAAGATGTCAAGATAGGGAGAGCTTGGGGTTTAGCTGTTTACAGCTCTGGAAAAGATTGTGAGTAGGACTTTATAGTACACACATTTATAACCACCCTGAAAGAACACAGTTCATCTCAGAGTTCTGTGACAGTTGGAGGCTAAAGAGCATGGTAAATTTCTTGGGGAGTGGGGGAGGGTGGGGGAAGAGGAGAAAGTTTGGTGGCAAATAACCAAAAGAAAGCCTATTTGGTATCCTGAACTGATATTTTAGTAGTAAAACACAAGACACAATTCCTATTCCTTTTTGATTTACATTATAAATTTGAGTTTCCTTAGGAAATTGATTTAGGTTTAGAAAGGGGGGGAAGGCAATGTCTTTGGCAAGATAAAAGATACTTTTAGCTCTAATCCAAGATTTTGCTTTTTGAAGTCTTAAAAACTGACATTTCTCTCTCTTCAGAAAGATGTCAATCCATAGTTTCCCCACCTTCTGGAGAATGAAGATTTATTTTTGCAGGTCAGGACCAAGGTTGAATTTATACCCTATTTCTCCAAAAGGAGGGATGCCATTAGAAGAAACATGGGGATAGAAGTTGAAGACTACAGACTGAGAAATTATTCTCTCAATGGTAAATATCAGGTAAAGACTTGGGAACAAGCAGGGAATAGGTCTGATTAAATTCAAGTGGTGCCTAGCACCTTTAATCATACCCAAGAATATTTCCCAACTGCTGATGCTGATCAGGAAAGTTGAGCTACGTTCTTGAGATTTGGGTTACTATCTCCAACTGTCTTTAGGAAAATTGTTTTTTTAAAAGGGCTAATCTTATCCTCTATGAATGTATCTCTTATTTTGAAATAAAATCTCCTTTTAAAAAAATTTTATTGTATTATTTTCCAGTTACATATTACATATAAGGCTAGTTTTCAACATTTGTTTACACTGGATTTTTAGTTCCAAATTTTTCTTTTCTCCCCTCTTCCCTTCCCTCCCTTCTTCCCAAGACAGAAAGCAGTCTGATATAGGTTGTATATGTACAGTCACATCAAACATATTTCTACATTAGTCACCTTGTAAAAGAAGAATCCAGAGCACAAAGGAAAAACCTCAAATGAAGGAAAAAAAAGTCCAAAAGTAGAAACAGTATGGTTCAATCTGCATTCATAATTCACAGTTCTTTTTTCTACAGGTTTTGAACATTTTCTATCATGAGTTCTTTGAAACTCTTTTGGATTGTTGCACTGCTGAGAAGAGCCTAGTCTATCCCCATTGTTCATCACACAATGTGGCTGTTACTGTGTACAGTGTTCTCCTGGTTCTGCTCCTCTCAGTCAGCATCAGTTCATGTAAGTCCTTCCAGGTTTCTCTGAACTCCTGCTCATCATTTCTTACAGCACAATAGTATTCCATTACATTCATATACCACAACTTGTTTAGCCATTCCCCTCTTGATGGGCATTCCCTCGATTTCTAATTCTTTGCCACCACAAAGAGAGCTGCTACAAATATTTTTGTACATGTGGGTCCTCTTCCCTTTTCTATGGTCTCTTTGGGATACAGACCTAGCAGTGGTACCACTGGGTCAAAGGGTATGAACAGTCCCATAGCCTTTTAGGCATAGTTCCAAATTACTCTCCAGAATGGTTGGATCAGTTCACAGCTCCACCAACAATGTATTAGTGTTCCATTTTTTCCACAGCTTCTCCAACATTTATTATTTTCCTTTTTTGACATATTAGCTGATCTGATAGGTGTGAGGTGGCCCCTTAAAGTTGTTTTAATTTGCATTTCTCTGATCAATAGTGATTTTTTAGTGTTTTAGTGTTTTTAATTTTTTTAGTGTTGTTAATAGCATTTTTTCATATGGCAGTAGATAGCTTTGACTTCTTCACCAGAAAACTGCCTGTTCATATCCTTTGACCATTTCTCAATTGGGGAATGATTTGGATTCTTATAAATTTGACTTAGTTCCTGATATATTTTAGAAATGAGGCCTTTATCAGAAATGCTGACAGTAAAAATGGTTTCCCAGTTTTCTGCCTTCTAATTTTGGCTGTATTGCTCCTGTTTGTACAAAAGCTTTTTAATTTAATGTAATCAAAGTCTTCCATCTTGCTTTTCATAATATTCTCTATCTCTTGTTTGGACATAAATTGGTTTCCTCTCCATAGATCTGAGAGGTAAACTATTCCTTCCTCTTCTAATTTATCTTTGGTATCATCCTTTATGTCTAAATCTTGAACCCATTTTGACCTTATTTTTGTATAAGGTGTAAGATGTTGGTCTACTCCTAGTTTCTTCCATACTATCTTCCAGTTTTCCCAGCAGTTTTTGTCAAATACTGAGTTCCTATCACAGAAGCAGGAGTCTTTGGGTTTATCAAACAGTAGATTATTATAGTCATTTACAACTGTGTATCCTGTGCGTAACCTATTCCGTTGATCCACTACTCTATTTCTTAGCCAGTACCACATAGTTTTGATGACTGCTGCTTTATAGTATAGCTTCAAATTTGTTATGGCTAGCCCACCTTCTTGTGCATTTTTTTCATTAATTCCCTTGATATTCCTGACTTTTTTGTTTTTCCAGATGAATTTTGTTATTATTTTTTCTAGCTCTATAAAATAATTTTTTGGTAGTCTGATTGGTATGGCACTGAATAGGTAAATTAATTAAGGTAGAATTGTCATTTTTATTATTAGCTCAGTTTATCCATGAGCAATTGATATTTTTCAAATTACGTAGATCTGATTTGATGTGTGAAAAGTGTTTTGTAATTGTGTTCATACAGTTCCTAGGTTTGTCTTGGCAAGTAGACTCCCAAGTATATTATATTGTCTATCGTTATTTTAAATGAAATTTCTCTTTATCTCTTGCTGCTGAGCTTTGTTGGTCAGGTATAGAAATGCTGATGATTTATGTGGGTTTATTTTATATCTTGCAACTTTGCTAGAGTTGTTAATTGTTTCAAGCAGTTTTTTAGTTTATTCTTTAGGATTCTCTAAGTATATCATCATATCATCTGCAAAGAGTGATAGTTTTGTTTCCTCCTTGCCTATTCTAATTCCTTTAATTTCTTTTTCTTCTCTGATTGCTAAAGCTAACATTTCTAGTACAATATTAAATAATAGAGGTGTTAGTGGACATACTTGTTTCACCCCTGATCTTATTGGGAATGCCTCTAACTTATCCCCATTACATATAATGTTTGCTGATGGTTTTAGGTAGGTACTGCTTATTATTTTAAGGAAAGCTCTAGCTATTCCTATCTCTCTAGTGTTTCTAATAGGAATGAGTGTTGTATTTTGTCAAATGCTTTCTCTGCATCTATTGAGATAATCATATGATTTTGTTTAGGTTTTTTATTGATGTGGTTGATTATATTAATAGTTTTTCTAATGTTGAACCAGCCTTGCATTTCTGGTATAAATCCCACCTGGTCATAGTGTATTATCCTGGTGATCACTTGCTGCAATCTCCTTGCTAATATTTTATTTAAGATTTTTGTATTGCTATTGATTAGGGAACTTGGTTTGTAATTTTCTTTCTCTGTTTTGGCTCTGCCTGGTTTAGGTATCAATACCATATTTGTGTCATAAAAGGAGTTTGGTAGAACTCCTTCTTCACCTATTTTTCCAAATAGTTTGTATAGTATTGGAATTAATTGTTCTTTAAATGTTTGGTAGAATTCACTTGTAAACCCATCTGGCCCTGGAGATTTTTTCTTAGGGAGTTCATTGTAGACTTGTTCAATTTCTTTTTCTGAAATGGGCCTATTTAAGGATTTTATTTCCTTTTCAGTTAACTTGGGCAATTTGTATTTTTGTAAATATTCATCCATTTCATTTAGATTGTCAAATTTATTGGCATACAGTTGGGCAAAATAACTCCTAATTACTGCTTTAATTTCCACTTCATTGGTGGTGAAAACACCCCTTTCATTTTAAATACTGGTAATTTGGTTTTTTTCTTTCTTTTTAATCAAATTAACCAAAGGCTTATCTATTTTATTGGTTTTTTTTCATAGAACCAGATCTTAGTTTTATTGATTAGTTCTATAGTTTTCTTGCTTTTAATTTTATTAATTTCACCTTTAATTTTCAGGATTTTTAATTTAGTATTTAATTGGGGGTTTTTAATTTGTTCTTTTTCTAGCTTTTTTAATTGCATGCCCAATTCATTTATCTCCTCTTTCTCTTTTTTTCATATAAGCATTTAGAAATATAAAATTTCCCCTAAGAACTGCTTTGGCTGAATCACATAGATTTTGGTATGTTGTCTCATTATTGTCATTCTCTTAGATGAAGTTATTGATTGTTTCTATGATGTTTGACCCATTCATTCTTTAGGATGAGATTGTTTAGTTTCCAATTAATTGTCAGTCCACCTTTCCATGACTCTTTATTACATGCAATTTTTATTGCATCATGATCTGAGAAGGATGCATTTACTATTTTCGCCTTTCTACATTTGACTATCAGGTTTTATGTCCTAATACATGGTCGATTTTTGAGTATATGCCATGTACTGCTGAGAAGAAGGTATATTCCTTTCTATCCCCATTCAGTTTTCTCCAGACATCTATCATGTCTAACTTTTCTAATACTCTATTCACCTCTTTAACTTCTTTCTTATTCATTTTGCAGTTAGATTTATCTAATTCTGAGAGGGGAAGACTCAGATCCCCCACTAGTATAGTTTTGCTGTCTATTTCCTCTCATAACTCATTTAACTTTTCCACTAAGAATTTGGATGCTATACCACTTGGTACATACATGTTTAGTATTGATATTACTTCATTATCCATAGTACCTTTTAGCAAGATGTAGTTTCCTTCCTTATCTCTTTTAATTAGATCTATTTTTGCTTTTGCATTGTCTGAGATAAGAATTTCTACCCATGCTTTTTTGAAGTCAGCTGAAGCATAATATATTTTGCTCCAACCTTTTACCTTTATTCTTTGTGTATCTCTCTGCTTCAAATATGTTTCTTGTAAACAACATATTGTAGGATTCTGATTTTTAATCCACTCTGCTATTCCCTTCCATTTTATGGGAGAGTTCATCCCATTCACATTCACAGTTAAAATTATTAACTGTTTATTTCCCTCCATCTTCTTTTCCGCTTTGTTTGTACTCTTTTCCCCCTTCTTTCACCCTATTCCACTTGACCAGTGTTTTGCTTCTGACCACTGCCTCCCTCAATCTGCCCTCCCTGCCCTTCTTTTACTTGCCCCTTCCCCCCCCACTTGTGCCCTCCCTTCTATCAATACCACCCTTTTCCCCTTCCCCTTTTGTTTCCTTTAAGAGCAAGCTAAGTTTCTTTATACAAATGGGAGTGTATTTTATTCCCACCCTGAACCAAATCTGATGAAATTAAGGTTGCAACAATGCCCACCCCTCCCTTCTTTCCCTCTATTCTCATGGGTTCTTTTTCTGCCTCTTCATATGATATAATTAACCCCATTCCACCTCCCCCTTCTTCCACTCCCCCTAGTCTTCTTTTATTCTGCCCCTTAAGTTTCTTTATATCATCACATCAAAGTTGATTTAATAACAATACCTTTACAGAGATACAGATCCCAAGAGTTAAAAGTATTATCCTCCCATATAGGGATGTAAGCAGTTTAACATCATTGAACAACCTTTTTACTCCCCCCCCCCGCCTTGTTTACCTCTCTATATTTCTCTAGAGTCTTGCATTTGGAGATCATTTTTTCTGTTCAGTTCTGGTCTTTTTCTCAGGAAGCTCTAGTAATCTAGTAATCCCCTAATTTGTCGAATATCCATCTTTTCTTCTGAAAGTTTTGCTGGGAAGTTGATCATGGGTTGTAATCCAAGCTCCTTTGCCTTCCTGAATATCATATTCCAAGCCCTGCAATCCTTTAATGTTGAAGCTGCCAGGTCCTGTGTAATCCTGACCGTGGCTCCATGATATTTAAATGGTTTCTTTCTGGCTACTTGGAGAATTTTATCCTTCACCTGATAATTCTGGAGTTTGGCTACTATATTCCTTAAAGTGTTCCTTTTGGGGTTTCTTTCAGGAGGTGGTCATTAGATTCTTTCAAAGATGATTTTATCCTCTGATTCTACAATTTCAGGACAGTGGTCCTGGATAATTTCCTTGAATATGGTGTTTAGACTCTTTTCTTGATCCTGGATTTCAGGTAGTTCAATAATTCTCAGATTATCTCTCCTGGATCTATTTTCCAGGTCAGTTGTTTTTCCAATGACGTATTTCACATTTTCTTCTATTTTTTCAGTTTTTTTTAATCCCATTTGGCAGATTCTTGGTGTCTCATGGAGTTATCAGCTTGCATCTGCTCAATTTTATTTTTTAAGGCCTTATTTTCCTCAGTAAGGTTTTGCACTTTTTCTATTTGGCCAATTTTTTCTCCCATTTGGCCATTTTTTTCTCTCATTTGGCCAATTATATTTTTTAAGGAATTGTTTTCCTCAGTCAATTTTTGTGCTTATTTTTGCAGTGTAACTCTCATTTCTCTCATTTATTTTCCCATTTTTTCTTCTACCTCTCTTATTTGGTTTTTAAAAGCCTTTTTGAGCTCTTCAAAGAAGGCTTTTTGGTCTTGAGACAAGATCATATTCCCACTTGAGTCTTCACTTGTAGGCATTTTGACCAACTCATCTGAGTTTGAGTTTTGGTCTTCCCTTTCACCAAAGAAGTTGTCAATGGTAAGAGTCTTTTTTTTTGTTTCTTGCTCATGTTGTAGGCTATTTTTAAACTTATAAAGTTGAAGTCTGCTCCTGGGGCACAGGGTTCACTGTTGCAAGCTTCTTACTGCTCTCAGTTGCCCTACTCTCAGCTGCCCCACTCAGCTGTGTCAAGTTGCAGCAGTGTCGAGCTGCCCACTGAGCCGAGCTTTGCTGAGGTGAGCTGCCTGCTGAGACGAGTAGTGCTGAGCCACCCTTCCCTTTCATTCAGGTGAGACAGACCTTTCCTGACGTCTTCTAAATTATCTCAAGTAGCAGGATTGTGTCTCCCTTTTTTGTAGGTTCTGTAGTTCCAGAATCTGTTTAGAGGCTTGATTTAACGTTGTTTTTGAGGGAAATATGGGAAAACTCTCAGGCAAGTTCCTAGCTTCTCTCTGCCATCTTAGCCATGTCCCCGGAACTCTCTGAAACAAAATTTAAAAAAACCAAAACCCATCCCAGTGCTAGGGGATCTAAATTCCACTTTCTTTCACGATGTATCACCTTGAAGAATTGTAGAATGCCAGGCACTAGTCATAGAGTAGGAGATTAATAGTTTTTGAATAAAATTTAATAAAAAGTACAATTAACCTTAAAATTTTCAATTCATATCTCTCCTTGATAATACATATTAACAAACTATTTTCTAATATAGGAATGAGGGTGGGGAGAGCATTTGGGACAATGGAATTCTGGATTATTGGGAAGGAAGGGATGTTAATAACTTACATGTTATAGTATCTACAGAGTGCTTTTCATATCTCATTCCAGTCTCATGACAATCCTATTGGACAGACACTTCTGTTTTTATCAATCCTGCTTTGCAAATGAAGATATTATTGCTTAGTGAGTTTAAGAGAATTGCCTATGGTCCCATAGCTAGTAGGTGTCAGAGATGGGATTTGAACTCAGGTTTCCTAACTCTGAGTCTAGCACTCTAGCCACTGTCCTTTTACTTCTCTTATTAGATAGTAGAGTAAAAATACTGAGAAGAAAGTAGGGCTGGCAGTTTTTAAGGTGATAAAACCCATAAGAAAGGATGTGTAGAGGGGATTAGAGAGGGGAGAAGGATGTCACTGGAGAATAGATACTGGATGACCATTTCTTTTCCCATGATGACAGGGCACTCATTAATGTGGCAAGAAGTCACACTTTGTAACCAACAAGAACCTCTTCTGGCTTCTAGAATTCTATGATCCTGTGAATCTGGAAAGCTCCATCTGCCTATCAAATGGGCCAACTGTCAGGAAAACAGGAACCCAGTATGAAGCCTAGTGTATGTAGTTTTGGTGGTGGTGGTGGAGAAGAACTGAGGGGGTACTAGGAAAGAAGCCCACTGAACTGTGACTTCCCTGTCCCCAAGTCCCTGTCATTTTCATCTTCAATACCTATTTCTCCAGATCTTCCCTCTGTTCTCTGAATCAACACTCAGAAATCCTGTGAGTTAGGTAGGACAGCCATTATTGTACTCATTTGAGAGATGAGAACTCTGAGGCACTGAGATTTGAATCCATGTGTCCCCTTATCATAATGGTGTTTGAAGGGGTTTGACTACCTTTAATTCCACCTGCTTAATAACCCCTCAGGGCTTAACTGCCTTTTGGCAGAATAGGGGATAAAGAATAGGTTTGAATTTGACCATGAGAAGATTAGGCCATTCTTCTTGGGCTTCAGGAAAATTTCACAGAAATCCAGAGTTGGAGTTAGTCTCACTTTGGTAACTGAACTAGAAATCCCTTTTACATGATACCTAACAAGTGACCAGTCTGCCTCCCACTTAAAGGCCTCCAGTGAAGGGAGAACAAGCATTGCCTATTAAAAGAGTGCTGATAGTTTCTTATGCAGCTATTTCTTTAGTCACTCTTCATTTTTCTGCTATGATTTTCTTTTTGATACTTTCTTTCCCTTCCCCAGCCACACCTCCAATCTTGTATCTTCCCACGTGATTCTTTTCTTCACCTGCCACATCCGTTACTATTTTGAGGGGAAAGAAGTATGGGGGCTTAGTTATACCTCTCTCTCCCTGCTTTCTTGCTTGGAACTCTCAAAAAACTCTCTTCAAAAAGTACCTGAAGGATGTTTTCCAGAGGAAAATGATGTGATGGTAATCTGAAGAATCTACAGTATGGGATCAGGAACTGCGCTTGGTAGGAATTGTCTCTCTGTGTGTGTGTGTGTGTGTGTGTGTGTGTGTGTGTGTGTGTGTATGTTCGTGAATAGGTATGTACTAAAGAGAATCAACTACTGGCTAGCAGGGAAGGCATAGAGGGTTGGGATTAACCCCAGGGAACTTCCTTCTCAGTATCAGAAGTAACTTTATAATCTTGCCCAAAAAGGTCCATAGCTGTGTTCATTGATCAATCTACTCAAGGGGGCAGCTAGGTGGCACAGTGGATAAAGCACTGGCTCTGGATTCAGGAGGACATGAGTTCAAATCCGGCCTCAGACACTTGACACTTACTAGCTGAGTGACCCTGGACTAGTCACTTAACCCTCATTGCCCTCCCCCTCCCCCCCAAAAAGATCAATCTACTCAAGATGCAAAATTAACCCAAACTGCCCCAGATCTGTACCACAGCTTCCTTGTTTGAAGCAGTCACAAATAGATAGTGTTTGGGGAGTGTGGGTAAAACAACTCATATCAGAACATAATTTTGGCACCATTGAGATGGTTAGTTTGAGTTGTTCAGCTGATGGGCCACAAATTCTGAATTGCATGGGCTATCTAAAGATCTAAAGTAAGAGATGTTCCACTTTCTAGGGTTAAGGAATCTTCAAACTAGTCCAGGTGCCAGCAGACCTAGACTCTGATTTTGGAATAAAATCCATTTATATTCAGTCTTCCTAACTTGTGATATATCCACTAAAAGATATTCTTGATGACCTGAAATCTAGACTTCGTTAATGGAGGTCTGTGAAAGTCTTTACAATTCCTATGGTAACCCAGGAGAACATTGGTCTGCATGATGACTAGCCAAACTTATAAAGTATCAGTCTTCATTAGGTTGAATACTGTAAGAGTCCTTTAGCAGTTTACTTTCTGGAATAGCTCATAATTATCTCTGCTTTTGGGGGGAAATTCATTGTTTCTCTTAGGTGGAACTCATTTGTGTTATTAGCTTTTTAGTAGGTAATATCCAGCAACCTGTTAGACTACTTAGTGTCAATATAAATCAGTATTAGTGTGACAGAGTCATTATTTGGAAATTACTCGGGTGTTATCCTCTATTAAATATTCATAAATAAGCATTTGAATTTGCGATCATTTTAAATGAAGTTCAAATGATGTGTATTTGTAATGGGTGAAGTGTTCATCTTGCCGGTGACAGATAATATTGGTGTTCTAGGTTGTCCAGGAGTACTAACTGACCTACAAAGTAGAAGAAGCAGCACTGTTTGTTGGCTTGTTCAGCACACATTTACTGAGGGCCTACTATGTGCACCAAACTAGAGGGGATCCAAAGGCAGGTAAGAGTCAGGCCATTACACTGTGAAGTTTAAATTACTTTGGTACTTTGCTATGACAGGTTTTACTACTGAGCAGATTCATCATAATAAGACAGGTTAAGAGGGCTTTGGTTACTAAAAGTAACACAAGAACTCTGCTTCACCCCTGCCATACACATACTACACTTTTTTTTTCAGGATAATGAGGGTTAAGTGACTTGCCCATGGTCACACAGCTAGTGAGTGTCAAGTGTCTGAGGTTGGAGTTGAACTCAGGTCCTCCTGAATCCAGGGTTGGTGCTCTATCCACTGTGCCACCTAGCTGCTCCCTGAACCTCTTTTTAGCATGCCCTCACTTGCTTAAATTATATATGTGGTATCATTAAGCTGCAAGAGACCTCAGAGGCCATTGTTCTTCCCACCCTCATCTGACAGCCTGGGGAAGTGAAGTCCCATGCTAAAGGTTGTCCAATGAGTAAGTATCAGACAAGGGATGTGAAGACGAGTTCTCTGACTCCAGGATCAGTGCTCCAGAAGAGGGCTTCTTAACCTTGTTGGTGCTATTGACCCCTTTGGAAAACTGGCGAAACTCATAGACTACTTTGAGTAATGTTTTAAATGTAAAAAAATAAAATACTTAAGATTATAAAGGAAACATTAAAACAGTTATCAACACATATGATATATGGTACATATGATACAAATAACATGCATGTATGTATACATGCATATCCACACATACATACACACACATCTCCAAATTCATGGAACTTGGGTTAAGAATTCCTGCTCTAGAATGTAAGAGTCTTAATAACAGGGACCATTCCCTCCATCCTACCTAACACAGTATCTTGTACAGAGAAAGGTCCTCAGTAAATATTTTCTGTGCTTTAATTGTAAGATATGGATGGTGAAGGCTTACATTTTAAAAGGAAAGCCCCAGAATCCCTCAATAATAAATGAAGACAGTAAGATCTGGGAAGAATAAGAATGAGGAGCCCAACTGTTATTGTTACTTCTGCTACATCTCTGAATTCCTTGGGAATTTTGAGTCTAATGCACTAATGTGTAGCTAACCATGTTGAAGCCATAACCTCAGCCTTTGAGGAGCCCTAGAGACAGCACTTTGGGACCTCCACAGCCCTGTAGCACTTTGAAATGGCCACCCCCCTTATATATCAGGCAATTTTTGGATAATACCCTATGTAAGGCACTCAAGGAGGCTGTGGAAAACAAAAGGGAAGGGAATAAATAAAAGAGGTTGGGGCAGTGGGAAGAAAAATGAAGGAAAAAAAAAACTGGAATCAAATCACCAACCTTTAGATATCCCAGGACAGCGCACTCTTCATAAAGCCTCTGGGAATCTGAATTCATTCAGTTCCTTTGACAGCCCCGTAAATCTCTGAGCTTGCCATTTCCATTATGATCAACCAGGGGCCCCAATGTGTCTCTAGCTGGCTTCCTCCATTTGATAACCTGAATAAACAAAAGCAAAATTCTTTTAAAAAAATTGTTGACCTTGGAGTCCCTTTCAAGGCATACTTGATTCTGTGGTTCTTTTTGGCCAATGTCTTGCCTAATTTCTCATTTGTACCTACCTGACCTGTGTGGCATTTTGTGGACTTCCTTGGGCTAAGTGGGGCAGCGACCAGGGCACTGGACTCAGAGTAAGGAAGACTTCAGTTCAGATTCTATGAGACCCTTGGTAAGTCATTTAACCTCTGTCTGCTTCATTATGTTCCTCACCTGTTAAGTGGGAATAATAATAATAGTACCTATGTCAGAGGGTGATTTTGAGGATAATATGAAAATATATGTAAAAGTACCTTGCAGATCTAAAAGTACTACAAAAATACCAGTTATTATGATGCCTACTATTAAAAATAATATCCAGGCCTCTTTTTGCTTTTTCTCCAAGCTTCCAGATTTGTCAGCTAAGAAAAGGACCTGTTAAATGATAGTGATTCAGTCCTATGAGAAAGTCCTAAATGTAGAATACTGAGAACTAAATATGAACAGAAGAAGAGGAGAGAAGTAGTCATGCCATAATCAGTGCAAGGATATCCTATAAAGTGCCAGGGCTTCCCTTTGACATGAAGAGCAGACAGCAAGAGTCCCTGATGGCCTGGGAAAGGCTAGGTTTGGGTGGAGAGAAATGAGGTGGTCTGGTGAGTGACTGAGTGTGGGGAGAACCCAACAGAGCTGAAATGCTGAAATGAGCCAGGGAGCATAGGCAAACTCACAACAGGGCTGAGCCAGACAACTTGCAGAATGATGTACATGGATATTTGAAATAGATCAGCAGTATGTGAACAGGAAAGCCAGAAGAGCAGAATAGAGATAGGGAGGTTTCGCTGGTAAAATAACTCACAAGATGCCACACCTTCCCATATGGAAATTTCAGGTGATGCAGAGGGGAGGAGAAGGGCTGTTGTTTCACAGACAAATGTATCTTTTGATACCGCCCCCACCTCCCCTTTTACATTAGTCCAGTTAGGAGATGGTTACTCTGTGAGGTAAGATGATGCTTTTCTACATTCAGAACACTTCCAAGAGAGTTTTCATACTTTCAGAAAGTTTGATTAATAGAATAAAACTGACTTGTGGTTTCATTTTTATTTCTTAGCATTTTTCTTTTACCTGTTTACCTGTGAGAAAACAACAGACGTGGGGGCCTAGAGATTATGCCATTGGCTCATGTTTGGCATTTGGCATTAATCTGACTGTGATGTTTTAGAAAATGCAAACACCAAAATATTGATCCCAGTTTTATTCAGTTCACCTGAAACCTCTGGTTGGTGCAGCTATTCCTATAGAGCCCCCCTTCCCATGTAGGCACCACAGACAGAAAACATCTGTATCACAACTGACTAGATGGAATCTATTTCTTTCTTTCTTTTTTTTGTGGAGTAATTGGGGTTAAATGACTTGCCCAGGGTCACACAGCCAGCAAGTGTCAAGTATCTGAGGTGGAATTTGAACTCAGGTCCTCCTGAATCCAGGGCCAGTGCTCCATCCACTGCACCACCCAGCTGCCCCTCCCCCCGCTATTTCTTTAAAGCTGGCAATAGCTATTTGTCTAGGAGAACTGGAATGATAACTTTCCAGTACCCTAGAGGGGCGATTGAGAATAAAATGGGATGAGGGAATGCCCTTTGTATGATACAACTAACTGGAAGCACTGAGTAAAATGTAGGCTAAGGTCTTTGCATCTGACATTCAAGCAAAGAATAACAATACATAAGTGTGACCTTTGGTCAAATTCATTATTTGCCCCAATGTTACCAAAACTAAATATAAAATTTAGTTGAATAATGTAATTTGGTGAGTTGAAAATGGATCATGGAATTATTTCTTTGCCTTTACTAAACTTGTAGTCATGGAGGCATTGGTGACTTCTTTTCCAAATGGAATACTTTTGTTAGACCTCAGTTTCCTTATCCTTGTTAGCATCTGACAATGATGACTAACCCCCCCCTTTCTTGAATTTTTGAATTTCTGTCTTAGTTTCCATCAATCTACATTTTTTTAATCCTTCTATCTCTTTGACAATCCCTTTTCTGTCTCCTTTGCTGGCTCATTTTCTATCTCTTAAGTATGGGCTCCCTCCAAGCCTCTGTCTTTTGTCTTTTGCTATTCCCCACATGCTCTTTTCTGTTAGAGAATATGTGTATACACACTCACCTGTTTTCTTTGCTGTCACAGATGGCTATTTCTTCCCTTTTGTTACCTCTCATTTCTGAATAAAAGCTTACTTGGACTCAAATGTTGTGAAGAAATTGTTATCACAGATTTCCAACGTGTTAGTGGTTCTGGTAGCCAAGGACTGCCTCAAAAGGATCAGTAAACCCTTAACTGCATGAGTGGACTCCCACCATAGGACTTTACTCCCTATGGGGTATATGAGAAGACATTTTCCTAGGTCAGGAAAGATTCTTTAAATGAGACAGAAGTCTCATTTAAAGGAGAGGTAGGCAATAGTGCAATTGGAGGTAGCCAGATAGGCAAACACAGTAGTTTTGGGACTTGTTTACTTACTGGACTTTTCTACTTACTGGTTCTTGTAATACCTTTCCTGAGGTCATAGGCTCATCAGTTTAGAGCCAGAAGGTACTTTGGAGGCTATCCAGTTCATTTCCCTCATTTTATAAATGAGGAAACCGAGGCAAAGAAGGGTCAAGTGACTTAACCAGATTCACATAGCTAGTTAGTGTCTAAAGCAGGATTTGAACCTAGGTGCTGCTCTGGCTTCGCTAGTAAGCAAAGGAGCCCTACTGGAGGCCTCACATTCATAGTACTTAGCGTTGAGAGCATCAACAGAAACAGTGGGTAAGAAACCACTGAGCTAGGCAAAGGTCCAAAGGGAGTGTTTTGGCCTGTTTCTCCCCCTCCCCCTCCCCCCATCTGCTTTGGAAATGTATCATTTCACTGCTTTTGATACATTCCCTTCATTTGGGTCTTTTTACATCCTGAATGGCTTTAAAAAAAACTCATAGGTACATTTCTCCCCATTCCCTGCCCAGGAGGCCAACCCTTATATCAAAGAATAAAAAAGAGGGGAAAAACAAGTTCAACAAAGTTCACCCAATTGAGCCATTAACTGAGTCTTATAGGTTGTGCATTGTTCCATACCTATAGTCCTCCATCTCTAAAAAGAAAGAAGGGCATCTTTATGTTGAAGTTTGGTCATTATAAACACAGCATTATTGTTATTATTATTATTATTATTTACCTAATATCATTGCAATGTGTGTGTATGTATGTATTTTTCTGGTTCTGCTAACTTCATTCAGCAGTAGTTCATATAAGTCTTCTGCTTCTCTGAATTCTTTACATTCATCATTTAAATGGTATAATATTTGATGAGGTTCCTGTTCTACAATTTGGTTTTGGAAAGCAGTGAATGGGTTCCCATTTGTTTCAAGTGCTTTCCTCCTACAAAGCCTAGCTTTTTGCTCAACTCATCAAAAATTAAACATCTACTCTATGTGAGCCAGCCATAGTGTTAGGCACTGGAGATATGATAAAAATGAAACAGTCCTTTCCTTGAAAGAGGAACATGTCCATCCACAAATGAGAAAATTGTCCCACCTCTCTCTGTGACTATTCCACCAACTGCCCCATGAAGCCTTTCTTGATTAACCTGCCCCTAAACTGAACACTCGCTTTGTGAACCCTGAGAACTCTGTATATAATTTGGAATACACTTTTAATCATTTCCTTTTGTCCTTTACTGTTATATGTATATTTTCTTCTAACAACTACTGCTATTCCCTCAAGAAGAAGTGGCTATGTATTCTACTTGTGCTGCTCAGAATGCCTAATGTTCCACTGGGTACACAGTTAATGTTCTTAAAATAGCTGGTTGAAGGATAGAAGGATAGAAGGGATAAAGGAAGGAAAGAAGGAAGGGAGGGAGGGAGGGAGGAAGGAAGGAAGGAAGGAAGGAAGGAAGGAAGGAAGGAAGGAAGGAAGGAAGGAAGGAAATAAGGAGGAAGGAAAGCAGGAGGAAGGAAAGCAGGAAAGAAGGAAAGAAAAGTGAATACTTTCTAAAAATAATTTTTGTCCATCTGTACAAAGAAAATCTAGGGTGAAGGGCAAAACTTCCTTGTAGAAAAGAATTGGTTTCTTTTGTCCTTTGTAAAAATAGGATCCCTTTCTTTCTCTGTATTTCTACTTTTGATAGTGTGAGCCATCATCTCCTCCTATAGTTGTGGCCCCAGAGATTTAAATTAACTTAGATACTTCATAATATTTGGTACAATTAATCAGTTAACAAATATTTATTAATCATTTATTATGTGTCTGCTTAACAGTGTCAACCACTGTTAAGCACTGAGGGTACAGATATAGTCAGGCAGCAATCAATGAATGAAACAATCCTCTCAAGGAGTTGTAAGCATTAATCACTTGGTATGTGGTTCGCTGAGGAAATGCCACAACACATACTTTAAATTACTTTGTTAATTAAATACTGCTCCCAAGTACACACAGGTTAGTCCCTCATCCGTTCTACTGTCTCATCTCCTTTGTCTTAATCCTGATCAGATAAGTCTTCCTTACAAAGTTCTTAGTCTACTATTTCCAGCCAATTAGGATAATAGCCTTTGAGTTGCCTTAGGATTCAGTTTCCTTTAAAACATGAATTCTCATACAATTAGTATAGACTACTTAGCTCTTGCCTTTGTTGTTTATGTACTTCTCATGGCAAATCTCCTTATGCCTAGTGGGGCTCTCCTGTTCCAACAAAGAATACAGAATTTTAAAAAATATATTTCATATGATCACTGAATTGGGTGATTTTGGTTAAATTATTTCCCAGCTAGGTCCATCTAAGCTGTTGTCCATCTCCTGTACTTGAATGTCTGTCTAGTGTGTTCCATGGTATAGAGACAAGCTAACATCTCTCTCTAAGCTTTCCATGAGGAAATGTACAAGCAGTAGTGAATCCATTACTGATTCTTGATCAACCCCAATGCACTGGCATTACAAAAACCTTATTGACAGTCCCCAATCTTCTGCCCCTGACTGGAAATAAAATTCTCATGAATTTGATGAATTCCCATTAAATATAATTTAATTGAGCTCATAGTATTTGTTTGTTTGTTTTGTTTTTCTTTTGCAGGGCAATGTGGGTTAAGTGACTTGCCCAGGGTCACACAGCTAGTAAGTGCCAAGTGTCTGAGGTCAAATTTGAACTCAGGTCCTCCTGAATCCAGGGCCAGTGCTTTATCCACTGCACCACCTAGCTGCCCTCCATAATATTTTTAAAAAGAACCTTTATGTTAGAAAGGATTTGGGAAGTTTTAATATCTACCTTCCTAACTCAATTAGGAATCTTCTCTGAAACTAGCTTGATATATGATTATCCAAATTCAAGTTGAATAGTTCCAGCGATAAAAGATTCACTACTTTGTTGGGCAACTCTAATTTTTAGGAGGTCCTTATTATTGAGCTAACATTTTCCTTCCTTTATTTTCCATCCATTGCTACTGATCTCTACAATAATATAAAAGAAAGTCTATTCCCCCTCCAAATATTTGGACACTACTTTTATGTGCCCCTCATCTTAAAAACTAAACAAAACAAAAACTCTGGGCTAAATATCACCAGAAAAATGTCTTATAGCTGTTCTTTATGGTTTTAAGACTTTTCACCAACCCACCTGCCCTCTGAGTGGTCTCTCATTCATTATTGTGCCCACAAAATCAAACCTGCTGCCTTAAATACAATGAACAACAAACTCCTGTTAGGTTGTCACTGTCCTGCTGGTAATGCTACAGAAGAACACATAAATCCTTTTCAAAACAGACTCATGGTAAACATCAAAGATCTTGGGGGTCACCAAAGGCTAAATAATATGAGATCAGTCTGGAAACACAGGTTGAAGCTGTATCATCAAGGAGGTTAAATGCCTGAGGTGTTTGGATTTTATCTAGAAGCAAATGGGAACTGCTGAAGATGTTTTAGCAGAGAAGTGACACATCAGACCCATGACTTAGGGTTATAAATCTGACAGCAGTGTGGATGATGAATTGGAGATAGACACTAGAGGAAGGGAGACCATTTAGTAGATCATTAGTAGATTATTACAGTAGTGCAAATGAGAGGTGATGAGGACCTCATCTAGGACAATAAAATTTGCTAAGGCCAAAATAATTCATCAACTTAGCACTAATTTGGTGATGAGCCCCTCTGAACTTAGCTGGACTTGTCTGTGGAAAATAGACATCAGTCCATTACCAGGCCTATAAATAATTATAAGTAACTTTTTAAAATAACCTGTATTTTAAGGCAGAGTTTCTTAGCAATTTAAAAAATTTGAATCATGGACCCTGTTTGCAGTCTAGTGAAACCTATGGAACCCTTTTAGAATCCTGTTTTTAAGTGGATAAAATAAAATATTAGGATTACCAAAGAAACCAATTATATAAAAATGTGATTATCAAAATATTTTTTAAAAAAAGTTTGTGGACTCCAAGTTAAGATCCCTTGCTTTAGGAAAACAATAGCAGTCACCTCTTATGTTTTTCTCAATTTCAGGTGTCACCTTTGATGTGACAAGCCTCCCCAAATTTTAATGGTAAGCTTGTGCCATCCAGACACATGTTATATTACCCCAGAAGAATGTCAGCTTCTTGGTGGTGAAGACTGTTTCATTTTTGTCTTTAATATCCCCATAGCTATTACAGGGCCTGGCACCTAGTATCCATGTAAAAAACCAAAACACACACACACAATACAACTTTGTTGTATGTATAGAATATTTTTATACTACTCATATCTGTAATTTTAAATAATCCAATAATATATTATTACCTCAATATACTATCATTTTATACTATATAACATATAGTTATTTCACAACTGTTTCAGATTATTTTTTTCCAGTTTGGGGATATTCTAATCAAAGTAGTGCAAATATTTCAACATATATACAGATTCTTTCTTTCTTTTACTTTATGCTTTTAGGGTGTGATCCTCTATAAGATTATAAAGATAGAGGTAGAAACCTTGCAGGCTGCCATTTTATATATGAGGGAAATGAAGTCCAGGCAGGCTAAGTCATTTATCAAAATTAATAGGTAGCAGAGATGAAATCTGCAACCAGACCTTTTGATTCTAGGATCAGGGCTTTCATTCCTATACTATAAGCACCTTTTCCTTTGTAGATTTATCAGCAAAAACTCATTGTTTATTGTTTTCACTCAATTTTATGGTTGATTTAATTTGCATTTCTTTAGTTGAAATAATTTTAAATGATAATTAATGATCTGTGTTTCTTTTTTGTGAATTAATTTTTCATATCTTTGGACCACTGTCTAGCATGCTTTTTTGGTGTTAGTCTTATAAATTTGAGCTACTTCCCTATAGATTTTGGGTATTAGATTTATGGGATATATTTATCACAAAAAATGTCTCTATTCAATTACTTTTGATTGTATTAGATTTTGTTCAGCTTTTGAAATATCATCAAACCTTCTATTTTATTTCAGTCATTTTACCCCCTTCTTTTGGTCAACTTGTTGCAGCTTGCTTACAACTACCATGACCCTTGCCATCATGTGGCAAGAATGAATATGGAGTGCATGTGGTAGAAAAGATGTCAGGGGCAGATTGTGAAGGGTTTTCCATGATAAACAGAGGAGTTTTATACTCTAAGCAATTTTATACTCTAAGAAATAGTATTTTTACTTTACTGCTTAGAAATACTTAATAATAGTAGTAGTAATAATAATAGTAATATTATTTTATACTAAAATAAAGATCCAATGAAAATTTTTGAACAAGAGAGTGATAAGATCAGACCCTTGCTTTCAGAATATTAATCTAGAAGTTATGTGTATAAATTAAAGAATTTAAAAGCTCATTGAAGCAAGAGAAAGTTGGCAAGGTAATGATGTCATTTTCATCATAGACTTGTCTATTTTATCCTAACATTTTAGAGGAAATAATAACTGTATTTATAATATATAATTATATATATAATTTATAATTGGAGGCTTATCAAATGAATTTTTAAAAAAATTTGGCAATTATTTTCTAAATTTCCTTTATTCTTTTATTGATTTATTTTCCTTTTTTATGTGTTATTTGGTTTGGTGATATATAGGTTTGATAATGGCTTCTTCCTGTTATGTTTTGAAATCTAGCAAAGGGAGTTCTCCTTTATTCACATTTTACTTCCTAATTTTCCAAGGTAGTTTTGCCTTTCCTCATTACTTACCAGGCTCTGCTCCTGACCCTCCAGAGTTTTGCTGCCAGATCACAGAAACCTCTTTACCCTGGAAAGACATTCCATTCCTGGTATTTTTACACTAGAAGTACCTTGGTTTCTGGGTCCTCTTCCTCTGATCATCTGGTTCCTTCCAGAAACTCCATTTTAAGGACAACACCCAGGGCCATCTTTATCACTCTTCCACTCTTTCAGCTTCCTTTTTTTTTGTGCTATCTTCCTAGACTAGAATGTAAACTCTTTAAGGGTGGGTACTGTTTTTAGCATAGTGCTAGAGTCATAGTAAGTGCTTAATAAATTCATGCTCACTTGATTTTGTTGTTTTTCCTAAGGCATTTTGTTATTTTATCAAGTCCTATGGAAGAACTCATTAGTATTTTAATTAGCATTGCATTAAATCTATAAATTACCTTTGGAAGTTTTGACATTTTAACTTTATTGGATCATCCTAACCATGTGTGTGTAGGAGATCTCCAGTTTATCAACTTTTCATTGTGTTCATAATATTCTTCTGTTTGTCTTGATAGGTTCTCCTTCAATAGTTCAAAAGAATTATGGAGGACTTATAGATATGTATGGAGAAGAATCATGCAGGATAAAAAGATGAGAATGGCATGGTAGGGAATGCTAATACTCATGTGATGTGTTTAAGTACCAAAGTTAAGAATATATTTATCCATTTCTCTCCAATTATTGAGCCTATAGATGTGCATAGTAACCTATGATATTTTCTAAATTTTTTATACATCCATTGCAATCCTTCCTTTTCTATCTTTAGTAATTTGAATTTTATCTCTCTTTAAAATTTTTAACTCCATCAGATATTATCAATGTAACATAGAGGCAGCATGACATTATTCCCTAAGGTGCAGCCTTAAAGTCATAAAAACCTGGGAAATCTCTTGTTTCTTACTTGGTTACAGCTTCTACCAGCTGTGTCTACCACTCTTTTGAGGGGCCAGTAACTAGCACCCCATTTCCCATTAAGAATTTAACTATCAGATTAGTTTTTTATGACTGGGCAATGAGGGTTAAGTGACTTGCCCAGGGTCACACAGCTAGTAAGTGTCAAGTGTCTGAGGCCGGATTTGAACTCAGGGACTCCTGAATCCAGGGCCAGTGCTTTATCCATTGTGCCACCTAGCTGCCCCTCAGATTCATTTTTACAAAAGAATATTTACTGCAAAGGTTTAATAAGAATAATTTGTTTTTGTTTTTGTTTTTTTAGTGAGGCAATTGGGGTTAAGTGACTTGCCCAGGGTCACACATCTAATAAGTGTCAAGTGTCTGAGGCCGGATTTGAACTCAGGTCCTCCTGACTCCAAGGCTGGTGCTCTATCTACTGTGCCACCTAGCTGCCCCAATAAGAACAAACTTGTAACTGTTTCCCCTAACATCTCAAGGGCACAATCTTCCTGCACTTCCTGCAATCTTCCTCAGTTTCTGGGGAGAGGAGAATTGGGTTTCCAACTTAACTCTGTCCTACACAGCATTAGTCCCACCAAATTCAAGTACAGAAGTCCACCTGAACTTGTGTTACCAGGACCCTGACTTCTCAGGAGAGAAAAACAAAACTGAAAAGCACCAAGCATGTTTGGGGGTTTTGGGGGTAGCCTTCCTTATCACATACTTACTATGTGTTGTTAAGGGCTAAAATTCTAGCTAGTCTGTCTAAAATATCTAGTGAGTGGTCGCCAATAAATTATAAGCTTTAGCAAGAGTTAGACTTTTAAGCATTTATTAAGTAGAATAAGAATTTGGTAAAGAGAGAAGAAAGGCCTAGATTCCTCTATCTATTAAAGGGAGAGCACATTTCTAGCTCCGCTCTCCACCAGAGTCCAAAGGAAAGAGCCCGAGAGCGAGCGCCAGTCTCTTCCTTCCTCCTCCCACTAGCCCGCGTCACTTCCTGATGCCAAAGAAAAGACTCCTGGTCTTGCCCTCAAAGACCTTCGCTTCATGGGCGGAACTCTTCTACAGTAAGTCTCCAGCAGGTGGTGTTATTCCAATCGTTACAGTGTGAATGAGTCATTCCTCCCCTGGACTCTTCAAGAAAGAGAAAGACAGTGCCTCAAGTGGGTTCAAGATGCATCCGTCTAGTTCTAGCTACCCAGCCAATGGAAAAAGGCTGCTTTGAACCACATGGTAGGCCTATGCAGAATGTCCGTGCTTTTGTCAGTACTCCTGTCTCCTAGAAGATGGTGTCTGGAGTTTGCCACTCTAGTGCCTCCATCTTAGTGACCTTGGCATATGCCAACCCCTTCTCCTTTACACATTTTTTTTTTTATGGGGCAATGGGGTTAAGTGACTTGCCCAGGGTCACACAGCTAGTAAGTGTCAAGTATCTGAGGCCGGATTTGAACTCAGGAACTCCTGAATCCAGGGCCGGTGCTTTATCCACTGTGCCACCTAGCCGCCCCACATATTTTTCTTAATATAAAATTCTCTTTTAATTTTATACTCCTATATCTTTTATTTTGTTTTATCCTTCTGATCCTCTTCTTTTTTCTTTTTCAAATGCAATTCTAACGTTCATAGTTTAACCAAATCTACTCTTTGATTATTTTTATATCACTATGGAGGCTCTCCCAGTAAAATTTTAAGTATCAGTTATTCTAAGTACTTATCTCTGATATTTCTCTAGTGCAGAACCAACTGATCTTTAGTAGTATGGGTTACCCTTTTTCATGCTTTAAATCTCTCTCAGTTTTAAAATATTCCGTCTTATGCATTAAAACAGAATAAATTAATTTAAAATTTTCCCTATTTTGTGCTCTATTTTTTATTACTTTTTCAGTATTTTCTTGTTTTTGACATAAATTTTGATGAGATCATGGTTGGTTTGTTTAGTACTTAATATCTTCATCTAAATGGCTTGAAGAGGTTTTTGTTTTGTTTTGGATATAGTTTTGATGTTTGATGATGGCTTGAGTGAATGGAATTTAAATTTTCTCCTTTTGGGACCCCTATGGATTTTTTTTCTTATTTACTATTTGCAGTGTAGTGACTTCTTTAAAAAGAATAGGTAGTCTTGAGACATTTTCTTGAGTTAATTCCTTGAAATATAATGATGAGAGTATTTTCTGATGAAATCCAGAAACAAGATAATTCTAAAGTTCTCTATATTCAATCTGTCTTTTAAATATATAGTGTTGTTCTGTACTATTATTTTTGGGGGGGGGGCAGGGCAATGAGGGTTAAGTGACTTGCCCAGGGTCACACAACTAGCAAGTGTCAAGTGTCTGAGATCAGATTTGAACTCACGTCCTCCTGAATCTAGGGCCAGCACTTTATCTACTGTGCCATCTAGCTGCCCCCATCCTGCACTACTTCTAAGTGCTTTTTTCCATTTGAGTTATTTTTTTTGCCTTGTTTTTCCACTTCAATTGCATCATATACCATTCTTTGCTCCATTGCATTAACAGTGCTCTTTGCTGTATCCAGCATAATTTTCAAGTCCTCTATACTATTTCTTATTTTTATCATTTTCATTATCTTCTTAGCTAAATTCAGTTCCCCCTTTAATTCCTTTGTTATTTTTTGAATAAATTTGATTCTCCTTTAATTTTTTGAGTGTGTATAAGCTATTTGAACACATCTATATCTCTTGGGATTTATTATATTGGTTCTGATGCAATACCTAGTGCTGTTTAAGCACAGTGCCTGGTACATAGTAGGTGTTTAATGTTTATTGACTGACTGAATCACTGGATCCAAGGATTCTTCTCTTAGCCTTTGGGCCATTGTCCACTGACCTGGAAGATCCTTTCTTTATCTTACATCTAGAGGTTTCAATGCCTTCAAACCCCTAGGTATCTCAGAGTTACCGAGAAATACTTGATCCATTCTGACTTGTTCAGTTTGTATGAAATGTATTCACTATTTTGGTATTTAATCTCATTTTCATTTTCAGTTAATTTGACAAGATTTCTTCACTGAATCTATCTAAGCGACCTCTAGAAGTTTTGTTCTTGACCCTTGGCCCTGGGCATTACATGTCTGGTGTTCCTATGTCAGCCTGGCACATTGAGTTCACATTGCACCTAATTAGGCTTTCCAACTTTATTTAAGAGTTAAGATCTGAGCATGTGTGGTATATAGTGAAAAGAGAAAAGACCTAGAGTTAGAAGACTTGGAATTTGGTTTTAGTTTTGCCAAAGGAATAAGATACCATAGCTCAATGGGTTTGACTGTGCTAGATGTTTGCCAAGTTTCCTTCTGCCTTTAGGATTTGTTACTATTTTATTTACATCCTCTTTTGTAAATCTACAGCCCTTTACATGAATCATGTAAAAGTGACTTACCTACTATTGCATATCTAAATGACTTCCCCATGTTATAGTGATGCTGACATTTTTAATTAGTTAAGACATATACTACAGGGTTCTGTAAAACATTCAGTGCTAATAATGGACTCTACAATGTTAAATTACTTGGAGCTAATTCTGATTAAATTGAAAATGGCAATTCCATAACCTACAAGTATTGTGTTTCCCTTTTCTTATTAGTCACTGGAAAGACACTTCCTCCTAGTTGCAAAAAGTACACCAGATACCATAACATCTTGGGTGCTCTCCTCTACCTACTATTTAGGAATTCCAAAGAAATGGAACAGTTGACCTGAACTATGCCCACCAAATTACTAAACTGGGCATCCCCTTTGACTGATACCACTACTAGGCTTATACTCCCAAAGGAACTAAAGAAAGAGGAAAAGGACCCACATGTACAACCAATTTATAGACGTCTTTTTTCGTAGTGGCAAGAACTGGAAACTAAGAGAGTGCCCATCAGTTGGAGAATGGCTGAACAAATTATGCTATAGAAATGTAATGAAATTGTGTTATGCTATATAAAATGATAAAATAGTGGTTTCAGAGAAACCTATGAAGACATGTATGATCTGATACAAATTGAAGTGAGCAGAAACAGGAGAACAATGTCTTTAATAACAATATTGTAAAGAAAAACAAATTTTAAAGATTTAAGAACTCTGATCAATATGATAATCAGCCATGTTTCCAGAAGACTGATGATCTTGCATTCCACCCACCCTCCTCTTGATGGAGAGGTGATGGATTCAGGGTATGGAATTAGACATATTTTGGGGTTACCCGGCCAATTTGGGAATTTGTTTTGCTTGATTATGTAGGTATGTTATAATAATTTCCCTTTTCTTTTTCACTGGGGAGTTGTCAGAGGAAAAGAATAGATTTTTATTAGCTGAAAAAGATACAATTACATTAAAATAAAACAAGCAGTTGTGCTCTCCTTTGGGAGGCAATGCCCACAAAAGTATCAGTGTAGCCCATGAGGCTGAGGTACACTAACAGAAATAAGATGTAGGGGATAAAGCCTGACATATACATTAAACCAAGAGTTTGGGCCAAATAAGTAATTTATTTTTGCCTATTTTAAATCTTATGTGTAGTTTCTAAAAAATTGGTGCTATTCTTGGGAATAAGGAGCTTGCCTAAGAGTTGGATGTGACTCCACTCCTCTGCTTAGCCCTGGTGTTACTGCATCTGGCATATGACATGCTGTTTTTGATTTGGAAATTTTACGGAAGATAAAGTCAGAGAAACAGCCATGAAGGATAACACACGTCCTACCAAGGTTGAGGAAATGAGACATATGAAGAGAGGGAGACAGAGCTAAATATACAAACTCTAAGAATACATAGAAAGCTTGGCCAGGGTTGGGGGATGGTGAGAGAGCATTGCTGGTCTATAAATAATTTCAAGGTGAAGTTATATTGCTTTTACTTATGTAATATCCTCCCTTATTCCCAGATTGTAGTAGTTCATTTCTTAATTCAAGGAAGAGAAACATGGCTCATGCCCACAGGAATTTTACCTCCTTAGAATTTATTGATGTTAAAACAAAGAATGCAGAGAGGGAATGTTCCAGTCTATGACAACAGCACCTGGGTCTATTTTGTATTGATATGGGCTTTGCCACAGAAAACTTGGGTCCCAGCAGGAACCTAGATTGCCCTTCTAGGACTATAGACTGACCAGAGTAGTTCCAGGATACTGGGATTTATACTGTTTTATATTTGGAAAAAACAAAGGACCCAGTGTTTTATAAATTTGAACAAACCAATCATGAGTAAGCCAAATGAGGATGCACTCTAGGGCTGGCGAAATTCCTTTGTTTACACCTATGGATTCATGAGCCACTCTGGCTGTCTCTGTTTACTCATTTCCCTTTCTCCCTCTGAGGCCTAGTCTATCCAGACCTCACTAATTAAAAACTCAAATGGGGGAAAATATTATTCAAGCATCTGGGTTTTTTATCTATCTTAATTATCTTTGCAACCTCCATTCCCATTTGTTAAACAACATTTATCAAATTCCTTGTACATTCAAGGGACTGTGTGAAGAAATTGGGATAAAGAGTTGACTAAGAAATGGCTCCTTCCTTCAAAGAGATTATAGATATAAACAAATATAATATAAGCACAGGCCTTGGCAAGCAGAACAAACCAAGAATTAATGTCATCCAGAGGAAGGAGAGACCATATTTTTAATCTGTGGGTGGAGCAGAAGAGGTAGGAATTAGGGAAGGTATTTTGAAGGAGGTTGCATTTGAACTGGACTTTGATAAATGGCTAAAATTTTGAGGGATGGAGATTGTAAGGTGCAGGATAGGCCTAGTTAAGGGGTTTGGGAAATATTCCAGGTGGAGAAAAGAGTGTATGTCAACAAAGGTGCCAGAGCAGGAAAACATGGTCTGAGGAAATATGACTGGAATAGTTTGGCTGGAACAGAGTACATGGCAGAGAGTAGTGGTATATATGACTGAGAAAGGTATTTTAGGGACCATATCATAAAGCAATTTTTGATCATGAGGTTGAGGATTTTAGACTTTATCCAGAAGGAATGTGGGATACTATTGAAGGCTTCTGAGGAGGGTAGTGTCGTTATTAAAAAAATACTTTAGAAAGATGAATCTGATGTTAGTGTGTAGCAAGAGAGTCCAAAGGCCAAGAAAGTGGTTAGAAGGCTATTTCAGTGGTTGAGGTATAAGTTGATAAGGCTCTAAATTAGCTTGGAGGCAAAGCAAATGGAAAAGAAAAATTCATACAGAATCAAGCAGGAATTGGGATGAAGTTACTATTTTAGAAATTCTTGGTTTTTTAAAGACAAATAACACTTGAAATGGATGCCAAAATAGGTTTTTGGTCATTGTGAAATGCAGGGAAAGGAAATGATTAAAAATTACTAAAATATGGAGTTTAAGCTTAGGTTGCCTTTCCTTTCAAGTTTCACGTTTGAGATATAAGTACTTTTGATCTTAGAGAGCAAAAATCTATTGCTATTTTTTCACAAGGCTGAAAGTAAATTGGGAAATTGGCATCCTTGGACCTTAAGCCCAAGAAAGGTAGGAAGATCAAGAAAAGTGGGTAGAATAAATGGCAAATGGATGGGTATAGAGGAATTTTCACTAACCACCACTCTCTTCCTCATCCGATCTTTGTTTGATGTGAATAATATAATTTTAGAGGAGACTCTGTTAATTGGCAGTTGATATTTCAAAGTAAAAGATTCAAGTGAATTTGTGGAGTATATAAGGGGGAACTTTGCAGGGGAAAGTTTTCGCTTTCTTAGGTGTATAATGTGCATATATATGCATATGTTTGTATAAATATTTGAAGTGGAAATATGTGCACATAGGACAAGAGGGAAGGAACCACATTTGTAGGGATAGGGATAATAGTAAAGCTAAAGAAAAAGTTTAGTGTGCAACCAATTGTTTCTTTTCTTTTTGTTGGAAAGCCTTTAATTTTTAACATTCATTTTTTAAAATTTTGAGTTCCAAATTTCTTCCTTTCCTTCAGTCCCTCCACCATCTATTGAGAAGATAAGCAGTAGGATATCAATTATGCATGTGATACCATGCAAAACACATTTCTATATTAGCCAAGTTGTAAAAAAAGAAAAACAATATGCAATATGCTTTCATCTGCACTCAGAATTCATCAGTTGTATACCTAGAGGTGTATAGCATTTTTTATTATGAGTCCTTCGGCATTGTCTTGGAATATTGTATTGATGAAAGTAGCTGTCTTTGATAATTAATCATCATTGCAATATTGTTGTCACTGTGTACAGTGTTCTGCTTACTTTGCATCAGTTCACGTAAACCTACCTAGGTATTTCTAGAACTATCTCCCTCATCATTTCTTATAGCACAATAGTATTCTATATGTAACTTATTCTTGTAGGCTTGTTGATTGCCACCAATTCCAAATACTTGTTCTTGGTTGTCTCATCCCTCAGTTATTAAACTTGTTGGATCATAGCTAGGATAGGTAAGAAAGACCAAAACATGTAGAGGAAATGAAGATGATGTTTTCTAATGTGACTATAAATACATTATTTGTTTATATATGTGTATATATATGTATATATATGCTCTTTTATATTTTTTTAATATTTCCATCTGTATTTAGATACCATCAGTTCTTTCTCTATAGATGGATTCCATTTCCCATAAGTCCTTCAGAGTTGTCTTGGATCATTGCATTGCTGAAAATAACTGTCATTCGTAGCAGATCATCTTTCAATATTGCTGTTATTTTGTATATAATATATTTCACTTTGCATCAGTTCATGTAAGTCTTTCCAGGTTTTTTTTTTTCTGATACCATCCTGCTCATCTTTTTTTATAGTAAACTACATTTGTATAGTACTTTAAAGGGAGATTTCCTTACAAAACACACATGAGGTTGATTATTCAACAAAAATAACAGTTAACATTTATATAGTACCTTATGCCTGACAAAGAATTTTCTTCACAATAGCCTAACAAAGTAAGTACCACCACCACCATCATCCTGGGCCTCATCATCTTCATTATTGCTTTTACCTCTGCTTCAAAATTTTCCCCAGTTACTATTGCTGTTTCCCTCCATCCTGTTCACTCCCCATGATATTTACCCTATTTTCTATCATCTTTTACGCTATTCCTCCTTAAAAGTGTTTTGCTTCTGACTACCCCTCCCCCAATCTGCCCTACCTTCCTTTAGCCCTCACCTCTTATCTCCTTCCCCTCTCCCTTTCCTTCAGGGCAAGATATATTATATCTACTTGAGTGCGTATATTACTCCCTCTCTGAGCCAATAATGATGAGAGTAAAGCTAATTCACTCCTCCCCTATCTTTCCCTTCACTCCATAAGCTATTTTCTTGCTTCTTTTATGTGAGATATTTTACCCCATTTCACCTTTCCCTTTCTCTCAATTCAATCCTCTCACCCCTTAATTTTATTTTAGAGATGTCATAATGGGGCAGCTAGGTGACACAGTAGACAAATCACCTGCCCTGGACCCACTGGGACCCAAGCCCAAATCTGGCCTCAGACACAAGACACTCATCAGCTGCATGACCCTGGGCATGCCACTGAACACTAACCACCCCACAAAAAATGATAAACAAAAAATAAATGCTTTATAGATATCATCTCTTCATAATCAATTTCTACCTGTGCCTTCTATCTAAATTTATTCCTATCATCTGCCCTCATACTGAGAAAGTTCTTATGAGTTAGATGTGTCATCTTCCCATGTAAGAATGTAAACAATTTAATCTTTTAACATCCCTCATGGTTTCTTTTTCCTGTTAATCTTTTTATTCCTCTCTAGGGCCTTGTATTTGAAAGTCATTTTTTCTATTCAGTTCAGGTCTTTTCATCACGAATACCTGAAAGGCATTGTTTTCATTGAAGTCCCATTTTCCCCCTGTAAGATTATCTCAGTTTTTCTGGATAGGTGATTCTTGTTTGTAATCCCAATTCCTTTGCCCTCTGGAATATCGTATCCCATGCCTTCTGATCCTTTAATGTAGAAGCTGCTAGATCTTGTGCTATCCTGACTGGGGCTCCACAGTACTTGAATTGTTTCTTTTTGGCTGATTGCAATATTTTCTCCTTGACCTGAGAGTTCTGGAATTTGGCTATAATATTCTTGGAAGTTTTCATTTTGGGATCTCTTTCAGGAAGTGATCAGTAGATTCATTAAATTTCTATTTTACTTTCTGATTCTAGACTGTCAGGGCAATTTCCCCTGCCAATTTCTTGTAAGATGATATCTAATCTCTTTCCTTGATCATGGTTTTCAGGTAGTCCAATAATTTTCAAATTATCTCTCCTGTATCTATTTTCCATGTCAACTGTTTTACCAAGGAGATATTTCATATTGCCCTCTATTTTTTCATTCATTTGGATTTGCTTTATTGTGTCTTGATTTCTCATAAAGTCATAAGCTTCCATTTGTGCAATTCTAATTCTTAAGCAATTATTTTCTTCAGAGAGCTTTTGTACCTCTGGTTTCATTTGGCCAATTTGGCTTTTCATGCTGTTGACTTTTTTTCATGACTTTCCTGTCTTAGTCACATTTCTCTTTCCATTTTTTCCTCTACCTCTCTTACTTTATCTTCAAAGTCCTTTCTGGGCATTTCTAAGGCCTGGGACCAATTCATATTTTTCTTGGAAGTGTTGGATGTAGCAACCCTGACCTTGCTATCCTCTTCTGAGAGTGCACTTTGATCTTCCTTGCACCCAAGAAACTTTCTATGATCCAAATCTCTTTTCATCTTCTCATTTTCCTTGCCTATTTCATGACTTTTATTTCCTTCTTAAAGTGGGGCACTGCTTCCAGGATGCACTGTCCTAAGCTTCAGGGCGTCCCAGGTTGTACAATTTAAGGAGAGGCAGGTTCTCCACTTGCCTGGCCTGTGCTCTGGTCTGTAAATAACCCCAGGTCTACTTGCTCTCTAACCCAGAAACAAAATTCAGTTTCACTATGGTTGCTAGCTCAGGGTGAAACTGTACCCTTCCCCCACTTGGGCCACCACTTAAGACTGCTTCCTGGTTCCCAGCACAGGCAAAACAACCAAGTTCCACCTCAGTAGCAGCAGAGACCCCTGTATTCCTCCCCTCCTCCAACCAACCACTCAGCCCTTTCATCAGACCGTGAGCTTAGTTCAAGAAGTCACAAGCACTGTAAACCGATTCACAGGTTCCAGGACTCTCTTCCTCTGGCGTGGTCTTCATGGGACTGGATCTGCATGTGCATTGGTGGGCCTGTGCTTCACTCTTACCACAGTACAATAGACTTTTCCTGCTGACCTTCTAAGCCATCTTTGGCTGGAAAATAATCTCACCCTCTCCTTTTGTGGGTTCTGCTGCTACAGAACTTGTCTAATGGCATTATTTGGAGGTTTTTGGCATGATCATGCGGGAGGCTCTGAGAAGTTACTGCCTTTCCTCTGCCATCTTGGCTCTGCCCTCAAAATGAAAAAATTGTTGTTTTTTAAAATAACTGTTACTTCCCATTGGTTCCGTACTCATTGAATTTTCCCTTGTAGAGAAGAGAAATAGTTAAGCAAAACAAACCAACACAATGACCATGCCTGTCTGTGTATGAAGCATTCTACACCTGTATTTGCCACCTTTTTTACAAGATGAGGAAAATGTGTTTATTAAGTCTCTGAAACCAAGATGAGTCTTTACATAAATCTGACTTGTGATTTTTAGTATTACTGTGGCAAATACACACACACACACACACACACACACACACACACACACACACACATTGCTCCTTTTAAAGTCCCTAGTTTCTTTGGAGGTCTGTTCAAGCATGACTTTCCCATATGAAGCATTTTCTTGTCCCTCCAGCTGCTAGTAGCTTCCTGTCCAGAATAATTTTGTATTTATTTTGTGTATACATATTTATATATTTATTTCATGTGTATGTATACATAAATGTGTACCTTTATTGCATACATATTTCATATATTTGTATATATATAGTATGTAAAATATTATATACATATTTTCTCCTCGAATAGAATGTAAGTTCCTTTCAGCTTTGTACTATTTCTTTTTGGTCTGGCCCTAGCACAGTACCTGGCACATAGTGATGTTTAATAATTACTTGGGTTGTTTGTTTTTGTTTTTGTTTTTTTTGGTGAGGCAATTGGGGTTATGTGACTTGCCCAGGGTCACACAGCTAGTAAGTGTCAAGTGTCTGAGGCCACATTTGAACTCAGGTCCTCCTGAATCCAGGGCCAGTGCTCTATCCACTGTGCCACCTAGCTGCCCCAATAAATACTTGTTGATTGATTCAGTGATTTAGTTCTACTTTCTTCACTCTGTATTGATTCATAACCAGTTTTCCCAAGTTTTTCTGATTTCTTCTTGATAATTCTTCCTTATGGCACATGAATATT
Organism: Dromiciops gliroides; assembly: GCF_019393635.1. Taxonomy (NCBI): domain Eukaryota; kingdom Metazoa; phylum Chordata; class Mammalia; order Microbiotheria; family Microbiotheriidae; genus Dromiciops; species Dromiciops gliroides. The sequence continues at coordinate 614,831,136 of NC_057861.1, read as the reverse complement.
GCATTACATTCATAAACCACAATTCTTCAATTGATGGACACCCATTTTGCTTAGAATTTCTCTCTTCTGCAGAAAGTTAGCTGTATGCTTTTCAGTAACAAGCATCTTGGAACTAGATGAAAACACTGAGCAATTTCTCCTATGCAATCCAGCCTAACTGCCCCCTCATCCTTAACCCTGAACCCAACACAATGTCCGTAGGCAGTACCTAGTCACATATCTTATGACAAATCATCTGTGAACTTAAATATTTCCCTTACTTGCTGAAGCAGTTTCTCAAATAGATGGAGCAGACTTTTTATCAAGTTATAGGAGGTCACCATATTGCAATTCTTCAGAAATCAGGCAAGAACTAGTCAGCAGAGTTGTTTGTAGTTGAGTAAAATGGAAACTCAATCAGCCAAGGCAATAATGCCAAAGGGCAGGTCAAGATAGAGTAGGAGCAGTTCTGATATTCAAATCCAAGTCAGGTTGTGAGGAGGACACCTAAGGGCAAGACAAGAGCAGGTACAAGGAGGATGGTAATTCCTGGATGTGAGAAATACAAGCAGCCTCATCTAAACATTTGAACCATTAAGTGATTGTGAGTGATTATGTACAGTGCACAGAGTATTGGACCTGAGTGAAAATTCTTACTAACCCCTGAACCCAGACAAATCACTTTTATTTCTTAGTGTTCTCATCTCTAAAAAATGAGGACAATAATAGCACTAATATTAAAGTATTAGAATCAAATGAGACAACATATTGTCTTAAAGCACTATATAAATTCCAGCTAAACAATTTAAGTTCCATATAGAAGATGTTTACTTTTATGCTATTCCTTCTTGTCAACCTTGATCACTGCTGCTTAATGAAGGTCAAAGGCAGGTGCAAGTGAGGTGGTCCCCACCCTCACCTAATGTTTGCCAACTTTCTAAGCATGGTACAGTGGAAAGAATGCTGGATTTCAAGTAAAAGGATGTGGGTCCAGATTAGGGCTCTGCCACTTAACAGCTGTGTCATCTTGGCTCAGTCTCCTAACTTCTCTGGGTCTGTTTCCTCAATTATAAAATAGGGTTGGACTAAATGACTTCAGAGATCCCTTCCAGCTCTAAATCTATGATCCTGTGATTTTTTTTCCCCTGGGATGCCCTTTGGTCTTATTCCTCTCCCCACACTCTGGCCCTTAGGGTGAGGATTGGCTATAGTTCTGTGACTCTGGGCAAGGCACTTAACTCCAACTGCCTTAAAAAAACATCCAGGGCCATCTCCAGTCATCCTGACATCTATCTTGTCACTGGACCCAGATGACTCTGGAGGAAAGAGTGAGGTTGATCACCTTGCATAGCCTTCCCTCACTTAAATCCAATTCAGCGCATCACGACATCACCCCAATGTCATGGTCCTCTTTGAGAATGAAGGACAAACAACAACAAGCCAATGGAATGCTTCTCTGGCCAGAGGTTAGTTGGTGGATATGGCTAAGTTTTGGGTCCTGAAGTCTCCATGCCCTCTGTTCCACAGTTAGATCCAATATACAGTGTCAAAAGGTTTCATCAGAAATTTCAGGTGAATAAGAGTATAAATGAGTCATGGATGTGAATGTGAGCAACTGAGGCCACACTATTTTCAAAGTTTAGGTATCCAATTTTAAAGCTCTTGAAACCAGCCAGCAGTGATTCATTCCCTGGGGAACTCCAGATAATTGCCTTCAATACCCAGAGTGAATCAGACCTGTAGTGTCTCAGTGTCATCTTCTCAGATGTGGTGTTTCAAAGACTGTTATGATTGTTATTCAGAATCACATTTTGTCACATAATGTGACTGGAGAAATGCAACCACAGTCTTCTTGGGAGATTTCCCAATTCCTGTTTCTGGCTTGTTTAAAGAGCTTATCCAAACTATTTGTTTTTCAGACTACCTGATTGATTGGGAGTGGATAGTCACAAAATTCTGGAGAAAGTGAGAGAAAAATATAAAGACTACATTGAGGGTGACTGACACTTTTCAAGGGTGGACAAGGAGGTGGATGGTAATTGACAAAAATTGAGATTGACTAGAGCCCTGAAGGAACATCATTATTTCTCCCTTTGGGGCTTCATTTTTCTTATGGTTATATTTATTTTTATAATTTCAATCCAATTCAAAGAAAAGGTTTATTATGCCTCTACTATGTGAAAGGCATTTGCTAGGTCCTGAGGATATAGATAAATGGAAAAACAATCCAAACAATACTAAGAAGTAAACTCATTGAGGACAAGGACAATTTCTGAACCGTTGCTTTTCTTTTTTTGGCGGGGGGGGGGGGGAGGGGGAGTATTCCTCGTGTTTAGTATAGGTGCTTGGCACGTAGTAGGTACTTAATAAATGCTATTCCTGTGGATGGATACACACACATATGTGTGTTGTGAATCTATAACATGATTGATATATAGATAGACAACATATATACACATATGTATATATGTGTATGTATATATATGAATATGTATGTGATAATTTGATAGGGGAAAAGGAAAAAACAATCCTGAGAGATTAATACAGGCTTCCTACAGGAGATGACATTTGAGCTGAATCTTTATAGAAACAAGAACTTCTAAGAGGCAACAGAAGTGAGAAGGAAGTTCATTCTAGGCATGGGGGGGGAAGGGGTGGTGGTGGTGGTGGTGAACAGTCTGTGCAAAAGCCTTATCAAAAAGTGTAAGAGTGAGAAATGGAATGCCAAGTTCTAGGTTTAACAAGTAGGCCAGTTTGTCTGGAACATGGAGTGAATGAAAATGAATGATAAGCTAGAGCTATATTGTGTAGGGCTTTACATACCAAGTTCAGCTTCCTGCCCATGTATCCTTTGGATCTTAAGCTAAAAATCACTTAATGTTGACCCATGCGATCATCCCTCAGACACTTACTAGCTGTGTGACCCTGGGCAAGTCACTTAACCCTGTTTGGCTCAATTCCTTAATTGTAAAGTGAGCTGGAGAAGGAAAGGGCAAACTACTCCAGTATTTTTGCCAAGAAAACCTCAAATGTGGTCGTTAAAAGTAGGACACAACTGAAATGACTAAACAACAACAAGATCACCACTGTGCCAAACTCTTTCTTATATGGAGGAATTTAAGAGCCCCTGGCCTGTGGCCTAACACCACTAATCCTGTTTCTGGTGCCATTTTGTACCTCAGCTCTAGTAATAAGATTCCTATCATGTTCTCCATATTCTTCAGTCTCCCTAGAACTCTAGGAATTCCAGTTCTTCTGGCACTGGTCCTTCCAGAATGATATTCCAGTTACCGTGGTTAGCTCCCTGCTAAGTTGCTGCCAGGCCCCACTGAAATAAACTGATCTCCCTCTTGCTTTCTATTGCCTGTCACTTGACCTCTCAAGTCACTGCCTTGCCCCTGTGGATCTATCTGATGCCCACTTCCTAGCAGTCAGTCTGTGCTGTTTTGGTTGTAGGTAAGCCTAGAATCTTCTGACCCTCAGATTTATTCTACTTTCTTGATCTCTTAGTTTCTCAGTACTCAGTCATTCAAAAATTATGAACAAGGACATATTGAGCAGTTACTTATTTCTCTGCATTTTTTCTAGGTGCTATAGAGAGGGAGACTAGAGATATAACTCTTGGTCTTTTTCCTCCAGTTGCTTCCTTTATAATTGAAAAAAACAGGACTGACACATCTAAAGCATATATTTTCAGGTTCTCAGGTAGTAGCAATCTTATTATATTATTAATGATGGTGCATCCCACAAGGTAGCATGATTAATTTGTGCACAGACACTGACTGGTTGCCAGAAAAAAAATACCTTTGGGGATTCAGGGAAATGGCCAGAATACCAATCTGATTAAGTCTTAAATTTTTGGTATTAACCCTTAATGTGCCTTTAATTTTTCCTTTTTTAAAGCTAATTTTCTCGAATTCTTTCAACCTACCTTCATTTAATATGATTTAGAGTATCCCCACTGTACTGCTCAGACTCTTCTCAACAGACTCGAGTTTGTCCATATCCCTCCTACAATGCAGTGTCCAGAGCTTACCATAATTTTCCATCTGTGTTCTGACTACTGTAGAATACATGGAGACAATACCCTTGGTCATCTAGAACACCATGCTTGTATGAATGAAGCCCAAGGGAGCATTATATTCTTTTGGCTGCCATATCATGGTTCAAATGCTTGAAGTCATGACCCATAAAATGACAGCATTGTGGTTTTCTACAAACTTCTCCAACTTAAAAATCTCCTTAAAAAATCTCCTAAACACAAAGGAAAGAGGTGATAAATATAAAGTAACCAAAGCAGAATCCACTGGACATATGGACAGAAACATCTCTTAAGTTAAAGCCTTGTGAAATAACATAAAACTGAAATATTTAGGGCTCTCTCTTGATATTCCCATCCTCAACTCACACCATGCATGGCTTCGTCTGGTAGGCTTTCTTCAGAGTCATGGTGTATTGCCTTCTGCCTTGTTCTTTTATGGCAGTGACTCACTTTGAACCTGTCTTCTTCCCCTTCACCCTTTATTCCATAAGAGATGGAAGAGAATGACTCTGCTCAGCCACATGAAGGAAAGGAAGTACAATGGCAAAACTATGGAGTGGGTGGAAGATGGTAGTACAAAGGCAGCTTGAAGGGAAGCCCTAGGGGCTTCTGTGCCTGAGAAAAAGTGGACTATAAGCCCATCTAGGATTAGGCTTCTCCCTATAGAATTCACTCTTGTCAGTCATAAGAGAAACTGAAAGCCCAAGGGGAAAAGATTGGATATAAACTGAGCTCCAAATAAACAAATTGATAGATTAATAAATACAAAGGGAAAAAATCAGTAAAATATCAAATAAAAGACCATAAAATTTTGAACAAGTATGCTGTGAAGGAAAATGAACCTAAAATCCCCAGTCAAAAAGAGGAATTCTGTGGTATCCTCAAGAGATCCTGAAATAACAACACAAAACTCCAAAATGGTTTAAGAAAGAAATAAAACTTTTAAAAATGAGGTATTGGGATGGAAATTAGGTCAGAAATCTGAGGTCTCAATGAAAAATTAGAGAGAAAAACAACATAGAAAGATTAGAACACACTTTCATGGGAACAATAACAAGTAGAAAGTAGGGGCAGCTATTTGGTGTAGTGGAGAAAGCACTGGCCCTGGATTCAGGGGGACCTGAGTTCAAATATGACCTCAGACACTTGACACTTACTAGCTGTGTGACCCTGGGCAAGTCACTTAACCCTCATTGACCCACAAAAACCCCAAATAATAAGTAGAAAGTAACTCTAATAGGGGAAGGGGAGGCAAATGATGTAGGGGAGCTGCTGATGTACCTACCAGGCTTTCAAGTAGAAGATTGATAGTAATTTCCTTGATTTTTCAACAAAAGGGTAGGGATATGGAAGAGCAGTTTACAAACAGTGGAGGGAAAAACCTGTACTAAGGGATTGGATGATGGGTTTTATCTTAGGGAAATGAATGGTTACCATTGATGAATGTTTTTTTGGTTTTGGTTTTTAGAGGGCAATGAGGGTTAAGTGACTTGCCCAGGGTCACACAGCTAGTAAGTGTCAAGTGTCTGAGGTCAGATTTGAACTCAGGTCCTACTGAATGCAGGGCATAGTGCTTTATCCACTGTGCCACCTAGCTATCCATATGGCCAAGTCATTTAACCTCATTTAGCTTCAATTTCCTTATCTGTGAGATGGGGACAGTCATACTTGTGTGTGGGGAGAGGCAACTAGGCAGTGCTCATAACCAGTTTTGTTTGGCGGTGGGGTCAGAATGGGCACAATATAGAAACCTAATTGTCTGAATGATAGGTTTCCCTTTAGATGAGGAAAAGAGGAGAGATGTCTTCTCATATCTTTTCTTTGGGGCCAAGCTTGTTGTTCTTTGTAATTTTTCAGCATTCAGAGTTTTGTGGTTGTTATTTCCATTTACATTGTAGTAATCATATATATTGTCTTGCTTCTGAAGTAAATGCTTACTTCATTTTGCATCAGTTCATATATATCTTTCTCTGTATTCATCATATTTATCATTTTTTTATCTGTAGTGCAGCAATATGCCATTTGATTCACATTCCACAATTTGTTTAGTCATTCCCCACTATTTGTTGTTAAATTTGTTTAATGTCAGGGAGAAAATTGAAAGTGATAAACGTGCTGCACAATTTCTTAAACAGGGTGTAGTGTTCTTATTTTCTTTTAATCCTATTTTGGGCTAAGCTTGTCCAGCTGTAGTCACTGTCCAAACATCCTCTAGGTGTTTCATTTATAGTTTTGTTTTTTAAACTATAAAACAGGACTTCACATGGATTCCTATTAAATTTTATCTGGTTACTTCCAGGCCTTCATTTAGCTTGCTGATATCTGTTTCTATCACAATTCTGCCATCCAGCAGATGAGCTATCACTCACAGTTTCCTGTCACCTGAAAACGTGATAAGCATACCATTTATGTCATTTATTTCTTGACAAAAACATTGAATAAGACAGAGGCAAGTAAAGAGCCTCGAAGCATACCACTAATGGCCTTCCTCCAGGCTGATATTAATTGATTAATCTAGTCTCTTTGGGTATGGTTGTTTAAATAGTTATATAGCTACCTACCTCAACTAGGATCTAGCAGATATTTCTTCATCTTGTCCACCAAAAAAAAATCACAAAAACTTTTTTGGAAGACTTTCTGAAATCCAGATGTACTATTCATATATATTCAACTCGTTTACTATTTTGGTAACCCTATTTAAAAACAAAAATGAAAATACAAGTTTCTACTTATAGGCCATGATCTAAAAAATCATAGAATTGCCTTTAGAATCCATGGCATGGTCTATTGGATATTTTACTATCATCTGGTTTAGGCCTTTTCTTGTTTTTGTTGTTCAGTCATTCCATTATGTCTGACTCTTCATGGCCCACTGGGGATTTCTTGGTAAAGATACTAGAGTGATTTGCTAATTTCTTCTCCAGTTTTATGCAGGTAGGGGTTAAGTGACTTGCCCAGGGTAACACAGATAGTAAGTATTTGAGGTCAGATTTGAACTCTGGTCTTTCTGACTCCAGGACTATTACTCTATTCACTAAACCACCTAGCTCCCCCTGACCTTTTCTAGCTAGGGTAATAGCATCATAAATGTACCATCTAGTCTAACACTGTTATTTACAGTTGAGGAAACTGGGACTCAGTGAAATTAAGTAATTGGCTCATGCTCACACGAGTAGTAGGGCAACCAAAGTAGGATTTTACCCTAGGGCTCTGATGTACATCATGATGGCAAATCTTTTTTTTTGCTTGATTGAGGCTGTGCTTGAGTTTCAGAAAGTGTTAGTAGTCTTCCTGATATGCATCTTCCGAATAGGATACAAGATTAAGTTTGAACGAGTAATGCAAGTTTGGTCCAATGCAATATATGAACACAAAGAAATGAGATTGAATTCCTTCTTTGGATTCTTCAGGGGTGAAAATCATGGAGTATTAGGGTCAGAAATGACCTTGTAGGCTATCTAATTAACTTCCTAAATGAGGTATGAATCTCCCTATATCCCTGATAAGTGGTCATCTTGGCCCTGCTCATATACTCACAGTGATAAGCTCTCACCACTTACTAAGGCAATGCATTTCCAGTTTGACTCAAAACACTGAGAACAGTGAACTGAAATATAGGCTTGGGATTTTGAGAGGATGTGCTAGTTATGAATAACTGACTAATTTGTAGCACCCCACCTAAACTTTGTGAGCTTGCAATATCAATGCCAAGGGGCAAACCAATTGCATAGAGCTAATGAATGTGTTGTGAACTCGCTTCTTATGATTGGAAAATGATAATAAAATATGTGTTAGGGTATGCTTGCTATCAGAGAAAAGAGAGGTGGGTAGGGAGGGATCTGCCAGTGATAAGACAATAAAGAAGACCACTACAATAAATTTAGTCACTGAAGGAAAAAGAGCACATCCATGAATTCCTACCAGATGCCAAGGACAAACTCACCTAGAAGCACCCTAAATTAAGGTAGGGTGGTGTGATCACAGTCAGAATCCCCCAAAATGATTTCGACAAGATTAAGTATTGTGGACAAAATGAGTACAATGAAATTTGAAAGGAAACACAGGAAGGGAAGGGGGAAATAAAATGCAGTAAAGACAAACAATGAATTTTTGTTTAAAGGTATGGAGATTGATAGAACTGCCTTTGGTGACAGTAATTTCAAAGGATTTAGACTTGGAACAATCTTAGAAATAAATTAGAACAACATTCTCATTTTATAGAGCCCCAGTTCATAACCTTTCTTGTGTCATGGACAATCTCTTTTGGTAGTTTGGTGAAACCCAATTACGCCTTCTCAAAATCATGTTTTGAATTTAATTTTTAATTGAAGAAAATGCAAAATTTAAATTAGAGATGAGTGAAAATAAAGACAAAATTATTTTTCCACCCAAGTTCATGGACCTCCTAAAATCTATCCACAGACTTCCAAATCTGCCTGAGACCCTTGGCTGGGGACATTGTGACATGAACAGGATCTCAAAGCAGGTTTGTGTTTGGCAGCACTAAAGCTCTGATCTTCCTAATCTATCTGGCTCCATATCCACGACCCCATCCTGTATCTCTCTTATGTTCTAATGTCAGTACATTCACTGAATCTATAACTCCTGGCTTCACATGGAAAGAACTCAGTACCAAACCAGGAGATCATTTGCTTCATTTTCATATGAGATTTCTTGCTCATCTCTTCAGGTTCTCAATCTACCATAACGAAAGTGTCCATATATATATTTCTTTGGACAACTTGGTAATTTATTTGATAGTATGTAGACCACACTAGTCAAATATGTAAAATTGTACCATAATTAATTTCTCTACTCTTCTTCCCTCCAGTCCCAACATATTAGGGCAATATTTTCAGAATCAGAACTCTTGTCAATTTGGACTAATTTCATTGTTTCTCTAAGGAACTCTGCCAAATTAAAATAGATACCTTCTTGTCTCTTTACTTCCCTCTGCTTTCTTCCCCTCTACTTCCCATCCTTTCCCTTTCTCTCTCTCTCCCTCTCTTCCTCTGTCTCTCTGTCTCTTTGTCTGCCTCTCTCTTCCCTCTCTCTTTCTCCCCCCTTTCTCTCCTTCTCTGTCTCTCTGTCTCTCTTTCTGTCCCTCTCTCCTTTCCTCCCTCCATCTCTCTTCAGTAAGAATGGGAACTCAATTCACTGTATATTTTGATGGTACTACAACAGATAGGTGGTACATATTGTTAGAAGTGACAGATAAGAGAATGCCATCACAAATGCTTGTGTGTAGGTTGTCAGAACCAGCAAGGCAGTCTCCACTCTTTATCCTGCTAGTGGCACTATCCAACTCTATGCCATGCCTCCTCCATGAATCCCAGCATGGCACCACTACCAACATCAGTGTTTATGTGGGCTATGTTGGTGAAACAAACAGGAATGTCAGCATCCTTGTCAGTACAACATAGAACTTTGTTTTACTATTAGTTTAGTCATTGAGGTAAAAATTCATTTCTTTAGGCCTTTATTAGCTAGGCTGCTGCTGGTAATCAGATTTCTCAGCAGGGAGTCATGTTAATGGACACTAGTGCATAGTGCTCTCCTATCGTTGTGAATATACATGTAGTCATAAAAATAGCTGCATATCTATTAAAATCATTCTGATGAATTAGGTCTGCAGAGACACTAACTCCAAAAACTGATCAGCTGGTTTTCCAACACTCAGCAATGTCATAGCAATGATGCAGCAAACTTTCAGTGTCCCAGCACTGGAATCACAAGCTATCATTTGCATTGTCATTAACATTTGTATTTATTTGTGGCCCAGTTACTAATAAATATAACCTAATTAATCTTGAGTTATTTGGCTTCCAAGTGCATGCTTTTTTGTAGTTGCAGGGCTAAAATAGTACCATCTTGCACTAAACAAAACAAAGCAATAATCAACCTTATGGGTTCATTGTAAGTAAATCTCTCTTTAAAGTATTATATAAATGTAGTTTACTATAACCAAAATGATGAGCAGGATACTATCAGAAAGACCTGGAGGGACCTGCATGAGCTGATGCAAAGTGAAATCTACTGTATATAAAATAACAGTAATATTTTTTATATTCTATTGTATTTTTATTTATCTTGTTTAATATTTCCCAATTACATTTTAAAGCATTTTATTATTTTCCAGTTACATATAAGGATAGTTTTCAACATTTGTTTTCACAGGATTTACAGTTCCAAATTTTTTTCTCCTACCCTCCCTTCCCTACCTCCTCCCCAAGATGGAAAGCAGTCTGATATAAGTTGTAAATGTACAATCACATTAAACATATTTCTACATTAGTCATCTTGTGAAAGAAGAATCAGAGCATAAGGGAAAAACCTTAAAAAGAAGGGAAAAAACAGTCCAAAAGTAGAAACAGTATGGTTCAATCTGCATTCATAATTCACTGTTCTTTTCTTCTGGATGTTGAGAACATTTTCTATCATGAGTTCTTTGAAACTGTTTTGGATCGTTGCACTGCTGAGAAGAGCCAAATCTATCGCCATTGTTCATTACACAATGTTGCTCTTATTGTATACAATGTTCTTGTTCTGCTCCTCTCAGTCAACATCAGTTCATGTAAGTCCTTCCCAGGTTTCTCTGAACTCCTCCTGCTCAATGTTTCTTATAGCACAATAGTATTCCATTACATTCATATACCACAACTTGTTTAGCCATTCCCCTCTTGATGGGCATTCCCTCGATTTCCAATTCTTTGCCACCACAAAGAGAGCTGCTATAAGTATTTTTATACATGTGTGTCCTTTTCCCTTTTCTATGGTCTCTTTGGGATATAGACCTAGCAGTGGTACCACTGGGTCAAAGAGTATGAACAGTCCCATAGCCCTTTGGGCATAGTTCCAAATTGCTTTCCAGAATGGTTTGATCAAAAATAACAGTAATATTGTGAGATGTTCTGCTGTGAATGACTCAGTTATTTTCAGCAATGCAATGATCTAAGACAACTCTGAAGGTCTTATGAAAAATGCAATTCATCTACAGAGAGAGAAGTGATGGTATTTGAATACATATTGAAACATAATTATTTTTGTTAACTACTTTATCAGAAACAAACAAAAAATATGATGAACAGGATGCTATCAGAAAAACCTGGAAAGACCTACATGAACTGATAGAGAGTGAAATGTACTGTATACAAAATAACAGCATTCATATAAGATGATCAGTTGTGAATGACTTGGTTATTTTCAGTAATACAATGATCCAAGATAACTCTGAAAGACTTATGAAAATTGCAATCTATTTACAGAGAAAGAACCGATGGTATCTGAAACAGATTGAAGCATAATTTTTTTGATAGTTCCTTAATCTAAAGTTTTGTTTTTGTCTGTTTTCTTTCACAACCTGGCTAATGTGGAGAAGTTTTGCCTGATGATTCATGTTTAATTTATATTGAATTGCTTGAGTTCTTGGGAGGTGGGGTGGGCAGGGAGGGAGGAAGAGAAGTTGGAACACAAAGATTTTTTTAAAAAAATAAACAAATCAAAGCAAACACTTAGGTGGGTTTTATATGAGTTTGGTAAGTATTCCCCTCTTTCTGATTATTTTGAAAGAAAAAAATCATATAGTATAAGAAAGAGGTGAAATTTTTTTTTCCTATCTAGTACCCAGTATTCACAGAGAGGGACAATAAATTGAGAGCCATATGAAAGTTTAAAAAAAACTAATTTAATTTTGCTTTTTAAAAGGGAGAATGAGATGATTCACTCATGCACTTTTTTTGGTGGGACAATTGGGGTTAAGTGACTTGTCCAGAGTCACACAGGTAGTAAGTGTCAAGTGTCTTAAGCTGGATTTGAACTCAGGTCCTCCTGAATCCAGGGTCAGTGCTCTATCCACTGTGCCACCTAGCTGCCCCCACTCATGCACTTTTAAAAGTAAAACAAAGAGGGGTAGCCAGCTGGTGCAGTGGATAGAACACTGGCCCTGGATTCAGGAGTACCTGAGTTCAAATACAGCCTCAGACACTTAACACTTACCAGCTGTGCGACCCTGGGCAAGTCACTTAACTTCAATTGCCTTACCCCTCCCCCCAAAAAAAAAATAAAAGAAGGAGCATAAGAATCTTTGTATAACAGTGTTGGATGTCACTGTGGAATATATAACTGGCTGCCATACCCTTTCCCTGGCATTATAGAAAAAGGGCTGAAGCCTTCTCAGACTTTGCCTATCTCCTTCCAGGCAGGTGGCATGAGATGTCACCACCTTTTCTTCCTTACTGCTTTTCTCCTGAGTTTTTATAAGCTACACTTTCCTACAGCAAATGACTCACTTTTTTAAAGCATAGGACCAATATGATGGCACTCAGATCCATGTGGTTCTCTCTTATGCTACTTTGTAATAATTACATTAGTTGAAAAGTCATCAAAAAAAATAAAAGCTATAGAGATTCTATTAGTCAAAGTTATAGAAAAATCACAGCTTAGTTAGGAAAAAGTCTAGCTGTCAAATAGAAGTTCTCTACCCTAATTTAGATTGTTTTATATCTCCAGCGTATCTTGACCTCTGCATTTGAGACAAGATCAGGATATTGGAAATATTTAGGTAAAAGAAGAAAACAGTATATTATAGGCAAGGATAGGGGGAATTGGCTTAAAAAACCTGACAAACAAAAAGCCCTTCCTTTAAGTCTTTGAATAGGTGAGTATAATCACTCACGAGAGGAATCCCTGTCACCTTGATCTCTCCCTTCTTTGCTATACTTCCTTCTTCCTTAATCCTTTTGGTTTTTCTTTTGTCAATTGTTGCCTGTATTCTACTTCTACTTTCCACGTGGCTCATTAAGTCCTTCTGATTTCTCACACATTATGTGTATGTCTCTTTTAAAACTGGTTGTGACTACAATCCCCTCCCTGCCTTCCATCTCAAAGATCAATTCACTCTGAAGGCTTTGAGAGAATGCTTTTGTCTCTCCTAAATTACAAATCCCAGAACACTCCCTATTACATTCTTCCTAATGGTTTGGTATTTTTCAGTCCTTTGCAAAATTGAATATGGTAGATCTAACATCTGGAAATATACAGTACAACATAGAAAAAGACAACAGCACTTAACATAACAAGGATGATGAACCAGCATCCCCACTAATTACTTTGGAGGACCATTAACAGCAAATATAAATAACAGTATAGTAGACCCAGTACAATTCATAGTGTCACTTGACAGGCTACTTTGGGGGGCAGCTAGGTGCTGCAGTGGATAGAGCACCTGCCTTGGATTTAGGAGGACCTGAGTTCAAGTCCAGCCTCAGACACTTAACACTTACTAGCTGTGTGACCCTGGGCAAGTCACTTAACCCCAATTGCCTCATAAATCAACCCCCCCCCCCCCCCCCCCCCCCGCCAAAATCAAAGCAACATCATTCGTCTTACAAAAAATCTACAGATAGGTAAAATAGGTTATACACACATAGCTAACAGCAAAACCAAGCATCATTAAAGAACTAGAGAAAACAAGCATGGTGCTAACACAGACATACAAAAATAAAACAAGTATCAAAGAACATGCAACATGGACACTGAATGATTAAATATTCGCATCATCATCATCTGGTTGAATGTATAATCACTTCAATGGTTTCTTCTGGGACATATTGAGTTAGTCTGATTACTTGTTGGATAGTTTTTGGTGCCCTGTGATCAGTTAACCTATTTACTCCTATACTAGTGACAGTTGATGGTGTGGGCCAATCATAATCCTGGTGAGAATAGCTGAGCCTCCATAATGCTGTACTTGTGAAAGGTTCTGGCCACCTAGTGTGGTCACTGTTCTCTGTGGGTATACCTGTATCCTTGGAGTTTGTGCAACTCAAATACTAGGCAGAAAAGGTTTTAACTCTATATTCAATCCTCTCCCATGTCACTAATCAAATGAGATAACATTTTAATGCACTCAGCGCAGTGCCTGACATGTAGGCATTTAATAAAGAAATTCCTGTTCCCTTCTCTCCCTCCCACCCAATCTCTGTGGGGAAAGTCCTATGTGTTCTGAGAGATGCATCTGTAGGGACCAGTTTTTCCTCTAAGAAGGAGGGAAAGTATCTTAATTATTTTCTTTGTTTTTTATTGCCCTTGTATTGTAAAAAGATTTCTATTTGTCAAGTTTTATCATCATATGTTTGGTAGAATAAAATAAATTTTAATTTCTCTATTTGTAAACTGTACTACTTGGACTTTTCTCAGACTTTTTTTTTTTTTTGGATAAGCACCTGGAGAAAGCATTAGATGTTTGAATCTTTACAAATCACTAGGGAGCTATTCAGAATTTGGAACTATACACTTTGCCAAAGACATTCTTATTGATTTGAGAACAAGAAATTTTTAAATCAGGGAGAGTGTAAAGACATGGGTTTCTACCTTGATTGCCACCAAAATTTATTTAATCACAGAAGCCCAAGATAGCTTGACTGAAATAACCAATGCACCAAAAAGTACATACAAGGTGCAAATAAGTCTTTAATCAAAATTTGAGAAATATAAAGTGCTTTTATTATTAGATAAAAATAGATAATAACACAGGAAACATCTTCTGATTGTCTAAAAGTGTCAGACATAATTCTGGGCCTATGTATATAAGACAGCACTGTGACTGTGGCCCCTCATCAAAAGTGTGTATCTTTAGAACCCAGCAAGAAGCTACACATAACAGGAACTTCATGAGTATTTTAGGAAAGGAGAAAGCAGCTTCTAGTAACTGGTGTCTATTTGGCCACATGTTTTATCTACCTATGTGCCTTGATACCATTTTATTGCTAGTTTGAGACTAGTCTCACCAGGAATCTTGTGAGTGGAGGAGGAGAGAATACATCTCTGGTTTGGAGGAGGGTGGGAATTATTTTTGTACCAACTATTCTTACCTAGTAAATATCTTTGCTAAAAGCTAATTGAACTACTGGCTGATAATCAATGGGAAGCACACCATAGGGGGCTCATAAACAACAATCTGAGAAACCTCAGCCCTTCAGGGTTACTTGTAGAACCCGAAGGGGAGCAGTCATTCATTCTCTGGGAATTCTCTGGGATTCACTCTGGCCCACCAGTATGAGTGGAAGTTGGGGCAGTAGTCTCAGAGGAAGTGCTACATACTCAACAAATAATGTTTGAATTCTATTTTATAGCCATATAAGGGATATGGTCATAATGGGAAAGGAGGAACATAAGGAGAAAAGAATAAGATATGGAAGGAGACAGAAAAAGAGAGACGGACAGACAGAGACACAGGCCCCCAAACACAGAAAACCATGTAGTGATAGAAAGAACCAGAGATAGGAATAGAAAAGAAGCAACTCTTTAGATTTAACCTGTACTCAATAGCCTGTCCAGTTCCAGGCTGGGCTGTGGATGTTTTAGATGTGGAAGTATGTTATCATTTATTATCACTGCCTTTAGATATTACGATGGGTTCAGCATTAGTTTAAGCAATTTACTTCTGAAAGCTCTTTTCCTCCTGTGTTCGTTTGTTTCCATCACCAGGAGCTATGCAGATAAAAACAAAACAAACAATAAACTGCTGGAATGAGATTAGAAGGGGGGAAAAGCTCCAAACAATGAAACACATCTTTTGTACAAACTAACTTTCACGTACCATGTCATCAGGCAGTTCTGATCTCTCAAAGAACAAAAGCAGCATTTTTTTTTTTTTCTGTCAAGGGGATTTTCAGTCACATACAATTAACTGACCAACTGAAACCAAAAAGTTTTTTTTTTTCTGATGAAATGCTTCCTCCCTCATTCTGTGCTTGTGCACTTGGCTTTTGAATCTTAAATATAGGTCTTTCTATTCATTCCTATTAAATTTTCACCTTGTTGGATTCAGCCCATCATTCAGACTGTGGAGATATATATGTATACACACACACACACACACACACACACACACACACACACACACACACATATTTGGTGGGGAGGGATCTTGATTTTTATCATCTTTCCTCTTTATGCAATTACAAGCTTGCTATGCATATCTCATATGTCTTAGGATTTTAAATACAGGAAAGCATAGAGTTTGAGGAGTTTCCATACATACATTAATATGTAACCATTATGCTGTGTGTTTGACAAGCTTTCCTATAGCTTCTCCTCAATACCATAGATAACTAGCTACTTTATTTTAGATCATTTGAATTGTGAGGCAGTTCTTTACATTGAACCAAAATTTGTCTCTCAGCACATCTCATTCCCTGGTTATAATTCTTTGCTCTAAAGCCAAACATAAAAAAAAAAAATCTTATCTCTCTTCCACATGATAAGTACTGGCCTTGTGCTTACACTGACAGAGGGAAATTCCAAATACTACCAAGGCAGGTCAGTGCCTTCTCTCAATTTACGGTCTTTGAACATTGTCTAGAGCAGGGCTTCTTAAATTTTTTTCCACTTGTGACCCCTTTTTGCTGAAGAAATTTTTACATGACCTCGGGTATATGGGTATACAAAATAGGTATATATAACCCTTTACTGCTGCCAAATTTTTCGTGACTCCCACATTCAGTTATGCGACCATGTATATGGGATCATGGCACTTATGTCATGTTTAAGAAGCTTTGGTCTAGAGCACTGAGATGTTTAAATGGCTTGCCCCCAGTAAGCATCAGAGGGACTTGAACCCTGGTCTTCTTGGCATCATGCCTGACTTTCTAGCCACTTTTATGATGTTCTCTTTCACACATAATAGTACTTTTAAATATTTGAAAACAGTTCTTATGGCTTACCTTGGAGAAGGATCCCCAATGCATAGGATTAAAAAATAGTTTCACAGGATTCAGAGCTAGAAGATACCTAAGTATTCATCCAGGCTAATTTGTGTCATTGAGATGAGAAAGCTGAGGGAGGCCTAGATAGGTTAAATGAAATCATTGTTCTGCCTCACAGAAGTAGTAAGGGGTAAAGCTGAGATTTGAACCTAGGTCTTCTATCCCCAAATCTAGTATTCTTTCCATTACATCATGCTACCCCAATGGAGTCTCATATAACAGGGTTTCAATCTCCCTCCCTGGTCTAGTTTTCTTCCTTTGTACATAGTACAGTTTATTAATATCTCTGCCAAAATTTAACCCTGGGTACTGAGCCTAGTTCTTTATAGGTTGTCTAACCAGGGCAGGATAAATCAAGACTGTTACCTTCCTCATTCTGAATACCATACCTCTATTAATACCACTTGGGATCATCACATAAGCTTATTTCTTTAGTTCAGACTGAAACAAAATTTATCCTGCTGAACTAGTCACATTAATGGCTATCAAGGTATATTCTGTATCTTTCTTGGAGCAGTTGATTTAAAAAAATCTAATTGCAGTCAGTCACCAAGCTTTTATTAAGGATTCACTATGTCCCAGGCACTGTGCTAAGTGTTAGGAATACAAAGATGGGTAAAAACAAAACAAAAAATCAATTACTGCCCTCAAGGAGCTTAGATTTTAATGAGAGGAGACAACATATAAGTAACTAGGTTATATAATATATATCCAGAGTAGATAGAAGTCATTCTAAGAAATGAAGGCATTATCAGCTGGAGTGGGAGGTCTTCTGAAAAAATGTGAGATTTGGTCTGAGTTTTGAAGTAAGTTAGAGAAACTAAGATCTTCACAGAAATGAGGGGGCAGACCATCCCAGCCTTGGAGGTGGGGAGGCACAAGATTTTGCATTTTTCCTGGTTAAATTTCACCTTGTTAAGATTTGGCTTATCATTCCAGATTGTCCTGAGCTCTTTTTGGGTCTGAATTTTATCATTCTCTCTCCTAGTTTCATGTCATTGCCAAATTTAATAAGGATATCACCTATGTGACCATATGAATTAATGACAAAAATTTTTGACCAGAAGGGGACAAAGCCCTTTAATACACTCCTAAAAAACATTCTCCAGACAGGTTTTAACTCAACAAGACTCCTATTCAATAAGTTATGAATTCACCCAAATATATTATTTGACAGCACTGGGAAAAGTACTGAATTTGGAATCAGGAAGACCTGGATTTGAATCCTACATCAGACACTAAGTATGTCACCCTGAGCAATTGCAATTGCCTCATAGGAATGTTGCAAAAGTCAGATGAGATAATGTGTGCAAAGTATCTTGCAAACTCTATATGACTATCACCTATTATTGTGTTATTATCCAACTCAAATATCTCCAGTTCGTCTACAAGGTTATCATAAGAAACTATCAAATGAATTGTTGAAATTCAGATATGCCACGTATTAACTGTATTGTCTGATAATCTGTTAAAAAAAAGGGAAGAGCAATGATGGCTAGTCTGGTCTGACAATTTTAGCAATAAATTTTGAATAGCTTGATGATTTCTTACTTATAATCATGGACTTCAATTCTCTCTTAATTATGATTGTACTGTCCTGTATACTTTTTTTTTTTATAAAGAGGCAGAGGTAATGTTCTCTTTCTCCTCAAATAATTATATTATGTGGGCGCAGACTTTATTTTCTCAGTTGAATAGCATCTCCCTGAAGGCAGCAATTGTTTTGACCTTAATATTCTTAGCACATTGCACCCAACTAATATTTAACATATATTTGTTTAATTGAGTTTATTGAATTTGAAGTAAAATAACATCTGAATATTTATATTCTCTTTTATATATTATTGTTATGCCATCTACCCCAAATTGTAGGTCTCTTCTTTCCTTATTTTTCTTCTTATTTAAAACATACTTTATAAAAACCCCTAATTTTTATTATCTTTGGGTTTTTTCAACTTTAGGTCATTTTGAGATTGAGCTTTTTCTGAGATTATTCATAAAATTCTCTGTTACTCTTTGGGGTAATTAATTCTTAGATATATCATATATAGATATAGAACAAGGCATTCAATATGTAGCTATAGGTCAATCTATCCAAGTTTTTGCACATGCTAGTAAAAATGTAAGCCCATGAAAGTTCCTGATATAGTCACTTAAATATCTTTAAATAACTCCTCTTTTCCCTTTCTTGGGATATTTCCAATTATATCGTCAGATTTTTATTTTTGTAAGTCTTGATCTTTTTGTGCTACCTTCCCTTTTTAATATTTTATGTTTTGCCAGGCTTGTAATTTCTCATACCTTTTTGAAATAGATTTTCCTAAGGTCTAGGGCACATCTAAGGTCAACATTCTCTTTGTTGTATTTTATGAACTTTTAAGACTCTATTGTGAATTTCTTCAAAACTTCATACTGCTTTCACTTTACCAATCATTTTTCCCTTCTTGATCATAATTAAGTCCTAAATAGTAGTTCCATTCATTGTTTTTACTCTACTTTCTGGGAGAATTATGGAATTACACAAAGGCAAGAAAGGATTGTCATGAGTATCAAATGAGAGAATTGTAAAGCACTTAGCACATATTGGTGGTATAGTTTATTTCATTCTTCTTCTTCCCACCGCTGCTCCTCATCAATCAGTGGTGAAAGACTATTATTTCCCTTGTTGTGGTTATTATATTTCTAAAAACAGGTCAAGATAATATTAGCTTATTTGGTGACTCTGTGGAAGGCACTGTGCTATAACATGCTGTATGTGGCCGGGAAGACCTAGGTTACAAATCTGGTTAAAAGTATAGCTTACTAGCTATGTGACTATGAATAACCTCTAAGCTCTAGTTTCTTCAACTGGAAAAATAGAGCTAGCAATACCTGTAGTGCCTATTCTATAGAATTATTGTGAGGTTCAAAGGAGATAAGATACTTAGAGTGTTTTACCAACTTAAAAGAACAATGTGAATGTCAGTTTTTGTTATGATATCATGCTGATGACTTACATTGAACTTGTATTCAAGTAATGCCTCTTTCCCCACAAGGGATTCCTTTATGAAAGGAAAATTTACTTGATGCTGTCTAGCTACATCTTCCCCATCTCAAATTTATTCAGTTGACATTTTTAACCTAACCAAGAGAATACAAAACTGTCTTCATTGAGAGGTCACAAATATTACTTCCACAATTGGTGAACAACTTTGGGTCACATGATGAGCATTATTTACATCAATACTTGGAACCTAACAGAGTATGAGATCAATGTGCCTGGGAATACAAATGAGAAAATTATACATCCACTAACCTCTTTAGTATTTGGTAGAAAATAAAGACTACCTTGACTGATTATTAACTTGATATCACTAAAAGGATTAAGTCTGACTTCAACTCATAAAAAATTACAGGAGAGTCAGAGTGAAGGGGACTCACTGAGGTATAGCAATCAAAGTTTAAACTTCTAATCTCTAAGGACCAGGGAGACTTGGTAAGGAACTCAAATAGAACGCAACTCACTCAACATATAATAAGTACCTGAAATCTTGAAAATGTTTTCCTAAAGCCAGAAAAGATGAAATAAATGTATTGGCAACTGTGGCATGGTAACTGAATTTTCATGGAGTGTAAGGTACTACCTTGATAACCTGGTGCTACAAAGGTATTATAAGATTGATGACATTTCCAAATTTTGACAGCCTTCCAAAGGAACACTCTGGAGGGCAATTGTGAACAGATAGCGAGAGAGAGAGACTAAACATAGCCACATACTCATACAAACTCACAGCACATAAAATTCAGAGGCAGAAAGAGCCAGAGTTCAAGAAACTGAACCATTAAATCCTTGGCTCAGGCTAGTGCCTATATATTTCAGGCTATGTTCCATCCCTTAGTCTCGGATCTTTGTTCCTTTTTGGTTTGTCTTTTGAGAGTTAAACTCTGCAATACTCATGAAACAATAAGAACTGAGATTCTAGATGTATCATTGAAAGTATAACTTGAACATAAGAGAAAAAAGAAACCCCAAACTAAGTGGGAAGTTTTCTTCTCCCCAAAGCTTCAGGGAGTTTAATCCATTCCCATTTTAGTTTCATTTCCATTTTTTTGTTAAAAGAAATTGAGATGATGTAATATGTCACTGCTGATGTAGCTGTCAGATAAGAAATTTCAGGATAAAAACTGGTGAAGTTTGCCTTTCAAAGAGAGAGAAGAGTGAGATGTTACCATTATTGTCCACACTTTCTTCTCCCCTACTCACTCCAGCTCTCTCTCTCTCTCTCTCTCTCTCTCTCTCTCTCTCTCTCTCTCTCTCTCTCTCTCTCTCTCTCTCTCTCTCTCTCTCATACACACACACACAAATATGTGGCATCTTTGGGTTCAAGGTCAGAATCCTTGTAAATCAGCTATTCATCTCCTTGGTAACTGCACAGCTACATAAATCCATTGCTTTAAACAGTCAGTTCTCTTACTAAGGAAATAGCTTAAATGTTATACCAACATACACTAATATACTAAGAAATATATGTATAAATAGGCCATGACTTGTAACTAAAATAAAAATTAGGGTTGTCTGTACCTCCTGTAAGAAGTGATATGGCTCTTCTCCAATACAAGACATCTTTCTTCAAGTATTTCATACCATTTTTTGATACATTCCACGAATTTAAAACTCTTTTTTCTTTAAAAAATATACATATCACAATATTTTTACACCATAATTTTGCCCAATTTACCTCTTACTACTTATCCCAGAGAGTGATCCCATACAACAAATAGTATTTTTAAAGACAAAGAAGGAAAAAAAGAACGAGGAAAAGAGCAGCAAACTGATTAATATATTGGAAAAAAACCCGGAAAATATGTACAATGTACAGCACCTGTGAACCTCCCACTTCTGTAAAGTCTTTTCTCATGTCTCTTCTTTCTAGTCATTCTTTAGAATTTTGCAACATTCACTTTTGGTTTTTTCTTTTTCCATTCCCATTGTTATAGTTTTGTATTGTTTTTCTTGTCTTGCTTTCACTCTGTATGATGTTCATGTAGATTTTTCCATGCTTCTCTGAATTTGTCATCATTGTCATTTCTGTAGCACAGTAATGTTCAATTAAATTCATGTACCACAATTTGTTTAGCTATTCCCCAATGGGTGAGTATCAGCTTTCTTTCCAAATCTTTGTTTTCACAAAAAAGCACTAATAAATATTTTTCATATATGGTGACTTTCTTCTTATCAATGCCTTCCTTGGGAGTATAAGCCTAGTAACAGACTCTCGAGGTCAAAGGAAATGTGTATTTTAGTTTATTTGCATAACTACACATTGCTTTCTAAAATGATTATACCAAGTCACTGTTCCACCAATAATATGCCAGAGTGCTTATTTTCCCACAAGTCCTCAAATATTGGCTGTCCTTACTTAGGCATATTTGCCAACCTCAGGGTTATTTTGATTTGCATTCCTCTCATTATTAGTAATTTGGAGCATTTTTACATGGTTTTTATAGTTTATAATTCTACTTTTGAGAATTGTTTGTTCAAATCCTTGGGCCACTTTTGGAGAAAACATAACTTTTAATGTAGTACTCTGTTTTATGCCATAATATTTGATTGTAACTTTCTTGAGGGCAAAGATTGTACATGGTTTTATTTTGTATCTCCAGCATTTAATGAGTTCATTCAAATTAAAGAGATGGCTTGTAGACACTTATAAAAAGAATGAGGGATCACTATGGGACCTGCAAAAGTTTATCAAGATAAGATAGATAAGGGAAATACCACAGACAGGATGGCAGGAGTACTTAAAACCATGGTACATTGATTGGAGAAAGTAAGGATGTTTGGCATATAGAAGAAGTGACTTGAGAAACAAAATGCTTGTCAAACCATGTGAAAGGCTATTTTGTGGGAGACAGATTAAATTTGTTGTATTTGACCCTCAAGAATAGATTTGGATGGGGGCAGCTAGGTGGCGCAGTGGATAGAGCACCGGCTCTGGAGTCAGGAGTACCTGAGTTCAAATCTGGCCTCAGACACTTAACATTTAACTAGCTGTGTGACCCTGGGCAAGTCACTTAACCCCAATTGCCTCACTAAAAAAAACAAAATAAAAAATAAATAAAAAAAAAGAATAGATCTGGATGGTAGAAGTTAAAGATAAGTAGATTTCAACTCAACATAGAGGAAAACTTACTAACAATCAAAGATGCACAAAAGTCAAATGAACTGTTTTGGAAGATAATGATTTCTTTATCACTGGAGGACTTAAAGAAAACACTAGACAATCATTTGTCAGAGATGATGTTGAGGGCATTTCTTTTTATATATAAATTGGATTAGTCTCTGGGGTTTCTTCCAATGCCAAAATTTGATAAGTAACTATATCTGGGAAACTCTCTAGTTTCAAATGCAAGGAACTTATTGGTCCAATGGTGAAATTCTCTAGAAATCTATTGACTGTTTTTTTTTCCTATTTTTATGAAGACATGTTTTCTACATTTTGCAAAGAATGTTTTTGGTTGTGAGATGTTGAGAATTTGCTAATAGCACAGTATTGAGTAGGTGTCTGTTTGGGGAATTAGGTCCTGGTTGCATGGTATTGTTTTGATTATGGGGAAAGGAAAACCTACATTCTTGTTGGGATGAAGTCAACTGTTTTGCTCCCAAAGGGAACTCTAGCCAGAAAAGCAGTATGAATCAGAAAAGGTGACCTGAAAGTTTTTGTTCTATGCTCCTCCTATAAGACACATTCTCAGACAAATGTAAGAGGAACTAGATCTGACAGAAATTGTATAACCCTGCTAACTGGGTCCACTACAAATCTGTGTTATTTAATCTTAACTGGATTCCTGCCACTGCACAGCAATCCTCTGATTTTCCCTTAATCAACCATATTGTACTTCCCACAGTGGCTGTTCCAAACCCCCTCTTCTTTCCTCAAATTTGCTACATGACCTCTCCCCATTACTTTTTAACAAGGGTCTCACTTCCTACATTTGTAAGAAAATAGAGATCATCAGGAGCTTCCTCTTTTCCTCTATCTTATACCTCAAAATCCCTTGACATCATTCTCCATTTTCTCTTCCTTTTTGTCCACTCTGATGAAAAGGTGACCTTTATCCTCATCAAGTTCAATCCTTTATCCATGTCTTTTTTTTGTGTGAGGCAATTGGGGTTAAGTGACTTGCCCAGGGTCACACAGCTGGTAAGTGTTAAGTGTCTGAGGCTGGATTTGAACTCAGGTTCTCCTGACTCTAGGGCCGGTGCTCTACCCACTGTGCCACCGAGCTGCCCCTTATCCATGTCTTTGATCCTATCCCTTACTATCTTCTTTGGTAGTTTGTGGCCCCCATCAACCCCTCTAGAATCTTCGTTCTCTCCCTATGTATTGGTTCCTTCCCTGCTGCCTACAACCATATACAGGCCTCCCCTAGCTTTAAAAAACCTCCAATCAACCCTATCATTTCTTCAAGCTATTACCCCAAATCCTTGCTTTCATAGTCAGACTCCTAGAAAACAGTTGTCAAGTATTGCCTTCACTTACTTTCTTCTGACTCACTTTTCATTGCCTTACAATCTGACTTCCATTCCCATCACTTGACTTGACTTGACACCACTCCCTCCAAGATTATGAATGATTGTTTAATTATTAAATCTGATAGGTTCCTTTCAGTCCTCAACCTTTTTGATCTTGATGACCACCAGCTGGATATTCTCTCATTCTTGAATTTCTGTGACACTGCTTTTTCTTGTTTTATCTCCTACCTGTCTTACTGTTTATTCATAGTCTCCTTTGCTGCCTCATTGTTCATTCATGTCCTACTCCTTAACTAGGGCTTTCATCTCCTAAAGTTCTGTTCTGGGAACTATTATTTTCTCTAAAAATATATCATTTCTCTTAGTGATTTTATAAGCTCCCAAGGGTTCAATGAATAATAGCTATTATTGTAATACCTAACATTTTGATAAATTTATTTATTTTTAGCATTAAATTTTTTATGGGGCAACGGGGGTTAAGTGACTTGCCCAGGGTCACACAGCTAGTATGTGTCAAGTGTCTGAGGCCGGATTTGAACTCAGGTCCTCCTGAATTCAGGGCCAGTGCTTTATCCACTATACCACCTAGCTGCCCCAGCATTAATTTTTTAAATTTTGAGTTCCAAATTTTACTCCCTCACCCTTCCCCCACCCATTGAGAAGGCAAGAAATGTGTTATGAGTTATAGATATTAAATCATGGAAAACATATTTACATATTAGCTATCTTGCAAATAAGCAAGAAAAATAAAGTGAAAAAATTATACTTCAATCTGTACTCAGACTCCATTTAGTTCTTTCTCTGAAGGTGGATAGCATTTTTCATCATAAGTCCTTCAGAATTGTCTTGGATCATTGTATTGATCAGATGGGCTGATCCATTCACAGTTGAACACCACACAATATTATAGCTAATAGTTATATAGTGCCTACTATATGCTAGATATCATGATAAGTGCTTTATAAATTTTTTTTGATCCTCACAACCACCCTGAGAAATAAGATCTATCATTATCCTAATTTTACAGATGAAGAAACAGGCAAACAGAGGTCAAGTAACTTACCCAGGGTCATGTAACTGGTAAGTTATCATCTCTTTGAAGTTTATTCCACGACATAGATATATATATTCCTGATTTCTCTCCCAAGTTCCAAATTTGTATTACCAATACCCTGTTTACATCCCCAAACAGATTTCAAACTTATTGTATCTAAAACACAATTCTCTCCCTCCTACTCTGTTGTAAACTCAAAAAACTGTCCCTTTGCAATGCTTGCCTAATACATACAAACTGATTGAAGTAGCCCTTGTAGGTTGCACGTACCACTGTATATCAGAGTCTTCACTTCCTTGGTTTTTCCTTCATAGATAATTTGGCTAAACTTTGAGTGCATATTTATATGGATCTAGATATATTTATCAATTTATCTATCTGTAGCTATATATAAAATTCCTTATACTCTTCAGTGCTCTGAGACGATGCAAACAATACAGTGTCTTCCTCTGAAATATTTGAAAGATCTCATCATGGGTAGGGAATCTCTCTAGTTTTGACTCCTCATGTAAGATATCCTCTATGGCAATGGTAAACAACTTTGGTGGGCATACATTTCCCTGTCTTATGCCTCATTTTCTATTAATTATCAGAAGGTAATTGAATTAAATTATCTCTGTTGTTACATCTTTCAGAGACTTCTGTACGCTTTTGACATACGCATTATCAAAGCTAATGTGCTTTGCAGTATTTCATTCAATTGGAAATATACTTATATTGGATAGTCAACCTCATATAATACATGACTTTAAATCATTTTTAATGATTTTCAGTGTGCTAGAGTTCGTTCCATATGATTTAAGAGTAATAGACAAAATCTAAAATGTATATTATTGTTTCTGTGTTTAGATATAAGCCCCTAAGAGCAAGATCCTGTATCAAGAAGCAAAGATGAGAGTTTTTGCTGATTACTGTTCTATATCAGTATTTGCCTGCAAAAGTACATTACTGTCAGGGACAGCTAGGTGGCACAGTGGATAGAACACTGGCCCTGGATTCAGGAAGTCCTGAGTTCAAATCCAGTCTTAGATATTTGACACTTACTAGCTGTGTGATCCTGGGCAAGTAACTTAACTCCAAATGCCCCACCAAAAAAAAAAAATAATAATACATTACTGTCTGTTTCAGGCTATGAGCCTCCACTGGTGCATATGAGAGGTTATTTATGAAGAAAAAAACACCAAACATCTAAATGTTATAGAGATCAGAATTTTCTGGCATTAAAGGTATGATCATTGTATACATTTTGTAAATGTGTATACTTTTTTATATACAGTCATATTAAAGAATGACCCTTGTATCCTATTTTTCTCACTGGGCTGCACCCTATGTGATTGTTTACTTTGCCTGTTCCTTGTTCTGTCTCTGAGATTAAAGAAAATTAAAATTTATTTTTACTAAAGATGTTTGATTTGACATTCACCCTCCAGCAAGGATGTTCTCTTCTGGGCTTAATTTGACTTCTTTATGTGCCAAGAGGAAACTTTGTATCTGAAGAGTAGGCACACAGATAAGTGAAGAGGTCTTTATGAGGTACTTTATAATTTCCTAGAATGCTGGGAGTAGAAAGTGTATTGATTAAATATATCTTTAGAAAGGCTTAAGTATTTTCCTATTTTTTTTATTTTTAAAGGGATTGTTGGTGAAAAAAAGTGAATATCCACAACTGCATCACCCATGTTAGATAGATATATGTTTCCTAGTTGTCAGTCACCATACCTACCTGGAAAGCGGCTGGGTCTAACATTCTATGGGAGCTGCATGATTGTTTGCCTTGGGAAAGTAAAACTGAAAGGCAAACAATGATACCCAACTGATTTGGAATTTAGGCTCATATACAAGATTTTTTCAGTTGCTGATTGAATTGACCATACCACAATCCACATGAAGCTTTCTAAATCTTTCTAAATCTTTGCCACAGACTGTTTATATTCCAGTGTATTCAAAAGAGAGGTGTAGTTAGGCAAGATAACTTCGTAGTGTCACAGAAGGAGCAACATCTTAATATACATCAGGGTAAATGGCTTTATATTACTTCTAGTATCCACCATTGTTTTGATGGGAAATAGAATATACACTGAGGTTTCTGATGCTAGTTTAAAAAAAAGAAAAGAAAAGAAAAGAATTTTCTCTAACCCAGATTTTTAATGAGAGAGGAGAAAGAATATAATATAGCAGTATGGAGGACATTTGTCCATGACTATAGTTATTCTTTCATCCTTTCCATAATTGTGTAGGATTTCCTTAAGTCTGTGCCATTTAAATTGCTATTCCCTAGATGTAAAAATTCTCTCCATCAGATTCTGACTTCGTAGATGGTGAAGAAATGTATGGTGAGAGCTTCTGACTTACAAGATGACCAAGAAGAGGAGGAACAACGGGCGCGCCAAGAAGGGCCGCTGCACCAACTGCGCCCGCTGCGTGCCCAAGGACAAGGCCATCAAGAAGTTCGTCATCCGCAACATCATGGAAGCCGCGGCCGTCAGGGACATCTCTGAGGCCGGTGTTTTCGACTCTTATGTGCTCCCCAAACTGTACGTGAAACTGAATTACTGTGTGAGCTGCGCGATCTACAGCAAGGTGGTGAGGAATGGTCTCATGAGGCACAAAAGGATCGGACACCCCCACCCCGCTTCAGACCTGCTGGTGCTGCCCCACAGGCCCCCTCCAAAGCCAATGTAAAGATCTATCTGCCTATCACAATTCCTGAACTAATTAGAGGAAAATAAAATGGTTGTTTTACCTTAAAAAAGAAAGAAAGAAAGAAAGAAAGAAAGAAAGAAAGAAAGAAAGAAAGAAAGAAAGAAAGAAAGAAAGAAGGAAGGAAGGAAGGAAGGAAGGAAGGAAGGAAGGAAGGAAGGAAGGAAGGAAGGAAGGAAGGAAGGAAGGAAGGAAGGAAGGAAGGAAAGAAAGAAAGAAAGAAAGAAAGAAAGAAAGAAAGAAAGAAAGAAAGAAAGAAAGAAAGAAAGAAAGAAAGAAAGAAAGAAAGAAAGAAAGAAATGTATGGTGAGAGGGAAGCAAAGGCCAAGGATGATAGCAACACCCTAAGAACTAAAATAAATATTTATTTGTCCTCAACTCTTCCTCTTTTTACTATTTCTACTTATACAATCGTGCTCCCACACATCTTTCCTGACTTATTGCTTATCATTCTTCTTCTTCATTTTATATTCCAGATTTCAGTTAAACCAACCTATTGTACTTTCACTTACGTTGATACTCCTTCTTCTCTGGGTTTTGTGACACTCCTCTTCTCTCTTGATTTTTCTCCCCTCTGCTCCTTGTTTCCACCTCCTTTGCTGGATCTTCATCTATATCAATCATGCTTACCACCTGTGGGCCAATATGCTTTTCCTAAAGCATGGCTATGACTGATTCCTGTAAGGATCTTTCCTGGGCCCTTCTCTCTCTCTCTCTCTCTCTCTCTCTCTCTCTCTCTCTCTCTCTCTCTCTCTCTCTCTCTCTCTCTCCACTTGATCTCATTGGCTCTGATGGGTTCAATTATGATCTCCATGCAGATGAATCTCAGATCTATCTATCCTACCCCAGTCTCTCTCCTGAACTCCGGGTCCCTATCACAAGCTGCCTCTAAGACACCTCAAACTATATGTCTTGTAGGCTCCTCAGACTCACAATGGCCAGAGTAGAAGTTTACTCTTCCCTTCTCAAAACTACCTCTTTTCTGAAATTCCCTGTTATTCCTGGGGGCACCACCATTCTTCCAGTAATTCCAATGCACAACCACAGGGTCATCTTCAATTCCTGATTCTTACTTCCCATTGTTGAAAAATTCTCTTCCTTGTATCTCTACAATATACCTCCTTCTCCTCATACTCCCCCTTCTCTCCACTCATGCAGCCCTGGGTTAGGCCTTCATCTCTCCTTGCCTGAGCTATTGCAATAAGACCCTTCCCACTTAAAGTTTTTCCCAACTCCAAGCTTTCCTCTTTATAGCTGCCGAAGTGATTTTCTCAAGGTAGAAGTATGATCGTGTCACCCTTTTCTTCCCCCCACCCCATTCCCCATTTTAATAATCTCCATGCACACCTTCTTACCTTGAGGGTCCAGTAAAAACTCTTCTCTTTGTCATTAAAGCTCTTTAAACCTGGCCCCTTTCTGTCTTTCCAGGCTTCTTACAAATTACCCACTTCCACTTCTACTCTAGTCCAGCCATGGTGGCCGAGTTCTATACATAGAATTCTCCCTCTCCCATTTCTGTCTTTCCATTGGCTATCCCTCATGCCTGGAATGCTCTCCCTCCTTACTTCAGCATCTGAGTATCATTTCCTTTAAGACCCAGTTTAAGTGAAGAATTCTGCAGAAGGGCCTTTCTGGTCCACCCAGCTACTGGTGCCTTCTCTTACAAGTTTACCTTTATCCAAGAAAATCCCAAAGGACTAATGATGAAGTATACTATCCACCTCCAGAGAAAGAACTAATATTGATTGAACACAGACTGAAGCATGCTATTTTGTGCTTTCTCTTTTTTTCACTTGAGTCTTTTTATGTAAAATGACTAATATGGTAATGTTTTACATAATTGCACATGTATAACCTATACTGATTGCTTGCAACCTTGGGGAGGGGGGAGGTTAGGGAGGGGGGGGAATGAGAGAGGGATAGAATTTGGAACACAAGTTTACCTTTATCTACCTCTTCTGCCTCTTATTGATACATATGTATGTATGCATGCATGCACGCATGTATGTATGTACGTACGTACATATGTATGTATGTATGGATATATGGATATGTTGTCCCTGGCATCAGAAATAATAGCTTTAAAGGTAAGAACTTAAAATATAAATCTTTTTCTTTACAACCCCAGCACTTAGTATAATGGCTGGTGCATAGCATTCATTTAATAAATATTTATTGATTAATTGATGCATATATGTTTTATATTTAGTAGCTTTATAGTTCTTGGAAAGAAAGAAAAGGTCCACGAAAAAAAATTTCTTGTGTACCCAGCAGCAAGCACAATCAATTCACACATATTGGTCACTTAATACATGGCTGTTGACTTGCTGAAATTCTTGTCTCATTCTAATTTTGTCCTATTCCCCAACCATATTTTCTTCTTCTTTATCATTTCTTCTTCTCTCCTATAATTCTCTATTCTGTACCCTTCAAACAGTTCAGGGAAGCACCATCTCCATCTTGTCCATTTAATTAATTCAGTATAACACAATTAAAATCAACAAGCACTTATTAAGCTCCTGTTCTTTTATGAGGCATTATGTAGGAGGTCAGCAGCAAACAAAAATCAGTAAGGCAGAGAATCTGTCCTCAAGGAGCTTATAATGGTCTACTTGGGTTTGTCAGACATGTCATTATTACTTCAATCCCTAAAAGTATCTGTGATTACATCAGAGGGGCTACTACTTACACCAATCATAAATAACTTGCTTTTAGTGGCTAGCCTTTATGAATTGCTTTGAGCAAAATAATCCATCTGTCAGTAGGTAGCCTTCTGCTATTGAGTATCTCTGCTAACTCATATTTATCGTAAAGCCCATAGTGGAATCATTTCCAGCTAGATAGGAATGGCCAAATCTTGGGCAATGCTGATATAGGACTCAAGAACCTAGGGTCATATACATGGCACAATGAAACATTACAGTAGGACTTCACTGGGGGAAGATAAGCACAAATACCTATAATTCAAGTGAGGATAAAAAATGAAGCATCATGGTAGGATTTCATTGGGGGAAAGATATATATACAAATACCTATAATTCTAGTCAGAATGAAATAAGTGCAGTAGGAGAAGTATAAACAGAGTATAATGAGAAATTCACAGAGGTATGTTTACTTCTGGCTGTAGGGATCAAAGAAGGCATCATCAATGATTGGTCCCTGGACTGGTTCTTGAAGGATGGTTAGGTATTTTCATAAGCAGGGATTAGATGGTATGAATTCTAAACATAAGGAATGACATGAGCAAAGGTGCAGAGCTGAGAAAAGGCGGGGCAATTTCAGACAACAGTTTGGAATGGGCGCAGAGGTTACATGAGGAGGGAGAATGTGAAATCAATCTGCTATAAAAGGTATATCATTGCCAGATGGTAGAGAGACTTGAATACCAAGCGAAAGAGTTTGATCTTTATTCAGTAGGCAGTCGGGACCAATTGAACATTTTTAAGAAGGGCAGTGATGCAATTACAGCTGTGACAAAAGATAAGAAAGATAGGTTGGATAGATGAAAGACTGGAAGTGGGAAGACTAACTGGAAGGTTATTGAAATAATACAAGTGAAAGGTAATTTGAACTTGAACAGGGGTTGTAGCAGTAAGAATGTAAAATAAGGGAATTGGTGCCAGAATGATGACCACGTTTTGAATGCAGTGGATGACAGAGAAAGAATTGAAGATGGACTTGAGGTTTTGAGAGCCCAGAGGAGAGCAATGCTGTTAACAGAAATAAGGAAGTTAAGGTCAGGTTTTTGAAGGAAAATAATCACTTCAGAAAAGATCTTAAACTCTTGCAGGATCAGAACACTCTCTTGAGATTTTGTTATGTACCAACAATTGTGAATGAGTAAAAAACAAAACACTTACTAAATGTCTACTAAGTGCTAAACACTGTGGAAGTGCTATAGATACAAATAGAAAAAGAATCCAGGCCCTGTTCTCAAGGAACTCATATCTTTTTTTTTTTTTGGGGGGGGGGAAGGGGGTTAAGTTGCCCAGGGTCATACAGCTAGTAACTGTCAAGTGTTTGAGGCTGGATTTGAACTCAGGTCCTCCTGAATCTAGGACCAGTGCTTTATCCACTGCGCCACCTAGCTACCCCTGTACCACCTAGCTGCCTCTCAGAACTCATATCTTCATTGGGGGAGACAATAGGCATTAGAGGGCTTAACTTCAGGTGATATGGAAAGACCCTGAGGTCCCAATGGTGGAGCCACAGAATGGGTGGATGCTAGGTGCAGGACTCCTTAGAGTATATCATATAGGGTGTCCTTGAGGAGGAGAGCTCAGAAATGACTAGCCCACCACTATGGAAAAGTGAGGAATAAGGTGGGCCTAAGTTTTGGGGAACTAAGTGGCACGATGGATAAAGCCCTGAGCCTGAAGTCAGGAAGACTCATCTCCCTGAACTCAAATCTGGCATCAGAAACTTACTAGGTATGTGACCCTGGACAAGTCACTTAACCCTGATTGCCTCAGTTTCCTCATCTATAAAATGAGCTGGGAAAAAAAAATGACAGGCCACTCCATTATCTCTGCCAAGAAAACCCCAAATGGGGTCATGAAAAGTCAGACACAACTGAATAACAACAACAAAAATTTGAAGGCAGCTCGATGGCTTAGTGGATAGAGTGCTGGGCCTGGAGTCAGAAAGATGAGTTCAAATCTGGCCTCAGACACCCACAAGCTGTGTGCCTCTGGGCAAAATCAGTTAACCTCTGTTTGTCTTAATCCACTGGAGAAGGAAATGGCAAATTTCTCCAGTATCTTTGTCAAGAAAACCCCATAAGGGGTCACAAAGAGTCGGATGTGACCGAACAGCTACAAGTTTGGAAAATGTTTTCCCTCTGGTTTGGATAGAATGGGCTGTGAATGTCTGTCCAGGAAAGGTAAAAAGTAGGAAAGTTGGAGGTAAGCCCCTTTACTTATTCCTGGACAAGGATAGAAGCTTCCCAGAATAGAAACTAGAGAGAAAAGTATAGAAACCATCAGATTGACTGTGAGAAG
The DNA here is from genome assembly GCF_019393635.1 of Dromiciops gliroides. Classification (NCBI taxonomy): domain Eukaryota; kingdom Metazoa; phylum Chordata; class Mammalia; order Microbiotheria; family Microbiotheriidae; genus Dromiciops; species Dromiciops gliroides. The sequence continues at coordinate 614,798,078 of NC_057861.1, read as the reverse complement.
TAAACAAAAGTCAGTAACTACTTTTGATATGACCAGGAAATGACGCCCAACCAAATCACCAGTAGGATCTAGTCTTGCAGACACTTGGGTGAGTCTACTACAAATGGCTGAGTTTTGCTAAGGTCATTGAGATTCCAAGGAGATTTCTCCCATTGCCTATGATAAAGAAAATCCATAGTGTAACGATTGGAATGACGCCACCTGCTGGAGACTTACTGTAAAAGAGTTCCGCCCATGAAGGGAAGGTCTTTGAGGGCAAGACCAGGAGTCTTTTCTTTGGCATGAGGAAGTGACGCAGGCGAGTGGGAGGAGGAAGGAAGAGACTGGCGCGCTCAGTCTCGCGCTCTTTCCTCTGGACTCTGGTGGAGAGCGGAGCTAGAAATGTGCTCTCCCTTTAATAGATAGGAATCTAGGCCTTTCTCTCTCTTTACCAAATTCTTATTCTCCTTAATAAATGCTTAAAAGTCTAACTCTTGCTAAAGCTTATAATTTATTGGCAACCACTCATTAGATATTTTAGACAAACTAGCTAGAATTTTAGCCCTTAACAATAGAAACGAGATTTACTTTTAGTATACTCTTCTTTTGTTTCCTAAGCATCTGAATTGTTGTTGAAGGCTAGAATACAATATCATTTGGGTAGAAGACAGGTTGGAGATAGTTTTGTTGTAATAGAGGAAACAGTCCTTAATAGAAATTTGTTTATAACCACCCAATTATATTGAGAGAAGATAATTAAAAGTAATTTTTAAGTTTACAGATGAAGAATTTCTGGAGTATTGGCAAAGCACTTAGAATAAAATGAATGTGATTCCTGGAGTGTACTCTCTCTGGTTATCTGAATTCTATTCCCAAACTAAAAGGAAATCAGGCAACTATAATATGCAAATAGCCCTCTGTAGACAAGGTGCTCATCTTAGATAAGAGGCATCTCTAAAGGTCTGTGGTCTTTCTCCAGAGGTCTGTGACTATATAGAGCTTGTTCAGGGATTTCTATACTGGTAAACTTAATGGACCATAAAACCCTTAGGCTCATTATATCTTACAATCCAGAATATTTAAGCAGGCCAATCTATTTTATGATAGAACAATTAATTTAATCTGAAGACAGTCCATTACTGGGGAGAGCACTTTCCTCTGGGGCTCTCTCCCCTACTCTGATTTGCAGGGGGGTCCAGGTGCCCAGAAGGCAGTTGCTATTTCAGTGTATTGTAGGGTTCATAGCTGTCACTTCACTTATCTCCATTATGAAGGGTCACAGTCCTGAGTTTATCACCATCCTTGGGTGACTGTCTTTCACACCCATCTGCAGGCATTTCCCTTTTTTAAAGGCCACTACTACTTTGGAGAGTAGGCTATTGCTGGTAAGTGGATTCTACTACCATCTCTACATCACTGTGGGATTTCTGATGGGATACCAGGATCTCTTCAATCTATTTGGCTAGTGAAAAAAAAAGAGAGGAACTGTCTCCCCTCACTCCCACGCAATCCTCTCTGTGGCTTACTAGAGCTCCCCTAGCACTAACCTAGAGTGACTCTGACCTCTGTGAGTCCAGGTTGGCTTGCCATTATATTCACAGGCCTCGAAGTGTGTCTTATTCTTTTATCTCTAACACTTCCAAAACTTCTGGTTTATCATCATCTGTCATTACCCAAACCCCAAACCAAATGCTCTTATACTAATAAAGGACATATTTTACCTATTTTTGTACTTTTTCATTGATTGGTTCAATGGATTTATCTGTGTCTTCTGTAATTACATTTTTTGGGGAAGGGAATGGAAACACCCACATTGATAACTTTAGGGGGTAGAAGTGGTAGGCAGGGAAGCATTGCCAGGAAGTGTTTGTTTTATGCTACTTGATGTTGGTTCAGAAATTATTCGCCACTCATTCTCACATGATACCCCCTCAGTTACATGCCCTCCTCAGTTAAATGCATTCTTCCTGCAAGGTAGGTTGTTGGATGGCATGATTTCACTTAAAAAGATATCTATTAGATTATTTAATCCATTCAACTGACTGTAATTCTGTAAGGGTGATAGGAACATTTGCTGTAGTGGCAGTAACCAGAAGCAAAGGAGCTCCCTGCCTCCCCTGGAAATGTTGTCAGGTGCCAGACACTAGCTTTCAGGAGAATGATGGAAGTTAAAAGAACACTCACCCTAAGTATGAGTGAGGACAGGAGGACTTCTTGTTGGGAAGGAGTATGAGTCAAGAAAAAAAGTCTTTACAACAGCCTGAGCAACTCTTGTGCATGTCAGACAGATGAAGACTTTCTAACAAGAGTTGAAAAGGTTATTGATTAACTCCAGAAGCATGTTGCCTGGGTCAGTCTCACAAAAGACTAATAAAGTGCCCTCTCCCCATTCTTTCTCCCTCCCCCCCCACAACTGTAGCAATGGGATTTGGAGAAGGAAACCTCTGGAGGGGATGGAGCTTTAGTAGATGATGTCTGTCATGGACAAGTAGAGTCAGTATCATGCCAAGAGAAAAGTTAGAATGAAGAATCAGTAAAGCACAGAAGGTTTTGGAAGATGGAGTTTTGAGTGATGTTCTATTCAGGGCACAATGACCTCTGTTTTTACCTGACCATTTGGTGTAAAAGTCTTTGGTGAGGGAGAGAGTACCAGGAACAAGACTATTGCTTTATTTTTTTCAGTTATTTACTTGGTTAACCTGCTCCAATTATTTGATTTGCTATTTGATTTATGGTTCATGCCTGGTATATATTGACACACAGAGAGATTATATTAGATGGGTGCTGGAGCCATATTTGATAAGCCACAATTACTCCCCAAACCCTACATGTTCATTGTTCACACTGAAGTAGTAAGGAGTTCCAGAATCGTCTGGAATTGTCTGTTATCCATTTCAATACAAAAATCCAAGTATGGATCATTGAAGAATGGAGTATTTTTTCAATCATAACATAAGCTTTCTTCATCACCTATACACAAAGGTGGCAGAGTCTTAAGAGAAAAGTCATTTTGTTCAATGGGGAAAATTGTCTTTTCTCATCCCTGGCCTTTTCTTGGCCTCATGGACATGACTATGTCTATACCAATACCAGCTATATGGCACATGATTAATCTCATATTGAATGGGATCAATAGAAAACCAAGTCAGAAATCTTCATACTCATAAAGCTACTATATTTGATATAAATATATGTTTGAAATGATATGCAAATACCTACCTCTTCCAACTCCTGCCTACTCTCTATTCCAGTCAGATAAATTTCTGGTCTGAGGGGAAAAATGTGAGGGTAGAGGGACAATGAACCACCTATAGCCACCAAATATTCAAGACTACACTACTTCCTTCCATTCTTGCCTGACCCCTTAGCTCTAAAGCCTAGAATGTCCCACCAGGATGGGTGGGAGAAACTCAGGTTGGGGGGGAGATCATTTCCATTTCACACAGCTTGGGTGAGAGGAGCATCAAGCTCAACATATGTCATAATTAGGCTTTATACAGCATTTAAAATGCACTTCATGGAAATTCCTCACACATGGAAATAGAAAGATGGAATAGAATAGACTAGATTATTATGGTGTCAGTGATTTTCAGTGAAATAACACTTCCCGTACCAGCTCCAGTTTCGAGTGGGAGAAGGTAAAAATAACAGTTCCTGAAATTGTTTTTCTTTTTTTTTCAAGGAGCCCTATGAGGAAGTTGAAGTTCCTAAAAAAAGAGAAGTAAAGATGGCTTCTATTATTGGCTGCTTTCAACTGCTTTCCTATAATTCACTTTTATACCCTCCTTCTGGAACCCTTTGACTTTTTCGACCCTTCACCCTTCTCCTCCCCATGGCTAAATCATAGAATTTTATAGTTGGAAGGGAGTCATAGTGGTTATCTATAAGTGGGGCAGTGTAATCTTGTGGAGAGAACACCAAGTGGGGCAACTAGGTGGTTTAGTGGATAGAGAACTGTTAGGAGGACCTGAGTTCAAATTTGAACTCAGACACTTACTAGTTGTGTGACCCTAGGCAAATCACTTAAACTCTTTTTTGCCTCAGTGCCCTCATCCATAAAATGGGGACAGTAGCACTTTCCTTCCAAGGTTGTAGTAAGGCTCCAATGAGATAATAATTGTAAAGTGTTTTGCCCAATACCTGGCACATAGTAAGTGCTCTGTGTTAGTTATTGTTATTGTTATTGTTATTATTTGTTATTACTAATCCAGAGTCAGGACACCAGGGTTTGAATCTGGTCTGTTCTCCTTACAAGCTTGGGTGACCTCAGGCAAACTGCTGAGTCATTCTGAGTTTCAGTTTCCCCATTTAAAAATGAGTATAAAAACACTTGGGTTAGTTACCTCACAGGGGTTGTTATCAAAGGGGTTAAAACACTCCAGACATCATAAAGTGTAATAGAAATGCCCATTAATACCTCACAGTTGGCCATTTCCACTCTCTCTTCTCCTTAGCCTTTGTAGAGCACATATTTTTTAACTGCTGGAAATATACTAGAGTAGCAAGATAAATGAAGAGGTCTGAGCTTTGCCTTGGTCTGGTGGGGTTCAAATACAGAGATGAGCACATGGGGTAGCCCCAAGTAACCAGTTACAGTACCTTCGCCCACCGTATCACAACTCTCTCCCTTTGAAAATGCCTTCAACTGAAAGTAATTAGGATAGTTTCCATGGTACCCTTATCAAAACATCTTGCCAGACAAAAGTAATTTCTCTAAAGATGCAGGTGCGCAGCATCTGAGGCCAGGCTGCACCACAGTCATTCCCCAATGCATATCCAGGCAGAGCAGTATCCAGATATTCCTGCTTGCATTTTCTGTTGGCTTTGAATGGCTAGCTCTTGGCCCATCCAGAAGGAACATGAAAATCTCCTGTAATTATACAGATTTCCGCATTCCTCACTAAAGAGCAAAACTACCAGAACTTTCTGAGTTTCTTTACCTAGTCTTGCCTCATTCTGCCTCGCTTGCTTCAGAGGTTGAGTGGAGGGAAAAGACCTAACAAGGCTTCGGTGGCAGCTACATTTGACCTAGCAAGGTAACATGAGTTTTTGAGCCAAATGAAATTTTCCTTTGGCTCATTCCCACCTGTCAGAATTCTACATCCAGGAAGCCAGCAGCCTCAGTGAAAAGGAAGAGAGCTGGGACCCAGCTACAAAGGATGCTCTAGCCCAAAGAAGGGTATTAAAGTAGGGTACCATATTACCCCGACCCCCCAAGAACCTACATATTTTCCATTGACATGCTCATAAAAGTTTTTATACATAATCCTATGATCAAACGGTGAAAAGTATTTGGTTAGATGCAATTTGCTGTTCTTTGTTATAAAGAGAACTGTCTAGGTAGAGATTGTCTCAGCATAAAACTAGCAAAAGCCCCTGAATAACTGTTAGAAGTACTATTACCAAGGCTTACTCCTTGACTCACTAGGGCCCTCTTCTCCTGTTCCTGTTCCTGACTTGGTCTTGTAAATTTCCCAACAATTTCCCAGAATTGTGCTAACATCTATTTTAGTGCCTTTGCCCCAGTCAGAGTTATTTGTGATGAATCTGAGTGACCTGAATCCATGATTTAAAAAATAGATATTAGCTGTGTGACCCTGGGCAAGTCACTTACCCCCATTGCCCTGCAAAAAAATAGATAATTTTATTTAGCTGGATTTTAACAGAATATTAAAATGTATATTTTCTGAGAATATATATTTTCATGCATAAGATTGTATATAAGTATATAGGAAATATTACACCTATGAAGTATTACACAATTTTCACAAATAAAGAATCTAGATTTCAAACTTGCTCAGAAAGTACACAAAACAACATGTGGTATAGCTAATTTGTAGACATGTCTTTTTCTCTTCAGTAATCAAGAGATAATAATAGGGATTCGACAATATATTAAGACAAGAAAATGTGATATCACATAGATTGTTGCTTCTTTTCCAAGCAATTTTCACTATTATCAAACACCTGAGCCACAGTCTTTGGAATCCAAGTTCCAGGACAAAATACAAGGCTAAATCCAATACTGTGTAGAAATTCATGATCTCAAGGTGGCATGATTCCTCTGTAGATGAGAAGATCTGGTCATCCAAAGGGAACAACTCTTCCATGAGTTTAGGAACAAGAGTTTTATGACCAGCAGCCTGAGCACTTGTACTAAAGTATGAATATCTGCACCCACAGCCTGCTGGGTCATTTCATGTGGAGTCCACTTCAAAGCCAAAATTAACAAAACCTGGAGCAGTAACTTTTCCTTCTTGGTCATGACCATCTTATCCATTTTCAACGTAAGAAGACAAGGTTGGCTAAGGAACAATAACAGCAACCCTGAATCCATTTGACCCCATATCTACCCCCTCCCCTCATAGGATATTGATAGCTGATCCTAATTAACATGTGAGATAATATAATATTAGCTGGCATGTATGGTAATAATAGCACAATATATGCCAGATAATATATGTATATGTGTATTTATATCTATATGTCTATATATCTATGTATATCTATATCTATGCCTATACTTAAACCTAAATCTATATCCCATTTTATCCTCACAATAACCCTGTAACAGAGGTGCTATTATTTTCACAGAAGAGGAAACTGAAGCAGACAGAGGTTAAGTGACTTGCCCAGGGTCATACTAGCTAGGAATATCTGAAATCAGATTTGAATTTGTCATCTTGACTCTAGGTCCAGGATTTTTATCTACTGTGCCACCTAACTACCTATGTTTCCATAAGGAGGAACTTCTATTTCCTGGGCAATGTTTTGTACCAATGGTAATGAGCTATAGGGTACTACAGTGGGATTATAGGGTTTATGATGTCCATCTCCCCCAGTGCATAGAGAATACTATTGACCTGTAGGTGAAACTTCTAACATGGTGGGGAAGAATGAAAACTCCAAGCTGCCTATAACTGAATTCAACACATATACATGTTGCTCAATTAATCTCCTTCAAAAAATCAGGGACCTCAGGATTGTGACCTAGTCTTTTGGTATAGAACCAGTTATGCCTATAATTCAGATCTGATATATATTTTTTGCATTTAATTCTGTTTTTTGATAAGCCACAAGGTAGGCAAAACATTGTCTTCTAGACTCTAGTGTTTCTTGGAATAACCAAGAATCATTTTTTTCAAAAAATATTTCAAATAGATTTCGAAGGTCCCCAAAGCCAAAAAGTCACCAAACTTAAGGTCCAAGGGGCTGATCCAAGGTATCAGATTTGTTCTGCCTGCACACCCAAGGACTCTCCCAGGAACAAGGAAACTTTAATCAACTGTATCCAGTTGGGCTTCTATGACCTTAGAGATTCGTCCTTTGCCAGTTTTGATCAGTCTCATATGCTTCTCATCCATCATCTCCTTTGAGTTTCACAAACCCCTGTGAAGCAGATGTTATAGGTATTATTGCAGCTAAGGGAACTAAGGTACTGAAAGGTTAAGTGATTTACTCATGGTCACATAGCTCATAAGTGTAAGAGCCTGGATTCAGACCAAAGTCTGTCTTATCCCAAGCCTAGCACTCTAGGTATCCTGAAAATTGATGGGTAGTTTGGCTCATGGATGGAGTTTATCCTCAGTAAGAAATTTTGCCTTCCCTCCCTGATCTATAGGCTTAGATCCACTACTCCAGCCAGGTGGTTCTGAAGTAGTTACAGGTTAAGAACACCAGTGCTAATCTAACCTATTTGTCCCATGCATGAGGTGAACACAGTCTATTAAAACAAATGTCTATATGAGAGGGTGAGGGCCAAGGTGGGGTTGGGGAGGAAAAAGAGCTTAGTGACTCTATCATGTGCCATCATGACAGACTCTAGATGGAAAGTTCTCACCCATAATAAAAGATCAGTCTCTACATGTGACTACTACTGACTCTCCACGAGGGAGATACACTCATGCTGTGTGTTAATGCCATGCCTAACCCAAGTGTCTCATTAAATTTCATTGATCAGGCCTGTGTAGCTGAGGATAGAATACCAGAGAAGCTTAAGAACTTTAAGTAAAGCATGAATCCAATAAAATCTCCCCTTTTTCCAGAAGTCTTCAATGGTTCTCTATTGTCCACTGAAATCCTCAGCCTGGCATACAAAATCCTCTCTGGCTGGCTCCAACTTGCCCTCCCAGCTTCTTTTCTTTTCTTTTCTTTTTGGCAGGGCAATGAGGGTTAAGTGACTTGCCCAGGGTCACACAGCTAGTAAGTGTCAAGTGTTTGCAGCTGGATTTGAACTCAAGTCCTCCTGAATCCAGGGCTGGTGCTTTATCCACTGAGCCACCTAGCTGCCCCCCGCCCACCTTCATTTCTTACAATTCCTGTAAATGTGCATTCCAATCAAACCAGACTATAACCCTCACACTTTGCTAACATCTTTTCCTATATACAAGTCTCCCTACCCAGACCCCACTTCTGATTATGGAAATCTCAGTGATCCTTCAAGGCCTAGGTCAAATGCTATCCCTTCCTTGAAGTCTTCCCTGTTTTTCTCAACTGGAAACAGTCTCTCTCTCTCTCTCTCTCTCTCTCTCTCTCTCTCTCTCTCTCTCTCTCTCTCTCTCTCTCTCTCTCTCTCTCTCTCTCTCCCCTTCTCCACCCCCTCCAGTGTACATCTCTTTTTGCCCATATATACCACTTAAAGTCACTAATAGAATTCTTTAAGAGCAAGATCTATATCTGACTCACCTTGGTCTTTCTCATAGTTCCCAGAATTGTCTTTTATGTAATATCCACAGAATATTAGCAGGGTTGAATTAAATTGAATGGTCATGTGAGATGAAGGCATTGATAAGCTCTCTCTAATTGCTGGACCAATTGATAATGATAAAAAATTATAGAAAGTATAAGGCAGTCTAAAGGTTTTATCACCCAACCTCACATTTAACAGGAAAGGAAAATAACACCTATATTAGATGGTATTATGGCTTGGATGGTAAACCATCCAGGAAGTAGCAGAGCTGAGACTTAAAACCAAGTCTACTGATTCTATCTACCTCTCATATTCTTTCCATGCTACCTCTCAAAAATTTCATTTCTTCCCATGCTACATGCCAAACCCACAACATTGAACATATGGAAACTGACTGAAAATATATACTTTGGACTACCAGAAACCCTGTCATTTTTTTTTTTTTTTTTGCAATTCGATATCCCCTCTTTCTGGATCATTTAAGGTTAAACATCTCCTTGTTTTCATTTTGTCTGCAGCCCACTGATATGCAAATAAACAGTACTTAATTTTCATATGTGGCACAGAAGACTTGAACAGGACACAGTATCAGGACCCCTAGCACATTCAGGGGACAGATATCTTCTGCAAGGAGGAAACCCAGGACCCAACCAAGAATCTAGCTTTCATACCATAGTGAAACACAGGAGTCTGTATTCTAATTTCCTGACTCAGATTAAGGTCCCTTGAAAGGTCTCTTCATGATTCAGGGCACACGTCTACCCTCAAATATTATGAACGTCCTGATCCACCACAGGTGGGGCTTACATTCAGCAGAGCTAAGTAGGCTCTTTGAAAGTATGAGAATGTCTCTGAACGTGACATGGGCAGGCAGGACTCTCTCTGTATGAGGCCAGAAGCAGCTTTGAGAGAGTTGCTATCATATAAGTGTCTATAAGTCCTGGTTACCTGCAAGCCTTTCTATGTTAATCCCCCTGCTTCTATTCTTGACCCTCTCTTGTAGATTCTTCATCCATTAACAGAGATTTCTTCACTTCATGGCTTCAGTTCTGCTCTCTGCTTTTTTTTTTTTAAGTGAGGCAATTGGGGTTAAGTGACTTGCCCAAGGTCACACAGCTAGTAAGTGTTAAGTGTCTGAGGCCGGATTTGAACTCAGGTACTCCTGACTCCAGGGCTGGTGCTCTATCCTCTGTGCCACCTAGCTGCCCCCAGTTCTGCTCTCTGCTTTTGCCATCCCTGACAACAGGAAATTACTCTGGGACACTTACAATTACTCTAGGATACTTGGCTACTTAACAGTAAGTGAAACTCACTAGTTCTCAAAAGAAGCTACAGTGAATATATTTTTTTAAAGTACATTTATAGAACCTCAGAATTTGAAGGAACTTTATAACTCATCCAAACTATATTTGGGAATAAGGTCCTTCTGCAATATTAGGGTCAACCAGTCATTTCCACTTAAAGGTGTCTAGTAACTGAGTACTCACTAACCTCTACCTCTTCAGCCAGTCTGTTTCATTTTTGGAATTGCAATTTAACAAAGAAACATTTAAATGTTTCCTTACATGGAGCTCTGAAATCAACCTCTCTCGAGCTCTTCACCCATTCCTCCTAGTACCACCCTCTTGTGCCTAGGATTGAACACAATACTCAAGATGTAGTGTAATTAAGGCAGAGCATAGTAGGTCATAACCTCCATATACTAGTGTAACCTAAAAATCACAATTTTAAATTGCTACATCATAATGTTCTTTCCATCCACTAAAATCTTTGGGTGTTTTTACATGAAGTGTTACTCCCCCATCCTGAACTTATACAGTTGATTTTTTGGACCCCACTATAGTAGTTTACCTTCATCCCTATAGAATTTGTAATGGTTTGGTTCATTATTCAAGATTGTGAAGCTTTCTTTTGATCCTGATTCAGTCATCTAATGTAATGGCCATCTCAGTTTTGTGTATTTCACAAATTCAACAAACATTCCAACTATGGCTTTACTCAAATTATTAATAGAAATGTTGATAGAGCCCTGTGGCATTTCTGTAGAGACATCCCTCCAAGTTCTTATCATTGTATTACCCATTCCCATTCTTTTGGTTAGCTTTGAATATATATATATATATATATATATATATATATATATATAAAATGCAGAGTCAATATCCTTCTATCCATTAGGATGTCATGAGAAACTTTGCCACAGATCAGAGAGTTGACCATTGAAAGGAAGACATTGAAGGTGAAAAGGCAGAGGAAGAACAGCTGTATAGGTGGCACACCTGGAGCCAAGTTCTCATTACCCTTATATAAGGAAATTAACCTGGGTCTGTAAGCTCTACATCTAGGACTCCTCTGACATTGAATAACTTCCTGTCATTAGAAGCATTTAAGCAGAGTTTGGTTGCCCAATAGAAGGCAGCTTTACATTATAAGGGAATCTAGAATATAGGATCTCTATGGTCCCTTCCAATTCTGAGATTCTCTGTTATTAATATTGAAAGTTAATTCAGGTAATGAGAAGAAATTTCCCACTGTTCTCCATGATAATAAGACATAAGAAGTTTGGTGATCAGTTACAAATCTAGTATTTTAAGAGAGACATTTACAAACAAATACATTCAGAAGAAGTTAATCAGAATGGAGAGGGCTTCATAGATGAAATTATTTCTGGTCACCTCCTCCCTCAATTTACCTTCCTTCCTATTGGCCCCACCTCCTTTTTGTCCTTTCTCCTTTCACCACCTAGTTTTATCCTCCCTTCTATCAGTATTCCACCCTTTTCTTTCCCTTTTCCCATTTTACTTCACCATGGGGTAAGATAAAATTCTAAACCCAACTGAGTGTGTATGTTATTCCCTCTTTGAGCCAAATCAGATAAGAGTAAGTTCAAACCAATTCTCATCCTTCCCTTCTTTCCCTCTATTGTAATAGGTCTTTTGTGCCTCTTCATGTGATGTAGTTTACACCATTCTGCCTTCCCTTTCCTTTTCTCCCAGTATAATCTTTTTTATTACCTCAAGGTTTTTTTTTTTTAAATATCATCACATCAGAATCAACTTATACCTACATCTTCTGCATGTGTGTACTCCTCCTGTATGTTTTAATAAAGATACAGTTTGGGGCAGCTAGATGGTGCAGTGGATAGAGCACCGGCCCTGGAGTCAGGAGTACCTGAGTTCAAATCTGGCCTCAGACACTTAACACTTACTAGCTGTGTGACCCTGGGCAAGTCACTTAGCCCCAATTGCCTCACTAAAAAAACAAAAAACAAAACAAAAAATAAAGATACAGTTCTTAAGAGTTAAAGATATCTTCTTCATATTATTGAGTAACATGTTTTATTTTTTCCCCCTTTTTACCTTTTTATGTGTCTCTTGAGTCCTGTATTTACAGATTGAATTTCTATTCAGTTCTGGGATTTTCATTAGGAAAGTTTTAAAGTCCCCTATTTCATTGAATGCCCACATTTTCCCCTCAAAGATTTTAAATTTTGCTGGGTATTACATTGTTAGTTGTAATACCAGTTCCTTTGCCCTCCAAAACATCATATTCCAAGCCCTCTGATCCTTTAATGTTGAAGCTGCCAGGCCCTGTGTAATTCTAATTGTTCTTCCTTGATATTTAAAATATTTCTTTCTTGCTCCTTACAAGATTTTCTCCTTTACTTGATAATTCTGGAATTTTGCTATGATATTCCTTGGAGTTTTTTTTTGGGGGGGGGTCTATTTCAGGAGGTGATTGCTAGAATCTTTCATTGACTACTTTTTCCTCTGGTTCTAAGACGTTGGGGGTAGTTCTCCTTGATAATGTCATGAAATATGCTATCTAGGCTCTTTTTTTAATCATGGATCTCAGGTAGTCTGATTATTCTTATATTGTCCTTCTTGGATCTATTTTCCAGATCTGTTGTTTTTCTGAAGAGGTATTTTATGGTTTCTTCTAACTTTATATTCTTTTGATACTGCTTTATTTCTTCCTGTTGTCTCAATAACTCATTAACTTCCATCTTCCCAGTTCTGATTCTTAGGAAACGATTTCCCCAGTCAGCTTTTGTACCTCCTTTTCCATTTGTCTGATTGTATTTTTTAAAGCATTGTTTTCTTTTTTCAAGCTATTGACTTTCTCTTGTACAGCTCTCATTTTCTTTTCTCAATTGTTCTTCTGCATCTCTTATTTGGTTTATAAAATCCTTTTTGAGCTCTTCCAAGAGGGTTTTTTGGTCTTGAGACCAATTCTTCTTCCCCTTTAAGGCTTCACATTTAGGGGTTTTATCATTGTTCTCTGAATTTATGTTTTGATCCTCTCTGTCACCAGAAAAATTTTCAATGGTAAAGGCTCTTTTCTTATTCATATTTTAGCCTCTTTTGTGCCTTTTAGTTTGAGTTCTGCTTCTGGGGTACAGCATGTACTGTCCCAAGCTTCTTTTTCTGGGGGCCAGGGGCCAAGTCACTGGTTCTCTGCTCTGAGGCCTCAGCAGCTTGTAGCTTTCTCACTGCACTAGAGTGGCCCAGCTTAGTTGGGTCTATTGGGTAGCAGATACCCCAGCTGCCAGATTGCCTTCTTCATTGGAGCTGGAGGCCTCACAACTAGCCTGCTTTGCTACTAGCTTGCTGAGCTAGGACCTTTGGTCCTCAGCTGTTGATCTGTGCTGTGGCTAAGAACCTTTTGCTGGCTTGCCCAGATGCTCTCTGTGATGAGTTGTGCTCCCCTTTTACCCAGATGAAACAGACCTTTCCTGGAGATCCTCCAGGTTATCTTATGTCAGAAGATTGTTTTGCTCCATTTTTTGCAGGTTTTACAGCTCCAGAATCTATTGAGAGGCTTAATTTAATGTTATTTCTAAGGGAAATTTGGAGAACTCAGGCAGCTTCCTGGTCTCACTCTGCCATATTGGCTCTGCCTCTGGACAACCATAAGTGAAATTATTGATATAACTATACATGATATCTGGAAGAAGGAATGAAGGGAAGGGAATTAGCATTTATTAAATGCCTACTATCTGCCAGGCATTGTACCAACCACTTTAGAAATATGTAAAAAAATTCATTTGATTTTCACAACAATACTGTGAGCTAGATGCTATTATGACTTCCATTTTACAGTTGAAGAAAATGAGGCAGCTTGGAGATTAAGTGACTTGTCCAGGACCACATAACTAGCAAAAGTCTTGGTAGAATTCTAATGAGAAGTATCATAAGTATATTCAACTATTTAAATGATTTACTCATTTAAAATACAGAACAGAACTAGGACTGATAGGTAGAAGATTTTGGCTCAATATAAGCAATAATTTTATAATAACTAGGGTCATTAAAAATGGATTGTGCATGCCAGGGAAGGTAGTGAAGTAACCAAGAGCAATAAGTCAATAAAAAAGCCAAGAAAAGAAGAATGTAAATAAACAAAAAGTCAAGAAAAGAAGAATGTAAATAGACAAAAAAACCCTTTAAAAATAATGTAAAAGAGACCCAGGAGCCACCATTCCCACTCATTTATCAGTGGATGAAGCAGGAAAAGCTAAGAAGAGACACACATTTTATATTTTCTTGGTTTGGCCCTGGTGGAAGACCTAGGAATGTTGAATAGGAGGTCCTAATAAGTAGATTTGGGATCAGTAAACTTTTGAACTTAAAAAACCCCTTTTTTTCTGTTTAGAATTTTCTTTTCCAAATGACATGTAAAAACAAATTTTGACATCAATTTTTAAAAATTTTGTGTCCCAACTCCTCTTCCTCCCTCCCTTCCCACCTCCCACCCACAAGAACTCAAGCAATTCAAATTAAGTTATACATGAGTAGTCATGGAAAACATCTCCACATTAGCTAGGTTGTGAGAGAAAACAGATAAAAACAAAACTTCAGATTAAGGAATTGTCAAAAAAAATGTGTTTCAATCTTTTTTTCAGATACCATCAGTTTTTTTCTCTGTAGATGGATTGCAATTTTCCTAAGTACTTCAGAGTTATATTGGATCATTGCCTTGCTGAAAATAATCACATGCTTCCTAGAAGATCATCATACACTATTGCTATTAATTTGTATACAGTACATTTCACTCTGCTTCAGGTAATGTAGGTCTTTCCAGGTTTTTCTGATAGTATGCTGTTCATCATTACATTTATTTAGTGCCTAAAATTTGACAAAGAATTTTCACAATAGCCCAGCAAAGTAGGTACCATACATTTTGCCATTATATAGTCAATCATCATAACTATTTCCCTCCATCCTATTCCCTTCCCATGATATTTACTCTATTTTCTATCTTCTTTTACCCTATTCTTCCTCAAAAGTGTTTTGCTTCTGACTGCCCCCCTCCCCACTCTGCCTTCCTTTCTTTCACCCTTCCCTCCTTATCCTCTTCCCCTTCTACTTTCCTGTAGGGCTAAATAGATTACTCCTCCCAATTGGCTGTGTATGTTATTCCTTCCTTGAGCCCACTCTGATGAAATTAAGGTCTTTGAGCTAATTCTGTGTTCTAAATTTTTCTTCCTCCATCTCTCCTCATCCCTTCCTATGAAATCAAGCAGTTCAATATAAGTCATACATGTGCAGTTATGCAGAACATCTTCACCTTCCTAGAAAGTGTTTTTCTTTTTACTGCTCCCTGCCCCAATCTGCCTTTCCATCCTTCCCCTCTTCTCCCCCCCCCCACTTATCTCCTTCTCCTCCCACTTTCCCTCAGGGCAAAAATATATTACTATACCCACTTGAGTATGTATGTTATTCCCTCTTTGAGCCAATTCTGATGATAGTAAGGTTCATTCACTCCCCCACTCCTTCCCCCTCTTCCCCTCTCCTCCATAAGCTTTTTTCTTGTTTCCTTCATGTGAGCTGCCTCTCCCCAGTCCACTTCTTCCCTTCTCCCTCCCCCAGTGCATTCCTCCTACCCCTCAACCCTATTTTAAAGACATCATCATGGGTTAGCTAGGTGGCACAGTGGACAAAGTTCTAGCCCTGGACCCAGGAGGCCCTGAGCCTAAATCTGGTCCCAGACATAAGATACCCCACCCTGCTTGCCCCACAAAGAATAAGGATAAACCAGAAAATAAATGATTTACAGATATCATCCCTTCATATTCAGTTCAGACCTGTGTCCTCTAAGTGTATTCCTTTCAGCTATCCTAATACTGAGAAAGGTCTTATGAGTTCAAAATATTATTTTCCCATGTAGGAATGTAAACAGTTTAATCTTTTAATATCCCTCATGATTTCTTTTTCCTGTTTGCTTTTTTATGATTCTCTAGGGTCTTGTATTTGAAAGTCAAATTTTCTATTCAGTTCAGGTCTTTTCATCACAAATGCCTGAAAGTCCTCTTTTTCATTGAAGTCCCATTTTCTCCTCTGAAAGAATATGATCAGTTTTGCTGGGTACATGATTCTTGGCTGTCATCCCAGTTCCTTTGCCCTCTGGAATATCATATTCCATGCCCTCTGGTCCTTTAATGTAGATGCTGCTAGATCTCGTTTTATACTGATTGTGGCTCCACAGTATTTAAATTCATTTTTTCTAGCTGCTTGCAACATTTTCTCCTTGACCTGGGATCTCTGGAATTTGGCTATAATATTCCTGGAAGTTTTCATTTTGGGATCTCTTTGAGGAGGTGATTGGTGGATTCTTTCAATTTCTATTTTACCTTCTACTTCTAGAATATCAGTTCAATTTTCCCTGACAATCTCTTGGAAGATGCTGTCTAAATTCTTATTTTGGTCATGGTTTTCAGGTAGTCCAATGATGTTCAAATTATCTCTGCTGGATCTATTGTCCAGGTCAGCTGTTTTTCCAAGGAGATATTTCATATTGCCCTCTATGTTTTTATTAATTTGGATTTGCTTTACCGTGTCTTGGTTTCTCATAAAGTCACTAACTTCCATTTGTTCAATCCTAATTCTTAGGCAATAGTTTTCTTCAGAGAGCTTTTGTATCTCCTTTTCCATTTGGCTTTTCAAGTTGTTGACTCTTTTCCCATGACTCTCCTGGATTACTCTAATTTCTCTTTCCATTCTTTCCTCCATCTCTCTAAATCTTCCTTCTATCTCTCCTACTTTCTCTTCAAAGTCCCTTTTGAGCACTTCCATGGCCTGGGACCAATTAATACTTTTCTTGGAAGCTATGGATGTAGGGTCCATGAAGTTGTTATCCTCTTCTGAGGGTGCACCTCGATCTTCCTTGTTGCTAAAGAAATTTTCAATAATTCTCAACTTTCTTTGCTTGCTCATCTTGCCATTTTTTACTTGACTTTTAACTCCCTTTTACAATGGGGCCCTACTTCCAAACTACACTGTCCCAAGCTTCAAAGGGTTCCAGGTGTTTCAGTTTGAGGGAGGGCAGATTTTTCTCTCGCCTGTTCTCTGGTCTGAAGATAACCTCAGGACAAGTTGCTAATTAACCAGCCAGTTAATTAACCAGTGGTGGTTCTTAGCTCTGATGATCCTGTACCCTTCCCCGACTGGGGCCTCCCACTGCTCACTATTTCTTCCTAGTTCCCTGCTGGGGAGGGATAGCTGAATTCCTCTTTAGGTCCTTCAGGCACCCCTGTATTTCCCACCCCCCCCAGCCATTCAGCCTTCTCACCTGACCATAAGCTTATTTCCCGAAGATGCTGGTGCTGCAGCTGATTCAAAGGCTCAGGGATAGGTTCCTCTGCCTCAGCATGCCTGGGGTCTGTGTCAGTGTGATCACGAGATTGGACACTGTTTGTAGCCCCTCACAGCCCCCTCTAAGCTTTGTTTTGATGGAAAATAATCTCAGCCCTTCTTTTTGTGGGTTTTGTTGCTCCAGGGGTTATTTTATTCCTGTTTTGGGGGTACTTGTGTCAGGAACTCTGTGCATTTTATGTCTTTCCTCTACCATCTTGGCTCCACCCTCAGAAGTCCAAAAAAGGGCGGAGCCAAGATGGCGGAGGAGAGGCTGTGACTCCCACAAGCTCCAGATAAGCCCATTCATTCACGCCCAAATAATGTGGTAAAAAATCAAAACCCAGAACAGCCTAATGCACATAAGAACAGAGTGAGACTATTTCTCCGCAAAAGAGGGCAATTCTGATCACCTACTGATCAGGCTGAACAGCTCAGCGCACAGTCCAGACCCAGCCAGGGACACTGCTTCCAGCGCATGTCAGAGTCTTCAGCACCAGCAGATTTTGAGGCTTTGATCACTGGTGAGGGGGGTTCGGTGGTAGGCCCGGGTGAAGTGGAAGCAGTATCCACTGGAGTTGGAGCAAAGAGCCCTGGGTCTGAACCAGTGGCCTGAATCAAGTGGTGGTGGCCCAGTGGGGGAGGGGCAAAAGCATGCCAAGCTTCTGACCATAGAGAATCAGAGTTCAATCAGACTTCTGTTTCCTGGTCAAAGAGAAAGCAGCTGTGATTACTCCCAAGCCTGGCAGGCTGAGAAGAAGCCCAATCACCCCCTGGGCCATGCTGTAGCATGAACGGTGTGTCCTGGAAGCAGTGCTACACTTTAAGAAGGAGTAAAAAGCCAAGAAATAGTAAGCCAGGATGAGTAGGCAGAGAAAGCAGAAGACCATCAAAAACTTCTTTGGGGGAAAGGTAAACCACAATATATCTTCAGAAGAAGAAGATAATAACAGGGTCAAAGCTGCAACATCCAAAGCTTCCAAGAAAAATATGAACTGGTCTCAGGACATGGAAGCTCTCAAAAGGGACTTTGAAGAGAAAGTAGGAGAGATAGAATGAAGATGTAGAGAAAGAGAGGAAGGAATGGAAAGAGAAATGAGAGCAATGCAGGAGAGTCATGAGAAAAAAGTCAACAGTTTGAAAAGCCAAATAGAAAAGGAGATTAAAAAACTGTCTGCTGAAAATAATTATCTAAGAATTAGGATTGAACAAATGGAAGCTAGTGACCTTATAAGAAACCAAGACACAGTAAAGCAAATCCAATTGAATGAAAAAAAAAGGCAATGTGAAATATCTCCTTGGAGAAACAGCTGACTTAGAAAATAAATCTAGGAGAGATCATTTGAAAATCATTGGACTACCTGAAAGCCATGACCAAAACAAGAGCTTAGACACCATCCTCCAAGAGATTATGAGGGAAAATTGCCCTGATATTCTAGAAGTAGAAGGTAAAATAGAAATTGAAAGAATCCACCAATAACCTCCTGAAAGAGATCCCAAAAGGAAAACTTCCAGGAATATTATAGTCAAATTCCAGAACTCCCAGGTGAAGGATAAAATATTGCAAGCAGCTAGAAAAAAAAGGAATTTAAATACTGTGGTGCTCCAATAAGCATAAAGCAAGATCTAGCAGCTTCTACATTAAAGGACCAAAGGGCATGGAATATGATATTCCAGAAGGCAAAGGAACTGGGACTACAGCCAAAAATCACGTACCCAGCCAAACTAAGCATCATCTTTCAGAGGAAAAGATGGAATTTCAATGAGAAAGAAAACTTTCAGGCATTTGTGATGAAAAGACCTGAACTGAATAGAAAATTTGACTTTCAAATACAAGACCCTGGAGAAGCATAAAAAGATAAACAGGAAAAAGACTTCATGAGGGATATTAAAAGATCAAACTGTTTATATTCCTACATGGGAAGATAATACTTTGAACTCATAAGAACTATCTCAGTAAGGAATTAACAGAGGACACAGGTCTGAACTGAATATGAAGGGATGATATCTGTAAAGCATTTATGTTTTGTTCTTTGTGGGGTGTCTTATGTCTGTGGTCAGATTTGGGCTTGGGGCCTCCTGGGTCCAGGACTGGTGCATTGTCCACTGTGCCACCTAACCCATAATGACATCTTTAAAATAGGGTTGAGGCGTAGGAGAAATAGACTGGGGGAGGGGGAAGGGGAGAGATGGTCTGGGGAGAGGTTGTTCACATGAAGGAAAAAAGAAAAAAGGTTATGGAGGGAAGGGGAAGAGGAGGTAGGAATTGGGGAGTGAGTGAACCTTAATATCATCAGAATTGACTCAAAGAAGGACTAGCATACATATTCAAGTGGGTATAGTAATATATTTTTGCCCTGAGGGAGGGGAGGGAGATAAGGGGGGGAGGGGAAGGAGGGAAGGGCAGATTGGGGGAGAGAGCAGTAAAAAAGCAAAATACTTTCAAGGAAGGTAAAGATGTTTTGCATAACTGCGCAAGTATGACATAGTGAATTGCTTGATTTCATAGGGAGGGTTGAGGAGAGAGGGAGGACGAAAATTTGGAACACAGAATTAGCTCAAAGACCTTAAACTCATCAGAGTTGACTCATGGAGGGAATAACATTCACACCCAGATGGGAGAAGTAATCTATTTAACCCTACAGGAAAGTATGAGGGGAAGAGGATAAGGAAGGAAGGGTGAAAAAAAAAAGGAGTGCAGAGTAGAGGAGGGGACAGTCAGAAGTAAAACACTTTTGAGGAGGAATAGTTTAAAAGAAGATAGAAAATAGAGTAAATACCATGGGAAGGGAATAGGATGGAGGGAAATAGTTATGATGATTGAATATAATGGCAAAATGTATGGTACCTACTTTGCTGGGCTAATATGAAGAAAATTCTTTGTCAAGTTTAAGGTACTTTATTTAGGTTATGATGAACAGGATACTATCAGAAAAACCTGGAAAAACCTACATGAACTGAAGCAGAGTGAAATGTACTGTATACAAAATAACAGCAATAGTGTAAGATGATCTGCTGGGAAGCATGTGGTTATTTTCAGCAAGGCAATGGTCCAATATAACCCTGAAGGACTTATAAAAATGGCAACCCATCTACAGAGAAAGAAGTGATAGTATCTGAAAATAGATGGAAACACATTTATTTTTTGTTGTTGTTGTTGAGGCAATTGGGGTTGGGTGACTTGCCCAGGGTCACACAGCTGGTGAGTGTTGAGTGTCTGAGGCTGGATTTGAGCTCAAGTACTCCTGCTTTCAGGGCTGGCGCTCTGTCCACTGCGCCACCTAGCTGCCCCTGGAAACACATTTTTAAGAATTTTTTTTTCTCTTTGACAATTCCTCAATCTGAAGTTTTGGGGGTTTTTTGACTGTTTTCTCTCACAACCTAGTTAATGTGGGAATGTTTTCCATGACTACTCATGTATAACTTATTTTGAAATGCTTGAGTTCTAGTGGGTGGGGGGTGGGAATGGAGGAGGAAGAGAAGTTGGAACACAATTTAAAAAAATTGATGTTAAATTTTTTTACATATATTTTGGAAAATAAAATTCTATTCTATAAAAAAAGTCCAAAAAAATCTTTTTTATATCATCTCCTTTTCCTAAATATATCCCTTCCCCACCCCCCATAAGATATCTCTCATAACAAAGGTAAAAAAGGAGAAAAAAGTTCAGTAAAATCAGTCAACTGATCAGCTGTTTGACAATATGTACAGTGATCCATAATCATATTTCTCCATCTTTGCAAAAAAAAAAGGGAGAGAAGTGAATTATCTCTTTGGGTCCAAGAATAGTCATAATAGTTATACATTCCTCATGATAAAGATAGAAAAGGAGAAAATTGTTTGTAAAACAAGCTAACACAACCAAACAACTTCTATACACATAGTTCTCTACCTTTGCAAAAAAAAAAAAAAAAAAGAGGAAGGTGAATAGTCTCATCCCTGGGGCTACTCGTTACTTTGATTACACTTCATACAATTTCTTCTAGGATTTCCATTTCCATTGCTGTAGCCTTTATGAATGTTGTTTTACTAGTGTTCCTTATTGCCCTCTGTATCAATTTATATATTTGTTCAAGCTTCTCCAAATTCTTTCTAATCATTTCTTATGGCAAAGTAATTTCTTTTAAATACACAGTTTTGTTGGTATGTAATTTTCTATGCAATGTTTGTTTTAATAATTCTTTTTATATCTTCAGGAAGGCCTGAGTTCAAATCCAGCCTCAGACATTTGCTAGCTGTGTGACCCATTTGCCTCAGTTTGCTTATTTGTAAAATAGGGATAATAATAGCATCTACCTCCAAATCTTGTTGTGAAGATCAAATGAGAAATTGTAAAGCACTTAGCACAATGCCTGGCACATAGTAAGTGCTATACAAATGTTATTGTTGTTATCTTATTCATTGTTTTTAAAAAAATTTTAGTAATTTGATTTTCTGCCCTCTCATCAGCCAGTCAGTCACCTAGCATTATTAATCATCATTATGTGCCATGAACCATTTTGGATCATGTTTGTTAATTCATTAGTCCTTCCAAAATGAATTTTAGTTATATTTATAAATTCTAATACTGGTTTTTTGTTTTCCATTTATTTCTCTTTTAATTTTCAAGACTTCTTCTTTTGTGCCAATTTAACTTTTTTTTTTTTTTTTTAGTGAGGCTATTGGGATTAAGTGACTTGCCCAGGGTCACACAGCTAGTAAGTGTTAAGTGTCTGAGGCCGGATTTGAACCCAGGTACTTCTGACTCCAGGGCCGGTGCTCTAGCCACTGCGCCACCTAGCTGCCCCCAATTTAACTTTTTGTTGACTTCCTAGTTTCAAATAATATTGTACTGCAATTTATTCCTTTAGTTTCCTATTTTATGAATATGTATTCAGAGATGTAACTTTTTCCTCTTAGGACTACATTAGCTACATTCAAGAAACTTCATTATAATGTTTCATCATTATCATTATTCTTCACATAGTTATTAAGGGCTTTCATCATTTATTCTTTGACAAACATTATTTAGGATGTCGTTATTAAATCTCTATTTAAGTCTGTGTCTTTTGCTTGTGTTTTCTGTATTAATATTTTTATTACTGTAATAAGACTGGGCCCCATTTGTGCAGTGAAGACAACCTATCATGAAGGCTGTCATTGTTGGATCAAAGGGAGACAGAATAGATATCTCTAGGTTCTTCTCCTCCTACCCTTCAAGGGAGACTTTAAGTCTTGACTGGAGGGGATTTAGAAGGTTAATGCTAGAGGCCACTCTGCTCTCCTCAGGTAGAGGGGGTACAGAGCTAGAAGTATATCTATCTGCTCCTTTCAATATTGTTCATCTAGGGGATATGATTGGATTTGAGCTAACTTCTGATCACTGTCATTTTGGGGGAAAGGGATCCCGAAGTTCTATATTTTAAGGCTTGAACACTTTCTCACCAAATATCAGCTTTATAATGAACACACATATTGAATAGCAAATAAATCCATTTATCCAAATTATAGCAAAACAGAAATCAGAAAATATATGCATAGGAAAATAGTCATCAGACAATACAGAATGAAAGATCTTTACCATTGGGAGTGAGATAATTCAGCTCAGCCAAGATAGTGTCCTGAATCTCACTGAAAGAGAACTGCCCCCCCCCCAGTCTCTAGAATGGCAGTTTGGGAATTGGGACATGATAGAGACTGCCACTTCCTTTCATGTCTTCCTAGAATTTTGTCCTTCAGCAATCTGAAATGGTATTAGCTTCTTCTGTCTTCTCTCTCCAAGCTAGAAGCCATAAGCACCCAAAGCTTCAGGAATCCCAAAGGGGATTGGCACTTAAAGTGTCCCAAAAGGAGTTACTGAGATCAATAAGTTTGGAGCTATATTCCCTCTTACTAACTTTAACTTTCATCTCTACCAATAAGGAAAGAGTCCTATACCAATGGGCTTTGGTATAGGTGTTGCATTACATTATGGTATATAAAGGATATGGTTAGTATTTCTGATTTTTTACATTTATTTATCATTTGTTTATGTCCTAGCAATGGTCTGTTTTTGTAAATGTACTTTGTGTGCTGACAAATACATTCTTTAATATTCTTATTGAGAAAATATCATGTCTTTCAGTCCTAAATTCTTCAGGAGTTCAATTGATGTAGGGATGTATTTCATTGATCAAATTGATTGTGAGGCATCCCAAAGAATTGCAAGACTCAGTAACTAAGTTCCTAAGTTTTATTAAGAGACTGCATTGGCCACAGGTAGAACACCGAAAGGAGAAAGGTGTCTTGAATAGGGAGATGAAAATGGTTATATTTATAGAGAGAAATGTAAGTTATTTCCCCATTATCCTAATCTCCTCCTTGTGGGAGGTTCATATCCTATTTTGGAATTCTTGGGGTGCTAAGACATCCTCTGAGGTGGGTACCTTTTTTCCCTAGGGGGTGTGGTTTTTGGGTTTAAACATCATAAGGTGAACTTAAGGACACATTTGGTCCTTCTGCACATGTTCCTAAAACATGTTTAAACTTGTCAAACCCCAAGGATCTCTCTGTTTAGAATATCAGGTTTCTAGGTATAGTTTCTGTTTCCTGTCATCCAGGATTATTAATCCCTAGCTAATGTTTCTTTAGACTTCTGTTGATACTGTTTGTTGATAAGGACTTGAACCCTCTGGTTAAGAACTCGAGTCTTAGTTTATCTGTTAACCGTTCTGGCCTCCTCCATCACAATCAATTCTATATTTTTCTTTCCATTTATATTTCTATGAAAAATTTCCACCTTAGATAGAGAAACCTTAAAATTTTCTACAGGTATCATTTTGCTATCTTTGTGTCTTGCAAGTCAGATTTTTCCTTCATGAATTTGGGTACCACATTGTTTGGGACACATACGTTTAGTATTGATGTTCATTGTCTATGGTTCCTTTAAACATAATTATTTTTCCCTTTTTATTTCTTGATATTGTTTTTCTTTTTTTGCTTTGTCTGATAGCATGAAAACATAATATTAACTCCTGCTTTTGTTTTCACCTGATACATAGTGAATTTTGTTCGTCTCATTTTCATTCTGCATATCTTTATTTTTTAGTGTTTTTAAAATAGTGTGTTTTTTAAAAAGCCATTCCATCATTCTCTTTCATTTGATTAGATTCTCTATTCACATGGAAAGTTGTTATTATTAGACTTGTGTTTCCCTTCATTTATTTCTTTTGTATTGATTTGTATATCCTTTTAAGGTAGTACTGTGTCCCTGAGATTGGTTTTGCTTACACTACTTTGATGCTAATTTGTCTCCACAGGCTCTTCTCCTACCACCCAGGCCTGTTTACTTGTCCTTTCTCAAGTTACATGAATGTACTAAAATTGTTAGTTTCTTTATCTTTCTTTTATTCAACTCTATTATCTATCTATCATCTATCATCATCATCTCTCTATCATTTATTTATATTCTTCTCCCCATTTTGCCTTTTTTCTTTCCCCATCCATTTACATGAACAATTCAAAACTCTGCCCTTTCTCCCTTCCTTCCAGCTTGTTAAGTCCCTTTTATTTTACTGTCTTTTTCTAATAACTTTTCCTATGCTTTGTCCTTCTCATTACTCTAATTCATTGGCTTAATTAATTCTTCCTTCTTAATTTTCTCTTAGTCCTTCATGGGGATACATTTCTGAAGAACTAGGTTTGACTCTTCTAATTTCTATGTTCTAATTTCTTCTCCTCTATAGGTTTTGTTTTTTCTTTTCATTTTTACAAATATAAACACAGAAAGACTGAAATGTCAGAAAGAAGCATTGTTGTGTGGGTCTCTGTCCAGCATTGTGAAGTATATTCTTATTCTGTTCCTTATCAGTCTCCATACTTAAGGCTATCTCTAGTTCTTTGTTTTACCCTCATATTCCACTCCCAAGCCAGGTGCTGCTTGCACCTGAAGATTCATATATCACATCTCCTGGGGAAGAATCTTTCATTTTCCCTTCTTTGGTATGATGCCTATACTCATCCAGCCCCTTCCTTCCATTGTTTTTATCCCCTTCTTCCAAATGTCCCTCCCCATTTTTGAGACACTAAATTAATTATCTCTTTACTCTTCACCTTGGGACTTGGTAGGGGTGTATTATCTATTATCCAATATTCTTTACCTTTCCTCTTCCCATTTGAGCAACTTTACATTCTGTTATTCATTGCCAATTATATACTAATTCAGTTATGATGAATCAGGGGATTTTATTCATTAAATATTAGTTCAGTTATTCTACTTTCTACTTTTCCTTCACCTGATATCACTCTAACTCTTTAGCTCTTGGTTTCTTTTGCCCCTTAATGGTACCTCTTTGTGTTTTATTTTACAAAGGTAAATAATGACCAACAAACATGAAGAACTTATTTCATTATTTGGCCTTCTATCAATAAGTTTACTTATTTACCTTTTGTGTTTCTGAATTTTGAATTGTTTGCAACTTATGTCATCTGCTCAACTGCAGATTTTTAAAGAATTGTTTCAATGATTCTAATTTGTAGACTTTCTATATTTGTACACTAATGATTACACTTGGGTGTGTAGGTTAATGTTATTTTTGGTTGCATTTGATCTATCACTTTTTAGAATATAATTCCAGTTCTCTCCAGAGACTGCTCATGGATGTAGGATAATCCTGAGTTATTAGACATGATTTTTTTTTTTTTGTAATTGAAGATCTTTCTCCTGGCTGCTCTTAGAATTAGTTGTCTGTTATTGAAACTTTAAAATTTATCCATTGAATGTTGTAGAGTTTGAATCTTTTTTTTTCTTCTAAAAGCAGTCTGTGGATCTTTTCAAGCAGGTTTTTGCCTGTATTAAGAAGTTCCACATGGTTTTCTTGGATTACTTCCTATAGTATTGTATTCAAGAATTTTGATTCGTCATTTTTTTCAAGGAGACTTTTTTTGGTTCTTATGCCATTTCTCTGTATCATGCCTTTAAATCAGTTGCTTTAACTTGTATAAAATTCATAATTTTCTTTTAACATAGCTGCCTCTTGTTTTTCTTTGGCAAAATTGTGTTTTAAATTTGTTATTCTCTCAAAGATTCTTCTTCTTTGGAGAGATTCTCCATTTAGAATTCAGTTTTCCTACCCTGTACTTTCTGAATATGTGTGCGTGTTTAATTCTATGTTGAGAGCACTGATTTCTGACCTAAATTCATTCCAAATTCTCTTTTTAAAATTTTTATTTCTCTTCTGAACCATTTTGGAGCTTTCTGCTATTTCTGTGATCTCTGGGCAGTTCACAAAATTCTCTTCTTCATCATGCAAGTTTGGTTGATTTTCCTTCATATTATAATACTTGTTCAATGTGTTTTGGTGTCTCTTTGAAGATTTACTCATTCTTCCTTCTTTTTTTATGATGCTCTCTGTAGGTTTAGCTCCTTAAAATTAAGGCTTATGTTTAGGCTTTCTCTCTTGAATCTTTAGTTTTTCAAGCTTTCTCTAGTATTTCCTATTGCATTCACCTGGTTTCCTGACTCATTCTTTGGCTCCATTCCTTTCACCTGCTGTACAAACATCCAAAATGGGGCCTTTGGGCATCCTCAGTTTTCTCACATGAATTCTAGGGGTTTGATTGGTACAGATTCATGTCCAGAGGGGATGAACTGGTCCCATCTGGGTTTCTCAAACCCAGTACTCCTATCCTTTTTGTCTTTGACTCTGAGCTCATTTCCTGCTTGCTCCATCTCCTTTAGTAATTCTCCTTTTCCTTTGCATGACTGGGAAGAGTCACTGTGCTGGACATGTATTGAATAAGTGTGCTTCATCTGCTTATACTATTATCGGGGAAGGGAGTGGAGAGTAAAGTCATGGTCCTCAATATACTAATAAAGTAAAAAACTGAAATAGAATGGACAATGATTAGTAAAAATGTATAATTGATTGAAAATGACAAATTTGTATCAATTGAGGTTGCAACTGGACATAGATAAATTAAATTGTTCAATCTCAGGGGAATAAGCCTTTTATTATTGAATTTCAATTATTTCAGTACTTCAAAGAACCATGATTTCATCAGTATGCTTTATTCTTCCACCAATACTTATTACAACCCTTCTTTCTCTTAGTAGAGCTGCTGTGGCTGACTATTTCATCACCTTGCCATCAATATATCATATAGTGAAAAAGCAGTACATCCAAATGGGCTCATGGGTAATTTTTTTCTTCTACGTGTGATGTAGTATAATTAAACATTAAAAGAAGAAATAATCTATGCAAATATAGACTTCCTAAATATAGAGAAACATGACTACTTCATAGTTTTCTGAAGCAAATATGGTCTCAATTTAGAAACCTGACAGACTTCTCTAAAAAAGAATATGAAAAATTTGCCTAATCAATACAGATGCAAAATATTAAAATATTTGGCAACATAAAGCAGAAATACATTGGAAAGCATTACTCATACTCAAGTAGGAGTTATATCAGGTATTCTAGAATTCAATATTGGGAAAATTACCAAGAGGAAAAAAAATAAATCACATTACTTATATGAATATTTGCAGCAAAGGTCTTTGACAAAATCTAACAAATTTATTATTTAAAAATACTCAGAGGGCAGAGGAAGAATTTATGACCAAAGAAGATATAAAGAGTAAAACAAAATATAAAATAGATCATTTTGATTACATAAATTTTTTTTTTACATATAAGGTATTTTTTTTTCCGTTACACGTAAAGATAGTTCTCAACTTTTGTTTATACAAGCTTTACAATTTCAGATTTTTCTCCCTCCCTCCCCCTCCCTCCCCCCCCTCCCCTAGACAGCAGGTAATCTGATATAGGTTATATCTATATATCTATATACATATACATATATATACACACACACATATATATATATACACATAATAACATTAATCCTATTTCTGCATTAATCCTGTTACAAGAGAAAAAATCAGAGCAGTGATGCAAAACCTCAAAATAGAAAAAAAAAAACAACAGCACCCAAAACAAAAGAAATAGTATGGTTCAATCAGCATCTATATTCCACAGTTCTTCTTTTTTTTTTCCCTTGGATTTGGAGATCCTCTTCTATCATGAGTTCCCTGGAACTCTTCTGTACCATTGCATTCGTGAGAAGAATATAGTCCATCACAGTAGGTCAACACTCAATGTTGATGATACTGTGTACAATGTTCTTCTGGTTCTGCTCATCTCACTCATCATCAGCTCACGTAAGACCCTCCAGGTTTCTCTGAACTCCTCCTGCTCATCATTTCTTACAGCACAGTAGTATTCCATTGTATTCATATACCACAACTTGTACAGCCATTCCCCAATTGATGGACACACCCTCAACTTCCAATTCCTTGCTACCACGTAAAGAGCAACTATAAATATTTTTGTACATGTGGGTCCCTTTGCCCCTTCCATGATTTCTTTGGGGAAAAGACCTAAAAGTGGAATTGCTGGGTCAAAGGGTATGCACAGCTTTATTGCCCTTTGGGCATAATTCCAAATTGCTCTCCAGAATGGTTGGATCAGTTCACAGCTCCACCAACAATGCATTAGTGTTCCAATTTTCCCACAGCTTCTCCAACATTTATTATTTTCCTTTTTTGTCATTTTAGCCAATCTGATAGGTGTCAGGTGGTACCTCAGAGTTGTTTTAATTTGCATCTCTCTAATCATTAGAGATTTAGAGCATTTTTTCATATGGGAATAGATAGCTTTAGTTTCTTCATCAGAAAACTGCCTGTTCATATCCTTTGACCATTTCTCAATTGGGGAATGACTTGGATTCTTATAAATTTGATTTAATTCCCTATATATTTTAGAGATGAGGCCTTTATCAGAAGCACTGGCCTCAAAAATTGTTCCCCAGCTTTCTGCCTCCCTTCCAATTTTGGATGCATTGCTTCTGTTTGTACAAAATTTTTTTTAATTTAATATAATCAAAATCACCCATTTTGTATTTTATAATATACTCTATCTCTTGTTTGATCAAAAACTGTTTTCCTTTCCAAAGATCTGATAGGTACACTATTCCTTTCTCTCCTAATTTACCTATGGTATCACCTCTTATGTCTAAATCATGTATCCATTTTGACCTTATTTTAGTATAAGGTGTCAGATGTTGGTCTATGCCTAATTTCTGCCATACTATCTTCCAGTTTTCCCAGCAGTTTTTGTCAAATACTGAGTTCCTATTCCAGAAGCTGGAGTCTTTGGGTTTATCAAACACTACATTACTAGTGTCATTTACTACTGCATTTCCTGAGCCTAGCCTATTCCATTGATCTACCACTCTATTTTTTAGCCAGTACCAAATAGTTTTGATGACTGCCGCTTTATAGTAAAGCTCCAGGTTTGGTACCGCTAACCCACCTTCCTGTGAATTTTTTTTCATTATTTCCCTGGATATTCTTGATTTTTTGTTTTTCCAGATGAATTTTGTTATTATTTTTTCTAGCTGTATAAAATAATTTTTAGGTAGTCTGATTGGTATGGCACTGAATAAGTAAATTAATTTAGGCAGTATTGTCATTTTTACTATATTAGCTCTGCCTATCCATGAGCAATTGATATCTTTCCAATTATTTAGATCTGATTTGATTTGTGTGAAGAGTGTTTGGTAGTTGTGTTCATAGAGTTCCTGGGTTTGTCTTGGCAAGTAGACTCCCAAGTATTTTATATTATCTACCGTTACTTTAAATGGAATTTCTCTTTCTATCTCTTGCTGCTGGACTTTGTTGGTCATGTCTAGAAATGCTGATGATTTATTTTATATCCTGCTACTTTGCTAAAGTTGTTAATTGTTTCAAGTAATTTTTGAGTTGATTCTCTAGGATACTTTAAGTATACCATCATATCATCTGCAAAGAGTGATAGTTTTGTTTCCTCCTTGCCTATTCTAATTCCTTTAATTCCTTTCTCTTCTCTGATTGCTAAAGCTAACATTTCTAGGACAATATTAAATAATAGGGGTGATAATGGACATCCCTGTTTCACCCCTGATCTTATTGGGAAGGCCTCTAATTTATCTCCATTGCATATAATATTTGCTGATGGCTTTAGGTAGATACTGTTTATTATTCTAAGGAAAGCTCCACCTATTCCTAAACTCTCTAGTGTTTTTATTAGGAATGGGTGTTGTACTTTGTCAAAAGCTTTCTCTGCATCTATTGAGATAATCATATGATTTTGGTTGGTTTTCTTATTGATGTGGTTGATTATGTTAATAGTTTTTCTAATGTTGAACCAGTCCTGAATTCCTGGTATAAATCCCACCTGGTCATAGTGTATTATCCTGGTGATCACTTGCTGTAACCTCCTTGCTAATATCTTATTTAAGATTTTAGCATCAATATTCATTAGGGAAATTGGTCTATAATTTTCTTTCTCTGTTTTTGCTTTGCCTGGTTTTGGTATCACCACCATATTTGTGTCATAAAATGAATTTGTTAGAACTCCTTCTTCACCTATTTTTCCAAATAATTTGTATAATATTGTAATTAATTTTTCTTTAAATGTTTGGTAAAATTCACCCGTAAACCCATCTCGCCCTGGGGATTTTTTCTTAGGGAGTTCATTAATGGCTTGTTCAATTTCTTTTTCTAATATGGGTTTATTTAAGGATTTTATTTCTTCTTCAGTTAACCTGGGCAGTTTGTATTTTTGTAAATATTCATCCATTTCATTTAGATTGTCAAATTTATTGGCATACAGTTGGGCAAAATAATTCCTAATTATTGACTTAATTTCCACTTCATTGGTGGTAACATCACCCTTTTCATTTTTGATACTGGTAATTTGGTTTTCTTCTTTCTTTTTTTAAATCAAATTAACCAATATTTTATCTATTTTATTGTTTTTTTTTCATAAAACCAGCTCTTAGTTTTATTGATTAATTCTATAGTTTTTTTGCTTTCAATCTTATTAATTTCTCCTTTAATTTTCAGGATCTCTAATTTAGTGTTTAATTGGGGATTTCTAATTTGTTCTTTTTCTAGCTTTTTAAGTTGCATGCCCAATTCATTAATCTCCTCTTCATCTTTTTTATTCATGTAAGCATTTAGAGCTATAAATTTTCCCCTAAGCACTGCTTTGGCTGCATCCCATAGATTTTGGTATGTTGTCTCATTATTGTCATTCTCTTGGATAAAGTTATTGATTGTTTCTATGATTTCTTGTTTGGCCATTCATTCTTTTTTTTTTTTTTTGCAGGGCAATGGGGGTTAAGTGACTTGCCCAGGGTCACACAGCTAGTAAGTGTCAAGTGTCTGAGGCCGGATCTGAACCCGGGTACTCCCGAATCCAAGGCCGGTGCTTTATCCACTGCGCCACCTAGCTGCCCCCCATTCATTCTTTAGAATGAATTATTTAGTTTCCAATTGATTTTCATTCTACTTTTCCCTGGCTCTTTCTTACATGTAATTTTTATTGCATCATGATCTGAGAAGGATGCATTTACTATTTTTGCCTTTCTACATTTGACTGTGATGTTTTTGTGCCCTAATACATGGTCAATTTTTGAAAATATGCCATGTACTGCTGAGAAAAAGGTATATTCCTTTCTATCCCCATTTGATTACATAAAATTAAAAAGGTTTTGCACAAACAGAACTAATGTAACCAAGATTACAAGGGAAGAAGAAAACTGGGAAAGAATTTTTGAAACAAATATCTCTGATAAAGGCCTCATATCTCAAATATATAGATAACTGAGTCAAATTTATAAAATACAAGTCATTCCCCAATTGATAAATGATCAAAGGATATGTACAGGCAGTTTTCAGACAAAGAAATCAAAACTATCTCTAGTCATATGAAAAATGCTCTAAATCACTATTGACCAGAGAAATGCAAATTTAAAAAGCCCTGAGGCATCACCTCACACTTATCAGAGAAGCAAATATAAGAAAAATGGAAAATATTGTATGTTGGAGGGGATGTGGCAAAGCTGGGATGCTAATCCACTGTTGGTAGAGTTGTGAAAAGATCCAACCGTTCTGGAGAGCAATTTGGTACTATGTCAAAAAGGCTATAGAACTGTGAATACCCTTTGATCCAACAATACCACTGCCAGCCTTATATCCCAAAGACATCCCTAAAAAGAGAAAAAAAACCCTATTTGTACAAGAATATTTATAGCAGCTCTTTTGTGGTAGCTAAGATTGGAAATCAAAGGAATGCCCATCAATTGGGGAATGGCTAAACAAGATGGGGTATATGATGGTGATGGAATATTATTGTGCTATAAGAAATGACAAGCAGGATGATTTCAGAAAGGCCTGGAAAGACTTGTATGAACTGATGTATAGTGAAGTGAGCAGAACCAAGAGAATGTTGTGCCTAGAGACAGCAATATTGCTTGATGAAGAACTGTGAAAGACTTAAATATTCTCTACAATACAATGATCCAAGATAATCCCAAAGAACTATTGATGAAACATACTATCTACCTCCAAAGAAAGAACAGATATTGATGGAACAGACTGAAGCATGCTATTTTTCACTTTCTTGCTTTTTTCTTTTATTCAAGTTTTCTTATACAAAATTACTATTATGGTAATGTTTTACATAATAATACATATATAACCCATATCTCATTGCTTACTGCCTCAGAGAGTTGAGAGGGAGGGAAGGAGGTAAAAAATTGGAACCCGAAATTATAAATAAAAATGTTTATTACTTTAAAAAACACTCAGAAGAATAGGAATCATATTGTATTTCATTAATCTAATAAAATATATATTTTTTCAACCAAAAGTTAACATTATGCATAATGAAGAGCCTAGAAGAATTTCCACTAAAGGCAATTATGAAGCACATACCCACTTCCATCACAACTGTTTGACACAACAATGGAAATGTTAGTAATTACAAATCAAGAAAGAGGAGTAAAAGTATTTATATTATTATAAATGAAGTATCATTATGTGCAGATGACAGGATTATTTAGAAAGAAAATCCTCAAATCCAAAAAAAAATATAGTTGAAAATTGCAGAAAACAAGGCACCCTCCAATTTGCGCATTATAGTTAGATACCAGAAAAATATTACTTAAAAAGTATTTGTTTGGAGCAAATTTGGTTGAATGGATGGATGTATTTGTGTTTATTTGCAAAGATGGTTGTGGGGGGGATCCCTTCAGATTCCAGGATTTGTGTCCTATGTGGAAACAGCTTAGATAGAGGATAGGGTTAGACTGGGCTGAAAAAAATTCATGTGGGTGTGGGAAGGCTTTGTAATACCAGGCATCCTTTATGAATGACACAGTATTGGTCCTTAGATCCAGTATAACATGGATTATAGAAGACAGTCTTCCACAACTGGGAACACTAACACAGAGAGAAGGGAAAGCCTATAACTTAGAAATTCTTCTTATCCTTCTCCCACCTCCAACCCTAAGAGGAGGTGGAACATAGTGGTAAGCTATGGTCCTGGTAGCACAGACTAGGTGAGGGACCTGGGGCAAATATAATTTCTGGACAAGGGCCTACAGAGAATGTGGAGGTATGGGAATAAATCATACCCCACCACTCCATTCTGTTGTCAAATAAAAAAGTTTGTTGAATTAGTCTTATACATCCAAAAGGTAACAAGAAACATCATTTTATGGAATATTTGTCCATCTCACATTGCAGAGCTCAGGATAAATACTCACAAAAAGACTAACATGAAAATAAAGCTTATGTACCAAAATCGACTGCATAGGTAGGGAAATCCAAGAAGAGGTAGACCAATTCTCATGAGAATGCCTTAAAATTCTCTAAATCATCATACGTGTTGATCCTTGGTAACTTTTATATAAAGGTGGGAATAGGTGGGAGGTAGAAAGAAATATAGGTGAAGAATGAGGAATGTGGTTGGTCAAATGCTTATAAACAACATAGAAACTATATTTCTACATCATGA
Source organism: Dromiciops gliroides (assembly GCF_019393635.1). Taxonomy (NCBI): domain Eukaryota; kingdom Metazoa; phylum Chordata; class Mammalia; order Microbiotheria; family Microbiotheriidae; genus Dromiciops; species Dromiciops gliroides. Next base: position 614,763,912 of record NC_057861.1, on the reverse strand, counting down.
ATACTTTCCTTACAAGAATCAGTAAACACTAGACATGGTGATCAGCATAAAAAATGAAATTGATTGTATTTTCTAAGACAGGAAACAACTTATTACTGATATTGGTGTCATTCCTGATGTAGTTACCTCTGCATAGTCACCCTACTGACTGATTAAAACAAAGATCAAATTTAGGACAAAGAAGAATAAAAATTAAGGAAAGATATACATACAATTGAAACAATGTAATCCCAATCTATTCACACAAACTATGGATAAGGAAAAAGTGGGTAATGTATGGAAGGAAAGATAAAGACATCGACTATAATTATCTCAAAAAGAAGTTTAAACGATGAGAATCCATAAACCAGGAGACCAAAAAGTCCTAAAAATTGCCTTAGTCAGCAAATACTTGACGTCAAGCAGATAGATATGACAGCTAAGGACAGAAGTGGTTTAGAAAGTTTTTAAGTTTTACTGCCTCCTAAAAGAGAGAGTAGTTGTTGTGGGCAAAGCCAGCTAAAAAAAAAGTTTGGTGAGAGTAACAACTAAGCAAAGTTCTTTAAAGTTAAAACAGAAAGCACCACAAACAGGAGAAATGTGAAAAAGCTCTGCAAAGAATTTTGTAGCAAACTTTTTTGTAACATCTAACATCTCAGCCCAGATGGATACATGGAGAATATATAAATGACAGTACAGAGAAGAAAGATAGGAAAAGGGAAAGGATTAGATTAAGTGTACATGAAGGCTTTCCATGCTGGAGTTATATGGACACTGAGGACTGATTCACAAGAAATCAGAATAAGATATCAAAGATATGGAAAAACCCTATTATAATTGAAAAATTGTAAGCAAGAGAATATCAACAACTATCAACCTGTATGCTCATTTTCCCATCTATTAATGATACCTACCTCTCAGGGTTGTTGGAAGCATCAAATGAAATAGTATTTGTAAAGGTGCTTAGTACAGTGCCCGGCACATAGTGGGTGTTATATACATGATTATTTTCTTTCTGTCTTCTTGTCATCCACATACATATTTATGAGAATTGTCTATATATGCATTGAAGTTATACTTGAAGCTGTCAGGAGGATTAGTAGGGAGCAGAAAGGCAAGTAATATTCTACAGCAAATCGCTGCTTTATCATCACAAAATTGAAAGATACAGAGAACACAAAATACAAAATCCCACTGTTCTTATGTTTTGTTGATTTTAAAAATATATATATATTTGATTTTTTAGAACAAAACATACCCCTAAAGGCTTCCTGCCAAAAATTTCTCTCTGAATCATACATCAAAATCATTAAGTTTCCTTGAAAGACATAACAGAGATAACCTTGTCCAACAACTCTCTGATTATAGACATCATATAAGATGTAAAACATGAAAAAAGTTGCCAGGGATATTTGCCACAATAATGGAGGAGATTCAGCACAGAATACAAGTTGTGGATGCTGAGAGACTTCAGATAGTTCTGTTTTCAGATTACATTACATTGGTTGTATCAAGACCTGAGCGTTGCTTTCAAAATGGACAGGCATGGATGGGTTGCAATTTGTATCACTAGAGGGAACATCCAAATGAATGAGATTACAATTCCATCTGAGTGATTATTAGACCAAAAGCTGTGCTAATGCTTGTAGAGTCTCTAATAACCCAAAGTATCAGGACTTCACTGGCAAAGAACTCATCACCCTCAAGCTCTATCTTAGTTTGTTTCTCCCTGCTGGTAGAAGGGAGAAAGGATGGAATTAGCCTAACTTTTTTATTCTCACTCCCTTGAATTACTAGGCACTTCCATCTGCTCTACCAGTTTCTCAGGCAAAGTCATGTGCTATAGTCTCATCTTTTTATACCAATTTCCTGAATGCAATATGAGAAACTTAATCCACCTCTACCCATTTCATCTCTTCTTTGCAGTTGCCACTTTTCCTTTGGAAACTCTTCATTGTTTCTCTCTTCTTGAATTGCTCTCCATTACCAACCCCACTCATCCAAATACCTTGATACAAGCTCATTTTATTTTGAGAGATCAACAAAATCACATAGTCCATAGATGCCCTATGATGAACTTATGGGAGGACACAAGCAAGAGTCTTACAGGATGGGCAAACATGGATGGACTGGGATCTGTAGCTTGGGAGGGAATATGCACACTGATGAGATCACAGATCCATTTGAGGATGTGAGTATAGCCATATGGTTTCCAATTATGGAACACTGTAATCTCAAGAATTAAAATTGTGAGTGACCCAAAGGGCAATGGTAAAACATATGGTAGGCAAAAAATAGGCTGCAGTGAGTTGCCAACTATGACTTGCATACAAAATAACAAAAATTGTATTATTCATGAGATATATGGATTGAAAAAAGAAGTACAGTGGACAGGTAGTGAGAGTGAAGATTAAAAGGTGGACAGTTCAGTTGTAGTATTGGTTTTCATTGGGTGCTAAAAGTCCTAGGAAAAATCTCGAATACAAGACTCCCTATCAAACTTCACTAGGAGGACATAAATGAGAGTGACCTAAGTTCAGAATGGGTGAATGGGTAGGTTGTAATCTGTGTCATTGGAGAGGACACCATGTTGACGTGATCACAGATCCACTGAAATATTGAGAGTATTGAAGTACAAATGAGATAGGGGATGAAAGAGAAAAAAATTCCTATATTTGCTATATGAATTATTATTCATTTTATATTAAACACATAAAGAAAGATTTATATAGCTTTTTATATTTTGCACAAATCTTCATATATGTTATTTTTCTTGAGTCTCCCCAAAACCTTGTATGGCAGATACTACTGATATTATGACCTCCATTTCTTTCTTTTTTTTTTTTTTGGTGAGGCAATTGGGGTTAAGTGACTTGCCCAGGGTCACACAGCTAGTAAGTGTTAAGTGTCTGAGGCCGGATTTGAACTCAGGTACTCCTGACTCCAGGGCCGGTGCTCTATCCACTGCACCATCTAGCTGCCCCTATGACCTCCATTTCTTAGATGGGGAATGAGTTTCAGAGAACTAATCACATAGCTAGTAAAGATGGAATTTGAACCTAGGATCTTTCTGGCTCCAATTCCAACCTTTTTACTAAATATATATATATATACACTATGATGTCTCAGTGGAAGGAATTGTCTCCATAGATAGTGAGTTTTCTGTCATTAGAAGTGTGCATGTTAAAGTGGGGTGAGGAGAGGGGGAACCATTTGTGAGGAATGCTTTATGGGGCCTTTTTACATGTGTGGGGTGTTTGAACCAGATCACCACAGATGTCTCATCTGAATCTGGGATTTTCAGAGTCTGTGACTAGGCTTTGGGGTTGGATGGAATGCCTACATCAACATTGCCAGAGCCCAGCTGTTTCACTTGTCTAGACAAAGCCTTGGTCTCTTGGTTGTGTTCTTGGCAGAATTCCACAAGTTGTGATGAGTAATACAAACGGATTCTATTTTAAAGATGCTAATTACTCTTTAAAAACACTATTATAGGACTCTGCATTAGCTCTTTTTAAAACAGAAACAGCCAAATGACAGTTACAATAAGTCTCATAAGTACTATAACGTAGAGGAGGCTGTTTCGAAGTAATGTTCTTTTTATAGTTCACATGAAGCTTAGCAATTTCATGATCAGGAAGAAATGCTTCATTCATGTTTAAAATTATTTTTCAGCATGGCCCGAAATAATCTTGTTCCTACAAATGAATATAATTGTATAGGGAAAATTTTACATAACATGTTTCCTGGGCAAAACTAGAGACTTTTCTTCAATTCAATTCATTTCAACTGTCATGGGACATCTATTTTTGTGTCCAGTGATGCGCTGGGGGATACGGAATTATAATAGGAGAATTTCAAGACCTAGCGCCTATCCTGAAGGATTTTACAATTTGATTGGGGATACAAGACTTATATACATGAAACAACTAGGGAACAAAACTCAAGGAAAGTAACAAGCAAAAGTACTTCTCCAGTGTCTCATCATGTCATGGAGGTGACTTCCATTGTTAAAAGCATTGCTAGAGGGGAAGCTAGGTGGCACAGTGGATAGAGCACCGGCCCTGAATTCAGGAGAACTTGAGTTCAAATCCAGCCTCAGACACTTAACACTTACTAGCTGTGTGACCCTGGGGAAGTCACTTAACCCCAATTGCCTCACCAGACAAACAAACAAACAAACAAAAGCATTGCTAGGAAAAAAAATGCATTGCTAGAAAACACAAATTCTAACAGTTTCTATTCAACTGGAAAGACTTTGGTATGGACTCGGGATGGTCTTTTGGCCTTCTTTTGTCTGAGGACTAGATTAGATAATTTTGCAGAGGCCTATAATCAGAAGGTTTGTTACTAGGTGATGATCTCATTTATTTCTCTATTTTTGGCTTAACAACTCATTATACTGGCTGCTAAGACATGGCGGAGTTATGATCTGTGTTGATGAAGGAAAGACCAATAATGATAAAATCACCAGCCCTTGAAATGAAAGTAAACCAGCATATTAAAGATCTATGCTATATTGATATGTGGACCAAAATTTCCCATCAAATATGACTTATAAAAAATGAGGGAGGGGGCAACTAGATGTCACAGTAGATAGAGCACCAGCCCTGGATTCAGGAGGATCTGAGTTCAAATCAAGCCTCAGACACTTAATAATTACTAGCTGTGTGACCCTAGGCAAGTCACTTAACCCCAATTGCCTCACACACACACACACACACACACACACAAAAGAGAAAAAAATGAGGGAGTCTACCTAGTGATATAACCAACCACAGAATCAGGAAGAACCCAAGTTCAAATCTGCCTTAGACACATATGGGATTTTTTTTAAATAAAGTATTTTATTTTTTTCCCATTACATGTAAAGACAGTTCTCAACTTTTGTTTATACAGGCTTTCCAATTTCAGATTTTTCTCCCTCCCTCCCCTCCCTCCCCCCTCCCCCAGACAGCAGGCAATCTGATATAGGTTATATATATATATATATGCACATAATAACATTAAACATATCTCTGCATTAGTCATGTTATAAGAGAAAAATCATAGCAATGATGAAAAACCTCAAAATAGAAAAACAGCAGCACCAAAAACAAAAGAAATAGTATGGTTCATTCAGCATCTATATTCCACAGTTCTTTTTATTTATTTATTTTCCTGGATTTGGAGATCCTCTTCTATCAAGAGTTCCCTGGAACTCTTCTGTACCATTGCATTGGTGAGAAGAATATAGTCCATCACAGTAGATCAACACACAATGTTGATGATACAACACATATGGGATTTTAACCCTGGGCCAATCATTTCACCTCTTAGTGGCCCAGAAAATTTTTCTTAGACCTTAAGTTACAGAGAAGATGCCAATCTGCATGTTAGGGGGAGTTTCTTCATCAGAAGTTTTCTATACCAATGAAATCATAGATATATAATCCTTCTCTAGGTTTTTGTAACAGTACTTTCTTCTGGGTCTCCTCCTTCGTATCTGTCTTCTTTTCCATCTCCTTTGTTGGTTCATTATCTACATCAAACATGTAGCCCACTTCCCACATGTATCCCACAACACTTTTGAATGCAGCCCCAACCTGATAAAATGTAATTGGGAAATATTTAACAAAATAAATAAACAATACAATAAAACACAGATAACATGACATTTTAAAATGAAGTCAATATAGAGTCCACAGGGATCCTTATTATGGACTAATAGTCCTCGTTTCTATTTGAGTTTGACACCATTGATGTATGTTATGCACCTTATGGTGAATATTCTCCAAGGCTCTGTTGTATGCTCTCTCTCTCTCTTTCTCAATGAACTTATCTGCTCCCATGTTTTTATTATTATCTCTATGCTGATAATATCCACTCCCAATATCTCTACTGAGCTTCAGTTCCATACCATCAATTAAACATTTCAAATGGGTGTTCCAGAGACATCTCAATTTTTATTAAGTCCAAGAGAACTTATTATTTCCACCCTGTCCCAAACCTTCCCTTTTGCAAACTTCCTTATTTCTGTTGAAGGCATTCTTGTTCCTGTCTTCTAGGTTCATAAACTCATTATTATAGTAAACTCTTCATCCTTCCTCAACCAAGAATTACCTAATTGTTTAATCAATTACCATCCCTACTTGCCCAGCATTCCTCACATTTGTCTCTTTTTCTCTTTTTTTTTCTCATGCAACCACTCAGTTCAAGTCCTCATTACCTCTCACATAGATTATTGCAAAAGCTTCCTAATTAGTCTCCCAATGTCAAGTCTCAAGTCTCCTCATTCCAGTTCCATCCTATACACATCTGATAAAGGGATTTTTATCAAACCTAGATCTGACCACATCGCTTGCCTACTCAATAAACTACAGTGGCTCCCTATTACTTCTAGAACAAAACAAAACATCCTCGGTTTTGTTTGGCCCCGAACTACCTTTCTAGCTCCATAGTACATTTTTCTCCTCTTGAACTATAATCTAGCCAAATTGGACTGCTCTCTGTACCTCATATATGACATACCATTCATCTCTTTGTGCTGGGTATCCCACATGCCTGGATGTACTCCCTCCTCACATCTGCCTTACAAAAGTAGAAGTCTACTCTACTCTTTTCCTTCAAGACCAAGCTTGAGCTGCTTTCTATGTGAAGAATTTCCTGATTCCCGCCAACTGCAAATTCCTCCCCCCTGCAAAGCCTTTATAGTACTTTTTTTATAGCTATTCTGTATAAAGAATATATGTCAAATATATACATATATACTATATAAAACATACGAACACAATGTATATATTATAGAATATAAAAATATTCGTATATACAATATATGAGACATAAGGCATATATTACATAAGTTCTTGTCTCTCCCATTAGAATGTAAGCGAAATCCTTGATAGGAGGGATTGATTCTTTGTATTTATGTCCTTATGCAGGGCTTGGCACATAGTAGAAACCTAAATACTTGTTGATGGATTCCCCCATAAACCTAGATGCAGTCTGTAATAGTAATTTTTTGGCATATACAAATATATTTATATAATATATGTATACTAATACATATATAAATGTATATATTTACATGTATATATAGATAGATTTATATATAGTCTGTTTGAAGAAAACTTGTTTTAAAGATGTGACATACTTTGGGGTATCTATACACAAGTGTTCTTGGAACTCAAAACAGGGAGTGATATAAGTAAGTCTCAGGTTAGTCCTCAAGGGAAAAAAACAAAACAAAACTTGATGAAGGGGGAAAAACCATCTCTAAGAGATTATCTAAGTGAACTAGAAAGTGCCTTCTACCCCTTGATCCTTTGTATATCTTACATTACCAGGATTCTAGACAGCTATGGCCATACATCAAATGTAAAGCCCAAAAGGTGGTGACATGACTCATTAGGTTATTGCAGAGCTTGGATAAAGCATTGGTATACACTAGGTAGGTTTAAAAATTGTATCTTTTGTGTGTGTACCACATGTCCATTTTCACTCAAGCACATGACTTTACTTGTCACAAAATAAATGCTCACCAGCCATAGGGTGAAGAATTTTCTGGCATTAAAATATATGCATTTATGGGGGCAGCTAGGTGGCACAGTGGATAGAGTACCGGCCCTGGAGTCAGGAATACCTGAGTTCAAATCCGGCCTCAGACACATAACACTTACTAGCTGTGTGACCCTGGGCAAGTCACTTAACCCCAATTGCCTCACTAAATATATATATATGCATTTATTTTTAAAAAGTTTTAAAAGTGTCACTTATATTCTCTATGTTTTATATATTAGATGACTGTCTTTTCCCCCTGCTTAGCTGTATAGCCTGTTCTACTCTGAGCTAAACCAAGGATTCTCTTTTAATCCTGCCCTTTGTCTCCTGCTTGAGAGATTGACAGCCAGTCATGGGCTGTTGTGGTTGCCACGATGAAGTACTGCCCCATAGTACACCACTTGAAAATTTGATCACAAATACTACAGAGTAATATGACTGGAGGAAAGATTCCCAACTCGTCTCCTTACTTTTGCAGTTATTATTCCTTGAATTGTTCTCCCTCCTTACTTCTGTCTATAAGAATCTCAGGTTTCCTTCAAGACTCAGTTTAAGTGTGACTTTCTGCAGTGCCCCAACCCCCAGCTGCTAGTACCTTTCTCTCTAATTTTTTCCATTTATTTTGAATGAATCTGTCATGAACCTATTTCTGTACATGTCATTTCCCCCACTAGAATGCAAGCTTTTTAAGGGCAGAGTTTTTGGGTTTTTTGTTGCATCTCCAACCCTTAATGCATTAATTGCCTGACACATAGTAAGCACTGAACAAATGTTGATGGATTAAATGATCCAACCTAAGGAAAAGGTGAAAATGGACAAGAAAGAGGACTTGGTGACGCTGGCCAACTTAATAATATTTCCATAGTAAGCCAGGTTAATCTGTTTCCTTGGGATACCCAGAGATTACTTCAGAAGATCCCTGAAGCATAGAGACACCAAGCAGAGGAAACAGATGACATAGCTCACTGAGGAGCTCCAGTCAGGAGGCCAATGCAGAGGAGGCAATTGGGGACTGCAAAGATCTGTAGTTCAACATAGACTTAGGAGAAGGAAACAGGCTGGATTGGGAATTTTTTGTAACCAAGGGGAAGGATGGAAAGATGGAGTCCATCTTCCAGGTTATCCATGAGGAAAATTTCCCAAATTCTGGGTTGGGGCTTAAACCAAGCCTAATAGGTGGCCTGGGCTCTTTGAGCAACAAGGAGTCTTTGAAAAAGGGGTGGCAACTATAATGACAGTCACAATAGGCAAATTATTCCAATGACAGTTGTCTTGGGAGTATAACATAGACCAGGTCAGGGTGTCTTTCCCTCTCTTTTTTGTCTCATCAATCAAATCAATTAAGTGACCTCATGAGAGAGATACTAGGCATTCAGTTAGATAAGTCCAAGTTGAACATTGCATTAAATGTTTTATCTGGGATCATAAATTTCCAATTTTCATCCCTTCTGTAGCAGCAACTGATATCAGAATGCTAATTAGCTGTGAAACTAATTTTCATGTCATAGTGAAATTATAGGTTAGGGTTATTTTTTTTAAAAGAATAAAACACCCCTCCCCACCCCAACAATCATTCCAGCACTCACATACCCTCCACTCTTCTGTCCAGCCATGAATATCACCAGAAATGGAGAGGAGCTTCAATATACTCTTTATCTTATATGTCAAAGATATTTGCACTTTAAAATGATGGCAGATAGAAAGGATTGAGCTCTTTTTATTGTTTTTTCTCTTCGTGTTTTTAACGTAAAATTTAATGCTATATTAGCATGACTATTCTTTTAAAAATAAGCTTAGAATTAAAATAGCCTCTACCTGTGGTTACCTCCTCCTCTAGGATCCAAATAAGCAGCAAAAGAGTTGCCAGACATGCTGAGGGCTTGAAAATCCTTGGGATTTGGAATCCAATTAATTGCCTGGCCACTGCTGTTAGGGTTGGGTAAGGCATGGTCTCATTTACTGGCTTTTACCAGTGGAGGGGAAAAATTAGTGTGAGGAAAACAGAGGAAAGGGGGTAAATAGGGAGGAGATGGGTTGTTAGGGATCCATGAACTTACAATAAAACTCCAAACACTTTTCATTGTGTCATTCTTTTCAAAAACTATGGGGTTTGAAGCTTAATATCTTAGATATAAAAATTCCATAATAACTTCCCAAAGATACATACCAGAATGCATGGGACAGACACTCATTGGCTGGATAGCCCAGTAAATGCCTTTTGGGGACTTACATACCCAAAGAGCTGAAATATGCTTAGGAGCTCTACAGCCAAAGTAACAGTATCCTTCCCCTTTCCTCTTAACTCGGTACTAATTCACCTTCCCTTTTCATACAGTCTCATCCATACCTGACAACATAAAGGGGTGATATGGTGGATAGAGTGCAGGGTTTAGACTCAGGAAGACTCCTCTTTCTGAGTTCAAATCCAGCCTCAGACACTTAATATCTTAATAGGCAAGTCATCTATCCCCATTTTCCTCAGTTTCCTCATCTGTAAAATGAGCTGGAGAAGGAAATGACAAACTGCTCCAATATCTTTGTCAAGAAAATCCCAAATGGGGTCACAAAGAGTCAGATATGACTGAAAATTACTGACCTGTAACAACAAAACAGTGTCTAGAGAGTTGAATGTGGAGTCAGGAAAATGAGTTTGAATCCTGTTTCACATGATTTGGGATACTTGGTAAATCACTCAGCTCTCAGCCTCACGTCTACAAAATCAGAAAAAAATAATAGTACCTGAACCACACAGTAGCTGTGAGAATAAAATGAAATAATATATGAAAAATTCTCTGCCTTAAAAACATTAGCTGTTATAACCTACATATCTATGCTCATACATTTTCTATGTTCTTAACTAATTTTCTTCCTTCATTAGTTCTATGGTGAGCTACCTACAGTCTGTGTCTTTTATTCCAACTACTCCTACAAAACCTCTTGGAGATTCTACTTGGCCAACCTTTACTATCACTATGTACCAAGCAATGGTCAGGAGTCATCCTGATCTGACATGCAAGAAAAACCAACAATTGCATTGCTCACTTGCCTTTCCTCCAAATTTCCAACCTTACCAATGGTTCAGGTACATGCAAGAGTGGGGTGTCACCCCACCCCAATTAATCACAGAAAGTCCAGACATTGTGATTAAGTCCATCTATAAGGTAATCAAGTTGGGAATAAATCATTTTATTCAATTTGAAAGAACTATAGTACTTTGACCCTTGAATGAAGGCAGATAACACCAAATTTTGTTTCTTCACTAGGGTTACATTTTATGACTGATTTAAAGAATCAGATACACCTCTAGGACAATAAAAACAGGAATCAATTAAGTGATGAACCAGTCAGGTGATAGAAGAGTTCCAGGTTTCAAATTTGAAAATTGGAGCCAAATATCTAAGAAAGAAATCCGTCCCTGGAGTGGGATGGGGTTGGGGTGAAAGAAGAGTTTCTCTCTCACTTTTCCCTTCCCTTTCCAAAAATCAAACACATCATTGGAGACACTGGGCCAGAAGCAGATAGTGCATACTGTGCTACTCATTACTATACTATTAATTAGTGTGCTATTAATTCTGGAGGTTATTTTCCTCACTTTTACTACTACTTAGTTCATATAGTCCTTAAGTCTGCCCAGTGAAACACTGTGTATGTCCCTTGTAAAGTTCTTGGACATCACTCAAGTCTTGATCAAGACAAACCCAGGAACTCTATTAAAACAATTACAAAACGCTTTTCACACAAATAAAATCAGATCTAAATAATTGGAAAAATATCAATTGCTCATGGATAGGCTGAGCTAATATAATAAAAAAGAAGTTCTCAAACTCCTATTATACATTAATCTAATCATTTATGTAAAGTGAAATCTTTAAATAACAAAGGGTATCCACAAGGATTTAAGAAGGGAGGAGGTATCACTGGAGTTGATGAAAGATCACAGTGTTATAGGTTTGCGGTCCAGTGGCAAGATACACACACACAAACACACAAACACACACACACACACACACTCTCTCTCTCTCTCTCTATATATATATATAAACACTCTTTTGCTACTTGTTTGGATCCTAGAGGAGGAGGTAACCACAGGTAGAGGATATATATATGTATGTATGTATGTATGTGTGTGTGTGTGTGTGTGTATATATATATATATATATATATATATATATATATATATATATATATATATATATATATATATATATATATATATATATATATATATATATATATATATATATTAGGACAACCAGAGATGGCCCTGGATATTTAAGGCAATTGGAGTGACTTGCCCAGGGTCACACAGGTAGTGTCTGAGGTGAGATTTGAAATGAGGTCCTCCCAACTTCAGGGCCAATGCTCTATCCATTGCATCACCTAGCTGCCCTGTTATAGGGCTAGAGCTGAAAGGGACTTCACCTAGTCTAACCTGCTCATTTTATGGCTGAGAAAATAGAGTCTTAGGAAGGCCCAGTTTTCATAACCAAATGTAGAGCTCCAGACCAAACCATACAAGAATGAGAAACCAAATAGAGGCATAGTACAACTCAGGTCAATGAGTCAACAGTGTGCCATGCACTTTACTAAGGGCTAATGATACAAAGGCAACAACACACTTCATACCTTAAAGGTGCTCACATTCTAAACGGGGAAACAACATGTAGACAATTTGGTACACGTAAGGTAGAGAGATACAAGAGATAGGAGCTACTCTGAGATGGGAAGACCTTAGCAGCTGAGGTGGAGAAAGGAGAGGGTGAGAAAGGTCTGTGGAAGGTCAGATTTGAGCTGATTCTTGAAGGAAGCCAGGGGAACTAAGAAGTGGAGATAAGGTGGCAGAGAATTCCAGGTGTGGGGGATAGACAGTCCAAAGGCTCCTTGGAGATGAAGTGTTGTGTCACTGTTATGGAGCTATTGAGTCTGTGTAAGGAGACTGGAAAATTAGGAAGGAGGTAGGTGATAAAGAGCATTAAATGCCAAACTGAGGAATCTATATTTGATCCTGGAGCTAATAGGCAGTCACTGGGACTCAATGAGCAGGGGGAAAAGTTATATGTGACATGGTCAGAAAAATCATTATGCCAGCTACATGGAAGATGGATTGGAATAGGAAGACAGTTGAGATAAAGGGAATGACCTTTTACAGGGTGATTGCAGTAGTCCAGGCTAGAGGTGCTGAGGTCCTGAAATATGTGAGTAGAGAGAAGGTAGCCATCAAAGATTTTAGGAGTATCCATTGACAAGAGGAAGGAAGACATTTAGGCTAAGAATAGTGAGGTGCTAAAGGTAGAAAATCTGATTAAGAAGTTTCCTGCTTGGAGCAGGATTAGAATTAAATATGTCATTTGGACTCTCAGAGGGCGCGGCCATATCTGAAGCAATCATTTTGTTCATAATATGTGTGTGTTTACTATTGAGGCCAGCTAAGATAACTCAATGAACTGACAAATACCAGCATTTTTTAGGGAGGAAACAGGAACCATTACATTTTGACAATGCAGAGCCAGTCAGACCTGGTTTCAATTAACAGGGAGACAGAGAGACAGAAAGACAGACAGACAGAGAGACAGGAAAACAAATTTCAAAAAGGATGATGTGTGGGGGCTGCCCATTAAGCAGGCATGTAAGCAAAAGTGGGAAGGAAACAGTTGGCCAAGCCATGTGTACTGTCCTCTCTAGCACTAATTAAATGGGGTTTTTTGGGGAAAAGAAAAGATGCTGAAGACAACCCAATACCCTGGACAGTTCCTGGAAATGGCAGGAAATAGTCAGCAGTAGCTTTATTATGAAATGATTCTGGAAGGCATGCATTCATTCATTCATTAAATATTGATTGCTTGAGTACAATGTACATTTTTGGCATATAAGCACAGCCACAGATTCTGCAAGCCATTCCTAACTGAAATATCTTATAGCCATTGAAAATCAATGCCCCATATCAATTGCTGGCTTTTAAGGGTGTGTTTCATCATAGGGGTATTTGAGTGTTTTAGAAGGAGAAGGGTAAAGATAGTTCATTTGACTGGGCCTTGCCTTTGGAGAGGAGCAATATACATATATGGAGACTTATGAGGTCTCTGGGGGGCTTGTCTCTACCTGAGATTTGTAATTTATAATGTTTGGAAAATTTGTGTGCAAGCCTTGGGGAATCACAATTATAGTATCTTACATTTTCACAATACTTCATTTACATCCATTTTCTCATGTCATTTTAAAAAAATCTTTCAGGTTGGCAGAACAAATATTATTATCCCATTTTATCAATCAAACTGAGAAGTTATATGACTTGCTATGTTATATGATCCAGAGATGCTAAGTGGATATTTCAAGACTTTATAAGATTGCAGACTTATAGATACAGAGGTGTGAGAGACCTTAGAATCCATCTAACCCAATCTCCTGATCTTGCAGAGAAGGAAACTGGGACCCAGAGATATTAAGCAATTTGTCCAAGGCCATACAGGTACCTGTACCAGGTAGGATTTCAGGTCCTCTGACTAAAAGTCCAGTGCTCTTCTATACTATACTACACTGAATTGTAGACTCTATGGAGGGGAGTAATGTGTAATAAAACTTGAAAAGTAGGAAGTATTCCCTATAGGATCATACTCATTTAAGTTATTTTTGGTTAGAATATTGGTTTTGGAATACTTTATTCCAGGATGTCCTCTCATTTTTTTTAGTAGAAGCTGCCAGGTCATTGTGATCCTGATTGTAGTTCCTTGGTGCTTAAATTGCTAGTTTCTAGTTATTTGAAGTTTTTTGTTTCTTTTTTTTCCCCCTCAGACATAGGGAATGCTGAATTTTGGTTATGACATTCTTGGGACTTCTGCTTTTAGAGTTCCTTTCAGGAAATTACTGGTAGATTCTTTCAAGATTCTCTTTTCCCTTTAGTACTAAAGGATCTAAAAAGTTTTCATTTATAATTTATCAAAGTATAGAGTCCAGGCTTTTTAAAAAAAAATCATGGTTTTCAGGACATCCAATGATTTTTTTTCCAAGACTGGGTCTCTTAATTGCTAAAGCAACTGCAATTCACAGACCTGACCCCAGTATTGGTTTGACCAGCTCCATTTCCTACCTCGCCCAGTTTACCTCTCCCCAGGAAGCTCAGTTTCCCTTCCCCATCCCTTCCTTATCTCAAAAGCTCACAATAATGATTCCAGACTGGATACAGATACCCTCTCAATTTGTTTGTTTTTGGTTTTGTTTTGTGGGGCAATGACGGTAAAGTGACTTGCTCAGGGTCACACAGCTAGTTAAGTGTCAAGTGTCTGAGGCCAGATTTGAACTCAAGTCCTCCTAAATCCAAGACCAGTGCTTTATCCACTGTGCCACCTATATGCCCCTACCCTCTCAGTTTGAACCCTACTATAGGGATCCATCAATAGCCTCCTCAGTAGCAGCACTCACAGACTTTTTTTTTTTTTTAGTGAGGCAATTGGGGTTAAGTGACTTGCCCAGGGTCATGCAGCTAGTAAGTGTTAAGTGTCTGAGGTCGGATTTGAACTCAGGTACTCCTGACTCCAGGGCCGTTGCTCTGCACCACCTGGCTGCCCCAACTCACAGACTTTTTAAAATCACACTTTAGTGATTCTTAAATTACCTCTTGACCTGTTTCCCAGGTTAATTGTTTTTTTATATAAATTATCTTGTATTTTCTTTTTTTTTTAATCTTTTGATTTTCTTCTAATATTTTTTGCTGTTTTAAGAAACAGTTGATTTTTATTTGGCATATTCTAGTTTTCAGAAAGTCAATTTTTTAGGTAAAGTTTACTAATTCCTTTTTTTATTCTCCTATAAATTTTGTCCTTCAGAACTTTTTATCTCTTGATGAATTCATGTTTTCTAGGTATTCATGTAGTCCTTGTGGGAAATCTTTTTTTTTTTTAATCTTTTGAGCCTCTGCATAATATTCTCATGGAGTTACTTTGCTGTGTTTTATGGAATATCCTTAGATTTGTAATTTTTGATATACTTATTTCTCTTCAATTGAAGCTTTGTGCTAGGTCCAGACACAGTTTTGGGAGGGGTGACTGGCTATGATTGGTAAAAAGTCCTCTATGTCAACTCAGGACAGAATGCTAGAGATCTAGGAGCCCCTGAGCCTGAGCTATCCAGGTATGACTGCTTTGGGGCTACACTGGTCATCTTGTCCTGTCACTCTCTGGCACTTCCAAACTTACCAACTGGGCTTTTCTGGATCCTCTAGGGAGCTCATGAAACCCTCTTCTCTAGGTGCCTCTAAACACAGAGCCTTGTGGTCTATACACATCTCTGGCCTGTCTCTGGTCACACTCGGGGAAGGGGCTGACTTTGCTGGTGGGCTGAGCCATGGGCTTCTGGCTGACTTTTTGTACAATTCTGGGATGGAAGAAGTCATTGAAGTTACCTAGTGTATTCTATCTTGATCATTATTTGGTCTGTTGTGAATTTTAGGGGTTAGCTGGAGTAGGTATGTGGGACCTGGGAGGTCTGTCTTTCATTCAGGCTGCTCTCATGACTGTAATTAGACAGGGAAATGTACAGTATATTATGTTTTTACTAAAGTAATTGACATAATCCCTAATGATAGCCTTGTGGACAAGATGGAGAAATATGTGATGTATTATACTGTGCTTATGTGGAGTATTAACTAACTGAACAACTGAATCCTGGAGGACCTTGTGTGTTGTTGGGCGTGAAACACAATACTTGAACCTCTATTGTTAGGACCTCCATTCTACACAGCTAGGTCAGAGTAAACCACCAGTCAGATGTGCTAGCTAAAGACTACATAGTCTTTACTAATGCAGGTAATAAGATCTTACACACTAAAAGTGAGTCAAAAGAATGGGTTGAGTAGACTATACTATCACCTCGAAGCCAAGCCAAAGAGAGTGTCTCCCAGAAAGCAGAAACTGCTAAGGGTTAAAGAAGTAGAAGATGTGGGATCTCCCCAAAGAATGTAAGCTATGTGAGGGCAGGTACTGATTTTCTTTTTGTCATTTTATTTATAGCCCTTAGCCCAGTGTACTACATATAGCAGGTAATTAATAATGCTTGTTATGTTGCATTGGATGAGGAATTGACCTAGATAAATCAAGGAGCAGCAATGATGAGAGGTGACACAGACATAGGGAGGTTTGAGCAGGCTGATGTACTGACTGACTCTGTTTTCTCAAATCCTTATCAATTGAGAAACACCTCAAGCCTTCAGGACCCTCATTAGCCCCCATGGGACATGTGGCGGTGGGATTGCTCTTATTCCTGGAAGGATGTTCTACATGTAACCTACTTTCCTTAGCTTCTATGAATGTTTCCATGGTGGTGGTTTTGTTGTTCAGTTGTTCCAGTCATGTCTGACTCTTCATGACCCATTTACAAATGAGGAAATTGAGACAAACAGGGTTAAGTAACTTGCCCAGGGTCACACAGCTAGTAAGTGTATGAGGCTAGATTTGAATTCAGTTCCAGCACTCTATGCACTATGGCATCACCCAGCTGCCTATTTATATGGTAGTGAGCTCCTGTCACCATTCTTCCTCTTTTGAACATTTAAGCAACAGTTTTAACCTGGTGCTTATGAACTTGTTTTTAAAAATATTTTGATAACCATTTTTTGGTATTGCCTATTTTGTAATCATATGTATTTTATTTTATGCATTTAAAAACATTCTTCTGAGAAGGGATCCCTAAGCTTTGCCAGACTGAGGAAGGAGTCTGGAAAACAAAACAAAACAAAAGATTAAGACCATTTGCTTTAAAGTATTTACTGTATGTAATATTTAGTTGTTGTTGTTGTTCTCAAAGAGAACCAATGACATCAGGAGGGTGATGTCTTGATTTGCAAGTCAATTGAATTTGAGTGAAGTAGAGCTGTGCAAAGTCATCAGCCTCAATCTCTTCTCCACAGTCATCAGAATCCAGTGGCAAGATATACGTCAGGACACCTAGTGATGGCCCTGGATGTAGTGGGAGACCCTGCCCCTTTTAAGCTAAGGTTCTCAGTTTGTCCCAGGTAATACTCATTCAGTAATTAAGGGCTAGGTCAGAATGGAGGCAAAAGGTGGCCTAGTTTGACATCACAAAAGAATCAGTCTGGTTTGGAAGATGCTCAAAATTTCTGGCCAGAACAGAAACAATTGCTATTTGCACTCACTCTGAGTCATCAAAACCCAAACAATGAGCCTAATATTTGTTTAGCCATTACTGACAGAATGTCTCATGAAGTTTCTTGAAATTAAATATTTACAGCATGGATTTTCTTCCACATTCTAAAAACTTGCTTTCCCATGGAGATTTTAAGGCAGAAACCATGATTTAGTCTTCTTTTGCAGCCCTCATGGTGCATAGCCCATTGCTTTACATGAAAGAGGCAGGTAATAAATATTTGTGCCATGACAGAAAAGCTTAATCTTCATCTCTTTCAATTTTGTCTTTATATTCCCAGTGTTTAACATAGTTCCTGGTATATAGTAAGTACTTAATAAATATCTGTTAATTGGTCAATTGATCTGTAATCACCAAATTAGGAGATTATACATGAATTGAGCTTTTTTTTTTGTAACCCACTAGTTTATTTAACATTTAACAGACCTCCTTAAGACACATTAGAAAAATGCTTTTAAAAACAATTTTCCTAGGTGACAATAGTGTGAACACAACCAGAATTTATTACTTTATTAAACTAAATCAGTTCCCCATTTTGATGTGTATCCAATGGATAATGAAAATAAAGTTATCTGTTAAATAAAATAGAAAATTAAATTGAGAAGAGAAATGTCAGTCTACAAATTTGTCAATCATTCATTGACAGTAGCCATAACATGTGTTCCAAATGTCTTCTTTTCCAATCCTTGAAATCCTCTTCCTTTTCTAACTTTAATATGTGTCAATGACACTTCCAATATGTTCTAGAAAACTGTCACGTGCTATATACTTAGAGTTTGTTTAGTCGCATTAAAATTTTAACCTTTCTAAGTTTGTCATATGACTACCTTCTATGCATTCTACACCTTCCTTGTGCTGTGTTCTGTTCCTCATGCAGTGTGTTCTTCTGTCTCTGTTTCTTTGCTCAGAAATTCCCTATACATAGAATGCCCTCCTTCTCTTTGCCTTTTGAAGTTTTACCATTTTTTTTTTTAAAGCCCAACTCCTCTAGGGAGCCTACTCTGGTTTCTTTGATTGTTAATGAGTTTCCCTGTCATCCCTCACATATGTAATTATAGTGTGAACTTCTCCCTCCAGTAAATTGTAAACTCATTAAGGTCAAGATTTGTGTCTCATGAATACAGTAATGTTTTACATAGTTGCACATGTATAACCTATATCTGATTGCTTACTGCCTCAGGGAGTGGGGAGGGAAGGAAGGAGAGATAGAATTTGGAACTCAAAACTTTAAATAAAAATGTTTATTATTATAAAAAAAGATTTGTTTCAGCTAAACTTGATATTTCCCTATGTATCTAGTATAGTGCTCTAAATACAGTTAGGGATTAATAAGAGTTTGTTGTATTCCTGTCTTTGAAATATGTTCCTGAGATGGTGATACATACATGTATATATTCATATATCTGAGACGATGCACTCTGGTCTTAATGATTTGAGTCTCTGAGTATACCAAATTTGACTCTATACTCTGATTTATGATTTATAATTTATGATTTTACATATTGAATTAAATTGTATATTAAATTAAATTATATATTAAAACTTATAATTTTAATTTAATTTCTTCTAATTTTTACTTAAAATTTACTCCTAGTCCATGGAATACAGAATCCTTTGGTGTACACAGCTTAGTTCAGTGCCTTAACCTGATCAATGAACTGACAATGAGTGGTATTATTAGGCTTAGAGATCTGTTCCTGAGGGGCAGCTTGGCTTTGTGGATAGATCCCTGAACTTGGATTGAAGAAGACCCATGTTCAAATCTTGTGTCATGTATTTCCTATATCTATGACCCTGAACAAGTTAGTTCATCTCTCTGAGTCCTCATTTTCACTTCTATTAAATAAGGGTGATCATATCACTTACTTCATCAGGCTGTTGGGAAGAACAAATGAAGTCATGTGGGTACTGCATGTTGTAAAACTTAAGGTGACTATATATACTTGCATTTTATATACATATACATATCTACACATATAGTTGTATGTGCATATATATTTGTGTATATATATATATCATATGGTTGTATGTATACACACAAAAACACATATATACATATGTATATCTATATGTGTTGTTTATTATTCTAGATTCTGCTGTATCATAGTACCATTGGGTATGACTTTCTAGTGCTGAAAACTATAATCTAACAAAATCCATCACAAATTTGAAAACATACATGATCAGAAAAGGAGGTCAGCTAGTAAGAATAAGAGACAATAAATGGGCAACTCGAGTATAATTAGTATCCCTAAGGTACTAGTAGAACAAGAAAAGGCTCTACCACACTGGATAGATGTAGTCTACACCTTTTCTTCTTCAAGAAGAATCTGTGAGCCATCCTTCTATTTAGCTGGAACTTCCTTACATCTTCTTGTTTCAATCAAAGACAAAAATGTTCATTGAGTTCCATATTGACTCATTCATTAGACAACAGCTCATGTTTAGAATTCCAAGAGTTTTGCTAAGTTTCATAGCTGGTCTCAACATTGTGTGATTCTTAGCACCTTCTGTCTGCTTTCCCACCACTCTGTCATCATTTCTGCAGAAATGGAAAAGGGTTGCATAGGAGCAAGGACCATTTTTTATTTTTCTTTGTTTCATGGATCACCATAGTCAAAAAAAGGAGAAAATAAGTGGGTGGACACATTGCATGCTCCATCAGAATCACAAATAAATCAACTGAATATGACATAATGTGAAATGAACCAAGGGCAAAATTGAGATCCAAACAAAATGCTTTAGGAAAACTTGAGTTGTCCTCAAGAAGAGTTGAGATGACCTTATAGGATATTATAGGAAAGGTTTCATAGCCCGGTTCTGGTTGGACTAGATGAAAAGTTTTAATATTTTGGGGGGTCATGGATCTCTTTGTCAGTCTGATAAATCCTGTGGACTCCATTTCTTATGATCTTTCACTATGAATTAGCTTCCTTTGTAATCTTAAGTATTTTATTTTATTCACTTAAAAACATTATGCCACACCCATTATATCAGCAGAAGGTTGTAATGAAAAGATCCCTGGCCTTCAAATCAAGAGAGACCTAAGTTTGAACTTTATCTTTTATGTTAGCAGTGTGACAGTAAATGAGTTATATCACTTCTCTGAGCTTTGGTGTCTTCATCTGTAAAATGAGGATATCGCAGGAGAAGGCAGAAGGACTATTGGCTAAGGAGTTAGAGAATCTGGGATCAAATCCCATTCTTGATTCTTATTCCTTAATTGTGTGACCTTGGACCAGTAGCTGAATCTCAGTTTCTTCATCTGTAAAATAAAGAGTTAGATTAGATCATCTCTGAGGTCTTTTCTAGCTTTAGCTCTATGGAATTACCTAATGGGATTTCCAGTGCCTATCACTGTCTCTTGAACATAGTAGGCACTTCATAGATCCTTACTTATTGATTGGGTAGCATAATACTTGCAATTCTTGAAGATTATATAAATTTCAATTATTATTAATATTAAAATATATTCAATTATTATTAAAATCTTAATATTAAAATATTAATAGATTATAAGATCATCTTGAGGACAGGGAAAAGCCGAAAATATTTTGTTGCTTTTCATCTGTGTCACCAGCCCCCAGCACAGTACCTCCCTGTATAATTGGTATTCATTACATATTGTTGAATTGAATTTATGTAACTTCCTTATGGTCACACAACTTGCAAATAGCAGAGCAGGATTCAAACCCCAAGTCTTCCCAGACCAAGTCTACTCCACTACATTGGCAAGCTCCAGGCTGGGTATCGAAAGAATCCTTATTGGCTCTCTGTGATCCAAGGCACTCTAAACAAGGCTTTGAACCCAAGATATTCTTCTGGGAGGGAGCAGTTCTGTTTGAATATATATAATATATATATATATATATATATATA
Organism: Dromiciops gliroides; assembly: GCF_019393635.1. Classification (NCBI taxonomy): domain Eukaryota; kingdom Metazoa; phylum Chordata; class Mammalia; order Microbiotheria; family Microbiotheriidae; genus Dromiciops; species Dromiciops gliroides. The sequence continues at coordinate 614,742,360 of NC_057861.1, read as the reverse complement.
TGATAGAAAATAGTCTTATTTTCCTTATTCTTTGTGTTCATAGAAAACCATACAGCCTCATTCCAGACTGGGAAGAGATGCAATGATGTGATGATGGAGGAGGAAGTGTCAGTTCTTACTGTAGAGCTAAATTCAGATAGCTTCCTGGCTCTGGCACCTGAGAGACAAGAAAGCTTTAATTAGGGTTTGGGTGAGGATAAGGACAAAATAGATGGCTTAACATATCTAATCTATAAAAGGTCTTTAAGCAGAAGGAAGGTTAGAAAGAATCACAGATAAACAGGACAGCTTTGAAAGTTATATGTTAAATTCATTATGTATGTGTGTGTGTGTGTGTATATATATATATATATATATATATATATATAATATTATGTTTTTTTAAAAAACCATCTGTACAAATAGATACTTGCCATTTCAACTCAAAGCCTTTTCCTGTTCTATAATATACATGGAAATGCCCATTTTATTTGGTATTTGTTAAGCTCAGAAAAAATTTCAAAAAAAATGATCTTTGGTGGCAGTTAGCAAAATCTGTGATTAGCTGCCATCTATCTTGGCTACTGTATTAAGCTGACCACCTTTTCATAACTACCATAAGTAATTGACGTCCTATCTTTCATTACAGAGAATGATGTCTTTATTTAAAATAGGACATGTCATAACTCTTCCTTTCTGGAAACATCTATTAATGAGTTAAAGGACTCTTAGCTTCCCTCTCTAGAAAAACTGTTGGAGCAAAAAGAACAATCCTTGAAACATTGTCATTCAGCTTGATGTGCTGTTTCATGCTTCTCCAAGAAAAAAGAACCTACCTCCTACCTTTTGTGGTGTCAGCAAAATGTCCATCCTTTAATCTCAAGAATAGACAGGAGTTCATAGGAACATGGGCTTAGAGCTAGAAGGCAATTCAAAATCATCTACCCCAACTCTTCATTGGACATAAAAGGAAACTGAAGCCCAGAGAAATGGACTGACTTACCCAAGGTTACCTAGCCAGTAAATGTTGAAGCTAGCACTTGAATTCAGGTGCTCTGACTCTTTAGCCAATGGTCTTTCCATTCTATCACCTTGCCTCAGTACTAAAATGAGTTTTATAAATCTTAGAGCTAGATCTGGAAATGAGCTTGCATGCCATCTAATTGAATTTCCTCATTTCAAAGATTGGGGAGGTCCAGGTGACTATACCATTGACACACAGGCAGTAAACGACACAGGCAAGATTTTATCCTCTGGTCTCACAGGACCATTGCTAGAAGGGCCCACTGGTTTATTAGTTTATATTTGTCACTGCTATATGTGGCTTCCTGGAACATGAAGTTGTTATTCAGTCAACAAGCAGTAAGAGAGCAAGTAGTGAACAAGAACTTATTAAGTGCTTACTATATACCAGGCACTGTGCTAAGTGCAACTATAATTAAAAAATGAAAGATAATTCCTGCCCTCAAGAAGCTTATATTTTTAATTGGGGAAGAAAACACCTAAAAGAAGAACTGAAAAGGATTGAGGGTAGAAAAGGAGGTATCTTGGGCAAAGATGTAGTGGCTAAGTCCAGAGAATCAGTAATGGCTTATTTAGGGACTGTTCCCCAAAAGGAAGCTCCAGGAAGAACTTATCAATAGAAGAAGGTGCCCCCAAGACCAGAGTCAGGAGGGGAGTTGAGGCATGGCTATGAGGTTCCTTATTTTTTTGCACTTTTTAATTTCAGCTGGAGTCTCAGCCAGAGTGCCTCTTTTCCATTAGAGGAGGAGTAGGTCCTATCATTTCCCTTTTGACCAAAATCTCAGAGATGTTTTTGGTATAGCTCTTCTATGAAAGCAAGTCCCATCACACCCAATTTTTAGACTACTGGCAAAAAAAAGCTCAGTGAATTTTCCTCCTATAAAGAAGAGCTGTTTTCAGAGTCTTAGCTGTAAAAGGGGATTTTCTTTCTAAAAGGAGAGTCCTTGCCCAAGAGACAAGCTCTTTGGAATACCAAACAGTGCCAGTTAACTAGTAACCAAAGGCCCAAATCTAACTATTTTTAGACCTTGACTTACTAAGAAAATTGTGTCTGTTAGAAACCTTGTTCCGATTTTATATTAGAAATTCCTTATGGTTCCCTACTCAGTGTCTGATTGTTAAATTTCAACATATCAACATCAGTTTAAAGGCTGTTTTTTTCCAAAAAATTGTTAAACAAAAGATCTCTGGGTCAAGGCCAACCAGTTTTTCAACCGTAAAATTTATTTGATCTTTCCTGAAATTAATGGGAAGGAAAAGATACAGGAACAAAAGCTAAGTCCAAGTGGCAAGGATGTTATCTTCTTTGGAACTAGTCCCATTCTTACCATATGAAGTTTCCATAAATTTTACTGGGAGTATACAATATTTACCTAGCTAAATAAGAAGTCTCATAACCTCTTTCTAAGCCTTAGTTTTCTCATATACAAAACAAAAGGATTACTCTAGGTGATTTCTAAGTTACCTTATAGCTCTCTATCACCTCTGTCATCCTAGAATTCATTGAAGAAACTGGAAATGTTTAGTTTGAAAATGAGAAAACTTAATGGCATCTTGATTAGTTCTCTTCAAATATTTGAAAGGCTATAGTTGACAGGTTTCTCAGTATAAATTAATAAATGGATACTTTGGTTTACAAATTAATCTCTTTTGGGTGTGGTTAGTATAAATCAACTTTGAACACTTTATTGGACCATGGGTTAGTTAATGATCTATAATACCTCATTGTTTAATTATTCAATGATAGACAATTATACCTCTCGGTCATTTTTGTGTGTCTCTGGATATGTTCTGTAGAGAATCCCATGTGAAAGACTGCCCATTTCTTTCTCAGAGGGTCAATAAGAATACCCTCAAGCTGGGCACAGTGGTATATACTATAATCCCAGCTATCAGGAAGTATGAGGCTTGGGAGTTCTAAGGTATAGTGGGACCTCCCAATCATCTGTCCTCACTAAATTTGATATTAAAATGGTAAGCTCCCAAAATGACTAGGTTGCCTAAGGAGGGGCAAAATGGCTCAGGTTAGAAATGGAGCAAGTCCAAGCTCCCATGATTGATCAGAGTGGGACTGGGTCAGTGATGAGCCTCTGCACTTCCAGCCTGGTGAAACTAGGTCTTAAAAATAAATAAAAATGTTTTAAAAGGGATTCCTCCAGTGGATGCATATTCTATCTTCATAAAAATTTATAGGGTGGGGCAGCTAGGTGGTGCTGTAGATAAAGCACTGGCTCTGGATTCAGGAGGACCTGAGTTCAAATCTGGACTCAGCCATTTGACACTTACTAGCTGTGTGGCCCTGAGCAAGTCACTTAACCCTCATTGCCCCACCAAAAAAAAAAAAATTATATATATAGGGAAAGAATAGTGATCAGTAGTAGCCAATATCTACCCAGTTTCCATTTTACTGGTTCTTAGTAAAAATACATATTGAATCTCTTCGAATCTTTATATCTTTGAGAGGTCTTAGATCTCTTTAGTGCCTCTTAAATTGGGCCAACTCCATTTGTATTTGCATCCATATGTAGCTGGTCACACTGTTATACACTGGCTCTGGAGTCAGTGGGACTGTTCAAATCACACCTCTAATGTTTACTAGTTGTGTGACCTGGGCCAAGTCATTGAACTTATCTAAGCTTCAGTTTGGTCATCTATAAAATAAGAAAATTCCATCTGATTGCTTCCAGTTCTGAGGTTGCTTCCAGTTCTAGATTTGATATCCCCAGATCTAACAATTCTTTTCAATGTCATCTTCTTTCCTTCTGAAATGGCCAGATGGAGAAAACTGAATAAAAGGAAGATCTACATATTATACTCTTGCCCTAGATTGGGATTCCATGGACCCCTGGGGGCAGGGTGGTCTGTGGAGAGATTTCAAGGTGTCTGTGAAACCAGGATGGGAAAAAATATTACATTTTAATTTTCAGTAACCTCTGATATTTAATGTTTCCTTCAATTAATTTAAAAAAAAATCTTCTGAGAAGGTATCCATAGGCTTTACCAGACTGAAAAGGCATCTAGGACACACAAAAAACTAAGAAACCTTGCACTAAAGGATGAGTACTTGGAAGGCTTTACATGTTATAAACCCCACTTTGCTGAACTCCTTAGAAGAAGAAATTAATAGTTAAGGTGAAGGTTTCCCCCTCTACAGAGGTGTGCTGGTAAATTATTAATAACTGACTTGCTGAAAAAAAAAAGGACTGCATGAATAGCATTTTGTCTATCACTTTGTGTCTAGATGATCAACTAAACAATAAATAAAACCCTAATTTGTAGCTTTTGCTGATTTCTGAGATACAAATGTTCACACCAGCAAGCCAGTTCAAGGTGGTTACAGCATATCCCGGCTCCATTAGGTTGATATGGTATTATTGACAACCTCTATAAAATATGATTTTCAGTAATATGAAGATGGGAAGGCATATATTAGGCCTTCATAGCTCCCTCTCTGTATGTTTTTTTCCCCCCTTGGCCTTTCCTTTCCCTCAACCCTCAGATCTCTAAGTCTGCTTAATAACCCTGTAAGAGCAGAAGGATTAGCATAGGATCCAGAGAGGAGAATTGAGACAGCCACCCAATGGTAAGTAACATCATTGAGGATTTCATTTCCATCACACTTTATCTGAGTTAGACTCTTTGGAGGTAATTCATTTGAGAGAACCAGGACCCTGTTAAAAACTGGTGAAAAAGAAAAAACAACACAAAAACAAACTGGTGGGGCGGCTAGGTGGCACAGTGGATAAAGCACCGGCCCTGGATTCAGGAGTACCTGAGTTCAAATCCGGCCTCAGACACTTGACACTTACTAGCTGTGTGACCCTGGGCAAGTCACTTAACCCCCATTACCCCGCAAAAAAAAAATACAACAACAACAACAACAACAAAAACTGGCAAAAAGATAGGAGAACATTGAGATTTGAGACAAGGAAGGGGGGCTCCCAAGAAGAGTCTATATGAGATCAGTAGCCAAATAGAACTGAGATGCCTGTTAGTCTTTTGAAGACAGGACAGTGAGTTATAAAAGATAGCAGTAGCTTTTAGGGACTAATAAATCCTAGAAAGATGTGTTCTCTTTTATAGGTTTTGGCCAGAAAATAAGTAGCCTAGGGCCACTAAGATTCATCCTGGAGCAGGAAATTTAGAAGGCACAATAACACATATACTCCATCAGCAGAGTAAAAGGAGGTGAGGAGAACATGGGTTCAGGTACTGCATGAGGAGGAGGAAAAGGAGGTTCAGGTTCTGAGCTCCTACAGCCTAGGAAACAGCATGGAACAGTAAAAAGAACACTGGTTCTGGAATCAGAGGACCTGGATTCAGATCCTGCCTCTTGGACAAGTAATTTCCACCCTGGGCCTCAGTTTCCTCATATGTCAAAAAAGGTGTTGGAATACATGATGTCAGAAGTATCTTCCAGATTTACATGAACTGATGTGGAGTGAGATGAGCAGAATCAGGAGAACATTGTACACAGTAACAGCAACATTGTGTGATGATCAACTGTGATAGACTTGGCTCTTCTCAACAGTCCAATGATCCAAAACAATTTCAAAGAACTCATGACAGAAAATGTTCTCCAAGCAATTTGGAATTATGCCCAAAGGGCTATAAAGCTGTGCATACCCTTTGACCCAGCAATACCACTTTTAGGTCTTTTTCCCAAAGAAATCATAAAAAAGGGAAAAGGACCCACATGTACAAAAATATAGCTGCTCTTTTTGTGGTGGCAAGGAATTGGAAATTGAGGGGTTGCCCATTAATTGGGGAATGGCTGAACAAGTTGTGGCATATGAATGTAATGGAATTCTATTGTGCTATAAGAAACAATGAGCAGGAGGAGTTCAGAGAAACCTGGAAGGACTTGCATGAACTGATGACAAGTGAGATGAGCAGAACCAGAAGAACATTACACACAGTATTATCAATATTATGTGTTGATCAACTATGATAGACTAGATTCTTCTCACCAATACATCAGTACAAGAAAGTCCCAAAGGACTCATGATGCAAAAGGCTCTCCAAATCCAGGAAAAAAAAAAAAGAACTGTGGAGTATGGATGCTAATTGAACCATACTATTTAATTTGTTTTTGGTGCTGTTTTTCTTTTTGAGTTTTTCCTTTTTGCTCTGATTCTTCTCTTATAACATGACTAATGCAGAAATATGTTTAATGTTAGATAGATAGATAGACAGACAGACCTATATCAGATTACCTACTGTCTAAGGGAGGGGGGAGGGAGGAGAAAAATCTGAAATTTGAAATCTTATAAAAACAAATGTTGAAAAGTATCTCTACATGTAACTGGAAAATAATAAAATACTTTTATTAAAAAAAGAAAATAAAAAAGGAAATGTTCTCCACATCCAGAAAAAATAACCATGGATTCTGAATACAGATTTGAACCATAAAAACAAAAGAAGTCTCTTCCAGCTCCAAAACTATACTCTGAATCTATTCACTCCCTTACCTCCCACTGTTCTATAAAGTAACACCAAAAATCTCTCCTTCTTCTATGGTTATTCTTTACCTTGTTCATTTTCAGGCATTCTGACACCCTGGAAATAAATTCTATCCCTGTATTTTTCACATTAGAATTACCCTCTGCCCCTGTGGTCTCTTCTTCTTAGACCTTCCATTTTTTTTTTTTTTTTTAGTGAGGCAATTGGGGTTAAGTGACTTGCCCAGGGTCACACTGCTACTAAGTGTTAAGTGTCTGAGGCCGGATTTGAACTCAGGTACTCCTGACTCCAGGGCCGGTGCTCTATCCACTGTGCCACCTAGCTGCCCCCCTAGACCTTCCATTTTAAGGAGAATGCCCAGGACAGCCATATGTACAAGCTGGCTCCCTCCCTTTCCCCTCTCCCACCCCACACTTTTCATCTTCCTTTTAGTGCTATCTTTCCCTATTAGAATGTAAGATCCTTGAGGGCAGGGACTAGCTTTCTATTTGCATTTGTATTCCCAGTGCTTAGCATAGTGTCCAGCATATAGTAAACATTTTGTAAATGCTTATTGACTTGACTGCCAATCCTGAGATTCTAACCCCAAATCACTGTGGTACCTAATTCTCCATCCAGCTAAACTAAATGTCATAATTGGTTTTTTTTATTTGTATTTTTATGTCATGAATTACAAAATTGATTTGAGAGCACAATTCATATTTCTCATCCTGAGCAGTGGTTGCTCTGTGCCGCAAAATTGCTGGTTCTGGTTCTAAGAAACTGACTTGACTTCTTTGTTGCTTCTCATTCTCCCCAACCCCCATTAGAATATAAGTTCCTTGCAAGTAGTGATTGTTCCATTTGTCATATTTGTATCACCAGGTGCCTAGCACAGTACCTGACACATTGTAGGTGCTTAATAAATGTTTGTTGACAGATTAATGATTGGAAAGTTGGCTGAGTTAATTAGTGAGACATTAAATTTATTCACTTATGCAAATAATCTTTTCCCAAATCAGTGTTAAATTTGTGTGTGTTTTTTGAACACTAGTAGAAAACTACTAGACATAAAATAGGTGCCCATTTTTGCAGAATGGTTAAACAAATTGTGTTATATGACTGGGAGGAATATTACTGTGCTGGGAAAATAATGATGAATGCAGAGAAACATGGGAAGAAATGTAAACTGATGTCAAATGAAATAAGCAGCACAAGTCATATGACATATATAATGCCATTTCAAATGTAAAGGATTGTCTTGGATCATTGTATTGCTGAGAGTAGTTAAGTCATTCACAATTGCTCACAGAACAATACTGCTGTCACTATGCACAATATCCTCCCAGTTCTGCTCACTTCACTATACATCAGTTCATATGAGTCTTTCCAGGTTTTTCTGGGATCATCCTGTTTCCTATAGCACAGTACCATTCCACTACAATCATATACCACAGCTTCTTCAGTCATTCCTCAATTGATGGACATTTCCTTGATTCCCAATTCTTAGCCACCACAAAGAGTTGCTATAAATATTTTTTTGTACAATTTTCCCCCTTTTCTCTTTTTCATGATTATTATTGTTAACTATTTCCCTCCATCCTATTCCCTTCCCCATGATATTTACTCTATCATCTATCTTCTTTCACCCTATCCCTCTTCAAAAGGGATTTGCTTCTGTCTGTCCCCTCACCCAATCTGCCCTCCCTTCTTTTGCCCCTCTCTCTTTATCCCCTTCCCCTCCTATTTTCCTAGAGGGTTAGAGAGATTACTTCACCCAATTGAGTGTGTATGTTATTCCCTCCTTGAGCCAATTCTGATGAGTGTTAGGCTCATTCCTTGCCCAAATTAAACAGATTACTCCACCTAATTGGAAGTGTTTATTAATCCCTCCTTGAGGCAACTCTGATGAGTTTAAGGTCTTTGAGCCTATTCTTATGAGTATAAAATTCATTTACTTCCCTGCTCCTCCCTGATCTCTTCCCCTACTCCATAAACCCTTTCCTGTTTCTTTCATGTAGGATTTCACCCCATGCTACCTCTGCCCTTCCCCCTCCCCCCTGTGCATTTCCCTTACCCTCAATTTAACCCTGAAGATGTCATCATGGGGAAGGTAGGTGACACAGTGGACCCTGGACCCAGGGGGATCCCAGCCAAAACCCAGCCTCAGACACAAGACAGTCACCCACTGCATGACCCCAGGTATGTCCCCCAACTCCAATATTCTATGGTTCTCTAGGATCTTGTATTTGAAAATCAAATTTGCCATTCAGTTCAGGTCTTTTCATCATGAATACCTAAAAGTCCTCTTTTTCATTAAAGTCCCATTTTTCCTCTGAACGATCATAATCAGTTTTGCTGGATATGTGATTCTTGGTTGTAATCCCAATTCCTTTGCCCTCTGGAATATCATATTCTATGTGTTCTGATCCTTTAATGTAGAAGCTACTAGTAATAGTAGTAGTAGTAGTAGGCCACCATAAGTCACAGACAACTATGGATCAGCACCTTGAAGAGCCACAGGCCACAGCATGGCTGTGCTGGAGTGCCAGGGCACTGGCCTGGGCAGATCAATATGGAAAACAAGCTGTTGCCCATGCAACAGGTTTTACCTCTCCATGACACTGGTGGATCCAAAGAAGAGACAGAGCCAGTACAGTTTGGCACCAGTGCTGCTGCAGGAATTGCCAGAGGAATGTGATGTCCAACATCCAACTGCCTAAGGGACTCTGACTCCTGATTTTTCCTTGGGGTTAACTCATGAAGCGTTTCCCATATATGGGTATAGCCACAAGGCAGCAGAAGTAGAAGCTGCTAGATCTTGTGTTATCCTGACTGGGGTTTCACAGTACTTGAATTTTTTTCTTTTTGGCAGCTTGCAATATTTTCTCCTTGACATGAGAGCTCTGGAATTTGGGTATAATATTCCTAGGAGTTTTCCTTTTGTGATCTCTTTCAGGAGGTGATCAGTGGATTCTTTCAATTTCTGTTTTAGCTTCTGCTTCTAGAATATCAGGACAATTTTCTTTGACAAGTTTTTGGAAGATGATTTCTAAGCTTGTACCTTGATCATGGTTTTCAGGTAGACCAATAATTTTCAAATTATCTCTCCTGGACCTATTTTCCAGGTCAGGAGTTTTTCCAAGAAGATATTTCACATTGCCCTCTATTTTTTTTATTCATTTGGATTTGCTTTATTGTGTCTTGGTTTCTCATAAAGACACTAGCTTCCATTTGTTCAATCCTAATTCTTAGACAATTATTTTTATCAGAGAGCTTTTGTACCTCCTTTTTCCATTTGACCAAATTGGCTTTTCAAACTATTGACTTTTTTCTTATGTCTTTCCTGCATCACCCTCATTTCTCTTTCCATTTTTTCTTCTACCTCTCTAACTTTATCTTCAAAGTCCTTTTTGAGTGCCTGCAGTATCTGAAGCTTCAGAAGTCCCAGGTGGGGGCAGCTAGATGGCGCAGTGGATAGAGCACTGGCCCTGGATTCAGGAGTACCTGAGTTCAAATCCGGCATCAGACACTTAACGCTTACTAGCTGTGTGACCCTGGGCAAGTCACTTAACCCCAATTGCCTCACTAAAAAAAAAAAGAAAGAAAAAAAGAAGTCCCAGGTGGTATGATTTAAGGAGAATTAGGTTCTTCACTTGCCTGGTCTATTCCCTGGTCTGTAGATGAACGCAGACCAACTTGCTAATCAACCAGCTTTTTGTGTTGTGGTTGTCATCTCCTAGAGCCTGTGCCCCTCCCGCACCTGGGCCACAGCTACTTAAGCCTACCTCCTGGTTCCCAGCAGGGGTGAAAAACCCAAGTTCTGCCTCAACACCAGCATAAACCCCTGTAGTCTCCCCCCTGCCAAGGGCTCAACCCTCTCACCAGACTGTGAGCTTAGTTTCAGACAACACTGTTGCTTCAGCTGATTCAGAGGCCCTGGGGGTCTCTTTCTCTGGTGAGGCCTTTCTGAGACTGGATCTGTGTCAGGGTGAATGTTGGGTTGGCTCCATTCCTGTCTCAGCACAACAGCTCCCTCCTTCCCACCTTCCAAGTGGTCCTTGGTTAGAAGATGATTTCTGTACATTCTTCTGTGGGTTTTGCTGCTCCAGGAATTGTCCTATGGCATTATTTCAATATTTATTGGAGTAATCATGTCATGAGTTCGAGAGCTCACTGCCTTTCCTCCACCATCTTGGCTCCACCCCGGAAGTCAGATTGTCACACTTTTAAAATGTATTAGTTACTTTAATGAACTAGTTCCTTCCCTATGTCCACCCCCCCTTTTATTCTTTATTATAAGGGATAAATCTCTGAAAGGGGTAGGAAAAGGGATTCACTGGTAAATGTCTCGGATGCTCAATGTCATTATATGTTCTTTCTTTCAAATTTTCTTAATATTCTTTCAAAATGTGAAAGAATTCCCCATATAGCTACATTGCTGTCTTTCTTGCCCTTGAATCTGGACTTGTGTTCTGCACACAATTTTTTTTCCAGATTATCTCACATGCAGACCCTCTAAGAAGGCATTTGTTTAGCCAAATAGGTTGATCCTCTCCATTCCTAATTGGAAGGAAACTGGCGGTGTTAGGGGTGGAGTTGGTACGTCATAGAGACTATATGCTAAGAAGAAAAAGAAAAAAAAACAAATTTTCACAATTTTAATGAGAATTAAGCAGAGAATCAACCTGTCATTGTTTAGGGGTAGAGGGAGAATGAGGATGGGAAGTCTGCCACAATCTTTGGCTTTGCTGGGCTTCCAGATTGTATCTATTTTTGTATCACTGCAAGTTAAGATGAGATTATAAAGATAATCAAATCTCTTTCTTAGGGTCCTACATGACTCAAGAAGGAATATTCCTACCCACCTCCCCTGTTTTTAGTTTCAATGGTGTATAAGTACTGGACCTGTGATTTCACTGATAGAGGAAATTCTCAGAAAAGAAAAATCTATCTATTAATGAACAGTGGCACCTCCATCACTCCAATTTAAAGTTTAATAAGTTAGACTCGCTTCCCTGAAGGAGGATGTCACTTGCCCTCTCCCCACCCTAAAAATACATTGCCTTCTTCAGCAGTAGTAAGCAGCCCTAAAGAATGGAGTGATGTAGGAGTTGTGAGACATTGGTGTAAGGTTAAGCCAAGTCCTAAGAGGTAGCATCTTCCATGATCATCCCTTCTTAGTTAAATGCTCAGTGCTTAGCAGAGTGCTTGCCACACAGTAGGTGCTTAATGAATGTTTAATAACTATTAACTATTATTGACTAAATGTGGCAAATAGATTTCCTGATTTTAGCATTAACTGGCTCATCTCCTGCAAAGTAAAGTTTTGGCAGTGGACTACAATGCTGTCCAAGTATATTTTAAAAATTTTTTAATTTTCAGTTCCAAAATCTCTCCCTCCCTCCAATGCCTCCCCCACCCACTGAGAAGGCAAACAAGACAATACCCACTAAACATGTGAAGTAATGCAAAACATTTCCATGTTAGCCATGTTGGGGGAAAAAAGCAAGAAAAATAAAGTGAAAAAAAATATGCTTCAATTTATACTCAGAATTCATCAGTTTCTGCCAGACTGCTTTCAGTTTTCCCAGCAGTTTTTATTGCATAGTGAGTTCTTGCTCCCAAAACACGGATTTTGTTGTTGTTGTCTATCAAACACTAGATTACTGTGATTATTTACTTCTCTATATTGTGTACCTGCTCTATTCCACTGATCAACCAATTTATTTCTTAACCAGTACTAGATTGTTTTGATGATTCTCACTTCATAGTACAGTTTGAGATCTGGTACTACTAGGCTACCTTCCTTCATTTTTTTCCCCATGGATTTCCTTTATATTCTTGATCTTTGTCCTTCCAGATGAATTTTGTTAATTTTTCTAGCTCTATAAAATAATTATTTGGTAGTTTGATTGATATGGCACCAAGTAAGCAAATTAATTTAGATTAGTACTATCATTTTTATATGGGTTCAATGTACCCATGAAAAATTAATATTTCTACAATTATTTAAGTTTGTATTTGTGTGAAAAGTATTTTGTAATTGTGTTCTTATAGTAGCTTTATGTATATTGGGTAAACTCAAAATATTTTATATTTTCTATGGTTATTTTTAATGTTATTTCTCTATCTCTTCCTGCTTGATTTTGTTAGTAACATAGAAATACTGATGTAGATTTATTTTATATCCTGAAATTTTGCTAAAGTTTTTAATAGTTTCAATTAGCTTTTTAGTCGATTCTTTTGGGTTTTCTAAGTATACCATCATATCATCTGCAAAGAGTGATAATTTTGTTTCCTTGTTGCCTAGTCTAATTCCTTCCATTTCTTTTTCTTATTGCTACAGTTAACATTTCAAGTACAGTATTAAATAATAATGGTGATAATAGGCATCCTTCATCACTGATCTTACTGGGAAGGCTTCTAGTTTATCTAAATTAGATGGATTAAATTTATTGTTTTAAGAAAAGCTCCATTGATTCCCATGATTTCTATTGTTTTTAATAGAGATAAGTGTTATATTTTGTTAAAAACTTTTTCTGTATCCATTGATATAATCATATGATTCTTATTTTTGTTATTGATATGGTCAATTAAACTTACAGTTTTCTTAATATTGAACCAACCCTGCTCTCCATATAAGTCCCACCTGGTCATAGTACATGAGCTCAGTGATATTATTGTAGTCTCCTTGTCAATATTTTATTTAAAGTTTTTTGTATCAATATTCATTAGGGAAAGTGGTCTATATGTTTCTTTCTCTGTTTTTGCTCTCCCTGGTTTAGGTATCAAAATCATATTTGTGTCATAGAAGGAATTTGGTAGGACTCCTATCCTTATTTTTGCTAGTAGTTTTTATAGCATTGGAATTAGTTGTTCTTTAAATGTTTGGTTTTCCCCTACATACTGCTTTGGCTGCATTTAACAAAGTTTGGTAAATTGTCTCATTTTTGTCATTCTTTTCAATGAAATCATTATTTCTATAATTTGTTCTTTGACCCATTCATTCTTTAGTATTAGATTATTTCAGTTTGAATTAGTTTCTAATGTGTGCTTTTAAGACCTTTTATTGAATAACATTTTTATTTCTTTGTGGTCTGAACAGGATACATTTAATGTTTCTGCTTTTCTTCATTTTTTTTGTGAGGTTTTTATACCCTAATACATGGTCAGTTTTTGTGACAGTGCCATGGACAGCTAGCTAGCTGAGAAGAAGACATACTTCTTTCTATCCCCATTCATTTTTTTCCCCAGAGATCTATCATATCTAACTTTTCTAAAATTCTATTCATCCCCTTAATTTTTTCCTAATTTATTTTATTGGTTAGTTTCGTTTAGCTCTGAAAAGAGTAAATGGAGTTTCCTCACTCATATAGCTCTACTGTCAATTTCCTCCTGTAATTCATTTCACTTTTCCTTTAAGAATTTGTATGTTATGCTATTTGGTGCATATATGTTTAACATTGATATTACTTCATTTTCTCTAGTAGTTTTAGCAATTTGATATGGTTTCCCTGATTATCTCTCTTAATTAGGTCTATTTTTACTTTTGGGTTAGTTAGGTGGTACAGTAGATAGAGTACCAGGCCTGGAGTCAGGAAGACCTAAGTTCAAATCCAGCTTCAGACACTTCTTAATTGTGTAACCTTGGGCAAATCACTTAACTCTGCCTCAGTTTCCTTATTTGGAAATGAGCTGGAAAAGTAAACGATAAATCACTCAAGTGGTTTGCCAAAAACAAAACCAAAATAAAATAAAACAAAAAACAAAAACCCAAATGGGGTCCTGATGAGTCAAACATTACTGAAACAACTGAACAAAAACAGTAAGATTTTGCTTTTGTGCTGTTTAAGATCATGAATGTTAACCCTGCTTTTTAAAAAAACTTCCTTCTTTGAGAAAGTTCAAATGAGAGTGAGGTTCATGCATTTCCTGACCCAATTCTGCCTCCATTATAAAAGATCTTCCCTGCACAACTCTTTTATGTGAGATAGTTTTCTCTATTTTCCTCTCCCTCCCTCTTCTCCTCCTGCACCCCTCTTTCTCAGCATTCCATTTTCCTTTTGAGATAATCCCAATATAACAGACTCACACCAACGTCCTTTGTCTAAGTAGACTCCTTCTAATTGCCCTAATGATGATAGTTACAGGGGATTTCATGTATCCTTTTCCTATTTGGGAATGTAAATAATTTAGCCTTATTAAGCTACTTATGATTTTTTATTCATGTATCTCTCAAAACTTGTACTGAAATTTCAAGTTTTCTATTCACCTGTTGTCTTTTCATCAGGAATGCCTGGAAATCCTTTATTTCATTAAATATCTATTTTTCACAATGTAGGAGTGTACTCAATTTTTCTGGGTCATTTATTCTTGGTAATAATCCTAGCTCCTTTATCTTTTAGCATGTCATAATCCAAGCCCTCTGTTCCTTTATAACAATAGCTGCTAAATCTTATGTGATCCATAATGTGGCTCCATATATTTGGATTATTTCTGGATACTTGCAATATTTTCTCCTTGAGTTGGTTGCTCTAGAATTTAGCTATAATATTCCTGGTGGTTTTTGTTATACACTTTCTTTCAAGAGGTGATGGGTGAATTCTTTCAATTTCTATTTTGCCCTCTGGTCCTAAGATCTCTGGGCAGTTTTCCTTTATAATTTCATGAAATATGATATCTAGTCACACTTTTATTTTTTGATTATGACTTTGAGATTGTCCAGTAATTCTTAAATTATCTCTCCTCAATCTATTCATTAGGTCAATTGTTTTTTTCATATGAGATACTTAACATTTTTCCTATTTTTTCAGTTTTTTGACTTTGTTTATTGTTTCTTCATGTCTCATGGAGTCATTATCTTCCACTAGCCCAATTCTAACTTTTAAGGAATTATTTTCTTCAGCCAAATTTTATTATCCCCCCCATTTACCCACAAATCAAGCAGTTCTACTTTTTAAGAAGTTGTTTTCTTAGTAAGATTTTGAACTCTTTTTTTCCACTTGATCAATTCTTGTTTTTATTTTTTTATACTTTGTGTTCTAAATTCTCTCCATTCATCCCTCCCTATTGCCACCCCCCACTTTGAGAAGGCAAGCAATTCAATATAATTTATACATGTGTAGTAATGCAAAACATTTCCATATTTTTCATGCTGTAAAAGAAATAGCCAAAAAGCTTCAAGAAAAATAAAGTAAAAAAATATGCTTCAATCTGTATTCAGACACCATCAATTCTTTCTCTGAAAATGGATCACATTTTTCATCATAAGTTCTTCAGCATTGGCCTTGGATCATTGTATTGCTGAGAATAGCTAAGTCATTCACAGCTGATCATCTTACAATCTTGTTGTTACTTTGTACACAGTACATTTTACTTTGTATCAGCTCATGTAAGTCTTTCCAGGTTTTTCTGGAGCTCCCTACTCATTATTCCCCATAGCACAAAATTATTCCCTCATAATGACATACCACAATTTGTTCAGCTATTCCCTAATTGATGGACATCCTCTCAATTTCCAATTCTTTGCCACCAGAAAAGAGCTGCTATAAATATTTTTATGTCAGTCCTGTTTCTTTTATGTCTGTTTTTAATTTAAATTAATTTTTTTTCCAATTACATGTAAGGATATTTTTTTGAGTTCCAAATTTTTCTCCTACCCTCTCTTCCCTCCCCCCTCCCAAGCCAGCAAGCAATCTGATATAGCTTATACATTACAATCATGTTAAACATATTTCTACATTAGTTATGTTGTAAGAGAAGAATCAGAACAAAAGGAAAAAAATACAAGAAAGAATAAACAACAAAAAATAACAAAAACAACAAAATAGTATGCTTCAATCTGCATTCAGATTCAGTCATTCTTTTCTGAATGTAGAAAGCATTTTCCACATAAGTCTTTTGGCATTGTCTTGGATCATTGTATTTCTGAGAAGAGTGAAGTCTATAACAGTTGATCATCACACAATGTTGTTGATACTGTGTACAATGTTCTCTTGGTTCTGCTCATTTTACTCTGTATCAATTCATGTAAATCTTTCCAGGTTTTTCTGAAATCCATCTGCTTATCATTTCTTACAGCACAATAGCATTCTATTACCTTCATATACCACAACTTGTTCAGCCATTCCTCAATTGATGGTCATCCCCTCAATTTCCAATACTTTGCTACCACAAAAAGAGCAGCTGTAAATATTTTTGTAAATGTGGGTCTTTTTCCTTTTTTTGTATTGCTAGGTCAAAAGGTATGCACAGTTTTAAAGCTATTTGGGTATGGCTCCAAATTACTCTCCAGAATGGTTGGATCAGTTCACAGCTCCACCAACAGTGCATTAGTGTTCCAATTTTCCTACATCTTCTCCAACATTTATCATTTTCCTTTTTGTCATTTTAGCTAATTGGATAGATGGGAGATGGTACTCAGAGTAGTTTTAATTTGCATTTCTCTAATCAGTAGTGATTGAGAACATTTTTTTCATATAGCTGTATATAGCTTTAATTTCATCTGAAAACTGCCTCTTCATATCCTTTGACCATTTATCAATTGGGGAATGACTTGTATTCTTATATATTTTATTCATTTATCTATATATTTTAGATATGAGTCCTTTATCAGAAGCACTTTCTATAAAAATTGTTTCCTAGCTTTCCACTTTCCTTCTAATCTTATTTGCATTGGTTTTGTTTGTGCAAAACCTTTTTAATTTAATGTAGTCAAAAAGATCCACTCTGCATTTCATAGTGTTCTCTATCTCATCTATCTCTGTCTCCATCGATCTGACAAATAGATTATTCCTTCCTTTTCTAATTTGCCTATGGTATCACTTTTTATGTCTAGATCTTGTACCCATTTTGACTTGACTTTGGTGTGTGGTATAAGATGTTGGTCTATGCCTAGTTTCTGGCATACTATTTTCCAGTTTTCCCAGGTGTTTTAAAGTTCTTATCCTGTTGGCTAGATTCTTTGGGTTTATCAAACTGGAGATTGCTATATTCACTTACTGCTGTGTTTTGTGTGCATAACCTATTCCACTGATCTACTTCTCTATTTCTTAACCAGCACTAAATAGTTTTGATGGTTGCTGCTTTATAATGTATTTTTAGGTCTGGTACAGCTAGGCCACCTTCTTTAAGCCATTAAGTCCCTTGATATTCTTGACCTTTTGTTCTTCCTTATGAATTTTGTTATTATTTTTTCTAGCTCTATGAAATACTTTTTGGTATTTTCATTGATATGGCACTGAATAAGTAAATTGATTTAGGTAGAATTGTCATTTTTATTATATTTTCAGTGCCTACCCATGAGCAATTTATATTTTTCCATTTATTTAGATATAATTTTATTTGTGTGAAAAGTGTCTTGTAATTGTGTTCATATAGTTCCTGGGTTTGCCTTGGCAGGTAGAATCCCAAATATTTTACATTGTCCATAGTTATTTTAAATGGAATTTCTCTTTCTATCTTAAATTCTTGTTTTTAAAGAATTATTTTCTTTATATTTTTGGGCCTCTTTTACCAAGCTGTTAATTCTCTTTTGAAATTTTTCTTGCATTTCTTTCATTACTTTTCCCCCAATTCTCCTGTGCTGCTCTTCTTTGATATTTACATGTGTGTTTTTTGGTTTTTTTGCTCTTTTCCAAGTCTTTTAATTTAGCTTTTCTGGAAATTCTTGTTGGCCTTGTGTCCAATTTGCATTTTTAAAGGCTTTGACTTTAGAAGTTTTCATGCAATTGTATTCTGAGTTTGTATCTTGAGCTTCACTGTCAGATTTATGGTCAGATTCTTTTTGTTGTTGTTGTTTGCTATTCTTCCAGCCTATTTCTTGTCTTTAAACTTTTTTTAGAGTTGGACTCTACATACCTCTGGGTAGATGAAGGACTCACTGTCACAAGTTTCAGGCTACCATAGCAGAAAAATGTCTCACCCTGACCTTTTCTTTGTTATGCTACTTTAGAATTTGATTTGACATGTTATTTTAAAGCTGTTTAGAGGAGAATGTTGGGAGGGTTCAACTAGAATGCTCCCTTAACTCCATTATCCCTTGTTCTGCCTGTCCAAATATATTAAATACATTTTTCTCTCTACCATCCTAGCCATCCCCTTCCCCTAGACACACACCTTAGATTAGTAGAAAATTTAAATTAGGATGTAAGATCTTTGACAATAATGATTGTTTCATCTATTCATGTCCCTAGTTTCTAGCACTATGCCTGGTACATAATAGACTATTTTTTAATATAATAAACATTATTATTTATAGTTTTGGGTTCCAAGTTTTATCCTCTTTCCCTCCCTCCCATGCTGCTCTCTGAGGCAGCAAGCAATCAGATTATTGGGTTATACACTTATAATTATGTAAAATACATATAGACTTTTAATAAATTATTTTGGTGATTGATTGATCGAGAAGGCTTGTTTTAAAAGAAAGAGGAAGCAAGGGAACCATTAAGTAAATGGCATGCATTAGAGAATAGGATGATTCCTATTCCATGATGAATTCTTCTTTTTCAATGGGAAATTAAATCTAAATCAGGAAAAGGTTTGAAATGTCCTATACCTGAAGGTCTGGAAAATTCAAAATCAAGTTAAGTGAAAAGATGAAATTTTGGGCAGACAATCTAGTGGAGATGAGGAGGAAGGAAATAAGGCATTTGCTTGCATAGGCACTTTGAACAAATTGCTTACTCTTTTGCCATGACTAGCTGTCCAGAGTCAAAGGGAATGACATTGTTGAGTAATTCCTGTTCAGTGAATTTCATCCATGTAGACACCTAAATTGTATCACTCAGCCTAAATTATTGCTCATTTAAAAACAAATTGAGGGCAACAAAATCAAGTTGTTTGGCTGGTAGAAACTTGGATTTCCATTTGGTTTCCCAAATGGAAAATTATATGAAATGACCTTATACATCAATACTGAATTATTTGCATTGTTAACCAAATTTATCAGTTATTGCAAATTCTTTATTTTAATTTGTTCTCAATATCTTAGACCTGTGTCTCAATCCTCTTTAATTCATAATAGAGATAAAAATATGCACTTCCCAGTTTCATAACAAGGATGTTCTGAAGATAAATTAGATAACATAGGGCAAGTACTTTGATCTCCTTGAAAGAAAGGTTCTTGAGAAATTTAACATTTAATTATTGTTTCTAAGCTTTCAATAAGGAAAGGCAATATGGTATGATGCCAAATACCAATCAGTCACAGAACAAATCAGTCAGCCTCTTGGTAAGTGCATGTATCAGCTCAAAATTAGGAATGAATGAGCGAATAAGATTTCTAATAAGTCTCTCTCAAAATTTGACACTAACTTTCAGGGATTCAATTTAAATAGCTCTAAAAATGAACATTCATAGGACTTTCCCAGGAAAATGAGTGATGCTAAAATATCTTAGACAAGCAACAACTCTGTTAATAAATGACACAATTTAAACATCTGAAGTGAGTAGTAAATGTTTGCTTCCTTATTTTTCCTTTTTCTCATACACAAAAGTGCCTAGATGTAGGAGGTGTCTGATTTCTGAAGAAAAACATCACATTTATCTGATGTAAATGTTGCATGGCACAAATGTGGAAATAGTACTAAAGAAAACAAAAAAGGCAAGACATCTGGACCACACTAAGTATATATAGAGGAGGTCTGAAGACAACACAATTTTGAGAACTTTGAGGAACCAATTCTCAAGATATATGAAAGAATGGAAGACCACATACTTACTGATTGGGAGATAAAACCTCATAGATGACATTTTTACCAAAAGGAGGTAGAGGAGGACAATTGGGAATAAATCAATAACTATCTACAAATATAGCTATTTGCTCATGAACATAACATTTTTATGAGAATAATTTACCTATGATTTAAGGAAAATATGAAAACAGGCAGGCTTCCATGAATTATATTCTATAACAGACTTAGTTTAGATCAAATCTCCTCTTCTTTAGGTGATCTTTTCTGGTCTCCCCACTTGCTAGTGCCATCCCCTCTGAGATTAACTTCTATTAATTCCATCTAGTATGTGCCTAGTTATTTACATGTTATCTTTCTAATAGAATGTGATTTTGGGACAGCTAGGTGGCACAGTGGATAAAGCATCGGCCCTGGAGTCAGGAGGACCTGAGTTCAAATCCCGCCTCAGACACTTGACACTTACTAGCTGTGTGGCCCTGGGCAAGTCACATAACCCTCATTGCCCCACCAAAACAACAACAACAAAAACAAAACAAAAAAACCAGAATGTGATTTCCTTGAGGGCACGGCCTGTTTGGGGCTTTTTGTGTGTCACTAGTACTTCATACAGTGACAAACAGAGCATACATTTATAATAAAAGCCTGTTGACATATTTCGTCACAATTGATTAAAAGTCATAGAAAATAGGATCCCATTGTACTTTTTGTTGATGATAAAACATTATTTAGCACAGCAAAATGAAGATTAGACATCTTCTAACAGTTTTCCATGTACAATTTGTATACACACACACACACATATACACATACAACCAGATGTATATACATATATATGTATATATACATATATTAAGATTATATAAGATTACTTGATAGAAAATAAATGAGATAACTTTGAAAATCCTCTCATTAGTAATGTCAAGTAAGGCATGAAATAGATGGATACTTGCCTAAAGTGTTTGCCACATTCATGAATTTCCTGTATATGATGATATCCTCTAATTGATCTTATATTGGTAAAATACTGAAGCATATTGTTGTCCACCATATGTTGCTCCATTGCACATTGGATACACTTTCCTGGAATCATGTTTGCATGTTTTATTTTACTAATATGGTTTAAAGTTTTATTCTGATCTTCTTATTGTAGTATGAGGAATTTAGTTGTGACCCTGAATTACTGAAGGTTATGCTAGTGGAATGCCAACTGGAAAGGCATTGTGCACGAGTTTAGCAATGGATCTTGTGTGTCTGTCATTTGAAAACAAATATAGCTAAGACAAAAATGGCTAACCACCAGCATGTTGGGCTAGCAGGTGAAGAACTCTTAGGCCATGGCAACATGGAAAATTCAGATAAAGTGTTATATGTGCCTGGGAAGGGGATCCATAAATCATCCCCCGTCTCAAATATCTTTAATTTCTTCCTTATCACTGACTCTTCCAGTTTGATTAAAAATATGCACACATATGCTCAAATCCCAAAAGAAAAAAAAAAGTCCTTCCCCTAACGAATCTATTCCATTTAGCTACAATCTTAACTCTCCTCTCCTCCAATGATAAACTTCTTGGAAATGTTGTCCACACCCAGTGTTTTTACTTTCCCTCAACCAATTTAACTCTTTCCCCCAATCAACCTATTGAAATTGATTCTTCAGGTAACCATTGGCCTCCTAATTTCTAAGTTTAATGACCTTTGCTCTTTCCTCATCCTCCTTGATTTTTGTAGCTTTTGACCATGTAGACTAAACAAACTCTCCTGCTAGATACTTTCTCCTCCCTTGTCTTCAGAAACACCCCACTTTTCTGTTCCTCTACTTGCTTCTCTAATTATAACTCCTCTGTTGTCATTAGTTAGTCATCCCTTTCCCAATCCTTAAATATAATTTTCTACCAGTAGAATGTCTCCAGTCCTCTTCTCTTCTTCCAGCACTTTCTTCCTTTGTTATTTCATTCACTCATATAGTTTCAACTATCCCCCTCTGGGCAAATGATTCCCAGACCTTTATTTGCATTTTTCCCTCTGTTTTGAGCCCCAGACCTATATGCCCATTTGTCATCAGAAGACATCTCTACTATGATGACCCCTCTCTCACAGCAAACTCAAATTATGAAAAACTAAGGTAATTAGATATGGTTGGGGCATTTAGGTGGCACAGTGGATAGGGCACTGACCCTGGAGTCAGGAGGACCCGAGTTCAAATCCAACCTCAGACACTTAACACTCCTATCTGTGTGACCCTGGGCAAGTCATTTAACTCGTTCACCTCAAATATCCAGGACCATCTCTATTTGTCCTGTTGCATATCTTGTCACTGGACCCAGATGTTGCCTGAGGACAGAGTGAGGCTGGTGACTATGCACAGCCCTGTCTCACTTAAATCTAATTCACTGAAAATCATGACATCACCTCTCAATGTCATGGTCCTCTTTGAGAATGAAAGACAAACAACAACAAACAGATATGGTAGTAGAAGAGAGTTATTTAAAGGAAGGGACAGATATGAAAGTGATATTGTTCCATCAATAAAGTTCCTTGGGTACAATTATTCAATAAGCCATGGCTAATTTTGTGCTGTCATTTTCTTGCCCCCAAAGATGTCTTGAGATATTTTAATAAGTTTTGCTAAAATAAAGGAAAACTCTGTCTGGGACATTCTACAACTCTTCCTATATAATAACCTTGTAAAAAATGAAAATAAGTTTATAGGATCATAAATTTAGAGCTACAATCTCCTAATTTTACAAATGAGAAAATGGAGGCCCAAGGAGATTGTTACTTCTTCCCCAGGGTCACAAAGTTAGTAAGTAGAAGAGCCAGGAGTCAAACTTAGTTCTTCAAATTCCAATGACTTTCAGACCCCATATATTAGTTCCTTGTGATCACTTAACTGATTGTTTAAAAAATCTATTCAAAACCTTTTCTTGGTCTTTACATCAGGAAACCTAGTCAGTAGTTCCAGGAATCTACCTTTTCCTCCTTTTTAAAATGGGGGGGGGGGGGCGGCTGGAGGGGCATAAGGGGGGAAAGATTTGTCCATCTTCTGTGTCCTTGGCCCTTTCAAATTTTTCCTGACTCTCCAAAGATGCTTAGCTTTGGTGCTATGATCACATGTTATTTTTTAAAAACAATTCTTGGATTGTCATTAATCTTGAACTCACATCAAGTGTTTAGAGTTCTATTGCTAGCTTGTCCCCCTCTATTCCATTTATAATTACTTTTGTTTTACTTTTTACTTGTTTTAAGAGCATTCTCCCTTGATTCAGAAACCAGAGTAAAAAATAATAACTGAAGTGTTTTTTCCTCCTCTATGTGTTAATATTATACCACTTTTTCTTAGCAATGGGCCTTTCTATTTAACTACTTGCTTGAACACAGCTAAAAAAAATGTATTTTTGTGTTTTCCTCTGAATTTTTCACAAGCCTCAGTTCATTCTGGGCTTTAGCTTCTAGGATATATTTTTACAGTTTCTTTTGCACTCATCTATATTCAGCTTTGTTATATAGCCCTCCTTCCATCTTTCATACACAAACTTTTCCTACATGATCTTATTAGAGTCCTCATTTGAGTGTTATTCCTTTGAGATATTTTCTGTTCAGATGCAGACACAAAAATGGGATTTGTCCAGTAACACTGAGATATGTCAAAGATGAGAAATGAAAATTTCAGTCAATCACCTGTTTGATTTAGCCACATGATGTCAGCAAAACCCATTTCTCAGCTTTGAAATGTGTGTATATTGAACTTGCTGGGGTAATTTTCCAAATTGGAGAAGGAAATTTCAAACTCTTTCTTCTAAAAGCAGGGCTCTTGGAAACCCTGTCCCAAAGTCCAGTTTCTAAAAAAGTTGCCCATATTTCTTTGGGATGATCATCTGATCCTTAGACCCCTCATTTAAAGTCACAAAGATTATAGTATGTTGGGTCAGGAAAGGACCTTAAAAATCACTGGGGGACTACTTTGAGATGAGGAAACTGAGACACATAGAGTTTTGCCGAAGACCACAAAGCCAGTTACAGAGTTGGTACTGCAATTCAGATACCTTGACTATTTGACAGCTTATACAGTCTATTTGTTAGAAATATTTATTCACTCTACAATAGGCAATTAGGTAGCTAGGTGGCTCATTTGACAGTCAAGTCAACAAACATTCATTAAACACCTGCTATGTTCCAGGCATGGTCCTAAGTCCTGGGGGAACAATGAAAAACAACAACAAAAAAAACCCATCCCTGCCTTCAAGGGGCTCACAATCTAAGGGAGATAGACAACATACAAACAACTATGTACTAACAAGATATACAGAATAAATTAGACATAATCAATAGAGGGAAGGAACTAGCAGGGCAATGGGGGGAGGGGGGAATGATAGGAATCTTTCAGGAAGACCTGATTTCAAATCTTGCCTCAGAAAACTTACTGTGTGACCCTGGTCAAGTCATTTAATATCTCTCAAATTTGCTTTCTTCATCAGTAAAAGGGAAATAAATCCCAGAGTTGCTGTGAGGATCAAATGAGATAACATGTGTAAAGGACTTTGTAAACTTTAAAGCACTTTAGAAATGGTAATCATTATGATTATCATTAAACATTTCTTTTGTGATGTCTATTGTGAATTACAGAATCATAAACTCTTAGGGCTGGAAAGGAGGTTATCCAGTTGTCTTTTTACCTAAAACAAAAATCCTTTCTATAGTGTCTTGGAAATGTGTTCATCCAACCACAGTTTGGAGAGCTCTAGGGAAGGGGTGCTCACTACTTAAAGAATAACTATAAATCACTTATTTAGCAGCTTATTCTTGGAGTTGTGTCAGCATCTAAATCCTGCTATTTCTGTTTCTCAACAAGAAACATCTAGCTTCTTTGAAAGTCTCGGGTCTTCTTCCCAGGAGTTTCCCAGATGATGGAACATAGAGGTATCAGGTAGTGCCCGATGTCCCTCTCCTCTGTCGCCCTTCTTGTTTCCAATCCAAACCCGGCAGACAGATAACAGATCCACGTCAATTTTAAAGTCATTAAATGAAGGAGATTTCACAGCTTATCTCGGCCAACCCATTCAATGCCTGTCCTCATTGTCAGGAAGTCCTTTCTCACTTAGAGATGAAGTCCCTCCTCTTGCAACATGAACCCATCTTCTCTGGTTATGTCTCATTAGGAAGGGAACACAGTTTTAGTCACTGGCTGCTTCTTTCTCTGGCAAGGAAGAACAGAGTTACCAGTTGTGTGGATTTTACTTCCACACTTTTCTTGAATAATTCAGCAGAGGAAGCCCTTTCAATTTAAGCTGTTAGAATGGGTACCATTAATATGAGAACACCCCCTTCCATTTATTTATTTATTTGGTTTACTTATTCTAGTGGTGTAACTGGGTAAAATCCAGGGTTTAGGAACTCAGAGATACAGAAAGGATATGGAGGTTTGAGATTATCAGGGGATACAAAGAAGAACTGCCTGTACTTTGCATCACAAAGCAAAATTCTGACAGGGCAATTTGATTATGTCTCTTGCAGTATGTAATGTGAAACTCGACTTTGGCAGAAAGGATCTAAACCTGATGCTCCCCCAGGGCTCACTCTTTCTGTGATAATGGTTTTCTGTTGGGAAATCACTGGCCAGGAGAAAGGGCCAACTTTTTATCCTTCCTTTTATTTTTTTCCCTCTATCCATATGTATTAATTCATAGCAAGCCCCAAATCAGCCACTTTTAAAAAATCCAAATAATATTGTTTCCCCCTAAGCACTCTATATCCTGTCCTCCATCAGGCAAATTTGGGATAAAAGGTTACTAATGTTTTGGCAGCATTTTCCTCAGACTTTTCCTTGTATTTCTGCCAGAGAGCTTGCAAGGCACAGATTTAATTAAAATGGCAATGTTCGCTGCTACTTGAGTGTAATTAGAACCATTCATTAAAGCTTTGGCTGACAGTTTGGCAACCTGAACATTTTTCAGAGTGTGGACAGCACTCCATGGAAACAGTTCAGGGGAAGAAGATGAGGCAGAGTACCCTTCTTGAACCCTTTAAATGGCATGGAGTCCATATTCAGAAAGGTTTTCATGTGGCCAAGTATTTGACCAAAGTTACAGAAAACTCCTTTAATTAGATAACAGAAACAGACAGCACTGCATCCCATCCAAGCTAAACCTAAGCCCGAGTGTGTTTTCCTCCCATCACAGGGAATATTTAAATATCTAAATCTTTAATGTGAACTGAGAGACACTCCCATTAGAAGATTACATGTCTCCTAGTGAGAACTTAGGGAGGCAAGGGTGTTCATCTTTCAAAGTTTTATAGAAAAGTATTTTTGGTGGGGGAGTGAGTATCCTCTTGTGAGAGAGTGTGGTTTGGTGTAAAGAACACTGGACTTAGAATCAGAGAGTCTTGTTTAAGTGGCCTTTCACACTTAGCAGCTGAGTGACCCTAGGCACATCAGTCACTTCATCCCTCTGAATCTCGGTTTTCCTTATCTGTAAAATGAGGACAATAATATTTTCGCTACCTAAATTAGGATTGTTTCAAGAAAAATGTTTCATAAATTAAAATACAATAGAAATATCTATTGTTGCTATTTCCACTTCCTTATCTTTTGTAATGGTGATAATGAAAGCCAGTTGAAGGAAGAAAGAGGGAAAGAAAGAGAGAATGAAGGAAGGAAGGAGGTAACAAGGAAAGAAGGAAAAAAGGGAGAAAGGAAGGAAACAAGCTTTTATTAAGGACCTACAATGCCAGACACTCTTCTAAGTTCTTTACACACATTATTTCATTTAATCCTCACCACAGCCATGGAAAATAGGTGCCATTATGATCATCATTTTACAATAGGGGAAACTGAGACAAACAAAGGTCAAGTGCCTTGCCCAAGATCACACAGCTAGGAAGAATGTCTCTGGTTGGATTTTAACTTAGGGCTTCTTGACCCCAAGCCCAGTGCTCTATGCACTGTGGCACCTAGCTGTTGCAAATTATGTAATAGTAATGTTTGGAGATTTCACAATTTAATCAAGGGTATTATTTAGTGTGCTTGTCTCTCCATAACGTGTCCAAAATTGATTGTCTTGTCCTCTATCGATTTGCTAGATAGGCAGTAAGACCTCAGAGTTTTGTTGATGTGCATTTTTCTTATTATTCATAACTTTGGACCATTTTTTCACATGATTATGACTAATTTATACTTCTTCATTTCCATGGATCACTGAGGACCATGATTTGAGAAGGCACCTTAGAGAGCATCTAGTCTAACCCCTTACTCCCATTTAAAATATATATATATATATATATATATATATATATAAACAAACTGAGTCCTAAAGAGATTATGTGATTTGTCTGAAGTTACACAAGTAGCAAGTAGCACAGTGAGGAACAGAACCCAGGATCCCTATCCCTAAATCTCCTAAGCTTTCTCCTTCATCCCCCTGGTTCTGGGAGGGAACCTTTCCAGTTGCTTGACAATGTCTGAAGACTGATATGGTGTCCAGACTGGGGCAGGCCATAGGGGTTCTGCTGAGCCCAATGTATCAAAGAATTTACCTCCTGCCTACTTCTTCTATGAGCATTTCTCTGAGCAGCACGATTTTTGAATGACATTTGATATTTATCAAGCTCCTCTCATTAGAAAAACCTTTTCAAGTTTAGCAAGATGACATTTCTTTGGGAGACAAGTAGTTGTGATAATAGCTAATATCTGTTCTCCTGTTATACTTCAAAAATATATATTTTTTAAAATCAGACCTATTATTTCATTGACATAGGGAGCTCTTCAAGGGGCAGCTATGTGGCACAGTGGATAAAGCATTGGCCCTGGATTCAGGAGGAGCTGAGTTCAAATCTGGCCTCAGACACTTGACACTTACTACTATGTGACCCTGGGCAAGTCACTTAACCCCCATTAACCTGCAAAAAACAAAAACATGAAACAGACATAGGGAGCTCTTCAACTACATGGTTTGCTAGAGAACTGTACAAAACTCTAGGGAAACACTAATAGTAATTACAAGTACCTATGGTCAGCCATAGTACTTTAGGAAGACTGTCTTCCAGTGCTGCTTTGACAGAGTCTATCATACCTTCTACAGTAGTAGCTTCACTACCATCCAGCTTTGAGTCTATATCCACCTATATGCTAAGGTTGGGGGAAAAGACAGACTTAATTTTTATTCTGTTGAGAAGTTCCTAATATCATAAGTTTTGACTGATATTCCTCATTACCTTGTAGATTTTTTTTGAAGGTGGAGTATCACAATGTTCTCCTCAACCACACTCTGACCAGTGTAATGATTGGAATGACGCCACCTGCTGGAGACTTACTATAGGAAAGCTCTGCCATGAGGAGAAGGTGCCTGAGGGCAAGACATATCGTTTTTCTTTGGCTTCAGGAAGTGATGTTTACTTGTGGGAGGAAGAGGGGGCGAGGCTGGTGCTCTCACTCTCTTTTGTGAGGACTCTGGTGGAGAGGGGAACTAAAGATGCGCTCTCCCTTTGATAGATAGATGAATCTAGGCCTTTCTCTCTTCACCAAATTCTTATTCTCCTTAAAAATCTAAACTCTTGCTAAAGCTTATAATTTATTGGCTACCACTCATTAGATATTTTAGACAGACTAGCTAGAATTTTAGCCCCTTACACCAGAACAATAGATGATGTTTGAAAGAGATGATTGGAGAAAGAACAATGACAGAACATGTGACTGGATGGAGAAGGTGAGAAGGACTTTTAAAACTGGCCTTGTCCCTTAAAAAGGGTCTGTAATCCCAGACTATGCCGTGACATCTGACCAGAATTTATTTAATAGCCTCTCCTTTTGATTTTCAGCAAAAGGAATGGTCTAAGGAGCAAAAATAGACACTAAAATGTAAAATGGGAAGTCTTCCAGATGCAAATGAAACATTCCACACCTTAGGAAGGGTTTGAGGCTTGAATAGCTCATTGATCTATGAGACCAATAAGGCAATCAATATGCCCCAGGGCACTTGTTGTTCTGTCTGGATTTCTTTTCTTTTCTTTTCCTTTTTTTTACTGTTTGGATTTTTTAAAAAATTATTTTGTTGTCTTTTTTTTTCAGTCCAGTCCAACTCTTTAGGAACTCCATTTAGGATTTTCTTGGCAAAGCTACTAGAATGGTTTGCTATTTCCTTCTCCAGCTCATTTTGCAGATGTGGAAATTGAGACAAAAAGAATTAAGTGACTTGCCCAGGGTCATGCAGCTAGTAAGTGTCTTCAGCTCAGTAAGATAGATTCCAGGCCCAGGACTCTATCCACTGCTCCACCCAGCTGCCCTAGGACATAGACCACTCCATAACTTTTCTTCCAGACCACTCATCTCCATAAGACCTCTTAGGAGTCTGGGAAATAGGATTGGGTTAAGAGCCACAAGTAAAGGTTGAGTCCTTCACTGAGGGAAGCTACCTCTGAACTAGGAAGGATTATCAAAAAACAGAGTATAGACTTCTCCCACTTCATGCCTGGAGGAGACAAATCTCATATCTGGGAAGAATCTTCTTTAAATCCTAGGTGAAGGGTCTACATCCTTGTTGAGAAGAGCATTATAAACACTCTGTGTGACACCTAGCCAGCCCAGTGGCTGGAATGGTAAAAATAGCAACTGCCCTTTAAACAGCAAACCCAAGGATTCCAGGAGGTCAAACCATCCAACAGAGAAACCATATACTGAGGAGCCTGCAGCCTCACTGAGTAACCTGCCTAGTTCATCTCAGCAGCAGCTGAGCCCATTGAAGAGCCAGCTTCATAACTGAATGTGCCTGGTTCAGCCTAGGAGGGGATTGTTACATCCAGCTGAGATGCTATGTGGAGTGAGTAGCCAGCCCAGCTGAGCAACAGAATGAATTGTCTATCACCAGTGCTATGCCCTGCTGCAAACTTTGTCAGGATCTTCAGAGAAAGGACATGGAGGAGTTGCGAGTTGCCTTGGCCATATGTGTTCCCTATATATGGGCTTTATTCCCATTGTTTTTTTTTAAGTTCATGGCCACTCTTCCCTTTCCCCAGACTCTGTGTCTTTGTGGGAGAGGGTGCCCCAGGTTTTGGAGGAGATAGTCCATAACTTCTTGCTAAGCCATTTGAATAAATGCTTTTACTAAAGAGTAAATTGAATTGACTGGTTGATTTTTAAGGGGAGCTCAGTGTTATGAGGGTAGACTCTCATAGGGTTACCCCTAGAACACTGAGAGAAGTGTCAGCCCTGGTGCCAATGTGGTTTGGGGGAATAAGCCCAGAAGGGATGCTTCATTTGGAAATAAAATATGATTTTGCATACAAATTCCAGGAGCCATTCTAGTAGGCTATAAAAAGCCCTTAGTAAGGAATAAAGCTGTTTCACCTCTTTTGCATGTGACCTGACTAAATTGTAAGAGAATCATAGAGAATTTATAGGATTTGTTTTCTCTCATTCTGGCTATTTCCAGGCCCCGTATAGCACCTTCTCATAAAATCAGGCCCATGACCCAGCTGCTTTTCATTCATTTGTTCACTCCTACAATAATGTGGCCACATCTTGATTTCTCTCATCTCTTCCCTCCCACCCTCCTTAGCTTCTTTTTATCATCATATTGAAGATTTGACAGCAGTAGAAACATGACCTCATGTCAAGGAAACACAATAGGGCCCTAGGGGAGTCATTGATTTGTGAACATATTGCAGCATTTGTATAGACTTTGTGTATGTCTACCTTCAAATATATTAGTAAACCATTTCATTCTCTACTTAGAGAAGTTATGTTTGAAGGTTAACACATTTGTGTTGCACTAGAAATTCCCCTGAAGGTCAGTATACCTTTTAATAGTCATTAAAGACTTCTCTCTCTCTCTCTCTTGAGATTGTGAGAAAAGTTTTGACTCAAAGATGTAGAAAATACAAGGCC
This sequence comes from Dromiciops gliroides, assembly GCF_019393635.1. Taxonomy (NCBI): domain Eukaryota; kingdom Metazoa; phylum Chordata; class Mammalia; order Microbiotheria; family Microbiotheriidae; genus Dromiciops; species Dromiciops gliroides. The sequence goes on along the minus strand of NC_057861.1, from coordinate 614,711,343 downwards.
CCGGTTATGTTTATCGTATGTTGGCTATTTTTAAAAGTAGCTTGTATTTTAGTAAGACCTGCTGGATTCAGAGATTGCCATAGTTTTACAAGTGAAGTTTTTTTCATGGATGTTAGGCTTTTATAGATTTCATTGAAAGGTATGCAAATGGAGCAAATAGGTGGGACAGTGGATAGAGCCCTGGCCCTGAAGTCAGGAAGACCTGAGTTCAAATGTGACCTCAGTCATTTATTAGCTGTGTGATCCTGTGGCAAGTCATTTAACCCTGATTGCCTCCAAATACATATACACACACACATGCATATGTATATACATATATATATGTATGCATGTTTATATGTATATTTGCACACAAATATATATATGTGTGTGTGTATATGTATACATATAGATATAGAAATTAACAGTTTCTAGTTGAGCGTGAGAAGAAGCATATATTCCAATCCCCCCTTTCCAAGCCATACCTTCCAAGATGTCCAAAATCTAGGAAAAAACAGCTGGTACCAAGAGTTTGCTGTTTGCAGATGGGTTCTGTTGTTACAGTAGAAGGACCTGTCCCCCTATGGAGTGGACAATGAAGATTAAATAGGGTTTACAAGGCAAGGGGTACATTTGAAGCAGGCTTGGCACAAGTTCAATCCAGTCCAGGTGGTATTAAACCTGTGGAGTGTTTTATACAACCTGGGATAATGTTGGGCATATTTTGAGATATATATGGTATGTGCAAGTCCATGGAGCATATAAAATATTTTTCCCTGGACCTACTTCAAGAACATTTAATCCTGTGATTGCTGGATAGGCTACATGAGATAGAGCATAAGTGATTAGTAATAGATGGTTCTATGATTCTAGACCTAGAAGTCCTCTACATGGTAGACTGTGAAGACTGAGTTTAACTTTATTTACTTGTAAAGAGAGAAGGTTCAGATAAAGAGTGATAACAGAAATCCAGAGAAACGCAACACAGTGTAATAACAAGACTTCACATGGCCAGGACTTTGGGGCAAACCCTTCCCATCATTAAGAAGTATAAGGGGGGCAGCTAGGTGGCACAGAGGATAGAGCACCGGCCCTGGAGTCAGGAGTACCTGAGTTCAAATCCAGCCTCAGACACTTAACACTTACTAGCTGTGTGACCTTGGGCAAGTCACTTAACCCCAATTGCCTCACTAAAAAAAAAAAAAAAAAAAAAAAAAGAAGTATAAGGGGTAGCTAGGTGGCGCAGTGGATAGAGCACTGGCCCTGGATTCAGGAATACCTGAGTTCAAATCTGGCTTCAGACCCTTGACACTTACTAGCTGTGTGACCCTGGGCAAGTCACTTAACCCCAATTGCCCACCAAAAAAAAAAAAAAAAGAAGAAGAAGAAGTATAAGGACAGGGATATCCTAAACATATTATTTGTTCTAAAATCTAACCTCAACCAATTTCACCGGACTCTACAAACATTTCACTCATTGCCAGGTTAAAAAAAATCCAAAAAAAGTCCATCAGGGAGCAGTTGAAAATCTCCTTTGAAAACCTGAAGAACCCACTGTGAGAGGGAGTGAAATCTTTTCTCATGGAAATGTTGATTTCATCTTCCCAGGGCTGGGTATGAGAATTACAGACTGAACTTCTGTAAGTGTGCTTGTTCTACTTTCTTTTAGCCCTGTTGGATTCTGCATATAAGTTCTTGCTTTTGTTGATTATGGCTAAAAGTTTGGACAAGCCAATTCATGCTACTACAAATGTTCAAAAGTACCCAAGAGTTATCTAAGAGTATTAAGGCTTTTGGCAACCAGGTTAGAGCTGCCCTTTTGAGGGAAAGAAAATAATGGTGACTAAATGAGGAAAGCCCTTTCATGACCTCCACTGAGCAGTTTTCCCTGTCTTTTTCATTGATTCCATTCAACCACCTAGGAATGATTCAGTCGTCAGATCTGTCTCTCAGAGCACTCCAGTAAGCAGTCTGCCAACATTATCCCTTTACTTGATGGGTTGCTGATTCATCAGCATGAATACTACATCAGGACTTCTAGTATCAGTTCTGTCTTCTAATTCAGTGAATCTGCTACAATGTATGTGTAAGATCCAAGATGAAATAGGACCATAGATAAAGAATTAGATACAACTATTGTCCCAAAGGGTCCTACCCTACGTATCAAGTTCTGACATTCACAATTACTGCAGTAAGTTTCTGTCTATCTTTATGAATGTTAAGTACTTGGTAACTATTTCCAAATCCACTTCAATATTAGTAAGTATCCTATTAATTTGCAGCTATAGCATTGTATGTAACAATTATTTGAGTGTTTGTCCTTTGTGCCCATTAACCTCTTTCGAAGTTTCTTTCTTGTCATCTAAACACATTCTAAATCAAACATAAATGGGACAAATTAACAACAGCAAAAGTCCAGCTATCAAAAGTGTCTGTCAATTTGCCTAGTCTGTACTGAGGTTTAGAACTGGAGTTCTGAGATGCTTTCTACCTTTCCAAAGACTCTTATCCAATAGGAAGAGTCTAGCTTTCTTTTCCAAATCTACATCAGGGTGCCAGCATTTTTGAAATTATTCTGGAAAATCATTAGAAATCTCAGTTCTTTGATAGTGTGAGGGTCTTGTGTATAGGATGTTAGATTAGGGGAGAAAGAAGAGAAAGAAAGGAGAGGGAAAAATAAAAAGAGAGAAGAGAATGAAAGGGGAAAGAGTGGAGAGAGAGAAAGAAGAGGCAAGAGAGGACAAAGAAAGAGAAGAGAGGAAAAAGAGAAAGATCATATATTGTATATATCATATATATATATATATATAGTATTTGCATGTTATTTCCTTCACTAGAATATAAGCTCCTTGAGGGTAGGAATGTTTTTTTGCCTTCCTTTTTTATTTCCAGCCCTTAGCACAGTGCCTGGAACCTAGTAAGCATTTAATATTTGCTCGCTGACTGACCAATATTTACAAAAAATCAAGGAAATACACACACACACTTTAAAATACTCATGAACCAACCCTCTTAAAATCACACCAGGTCTTACAGGATTTTGTTGTTGTTGTTGCACCATATTTTTGAGATTTGACAGTGGAAGATAAAAATTAGGAGGAAGGGAAATAATGATAAGTGCCAACATTTATATAAGCACTTCAAGGCTTGCAAAGCACTTTAAAAATATTATCTCATTTAATCCTCACAACAACATTGTGAAGCAGGTTTTATTCCTCATTTTACATTTGAGGAAATTGAGGCTGCAGTTAAGCAACTTACCCAGGATTACACAGTAAATGTTCAAAGCAGGATCTGAACTCACATCTTCTTGATTCCACATTCCACATACACGTACTAGCCACCTACTGGCCTTTAGGAAAAGGTGGTTTTGGTTTCAGAATTTTTCTTTTGCATTCCCATTGCTTTGCCAAGTTCTTAGTATTATCTTTCGGTTATTTGAACTAGTGTGTCACTGACATAGTTAACTCATGCAAGAAGCTGACACTTGCCTTTCTTTTCCTCTTCAAGCTGGGTAATCACTATGAGGATAATGCTTTGTTTAATATCTGGCTTCCTACAGCCCCTGCAATATTGAACCAATCAACCAAATTTATCAAGTACATACTATGTGCCAGACATTGTACTAGGCTCTAGGGATGCAAAGAGAGAAATGAGTAAGTCCCTGCTTTTGTGCATCTTACAGTTTCTCTTTTTCCAGTGGTTATCTAGGATTTTGAGGCAATTGTCCCAATTTTTAGCAACATTGTCTCTCCCTGCAGTCCTGGTTTCATCATCCGTGGGCACTGAACTACAAATAATAATGTTCATTCTTTCTAATTTAGGGAAGGAAGAAAGCTCCGTATGTGTATCTACCAAGTTAGATACAACAGGGAGTAGCTATCATCTAGGAATATGAATAGTAGTAGAAATGCCCACTAAGTCACAAACCCAAGAAAGGAGGCAGCTTTAAAACCCATAGTTCCCCATCACGATGGGCAAATGCAAACTATATGGGTAATAAGCAAGGGCAAGGGGTTTAGAGTCTACTCAGTTGATTCAGTTCAGCCACTTCTGAATACATCTAACCATATTATCATTAAGTCTGAACCTTTCCATTTTATCTATAAGGTTATAATTACAATCCTGTCAGATGCCCTGCTGAACTCGAGGTATGTTGTATCCATGGCATCCCCCTGTTCTACCAGTTTAATAACTGTCAGAAAAGGAAATGAGGTTAGTCTGGCATGACTTGTTTTAATGAAGCCATACTGGCTCATGGTGCTATTTCTTCCCTTTCTAAAGTACTCACAAACCATCTGTTTAATAATCTGTTATAGAATTTTATTGGGGACTGACACCAACTTTACTGTCCTGAAGTCTGTTAGAGGACTTCATTCTCTTCCCCTTCTTGAAAATCAGGACATTTGCCCATTTCTAATTCTGTCGTGCCTCTCCCATTCTCTCATCTTCCTTTGACCAACAATAGTGGTTTAGCAATCATGATTACGGTTTCTATCATTACCTTTAGATGGAGGGTATCAAAGCTAGGTGCCCTGAACTCATTAAGGAGAGTTAGCACTCTCTCATCTCTTTATTCCAAACCATTTATGTTCCACCTTTTTCCATTGTGAATATCATGTTCCTTGGCAGTGAAAATAGAAGCAGAAAAGGAGTAGTTCTATTTCTTAGCATTTAGATAGATGATAACTAGATAATAATATTAATAATAATATGCTAGCATTTGCATGACACCTTCAGGTTTGCAAAATACTTTACACATTTTAATTCATTTGACCCTTACAACAGCTCTGTCAGGTAGATATTATCATCCACATTTTACAGATGAGGAAACTGAGGCACAAAGAAGCTACGTGAACTTGCCCAATAAACTCAGGTCTTTCTAACTTCAGGCTCTGTATTCTAAGCATTTAGTAAGTGATTACTATATGCCAGGAGCTGTGCTGAGTGATGGTGTTACAAGTACAAGCAAACAAGACAATTCCTGCCCTCAGAGAACTTACATTCTAAGGGGGGAAGACAACACCTGATAGGGAGCTGGAAAGCTGGAGAAAGAGGAGGAGAGTGTGCAAGGGCTAGGTTTCTTATGAGGACATGGAGAAGGATTTAGGGCTGGAAGTAACCTTAGCACATATCCAGTCCAAACTTCTCATTTTGCGGACGAGGAAACTGAGCTTCAGAACTGAAGTGAATTACTAAAGATCACATAGGAGGGGCCAGCTAGGTGGCGCAGTGGATAAAGCACCCGCCCTGGATTCAGGAGGACCTGAGTTCAAATCCAGCCTCAGACACTTGACACTTACTAGCTGTGTGACTCTGGGCAAGTCACTTAATTCTCATTACCCCAACAAAACAAAACAAAACAAGATCATGCAGGAAACAAATAACTGGGCTAGGATTTTAACCCATCTCATTTGGCCCTATTTCCTTTGCCTTTTCTATTGTGTCACATTTACTCAGCCACCTTAGCCCAAGGCTTTTTCTTCCCCCTCAGAAGGAAATTAGGCAGGAGACTATACTGAAGGCAAAAATATGTCTTCTTAGTTTTATTTACAAATTTAATTTAAAAAAAAATCAAAGTCTCTCCTTTAAGGAAAAAGTGTTAAGACCATAACATATTTTAAGTATCTGAACTAAAGTAGTTCCTACCTCCTCCTCCCCCTTAAATTAAAGCACGTATTTAATTTAAATTTCTCAATCAGATACATTAACACTGTATTTCAAGGACCTGGTATGATAGTACTCATGTCTGGTCCTTCCTGGTGGGGGAGGATTACTTGTTCTCAAGAGTTCAGAGTTGCATTCTGCTCAGCTAAAATTAAGTCTGGCATCAGTATGGTGAGCCTGCGGGGAGATAGGTCCCCAGACTGCCTAAAGAGGGGCAAAAGCTGGCCCAAATTGGACACAGAGCAGATCAAAGTTTCTATGTCCATTAGATGTGGGATAGAACCCTCAAGTGGGCATGGACAAATAGAGAAGGAGACCCAGTCTCCAAAAACAAAACCAGGATTCAAGGATTAGTGTTCAATGTAACATTATTTAATAGTTGCTGCAGCTGAAAAATGAACTGCCCAATAGATAACCTTCTGATGTGCTCTCTAACTTTGATGGCCTGGTCCTTGTACATCAGGAATACACTTGGTCATTGGGCCCAGATTCAAGACCCTCAGCTTAGTGAAACCTGACAGATCTAGTATTTTGCTGGAATGACCTTCAGAAACTCAGCATTATTATCTCCATTCATAATGAAGCATCAGAATAGGACTTTGGTAGGAAGTTAACCAAAAAAATGAATCAACATGACAAAATGTTGGTTTTGGTACAGTTGATTAGTCAGTCAACAAGCATTTATTAAGCACCAACTATGTGGCAGACTCTGTGATAAGTACCAAAGATACAAAGAAAGGCAAAAACAGTCTCTGCTCTCAAAGGATTAAAATTCTTAAGGGGGGAAGAAAGAGGAGATAACATCAAATTAACTGTACATACAAGTTTTATGCAGTGCAAATAGAAGGTAATCTCAGAGGGAAGGAAAGGCTTTCTTTGAGGTTGGAACCCATATCATATCTCCTACATGGACAAACACAGTGTTTTGCACATGGCCTTGAGTATTCACTTTTCCATTCCAAAGTCATCTAACTTCTTTCCCTCATGCTCAACTCAGAGGCTCTTAACCTGGGGTCTGTGGACTTTTAAAAAATTACAACTGTATTTTATTTATTAGTATTCTTTTATAAACCTATATATTTTAGACATTTGAAAACATTATTCAGAAGGTATCCATAGGTTTTGCCAGCCTGCCAAAAGTTCAATAACATAAAAAAGATTAAGAACCCCTGCCCTAAGTTCCACTGACTCACCATCTATAGGAGATGCCTGAGATCCATCCTGAAGAAACAATTTCTTAATTCACCTTTGCAACAACATGGGTGTACCAATATACAGAGAGGATCTGAACATTTATCCTCAGTGGAGATTTTGCCAGCCTTTGCCCAGCAGTGTGGTGCCAAAAGTTAAATAACCAGCTCTGTAGTGGGATGGGCGTGGAGAATGTACAGGGAGTGATGCACTTTTAAATTTTAATCTCTTATTATTTTCTCCATCAATTTCTTAAGTCTAGAAATCAACAAACCAACGTCAATCCCTGATTTATAGCATTTGTTAATTTCAGATGTAAATGCTCACAATGAAAATTTTACAATCAGCTCTTGAGAGCCACTACAAACTGATTCCCACATAATCTTTCTATCATCAATCTGGCAGATGTTGGCACGTGATAGGTAGAAATCATAACGGGGGGAATAATAGTAACTCACTTGTTTTGTTTGTTCTTTCTTTCTTTCTTTTCTTTTTTTTGGTGGGGCAATGAGGGTTAAGTGACTTGCCCAGGGTCACCCAGCTAGTAAGTGTCAAGAGTCTGAGGCCAGATTTGAACTCAGGTACTCCTGAATCCAGGGCTGGTGTTTTATCCACTGCGCCACCTAGCTGCCCAATAGTAACTCACTTGTATGTATCAGTTGAACCAAGCACTTTATACCCATAATCTCTTTTGAACCTCACAGCACCCTTGATACTATGGATACCATTTCAATTTTACAGATAAGGAAGGTTCAGAGAAGTTAAATAAATAAATGCACATTTTTAAGCACTTGCTCTATGCCAAACACTGTCTACAGTCATGGTCACATAGTTAAAAAGTCTCAGGTGGGGCAGCGAGGTGGTGTAGTTCATAGAGCACCGGTCATGGAATCAGGAGGACCTGAATTCAAATCCAGTCTCAGACACTTGACACTTACTAGCTATGTGACCCTGGGCAAGTCACTTAACTCCAATTGCCTCACCAAAAAAAAAAAAAAAAGTCTCAGGGATGGAATCTGAAGGCCAGCCTTCTTGACTTCAAGTCTAGCACTCTATGCATATGCCTCATGGATAGGTGCAAAGTTACAAGGTTTTGATCAACACCATCAGTCGCCCTTGGACTTCATTTGTAACACAAATAGTGAGAAACTTTTGCTTAACTGTCTGCTGATCTGAAGTAGAATGGGTTATCTTGTGGTCTTTAAGAAGAGTCTGGATCTACATTGAAGGGATATATTCTTAGCTAAGAGCAGGACTTAACCAACCTGAATTTTCTCCCAATCCTGCAATTTTATGATTCATGGTTCCTACAACACACCACCATGAGATATAAATGTATGGCTGGACCTGGAGGCTTGAACTCAGTTACGTGGACCCACCAGAGGTCTGCTTTACTAGGATCTCACCTTGGTTTGTTGTTGTTTCTTAGAAAAGTTTGTTAGAACTCTTTGTGTTGGATCTGAGAGGGTCCACAGATGACCTGGTCCTTTTGTACACACACAAGCACCTGCAGAAACTACAGGTTTGGAGAGCCAGCACTCTACGAATCTTCTTACTTTATGTATTTGCATGAAAGTACATCATGATTTTTCCATCTACTAGAGAAGGCTGAGTTAGTAATAACACTGAGTCACAGCCCTATTAAAAGTATAAAGGAAAGGCTATGCGAAAACATTAGCTACAAAGGAAGATCCAAAGCAGCTAGGTGGTATCGTGGGTAGAGCATCAGACTGAGGAAAGTTGGGTTTAAGCCTGACTTATATACTTACCAGCTGGGTCACCCTGGGAAGATTATTTGACTTCTCTGGACCTCAGTTTCCTCATCTATTATTAATAGATTATCTAAATCTATTATTCTGTGATTCAATGATCTTCAACTACATGGAAGGGTCAGAGGTGGCTATAGAGCATTGGATTGTTGAGTCAGGACGACCTGAGTTCAAATGCTGCTTCAGATATCACTGTGTGACTCTGAACAAGTCACTTCACCTCATTCAGCTTCTGTTTTCCCATCCGTAAAATGAGAAAAGTAATGATCCCTGCCTCAGAATGTTGCTGTGAGGATCAAATGAAATAATATAAATGTTAAGTGTTTTGTATACCTTAAAGTGCTTCATAAATATTTGCTATTATTATTATTATCACCATTGTCTTTATTACAATCAGATTTATCATCTTCTGGTGGGAATAGACCTTTTTGTCACTAAGGTGTTACTGTCACCCAGGATCACTTATAGGCCCACACCAGCATGGGCTAGATGCAGAAACATGATGCTAAATGTTTAATAACAGCCTCTCTGAAGATAAAATGACATTTGGCGCTCTTTAAGGTTTAATTTGCTTTTTAACATTTATTTGATCACTTTTCAAAATCTAGACAATCAACAAGACAAAACAAAAAAATAAGACCCTGATTCATAGCATTTGCAGATTTCTGAGGTCACATTGAAATGTTCACACTGAAAACGTAACAATTAGCTCTCCTGGCAAGAGTTGGCTCCAGCACACCTCTAGAGACCTATCTGGATAGAAGAGACTTCTCCACTGGTTGGAAGTTGGATTGTTTTCACTTAGAATCCTCACCTTGGAACTGATTTCCATGGGACCCTTACTCAAGGGTGCACCATCCTCAGCTTCCCTAGATTGTACAAATCTCTCTACCTCCCTAAAGTCACAGCCTAAGGGAGAGGACACTACTAAACTTTTAGAGAGTACACAAACAGCATTTTATCCAGTTTCCTTTACTGACATATCTCATAAATATCATCTACTTCAACACACAAGGCCTCACGACATCACTGATGCAGGTGCTCCCTCCATCAACATGGATTAATAAATGGCATAATGAGTTGCTGTGGCCAAAAGACATTCATCACCTGCTGTCCAACCCTCTGAGGATGAGACTGAATTTGGCGAGGCTGGTCCTGGAATAAAAGAAACATAGTCCATTGCTGCCCCTGAATTTGAGGCTGTTCCCACTTGAAAGGACCTGCCACCTGTACACTGTTTGGACATAGCCTTCAAGAACTCTCACTCTTTTCCATGCCATGCCAAGACATCTCAATAGGGGTGTCTCTAAATGCCAGCATACATTGTACGGCATAGTGCTAGTAGTTAGGGAGAAAAATGAATTTAAGAGAATGGGGAAAAACAACTTCACTTACACATGTTCGGTAAAGGAGGCCAGGGCAAAGAAAATGTTTTCATGATTTTATATTCTCTCCTAATATTCAACATATGAGTTCTGGGAAATGGTCCAGAGCTTGCTATCTTTAAATAATATGTTAAGATGTAAGAAATTAGAATGAACCCAGATTTAGAACAGTAATTGGAAAGAAAAATATGTTTGAATAATCCATTGGGAATCTAGGTAAGGTCTGAATTTATTACTCAATATGAAGTATATACATACACACATATATGTATATACACATAAATGTACATGTGCATATACACATGTGTATATATACATATATACAATCTAGTTTGTATATAATATAAATATATTATACATAATTTATACTATATGTACATATATGTATATATATACATATAGTAACTCACTTTTAAATATTAGTTCAACATTTACTAGGCACTTTATAATCATGATCTCATTTTAGTCTCACAACATATTATGATGTAGATAATATAGGTATCATTCCAATTGTACAGATAAGGAAACTGAGACACTCTCCTCTTCTCCCTCCATATATATGTGTGTGTGTGTGTGTGTGTGTGTGTGTGTGTGCGCGTGTGTATGTATACATGTACATATGCAAATGCATACACATATATACGCATATACAAAAATAGGCATATGTGTGTTTATGTGTGTGTGGAGAAACAGGGGAGAGGAGAAGGACAGAGAGAAAGAGCCAGACAGACAGAGATGGAGATGGAGACAAAGATAGAGACAGAGAGAGAAACATATAAAACTCCCACATGAGGGAATGCCTTTTGCCAATGTATGAGAGTGCCTTCTTAGCAACTTATGGCCTGAGAGGTTGCCTAGAGCTCTAAGAGGTTAAGGGACTTTGACTCTGTACTCCCAGAGACGAAGGACCTGGTATTCTTAGTACTTAGCATGGTAAATAGCTCACAGTAGAGGCTTAATAAACCTTTATGCACTTACTGACTAGTAAGGTTGCAAGAAGCACTATGCACCAGAGGTAAGACTTAAACCCAGGTATTCCTGGTTTCAAAGCCATAACTCTAACCACCATTCCATGCTACCTCTGGAAAAAATAATATGATAAAAACATAGATCTTCCTTCAGTCGGTGGGTAGGTGCTAGAATTTGTTTTCTTGGACCTGTGGATATGCTATCAACATGTTCAGGGCTCTGGCCTTCTGTTGCTGTAGCTGTCAATCACTCTAAGAATCTTACTTAGTCCTCAGGTTTGTGTGAACCCAGGTGGTGGGTCATAGACTCGGGATCACTATCTATTTAAAAACTTCAGTGCCTAAAACTAAACAGTGCTCCAACTGGGGCTTCTCCATTGCCAAGAAAAAGCAGAATAACCAACTGTTTGGTTTCACACATGATAATCATATTAAAGCAGCCCAGGAGAGCATTTGTCTTTTATTGTTACAGGGCTGTGTTAGTACTTCATTACTTATCAGCCCCTAGGATCACGGGACTTGGAGCTGGAAGGAACCTCAGAGAACATCTAGCCAATCCTGTTTAATACTTAAAAAAATCAGTGAATTCATCATTGTGAGTACTCTGTCCACTGGTACAGATAAGTATCCTTCATTCCTTTGCAGACCATGTTCCCTGACTTATCATGGTCCCTAAAATATCTTTATATGATGGTTAACCTTTTGATAATGAGAATCTCCAAAGTTTAAATACTTTGTCTACATAATGAAAAAACAGGACTCTTTGGAAAAGGCCCTGATATTGGGAAAGATTGAAGGCAAAAGGAGAAGGGGATGGTAGAGGATGAGATGGATAGATTGTGTCATGGAAGCAACAAACATGAACTTGGAAAGACTAAGGGAGATAGTGGAGAACAGAATGGCCTGGAGTGCAATGGTTCACAGGGTAATGAAAAGTTGGACACAACTGAAACAACATCAAAATCTCCAAACTTAGCTAGCCTGCTTCTTAGGTAACAGAAACAAAGTTAATCAGTTACTGGCCTGTACCAAAGTCTTTCTAACATAGCATAACCCATCACAACTTGCTCTAATGGCATAGCTATAACATCTGCAAGTCAAATTCAGAAGTGAACTTGGTTGGGAGAATCCTACATAGAAACTTCCTTAAGTGTGCATCTACTCTCTCCAGGAACTGAGATGGTAAGGGGGAGAGTCTGCCTCCAGGTGTTGTGGGGAAATGCTTTATAACTTCTATTTTTACCACATCTTTATTATAACTATAAATCATTCACTAAACATCTCTTAAGTGCTTACTATATCGTAGGCACTATGTTAAATCCTGGGGACACAAAAAAGTAACAAACAAAACCAAAATAGGCAAAAGAAAGTCTTTGCTCTCAGGGAGCTCACAGTCTAAGTCCCTTAATCCTGTATACCATGACTTACTATACCTAGCTTTGTAATAGCTTATTGATGTGAATTGGTTAAATCAAACTGGGGAGAACACATCAGAGTGGAAACTTGAGACTATTACATTAGAGATACCCTTACGGGGTGAGCTACCGCCAGCTTGAACCAGATTGTGAGAACCAATTATTAAATTTTCAATGTGAGCATTTACACCTTGGAAATCAGCAAATGCTACAAATCAGGGTTTGATTTTTTGTTTTGTTAATCATCTAAATTTAATAAAATGATTGAGAAAATTTTAATATAAATTCAACTTAAAAGTATGTTCTGCATATATTTTCCCACAGAGATGGTTTTAGGCATTTACCAGCATATTTTTGCCCTCCAAACTTTTAAGAGTTACTCATAGAATCCTGAGGGGCAGATGTAGCCTTATTTTTGGGGGACCCAACTCATCTGTGAGAGTAGGAGTTGGGAAAAGGATCCTCAGAGTTTATAAATGATATATAAATATGGTTAATCATGTGTTGCAAAACTTCTTTGGCTGGGATGAAGTGGGCTTGAGAACTCATTTCTAGCAGGACATTTTTTTAGTGAATACATCACCATGTATTGCTTCTCCTAAAATCTGATCTGGAAAACTCTGAATGTAGTGAAATTAAGACTGATGAAACCATGAAGTTGGAACAAATTACCTCTCCTATATGGGATTCAGATTTTTGTAAAATGAAGGGATTGGGGTGGGTGACTCCTAAGATCTTTTCTATCTCTAAATTTATAGTCCAGTGGTGACCATGTTGATTTTTATCTCTTTCATCTCCTGAGCCTAACACAGTACCTTGTACCCATAAAAGACAATAAATGGATGTTTGTTGAATTGAATGGGCATGAAGAGTAGCATCAAAGTTCAATGTAATTCTATTCAACTAATATTTGTTAAATGCCTACCTCTTATAGTTGAGGGAACTGAAGTTGAAAGGGGTCAAGTCACTAGCCTAATGTCACAAAATTAGTTAGTATTAGGAATCTCCCATTGTTCTAGTACTCTTCTCATTTACCTACCTCTCACTTCCTTTAGTGATGTCTCAGTAGTCCTTGGAGATTTTGAGGGAAGGAATCTGCATGTGGCAGCTCAAAGTCAGAGTGAAAAGATCCACACATATTAAAAGGACAGCTTGTTAAGTCCCCACATCTCCTATAATGGTGAGAATTTATTGAACAATTAACTGTAATTAGAGAATTAATTCTCCCCCTTCATTAAGGAAATTAGGTCAGCCAGTACTGGTAGAAATCTTGCAAATGATATCTCTTTTTTTTTCTCAGCATGATTTTTGCTTTCCCACCTCTATTTGGAGGAGGATATGGTAGATTCATGGGTAATCCACTTAAGATAGTGTGGAAGTCAAGTAGAATATGAGCTTCTGGAGGGCAAGGACTTCTTTCTTCTTCTTCTTCTTCTTCTTCTTCTTCTTCTTCTTCTCCTTCTCCTCCTCCTCCTCCCCCTCCTCCTCCTCCTCTTCCTCCTCCTCCTTCTTCTTCTCTGTCCCCAGTGTCTAGGTCACAGTGCTTGTCATATAGTAGGTGTTAAAGAAATCCTTGTTGAATGTAATGGAATTCTTGTGCACATATTTCCTGTTGTCAATAAAGAATGAACAAGTGGAAACTCTAGACAATGTCCAGTATAATGAAATGTCTTAAGATCTTTCCATATAAGAAGCATTTGAAGGAACTGAGCATGGTCAGTTTGGCGAAAAACATCTATAAGAGGGATATGGTACCTGTTTTCAAAGATCATCATAAGGAGGATTGGTTTAAATTAGGGAAAAAGTAGGAAAAATAGATAAAAGTTGCAGAGTGACAGATTTTAAATTTTTATAAAGAAAATTTTCTAACAATTAGATCTGTCCCCAAGTGGAATGAGTATCCCAGTGTGAGATTTAAAATTGGATATTAGATCATAAATCTCCCCTACTTAACCCTTCCCTTAATTCATCTCCCAGACTAGTAAATGGAAGAAGCTTCTGGTTTTCTAGATAGAGCCTTTATTGTATATAAGGTGTTGTTGATTAGAAGGATAGGAAAACAGAAATACAGTACAAATCGTCTTAAATCTAGGCTGTCTATATTCCTTATAAAAACTCACCAAACCGATTTAGGCCACCTTTGGAGTGAGTCAGACCGTCTGTGCCGCGCCGCCCGGAGTCCCGCCAAGCCGGCAAAAAAGGCTACTCCCGTTCTCTCCACCCCGGAAGTCAAAAAAAACCCGGCAGGCAGTCTGACATGCGCAGCAGGCGCACTGTACCTGGCAGGCAGTCTGACATGCGCAGCAGGCGGACTGTACCCGGCAGGCAGTCTGACATGCGCAGCAGGCAGACTGTTCATCTCCTCCCCAAAAGGGTGGTCCTTGAAAAACTGGCGTCTTTCACTTATCCTAACCGACTGTTAAAAACTTTCATATTTTACCACATTTCCCCCCTTTGCTTCCTCAAGAAACGGAATGTTTCCTTGATGGAACAGTAAAAAGAATATAATAACTTTTGCTGACTAATAATATGCGAACAACAATACAGAAAAGGAAGAGAGGAAAGTTTTGTCCAGAGGGGCGATTTTTTTTTTTTCCTCATGAACCGACGCTTTGACATTAGTCTTGCAAAGGGAGAGCCTCTGCAGAGAGTACATGTTACAGATAGTATATAACAGAAAGGAGATAGTAAAAGCTAATAAAGCAAAACAGTTCATATAAAGTCTCTGAGTTCTCTTGTCTTCTTGAAGTGGTAAGATGTCATCAGGAGGAAACTGGATTCTGGTCTGGAAAACTGGATTCTGGACTCTGGTCTGGAAAGCTGGATTATCTTCTTTAACTGTTTGAATTGCTGTATTTTTAAAACCTTAGCATAGCATTGTCAATGATCAAATTAATAAATTCCATTACATTCCCTCCTTTATATGGTTAGACTTGTAATAGAGGGTTGAGGTAGTTATGCAATGTGTAACACTTTTTACCACCATGTGTCTGGATCAAAGCCAAATTTAGTATGTGTTCATGACACCTGAAAATGTTATGGAAAGGTTATCATACCATATCTCATGGTTCTGAGACAGCCAGTGATTGTGCTAGGCCACAGGTGAATTCAACTGAGTGAGATAAAAAGATAAATAAGTTCAGTTAAATTAGGTTAAATTAGGAGGGAGAGAGGATGAATACTGGACTGTGCCTAGTAATTGTGCTCTACATAGTCACCATCATAAGCAAACCATGGACTTACGTATACCTGTCTCTCCTTTTGTTGCACATATATTCTCTCCAGGGCCTGCGTCAGAGTTCACAGCAAGTTAGTCTCTGAAATGATAAGTTTCCATATTTCTGAAATCTCATTAATTTCACCAAAGACAATATGATGGTAAAAATGTGTGCTATGCTGCATAACTGAGAATATATTAGTGATATATACAATAATTCCAAACCATACCCAGAGTATAATGACATATAAATAATAAACGAATGTAAATAGCTGATTATATTAGACATTGTTACATAATCTTCTTTTAGACATTATTACATAATCTTCTTTTAGCAAGTAGACCACATCATCTTATACATGAATTCTCTGGTATAACAGTAGCAGATACTTAAAGTGGTGATTAATTCATCAAAAAGAAATAAGACTTCAATTAGCAAGATTCAATATTCAATGTTTTCAGTGAGGTATCAAGCAATTTCTGGTACTTTTTAGTTAAACAGAACAACATACAAGAGAAAGGAGAAAAATAAATAAATAAAACAAAACTCATTAGAACTCATGGTTCTCTCAAAAAGAAAGAGTAAATA
Source organism: Dromiciops gliroides (assembly GCF_019393635.1). Taxonomy (NCBI): domain Eukaryota; kingdom Metazoa; phylum Chordata; class Mammalia; order Microbiotheria; family Microbiotheriidae; genus Dromiciops; species Dromiciops gliroides. The sequence goes on along the minus strand of NC_057861.1, from coordinate 614,695,163 downwards.
AAAAAAAAAGAAGAATTCTGGTAGCTTCTGAGGCCCGATAGCCTCACCCACAGCATATACTTAAAATGTCTTTGAATAATCACTTAGTTTACAAAATTTAGTTTTAAAGAAAAGCAAAAGAAACAAAAGTAAAAAAAAAACCAAAGCAAAACCAAAAATAAAAAATAAAAAGCAAAAGATTCGCTAAGCACCCTTTTGTGCTCTTAAAGAACTTAAAGGTGCAGTCAATTCCAGGTCTTTTCAGTGCCTTTCAAAAGTCAAAACAAAAACAAAAAAACCCAAAAATTAATAAAATAAAAAAAAAATAGTTGAGGTAGGCCAGAAAACTAGGCCATGTACTTCAGTGCTTTTGCCTGTAGAAGGAAATGCTTGTTAAATTATAAGGTATTTAAGCTGCTAGAGTTTGGGGTATGCCACATTGTTTTAACTGGTTCCCCAATTCTCTGCATGCCAAAGTGGCAGGGGTTTCTGAATTGTCATTGATCTTTCTAATGCTGTCATAATGTTCTTTATGGTAGAAAATGTGGAGTTCTGTAGCATCAGTTTTGTCTGTGCCACTGATTTTCAATAAAGGCTGATTTAATTGATGAACCACAACATTCAGCTGATGCTGCTTAGCAAATGCTACAATTGTATCATTTCCTCCCCACTTTCCAAATTTCTTTAATTCATCAACATATTCTTCAAAAGGGGAGTCATTTACTATAAAAGACTCAAACTCTTGTCTATGGTTAGTCATATAAGAAGCAGCTTCTTGTCTGTGTCTGAGATGATTTCTACAGTGACCTTCTAGCTGGTCTGCTAAAGCCCTAAAAAGGCAATTTCCGTCTCCTGATACTTTACGAAGACTGAGTCCCAAAGCATTTAACTGATCAGTGGGATTCTTAAATGGGAACTTCCTGTTTCCTCTGAACTTTCTTTGCTCTTTAACAGTTGCTATCGTTAGGGTTTTTACCTCTTTAGCGTCTACCTCAGGTCTATCTGAAATCTCTTCACCTATGAATGGTGCAGGCTTTATATGAGAGCAATGAATCCATGAGTCTTTTTCACCAATTTTAATGGCGGTAGGAGTTGTCAATAATACCTGAAAAGGTCCTTCCCAGGCAGGTTGAGTTCCACTGGTTCTCTGAAAATTCTTTACATATATTTTATCTCCTGGGTTGAAGTTATGCAATGAAAAGTCTAATGGTCCTGCCTGGACCACAGCTCCTGCCTCATGGAGTTCACGTAGCCTGGTCTGTAATTCCTGTATATAGGAAGCAACAGAAGTATCACCTCCCACCAGTGATGTATAAACTGGGGAAAAAGTTTTAGCTTGGATAGGAGGGTGACCAAAAAGCATTTCATAAGGAGATATATGAAGTTCTCCTCTTGGTCTACTTCGTAGATAGAATAATGCCAATGGTAGAACATCAGGCCATTTCAAATGGGTTTCAGTACATAATTTGCCAATCATACTCTTAAGCTCTTTATTCATACGTTCGACTTGGCCTGAACTTTGTGGATGGTAGGGCGTGTGGAATTTTGGAGTCACTCCCAAGAAAGAGTAGATTTGGGATAAAATCGAATCAGTGAAATGTGTGCCTTTGTCAGAATCGATGCGGGCTGGTGGGCCAAAACGAGGTACTATCTCTTTAAGAAGAATTTTGGCAACAAAGGCAGCTGTGGCTCGGGGGCTGGGAAAGGCCTCCACCCACCGAGTGAGCTGATCAACTATAACAAGGCAAAATTTATAATGTCCTGCTTTTGGCATAGTAATATAATCAATTTGTAAGTGCTCAAAAGGTGTATATGCTAGAGGACGCCCTCCATAAGCTTTGACCTTAAAAGCATACTGATTATAAGACTGACATGTGGAGCAGCCCGAGCAGATTCGAGATGCTGTATTAGTCACACCTGGTGCTATCCAGGTTCTCTTAATAGAGTCTACAATGCCTTGTGTACCAAAATGGCCTTTTCTGTGAACAGAGAGGCATACCTGGTGGTAGAATTTCCGGGGAAGAAATGGCTTACCTTCCGGAGACACCCAGATGCCATTGATCTGTTTCGCCTTAAATTTCTTTTTCCACTTTTCTACTTCAGAATCGTCATAGGTTAGGTTGGAAGGAATATCCTCAGAAGGTGAAAGGTTAAATACATGTTCAGGAGCTTCTAATGCAGCAAGCTTGGCTGCAGAATCGGCTCGTGCATTTCCCTTTGAAACAGGATCACTATTCCCTGTGTGGGCAGGGCAATGTACAATGGCTAGGGAAGAAGGCAGTTTTAGGGCATCTAAGAGGTCCTTGATAAGGTCCCCATTGGCAATAGCCTTGCCCGAGGATGTTAGAAAGCCTCGTTGACGCCAAATCATACCAATAAAGTGGCATATGCCAAAGCCATATTTCGAGTCAGTAAAAATGGTGGCACTCTTATCTTTAGCTATATTACAGGCCTGTGTAAGAGCCACAAGTTCAGCAGCCTGTGCACTAAAATGGGAAGGCAGAGAAGCTGCCCAGAGGGTGTCATAATCAGAAACTACAGCAGCTCCAGTAAAACGGGTTCCCTCTCTCATAAATGAGGAACCATCTGTATAGAGGACAAGATCAGGATTTTCTAAAGGTGTATCAAAAAGATCATCACGGGGTTTTTCAGCCATATCAACTAAAGAAGCACAGTCATGCAACGGTTCCCCCGAGAATGGTAAGTTAGGGAGTAGTGTTGCTGGATTAAGAACTGTGCAGCGTTTTAAAGTGATATTCTCATTACCTAACAGGGTTATTTCATACTTAGCCAGCCTTTGATCTGAAAAGGCTTGTGTCCTGTGACGTAGTAAGAGAGCCTCCACTTCGTGAGGGCATTGCACAGTTAGAGGGTTACCTAGGACCAAATCAGAGGCTTTTTCTACCAAAAGCGCTGTGGCCGCCACTGCTCTAAGGCAAGGTGGCGCTCCAGCCGCTACAGGGTCCAGCTGAATTGAATAGTAGGCTATAGGACGTTGGTTAGGCCCCAGTGACTGAGTCAGGACTCCAGAAGCCACCCCCCTTTGTTCATGCACAAAGAGAGTGAAAGGCTTACTATAATCTGGCAGTCCTAGGGCAGGTGCTGATAACAAGGCCCGTTTTAATTCTTTTATGGCTGAGAGATGCTGGGGATCCAACTGTAAACTGTCTGGAACAGAACTTTTTGTAAGAGCTATGAGGGGTTTAGTAATTTCACCAAAAGAGGGTATCCATTGTCTACAGTACCCAGCTGCTCCCAGAATGGCTCTCAACTGCCTCTTAGTAGTGGGGGCAGAGAGTTGTTGAATGGCCTGGACTCGACATGCGCAGCAGGCAGACTGTTCATCTCCTCCCCAAAAGGGTGGTCCTTGAAAAACTGGCGTCTTTCACTTATCCTAACCGACTGTTAAAAACTTTCATATTTTACCACATTTCCCCCCTTTGCTTCCTCAAGAAACAAAATGTTTCCTTGATGGAACAGTAAAAACAATATGATAACTATTGCTAACTAATAATATGTGAACAACAATATAGAAAAGGAAGAGAGGAAAGTTTTGTCCAGAGGGGCGATTTTTTTTGTCCTCATGAACCGACGCTTTGACATTAGCCTTGCAAAGGGAGGGCCTCTGCAGAGAATACATGTTACAGATGGTGTATATTATAACAGAAAGAGAAAAAAACCAACAAAAAGAACAAATCAAAACTGTTCATTTAAAGTCTCTGAAAGTCTTTTCTCAGATGTCCTCTAGGTGTAGTCGTGGAATGGAAGTCTTTTCAGGGGTTGATGTGTGGATGCTGGTAATCAGCCAGGAAAATTTCCTACAAAATTGAGCTTAACACAACTTTAAAATAGCTTTGTCAATAACCAAATCAAACAATGAAAGTTCTCAAAAACATGTCTAAGGGAATTCAGAATCTTAGTTGTTACACATGAAACATATAATAAAACAAAAATTGAACCATTCTTTAAAATTATAATATTACTATAGTCCCCCCCTTATGGAGGGTAATTGAGAAGACAATTGCTGCGATATTAATTATTAAAAATAATTTTTTATCTTTGTTTCATCACTTTTTGCATCATCTGCCTAATTATCCTCATGCCATTATGAGAAATTAAAAAATCTAATATAATTGGTAACAGGTGTCAAGGCCAAATTCAACACTGTATTTATCATGACACCTGAGATAATTATGGGGGTTACCATAAAAGAACAGAGAAATGATGGGATATGAGCATTCCCACACTTGAGCAATATGTACTGCCCATACAGTATGCCAGGCTTAAAATAGGTAGATGGAATATATGTCCATGCCACCGAACATATTGGAAGAAACTGAGTCAGACTTAATCAGATGCATGGGATTGAGATGTCCATGGCATCAGGCATATAGGAGGGAGCATAGAAGCCAGGTGTAGAAGTGAGATGGGTGGGATGAATACTTCCAGCCATCTGTACAATATTGTGGGGAAAAAGAGAATAAAATATTAAACCAAGAGAATCCAACCTCAACATTTGTCAAAAGCCGTTCCCTCGGCCATACCTTAACTTCGTGCATGTCTCCCCTCATGTAACAGTTCAATGTCTGCTCTTTGCATGTATTCCTCTTGTGATTGGATGGCATCTTGGCCAACTGGCATCTGATAACTCAGAATAAAGGCAATTAATGTCTTAAATGATAAGTTCCCATAATCCAAGTCTCATATGGATTTAAAAATTGAGGATAATAAATGATTGCAAAAAATGTGAATACATCTTGACTCAGAAGACAATATATAATTATGCAACAATTTCAAATAATACCCCTTTTTTTTACTTAGTATACTATTACTTTTGTGAAAAATCAGAACATATTTAAATAGAAGTTAAAGCACAACACAATCTCAATGAAAACTTTTTTTTTTGAAAAAAGAACTTTTACAAATGTTCCCCTCTCTCTTTTTTTTTTTTTGGAATATGCTTATCAAAAATAATACTTCTAGAATCAATTTACACTTGCCATGGCAAACAATTTGCCAGGGAAATGCTTTAAAGAGTTTGATCAAATAATCAGTTGAGAAAAAATAGCAAAAACAAATAACTCAGAATATGGGAGCACAATACTCCTAGAATTAACATTGTATTATGAAATCAAAACCATGTTTCAAAATTAGATAGATGAATGAATAGAAGAAAATACACGTGGAATAATAAAAGACAATGAAATTCAAACTAGGGAAATCTAAATGAATATGAACTTAATATTAATAAGAGTATTACAAAATATAAACTTGATCGCATGACTATAAAAAGCTTTTACAAATATTCTCCTTGTTTTAGAAACTAAGTATAAGACACAATCTCAAAAGCATTAAAATCTCTATGAAAATAAACCTATACCATTAATTCCAAAATGTATATGTAATAGCATAGAAATCCTATGTAACCTCTGAACTGACATTAATAATCTGAGTGAATTCAGAACACTCTTGATTCCGATATCTAAAATCCCCAATACTCATATCAATACCTTGCTGCTTACTTCTACATTTCTGTAAAATATATACCCTTCCATGGCAAAAGCAGAGTCTTGAACTATGTTGATGATTGTCATTCTTATTCAGCTTAAGTTTTTCTTCTTTAACCCCTCTATATTGTCTGTCAGTCTTTTCACCATACAAATGCTTTATAAGATTACTAATGAAAGACAAAAGCAGGTTAGCAAAATTATGAACAAAACGAGCATATCTGGAATTTAAAGAGTTTTCTAAGATTGTCTCAAAAGCACAGCCAGGGCGGGGAAGGGCTGAGCCTGAAGCTGCAAATGCAGGTAGAAAAAGTTGAGCATGTGCACCAGATCTCTGGACTTCCCAGGCAGGGGAAGCTGTGGGCTTGGCCATAGGAGGAGTAGAGGGTGGGGTCTGGAGAGGAGGGGAGGGACCAGAGCAATTTGAATCAGACTTGATTTTGAACTCAGGCCTGGATTCCTCTTCCCCCACTTTGCCTCCAGGTGCTAGGGGATTAAAAGCTTCTAGAGGGTGGGTCATTGCCTCCAGGCATGCAAAATTAAAGCAACAATTAGTGTTAGAACTGGGAAAAGCTGCAGGAATCTCTTCAGGTTTCTCTGAAAAAGCATGGTTGGGAGAGGGAGAGATATTTCCTTGTGTGAGTAAGTTGCTGGCTCTTTTAACAAAAATAAAAAGAAAAATAGAAAATCCACAAAAACGAAGCATTAACATGATCTTATCTCCCATTTGTCTGGTTAAACAGACTAAAATCAAAAATAGGGTAATTAGGGAGTTTAAAAGGTCCATTCGAAAAAATTCAAAGGAGAACACAGCCAGTACTTAGCAGTTAAAGGGAGAGGGAGGGGAAATTTCTTACCCAACCAGAAGATCAGAAGAAGACTGAGGGTTAGCTTTCCTCTTCGTGGTCAGCCATCTGTTAACGGCTAAAATTCTAGCTAAACTGTCTAAAATATCTAATGAGTGGTCGCCAATAAATTATAAGCTTTAGCAAGAGTTAGACTTTTAAGCATTTATTAAGGAGAATAAGAATTTGGTAAAGAGAGAGAAAAAGGCCTAGATTTCTATCTATTAAAGGGAGAGCACATTTCTAGCTCCCTTCTCCACCAGAGTCCAGAGGGAAAAAAAAGCGAGACTGAGCGCCAGTCTCTTCCTTCCTCCTCCCACTAGCCCGCGTCACTTCCTGACTCCTGGTCTTGCCCTCAAAGACCTTCCCTTCATGGGCAGAACTCCTCTACAGTAAGTATCCAGCAGGTGGCGTTATTCCAATCGTTACACCAGGAAGCAGTGAATTCTTCCAAACTAGAGGTCTTTGAGCAATGATTCAATGGCTCCTTTGGGGGAGTATTGTAGAGATTCTTGGTCAGGTATGTGTTAGCCTCTGAGATCTCCTCTATCTTTGAGAGTATAACATTCTTCCCACTCTGTGAATGTTATGTAAGACTGATGTTAATAAGATGCTGTCAATTTCTATAAATAAAATCTTCTTTTCTACAAAGGCAATCGAATGCAAAGAATAAAGAATGCCTCCCTCCTTATCTTTTTTTTTTTTTTAGTGAGGCAATTGGGGTTAAGTGACTTGTCCATGGTCACACAGCTAATAAGTGTTAAGTGTCTGAGGCCAGATTGGAACTCAGGTACTCCTGACTCCAGGGCCGGTGCTCTATCCACTGCGCCACCTATCTGCCCCCCCTCCTTATCTTCTAATAGAACTAAATAGAAACAGTATGCTATAATGGTATAAACAGAATACACTGGGAAGATCACTTCCCTAGTCTTGTGCTCCATACCTTTCATTACAGACTAAGATCATATCAGCTGCTTTTTGACTGCTATATCCTGCTGTTAACTTATATTGAGACTGGAGTCCATAAAGTCTCTCAGATCCACTTTCAAACAAATTTTTTTCTAGCCATTCCTCCCCCTACTCTTATCATTGAAATTTATTGAAACTAAGTTTGGTATTTTGAGATTCATCCCTACTACATTTCATCTTATTGGAATTGGTTCACTGTTCTATCTGACATAATCTTCTGGGATCCTAATATTCCATTTGAAATGCTAGCTATATCTCCTAGTTTTTGGTCATTTGCAGACTTGATAAATGTGCCATTTACATCTTTATCCAAGTCATTGATAAAAATGTGAAATAGAAGAGAGCCAAGCCTTTATCCAGAGGTTTCCTTCCAAGTTGTTGCATTCCAATGACAACTTTTGTAGTCTCTTCATTTAACCATATGCATATCCATCTTTCTTTCTTTTTTTTTTTTTTGGTGGGGCAATGAGGGTTAAGTGACTTGCCCAGGGTCACACAGCTAGTAAGTGTCAAGTGTCTGAGGCCAGATTTGAACTCAGGTTCTCCTGAATCCAGGGCCAGTGCTTTATCCACTGGGCCACCTAGCTGCCCCCTGCATATCCATCTAAACATACTGTTGTCTAACCTCACCTTGACATCCTGTTGACATAGATGTCAACAACTCTGCAAATACTTTGCTAAAATCAAAGGAAACTATATCTGTAGCATTCCCTTCACCTACTAATTGAGTAAACTTGTAAAAAAATAAAATTATACCATTCTGTCATGAGCTATTCTTCATGAAGTCATTCTGTTTCTTTCTAGTCAGTGCTTCCTTATCTAGATACTTATCATGCATTTTCAGACATGTCCAATGCCATATAATAATAATAATAACAACAACAATAACAATAATAATAGCAGCTAATATAGCACTTATGATGTTTGAAGCATTGTGCTCAGTGTTTCACAATTATTATCTCATTTGATCCTCTTAACAACTCTGGGAGGTTAATGCTATGATTATCCCTACTTTACAGATGAGACAAATAGAAGTGAAGTGCCTTGCCCAGGGACATACAGATGTCTGAAGTTGGATTTTAATTCAAATCTTTCTGACTCCAAGTCGAGCATTCTACCTATTGTGTCACCTAGCTGCCTCATATATGTGTTTATGTGTGTGCATGTACGTGTGCATATGTGTATGTATACATGCATGTGTAATATGTTACCAAAGGGGCTGGGATATTGTGAGATTAAAATTGGATATTAGATCATAAATCTCCCCTAGTTAACCTTTCCCTTAATTTATCTCCCAGACTAGTAAATGGAAGAAGCTTCTGGTTTTCTAGATAGAGCCTTTATTGTATGGTAGTCACAAGGTGATGTTGATTAGAAGGATAGGAAAGTAGAAATACAATACAAATCGTCTTAAGTCTAGGCTTAGTCTATATTCTGTATAAAACTCACCAAAACCCAAGGCCACTTTTGGGGAGAGAGACCAAGTCAAGCGCATGCTGTTAACCGAGAGCCGGGCCGAGTCAAACTCCAATCCGAGTCTATCTGAGCAGCCCCGCCAGGAGACCCTCAGAGCAGGAAAAAGCTCCACTTCCGTTCTCTCCACCCCGGAAGTCGAGTGCGTAGCAGGCAGTCTGACGTGCGCAGCAGGTGGACTGTTGGTCTCCTCCCCAAAAGGGTGGTCCTTCAAAAATTGGAGTCTTTCAGTTATCCTAACCGACTGTTAAAACTTTTTACCACAATATGTATATAAACATATATATATATGCATATTTTTATTATATTGTAGGGGCTTCTATTTGGTGGGAGGAGGGCATGGTGGGTTAGGGGCAGGTAATATGCAAAAAAAGAGCAAAAATAAATTATTTTTAAATGAACAGAAGAAAACAAAAATGGGTTCAAAAGGGACATTAACAAAGGCTATTCAATCAAGCACCTAATCAGCTTATTACTAAATGCCAGCACTGTGCTGGGTGCTAGGAATATAAAGACAAGAGTGAAATGGTTCCTTCCCTCAAGGAGTTTGCAATCTAGCCAGGGGAGACAATAAAATAGATAAAAAGAAATTTGGGAGAGGGCATGGAGGGCATTCGCACCTGAGGGGAATCTGGGCAGGTAGAAGGTGGTGCTGAAGCTGATCTGTGAAGAAATTAAAGATTCTAAGAGAAGGAGGTAATGCAGAACATTCCAGGTATGGGGGATGGCCAGTGCTAAGGCACAGAGATGGATCCTGAAAAGTACCATCCCTAAGGGGATCATTCATTCTCTTAACAAACACACAGAGAAAGGGAATGAGAACACTTGTGATCTTAAAAGTCATCTTTCTAAGCCACCTTTTAAGACATGTAGGTGGTAATATTTGTCCTTTGTTCTCAAAGAGGTCCAATGTCATTACAAGGGTGATGTCTTAATTTGCAAGTGAATTGGATTTGAGTGAAGAAAGGCTGTGCAAAGACAACAGCCTCCCTCTCTTCTCCCAAGCCATCAGAGTCCAGTGGCAAGACATGTCAAGACAACTAGTGATGGCCCCCCTGAAAAGAGCAAGATGAGTGCCCCATGGATAGAGGTGTGGCCAGGATGCCAAAATAATGATATGACATTCCTAACAGCAATGACCTGAAATATTATTCTTCAAGTGTCTTCCAACAGCTGGAGAAAATGTCTCTTTAGCATTTATTCCACTTAATAAGGCTCTGTTTTACCTCCTTAGATAGACAGAATCATGTAATCAAAGACTTGAATTCGACCTTCTGGTCCAACCCATGCAGGAATCCTCTTGACAACATCTCTGACAGGTGGTCATCCAGCCCATGCCCCAACAATTCTAGTGACACCGCAATGACAGCCTCTACCTGTTTATCAGAACAAAGTACCCATGACATATCAGGCAAAGGAGCTGGGGCCAGCTCAGATGGTGCAGTGGTTTAAGCCAATAATTGTGCTAGCTAATATTTATATAGTGCTTTTAGGATTACGAAATGCTTAATGTAGAATAATGGGGAAAGAGTGTCCAGCTTTGGTGATTGAATCTTATGCAACAATCAAAAATTATTTCTTAAGCATTTGCAAAGGGTCCTTCCCTGTGCTAAGTGCTTGGGCTAGAAGTGTAATGGTCACTAGAATCAAGGACTTTACATAAGAACTTGAAGGGGACATGGTGCAACTTGTGGAGTGAATAGAAAGTTGGGAGGATTAGGAGGGGCTCCATCTGAGGGGCATCCAAACTGAGACTTGAAGGAACCAATGATTACAGGAAGCAGAGGTGAGGACAAAATGCATTCCAGGCACTGGATGGTCAATGCAAAGGCATGGAGATGGGACATGGAGCATTGTGTTTGTGGAAAGGAGAGTAAGCCAGTATGGCTGAATTGAAGAGTTCATGAAAGGAGTTTAATACCCTATAGAGAGACGGGTTTTTTTAATTGGAAATGTAATTTTAACAGTGTAGGGAGATCAGGAACTTCCTCCACTAATGCAAATTGGCAACTTCTCTGAAACATATACTTTTTGAGCATCTCCTGCTTAACATAAATGAAGTATCTTTATCTATATAGTCATATTGTTATTGTTCATCTGTTTTTCAGTTGCATCTGACTTTATGACTCCATTTGGAGTGTTCTTGGCAGAGATAATGGAGTTGTTTGCCATTTTCTTCTCTGGCTCATTTTCCAGATGTGGAAACTGAGGCAAAAAGGGTTAAGTGACTTGCTCAGGGTGACAAGTATTAAGTGTCTGAGGCTGGATTTGAACTCAGGTATTTCACTTTTATGTCAGGATTTCACTCTCCAATCAATTCACAAGGCCAAGACCTTCTGGCCATACAATAATGTGGTTTTCATTAATCCTTCAGCTACAGGATGATCTTGACAGTGGCCTACTTCTTCAAGAGCATATTGTTGTGGATGATCAGTTTATAGAATCATAGATCAAGAGCTGAGGCCATATAGCCCACCTGCCTAATTTTTCACATGAGGAAACTGAGGCCCAGACAAGTTAAGGAACACATTCAAGATTATGTAAGGGACTAAAATTCTAGCTATGATGTCTAAAATCTAATGAGTGGTTTCTTTAAAGTAGAAGCTTTAGCAAGAGTTTAGACTTTTAAGTATTTATTAAAGTACATGAGAAGTTAGTGAAGAGAGACAGAGAGGTAAAAAGCAAACTTCATCTATCTTAGAAAGCCCAGCATCTGTCCTCCTGCCAAGCCACAGTCCTGAAATGAAAGGTTTCACTCCTCCCAGAAGCCTCCTGTGAAACAGGAAACAGGGCCATACACACACACACACACACACACACACACACACACACACACACACACACAGCTCCAAGCTAATTGGTTGGTAGCTCTGATTGACAGGACCCATGGTGGCAAACATCACTTCCTGATGCCAATCTGACCTTCAAAACCCCAGAAAAGGTCACTTCCAGATGCTAAAGTCATATGGTTTCTTTTCAGGCCAGAGCTCACTATGTCCCTCCCAGCAGGGGGTATCATTCCAATTCTCACAATTACATGTATAATAACTGTCAGAGGTAGGATTTCAACTCTGGTCCTTGCTTATGCTCTTCCTATGCTCTTACCATACCACCTCTTTCCTATGTTCAGCTAATGCCAAAATCAGGAACTCTTGACGCATGAAATCACTTCTAAGGTTGGAAATTTCTGTGTTTTTTTTCTAATTTATATCTCTGTGCATCACTAATGTTTTTTTGTTTGTTTGTTTGGTTTAGTTTTTGTTTGGTTTGGTTTGAGTTTTTTTGCAACAAACACTTATTTTATTTTTTCCAGTTACATGTAAGGGTAGTTTTGAATATTCTTTTTCATAAGATTTAGAGTTCTAAATTTTTCTCCCTCCCTCCTTTTTCTCCCCCTCCACAAGACATCAACCAATCTGATATAAGTTATATATGTAGAATCCATAAGTGCTCTTTTTATCAGTTCTTTATATGGGGGTGGATAGTATGCTTCATCATTAGTCCCTTGGGATTGTCTTGGATCGTTGTATTGTTGAGAGTAGTTAAGTCATTCACAATTGCTCATAGAATAATATTGCTGTCACTATGCACAATGTCCTCCCAGTTCTGCTCATTTTACTACACATCAGTTCATATGGGTGTTCCCATGTTTTTCTGGGATCATCCCGTTTGTCATTTCCTATAGCACAATACCATTCCACTACAATCATATACCACAGCTCCTTCAGTCATTCCTCAATTGATGGACATTCCCTTGATTCCCAATTCTTAGCCACCACAAAGAGTTGCTATAAATATTTTTTGTACAATTATTCCCACTTTTCTCTTTTTCATGATTACTATTGTTAACTGTTTCCCTCCATCCTATTCCCTTCCCCATGATATTTACTCTATCATTTATCTTCTTTCACCCTATCCCTCTTCAAAAGGGATTTGCTTCTGTCTGTTCCCTCCCCCAATCTGCCCTCCCTTCTTTTGCCCCTCTCTTTATTCCCTTCCCCTCCTATTTTCCTGCAGGGATAGAGAGATTACTCCACCCCAATTGAGTATGTATGTTATTCCCTCCTTGAGTCAATTCTGATGAGATCTAGGTCTTTGAGCCAATTCTGATGAGTGTTAGGCTCATTTCCTGCCCAGATTAAATAGCTTACTCCACCCAATTGGGTGTGTATGTTATTCCCTCCTTGAGGCAACTCTGATGAGATTAAAGTCTTTGAGTCTATTCTGATGAGTATAAAATTCATTTCCTGCCCTGTTCCTCCCTGATCTCTTCCCCTACTCCATAAGCCCTTTCCTGTGTCTTTCCTGTGGGATTTTACCCCATGCTACCTCTGCCCTTCCCCCTCCCCCAGTACATTCCCCTCATCCCTCAATTTAACCCTAAAGATGTCATCATGGAGCAGCTAGGTGACACAGTGGACAAAGCATCCACCCTAGACCCAGGGGGATCCCAGCCAAAACCCAGCCTCAGACACAAGACAGTCACCCACTGCATGACCCCCAACTCCAATTTTTTATGGTTCTCTAGGCTCTTCTATTTGAAAGTAAAATTTGCCATTCAGTTCAGGTCTTTTCATAACAAATACCTGAAAGTCCTCTTTTTCATTAAAGTCCAATTTTTTCCTCTGAAATATTATACACAGTTTTGCTGGATATGTGATTCTTGGTTGGAATCCCAGTTCCTCTTCCCTTTGGAATATCATATTCCAAACCCTCCAGTCCTTTAATGTAGAAAGTGCTAAATCTTCTGTTATCCTGACTATGGTTCTATGGCACTAGATTTTTTTCTTTCTGGATGCTTGCAATATTTTCTCCTTGTCCTGGGAGCTCTGGAATTTAGCTATAATATTCTTGGGAGTTTTCATTTTGGGATCTCTTTCAGGAGGTGATTGGTAGGTCCTCTCAATCTCTATTTTACCCTCTGGTTCTAGAATATCAGGGAAATTTTCCTTGATAATTTCTTGAAAGATAATGTCTACACTCTTTTTTTGATCATGGCTTTCAGTTGGATAATTTTAAAATGATCTCTGCTGGATCTGTTTTCCAGGGTAATTTTTCCAATGAGACATTTCACATTGTCTTCTATTTTTTCATTCTTTTGTTTTGTTTTATTGTTTCTTCATTTCTCATAAATTCATTAGCTTCCATTTGCTCAATTATAATTTTTAATGAATTATTTTTTTAGTGAGCTTTTGTACTTCCCTTTTCATTTGGCCAATTCTACTTTTTAAGGAGTTTTTCTCTTCAGTGAATTTTTGTGCCTCTTGTTCCATTTGGCCAATTCTGCTTTTCAAGACATTCTTCTCATCATTTGCTTTTTGTGCCTCTTTTCCCATTTGGCTTAGTCTGTTTGTTAAGGTGTTATTTTCTTCAGCATTTTTTGTGTTTCCTTTACCAAGCTGTTGACTCTTTTTTTCATGATTTTCTTCTATCACTCTCATTTCTATTCCCAATTTTTCCTTTGCCTCTCTTACTTTATTTTCAAAGTTCTTTTTGAGCCTTTCCATGGCCTGAGGCCAATTCCTATTTTTCTTGGAGGCTTTGGATAATGGAGCTTTGACTTTGTTTTCTTCTTTTGAGTGTGTGTTTTGATCTTCTTTGTCACCATATTAACTTTCTGTGGTTAGAATGTTTCTGTTGTTTACTCATTTTTCCAGTTTATTTCTTGACTTTTAATTTTTTGTCAAAGTGGGGCTCTGCTTTCAGGGTGGAGGGTGTACTCCCAAGATTCAGGGGTTTTGTGTAATGGTTTTCAGAGATACTTCTAGGGAATTGTAAGTTTTCAGTTCTTCTGAGCTCTAAGAAAAGATGTGTTTACTATTTTCCTCACCTGTGAGCCACCACAAGTCCTCTTTTCTGCCCTAGAACTGTGAGGAGTGTCCCTGCTCCACTGTGGCCTGCTACTCCAGGAGTTATTTAATGGCATTATATAAAGGTATTTGAAGGGTTTGGGGGAGAGCTCAGGTGAGTCACTGCCCTTCCTCTGCCATCTTGTCTCTGCCTCCATCAATAAGGATTTTTTTTTAAATTAATGAAGTATTTTATTTTTTTTCCATTACATGTAAAGATAGTTCTCAACCATTGTTTATACAAGCTTTACAATTTCAGATTTTTCTCCCTCCCTCCCCTAGACAGCAGGCAATCTGATATAGGTTATATATATACACATAATAACATTAATCCTATTTCTGCATTAGTCATGTTATAAGAGAAAAAAATTTTTTTTTCCATTACATGTAAAGATAGTTCTCAACCTTTGTTTATACAAGCTTTACAATTTCAGATTTTTCTCCCTCCCTCCCCTAGACAGCAGGCAATCTGATATAGGTTATATATATATATATATATATGTATATATATATGTATGTATATATATACATATTATATATATACACATAATAACATTAATCCTATTTCTGCATTAGTCATGTTATAAGAGAAAAAAATCAGAGCAATCATGGAAAACCTCAAAATAGAAAAAAAACAACAGCATCAAAAACAAAAGAAATAGTATGGTTCATTTAGCATCTATATTCCGCATTTCTTTTTTTTTTTTCCCCTGGATTTGGAGATCCTCTTCCATCACGAGTTCCCTGGAACTCTTCTGTGCCATTGCATTGGTGAGAAGAATATAGTCCATCACAGTAGATCAAAACTCAATGTTGATGTTACTGTGTACAATGTTCTTCTAGTTCTGCTCATCTCACTCATCATCAGCCCACACAAGACCTTCCAGGTTTCTCTGAACTCCTCCTGCTCATCGTTTCTTATAGCACAATAGTATTCCATTGTATTCATATACCACAACTTGTCCAGCCATTCCCCAATTGATGGGCACCACCTCAACTTCCAATTATTTGCCACCATGTAAAGAGCAACTATAAATATTTTTGTACATGTGGGTCCCTTTCCCCCTTCCATGATCTCTTTGGGAAAAAGACCCAAAAGTGGTATTGCTGGGTCAAAGGGTATGCACAGCTTTATTGCCCTTTGGGCATAATTCCAAATTGCTCTCCAGAATGGTTGGATCAGTTCACAGCTCCACCAACAATGCATTAGTGTTCCAATTTTCCCACAGCTTCTCCAACATTTATTATTTTCCTTTTTTGTCATTTTAGCCAATCTGATAGGTGTCAGTACCTCAGAGTTGTTTTAATTTGCATCTCTCTAATCATTAGAGATTTAGAGCATTTTTTCATATGGGAATAGATAGCTTTCGTTTCTTCATCAGAAAACTGCCTGTTCATATCCTTTGACCATTTCTCAATTGGGGAATGACTTGGGTTCTTAAAAATTTGATTTAGTTCCCTATACATTTTAGAGATGAGGCCTTTATCAGAAGTACTAGCCTCAAAAATTGTTTCCCAGCTTTCTGCCTCCCTTCTAATTTTGGATGCATTGCTTCTGTTTGTACAAAAAAAATTTTTAATTTAATGTAATCAAAATCATCCACTTTGCATTTTATAATATACTCTATCTCTTGTTTGGTCAAAAACTGTTTTCCTTTCCAAAGATCTGATAGGTAGACTATTCCTTTCTCTCCTAATTTACCTATGGTATCACCTCTTATGTCTAAATCATGTATCCATTTTGACCTTATTTTAGTATAAGGTGTCAGATGTTGGTCTATGCCTAATTTCTGCCATACTATCTTCCAGTTTTCCCAGCAGTTTTTGTCAAATACTGAGTTCCTATCCCAGAAGCTGGAGTCTTTGGGTTTATCAAACACTACATTACTAGTGTCATTTACTACTGCATTTCCTGAGCCTAGCCTATTCCATTGATCTACCACTCTATTTTTTAGCCAGTACCAGATGGTTTTGATGACTGCCGCTTTATAGTAAAGCTCCAGGTTTGGTACCGCTAACCCACCTTCCTGTGAATTTTTTTTCATTATTTCCCTGGATATTCTTGATTTTTTGTTTTTCCAGATGAATTTTGTTCTTATTTTTTCTAGCTGTATAAAATAATTTTTAGGTAGTCTGATTGGTATGGCACTGAATAAGTAAATTAATTTAGGCAGTATTGTCATTTTTACTATATTAGCTCGGCCTATCCATGAGCAATTGATATCTTTCCAATTATTTAGATCTGATTTGATTTGTGTGAAGAGTGTTTGGTAGTTGTGTTCATAGAGTTCCTGGGTTTGTCTTGGCAAGTAGACTCCCAAGTATTTTATATTATCTACCATTACTTTAAATGGAATTTCTCTTTCTATCTCTTGCTGCTGGACTTTGTTGGTCATGTATAGAAATGCTGATGATTTATGTGGATTTATTTTATATCCTGCTACTTTGCTAAAGTTGTTAATTGTTTCAAGTAATTTTTGAGTTGATTCTCTAGGATACTTTAAGTATACCATCATATCATCTGCAAAGAGTGATAGTTTTGTTTCCTCCTTGCCTATTCTAATTCCTTTAATTCCTTTCTCTTCTCTGATTGCTAAAGCTAACATTTCTAGGACAATATTAAATAATAGGGATGATAATGGACATCCCTGTTTCATCCCTGATCTTATTGGGAAGGCCTCTAATTTATCTCCATTGCATATAATACTTGGTGATGGCTTTAGGTAGATACTGTTTATTTATTTTAAGGAAAGCTCCCCCTATTCCTAAACTCTCCAGTGTTTTTATTAGGAATGGGTGTTGTACTTTGTCAAAAGCTTTCTCTGCATCTATTGAGATAATCATATGATTTTGGTTGGTTTTCTTATTGATGTGGTTGATTATGTTAATAGTTTTCCTAATGTTGAACCAGCCCTGCATTCCTGGTATAAACCCCACCTGGTCATAGTGTATTATCCTGGTGATCACTTGCTGTAATCTCCTTGCTAATATCTTATTTAAGATTTAAGCATCAATATTCATTAGGGAAATTGGTCTATAATTTTCTTTCTCTGTTTTTGCTTTGCCTGGTTTTGGTATCACCACCATATTTGTGTCATAAAATGAATTTGGTAGAACTCCTTCTTCACCTATTTTTCCAAATAATTTGTACAATATTGTAATTAATTGGTCTTTAAATGTTTGGTAAAATTCACCCGTAAACCCATCTGGCCCTGGGGATTTTTTCTTAGGGAGTTCATTAATGGCTTGTTCAATTTCTTTTTCTAATATGGGTTTATTTAAGGATTTTATTTCTTCTTCAGTTAACCTGGGCAGTTTGTATTTTTGTAAATATTCATCCATTTCATTTAGATTGTCAAATTTATTGGCATACAGTTGGACAAAATAATTCCTAATTATTGACTTAATTTCCACTTCATTGTTGGTAACATCCCCTTTTTCATTTTTGATACTGGTAATTTGGTTTTCTTCTTTCTTTTTTTTAATCAAATTAACCAATATTTTATCTATTTTATTGGTTTTTTCATCAAACCAGCTCTTAGTTTTATTGATTAATTCTATAGTTTTTTGCTTTCAATCTTATTAATTTCTCCTTTGATTTTCAGGATCTCTAATTTAGTATCTAATTGGGGATTTCTAATTTGTTCTTTTTCTAGCTTTTTAAGTTGCATGCCCAATTCATTAATCTCCTCTTTCTCTTTTTTATTCATGTAAGCATTTAGAGCTATAAATTTTCCCCTAAGCACTGCTTTGACTGCATCCCATAGATTTTGGTATGTTTTCTCATTATTGTCATTTTCTTGGATATAGTTATTGATTGTTTCTATGATTTCTTGTTTGGCCCATTCATTCTTTAGAATGAAATTATTTAGTTTCCAATTGATTTTCATTATACTTTTCCCTGGCTCTTTCTTACATGTAATTTTTATTGCGTCATGATCTGAAAAGGATGCATTTACTATTTCTGCCTTTCTACATTTAACTATGATGTTTTTGTGCCCTAATACATGGTCAATTTTTGAAAATGTGCCATGTACTGCTGAGAAAAAGGTATATTCCTTTATATCCCCATTCAATTTTCTCCAGACATCTATCATGTCTAAGTTTTCTAGTAATCTATTCACCTCTTTCACTTCTTTCTTATTTATTTTTTGGCTAGATTTATCTAATTCTGAGAGGGGGAGATTCAGATCCCCCACTAGTTTAGTATTACTGTCTAGTTCCTCTTGTAACTCATTTAACTTCTCCTTTAAGAACTTGGATGCTATACCACTTGGTGCATACATATTCAATATTGATATTACTTCATTATCTATCGTACCTTTAAGCAAGGTGTAATTTCCTTCCTTATCTCTTTTAATGAGATCTATTTTTGCCTGCACTTTGTCTGAGATAAGGATTGCTACCCCTGCTTTTTTTACTTTAGCTGAAGCATAATATATTCTACTCCAGCCTTTTACCTTTACTCTGTGTGTATCTCTCTGCTTCAAATGTGTTTCTTGTAAACAGCATATTGTAGGATTGTGGTTTTTAATCCACTCTGCAATTTGCTTCCGTTTTATAGCAGAGTTCATCCCATTCACATTCACAGTTATTATTACTGACTGTTTATTCCCCTCCATTCTATTTACCCCCTTTGTACTTTCCCCCCCTTCTTTCACCCTATTCCTCCTCACTGACATTTTACTTCTTACCCCTGCCTCCCCCAATCTGCCCTCCCTTTTTATTACCCCCCTCTCTTTTCTTTACCCTTTTCTTCTACGCTTTTTCTCTCCCTTCTATCAGTACCCCCTTTCCCTTCCCCTTTTGCTTCCCTAAAGAATGAGTTAAGTTTCTTTATCCCAATGAACGTATATGTTATTCCCTCTTCGAATCAAATATAATGAGAATAGGGTTGAAGCAATGTTCACCCCTCCTTTCTTTCCCTCTATTGTAATAGGTTTTTTTTTCACCTCTTCATATGATATAATTCATCCCCTTCCACCTTCCCTTTCCTCTCCTCCCCAGAGACTCCCTTTTTAACCCCTTAAAATTTTTTTTTATATCATCACATCAAAGACAATTTATATTTATACCCTCTGTGTAAAGTCCTTCTCTCTGCCCAAATACATTTACAATTCTTAAGAGTTATGAGTATTATCTTCCCATGTAGGGATATAAACAGTTTAACCTAATAGGGTAACCTTTTTTTTTTTCTCCCCCTCTGTTTACCTTTTTAAACTTCTCTTGAGTCTTGTATGTTGAGATCAAATTTTCTATTCAGTTCTGGTCTTTTCACCAGGAAAGCTTGAAAGTCCCCAATGTCATTAAATGTCCATCTTTTCCCCTGGAAGAAAATGCACATTTTTGCTGGGTAATAGATTCTTGGCTGCAATCCAAGCTCCTTTGCCTTCTGGAATATCATATTCCACACCTTGCAGTCCTTTAATATTGAAGCTGCCAGTTCCTGAGCAATCCTGACTGTGGCTCCATGATATTTAAATTGCTTCTTTCTGTCTGCTTGGAGTATTTTCTCCTTCACCTGATAATTCTGGAATTTGGCTACAATATTCCTTGGGGTTTTCCTTTTGGGGTCTCTTTCAGGAGGTGATCGGTGGATTCTTTCAATGATGATTTTATCCTCTGATTCTATTATATCAGGGCAGTTCTCCTTAATAATTTCCTGGAATATGGTGTCTAGACTCTTTCTGATCATGGCTTTCAGGCAGTCCAATGATTCTTAAATTGTCTCTCCTGGACCTGTTTTCCAGATCAGTTGTCTTTCCAATGAGGTATTTCACATTTTCTTCTATTTTTTATTCTTTTGATTCTGCTTGACAGATTCCTGGTGTCTCATGGATTCCTTATCTTCCAACTGTCCAATTTTAATTTTTAAAGCATTGTTTTCTTCAGTAAGATTATGCACCTTTTTTTCCATTTGGCCAAGTGAATTTTTTAAGGCACTGTTTTCTTCAATGAGATTATGCACCTTTTTTTCCATTTGGCCAGATGAATTTTTTAAGGCATTGTTTTCTTCAATGAGATTATGCACCTTTTTTTCCATTTGGCCAACTGAATTTTTTAAGGCATTGTTTTCTTCAGTGAAATTATGCACTTTTTTTTCCATTTGGCCAGTCAATCTTTGTGCTTCCTTTTCCAAGCTGCTGATTCTTTTTCCATAGTTTTCTTGTTTTGCTTTCTTTTTTCTTCTACCTCTCTCAATTGATTTTTAATATCCTTTTTGAGCTCTTCCAGGAAGGCTTTTTGTTCCTGAGACCAATTCACCTTCCCTCGTGAGGCTTCACATGTAGGCAATTTGAGGGTATTGTCCTCATCTGAGTTTGCGTTGGCTTCTTCCCTATTGATACAGAAGCTCTCAATGGAGAGGGCTCTTTTTTGCTTCTTACTCATTATTGCAGCTTATTTATTTATTTTTTAAGTTGAGGTCTGCTTTCGGGGCACCAGGGTCCCTGTTTTGGGCTTCTTGTGCAGGGGTATAGGTGCTGTGTGACTGGCTTTTTACTCTGAGGCCTTTATGGTGTGTGGAGATCCCCTGCCCTGCACTTCCTGTCTGGGTACGCTCGGCCAGCCAGGTGCCCGCTCCTGGCATCCGTTCCCGCCTGACCCGTTTGTCGCCCTCCCAGATGGTGCAGGTAGGTTTTTCCACTGTCCTTCTTGGCCACCAGATTTTTGAACCATGTTCCAGGGGCCTCAGTTGTTTGGCTGTGGCCCGCAGCTCCTGCTGACTTGCCCTGACCCCCTCGGCGCTGGGTTGCTGCCCTGTGCTGGGCCTCCCTTTTGCCCGAGTCAGACCGACCTTTTCCTGAAGTCTTCTAAATTATCTCTAGTTGGAGGACTGTGTCTCTCTGTCGCTTTGCAGGTTCTGTAGTTTCAGAATCCGTCCAGAGGCTTGATTTAATGTTCTTTTTGAGGGAACAGAAGGAGAGCTCAGGCAGCTTGCTGCTTCCTCTCCGCCATCTTGGCTCCCCCCCCATAAGGTTTTTTTTAATGATTTTATTTTTAATTTATGGAATAAAACAAATATTTCCATAACATAATATAATGAAAAAGATGATTCCCCATGAAACTACAAACATATTATGTACAATTTGCTATTCCTTTTAAATATGTAATAAAGTCATCATGTCAATTCCTTTTCTTTTTTTTTCTTCCCACTCCCACCCTAAAGATCATTATCATTTGAATACATACACACAATCATTCTATATATTTATTTATCATTCTTCCTTTGGATACATATAATATCTTCGTTTATATGTCCTTTATAGTTTATTTGGGTATTTATAATGATAAAAATTATTCACTCAAAGTTGTTCTTAAAGCAATACTGCTATTACTATACAAAATGTTTTCATTATTATTATTAACATTTTATTATTATTTACAGTGGTTTATATAGAAAATGAAGGGGGATGTTCCTCTACCTAGAGGTTATTTCCCTAGTGCTTGGTCACTAATCATCTTGGACACAAGTTCCCCAGTAATTAAGAACCAATATGGGGTTCCCAGGGATATCTCAGCAAGGCACATGATTCTCACAAGGGGCCAGAACAAATGTCTACCTCCCAGTACAGAAAATTAGAAATCCATTGATGATTCTTGCTACATCAAGTTGTTGGGGCAGTTGGGTGATACAGTTGATAGAGCAGTGGACTTGGAATCAGGAATACTCCTCTTCATGAGTTCAAATCTGGTTTAAGACACTGGTTACATGACCCCCGGCAAGTTACTTAACCCTATTTGACTCAGTTCTTCACCTATAAAAATGAGCTGGAGAAAGAAATAGCAAACCATTCCAGTATATTTGCCAAGAAAACCCAACAACAATAACAACATGAGTTGCATAGAAAAAGATATAATTATATTGTATATTTCATTGGATTGTCATTAGAACAGTGCTTCAGAAAACTTTAAGTGCTATAGAAATATAAACTATTCCTCATGTGTTTTGCTCCCAAATTACAGTAATTGTTAGCTATAAAGCCAGCATCTGCACAGTCCCGTGAGAAAAGAAAAATATATGGAGATCGTGAATTTTAACTTTGGAAGTGATTTCATGTTTAGGACATTTCTCAAATTTCAGACCAAGAACTAAGTTTTGTGCATGTAGATTTTGAATTTTTAAAAAATTCTCCGAGTCTTTCTTTTTTGTTTATTTGTTTCAAATTTGGCACAATTTTTAACTTCTTGATTCTTCAGTTGTTATCCAGTGATAATATACTGTATGCCTTTATAGTATCACACTGTACTCGAGGGAGCATGCTACTCACATGACAGTCATCTAATATCTGTGACTCAGGTTCACAGGACTGGGACTCTGGCCATCTGGGATTTGTTTGAAGAGGTGTGAAATGATAGTATAAGACATACAGCTCAGATATCAAGTACAGTGGCCAACATTTCAAAATTACAGCCCACCACCACAACCCTTCTCATAACACAGCAGTCAATGAGACTGTGGCAATGGTTCATACTGGGAAAGGAGGCAAAGAACAACATGACAAAGCCTAAAATAGGAGCCAGAAGTATCTCAACTTCTTTCTTAACACTCCATTCAGGGATCTCCATATTGATAGATGGGGCAACTAAGTGGCACAGTGGATAGAACACTGGTCCTGTAGTCAAGAAGACCTGAGTTCAAATCTCACTACAGACACTTATTAGCTGTGTTACCCTGGGCAAGTCACTTAGCCCCAATTGTCTTAAACATCCAGGACCATCTCCAGTGGTCCTGATCCATATCTTGCTACTGGACCCAGATGGCTCTGGAGGAGAGAGTGAGGTTGGTGACATTGCACAACCTCCCTCACTTAAATCCAATTCATTGCAAGTCATGACATCACCCTGATGTCATGATCTTTGAAAATGAAGGACAAACAACAATATTGACAGATATACATGGTATGTTTCTTTACATTGCACACCCAGGAAATAGTATTTATTATTCAATATTTTTAAAATGTATCTTAAAATTTTTTAAGTCAATAGAAGTCATGTGGTATAAAGAGTAGACCTTGAAGCCAGCAAGATCTGGGTTCCAATCCTACTTTGACATATATTGGCTGTGTGACCTTAGGCAAGTCACTCAATTCTCTAAAAGTACAAATTGCAGAGAAGGTATTGATCTGTATTGGTAGAGTTTTCTTATATGGGAGTTACCTATATTAATGAAGTCACAAGTTCAGCTAAATGGATAGACTTTGAGACCTGAAGTCAGGAAGACTTATCTCTGAGTTCAAATGTGGTCACAGATACTTACTAACTGTGTGACTCTGGGTAAGTCACTTAACTCTGTCTCAGTTTCCTCTTCAGCAAAATGAGCTGGAGAAGAAAATAGCAAACCACTCTAGTAGTTTTGACAAGAAAACCCCAAATGGAGTTACAAAGAGTTAGACACAACTGAAAAATGACTCAACAACAACTACAACAACAAGGTCTACTTCCTATCCTTAACACTATTTGAAATTGAAAGATAAAGGACATTATGTCCATCAAACAAACACCACCCCCCAACTTAATCATTATACTTTTGAATAGTATAAGAGCTCATATTTTGCAAATAAAGACTATCTTTCAATTAAATTAAAAGGCAAAGCCATTTGATATTTGAGACATTAGGGTGGGTTTGCACCTATGGATCTATCTCCCATTTTTCCCTTTTCTTTTTCCTAGGAAACAAGTAAATCTGTACTTGAGAGTTTTTGTGGTCTCCCTTCTCTTCCAGTGATTAAAAGTCACAGGCCTTATTTCACCACCTGATTTGGACCTCCTCTTTCTTACTGTTGGTTCTATTCTGCAGCTCTCTTCCCCCTTTCTGAGTAGGCTTCTTGCTGCCATCCTTTGCCCTTTCTTCTACCTCTCTTCCCTCTCTCCTATTTCTTATCCCCTCAGGGCCAGGTTCTCCTTCCATTCCATAGTGATGGTTAGCTAATCTGACAAACTCATGATAATGTGCTAATGGGAGATTGCTATAGGAGCTCCCCAAGGACCTGACCAGCAGGATGATGGATCTGTCAGTTGTTAGATACCTCTTCAATCCTTCTAACTAAAAATAAAGGAGTGATGCACCAAATATAGAGTAAATACGGTGAAATCCACAAGAGAAGGTAGAATTTGTCAACAGAGTAAAAAACCTTATGAATTTACAATGGAAAACTTGAAAACCCATGAGTCTGAATCATTGCTCAATGGGGTTCCAGTTGCCAGTACAAAGAACCCTACTGGCTGCAGCGACTCTGCCTGAACAGCTTTCCTACCCCAGAAAAAAGTGGCTGCCTTTGATTTTGTTCAGCCACATTAAAGAAAGGAAGAGGGCATAGAGAAGAATCAGGTTGGCTGAAAGTGTTGTCTTGAAAGTGAGGTTCAGGGGCAGCTAGGTGGCACAGTGGATAGAGCACCGGCCCTGGAGTCAGAAGGACCTGAGTTCAAATCCGATCTTAGATACTTGACACTTAGTAGCTGTGTGACCCTGGGCAAGTCACTTAACCCCAAATGCCTCACCAAAAAAACAAAAACAAAAGAAAACGAAAGAAAGTAAAGTTCAAATTCTAGCTTAGGGATGTATCCTCAGCAGCTACAGTGACTCCACGCCCCCAACCCACTAGAAGGAGCAGGTATTGATACCCAACCAAATGAAGAAAAGGAAGAAATCAGAAGTAGTGAAGATAAGCCCTGAGGACAGGGCCCTCCTTCAGTTGGTAGGCTTCTAGAGATAATAAATAATTGTTATTTATTGTTTCTCTTATATTGGATACTTGGATACTTTGATGGAAGTCCAAGTTCATTAGTGTGGGTTCTCCCTCCCTAAATGTAATCCGTTATTCTTGCCCATTCAATGCCCACGTTTTTACAAAATCCTCTGTAGCAGAACTACCTAACTCACTATAGCTTTACCTTTTAATATCTCAGTGGTTCAAATATATGACCCAGGGGACAGCTAGGTGGCACATTGGAAAAAGCACCTGCCCTGGATTCAGGAGGACCTGAGTTCAAATCTGGCCTCAGACACTTGACACTTACTAGCTGCGTGACCCTGGGCAAGTCACTTAATCCTCATTGACCCTCAAAAAACAAAACAAAAACAAAAAAAGAAAACATCAAATATATGACCAAGAATGTCCACCTCTTGCCCATTATACATTCTACCTGACCTACTAACCTCTTTTTCTGTTACAAATATCTTCAATGATATCTTTTGTGCCATTTCTCAAACACTTACAACTTCTATGTGTCTTCTGATTGCCCTTTACATTACTTTTAATTTTGATTCTTCTGAGACCATGACGTTTCATGATTCAAAATCATAATATGCTGGGGTGTAGGGGGGAATATTGCATTAAAGAGATTGGCTTTTTTATCACAGAACAGATTGGAATCACTGAAAGCTCTGCACAGTCTCTCAAATGCAATATAGCGAATCTCCTCCTGTGATTCATTTTGAGGCTCAGTCCATCCTCAAGGTCTTCATCACATTTAAAATGTATGTGTGTGGGGGGCAGCTAGGTGGCACAATGGATAAAGCACCAGCCCTGGATTCAGGAGGACCTGAGTTCAAATTTAGCCTCAGACACTTGACACTTACTAGCTGTGTGACCCTGGGCAAGTCACTTAACCCTCACTGCCTCACCAAAAAAAAAAAATGTATGTGTGAAAACATATACATGTATTTATATACACATATATACTGCTAATATATGTATACACACACACACACACACACACACATATATATATATACACATATATATGCTGATGATTTAGCTGCCATATCTTAATTTGGATAGTTCTAGCCTCTTGTTCAGTATGGGTACTTAAATCCCTCTAGTACTTCTGTGTATATCACTGGGGAGGCTCTGTAATGTCCCAGAGCTTAATATAATTAGTACAGTGTCAGTCAACAAATAGGAACATTTGGGGGATTCTTGATATCAGTGGAGAATATTTTCTTTGGATTCTGCAGAAAACATCTTGTATGGAGGACTGGGCAGTATCTGAGGTGAACAAACTGACTCCTTGTTTAGTAGTCACAGAATTAAGGTATCTCCATAGTTACATCTGCCCTAAAATACTCCACCATATTGAGGTATGTGAGAGAGACGACTTCCCCAAAGAGAACCTTCAAGGCTGCATTTTGTCTTAGGGAGTCAAATTAATTATAATAAATATCGATCAATTAACAATAGGCAAGCGAAATCTTAGCTCTTCTATACTTTTCAATGACTTATCAGACTTTAAACACGTGGTCTACTATAGAAAATCTTCTTTGAAAGGCTATCTATTCCTATCTCATACTGTCATCAAGGATACTCAATATCTTATATCATTCTTCTGCCCCCCTCCCCCACCCACCTCCGCCCCAACAGACCAGAGATTTGACATCTTAATGTGGAGGTGTGTGTGGGCTGGGGGCGGGGGGGGGGGGTGCATCTCCGGCCCTGCTGTGTGCATCACTTCTGTCACTCCTAGTCTCACTATTGTGGGGTCAGCCAGGATCTTCTGCTCAAATGCATGGAGGTGGGACAGACAGCTCTTCCGCCAGGCATGAGTTCACAGAGCCTTGTGTCTCTCTGCAGCAGTGGCTTCACCTGGAACAAAGGAAGAGACCACGAGGACTGAGAGACCCAGAGCGCAGCTCGAGGGGGTGGTGTCTTCCACCTGCACGTGTTCCGCTTCCAATTTCCACAGGAACTTCTCCTGGAGGGTCTCGGCACTCATCAGCACTCAGTTCTCTCTCTGCTGCCGAATCCCAGGAGGGGCCCAGGACCTGAGCCCACGCCTCTTCCGCCTACACTCGTGGACCATTCTTATAAACATTTTAGAGAGCTGAGAAGGTAGGGCTATGTTTTGGTTGTATTTTTTCTTTTGGTAAAAAAAAAAAATCTTGATTTAGTTTTCCCCAAAATGGTTTAACTTGCGAAATAAATAATAAAATTCTGTCGGAGGAGGTTGGTTTAAAAAACAAACTTTCAATCAAATGACTACATATGTATATATGTATACAAATATATATATATATATACACACATGTGTACACATAGACCAACATTAAGCATGAATAGATATATAGCATATACGTATAGTTTATATACACATAGAATACACACATGTACATATTGTTTACACATAATATGTATATGTGGACATATATGTATTTTATACATTTGTATTGTATATATGTGTGCATATACGCATATGAGATAGCACTCCGTAGTTGATAAAACCAGTGCTAAAACCCAAACCAGGAAGACCTGAGCTTAATTCCTGCTATCCACACACGAGGACTGAGCAAGCCTGGCCAAGTCACTTAATGTCCCATGGACATTCTCTAAGACTATATACAAGGTAGAAGGTGCCAACCAGCATTGACAGAGAAAGTTAGCTCACTTGAGAGTTCCCTATGCCAGTGTAAGCACAGATCTATTCCATGTTTCTATAACCAAGAAAGCACAGTAATGGATCTCTTTGGTATCTGCCTTCTTGCTGTTTGTTTGCTCGCTTGCTGCTCTCCCTTTCCCTCTCTCCTTCCTTCCTCTCCTCCTGCCCTCTTCTCTCTTCCTCTTCCTTTTCCTCTTTCTCCCTTTCCCTTCCCTTCTCTCTCCTTCCTTCCCCTCTTCCTCAAATATAGTGAAAAAAATTAGGGCTTCTTGAAACTGAGGATGGCAAGGAAAGGGAGGGAGAATATGTGTCTAAAGACTGAAAGCAAAAAAATTGCCTAGGAGAATATGAACTTTTTTTTTGCACAATTACTCACTGAACTGAGTGAGCAAGCTCTGAGCCATTTTTACCCAGGAAGAATACACCAGGGGTGCAGGTGGGGCTGATGATGATAGACTGATATTTGCAGTCTCTTTGCAATACTCACCACCTCTCTGCATCTCTTTAGTGGTGGGATCTATAATCCATGAATCTGTAAGATTCTTGGCTAAACTCTAGGACACAATAATCTAATTTTAACTTGTCTATTAATGCTAAAAAGGAACAAAGTAGCTTACAAGAATAAAACAAATGAAAGTTTATATAATTCACAATAAATTGAAAATCCTAGCAACATAAAAATGATTATTGACCTAGACTTTTTGTTGTTCACGCATTTTCAGTTTTGTCTGACTCTTTGTGACCCCTCTTGGGTGGGGTTTTTGGGCAGAGATAATGGAGTGTTTGGCCATTTCCTCCTGGGGAAACTGAGGAAAACAGAGTTAAGGGACTTGCCCATGAGCACACAGCTAATAAGTGTCTGAGGCCAGATTTGAACTCAGGAAGATGGATCTTCCTGACTCCAGGGCTAGCTAGCACTCTATGCATTGTACCACCAAGCTTCTCTAGACTTTTTAAAGCACCTAAGATTTAACCAATTTTTAAAATAATGGATAAAGAAGTTGCATTTCATCACAGAGTTGGGGCAAATCTTTGGCTTAACAGTTCTTCAGACATGGAGACCTTTTTTGCTGTTACTGCTCCCTGTGTGCTTGGCATAAAGTCATAAACTGCAAATAATCAGGTCCCAGTATTGAAACCTGAAGGCCTGGCTCTACTCACTGACTGGAAATGCTTTGTTAAAGTCATACCTTACATTTTATAGTATTTTTTAAAAATTTAGTTGATCGTTAAGAGCTGAAATTTAAAACTGTAGACTTAGGGTGGGCATGATCAGTGTGTTCAATCTATTCTCTCCTTAGACACTGCCCTCATCACCTTAAGCCTGAGTTATTGTAATAGCATGCTGCATGATTTCCCTGCCTCAAGTGTCTTCCCATACAGTCCATTCTCCATTTAGCCATCAAAGCAATCTTCCTAAAATGCAGGTCTGACCATATCAACCCTTTATTCAATAAACTCTAGCGGCTTCCCATTACCTCCAGGATTTACCAAATATAAAAGTCTCAGCTTACCTTTTAAAGCCCATGACAACCTTGTCCCTTTTTAACTTTCCAATCCTCTTATTTCATATATTATGAAATACAGTGACACTGGCTCACTTGATGTTCCTCTCGTAGGCTGTTCTACTCCCTATATTATGCATTTTCACTGCTTGTCCTTCATGCCTGGAATTCTCTTTTCTCCATTTTTTCCCATGATATATTTTGTTTGTGCAAAGTTGTTTACGTGTCTTCCCCTTTAAACCATGAGCTCCTTAAGGGAAGGATCTGTTTTTGCCTTTTTGTCTCAGTGATTACTGCAGTGCCTGGCACATAGTAAGCACTTAATAAATGCTAGTGGACTTGTTGAATAGGCAACCAGATGAGAATGAGGCAGAGCTTGAAGCTACCTCTTCCTAACTCCAGGGTCTGACGGGCCATCCACTCTACAATTGCTGCCTTTCAATAGGCAGAAAAGATATGATTAATGGAATTAATGAGGGAGGTGATAGTCCCAACCATATAGTGTTCTGTCTTGCTCATAGCATACCTGGAGTATTATATCTAGGTCCAAGCTATAATTTTAGGGCAAACTAGAGCATAGACAAGAGAGGGCAGCCAGAGTGAAAGGGAATTTGCAAATATGCCAAGACTGGATGATGGCATTGAAGATAGTTAGCCTGGAGAAGGGTGGGGAAAATTTAGACCCAGGGTCTATAGGTTGACCATGATCAGATGCTGGAAAGTTTTTCATATGGAAAGGGGGTGAGATTTTTGCTGCTTGTCCCTGGTGGGACATGGGGTGTGGAATTAACATGAGTGGAGGCAAATGTTGGTTTAAGATAAGAACCAACTTCTTTACAATTAGCCTGCTTTCAATGATAGTGAGCTCCCTGTCACTCTTCAGGCAGTTAGATATTCATTAGTTATTCATTTTTATATGGTACCAACAAAAGAAGGAAGAAATTATGGAAAGAAAAATTCCTTTAAAAATAACTAGAAAATACGCAAAATATTTGGATGTTAACTTGTAAGAAACATTCAGGATATATAAACACTGAAAGACATTGTTATGGAAAGAAAGAAAGAAAGACATAATTTGATAAAGATTCATTGTTCATGGTTGAGTCAGGCCAATATAATAACAAATGGCAATGATACCTAAATAAATATATGGATTTAAGGACACACCAAGCTTTCTAACAAGGTGTTACTTTATAGAACTAGACAAATAGACAACAAAATTTATTTGAAGGAACAAAATGACTGTATCCAGTACTCCAATATCAAGGGAAGTGAACAGATTATTAGTAGCATTGTCAAAATTATTTATAAAGGATTAAAAATAGAAAATCAGAGAACTGTAACAAACTAGGAAGATTAAGAAATAGCCGAAGACAATAGCTCAGTATTTGACAAAACCAAAACCCTGAAGTCTTGGAGAAAGGACTCTGACAATAATTATTAGGAACACAAACAACAATCTGGCAGAAGATAAGTTTGGAACAACATCTTGCACAACAGACCACAATAAGCTCCAAATGGATACCTGACCTAGAAATGAAAGGAGGTGTCATTCACATTTAGGACTAGTGTTAGAATTATTAACCACCACCATCACCACCACTACCACACACACACACACACACACACACACAAAACAACCCTAGAGGTGATCATAAAAGATAAAGATAATTTTAGTTTAAAAAATAGAATGATGCTGCATGAAAAAAGCAATACAATTAAAATAACATAAATTTTGAGTGGAGAACTTTGCATAAAATACCTCTGATAAAAGTCTGATAGCCAAACCTTATATGGAATTAACACAAATATACAGAATAAAGGGCTCTCTACCAATGATTCAGCATCTTTTCTGTATTGAAAAGTTGGTTTGAGCACTAAGAGAGTGTGTCTAATCTAGGTCACACACCCATTAATTGTCAGAAATTATACTTAAACCCATATTTTCTGACTTTGAGGACAGCTCTGTATGAACTACAGCATAGTAAAGATGGCAGGGGCGGCTAGGTGGCGCAGTGGATAAAGCACCGGCCCTGGATTCAGGAGTACCTGAGTTCAAATCCGGCCTCAGACACTTAACACTTACTAGCTGTGTGACCCTGGGCAAGTCACTTAACCCCAATTGCTTCACTTAAAAAAAAAAAAAAGATGGCAACATTTTTCAAATTAATTTACCAGGGACAACTAGGTGGCATAGTAGATAAAACACTGGCCCTGGATTCAGGAGGACCTGAGTTCATATCCAGCCTCAGAAACTTGACAGTAGTTGTGTGACCCTGGGCAAGTCACTTAACCCTTATTTCCCAGCAAAAAACAAAAAAAGAAAAAAAACAAATTAATTTACATATAAAGTGAAATACCAATCAATATAACAATAGATTATTTCATAGAATTAGACAAAATCATAACAAAATTCACGTGAGCAAATATGTGAACAAATATAAAGAATTTTGAAAAATAAAACTTTTGGAAGGTGGCTACCATTGCCAGGTATCACAATGTACTACAGAGCAGTAATTATGAAAAATAACATTGTTAAATGACACCACAGATAGCTCAATGGAGCTAAATAAAGATCTCAGAAATAAAGCCCAGTGAATACAAAAGATTAGAGAATGTATAACTTATATGTAAAAGACAATGGGAAATGGAATGAAAAATCTACAAAAATAAAATTAAAAAATAAAACTTCCAAGAAAATTAGATAACTGTGAGGCAAAACAATTTAGAGGCAATTCTCAAATCATATGGCACAATAAGCTGTAAGTAGATCAAAGATATACCTCTTTCTCTTTTCTTTCTTTCTTTCTTTCTTTCTTTCTTTCTTTCTTTCTTTCTTTCTTTCTTTCTTTCTTTCTTTCTTTCTTTCTTTCTTTCTTTCTTTCTTTCTATCCATTTACCCATCTATCCATTCATCTAACAACAAATGCCAAAAAAGTAGAAGAAAAAGAAATCCTATCTACTTTCACTAAGGAAATGGACATTTTTGCCAAGAAAACACAAATAAGTCACTGGAAACAAAGTTGCTGAATTTGCATAAAGATAAAATGATTTTGTACAACAAAAAGCAATATCTCTAAAATGAAAAGCAAACAAAACAGATGGAGAAAATATTTAAATTAATTATATCAGACAGAAAAGTCTAGTGTCTAGTTCTATAAGGAATTGACCCTTGATTCTTCAGCTTCCTTTACTTTGTAAATCCAATCAATTGTCAAATTTGATCAATTTGACCTCAACACTTCCTACATCCATATCTTGTACACTCACCAGACTACCCCTTAGTTCAGGTCTTCTAGGCCTTTCACTGAAAAGATTTTGTCTCCTAATTGGTTTCCCAGTGTCCAGGCTCTATCCTTCACAATTTATTTATAGCTGCCAAATTGATATTCCTAAAGCACAAGTCAAATCATGTCACTTGAGTTATTATTCATAATCTTGAGGATACAATACAGCCTCCTCTCTTTGGCATTTTAAATTCTTCACAATCTGGTACAATCTCTTCCAGGATGATTATTTATCACTCCCTTTTATGTACTCTACTTTTCAGCCAAATTACCCTGCTTGTTATTCCCCCACCATACATGATATTCCATTTCCCAGATCCATACCTTAGCAGAGATTGTTGTCCCTACCCAGAGTTCTCATACTCTTCAATTACATTTCTTGGAACCCCTAGCTCTCTTTAAGGCCATCTCCTACAAGGGATCTTCACCAATTCTTCCAGTTTTTTAGCGCCTTCCACAAATCAGTTTCTATTTTTTGTAAATGTCCTATATTGATTTCTCTGTGATCATATAATACTCCTTCAGTGGATATAATGTGGTAGGTAGAATGTAAGCTCCTTGAATGCAAGGACCGTCTTACTTTTATAGGTATGTATCTCCCAGTGCTTAGCATGATGCCTGGCACATAGTAGGCACTTTATATGGGATTAATAATTCACCCTCCTCAATGCAAAAATGGTCTCAGGAAATAAGTAGCCAATTTATAAGGAGGAAATACAAACCATTAATAATTATGTGAAAAAAATGACCAAACTTATTAATATAAAAGTGTGTGTGGGGTGGGGCGGGGGAGACAGCCTTCTCTTTAGGATGAAAAAACAACAACCAAGAACATCTGTAAACAAATGGTTGGAAAAACAGACATTCTAATATCTTGTGGGAGGGACTATATACTCCAGAATGGTACAAACATTTCAAAGAGCAGCAGAACATTGTATAGTCATAAACTGAAATAAGAGATTAAAAGTCAAATTAGGTTCATAATTAATTCTACCTATCCCAAATATACCATATTCATTTATCTTTCATAGAAGAATGGCAATTTAGACTTGAAAAAAATTATTCTTCACAAAAATCATACTGAGGATTGCCCAGAACATGCTTTTTGCCTAGGTGATAGAAAGTTGATTTATTCTCTTTTTCTTCATCTGCAAAGTGGGAATGCTATTCTACCTGCTTTTGTCACATCCTGGAATTATGGTTATGAGATGATATAAGTATATATGAAGATTAATTTTTAAAATATGAAGTCCTAACATGAAGCATTAATATGCATTATTAAAGAGGAATATGTGATGAAATGGAAAGAACACTCTGTCTTTAGTTCAATAAGACCTTGATTTTGATTCCTGCTTTACCATTTACTAACTATGAAGCCTTACCTAGGTCCATTAACTACCTGAAGACTCAGTTTTCAATTCTGTAAAGCAGAGAAAACAATATTAGCATTCTCTATATGCATTAAAAATCACAGGACTTAGGGGGGAAATAAAGTTAGGGACACAACATCAGTGACATTTAAAAAAAAGATAGTAACCTAATTAAATGGTGGTAAGTATATATACACATACATACACATATTATGAAAAATAGAAATGTGATTTGTGGCCTCAGACTGCTGCTTGGCCAACCAATCTAATCCTTCTTCCACATAAGAGTCCTTCAAATACTTGAAGACTGCTATCATGCTCCCCCTTACCTCTACCTCCTAATTTTCTCTGCTTGAGGTAAAAAATGTCCAGTTCCTTCAACCAACTTGCCTTTAACATAGACTTAAGGCTCTTTAACATCCACCGTCCTACATGCTCTCCTCTGGATGCTCTTTACCTTATCAGTGGTTTTCCTTTACCTCATAAGGGAAGATATAGATACTACTTCTACCTTCAAAGCTGTCTTGCTCCAAAATTATTCTGAGGACCTTCCTACCTTTTTCTGTGGCCAGGCACTTTATCCTTAAAAGGGGTGGGTAAGTAGGGGATTTACTTTTACTGGAGATGGACGTCCATAGTAGAAAGAATGCTGAATTTGGAGTTAGATGACATAGGCTCAAGCCATATAGTCATACTTATTTTTTCTTCTGGGTTAAGAGGAAAATCTTTTCTTACCTCTGTGGCCCTCTCTAGCCCTTAGAAATATGTTCCCTTGCCCCCCCATCTCATTTCTCCCAGTCAGTTTCCTGAATTAATAATTATATGAAAAAAACCCAACTAAACTCGTTAATATAAAAGAAGATAAGCAAACACAATTTTGTAACCAATAAGGAATTACCTATTTCTAAAGGACTAAACTACTTCCATGTTAAATTCTTCTATGCATTCAGAAGGGGTAAGTCTTAAGTTTCTTGACCTGATATTCCATGGAATTGTTTCTGAGTATATGAATTTTGTGTCCACTATATTTTTTGCAGTCAAAATATTAAACTGGGAATGTATTTCAGTCATCATCTAGATGAGAAACTTCCAAGCTTTTATATATAAATACACTTTTAAAGTTAAAAAAAAATTTGTAGAACCTTACATGAAAATAGAAAAGCTGTGTAGCATAAGGGATGGAGCACTGGAGTTGGAGGTCAGATCTGGATTCAAATCACTCCTCTGCCATTTACTAGTTTGGTGGCCCTAGAAAGGCACTTAATCTTCCTCAGGCTGTTTCCTTAGCTATAAAATGAGAATAATGATAGCACTTACACCCCAGGTTTTCTTTCTTGTTTTAAATGAATATAAAATGAGGATTAAATAAATTTGGAGAGATTTTTAAAACTTAAAGCATCATAAAATGTGAGGTAATATTCTTTGAGAAAATATATAATGACAAATGCTACTATGAATTCACTTATGCCTTTGAATAGACATGCCTTACTAAACATGTGCGTGTCTACATGTATTTAAAAATAGATATGTATATATCTGTATATATATGTACATAAAGGTATATTTGTGAGACATTATTTATTTGTTCTACAGAAGGCATGCATATTTGTTTATTATCCTACGTTATTTAATGAGCTGGCTGGGGCTGCTCTTCAGTTTTCCGAAATTGGATGTCTGGTGGAAGCAAAGAAGCTTCCTACCCTAGATCTGGTTCCACATCTACCTTATTCAATATAGCAAGTACAGAAAATCCAGTTTCACAAACATATGTGGTGGGAAGAGGCATCAGGTACTTACTCATTTCCCAGTGTTATCAAACAGTTTTGGGCTCTCAGAACAAACATGTAAGGCAAGAGTCAGACAGGTGCTTCTTTTTTCCCTAATGCAGATGGGTCTTAAAGATGTGTTGTGTTCTATTGAGCTGTCTTATAAGGAGCCAAAAAATCAACATCTCATGTATCTTTCTAGGGTCTAAAGTCTTGAACTTCTAAAAATCAACATAAAAATGACAATTCCTGGGGCACATATAAATTTTTCAATTGTCCTTTAGCTCTTCCTCTCCCTCCCTCTCCTCATGGATCCCCGGTTGTGAAATACTAATATGAATGACCCCAGATTTAGAGATGAATGGGACTTTAGAGGACATATAAGTCCCTCATTTTACAGAGAAGAAACTGAAGCCCCAATAGATAAGATGACTTTCCCAAAGTTATAAAAGTAGTAATTTGGCATAGAGTCAGGATTTGAACTGAGTTTCTCTGACTCCCAAATCCAAAAATCTTTCTATTATATCATACTACTTACATTGGGAGATACAGTGAGAGTCTTTAAATAACTGAGATGTGCCAAAGTTGGGAATTTTTTAACTCCTTCAAATATGCTTTCTTGGAAATAAGCCACATCTTCAAAGTCCTCATAGAGAGCACAAAGCTGAGGGCATTACATAGGGAGAATAGAAATGAAGCATCTTCCTGCTTTCTGGGGGAGGCAGCTGTAGATATATCTGAAATACTATATAGTATTTCCTTTTCTTTAGTCATAGGGAAATAAAGTATAGAAAGGGACATACACAGAGCCATTTTGTTAATATCTTGCTAAATTAAACACATATATCTATATCTATCTCTTTCCCTTCCTTCCTTCCTTTCTTTTTCCTTCTCTCTTTCTCTCTTCCTATCTACCTCTATCTATGTATGCATCTATCTCAGGAGCTACTTTGTCTAAACCCCACAGGAAGTGGCAGGCTGGATCCCTAGAAGGCAGTGGACTACTGCTCCCCTCAGGCTTCTAGGTTTAAGGAAAGGAGAGGAAGGAAATAAAATATTTAAATGCCTACTATTTACCAGGACTGCTAATATTATTTCACTCAAGTCTCACGAAGACCCTATGAAGTAGGTGCTATTACAGGTATAGAAACTGAGGCTAAGAACAGTAAAGTGGCTTTCCCAGGGTCACACAGCTATTAAGTTTCTGAGTCAGGATTTGAATTTAGGTCTTCCTAACCATAAATTTAGTGCTCTAAGCACTGCATCAGTTACTCAAGAATTTACAAACTCAATTAATAGATATAAAAAAAGAAAAATCAATCCAAGGTGGAATTTTTCTAAGGAAGTGACAGAACAATACATTTGTAATACAAAAAGTTTAAATATTAAAAAATATTGGAGGAAAATCTAACAGAAGAGAAACAAAAAGTAGCTATGTTAAATGGACAAATGAAGTCCTTATGAGCTAAAGCAATTGACCATGATATCCAGAGATAGTTACAAAACATAAGTCTCCAAAAAGAATATGACCAAAAAACCCTCTAAAATGTGATAATTCAAGAAATAATATAAGAAAACTGCCCTGAGCTTCAAAATACAGAAAATACTAGTCAAGAGAATCCACTGATTACTTTTATAAATAAAGTCTACACTTTAAACTCCAAGTCACACAGTAGTTAAATTTAACAATTTAAATAACAAATTTCCCCAGAATATAGAAGAAAGATCTTCATATATAAAGAAAAGAAATTTAAATAAGATTATTCCAAGTCATAAGAAGTCTCAGTACGGAATTAAACAACATATGTCAAAAAGCAAACGAGTTAAAACTTGCAATCAAAGTGACATAACTCATAAACCCCAAACTAATCATCTCAAAAAGAGATGCTCGACAAAAAGTGGCATACATGAAATATATACAAGGTATCCCAAAAGTCTTTAGTAATAGTTTTAATCTATTCAAACACACATATATGTTTTTATCTATGTATATATACACATATATATATAGATATGTAAAATATTCATCTTTGAACAGAAACATAAGAAAGGTAAATAAACATAACAACCTAGGAAAGAATAAGTAATAAAATTTATTTCCCTATGTTTAGCGGTTATTTAAAAGGGAAAGACAGACTGATGGGGTGGTAGGGGTAAAAATAAAGAGGGATCTTCAAGGGAATAAAAGGGTAGGAAGCTGTTAAGAGGTAAGCAGAACTTACAGGAGACTTGAAGGAAGAAAAACAAAATTAAAACACCATAACAAAGTTATGAGAACCATATCAAGTGTCTTTCACAGCTATGACCAAACAAGAGCCAGAGGTGACCCAAAAGATAAAAGTTATCATTTCAGTTACATTAAATTATAATTTATGAAACCTTTATAAAGTTTTTACACAAACAAAATTAAAGAAATTAGGATAAGGAGGAAGTAGTTGGCTAAAAAAACCCTTTTTATTAAATATCTCTAATAAAGTATGATATATAAAATCTATAGACAACTAAGAAAGATATCTATGACCAAAAACTATATATATGGTCAAAAGATATGAACAAGTGGTTCTGAAGAGAATAATGGCCAATTTTTAACCACCAAATGAAAGAATTCTCCAAATCAGTAATTATAACAGAAATGCAAAACAAAACAACCCTGTAGCATCACCTCACACCTGGCAAATTGGCAAAGATGACAAAAGATTGAGATGTCAATGTTGAAAGTGTTATAGAAAAACAGGCAGGGGCAGCTAGGTGGCGCAGTGGATAAAGTACTGGCCCTGGATTCAGGAGGACCTGAGTTCAAGTCTGGCCTCACTCACTTGACACTAGCTATGTGACCCTGGGAAAGTCATTTAACCCTCATTGCTTGGCAAAAAAAGAAAGAAAGAAAGAAAGAAAGAAAGAAAGAAAGAAAGAAAGAAAGAAAGAAAGAAAGAAAGAAAGAAAGAAAGAAAGAAAGAAAGAAAGGAAAGAAAGAAAGAAAGAAAGAAAGAAAGAAAAAAAGAAAGAAAGAAAGGAAAGAAAGAAAGAAAGAAAGAAAGAAAGAAAGAAAGAAAGAAAGAAAGAAAGAAAGAAAGAAAGAAAGATAAAAAGAAAAATATACAAACTAAATGGTGGACCCTTGAATTGATTCAAACATTATGGAAAACATTACTTAAAACAAATTGAGAAAGAAATAGAAATAAATAAAAAGAAATTAATTAAAAATAAGAAAAGAGTATCTAAAACTTCTCTGTCCTTTGACCCAGAAATTCCACTGCTTGGCCAATCTCCCTTGGAGGACAGCATTAGAAAGTCTCCATAGACACCAAAATATCACTAGCAGTACCTTTTGTAATAGAAGAGAGCAGAGGGGAGTATAGATTTCCATTGATTGATGAATAGCTATATGAGTCATGTAGCTTGGGTGGTTAAGTGCCACAGTGGATAGAGTGCTAGAAGTCAGGAAGACTCATCTTCCTGAGTTCCAATATGGCCTCAGATACTTACTAGCCGTGTGACCTTGGGCAAGTCACTTAACCCTTTTTGCTTCAGTTTCCTCATCTGTAAAATGATCTAGAGAAGGAAATAGCATCTTTGCCCCAAAGATAATAATGAGTTAATTATAGCTAACATTTATATAGCATTTACTGTGTGCCAGGCACTGTGCTAAATGCTTTACAATTGATCTTTACAACAGCCCTGGAAGATAGGTGCTATTATTATCCCCATTTTACAGACAAGGAAAAAGAGGGAAATAGTAGTTAAGTGACTTGCCCAGGGTCCTAAAGCTAATTAGTATCTCAGACCAGATTTTATCTCAGTTCTTCCTTGCTCCAAGTCTGGTGCTCTATCCACTGTACCAGCTAGCTGCTCCAGTTCTTATATTAGGAGGTACTTTCTTTATCTATTTCTTAGTAAATGTGGGGGACCATGTAACAACACATGGAAAAGTATAGGTTGAAAAATTAAGGCGATATAAAAACAAAAGATACCAATAAATGCATTTTAAAGGACGATGTTTAATTTTTTAAAGATCTCCCACAAACTATATTTTCTTAAAAACCAAGGAGAAAAATGCATGAAAATGTATGAAAAAAAGATATTTTAACTGATGGTACATTTTACTTTCCACTTTACTCACTGTCAACTGAAAGGAAAGATATGTGCTTGGTATTTTGTATTTCATCTGGATTTTGTTGCCCTAAAATTATTTTCTATCTTGGTTTTTTTTTTTTTAATCTCTACATTCTGCTTTATTTCACACAATTCTCCCAAGTTTCTGTTAACGGTTTGTTTTCGTTATTCCTGATATCATATTCCATTACATTTGAATACAATCCCTGAACAATCAACCAATCATTTGATTAAAGCATTTATTGAGTGCCTACTGTGTGCCAGGCATTTTGCTAGGGTCTTGGAAAGAAATACAAAAGTGAGACAATCTCTGCTCTCAATGAATTCATGTTCTACTAGAGGCATACAAATTTTCACATGTACATATAGGATACATGCAAAATAAATAAGATTGGTGAGGGAAAAGACTAGATGAGGGGCACATGATTTATTTCCAGCTTTTTCTTAGTACAAATAATGCTGTTATGAATATTTATGTACATATGGACCCTTTCTTGTTATTGATCTATTGAAGTATAAACCTAGTAGTGGAATCAGTAGGTCAAAGGGAAGGAGCAATTTAGTAACTTGACTTTGATTATTTCAAATTGTTGTTCTGAATAGTTGAACCATTACACAGCTCTACCAGCAGTGAATTAGCATAAATGTCTTTCTACAGGTACCAAAACATTGAATTTTTCCATCTATGCCAATTCATAAAATTTGTGATGCTTCAGTTATTTTAACATGCATTTCTTTGAACACTAATGATTTTGAATATTCAGATAGATGGTTGTTGGTATTTCATGTTTATTCTTTTGAAAAACATTTTTTCTATTATTTGACCACTTGTGTATGAGGAAATAGATTTTATCTTATAGTTTTATGTCAAGCTTCTACAACTTTTGTATGTCAAATTCAAAACAGATTTCAAAGAATAAATATTTACTGATATATCTTATTTTTGTATCACCTATAATTAAGAAAGATGTTTAATACAAATATTTTTTTCTCCAATCATATTTTACTCTTGTTCTAGCTACCTTGCTTTTGATTGCACAAAAGTTTTTTTTTTTTTTTAATTTTACATACCTGAAATTATCTATTGTCCTTTATGATCTCCCCTATCGTGATTCTGGCTGTTAATTTTTTTCCTCTAGCTGTGACAGACATGACTTATATTCCTCTAACTCTTAAATTATGTGATTTAAAAATATTTATTTCTTTTATCCTCTTGGATTTCATTGTAGCATATGGTGTAAGGTACTGATCAGAAAAAAGGATATAGATGAGACATTTGGGAAGCATATCCCAAGCCTGTCATAGAGGCTTGAAATAGTAGTGATGAACACTTCAGTTATCTGGATATACACTAGAGCCCTCCCTGCCAAAAGCAGAGCAAGTAATAATTTCTTTACTTCCTTTGACATGTGGAGGAACCAAAGTTATGGGGGTGGGGTAGGGGTGGAGGAGGACTTCTATTCTGGATCTAATTCTCACATGGAAGGAGGAACTGGTTGTTGGAATGAAAATTATGAGAATCTTGGGAGGCAGTGACTATATTATCTTAGAATTTGTGATAGAGAGAAAAACTGAGTATAATTTGACATACACCTAGGTTTTGGGAGAGTAGAGTTTAGAGGGTTCAGATAAAGGAAAAAATTAGGATTAGGATTAAGTAAAATTTAGGATGCTGTTTTGAGGTAGGCATGAAATCTGTGGAGTAGGGGCAGCTGGGTGGCATAGTGGATAGGGCACTGGCCCTGGATTCAGAAGAACCTGAGTTCAGGTCCAGCCTCAGACACTTGACACTTACTAGCTATGTGACCCTGGGCAAGTCACTTAACCCTCATTGCCCCACAAAACAAAAAAGAAAAGAAAGAAAGAAAAAAGAAAATCTATGGGGGAAATTAGGAGAGATATGTGGCTCTCAAGAATGGAATTCAGAAGAAACAAAGTGAAACAATTCCTGTAAGATAGAAAATTGGAAATTATTCAAAGAAACCAATGTGGATTTGTAGGGAACTTATCAATAATCTTAGATTAAAAAAAAGATTTATATGGAAAGTGGAAGCAAGAGCTGATAACAAAGGAAGAAAATGAACAGAGTCTCTCATGTTGTTCTTGTGGGCAAAATGGTATAAAGTAGAGAGATATGGACATTAGTACTTAGGTGGAATCAGAGTCAGCTGCATGGCTGCCCCTAACAAGTAGTTATTAATGGTCATAAATGACATTTATGTCAACTTGGAAGGAAGGCCCTACTGAAGTACCCCGGGGGTCTATTATTTTTTTAAATTATAAAAGAATTTTATTATTTTCTAGTTACATATAGTGATAGTTTTCAGCATTTGTTTTTATAAGATTTCTAGTTTCAAATTTTTCTCCCACCCTCCCCTCCCTCTCCCTCTCCCCAAGACAGCAAGTAATCTGGTATAGGTTATATATGTACAATAACATTAAACATATTTCTGTATTAGTCATGTTATAAGAGAAGAATTAGAGCAAAAAGGAAAAAACCTCAAAAAAGAAAAACAACAGCACCAAAACCAAAAGAAATAGTATTATTCAATCTGCATCCATATTCCACAGTTCTTTTTTTTTTCTGGATTTGGAGAGCCTTTTCCATCATGAGTCCTTTGGAACTATCTTGGACCATTGTATTGCTGAGAAGAATCAAGTCTATCACAGTTGATCAACACATAATGCTGATGATACTGTGTACAATGTTCTCCTGGTTCTGCTCATCTCAGTCATCATCGGTTCATGCAAGTCCTTCCAGGTTTCCGGGATCTATTATTGATCCTCTATTATTCAACATTTTATTGATTTTTTGATAAATTGATAGATACCCATGCTTATCAAATTTGTATATGACACAAAGATAAGAAAGATAGGTAACATGTTGGATGACAGAGTCAAGATTCAAAAATATCTTGGCAACTTAGAGTGTTAGGCTGAATTTAACAAGACGGAACTTGTTAGAGATACATATTGTAACGATTAGAATGACGCCACCTGCTGGAGAGTTACTGTAGAAGAGTTCTGCCCATGAAGCGAAGGTCTTTGAGGGCAAGACCAGGAATCAGGAAGTGACGTGGACTAGTGGAGGAGGAAGGAAGAGACTGGCGCTCGCTCTCAGTCTCAGGCTCTTTCCTCTGGACTCTGGTGGAGAAGGGAGCTAGAAATGTGCTCTCCCTTTAATAGATAGGAATCTAGGCCTTTCTCTCTCTCTTTACCAAATTCTTATTCTCCTTAATAAATGCTTAAAAGTCTAACTCTTGCTAAAGCTTATAATTTATTGGCGACCACTCATTAGATATTTTAGACAGTTTAGCTAGAATTTTAGCCCTTAACAATATGAAGTTATGGTCAGAGTTAAAAAACACCTTCAAAAATTCAAAATGGTAGAATCTTGCCTAAACAATAGTTTGCCTGTGAAAGACACAGGAATTTTTGTAAGTGATGAATTCAAAGTGTGATATGGCAGACAAGTGAGCTAATGCAATTTTAGGCACTATTGAGAATTTTGGTTTCCAGGGCTATGGAAGCAATAATTGTAATCTGTCCTATCAAGGGTTTCCATTATTTTCAGTTGGCTTGGCTTAGCCATGTAGAACCTACATATTTTTGTGAAAGTCTCTTTATCTCTCTTGGTCTTGGTTTCCCATAATGCTGAGACTGGATGATTTAATCTCTGATGTCTTTTCTAGCTCCAACTTTCTATGGTCCTATAGTTGACATGGAATATAGAGAGT
Source organism: Dromiciops gliroides (assembly GCF_019393635.1). Classification (NCBI taxonomy): domain Eukaryota; kingdom Metazoa; phylum Chordata; class Mammalia; order Microbiotheria; family Microbiotheriidae; genus Dromiciops; species Dromiciops gliroides. Next base: position 614,651,389 of record NC_057861.1, on the reverse strand, counting down.
GGGCAGAGTAAGACTCTAGTTCACCTCTGTTTTTTTTTTTGTTGTTGTTGTTGTTGGTTTTTTTTGTTTTGTTTTGTTTTTTGGTGAGGCAATTGGGGTTAAGTGACTTGCCCAGGGTCACACAGCTAGTAAGTGTCAAGTGTCTGAGGCTGGATTTGAACTCAGGTCCTCATGAATATAGGGCTCCACCCACTGCGCCACCTAGCTGCCCCCACCTCTGTTTTTAAATAGCATTTAACTATGGGCTCCAGATAGGAAACAATCATTGACTCTAAGGACAAACTAAGTTAATGAAACTAGAGGATCAGTCGCCTTTCTTACTTTCTTTACCCTGGTTCTAAGTAGCCTCCTTGTTTCAGTCTCAGTTATATTAGAAATCTTTAAAGGATTCAACATTGTCATTCCTCAGAGAATTAAGGATCTCTGTATAACATGATCAGTAAGATGGAGGACTGCACATTTTCTTCAATCCTTATAACCTCTCAAATCTCTCCAAAATAAGAATTATGTTCAAGAAGTAAAGCAATTACATTTGTCCCTATGGTGTCTAAGACAATAAGAACCCTGATGAAGTGTGAATTTGCCAAGAGGAGCAGAGAAAGCTAATGCCTAGTCTCTCACTTATTCACCACCCCCTTTTCTATCATCTCTCATACTCTTACAAGACAGTACAATCCATCCCACTGATTATGCTCTTGGGTCCACTCAACAGTTCCTTTGCTGCTGTTACAGTTTTTGCCTGCTAAAATTCCCTTAGCCCTCACTCTCTCATTTGGAGGCCACAAGCCACTGAACTCAGACCTATTTTATTATTCACCACTCTGTACATTGAAGGTATAGATACAGAGAAGTGGGCATTTGCTCTTTCTAGAGTGATAGCATCCCTGCTGTAATGTGGCAGTCTTGATCTAGAAGTCTTAGGAACAGAGGAAACCAGGGTAGGATTCCAGCATATACATGGATATCTACTAGACATTCAGGGACAGATAGATGGTTCCATGGATAGAATGTTGGGCCTGGAGTCCAGAAGACCTGAGTTCAAATCTGGTCTCAGACACTTTACTAGATATGTGACCTTGGAAAAGTTACTTAACCTCTGCTTGCCTTAGTCCACTAGAGAAGGAAATGGCAAAACCACTCCAATATCTTTGCCAAGAAAACCCCATGGATATTTTGGTCATGGGGTCATGAAGAGTCGACATGATGGATTGATTGAAAAACAAACAATAACAACTAGATGTTAAGAAAAAGGGATTGGTATCAAAACTGAGGCAAGTTCTATTCCTTCGGGAATCACATGGGGCAGAGACTAAGGCTAGTAAAAAATTAATTCCCTAAAATAATAATAGACTGAGAAGGCATTGAGGTCCCTCCTTTAGGGGAATTGCCATCAAAATGAGAGGAATCAGAAAGTAAGAAACTAAGGAATTTAAGGGAAAAAGTATGAATTACCAAAGATCTCAGGAGGAAAAAAATTATTTTAAAACCTCAAACACAAGCAGATAATCCCAAAAGGAAGAAAGTAATTACAAAAAGAAAGATAGTAAAAACAAAAATAGAGTAATAAAAAAGGAAATATGGCCTACAGATCATCTAAATCAGTCCAAACATCTCTGAATAAATATTGAAAGACAAAAGAAAATTATTCAATACCTAATGAAGTTTCTTGTGGATTTTCAAGAGAGCATGGAATCATAGCAAAATGTGCTCAGATGGTTCAAAAGAGAAGTAAGAATTGAGAAAGCAGAATTTATGTCCTGCACAATAGAAATAATTGGCAGGGGAAAAAAAGCTTAAATCCATGGTGATAAATTTCATCAAAAGAAACAAAATAGAGAACAATTGATTGAGAATGCAGATATATAGAAGTGAAGGATGATCTAAAAAAAGATATCAAAAAGCAAAAACATCAAAAATAAAATATGATCTCTAGGCAAGTAAAACATAGTAATCTTGAAGACAGGATGCCTAGGGAAATTTTAAGGTCTATAAATCATAAAAGAACCCAAGAAAAATATATGTGAATACTATAATTTAACAAATAATACCAGAAACTTTCCCAGAACCTTTGAACATGGAAAACAAAGTATCAATCTCAAAAAAATCAGTCTCCAGGAAAAAAAAAATAAAAGCAAAACAAAACAAACAAAAAAACCCCAAAACACTCAAGACCAAAAAAAGAAAAGAGAATAAACTCTGAGCTGCAAACTCTGAGACACATAATAATTTAGTTTAATAATTTCCCTGAAAAACAGTAAATACTTAAACCAACCAGGAGAAAGACTTTAAAAGGAAAATTAAAATAACACAAGACTATTCTTCATTGACAAGAAGCCATAAAAGAGAAAGGAATAATGTGTTCTCAAGAGAAAAGAAGCTGAAGATACTATCCTCAGGGGATCAAGTTTGAGGTTTTAATCATTTATTTGGGAGAAATATTTTCTAAGGTTAATTCTAAGTTTCTAGTGCATTTCTATTTTTAATGAATCATAGTATAGCATAGTGTAGTGGATAGATTTCTAACTACATTTGAAGTCAGGAAAAACTGGGTTCAGTTCCCACCTCTGACATTCCCTAGCTGCATGACACAGGATAAGTCACTTAAACTTGATGTGTTTCAAGCCACGTCTTGGACCCTCTCTACTAAGCCATAGATTGTAGAAGGAGTTCCTATACTGGGGATGTTTCCTTGTATGCCAGTATACAAGATTAATACATTAATGATACATTGGGATAATTTTTTTCTTATTAAAAGGAGACATTCTAGTATAGAAATTTTAACCCTTTTGTGTAATGGACTCCTTTGGCTACATAGTGAAGCCTATACACCCCTTCTCATGATAATATTTTAAATGAATAAAATTTAAAACATAAGATTACAAAGGTAACTAAAGACTAGTAAAAATAAAGATATAATTTTTCCAGTTTAACTTCACACTCCCCCATCCCTGATATATATCTATGGATTCTCTATCTTCTTCTTCCCAACCCATTAAGAACTTCTGCACTAGTAAATTATGTTATTTGGATACTCTGAGTCATCATCTACAACTATTTTCCCCAAACTTTCCTTATATCCAGAGTTTATGCTAATTTGTCTATAACACTTCATGGGATTTCCAGTCTTCCTCTCCCGAAAACTAGATCTCTCCCCATATAGGCAGTCCTTTGTGTTTGACTCTGGTACTATAATTTAATGAGGAATGATTAAGTCTAAAGAATCAATTTCAGGCTAAGGTCTAAATGATGATGACTGCTCTAATGGGATCCTTATTCCTTTTATATGACCTCTTATAGTTTAGGTGGCAGGTATCTTAAACCAGTTTTATTTAAATGGGAGAAAGATTTATATTAAAGTGCTTCAGGGAAGCAAATTTAGTAGAAAACACAAGAAAAGTAGTAAAAAGTGAGAATAAAATCATTAAAAAGAATGAAAATAAAATTTAAAAATTAAAAAAACCAGAAACAGCATGAGAAAAGGAAAATGAAATTTAGAAAACCCAGGAGACCAAATGGTAATATAATTTTAAGAACAGATTCAAAATAAAATGGTCTTAAATTATTAAAAAAAATATAAATATAAAACCTCAAGGCAGAGCCGAGATGATGGAGAAGAGGCTGTGACTCCTGCAATCTCCTGATAAACTCATCCACTCACTCCCAAATAATGCCATAAAAAACCCAGAGTAGGGGCAGCTAGATGGCGCAGTGGATAGAGCACCGGCCTTGGAGTCAGGAGTACCTGAGTTCAAATCCGGCCTCAGACATTTGACACTTACTAGCTGTGTGACCCTGGGCAAGTCACTTAACCCCAATTGCCTCACTAAAAAAAAGCAACAACAAAAACAAAAACCAGAGTAGCTTAACTCACATAAGAACAGAGTGAGACTATTTTCCAGCCAAAGATGGCAATTGGGATCACCTGCTGATTGGGCTGAGAGAGGAGCTCAGCAAGCAGTCCAGACACAGCCAGGAAGAGACCCGCACCTCAGAGTCTTTGGCACCAGCGTCTTCTTCTGAGGTTGGGTTCACAGACCAGTGACAGGGTTCAGCAGTTGACCAGGGTGAAGTGGTTGCAGTCTCTGCTGGAATTGGGGCAAAGCACCCTGGTTCTGAACCAGTGGGTCAAATCGAGTGGTGGCAACCCAATAGGGGAGAGGCACAGGCATGCCATAGAGAATCAGATTTCAATCAGACATCTGCTTCCAAGTTGAGTTGATTAGACAAAGAAAAAAAGTGGACAATAGACAACATCTTTAGGGGAGGGGTAGATCAGAATACACCCGCAGAAAAAGATAATAACAAAGTTAAAGCTCCAACATCTAAAGCTACCAAGAAAAATATGAATTGTTCTCAGGCCATGGAAGCACTCAAAAGGGACTTTGAAGAGAAAGTAGGAGAGACAGAAGGAAGATTTAAAGAGATGGAGGAAAGAATGGAAAGAGAAATGAGAGCAATGCAGGAGAGTCATGAGTAAAAAGTCAACTGCTTGAAAAGCCAAATGGGAAAGGAGATACAAAAACTCTCTGAAGAAAATAATCGCCTAAGAATTAGGATTGAACAATTGCAAGCTAGTGACTTTATGAGAAACCAAGACACAGTAAAGCAAATCCAATTGAATAAAAAAAATAGAAGGCCATACGAAATATCTCCTTGGAAAAGCAGCTGACCTGGAAAATAGATCCAGGAGATATAATTTGAAAATTATTGGACTACCTGAAAACCATGATCAAGCAAAGAACTTAGACATCATCTTCCAAGAAATTGTCAGGGAAAATTGCCCTGATATTATAGAAGCAGAAGGTAAAATAGAAATGGAAAGAATCCACCAATCACTTCCTGAAAGAGATCCCAAAAGGAAAACTTCGAGGAATATTATAGCCAAATTCCAGAGCTCTCAGGTCAAGGAGAAAATATTGCAAGCAGCTAGAAAAAAGGAATTAAAATACTGTAGAGCTACAATCAGGATAAAATAAAGTCTAGCAGCTTCTACATTAAAGGACCAGAGGGAATGGAATATGATATTCAGGAGGGCAAAGGAACTGGTACTACTACCTAAAATCACCTACCCAGCAGAACTGTGTATGATGTTTCAGGGGAAAAAATGGGACTTCAATGCAAAAGAGGACTTTCAGGCATTTGTAATGAAAAGACCTGAACTGATTAGAAAATTTGACTTTCAAATACAAGACCCTAGAGAAGCATAAAAAGGTAAACAGGAAAAAGAAATCATGAGGGACATTAAAAGATTAAACTATTTACTTACTTACATGAGAACATAATATTTTGAACTCATAAGAACTTTCTCAGTATTAGGGCATCTGAAAGGGATATACTTAGAAGGCACAGGTGTGAATTGAATATGAAGGGATGATATCTATAAAGCATTTATCCTTGTTCTTTGTGGGGCAAGCAGGGAGGGGTGTCTTATGTCTGGGGCCAGATTTAGGCTTGGGGCCTCCTGGGTCCAGGGCTGGTGCTTTGTCCACTGTGTAACCTAGCTGACCTATGATGACATCTTTAAAATAAAATTAAGGGGTAAGAGGAAAGCACTGGAAGAAAGGGAAAAGCAGAGGTGGAAGGGTCTAAAGTAGCTCACATAAAAGAAACAAGAAAAAGCTTATGGAGTGGAGGGGAAAATGGGGAAGGAGCGGGGGAGTGAGTGAGCCTTACTTTCATCAGAATTGGCTCAAAGAGGGGATAACAGAAACACTCAAGTTGGTATAGTAATATATTTTGCCCTGAGGGAAAGTGGGAGGAGAAGGGGAAAAGGGGGGGAGAAGTGAAGGAAGGGAGGGCAGATTGGAGGAGGGGTTAGTAAAAAACAAAACACTCTTGAGGGATAGGGTGAAAGAAGATAGAAAATAGAGTAAATATCAAGGGGAGGGAATAGGATGGAGGGTAATACAGTTATCAATAGTAACTGTGAAAGAAATTATCAGCAGGATGCCATCAGAGGGACATATGAAAAATGCAAACCATCAACAGAGGAAGAACTGATGGTATTTGAATGCAGATTGAAGTATAATTTTATTTGTTAGTTCCTCTTTCTAAAGTTATTCTATTTTCTTTCACAACTTGACTAATGTGAAGATGCTTGGCATAACTGCACATGTATGACTTATATTGAATTGATTGATTCCATAGGGAGGGTTGAGGAGGGAGGGAGGAAGAAAATTTAGAACACAAAGTTTTTAAAACATAAATGTGAAGAAACAATGAGCAGGTGGATTTCAGAGAAACCTGGAAGGACTTACATGAACTGATGCTGAGTGAGATGAGCAGAACCAGGAGAACATTGTACACAGTATCAACAACATTGTGTGTTGATCAGCTGTGACAGACTTGACTCTTCTCAGTAATACAATGGTCCAAGATAGTTCCAAAGGACTCATGATGGAAAATGCTCTCCAAATCCAGGTAAAAAAAGAACTGTGGAATCTAGATGCAGATTGAACCATACTAGTTCTACTTTTTTGTTTTCCTTTTCTGAGGTTTTTCCCTTTTGCTCTGATTCCTCTTTCACAGCATGACTAATGCAGAAAGATATTTAATATGATTGTACATGTATAACCTATATCAGATTGCTTGCTATCTTGAGGAGGGGGAGGAAAGGAGAAAAATTTGAAACTAGAAATCTTATAAAAACAAATGTTGAAAACTATCTCTACATGTAACTAGAAAATAATACAATACTTGTATGACAGAAAAAATTAAAAAATTAAAAATTAATTTAAAAATATATAAAAACTCTAAGAGAAAAAGCTAAAAACTAAATATAGTTTAAGATGGGATACAAGAACTTTTTAGCTATTATAAACATAAAATGGAATTCTAATTCCATTAAAGAATTAAGAAGGAAAGGCAGTGGTATTCTTTATGCTCAGGATCAGCTTTTTAAAAGAAGGCCATTTTGACCAAAATTAATATTCTTATAATTATAAATACTAATTTAAAGTGGAAACAAGTGGTCCATGGGAATCAATTAACACGCATTTATCATTAATATTAATTGTTATTAATAATCATTATCATTAATCATTAATGCTTAATTGTTATTAATTTCAAATATTAATAGTTTAAAGTTTGCAAAGTACTTTAAAATATATCACCTCATTTGCTACTTACAACAACTTTATAAGGTGTAGATACTATTATCTCCATCTTACAGATGAAAATGAGACTGACAGAGATAAAGTGACTTTGTTCATTCATAGCCAGCATTTGAGGCAAGATTTGAACCCAGGCCTACCTGACTCTAAGTTGAATGTTCTGTGTGAGGCCTGATTTGAACTCAGGCCCACATGACCCTTAAGTTGAATGTTTTATCCACTGTTCCACTTAACTGCACCAGTGTTAACCATTCACTGGGCTCTAGCTCTATCTATCCATGCCATTGGAACAGCTTATAATGGTGACCTGGCTGTTTGGTGTATTTTGTAAGGTGAGATGTTTGGAATAGCAGATTGCATTTAGTCATTCACTGGTTGTTCTGGCTGAGCAGCATACTTTTAGTTTGTATTTCCAGTTAAAATATATATATATATATATATATATATATATATATATATATATATATATATATATATATTTTTTTTTTTTTTTTTTAGTGAGGCAATTGGGGTTAAGCGACTTGCCCAGGGTCACACAGCCAGTAAGTGTCAAGTGTCCGAGGCCAGATTTGAACTCAGGCACTCCTGACTCCAGGGCCGGTGCTTCATCCACTGCGCCACCCAGCTGCCCCCTCCAGTTAAAATATTCTTAAAGGGTACCATTTTCTTCCTGTGTATTCCTCCTCAATATTAGCGATGGGGTGGGGAGAGATTCGGGACACTCTCTCTGACCAAATCTTGGCTGTTGTGCCTCTAGCTCTTAGCTTGGTGCCTGACAAATAGTAAGCACTTGATAAATATTGATTGACAGATAGATGGATGGAGATTAAGACTAATCTGGGATAATTCTCATAAGTGAACACAATCCCAAGCAGCATGATTAGTTACCCTCACTGCATCATTCCTTCCACCCATTGACTAAAGCAAATGAATGAGGGCCAATTTGGGGTCCCTGCTCTTGTGGGAATAGAAAGAATGATATTTCCGGACTGAATCCTGAGAGCGAAAGAATGCACAAAGATATATACAGTCCTATATTTGCTTGCAGGGTACCCTCTAATCAGAAACTTTCATCATCTTTGGCCATCCAAGCCAAATTGCACTGAGGGAGCAAGGGTCAATTTATGTTGCAGGCTGAAATAAGATTCATGCATGGTGTAGATGGATCCATATTACTTGCTACCTTCAATCCCAACCAGTGAACAGCAAGGCAAGTTATAAATCAGCCATCATTAGGGATGAGTACAAACTGAAAGGTTTTTTGAGGATGTTCCAAAATTTTGCAAAATTGCATGCTTAGTAAAAAAATAAAAGCTTATATCAGAATTGGTAAAAGGTTTCAAGTGATGTAGTGGAAGACAAGAAGAATTTGGCTTAAGTCCTACCACTAAAACAAACTGGGTATGTCACCCTGGGCAGGCCAATTAACCTCTTACTATATCTAGAAAATGCTTTAAGACTTTAAATTGCGGAGAAAGTACCACTTGATGCAGATGGAATGATAGAAGGAATTCCTTACTAAGAGCCCACTACATGAATGAAATCCCAGTGAAAGCAAACATTTGTCTATAATCAACAAACCAGAAAACGAGGATATTAATGAGTTATTTTTAGCTAACACAGCTTAAAAATCAATAAAAAAAGCAAGGAGACAAAATAAAAAAATAAAATGAGAAATCAATAAAACATATATGTAACATATATTATAAATAATAAATTATATTCTACAAGAATGTTTTGTTTCATATAGCATTTTGAGTTGATTTTTTTGGTTTTGGTTTTGGTGGGGCAATGGGGGTTAAGTGACTTGCCCAGGGTCACACAGCTAGTAAGTGTCAAGTGTCTGAGGTCGGATTTGAACTCGGATCCTCCTGAATCCAGGGCCGGTGCATTATCCACTGTGCCACCTAGCTGCCCCTTGAGTTGATTTTAAAGTACATTATGATAAATATAAATTGTAAATAAAAGAACAATTGAATTGTTAAGTAAAATAACTATTAAAATGTTAAACAGTCTATAAGTCATTAGCAAATTTAAGCAGAAAAAAAGAGACAGATATGAAATGACCAAAACTAGAAATGAGAAGTAAAGATCACCTAAAAATGTAGAATAAAGATAACTATCAGAGACTACTTTGGGTAAAAACAAAATAAAATTGATCATACAAATAAGTGGGTTGATTTACTATGGAGCATTTGTGATGATCTTTTCTGCAACTCAAATTTGGTAGAAAAGCATCAAGCCTATAGATATAACCTTGGTACTTCCTCCTTCTTTAAGAAATAGCAGCCAGAAATGTGGAAATGTGTTTTGCATGATCTCACATGTATAATTGATATCATATTGCTTGTTTTCTTAATTGATGGGGAAGGGGTGAGAAGGTAAAAATTTGAGATTCAGAATATTTAAAAATTAATATTAAAAATTAAAAAAATAATTGGGAAATAGTTAATGAAATAAATAAAATATAATTTAAAAAAAGAAATAGCCAGGAAACAATCAACCCCCTACACAAGCTATATTTAGAGGAGTCAGATAGATACAATTCTTGTCTGGAATCCCATTCTTTCAGAGGAGAACAGAGTAACCAACCTCTTGACAGCTTCTCCTGCTCCCCTCAAATCAGGACTCTCACTGTTTCTTGGAAAGGGGTAGACAAGACTCCAGAGATATCTATCAATGCCTCTCCCAGGAACTGCCTGTCTTTATGTTTAGACATCTATGTGAATATTTAACATCTTGCATGGGGAGCACCCACCTTACAAACAGGGGAAAGAAGACAGAATGTTGACAAGGTTGACTAATGCCAGAAAATTCACATAGAGAACTCATTCAATCCTGGGTGGGACACATTTAATTTATAAACTTGTGCCTGTGGCCCATCTCTGGAGCTTCAAACCCTACTCTGCTGGAACATTCTCCTTACATGCTTACCTCAAAGAACAGCAGGTGTTAACTCTATTTAACTATATATGCGTGTGTGTGTGTGTGCGTGTATTTATGTGCCTGTGCACATACATATAATACAATCTACATATGTGTACATTTAATATGTATGTGTTTTATATTCATACATGTGTATGTGTACATGTAATATACATAGGCATACATATGTATATGTATGCATGTGTGTGCGTGTGTATCCAAAGAGAGGAAAAAATGGAAGGAGCTGAAAATGTGTTGCTATCTTGCTGGGACCTAGACCTAAGTTCAGAACCCACAAGGCTACAGAGACTCCACTCACAACATCCTCAACCTGATCCTGCAAAAAGCAGCAGAAACTGACATTGTCCTGGCAAGAAGAAAATTTTTAAAAAAGGAGAATGAAGAGTTGGAACACTGTGCCATAGTGAGAAGCCACACTAAAGCCTAAAGAAAAAAAGAAGAGAAATCTAGCTGGGGCCTGTCCTCTATCTCCAAAGCAGGGGTTCTTAAACTGGGTGTCCATGAATCTGTGTTTTTTTTTTAAACTATTTTGAGAGCCATATTTCTTTTTTTTTTGAAATTTGAATGATTCTCAAAATATTCCCTAATATTTCTTTTATCATATAAATATTTTATTATTTTCAGTTACATTTAGAGATAGTTTAATTTCAATTTTTCTCCCTTCCTCCCCTCCCTCCCCCAGACAGCAGGTAATCTGATATTGATAGCCATATTTCAATAGAATTGGTTTCCATTATAATCATATACATTTTATTTTATGCATTTAAATACTTTTTCCATGAGAAGAAGTTCATCGGATTCCACAGAGGGCCAATGAGGTCTATAAGACAAAAAAGTTAAGAACCCCTTTTTTAGAAGGTACTACATGCAGAGACTTTGACCGACAAACTTCACATCCTAACACAAAGAGAATGAAACAGCCTTGTAATCCAGCAGGAAATAGACAGGGAATAAATGGTGAATAAAGAACTAGGAGAGGGGGTGGGGAAGGGAAAAGAAAGATCAATTAAAGCCCAGAGAACAAGCACATACATCAAGAGAAAAGATCCCAAAACTAGAAGGATGAGCAAATTCTCGAAGAGAATACAAAGCTTGCTCAACAAATGTGGTTAAGACAAAGGAAAGTAAACAAATGCCTGACAAAATATGAATCCTGTGGACTCCCTAGAGAGCATGAAACAACCGCAAAACACTCCAGAAGTGCTCAAAAGAGAAATAAAACCCATAAAGGAAGAAATTAAGAATGAATATAGGTCAGAACTTAGAGCTATAAAAACGAATTTTGGAAGCTCAATTAGAAAAAAAAAATGGAATCCACATAGAAGAATCTCTCTATAGAAGTGAAAGCATGATTAACAGATTTGCACCACAAAGATGACTGAATATGAGGAAAATCTGGCAGGAGAAGCAAAAGTCAACAATGTAAAATTGAACACAAGATTAAACTAATGTGACTGACCTTGACGACAGGCTGCGTAGAGATAATTTGAAAATAGTCTCTCAGAGGAACATGACAGATCAAAAAAACCCACAAAATACTAAAATACAAGAAACAATACAAGAAAACTGCCCAGAACTGCTGAATATTAGGCAACAAAGCACTGATAAAGAGAATCCAAGAAAAAACACTCAAATGGGTATAGTAATATATCTTGCCCTGTGAAAAAGTGGGAGGGGAAGGATATAAGGGGTGAGAGGTGAAGGAAGGGAGGGCAGATTGGGGTAGGGGGAGTAAAAAGCAAAACACTTTTGAGGAGGGAATAGAGTAAAAGAAGATAGAAAATAGATTTCTTTGGGAAAAAAGACTTAATGGTGGTATTGCTCAGTCAAAGAGTATACACAGATTTATAGCCTTTGGGCATAGTTTTAAATTACTCTCCAGAATGGTTGGATCAGTTCACAGCTCCACCAACAATGCATTAGTGTTCCAATTTTCCCACAGCTTCTCCAACATTTATTGTTTTCCTTTTTTTGTCATATTAGCCAATCTAATGGATATGAGGTGGTACCTCAGAGTTGTTTTAATTTGCATTCCTCTAAACCTGGAAGGACTTGCATGAACTGATGATGAGTGAGATGACCAGAACCAGGAAAATATTGTACACAGTATCAACAACATTGTGTGTTGATCAACTGTGATAGACTTGATTCTTCTCATCAATACAATGGTCCAAGATAGTTCCAAAGGACTCATGATGGAAAATGCTCTCCAAATCCAGAAAAAAAACCTGTTGAATCTGGATTCAGATCGAACCATACTATTTCTATTGTTTTTGTTGTTGTTGTTTTTCTTTTTTGAGGTTTTTTCTTTTTGCTCTGATTCTTCTCTTATTACATGACTAATACAGAAATATGTTTATTGTGATTATACATATATAACCTATATCAGATTACTTGCTGTCTTGGGGGGGAGGGAAAACATTTGAAACAAGAAATATTATAAAAACATATATTCAAAACTACTTCTATATGTAACTGGAAAATAATAAAATATTTATATGGGGAAAAATTTGCATTTCTCTAATCCAAAGTGATTTAGAACATTTTTTCATATGACAATAGATAGCTTTGAGGGTTAAGTGACTTGCCCAGGATCACACAGCTAGTAAGTATCAAGTGTCTGAGGCCAGATTTGAACTCAGGTACTCCTGAATCCAGGGCCAGTGCTTTATCCACTGCGCCACCTAGCTGCCCCCTGATTTCTTCTTATTAGAAAACTGCCTGTTCATACCCTTTGACCATTTCTCAATTGGGGAATGGCTTGCATTCTTATAAATTTGATTTAGTTCCTGATATATTTTAGAAATGAGGCCATTATCAGAAATACTGGCTATAAAAATTGTTTCCCAGCTTTCTGCCTTCCTTCTAATTTTGGATGCATTGCTTCTGTTTGTTCAAAATCTTTTTAATTTAATGTAATCAAAATAATCTGTTTTGCATTTCATAATATTCTCTTTCTCTTGTCTGGTCATAAACTGTTCTTTCCATAATTCTGAGAGGTAAATTATTCCTTCCTCTCCAAATTTACGTATGGTATCACCTTTTATGTCTAAATTATATACACATTTGACCTTATTTTAGTATAAGGTATGAGATGTTGGTCTATTCCTAGTTTCTGTCATACTATCTTCCAGTTTTCCCACCAGTTTTTGTCAAATACTGAGTTCCTATCTCAGAAGCTGGAGTCTTTGGGTTTATCAAACAGTACATTACTAAAGTCAGTTCCTCCAATACTGATAAAGTTCTTAGGAATTACAAGTATCATCTTTCCATATAGTAATGTAAACAGTTCAGCCTTATTGATTCCTTTATTATTTCTCTTTCATGTTTACCTTTTTCTACATCTTTTGAGTCTTGCACTTGAAAGTCAAATTTTCTATTCAGCTTTGGTCTTTTCATCAGGAATGCTTGAAAGTCCTCTATTTCATCAAATATCCATTTTTCCCCTGAAGTATTAAACTCAGTTTTTCTGGGTAGGTTATTCTTGGTTGCAATCCTAGCTCTTTTGGTTTCTAGAATCTCATTCCAAACTCTTCACTCCTTTAATTTGGAAGCTGCTAAATTTAGTGTGATCCTGACTGTGGCTCCACAGTATTTGCATTGTTTCTTTCTGCCTGCTTGCAATATATTCTCTTTGACATGTTAGTTCTGGAATTTGGCTATAATATTCCTGGGAGTTTTCATTTTGGGATATCTTTCAGGAGGTGATTGGTTCATTGTCTCAATTTCTATTTTATACACTGGTTCTAGGATATTGAGCAGTTTTCTTTGATAATTTCTTGTAATATGATGTTTAGGCTCTGTTTTTTATCATGGCTTTCAGGTGATCCAGTATTTCTTAAATTATCTCTCCTTAATCTGTTTTCTAAGTAAGTTGTTTTTTTCTTTGAGTTATTTCATATTTTCTTCTATTCTTTTTCATGGTTTTGACTTTGTTTTGTTGTTTCTTGATTTCTCATTGAATCATTAGCTTTGACTTAACTAATTCTAATTTTTAAGGAGTTATTTTCTTCAGTGAGCTTTTGTAGTCACTCTTTTTTCCACTTGACCAATTCTGCTTTTTAAGGACTTATTTTCTTCAGTATTTTTGTGCCTTTTACCAAGCTGTTGGCTCTCTTTTCATAATTTTCTTGCATTATTCCCATTTCTTTGCCTACTTTTCCCTTTTTCTCTCCTACTTGATTTTTTTTTTTTTTTGGTGAGGCAATTGGGCTTAAGTGACTTGCCCAGGGTCACACAGCTAGTAAGTGTTAAGTGTCTGAATCCAGGGCTGGTACTCTATCCACTGCGCCACCTAGCTGCCCCTCCTGTTTGATTTAAAAAAATTTTTGAGCTCTTCCATGAATTCTTATTGCACTTGTGTCCATTTTCCCTTTTTTTTCCTTGAAGTTTTTCTTGTATCTGTTTTTGACACTGTTGCCTTTTGAGTTCGTGTCTTTATCTTTCCTATCACCATAATAGATTTTTATGGTTGTTTTTTATTTGTTTTTATTTTTTAATGTTTGTTTGCTCATTTTCCTAACCTATTTCTTGCCTTCTAACTTTCTTTTAAAGTTGGGGTCTACTCCCATAGTGGAGGTGGCACTGTCCCAAGCTTTAGGTTTTTTCTGCTTCTGTTTTCATAGCTAGTTATGGAGGTCTGTTAGCTTTTGGTGCTTCCATGTTGATATGATCTGAGGAGAGGTATTGTCACTGCTCTACCAGCTTGTGCTCTGGTCCTTATATAAGAAAAGTCTATTCTCCCCTGTAGCCACAAGTGCTAGTACTCCTTTTGGACCTGGAACTGTAACTAGGGTCCTCCTTTCCTGTGGCCACAAGTGCTAATGTTCCTTTCTGACTTGGAACTGATACCAGGGTCCCTAATCTATTGTGAAAAACCATAGGTACTCTTCTCCACCCTGGAACTGTGACCAGGAGCTGCAGCCTGCAGCCATGTGTAAACAATGCAACAGGGACCTGCACCAAGTGCCAACAAATGGTCCCCCTATAATCTCTTTCTGACTAATCATCAGAAAATTGTTATTATCTCTGGACTGAAAGCTCCCAAAGCTTCTGATCTTGTCTCCCAGGCTTTCTGCTGATTCTGCCCATCACCTGTGCTCTGGGATGACTCTCATTCTGGTGTCACAGACCTCTCCTAAAGTGTCTTGGGCTGGAAAATATCTTACTCAAAACATTTTTTTTTGGCACTGCCACTCCAGAATTCAATTGTGGTGTTATTTTAAAGTTGTTTGGAGGAGAATGTTGGGAGAGTTCATCTGAGTTGCTTTTTATACTCCACTATTCATAAATACCCCCATTCTGCCATCCACAAATACCGCTTTCTAAAAACTATTTAAGATAGGCTGACCAAATTGATTCTGAACTGATAACTTTGCAGGTAAATATGTTATTGAGCAAAAGAATCAGTGGCATTAGAAAAATCATGTCTTATTCTGTGAAGGTATCTGCTAGAAACTTGATGGGAAGTTGTAGCCAAACTCTTGGGACTTGACTCATCAGTTGGAATTGGGATAAAGATTTCCAGAGCTTATATGGCATATAAGTCATTCATTTCACATTCAACAAATACTTGTTAGATACAAGCAGTGTACAAACACTTTACAAGACACTGTGGAGAAATACAAAGAAATAATATAGAGTTTATATACTCATGACATAAAAGAGATGGAAATCGATCTGTGTTGGACTGTGAATTCAAAAAAAAGGGAAAATCCTCCTGAGAACAACATCCTTCAGCTGTCTAATCCTAAATAGTTATAGTCTTAATTTCAGTGGAAATTGAACACTTCTAGTGTCTTTATGACCCGAACAAACAAGTAACAATATATAAACAAAAATATTTAATCAACAAACATTAATGAAGAAATTATCTTGTGTAAGTTCCTGAACTTAGAATTAGACACAATTACAGCTTGCAGGGTGCTTTCAATCCTGTAGAGGACATGTATACAGAGAACCAAAATATATGGCATAATATGAAAGTATTAAAGTCGGAAAGGAACTTAGAAGTAATTGAATCCCTACTACCCACCCTTTATTTCTACAGATCAGTCAACAAGTACTTTATTAGGTATTGAAGGTACAAGTACCAAGAATGAAACAATTCTCACTTTCAAGAAGCTTGCATGATAATAGGGAAGATAAATATATGTAATTATATATATATGTATGTATATATATAGCATAATTACAAAATGAATAAATACAAATATTTACACACCAATACAAGAAGAGTTAAGTGATTCGCCCAGGGTCCCACACCTTATAATGGTTTGAATCCAGGACTTCAAGATTCCTAAGTCTGGCACTCTACACGTCTACTACATTAGGCTGCCTCCAAGGAGCTGGGACTGATTTTTTGAAGGGGGAAAATTTCATATTCAAGAGAAACTAATCAGTCACTGTTTGGAATCTTCTGCTAAAATCATACTCCAGTGTCTCATCGTGACATGGGAGTCATCCTAACTTGTTACACTAGTGAGATCCCATTATATTTTATCTTGCTTTTTTCTCTGGTCATAAAGGACTTTAGTAGTCTTGGGTAGGAGACAAAAAATACAATAAACAAATTATTAGTGAAATCTTGTTCTGTTTATTTTAGAAAGGTTTACAAGTGCATTTCTTTGGAAGCCTTATTTTAGCAGGAATCAGAATAGACTTTGGTGGAGTCTCTTTTTTCATCATTAGATTTCCACCTTAAATATTTCAAAGAAAGCACTTTCTTAAGGTTATAGTGATGAGGATGTGATCAGCTAAAATCAAAGAAGTGAGCAGAAACCGTTTTGACTTTTTGCCCCAGGGGTGATGGAGATGGATATGCATCCTGACAGGCTCAGACATGACAAGATCTCTATCGAGCAGGAATGGGTGATTCATAAATTGTAGTGGCAAGTCCTCTCCAAGGGCCTTGGTGTGCAGCAATGCCTGAAAAGAGCCCAGCCTGCTCCCAGAATGCAAAAAGTAGCTGCCTGGCTGGTTATTGAGTAATACAAACCCTGCTACCCTTGACAAATTAAATATAAGCAAGCCTCTGGTGTGCTACAGCCCTAAGTATAAAGAAAATTAACAGGTATTAGATTAACAGACTCCCCTCCAGCAAATGGTGTGGGGGATGTCATTTAAGAGGTACCCTGCTGTAGCTGAGCACCTTTTAAATGATTTTTGCTTGTAAGAAATGCTCCATAGATTTTTTTAACTTAAAAGCCTGGGATGAAACAGGGGGCAGGGTAGTAAATCTTGAAAGGAAAGGGAAGTATAAAATCTCTGTCTCTCTCTCTCTTACTCTGTCTCTGTCTCTCATTTATTCTCTTTAGACTGTTAATATATTGAATTAATAACTCAGGCAAAATGTTTTCCTTTCCTCTCCCAATTGCGAAGTATGCACATCATGACTTCCACATCATGACTTTCCCCATTGTAGTTTCAATATATTTTGGGTAGGCATAAGAAATTAAATGGGAATTTGGGGGGAGTTTTGCAGAAACTGCAGATGACATGTAGTCAGCAGGTGACAGAGAAAAGGTTTAGAAAATCAGAAATGCATAAATATATGTATGTTATTGAATAATATCAACATATTTTATTTTTTAGCATCATAATAATTCAGACTTCTTCTCTGGTACTAAGGGAGGGCCAAAAACTTTATGCAGATTTTCTAGATTGTGGGGGTGCCATCCCTCTAGCCTCCACAGTGTGGAAGGGATAACGGTAGTGCCCCCACTGATGGAATTATGTTTATATTTGTTTAACACTCAAGTATAATTTGAATTTTTCCTGGTTCTAGGGTTCCAGTTTGCAACAGTGCAACATTTGACTGAAGCCTCTTGCTACCCACCTAGTACAATTGGTGATATTGGGGCTAATTATTATTATTCAAATTTGATTTGACTCCCATCCAATTTTTTCTCTACTGTACCAGGAGATGAAGCAAAGACTCTAAATCAAATAGTAAAACATTTAATTGGGATGGTATAGCAAAGTAAATAACAGAAAGATGAATTAATAAAAACCATTCTCATCTAGTCCCCTAGCTCACTAAATGTATAAAAGGGTACAATTTTTTTACATATTTGAATACTTGAGAGCAGAAAAACTCCCCTAGAAAGTCATGCTCTGAGCCAGGAAAGGATCACATCAAGGCTAGAATACTTCTCAGAGCTCAGACTCTGGAAGATCCCTTGGCAAGGCCCTGAGGCTCCCCTTGTTGCTGTTACTCCATTCCTCTCCCACAGTCATCATTTGCTGCGTCTCTACCAGGATGCTGCTGCCATATGCCAGAGTTGTCACCTAACTTCTTCCTCAGGAAAGTATTCACTCTATTGTGACATCACCCCAGACCAAGGTACCTCACAGATAATCTACACATTTTCAGCTCTTTTACCACTGGGCTTATGCTGAATCCAACTGATGCTCTATAATGGGTTATTTAGGCAGCTGTCACTATCTTCTTAACTTTTCCCCATCCCCAATATTTATTCTTAGCTGGGTCAGGACTAATAGATTTATCTAACAATTTTCCTGGCCTTAGAGTGAAAACTGTATGCCCCCCGCCAATTCCCATCATTCTATTGTAGCTAGCACATTGGTCATACAAATTGCCTTGAAATTTAATAAACCTAAAGAAGACACTGGTAGAGATAGGGTGGGGCTGTGCATTTCTGTTACCACAGCAAAAAAAAAATGCTATAGCCCTTACAATTGCCCTATGTGTTCCTGACAACAGCTGGTTACAGTAGTTCAGATGATGCGTGATGTTCTCATTTTTAACAACAAACTAGTTATTTTGCCATCTAGATCAGTAATATGACCCAAAGATTTTATGAAAGATAACTTTGGCAACTTAGATTTTCCATCTCTTAAGTCTCTCTCACTAAGATATCATGATCTATTTTTCATGTAGCATCCAATAGAACTTGGCTATGCCTTAGCTTCCTAACTACATTCCTCAGCACTGATCACAGATGTTGGAGGTGATGTGGAAAAGGACACAGAAAGCTAGGGACAAAACCTGTATGCTGACAGTCCCTCTCTGCAAAGAAGCAAGAGTGATTGGGAAACCATGATGTATGGACTACCGTTTACAATACAACAGAAACTCAGTTTATCCCCCTACCATATGTACTAATCAACCACTCATAAGCATTTATTAAGCACTTATTATATGCCCAACACTGTGCTAGGTGCTAAAGATAGCAATAGGGACTTGGACCTGTTATTTTATTGTATAATGAACTCCCAGATGTGAAATTTTTTCTGCCAATGCAAGTTGAAAACTTTGCAAATTATAGATTTCGATAGTTGCCTAGAGCCTAGAGAAGTCAGGTGACTTGCCCTGGGTCACACAGTCAGATACTTGGACAGACATAAGTGACAATGAAATAATTTCTGCCCTTAAAAAGCTTGCATTCTATTAATCAGTGAACTTCCAGGTATTTTTGTTGTTGTTTTTGGAAGAGGGTCTAAAAGTAACAAAGTGGTAGAAGAGAGAAATAGCAGCAGTCTTAGCTAAAATAATATTAAAACCCAAATAATTATTAATATTACACTTTATATACCTAGTCTCATTTGAGCTTCACAACAACTTTGTGAAGTAGGTACTAAAATGAATCAGATGGTTTAAATAACTTGTCTGTAGTCACATGGCTAGTGAGTATGAGGCAAGATTTGAACCTATATGTTCCTGGCTCCAAACTCACCAGAGAAATACAAGACGTAGGTGGTACAAATTCTCTGAAAGTTCCTATTTGATGTGATTCACTTTCTGAGGAAAAATGGGAGAAGCTAAGGGAAATAAATCCCAGGGAAGAAACAGGGAATAATACTTAGAGTTCCAACTAGGGTAGAACCACTAGACCTTTGCCCAGGGGTAGAGAAGGTAGAGGGAACTGAGAACAATATCCAAGGGTACACTTTCTTCTCATCCAACCATCCTTTGAGGTGTGGAGATGCAAGCTTTGTCCAGGGTGTTTCCTTTCCTTTCAGTAACTTAGAAACCTAATATTGTCATGAAAAAGAGAAAAAGGGGGATAATTATTAGGGCTGCACCATACTTTACCTATGCCATTTGTCCCAGGTGCAAAAATTGCTAGTCAGCTAAAGTCTAAAGAGCAAAGACTAAGAATGACTTTCTGCAATTTCCACAAGAGCCTGGAGCATCTACTTTGCAATACACTAAAATTTAATTTTGTAATTTTGAACTTGCTTCATTCTTTTACCCCCTGCATTTACCAGTGGTCAAAATTCATAGAAAGCCTAAAAAGAACTTATTAATTGCTTCAGGGACAATAAGGGTAGTGTGTTAGTGATGACAGCTTCATTCTGAATCCAAAGTATACCAAGGAGGAAAAATGGCCTGAAAATGAAGGAAAACGCATTATTCCCAAAGACATCCACAATGAAGCACTGGGTCATCTTGACAAAGATGATTAACCAAATGATGATAAAATAAAGTTTTTATTTGATCAGCTGAAGACAAAGAACACTAACTACAAAGAAATATCATTTCAATTCAGACAGTATAGACAAACTTGAGTCCCCTGCTATCAGATCCTTGTACATGTTTGATTCACTTTGATTCAATGAACATTTATTCCAATGAAACTGGCCTACTACTAATCCATTTCTGATACTCAACCTCCTTTGACAAGACCATCCCTCAGGCTTGGAATGAATACCTGGTCCTTTTCTACTTCTTATAGTCCCTGTCCTTCAAAGCATAGCTCAGTTGCCTCCTATTCTATTGAGCCTCTCCTAATCCCATAATGATTACTCTTCTCTCCCTCTTCAGATTATTTTGCATTTACTTTTCTGTTTTACATGTTGTATACCTCCAGTAAAACATAAGATCTTTGAGGCCAGGGACACCCTTATTTTTTTTTAATTTCCATCACTCTGTGCAGTGATTTTGGATAAAATAATAATACTTACATAGCATTTTAAGGTTTTCAAAGTGGTTTACAAATATCATCTTATTTGATCCTCACAACAACCCTGGGAAGTAGGTGCTATTATTACTTGAATTTTACATATAAGGAAACTGAAACAAGCAGGGTTAAATGATTTGTATGCTAATTCATACAGGGTAATAGAACTAGTAAGTGTCTGAGGTTGAGTTTGAACTCAGATCTTCCTGACTTGAGGTCCAGTGCACTATCCACTGTACCACCTACCTGATAGTCCAAAAACTCACTATTATCCAATATATGCTTTGAGAAAAATCACCTTGGCAGCTGAGTGGAAAATGGCTTGATGTAGACAGAGCTTTGAGGAAGGGCAGCCAACCAGCATGGTATTGCAATAGTTCTGTTGAAAGCTGATGAAGACAAAACTAGGGTTGTAGCTTTGTGAGCACAGATAATGTGAAGGTAGCAACAACAAGATTTGGCAACAGATTGTTTATGTGAATGAGATCGAAGAGTTAAGGATGACACAAGATTGTGAGGCTGAATGACTGAGAGGATGATGGTGTCCTAAACAGTAAGAGAAAAGTTAGGGAATTGTGTGGAAAAGACAAATTCTATTTTAGGCACATTGAGTTTAAGATGCCTACAAAACTTCCAGTTCAATATTCCTAAGAGGGAACTGGTAATAATGTGTGATGACAGCTCAAGAGAGAGACAAAGATTATAGATAGAAATATAGATAGATGGATATATATGTATATATATATGTGTGTGTATATATGTATATGTATGTGTATGTGTATGTGTATATGTATATATATATATATATATATATACACACACACACATATTTAGGAATCATCTGCATAGAGATAACAATTGAACCTATGGCAGGTGATGAGATCACTAAATCAGTCAATCAAAAATCATTTATTAAGCACTTACTCTATTCCAGAGACTGTATTGATGCTGGGAACACACAAAAAGGCAAAAGACAGTCTTGCACAAATAATATGGATGCAGAATAAATTTGAGATAATCAACTGAGAGAAGTCACTAGACTTAAGGTGGATTGGGAAAGGCATCTTGTAAAAGGGAAGGGTGGGGGTTTCCACTGGAATCTGAAGAAAGAAGCCAGAGAAGCCAGGAGGTGGAGATGAAGAGGGAGAAAACAGAGGATTTTATATTTAATCCTTGAGGTGACAGGGAGTGACTGGAGTTTATTGAGTAGGGAGAGTCACTGTTGAATCAGGACATGGTAACATTAGGAAGATGAATTTGACAGCTAGTAGAAAGATGGACTGAAGGGAGGAGAGATTTGAATCAGGGAAACCAACTATCAGGTTATTGAAATAGTCCAGGTGTCAGGTGATGAGGGCCTGCACAAGGGTGGTAGCAAGATCAGAGAAGTAGAGGGGCGGGGGCAGAGCCAAAAGAGAGCACAAAGGAGGAAACCCACAGGAATTGATAACAAATTGGACATGAGGAGTAAAGGTTGATACCTAAGTTGTGAGCCTGGTTGATTTGGGAGAATGGTAGCTTTCTTAAATTTAGCCACAAAAGGGAGGAGAAATATAGGATGATAGCTAATGAGGATGAGTGGACCAAAATTAAGTTGTATTTTTTTTTAAGGACAGGAGTGAAAGGAGTATATTTGTAATCATTAGGGAAGGAAGCAGTAGATAGTGACCTACTGAAGGTGAGAGAGGAAGAAGGGATGATAATAGGACAATCTGATAAAGAAATTGGGAGAGCATAAGATCAAGGGCATACATGCGGGAGGTTGCCTTGGCAAAAAAGAAGGGATATCGCTTCATTTGAAACACAGGTGAAGGAAGAGATAGAGGGGAAAGATGTCTGAATGATGGGAGATTAAAAGGAGGGGAGAAGGGGGAGCTCTTAGTGAATGACCTCAATGTTTTTGGTGAAATATAAAGATCTTCAGCTGAGAAGGTGAGGTGAGGCTTGGGGAGAAATGAGGATGTTTTTAATAGCCACTTTACTGAGTGTGACAGTGAAAAAAATTGAGAGGATTTATTTTGCATTATCTATGGATATATACACATATGTATAATTTATGTACATAGATATATGTGGGTATGTGTGCACATACATATATCCATATATGTTTATATATTATATATGTAATATGTGCATGAACACACACATATATTTATGAGAAGTAGTTTGGCTAAGCTTGCCTCAGTGTCAGACAGACCAGATGGTTTGAGTCTTTCCTGTGTGACACTGGACAAATCATTTAACCACTCAGTGCTCCAGGCAACTTTCAAAAGCTATAGTAACAGAGGAGACTCTAATTTACATTGGTGGAGGGAGTTTCTTTACCAGAGGAACTAGAGATTCCATTTATCACTGAAGTTACTAGATAGATAGATAGATAGATAGATAGATAGATAGATAGATAGATAGATAGATAGATAGATAGACAGACAGACAGATAGATGATAGATAGATTGATGATAGATAGACTAGATAGATATGAGTATGAATGAGCAATAGGAATAAGGGGATTTTTAAAAAATTCATAAAAATCAGTATCACCATGCAAGGAAACTTGGATTTCAGGTTCGTCTTTCTGCTTTCCTTTTACAAGGCTATAAAAAGTTTTGCTGGCTTCATTTTTCTTGGTCTTAGCACAAGAAGTTGAAAGAACAGGTTAAGGCTCAACTACTATGGCTAGAAGAAAGGAAGGCTTAGGTGGGGAAGCACAGTGGGGTGAGCTCAATATGAGCTACCTTGGGAACCTATGAATCCAATGCTAAGGGAGGGAGTCAGAAAGCCAAAGGTGAGGTAGCACAAAGGAAAGGATGCCAAGAAATGCTATATGAATGGGACAGCCAAAATGAAGATGGAATGATAACAAAAAGCAAGGATGGAAGTTAGCGCTCATCCAGGAATACTTGAAGCTTGGAGCCATCTTTGTCTTGATTCCCAGCTAGAAATTCCTCTCAAAGAGGCAGCTGAGAGATATAGTATATAGACTACAGGACACTGCCATAGCACAGGGTTCCAATGTGTTGCCTACTCCTTGTCCTAGTTTTTATCATGCACAAATTGGATTGTTGGCATCCAGGAACCAGAAACACCCTACAAAGTGGGCACATGGTTTTCTTAAGACTGTACAACATCTTGTAAATTTCAGTGAAATTAGGCAGATAGAACATATCTACATATGCATAAACACATATATTAAAAAAACACCCATGCTATTCTTCGAAGGCAATGCCTTATACAACCTAGACATGGAATAAATGAAATGACATATTATTTCATTCTGTTTTAGGTAAAGGTCAGAATGTTTTTTTTTTAAAAAAGGGAACCCCATTTAAGTACATTTCCCCCCAATACTCTGAAAGGGATGAGTTCTTAGAAATGCCCACCATCAACCAAGAATTATTGAAGCATTTACTTCTTTTGTGGAAAAATGAGGTTGAGAGAAACTGTCAGTAGATATGAAAAATAAGAATTCATTCATTTGAAGGACTGTGTAAAATATTAGTGTAATTCAATCTGCTATAATTTTGTGAATAAAAACTGAAACAGCCTGAATAAATACTTTCTTATTTCCCCTCCTGTTAAAATAATGCCTTTCAATTAGTGTATTAAAAAGTAATCAAGGGAATTCAACTGGAATTAGGGGGAAAAAGTGTTAATGAATTTTTGACCTGTCTTGAAGCTAATATAATCAAGTGGGGTCTCAGGAGTGTCATCCTGGAAAACATCATCTTGAATCCCAATTTACATTTAACAGGGT
Organism: Dromiciops gliroides; assembly: GCF_019393635.1. Lineage (NCBI taxonomy): Eukaryota > Metazoa > Chordata > Mammalia > Microbiotheria > Microbiotheriidae > Dromiciops > Dromiciops gliroides. The sequence goes on along the minus strand of NC_057861.1, from coordinate 614,626,652 downwards.
CTGAACAACAGTCCCAGTTTATAGCCTACTCACCACATTTATAGTCTCATCTATGGGGTTTGGAATTTAACATTATTACTTAGACATCTTTTGTTAGTAATTACTCAGAACATTCCTGTTTTATAGATTAATTTTATTACCCTGTTTCTGTAGAAGAAACTGAGGTAAAGAAACAGGTTCAAGGCCATACAAGACTATCTTTAAATTTCTAATTCTTTCTGCAATATACAGCTCACCAGATGAGACAACATAAAATGAATTTCCATTAGTCTGAGGGAGCACGTTAGCTTTATGGGCCTGGAAGATGAGCTCCCATCTAACCCTTCCTGAAGCAGGGATCCCCTCTAAGTTACTAACAAAATGGTCACCTGGCCTCTGTTTAAAGATTTCCAGTGAAGCAGCTGTCACTATTTCCCAAGGCAGTCATTTCCATTTGGGGGCAGTTCTGACTACAAAGCTTTTTCCCCCTTCTTCCATATATTAAGCTAAAACCTGCCTTTCTTTAGCTTCAAGTCACTGGCCTTAGTTCTGTTTGTCTAGGCCAAAAACATGTGCAATCACTTTTCTACAGGACAACCTCCAATTTTTTTTTCCCTCTTGAATAAATGTGTTTCAACCAACCCTTATATGGCATGGTTAAGAGTCTGCTCACCATTATGATCAACATCCTTTGGTTCAACCTCAGTTTGTCAATATTCCTTTTGAAATGAACCACTCATAATTGTACATAACAATCAGATATCTAAACTGACAAACACAGAGAGGTTATAACATATGACCTATGGCCTCAGATACTTACTAGCTCTGTGACCCTTGGTAAATCACTTAACTTCTGTCTGCCCTGGAGGCAGGTAGGTGGTTCAGTGGCCAGAGTGCTGGGCCTGGAGTCAGGAAGACTTCAGTTCAAATCCAGCTTCAGACCCTTACTAACTGTATGACTTTGGGCAAGTCACTTAACCAGCATCTGCTATAATCCACTAGAGAAGGAAATGGAAAACCACTCCAGTATCTTTGCCAGGAAAACCCCTCATTTGGGGTCACAAGGAGTTGGACATGACTGAATGACTGAACAGTAACGTGACCTCTTTTGCTTTGTACATTATATACAATGGATAAAGCAACAGGCCAGGAGTCAGGAAGAACTGAATTCCAATTAGACTACAGATGATTACTAGTTGTGTACCCTGGGCTAGTCAATTAACGCTATTTGCCTCAGTTTCCTCATCTGTAAAATAGAGGTAATCTACTTCCCAGGGGTATTGTAAAAATCAAATGAGATTATAGTTGTAAAGCATTTAGGGCAGTGCCAGGCAGTAAGTACTATATAAATGTCATCATCATTATCACTACTTCTGTAGTGTGTAGGACAACCCTCTTGTGTATTAAATGGTTTTCCAGAAAAGCTACACCACAGTCAAAATTCTCTGTGAGTAATTGCGCAAAATCATAGATCACTAAACCCATGTGTTTAGTTTTACTAATCAGCCAAAGACAGCCTTATTTTAAATCAGACATTATATAAAATGGCAGAGTTAGAAAAATAGCAAAAAGATATTCTCCCCACAAACTTGGGACACATTCTCACACAAATTCATATACCATCAGTGGGAAGATCAGATACACATGACGAACATGTATGATAAAGCAACTGGTATCTTCTGGTGATACCATACCATTGCCCTAACCAGGTTTACTTGCACTTGATTTCGGCCTGTCAGGGCATCAGATATATTGATGCCATTCTCCACTGGGCATGAAGCCATGTCTCTACTTCTCCCCCTCCCCCATCTTTATGCTGGTATGTTCCTATTGTTTTATCCCTTACCTGAGGTATTACCTCTTCCAAATAAGAGAAGCTGGCATTGTCATCTCTTTCTGTTAGCTTAGAGCCCTATGTCCAGCTTCAGATTTTTGGTGGGTTTTTTTAGTGAGACAATTGGGGATAAGTGACTTGCCCAGGGTCACACAGCTAGTAAGTGTTAAGTGTCTGAGGCTGGATTTTAACTCAGGTACTCCTGACTCCAGGGCCGCTGCTCTATCCACTGTGCCACTTAGCTGCCCCAGTGTCCTAGACTGTTAACCCTGGTAGATAAGGTCTTTCATAATAGACCAAAAGCTTGGCTAACTTTCAGGCATTTCATTTGTTTAATTCCTCCTGCTTAATGAGTCTACATAATTCTCCCAAGCTTCTATGTAACATAAGGTTAGAAAGTATTCCTTAACCTCCAACAATCCCTGATTCCCAATCTCTGTCCCCTTTTAAAACATTATATTTGCTTCCTTACAACAAACCACAAAGGGTAGATCTGAGGTACCAAGCCATCACTCATGGGTCTTGCCATGCAAATGAACAGGAGAAGAGGAAGAGGACAGACAGACAGGTGAAGCTGTTGAAAGGCTATTTATTACCTCTCCCTTAAAATATTTTAAATTTTAAATTCTTGTCTTTTAGTCAAGCAACCAGGAACCTCATTGTCCCAGACTATCAAGAACTTTTTAGTTCATGGTTCTGTCATCCAACAGATTACCTATCCCTCACATCTTCAAGTCATCTCCTGTGTGATGTGGAAGAGCACTGGCCTTGAAGTCAAGAAGACCTGAATTTGAATCCTGCCTATGATTCCCTGACCCTATATAGCTTAAGCCAGTGGGCAGCTTTGGATAGTTGCATTCTTACCATCTCTTTCCTGACCTCTGCTAAACATTTTTTATATATCTTTTTGTCTTTTCCCCCAACACAGATACAAGTATTCTATTTGTTGTCCTTAGCATTTACTATAGGTAAATTTATTGATTCTTACAAGCTCATTCTGGCTTTCAGCCTCCTTGACACTATTCTTACCTGACATCCACACTTTTATAATTTTCATCAGATACCTACCTATTCTACTATCTTTTGTGTCCATTTTCTAAAAAGGTGAGCTTGAGGGGGACGGATACAGGAAGAAATTTAGGCAAGAGAAAAACAAAAGATATTAAAACTTATTTGAAAATAAAAGTTGCTCTTGTCAAGTAAACTCCATCTCTACATCAATGAAGCTTCATGGGATTGATAAAATCCCCCAAAACACTTTCTAACTTATGCAAATGATTATCACTACTTGATCACTGCAAAACCAGAGTATTTTGAAGGTCATACCAAACAAATTAATTTCTTTTTCTTTTTTCTTTCCTTTTCTCTTCATCTCCTTTTCTTTCTTCTTCTTTCCTTTTTCTTCTTCCTTCTGTTCTTCCTCGCTTTTTCTTTAATATAGAATTTCTCAACTGTTAGATAAGAAAAAAAGAAATAGACATAGTATACCTAGATTTTGGTTGGGCATTTCATATGCCTCTCATTGTATCCTCATGGGATAAATGGAGAAATTTGTTGACATGCATATCTCAAGATAGTGATGAATATACCTCTGTCAGTTTAGAATGAGGTCTTTAGTAAAGTTCCCCAGGGCTCTGCTCAATATTTTTATTAATGGTTAAAGGCATAATGCATACTTATGCAATCAAATGTTCTTATATGTATACAGATTTTGTAGCTCTATTTCTGCATCTATATGTTATTTGAAACTTTATTTTTAAAGATAAAAACAATGAAAGACAGAGTAAATGAAAGGAGTTAAAACATTTGTTTCCATTTTCTAGCTATTTGAAATTGTTTATATAATTCTAGTTTTAAAATATACCAGAAGAGGGCAGCTAGGTGGTGCGGTGGATAGAGTACTGGCCCTGGAGTCAGGAGGACCTGAGTTCAAATCCGCCCTCAGACACTTAACACTTACTAGCTGTGTGACCCTGGGCAAGTCACTTAATCCCAACTGCCTCACCAAAAAAAAAGAAAGAAAGAAAAATAAAATAAAATAAAATAACATAAAATATACCAGAGCCTAACTTCTACATTTTTCCTTATTTCCTTTTGTAGTTCAAAGATTTGCATTTAACTCAAAGCAATGTTTGCAGGATGTTGATAATTTATTTGACAGATATAGAGTATTCTTGGCCATTTTCATTTGGTCTGAAATTTGGATTTCCTTCATAATTAACTATGATGACTGATGAAGTAATATTTGCCTAAGCTTAAAAGGACTTGGTATTTAAGTTTTGATTAGAAATGTTTTCAGCAATACCATCAACAATTAGCAGATTTGTTTCCATTAAAGAGAATGACAAAGATCAAAGGTTATGGTCTTGAATATTTTGTCACTGAATATTGGCATTTGTGACTTTATCTCCTGGATAATGACACAAAATGAAATTTGTCTTTTAAAATGTTATGATTTTACCAGTGGATTTAATGTTATAACATTTTTTAAAAGCCTATGATTTTTTTTCTTCCTCTTTTTCAAAATGGACTCAATTGTTAGTACAATATGATTAATCTGACCTCTATTATCAGAATTTGTAGTCTTTCCAAATTAGGGGCTGAGATTTACCTTTTCAAAATCTGTGAAGGAGTTTACTTAGTAAATTAATAGAGTAAATTAGACTGCCACGATGACTGGAATGGCTTAGCAAACAGAGTATAGGGCGTTGGGTAGGCAAGATGTGGATTCAAGTCCTGTTGGCACTTACTGGGTGGTCACGTTGCATTTCTGAGCCTTAGTTTTCACATTTATAAAATTGGGGTATGGAGAGCATCTACATTATGGGGTGGTTGTAAGAATCAATAAAATAATGACCATAAAGTACTTCATAAACCATGAAACCCTATATGATTGCTGGTGATTATTGTTGTTATTATTGTTGTTGTTGTTATTACTATTATGATGATGATGGATATTTCTTCCACTAATTCGAACCCTCTCAGTCTACAGATTTTTTTTCTGTTTTATTCTAAAAATCCTATGTAGAGGGTCAACCTGATGACTGGGGGATCTTCTTTTCATTTTAATATTTTTTGAATACCAGTGCAACCCACAGATTGCTAATTTTTTATATCTTAACTCTTTCTATATGATGGGTTTGACTTTTGGGAAGGCAAAAGAGGACAAATGGAAGAGATTCAAAACATCCCATTTTGGACTGGAAGGAACCTTTTATTTTCAAATACCCTCAGGAACTTTAGAATTATACTTGTGAATAGCAACAACTAAAAAAAAAATGATAATAGCTCAACTTTTTACATTGCCCCGTAAAAACAACAAACAACAAACAACCTAAGAGGTTCCCTACTCTTGAATGCTGTGAAGCAGAGGTTGGATAATCATAACTTGCAAGGTATATATGATAGTGAGGATTCCTTTCACATGAGAGACAGGGCAGATAACTACCAAAGTCTCTTCTAACTCTCAAATTCTGTGATCGTGTTCAAAATAATGAATGATTATAGAAATACATATTTTTTGGAGGATGGGGAAAGGTATTGGTAGAGGAGGTGCTGGAAGATAGGTCCACTAATGCACCACTGATACGGCTTTGAATTGGTCCAAACAATTTGGAATATAATTTAGAGCCATACATGAAAAGGAGAGGAGGAAGGAAAGGAAAAAAAGAAGGAAGAAGGGACTTGAGGGAGAGAAGAAAAAAGGAAGGAAGCAAGGAATTGAGGGAGGGAGGGAAGGAAGGAAGCATTTGTTAAGTGTCTACTATGCTCTGTGTCAAGAACTTTACAAATATTTGTTCCTTAAAGCAACCCAGGGAAGAAGGTGTTATTATTATCTCTACTTTACAGTTGAGGAAACTAAGGCATAGAGATTAAATGACTCACCCAGGGCCACACAGTTAGCTAGTGTCTGAGTTCAGATTTGAATTCAGATCTCTCTTACTCCATGCTGAGTATCCTATCTAATGGGTGACCTAGCTGCTAAATTTTTCATTTTTCAATGACTACACCGAGATGGCAATAAGAAGGGATGTATACATTTACACAAAAATGTTCGTGGTAATATGATTTCCAATTACAAGCTGAAAAAATATTTGTTCAATAATTGGGAGAATAGGGGCAGCTAGGTGGTGCAGTGGATAAAGCACTGGCCCTGGATTCAGGAGTACCTAAGTTCAAATCCCGCCTCAGACACTTGACACTTACTAGCTGTGTGACCCTGGGCAAGTCACTTAACCCTCATTGCCTCACAAAAAACAAACTAAACAAAACAAAACACAAAACAAACAAAAAAACAACCCAAAAACAATAATTGGGAGAATGACTGAACAAATTATGGTATATGTATATGATAGATTATTACCACACAGTAAAGAAGAATTCAGAGAAACAAGAGTATACTCATACAAAGTGATGCTGAGTAAAGAAAGCAGAGTCAAAAAATAATGTATACAGTGGCCACAACAATGTAAAGTCAATATAAATAGGCAACAAAACTCTGGTTAAAAAAAATGGTGAATGCTAATCTAATATGCTACTGCCAAAATTAAAGGATATATCCTTTCTTTCTTTCTGTTAACAATCAATACACTTACCGTGAGGACAGTTGTGCTTTGTAATAGGAGTTGTTTTGTTTAATAGGTAGTTGGGAAGTGTTTAGGTGTCAAAATGAATTGGAGCATTATTTTAAAGGGAATTTGACTTGAATTTGATTTGACATGAGTTGAAGCAAAGGGGACAATAAGCTGATGGTGTGTAAGAGTTCAACTGACAGTTGATGAGTGGCCCAAGAAGAAGAAAGCTTCTGGGCCCTTGGTCTTTACATATACTCTGCCCCTGCCTCCTAGTTCTTCTCCATCTGAATCACTATATACATGCTTGCCCTTGGCATTATTCCCCATGCCCAATAGAAACTTAAGACCATAAAAACAATTTTCAAAGAAAAAACCTCCAAATATGTCTAGAAACAATGATTAATAAGAAATTTGAGCTAATTTACCATTTTCATTTTGGGGCAAACTGTTTTGTTTAGTACCATATGTTTTCCTTTGTGGGATTTTATGCTTTAATCTTAGATACAGGTGAGGCCTCCAAGCAGTATGATTCTACATGGGCATGAAGTTTGGATAACATATGGCAAAATAATATTCAGAACTTAAGTGTCTTGGAAAGTAAAGGAAGCAAGTAGGTGGCATAGTGGATAGAGAGCTAAATTTAGAGTCAGGAAGACGAGTTTAATTTTACCTCAAACACTTACTAGTTGTGTAACACATTGGGCCAAGTGAATTCAAGGTATTGTATACTTAATGAATAAAAAGTAGTGTTAATATTGTACTAACATTGTAGTTTGAATCTGGCCTCAGATACCAGCTGTGTGATCCTTTATTTTATTATTATTATTATTAGTGAGGCCATGAGGGTTAAGTGACTTGCCCAGGGTCACACAGCTAGTAAGTGTCAAGTGTCTGAGGTCGAATTTGAACTCACATCCTCCTGAATCTAGGGCCGGTGCTTTATCCACTGTGCCACCTAGCTGCCCCCTGGGTAAGTCACTTTAAAAATGACTGCCTCAGTTTTCTTTACTGTAAAATGCAGCTCTGTGATCCTGGGCAAGTCACTTAACAAATGTCCATTTTAATTTTCTTGAGTTTAAAATGGAGATCATAATAGCCTCTCCCCCAACACCAGATTTCTTTCTTTCTTTCTTTCTTTTTTTTGGTGAGGCAGTTGGGGTTAAGTGACTTTTATAGGGTCATACAGTTAGTAAGTGTAAAGTGTCTGAGGCCAGATTTGAACTCAGGTCCTCCTGACTCCAGGGCTGGTGCTCTATCCACTGTGCCACCTAGCTGCCCCTCCAGATTTTTTGTAAGGACCAAATGAGAAAATATTTGCAGTGCTTAGCACAGTGCCTGGCACATAAGAGTTTAATAAATGCTTGTTTCCTTCTTCCCTTTTTAATTAGACAGTGAAACTTCTATTTAAAAAATAAGTCTAAGAATAAATAGAACCAAAGTACTATTACCATATTCAAATTCAGGAAAGTTAATTAAAAAGTACACTACCCTGTCAGCATTTTAAAATATACATACCCACACACATATATACATATTTGCTCTTTATTCTTCATATTGTATAGGTTATACAATGAGATAGGATATAAATTAAGCCCTCCCAAAATAAAGTATTAAAGTAACAACTTTAAAAATTATGTGCCAATATAAAATTCTTTAGTGTTAAAGGCTTATTCTTTATTAAGCAACATTAATGAGTGTGATGGAAATAATGACAAAATACAAATTAAATTGAATCACAACTATATGAAAGAAGCTAAAGGAGCATGTTAATTCAGCTAAAACATTAAAGAAAACAAAACAAAATAAGAAGAGAAGCTGTGAAATTAAATCTAAGAACTTAAACCATGGAATAACAGAAGTCAAACAAGAGGTATAAAGAGCATGAGATATAAACTGAAAACCCTACTCACAACTGAAAAGGCTACTAATGAATATGCAAGACAAAAGTAACAGATTTGAAAGCCAAAGCAAGACATACAAACACTAAGTAAATTTAAATACTAAAAGATAGATAAATTAAAGTTACACATTGAACTTCAGGATATAATTAGAGAAGATTTATGAGAGTAAACTAAACCAGGTAACACTTTGTAAGTAGCAAATATACACAATTCACCATCAAGGGGGAAATCCTGAATAGGATACACGAAGAAATTATAAAGGCGAAAAATAAAGCCTTAAGAAAGAAAAAAGAAAGAATGTCTTTAAAAAAGAGATTTAAAATAACATTTAAAAAACAACAATAAAGCAATAATATTTAAGGTGGACAAAAATGTAGTAGTCTCAAAAATAGGAATTACCCCTCCCTCCCCCCAACTGCATATTCTCTGAACAGGATCATATTGTTTGAAAACAGATGGATATACTTCAAAGATAAATCATAACTAGAAAAATTTATTTTTAAAATCTATGAATAAAGAGACACTTATCAGCACTGAAAGAGGCAATCCAAATCCAAATTGACTGCTTAATAAGATCAAGAAAAAAAGAAATTATTAAGTCATTTTTATTGGAACCCTAATTTCATTGATATTAGGAACTCCCTACTAAAGAAACTTAAAGAGGCCTTGGTATGCACCATTAAAGAGGTAGTAAGTGATTCTCCCAGGATTAATTATAGTTTATAATTAAGATTTTATACGCATAAATATTATTTAGAAATGCAATGATGTAGTCAAATTATCCTAATTGTAACAAAAATAATCAAACTAGTGTTTGAGACAAAAGCTGTTATGATTAATGCAAAAGGGTAGAGACCACTGAAATACATCCATATTTATTATTTAAAATGTTTCATTAAGCTGAGAAACAAAAACACCAACAAAAATACAGAAAAGGGAAAGTCAAAAGCAATCTATATTTTATCGATAATAGAGAGGGGATTAAACCTCTAGAAGATAAAGTGTTTTTAGTCTACAACTCAGAAATATAACTTGCTTTTCTTGCTATTTTTAATACATGAAATAGTTGTAGAAGAATAAGATATATTTTACTTCTTCCCAGGGTGTAAACTTTTTCCACTCACAACTCCTTTCCACTCAATTTTTTTATGTGATACCAGGTATTGTAATGATTGGAATGACTCCACCTGGTGGAGACTTACTGTAGAAAAGCTCCACCATGAGGTGAAGGTCTCTGAGGGCAAGACCATGCATCTTTTCTTTGGCATCAGGAAGTGATGTTTGCTTGTGGGAGGAAGAAGGGGGAGCCTGGCGCTCTGACTCTCTCTCTTACCTGTGGACTCTGGTGGAGAGTGGAGCTAGGAATGCTCTCTCCTTTTAATAGATAAAGGAATCTAGGCCTTTCTCTCTCTCTTTACCAAATTCTTATTCTCCTTAATAAATGTTTAAAAGTCTAACTCTTGATAAAGCTTATAATTTATTGGTGACAACTCATTAGATATTTTAGACAGACTAGCTAGAATTTTAGCTCCTTACAGTATATAGGTATATAAAATAGGTATAGCCTTTTACAGTTGCCAAAATTTTCATGACCCCACATTCAGTTATGTGACCCCATGTGGGCTTGTGACCCACAGTTTAAGAAGCTTTGTTCTAGGCAACACCAAGTAAATAAGGAGCAAATGAAATAAATCAAATAAAATTTATTGCTAATAACAAATGAACTAAAATATTAAGATAAAATTATAGAGCAGATAAGGAAATAAAAACTATTAGTTTGTCACATAGGAAACCTTTGATGCAAAAATATGTAACTTGGTTAAAATTGATAAATTAGTCTAAAATATTTATATAATAGCAAAATTTAAAAATAGAAGTGATAATAATAGAACTTAACATAATAGACTTCAAAAGAGAAAAATCAAAAGTGGATAAATGTATCAGATGATGGAGAAAAATGTAAATAAAATAGATAAATTTCAATTTATATGCTTTAAGCAGTTTGATGATTAAGTCCATACTAGAAAAGTTTCGGTCATACAAAAATAAATACACAAATGAATAATAAAAGAAGACCCAAATACTACATTATCAGAATGTGACAAATTAAAAAAAAAGATTAAAAAATAAGTTACAGAGTTGAACTTGATAAATTGAAATTAATAGATTTATGGAGAAAATTCAATGAGAAAGTAGGGAATACATATTCTTTTTAAATCTACATTGAAAGCTCATAAAACTTGATCATATGGAGATCAATCACATAACATCACTCTTGTCATTAAGAAACTCCCTAAAGTACTTGCTTCAGCAGGACATATACTAAAATTGGAATGGTACAGAGAAGTTAACTTGACCCCTGCACAATGATGATATTTAAATTTATGAAGCATTCCATAAAAAAGAAGGTCCCTAAAGTTCAAAAAAAGACAGAAATTATACCTCATATTTTAGACTATTATGCAATATGAATGTAATTATATTTTAACTTTATTAAAAGCTAAGATTTCCATGAAAAATTAAAAACAATCTCTTAAATTATTGGGTTAAAATGATAATATTTAAAAGTTGATAGTAATAACACAATTTATCAAAAGCTATAAAATACAGATGAAATAATTCTTAGAGGGAAATTAATATCACTAGGTGCCTATGTTGGTAAGAAAGAAAAGGCAGATATAAATAAAGTATGCACCAAAAGGCATTAAATAAAAGAACAAAGCAATAATTCAAAGGGAAGCAAAAAGTTAGCATAGATGAGAACAGAAATAATTAGAATAAAAAAAGAAAGAGCAATTCAATTGATTTATAAAACTGTTAGGTGTTTTTTCTTCAAAGTCAAATAAGATTGACATATTTTGAGCCAATTAATTTTTTTCAAAAATAGAGAAAATATGATAATTAGGAAAATAAGCAACAGAATTGGAAAGGTTACAAAAAATTTTAAAAATTATCAAGAATATCATTATGGAAGTCTATACCCAGTTGATTCTGACCAAAGACTTTAAATAAAAATAGATTTTATGTGCATAAATACAAATTTAAAAATAAAAAATAGAAAATGAATAATTTGAAATAAATTATTGTGGAGGAAGAAATGACAAGTAATCAGATTGCCTTGCAAAACAAAGCATCATATCCAAGTGGCTTCACATAAGAATTCTTTCAAACTTTCTAATAACAGAGAATCCTTAGGGGATGAAACATAAATTTTCATATATAGAAAGATAATTACCTGATATATTTTGTGAAGCAAATATGAAATTAATTTTAAAAATTAGAAAAAGATAACACTTAAAAAGACAATTGTCAGCCATTTCCTAAGAATATAATAGAATGTTTCTAATCCAAATAGATAAATGTTAAATAAAATAGAAAATTATTCATTGTGACCAGGCATGAAGGGTATCAATTCTCATCAGAAAAATTGTCAACATAATAAAGTTTATATATATAAAGCAACAACAGTTTTAAACCTGTATAATTATTTCCATAAATGCAGGGAAAACCTTGCATAAAATTTAACGTTCATATATAAAATAGAGAAATTTTTCAGGGGGCTTCTCTTCCCACACAAGGCCCCAGCTCAGAAATTAAGTGGACCCTGCAGATTAAATGCTGAAAGAGCTAAATTCCTAAAACAGATCCTTTTTTTCCCATACTTTATTGTTCGTAATGACCTGGCCCTGGAGTTCAGGGTAAAATATCTATTTACTGTAAAGCTTAGGCATGGCTCATATTTAGTGTCTCCTCTAAAAGGGATTAATGCAGTCCCAGAAAGGGCACCATTTATAAAAGATAGCTACTTATTTCCTCTACCATACACAAAAATTCTTAAAAAAAAGACTTATCACTTTTCATTAAAAAAATATGTAAACTATGGAAAAGGTAACCTTCTTGGAAAAGACTACTAGAAGACTTGAGGGACTGCTAAAGAGAAATATCATATTCATCTTGAATCTGTACTTTCTAAGCAGCTAATGAAGTACTGATCTTCTGACCATCTGAGAATAGTTTGTGCTTTCTTAGTCTTTTAAACTATGGCATCCTCCTGGAACTACTCATAGTCTTCCTAAAAAAGGGCATAGCTAATGACAATAATGAGACAACATACCAAAACCTATGGGATGCAGCAAAAGCAGTGCTTAGGGGAAATATTATATCTCTAAATGCTTACATGAATAAAAAAAGAGAAAGAAGAAATCAATGAATTGGGCATGCAACTAAAAAAAAAACAAATTTAAAATCCCCAATTAAATACTAAATTAGAAATCCTAAAAATCAAAAGAGAAATTAATAAAATTGAAAGCAAGAAAACTGTAGAATTAATCAATAAAACTAAAAGCTGATTTTATGAAAAAAACAATAAAAGATAAACCTTTGGTTCATTTGATTAAAAAAAAAAGAAAGAAGAAAACCAAATTACCAGCATTAAAAACAAAAGGGGTGATTTCACCACCAATGAAGTGGAAATTAAAGCAGTAATTAGGAGCTATTTTGCACAACTGTATACCAATAAATTTGACAATCTAAATGAAATGGATGAATATTTACAAAAATACAAATTGCCCAGATTAACTGAAGAGGGAATAAAATTCTTAATTTTAGAAAAAGAAATTGAACAAGTCATCAATGAACTCCCTAAGAAAAAATCTCCAGGGCCAGATGGGTTTACAAGTGAATTCTACCAAACATTTAAAGAACAATTAATTCTAATACTATACAAACTATTTGGAAAAATAGGTGAAGGAGTTTTACCAAATTCCTTTTATGACGCAAATATGGTGTTTATACCTAAACCAGGCAGAGCCAAAACAAAGAAAGAAAATTATAGAACAATTTCCCTAATGAATATCAATGCAAAAATCTTAAATAAAATATTGGCAAGGAGATTACAGCAAGTGATCACCAGGATAATACACTATGACCAGGTGAGATTTATACCAGGAATGCAGGTGTAGGCATTAAAATTAGCCTCAGGGGGCAGCTAGATGGTGAAGTGGATAAAGCACTGGCCCTGGATTCAGGAAGACGTGAGTTCACATCTGGCTTCAGACATTTGACACTTACTAGCTGTGTGACCCTGGGCAAGTCACTTAACCCTCATTGCCCCGCAAAAATCAAATCTATATAATTGGAAAAAATATCAATTGCTCATAGATAGGCTGAGCTAATATAATAAAAATGACAATTCTACCTAAATTAATTTACCTATTCAGTGCCATACCAATCAGACCACCTAAAATTATTTTATAGAGTTAGAAAAAATAATAACTAAATCCAACTGGAAAAACAAAAAGTCAAAAATATCAAGGGAACTAATGAAAAAAATATGCACAGGAAGGTGGGCTAGCCATACCAAATTTGAAGGTATACTATAAAGGATCAGTCATCAGAACTATTTGGTACTGGCTAAGAAATAGAGTGGTGGATCAGTGGAATAGGTTAGGCAATGTACTGTTTGATATACCCAAAGACTCCAGCTTTTGGGATAGGAACTCAGTATTTGAGAAAAACTGCTGGGAAAACTGGAAGATATTATGGCAGAAACTAGGCATAGACCAACATCTTACACCTTATACAAAAATAAGGTCAAAGTGGGTTCAAGATTTAGACATAAAGCGTGATACCATAGAAAAATTAGGAGAGGAAGGAATAGTTTACCTCTCAGATCTATGGAGAGGAAAACAGTTTATGTCCAAACAAGAGATAGAGTATATAATGAAATGCAAGATGGAAGACTGATTACATTAAATTAAAAAGGTTTAAAGGTTTTGTACAAACAGAAGCAATGCAGCCAAAATTAGAAGGGAGGCAGAAAACTGGGAAACAATTTTTACAGCCAGCATTTCTGATAAAGGCCTCACTTCTAAAATATATCAGGAACTAAATAAAATTTGTAAGAATCCAAGTCATTCCCTAATTGAGAAATGGTCAAAGGATAAGAACAGGCAGTTTTCTGATGAAGTCGAAGCTATCTATTGCCATATGAAAAAATGCTCTAAATCACTATTGATCAGAGAAATGCAAATTAAAACAATTCTGAGGTAACACCTCACACCTATCAGATTGGCTAATATGACAGACAAAAAAGGAAAACAATAAATGTTGAAAAAGCTGTGGAAAAATTGGAACACTAATGCATTGTTGGTGGAGCTGTGAACTGATCCAACCATTCTGGAGAGCAATTTGGAACTATGCCCAAAGGATTATGGGACTGTTCACACTCTTTGACCCAGTGGTACCACTGCTAGGTCTATATCCCAAAGAGACCACAGGAAAGGGAAAAGGACCCGCATGCATAAAAATATTTATAGTAGCTCTCTTTGTGGTGGCAAAGAATTGAAAATCGAGGGAGTGCCCATCAGTAAGGGAATGGCTAAACAAATTGTGGTATATGAATGTAATAGAATACTGTTGTACTGTAAGAAATGATGAGCAAGAGTATTTCAGAGAAACCTGGAAGGATGTACTTGAACTGATGCTGACTGAGAGGAGCAGAACCAGAAGAACATTGTACACAGTAACAGCAACATTGTGTGATGAACAATGGGGATAGACTTGGCTCTTCTCAGCAGTGCAACAATCCAAAACAGTTTCAAAGAACTCATGATAGAAAATGTTCTCCACAGCCAGAAAAAAGAACTGTGAATTATGAATGCAGATTGAACCATACTGTTTCTACTTTTGGACTGGTTTTTCCTTCTTTTTTGAGGTTTTTCCCTTGTGCTCTGATTCTTCTTTCACAAGATAACTAATGTAGAAATATGTTTATTGTGATTATACATATACAACGTATATCAGACTGGTTTCTGTCTTGGGGAGGAGGGAGGGAGAAAAATTTGGAACTAAAAATCCTGTGAAAACAAATGTTGAAAACTTTCCTTATGTGTAACTGGAAAATAATAAAATACTTTTTTTAAAAAGGGCATAGCTTTAGGAAGCACCTCTCCCTGGGTAACAAGTCCTATTGATAAAGTAGCTTCCAAGCCTATGTGATATTTAAAATTGGATACAAGAGCATTAAACTCCCCTTTAACCTTTCCTATATATATATATATATATATATATATATATATATATATATATATCCCAGACCAGTAAGTGAAAGAAGCCTCTTAGCTTTATAGTTAGAGCTTTTATTGTTTGGGAATTAATTAGCCAACAAAACAAGGTGATGTTGATTAGAGAGATAGGAAAATAGAAATACAAATCAATAGTCTTAGATCTAAGCTTAGTCTATATTCCGTATAGAACTCGCCAAAAACCCAAGGCCACCTCTGAGGTTGAGAACCACATCAAGCACGTGCTATTACGGAGGACCAGGCCCATCACCAAGGACTACACTGTTGAACCTGAGTCAGCGTCTATGTGCTGAGCGAGCCAGCGCGAGCGAAAAAGAGACCAACTTCCGTTCTCTCCTTGCTTTTAAGCTCGCACTCCCGAAGTGGAGTGCTTAACAGACGCATGGGCGGTTCATCACACACTTTTTACCACACCTAGAAATGTTCATCTCTCAGGACCATTGTTCCATTACTGATGCTTAGAGCAAGAAATTCAAATAGAAAACATATCCAGGAACTTGAGGTCGTATTGCCTGGGCAAACACATAATGATTACTATGGTCACATGCTTACTGTGAATCATCATGGCAACTGGGAGTGCAAAGTTGGGGGAGAAATGAGAGAAATTTCCTTCCTTCTCTTTACTGGAAATCTGAGGAAGAACTGACAATGGTGTGTTTCAGAAGATCACTGGCCCACCAAGAGAGGAAGGCAGAGCTTTTCCAGAACTCTTATGTTGTTTTGATGGGGCAGCTTCCCCTGGATCAATCTCTGATGGTCTTCAATACAGCTTCTAGTTGCATGGATAAAGACCAATTATGTAGCAATGGAGGAGACTTGTCCTTTATCAAGGGGCCACAGCATTGTCCTATCATTTACTTCAGAGGGTGGTCTCTGCTACATATGGACAAACAAATGGGTAGGAATATTAAAGGACACACAGAAGCAACATTGAAGAAAAGGGTCTTTCATGCTTTGACTCCAAAACATATTATAGAATAGCTATCATACAAACTTGTGCATAAAATGTAGAAACCAATCAATGGAATAAATATAGCAGAAACCCAACCAAATATATACAAATTATTAGTTTGTTGATTGTGAGTTCCTTGTGGATCACATTTGGCCTCTTTATGTGATCCCAGTGAAACTTACAAAATGCTTATTGACTAATTGAATAGGCACTTAATAGATGTTTATTGACTGAATGTAAAAAAAAAAATGGGATAATGATTCATTATGTAATGATTGGAACGTGCCACCTACTGGAGACTTACTATAGGACTATACTTACTATAGACTTACATAGCTCCACCATGAAGAGAAAGCCTCAGAGGGCAAGGCTATGCGGCTTTTCCTTGGCATCAGGAAGTGACGTTTGCTCATGGGTACTGTCTATCAAGGCTACCAGCCAATCAATTTGAGGAGCCTCCCATTTTCTGGGAGGGGACAGGAAGGAGGAAGGAGGGCCTGCGCGGAGAGCTCTCTCTCTTTTGAGTTGCTGACTTCACGGTGGTGGTGGTGGCGGCAGAGGACTTCACAGGAAAATTGAGGAAAGACAGGATTGCCATGCTGTTGGAATTCTGTTCTCAATCTTTTTCTATCTTTCAATAAACCCTTAAAAACCTAAACTCGTTTAATCAGTGATTTTAGTCAGTTTCCCCCAAAACTGGGGGAACAGATTAGAACCCACATTTAGAATCTTAAATTACACAGTTATTTTATGAATGTACTTGGGGAAACCAGTTGGTAATTTGTCAGGAAAAATATTTTGAATCCATATCTTACTGTATATACACCAGTGAATCCCAGTAGGCAAAGAAACAAACATAAAAAGAACTGTATAAAAAGTGGAAGAAAATGTAATGATGAGCTTAACTCAATTTTGGAGGGAAGTAAATAAGAACTTCCCAGAATGGGTAGCTATGAATGGTTGGTTGCAACATGCATCATTAGAGGTAATATACATTTGACAAGATAAGAGATTCATTTAAGTGAAGGGAGGAAAAAATTATTTTTTTTAATTCCACGACTGAAAATTTGTGGAAGCCAATATGTGTGCTTGACTATAATAATGTTTTAACTCCCCAGAATCAACAACAGCAACAAATCTATAATTACAGTGAAAAGGGAAAAAAGATAGGAAAATGCTTATTCCAAATATGCCCAATGCAAATTGAATATCTAAAATATATGACTTTAAAAGTTACAGTTCCAGTCTACTTTGGATAAATAGACAAAGGATAGGAATGGGTGATTTCAAATGGAAACAGAAAATGATGATAATCATTTGAAAAAAGTCAACCTCACTGATAATCAGACATGTAAATAAAAACCACTTTGATGCACTACCTCACATCCACCCAATAGGTAAAAATAATTAAGAGTAAGAGAACTCAGTGCTGGAGGGGGGTGTGAGGAAATAGATATGGCAGGATGTTATTGCTACTGACAATTGTAAAGTAGAATCTCTTCTGAAAGCAATCTGGCATTATGTAAGTTATAAAAACAATCATACCCTTTGACCCAAGAATTCTTTTGTTGGCAATATAGCCTGACAGTGTTATTAAAAACAAATAAACAAAAGAGATTTCTGTTCAACGATTTTCATAACGACACTACATATAATTTAAAAACAAACTGGAAGTAACCTAATTACCCAACAATTAAGGAATAGTTAAATCAATTGTGGTCCTCAAATGTAATGGGATAGTATAATACAATTAAAATGGACATGCATGAGGAATACAAAGAAATCTGGAAAGATCTTTATGCAATAATGCAAAGTTTAAAAAAAAAGACAAAATATGTATGTAAACTACCATCACATGAGAAAAAATGAATAGGAACGAATGGATTTTTTAGCCTAATGGGGACTTAGAGGGAGAGACTAGAAAAGAATTATACTTTATGTGCTGAAATTCAAAATACCTTAAATGTAAATAGTTATAAAGCCAGCATTATTATTTGTATTTGTTTAAAGATGTTTCTAATAAAACATTTATTGTTTTAAAAGAAAGTGCATTAATTTTTCTCTCTTATTGTAAATAAATTTTTATCATTTTTATTTAAAACTGGTATTATTTCCCTAAGACTTTCCAGTCTCCAGGTTGCCCATCTATCAATCAATCAATCTACAAGTATTTATTAAGCCCCAATTATATGCCAACAACTCTGCACAAATAATATTTTGTGGTTTTGGTTCAATCAGTCTACAAGTATTTAAGGACCACTATTTGTTAGGCACTGTGCTAGACACTGAAGATAAAATTATAAAGAATGAAAAATTTCTACTCTTAAGGAGCTTACATTATAATTGGGGTGGGAGGGGATAACATACATACACATGTGTATTTATGTGTGTATATATACATATATGTATGTATATATGTACATTTACATATATACATGCATGTGTGTTTATATAGAGACAGTTCTTGCTCTACGTAAATTCACATTATACAAATTCTACTTATGTTAACTTTACTATGCAGTTCTGTGCTCTCTGCTCCTGCCTTCCACAGCCTTCTACCCCCTCCCACAAAAAAAAAAAAAAAACAAAAAAAACAACAACAAACAAACAAACCAGAAAACCCTAGTGAAAGTGGAAGAATAGACACAGGGCGAAATCAGCACTGCAGCCAAATCAAGGGGTTGACTTGATACCTCTCTCTGGCCAGGTGAGAGGAGACTTTACTCCATTCTGCCCACATATATGTCCATCCCTTGTTACCTTGTGTCTGTTTTCCCTTGGTCAGTGTACCTATGTTTGTCTCTACTGCTCCTCTTCCTCATCTCTTTCTGTCCGTGTATGTGTTTAGCTCCCAGGTGTCTGCCTCCTGAGTGTTCTTCCTTTCAGTTAGGGCCAGCTTTCAGGGAGACAAGAAGAGATATAACTGGAGCCCCCTTTGCCCACCCTTTTCCAAGGAAGACTGATTCATGATAGGATGGGAGCATTTTGGAACTGGAAAGGGATTTTAGAAAACCTGTTTTGAAAAAGTCAGCTATAGTTGGAAGCCTATGATACATAACTTTCTAAAAATCGTAACAGCAAAAATTTCGAAGAAACAAAAATGACAACCAACCATCAGAAACTGGGAAATCACTACTATACCACCTAATATAACAGTTTAATGAGAACTATTTGAAATTATAAAAAGTTCAGTAAGCTAATAATGATATCTTAGTTACTATATGTCCTCTTTGATGTATTTCCTTTATCCATGTATGTATTAGGTTTTGTTTCTACATCTCTACATAGTAGTTAACATTGGTGTTATTATAGTATCACTAGTTTTCATTTTGAATTATTTCATCTATCTTTCCATTTTTCTCTATTTTTCTTAGATTTAACCCTTTTAATGGCACAATGGTATTCTATTACATTAATGTACCACAATTTATTGAATTATTTCACAACCATTGGAAATATATTTTATATCTAGTTCTTTTCTTTTTTCTATTTTCTTTTTTAGTCTTGGCTCTTTCAAAAAAGAAAAACGTGTGGGGTGTTGGATAGAGGTACAGCTTTGAAATCAGAAAAAAAAATACCTCTGATAAATATACATAGGTGTCTATATGCAAGTCTCATCCTCTTGTTATTCTAGGCAATTATTTTAAAACAATAAATTACAGATAAGTTCCTTTTCTGCATTAGTGGAAGAAGTTTACACATTAGATCTCCATACCAATGAAATCACAAATCAATACTTCTTCCCTATTAAAATAAAAATACAAACAAAATAGCTCAAATATTTTATTATAATTTTCTATATACATATGTGGTATGTGTATATAGCAGCAAAAGACAGTTAGTTGGCTCAGTGGATAGAGTCAGTGACCTGGAGTCAGGTAGATCTGAGTTCAAATTCATCCTCAGGCCTTTACAAGTTGTGTGATCCTGGGCAAGTAACTTAACTTCTGTTTTCCTTAATCCATTTGAGAAAGAAATGGCAAGCAACTCCAGTATCTTTGCCAAGAAAACCCCATGTATAGTATTGGTGAGCTGTGGTCCATGGGGTCACAAACAGCTGTACACAACTGAATAACAATATACATCAGTGTTCTGTTAAATATTTAACAATCATCTTTCCAACAATGCATCGATGCATTTTAAAGTTTAATCTGCATTATTAACATTTTCCTATCATTTTCTTAACTCAAGACAATCAACAAAATAATAAATCAAGCCTTGATTTGTAGCATTTGTCAATTTTCAAGTTGGAAATATTAAAACTTAAAATTTAATGACAGGCTCTTATGAGCCATTTCAACCTGGCACTAGCACAATCCTGTTAAATACATATATACACGTGTATATATTAAAATATTATATATATTTCAAAATTCTCAGGGAATATTTTTATCAATGGATACTTGGGTCAGAGGTTATGATCAATTTTGTAACTCATTTTACCTATTGCCATATTGTTTTCCAATAGGCTTGCACCCACTTAAAATTCTACTAGCAATGTAATAGTGTATCTTTTTTTCCAGTTCTGCAACAATAGAATTTCTTTAAACTTTCAGTTATTTTTGCCAGTGCCATCTGTGGGAGGTGAAAATGCAAAGCATTTTAATTTGCATTTCCTCAATTATTATGTTTTGAAAAATAGCTAACTATAACTTGTTTCCTCTGTTTTAAATTATCTATTCATATTCTTTGAACTTTCACCCATTGAAAATTGGGCTTGACTCAAAAATGTACATACATTTCTTAAGGATTTTGTATTTCAGACTTTTATTCAGTGTATTTACTGAAAAAATGCTCATATTTTACTTAAAATTTTAGTTATTTTTATACAAAACTATTTATATTAATTTGATAAGCTTTGTCTGTAATGAATGGTTTCATTTGTTTGCTATAGAAAGCTTTGTTTTGCTTCCGCAGTTGAGGGAGAAAGAGCATTCCTTTTTCTTCTAGATTTCTGTACCTACTCTACATTCTGATGCAAGTGTACTTTACTAAAATACATGGTGTGAGATATGGAGCTGTTTGTTTTTCATGACAATGCTAACCAACTTTACCATTTTTAAAGTTAAATGATGATTCCTTTCACCAATGTTTAGTAACCTTGGGTTTGCTGAAGACTAATGTTTTTATATAACCCGAATCCTTTTAATGGAATCTCTCTTCCCTTCCATTAATTTCTATATTTTTAATCTAGTACCAGGTAGTCTTGGTAATTATTGCTTTTTAGTGTGTTTTACAGTCTATCAATGAAATTCTGCTTCAAGTTTTGTTAATATTCCTGCTTGCATGTTTTTCCTTATAAATTTAATCATTTTTCCAGTTGTACAAAGTAAGTCATTGATGATGATGGGCTAGTAAGTTGATTTGGGTCTTTCAGTCATATACAAAGGGATCCTTCCTCCTCCTGCTTCTCAGGTCATGTTTTTACTTCTTCCTCTACAAGACTGTCATGAAAGCAAGACCAATGTCTTATTTAAACTGGTATTTCCCACAATACCTACCACAGTGTTCTGTACAAGCAGATATTTAAGAGATATTAGTTGTATTTGCATTCTTTAATAACAAAATTATTCTGGTAAAAATAGCCTTTAAGAAGGTCTCATGTATATCTTGGTAAATTGAAAGTCAAGTGTATGCTTTGACATTATTAAATATTTATATTATTGATTTATTATTTTGCATGAAAGAATATAGAATTTTTCTTGAGTCTAATCTTATTTTATTTTATTTTAAAAAATATTTTCCAATTACATGTAAAGATATTTTTTGAGGTCCACATTTTTCTCCCAACCTCCCTTCCCTCCCCACTCCCGAAGCTAGCAAGCAATCTGATATAGGTTATACATCACAATCATGTTAAACATATTTCAACATTAGTCATGTTGTAAGAGAAGAATCAGAACAGAAAGGAAAAAAACACAAGAAAAATAAACAACAAAAAAAACCCAACAAAAGTGGAACTATTTTCATATATATGCTGCAGGATGTATTCAGACTCCATAGTTCTTTTTCTGAATGTGGAAAGCATTTTCCACTATAAGTCTTTCTGGAATTGTCTTGGATCATTGTATTGCTGAGAAGTGTTAAGTCTATCACAGTTGATCATGACACAATTTGAGCTTAATCTTAAAGCCTGTTACCTTGCTAAAATAATTTACTATCTAAATCATTTTTTTCTAAAGTCCTTAGAATTATCTAGATATAAAATTTTACACTAGGGATATTTTAGCCTTTAAGGTCTATTTTAGCTCTAAATCTATGATCCTATGATTATTTATACACTTCAGTTTCCATGATAAATGCAACCACAGAGATGTTCTATTCAATGGCCTTTATATCATTAGCACACAAGGAATTCTATGTTTGCCAAATATCTTTGTCACTGCCCAGGATGATGTCCTGAACAAATGAAATCAGGATTCCCTACAAATAGTGAGGTTCTTCAGATGCTTCTGTTTGTGAGTGATTATGTTCTCATTGAATTCAAGCCCCTAGAAGAAACAAGACCTTCTCAATGAAATCCATAAATACTCAGAATCCATACAAGAAAAACTAAATAAATGAAAAATTCCAGTTCTCCAGTCTGTGGCCTATCATTGGATGGTCAGTCCATTAAATTAGCAGTTCACTTCCTGTATCTGGGCCAGGGACTTCAGATGGGCAGTGATTTGGGTATATATTTAAATAGGAGGAACATAGTTGGTTGGATTACATTGGGGAAACAATATAATGATTTTTTCAAACTAAACTCCAGTGCAGAGTCCCAATTTCTTAGCACATTCTTCCAGAGATGCTGCATGTTTGCAAATCATTCAATGCCACAAGGAATAAAAATTGTATTGAACTCTAAGGGCAATAAAGAGATAGATGATGGATGTAATTAGGTGGCAGCATATCTGAAGATGAATTATGTGTTAAAAGTGGCCTGAAGGATATATAATTGAAAAATGGAGTAGGCCAGTCATGTGTCAAAAGTGAGGAATAATAAGTGAACAATCAGAGTGCTTCCTAGGGTACCCATGAAATGGGAAATAAGGACCTAACTCAGAGGAAGACCTGCAGCAAGCTGGGTGGATCTTCTGTGGAGACTATGGGAGCACATTGAGAGAATATTGATAAGCATCATATAGCATGAAATGGTACAAATGGGTTTGTGATCTGAACTGATAGAGGAAGTACCCACACTGATGACATCAGAGGCCTATTCAAGTATTTTTTAATTATTATGTGAATAGATGTAATATTTTATCAAAATCTGTTTCAGTATCTCTTAATATGAGTTTATGATTTTCTTTGTTGATGTGACTTTTTAAAATCATTTTTCTTGTATTGAAGTATCCTTGCATCTTTGGTATGGCTTGGTTAAGATTTTTAATATACATTTCTATATTGTATTTTAGTAGTTGCTCACTCTCTCTGCATGTATGTATGTATGTATGTATATATATATATATGTATGTACATATATACACATACATATATAAGCCATATTTCTAATTACTATTTTTTCATCTATATTCATTAATGGGATAAACCTTTAGCCTTGCCTTTACCAATCAGATTTGGAGATTGAAACCATATGGCTTCACAAAAAAGTATGTTTTTTCCCTTTATTTAGGAAGAGTTAATATGACACGGAACTATTTTTCTTTGAAGCTCTGGAAAAATTTGCTTGTATATCTATCTAGTCTTGATGCAAGCACACATGCACATGCATGAGTGTGTGTGTCTTAATAAGGCAGTTCATTAATCACCTTCCTGGAACCCATTTTTAATATATTCATAAATCCTGGACCAATTCTGGTTTTTCCCAGTTTCAGCAGAAAAATTTAGTGAGATACTAATGATAGTACTTCTTTTTCTTCGTTCTGGATCCTAAAAGAATATTTTTCCTTTATTGCTGCTTTTTTGATGCTAATGTGCCTAGGCGAATTGACTTTAAAATTTCTTCTTCTTATAGTTAAGTTCTTTCTTTTATTGTTTTCTTTCTGTGTGTATATATGTACAATCATATACCACAACTTGTTTACTATTCCTCAATTGATAGGCATCCCTTTGATGTCCAATTCTTAGCCATCACAAAAAGAGCTGCTATAAATATTTTTGTACAAATAGATCTTTTTTCTCTTTTTTGGGATGTCTGTGGGATATAAAACTAGCAGTGGTTTTGCTGGATCAAAAGGTGTACATAGCTCTACAGCCCTTTGGGCATAGTTCCAAATTGCTCTCTAGAATAGTTGGATCAGTTCACAACTCCACCAACAGTGCATTAGTGTCCCAGTTTTCCCACATCCCTTCAACATTCAATATTTTCCCTTTTTTGTAGCCATTCTGATATGTTTGAGCTAATACCTCAGAGCTGTTTTAATGTTAATTTCTTTAATAGTGATTTAGAGTATTTTTCATATGACTATAGATAGCTTTTATTTCTTTGTCTGAAATCGGACTGTTCATATCCTTTGACCATTAATCAATTGGGGAATGACTTGTATTTTTATAAATTAGATACAGAGATATTTACAAAAATTCTTGCCCAGTTTTCTGCTTTCCTTATAATTTTGGTTGCCTTAGTTTTATTTGTGCAAAGGCTTTTTTATACAATCAAAATTTAATATAATCACAATTATCTATTTTACATTTTGCAATGTTCTCTATATCTTCTTTGTCCTAAATTCTTCACCTGTCCATCGATCTGACAGATAAGCTATTTCATACTCTCCTAATTTGCTTATGTTAATACCTTATGTGTAAATCATGTACCCATTTTGACTTTATTTTGGTATATGGTGTGAGATGTTGGTCTATACCTAGTTCCTGCTATACTGTTTTCCAGTTTCCCAGCAGTTCTTGTCAAATGATGAGCTTTTCTTCCAAAAGCTTGGATCTTTGGGTTTATTAAACACTAGATTACTATGGTCATTTACTAGAGTGTAATTCATACCCATTCCACACCACTGATCCACCACTCTATTTCTTAACCAGTACCAGATTGTTTTGATAATTACCACTTTATAATACAGTTTGAGATCTGGTACGAATAGACCACCTTCTTTTGCATTTTTTCTCCACTGATTCCCTTGATTTCCTTGATAGCTTTTGTTATCCCAGATGAATTTTGTTATTATTTTTTCTAAATCTATAAAAGTTTTTGATAGTTTAATTGGTATGGCACTGAATAAGTAGATTAATTTAGATAGAATTGTCGGTTTTACTATATTGGCTTGGTGAGGCAATTGGGGTTAAGTGACTTTCCCAAGGTCACACAGCTAGTAAGTGTTAAGTGTCTGAGGCTGGCTTTGAACTCAGGTCCTTCTGACTCCAGGGCCAGTGCTCTATCCACTGCACCACCTAGCTGTGCCAGGATATGTATCCTTAACCAAAGAATAGAGGTAATTACAAAAGATAAAATAGATTTGATTACATGAAACTTCATAAACAAAATTAATGCAACTAGGATAAGAGGGATTGAGATTGAATGGAAAGAAAATAGTTGGATGACCGTCAATTGGGGAATGATTGAGCAAGTTGTGGTATGATTGTGATGGAATACTACCATTATATAAGAAATGATGAGCTTGATGATCTTAGAAAAACATGGGTAAACTTACATGAAATAATGAGCAAAATGAGCAGATCCAAGAGAACATTGTAACATAAATATTGTTTTAAGAACAACTTTGAGTGAATAGTATAAATACCCAAATTAACTACAAAGGACATATCTATATCCAAATAAAGAACTGATAGATTATAAAATGATAAATATCAGTATGAACAGAATATATATCTTTCTGTCTAATGGTCTAGGGTACAGAAGAGGGAGGGAAAAGAAATTTACAAGATAAATTTATTATATATTTCAAAGGAATAGCAAGTTGTATGTAACAGATTTGTACTTTCATGTGCAATCTTTTTTCAAAATTATGCTACTTTATATTGTTTTATTCCATAAATTTAATAATATTTTTAAATAAAAAATGAGGGGTTTATATCCAAGATATATAGAAAATGAATGCACATGTACATGAACACACATGAGCACACACACACACACACATGCACATGTACAGCACCAAAAGCCATTCCCCAGTAGTTAGTGGCCAAAGGATAGTAACAAACAGTTCTCAAAAATATTGCAAAATTTTAAGAACTATATGAAAAAAAGTTTCAGATTACTAATTATAAGAGAAATACACACCACAACCCTGAAGTTTTACCTCACAGCCTGAAAATTAGAAAAGATGATATAAAATGGGAATAGTCAATCTTGGATAAGTTGTGGGAAGGTAAACACACAATTGTGTCCTTGTTAGAAATGTGATTCAGTGCAACAATTTTAGAAAGCAATCAAAATTATGAATATAAAGTAACTAACGCCTATACCGGTTGACCCAAAGAGTCTATTACTAGACTTATACCCCAAAGATGTCATTGATTAGCAGAATATGTCTATAGACACCAAAATATTTATAAAAACACTTTTTACTTTATCAAAGAATTAGAAACAAAGTAGATCCCCATTGATTGAGGAATGTTTAAATAAATTATCATACATTAATGTAATGGAATATTATTGTGGTGTTAGAATTAAAGAATATGATTAATACAGAGAATCTTGGAAATATTTTTATCATCTGATGCAAAATGAAGTAAGTAGAGCCAAGAAGACAATAACACAATGTCTACAATAATGTAAATGAAAAGAACAACCTCAATACCATAGAATGTTAATGTTCTAAAATTTCAAATAAGCATGGCCCCAAAGAAAAGATATGAAGGGATACCCCTACCCCCCAATCCTTTGTAGAAGTGAGAATCAATGGGCATTTTTTCAACATATTCATCATTTCCTGATTTTTTTTTCTCTTTCTCTTTTTTTTTTCTTTAAAAGCATTGGTTATATGGGAGGGATCAGGAGAAAGATACTGGGAAAAATTCTGGTGATATGAAAAAGAAACAAAATCAATAAAAAGTTATATTTAAGAAAAATAAATAAAGGTAAAGAAGATCAGTTTGAGTCAGGTAGGTGTTACTGGATAATGGGTTGGTGAGATATTAGCTAAAAATGGTAGACAAAGAATTGTAGACAAAGGGCTTTTTAACTAACTGTGGGATGACTCACTTCCTAGTATCCTACTTGTTATTTTAGGGCCATCTCTAATCATCCTCTATTCTGAGATACAATGAACCTCAGGGCAGGCCTCTTACACTCACTAAATAGCTAGTTCCATTTAAGGGTCAATATTAGAGCTTATGGTATAGTAGGAAAAGTGTTGAATTTGGAATGTGGGAGAATGATTTCAAATCATGCCTCTAACATTTATTAGATGTAGGTTCTTGGACTAGTTAATATACACTGAAACTTAGTTTTCTTAGCTGTAAAATGGGGATTATTCTATTCACAATACCTACATCATGTGACTTCTTTTCAAGGTCAAACATGATTAATGTATGTACTTTGTAAGTCTCAAAGTGCTACAGAAATATGATAAATTTTTCTTTTTTCCTTTTTATGCTTCTATTCCTTCATCTTCTCTCTCCCCAATCAAGACATAAAAGATGTAGAAAAATTGACAGAACCATAAAATGTCAGCCCTGAAGGGGCCTGTAGAGATCATTTGTTCCTACTGCCTCATTTTATAAATAAGGACACTGAGGTTCTAATGATTTTGTTCTTCCTTCTGAGGTAGGGTGGTAGCTCAAAAAAAACACACTGGCTTGGGAGTTAGAAGACCTAGCCATAATCATTGTTCTGCTACTAGCTGGTTGTAATTTACTTTACACCTCTGGTCCTCAGTTTCCTTATCTGTACCATGAGGGAGTTGGTCCATATGAATTTTAATGTCCCTTCCAGGGCTAACATTTGATGAACCCTCTCCTTTAACATGGATCTTCCAGTCAGGATATAGATACCTAGGCAAATTAGATTTTAATATAGGTAATTCCTATCTCTACCCACCTCCCCAGTGCTACTACTATTCCACTTCCTTCCCAAGGAATGGCTAACTAACATTGAAAGAATTTTGAATTAAATTCTGCATTTTATAACTGTTTATAGCACCTGTTTCAAAGATGCTGCTTACTAGGCTTTCTTAAAGGGGCTGAAAATTCTTCCTGCTAAATGTTTTAATCGTGTTTTATACAGATTTTTTTATTAAAAATCATTACACTGGTTTCCTCATGCCTCATTGAATTTCAAAGTGGAAAGGAATTAATTATGAGGTCACTCAGGGGTCCACATGGGTGGCAGAACTATTAGAGCATGCTAATAACTTCAGAGAATTATAAAGCTAGCTGTTGGCTTGCCTCTGTCAAATGGTGGTTTCATTTTACTTAGATTCGAAGAACCAACCCAGAGTGAAAAAATTATGGTCACCCTCACTAGCCTGTAAGGGAACAGGCATAGTATGACATCAGCAGATGGAATCTATCCTGGCAACAATTCCACTAGTGGAGAGCTATCTCTTTAATAGAGGTCCCTTTGATATGCAGAGTAAAACAGAGAACAAACATTACCGAATAACTCATTGGAGACTGTCTACCTTCCTCCCAGGATTATTGGGAGGAAAGTTCTCTATATATCTTTAAATTGTCTTTTTGTCCACAGTACCTAAAAAAGTGTTTCTTCAGTAGCAGGCACTTCAAAAATGCTTGTTGGGGCACCTAGGTGGTACAGTGGAAAAAGCACTGGCCCTGGATTTAGAAGGACCTGAGTTCAAATCCAGCCTCAGACACTTAGATTTACTAGCTGTGTGACCCTGGGCAAGTCACTTAACCCTTATTGCCCCACAAAAAAAGAAAAAGAAAAGAAAAGAAAAGGAAAAGAAAAAAAAGGACTTTTAAAAAAATGCTTGTTGAATAAATGAATACAGTGTGATTTTTTATTATTGTTGGGGTTATGTTATTATTTCTTAACAATGTTTCTTTCAAAAGAGGCATCTCAGTGACCTCCATATTGTGGAATCCAAGAATGGCTACACTTTCAAATTCTTATCTGCAACTT
Source organism: Dromiciops gliroides (assembly GCF_019393635.1). NCBI lineage: Eukaryota > Metazoa > Chordata > Mammalia > Microbiotheria > Microbiotheriidae > Dromiciops > Dromiciops gliroides. The sequence continues at coordinate 614,597,324 of NC_057861.1, read as the reverse complement.
TATTATTGATCCCTATTTCCTCCTCGAGGACTGACTACATTCTTGGAATCTGTCTCTCTTTCTTCAGGCTTATCTACTATAATGTCTAGAACATCTCCTTTGGGATTGTTTTCTCTGAGGTATCCAATCCATCTGTCTCTTTTTACTCTTAAATGTTTGTCAAACTTTTTGTCTATCTCCAAGGGGTGTGTGTGTGTGTGTGTGTGTGTGTGTGTGCGTGTGTGTGTGTGTAACAGTCTTTGATCACCCTATTTAGCATAGTGGTAATTTGCCCTCCAATATTACTTTCCATTTACATACCATGTTATTTTCATTTATTAGAATATGAGCTACTCGAGAGCAGGGACTGTTTTTGCCTTTCTTCGCATGCCTACTGGTTAGCACAGTGTATAGCACCCAGAAAATGCTTAATAAATTCATTCTTGTTTGCTGATTGTTTGGGGACCACAGGATTTAATAAAGATCACTGAAAACAGATGCCAACTCTGTTTCTCAGCCTATCTTTCTTCCAAGTTTTCTTGTCCTAGCTGGAGGGCTGGTGTAATTTAGATCGCCCTCCATATAGCTAGAGAACTTAGTGCAATGAAAGATTGATGTGGACATTACTTCTCTTGCTGACCTTTACTTTTGCATTGTTCTCTAATGACTATATAATGTCTGGCATTCTATCATGGCTAACAGACTTGAGAATTCTTTTCCTATATCTATGGTTGCCTTTATAGGGTTCAAATCTCATCTTGGTCACTTACTAGCTGTGTTATCCTAGGCAAGTCACTTAACTTCTCTGTGCCTCAGTTTCCTCATCTGTAAAATGAGGGAGTTGATCTCTAAGGTCCCTTCTAGCTCTAGATCCATGATCCTAAGAATAAGAGCCCAAGACAGCTATCCTTTTGACACTCGATAGAAGTCATAAAATGCCCAAATAGTCTTAAGAAGTGTTTAGAGGGGGCAGCTAGGTGGCGCAGTGGATAGAGCACCAGCCCTGGAGTCAGGAGTACCTGAGTTCAAATCCAGCCTCAGACACTTAACACTAGCTGTGTGACCCTGGGCAAGTCACTTAACCCCAATTGCCTCACCAAAAAAAAAAAGAAGTGTTTAGAGATGGCCCCCAAAAGGGGGATTCCTACTGCACATCCCAAAATGGTTTGGGGCATCAGTAGGAACCCAGATTTTAAAATGAAGCTGCTGAATCACAATTTTAATGAAGATCATAATCTGTAAGATTATAAAGCAATCCAATTAGAATGTTCTTCTGTACAGTGGGACACACCAAGAAAAAACAATCTGCAGAGATTAAAGCATTTCTCAGGGCAGTAATAAGAGAAAGTGGAAGAACAGGTGTATGCCAGAGAAATGCAAGACAGCAAAACGTTCAGCCCAGAAAGCAGAGGCACTGACATGGTTATGGCCATCCAAGAGAGTGTGAAAATTCATATCATTCTGCCTTCAACCACATCACATAACACATTGGCTCAAAAGTGATGCTCAGACAACATTACAGGGCAGAACATTTATTTTCCAGAATGCTTATTTGGCCTTCCCGGTTTGTGTCTGCAGACTGTAGAATTCTGCCGGGAAGAGCTCAGGAGAACAGCATGATGACTGTGTTGGAGGAAAACTATAATTTTACAATAAATGTTGATCTTGATTTGGCCCAACACAGCAGGAAACTTGCATTTCCCAAGGGCAGGAAATTTATTCTCAGAACCAAGCCTATGCTTGACTTTAGGAAAATAATTCCTGTCCTTGAACTTATAGTCTCTAGCCAAGGAGGTCCACATCAAGCTCTGTATGCCCCACATACAGTTATTAGGTTTGCAAAAAGCATTACATAGATGATGCTATTTGTTCCTCGCAACAACCCTATGAGGTAGGCGTTTGATCATCCCCATTTTACAGATGAGGAAACTGAGGTTGAAATAGGTTAAATGATTTGCCCAGAGTCACATAGCTGGTAAATGTCTGAGACATATTTTTTTAGAAATTCTTTTTTTTTCCTTTTCTTTCTTTCTTTCTTTCTTTCTTTCTTTCTTTCTTTCTTTCTTTCTTTCTTTCTTTCTTTCTTTCTTTCTTTCTTTCTTTCTTTCTTTCTTTCTTTCTTTCTTTCTTTCTTTCTTTCTTTCTTTCTTTCTTTCTTTCTTTCTTTTTATAGGCAATTGGGGTTAAGTGACTTGCCCAGGATCACATAGTTAGTAAGTGTCAAGTGTCTGAGGCCAGATTTGAACTCAGGTCCTCCTGAATCCAGGGCAAGTGCTCTATCCACTGCACCATCTAGTTGCCCCCTGAGACAAATTTTGAACTCAGGTGTTTCTTATTGTCTGGTCTGACACCTTAACTGTTATACAGTGTTGCCTCTCAAATCTTCTGTAGGGATGATTCATTTCCAAAAGGAGAAAGAATTTTTCTTAACTTTTTCAAAACAAAGAAAGATTTTGCCCTGCAAATTTATAATAATCTTGTCGTAGAAGAGAAAGAACACTGGCTCTGGAAACAGAAGGCACTAGGATTATATCCCACCTCTGACACCTTATAACCTTGGATAAGTTATTTAACTTCCCTCTGCCTCTTTTGCCATTGGACTAGATGGTCTCTGAGGTTGTTTCCAGTTCAATATCTGTGATCATGAATTCAACCCTGTATGTATAGGAAGTTCACAAAGATGTGTTTATTAGTTAGATCCCCAAATAAAGTCAAAGTTCAGGCCTCTGTTTCAGATTTTGGTTGCTTTGGGAGTAGAGGGGACTTTTATTAAGTGCCTTCTATGTGCCAGGCACTGTGCTAAGCACTTTATAAATATTACCTCATTTGAACCTCAAAACGGCCTTGGGAGGTAGGTGCTATCATTATCTCCATTTTACAGTTGAGGAAACTGAGGCAGATAAAAGATAAGTGCCTTGCTCAGGGTCACACAACTAGTTAATGTCTGAGGTTGCATTTGAACTCAGATTTTCCCAATGCAAGCCCAGCATTCTAACCAGTGTATCACTTAGGTGCTCTTGGTTAAAGGGCAAAGAAAATTTCCATCTTTTTTAAGGGCAGTGCAGTGTTGTCATACTGCATACTGTGTCATACTGCACCTGATTCAGGAGATCTAGGTGCTTAGTCCTGATCCAGCATTTATTAGAATTATAGGATTTACAGCTGAGTAAGTGATTTGTAGATGTTTCTCATATCTAAAATGGAAAGCCTGTCCAACCCTTTCATCTCAGGGAGGTGAAAACTATGTAAGTCATTTACCTGAAAAAGTGTACTGACTTTCTAAAGACCACGTGGCTAATAAATGACAGACTCACTTAGGACCTTGAAGCTCTCTGAGCTTCAGTTTTTTCTTATGAAAAATGGGTACACTGGAATTTATGCTAGCTACTTCACAAAACTTGTGAATGAGATTTTTATAAAGTTGACAATTCTGTTTAAAGGCCAATTGTTGTTGTTGTTGTTGTTATTGTCTTCTAGTGTCAACCATAATTTTTGTGTGCTAATTTACTATTTTTATATAGATTTGAGAATTTCCTCCTTCCAAAGTAGTTGATTTTGGTCTCTCTAAAAACTTGTGTTTCACAACAAGGGCATTAAATTTCTATTTCAGCATACTTGCTGCTGAATAAATTTTATGTGACATTTACAGCTCTAAATATCCCCCAAAAGTTGCGGTCACCCTAAATTCTCCAAAGCCACTGTTAAAGACCTGGAGTTTCAGCACTTCAAAGAACCTTATAGCATGATTCAATTACACTTGCTCAGTTGTAGTTTTCAAGGAGTTGTGGTCTTCATTAAGATTTTGTTTCTCTTTTTCTAATTGGTTAACTTTCTTTACATAATTTTCTCATCTTGCTTTTATTATTTTTTTTGTAATTTTTCCTCCTCTCTTATTTGATTTTTGAATTCCTTTTAAAGTTCTTCCAAGATTTCTTTTTGGACTTATGACCATTTGAAGTTACTCTTTAGGGTAGGAGTGGCTTTTTTTTTTTTTTTTAGTGAGGCAATTGGGGTTAAGTGACTTGCCCAGGGTCACACAGCTAGTAAGTGTTAAGTGTCTGAGGCCGGATTTGAACTCAGGTACTCCTGACTCCAGGGCTGGTGCTCTATCCACTGCGCCACCTAGCCGCCCCGAGTGGCTTTTTTTTTTTTTTAACCTCATTATCTTCCTCTGAATATGAACCCAGGTCTTACCAAAGTAGCTTTCAATGGTTGGGTTCTTTTTTCCTTTGCTTACTCATTTTTACTTTTAATTTGTCTTATTTTATTTTTAGCAACTTGATATTATTATCATTAAGCTTTAATCCCAAGTTGTGGGTAACGTTGCCCTATGCCTCAGGTCCTCCTTACTATTGTTTTCTGAATTCTGTTCAGGGGCTTAAACTCAGGGATTCCTCTCTTCCTCCTGTAAGCCCCAGAAATAATGTCCCCAAAATGTTCTTGCTCCCTGTGGTACCCCACTCACAGGGAATGTGCTTGATCCCCCTTACCCACAGCCCACAGCCAGGTCTGGTCAGCACTTAGGTCTGACTTCCAGAAACAGCAGGTGATTTTTTTAATCTTCCCTCACTCAGCCTCTGCTCTTCTTTAAATGAAAGTTAGTGAGGTTAAATTCCTAAGGTGAAATTTCTTGAGGCCATGAATGATGTGAAAATTGAGGTAAAATTTCTTTAGGCCTAGTCTGCTTCCCTCAGAGCCCACTATTTGTTGATTCAGTGGAGTTGTCTACAGTTTTCTCTGGCCAAATCTCAGCCCCTTGAGTCTTATCCTGACATCCCCTCAAATTATTTTAGGAGGACAATTGCTTTGCCCATTAATTAATTAATCAATTAATTTATTAATTTATTTATTTTTAGGGGCAATGAGGGTTAAGTGACTTGCCCAGGGTCACACAGCTAGTAAGTGTCAAGTGTCTGAGGCTGGATTTGAACTCAGGTCTTCCTGAATCCAAGGCCAGTGCTTTATCCACTGCGCCACCTAGCTGCCCCTGCCCATTTATTTTTGCTGCTCTGTATATTTTGTGGTGATTTTCTGTCTGTGAAGGAAATAAGGGAGCCTTGATCAAGGTAACACTGCTTACTTATGTTATATGAAAATGTTATTAATATTAGTAATTGTTAGTCATAGTATTTTTAAAACTGTTACCATTAGTAAGGTGGTTTGGGGCTGATTTGTGTACGATGAGATGATTCTAAAAAACATAACCAGATAGGAAAAGGTTAAAAGGAGAAGTTATCTCATAAAAAATGGGGCATGAAAGGAAGAACTAATACAGAGGAAGCAGGTGGGGGTGGAGGGCTGGTAAAATTAGAACCTTACTCTCACTTGGGTTGAAGAGAAAACAACTATATATCTGAAAAGGTTCTTCTAGAGAATATATTGATTAGGATTAGGATGGTGGAGTAAATAGATAAGGGAGGGCAAAATGAGAAATGAGAGGGTAAAGGGAGAAGATAAGGCAACAGAGATAGGGTGAAAAGAGAGGCCGAGAAGGAAAATAGTGAGTAAAAATAAAATGGAAGGAAATTCACAAATAGCAATTATAATTTTGAATGTGAATGGGAAATGAATTGGGGAATGGTATGATTGTGATGGAATACTACTGTGCTATAAGAAATGATAAGCTCAATGATTTTAGAAAAACATGGAAAGACTTGCATGAAATAATGAAAAATGAGCAGAACCAAGAGAACATTGTATACAGTAAGAGCAATATTGTTTTAAGAATGATTTAAAGTTATTCTATTATAAATAACAAAATTAACTATAAAGGACATATGAAGAAAGATGCTATCTGTATCCAGAGAAAGAATTGATAAATAGATGTATGTATAGAATAATTTTAGATAATGGTAATAATTAATATTAATAACTAATAGCATAGTATATATTAATAATGTTACATATTATACACACCTATTTGCATCTAAAGGTAGTTAGTTATCTCTAGGGCATGAAGAGGTGGGCAGAAAAAAAAGAAATTTATCAAATTTTGTTGTATATTTGAAAGTAATAACAAGCTGTGCATAGCAGATTTGCACTTTCATGTGTAATCATATTTTTTATTCTACTATATTATGGAAATGCTTGTTTCATTCCTTAAATTAAAAAAAAAAGTATACCTGGAGATTATGTACTCTAGTACTGTTCTTTTATAGATGTAGCAACTAGGACTCAGAGAGGGTAAGTAAATGATATACTTGGTCCCACAGCAAGTTAGTGGTGGATTGCATCCAGGACGTGTCTCATTCTTGGCTTTATCAAATGTATGCCTGAACTTGGAACCCATGTTTAGCCATCAGCCACCTGTGGCACTGTGGGAGTGTTAAACTTGGGGTTCTAGTTTTTGTACCTTTGTGTTCAATCCCTTGACCCATATGGTACCTTTGGGCTCTAAATCTATTATCTTTGTCAATTGATTCTATCATAGTTTGTTCCATGAAGTAGAACATTCCCCAGGGGCTACCTCATCCCTTTCCTTGTGACAGATGAAGAAACCATACTTCAACAGAGAAATAACTCAATAAATGTTTCTTCAGCCTCTATGATTATATCTATCTTCAGTGTCCTCCAGCTCCCTACTTAGAACCACCTTCCTGAAGTTTCCTGAAGGTACATAGAAAAGAGTTCTTAACATACTGCCAGTTATCTAGGCTACTTAATGATCAAATCAGAATTTCTAGGCAACATAGACTTTCTTAGAGGATTTTAATCTCTGTCCTTGTCCTCTGCTAGCTTTTTTTTTTTTTTCCACAGCTCCTTGGCTTAATAAATACCTTTCAACAAGGCTTCAGACAGGCTGGAAGTGCACTTGAACAGCATTTCCAAGTCTTCATTTGCTCTATAGTTATCAGGTGAAGGAATAATTGATCTCAATCAGGAACACCTGGTTTCATAATTGCTCAAATGATTATAATTCAATAATAAGTCAATTAACTTTCTTAACTCAGATTGCATTAACCTCTTGCAATCCAGTGAAGAAGTGAACAGGCAAAAAAGTATGGCCCTATCTACGTAGCCTGATAAATATAGTTTGGTTATTGTTATTGTTTGCAATTATTATAGCTGATCTCTGGGCTATTGGTTGTATCATCATATTTATTGTGTTTGCTATTAATGTGGCCAAAACAACCAGAACAACTCTTTATGTAATTACTTCAATGCTTTGCAAGTCATTTTTCTTAATGGGTGGGGCAATGAGGGTTAAGGAATTTGCCCAGGATCACACAGCTCATAAATGTCAAGTGTCTGAGGCCATATTTGAATTCAGGTCCTCCTGAATCCAGGGCTTTATCCACTGTGCCACCTAGCTTCCCCCAACAAGTCAGTTTTAAGGTGTTTATGAAGCATCTCCTATGCATCAGGCACTGAGTTAGATGTTGGGTATACAAAGACAGAAATGAAGCAGTTCCAACCTTCAAAGAACTTATATTCCACTGGGGTGGAGTAGGGGAAAACGGGTGAACAAATAACTAATACAAAATATATACAAAATAACTAAAATGATGATTGATGCAATGAAAAACTGTAATTCTAGAGGACTAAATATGAAGCTTGCCAGAAAAGTGATAGATGTGGCTAGTGTGGAAATTTGTTTTGCTTGACTATGAATATTTGTTATGAGACTTTTCTTGTTGTCAAGAACAATAAGGTGGGAGGAGTAAAAGAAAAAGAAAATAAATGCTTGTTAATCAGGAAAAAATAAACAAAGCAATAGGGAAAGTGAGCACCAACAACTGAGCTAAAGCAAAGGTGAAAATTGATCTAAGGCTTGTAAGGAGCTTGGGGATTCCAAGAGATAAAAGTAAGGAAGGATAACAGTCTAGACATGGAAGTTGGAAGATAGCTTGTGCATAGACATCAAAGAGGGAAATTGCCTTGTGATTGACTTGCCTGGGAGAATACCAAGTAAACCAATTTGGATAGAATGGGGTGGGAGGAAGAGGGGGAACAAAATGAGTATCCTAGCTAGAAAGGTTGATTAGAGGCAGCCATCTTACCAACGTAAGGGAAATTGATCGAACGGTTGTCTGAGTCATCTTTGACTGTAAATCTTGCAAACAGCATCTGGCTATCCATAGACACTAAGCATATAGAATCATAAAATACTGGAGTTTAATGAGATCCTAGGGATCATGTGGTTCAACCCCTTAGTTTTTTTTTTCAACCCCTTAGTTTTATAGATAGTAACTCTAGTCTTTCTGTAAGAACTCTAGTTCTTAAAATATTGTTGCAATGCACATTTTACTCTTTCTAAGGCAATTTTTTTAAAAAGCCTGAATTCATATGAAAAGTGGAAGTGGACATAATTGAAAGTGTCAGCACTGGGCTACAGGAATCCCAGGGCAAGGAGCCAGAACATAAGGAATAAAGTAAGAGCTCAGGACCAACAGCAAAACAGAGAAGCAGCCAGAAGGGCAAACAGCAGTCAGGATAGGGCAAAATCCAGCCAATGGAGTCCTCCATCAGCCAACAATTAGAAGATTCATAGAAATTGTAGGAATCTACCAAGGTGACTGATCGTGGTTGAGATCAAACAACTGGCAACCAGGAGGTTCATTCATTTATTCATTCAGTATTTTTAAGGAAGAGGTCATGAATTGTGAGGGAAAGAGTGTTAGGATTGGAATCAAGAGGACCTACTGCTGCCTGTGCAACTTTGAGCAAGCCACTTACCTGTTCTTGGCCTCAGTTTCCTCATTCTTAAAATGAGAGCATTGTACTAGATTATGGACTCTTAAACTAGAGCCTGAGAACTTAAGGGGTTTTTTTTTTTTTGATAACTATATTTCAGTATAATTGGATTCTTTTGCAATCCTATTTATTTTTAGCATTTATAACCATTTTTTCTGAGACAAGTTTCACCAGACTGCCAAAGTCCTTTAAAAATGGCTAAAAAGCCATCCACTAGGGGGCAGCTATGTGGCATAGTGGATAAAGCACCGACCCTGGATTCAAGAGGACCTGAGTTCAAATCTGACCTCAGACACTTGACACTTACTAGCTGTGTGACCCTTGGCAAGTCACTTAACCCCAATTGCCTCAAAAAAAAAAAAGCCATCCACTAGATAATACCTTTTTAGCCCTAAATCTATGATACTACAAAGTCCAAAGCCTTCTTATAGGTATTTGGTGGGCAATGACAAATAAGAATAAAAACCATTCTCAACCCTAAAATACCTTACAATATATTTAGGGATATAACACAGATACAAATAACTGAACTACACATTTGAATGTGTCTAGTTCTTAGGATAGGCCAGAGTGTCGCATTCCATGAGCTAAAAGCACACTTTTTAGCTGGGAAGATTAGGAAACAATGCACGAAGGCATTGACAGTTGAGCTGGATCTTGAAGGAAAGATTTCAAAATTCAGAGATGCGACAGAGCTAAGATAAGAAATGTTTAGACCCAAGGAAAGGAATTCAAACTATGCTCTGTTGAAGAAGCAGGAAAGGTATTCTCAATTGGAGAAGGAATGGATTATTGTCCTGGGGGAGGCAGAGACTGAAGGACACTGGCACAAGGCAACTGGGAGAGGAATAGAGGGGGCAGCAGGGAAAACAGTGTCCTATTTTAAGTATTAGTCTTATGAATTAGGTGCTAATTTCTATTGATTTTACATCATAGAAAAGCTGAAAGTACTGTCACCATTTTTCTAAACTCAATGACCTATTCAGGGTATTCTGAGACAAAGTCCTTGTTGCCTTGCCCTGCTTTTTCCTTTATAGATCTTGTTTGTACATAGCTGTTGACAAGTTTTCCCCCTTGTTAGATCGTGAGCTCCCTGAAGGCAGGAACTCTGTGTGCCTTTCTTTGTATATGCAGGGCTTAGAATAGCACCTGCCACAACACACCAGGCACTTAATAAATGTTGATTGACTTGACTTGATTTGATTGTATGAGAGAAAGTTCGTTTCTGCCATAAAGGGCTGATATAAACAAAGCACAAAAATATGGAAGAATGGGATGAGTTCAGAGAATGGGAAATAATTCAGGTTAACTGAAAAGCATGTAACCTGAAATACAACAGTGTGTAAAATGGCAGGTAGGGAAGGCTGGAGTCAGGCACGTGGGAGGTCTTTAATGCTAGATTCAGAAAGGTGTGTACCATTTATAGACTGACAAGGACACTTCAAAGTTTTTTGGTTTTTTTAAACCACTGAGTGAGAGCATTAGAGTGATGCCTTAGGAATGTGATGTTGGCGGCTGCATATGGGAAAAATTAAAGGAGAGAGACTGTAAGCAGAAGGAAGAAGTGAGTAGCCCAGGAAAGAGATGATGTAAGCTTGAACTGCAGTGATGGCAGCAGGAGTGGAAAGGGGGATGATGCAAGATCATTAGGATTTGGTAATTATTTGGATATGAAATTCAAAGATGCCTCTGAGGTTACCTGGAGCTGCCTCAGGTCTTCCCAGAGCTTCTTCGTGTTTAACATGCAGACTGTGTTCTCTCTAGACATGTCATGTTTGGTGTCTCGTATGAATTCCAGAGGCGTAGATACTGGAATAATTTTACATGTTTACATGTATATATGTACATATAGATGTTGTTTAGTCATTTCAGTTGTGTCCAACTCTTCATGACCCCATTTGGGGCTTTCTTGGTAAACATACTTGGCAAAAAATTAATGGTTTGCCATTTTCTTCTCCAGTTTGTTTTACAGATGAGGAAACTGAGGCAAACTGGGTTAAATAACTTGCCTAGAGTGACGTGTTTTAAGACCAGATTTGAACTCAGGAAAATGAGTCTTTCTGGCTTCAGGCCTGGCACTCTATCCACCGCACCATCTAGCAGCTGAAAGATAGATAGACAGACAGACAGTTATTTATTCAGTAATGCTTTTTGGTATGCTCTCTATTTTCATTTTTAAGCAGCTATCCCCTGGTTGAGTAGAAGATTCTTTCTACCATCCTAGAATTTTGTTTCTTTAATAAAGACTCTGCTTCAAATCCCACCAATCTCAGACTCAAATTCCACCTCTAACACTATGGAAAAGGGGAAGAAAAACTTAACCTTTTTAAAAAAAAAATCAAAGAATCTCATAGCTCAAAGGGATCTCAGAAATCTAGTCCATTTCTTACTAGTTAGACGATAATAAGAATATTCAGCATTATCATAGCATTTCATGGGTTGCAAAGTACTTTATGTCTTTACTTCATTTAGTCTTCACATCAATCCTGTTAGGTAGATATTAGTATTACTCCCATTTCACAAATGAGAAAATTGAGGTCAAGCAGTTACATGACTCGCCCATGGTTGCTATACCTAGTGTCTGAGGCAATATTTGTACTCTTAGAGTTGGCTGATAGGTGATTGCTTACAATATCAATCCATTTATTAATGAGGAATCATTTATTAAGCATCTTCTATGTATCAAGTTCAGTGCTATGTACTAGAAATACAAAGACAAAAAAAATTAAACACTTCCTGCTCTTGGGGTACTTTGTATTCTCTTTACACATGCATAAAAATATGCACAATAAATACAAAAGAAAAGGCTTGAGCTGAGTCTTTAAGAAGAGGAGAGATTCTATGAGGAGGGAGTGAAGACAATCAGTTCCAGGTATGGGAATGACCAGATTCTATGTGTTCCAGGGTATCAGGAGAAAAGGCCAGTATGTTTGGAATTATGGAGTACGGTAAGGGAAGTGATATGCAACAAGGCTGTCAAGTTAGGTTGGGACCAGATTGTAAACAACCAGCCAGAGGGGGTTATATTTTATCCTGGAGGCAATAATGAGCCATTGAAGTACACCTCATTAGCAGAGTGACATGAGCCTTGCTGTTTTCCCTGTTGGTCTGCCTCTGGAAGAGGACATCTGGGACATGAGTAATATGTTTTGTGGGCTATTTGTATAGTTCTCTAACTATTTTGTCTTTTTCTTGAGTCCAAGCCAGGGGTAGACTAGAGCCAGTTCACAAGAGTTAATTGTTAAATTTTCAGGGTGAGTATTTACACCTGTGACATTAGCAGCTGCTACAAATCAGGGTTTGATTTACCATTTTGTTGATTGTTTAGACTTAAGTAAGAAAGTGATGAGGAAAATACTAATAGTGCAGATTAAACTTTGAAAGGTATTGTGCTTAAATTTTTTCCTCTAGGAGAGCTGGTTGTTAAACATTTATTATTGCACCCTTAATCTAGACACAAATGATAGCAATTAAAGGAGACGAGCAAGGATGAACTGTGCCCAGATTCATCACAGAGATGTATATGGACCTGTTCTGGCAAAGCTCACTCCCTTTTCAATCACCTGTAATATACCAGAGCTTGAGGGACCTATTTGGGGTACAGGTTTGGCTCTCTGATTCCAGTGTGATTTTTGTTATTCTTTAAGAAATTGAAGGTGGGAACTTTTGCAATACTTATTTTCTCTGAAAGTGGTTTATTCTATCAAGGTGAGAAAGAACACAAGCTCATGCTATTTCTAGTCAGAGGAATTCAACAAATTGTTCTTGGACCTCAAGGTCATTTTTGACAACCTGAGTTCTAAAAAACTGGATGACGTCCAGAGTGGTAATATGTTTTGCATCTTACCAAATATGGAGAACTAGAACTGTGCTTCTGCAGTGTCATGGAGGAAAAGCAACTGAGAACAACATTTTTTCATTTTATGATGAACCCTGAAAGCACCCGTGGCTTGCTAGTGTGTTTTATTTCAAACGACTGGCACCTCATCTTTTACAAATGAAATTCAACATTTGCTATTTAATCTAGCAATATATTTTAGTCTTAATATATTTTTCTCTAAGATGCCCCAAACATCAAAATACTGGATGGACATTGTTCCTTCAGTGATTTAATAATATTGAGATATTTAAACTTTCTTTAAGATACTTTACTTCTAAATGATCTGTATTTATCTGGCTTATTTACTCTTCTCCCAATTTAGCATATCATATCCCACTTCCATTCCCCTGAAGAAATTGTCATTGAGTCTCTAGTAGGCACTTAATAAATTCTTATTTCCTTCCTTCCCTCCTTCCCTCCCTCCTTCCCTCCCTCCTTCCCTCCTTCCTTCCTTCCTTCCTTCCTTCCTTCCTTCCTTCCTTCCTTCCTTCCTTCCTTCCTTCCTTCTTTTCTTCCTCCCTGACAAAATTCTATGTTTTGGTTGATAAATAAGCTTTAATATGGAGCATAAATAGAATAGAACATAGAATCAATAGACCATCAAGACTTGAAGTAAGGAATCACAAATACATAGAAATGTGGGGTGAGGGAAGGGATTGGCCATGACACGAAAAGATACTTCATTGTCTGTTACTAAATCAGAGGATTAGAAGATGGGAAAATACACAGAAAAAAGTTTTAAGGCAGGAGATCTTGTACCTTATTATGAATTGCATCAGTGTTCTGAATAAAGTAGGCAACAAGGTCATTTTCTGAGAGAAATAATACAGTGGATATGGGATCTTGAGGAGAGGCTTATAATAGCTGCTGTGGACAACGTCATAGAGAATAAATAAATCATAGATAAACAAACATGCTCTCACTTGCAGCAGTGAGACTCCAGTTGAGATTGAATACATGAATTTGTAGTGTGTCCGGTACAAAAGATTTCATGATTTTCTTTATCTTAGGAGTAGACACGGAAAAGATACATGATGGAGATGACATTATCAAAGACAATTCAAAGGTGGAGGACATCCTGATTAACTATAGACTGGCAGGGAAGAGAACCCAAAATGGGGCTGATGGACTCCATAATCTGGTGGAATTGAGAGGTCAGTGGTCTTTGGAGATCAGAGCCTAGGTTCAGAGGAGTGGGGCACTGGGAAAGGAGGAAAGGCAGTAGACTGGGATTAAAGAAGGGAATTTCAGAGTTTAAAATCTTGAAAGTAAAACAGTGTAGTGGGGGGTAGGGGGTATGAAAAGCTTGAAATGACTTGCTGGAGACATCTCACATAAGTTGAGATGGTTGATGATTTGGGAAGTCAAGATGTTTCAAATAATAGACTTTAACTTTTTAAACACTGCTATCACCCTTAGTCTTCCCTTCATCTGATTATTCTAGTTCCAGCACTGGTTGCTTCCTTGGGGATATTAAGGGCTATTTGCACAAGAACATTTAAAATCTCACTAAAGTCTTTCCCCATCACTTTGTCTTAACAGCGATATGTAACATGTTTCAACAATTAAACAATGTTAAAACATTAGTGAGTGTTCTGATGCATATGTAATATAATGTACAAGCCTTATTAACATCTTATGTTAAGTGTAGATGAAACACATTAACTGCCCCCAAGGAAGTTAATTTAGGCTAATGAAAATTACTAAAGCTAGAACCGAGTGTGGTGACCCAGTACTGTAGTCCCTGCTACTAAAGGAGGATGTGACCGGTGGATCCCTTGAGTTTGTGGACCTTTAATGCCAAGAGAGCTGAAGCTGATCAAGTGCCTGTGCTGTTTGGCATCAGTGTGATGATTTCCTAGGAGTTGAGGACCAACAGTCTACCAGACCAGCCCAGGTTTGAAAAATGGAGCAGGTTTAAAGTTTCTGTGATGAACAGCATTAGTACTGATGTATGAATGGCTGTTACACTTCAGCCTGGGTGAGATAGATAAGCCTAGTCTTTAATAGATGAGAGATAGACCGACAAATAAATGAATGGATAGAGAGACTAAAATCAACAAAGACTTTTTTTTCAAAAGATATGTTCAAAGCAAGATCCAAAAAAGAAAAAGGTCTATGCCTTGGGAAAGATGGTATAATGTTAATACCTCTCTGGGATAATTCCCAAATGTCTTTAGATATTTCTGTTCCTTTGGAACCATATTCTCACTTAAACTATCTTGTAATGAGATCATGCTTACCTTGTTGTGATTTTTTTTGGCAATGTATTTTCTAATGTCTGGGGACATGTTCAAGTCTGCCCAGTGCTCCCCTTCCTATTACGAACACCAGAATGACATGTTACTTCCACATCACCAACCAGTTCTTCCTTATAGGTCAGAATTAAGCCCTGGTACATGGTAGAGTATGTGGCCCTTGTAGTGGAATAATTCACAGAGTGATTGATTCTCCAGATTTTTGTTCACTTGTTTTCACTTTTCATGTTATTTTGTTGTTGTGTGGCCCAGTGATTGCCAAGCTTGGGGTTGAAAAACCCTATCATTATTCATTTGATTTGTGACCCATCTTGTAAAGGGCCCTGTGGTATATATTTATTTCTGAAATTAAAAGGAATTATGCTTAATTTTGTTTTGAGAACATTTTTTAATGTCCATTCATATAATCAGAATTAAATAACTGAAATAGCCAGTGAACACTGAAAAACTAGAGTTGAGAATTTCTGGTGTAGACACAACCTTAGAATCAAAATGTACTCCCCTCCCACCCCCCCTTCCTTACTAAAGCTGTTTCCAGAGTTCCAGCTATCATTTCACAGACCCTCTTGAAATAAGCAGAATCAGAAACCAAACAAACTGGGAATGTGGTGGTTTCCATCTGTGATTCTCCATTGCCAACCAAAGGCAGCACAGCTGGTCATGGCAACAACTCATCCTCTGAGAATATATCTGTCCTGTGAGCCAGTCATTTCATCACTGACAACAGAAAGTGAACAAAGGTAGTCAGGCTGCAGTCATGGGAGACTCACAAGGAAACTTTTCTCTGAGGCCGAACTCCATGGATGGTGCCAACTACTTCTTTGTAGGGAGGTGATGTAGGGCACACTGTGGATCACAGAGGGGTGGGTGGGAAATTCCACTCCCTTTTGGAACATGTTGGCCTGACAGAGTCCCTTTGGATTTTGTTCTATCAGGTCCCCTCTCTCACTTTTGAGATGTGAAGTAATTCATGGTGATATATGGCAACTCCAAGTCATTTATCAGGATTGCATTTCTAATACTCACCAGCAGAGCCATTACAAGGATCTGAGTAAAGGATTATAGAATCTTAATGTAGGATAGAAATCTGGTCCAATTCTGACCTAAATTGGAAGCCTAACTATAACATCCCTGACAAATGGTTATCCAGGCTCTGCATAAATACCTACCATTTGAAATTCCTCTTTGCCCTGAACCAAAATTGTTCTCCCCATAACTTTCAACAATTGGACCTCCTCCTACCCTCTGAGGTCAAGCATAATACCTAAAGTCACTTCCAGATATAATAATTTGAATATAACAATCATAAAGTCCATGTCTTCTTTTTTATATACCAGACATCTCTAACCAATACTTTTATGTCCTGGTTTCCATTGCTTCCATCCCCCTGATGGCATTCTTTTGAAGGTGTCCTAGTTCATCAGAGATCTTCCTAAGCATTGGAACTGAGAATGATATTCCAGATCTGATCTGAGTAGGGCACACTAAGACTTCCATTGCCCCAGACACTATATTTCTCTGTAATCTGAAATTGCACTACACTGCTACTTTTCTATCTTTGTATCCTTAGTGCTGAGTTCAGTGCCTGATGTCTTATTAGGTATTTAATTAGTGTTTATTGATTGATCATTTGTATGCTCGCTGTCACACAAATCATATAAACTCAAACATATAAATCATATAAACACAAAACTCCTGCATCTTTTTAAACATAGGTTGTTCCCTAGTCATTTCTCCCATGTGCCACTGAAATATGTAGATATATTTATCTATGCATATGTATCTATCTATATGTCATTAATGCTGCTCCTCTTATTTTTAGAATAACAGAGACATTTGGTAACTGGCAACACAGTAGATAGAATGCTTCACTTGGAGTCAGAATGATTTGAGTTCAAATTTTAACCTCAGATACCTAGTTGTGTGACCCTGGGCAAGTCACTTAATCTCTAGCTCAGCCTGGTCATCTGTGAAATGGGGATAATAAAAGCACCTACCTCAAAGGGTTGTTGTGAGGATAAAGTGAGATGAAATGTATAAAGTGCTTTGCAAACCTTAAAGCTCTATATCTCTCTTTTTTAAAGTAATATACATTTTTATTTATAGTTTTGGGTTCCAATTTTTATCCCTCTTTGCCTCCTTCCCCTCCCCCCAGTATATCTTTTAACTATTTTGCTCTTATATTGCTCTATATCATTATTTTATTATGGTTTATTGTATTGCTATATTTCTATTGTATGCAACTATTTGCATAGGTAGAAGAGTCTCCTTACCAGAAATGTCTTACCCTGACTAAATCAAGTCTGGTCTACTTCCCTCCTTAATTAAAATAAAAAAAAAAAAGATTTGTGAAGTTCTTAAAGAAAAATCGAATAAAAATTACAAAAATAAAATACCAATCAAATAAAATATTAACCAATATAAAATGTAAGTAAAGGAATCTGATAATCTGATATTCATTGAATGAAATATGAATTCTTGTTGAAATGTATTCATCAATTAAAAAAAATTAAAACCATGAAAATTTCCCACTAAGGCCCTACATCAAAGTTGCTTAACCGTTTTTCTTTGGTCAAGGACCCCCTTGCAGTGTGGTGAACTCCTTGGAATAATATTTTTAAATGCTTAAAATAAAATATATTCAGTTCTACTAAAATGCTTGTTTTGAAAATGGAGATTTTTTCCAACAGGATTGATATGTTAGGGAACAATTGAGCATAGCATGAATTTCATATTTGTGTATGTGTAATTTTGTCCGAGAGTAACAGTGAGAACAATATCAGATATACGTTTTTTATACAACCTCACAATAACTCACAGGCAGCAGCCCTTCCACACTCTAACAAGCAAACTTCGTGTCTTTGTCAAGGTAAAGTGCTGTATTTATTGTATACCTCTGGTGAGCTGTGGGCAGAGGGGGGCTGGTTTGCTACCACAACCCCCACCACCTTCTGCCAGGGCCTCTGGCCCAGGCCTGGAGTTATAGAGGACTGTTTGATTTATTAGTGCAGCCCAGGGCAGAGGCCTAGCAGCAGCCAGAAGCTGGGGATCCTGCCCCTATTGGTTGACATATTTATATATTTCTTAAATATTTAACATGTATTAAAATATTCTGCCTTTTTTATTGTCTCAGTCTTTTTTAATGTAACTGATGAAGTTTTGAATGCTGTGCCCCTAATCTCATTTTCCTCATAGTTTTTAGTGCTTGATTTTGCATGTCAGTGCTTGGGAGCAAGGTATATGTCTCATTATAGCAGAACTGATCATATGTAGAATTCCAAAGGAGACCAATTATCTTGAAACACATTTATCAAGAGACAAGTTCATAGAACTCAAGTAAAAACCCCTTGCCCTGTACCAACCCCCCATTATGGTGTGAAATAAATTGGGGGTTCTTAATGCTAGCCAGAATGCAAGCTCTGGAGGGGCCTCCAAAGATGCAGCAGTTTTGAGTATAGAGCTAGTGAATAGATTGTATGTTTCTTTGATGTCAGTGTAGCTGATATCAAAGAGGGTTATAACTAAGCTGACTATAAGAGATGATTGTTTTTGCCATGGTCACTTAACTCACAGGACTACTGGCTTGATTAGCAGTTTCATCTTATCCTCTTCTATCTTGGATCTTGCTTGCATTGTTTCCCAAGCTTGGAATAAACTCTTATCATTTCTGTTGAATTTTCTCCCTTTTTTTCTTTTGTTTTGTTTTTTTTTCCAGGGCAATGAGGGTTAAGTGACTTGCCCAGGGTCACACAGCTAGTGTCAAGTGTCTGAGGCTGGATTTGAACTCAGGTACTACTGAATCCAGGGCTGGTGCTTTATCCACTGTGCCACCTAGTTGCCCCCTCTCCCTTTTTTTCAAGGCCCAATTTATATACTCATTATTTCACAGAGCTTTCCTAAATATCACTTTTGGTGATTTCTCCCTCATTGAATTTTTTTTTAAACACTGTGCCTGGACTCTTCTTTGCCCTGATTAAATTCTACTCAGGTGTGAAAGTTCCTGATCTGATGCCTTTAGTCTTCCTTGTCCTATTTCCATTCAGAATGGGCTTTTAGAGTAATTTGGTACCAGTAGTTGGTATCTTTAACTTAATCACAAGTATAGATGCTAACTTAAATTATTTGTAAAAAGAGGATTCTTGAGTATTTGGTAATGTGGTAAAAAGTTTTAACAGTCGGTTAGATAATGGAGAGATGCCAGTTTTTTTTTAGGACCACCCTTTTGGGGAGGAGACCAACAGCATGAGCTATGCACACCAGTCCGCCTGCGACGCACGCCAGATTGCCTGCTGAGCACTTGACTTCCGGGGTGCGAGCTTAAAAGGCAAGGAGAGAATGGAAGTGGGGCCTTTTTCCTGCTCCGCTGGTCTCCTGGCTGCGCTGCACAGACAGATGCAGACTGGAGTTTGACTCGGCCCGGCTCTTGGTTAACAGCACGCGCTTGCCTCAGTCTCTCTCCCCAAAGGTGGCCTTGGGTTTTGTTGAGTTTTATACAGAATATAGACTAAGCCTAGACTTAAGACCATTTGTATTGTATTTCTACTTTCCTATCCTTCTAATCAACATCACCTTGTGACTACCATACAATAAAAGGTCTATCTAGAAAACCAGAAGCTTCTTCCATTTACTAGTCTGGGAGATAAATTAAGGGAAAGGTTAAGTAGGGTAGACTTATGATCTAATATCCAGTTTATATCTCACAGTAACCATGGAATAGAA
This sequence comes from Dromiciops gliroides, assembly GCF_019393635.1. NCBI lineage: Eukaryota > Metazoa > Chordata > Mammalia > Microbiotheria > Microbiotheriidae > Dromiciops > Dromiciops gliroides. The sequence goes on along the minus strand of NC_057861.1, from coordinate 614,577,794 downwards.
GTTGTTAGTGGGAATCCCATTTGTATGGAAACAGTATTCTTAAATTGCCAGCCACAAAGTTTCTCAGATATTTTCTTTAGGGGTTGAAACTACAACTGGGTATCTCATTATGGCTTTGCAATTGGCACATCTGTGTGAATAGAATCCTCTAATGCAACAATCTCAAAAGTGGAGTACACAGAGCTCAGTGGGTTGTGGGAAGAAAATATTGGAACTTCAATTTCTACTTATTTTTAACAAAAAAAAAAGGAAAATTAAACTTTATTGCGTTTGATATGTAAAGAATTGTTATTTGAGGTTTTTATGCCTCAGCGTGTACTGGCCTGGGGCTCCACAAACCACACAGTGCTCCACCCACTGGTTGTAGCTGTTGCCATGGTGCTGGCACCTCATGTCATCACCACTTGCTGATGCCTACATGGGCCTGGCAAAATTATAATGATTGGAAGCCTAGTGAGGGCAGTCATGTGACTGTCAGAGCGGCCATCCAGTTAGCTGGGGGCTGTGTGGAGTGTGCGGGGAAGAAGGAAGTTTTTTTTCTTTCCGGCATTCTGGCTGGAAGCTAGAAGGCAACAGGAGCTCTGCTGTGTATTCTCAGCTGATTCCTGGGCAGTGGTATTTTTCAGGTTGTATAATTTCCCTTTCCCCATTTTATTTCCTTTCCCTTGATCCTACTGATTCTGTTTGTGTTTTTTTTTTTTAAAGTTCATTCTTGGGGGCAGCTAGGTGGCGCAGTGGATAAAGCACTGGCCCTGGATTCAGGAGTACCTAAGTTCAAATCCAGGCCTCAGACACTTGACACTTACTAGCTGTGTGACCCTGGGCAAGTCACTTAATCCCCATTGCCCTGCAAAAAAAAAAAAAAAAAAAAGTTCATTCTTGTTAAAATAAATCCTGTTCTGTTTTGAGGGAGGCTGCCAGTCTCCTTCCTTGCCCTAATATTGCGGTGAGCCGCTTAGCTAACACTCCCCAATTAAAAATTGGTCCCCACAGATATATAGAATGACCCTGCAGCCCTTGCTTAGTTAGTTCACATGGGTTATCCTTAGGGAAAAGAGAATTCTCCAGTGTGGTAAGGTTGACAGTGATGTCCTCCATCATTTATTTATTTGCAGCATATTCTGAGATATTACATTTTATGCATACCCAGTTAAGTGGGAGTTTTGGGGCTAAAGTTCTTTAGGAAATTGGTGCTAGTATCCTTTCTTCCATCTGTTTCCCATTTATTAAAGATGTCAATAATGTTTTAAATAGGTCAGATTAGAGTTGTTTTAGTTGTACTCTATCATTTTTTTCCTTATTTTTGTTTTTCTTTTGTACTAGTTTTGTATTTGTTTTGATCTTTCCTCTAACTAGTGGTCTGACTATACACAGAAAACTGATTCATGAGTGACTTCCATATCAGTTATAGATTATTTGTTGTCTGTTAAAATATAACCAATTTCATTTTTTGTTGTTGTTCTTTGGTACAGTTTCCTCTCTTGCCATGGCCAGCACCTTTAGAATCCTTTGTTGAAAAAAGTACTTATGATATATAGGCATGAGCCTTCTTTATAGTCCACTAGCTATTGAATTCTCCATTTCCCTACTCTTGAATGGTATTTCTAATTATATTTATTGCTATACTAACCTAAACCAATCTTTGCATTGAAGGTACGCAGAAAATGTTTGGGGAGGGGGGGAACATCCATTTCATTAAGGGAGATACATAAGTGCTACTTTCAGGTAATTCCCAGCTTAATTATAAGCCACTTTAGTATGATCATTTAGCTACTCACTTGAATCAGTTCCTTTATTTCCTCTACCTCCTAGCAGGCCCAAGATTTTTTTTTTCCTTATTCTGGCTCCTACAAAAATTTTTGCTCACTCTCTACAACTAAGTCCTTCTACATTCAAGTTTTCCTGAAAGTTGGCATATAAATCACTGGGTGATATTATCTCCATGTGTTTTATGAGGTCCTTGGAAAATCATCTGTGGTTCCAGTCTTACCCTAGATGGGAGTCATACAAATGGAAGATTTACTCCTTGGGAAATGTAATAGAATTAGATCTTGGATGTCAGTATACCTGCCCCCTCCTTAAGCCAGTAGCCAAATCCCATTCATGGTTTTTCACCCTTCAATGTTGACTGCTTTTGTAGTATAATCAACTTCTCACATACCAAGTGGCCTGTATTCAATATATTTGATAATGTTGAGTTCACAATTTTGTACAAGCTATCAAACTTTTTTTGTTTTGTTTTGTTTTGTTTTTTTGGCGGGGCAATGGGGGTTAAGTGACTTGCCCAGGGTCACACAGCTAGTAAGTGTTAAGTGTCTGAGGCCAGATTTGAACTCAGGTACTCCTGAATCCAGGGCCGGTGCTTTTATCCACTGCACCACCTAGCCGCCCCCCAAGCTATCAAACTTGAAGGAATTCAAGCAATGTCTGCAGAAGCATGCCAAATTTATACAACTTACATAATTATAAAAATCAATGCACTGAACACTGATTTTCAAGAGGAACGGTTGTCAGATTTAATATAATGCTTACCAACAAATGTTCAAAACAATATCTAAAAATGGTCACATAGACAATTCATCTCCTATAAATCTACTACTGAAAGGACTTTGATAGATGAACTGATTGACCCTACTGTCTCCAGTCCAGAGGGTTCTGACAAATATTTCATGTTGGAAAATGTGTTGTTATATGGGACATTTGTCTAATTTCTTCTGCAAGGTCTCAGAGCATGTATACTCATTGTTACCATAGGGAGGTCATCTCAATAGTTCATAATACTGTTTATAAGGGGTACTTTCTTATGTCCAATATAAATTCCTTTCATTGGTCACTTGTAATATTTCAATAGCCTCCTAATTAGCATCTCTGCTTTCGGCCTTGTGCCTTTTCAACTGATCTTCCACAAAACTGACAAAGGGATATTCCCAAAGCACAGGTCTGTTCATGTCACTCACCTACTCAAGATCATCAAAAAGTTCCCTCTTGCCTCTAGGAAAAAAACAAACCCCTCTGTTTGGTATATAAAACCTTTACATTATGACCCCATTTTATCTTTCAAAACTTATCACACTTTACTCTCATGCATTCTGAGTTTTAACCAGACTGAATCATCTATCTCTGTGCACAGACTGTCCCTCTGCCTGTAATATGTTCCTTCTTGACCTCCTTCTTGTATAATTACTTGCTTCCTTGAAGGTTCAGCTCAAGTAGCACTTTCTACTTGAAGCCTATCTCATGTCTATGAATTATTAGTGTTGTGCTCCCTGGAAATGACCATTTATTTGCTTTATATACTTTTAAAAATTTACTTCTCTGTATATACATATGTATATACATATATATGTTATGTATATATGTATAAATGTATGTGTATTATGTATATATGTGTGTGTGTGTGTATATATATACATATATATATATGTGTGTGTGTGTGTAGAATATAAGCTCCCTGAGAGCAGGAATTGTTTCATATTTGTCTGTATATCCTTAGCACCTAACACAGAACCTAGCATATAGTTGATGTCTGATATGCTTGCTGAATGAATGGAAAAGCTGCAGCTGTCCCCACTCTCATAATGGATATTCAGATAAATTGTTCACATTTTTCATTTTTGTTCTATTATTGAACTCATTGTCATATATTGTAGTTATTCCTGTACATGTCTTAATTCTTCTACCAGAAAGTTGCTTTATCAGAATAGTAGTTAATGATAAGAAACTTACATGAATCAGAGATATATCATAGAGAGAAATAAGCTGGCACCGGAGAAATTATTTTTTGAGCCTAAGTATTTGAAAATACCTTAGCACTAACAACTCCCTGGAGATAAAGTTAGAATTGTTGTAAGATTAGATGATCATGGATCATTGGATCATGGGATTTGAGTTGGAAGGTACTATTGAGTCTGACACCTTCATTTTAAAGGTGAAGAAACTGAAGCACAGACCATTTAAAATGACTCATTCAGGATCATACAACTAAGTGTCTGAAGTGAGATTTGATCCCAAGTCTACCTGACTCGAGTTCAGTGACTTATCTTCTTCTAAATGCTACCTCAAATCCAAGAGCAGGTTAGAGAGGTAAAAAACAGACAGAGCAAGTTGTTTAGGACAGTTTACTGAGAAGAATAGATCAAGCCCAACGAAGACATACAAATGAAGAAACCTGGAGAAAAATAATGTAGAAGCCAGTGGCATCAAGTTAAATCTGGCAAAGAGGTCAAGAAAGATGAAGTACAAGAAGAGGCCATTGGACATGATGAACAGGAGGTTTGTAGCATTGGAGAGAAAAGGTTCAAAATGATAGGAATAGAAAACAGATAGGGGAGGAAGAGAGTTGAGAAAGTGAAGTTAGGTAGCATCAGCTAGTTTCCAAAGGGGCAATGTCCTGGAGGATGACTTCCCCTTTGATAGACCCTTTTGACTATCCCATTTAGAAACAGAGTCTCTGAACTACAGAGGGGGGATCCAAATAGTCTACTTTTGGCAAATCCTTATACAACTTCATTTGTAAAGTTTGACTATATAAATATGAGCGGTGGTGATGATGATGGTGGTGGTGGTGATGATTTCAGAATCTATTGTTTTTCTCTCTCCATCTCTTTCTCTGACTCCTCTACTCTCTTACCTTTGGTATATTTCTTTTCCTAATGTCTCTCATTCTCTCTCTGCTTCTCTCTATATCTCTGTCTCTTTCTCTATCTCTCTTTCCCTCTGCCTCTCTATCCCTTCTACTCTCTCTGTCTCTGTTTGTCTCTCTAATTCTTTTCTTCCCTTCCTTCCCCACACAGTCAGATTTATTTCCCTACTTTCCTTTTACTTCTTTTTTCCCCTTTTTCTATATTCTCTTTTGCCTTTATTGGAAGTAATCTATAACACACACACATACACGTATATATATATACATATGTATATATTTAGTATTTATTGAATGATTTTATTCATGCCATTCCTAATTTTAAAACAGGTGAGTTGGATATTGGACATTTCCCTCAAAGTAAAAACATAGACTCTGGATCACGTGAGAAACAAGATGGAGGAATAGACATTCTCCAGTCCCCATGAACTCTCAAAATAAAAAGGCCCAAAAGGGAATTGTGTCAGAGAAGCAGAGAAATTATAGCTATTTCCAAAGGGCAAGAAAACAAAAAGCCCAGCAAAGTAACAGCCTTGTGAATTAAAAGTGTAAGAAGCAAACTTGCTCACTCAACACTCCTCTCCTATCAGTCTCCATGATCCAGAAGGATACCAAACCAACCCACTAGCTTATGCTTTGGCATCCAATGAGGGATTTCCTTGCTACAGAATCTGCCCCTCCTCCAGCATCCTATTACAACTAGTAGAGGACCTCAACTCTGCCCAGCCACATGTGGACGAGGTAGAAGTATGAAGGCTTTGCTTCCCTGCTGCTTAAGGTGGGCACTCAAACTAGGAAACCCCAGTATGGCAGAAATTCTAACCAATCACTCTGCCCTTTCCCGAGTCTGTAAAAAGTGGCTGACACTCACTTGGCTCATCCAAAGAACTAAAGAACAAAGAGATTTAGGGCAGTGTGTAGACCAGTGCACTGAACATGAAGAAAAAGAGACTTAAAATCCAGATGGTCATTGCTATTCCCCCAGAAACTACTTGGGGCAAAGAACAATGCTAATAAATTTTTTTATAATTCTCAATAGGGTAGGATGTCCAGCCCTCGGGGGAAATGCACCATCAAAGAGGAAGGGACTCCAAAGAGAGTGGCAGGCAAATATAAGTGGAGAAAAAAGAGTAAAACCCACCAAGATTTCAGGAGGAAAATTAAGTTTAAAACCTAGAGCACAAACCAATAAATCAACAGGGAAGATACTAAAATTAGAATACAATGTGAGCACCTGGGCATATAAAAGATTGCAAAGTCTCTAAATAAATAGTGCAAGACAAAGGAAATGGAAACAACTCCCAGTGAAACACAGAACCTTTTGAATTCCTGAGAGAGCATGGAACCACAGAGGTTCCTGAATGGTTCAAGATAGAAATTAGATTCTTTATAGAAGAAGCTAGACAGGAACAAATGGCAGAAGTTATGGCCTGCTCAGCAGAAAAAATTAACAGAATAGGAAAACTTGAATCTCGGATTTAAACTCTCTCCAAAGAAGTGAAAGAAAAATAACATATTGGAAATACAAATATATATACTGAATAAAATACAATTTGAGAAGAGAAAAGCAAAAAGCAACAATAAAAGAACATATTGTGAAACACATTGGTCTTAAATATAGTTTATGTAGATAAAATAGTGATCATTGGTGCCCCAGAAGAAAATAACAAACCAAAAATTATGAACACCATGTTCAAGAAATAATACCCAAAAAAGGGCACTGATCAAAAGAATCTAGAGGTTGCCTCCAGGGGGAAAAAAATCCTGTGCTGCAAACTCCAAAAGACATAGTAGTTAATTTGAACAATTTCAATGACAACACCCCTCCCCCAACAAATTCTGCAAGTGGTCAAGAGAAAGGCCTTCAAATATAAAGAAAAGCAAATTTCTGTACCCACCAGAAACCACAGAGAGGAATGGAATAATGTATCTTGTAAATTAGAGGAACTCAAGATGCAACCCAAATTTGCATGCCCTGCAAACCTGGACCTAATCATAGATGAAGATAGAGGGATATTCACTCAAAGAGAGACATTTGAAAAATCCCTATAAAAAACTAAACAGGCCCTAGTAGAATAGTGTACTTAAAAAATATCCCAAACAATAGAAATGAATGAAAGTAAATAAATATAACTATCAAGGAAAGCAAGAATAATGAAAGAAACCCCCTCATTTCTAGAGAGTATTAAAATGAAAAAGACTTTCTGGGTGATGTGACTAAAGATAGAGGGCTAGACATCTCTAAGATTTATGTGCTGAAGCTGTCTCCAAAGTCTAAAGCACCCCAAACCAAAATGAGGTAACAAACTGATAAACGAACATCAGAGGTTAACCCCTAATGCAAAATGATCTTTCTCAGTATCCCATTCCCATCAACCCCCAATTGTTGGCAGTACAATCCAACTAAGAGATTGTACCCTATAGCCAACAGTTTCATAACAAAGGGGCTCAACGTGCAAAATAGCATCTCATGTGAAAGAAGAGAGGGGGTGTGTGATGCATTCTCATCATGAAGAGAAAAATAACTCCTGTAGTTTCTCAGAAAGGTAAGTGATGGGGGCAGCTAGGTGGCACAGTGGATAAAGCACCGGCCCTGGATTCAGGAGGACCTGAGTTCAAATCCAGCCTTAGACACTTGACACTTACTAGCTGTGTGACCCTGGGCAAGTCACTTAACCCTCATTGCCCTGCAATTAAAAAAAATACAAAGGTAAGTGATGGGGTTTTGCTACTAGGTTCCAAATGATGTACTCTGAAAATGTAAACCTAATCTTCAATGGAAAAAAAGATAGACATGCAGGAAAAGAGAGGCATTTGAAGCATTCTTACAAAGGAAACCAGATGATAAGCAGAATATTTGCTTTAGGAATACTCCAAGCAACAAGAATATAAGAACGGCGAACAGCAACCAAGGATGGCACAGGTATCTAAATTACCACGGGGTAAAAAAAAAGAGGGGAAAATTACAAGAAAGAGAAAATACCTTTGGGGTTAAAAACAACTGCAACAACAAAATAGCAACAGAGGAACTCTTAAGAGACTTTTTTCTAAAAGGAGAGAAGGGTGAAAGAGGAATTAAATGGAGGAACTGATGGTGGAAGATCAGGCCTGAAATGTCAAGGGCTAAACCTCATATACCCCACTTAGAGATGAATTGATATTTGTGTGTGTGTGTGACTAAACCACAGAATGAGAAGCTGCATAAAAGGAGAGAATGGAAGTCGATATAAGGGCATGTGAGATGTATCTCATTCATGAAAGGAAAATAACTCTTAGGAAGTTATAGTCTCTTAGGAAGATGAATGATGGGGTTTTGCTACAGGTTACAAAATTTTTAGGATGATAACATCTGCAGTCCTCCAGCAGGACAGATAGAACTGAACTTAGTCCCTAGTAAGTGAGAATGATTAGTTAAAATAGAAAGTTACCAGGGAGTATGGCTGTGGCCACAACCCAAGTGAGCAGATAGCATTGCAGTGCATGTTGCTTACCCTGGTCATGTTTGCTTGTCCTGGGTGCAGAAATCACTAGTTATGGCCTTGTCACCATCTCTACTTATGCTCACATTTATAAATCTAAGACAAGTGGAGATTTCAGCCATGTGCTGAGTGTGAAGTAGATTAGTTAACAATCAATTTTCTGGATAATTAGATAGTTCAGATGAATGGCTGAGAAAAATCCAAGTCAAAATAACCATTTTTTTCCCTTGATACTCACCTTTAAAAAATAGGTATAGCCTTGATAATGTATATAAATCAAATTGTGGTAAATAAGATCATAGTTTAAATGGGCTGAGAACCTGCTGTTTAAAGGATACTTAGCATCTTTATATATCTGCCCACAGCACATTTGTTGAATTCAATGTATAAATCTTTTGCAAAACAAAGCACCCCTCCTAATTTATTGTTTCTTTTGTAAATTTGGATTTTCACCAATTAGGTTTGCTCGTAGCAATCTTAGGATAATGAAATGACTCCAACCTCCCATTCTCTTTGAGCAAATGCAGCAGTGGAAGCTTTATTATTTCAGAGCAACTCCCCTTGTCCATGCAATTCATAAACACTATATTCTTCATTAAACCCCAAACAAATCCTCCCTCAGGAGGTAGAAATTGCTAAGCTGTTCCTACATTCAGCTTGTACGGCAGGGGATGACCTCCTGGGTGAGGTAGTACACTGGAAACACTGGAATTGTCAAGTGTTTTCGCATTAATATCCAGAAAAGTGAAGGCCTGGGGCATGCAATGAATGCTCAATTAACCTGGCAGGCTGAAGGAAGGTGAGAAATAGTCAATAGCCAAGAGGGAGAGGGGGAAATCAGTAAATAGAATACTCCATGAATACATTTGGTCCATTGTGGTGGTGTTGCAATGGTTTTTGTGCCATATATCATATGTGAGCACTAAAGGATACATTTTCTTTTTGGGAAAAAATTGTAATACTATGTGTTTCCAAATGACATCTGTACCATCTGTTCCTTATTGAATAGACCATTTCCCTCAGCTCAAGGAAGCACTAATTATTAATTTGGGGTACAATTCTTTGTCCCCATTATCATTACCTCTGTTTCTTTTTTTTTTAATGTTCACCAAGTTAGGTATGTGGAGTGACTAAAATCTCTCCATCAAATCTGAAATCAATTAAATTATTAACATAATTTACCTCACCTTCATTTCCAAATATATGACCCACTCACCCATCCAGAGAACCATCCCTTGCTAAGAAAGAAGAGAAAAGAAAGAATACAAAAGGAAAGAAAAAATGCAGCTCAGAAAACAAATCGCCAAATTAGTCAGTCTGTGCAATTTATGCAGTCACACTCATAACCCCTCAACTCTGCAAAAAAGGGAAAAGAGGAATAACATTTTCTTATGGTCATTATAATCATATGGTATTAAATGTCTTCTTGTTGCTATTCTTTCCACTGCCATAATTAAGTCTATTGTGTATCTTGCCTTTTTAGAGCAGTTAACTTCATTTTGCATCAGTTTGTGAGGTTTCCAATGCTTCTCTATCTTCTTTATATTCAGTAGGTCAGTAATATTCTGACATAATCGCATGCTATGATTTGTTTAACCATTCCTTGTGCCTAAAAAATGGTCATGTATTTTGTCAGGATTGAGAATTAGGTTGAAAATATTTATTTCTGCATCACACATGGAAATTATACCGTAATCCACAATAGAAAAACTTCAGACTTGCTCTTTTGAGAGATGTGTGTGCTATAACTATATTTTTAAAAGTTAGTAGTAAAGATTAAAATAATACAGCAATGCTTTCAGAAACTGCTGAAGTAGCATGGTGGGTATAAGTAGGCTATAAAAAATAATCAGTGATGACTTCCATACAAGAGTGCTGTAAAACATATCACAGATACATATCAGTAGAAAAAAAGGTGTACTGAACATGAACCAGGAGTAAGGGAATCTCAACTCGCTCAACACCATCCCAGGGAGTAGAATTAGAAGCCTGGCACATGGTAAGCTCTTTTTGATTCTCTGTTTCTCTATATCTGTTTCTCTCTGTCTCTCTCCCTCTCTCCTTCCCTCCCTCAATCCTTAATTTATATGAAATCACCACTGTTATCCATTCATCACCACCAAGTTCATAATTTCTTCTCTAGCTTCCTTTCATTCTCAGTCTTGACCTTATATTTAATGAGTTTAACTATGCATTGTTGTTCACACTGGAATCCCTTATCCTCTTTTCCTTTTGTCCTTCATATTCTGCCAATCCTGGACCCTGGGTCACACTCATCACGTAGCTTCTTGGCTCATAGTCATGAGTTGTAGAAGGTTTCCAAAGACATGTGCATGACCGTGTTAACTAAACAAGTTCCTATTATCTCATTTCATCAGGGCCCTCTCTGCTGAATGGCAATCCTTCTATGTTTCCTTAATTAACTACCATACCCCTATAACAGTTCCCAACCCTGTCTTCTCTCCTCAAATTTTCATTGCATCCTGTCTCCTACCTTATAATTGGCCTTACCTTGATAATATGCCCCCATACATATACACACAGATATTGAAATAACCTTCCTAAAGCAGAGGACTTACCATGCCACTCCCCATCTCAAAAAATTTCAGTAGCTTCTTATTCCCTACAGGATAAAACAACATTTTGTTTTGGCCTGACATTGGAGGCCCTCCACAATCTGGCTCTCGTCTACCTTTCCAGCATTTCATACAATCCTCTTTCAGGAATGCTAGATTCCAGCTAAATTGGATCTCTCTGTTTCCTAAATATCCAATTTGCCATGCATCCCAAGCATGGGGCTGTTCATATTGACTTCTCAGAATTCTCGTTTTCCTATAAAACTCAGTTCCGTTCCTGCCTCCTCCCCGAAACCTTCCCTCATCTCTCATCCCTCAAAATTCTTGTTATTCCTTTAACTGTGTATATGTTCTATCCTCACAGCAGAATGTGAGCTCCTTGGGGCAAAAACACCCGTTTGGTTTTTATCTTTGTATGATCACTGCTGTGTACTTCGTAAACTCAATAAATAATTTTTAGATTGAGTTGAATTGAATTGGCATAAGATTAAATGTGTAACATATTAATATTTGTGTACAAGTGGATATAAGGATTCTTAGCTGATCTTCATTCTATTTTAGAATCGCCTTGTTAATGACTTAGGAATGAAGACTTGGATGTCATATTTATCAAATTTTCAAATGATAAGAGGTACAGCACAGCATAATGGATAAAGAGATGGCCTCAGAGTCAGAAAGAACTGGGTTTATGTTCTGCCTCTGACACAAACTCTTTATATTACCCTGTACAGGTCATTTAACTTCTCTAGGATTCAAAGTGTTCTCTAAGATTATAAATTACACACCCTCATCTTCCAATCTGTTCAAATCTGGCTTCAGACACTGACTAGCTCTGTGACACTGGACAAGTCACTTAACCCTGTTGTGCCTCAGTTTTCTCATCCGTCAAAGGAGTTGAAGAAGGAAGTGACAAACCACTCTAATATCTCTGCCAAGAAAATCCCAAAATGGGATCATGGAGAGTCAGAAACATCTCAACAACAACAACAACAACAGTTGCTGATCTGCATTAATAGAAAAGGTTTTCTTACTAGAAGCTTCTGCCCCAATGAAATCATAAACCCAGACCAAATAAACAAGAAAGCAAACAAACAATTAAAAGAAGCTAAACAGATACAAAGTTGTTTCCATCTTATGACAAAACCATAATGCAGGATCCTCAACATGCTAGAATTAAGTTGATAAAATGATTTGAATAGTACAAGTTAATTCAGTTCAATTCAGTAAACATTTATTAAGTGCCTACTATGTACCAAGTACTGTGCTAAGGGTCACCAATACAAAAAGAGGTGAAAGACAGTTCCTGACCTCAAAGAGCTTACAATCTAATGAAGGAAGACAATACACAAAAGAAAGCAGGAAAGGGAGGGAAGGAAGGAGGGAGGAAAGAAAACCAGAGGCCACCCTATACCAGTGCATTTTAATCCTGAAGTCCAGGCCACACAAAGATGTAGATGGAAAGTGGAGTAAGCATGAAGTCCAAGGTTCTGTCCTCTTTCCATTAGGAAAGCTTTATGTAGAGTTCAATGCTTCCCCATCCAGTCCTCCAATCAGAGAGGAGAACAGGCTTGAGGTAATTGGGAAGGTGGTGATATATCCCAGCCTGTGTTAAGCACCATGATGGGGATATGTTTGGTGATCAGCTTATCCTAGGAGGAATATCTTACTTTGTGGAGTACAAGACCAAAGTGAACTGCAGATGGAAAATGGAATAAAGTCCTTATATTTAGCCTCAAAAAATAAGTTGCAGGAATAAAGGGGCAACATGACTTAAATATCAGTTTATAGAAAAATATCTGAGCTCTTATTACTTTAATGTAAGAAATGATTGAATTGGAGTCAGTAGAGAATTGAATAACCAGAACTTATATGATATTAGACAAGTCACTAACCTGAGTCTGCTTTCTTGCCTATAAAATGGTCATGATTATACTCATAATACCTACCTCATGGGATAGTTGTGAGTATAAAATACTTTATAAACATTAAAGTATAAGGTAGTTACTTGGGGGCAGCTAGGTGGCTCAGTGGATAGAGCACCGGCCTTGGATTCAACAGGACCTGAGTTCAAATCGAGCCTCAGACACTTGACACTTACTATCTGTGTGACCCTGGGCAAGTCACTTAACCCCAATTGCCTCACCAAAAAAAAAAGTATAATATAAATGTTATTACTATTTGTAGTATGATAAAAAAAAAGCTAATGAAGTCTTAGGCTAAACCACTGTTAAGTGGACTGCCAGCACAGAGAAAGTAAGTCTCTTTTTATTCTGTACTTGTCAGATCACCTGGAATGTTGTGCTTATTCTGCACAACATGTTTTAAAAACATCACTGACAAACAGGCATGGGTCAAGAGGAGGGAAATTAGGAAACATATAATCTTAGAGCAGGAGGAACTGAACTTTAAACCATGTCATGTGAAGATTGTTTGGAAGAATGGTGAGGTTAATCTTGGAGAAGAAACTTAGATGAGGACGTAACATTTGCCTTCTAATACTTAAAGGGTCATTGTGTGAAAGAAGGCTTAGACTTGTTTGTTTTCTTTTCCTTAGAGAAGACAGGTAATTTTCAGTTAAGCATTTCTTAGCTCAGTATGAGAAAAAATTTTCTAAAAATTAGAGCTGTCAAAAAAATGTCATTTGAGGTGGTTGAGTTCCTACACCTGTTCTTCCTCCCCAAACCTCCAGTCACTCCACCCCTCCTTGCTTTCTCAGTCCATTTTCCCTGCTCTGACCTCCCTTTCCTCCCTTTGACAGTATAATGAAACAGTTAAACTTTACTCTGTTCTCTATCTTTATCTGATAGTGATAAAGGGTATCTGAGAGATAAGAATGTTAAATAGGCTCCCAGAATAGGCAGTAACCTGACTGTCCAATGACAATGTTCAATGTAAGACTAGTCCTGCTCACAATCATGTTTACCCTGAGCATTTGTCTATGTTAGGTCTTGGAGTAGATATTTAAATTATGGGATATGTTTGTCCATTTTCCTATGTGTGAAGAACTTGCCTTTGAGTAGGGATGTGATTTCAGCATATATCTCCCTTGCTTATAGGAGGTCCAAATGGAATCAATTTGTCCACTCCTCCCCCAACCCTACATCAGATCATGGTATTCTCTTAAAAACCAAGTCCCTTCCCAAATTTCTACTCATTGCCATCACTATCACACCTGACAAAAATTTACCATCTACCCTTTTTTTTTGGTTTATAATTGGACATAGGACATATGTAATAATGCAAGATGGATGAGATCCAATTGAGAGGTATAATACATAAATGAACAGTGGCCACTTTGGGCATTAGGGAGTGGAGGTCAGACTTTTCTCTTTCCTTCTATTCCTCCCCAAACAGGACAGATGGCCAAGAGTTAGCATCCCATTAGTTCTGATTACTACCATAGGTCACAGTAGCCCACAAAAGCCTTAAGATGATTGAGGAAGAGTGGCATCCTGAAATCAAACATTCTACTGTGGAAAATTTGATAAGGAAGCAATTTGGGAAATTAGAATAGCTATGGCAGCAATGAAGTCCCACCTAACATGTGATGACATAGATTTAAAATGAACCCAATCATCATGTTTGCATGAGTTCTTCCAGTAGCATTCAGGTTTAAGAGAGAAGGTATATGTAGGGGAAAGCCAGATTTGGGATCTGGAAAAGCATAAGTATTGATTCCATCTCTCTTCCACATTTGAATGATCTTTACCTGTGGCATTTTCATTTCAATAAATATTTAGTCCTTTTCCCCTTCCTCTTCTCTGCTCTGTCAGCTACATTTTTAATTCCAATGTGTAAATCATGTCTTTCATTGTTTCTTTGATGACCCATACACAGAACAGTACTCTGAAGAGTCAACCAGATTATCTTTTATTTAGTACTACATTATAATTTAACTCTTTCTAGTTATTGAAACTTGTTTATTTTAATTCAGGTTCTTGCATTTCATGTACTTTACCCAATATTGGTTTCCTCAAAATGAATTCTTGTATGTCATTAATTCTATACAAACTCCATGGTTGTTTCCTTTTTTCCCTTAAGGATTATGTTTAGCTTTACATGATGTTATTGCTGAGTGCCAGTCATTTTCCTTTGTTTTTCAGTATATCTTATCAAAGCCTTTCCTTTAATTTCTTATTAATGAGGAGAGATCCTGGGTGATTCCAATTGGAATTACTTAGTTAGTGATCTCTCTTTGTGACTGCTCAAAATACATATATGCATTTTTCTACTCTAGATCTTGGCAGCTATATTACTGGGTGTGTTAATCATGACATTTCTTTTTGCTGGTGCCCTGTGTATCTGTCACTATGTATTTTGTCCTCAGGTTCCAATACTTATAGGCATGTTTTTTTTTTTTACTATTTCCTGAAATTATATAATCTAGCTTTTTGTTTCAACATGGTTTTCCTTTGAGACCTTTGGTCTTCTGAGTCCTTCTGTAATTTCTAGATTTCAGGTGAATTCATTTGTACTGTAGAAATTGTATATATTCTTCCAATTTGGCTCTCTTTTTTTACTTTATTCCACTAATTCTTATTGATTATTTTAAAGAAATTCTATCATTTCTAGACTTGTTTCTAAGATATTCATCACCTTATTGCTGTCTTCTAGTTTCTGAGTTGTCATCTATTTTCCTTTGTGAGTTTTTTTTTTTAATGAAGAACTTTATACTTCCTTTAAATATTTTAGGCCTTCTGACCACTTTGGTTGTTTTTGTGGCCATTCTATTCTCTTTTCTCAGGTTCTAGTTATAATTATTGCAAAATTGTTCTTTTCTTCTAGAGATTTCTTCTTTTTTGTTGGTTTTTTTTTTCTATCTACATTGGGTTTCCTCCCATTATTTATCTCTCTTCTTAGGTCTGTTTATTTTACTTTGCATCTGCTTCTGTAAATCTTTCCATGTTTCTTTGTACTCATTAAGTTCACTATTTCTTATACATTGTAGCCATAATTTGGCCATTCCCCAATTAATGGGAATTAATGTTTGTTTCCAGTTATTTGCTCCCATAATAAAGGTTGATGTGAATATTTTATGAATATGGAGCCTTTCTTTTTGTCAATTACTTTCTTCAGGTATCTGCCTAATCCCTTGTGTAAAAAGATATGACATTTTAGTTACTTTATGACATAATTCCAAAATGCTTTCCACAGTGGTTATATCAATTCAGAGCTCTCCCTCCAATGTTATCAGTGTTTCTATTTATCCACAATCCCTCCAACATTGCCTAGATATATCCTTTGTCATTTTTCTAATTTGTTGAGTGTGAATTGAAATCTCAAAGCTGTTTTGACTTGTGTGACCATATAACAATATATCCCCTGAAGTCATACAAGATGACTCTTACCTTTTGGAAAAGGTTCCACATTGATATGACTCCAGAGCCATAAAAATATAAGCGTTTTTGCATTTGTACCATGAAGGTCACTACCAACACAACTTCTTAAGTCTCTATGGCAAATATCCTTCTCCATACTGATCTCTAATTCTCAACTTTGACTGGGAGCCAAAAACTTCTACCTGGTTTTCATCAGCATATTGGCAACTACTCATTTGGGCTCTATTTTCAAAGGGGAAACAGTCTAGCAACTTGAACCTAACCTAAGGAGAAAATTTCTAGCCAACCAACGTGAGGAGAAGTACAACAGGAGCCAAGATTGTAGAATACAGGCTATGACCCAGATGAACTCTCCCAACATCCTCCTCTGAACAACTTTAAAATAATGCCTCAAATCAAATTTTGTAGTTGCAAAACCAACAAAAGGTCAGAGGAAGACATTTTCCAAGTCCCAACACAACTTGGGAGGTCTGCAGGAGAGGTTTGTAACATTGGGGTGGGCACAAGCCTGGAGCATGACAGAAGTATCATTGGTGCATCTTGGGGGTGGCCACAATAGCAACCACAGAAGCAGTAGTTTCAAGATCTCTCTGAGGTAGTAAGGGGTTGGACAACTGGTCAGAAAGAAGTTACAAGGGACTCTTTGCTGGCACTGGATGCAACTGGCACTGATTGGCAACTCTATTGACCATAAGCAGTTCTGGGTTACAGTTCTAAGACAGAGAAGAGTGCTATTACTTGTGGTTGCAGGATAGTAGGGGACTTGGTCACAGTCCCAGGGCCATAAGGAGCACTAGTATTTGTGACTGCAGGGGAACAGGGGCCATTTCTGGATAAAGACCAGAGCTCAGACCAGGAGAGCAGTGACTACACATCTCTCAGTATAACACTGTCTTAAAAGCACTGAAAACTTGTAGACCCCAGAACTAACTCTGAAAATAGCAGCATGAAAAAGCCTGAAGCTTAGCACAGTGCCTCCCTATCCCCAGGTGAACAGAGCCCAACTTTAACATAAAGTTCAAAGTCAAGAAAGAGGCTGAAAAAATGAACAAACAACAATGACAAAAAAGAGTTTATCCATAAAAACAAACAAAAAAACCCTCCTATGGTGGCAGGGAAGACCAAGACATTAACTTAGAAGAAGACAACAATGTCAGAACAGCTATAAGGAAAGCCTCAAAGAAACATGCTAATTGGACCCAAGGACAGCAAGATTTTCTGGAAGCGTTAAAGGAAAACATAAGAGTTATAGAAGAAAATTCAGGAGTTTCAGGTATTCATGATCAAAAGACTGAACTGAATAGAAAATTTTATTTTCAAATAAATACAAGACCCTAGAGAAGCATAAAAAGGTAACTGGGAAAAATAAATTAAGAGGGATATTAAAAGGTTAAACTGCTTACATTCCTACATGGGAAGATGATATGTCAAACTCATAAGAAATTTCTCAATATTAGGGCAGATGATAGAAATAAATTTAGACAAAGGTGGGAATTAATTATGAATGGATAATATCTGTAAAGCATTTATTTTTTGTTTATCTTTTTTGGTGGGATTGTTAGAGTTGGGTGACATGCCTGGAGTCAAGCAATGGATGAGTGCCTTGTGTCTAGGGCTGGATTGGGCTCAGGTCCTCCTGGGTCCAGGGTGGGTGCTTTCTCCACAGTGTCACCTAGCTGTCCCATGATGACATCTTTAGGATAAAATTGAGGGATTAGAGGATTGCACTTGGGGGATGGGCAAGGGGAGAGGTAGAATGGGGTGAAATCCCACATGAAAGAAACAAGAAAGGGCTTATGGAGGGGGAGGGGAGAGATAGGGGAGGAGCAGGGCGGTAAATTAATTTTACACTCATCAGAATAGGCTCAAAGACCTTAATCTCATCAGAGTTGCCTCTGGGAGGAATTAACACAGAAATCACCCAACTGGGTGGAGTAATCTATTTAATCTGAGCAGTAAATGAGCCTCACACTCATCAGAATTGGCTCAGAGACCTCAATCTCATCAGAATTGGGTCAAGGATGGAATAACATACACACTCAATTGGGTAGAGTAATCTGTCCAACCCTGTAGGAAAGTAGGAGGGGAAGGGGATAAAGAGAGAGAGGTGAAAGAAGGGAGGGGAGATTGGGGGAGGGGGCAGTCAGAAGATAATCCCTTTTGAGGAGGGACAGAGTGAAAGAATATAGATAATAGAGTAAATATCATGGGGAAAGGAATAGGATGGAGGGAAACAGTTAACAATAGTAACTGTGCAAAAGAGAAAAGGAAAAAAAATGTACAAAAAATAGTTATAGCAACTCTTTGTGGCAGCTGAGAATTGGAAATCAAAGGAATGTCCATCAATTGGGGAAGGACTAAACAAGCTGTGGTATATGATTGCAATGGAATATTATTGTGCTATAAGAAATGACAAGCAGGATGATTTCAGAAAAACCTGGAAAGACTCATGAACTGATGTAAAGTGAAGTGAACAGAACCAGGAGAACATTGTGCACAGTGATAGCATTATTGTTCTATGAGCAATTGTGAATGACTTAACTACTCTCAGCAATACAATGATCCAAGACAATCCCAAAAGACTAATGATGGAGGATACTATCCAGCTCCAGAGAAAGAACTGATGTTGACTGAGCACAGACTAAAGCATGCTGTTTTGTACTTTCTTTTTTTTTTCACTTGAGTCTTTTTGTATAAAAGGACTAATATGGTAATGTTTTACATAATTGCACATGTATAACCTATATCTTGTTGCTTGCTGCCTCAGGGAGAGGGGAGGGGATGGAGGGAGGGAATGAGAGGGCTAGAATTTGGAAATCAAAACTTTAAATAAATAATTTTTAAAAAGAAAAAGAAAAAAAGAAAGTATCCATCAATCACCTCTTGAGAGATATCTTAAAAGGAAAACTCCTAGGAATATTATAGCCAAATTTCAGAGCTCACAGGTAAAGGAGAATATATTATAAGCAGCCAGAAAGAAATAATTCAAATATTATGGAGCCATAGGCAGGATCGTACAAGATTTAGCAGCTTCCATGTTAAAGGAATGGAGGTCTTGGAATATAATATTCTGGAGAACAAAGGAGCTAGGATTAGAACCAAGAATAATCTACCATGCAAAACTTAATATAATCCTTGGAGGGGTGAGGGCTGGGGGGTGAGGGGAGGGGGAGAAATGGCCATTTAGTGAAGTAGAAAACTTTGAAGTATTCCAAATGAAAAGATCAGAACTGAATAGAACTTTCAAATACAAGATTCAAGAGAAGCATAAAAAGGTAAACATGAATGAGTAATGATAAGGGACTCAATGGAATTAAACTATTTCTATTTCCTATATGGAAAGAGGATACTTGTCACTTCGAAGAATTTTATCATTATCAGGGCAGGTAGACAGAGTCTGCAATAGACAGAGAGGATGGATATGAGTCAATTATGTTGTCATGAGGGAAAAAAAGAATGTAGGAGTGAGAAATGAGATAAGGGGAAAGGGAAAGGTAGAATGAGGTAAATTTTCTCACATAAAGGAGGCATACATAAAAAGAGCTTTTATGTTAGAAGGGGAAATAAGGAGGTGTCATGCAGTGCTTGAACATCTCATCAGAATTGGTTCAAAGAGTGGAGACTATATATACACATTCCACTGGGTATAAAAATCTATCTTACCCAAATGAGAGATAGGAGAGAAAAAGGATAAGACATATGGAAATTTTATGGGACAACGATTATAAGGGGAGCACAGATTGGAGGAATCAGTGGTCAAAATCAAGAGAGACTTTTGAGGAAGGACAGAATAAAAAGAGAAAGAAAGAGGGATAAACATAGGAAAATGGAATGAAGGGAAATGAACAATTACTGATCATAACTATGAATATGAATGGGATGAGCTAACCCATAAAATGGGAACAAAAGCTGAATGGATTGGAAATCAGAATCCAACAATATATTGTATACAAAATGCACACTTGGGACAGAAACATATACACAGCATTGAAATGAAGGGTTAGTGTATTATGTTAGAGTGTATTATGCTTCAGCCAAAATAGGGGTGGCAATCACGATCACAGACAAAGCAAAAGCAAAATTAAACTTAATTGAAAAAGATAATCAGAGAAACTATGTTTTGCTAAAATGTACCATAGACAATGAAGTAATATCAAAACTTTTTACATCAAGTTTTCTGTGATATGCAGGAAACTAAATTAAATTTATAAAAATAAAAGCCATTCCTCAATCGATAAATGGTCAAAGGATATGAACAGGCAGTTTTCAGAAGAATTCAGTTACCTATTGTCAAAAGAAAAAAATGCTCCAAATCACTAATAATTAGAGAAATGCAAAAATCAAACAACTCTGAGGTACCACCTCACTCCTATCAGAAATGACAAATGCTGGCAGGGCTGAGGACAAATAGGTACATTAATTAACCATTGCCAGAGTAATGAACTAGTCCAATCTGGAGAAAAATTTATAATTGTGCCCAACGGTAAAACTGTGCATACCCTTTGATCCACCAATACCATTACTAGGGCTGTATCCCAAAGATATAGGAAAAGGACCTGTATATACAAAAATATTGATAAGAGTTCTTTTTGTGGTAGCAAAGAATTGGAAATTGAAGGAAAGCTTATCAATAGGAGAATGACTGAACAAGTTGTGGCATGTGATTGTGATGGAGTTCTATTGATGAGGCAAGTGATTTCAAGGAAAAAATGGCAAAATGAATATGAATTGGTGCAAAGTGAGGTGAGAAGAGCCAGGAGATCATTGTGCATAGTAATAGCAATATTGTAGTGATTATCAATTGTGAAAGAGTTGGCTATTCTGATCAATTCAGTGATCCAAGAAAATTCCAAAGGACTCATGATGAAAGAATGCTATTCACCTCCATAGAGAGAGAAAACTTTTGAACTCTGAGTGCAGATTGAGGTATGACTTTCTCTCTCTCCCTTCCTTCCTTCCTTCCTCCCTTCCTTCCTTCCTTTCTTTTCTTTCTTTCTTTCCTTTCTTTTTTATAATATAGCTAATATGGAAATATGTTTTCCATGATTTCACATGTGTAATTAATATCATTTTGCATGCCTTCTCAGTGGGTAGGGAAGAGGTAGGAAAGAGGGAGAGAATCTGGAACTCGAAATTTCAAAAGAAAAGAATGTTAAAAATATATAATAATAAAACTAAAAAAAAACAGATAAAGAAGCAAAAAAAAAGGGATAAGTTGAAAACCTAAGTTGGCATTAGTAACAGTAAAAGCCATCATTGTTATAGAATAACAACAGTAGATATTGATTGATAGACAGACATATACAATTTGCATCTCTCCGGATGTGGACATTTTGCAACAAATGTCATAGTGTTTATTTCTATCTTTATTTACTCATACATATGAGAATGCTGAATTAAATGTATCACATATGTTTATTTGAAAGTGTGATGAATTAGTCATTTGCAAACAAAAACACAATGAAGTAAATATGATCGCTTCAATAAAGACACATGAGACACTTCACTTACTACCATGAGCTTAAGACTATCAACTGAGTTAAGCAATGAAGTTCTGCTATCCCAGGAATATGTATTTTCCCCCCAGCTTGGATCACTGTCAGAAGGGGAAATTTTTCATATATGGCCACATGAAAATCACAATCACCAAAATTTAGAGAAGTAGTATTGAACAGAGGAGTCCTTATCTTTTTTTATGCCATGTACCCCTTTGGAAGCCCGGTGAATCCTATAGACCCCTTCCCAGAATCATTTTAAATGCATAAAATAAAATAAAATGTTGTTCAGTTGTTTCATTAGTGTCTGACCCCATTGGGGGTTTTCTTGGCAAGGACGCTAAAATGGTTTCCAATTTCCTTCTTCAGTTCATTTTACAAATGAGGAAACTGAGGAAAACAAGGTTAACTGTCTTGCCCAGGGTCACAGAGCTAGCAAGTGTCTGAGGTCAAATTTGAACCCAAGTCTTCCTAACACCAGGCCCAGCACTCTATGCACTGCACCACCTAGCGGCCCTATGAAATAAAATAGAACTAAAAGGAAATCAATTATATTAACATACAGTTACCAAAATATTTCTTTTTTCAAATTCAGGGACCCCAAGGATTCCTAGTAAGGAGGTAAAATCACATGACCTGGAATCAATAGACTTAACACTGAACTACAGCTCCAACACTTATTAGCTAGGCATTACTTTACTCATGCAATGCATGTCCAAGATACATGATGGACTAACTCAAAAAACTGACCATCCAACTACATGCCATAGTCTGGGCAATACAGACAAACATTCTTCATCCATTTCTTTTTTTCTAAATGTATTGTTATGCTGATCTGTTCTGAGCAACCATGCATCTCATTTACATAAGGTAGAAGAATTAACCTGTCTGGCTTCAGTTTCCTAATCGGTAAAATGAGTAAAAATAAAAATTTGCCCTTCCTACCTCATAGAGTTGTTGTGAGAAAATCACTGTATAAAACTTGAAATTTTATATAAATTTTATCATTATTGAATGGGAATTTGTTCTATATTAATTCAATTTGGCACAAATTAACTCAGTATCTATGAGGTCAAGGTCACTATACCAGATGCTGAGGATATAAGTGTAAAAATGAAAGTCTCTACTTTAAGGAGTTTACTTTGCACTGTAGTAGTATAACACATAAACATATAGTGTAAGTAAATATAAAATAAGAAGAATTTGAGGAAGTAGAAAACCCTAAAAATTGGAGTGAATCAGTAGAGGTCTCATGTAGAAGTATCTCCCAGGCTGTGCTTTGAAGGAAGCTAAGGATCGTAACAGTTAAAAATAAGGATGATGTGCTTTCTGAACATGGTGTGTGTTCTGTGCAAAGTCAGTGTTTAGATACGAGTACCAAAAACAGGAGGCAGGGGTCTTGATGTTAGAAATATCTTTGGGAAGCAAAAAGCAAAAGGAAGAAAATTATTTAAAATGAAAAAAAATGATTATTGCATAATAAACTGTGAATTCTTGGTTGAATCTGGGTCTTTGATTCTTAGAGTCAAAGACTAATGTTATAACTACTTTTTGGCTAATGGGATTATGGGGAAATTTCTAGAAAGGGACTGAAGGAAATTTAATCAAATTGGAAAGCATTCTGAAATGCCACTTACTGATACCTTATGTAACACGTGTATGAAGAGAATGATCTATCAAATATAGAAGCATGGAACATCAAATTTGGGAAGGACCTCTAAGTTCATCTAGTTTAACCCATAACTGAGATGAAATCTCTAGTATAATATATCCAAATGTTGTTATTCAGTCTCTGAAGAAATATAAAGATGGGGTCACTCAATACTTCCAAAAGAGAGCATTACTCAATAGGACAGCCTCATTTGTTATGAAGTTTGAATTTGTTCAAATAATTCATTTGCTATGAAGTTGTCCTTATATATCCTACTCATATATCAATTAGTTGTACTACCTTGGGATTTTTCCACTATGTCCCAGGAAGCTCACTACTGAGATAGTCTTATCGTACTGTAAAATTTCCTTAATGTTAGTATTCTACCTCATCACTACTCTGAGTAGGGCCATGAACTCCAAATCCTCATTTAAGAAAAATCCTTAGTTCAGAAATCTCCTCTTTTCTCATCTAGCTGTGCTATCTTGGGACATCTCTGACTTCTCCACCATACTCCCCCCATCAGGCTCGTCCCTACCCCATCTGCATTTTCAGCTTCCTTTTGGTTTTTGTCTTTCCCCATTAGATTGTAAACTCTCATATCCAGTCTGCTTCTAAATCTTGCCATTTTAACTTCCATAACATCATATGTATGTGTGTATATGTATATATGTATATATACATTTATACATGTGTGCATGTATGTGCATGTGTGCCTTGTGTGCACACATCTGTATTCATATCCATATCCATATCCATATCCCCCTTTTGTCTGCTCACACAATGGCTATGCTTCTCCAAGCCATCACCTCTCATCTAGAGTACTGCAAGAGCTTTCTAACTTGTCTTTCTGCCTGTCCCTCCCCACTCCAATCCATTCTCCATTCAGATATCACTTCAGATCTTCATAAAGTGTAGATCAAACATGTCACTCTCTGACTTTTTAAACTCCAGTGACTCCCTATTACCTCCAGCATCAAATACAAAATCCTCTTTGTCATTTAAAGCCAATCACAACCTGTCCCCTTCCTGCCTTTCCAATCTTTTCATACTTTATTTCCCTCCATAATCCTGTGATCCAGCTATACTGTCTTACTTCCCATTCATTACACAGGACAATCCCCATTGCTTGATTATGTGCATTTTCATTACCTGTTCCCCATGACTGCAATGCTCTCCCTACTTACCTCTGACTAGTAGCTTTCCTGGCTTCCTAAAACTTAGCTCAAATATACCTTCCCCTCCCACCTGTTATTCTTTTCCCTCTGAGGTTACTTTCCACTAATACCGTATATATCTTCTACGTACAGTTATTTATATGTTGTCTTCCCTATCAAATTGTAAACTCCTTAAGGGCAGGGACTATGGTTTTTGCTTTTCTTTGGATCTTCAGATGGTACAGGTAGTGTCTGGCACTCAGTAAGTTCTTAATTAATGAATCTTGATGGACTAATTCTACAAATTTTAAGATTTATTTTTTTTATGTGGAAGCTGTTGTAGAAAGTGACTAAGCCTTATAGAAAGAGCAGGACCTTTAATGAGAAATTAATTAGAACAAAGAATAGCCAAAGGGCATGGAATGAGGAGAAGTAGAAAATGTAAAAAAAAAAATCAAGGTCATATGCTATATAACCAATGGCAAATTGTAATGGCAGAAAATCAACTATTGTATACTGTAATTATCACACAGGCAATGTAGAGAGGGTGGGTGTTAACTGGGATAGCTAAATTTACTCCTATCCCTAATATTTCTTTTCAATATCTTTCAGAATCTATTCTATTTTGTTTCCTTTGTTTTTCTTCTGACTCCATTGATCATTGGCTATTTGGCTATAAAAGAATAATGGAAGTCAGGTGCTAGCCATAACTAGAGTCTGTTAAAAGTCTCATTCTACTTAATAAATCATCCTCTGTGTGATCACTACATAAAGCTTTCTGGGATGGTTCTTGGTAGAGGGAGGAAAACTGGATCCTTCCTCAACAGATGCCACCATAATTAGATAACTCATTATATCAAGGAATAAGGAAACAAGATTGACATGGATAAAAATTTGAACATATTGATAGCTTTTTTCTGCATGTGAGCTAGTGCAATCTTGGAAACCGATTTTCTGGACACTACTCAAGGAATGAGTCAGCAGTTGGAGCTAAGTGAGATTTTCCACAATGAAACTCTAATCCCAGTGAAATATTCCAAGATTGAACCTTTAGATCATTCTTAGGGCTGATCACATCCCACAGGTAGAAGTTGTCAAATTGGATCAATATTTCCTCCCCATCTGCAGATTTCCAATTACCCTCTTGGTAATTAACCTTTGTTTCTTTTACATATTGCCACTTTAATAGTTTCTATCTTCTAGAGGCAGGAAGACATGGGCAATTGTTTAAAGGGTTGTCAAACAACTTCCACTTTTTCACTCTTCTAGGCTAACGAGGAGGTTGGGAGTATGGAGTACAATGATAGTGGCTTCCCCTAGACTCTCTAACAAAGTGTCTACCATCACTGAAATGCAATCTGCTCTATGAAAGACATTCCATCTATTATCCAAGAGATGTTCCTTTCTTCCTTCTCTCCCTGCATTTTTCCCTGCTCCCCTTCTCCCACTTTTATTGATAACTTACTATGTAATGATCTTGTGATAGTTGCTATGGTGAACACAAAATGGAACTAGACATGCCCTTCCATCACTACCATTTGTCAATTGGAGTTCTATCTACAATTCTATCTCACTAAACTACTTCCTAAAAGAAAGAGGCTTAGGGATGTTTTAAAAAAGATTTTTAGCTGTTTTTAATATAAAGTGGAAGATAATTACAGGAATCAAAGAAGTGGAGAAGAAAGGGAAGGAAAAATTTTGAGCACATTTTGACATGAATATAGTATGATCCAATAATAATGATCCAAGGTAGCATGAGAAAGTGTAATGAGAAGTATGAAAGGAAAATCTTTTTTCCGGCTGGCAGATCATGGAAAACTCCATGGAGGAGGTAGTATTTAAGCTGAGACTAAGGAATTGTATGATGCCATGAAATGTAATAGGTCACTTCTTTTTTCCAAGCTAAACATTTTCTCTTCCTCCAAATAATCCGCACAACATAGTTTTAAGTTCTTTAAACATTCTGCTTGTCCTCATTTGCAGAAACTATAGCTATTCAATGTGTGTGTGCTGAAAAATGGCTTCAGAATTGGGTAGCAAACTCCTAGTGTGATTCTGTTAGGACAGAACACCATGGCATTAACCTGTACCTTATTCCAGACTCCATTTCTGTTACTGTAGCCTTAGACTACATGAACTTGTGAAAACCACTTTATAAAGTCTCTTCTGGTTTTTAAATCTTTTATCCTATAAACGTGTTTCCTGTTTTCAGTAGCTTATTTAAATAGGTTGAGTTGGAGCTGCTTTAATTTGTTAAGGGCTAAACTTCTAGCTAGCCTGTCTAAAATATCTAATGAGTGATTGCCAATAAATTATAAGCTTTAGCAAGAGTTAGGCTTTTAAGCATTTATTAAGGAGAATAAGAATTTGGTAAAGAAAGAGAGAAAGGCCTACCTACATTCATCTATCTATTAAAGGGAGAGCACATTTCTAGCTCCACTCTCCACCAGAGTCCAAAGGAAAGAGAGAGAGCCAGAGCGCCCGGCTCCCCCTTCCTCCTCCCACCAGCAAACGTCACTTCCTGACACCAAAGAAAAGACGCATGGTCTTGCCCTCAAAGACCTTCCTTTCATGGCGGAGCTTTTCTACAGTAAGTCTCCAGCAGGTAGCATCATTCCAATCCTTACAAATTGCATGACATAAATTCTTAATTTTATTCTTTTTTTTTCTTTGATTTGTTTTGATCTTTGCTCCAACATGTAATGGTCTCATAGCTGATTGAGAAATGGTTTGCATCAGTAACCTTTCATTTCTTGTCAAATTCATTGTCAATTTCATTTTCTGTGATGGTATGTGGTGTTTGCCATATCTCTTCTTCAAGAAAGCACTCATTTGGTGCAGGCTTCAGGGGTGGGGGTGGAGCAAAGATGGTGGAGGAAAAGCAGTGACTTTCCTGAGCTCTCCCCAAGACCTCTCCAAATACCTTCAAATAATGCCATAAGACAATTCCTGGAGCAGCAGAACCTACAAAACGACAGGGTGGAATCATTTTCCAGCCAAAGACAGCTGAGAAGGTCAGCAGGAAAGGTCTGTTGTACTAGGGTGAGAGTGGAGCCCAGACCAGTACAGGCCATTCCAGTGCAGATCCAACCCCAGCACAGATCCAGCCCCAGCAAACCAGGTCTTAGGAGCCTTTGAATCAGCAGCAGTAGCAACCGTTTCTGGAACTCAGCCTACAGATGGTAAGGGGTTGAACAGTTGTCCAGAAGGAGATTACAGGGTTCTCTTTGCTGGCACTGTTGTTTTGCCCATACTCAGATCCAGGTCATAGTCTTGGGTGGCAGACCTAGATGGTGGAGGAGCACAAATACAAGAGCTTTCAGCTACAGTGGAGAAAGGCTGTTCATAGTTCCAGGGCAGAAAAGCAGGCCTTGGTTGCTTGAAGACAACAGCATTGGCCAGAAAAGTAGTAAACATACCTCTCCTTGAATCATAAAACCTTGGAAGAACTAAGGACTTACAAGAAAGTGCTCATTTTATATAGGTGTAAGGCTTCTGCATAGACAACAAACTTTTATTTTTTATTTTAGATCCTGAGAAATATTTATCAGCATATTTTTTCATAATTCTTCCCTATCACTACCTTTTCTTTGAAGTCACTGTTTCTATCACTTTAATTTGTAAATCCTTATTGAGTTTTTCATAGAATAACTTGTATACTTCTCTATTTTTAACCGGTATGAAATTATTTTTAATAATTACTGTTTGATGGCATAGTTTGAAATCAGAAACTGACAAACTCCTTTCCTTGTTGCTTTTCCCCAATCCTTTTCTTGAAAGATTCTTTTGTTCTTCCATATGAATTTTATCATCATTTTTTCTAACACTATGAAATAATCCTTCAGTAGTTTCATTGATATAGCACTGTATAAAGTTGTTCATGTACTATTGTCATATTTATTTTATTAGCTTGGCATACCCCAAAGCAATTAATAGTTCTCTAATTATTTAGGTTGGTTTTTATTTCTGCAAAAATATTTTATGTCAGATTCATATAGTTCCTGGATATGTCTTGGCAGATATACCTTCAAATATTCTATGTCTTCTGTAGCTATTTTGAATGCAATTTCTCTTTCTTCTGAGTTTTGTTCATAATATACAAAAATTCTGATGATTTAAAAAATATTTCATATCCTACAATTTATGTAATTTATTGTTTTAATTAATTTTCTGGTTGGCTCTTTAGAGTTTTCTAAGCAAATTATATCTTCTACAAAAAACAATAATTTTGCATCCTCTTTATCTGTGCTTATTCCCTCTATTATTTCTTCTCTTATTGTTATAGATAGCATTTCTAGGACTATGTCAAATAGTAGTGGTAAAAATGGACATCCTTGCTTTATCCTTGATCTTAATGGGAAGGCATCTAACTTTTTCTCCATTCCATATACAATTTGCTCTTCATGTTAGATAGATAGTATATGAATTATTCCTAAACTTTGTAGTATTTTTTAAAAAATAGATGCTGGTTGTGTATTGATCAACTGTGATAGACTTGATTCTTCTCAGCAGTACAATGGTACAAGATAGTTCCAAAGGACTCATGAAGGAAAAAGACTCTCCAAATCCAGAAAAAAAAAAAAGAACTGTGGAATATGGATGCAGATTGAACCATACTATTTCTTTTGTTTTTGGTGCTGTTGTTTTTCTTTTTTGAGTTTTTTTTCTTTTTGCTCTGATTCTTCTTTTATAATAGGACTACTGCAGAAATACGTTTAATTTTATTGTACATATATAACCTATATCAGATTACTTTTTGTCTTGAGGAGGGGCAAAGGAGGGGAGGGAGAAAAATTTGAAACTAGAAATCTTGTAAAAACAAATGTTGAAAACTATCTCTACATGTAACTGGAAAATAATAAAATACTTTTATAATTTAAAAAGTAGATGTTGGATTTTGTCAAAAACTTAAAATCTATTGACATAATAATGTGTTTTTATTACTTATTTTGCCATGATTTCTTATATTTACAATATTCCTTATGTTAGCACAACCCTGAAATCCTAGTATAAATCCAACCTGATCATAGTGTATAGCCTTTCTGACGTGTTGCCTTATTTGCTAACATTTTATTTAAAAAAAAACTTTTGTCACTGTTCACTAGGAGTATTAATCTATAATTTTCTTTCTCTGCTTTGTCTCTCCCTGGTATCAAGACCATAAATGCAACATAGAAGATGACTGGAAATATGCCTTCTTTTTGTATTACTGCAAACAGTTTATGTAATAGAATTAAATGTTCTTTTAACATTTTATATAATTCACTTGTCAATTCAAAAAAAGAGTTGGCAGTAGAAGTTTTTTCTTTTGTTTTTTTTAAAATAAAGTTTTCTATTTTACTCCACAGACTTCATCACTTGAATTTGATTGTTATCAGCTTGTAGGCACACATTTGAGGACAATCTTGATTATTTGGATTCTTTCTTCCAATTGCATCCTAAAGTTCCTCTCTTGGCCTTGACTGATTGCAATAATGCTTGGTCTTCATCTGGTTTGTTATCTGCAAGTTCTACTTTACTTCAGTCTGCAATATTGATGTGGACAATTTCAAACATCTTCCAGGTGTTGGGACCTAAATGATGTACATTTTCTTTTGTCCCTAAGTCTGGTTTATGCTAAATTTAAATCTTAATGAAGAAGTTGTCTTTCACATGTCCATTTATCACAACTGTTCTGTGGTAGAGATATGCATTCCAGGCTTTCTCATGAAATATCAAAGAGGCCTCAAGAGCAATAATCCTTACAAACCCAAGAATTTTACTTGGTAAGTGGTAAAGTTTGTGCATGTACTGCTTCTTCTCTCCATCCTTCCCTTAAAGTTCATTTGTCAAGTCTTCAGGGTCTTCTCCACTTCCTGTTTCACTTTTACTGGCATCTGTCACAGAGTAAAGTTGTCCAACCTGATATTCTTGATCTGAACATGGTAAAACCACATGGAATTTTTTAATCAGCACCATTGTTCCCTCACTGTGGCTACTGCCACATATCCAATTGCATATCCAAATCAATAATTGTCATTTTTCTCATTTATAGATGAAATTACTTAGAGCTATAAAACTTCATTTAAGAAATGCTGCTAAGAACATCCTATAAGTTTTAGTGTGTTATCTCATTACTGTTATTTCCTGTGATGAAATTTTTAATTATTGTCATAATTTGCTCTTTGGCCTACCAGTTATGTCAAGTTAATATTATTTGGTTTCCAACTACTTTTTAATTCTTACTTCAAGGACCCTAATTCTTTTCTTGATTTTTAGCTCTTCTCTGGAATCATTGTTGGTTTTTCACTAACTCAGAGTTCAGTTTTCTCTTAGTGATCTATTAAATTTAGATTGTTGTAATTAATGTATATTGTCCTGTTTTTGCTTCTTTTGCTCTGCATCAGATGATACAGCTCATCCTCATGGGGTACATGGGGTGTTCAGGGAGGACTAGCACCTCCACCTTTGGTGTCTATGTGGCACTCACCTCTCTCTTGTGGTTCTAAGAAGCTGTATCATTTGCAGCACACACACCCTGGTAAACCATTTTGGCAGATGGGCCAAACCAAGTTGTGGGCAGACCTCAAGTTAATCAGGTTAGTATCTGTCCCAACCATATGAAGACTTCCCATAGTGGAAGAGAACAATTTGTTCCAATGGCTATGAAAGTAGTTGAATAAGATACTGTGGAGATCTTGGTCAGACACTAAGGTCATCCACTGCATCTAGTTGTCCTGACTTTTGGCTAGCCACTGGACTTGGATGACTCTAGAAGAGTCTCTGTGCCTCACTTAAATCCAATTTATGCAGGAGTCAAGACATCACCCTATGATGTCATGGATCCTCTTTGAAAATAACAAACAACAATATCCTCATATTCTTCATTTCTTACTACATAACAAAACTCCATTACATTCATAAATCGTAGTGTTTTTTTTTCCCTAGGCATTCTCCAATTGTTAGTCACCCACTTTGTTTTTAGGACACTGAAAGAAATATTTTTAAATAAAAAGATTAAAGGAATTTCTTCTAGTAAGACTATTCTAGGGGAGACATATTGCTTATTTTTTAAAAAGAAGGGAAAAGAAAAGAAGAAGAAAGAAGGCAAATTCCTGATATACTAAAGAGCATACCCTAGGCTTGTGGCACAACATTCCTATCAGGACATTGAACTCTGGAATCAGGACTATGCAGATGGTATTTTCTCAGGAAGTATCTCCTTGCTGTTTGGCACTGAGTGGACCCATAATGAAATAGTTGGGATTAGAAAAAGGATTTTGACTGTCAACACTCATAGGCTCTGGTTTCTCTGTGAGGGAAAAGAAGAAATGACTTTGTCATTTTATTTTTCTTCAGTGTAATGGTAGTATTACTCCCCTGGCTGTGAGTTTTAAAAGTCTATATGGATCTCACAGGGTTCAGATAGATTATGTAGAATTTCTTATCTAAAATTTCATTTTTACATTTGATCTACTTTAGAAATGAGTTTAAGCACAAAAGAAATTCTAAGGCCTTCAGGTAAAGAAAATATGTAGCTATAAGGTAGTAATAGAAAAACTGATGAAAATGATATTATATAAATGGTCTTAGAGACAGTAATAATGCTTTCTAGGTGGTGTGATTTTGGTAAATCTGACATTATCCATTTTGTCTTATAAATATCTACTTAGAAACTCATTGGTATTTACATTTTAGGGATAGGCAAAGGTTTTCATCGTATAGTTTGAAAGAGACATGGCTATTCTTGGTAGAGGTCATACTTAGATTCATAGTATGGCGTAAAGTGGTAAATGATAGATATCAGATTCTTTCCTGAGTGGCTTTTGAGAGAAAAGAATATGAAGGCAGCAATAATAATAATAATAATAATAATAATAATAATAATAATAATAATAATAATAATAGCTAATGTTATATTATGATTTAAGGTTTATGAAATGTTTGATATTTGTTATCTCTTTTGATTCTCACAGAATTCATGAGGAAATGGAATGAGAGAGTTTAAGAGACTTGTCCATGGTCACTCACATAGCTATTAAGTGTTGGAGGCAGGATTTCAGTTCAGGTCTTCCTGACTCTAATTCCAACACTCTATATAATCCCTATGGCACCTATTTGCCCAGCTAGAAACCTGAAATTTTGGGTAAAATGGGGAGCAAGGAGCTATAAAAGGATGGGAAAGGATAGAAAAGTAGAAGACTGAATATTCCAAAGATATACTTAGCCAAGTTAATATTTTGAAATGGTCCAGTCCTACTCAGAATAGTGTCATAACAATTTACTTGTATCTGCCTGATTCATATTCCCATTATACTCTAGTGGAAAAGAACTTTTCAGAAGTGAAATGGGCTGCTTTATGAAATAGCAAGTCTCTCCATCCCTGCAACTGCTTTAAGCAGAGGCTGGATAATCACTCATTGAGGTTCTCCCCTTCCTCTAGAAAAACTTCTCAGACCCATCTGATTGTAGTACTGCAAGGGGCCTTAGAAGTGATTTCATTATGCCTCCTACTCATATTTTCTGATGAAAAAATGAACAAACATGGAGAGGTGAAGTGATATGCCCAAGGTCACATATTAAATAACAGAAAGTGAAGTTTAGAACTGTTGAACTGTTCTGTTCAACATTTTTTTTATCAGTGCTTTGGTTGACATAACTGGCATGTTAAGATAATATGGGAATCAGACAGTTTGGAAGTCTAATTAATATGGTGGATGGCAGAACAGAGAATAGGGGTTAAATCTCAGTTCTAACGAGGGTAGGGTAATAAGAACTTTTGTCCAGATCATCAAAATTTAGAGGACACCAAAATTTAACACATGCACTCCTTCAGCAGCATAATTGTAATAGATTATTCCACTTGACTGGATTTGTCTTAACTGCTGCTTGTATTGCTTTCACATTATAATTTACATGGTTGATTTGAGGAAAAAGTCATGATGCTTGTTGTTGGAATGACATATATTATGTTCCCTTTGATTGTATCTTGTCACTTGCCCCATGGACCAAAGCTGCTAGTTTTGCCCATATTTAATTTAACAAGAGAGGAATAAAGGCTACATTACACATCATTCTTCAATAATCCAACACTCCTGTGGCTATGTGATCTCTTATCCCTTTCCAAATACTAAATCTGGATTATTTCCACTCTCTCCCTTCTCTGCTTCTACTCTCATGCTGCAGACACTGTAGGGTCATACAACCATGCTGAATGAGTCCACTGAAAATTTATGTTAGCTTATCTCTCCTGACAATTCTATTGCTACATGACAATCCTTTAATTCTTCCCTGATAGATTCTGTGCACATTCACTGCAGCATCTGTTCCAAACTTTCTCTGCTGTCCTCAGTCCAAGTTCACCAGCTCTCCACCCTTCTCTTTGCAAAAGAACTCACCTCATATTTTAAAAATAAAATTAAGGACATCTATTGGGTGTCCCTTCTCCCAAATTTGATATCTTATCCTCCCCTCCCCCCCCATTGTCTTCTCCTTTGTCCATGGATCAGGAAGAAGAGGTGTTTCTCCCTGCCAAAGCCAACCATCTCTACTTGTATACTTGATACTAGCCCTACCTGTCTAATAGGGCATCCCCCATTTCTACTATCCCCTTGCACCTTCTAGTTCTCAATTTTTAACCTACTATCTCCTTCCATATTATTATTATTATTATTATTATTAGTGAGGCAGTTGGTGTTAAGTGACTTGCCCAGGGTCACACAGCTAGTAAGTGGCTGGATTTGAACTCAGGTCCTCCTGAATCCAGGGACAGTGCTCTATCCACTGCACCACCTAGCTGCCCCTTTCCATATTATTCAAAAGCATGTCTGGATCCTGCCTCCCACCCCCAGCCTAAATGAAATTTCCCTTCACCTTTACATCCCCTTAAATTAAGGTGCTATGGCTCTCTTCTCTTTCAAATGCAATTTCCTAGAAAGTTGTCTACACTCATTGTCTCCACTTCCTAACACTACATTCACTTCTCAACCTCTTACATTATGATTTCCAAATCTATCTCTCCAAGGTTACTACATAATATGATGTCTTCATTGCATTATCCAATTGTCCTTTTTCATCCTTAACTTCTGTTAGGTTTAATGGTTTTGAACACTCATTCCTAGATATTCTATACCCCCAAGGGTTCTGTAATTAATACTGGTGTCTCCTGGTACCCTTCCTCTCCTTGGTCCTCACTTGTCTTACTGTTCCTTCTTAGATTCTTTTTACTGAATTATCATTCTTGCTCTACATTTGTGGATGTAGGCCAAGGTTCTTTTTTTCTTCATTTCTCTCTGTGCATTATATCATCTCCCATGGATTCCTTTGTCATATTTAAGCAGATGATTCACAAATCTACATATCCAACCTATATCCCCCACCCCCCAGACCTCCATACTGACATCACCTGTCTGCTAGATATCTCCACCTGAATGTAACAAAGGCATATTGAAGTCAACATATCCAAAATGGAACTCTTTATCTTTCCCCTTGATCTGCCTCTTTTCCTGACTTCTATATTTCTACCAGGGATATTACCAACCTGCCAGTTATCCAGGTTCACAACATCAAAATTATCTTCAACATTTTATTCTCTTTCACCTTATATATCCAATAAGTTGCAACATGTCAATTCTATCTCCACTATATTCCTATCCATTAATAAAACTACCACTCGGGGCAGCTAGGTGGCACAGTAGATAAAGCACCAGCCCTGGATTCAGGAGGACCTGAGTTCAAATCTGACCTCAGACACTTGACACTTGACACTCAACACTTACTAGCTGTGTGACCGTGGGCAAGTCACTTAACCGTCATTGCCTGGAAAAAAAATTAAATACATACATACATACATACATACATACATACATGAATGAACGAACGAACGAACGAATGAATAAGACTACCACTCTACTTCAGAGCCTCATAATGTCTTGCCTGAACTACTCCAATGTATTCCTAATTAATCTCCTTAATTTCAATCTCTCCTCTCTAATTCACCCTCCATATAAGTGCTAACCTGATCTTAAGCACAAATCTGATCATATCATTCCCCTTCTTTGGAATCTTCAATGACTCCCCATAGCCTATAAGACAAAATACAGGTTCTTCTGTTTGTCATTTAAAGCCCTTTAAAAATTTTACTCCAACTTGTCTTTCCAGACTGATTTGACATTACTTTCCTTTACAAACTCTGCTCTAGCCAAACTGGCTTACTTGCTATTAGAAGAAGCAACCTTCCACCAACTACTTCCTTTCCTTTTCGTAGCCTGTTGCTGCTTATACTTGGAATCTCTCTGTCTCTCTATGCATGATGCCCTCTCAATATTTTGTTATTTGTTCATGGTCCATGCCTATACATTATGGTTTATGTGATATTCAATTTCTATTCTTTGGGTCCTCTAAACTATACAACTATACAAGCTCAACTGTACAACTTCACTCCTAGCTTGAGTCACTCTCCTAACTTCTCAACAACTCCTCACCAGCCACTTTTCACCCTCCTGGATGCCCTCTCTTTCAACTATCCACCTCCCCTTTATTCTCTTCCTCCATTGGAACATAAGCTTCTTGAAAGTACAAGCTATACTGTTTGTTTATATTGATATTTCAGCACTTAACACACCTGCCTTTACACTTACATAGTAACTTCTGCTGAGCATGTTTCTTTTTTTTTTCACATCTGGTATTAATAAATAGTATTATAGAAAAGACTTTCCACTGGTTTTACATCCTTTAAAATATGTTTTTTCGGAATTTTGAAATGTGCATAAGAGACAACTTTGGGGAGAGTATCCTTTAGGGTGGTGTTTTGCTCTACAAAGCTAAATGCCATTTTTATAATCAATAAATAAACATACTAGCATCTTGGATTCTCTGCATCTTTTAGTCAGTTGTGTGATGGTAAAGATGTTGTCTAATGTGGAATGTCACTTGTGAATATCTGTCTATTCTATTCCAATGCCCTCATCAAGGATGCCTTCATGTAGCAGTTATTCTAACAAAAACACTTTGTAGGTATGAAAGTGGGAGTAAGGGGACAGCTAGGTGGTGCAGTGGATAAAGCACCGGCCCTGGATTCAGGAGGACCTGAGTTCAAATCGGGCCTCAGACACTTGACACTTACTAGCTGTGTGACGCTGGGCAAGTCACTTAACCCTCATTGCCCCACAAAAAAAGAAAAGAAGAGAAAGTGGGAGTAGGGAGTGTTACTTATTGATACTCTCTCAGTTGCCTTTGCTTTTTGAAAAGAAGTTCTTCTTTTCCCATGCCTCAGTATTCTCTCCGCATTCCAATACATTCACAAATGATACTTAGTATCTTTAAAATCATTTTATTTCCAGTATGGAATTCTTGGTGTATACTTGTTTAGTCTATTTATTTTTCCTTTCTTATTTTTCTTTCATGAAATTTCCACTTGTTCTGGCAAAGTATCCAGGAATACAATATCAGAGGCCACCTGGGATAGCTCTATTGTCCTTGACGGAAAAATTATTTTTAACAAAAAATCTTTGGAAATCCTTTCCATGGATTTTTGTTTGTTGTCTTCCTTCCCGTTTCATTCCTAAATATTCTTAGGTGGTTTTCCTTAGTTGGGGCTCTTGTCAAGCTTCCTTCCATCCCCTTCTCAATGTTTTATGAGTCAAGACTGCTCATGATCTTCTTCCATCTTTCTATATAAGGTTTTATGAAGTCTTTAGGCAAAGTCCTTTCCCCATGCCTACAAATGATGTGGAGACAACCTTGACAAGCTTGGTCAGGTTCTACTTAGATGAAAAGCAACTGACCTCATCTCTCTTTCAGCGACTAGCCTCAACAACTGCAGAGAGGCTCAATGAGAGTAGGTTGACCACTCTGCTATGAATTCTTTGGCCAAGGTAACTGATAAAACAGAGAAAGTTGCAAAATGATCTCATGCAGCTTCATTTAACTTCTGTAGTCACACTGGCAAATTTGTGTAAAAGTAGGCAAATAAAATATTGCTAAGAATCACCTTGCTTTTAGGCTATCAACAGACATTCGCTTAGCTGTTGGTACTGTAAATGTCAGGTCTTTCCAATGGCCAATGGGTGGACATACATTAGTTTTAGAGGAAATGAATTGTTTCACTCTTGTCATTCTTCTGTAGCTACATTCAAAAAGGGCTTATATGTTATCCTTGGGGAGGAAAATAAAGGAGTTAGTGGGGTTGTTTCCATTGTGCATCCAAAATCAGTAATAGCAAGCATTATTTAGGCAATTAGATAAGTCATATTACAGTATTCATTAAAATAATTTTTTAAAAGACTACCATAAAACTATTATCTGTTTATTTGCAAGAATTGGTTGTAGAGGTTGAGGAAGGGAAAAATTATATGAAGAAATACATAAGATTTTTCAAATTTAAGCAACATATAATTTGACCCTGACTTCAGTGCAAAGGCAGGCATAGGAGAAGATTACAAAATATTGAAGAATGTGACTCTTCAGTAAAAAATGAAAGAGGTCAAAGACTTGTAAACAATAAAAAAGCTTCATGAATTCTTGCAAAGAGAAAAATGATGACATGGATAGGGTGAGTACCCTATAACATCATTTAAAAAATGAAATTGATTATACTTTGAGAGACAGGAATGTGGACTCATTACCAATGTGGAAGATGGAAATCATGTTTGGATAAGCTATCTCTTCAGTCAAACCACTCACTTATTAGAAGAAAAATCAAAATTGATACAAAACTAAAAGAAATGATAAATATGCAAAAATGAATGCTTTGTATTTGTGCTACCCTGGCTTACTGAATGAAAGATCTAGCTATTCCACACTTTGGACTAGACGGAACAATGAGAGCTTTATGTAATCTGAATGTGTCAAGTTCAAGGGAAGCCTTTTCAATAACCATGGTGAATGTCCATCCTCCTCCTCTGAAAGATCACCCTACCTAAGGTATGGTAGAATCAAACTATCCCTCCCCCTTTTCCTGAACATCTGAGCAAGAGAGAAAATAATGGCTGTAAAACTAGATTCAAAGAGATAACAATTCAGCTACCTTACATTCTTAGTTTGGCCAACTTGTGACATTACTTTTTGTTTTCAAGTTTGTT
Organism: Dromiciops gliroides; assembly: GCF_019393635.1. Classification (NCBI taxonomy): domain Eukaryota; kingdom Metazoa; phylum Chordata; class Mammalia; order Microbiotheria; family Microbiotheriidae; genus Dromiciops; species Dromiciops gliroides. Next base: position 614,539,398 of record NC_057861.1, on the reverse strand, counting down.
GAGATCTGCGAAGAGTTTCACAGTCACCATACTTTCTACATGAGGGTGGTAGTCATTTGCATATTATTCAGTATTATATAGTGTATTTCAATTAATAAACAGATGGAAATTGTTTTGGATATGGTTCTAATTGAAGTTCATTCTGAACAATTTATTAGACCTAACCTTCTTATTGAAAGCCCTATGATAATTCCCTATGATAATACAAATATTAGAGAATATATTTTCTTAGCATTATATAATACTCTTATAATAATTGATCATTCCATAAATCATAAATATGTGTAGAAATGCATTCTCTATGCATTACATTGAACTAATAGGAAAAGTCAGCAGCAAATTATAAAGCAAATTACAAAGCTAAAAAGAGATGAACAACATCTTATATAATGAGTTGGCTAAAGTAGTCATAGAAACATTGAGATAATTATTTTAATGAAAATTATAATGATATGACATACTAAAATTTGTGGAATGTAGCTAAAGCATTCCTCCAAAGAAAATGTCTATCTCTGATAATGTTTTAACAAAGTAGAAACAAAGAATTAACAACTCTGCTTAGCAGAATTTGCCTTCACAAAAATAAAATAAAACTTTTAAAAATTAATAAAATATTAAATAATTAGGAATTCAATCAAGGAAAGAAGAACAAAAGCCACATTTCAAGCTTAAAAAATGATGATTTTTGAAATAGAGAAAAACAACTATCAATAACTACTATTTATAATCACATGCCTGCATGCCTGAGAATTTAAGGGAAAGGGACAAATAGGTATAAAAATAGAAAATACTTATATTAGCAAAATAGGGAATAGATAACATAAGCAACCCAATCTCAGAAAGTCAAATTAAACAAATTATGAAGCATCTACAAAATGAAAAAAAAAAGTCTGGATGTACTCGCAGTTAAATGTTATTACATTTAAAGAGCCCCGGATACTCCTGCTTAATAAAACTTTTTCAGTGGAAGATAAACTTCATCAAATTGTTTTCATGGTATAAATATGGTCTTTCTGCCCAAATCAGAGAGAGATAAACACAGAGAGTGAACTATTTTCCAATGTTACTAGTGAACTTTGATACAAAAAAATGAAATAATATCTTATCAATGAAATTACAGCAATATAATTTTTTAAAACTCCCATTTTGACTAAATTGGATTTATACAAGAGAAGCACAGATGCTTCAGCATTAGGACAAGCATTGGAATAGTCACATTTTTGTTTTGGACTTGACCTTCATTAGTATAGGAAAATCTCTTTGAAAATTTCCTTTGCTAATGCAGATGAACTACTGCTCCACAACTTACAATGTTAGGGAGTTGCCCAGAGCACTGAGAGAGTCAATGACTTCCCCATGGTCACTTAGCCAGTAGGTGGGACTTGAAATAAGGTCTTCCTGACCTTGAGACTAGTTCTCTATACACTATACCACACTGTTGCTCAAATAAACCAAAAATAAATTATCAAAAACTACATGATTATACCATCATCTATCTTTAAATCAAAATCATATATCTACAACTGAGAACTTGTTTTATGTACAATGGCAACACACTGGAACCTTTTCCAATAAGTTCAACTAAAGCAAAAGTCTCCCTTTCTCCATTATTCAACATATTATAAGAAATGGCACTTAGGCAACATTCACAAAGTGGAACTAAAATTATCCCTATCTTCAGATGATGTGGTGATTTGCTTAGATAATCATAGGAAATCGAAGAAGAAACTAATTGAGATGATTAATGGCTTCAGCAATGTAGTAAATATAAAATAATCAGTATTTCTGAATATTATTAACAAAACTTTAGAGGATATGATAGGAGAAATTCCCTTGAAAACATCTTTAAAATACACAAAACAGCTAGGAGCTAACCTAACAAGACATATAATACTTATATAAATGCAATGCTGAGGTATTATCTCTTTGGCATATGAATAGTCTGCTTTCTGGAAGAGGAAGAAAAAAGACATTTATGTAAAGAACAATTACCTACTTGTGAAGAAACCATCTCTCAGGCAGAATGTTGAGGAGAAATAGACTGTTCTAAGTTCCAGATAGAGAAATATTCCTCAGTTGAATATACTAAGAGGACCTGTTTGAAGATTGAACAATGTTCAAGGTAACAATGGCTGTAGGGTATTTTGGTCCAGCTCATTTGCATGTAAATCTTTTAAGAGTTTTGAAGTTTATATCTGACAGTTATACATTAAATAGCAGTTTGGGGGCTATGTAAAAATTATTTAAAGACTATTGAGTTCTTACCAGCCAGAAAGACATATCTCTTGAGTTTCCCCTCCTGAGGTAAAGGCAGCCACTAGGCTATGCTTTGTGTCATTTGTGTCTGGTAAGAAGTCAGAGAAGAAGCTTTAAGGCAAAGGTATAGAAACAGATGGACAGAAGAAGAATCAAGAGTAAGTTAGATGCAGGAGTCTCAAAAAACTCATATGAACATATTAACTAATGCTTAACAAATAAAATAATAACTTATCTCACTTAGCGTAGTCTCCTGGGAAGCACAGTCATCCTTTTTTTTTTTTTTGGTGAGGCAATTGGGGTTAAGTGACTTGCCCAGGGTCACACAGCTAGTATGTGTTATGTGTCTGAGGCCAGATTTGAACTCAGGTCCTCCTAAATCCAGGGCCGGTGCTCTATGTACTGCGCCACCTAGCTGCCCCTACACAGCCATCTTTACTGGACTGCTGAAAAAAATATTTCAATTTTGTCTCAGATCTGTGTTGCCTGTGTAAGCAAACTCACAAGTCCATATTCTCTTGGTAAGACGGGCATGGATCTTTGGTGTTTTGAGTTGAAGAATCCTCCTTGCAGGGGCCATCTGTTGCTCTAAGAAGTGATGCAGTTGTATTGGAGCCCCTCCTGCCTGGGAGCCATTACTGATTTAGGAATCAAATTCACCAGACAACCACCAAGACGGGAAAGTTCCACCTCTTAGATTCACTATTTAGTCATCAACTCTCAGGAAAAGAATCATAAATCTGAAGATGCAGTCAGGGACTTAAGTTCCAATCTCTGCCTTCTCTAAATAAGAACATTTTCTCACAGCATGGTGTCCAGAGTCTCCATGTTCTGTTTGTTTGTTTGTTTTGGGAGAGAGGCCTAGGGAGAGATGACACTAGGTATGTCCTGAGTGGCCTGAGAGAGGAGCTTCTTCACATCTCTCATAGCCTGCTGTGGGGGGCGGGGTGTGGAGGGGGCGTCTTTTCCTGGCTCCATCATCAATCATTTTTAAAACAATCTCCAAGTCAAAGGAACCAAAAGACAAATCTGGAACTTCCGGTTATACATATGTCATTTGTGGGGGTGGGAGGAGAAGGGGGCGCAGATCAAGTATCCTATTAAAAAGAGACCAAAGCTTGTCTAGTTCTATGGGAAGTTCTCCGGTCCTCCCTGCCTCAGGAATGACAAGCATATACTTTACCTAGTGGATAGAGATCTGACCCCAGAGTCAGGAAGACCCAGATTCAAGTCCCACATTAAACTCATACTAACTCTGTCAGAATATAAATCAAAGAGTAAGGCATTATGTGCATTGGCAATGGGAATTTTCTCACTGGGAATTCCTTATACCAACAAAGTCATGAGGGGAAAAAAAGGAAAGACCACTTTGAGGAACTTAGAGAATACATGAAGACTTATATGAACTGGCAAAGAGTGGGGAAAAAAGCAGAACCAGGAGAACAGTAAAGTGAGCACAGTGAGTAAAGACAAAACACAAGCAAACAAACAAAAATCCAGCCAGAACACAGATCAAAGTAATGATCTGTATTGGTTCTAAATGGCTAATATTAGATCACACTTTGTTCTTCTCTATAGGGAGGTGGTGGATTACAGTTGTGCGGTGTTATCTATCTTGTCAATTGTCATTGTATCAGTCAGTCAGTCAATAAACATTTATTAAGCAGGTACAATATGTCAGGCACTGTGCTAAGCACTAAAGTTAAGTAAAAAGTTTTGCTTGACTGATTTTCTTTTTTTGTAAGGGTGAATAATGTGAGAGGATATTTATTGTGAAATAATTGTGGTGTTAAAATGCATCAATAAAATGTTTAAGAAAGAGAGCACTAAGTAGTTAGCTAAACAAAAGTTGATTACAGTTAAGCATGATACAAAGTACCCATTATATACTTAGGAATTTTTGCTTTTTTTGTATTTCTCCAACTGAAGCATTTCCTGATTTATGCATAGAAAATAGTTAATTATTCTCCTTCCTTTTATATAATATGAACAGAGTGCAAATACATTGAACAATCTAGCCTTGTCTTTTTTCAGTCTCAAATTTCTGTACTAACCTCTGAGCCTGTGCTACTTTAAATAGATACCAAAGTGTCCATTTACTGTTTCTGTGAATTTGGGCAGATCACTCTAACCCCACTTTCCTCATCTATAAAATGAGGTTAATGCCTACCTACCTCTCAAGTAGACTTTTAAACTAGAGATTTCTTTTTTGACTCTATGACAAATATCACAAACAATATCCGTAAGAAGTTGGACAATTAACATAAAACATTTTTAATTGAGTGGAGGTGGAAGGGAGAAGGTGAGGCTGAAGGCAGAGACCCCAGAATTCTGGCCATTTCTGGGGAGACTTCCACAGGGCAGAACTCCTCACATGGGCATTTGGTATCTTTCTAGTATAAAATTAATTGTTCTTGCTAACTAAAATGCTAAAGGATTTTGAGTGCTGTCAGCATCTCCTAAATTTAATACCCACTAAATTTGGCATTCTGGGGACAAAGCCCTCAGTGTAACACCTTAGTTATGGCTCTGCTTGGAGAGATGGTGTAAGGAAAGAACTGTATGAAACTTAAAGGGATATATAAAATAATAATGATAGCTGATGGCAGCTAGTGGACTTAAGACCTGGCATGAGAGATGCATGAACAAGCCTCTTTGAGGCTTACTCTGTAATTCCAGCCCCCTTTTAAAGAAATGCCAATGTGATAGCGTTCTGCTTCTTTCATATTCCAGAGTCCCAATCACCAAACGTCTTTGTTCCTCCTTGGGAGGCCTTAAGTGGCCCACCATTGAGGCTGGGGTTTTCTCTGAAACTCTGGGAATTGTACCCAGCTGTTTCACACCTCTTCCTAGCAACTGATGTAATACGGTATGGGTTAAAAGGATATCAACACTGCCACACTCTTTTCCTTTTCCCAGATTAATCAAAAAATAGAGAATTCTGACAAATGCCATCTGCTGATTTTTCCAAAAGACAAGTTTCAGTGGTATGGCCAGCAGGTGCCTCAGCTTTTTCTAGCATGCAGTACCAAAATAATCACCATGGTAACATTCTTAGGGCAGATTTCCAAACAGATTTATTGTGAACACAGAAGCTACATAGCACTTTCAAACAGGAATCCAGGCAAATGGGAATGTAGGGAAGTTGTTTGGATGACGGAGAGCAAGGTTGGACTAGCCCAGAAACAACCCAGTGCCCCTCTGCTCTAGTGAGGGTATGCTCCAAGTGGTGAGTAAAATAGTAACCAGTCCTGCACTTCTACTCTGGATTTTACTTCACCTCTCATCTATTCCTAACCTTTTGCTCTTGGAAACATTGGTTTATATAATGAGGAATGAATCCCCACCCCCCATCCCTAAACCTCATCCCCCATCTTAGTTTCAAAGTACATAGGGTATTAGATATTGAATCAGGAAAACCTAAGTTCAAATCTTGCCTCAGACACGTATTAATTTGTGTTATATATTTATACACATACATGCATACACACATGCATATACGTGTATGTGGATAGTTCTGTATGCACACTTTAAAGTGCTATATAGAAGTTAGTTATTTTATTATTATTATGGAGGGCAAGAAAATTTCTGAATCTACTGGGGTGGCAAGGAGGTATTGAGGGAAAGAACAGAATCTTTGTACATTTCAGAGTTAAGCTGGAATCCTGAACCTTTATAGACAGAGAGACTGATTTGTGCTTTCTTTAAGACCTACCTCAAATCCCAACTTCCAGAGGAGGCTTTTCCCAGTCTCTCTAGCCACTTGAGCCTTTTCCTCTGAGATCACCTTCCATAAACATACACACACACACACACACACACACACACACACACACACACACACACACACACACACACACATACACACAATTTGTATATACCTAGTTATTTACATATTTTCAATCCCATTAAAATACAAGTTTCTTGAGGGTATGGACTATTTTCTCCTTTCTTTGTACCCCTATATCACATAACTTAAGAATGGGTTCTTTCCTCAGCTTTTTTCTGTCTCTGTTTCTATTTATCTTCCTTCCTTCCTTCCTTCCTTCCTTCCTTCCTTCCTTCCTTCCTTCCTTCCTTCCTTCCTTCCTTCCTTCTTTTCTTCTTTCCTTCTTCTCTCCCTCTCTTCTCTCCTCCTCTTTTCTCCTCTTCTCTCCTCTTCTCTCTCCCCCTCTCTCCCTCTCCCCCTCTCTTTTACTCTCCCCTCCATCATCTGTAAATGGTTTAATGATCATTTCTGTGGAGGTAACTCACAGATCTATATGTCTAGCCCTAATGTCTCCACTAAGTTTTAGATGCAATCACCAACTATGCATTGGACATTTCAAACTGGATGTCCCGGAAACATCTCAAATTCAACATGTCCAAAACAAACATTTCTTATATTTCCTCCCAAACCCACCCATTTCCCCAAGTTCCCCATTTTAGTTGAAGGCACCACAGTTTTTCTGGTCTATTTGATTTGTAACCTTAGCGTCATCTTCAACTCCTCACTCTCCTTCAGCCCATATAGCCAATCTTAGGCTGTTAAACCTTGCTGTTAATATTATTACAAAATCTCTCACATCTGATCCTTTCCCTCTATTAACACAACCACTGCCTTGTTTTAGGCTCTCATCACCTCTTGCCTAAATTATTGCCTAATTTTTCTCCCTGAATCAAGTCTGTCCACCCTCCTGTCAATGTTCCACAGAGCTGTCAAAGTGATTTTTCCTTAAGCAGTAATCTGACCACATCATTATCCTATTCAATAAACAAATACGAACTTTTCTGTTTAGTTTTAAATTCCTTCACAACCTAGCTCAATCTGTCTTTCCAGCTTTATGTATATTACTTCTCCTTCGTCACTCTGCAAGCCAGAGAAATTGGCCTTCTCTCTGGTCTCCACAGATGACACCCCACGTCTTCTCTTCATACCCTGGTCATCTTCCTCACTTCCACTTCAAAGAAATCCCTTTTTTCCTTCAAGACAACTCAAGAACCTCCTTGTTTAAGATTTTTCTGAGTCCCACAATTAATATTACACTCTGAAACTACCTTGCTGTATATTTATTCTCATTATATTTATGTATGAATGTGCTTCCCAGTTATATTATCTCTTTAAGAATGGAGATTGTTCCAATCTTTGTATTTGTATCACTAGCATTTATCACAGGGTCTGGTAGGTCTTTTTTTGTGGGGGGCAATGAGGGTTAAGTGACTTGCTGGGGTCACAAAGCTAGTAAGTGTCAAGTGTCTGAGGTTAGATTTGAACTCAGGTCCTTCTGAATCCAGAGCCAGTGCTCTACTGTGCCACCTAGCTGCCCCCTCTGGTAGGTCTTTAAACCATCCTTGTTTATTGATTGCTTGCTTGCTTCATTGAATATACATGCAGCATGTCCTCTCACATATCACCACAAATACTCAAATATGCATACATACATATTTATGTAAGTATAAACACACATCTGTATGTGTATACACATGCATACACACACACACATGCACATGTACACGCACATATATATTTGCCAAAATGGGGCAATGAAGAGTGAGAATTGGGGCAGCAGGAAGATTCACATGCCAGATCTATCCCTTGTCTGAATTGAATATTGAGGAATGTAAAGAATCCACTTCACTAATTCTCTGATTCAACATTGAGTCCCTCTTCTGGTTCTCCTTTGGCCTTGATAATGTTGTCTCCTAGATGTGAGACTTCATGCCTTTTATTCCAGTTTCCTAACCTATCATTGGACCTTAATTACCTTGACTCCCTATGTTTATTTCTCTTTTCCAGATCTTTGAGAAATCTTTTTTCTCTTTTACATCTTTGTCTATTATTTTGGCCCAAAAGGAATTATCTGTTTCACCTTTGCCTAAGCCTTTAACCCTTGCTTTCACTTCAGTCTACCTGCCCCTGGCCTTGTGCCTATTTTGAGACATTCTGACTTCCTCATACTCTCTATTAGTTCTCCTAGATTCCAGGTCTAGCAGCTTAGCAGGAGCCTATTAATTATGAAATTAAAATATAGGAAAGAAGGGATATAATTTAGTGGAAAACCATTTCCTAGACTGCAGCTATTTTGTAGAATTAATCATAGACATTGATCTATTTATTTCATACCCTTACTGCCTTTGAATACTTCTAAAAATTGATCTACAGAATTTCCCAGCATGTTCATCATAGCCTACTTAGATGATTTTCTTATTTCCTCCATGTAATAGGGGTCTGGTACCCATGCAAAGGACCTTAGATGTTGTCTCTTCATATGTAGAAACTGGTAGTCTGCTTCTGGGAAAAACTGTCATGGCATTTAAGGGAAATGCCTTAAAGAGGTAGTCTTTAAGCCTCTCATTTACCACATGGTTAGCAGACCAGAACCAGTTACAGAATGTCTGTGCATGCATGGTCTTTCCCAGATCCTTCCATTACATGTCGTCAAGACTTCCAGGAGCAAATTCCCAGCCTTTCCATGTGGAAATATGCCATCTGAGGTATTCTGCACATGTGTCAGAAATTACCCCCATTATACCACAAACCCAGATGACCATATGCAATATATGCAGGAAACCCTCCAATTTCTAGAAATATCACCTTTACACAAAACTTGGAAAATATGCCTGGGGACCCCTGGATCCTGCCATCTGTACCACTGAAACACACTTGTAGCTTCTAAGGATCTCCATCTGTTTACCACTGAAAACTCTCTGTGTTCTCTCCCCAAATTTGAATGCGTGCTGCTTGAGAGCAGGGAGTGTCTCTTTTCCATTTGTATCTCTAATAGTTAAGCACATTACTTGGCACACAGTAAGTGCTCAATAAATGCTGTTTCATAAATTCTAAAGAACTCAAATTACTCTGATATCTAATTTTCCCATTGGATTAGTTCAACAACATTCAATAAAAACAAATAAAGTAACTACTATGCTACTTTACCCAAGATATCTTGGGTGATGAAGAGACAAAGATCTTTTTAAAGTCTTGGTATTTGCCCTCAATGAGCTTAAATTCTCCTGAGGGAATATGATGTACTTATAAAACCCTGGACCTGTCATTTGTCAAAGGTGTAGGGGAGAAGAGAAGGGAATAAGCATTTGTATTAATGTCTACTATGTACCAGAGACTAAGCTAAATGCTTTACAAATATTAAGAGAATTCCTGGTGAGGGACTTTCTTTGCCATTGCAGATGTGTGCCTGCTTTGTAACTTACAGCCTTTGAGCATTGCTGTGAGCAGTAAGAGGTCAAGTGACTTAACTAGAGTGATACATCTAGAGTATGTGAGAGGTGGAACTTGAACCAAGGTTTTCCTGACTCTGGGGTTTTCTCTACTTTTTTAATACTTTGGCTAGAGACTTTTATTTTTTGTTGTTTTTCTAATAGCATTTTTTCCAGTTAAGATGTAAAGGCAATTGTTAACATTCATTTTTTTTTTAATTAAAGCTCCAAATTTTCTTCCTCCCCCCTTCCTAAAACAGTAAGCAATTTGATATAGGCCATATATGTGCAATCATGTAAACATATTTCCATATTAGTCGTGTTGTGAGAGAAAAAACACACCAAAAGGAAAATACCATAAAAAAATAAAGTGAAAATAGTATGCTTCCATCTGCATTCATACTATATTGGTTCTTTCCCTGGATATGGATAGCATTTTCCATCATGATTCCTTTGGGATTATCTTATATTATTGTATTGCTGAGGAGAGCTGTTGATCATTGGACAATATTGCTATTATTGTATACAGTGTCCTCCTGGTTCTGCTCACTTCACTGTTCATCAGTTCATATAAGTCTTTACAAGGTTTTTTCTGAAATCTACCTGCTTGTCATTTCTTACAACACCATAGTATTCCATTACATTTGTATACCACGGAGCAGCTAGATGGCGCAGTGGTTAAAGGATTCAGGAGTACCTGAGTTCAAATCCAGCCTCAGACACTTGACACTCGGCAAGTCACTTAACCCCCATTGCCTGTAAAACAAAACAAAACAAAACAAAACATTTGTATACCACAACTTGCTCAGCCATTCCCCAACTGGTGGACATCGTTTCAATTTCCAGTTCTTTGCCATAACAAAAAGAACTGGTTTGCTCTTTTTAGACTACACATGGGTAGGGGCAGCTAGGTGACACAGTGGATAAAGCACTGGCCCTGGATTCAGGAGGACCTGAGTCCAAATCTGGCCTCAGACATTTAACATTTACTAGCTGTGTGACCCTGAGCAAGTCATTTAACCCTCATTGCTCTGCAAAAGACAAACAAATAAGCAAAAAAGACTACACATGGGTGCAGATAAGTAGAAGAAATGTTCAGAATAAAGTTTGGCAAGAAGAGAGTTATATAAAGTGCTCTAGGTCATCTTCAATAATTACCTTCCATGTTCACTATCACTCTTTTTGTTGTTGTTGTTTTGGTTTGGTTTTTTTTGTTTTGGGTTTTTTTGGGGGGGGGGCAGGGCAATGAGGGTTAAGTGACCTGCCCAGGGTCACACAGCTAGTAAGTGTCAAGTGTCTGAGGCCAGATTTGAACTCAGGTCCTCCTGATTCCAGGGCCAGTGCTTTATACACTGTGCCACCTAGCTGCCCCACTATCACTCTTATTAAAAACCAAATGTAAGCACAGCAAACTTGTGGATTTGTACACAAGGATACCTTTGTTCATTTTTCTCTTGGTTCAGGGGCTTTTCAATTCAATTCAACAAGCACTTATTAAACATATACTATGTGCCAGGCCCTCTGCTAGTCCTGAGAATAGAGACAAAAATGTCCATGTCCCTCACAGAGCTTATACTCTTTTGGAGGTGTAACAACATCTATACAGATTGGGAAATGCAAAATCTGTACAAAGTTAAGTACAAATTAATTTCAAGATGAGGTCCTAACAATTAGGAATTATAAGGAAAGGTCTTGTGCAGTAGATGACAGGACCTGTATTTGGAATATTATTAGGGATTCCAAGGAGTGGAAGTAAGGAAAGAGAACATTCCAGACATGGTAGGCATACTGTAAGAATAGACATAAGAGAAGGAACACTAAGTATGGAGAATTACAAGTAGGACAGTTTGGCTGGAATAAAGAGTATATGTGGAGGGGGCAGCTAGGTGGCACAGTGGATAGAACACTGGCCCTGGATTCAGGAGGACCTGAGTTCAAATTTGCCCTCAGATACATGACACTAGCTGTGTGACCCTGGGCAAGTAACTTAACCCTCATTATCCCACCAAAAAAAAAAAAAAAGAGTATATGTGATGCTGTAGGAGTAGGGTAGGGATATAATATAAGTCTTGAAGGATAGATTGGAGCCAGATCATGAAGAATCCTTAAAGGAAAAAATAGTATCTCATCCTCATGATGGTGTAACTATAAACATATAATATACTGTGTATGTATATAGACACACATATATACACACAAGCAAATGCACACACAATAAAGATGAGCATAAAATAGGAAAAAATATTTGGGCAACTGTGGATTGTAGACCAAATTTTCTATGTGTTCCTAGGAGCTTTTTGTGAAATTCTATTAATTTAGTCTTCTGGGAACATATGCATATTTCACAAATAATAAAGGCAGCAAATATTTATTGACTACTATATGTAGAACACTATACTAGGAACTAGGGAAGATATACAATGACAACCATATTATAAAAATGAGCGACTATGAATGACTTAAGAACTCTCATAAACACAATAGCCAACTATGAGCTAGAACATAGATGACAATAATGTTTTCCCACTCCTGATAGAGAGGTAATGGACTCAGTATGCAAAAATGGGCAATGGGGGAATCCAATTTGTTTGACAATGCATTTTTGTCACAGGGGTTTTCTTTTTCTTTTTCCTGCCCTGAAGGTGAGAAGACAGTTGGAAGAAGAGAAAATAAGTTGTTATTAATTTAAAAATAAAACTGATATAAAATTTAAAAAAAGATGAATGGCCCCTGAACTCTAGATACTATAGTCTCTCAGGTACCTCTTTTCTTGGGGTGGTGAGGGATGGGGGGGTGGCAAAGATGAGATTAAGTTCAACTAGTAAAATTAGCTCTAAACTGAATTTGGGATATGGCTTCTTCATTTTTCAGCTACTATTACCCTAGGGCATATAGTATCTGAGCTCTCCACCAGTAGAATATAATCTCCCTGAGGTCAGAAACAACTTAATTACCTTTTTAGCCCCAAAACCTAGCACTGTCCCTGTCACATAATAGGTGACTAATGAATATTTCTTTTTCATTTATTTAGAATTTTATTTTCCCCCAATTACAAGTAAAAACAAATTTTAAGATCCCTAATGACACAAATAACCATTAATAACACACTCATATGACACAATGAAGACACAAACATAAAAAAACAAGGCATCCATAGATTTTACATTAATTACTCCTCACAGAGCACATTGCCTTCCTGCTCCCACTCTAAACATACATTTTCTACTTGCCCATCAGTAAGAGTCATTGAGTTGTATAGGAAAAGTCTGACTGATAATATACTTTTTTCCTGTGCTATGAGACTCCTAAAACTTTTGACTCTGATGTAGCCTTTTATGGAAATATAAACTGAAACAGCTTCCAACTCATTTTTACCACACAGTCCCAGGCAGTCAACAAGCATTTATTAAGCAATTGCTATGTGCCAGGCACTATACTTAACAGTGGGGATCAAAGAAAGGAAATGGGGGCAGCTAGGTGGCACAGTGGATAAAGCACTGGCCCTGGTTTCAGGAGGACCTGAGTTCAAATCCAGCCTCAGACACTTGACACTAGCTATGTGACCCTGGGCAAGTCACTTAACCCACATTGCCCCACAAAAAACAAACAAACAAACAAAAAGAAAGGCAATACATGGTCCCTTCCCTCAAGAAGCTCACATTCTAATGGAGGAAACAACCACATACATACAAAATATACATGGAGCAGATGGAAAGAAATCTGAAAGAGAAGGCTTTGGAGGAGGGGATGCCATCCTACTGAAAGTGAGATATACCTAGCATACCAAGGAAGTCTCTTCTATATCATGTGTCACCTAATATCCATCTCCACACCCAGTAACACCTCATTCTGTTTATAAGCAGTATGAAGCAATAGTGAGAAGTCAGTCAACAAGTATTTATTAAACACATAGTATTAGTATGTATGAGGAAGGATATTGTGGAAAAACAAATGCCACATTTGAAATCAGTTGGGAATGAGTTCAAATCTCTACTACCAACTTCCCATATATCCTTGGGCAAGAAATTTCACCCCTCTAAGATAATGATTTTCAAAGTGTGGTCCAAGGACCCTTAGGAAGTCCCTGGGACCATTTCAGGAGATCCAAGAGGTCAAAACTATTAAATAATATTAAGACAATATTTGTCGATTAAAATGTCTCCTTTTTCCAGCTGCATATCTGTATGAGGCTGGATTTTCTTCATAAATTTCTACTAAAACAACTTATCACAACAGTTTGCAAAAGCAGCTTTGAGGATCCAGCTGTTTTCTATTGTCAGACACTAAAGAGATATTAAAAAATATGTAAAATGATACTACTTTGTATTTTGGAAAATAAAATTTTTTCATAAAATATGTAATGAGTATATTACTATTTTGACTAATATTTTTAATTCATCAGCTTTAATCTGTAACAGTAATATTGATAGATATAGCTCATATAAGCCAAAGCTTTTGGGGACCCTCAATAATTTTTAAGGGTTTAAAAAGGTCTTGAGATTAAAAAGTTTGAAATAGACATCAGTGTTTTCATCTGTGTAGATGTGGCTCCTTAGACCCTTTTTTATCTCTAATTATATGATTTTTAAATTGCTCCAGAAACTGAAACTGGGGCATATCAAACTTGAGGCACAACTAAAAATTCTTTCACTAAGGAAAACAATTAGTTGAGTCAGGGTATACTGGGGGAGTAGATAATGTGTAGAGAACGTTATAACTGAACTACACAGGGATAGGAGGGCAGGCTGATGGAAGTTGAGGAAGTAAAGGATTGAGACAGTCTCTCTAGGGAAGAAGGGAGCCCTTCCAGGGAGGAAACATTCTTCCTTATCCTATCTGTTGGTCAAAATCCCATTAATTCCATGCTAGTCATGGGAGTGGGTAAAGGCAGAGACTGGTTCATATGGAAGTATGGGTTGAATGGCTACTAGAAACGGTTCAAATTGAGGTAAACACTGAGCAGGGAGATCCAAGATGAAAAGCAAAGTTGGACTTAAGTTGTGGGTGGAAAAAGACAGCAGAAAGGTGAAATAGGCCAGTCAGAGTTCAACAGGTAGTTGTTTGTTCGTGGTCCTTCTGGGCAGCCTCTTATTGATTAATGGGGGTAGAGGAGACAGTGGTAAGGGAGAGATGGTCAAGCTCTTAAAGGGGATCTTTTTTTACTATCCCCAGGATCTTGCATTAAGTTTATAAGAAAGCTCTAAACAATTACAAAATTAAAATAATAATGATAGCTCACATTTATACAGAGCTTTCAGTTTTATATCAAATCTGCATTCTGCTTCTCTTATTTTTGTTGAGTTTCTCTTAACTAAATTCCTATGTTAACAAATTCCATACTATGGAGAAGCCCTGATTTCTTGAAAATACAATCTCAGGGCAGCTAGGTGGCGCAGTGGTTAGAGGACCGGCCCTGTGGTCAGGAGGACCTGAGTTCAAATCCGGCCTCAGACACTTAACACTTACTAGCTGTGTGACCCTGGGCAAGTCATTTAACCCCAATTGCCTCACTTTAAAAAAAAAAAAAAAGAAAAGAAAATACAATCTCATTAAGAGGCAGCCTGGCAAAGGAGATAGTGGGTTGGATTCAGAGTAAAGAAGATCCACTTCAAGTTCTACCACTGATACTTACTAGCTATGTGACCCTAGGAATCATTTAAATTCTCTAAGCTACATTCAAGTTTCTAAGACTGCCTACGATTACCTTCTGTCTACTCCGTAGCTATCTTGTATGAACCAAGCTATTCACGCATTGTCTCCCCCACTGCAATGTAAGCACCTTGTGAGCAGGAGTTGGATTCGTCTTTCTCCCCTGGCACACAGTAAATATCCTAGAGATGCTTTTGACTGACTAACTGGTTCCAAATGATGGAGGTAATTCCCACACTGAAGAAATCATAGATCCTCAATGTATTGCTCTTCTCACTGAAGAAGCTTTCACCCCCACTGGGGGAAAAATGCCTTTCAGAATCTTTAACATATTGAGCAGGTCCATGAAAAATGACTTGCCACATGGAGAGCCATCTAAATCTGGTATAGGCATGTGGAGAGGTTGACTCTGGCATTTGAGTTACTTCCCCCTCCCCCCATTTGGTTTTTCTCATAGCAAGAAATACAAGTTCTGAGAAAGAAGCAGATGGGAAAGTGGACAGTTGGAATAATTTTTCCTAAGGCCTTTGTTTTCGAGAACATGGGCATCCTTCAGCAGGAGTGGCATCCATTGCCAAACTCAAGTACAATGCCCCATTGGCATAGAAAAGGTAGAATTACTCCGAAGATAACAGGAGGAGCTATCAGCATATCGATTTTCCTTCTTTCCTTTTCCTTTTCTTTCCTTCTTTCTCAGTTTCACAATGAGAGTACAACCACTTGCCAGGACTGGTGGTCATTCAACCCAGGGTTTGTTTGGGGCTTTTCTTTTGAATTTTGAGGAAGAAAATCACCTTGTACTGAAAAAGACTTTAGTAATAAAAAAGGTCTGAAGGGATTTCAAGCCATTAGTCCCAGGCAGGTGTCAATCGTATCTTCTAGGACATCCTTAAACGTCCAAGGAGCAACTGAAGTGATTGTGCTACTACCTCGAACAAGCCTCCGGAGTTGGGAGTTCATGGCTACTATTGGGTTCTTCTGAGCACAGCCTGTTCTTCTGCACTAATTTTGGGTGCTTGGTTAATGAACCCAATTAGGCTGATTACTGGGTCTCTAAATAGTAACAGAAGAGTCTGGGATGTAGTCAGGACCTTACACAGACTGGGTTCAAGAAGCTTTTTTTGAACAGTGGACTTAATTTTATTTCTCATACTTGTGGAGAAGTCCCTTCACTAGGATTTGACATAATGAAATGTACCTTCCCTTCCTTCAAATTCTACCTTTTGGGACAAATCATGTTGTGACCCATGTGATGAAGGCAGCAGAAAAAAGGGATTTAAAAAAAATTAGAATGTCTGGTCCATTTCTTTTTTTTTGTTGTTGTTTGTTTTTTGTTGTTGTTTTTTGCGGGGCAATGGGGGTTAAGTGACTTGCCCAGGGTCACACAGCTGGTAAGTGTCAAGTGTCTGAGGCCGGATTTGAACTCAGGTACTCCTGAATCCAGGGCCAGTGCTTTATCCACTGCACCACCTAGCCACCCCCCATGTCTGGCCCATTTCTAACAAGAATGGCTCTTTTTTTTTTTTCCTTAGCCAAAGAAATCATTCTGAGCGAATACCCACACATAACTGGTTTTTTGGTTTTTTGGTTTTTTTTACTTCTTATCAATGATAAGAGGACAGGTTTTTTGTTTTGTTTTGTTTTTCTGGTTTCTCAAAAGAGAGATTTAACAAATATTTATTAAGAACCTACTGTGTACAGAGATCTTAGTCATTTATGGTTATACAAATTTTCAATAAGATATAATTTCTATCCTAGTGGAGTTTATGGTTTAGTGAAGGACTAAGCCACACATTCACACGCACGCGCACACACGCACACACACACACACAAAGTTAACTTGAATACACAATCATACATGATAAGTGCATAACCACAGAATCACAGGATTCCAGAGCTGGAAGGTATATCAAAGGCCATCTAATCCACATTATTCCCCCTAAAATATGCACACTATAACACACAATTCAGCTTTTGTTTTTAGTTCTCTTAAGGGGAAGGGGAGAGAAATCTGCTACCACTTAAAACAGTCCCTTGCTCTTACAGATAGCTTTTATATTGTTAAGAAATATTTTCCTAATATCAAACCCAAATTTGACTTACTGAAACTTCCATTCATTACTCCTGGTTCTGGCCCACAGGACCAAAGGTGATAAATCTGATCCTGACCTTCCACGACAGCCTCTCAGATGTGTAATGGTCAATATCATCCCATGAGGTGCAAAGGGGGTGGTGGAAGGAGTGATCAATTCCAGCTCTAGGGATCAGGGAAGACTGTCATTTGATTTGGACTTTGAAGAATGGGTGGGGATAAGCAGGAATAGGCACATTAACATGTACAAAACATGGTGAATAACAGCATAAAGGTAAGGAAGTCCAATGTGTATGCAAGGGATAGTGACTCCATTTTGGCTGGAGGGAAGAGTCTGTGAATGGGAGTCATAGGAGACGAACCTGGGAAAATAGGCAAGGTGGTAAAGGACCTCTAATGCCAGATTATAAGGAATTTGAACTTTACTAAAAAGGTAATTGGGAGGGGCAGCTAGGTGGCAAGGGGCAGCTAGGTGGCACAGTGAATAGAGCACTGGCTCTGGAGTCAGGAGTACCTGAGTTCAAATCCAGCCTCAGGCACTTAACACTTACTAGCTGTGTGACCCTGGGCAAGTCACTTAACCCCAATTGCCTCACTAAAAAAAAAAAAAGTAATTGGGAACCAGTGCTGGACTTTGAGCAGAGAGGGGTGGTATGACCAAATCAATGCCAATGTCTGACACCAGAGCAAAAAATGGATTAGGAATGGGAAAACTTACTAGAACTTACTAGAAGGTGATTATAATAGTTCATGAAAGTGATCAAGAACTTTTCTGGAATGGTGGCAGTGGGAATCAGAGAGGAGGTAACAGATTTAAGAGGGTGGGTATTGAAGAAGCAGAGAGTTATTTAAATGTTTGGACAATTATTTAAAGAGCAAGTAGGTAGCACAGTGGATAGAGCAGTGGGCCTGGATTCGGGAAGACATCTTCTTAGGTTCAAATCTGGTCTCAGACATCTCTTAGCTGTGTGACCCTGGGCAAATCATTTAATCCTGTTTGCCTCAGTTTCCTCATCTGTAAAATGAGCTAGAGAAGGAAATGGCAAAGCACTCCAGTATCTTTGCCAAAAAAACCCAAAACACCCAAATGGAGTCATGAAGAGTAGGACACAGCTGAAACAATTATTTAAATAGATAACAGTGAAAGGGAGGATCAGTGAAAGGAAGGTAGGGTCATATTGTTATGTGAAAGTTTTGTGAAACTGAGCAGGTTAATGGGCAGTTGAGATGGAGCCAAGGAAGAGAAGAAGCTGAAGGAACATTAAGGAGAAGGGAAAACAATTAGGGCAAAGTCTTTTTAAAAGGCTGGAGAAAAAGGCTGAGGCGACAGCTAGATGGCATAGTGGCTAGAGACTTGGACTCCAAAAAAAACCTGAGTTCCCATTCTGCTTCAGACACTGAAGTCAAGTCTCTTAGCTTCTCTGTCTCTCAGTCTACTTGTCTGTAGAGTGAGGACATTGGTCTCTAAGGTCCCTTCTGGCTCTATGATCCTATGACTAGGGGTCAAGGACATATTGGAAAAATTTCTTTCTGGATTAAGTTTCTTCCCAAACAGATTTACTTCTGGGGGTAGTTTTATAGGCAAAATGCAATTTCCTACGACTTCTACATATTTTTGAGCCTTTAATACTCTGCTGTACTACACAGAACAATGTCAGAATCGTGGAATTCTAGAGCTGCAAGGAAAGAGCCTTATTCAACCATCTTGCATTAAAAATGAGGAGACTTGGGGGCAGCTAGATGGAGCAGTGGATAAGGCACCAGCCCTGGATTCAGGAGGACCTGAGTGCAAATTTGATCTCAGACACAACACTTACTAGCTGTGTGAACCTGGACAAGTCACTTAACCCTAGTTGCCCCGACTCCCCCCTCCCAAATGAGGAGACTTTGACCCACAAGGTTAAGTGACAACCAAAATAACACAGGAAATTTATAGAAGTGCTGGGACCATCAGCCAAGTCTTCTAGTTCCTGATGCATTGATTGTTATACTCTCCTATACTCTTTTGCCTTCAGGTTATTTTTTGAGTTCGCTTTTTGGTTTGGTTTGATTTGGTTTTGTTTCATTTTACAGTTTGAACACTTAAAAACAAATAAGCAAACAGCCCCCCCAAAACAACCCCAAACCCACCGCCACCTATTTCACTAATCCCCCAAAACTCTTCTTGCAGGCAAACCTTCCAGAAACTAACTGATTCACCTTTGTTTTGTTTTTTTTTTTCCACAGATTTTGTCCGATCACTTCCTGGCCCCAATTCCCCCTGCCTTTGTCCCTCTCAGTTAAGTTTCTGTCTCTTTCTCCTGCAGATTCCTCTAGATTCCACTTGTTTTTCTTTTCTTTTTCCCTACCCACATTTCAGCACTGTGAGAGCACACAGACATCTGCATTTCAAAAAGACCCTTGTCCACTTTCCAAGGCATGCTGCACCAAGGAAAAAAAAAAAGAGGGAGCGAGAAAGAAAGAAGATAGAAAGAAAAAGCGGAGTAGGGGGAGGATTAATTTACGTCTCATTGTAGGTACTGTACTAATTCCAGAGTAGGTCCTCATTTCTTTTCTCCCCTTTTCTCCCTCCTCTGACGCACACACTCTATAATAAGCTTCTGTTACTGGGAGCTTATGAGGCTCAATAGTAAGTTGAAACCGCTACTATATTTACACACTTTCCACATTTAGACAAAGGCTATTTTTAACTGCCTTGCTATTTGTGGGGGCTGCCGACGTCACTTCATGCTCACATGCAGAAGCAGCATCATATACTTGTTATTTTTTTGTTTACTGTGCTTGGACCAGGTCTGGCTTTTCTCCCCTCCAGATGGAAGAAGAAATGAGAGAGGTTCTGTAGGTCATTTGTGAAAGTACTTTTGTGAGTCCCGACCCACAGATTAGTGAAGAAAAAGACACTTGGCAATTTGCCTGAAAAGTCCGTTCTTAGTGCCTAACTGCTAGGATCTCGGGCATCCAATCGGGGATGGGTTTGTATGTCACCGTGAAGACCTACATTTGCCAGTTACAGATCTTTTGGGATGGGGACACTTGGCATCACAACTTCATTGTCGTAAGCACTGCATGGAAACATGTTCTCTGACAAAGAATCACACTGACCCCCTCTCTTTAAAAAAAAACTGCTTTATCTGGGAGGCAGCTCAGTGGTCCAGTGGATAAGGCACCCCCTGGATTCAGGAGGACCTGGGTTCAAATCCGGCCTCAGACACTTGACACTTACTAGTTGTGTGATCCTGGGCAAGTCACTTAACCCTCATCCCCCCCCCCAAAAAAAAATGCTTCATCTGTCTTCCCAAGGTGCCTGTTGTCATTTTGTTTTGTTCTTAAAAGAAAATGATTTATAATTATGCGAGTTGATATGTTTGTTATCCTTTAACATCTGGGGCTTTTTACATTCTAGGACAGTCTTTCTTTTCTTTTCTTTTCTTTTCTTTTCTTTTCTTTTCTTTTCTTTGCTTTTCTTTTCTTTTCTTTGCTTTGCTTTTTGTGGGGCAATGGGGGTTAAGTGACTTGCCCAGGGTCACACAGCTAGTAAGTACCAAGTGTCTGAGCCCAGATTTGAACTCAGGTACTCCAGAATCCAGGACCAGTGCTTTATCCACTGTGCCACCTAGCTGCCCCCTCAGTCTTTCTTTTCTAAAAAAAAAAAAAGAAAAGAAAAGAAAAGAAAAAAATCAGGTCAATAGTTAGATGTGATTAAGTTTTCCCTGGGTCAAAGAGAGATGATTGTTTTTAAACTGAAAACCAACCAACCAACAAGACAGACCGGTAAACAGATAAATCTGGTTTGTAAACTTTCTCTAAATTTTAGGCATGGCATAGTGGATAGAGTGTTTGATTTGGAGATAGAAAGAGCCGGATTCAAAGCCCACTCTGCCAATGTCACTATGCCTTCTGAACTTCATTTTCCTCATGTGCAAAGTGAATACTTGTAATGTGTCCCTTATTGAGTAGTTATGAGATTCAAATGAACTAATGGGCCTAAAACATTTTGAAAACTCTAAAGCTCTCTATACAACTGCCCGCTAGTATTATTCAGTGTCACTGCTTTCCTAAGAAAAGTTTGCTGCTTCCTGGCTGTTTCCTAAATCTATCATTCTATCCTCTGGCTCTATACATTCACACAAGCCATCCTCAATATCTGGAAAGCTCTCCTTACTTCTCCTATCCCCACTTTAATATTTCTTGTATTCCTTCAAAGCTTAGCTAGGGTGCTCATTCCTCTCTGAAATCTACCCTAAACTCCCCATTTATTAGTATCCCTTTCCTCAAATTATTGTATTTTGGTGTCTGTGAATGTTATATCCTTCAGTGGAAGAAAATAACCATGGTGGGGGAGGAGGTGTTGTTTCTATTGTCTCTTTATCATTAGTGCCATGTATGGCACCTGGTACCAATTAGGCATTTTATAAAAAAGATTTTTTAATTGAATTGAACTTTCTGTTCAAAGATTCCTTGGGGAGAGGGAAAAACTGTACAAGCAATCTAGTTCAAGGCTCACAGAATGCGGAACTGGAAGGAGTCTCAGGGACTGTCTAGTGCCACCTCCTCGTTTTACAAACAGGGAAACTGTGGCCCAAAGAGGGGAAGTATGTATCATTAACCAATCAAGCAAACAATTATACACACACACACACACACACATATATACACACACACACATATATACACACACACATGCATACATATATACACATATGTGTATATACACACATACCTCCTCAAACCCACCTGAATTTATGATGGTATTTTTAATAATCCTCTAGCAAAATCACATTGAGTACAAAATCATTCATCATCTATCTGGTTTGAAATCTTGCCAAAAGCAAATCATATACAAATTCATATTATCAACAGGCAACTAGGTGGCATGGTGGAAAGAGTGCTGGGCCTAGAGTCAGGAAGACCTGAGTTCAAACTTGACTTCAGACAGTTACTAGCTATGTGATCCTAGGCAAGTCATTTAACTCTGCCTCAATTTCTTTATCTGTAAAATGAGCTGGAGAGGGAAATGGCAAACCACTCCACTATCTTTGCCATGAAAAATTCCAAAAGAGGTCACAAAGAGTTGGACATGCCTGAACAAATATTATCAACTAAAACCAAGGAAGACTAATATATAACCAGTTCATCAATGAGTATTTAGTAAATGCTTACTTTCTGCCAAGCACTGTACTAAGTACTGGGGAAACAAGTTACAATGACTGAAACAATCCCCATTTGCAAGGACCATACATCTGTACAATATGGACAGCACAGGGAAGACCCTAGCAAAGAAGCAAAGAAGAAAGCCCCAACATGTTCCCTGAAAAATGTGATTTGGAAATTCCCATTAACTTCAGCCAGTGGTGGGAGAAGTACAAGTGGACTTAAGGGATGAGGAGTTTTAAAAAAGGATAGCCTTTGAGATTGAGGACTGAAAATTGACTTTGCAGGGATCTTAAAGGGGATGCATAGCTTTGCTAGAAGAATGTGGCTAGTTTCTCCAGCTCTTAGGCTGCCTTCAAGCTGCCTTCCCTCTGAATCAGAGCAAAGGGCTTCCAAGTGCTTACTCAGGTTTTCATTGTCTCAAAAAAAACTTGAGAGATTCTTGTTTCCCATAAAGGTAGTGTGAATGAGGCATTACTCACACATGAGGCTGGCCTTAAAGAATTAAGAGAAAGCTCATCTTAAAATGATGACCTGTCACTTATGTCCCAGAAATTCCCCCATCAGATACTTATTCCTCTGATTAAGACATAAAAACATTAACCCTATGGAAATATAAATGCCCAGGGAATAAAACAATAAGCCATTGTTTGTCATTAGCATTATTGAGTTGATCACCTCCTTTCTGAGAGGAACAACTAACAGAGTTCTAGGAAATCTTAATGGACTTGAGAGGCAAGTTATGTCCTGGATAAAGAGAGAAAGCTGTCCTAGAGACATGGGTATAAGGAACAAGATAGTGAAAGGAACTAAAAATAACAAGTTGGAGGGTACAAAGACATACTTCATCTACTTTTCCTTGCTTTTGATAGAAATATGTCTTCATTGAACCATAGATTTGGAGCCAGGTGGGACTTTAGAATTCATCTAATCTCTAATCCTCATTTTATAGATGAGGAAACTGAGACTTACAGAAGTCAGTTGGTTTCTCTAAGGTTACAGAGAGGCACAGACAGAGATTTCAGCCCTTTTCATTCTCACTAAAAATCAAAAGTTCACATTTACAAATGGGACTTTCCTTGCCACAACCTTGGAAAGAGGTATTATTATCTACATTTTACATATAAGGAAACAGTCTCAGAAGAGTCAAGTGACTTGCTCACAGTTACTTGACTAGGAAGTAGAAGTAGTGGAGTGGAATGAATGAATAGCTACACCTGGGTTCAAATCCCCATCAGTTATAGTAGCTGTGTGGCCTTGGGGAAGTTGACTAACTTCTCTGGCCTTTAGTTTCCTTATTTGTAAAATGAGGCATTTGGGGTCAGTGGCCTCTCAGGTCCCTTCCATTTCTAAAATCTATGATCTATGATCTTAAATATTGGGAATTATTTGCCTTCAAGCCCAGTGGTCTTTCCCACTATGCCCCGCTGCCTTTTTCATGAAGCTATAGAATAAATGGCTTTTACAAGAGTCTGAAATCTAAGCTAATGGCTCATCTATGCAGCAATAGCTGCCTTGGCCTCAATTCAGCAGAGACAGAAATGGGGACACTGATTTGGGAACCAGCCCAGACATAGCCAACATTGAAGAAATGCTTTTGTCCCTGTGGTTTTTCAGGTTTCATTGCGATTTGGGTGTTCTGCCTAAGCCAGGGCTGAAATCCCCAAGTGATGAAAGAAGGCCCAGTGTCCCCATGCTTCCGGTTTCAGATATACTAGAAACATGAGAAGGAAGGTTTCTTCTTGCCAGCTATCCAGGCCAAGGAGGTAGAGATAGGGACTCAGTAGCTGGGATATTCCCTAGTAGCTAGCTGAGGCATCCCTATCCCTATGAGACTGTGGAGATAGTTAAGTACTTGACAGTTGTGCTGGGGACATTTTGTAACTGGAAATCCACTAACTTAGCACTTAGTCACTTATAAAGCATCCGTGAAAGCTCTCCTCTGATGCTTCATCATTCCATACACATCACTCTGACTTCTGAGCCCCTAGACCAGACCACCATTTAATGAGATGTTCAGGCCATACTCATTTCACTCCCAGGACCAACTCTTCACTCTCCTCACTCACTAACCCTTTGGTTATCTTTTCCATACTCAACTACCTTTTACATGGTGTCTTCACCCCTTTAGGAGGTAAGCTCCTTGGAAAGAGAAACTATCTTTTTTGCTTGTATTTGTGCCTGGAACAAATGTACCTTGAAAATGTTAAGTACTTAATAAATATTTGTTCTATTTTTCCAAAGTCATGTCAATGGAGCAAAAGCACTGGGGAACCTTGACAGTCTAGAAAAGTTTCAACTGTGGGCCTGGAAATAGACTGTATGTTTATTATTAAAGGACAAACAACTATCCAGTCTCATTCAACTATATGCAAGGCCCAAATCTTGTCCAGCCCCATCCTCTTACCTGACCTCCAGTTTCACATTTCCAATCACCTACTAGACATCTTGACCTGGATGTCCCATAGACATCTTAAACTCAACAAGTACAAAACTGAACTCACCTATCACTCCCACACTTCTCCTCTTCCAAATTTCCCTATTACAGTTGAGTAATACCACCATTGTCCCAGTCCCCCAGGCTTACAATCCAAATGTTACCCTTGACTTCTCACATTCTTACTCTCCATATCCAATCTACCGATCTAAGATCTATTGATTTTACCTTCATCTCTCACATACACCCCTTCTGACACTGCCACCATCTTGTTGCAGGCCTTTATAACCTCCCACTATTTTAACATCCTACTGATTGGTCTCCCTGTCTCAAGTCTTTCTCCACTCCAGTGAATTTTCAGCTGTCAAAGTAATCTTCCTAAAGTGCAGATCTGACTAAGTCAACCCCCATTCAATAATCTCCATAGGCTCCCTATTGCCCCAAGGATAAAATTAAAAATCTATTTGGCTTTTAAAATCCTTCATAACCTGGTCCCTTTCTGCCTTTCCAGTCTTATTACATCCTCTTCCCATCCATAGACTCTGTGATCCCATGACATTGTCCTCCTTGTTGTTCTTGAAACAAGACTCTCCTTCTCCCGACTCCAGGAATTTTCTGTGGCTGTCTCCTATGCCTGGAATGTTCTCCCTCCTCGTTGATGCCTCTTGTCTTTCCTTTGTTCCATTTAGTCTCTGCTAAAGTTCTACCTTCTGCATAAAACCTTTCCTAATCTTCCTTAATCTTAGTGCCCTATCTCTGAGCCAAGCCCCAATTTATCCTGCATATATCCTGTTGTACATGGTTGCTTGCATGTTTCACACTTGCAATGTCTACCTCACTAGAGCACTGTTTTTTGCCTTTTGGGGTCTCCCCTGTTGTTAGCATAGTACCTAGCACATAGTAAATGCTTAGTAAGTACTAGTTCAATGACAAAGGGAAACAAAGACAAACTAAATCTATAGTCCCTCCCCTCAAGGATCTTACATTCACGTGAAGAGAAAGATGTAGGAAAATGATGAAAGATAGCTTTGGAACATAATGCCATGTCTGGAAGAAAGAGTAATAGAAAAGTTGCTTTAGAGATTGTGGGGCAGGTTTTAACCAAAATCTGGCTAAAGCCATAAAATTCAACATTTTCAAATATCCTAATTTTTATACATTTTCTTTTAGTCATGAACATAATTATCAACAAATATTCCAATGTACAAAGAACAACAAAAAAAGATTGAACATGAAATCATTAACTTGTTATGTATACTTTTATTTTTAACATGCATAGTGCATACAATCAGTCACTAATACAAAGTCATTCTGAAGTGACCCCATATTTTAATCTTGCTTGATTTGGGAAGGGAAGGGTAACTCACATGTGATCTACCTTAGTGCTAATCCAGTCTCCTCAGAATGAGCATGTGAAAGCAGCTGCCATCCATGCTCACTTACCCCATATCTTTATTTGAAAGGTAGCCAATCGAAATACTTAGAGGGGAGCTAAGGCAACACTCATCCCGCCTCTTCATGATTTGGGCTATCCAATCAAAATACCCTTGTCCTTATATGGAAGACTCTCACTCCTGTCTATTAAAAAAGTGCTCAGGTGTGTTAATAAATTCCTTTTTAACTTATTCTTCTTGAGTTCTGCCTTTTTAATCAGGGTGAAGACCTGAATATAGAATTTTCCATTTAACAATATTATTTAACATGGTAAAAATTGTTCTGTCTCCCCTTCTGAATTTTTCTTGTTTCTTTTTTTTTGTTTTATCAATGTGTTTTCTCTCTCTCTCTCTTTTCCCCCATTTCCTCCTCTACCCCAAAGCATTCCCTTAAAGTAAATAAAGAAAATAAACAAATAAATGAATCAATCAATGATTGAATAAATGAATTAATTAATTAATGGATGAATGGATGAATAGATAGATGAAACAAATAAAATCAGCATATTGTGAGAATTGGAGCTCTACCACCCTGCTGAGAAAGATATTGCAGGGAAGCTCTGCCCTGAGGAGAAAGCATGAGGTGACCTCTCTGGGGTTTCAAAGGTCATATTGGCATCTAGAAATTGTGTCTAATGCTTGTGGGTCATGTCAATCAGTGCTACCAGCCAATTAGCTTGGAGCTGTGCATGTGGATGGCCGGCTTCCTGTTTGACACGGGGCTTCTGGGAGAAGCAGCTAAGGATCTGGGTCTTTCATTCAGGAACTGGCTGTTGGTGGGAGGAACAGGCTCACTCTCTTAGATAGCAAGATGAAGGCTGTTTTTCTTCTGTCGCTCTCTTCACTAACTTCTAATACACTTTAATATATACTTAAAAGCCTAAACTCGTGCTGAATTGATCAGTAAATGTTAGCTAGTTTCTCCCACACACTTGGGTCAGGTCATGTGACCACACATTAGATTTTAAACATCACAGCTAAAATTTTAGGCCTTACAATATTAACAATGTTGGAAATCCATGCTCTGATTTGAAGTGCTAGTCTAGATGATGCCGTTTTCCCCCCAACCACAGCAGGTAGATACCAAGGCAAAAAAAGGGGCTGTTATCTGTGTTGGTGAAAGGACAAACCACAGTGTGGAAAACACAGATGCCTGAAGTATTGAATAAGGATTTTTAAAGTGCTCTTAGCATTATTACCTAAGCAAAAAGGTATTATTGTGAAGGAAGTTCTTTGTAAGGCTTCAAGTGCTATGTGGATATCTGCTATTCTTACTGTGTGTTCCTACCATGTTTTTACATAGCTGGTAGAGAAAAGCATTTATGTATAAATGATAGTAACCCTTGTATAGATATATCTGCCCACTCCCCAAGAGGATTAGGAAGTAGATAAAGCAAGTTTTCTCAATGCAAAAGCAACTAACCCCCAAAGTGGTCCATGAAAAGGAAATTCAATTTAATTAACAAGTTTTTATTAAATGCCTTCTTATGAGGATACTAAAACAAAAATGAAAGATTCTACCTTAAATTTTGCATTCTTTTGTAAAGTTTTGTTGATATTTTACTTTTTTGTAACCCCTATATTTTCAAATACATCTCTCCATCCCAAAGATATCCATCCCTGCCTTATAATAAAGAATAAAAAAAAATATAGTTGAACAAAACCTATCCATTCATTGAAAATATCTGACATTATAGGTTATGTTATGTACTAATTATCCCTGACCTTCAAAGAAAGTTGGGAGGGAAAAGGAAGAAAGAAGTTTTTCTCACATCTCTTCTTTGTGTCCAAGCTTTGCCATTTTAATTCACAGCATTCAGTTTTGATTGGAGTTTGCATTCTATTAGGTGATATAAAATGTATATGGGTAAATTGTCTTGTTTTTACATCCTGGTCATTTCTTGAAATGTCCCCATCTCCCTTTTGACTACATTCCTCCTTTGAATGAATGAATGAAAAATATGAAGTGCTTAGAATGTGACAAGCACTGTGTTGGGCTTGGCACTGGAATATAAATACAAAAGTGGGATACTCTTTGTTCTCAAGAAACTTGTTGTTCAGACATATGTGATTCTTTATGATACCATGGACCATAGCACGCTAGTGCTGTCCATGGAGTTTTCTTGGCAAAAAAAAGTGGAGTGGGTTGCCATTTCCTTCTTCAGTAGATTATGGCAAACAGAGGTTAAGTGACTTGCCCTGGGTCACATAGCTAGTAAGTGTTTGAGACTGGATTTAAACTCAAGTCTTCCTGATTCTAAGTCCAGTGCTGTATCCACTGAGTCATCCATCTACCTCCAAGGAGCTGGTCTTCATTCTATTAAGGGAAACAAGACATGTAGGGGAATAATGTCAGCAAGGGATGTTTTGGGTTTGAGAATTCACAGATTTAGTAAGTGGCATGATACTTAGGAGAGCTGACTGACGCCTAATGGCAATGATCACCATCTTTTATACCAAAGAAAAAGAGATAAGCAAAAACACCTGATACATCAACCTCATCTGAAAGTGGATACAACATTCTACCCTCTTAGTCTCTGCCTCTCAGCCAAGAGGAGAGAGGTATGTTTCATTATCTGTTCCTTGAAACCATTACTGATTTTCAAGTCACTCAGATTGACTTTTTTTTTTCACGGCAATGAGGGTTAAGTGTCTTTCCCAAGGTCACACAGCTAGTAAGTGTCAAGTATCTGAGGCCGGATTTGAACTTAAGTCCTCCTGAATCCAGGGCTGGTGCTTTATCCACTGCACCATGTAGGTGCCCCCTAGAGTGACTTTTGATGATCTATCACATTGTTGTAATCATCATGTATATTGTTCTTTTGGTTTTACTTGTGTAGCAAATACTGACTGATCTTCTGATCTAGGAAGACCTGGATTCAAATACCCACTCTGGCACATGCTGGCTGTTTGATCCTGGGCACATCCTTTAACCTTTTAAGTGTTACAGGCAGTTTTCTAATACTAGAAGTTGCAGAAAAGGTGCCAAGCCTCAATAGTAGAAGAAATTTCCTAATCAGGGAATTCCCTATCCTGATAAAATCACAGGTTCAGGCCCTATCCTTGTTAGTTCATGCAAATCTTACTGTAATTCTCTGCATATCTAATATTAGTCCTTTCTTACTGTATAATAATATGTTTTATTATTTTTTAAAAATTATATATATTTTTTAGTTTTCAACATTTGTTTAGATAAGATTTCCAATTTCCCCTCCCTTCCCTCTCCCCTCCCCTAGACAGCAGGTAATCTGATATAGGTGTTTATATATATATATATGTATAATAACATTAAACATATTTCTGCATTAATGTACAATAATATTTTATCACAGTTTATTTAGTAATTCTCCAATTAATAGGCAGCTCTTTGTTTGCTATTCTTTACCACCACAAAAAGTGCTGCTGTGAATATTTTGGTATCCATTGGACCCATTGGTTTTTGTCTTTGACTTCTTTGGGATGGATATGAGTTCTTGATGCTTTCTTGGCTATGTTCTTGCCCTTGCTTCTTGATACTTTACCCATTAGTTTCCTGTACTGGTTTTCTTGTCTCTTCTGATTATCCTTATAGAAAAGCACAGGGAAATACACATTAATGTTGAAGGAAATTATTGCACTTTTTCAAGATGGGGATGGCTCATGTATAATTAGTCATGTGTAAATATGGCAGGAAAGACACGGGCAAGAGGCTGACTATGAAAAGTTGCCAATTGGGTATTTTTGACAAGTGGGTGATCTAGCATGACTGAACACTGAGAGAACCAGAAAACATTAAGCTGTGGTTGTGGTGGAAAGAGCACTGTAGTGGCACAAGATCTTGGCTCTATCACAAATTGATTGTATGATCTTAGACAGATCACTTCACTTCTCTAGAGGACTTGGTTTTGTTCTCTGTGAAATGAGATAGAACTAGAATGACCTAAATAATGTCTAAGTCCCTTCTAGTTCCAACATCCCAGGGTTCTGAAAAAACATTTTGTAGTTTCTTTCATGTTCTTCATGTCAGTGATGCATAGCCCCTGCTCTGGGGCTATCCAAGTCCACATTGGCACTGGCAAGTTGGGTCGCCAGAAGGCAGCTGCTACTTGTCCCCTCAGAGTTCCAAGGGTGGCCCTAAGGGGTGTGGGGATTATTTTTCTAATATAATCTCTCATGTCTAAGGCATCAGGCTAGAGCATCCTGTCACTTCAATTAGGGTGAGGGTGATGGAGAGAATGATTCAGTTGACAGCTCCCCATTCTCTCAAATAACTTAAAGTATGGTTGCAACATAAAAAAGACACCAGCACCTGACTGTTCAATCCAACACATGTTTCAAGCACCCAATATGCAAGACCTTGAAGAAATACAAAGCACCATGAGCACCCGAAAAAGGGGGGATCATATATGGTTGAAGAGATCAGGAAAGGCATTATGGAGATAGCATTTGAGCTGGGCTTTACAGAATTGATAGGATTTTAAATGATAGAGACATGGACATGGGACAGGGAAGGCTTTCTAAAAAGAGACAATAGCTCAAAGATATCAAGAGAGGAAAATGAAGGACAAATTTGGGAACTAGCCAAGTAAGCCAGTTTGGCTCAAGTATATATGGCATAGGAAAGGGTGTATCCATAGCTCCAAAGGTAGGTTTGAGCAGGGCTTTGGGTGTACTTGAATGTTGTAATGGAATGTATTAAATTTGATCATTGACAACGCTATGCTAAGGTTTAGTAAAAAATCCAGCAATTCAAACAGTTAAAGAAGAAGAATCCAGCTTTCCAGACCAGAATCCAGCTTCCTCCTGATGACATCTTACCGCTCACTCCAAGAAGACAAGAGAACTGAGAAAAGACTTCCAAAGACTTAATTATTTTTTACTGTTTCATCTAAGAACACCTGTTCCTAGAAGAAACAAAGGGGGGGGATGTGATGAAATAATGGAATTTAGCAGATACTCAAAGACCCACCTGGAGATTAATCGAGACTGATTGAATCAAGTGAGAGTGATTGACTGATGATTAAGCCTACTTCAAGTTAATTGGATTGTAATCACACCTGGCTAACCCTTAAGAAGGTATTGTTCTCAGAAATTAGACTGTGAATTCAACTTGAAAACACCTTCAAAGCCAATGGATTTGGATGACGCCAACCAATCACCTTGAAACAGTGTGTAAGGACCGCCTCTGTTCCAGAACTATAAAAAAGCTTCCAAAGTCAGCTTGAGGAGTTGTTCCTCATTAAAACAGGCTCGTGGAAGAGTTCCTGATTAAAGCAGGCTTGTGGAGGAGGACTTCAGGAAGAACCCAACCAAGCTGGAACTTTAGGCTAGGTAGGACTTCTTTTTCATAATCTTCTGAACTCTTTGTAAATATCTGTATGCTCTAATAAATGTTTAATGCCCAAAGACTGGTACTGAAGCCTTTTAATTTTTGGCAACCACAATTAAGATTTTAAACATCACAATGTCAAACTGAATTGCTGTTGGACAATGGTGAGCCACTGAAGATTTTTGACCAGGCGAGTGACATGATCAGATCTATACTTTAGGAAAACTGATCCAGAAGCTGTGAAAAGCATGGTTTTGAAGAAATGTTATTCAGTTATATTTGGCGTTAAGAAACCATTACATTGCTCCCTTCAAAGACTGTTTTCTATCTAACTGTGCTTTAAAGCTATTCATAATGGGGAAATGACTGACCCATTTAAGAAAAAATGGTTTGTGACAAGCTACAGAAAGAGATTAGTTAGGAAACCAGTTATATGAAAATTTACTAGTCTCATGGAAGCAGCATGGGATAGTGAAGGGTGTACTCACTATCGTCATAGAGAATATGAGTTTGAATCCTGACTTATGTTTACAACCTGTGTGACCTTGGAAAAGTCACAACTTCTGAGCCTCAGTTTCTTCATTTCTTAAGTAATGGTTTGTACTATGTCATCTTTAAGGTCCTCTCCAGTTCTAAGTATATATAAATTGTATATACTAGTAAGTCTATAGTACTTTACTACCATATAATACTATCAACAATAGCTAATAGCATGAGGGAAGCCATGCCAGTGAAAGGCCTAGATTAAGGGCAAATAGGAAAGTGGATAGTGGGTAAAAAGCTGATATTGTGTGAGGAAGAGCTGAGTTCAGATTTTGCCTCTGTCATATACACAGATGAGACCAAAACAAAAAATAGTAGATGAAAATTTGGGCAGCTAGGTGGTGCTGGCCTGAGGTCAGGAAGACCTAAGTTCAAAGCTAAGCCTCAAATACTTACTAACTGTGTGACTCTGAGCAAGTCACTTAACCCTATTTGCCTCAGTTTTTCATCTGTAAAATGAACTGGAGAAAGAGATGGCAAACGACTCCAGTATCTTTGCCAAGAAAACCCCCAAAAGTAGGACATGACTGAAAAATGTTGTTGTTGTTGGTGGTGGTGGTCCTTCTTTCTTGAAGAGGACCATGACATTGGGAGGTGATGTCATGACTTGTAGTAAATTGGATTTAAGTGAGGGAAGGCTGTGCAAGGTCACCAACCTCACTCCTCCTCCAGTACCTTCTGGGTCTAGTGGTAAGATATGCATCAGGATGACTGGAGATGGCCCTGGATGTTTAAGGCAATTGGGGTTAAGTGACTTGCCCAGGGTCACACAGCTAGTAAGTGTCAAGTGTCTGAGGCTAGATTTGAATTCAGGTCCTCCTGACTTGAGGCCCAGTGCTCTATCCTCTGTGCCCCCTAGCTGCTCCTGCCTAAAAAATGCCTGAACTAATAAAAATCCAAGTGACTCTAATTATCTGAAAGTTATGTAGCAAACCCATGGATTTTGATACTTGAAGCTTTATAGGTAAAAGAAATTAAAAGTTTATGCTTCAAGTAAAATAAGGAAATAAATTGGATTAAGTTGTGGTAGATAATAGATGAGTCAGAAACTGTTATTAGCAAAGTGAGTGTTAGGTTTCCCACACTCAGAATTGCCTCTCTGACTAACTTCTGTTTGCTGTGAACTGTCCCAATAAAAAAACTGCCCTGCTTTCTGTCAGCCTCCCCAGGAAGCCAGCTCCCTGCAGCAGATGAAGGATAAAGA
This sequence comes from Dromiciops gliroides, assembly GCF_019393635.1. NCBI lineage: Eukaryota > Metazoa > Chordata > Mammalia > Microbiotheria > Microbiotheriidae > Dromiciops > Dromiciops gliroides. Next base: position 614,506,128 of record NC_057861.1, on the reverse strand, counting down.
CACGGAGAATGGGCACTTCTCAAGCCGATTCAGGAAACAGGTCAGTGAGGTGGAAGTAAGGAAGTCTGCTCTCTTCCAAGCATTGGACTTGAAAGGGAGGCTTATGTTACCAAACCAGAGAAGTCGGCAGGAGTCTCATCCTGTCCCCTGGGATCTATAAGATAGGATTCTGGGTGGGGTGGGCCAAGGAGCTCCCCTCCTTCCTCAGTTCAATTTTCCAAAGAAGAAGACATTTCCTATCAGTTTTGCATATGACTCTCAACAATTATTTAAGGAATAAATGCATCTAATCTCTGGAATAAAAATAACAATGGCTGACATTTACATACAGTTTTACATACCACTTTAAAAGCATTAGTTCATTTGATTCTCATAAGGACCCTAACAACTATATATGAGGTTTATTTGTTCAGTTGTGTCTGACTCTTCCTGACCCCATATGGGGTTTTCTTGGCAAAGATATTGGAGTGATTTTTTGCTATTTCCTTCTCTGGCTTATTTTAGAGATGAGGAAACTGAGGCAAACTGGGTTAAGTGACTTGCCTATGGTCACACAGCTAGTAAGTGTCTGAGACAAGATTTGAACTTAGGAAAATGAATCTTCCTGACTCCAAGCCCAGTGCTCTATCCAGTGTGCCACCTAGTTGTCCTTTGTAAATTTTAAATCATTATAAAAATGTGAGTTTGTATAAATATGACAATGTATTGGTGATATTATCATTGGTTAGGGCAGGGTTCTGCAAAGTTTGCCTGTATTATTTAAAATTAGGGGTCTCCAAATCCCTAACTACTTGGGCAGGGAACTCCCCTAGGAATGAAATACATTGGGAAAAGTGCTGAATTTGGAGTCAAAGGACCTACATTCAAGTGAAAGAACAAAACTAAGAGGTAGCTCTCCTTCCTGCTCCCTATCTTCACTCCCAGATCCTCATTCTAGGTTTGGACTCCTTAGTATAATGGAGGTGGAGAATGAATAGTTTAAAAAATATATCAAGGTGGACAGCTAGGTGGCACCGCAGTGGATAGAGCACCAGCCCTGGATTCAGGACGACCTGAGTTCCAATCTGGCCTCAGACACTTGACACCAGCTGTGTGACCCTGGGCAAGTCACTTAACCCTCATTGCCCTAAAAAAAATATATCTATATCTATCTATCTATCTATCTATCTATCTATCTATCTATCTATCTATCTATCTATATATCAAGGGGGCAGCAGCTAGGTGGTACAGTGGATAAAGCACCAGCCCTGGATTCAGGAGGATCTGAGTTCAAATCTGGCCTCAGACACTTGACACTAGCTGTGTGACCCTGGGCAAGTCACTTAACCCTCATTGCTCCACCAAAAAACAAAGCAAAACACAACAAAAAAAATATGTATCAAGGGAGATCCAAAATCATTTGTAATTAAGAAAATGTTCCTCTCAGACAGATCAATAGATACATACATTGTCTGAGCTAGGAAGGGTCTTAGCAATCATCTGATTTAAATCCTTTATTAAACAAAGAAAGAAACTGAGGCTCATGAGAAATTAAGGATTCAAATCTGGGAGCTATCTAGGTTTCCTGACTCCTGGCATAATCAGTGCACATTTCTGTTTTATGTCAAGTCAGGGCTCTGAGGCTGAGTTCTGACTTAAGCACAGCGAATAGAACACTGGACCTGAAATTGGGAGGACCTGAGTTCAAATCTGGCCTCAGACGCTTATAAGCTGTGTGACCCTGAGCAAGTCACTTAACTCCCATTGCCTGAAACATCTGGGACCATCTCCAGTCATCCTGATGCATATCTTGCCACTGGAGCCAAATGCCTCTGGAGGAGAGAGTAAGGTTGTTGACCTTGCATAGTCCTCCCTCACTTAAATCCAATTCACTGCAAGTCATGACATCACCTCTCAATGTCTTGGTCCTCTTTGAGAATAAAGGACAAACAACAGCTATTACCTTACTGTGTAACTTTGGGCAAGTCATGTATCGTCTTTGGGCGTCTGCTAGCTCATCTGTAAAATGAGGGAGCTGAACTGGCTGATCTCTGAAATCCCTTTCAGCTCTTATATTCCATGATCCTATGATTCAAAGAATTGGAATGCTTGAGCCCAGAGAAGGGAAGCCTGAGTTGATTTCAGTTCTCATTCAACAAATATGTAAGGGCCTACTCCAGGCATAGCTCAGTGCAGAATGCTACAAAGGATAAACAGATTCCTATCTCCAGTGACTGTGTAATTCTTTCTTTTAAGATCCTTTAGTCTAGCTTGGCAAGGGGGGGGGGGGGTGGAGGGCAAGCCTAAGAACACAGACTGTTTAAACAGCAGAACAAGACGCAAAGTTAAGTGCTAAAAATAAGTGGGCAGGACAACCATTATTATAGAAGTTTAGAAAAGGGGGAGGAGGGGAAATTACGTGGGTTGGAACAAATAGGAAAAAGTGACGCTATCTGCCAGAGAACATGGCTTTCCTTTGCTCAGCAGAGGGCCAGGGGTCTCCTTTCTCTGTAATCATGGGTATTTTCACTGGCTGTTTTTCATCCCTGCAATGTCTTCTGTCCTTCCCCATCTCTGCCTTCTTGCTTCCCTGCCTTGCTTCATATCCCGGCTAAAAATCTCACCTTCAGTAAGAAGCCTTCGTCCTTCTCTTAGTACTAGTGTCTTCTGTCTATTGAGTATACTTCATTTATCTTATATGCAGATTAGCAGCTTATAAATGTAATAAGACTCTTAGGGATACCTTGCATAACTTGTTTGTACATAGCTGTTTGCCTGTTGTCTCCCCAATGTGACCTTGTCCAGAATAGGGTCTGGTTTTTGTTTGTTTGTTTGTTTTTTGGGGGGGGACTTTCTTTGTATCTCTAGCACTCAGGAAACAGTGACTAGCACTTAGTAGGTACTTATGAAATGCTTATTGACTGATGGATTAATTCTACAAGTATGTATGTGGGGAAGTATCTTCAGTCAGTCTACTACTGAAGCTCATAGTTTATTAGAGGATGAATGAATCTTAGAAATCATCTCAGGCCAACTCATACCAATGAGACTATTTCTTTTTTTCTTTATAATCTTTTCTTTTTTTAAATTTATGGAATAAAACAAGCATTTCCATAACATCATATAAGATGCATGAAACTATAAATCTACAAATCACCTTAAATGTCCTAAAAATTTAAAGAATGAGGTAAATTGTCAGGGTCACTATCCTATGTCAGATACAGTGGATCACTCAGAGCCATAGTGTTTGACCATTGCTTTTACTAAAATCATACCCTCAGGTAGATATAATTCTCCATATCATCACATCAAAGACAATTTATATTTATACCCTCTGTGTATAATCCTTCTGTCTGCCTAAATATATATATAGTTCTCAAGAGTTATAAGTTTTATCTTCCCATATAGGGATGTAAACAGTTTAACCTTATTGAATAACTTTTTCCCCCCATTTACCTTTTTAAACTTCTCTTGAGTCTTGTATGTTAAGATTGAATTTTCTATTCAGTTCTGGTGTTTTCATCAGGAAATTTAAAGTCCCTAATGTCATTGAATGTCCATCTTTTCCCCTGAAAGAGAATGATCAGTTTTGCTGGGTAATAGATTCTCGGCCGTAATCCAAGCTCCTTTACCTTCCAAAATATTATATTCCAAGCCTTGTGATCCTTTAATGTTGACGCTGCCAGGTACTGTGCAATCCTGACTATGTCTCCATGATATTTAAATTGCTTCTATCTGGTTGCTTGTAGTATTTTCTCTTTCACCTGATAATTCTGGAATTTGGCTACAATATTCCCTGGAGTTTTCCTTTTGAGGTCTCTTTCAGGAGGTGATTGGTGGATTCTTTCAATGACAATTTTATGCTCTGATTCTTTAATATCAGGGCAGTTCTCCTTGATAATTTCCTGCAATATGGTGCCTAGACTCTTTTTCTGATCATGGCTTTCAGGCAGTCCAATAATTCTCAAATTGTCTCTCCTGGATCTATTTTCCAGGTCAGTTGTCTTTCCAGTGAGGTATTTCACATTTTCTTCTATTTTTTCATTCTTTTAATTCTGTTTGACTGATTCCTGGTGTCTCATGGAATCATTAGCTTCCAACTGTCCAATTTGAATTCTTAAGAAATTGTTTTCTTCAGTTAGATTAGGCACCTCCTTTTCCATTTGGCCAAATGAAATTTTTAAGGAATTGTTTTCTTCAATTAATCTTTGTGCTTCTTTTTCCAAGATGCTGATTCTTTGTGCTTCCTTTTCCAAGATACTGATTCTTTTTTCATAATTTTCTTGTGTTGCTTTCATTTCTCTCCCCATTTTTTCTTCTACCTCTCTCAATTGATTTTTAAAATCCTTTTTGAGCTCTTCCAAGAAGACTTTTTGGTCTTGAGACCAATTCATCTTCCCTCTTGAGGCTTCACATGTAGGCAATTTGAGAGTATTGTCCTCATCTGAGTTTGTGTTTAGCTCTTCCCTGTTGACACAGAAGTTCTCAATGGTAAGAACTCTTTTTTGTTTCTTACTCATATTGCAGCTTATTTTTTTTTTTAAAGTTGCAGTCTGCTCTGGGGGCACCAGGGTCCCTGTTTCAAACTTCTTGTGCTGGGGTATAGGGGCTGTGTCACTGGCTTTCTACTCTGAGGCCTCTATAGCTTGTGGATTTCTCACTGCCCTGGGCTTGTTCCCTGCCTTTGCTCCCAGTGTGCTGGGATGGCCAGGCCTGGTCACACCTGTCCTGCAGGTGACCCTCTAGCTGGCAGCCTGTCCTCTCAACTGATGCTGGTGGATCTCACCACTGACCTCCTGTGCCACCAGTTTGCTAAGCCAGGATCAAGAGGCCTCAGTTGCTTGGCTGTGGCCTAGAGCTTCCTGCTGACTTGCCCCGACCCCCTCCACACTGTGCTGAGTTGAGGTGTGCTGTGCCTCCCTTTTGCCCAAGTGAAACTGACCTTACCTTAAGTCTTCTAAATTATCTCAGGTTGGAAGATTGTGTCTCTCTGTCTTTTTGTAGGTTCTGTAGTTTCAGAATCAGTTTAGAGGCTTGATTTAATGTTCTTTTTGAGGGAACCAAACGAGAACTCAGGCAACTTGCTGTCTTCTCTCCACCATCTTGTAGTACAATTCTCAAGGGAGTTTAGAAATTATCCAAAGTAGGCCTTCTTAAATTTTTTTCTGCTTGTGACCCCTTTTTGCCCAAGAAATTTTTGCTTTACCCTGGGTATATACCCAGGTATATAATATAGGTATACATAACTTTTTACTGAGGCCAACTTTTTTGCAACTCCCACATTCAGTTACACAACCCCACATTGGGTCACAACCCTAGTTTAAGAAGCTAAACTCTAGAGGGTAAAATAATGAAAATAATAATGATAGTAGTAACTAATATTTGTTAAGCACTTATTATATACCAGGCATTGTGCGAAGCCTTTCACAGTTATTATCTCATTTGATCCTCATAGCAACCCTAGAAGGCAAGTGTTATTACTATCTCCATTTTACAGATAAAGAAACTGACAGAAGTTTAGTGACTTGCCCAAGGTCATATAACAAGTCTGGATTTGAACTCAATTCTTCCTGAATCTAGCCCCAACATTCTATCTGTTGAGCCATCAGCTGCCTAAAACCAAATAAATATCTCTGACTAGCAGATTAAAAATTAGTCAGCAAGGAGATTTCCTGAAATCTTAGGAGCAAGCCACCAAAGTCTCAAAAACTATTTTTGTATTTCTTTTGTCCAAAGGGCCCACAGATCAATCCACCTAAGGGCAAAATTAACACCAACAGCCCCAGGTTTGCATGAAAAACTGTTCCTGGAATGGCTGCTGTTATGAAAATGTGAGGGTCAACTCACTCCTCCCCAGTTCCATCAATATCCTGGTCCACAATATAGGGCTTAAGATCAACCTTAAAGGATGAATTGAAGTTGAGATAGGTGGGGGGGGGGGAGGGTCAATATTCCAGGTAGGAAGAATAACGTGAGCAAAATCTTAGAGAAAATGAGCTAGGCATGTTCATGGGATAGTAAGTTTGTGAAATTAACAGGAAGAGAGGGTTCATATCAGTGAGTGGTTTATTTACTTAACAGATAAACCATAATGGCCTTTTAATGCCAAATTAGTCATGTTGGGGGAAGGGGAATTTAGCTGGGAAATCTCTGATCCATTTGATGAGTTCTCTTCATCGGCCTAATAGAATTATAGGGTATAGGCATCTTAGGGGTACCTTCCATGGATTGTCAGTGATGACTCCTGATGATTGTCTGACTGAGACTTAGGGAGGATGGATGCTTGTCAGAGGAGACCCTCCATTTCACCCACTGTTGGGGAGGCCTCTCTCTTAATACCTTGGTGGTATTAGCATACCACTCTAGATGCCTATCTATTATTTCTGTAGCCCTCCATGAACATCTGACATTCATTTCTAGTAATACATATCCTCAGTGGTATCCTTTATGCTGCTTCTCAGGTATAAGCCATTCGTTACTAGTTGTGCAATAGACATAAAACGGGGCAAGTACAAAGAAGTGCATTTGGGAAGCCCTAGGAAGTGCACAGTTAATTCACTGAGAGTCCTTTGTTTTGTCTTTGAATATACATCTGATCCTCCAGTATATCCTCCAGTGATCAGGATCACACCCATCCATGCCTGCCCATCCTATATAACTCTTGTCCATATACTCCCATAAATTAAACTCTAATTCCAAGGTCTTCCCCATATAGTGGGGAGAGGCAGTGGGGGATGGGGGAGAAGCATATTTGCTTTCCTTGAGATATTGCTAGGATACTTCAACTATGTCAACAGCCCCTCTGTTTTGCTCATACATTTATGTGATGATGGCTTTTACACTGCTTCTTCTTTGTAATTTTTTGTTTGTAACATGCTCTCATACTTGAAGAAAACACTGAGCTTATGATCAAGTAATGAAAATGGTTTGCTGGCACCTGAGAATGGACGAGCCCTTCTGTCAGCACTTACTGGCATCCCGTTCCTATGGGGGAGGAAGTTGAGATGAAGGGCCCTTTGTTCTACATGTCATTCATGGGGGAGGGAGGGATCAACTGGCATAACTTCAGTCATTATCTTCAACATGACATTTCCAAAGGCACATGTGTGTGTGTGTGTCTGTGTGTCTGTCTCTGCTTCTATCTCTCTTTGCCTCTCTGTGTCTCTCTGCCTCTCTCCCTCATTCATCTCTCCTTTAGGCCCTACACCAATTATTCTCTCTACAATGAACACAACTTAACCAAACACTTAATGCACCTGCAAAGCTACAGAACTAGAGACCATTTAAAATCCATACCCAGCCCCCACTTTTGTTAGGCCTAGGGAAAAAGTGTCCCTTCCCCAACACCCTTAACAAATGTCAGAATATTTCACTTTGCTACATGTGAAAAATTTTGAGTTTGCTCTGATTTTAACATCATGATGCCCAGTGTTGGATGATTTCCGATAACTTCATTTTGTTTATTGTTGTTGAGGTCCTCTCCTCTTTCAAATTTCAATCCAAGGGTCATCTCCTCTATGAAACCTTCCCTAGTGTCCTCAACGGAAGGGATCGCTCCCTCTCCTCATTTTCTCATGATACTTTCTATCTCTCCTTTGCCTGTATTATGTTCTCCTTTATGTTGTGACATCCTACCATGTGTTATAATTATTTGTGGACTTGTCATTCCCCCTCTAGTAGATCAGAGGGTCTTTGAGGGAAGGGACTGTTATGTTTGTGTGTGTATGTGTATGTGTATTTTGATTTCTATTGCCTAGCATTACACCTGGTCAGTTGATAAATGTACTAGGCACTTGATAAATGTTTGTAGAATTGAATTGAGTTGTCTAAGGTCAACTAACTCTTTCTTTAAAAAACAAACAAACAAACCTGCATGTTCGAAGTATAAAGCTAACCAACTGGTAGGTTTCCAGCTCTGGATACAGAGTGTTCTGTGCTATCATCTTAGGAATTCTTGACAATGAGACTACTCTTAATTAGACATAAAGCATGAAAGCAGGGAAACAAACTCAACTTTGGCAACTTATGCCATCACATACAATCATAGTATTACAGATTTGGAACAGTTCTCAGAGGTCAAACCAGACTTGATACATGATGCCTGACAACCGATCATCCAGCCTCTGAATAACTCCAAGGATGAGGAACTCATGCTCTCACAAGGCAGCCTTTTCCACTTTTGAATAACTCCAATAATTAGGAATGGGGTTTTCCCACTTAACAAATTATTTTCTTCTCCATTCGATTATTTGCTAGGTATTCCATGGCTCTCTGGGGTCTAATAGAATGGGCCAAATCTATCTCCAACATGCTAACTTTTCAAATACTTGATCTCTGACCCTTTGTTTAAAATCTAGTCTTCTTTAGGATAAGCATCTCCATTTCTTTCAACTTTCCATCTCCTATGCCTGGAAGGCAACCCTTCTTTCACTTGTAATCCTAGTTTCTTGTAACACTCAGTTCTAGTGTCGCCTTCCATATGAAGCCTTTCTTGACCATCCTTTCCCTAGTATTTTATCCACACCCAAACTAATACTATCTAATAATACCTATTTACATGTTGCATCCCCCAATAGCATATAACCATGTCCAGGGCAGGGGTTGTTTCACATACGTCTTTGTGCCTGGCTCACAGTCAAAGTTTAATCAATTCTTCAAAAATGAATTGATTCATTCATTCAAACAATCCTCATGTAACTTGGTCTCTAGTCCTTCCATTATCCCCTCCACACATTACAAGGTTTTGTCCTGGGCCCTGTTATGAGCAATATTCTATATTTTAAAGGTTAAATATTCACGTTTCCAACAAAACTCCACTATTCTGAATGGCCTATTATTTTAGGGTAAAGATTCTTAACCTTTTTATGTCATGGAGTCCTTTGGCAACCTTCCCTTCCCTTCCCTGATGAAACCTAGGTATCCCTTCCAGGGGATTTAAAAAATAAATTTATAATTGAAGAAAATACTATTTCAATTAGAGGTGAGTGAAAATAAAGATGTAAATTTTTTCCCCATGCAAGTTCAGGGACCTACAACCCCCAGACCTATCCATGAGCCCCATAGATCCCAGGTTAAGAATTCCTGATCTAGCATTTCAAATTGTTTTATTACACAAATCTCTGCATCATATACAAGCCAAATCCACATCCATATCACAAGCCCACAGATCAGCCCTTGCTTTGCTATTTGTTAGCTGCATGACTTAAGGATCATAAGATCTAGTATTTAGAATTAAAAGGAAGCTCAGAGGTCATTTAATCCAACCCCTTTTTTACATGTGGGGAAACTGAGGCCAGGAGAAGTTAAGTGACTACTTGTCCAAGGTCAAGCATATGGCATCTGAATGAACAAATCACTAAATTTCTGACACCAAATATAGTGTTCTTTCCACTACATAAAATAGCCTATATAGGATAGAATGAAGATTTCTCTGTACTTTGTAAGTATTTCACTGTGTAGGGAATGCTGCTGAATTGTAACTCTCACTTGGTTTTTCCAACCTTTGGTCATTGAGTTCTTTTCTTTTGTGAGGATATTGGGCAGAAAGGGGTGGGCAGAGAGAGAGAGAAAGAGAGGGAGGGAGGGAGAGAAAAAGAGAGAGAGAGAACAAAGAGAGCAAAGGGAGGGCAGAGAAAGAGAGAAAGGATGAAAGAAAAATAGAGAGGTAGAAAGAGAGAGAGCAGAGAGAAAGGGAGAAAGAGAGCTGAGAAAGAAAGAGATGGGGAAGAGAGTGAGAGAAAGAGAAAGAGTGAGAGCAGAGAAAGGAGGAAGGAGAAAAAAAGAGAGGGAGGGAGAGAGACAGAGAAAGAGAAAAAAAAACCCCACATCCCCACTATTTGCAAATCCTCCTTCTGAGGAACAGAGCAGATTGCCTGGATCTTCTGATTGTTGTTCTGGCTCCTGTTTCAGAACTGAATGCACTCCTTCTGCTCCGTCTGTTTCAGTTTTGACAATGCAATGGGTAGAGCTGGAGGAAGTCCCATACATAAGGGTACTCTGAGCTTTGGGGTGTTTTTTTTTTGTTTAAATTTTAAATTGAATTTGAATTTAAGAAATAAATTTCTGATTTTTTTTCTCTTCACAAGAGAAACATTTTACAATGACTTTATACCCTCCCCTTTCTCATCTTGCCCCTTTCCATTCCTATAGCTTTTCTGACACTGCCCCTGCCATATTTGCAATACCTCAGGTATCCTTCCTTTTATTTCCAGCTGTTGAAACCCTTGCCTTCCTTTGAGATTCAAATTGGGTGCCACCTCCTCCATGAAATCTTCCCTGACTGCCTTTCCCTACCCCCACACCCCACAACACCAGCTGAAAAATGTCTTTTCCCTTAAATTTCTCAGAACAGTTTGGATGAACTTCCTCTCAGTTATCATACTCTTCTATCATGGTTATTTGTGTAAAATACTTTTAATCTCCCTTGGCCCCCATTAAGCTGTATATGCCTTGAACACAGGGCCCATGTTCAGTGTATTCTTGTGTCCTTAGTGCCTAGCACAGAGCTAAATTGTCGCAGAACAACAGCATCAATAGCAGTAGTGATAGAACAATAGCAATGGCATCGTCAGTATTAGTCAAAGACAATGTATTACCTCTAAGACTGACTGAGACAATTTGTCCTGGGGGAAAGAGTGCTGGGTTTGGAATTCTAAGAACTGAATGTGAATTCTAATGTTGACACTAATGAATTGTGTGACCTTGGGCAAGACATTTGACCTCTGACTGAGTTTACTCAGTTTACTCCAGTGTAAATCAGAGATAATAATATTTGAACCACATGGCTTAATGGGTTGTCCTAAACCTTAAAGTATAGGTTTTATGAACACTGATTTAGAGATAGAACCTTAAAGGTGATTCAATCCAGCTCTCCCATTCTACAGATGAGGAAACTAAGGCTGAGAAAGGTAGAGTGATTTGCCCAATGTCATATAGATACTAAGTGCCAGAGCTGCTATAAATGTGAGTTATCATTATTAAGAACAAGTAGTTCTGGGGCAGCTAGGTGGCACAGTGGATAAAGCACCACCCTGGATTCAGGAGGACCTGAGTTAAAATCTGGCCTTAGACACTTGGCACTTACTAGCTGTATGACCTTGGGCAAGTCACTTAACCTTCCCCCAAAAAACAAAACAAAACAAAACAAAACAAAAACAGAACAAGTAGTTCTTTGTTACAAGAGAAGGATTTATTAGTAGGCAGTCACTAGAAAATTATTTTTTTATTAAAAAGAGCATTAAATTTTGAAGACTATTAAGACTTGATAAGACATAGAAACTGTGTTTAGGATAGTAAGTGTATATGCTACTCTTTTGTTAATCCTAGCTTATTGGTATTCATTATGTCTCATGTAAATATATTTATTTAATTCCTAATGATATGTCAAGATAAAATTATAGTTATGGTTTTAAAAATTAAGGAACTGGGGAGACCATCAAGTTCATCAGATTTCAATGACCAAACTTGCTGAGTGTCTACTCTCATTCCCTAGTTCCTATAAGGGCATCTTAGCTGTGGTATATTACTCATCTCAGTCAATCCATATTTGCCATAATGGATTTTTTGCTGAAAGTAGGAATTTATCCACATTCTTCTTCTAAGAATTAGAACCATTGATTTCAATCACACTACTTTCTTCCACACTAACTTATTCTCTTATGCCCAATTTCTAAAATGGCTTAAACAAGAGGGATCTCCCTCACAACTATGAGATTTAATGTGGAGATTTCAAGATTAATCTTTCTCTGCATAAAAAATGGACACTGTCATGTTGATATAAAAATGAGGATGGTGTAAGAAATCTTCTTAGCAACCTGGGAGGGCCAAAGTATGTGTTCCTTATCAAAAATGTGAAATAGAATCAAAGCAAAATGGTAAAAAATCAGACTTGTTTCACTAATTCACTAAAAATATTAATAAATTGTGCATGAGTGTAGTAAAGGGGGGGATTAAATTAGTATCCAAAAGGAGACTTTGGGGCTATTCCATCTTATTATGAGACTTTGTAGCTTATTCATGTACATACTTCAGGGTTTGGAGAAGGCCAGAAGCAAGTGGTCTCAAAAATTATAAATTGGGCTGCTAGGTGGCACAGTAAATAAAGCACTGGCCTTGGATTCAGGAGGACCTGAGTTCAAATACAGCCTCAGACACTTGACACTAGCTGTGTGACCCTGGGCAAGTCACTTAACCCTCATTGCCCTGCCAAAAAAAAAATTATAAATCAGAGATGCTGACTCTGAAGCATGGACTGGGCCGAGCTTGTTCCTCGGTGGTATAACACATTTTAGGACCTCAGTACTGCCAAGTGCCTAAAGCACCCTCCTCCCCAAGAAGAGTATTTACAAGACAAAACCCCAGAAGACCCAAAGGGAAAGATACTCAGAAATGGCCAACCCCCAAAGACTTATTGGTTCATTTGCTGATAATGAGGTCTTACCTTTCTCTTTCCTCTTCTCCTTGTACTATATGGAGCTATGAATACTGTTTTGTGAAGCTTAGCTCCTAAAATCCAGCAGAAGTGACCCTGCCACTCTTTCCCTACTCAAGTGAGCCTCCTGAATGCATGGGCAAGAAGCTGATGTACTCACCAGGGCTACTGGCTGTTGTGGTTATTCTGCTTTTCCTGCTGTATTAACAGAGAGGAACATTGAAAGGAATGTACATAGCTATAGATAATGATGTTATCCAATGGAATAATATTTGGTAAAAATTTATACTATAGTGATAGGTGTAGGGATAAGATGTTTAGTCATTTGAAATCCTAACCAATAAAGAGGACTAGGAACGCAGAATGTTCCATTCAGCAAGTAACATTTATTAACATCTGTTCAGCATAGCTTTGGTCATTGTCCTTTATTCTTGAAGAGGACCAAAATGACATCACTATGTTGGCCTCAAGGTACAGTGTGTCCAACTGTGGCTGATCAGACCATTAAAACTCAGAAGGCTCTAGCACAGGTCAAACACTAATAGTCCATATGAACATTTGTGGGGGGAGACATCTCTAAAATAGCTTTATAATAACAATGTATCACAATAACATGACATCACAGAGAAATGGTTATGTATTTCATTAAGGAAATAAGCCAACACATTTGTTCGTTTCATAGTAACTAAGCTACATAAGCAAGATATTATGAACAACCTTCGTAGTTTAAGGCTAATAAAATGTTGGGACGTGATGAATTTCAGATTTCTAAGAATTAGGAATCATCTATATGAAGATGATAGAAAAATAAGGTTGGAGCAGACCATTGGCTTCAGAAATTTTGAGGTTATTGGTGACCCTGAAGGGATTAATCTCTGATATTATAAAGCTCAAAAGAGATAATATGTATAAATTACCTTGGAAAAATTTTAAGTATCACATAAATAGTAGTTATTATGATGATTATCATTCTATTCATCTTGTTTTCCTCATATTTTTAAATGGAGTTCAGGCTAAATGGTACTTTTACTAGTATTCTTATTCTTATGTATGTGTGTTACCTATATAAGATATGTATGTCCACAAATATTGTCTAAATGCAGCTCTCAGGAATGCATGGATACAATATTTCATACCCCTCTCTAAAAGAGACTATGGTTATTGCCTGGAAGGTAACAGGAGATTAGGGTCATTAGACTATCTGCTATGTTCTCCCAGGAGAGGAAATACTGGAACCTTAATTATTATCTATCTACATCACCCTAAAAGGCAGCTAAGTGGCTCAGTGGATAAAACACTGGGCCTGAAATCTGGAAAACAGGAGTTCAAATTAGGCCCCAGACACTTACTAGCTGTGGGCAAGTCACTTAACCTCTTTTTATCTGAATCCACCAGAGAAAAAAAGGGTAAACCACTCCGGGACCTTTGCTAAGAAAATTCCATGGACAATACTGGCATGCCATGGTCCACAGAAACATAAAAAGTCAGAGACAACTGAACAACAATACACTAACCTAAATATTCCCAAAGTCTGTAAGGAGGTCAACTAAAACCCAGAGATATGTTGAGGTGCTGAATCTTCTACGGGTCTTCCTTCCAAAATCTGCTCTGTTTCTCTCCAGAATTCTCCTTGAAGAAGGTCTGGAACCACATGTGTCCTCTCTCAAAAGAAGGAAACATGAATATCTCTCCCTCCTAGGCTCTTGTACCACCTCCATCCTGATTTAGGGATACAACATTAAATAATTTTTCTCTCTACCGATAAAGGGAATCTTACCTAATCAGCAGTTCATATAAGGTCTCAGGATCTTTAAAACCCAAGTGACATTTTTATTATTATAGAAAATTACTTCCATCATGTCAGGTGGGAGTATATATAGAAATGGTCTTGGGACAAGTTGCTATCTTGAATACAGAGTTAAAATGGGGAGTGGAGTAGAATTTATTATGCCTCATATGAATAAAAAATCAGAACTACCAATAATAGTTTCCAACAAAGCCATAGTAAATATAATTAAAAGTGATAAGCAGGGAAGCTATTTGATGCTTAAAGGAATCTTAGACAATGAAACAAAGGTAATATTATTTATATGTGCACCAAATGTCATTAGTACCCAAGTATATATAGGAAAGGTAAATTAATTATGAGACCCAGATATTAAGATAATAGTAGAAGACTTAAATTTGGTTCTTTCTGACTTAGAAATATCTAACAGAAAGATAAACAAGAAATAATTTGTTTCTAAACAGAGTATTAAAAAAATAGACATGAGATATCTTTGGTAACTATTGAATAACAATCTTAAGGTAAATAGACAGACAGACAATGCAGCAATTTGCAAAAAATGCTAGGTCATAAAGAACTCACAAATAAATTCGGAAAAAGTAAAACAGTAAATACATCAAAATTAAATAAAAGTTATTGTTGATAGGGAAATGTTAGAAATGACACAGATTTAAACGTAGAAAAAATAATGTCCTACTTCTGAAGAGAATTACAATGATACAATATGTCAAAACTTATCAGGTACTTAGAAAGCCGTACTTTGAAGAAATGCACATATCTGAACACTTTAGTTAGATGAAAGAGGAGAAAAATACATTGCAAGTTGTAAGGCCTAAAATTCTAGCTGTGATATCTAAAATCTAATGAGTGGCTGCCTTAAGCTTTAGCAAGAGTTTAGCCTTTTAAGTATTTATTAAAGTGCATTAGAAGTTAGTGAATGGCTCTAAGAGCAAGCCTCCATCTTCATGCCAAGCCCAAGTCCAGAACCAAAAAGATCTTGCTTCCCTGCAGCCCTGTGAAACAGGAAACAGGGCTGTCCACACATACAGCTCCAAGCTAATTGGCTGGTAACTTTGATAGACAAGACCCACAGGCATTAGACATAACTTTCAGACGCCAAACTTTCAAAACCCCAGAATGATCACTTCTGGATGTCAAAGTCACATGCTTTCTTTTCAGGCTAGAGCTCACAATGTCTCTCCCAGCAGAGGATGTCTTTCCAATTCTCACTATGTGCAATTTTTTAAACCCCTTGAAAATGAATACATTAGTAATCCCCAAACCATTACAAAAGTAGAAATTATAAAAATCAGTGATAGATAAAACTGAAAAGGTGATTGAGCTGTTTTTAAAAATAATCTATTAGCACAACAAGAAAAAAAAAGAAAGAAAGAACTGTGGAGTATAGATGCTGATTGAACCATATTATTTCTTTTGTTTTGGGTGCTGTTGTTTTTTTTTTTTTCTATTTTGAGGTTTTGCATCACTGCTCTGATTCTTTCTCTTGTAACAGGATTAATGCAGAAATAGGATTAATGTTATTATGTGTATATATATATATGTGTGTGTATATATATATATATATGTATATGTATAGAGATATATATATATAACCTATATCAGATTACCTACTGTCTAGGGGAGGGGAGAGGGAGGGGAGGGAGGGAGAAAAATCTGAAATTGTAAAGCATGTATAAACAAAAGTTGAGAACTATCTTTACATGTAACGGAAAAAATAAAATACCTCATACATTAAAAAAAATTTAAAATTAAAATTAAAAAAAAATAATCTATTAGCAAATCTGATTTTAAAGAGAGGGAACTCAAATTATTAAACAAAAAAAGGATCAGGAATCTCAGTGGATGAAAAGAAATCAAAGAAATTATCAAAAGCTATTACTATTACTATATTTAGTAAAATATAAGATTCCCATATAAATTGAACGTGGTGTAGAGTATCTAAACAACCTAACCTCAAAATGAGAAATTAAGAACGTCATAAATGAACTCCTAAGAGATGAAAAAGAGTCTGAGGAGAAGCCAAATGGATTTACAAGTTAATTCTAAAAAACATTTAAAGTACAAAGACTAGGGGGCAGCTAGGGGGCGCAATGGATAAAGCACCAGCCCTGGATTCAGGAGGACCTGAGTTCAAATCCAACCTCAGACACTTGACACTTACTAGCTGTGTGACCCTGGGCAAGTCACTTAACCCTCATTGCGCCGCAAAAATAAATAAATAAACAAACAAATAAACGGATAAATAAATAAATAATGAATGAATGAATGAATGAATGAATGAATGAAGTACAAAGACTAGCTTATGTACTCTGATCAATATGATGGTGTATGACAGTTCCACAGATGAAGAAAAATGCTACCATTTCCAGAGAGAGAACTGATGAACTCTGAGCACAGTTTGAAGCATATTGTTTTCACTTTATTTTTCTTGCTTTTTTTGCAACATTGCTAATATGGAAATATATTTTGTATTACTTCACATGTATAATGAATATACTATTGCTTAACTTCTCAATGGATGAGGAGAGTTGGAAGGAGAGAGAATTTAGAACTCAACATTTTTAAAAATTAATTTTAAGTAATAAAATATAATAGGTTATACCACATAAATTATTTGCAAAAATAGAAGATAAAAAAGAACACCTTACCAAAATTCCTCTTGTGAAATAAATTTGTTCCTGGTGCTTAGCAGAGACAAAGCAGAGAAAGAAAACTATAGATAACTATCACTAATCAATACTCATGCAAAAATATTAAATGAAATGTCAGCAAAAAGGGCTAAAGTAGCATATTTTAAAATATTTATTGTGATCAAATTGGAGTCATACTAAGAAAGCAGATGGTTCAAAATTGGGAAAACTATAAACACAGTAA
Organism: Dromiciops gliroides; assembly: GCF_019393635.1. Taxonomy (NCBI): domain Eukaryota; kingdom Metazoa; phylum Chordata; class Mammalia; order Microbiotheria; family Microbiotheriidae; genus Dromiciops; species Dromiciops gliroides. The sequence continues at coordinate 614,489,038 of NC_057861.1, read as the reverse complement.
ATATCAATAGCAAAAATAAATTTTAAATCACATGACATTAATAGATGCAAAATGAGCCTCTGACAAAATAAGCACACTAAAAAAATAGCATAATAAAAGGATTTTTATTTAATATGATCAAAATGTCTCACTGAAATCAAGTGCTAGCATTATTTATAATAGAGGAACATTTTCTTATTGGGAAATTTTCCCAATAAGATCAGCAGTAAAGCAAGGATGCTCATTCTCTCTACTTTTATTTGACATAGTGTTAGAAATGCTAGCTACAGCAATAAGATTAAACAAGAAATTAAAAATAGGCATAGTCAAAGAGAAGGGAAAATTATAATTTTTTTGGCAGATGATATCATAGTTTACTTAGAGAACTTGACAGAATTGCTGAAAAAATAAAGACAATAGCTTCAGTAAAATAGCAGGATATAAAATAAATCCACAAAAAATCATTAGACTTTTAATATCTTACTAAGCAAATCCAGGAGGAAGAGAATGGAAGATAAATTCCATTTAGGATAATCACAAAGTACACTATTTGGGAATGTAAGGGGCTAAAATTCTAGCTAGTCTGTCTAAAATATCTAATGAGTGGTCGCCAATAAATTATAAGCTTTAGCAAGAGTTAGACTTTTAAGCATTTATTAAGGAGAATAAGAATTTGGTGAAGAGAAAGAGAAAGGCCTAGATTAATCTATCTATTAAAGGGAGAGCGCATTTCTCGCTCCCTTCTCCACCGGAGTCCTCAGGAAAGAGAGAGAGTCAGAGCGCCAGCCTCCCCCTTCTTCCTCCCCCAAGCAAACGTCACTTCCTGACGCCAAAGAAAAGATGCATTGTCTTGCCCTCAGAGACCTTCTCTTCATGGTGGAGCTTTCCTACAGTAAGTCTCCAGCAGGTGGCGTCATTCCAATCATTACAGGAATTAACCAACCAAGACATAGTTAAAACTTACGTAAATGGAACCATAAAACAATTTTACAGCAATTAAAGATATACACACACAAAAACCAAAAATGGCAATATTATCCAAAGTACCCTAAAGCTTTGTTTCTAAACCAGGGAAGGAGAAGGGGAAAGGCATTTATAAAGCACCTACTATGTTCCAGGAATTGTGCTAAATTCTTTATAAATATTATCTCATTTGATCCTCAAAACAATTCTGCTAAGTAGGTGCTATTGCTATCCTCATTATTACAGTTGAGGAAACTAAATCAAGCAGAGGTTAAGTGACTTGCCCAAAGTACATGATTACAGTCAGGTTTGAAATGAGGTCTTACCGACTCTAGGCCCCTTGCTCACAAAAGGGTTATGTCAGAGAATTAGACAAAATGAAGATTCATTTGGAGGAATAAAAAGTCAAGATTATGAAGAGATATGATGAACATAAGCAGGAAGGAATAGTTTGATACTACCATATCTCAAACTATTCTACAAGGGAATAATTATCAAAACTATCTACTTGTGAATAAAAAATAGAAAAATAGGTGTTAGAATAGACTAGATAATCAAATACTAAAAACAAAGGCCCATAGCAGTCTAGTACTCAATAACATCAAGATCATGAACCACTGAGGAAGGGACTATTTTTATTTGAGAATTGCTGAGATCACAGGAAAGCAGTTAGGCAAAAAATGTTTAGATTCTCATAGTATACCTTATAACACAATAAATCCCTCAGTCACACTAGAAAAAAAAATACAAGTTTCTACCTTTCACATTTATGGATGGGGTAACATTTGTACCCATAGAAGGTAGGGTTGAATTAATAAAAGACAAATGAGATAATCTTAATTACATGAACTACAAATGTTTTGAGGTAAATAAAACAATGCAGCTAGATTCAGAAAATAAAGGAACACATCGGGAAATATTAGCATTATATAATTCCAATAAACACATGATATCCAATATTATCAGGGAATTGACATGAAGAAGCAAGATTTTAAACCATTTCCTAATAAAACAATCAAAGAATGTGCAACTATGGATAGTCAACTGAAAATAGTTCAAAACCATTAGTAATGTTTAAAATGTTTACTTAATCACTAAACTGTTAATGATGAAATCATTAATAATAAAAAATAAAATAGCCCTGAGGTTTTGTTTCACAGTTCTCAAGCTAGAAAACATGTAAAAGAGGGGAAAAGTCATTGTTGAGAGGACTGTGGGAAAATAGGCATTTTAAGCTGTGTATTAGATCAATTTCTCTGGAAGATAATTTAGAATTGTGCAAGAGAAGTGTTCAGATATTCCACTACTGGGACTATATTCCATGAAGGTTATTGGCAGCAAAAGAAGACCCATATGTACAAAAAATTTTTCATAGTCACATTTGTCACTAAAAGCTGGAAATAAGATATATGCCTAATGATTGAGAAATGCCTGAATAAACTATGGTATAAAATATAACAGAATATTACTGTGCCATTAGGAATAGCAAATATGAAATATGAAGAAGTCAGAGAATCATGGAAAGACTTGTAGAAAGTGATTCAGAATAAAGAAAGCAGAGCCAAAAAGAACATTAAACACAATGTCTTCAAAAAATATAGGAGAGGTTATCCATCATGAGGTCCCTTTCTCCTTTATACCATTCCTCAAAACCTAGCCTTAAATCATTCTCCATTCTTTTCTCCTTTGCTCTAGTGTCTAAGTAAGATGCAGACCCTTTCCTTGTCAAGACCAATGTCTCTACTTGTATGGTCAATTCCATCCCCTCCCCTTTGCTCTGAGAGTTTGCATGTTGTTTATTCTCTTTTTCTTTCATCTTCAATATTTCTGTATCTATTTCTTTCTTTTGCCTACAAATTCTTGTCTTTCCATCCTTAAGAAAACAACCTCGCTAATTCCCTTCATGTGACCCTGCTATCCCCTCAAGTTATCATTCTTTTTCTCTCCATTCATAGCCAAAATTCTAATTGTGTTCACTTGGTTCTATTTCCTCAACTCACACACACTTCTCAAAACTTTATATGTCTTTAATACCACTACTCCTTTGAAACTGCCCTCTCCATGTTTGTTATTTTTGTTAAGTTGTTTTCAGTCATATCTGACTCTTCACTGACCCCAACTGGGGTTTTCTTGGCAAAGATCCTGGAGTAGTTTGCCATTGCCTTCTCCAGCTCATTTTACAGATAAGGAAATGGAGGCAAAACAGGGTTAAGTGACCTGTCCAGAGTCACACAGCTAGGAAGTATCTGAGGCCAGATTTGAACATGGGAAGATAAATCTGACTCCTCTCCCAGCACTCTATCCACTACTCCACCTAGTTGCCCATGATCTTTTAATGGTTAAATCCAATAGTTTTTTGCTGTATTCATGGATTTTTTGTTGTTGGTTTTTTTTTAGCTCTGTGAAGCTTTCAACACTGTTGACCATTACTTTTTCTTGTATACCCTGTCCAAATAGACTTTAATATCTTCTTCCCTAAACACATCCAACTTCCAAATTTCCCTGTCTTGGTTGTCAAAACCATCCATTTAGTCATACATGTTGATAACCACAGTCATTCTTGACTCTTTCCTCTCCCTCATGACTATATTCCATCAGTTTCCACCTATGTAACAGCTTTCTTTATGACACCCTTCAATTCTTTCCCTTTCTCTCCAGTCACATGGCTACTTCTATCCCTCCCCATTTCTCAAATAGACCAGTGCAGTGTCCTCCTAATTAATCCTTCTGCTTCTCTCTCTTCTCTAATCTGACTTCTACACAGTTACCAAAATAATTTTTATAAGGCACAATTGCTCAGACAATTCAACCTAGCATTTGAGGCCCTTTGAAATATGACTCCTACCTACCTCTCCATACATATCTTACCTTACGCACTACTCTTCATACAATCTGTGGTCCAGACATACTGGACTACTAGTTGTTCCCCAAAATTTACATTACTTTCCTCATCTCAGTGCCTTCTCACTGGCTATCCTCCATGCTTAAAAAGTACTCCCCCCGCCTCATTTTTACTTCTTAGGATCCTTAGCTCCCTCCAACACTCAATTCAGATGCCTTTTCCTCTCTGTATCCTCTCCTAATCCCCCTCTCCAATTTTTAAGCTACAGAGGGCAATCTGTTGGAGAAGATGGGATGGAATGGAATCACTTATACTTGTAGAGAGATTAGCTATGGCAAGAAGAAGGGCCTCATTTTCATGAAACAGGGTGAAGGAGGAGATAACAGTAACTATGAAGTCAATAAAAGTATTTGCTAACATAAGCTAGATTATGAACAAATAGCTTTTAGTACCTTGAGAGGACTGTTATGTAAAATAGGTATATTTATTTCAAATCGTTTTAATCTATTAAAGTAGATACCACTTCTCTCAAGGTCTTCTGTCAACTCTTTGAGAGCTCAGTAAGGGTCTTAGTATCAACTTTAAAATAACATGAGTTATTATGTTCGCTCTGTTAGGTGGCCATAGACTGCACCTCCCACTCTAGCCAGCCCTTTTTCATACAATCACATTGTTCAGCAAGGAAACTAAGTAAAAGAATGTGGATGAATCAGCCAAAATCTTTTCCCACTTGGAAAAAGAATGAAAAGTTCATCCCCAGAGCTATACTAGAGAAGTCACTAAACCCTTTGACTTAGCATCCCCTACTAATGGGCAAGTCAGAAACAGAGGAACAAACTCCATATATAACAAAATATTTCTAACAGTACTTCTGTGGTCACAAAGAACTAGAAACAAAATGCTAGCTTATCAGTTAGGTAATGGTTAAACAAATTGTGGTATATAAATATGAAAGGATATTGTCATACCTTAACAAATGACGAATATCATTGTATAGTCTTGTACGGAGCAAGTAGCAAGAAGCAAGAGAAGATTTTACACAATTACTCTAATAACATAAAGGAAAGCAACACTGAAAGACCAGAACCCTGATCAGTGCAGTGGCCAATATTGACTCCAAAGGCCCAATAATGAAACCATGGTCCTCTCCTCACAACAGAGAGTTGGTAGACTGTAGGTATGGAATAAGGAATACATTGTCAAATATAGCTAATGTGTTAGTTTGTTTTGCTTAATTATAATTCTTTGTAATAAGGAAAGATTCAATGGGAGCAGAGGATTAGACAGTATCAGCTTTGCATAAAATAGGCATCAACAAATTAGATGATTGTAGATTTACAACTGGATGGACCTTAGAAATCATTGAGTCTAACGCCCTTCATTTTACAGATGAAGAAACTTGAGGTCTAGAGAATTGAAGTGACCAGCCCAAGGGCATTCAGATTGGAAGTGGCAGGGCCTGGATTCAACCCCTAGATTCCAAATTCAGTGCTTTTTCTGCCATACTCTGCTGCTTCCTTACATTTGTTAAAGAAAAAAACAAAAGGAAAACAATGCCATATCATTTAGATGATGGAACAAGTGACATTTTCATGTATGGAGAATAGCATCATCTTACTTATGAGACTTAATTAAAGCTCAGCCATCACCTTATGAGTACTTAAAGACACCAAGCACGAGCAGTTTCCATATTGGGTACAGAGAGGGAAAACATCTTTACTCTGATTCAGTTCCAAACTTTGGCATGGCTCCTTATGCATAGCTCCCTGAAATAAATCACAAGAAAATTTCAGAAGAGAACATTGGATAGCCATATAAATATGGTATAACCACCACCCATAGTTGGTCCCTACTATGTGCTAAATGGTGCCACCTGTGATTAGTGGGTAACAGCCATGACAGTTTAATCACCAAAGATTGAAAGGAGCCAGGGATTCCGTCCTGGGCTATTTTCTCTTCCCCCTCTATATGACTTTACTTACTGATTCCACAGATTTAATTACCATCCCTATGCTGATGATTCTCAGTGTGCCTTTCTCACCCTAACCTCTCTGCTTGCCTCCAATCTCACATTCCCAACTACCCTTCAGACATCTTGAACTGAATGTCTAATAGACATCTTAAACTCAAGGTGTTCCAAAACCGAGCTCATGATCTTTCCCCTTAACCCCCTCCACCACCTTCCCTTTTACTGTAGAGGGTAGATCCATCTTCTCAGTCTCTCAGGTCAACTCCCCGCTATTTCTCACCTCCTCCTGCCCATATCCAATGTGCTGCCAAGACCTGTAGGTTTCGCTCTTGCAACATCTCTTGAATATATCCTTTTCTCTCCTTCTTACACTGCCACCATTCTAGTTCAGACCCTCATCACCTCACATCTGGACTGTTTCAATATCCTGCTGGAGAATCTGCCTTCTTCAAGTCTTCCCCTGCCCCAATTCATTCTCCATTCAGCCCCCAAAGTGATTTTTCCTAAAGCACAGGTCTGACCATGTAATCATCACCTCACTCAGTAAACTCCAGTGGCTCCCTATTGTCCCAAGGATCAAATACAAAATATTCTATTTGGCACTCAAAACCTTTCATAACCTAATCCCTCCTACTTTTCCTATCTTACACTTTACTCCCCACCACATACTCTTTCATCCAATGACACTAACCATGCCATTCCACAAACAAGACACTCTTTCTCTCATCTCCAGGCATTTTCTCTGGCTATCCCCCATGCCTGGAATGCTCTCTCCTCATCTCCACCCACAAGCTTCTCTGACTTCCTTGAAGTCCCAACTAAAATCCTATTTACTGCCTTCCCTTTGTTAATCATTTCCTATTTTTCCTGTAATCTATAGCATGTTTATACATATTATTTCTTGTCTCCCCTATTAGATTTGAGGGCAAGGACTGTCTTTTGCCTCTTTTTGTATCCTTAGTACTTAGCACAGTGCCTGGCACATAGTAGGCACTTAATAAATGTTTATTTATTGACTATTGACCAAGGAGAAAGGACACTAAATCTGGAATCAGAAGTCCAGGGCTTAACTGAGACTTTGTCACTTACTGGCTTGTCTGACACCAGACGAGTTATTTCCTGGAACTTCAGTTTTCCCTTCTGGGAAACAAAGAGTTTATACACTAAATTATCTCTAAGTTCCTTTCCAGTGGTGGATCCTCTGATCCCCTTCCCTTAGTTCTGATTATCAGTTATTTCATCATGTCACTTTATAGTTATGTTTCATAGAATAATAGATAAAATTTAGAAGGTAAATAACCAAGATGACAGTATTATTAATGATAATAATAATAAACTAGCATGTATAAAGCACTTGAAAGTTTACAAATGCTTTTTTTTTTTTTGCGGGGCAATGGGGGTTAAGTGACTTGCCCAGGGGTCACACAGCTAGTAAGTGTCAAGTGTCTGAGGCTGGATTCGAACTCAGGTACTCCTGAATCCAGGGCCGGTGCTTTATCCACTGCGCCACCTGGCTGCCCCTACAAATGCTTTTTACATAATAATAATAATAATAATAGAATTTATAGAGAGATTTAAGATTTACAAAGAGCTATACAAATATCTTGTTTTATCCTCACAATAACCATAAAACTTCCTGGAGAGGTAGGAGCTATTATTATCCTCATTTAATAGTTGAGGAAACTGAGGTAGACAATGGTTAAATGATTTGCCCAGGTCACACAGTTAGTGTCTGAGGTCAGATATGAACTTAGGTTTTCCTGACACTGAGCCCACACTCTATCCACTCCATCCACTGTAGCACTCTACCACTGTGAGTGATGTGGAATAGCAGACTTGGTCAAGGAATCTAAACAACTATGTTCCAGGCCTAGGTCTGCCACTACCTGCCTGGGCAGGTCTGTTTCCTAATTTTTCTCTTCTGTAAAATGAGGGTGCTGGATGATCTATTATTTTTTTCAACTTCTCACAGCTCTCAGCCTAAGATTCTGGTTCTCTCTACCTAGAAGGGTGACTTTGCTAGGAAAATCAGTTGTCCCAAAAGATGAATGTTGAAAAGCAAGTTGCAAATGAACTTGGGGAGTGAGGGAGAAATCACTACTGCTACCCTGGAAATGTGTGAGTGGGCTGACAGTAACACAGCACAGAGAACAAGCACCTTGGAGAAACTGAACACCAGAGGGCCAACTCTGAAGTACATACATCCTAGTGTGAATACGTGTATCTGTATATTGAAATTCTGACACACGATTCCAGGGATCCCCACTACAAAGTGTCTCTGAGTAATTCATGTGACTTGGAAGCACAAGGCTTTCTACAACCTACCTTCTCTTTTCTCTCTCCCACCCCACAGTCATTCTCAATTTGGTCACTGATGCTGCTACTAATCCAATTTCACAGCAGGTGAAAAAAGATACCATGGTTTTTATTAAGGTAGCAACCGGCCAGCTGATTTGGCCATGGTGGGATTAGCAACAGACAGACCTGGTTTTGAGGAAAGGCATGATATGATACAGCCTCAGCATCAAGTGGTTGGTTTGGCTGCCCGTGATGGCTAAAAATACCCTCTGCTATGCTGCTGTAGGGATGTTCTTTGCACGTGTTCACATGATGCTCCCTGGCGTGTCAGTGACTCACCCATTTGGATTCCAGTTGGACCCTTTCTCTCTCTTTTACAAGGCAGCCAGCCTGGTCAGCTGAAGCAAAAGTCTGATTGCATGGATGACCCCATTCGCGCAGTTGATCTGGGCATTTGACTTGAGTCAGCAGCCCCAGCTCTTCAGGCTCATGTCTACTGAACATTACACCAAAGTGTAATCTTAGCAGGCACAGGTAGGATTCTGCTCCATACCAAAGAGTAGAGCTTAGGGGATTCAGAAAGGAAGGAGCCCCTGAAATCCTTCTATCCCATCTCCATACCGCAGCATAAGATGAGGCCCAGCTAGATTTTTACAAAATTGTACCTAAGGGCTCAGGCTTTATTAGTCAGCTGGGTAGGTGTCTATATGGGGTGTGATCCCTAGAAAGGGCTCCCACTCATCTAATGGACAATGATCCGTTTATTACGCTATTGTTCACCACCTGAAATTATACAATTAGTAAATCATTCTTTTGTGGTTATGAAAAGAGTCCCCTACTAAAAGTGAGTTAGCTCATTAACCTATTAGTCAGTTAGCATTCATTAAGGACCTACAATTGGCCAGATATAATGCTAAGAACTGGAGATATAAAGAAGGCAAAAACAAAACAACAACAAAAAAACGAAAAAAAAACAACCCACACCCAAACCCACAGGAATTGCCCTCAAAGCTGAAACATTCTAATGGAAGAGATAACATGTAAATAACCAGGTATGTATAAGATCCATATCAAGCATATGAAAGTAATCTGAAAGGAGAAGGCAGCATTAGTAGCCAGGGTGTAGGTAGAGGTTGAGAAAGGCCTCCTGCAGAAGTTGTAATTTGAAATGAATCTTAAAGGAAGCCAGGGAAATGAAAAGGAAAAAATGAGAGGCAGAACATTCCAGCCATGGGTATCTGCCATCAAAAAGGTATAGGGGAGAAGCTAGATGGTACAGTGGATAAAGCACCAGCCCTAGATTCAGGAGGATCTGAGTTCAAATCCAACCTCAGACACTTGATACTTACTAGCTGTGTGACCTTGGGCAAGTCACTTAACCCTCATTGCCCCACCCCACCCCCAAAAAAAGGCACAGAGATGGGATATTGTAATGGAAAATGCAAATTGGCTGATTAAACTGTTGAGTATTTGGAGGGAAATAAGATGTAGGAAAGTTAGAGGCCAGGTTACATTAGAAACAGACAATTTTAAATGCCAGACAGTGGACTTTATATTTGATCTTGGAGGTAATAGGAGCCAGTAGAGTTCATGGGGTGGGGGGCATGGAGAGCAGGACACAGTTCTGTGCTTTAGAATAGCCATCATAAAGAACGATGCATTAGAGTAAGGAGAGACTTGAGGCAGGGAGATCAGTTAGAAGGCCATTGTGGTTATCCAGGTTGAAGGGTGAAGAAGTAATGAACAAGAGTTGTGGCTATATGACTGGAGAGGAGGGGATATGGAAAAGAGATTACTAACTGCTAAGGTAATGACAGGAATTATTTTATCAATAACTTTCCTACTAATCAATAACTGAAAGTCCTTTAGTACAGGGCATCTAGGTGGTACAGTGGATAGACTGCAGGGACTGGAGTCAGTCAGGAAGACTCCTATTCCTGAGTTTAAATCTGACCTGAGACACTTAGTAGCTGTGTGACCCTGGGCAAGTCACTTAACCCCAATTGCATAAAAATATCTGGGGCCATCTCCTGTTGTCTTGATGTATATCTTACTACTCAACCCAGATGGATCTGGAGGAGAGGGTGAGGCTGGTGAATTTGCACAGCCCCATCTCACTTAAATCCAATTCAGTGCAAGTCATGACATCACCCTCATGTCATGGGCCTCTTTGAGAATGAAGGACAAATAACAACATGAACAGCTGTGTGACCCCTGGGCAAGTCACTTAACCCTGTTTGCCTCAGTTTTCTCATCTGTAAAATGAATTGGAGAAGGAAATGGCAAACCACTCCAGTATCTCTGGCAAGAAAACCCCAGATGGGGTCATGACTGAAAACAACTAAGCAGTAGCAAAAACAGACCCTAGGCAGAGGACTGAGAGAAATGTCTTGGGCAAGGGGACTTGGAATGAGGGTTGCTTCTCAATGAAGTCATGCCTGGATGGAGTAATGCAAAAGAGAACCATTGGTAACCAGAGGTCAAAATCTGAAAAAAATTGCACCATCAGATGAGGGAGGAGATGAATTTGAATCAACTTTAAATTTATGAACCTATCTATTATCCAATGACCATATGGTAGAAATGATTTGAATTGTCAGAAGAGTTCTTGAGCTATGGTATGTCAGCACCATAACATTCTCTTTAAGAGGAGTATAGTATAAATAGCACAGAATTTGAGGATTAGGAAATCTGGGTTCAAATCCCAATTCTGACACTAGCTTGTGACCATAGGCAAGTCATTTTACCTCTCTGAGCCTCACTTTCCCTGCCTACAAAAGAAAATAATTAAATTTGCACTGTTTACCTCATATAGTTGTTGTGGACAAAACGCTTTGTAAACCTCAAAGTGAGTACTATGGAAATTGGATGTAGCATCTCATGGCAGTGGTTTGTGCCTCAACCAGTAATCACTTCAAGATTGTTCTCATTTGTGATTTTATTTTTTTTCCAAACTACAAATGAAACATCCTGAGAGATAAAGGTCTTTTCCAGATGGAAAACTACACTAGCAAAACTTATTTTGAGAAATAGGGAAGGAGATGAGCCCTGGTTCACTGGCATGCAATGAACAAGAGAATTTGCCTAGGGACAGGGAAGTGGGAAAGGTTTGGCCCAAACCAAAGGAGAGATCCAAATGAGTAAACAAAAAGTCAATTGAGGTCAAGGCTAAGGGTTCACAACATTATGAAATAAGCCTAAAAGAAAAAAAAAATCCAAAGCAGAAAGAATTAGGAAGTGTGGAATATTCACATGAATGAGATGGGGCCATGACTGGAATTTAGGACATGAAAGCATGGCTTAGTGAATAGATTGCTGAGCTTGGAATCAGGAAGACCTGGGTTTAAATCATGCTCAGTTGTGTGACCCTGGGCAATTAATTTACTTAACTTCTCTCAACCTCAGTTTCTTCATCTATAAAATTGTGACAGTAATAGTACCTACTTCATAGATTATTGTGAGGATCAAATGATACTCTGAAGTGCTTTGCAAAATAAGTACTACATGACCATTATCTATGATGATGACGATGAAGTATTAGCATATGATAGTTTGTCTCAGGAAAAGACTCAGCCTAACACAGGCTGCTTTGGAACTATGTTAGTCAGGGAGGCTGTACCCCCTCCTCACTTGGCCTGTTCAGCGGGTGACCTAGACAGGCGTACATTTTTTAGTAGTACAGCATGAGCTTGGAAGTGATATGGTAGGCCAGGGAGACTAAAGTACATTCTAAATAAATAAACAACTCAGCACCAAATAGGAAGCTGTGGAGATTTAGTTTAGGCATCTTAATGGAAGCTAGGAAAGGGAGTCTTAAAATCTAGGAGGCTTGGGCAGCTAGGTGGCACAGTGGATAGAGCACCGACCCTGGAGTCAGGAGTACCTGAGTTCAAATTCGGCCTCAGACACTTAACACTTACTAGCTGTGTGACCCTGGGCAAGTCACTTAACCCCCATTGCCTCACTAAAAAAAAAAAAAATCCAGGAGGCTCACCTTTTCTCTAAGAAGTTAGTCTAGGTAACAAGCCTTTTCTAGAATTTTGTAATCTTGAAGTTTCTCCTGGGTTCCTGATCTCCTCCATGTTTTGACCTCCCATAGCTCTTGAAGCAGCTAGGTGGCACAATACTTAGAGTTGAGTTCAAATCTGGTCTCAGATACTCCCTAGCTGGGTGACCCATGGCAAGTCACTTTGCCCTTTTTGCCTCAGTTTCCTCATCTGTAAAATGAGCTGGAGAAAGAATGGCAAACCACCCCAGAATCTTTGCCAAGAAAACCCCAAATGGGGTCACGAAGAGTTGGACATAATTAACAACAACAATAAAACCCTTGAGGCTGGTCTCTGAGGGCACCTTCCAACTTTGGATCTATAATCCTATGCCAATTGGATGGGTTTGCCTCACTGGATTTGCTTATCTATTCTTGTACAACTTCTAGTAAACAAATATCCCATGTGACTTCTAGGCTCTCCCCATCCCGATATCCATGATAATACCTGCTCTACCAATCAATAAGTCAACATGTCGTTATTGTTGTTCTTGTTCAGTTATTTCTGACTGTTTGGGACCCCTTGTGAGGTTTTCCTGGCAGAGATACTGGAGTGGTTTGCCATTCCCTCCTCCAGCTCATTTTACAGAGGAGGAAAGTGAGGCAGACAGGGTTAAGTGACTTACCCAGGGTAATACCAAGTATCTGAGGCTAGATTTGAACTCAGGACAATAAGTCCTCCTGACTTGAGGCCTAGCATTCTATCCAATGTGCCACCAACCTGCCCAACAACAAACAACAAACAACAATAACAAATATGGCAGCCACTCTGGTAGGCAATGGGGATAGACATACAAAGACTCTATACTCACAAGGACCTTAGATTCTAAAGGTTGTGAAGCTGGTATCAAAGGCCATACCATACCAGTGTATGATAGCAGAATACAAAACCAAATTTCTGCCTTTCTGCTTACTGCCTGTGTGACCTTGGGCAAATCACTTGCCTTGGCCTCAATTTCCTCTCCTCTAAAATGACTGGGTTGTGCTAGACAACCTCCAAAGTCCCTTTCAGCTCTCCTCTCATTTCCCAATCTAATACAGCTATTTAGTCATATGATTTGCATGATGATGCTGATTTGCAAATAGATGTTTTATTTACAGCTTCAATTATGAAAATGCTTTCCCCCTAAACAGTCTCACTTGTAGAAACCCCATGAATCCTTCTCCAATGGAGCAGACAGCTGAGCCTAGAGACGATTCTGCTACATGACACAGAACACTCTGTGTGGATCACATGGCCTCCCAGCTCTCACCACCTGCCCCTGGATGGCTTCCCTCTTCCTGGCAAGCCACTCTAGAGTTTTTGGCCTGCAGAACCAGCAGAGTGAATGAGGACAAAGAGGCAGGGGGGAGATGCAGCAGGTCAAAATATAGCTTGGGTTCCAACGTCCTCTAATGTTGAAAATAGTTCAATCCCTCCTGTTGCCTCAGAGGGATTACCCAGTAAGCAAAGGCTAATGGTGCTTGAAGGGGGGGGGGGAAGGGGGGGTGCAGTTATGGACAATCCTGAATCCTCGGGTTACATTTCAGTCATGTGATCACATGAACTAGAGATCATTTTTCATGGATGTGCAAGTGGATTCCATAGAAGAAGTTCCCTGGAAGTCAGTTAAATAATCCATTATGACTCCTAGTGGGGAGGGTGGGAATCATGCTTTGTTATAGATTAATATTACACACAAAACGGGGAGAATACATTTTTTTTAATTACAATAAAGGGACAGATGAAAAAAAAATAAAATGCTTTAAGCAGGAAACAGCCTCCAGGTAATACAGATTTAAACTATGGTGTGTTGTTTTTTTAATTTTGTTTTTTTAAGAACTAATCACCCAAAACAAGATCCATTGGCCACTTCTACAAAATTGATTCAATTCCATGTGATGAACCAAAGCACCAATTCTCCTGTACCCCAGCCTACTGTGATCAGTAGTCTAGTTCAGAACATAGAGAAGCTGAAAATTGTTTATATGTTTCCCATTGGTTTATTTGAATTATAAAAACAGAAATTCTCTGTATAGCTAAAAAGATGATCCCTTCAGAGAAATAAAGGCTACTCTAAGTGGGTTTTTTGGGGGAGATAGAGAGACTTGGGGTGGGGGTTACAGGATCCGGATCATTTCATAGATGAGGAGAATTGATGGTGAAACCCCTTCCATCAATGCAGATTGGTGACTAATCTGTAAGAGCCTCAAGGAATTCCTAAGGAGGCACTGATCTTAAGAACACAACATCATAGATTTAGAGCAGAAAAGGACCTTTTAGCTCATTGAGATCAAATCCTTCATTTTAAATACTGTGATGAAAGTCCCACAGTAATAAGGAGCAGAGCCAGAATTTGAACCTAGGTTCTCTGACTCCAAGTCCAGTACTTTTTCTACTGCCCCAATTTATCCTATCTGCATCTTGTTTTTTTTTTTTTTAATTCAATAAATTTATTTACTTTATTCTGCAGTTTATACATGGTTTCTCCCCACCTCACCCCTTATACTCTGAGCTACTTGAGAGCAAGGACTGATTTTTGTTGTTGTCATTGTTGGTATTGTCGGTTGATTGGTTAATTTACCTTAGTTTTCCCGGTGCTTAGCATTCCTGGCCCATGGCAGATGTTTAATAAATGTTAGTTGATTGACTATACCACAATGACTTAATTGACTTGCCCTGGGCATATAGCTACAGATAATATGTGTCCGTGGCAGGACCTAACACTCAGTTCTTCCTGACTCCAAGGCCAGTTTTCTATTTACTATGCTTTGCTATCTCTCCAAAGTTCATTCTATTGAGCCATCCTTCCTGCAAGGATTATGAAGACCCAGAGGAGGAGACCTTTGGAACAGAAAGGGTGGGTGGGTGTGGGGATGGCTTTGTTTTTGTTGCTGTTTCTCCTTCATTCTCAAAGAGGACTGTGAAAGATGTCATGACTTGCAATGAACTAGATTTAAGTGAGGGCGGGCTGTGCAAGGTCACCAACCTCGCTCTCTCCTCCAGAGCCATCTGGCTCCAGTGGCAAGATATACATCAGGGTGATGGGAAATGGCCCCAGATGTTTAAAGCAATTGGGGTTAAGTGACTTGCCCAAGATCACACAGCTAATAAGTGTCTGAGGTGAGATTTGAACTTAAATCCTCATGACTTTATCCATTGTTTTATCCACTGCGCCACCTAGCTGCTCCCATGGGAATGGCTAACAGGAAATTGATATTCCCGGAAGAGTGAGATACTCTTTCAAGATAAATATGGGGGGGGGGGGGTGGCGGGAACTGCTCTTAATCCAAATAACCTTGGCTACTAAAGAACTGGCCAAAACTAACCTTATTTCCTTTATTTGGACAGTGTTATTAAACTAACAGATCAAGAGAATGCTGGTAGATAACGTTTATCTAGATTTTAACAAAGCAAACAAATCATATATAATTTCATGCTATATTTGTGGAAAAGACAGAGACATGTAGCTTAGATAATAGTGGTAGAGAGCCCTCAAGCAGAGGTTGGATGACCACTTTGGGGATGCAGTGTAATGGTGATTCTTCTGCTTTGTCTGAGTTGAGCTACTGAAGAGGTTCCTTCCAAACCTAAAATTCTGTGATTCTGGGTATTATTTTCCTTATTATATTGTGAAGGTTCACTTGCCATGTGACTGTAATATAAGACTCAGAACAGGATCAGGAAGGCAAAAAGAGACAGCAGTGGCAGCCAGGGCTGAGACATAGTCATGTTTGTCTCCTTGCCATTGTCAGTGTAAATTTGTGACGGTCAAGTGGCATTCCATATGTGTCAGGCTCTTG
This sequence comes from Dromiciops gliroides, assembly GCF_019393635.1. NCBI lineage: Eukaryota > Metazoa > Chordata > Mammalia > Microbiotheria > Microbiotheriidae > Dromiciops > Dromiciops gliroides. The sequence goes on along the minus strand of NC_057861.1, from coordinate 614,473,159 downwards.
GAAATTTGAGAAAAATTAATGAATGAAGCATTTATTAAGCGCTTACGACTTGTAAAGTACCGTGTTAAGTTCTGAGGCCACAAATAGAAAAATAAGATAGTCCCTGCTCTCAAGAAGTTTACATTCAAATGGGGAAGAAAACACATATGGAAGGTTCCAACTTCAAATCAGAGAGGAAAGTCTCATGGTCTTTAGTGTGCAGTTAATGCCTCTTTTTTAATGCCATTTCCACTCATAAAATCATATCAACTTCTGATGTTGGTCTATTTGACAGTGCCAAGGACTCCAGTGGCAAAAACTTTCGTTTTCTCATTCTTCAGTAAATGTGGCTAAAGCACCTGCAGGAACAGTTGTCAGGATGAATTCCCCACAGGAGCTGCTTCTCCTGATGATGACTGAATGCCCTGGGCTGGAGGCATTGCTGTTCCCAAGGCTCTTGAGCTTAGGTTCTTGGGGTTTCAGGTTCCTGGGCTGTTTCCATTAGGATCTAGTGGAGGTGGTGGTTCAAGTGATGTTGTTTTCACTTAAGGACTAAAGCACTGCTTTCCAGGATAGGGACTGCAGGAGTACACAGGTACTTAAGCCTGACCTTAGAGTTGACAATCCTCTTCTTTCTGATTCATGAAAGTGGGAAGAACTTGGTGGGGAAACCTAGCCTGGTCCTTATTCAGGGTTGCAGGGATATTGATCATCCCCTGAAAGATTACTTGCTTACTTCTCTAGCAAGTATCATCAATGGTGGTTTTCACTCCTAGAATGCATGAAAGGTAAGAAGAAATGAGAGGTGCATTTTCGTTTAGTGAAGTTCATGATTTCTTTTGTGTGTGTCTTGGGAGTCTGAAGGTGTACCCTCAGCCTGATTTTCCCCCCTTACCTTCAAGAATTAGAATTGAAAAGCTAATGAAATGTTGTAATCTATGCTACCTGAATCTATTGCTTGTAACTTTTACAAACCTTTCATCTAATCTAATTAAACTGTTAAACTATGATTATTGTGTTCTGAATGTCTAGAACAAAAAACGAGGCCAGAAAGGAAGAGGAGAGGTTGGCAAACTACAAATCACATGTAAGACTATTTTCATCTATATTAAATATCATCATGTTATATTAAGACCAATATTTCAGCCAATAGATCTTTTTGGATCGAAATTCTATCATCCGGTTTTGAGCAATCCCTACCAGCTTCCTACATGTATCCACATATATGCGTCTATATGTCTGTACATATTTAGGGATGTGTCTAGAGGTAGGGGTGTGTGTGTGTGTGTGTGTGTGTGTTGGGGGTAGTGGTGGCATAAATCTGCCAGGAGGTATCTACATGATGCAAAAATTTGGGTAAAAAGAAATATTTCTTTTTCTGTGATTACACAGGCTCAGAAGAAAGATCATTTAAAACTTCCAAAGGAGAAGAAGCAAAGCAAAACTTTTCTTGAAATCCTTCATTGATGTGCTGTTGCTTTAGAAAATATCCCCTGTGCCAGGATGGCTCATTAGCCAGCCATTGCTTTGGCATGGGACATGAAATGAGGCTCACCCAGCAGGGACTACAAAATTCAGAGTGAAAAAGCAGTTGATGCTTGATAGTGTTTTGGATCTTGTAGTAATCTAAAAATATCCCTGAATATATGCACATATGTGGTCTTTCTGTAATCAGAACATCTGGGGAAATGATCAAATGTTCTCATTTTAATTTATCTATAACTTTATGAGAGTTCTTTGGATTCATCCTCACATAAATTTTACCAGAACATCACAGCCAAGGTTAAGGGATGCTCATCACTCCAAGGACCTGAAATTCTCATGGAAGGTAAATCTTCAGACTACACACAGGAGAAAGGTTTCCTTGTAGAGCTGGGAATTTGCTCCTGAAAATAGAGGAAGGAGCATTGTATATAGGTACAAAGCAATGATTGGATCATTTTCTTTTCTTTTTGTCAAGGCTAAGACATATGCCAAGTAGTTTTTTGTGGAATGTTGATAAAGGTGATTTAATAATGAAGCATCTCTGTCAAGTCTAGAGTCATCTGTCAGTTGTGTCCTTAATTAAAATGTAAAGAACTATGGTATGCAAAGATCAAGATTGGCAGAATGTATGATCATATATCAATTTCATAAAAATCATTGTTCTCATCAGAGGGAAGAAATACATAAAAAGAAATTTCTATATTGTCCTAAATAGGAATTCAGTATAAAGGGTTTTAATTGCTTTAGCTTGAGAAGAATAAAGTACATTTGTTGCAAGACAAGAGAGCAGTGATAGGAACTGTTTTCAGTGAAATAGTTCCAGGCTCCCAGGCTCAAAACCTGGGAGTCTTTTTCCCCTATTTATACTCCTTCATTCCCCACATCCAGTCTGTCACAAAGTCTGGTTATTTCTTTATTTGAAACGGAGTTTGATTTCTCCCCTCCCTTAATTTTTACTGCTACCCCTATAGTACAGAACTTCATTAATCGGAATTATTTCAATAGATCCTTCAGTAGTTTTCCCTTTCTGATAGGGTTTGTGGAACTTTGCCAGTATAACCTTTCTGCAACTTTCAACATGTCATTTCCTTGTTACATTGCCAATGATGTTGAGTCTGAACTCTGCAGCCTGTCTTCCAAGGCCCACCATAACATGGTTCTATTCTATCTTCCCAATTTTACACTCCATTTCTCCTCACCATACACTTTCCTCTCCTACAAAATCATTGTCCTACTTTTTCCCTGCATGGCATTCTTGGTCATCCTGTTAATTCATACTGAGCTTGCTTCCTACAATCATTGTTTAATGACTCCTTTACCCTTGCCACCCAATCGAACCCTCCCTTATAATAAATCTGAATATCTGAGCAAAGCAGATTAATATTTTGGCAATATATGAAGACTTATGCCTATAGTTCATCACCTCTTGTCAAGAGAAAGGAGATGTGCTTCATTAGGTCTTTTGTCACATGAACTACTATCCAGCTGTGATTTGACCGTCTTGTAATTGGGCAGTTGATTTTTTAAATCTATATTTCAAATCTGATATTTATTTCCATTAATATTTATTATATTCAATTCATTTTTCAAGCCTATTAAAGTATGTTAATGTTCCAGTTCTGTCATAAGAGTTAACCTTTACATAGCACATAGTTATGCAAAATACTTTGCCAATATTATCTCTATTGATGCTCAAAACAACCCTTTGAAGTAGGAACTATTATTAACCCCATTTTACAGATGAGGAAACTGAAGCTGACAGAGGTTAAGTGGCTTGCCCAGCAATCTAATAGGTAGTAAGTGACTGAAACCAAATTTGAACTCCAGGGTCTTCCTGAATCCAGATCCAGTTCTCTATCCAGTGCACCACCTAGTGGCTATTCCAAAAACTAGTTGTCATACAAAGTATGGACTATCCCTCTTAGTTTCATATTATGTACAAATTTGATAAGCCATTGAAAAAATATTGAGCAGTTCAAGATTGGGGCTTTGTGGACCACCATTAGAGACCCCTCCTCCCCTAGTTGACATCAACTTATTAATCAACATTCTTTGGATTCAGTTGTTCTACCAGTTCAAATTCTATCTAACTCTATTAACATCCAAACTACATCTTTTCATCTCATCCATAAATATATCTATAGATTTTATCAAATATTATATTAAAATACATTAAAATAGGTACAAAAGGGTACCTAAACTGATCAGCTTCAAGATGAACTTTGGCAAAACCAATTAAATGCAAAAATTAAACCAGACAAAAAGCATAGTATATAAAAATAGTTTGGTTGGCAAACAAGGAGATGGTAAAACTTAATCTACTTCAGTTACTAATTTCATCAAGATAACAACATGGATCCTAGAATGGACTGGGGGGCAGCTAGATGGTGCAGTGGATAGAACACTGGCCCTGGATTCAGGAGTACCTGAGTTCAAATGCGGCCTCAGACACTTACCACTCACTAGCTGTGTGACCCTGGGCAAGTCACTTAACCCCAATTGCCTCACAAAACAAAACAAAACAAAAAAAGAATGGACTGGAATAAACAAAATGACCTGGATTAGTTTAGGGGATATCTGTATGACATCTTTGATGAGGTGTTGCCCATGAAGATCAGGACAGAAATATTGAATTCCATAATGCTGCCTGCAGCGATCTACACAACATACTGTCAATTCACAAAATGAGGTTATTTTTCATGTCACTTGTTCATGATGAATCCATATTAGTTCACAGGGATCATGTTCTCCAATACTAAGTCATAGTAAAATAGCTATGTAATCATTTATTTGCAAAATCTACTTTCTTCTATGTGAGGAAAATCAGAACATTTGCCCATTTCTAGTCCTATGATACTTATCCCTATCAACACAAATCTTCCCAAATCACTAATAACAGCTGAGCATCAGCAAGTCTTTTTCACTAGCCTTGGCTGTTTGTAATCCAGGTCAGATGACTTGGACTCATTTAAAGTAGCTAGGTCTTGCCTTGCTATTTCCTCTCATCTACTGGTTTCAATTCTTTCTCAATTCATTTTGTTCTATCCTTTTCAATCTGAAGATCATTTTCCTTGATAGATAAAAAAAGAAGCAAAATAGGAGTTAAATAGTGAAATTCAATTCCATAAACATCCAGTAGGATATTGTGAGATTAAAATTGGATATTAAATCATAAATCTCCCCTACTTAACCTTTCCCTTAATTTATCTCCCAGACTAGTAAATGGAAGAAGCTTCTGGTTTTCTAGATAGAGCCTTTATTGTATGGTAGTCACAAGGTGATGTTGATTAGAAGGATAGGAAAATAGAAATACAATACAAATCGTCTTAAGTCTAGGCTTAGTCTATATTCTGTATAAAACTCACCAAAACCGAAGGCCACATTGTACCTTTGTCTTGGAAACTAAAATGCTTTTAAAGAGTTTGACCAAATAATCAGTTGAGAAAAAATAACAAAAACAAACAACTCAGAATATGGGAGCACAATACTCCCAGTATGAAATCAAAACCATCTTGCATTGTTTCTAAATTAGATAGATGAATGAATAGAAGAAAATACACATGAAAGAATAAAGAAAATGAAATTCAAACTAGGGAAATCCTAAATGAATCTGTAAGTAAAATTGGTAGTTTCGCCTTAAATTTCTTTTTCCACTGTATCATGGGTTCCACTGGTTCTCTGAAAATTCTTTACATATATTTTGTCTCCTGGTGGCACTCTTATCTTTGGCTATATTACAGGCCTGTGTAAGAGCCACAAGTTAGAATAATGCCATGGCCTTATCAACTCCTTGAGGCTAGGGCCTGTTTTTCATTTTGTCTTTGTTAAACACCACCCCCCCATGCCATGCACATAGTAGGCATTTGATAAATGCTTGTGGGATTTGGATCCACTAGCATAAGCAAAGTGCTAGATAACATGAACTGATATATAGAGATATATAGATATAGATATGCATATGTATATGTATATGTGCATATGTGTGTGTGTGTGTGTATTGCTCTAATGTTTGCAAAGTGCTTGAATAAATTATCTCACCTTATCCTAATAGGAACCCTAGAAGGTAAATACTACAGATATTATTTTCTCCATTTTAGAGGTGAGGACTGAGATTCAGAGAGGTTAAGTGATTTGCTCCTGGTCACACAGCTAGCAGATATTAGAGGTAGAATTTGAGACCAGGTTTTCCTGATTCCAAGGAGAGTGCTTTACCTACCCTCTCTAACACGCCTCACTTGCTCTCTATCATATATCACCATCAAATCTATCTGCTAAGCTATGAGCCTATTCCCATTCCAGCATAGCTTTAAAAGCCCCCCACCTCTTATTTACAAGCCTCAGATCACTTTGGGCTTTATCCTTCCTGATGCTATTATTATAAGATAATGCCATACCTTTGCATTCATACTTGGTTACAATTCATTCTTTTTTTGCTTCCGTCTTCTGTATATGCTTTTTTAAAAGCTAAGTTGATCCAAGAGCTTTCCATGTACCACAATGATCTCTTCAGAGACCTTGTAAGCACTTTTTCAAATGATGAAGGGACATAGCAATAGAAAGTGAAAATGCAGAGCTGCAGCATGAATAGGAAAGATAGCTGTAGATGGGAGAAGAAAATCTTTAAAGAATAAATATACATGCGCCCACATACAATTATATGTATAGGTATGAATATACATGTATATTTTTGCCTAGAGCTTCTATAATTTAATTTGAAAGTCCAACATCTGATATGTCCTCCCATCAGAATTGTGCAACACCACGTGGAAAATAATCTATTTCCCAACAAACTTTAGGACGCAACAAATATTTAATGACACCCTACCTAGGAACAATAAGTACATTTGAGTCCAGTCCTTGGACTCCTGTGGAAAGGGATGATGAAAATTTGATGAAAGGGATTAATAAATTATAACCTAGCTATTAAAACGTGAATCACTAAAGACTCCTGACACCCCTTTCCTTTCTCTAATTAGAATTTGAAAATAAATAAACAAATAAATAAACTCACTGTGCTTAGATGTTCACTTCTTCCTGAGTACATGTTGTGAAACTAATAAAGCCTGACATTGATGTTGCTCGGGTTCACATGCCTTCATTTACAAATTAAAGTAGCTCTGAGGGACAACAGCAAGACACAATACAAATGATTTAGAGAGCAGACATAAAATACCCAGACTTTATGACCATGTCAATAAGATGGCAAGTGTGTGAGTGGGAGAGAATGTCAGTTAATTTTATTGCAAAGTACTTTTGATAACCAAATGGAATTCTACAGTTTGGTTTCATCTTTTACCTCAAATAGCACCAAAAGACTCAAACCAATTATTCTTTCTGACCCACACCCAATTTTTTTTTGGGGGGGGGGGGTTGGGACCCATTACAAAGAGTATGGATAACCAGAAAAGAAGGTAGATTGATAATATAAAGTGAAAGTCAGAGAGTATCATAATAGTATATGTGAATTACTTAAAGATCTATGACAAAGATGGTGGAGTAGAGAAAGCACTCAGCTGAGCTTTCCCAAAATTCCCTCCAAACAACTTTGAAATGATGCCTCAAATCAAATTCTAGAGTGGCACAGCCAACAAAAGGTCAGAATGAGACAGTCTTCCACCCAAGACATTATAGGAGGTTGGAAAGAGAGATCTGTGACATTGGGGTGGAAGCTGGCTTAGCACCCAGGTGAATGAGTAGTGAGACTAGGTGGTAGCAACAGGAATTAGCAATAGCCTTGGGAGCTCTCAAGCCAGAAGTGGTAAGGGAAAATGGCAACTGGTCAGAAGGAGATTATAGGGTACCCCTGTGCTAGTACTGGATGCAAGACCAGAAGCTATTTGGCAACTCCAATGCCTATACCCACTTCTAGGTAATAGTTCAAGGGGTGGAGAGAAGGCATTTTGAATCAAAGGGAGTGGAAGTCCTGAGGGACAGTATACTTCCAATCTCAAGGGATCAGGATCCAGAGGAACAATATTGTTTCTGGGTCTCAAGGGAGGGAGCGGTCCTGAGAAGCAGTATTGATTGCAGTCCCAAGGTATCAGAAGCCCTTCCTGGGTAAGGACCAAAGTGCAAACCAAGAGAGCAGTGATCTCACTTCTTCCCAGATCAGACCAACTTAGAAGCACCCAAAACTTCTGAACTCCCAGAAATATCTCTGAAAATAGCTCTGAGAAAAAGCTTCAAGCTTGAGACAGTATCTCTCCCCCTTACACACCTGGAAGAGAGTCCAACATTAAGATAAAGTTTCAAGTCAAGGGTGGGAAAAGGAGCAAATAGCAAAAAGAAAACCTGATTATAAAAAGTTACTAAAGTTACAGAGAAGATCAAGACACAAACTCAGAAGACAATTAAGTCAAACATCTACAAGGAAAGCTGCAAAGAAAACTGTGAATTAGACACAAGCCCAACAAGAATTCCTAGAAGAGCTAAAAAAACCTTTCAAAATCAAATAAGAGCAGTAGAGGAAAATTAGGTAAAGAAGTGAAAGCAAAGAAAGAAAATTATAAAAAGACAAATAACTGCTTGGTGAATGTTAAAGATGGTATCCTATTACAAAGTAGCAGTCATCAACAGTCTCCTATTTCTGGCTAAGAAATAAAGTGGAAGATGAGTGGAATAGATAAGTATACAATATTCAATTTACAGTAGTAAATGACTAGTAATCTAGTGTTTGACAAACCCAACAATCCAAGCTTTGGGGGTAAGAACTCGACATTTGGCAAAAATTTCTGGGAGGAAAGCAATTTGGAAGAAACTAGGCACAGACCAAGATCTCACACTACATACCAAGATAAAATTATAATGTATTAATTATTTAGATGAAAAAAGAAATATCATAAGTAAATTAGGGGAACATGGGAAAATGTACCTGTTAGATCTATAGATAAGGGAAGAATTTTTAACCAACAAGAGATAGAGAGAATTACATGAAGCAAAAGAGATAATGTTGATTGCATTAAATTAAAAAGATTTTGTACAAACAATCTAATGCAGCCCAAATTAAAAGGAAAACAAGAAGCTGGGGAAAATTTTAAAGCAAGTTTTGAATAATTAAAAATTGAGGGGATACACATCAATAGGAAATGGCTGAACAAGTTATGGTATATGATTATGATGGAATATTATTGTGCTCTAAAAAATGTTGAGGAGGATGGTTCAGAAAAACCTGGGAAAATTTTTATAATGTGAGAATTGGAATGCCACCAACTTGCTGAGAAAGACATTGTGGGCAAGCTCTGCCCTAAGGAGAAAACACGAGGTGATCTTTCTAGGGTTTCAAAGGTTGGATTCGCATCCAGAAGTTGTTTCTACCGTTTGTGGGCCACATCAATCAGTGCTACCAGCCAATTAGCTTGGAGTTGTGTTTGAGGACAGCCCTGCTTCCTTTTTCACAGGGGGCTTCTAGGAGAAGCAGCTAAGGATCTGGGTCTTTCATGCAGGAACCAGCTGTTGGCAGCAGGAACACTTTCTTTCTCTTAGATAGCTAGATGAAGGTGTTTTTTCCTCTCTCTCTCTCTCTCTCTCTCTCTCTCTCTCTCTTTGCTACCTCCTAATATACTGTAATAAATGCTTAATGTCCAAAGACTGGTGCTAAAGCTTTTCTAGTTTAAGGCAAACACAAATTAGATTTTAAACATCACAGCTAGAATTTTAGGCTTTACAATAAACTCACGCTAAGTGAAGTGAGCAGAGCTAGAAACACATTGTACACAGTAATAGTAATATTGTAAGGATGATCAACTATGAAAGACTTAACTAGTCTGATCAATACAATGATCCATAGACAATAGAAGGATTCAGGAGATTTGACATTAAACCTACAATCTTCCAGGTGACCTTATGTAGTTCTGCTCTCAGACACAGAGCACATCAAGGAGAAGATCTGAACAATAATGAGGATGCTGCAGATTTGGGGATATCTTTAGATCTATAGTAATTCATTTTGGTGATTGTGGCTTCTGCTGTTTACTCATACTTCCAACCTTAGTTCTAATTGGGGGCTTTATGCAGGGCCACTCTCCACTGCCCATTGTGCCTTTGGATAGGGTTGTCAGCCCTGTTTGGTCTCAACTTAGATCAACTAGATTCCTCAACTTACCTCCATCTTGAAGGGTGTGTCTGCACTAGGAGAACTGGTAGGTTTAGGGCCCCATAGGACTCAGAGTACTGGAACTTCAGTTCTTCTATGGCAATTCAGGACAGAGTGCCAATGACCTCTCTTGTAGCCACTAGTCCCTGGATTATGTTGATTTTGACTGGATTGATAGTTGCTGTTCCTGGTGGCTTCTGATGTCCAAGCTATAGGTTTCTGACTACCCTCAGGATTTCTCATGGGAAAACTTCTGCTCTTATTGCCTCTAGATTCAGAGATTCATATATTACTTGTGTCTCTGAACTGTGTCTGCTATTGGGAAACTTCTGGTGTTCTTATTTGTTACTGCGTACTGACTTTTATCCTCCTCTTCCCCAGCCTTTCCTGTTGCCTGTAGTTTTTGCTTCATTTTTGTACACAGTTCTGGAGTGGAAGATTTTGCATTACTATTGTTTCTCAGTTGGTCCTGAAACTATTTTAGTTTTGCTCAAGTACATGTTAGAGAGATCAGCATTTTGCCTCCATTTTGGTAGCCATCTTAGCCAGAAGTTTTGAGGGACAAAATTAACCAACTGCAAATTTCTCTCAGGGCTAACTTTGTTTCTAATCTTCTGGTTTAAAGATGATAAGCTTACTACCAAAACCTTTCCAGTTGGATTTGTTCAAGGGAGGGCTATACCATTGCCATGACTTATCACCAAAATGTGTCACAAAGTAGATGATATAGGAGTGTAAATGGCTTGACACAAATTCATATTCCTTCTAGATAATTAACTTCCCTGTCTGAGCTTCATTTTCATCTTCTGTAAAATGAGAGAATTGTGTTAGATGATCTCTAAAGTATTTTCAAACTCTAATGATGTGACTCTATGACTTCATTACTACACTGGGACAAATTACAACTGTGGGCAGGGGAACTTTTCCCCCAAGTTGCCATAAATGACCAGAAAGAGTGCTGTTTTCAAATAAGCTATTAGTTTTACATTCCTACTGTTTTTGAATGTTTATCTTTTTATTGTGCTACCTGACTTAATATTTCTATTTTAGATTGTAAATCTCTGCAAGGATGCAGAAGAAAACACAATGATGGGCTTAAAAATGTCTTTAAGTATTTTTGATCAGTCAGTCAAGCAGCAAATATTTACTTACAACTTCTCCAAGCCAGGCACTGTGCTGGGGATACAAAACCAAAAGCAAAATAGCCCATGCCTTCAAGGAGCTTGCATTCCATAAGGAGAGACAATATGTATATACAAAATAAATGGATAAATAAAAGGGGATTTTGGGACCAAATACATTAGCATATTGGTGGGCTGGGAAAGGTCTCAAGCAGAAACTGATGCTTAAGGTGAACTGTGGAGGAAATAGGAATTAAACAAAGGAGAAGTGAGGAGGGAGTGCATTCAGGCATGGAGAATAACAGTGCAATGACACAGAGGGTGAGAGATGAAGTGTTATGTGTAAGAAGAGCAAGAAGAACCAATTTGGCTAGAACACAGAATGTGTAGTCATGATATAAGACATATTGTATGTGTGTATATGTATATGTGCATATATATTCCATTGCATAAGTGTAATTTGGGTTTTGAATTAAGGGAAGTCTATAACTAGGTTTGAATACTAAGAAGAGCACCAAGAGGAACAGTCAAGAATGCTCTCAGTTCTATCTATTAATAGATAATCCTTACTTCCATACTGTAGGACCTCCATTAAGTGAGGAGCTGATGCTCAGAACTGGGTTTTTTTTGTAGTTCTGGGGACTACATTTTAGGAAAGATATTGACAAGTTAGAGTGTATATAAAGAAGGAAAACCAGGACAATTGAGGGATCACTTAAAGGAACTTGGTTATATTTAATATGGGGAAGGGAAAACTTAGGGGAAATATAATGGCTACTTTCAGATTTCCGAAGGATTATCACATAATATCTGTTCACCTCAGTTTCCACATCTATAAAACGAAGATAATAATAGCACCTACCTCCAAGGATTGTCATGAGGACAAAATGAGATAATATATGTAAAGTTCTTAACAAAACTTTAAAGTGCCATGTAAATGTTAGCTATTATTATTAATATGAATGATGGATCAGATTTGTTCTTTTACTCTCCTGTGGGGCAGAAGTAAGATTAATGGGTAGGGGGCTCTAGGTGGATAGTGGATAAAGCACCAGCCCTGGATTCAGGAGTACCTGAGTTCAAATCCAGCTTCAGACACCTGACACTTACTAGCTGTGTGACCCTGGGCAAGTCACTTAATCCCCATTGCCCTACAGAAGAAGAAGAAGAAGAAGAAGAAGAAGAAGAAGAAGAAGAAGAAGAAGAAGAAGAAGAAGAAGAAGAAGAATTGATAGAAGTTGCAGAGAGGCAAGTGTAGACTTCACATAAGGCAAAACATTCCTTCCAATGAGAGTTATCAAAAAATAGAACAGGTAGCCATTAGAGGTATTGAAGTCTCCTATACTCTGACCATTTGAATAGATCTTGAATGATCACTTGGTTAGGACACAGCAAAAAGGATTTCTGATCAGGTGCTGGTTGGCTAGATGGCCCCTTCCAACCCTGAGATTCTGTGGCTCTTCGGGGATATGAAAATGGCTTTTGTAACCAAATGGAAGCAAGGTTAAAACAGATACATTGGAATCTCTTAGGATGAAGGGGATGGCATCTCCAGCAGCTGCTCTTTGGTAGAATCTCTATTCTGTGGATCGCAAAGTTGCTGATCCACAATAAATCCCCCAGTGGTTGTTCTTTATTCTTCCTTTTTTTATGCCCATATTCCATGTATTTCACCACCACCTTTTTTACTGTCAAATTGCTCCATGATGGCCTTATAATACTTCCCCTCCTCCATTTCCTAACCATCTAGTCCGACCCTTCAATTTATAAATGAAGGAACCAAGGCTCAGGGAAGTTGAATAATTTGCCCAAGGTCACATGGGTAGAAAGCATCAGAGGCAGCATGGTACTCCAAATCCAAAACGAATTTTCTTCTCCTATACCAGAAAGATGCAAGCTTAAAGTTAAGATGTTATGCTATGTAGGATGGTACCCTGGGTGGGGGGCTCAGACATTATTGGATATTTGTGAGGGATCTCCAAAGATTGAACCCTGTCTGTGAATTAGGATCTGAGATTGTGAGACACGATTTCAATATCATATCAGGCAATGGCGTCATCCTTGATCCTTCTATAAAGCACCAGTCACTACCACATAGGGACTAATAATCACTTGAGAATTTTAATTGAATGCTATAATTATAGTCATTGCGTTAATAGGCATTTTGTAATGATACTAAGCACTGCCAAGAAAATATTTACTTGGCTAAATCAATTATATGACCAAGTCTTCCTTCACAACAGAAATAATGTTATAATTTGGCACAAACACATGCACCAATATTAGACAACCTAGATATATAAACCAAAATGAAGACATTGTCTCTTACACTCTTTGTTCCTTTTTATAGGCCTTATACAAATTTGTTTATGTCCACAACCCAATTTGGCAGTGTGAGCTAATTCTTTCACTAAAAATAATCTTTATAAACTTAGATAAGGATCTGTTTTATTACTGAGACTATATACATACACAAATACATATACACAATACATACATGCATAAAATATACATACATACTGTGGGGACCAATTTTTAATTGGGGAGTGTTTGCTAAGCTGCTTGCCGCAATATTGGGGCAAGGAAGGAGACAGGCAGCCTCCCTCAAAACAGAGCAGGATTTATTTTAACAAGAAGGAACTTAAAAAATAACACAAAACAGGATCAGTAGGATCAAGGGAAAGGAAATAAAATGGGGAAAAGGGAAATTATACAAACTGAAAAACACCCAGGAATCAGCTGAGAATACACAGCAGCGCTCCTGTTGCCTTCCAGCTTCCAGCCAGAATGCCAGAAAAACTCCCCTCTTTCCCAGCACACCCCACACAGCCCCCAGGCCCAATTGGTTGGCCACTCTGACAGTCACATGACTGCCCTCACTAGGCTTCGAATCATTATAATTTTGCCAGGCCCATGTAGGCGTCGGCGAATGGTGATGACATGAGGTGCCAGCGCCATGGCAATGGCTACAACCAGTGGGTAGAGCACCATGCAGTTTGTGGAGCCCCAGGCTAGTGCACTCTGAGGTTTTTCTTTCAAATTCTAGCCAAAAAGATGGGGTCATATAAACCTCATATAACAATTAATTCTTTACAATACATACATACATACTTACATATGGAGAGAAAGAAACAAGAGGGAAGAATGAGAGATTAGACACATAGAGAGATACATACATCCTTTACTTAATGGTGCTATGCCAGGGATTCCAGACTGTTGAAAGCTATGTTAGGGGATCACTAGTTTTTTCAGGTCTTATTAAGCTATAAAGGTTGTGAGTATAGGTTCACATAAGGATATATAGTTCTCATCCAAGTACCAACCTAGTTAAGTTTAAAGAGTCTCACCACTGGAGGACTGGCCACCAGGTGAAAAAGGCTTTGGCTACTGTAACTTATGGAGTTTTTTTTGTTTGTTTTTTTAGTGAGGCAATTGGGGTTAAGTGACTTGCCCAGGGTCACACAGCTAGTAAGTGCTAAGTGTCTGAGGCCGAATTTGAACCCCAAGTCCTCTGACTCCAGGGCCGGTGCTTATCCACTGCGCCACCTAGCTGCCCCTGCTACTGTAACTTATGAATAAATACACAAACAAGCAGAATGCCTATCCTACAAGTACCTGGAACATCCCTCACAAGCTATACTTCTTTTATCTCATTATCATGAGTTCTTAACTTTTTTTTGCATCCCAGACCCTTTTTGCAGTCTAATGAAGTCTAAGAACCTCTTCTCATGAGATGTTTTTATATGCATAAATGTAAAACATATAGGATCATCAAAAAAACCCCATTGTATGAAATACAATTAGAAAAATATCAGAAAATAAGTTAACTGATCTCACGTTAAGAATCCCTGCTCTAGGGGTGGCTAGGTGGCGCAGTAGATAAAGCACCGGGTCCTGGATTAAGGAGTACCTGAGTTCAAATCCAGCCTCAGACACTTGACAACTTACTAGCTGTGTGACCCTGGGCAAGTCACTCTAACCCCCATTGCCCCCCCCCCAAAAGAAGAGTCCCCTGCTCTAGATGAATAAATGGATATATGAAAAGCATTTGTTAGGTACTTAAGATGTGGCAACTACTATATTAGGTACATTTAAAAGTACAAAATTAGAAGAGGAGGCAGTCTCTGCTTCAAGAAGCTCATGGGGGAGGCCATAAATAGAGGGAGTGGTAACCAGGGCGATGAGTTGGGATAGCATTTCTGCTTTTTCCCTGGCTCTCTCTCCCAGCTTTACCCCATCCCCTCGAATGCTAGAATGTTCTCCTTCCTTATCCATACCCCTTAGAATCTTTTTCCTCCTTCAAGATTCAGCTCAAGCATTACTCTTCTGCAGGAGGCTTTTTCTGGTCCCCCTGGATACTAAAGTCTTCCACTCTAAGGTTATCTCTGTATCAACTCTGTGGTTATTTAATATGTGCCCCAAAAAGGTTAAGTGACTTGATCCAAGGTAGAAAGCATCAGAGGATGGACATCCTTGTTAAGAAAACATAGGTGAGAAATAGAATGCTAGGTTCTGGGAACAGCAAGGAAGCCATTTGACTGAAGACAGAATGTGAATAAAGCAGAGTAACATAAAACAAGCCTGGAAATGTAGGCTGGATCCAGATTGTGAAGGATTTTAAATGCCAAATTGGTGAATTGGTATTTTATCCTAGAGCAGGGATTATTATTCTGTTTTTTATTTTTTAATCCTGGGACCCTGATGGCAGTCTGGTAGAGTTGAAGGTGGAGCCCTTCTCAGAATAATGTTTTTAAGGGCATTAATAAATAAAATACATAAGATTACAAAGATACTTGAATATGGTTATAAAAATATTTTTAAATTAAGTTCATGGACTCAGGTTAAGATCCTGTCCTAGAGACAAAAGAGGCCCGCTGAGGTTACTTGAACAGGGGAGTGCTATGTCAGATACAGATTAGAAAAAATATTTTGGTAGCTATGGGGAAGGATGGAATTGAAAGGGAGGAGGACGGATTGACAGGGGGGGAGAAATCCTAAGCCAGCAGGTCAGTTGTTTCAGTAATCAGAAGAACTGAGAACCTGACCTCATGAAAGGAGGCAGAAGCAAGAGAATTGTGTAGGGAAAATGTGTAGGGAATGGTGGTAAAGGAGTTTGTAGAATTAAAGATGTTGCCTGAGGTTACAAACCTGGATGACTCGAATGGTGGCATCCTCAGCACCACAAATTGGAAAATTTGGAAAGTAGAGTGGGTTTATAGGGAAGAAGTATAATAATGATGTTTTTGTTAAGGATTGTTTTGAGTTTAAGATGCCAACATTCAGTTGCTGGTTGGATGGCACACGAACTACAGATCACTGTAGTGAGACAAGGATTCCACATTTTTCTCAGCACTATCGCCATAAGATTACAGTTGAACCCATAGGAATTGATATGATCACCAAGAGATAGAATACATGGAGACAAGAGGGACAAAGAGTCTTGAGGGACGTTCCAAGGTATAGCAATAGGACAGGGAAGATGATCTAGGAAAAGAGACTGAGAGAGAACATTGTATAGGTGGAATAAAAACCAGGAGAGAGCAGAGTTTAAAAAAAAACAGAAAGGAGAGAATGTCTAAGAGGAGGGGTGATTTTCAGTGTCCAATATTGCATTGCAGTCACGAGGTATCAGGATTGAGAAGAGCCCCATATTTAATAACTGAGACATCATTGGTAAGCTTGGAGAGGGCAGTTTCATTTGTACAGTGAGGTCAGAAACTAGGTTAAACAGAATTGAGAAGTTAATGAGAGAGAAGGCAATGAATATAGCCAGCTTTTTGTAAGCATTTGGCTATGAAAAATAAAGATGTTTAGGACATTAGCTTGATAGACTAGGAGGGTCAGATCAAAAGGATTTTTTCCTTAACAAAACAGGAATCCCGGACATGTTTCTAGTTAGCAAAAAGGAACAAGTGGAAGGGGAAAATATGAAGATTAATTGAGGAGCTGATTAAAAGGATAAACTCCCCCCAAAATAAGAGCAGAGATGGGTTCAAGGGCCCAAGTAGAGGAATGAGTCTATGGAAGAGAAAAAAAAAAAAGAACAGGGAAACCAAGGAGGAGGAAATGGGGGGTGGAGGGGAGGGGGGTTGATGTTGAGGAGTATGGAAATATGAGATGGGGGAGATATGAAAGTTCATGATACATATATTTTTTTTGTAGAATAAGAAACAAGATCTTCGAAATGAGGGGGAATAGTCTTTCCACTAATCATATGGCAAAATGCTTTCTAAATAATGTTCCAAATAATGACATTATGAATGAACTTTTGGAATGCAGACCATGATTTGGTTAAGGACTACCACTAATGCTAATTGGAATAAATTGGAAGACATTCAGATTTGCATCAGAAACATTATTTTAGGTTACCAGTATGAGAAAATTAAATTTTGATTTACTTGAGCTCTCTTTTTTTTTTTCTTATTTCAGTTTAATTCAATGGATATTTATTGAGTGTTTTCTCTCTGCCCAGCATTGTGCTAAGTGCTCTTGGGAGTATAAAATTAAAAATTAATTGTAAACTCAAAGTAGCTTGACAATGTACATAGCATAAGTTAAAAAGAATTTTATGTAAAATAAAGCCCCATATCGCTTATGAAATAGAACCCCAGTAGTTAAAAGATACCCCAGGGTATTCCCTGTCAAAGTTTTCTCCATACTTTATGTAGCCTGTTTCATGGATTAGTAACCTTAGAGATTACATATTCTATTTAATATAAAAACTAGGAAATTTTACCTAGATATCTTAATACTGTATTTAAATTTCTACATTTAAGTCAAAGCAGGAACTAGTTACACAGAGTATAGGAAATTACACATTTGTTCTTTGTAGCAGTTTTTTATTCATCATAGAAATCGCATAGGTCATCTAACCCAATCCGTACTAAAGTGTGAATCCCCTCTACAAACCTCCCTGAAAAACTTTGACTTAGCCTCTGCTCAAAGACTTCAAGTGAGAGTCCACTACCTTTCAAGGGAGTTCTTGATTAAGCAACTTTAATTAACTAGTAGGTAATTACTTGGAAAGTAAAAGGTCCTAGTTCTGCCTCCCTTAATTCATGAAGAAGGAAAAAAAAAACAAAAACTGAGACCTCTTCAGTGAGAGTCCTTCAAATAATTGAAGACATTTGGTTTTATTTATCCATTCAATAATTCAATTCAACAATCCTTTATGAATATTTGCAAGGTGTTCTATTAGGTTAATACAAAGATAAAATGAGTCTACATCAGCCCTCAAAGAACTTAGAATTTACAAGTAAACAGGATGTTCCTTCAACCAATCTTCATGTGACTTGATTTCCATTCTCATCTTCATCATCATCTTTATTTACTATCAGTTGTCAATATTACTCTACAGTAGAAGCCCCTATTCCTGAGTTAGTTCTCATACTCACCATCCTCGTGGTTTTTCTCTGGACGCTCTTCAGCTTATTAAAGTCTTTCCTGAGAACCATCTCGTTTTTTGCCCTATGCATGAATTGAAGTGCCAAAGGATAATTCCTCCTAGCTTTACCAGCCCTTTGAGATGCCAATTATTTGCTTTTCTGGTCCCTATTTTCCTTGAAAGTGTTAGTGAGCATTAGGATGAGAATTCTGTGGAGAAAGACAAGACCATTCTCATTAAGTCTGAATCATTCTCAACTGTTTATATTTGTATGACTGCAGGGGCATAAACTATCTAAGAAACTGTGCAGCAAGGTCAGAAAACAAGGGCCTCATATTCAACATAGTTCTACTCATGTCTACTACTCTTCTCATTAAACACAACAAATTCTACTCACATTGTCCCACTCTATCTATTCCCTCCTTGCCCTGTGCTTCCTTGCCTTTGCTCATGGTTTCCTCTTGCCAAGAAATCCTCCTGCTCCATTTGTCCTTCAAGACCCATCTTAAATTTAAGCTTCTCTATGAAGCTTTCTCTAATCATGCCCCTGGAAGCAAGATATCCTTCCTCTAAGTGTTGCCTTTCTTATTATACCTTATATTTATTTGCTCTTTCATTGAGTAAATAGTTAATAAACGCCTAGTGTGTAGAGCAGTATAAGATACCAGGAGAAAATAGAAAGTACAAATAAAAAATAGTCTCTGCCTTCATAGTGCTTATAGTCCAATAAAGGAATAAGTTACAAACATAAATAATTATAATATAAAATACTGCAGAATAAGTGTATTTGAGCTGAAAAACATTGTCTGGGGCAAGAGGTTTATATCAATAAGAGGAATCAAAGGATGTTCATGGAAGAGGTAGCCTTTGAGATGGGCAAACAGGGACATGCCAGGAAATGGAATTGCATCCTTCTGAATTGTCTTAGGAAGATTCTGAAGATCATCTGTCAAGATAAGATACCAGGGGCAACTACGTGGCTCAGTGGATAGAGCACCAACCCTGGAGTGAGGAGTACCTGAGTTCAAATCTGGCCTCAGACACTAGACACTTACTAGCTGTGTGACCCTGGGCAAGTCACTTAACCCCAATTGCCTTACCAAAAAAAAGATAAGGTACCAGACACTGAGGTTCTTTCTCAAGCTAAACTGCCAAGCATATAAACTCTACTCCAGAGAGCACAACTCTGATGGGCTGGCCACATTGTTTGAATGCCAAATGTATATTTCCTAAAAGACTATTTTATGGAGAACTCACACAAGGAAGGCACTCACATGTTGATCAGAAGAATCAACAAAAAGACACTCTCCAGGTATCTTTGAACAACTTTGATGTAATTTGAGTGACATGGGAAAGGTTGGCAAAGGATTGCACAGCATGTCAGGTCCACATCAAAGAAAGTGCTGTGCTCCATGAGTTGAAGTAGTTCAAAAGAAACGTGAGAAGCATAATTAGAGACATCTCTACTCCAAATATTTGCATGGAGTATTTGTGCCCAACCTGTGGTATAGCCTTTTGAGCTTGGATTGGTCTGATGAGCCACAGTTGGACACAATGTACGTTGACTCCAACATAGTGACATCATTTTCATCCTCTTAGAAAATGAAGGACAACAACCAGTGGACCAAAGGGTGGGTAGGAATTCAATAGGTGAAGAAGAGGAAAGACTTCAGGTATAGGGAAACAGCATGAAAAGGCATGGAGGAGGATACCACAAGGAAAGTTTAGGAAGTGAAAAGCAAAGTGTCATAGAATTATAGATTTAGAAGGGACTTCAGTGCCCATTTAATCCAATCCAAACTTGAATTTCCAGCTGAACATATCCAGCAAGTGACTGTCTAGCTCATTTGAATACCTATTTGAATTAGGGATAAACCATTACTTCCCAAGGTAGAAAAGATTTCACTTTTGGATGGCTTTAATTATTAGGAAGTTTTTTTCCCCCTGGTATCAAGTTTAAATGTGACTCTTTCTCCTACCCATTGTTCTTGATTTGGCCCACTGAGGTCATAGAGAGGGAGAGTTCTGAGGTAAGAGGAAAACCAGAAGTATGTGGTATCTAGTGAATCAAGGGAGCAGAGACTAGAAGAAAAAAAGTGATCAACTGTCAGCAGTTCTTTATTTCTTTCATATTCTCAGTTTTGTTGGTATTAGACTGTACATAGGAGGTTCTTAAAATTCCTTCCATTTCTTTTGGTTTTGTTATGATTTCACCTTGCCCATTTTCTTGATTTTGTTGATTGCTTGATTTTGTTAATTTGATCCATCTTGTTGATTGAATTTTCTGCTCTTTTTTAATCAAGTTAGCTAAAGCTTTATCAGTTTGATAGTCTTTCAAAGAACTTTTGATTTGCTTATATGATCTTTTTAGTTTTCAATTTCTTTATTTCAACTCTAGTTTTTTTTTAAGTTTCCTCTGCTTTTGTGTTTACTTTGGCTTTGTTTATATGTTGGTTTCCTAATTTTAATGCATAATTAAAATTTCCAATTTTAATATATTTAATATTCAGTTCATTATTGATTGTTTAGGGTTTTTTTTTGTCTTTCATTACATTCAACTCTTTGTGATCCCATTTGGGGTTTTTTCTGGCAAAGAAACTGGAGTGGTTTGCCATTTACTTCTCAAGCTCCTTTTACAGATGAAGAACTGAGGCAAACAGCGTTAAGTCATTTGTCCAGGGTCACGCAATGAGTTAAGTGCCTGAAGCTAGATTTGAACTGGGGTCTTCCTTACTCCAGAGCTGTGCTACACAGCTGCCCTAGAAGAATGTAAATTAGTTGAAGATGAGCACTCTTTCTTTTTTTCTTTGTCTTCAGATCCTAGGTGAATTGTATAAAGCAAGCTCTTAATGAGGGATTAAATTGGATTGGGGTCTTGGCTTCCACCTCTACTTTATCTGATAATTTAGCTTTTGGTTCGTCCTTTTATGTGAGGTTTATCTATTACATTTGAACCCTTCCCATTCTCATTCATTTGACTGCCTCATGCAAAAGGTTTTTGAACCTTGAGAACAAAGTCTGTGTATGCACATGTAGTTGGCAGGAGGTTAGGTGAGAGGGCACCACAGTGGATATTGGACTGGGCTTGAGTCAAGAAGTAAATTTATATGCTGCTTCTTAGACACTTACTAGCTATGTGACTATGGGCTAATTCACTGGATCTTTCTAAACCTCACTATCCACCTCTTTAAAATGAGAGTGATAGGGCAGCTAGGTGGCACAGTGGATAGAGCACTGGCCCTGGATTCAGGAGTACCTGAGTTCAAATCCAGCCTCAGACACTTGACACTTACTAGCTGTGTGACCCTGGGCAAGTCACTTAACCCCAATTGCTTCACCAAAAAAAAAAAAAAAAGAAAAGAAAATGGGAGTGATAATAGTACTATATAGCTAAGTGGCCCAATGGATAGAGTGCTGGGGCTGAAGTCTTGAAAACTAATTTTACTGGGTTCAAATCTGTACAAGCTGTAAGACTGCAGCTCCTCAGTTCCTCAGCTATAAAATGAGCTGGAGAAGGAAATGACAAACCACTTCAGTATCTTTGCCAAGAAAAGCCCAAATCGGGTCATAAAGAGTCGGATATGACTGAACAACAACAACAATAGTAGGGTTATGATGAGGATCAATCAGATATAGATGATTGATAGATGATAGATATAGATATAGATATATCAGATGTGAATATATGTGTATGTATAAAGTACTTTATAAACCTATATCAAGCATTGCATAAATGTCAGCTTTTGTGGCCCATTCTTCAGAAGCCATTAACATTAACTCCCCCAATTTTGTTTTGTTTTGTTTTTTGCCAAATTGTATGATTCCTTGCCCCTTCCTGGTGTAGCAATAAAGAAGCATCTATTGTTGAAAAGTTCTTTGTTGAAAATATGTAAGTACAAGTCAGTGCCCATTTTAGCTCTTTAGTAGTATCTGCAGTGTATGATGAAACTTCAATAAATACCATTGGACAAGAATAATGCCTAGTCCTTTCAAAAGAAATGCCCCTAGTGGATGACTCAATTTCTACATATAATTCAGGACAAATTCTTTTCAGAATTTGGTGGGAAAAAAAGTTAACCTAATTTCAAATCATAGAAGTGGGAGAAATATGAGTACAACTGTTTTTTTTTAATCATTCCAAAAAGATGTATGAGTAAGATTTCAAGAAAAGCAGAATTTTTAAGGTTTTAACTTTATTTGTTGTTGGTAAAGGCATTTGTGGGGAGTTCCATAAGCCCTCAGGCATGAAGTTGATGGAATATGCCCTGTGGGTTCCATTCTAAATCATTTTATATTTCAACTTTCTGGATAATGCTGTACCTTTCATTTGAGGAATATTGCCATGATATTTAAATAGAATTTTTTGTAATGAGGATTTTACAAAATAGAAATCTTTCTTGGCAAGCTGTGAAAAGTTCTTTGGAAACTCTTCTGGGCTCTCAGATAAACACTATGTAAAGGAATATATTCCTTCCATCAATTGTTTTGGTTTCACCTGAAGTACCATAATGCCCTCTATAGAGTAGTCCTGTGACAGAACTTCATTTCAAAGCCAAACATAGGGATGAGCCTAAAAGACTTTAAAATGTCACTTGATCTTTCTCATCCAACACAAAGTCTGAAGGTACATTCATTCAAAGCATATTTAAGAATCCTGTCAGTTAATGGAAAATAATGGAAGAACACTTGGTAGAGAGTTCAGGGATTTTACATGAGTTATTGAACTAGTCAGTTAATCAGTCAACCAATAGTTATTGAGTTTATTATGTGCCAGGCACTATGCTAAACTTTGGGGATACAAAAAAAAGGCAAAAAGTCCCTTCTCTTAAAGAGTTTACAGTCAGTCTAATGGGGGGGGCAACATACAAATAAGCATATACAAAGGAAAAGTAAGAAATAATTAACAGAGGAAAGGCACTAGAATTAAGAAGGGCTGAGAAAGGCTTCTTGTAAAAGAGGGAATTTTTAGTTGAGACTTAAAGGAAGTAAAGTCAATAGGTGGAGTTGAGAAGGTGAGGCATTCCAGGCATAGGGTGTAAATGGATGGTAATCTCAGAAGAGAGGGAAGGCTAAGGAGGGGATTGGGAAAGACCTGCAGAATGAAAGATTTAAGATGAGTCTTACAGGAAGCCAGAGAAACTAAGATGCAAAAGTGATGGGGGAGGAGAGCCAGGAACACCCACTGCAAAAACATAAAGATAGATGGTGGACAGTCTCAAATGAGAGGAGCAGGAAGTAGGCCATTGTACCTGGATCCGAGTGGACTTAAATGTCCTAGAGAATTGTCTTTATTACATGATTCCATATGTGCAATCCTGATCAGGACGTTCTGAGAATATGGTTAAGACTTAGCTAATGGATGGGCTTATTGAAATGTGTGTTAGCAATTTCAGCTGACTGATCCATTTCTCAGAGTATGACTAACAATGTCACCCCAGAGATTATCAAAAGAAGCTTGGGACAATGGAAAAAGAGAAAAAAAAATTTTTTTTAATTAATAAAGTATTTTATTTTTTCCATTGCATGTAAAGATAGTTCTTAACTTTTGTTTATACA
The DNA here is from genome assembly GCF_019393635.1 of Dromiciops gliroides. Classification (NCBI taxonomy): domain Eukaryota; kingdom Metazoa; phylum Chordata; class Mammalia; order Microbiotheria; family Microbiotheriidae; genus Dromiciops; species Dromiciops gliroides. Next base: position 614,449,542 of record NC_057861.1, on the reverse strand, counting down.
AGCTTTCCAATTTCAGATTTTTCTCCCTCCCCTCCCCTCCCTCCCCCCCTCCCCTAGACAGCAGGTAATCTGATATAGGTGTTATATATATATATATATATATATATATATATATATATATATATATATACACATATATATACACATATAATAACATTAATAATATTTCTGCATTAGTCATTATAAGAGAAAAATCAGAGCAATGATGAAAAACCTCAAATAGAAAAAACAACAGCACCAAAACCAAAAGAAATAGTATGGTTCATTCAGCATCTATACTCCACAGTTCTGAAAAAGAGAAAAATTGAGAGTCAGAACACTTGGGTTTGAATCTTAGTTTTACCAGTTACCACGGTGAGACTTTGGACAAACACCTTAACCTCTTTGGGATTCAGTTTCCTCATAAGTAAGATGAAGATTTGGGAATGAATGACCTCTAAAGTCTCTTTCAGCTCTAAATCTATGATGCTGCACTCCTAGGCAGGCCACTTTATATTTCATGGTATCACAGACCTGGAGCTAGAAGGAGTCTTATGGTCTTATGGAATCTTACATTCCAGAGAGGTTAAATCACTTTCTCAGAGTCACACAGATACACAATAATGAATGAATGAATCAATCAATCAATCAGTGAATCAATGAAAAAAGCACTTATTAGGTACTTATTATTTATAAAATACTGTGCTAAGTCCTATGGATATGAATATAAAAGCAAGACAGTTTCTTTTCTCATGCTCTCTATTGGGGAAGATAATACATGTATGCAAGTCAGACATAAAGTCTCAAGGGGCCTTTGCAGTGGCAAAAGAGATGGTAATGCATCTGCTCTAATGATATTTCTGTTGATATGCATAAACATTTCTGATATTGAACCATTTGATGTTGCCAAAGACTTTGGTGGCAAAAGCTTTTTTTTTTCTTACTCTTTGGTAGCTTTGTCTGTTTAGGAAGTAGAGGCTAGAGAATGCATGGAATCAGTGGCAAAGTTCTATCTTCACAGAAACTATTTCCTGTTATGGGGTGGAAAGCTAATAGTCATCTGGGATTACTGTCACTCCTGGGGCTCTTGGGCTTACTGACTAATGGTGGCAATTGATCAGGAGTTGTTGGTTGCTGTGGAGAAGAAAATGGGCCCATTCTCCACAGTGATGGATACCTTCAGTAATAAGTTGTGGATCCTGGTCTGAAAGCAGGCCAGTGGTTTTGAGGCCACTGCAATTCCCAAGGCTCTGAGTTTCAGTGTCCTTGGCTATTTCTATCAGAGTCTATGGGGAGGTGGTGGTTGAGATGATGGTACTCATTGACTTGCCTGGATCATTATCACTTTCCTGTCTTACTCTCTCAGAGTGCCTTTCTGCTAAGTTGGCTTGCCTACCCTGTTAGTGGCTTTTGGTTAGCAGTTAGCAGAAAACAAGTGGCAGAGCAAGGATTCAAACAGAATCTGTAACGCATATAGGTGGTACAGTGGATAGAGTGCTAGGCCTGGAATCAGAAAAACTCTTCCTGAGTTCAGATCTTCCTAGCTGTGTGACCCTGGGCAAGTCACTTAACCCTGTTTGCCTACATTTCCTCATCTGCAAAATGAGCTGACCACTTTGCCAAGAAAACCCCAAAGAGGGTCATGAAGAGTCAGACTTAACTGAAAAACAACTCAACTCTTCTGAGTCAAAATCCAGTGTTCTTTTCTTTGTACCATATTCTCTAAAGCTGCATATTCCAGAACTTGTCAGGCTTCCTACTTAGTATTGGGATGGAAACTAGATGAAATAAAATCATTTTGACAACTTAAAGTACTCATCAGGGATCTTCAATTTAATCCTTTATGTTCTATAAAATATAAATTCTTATGGTCTTAAATAACCTTAATGCAAACCCTTTAAAACTTAGACATGAGCTTCATTTTTAGAAAGTATTCACTCACTTTGCAAAGAACTGATTTTTTTTTTAATCCATTTCAGGTTTGTTTTTTTAAAACTACATCAGAAAACAGTCTGGTTATTTTGTTTCCCCAAGTGAAATGAAACAAATACTTGTGAAGTCAATTGGAGGCCACTATCTCCAACTCAATAAATTATATTTAGGAGATCTATTCCTGCGCAATATGAGGACAACAAAAATCAGCCCCAAACCCTAGACATTTAAACCAAAACACAAGTGTATGTATTCTGGCTATGTTTCTTCAATACCAGACACACAGAATTACCTTTAGCAAAACAAGTCTATGTGTTTTTGAATTTTTAACTCTTTTAGTTATAAATAAGGAATGCATTTCTTAAACAAAAATTAAATAACCTTTCAGTCAGTTAGATAGGAAAAACGTAAACTATTAGGTTATACTACAGCTCAGTCTTCTGGGAGTCTTATAACATTGGGTCTCTAACATAATCCATGACCTGTTGTGACCTATTTACAAATTGTTTTTCCCCCTCTACTAGGTTATATGATCCCATTGTTTCAAATGTCGCATAATTTGAATTTATAATTCTTATGCCATGATATCTTTGAGTTTTCACATAATTTAGAATAGCTTTATGTAGGATTGTTTTGCTTGTGTTACAAGTACATGCATACATATATGTATGTATATCAGTTGAATGTAAAAGCAAATTTAAAATTTAAAACTCTGATTTAAAAAAAAAAATCTTTATAATTTTTTTTCTTCTGGGCTGGATGGTAGCCTGAGCTGAAATGAGCCTTTGCTTTTAGAGTGACTGTTGCCTGTTCATCTGTCTGCCATCATGTTGCTCTGTTCTATTCTGCTCATCTCTATTCAGTGCTGGGGAGGGGGGGGTGGGATAGAGAGACTGTGGTACATACACAGGAAACTACTTCGTAATTTTGCTGAGAATTCTCAGATTTGTATCTCTAGGCCTATAGTTCTAACTTCTTTACTAAACTCTGACTATCTTGAGATCTTTCTTTCTCCATCTTTCTCCTGGGGACGTCCCTGCAGGGTATCCTCTGTCCCCTTTCTCAGAGAAGAGGATTGTGTGAGAGGACTTACAAATTTTCAGATGAGCCAAAGGTAGGAAAAATGGACAACATGTGAGTGGTGAAGTCAGGATCCAAAAAGACCTCAACAGGCTGGAATACTAGGTGGCCTCTGATACGATGAATAAATGTAAAGTCTTTGAAGAATTATCCTGTATAAGAAGAATGATAGTCATTCTACTTGGTCCCAAAGAGTAGAATTGGGAGCATCAGGTCCATAGCAGAGAGGCATATTTCAGCTAGATATCAGACAAAACTTCCTGACAATTAGAACTGTCTAAAAGTAGAAACGGCTTCACCAGGAGGGAATGGATTCCTTCTTCTAACAGTGTTCCAAGAAAAGCTTGGTGACTACTTAGAGATTTGGAAGAGGTAATCCCATCAGACACAATTTAGACAAGATGCCATTTAAAGGTCCTATGTGATTTTGTGATGTAACTAAGCTAACTGTACTACTAAGTAAACCTCAAGCTCTTGTAGCACTTATCCCCATGATTATTAGTAATAGTAATATTAATAATAGCCAGGTGCTATGTTAAGTGCTTTACAAATATTATCTCAGTCTATCCTTGCCACTACAATCCTAGGAGGTAGGTGCTATTATTATCCTCATTTTAAAGTTGAAGAAACCAAGGAAAACAAGGCTAAGTTACTGACCTGAGGGTATGTCTCACTCCCTTTTTCACCTCTGCTTTTTTTGCCTCCCACTTCAAGGACACTGTCATCAGAGTAATTCATTCTCCATTTTAGTAGTGGTAGTAGTACTAGTCATAGTGGTAGTGGTGGTAGTAGTGGTAGTATTAGTAAAAACAAGTTATATTTATAGTGCATTTTATGGATCATATATGTAGAAGGAGCACTAGAAGTAGTCCTCATTTTACAAATGAAGCTCTGGAAATATAAATAATTTGCCCACAGTCACTCAGGTATTAAATGTTAGAGGCAGGTTTTGAAACTTTAAAGATTTATATAAAATGAACTATTAATATCTTTAGGGGGAAAGGGTATCTCGCCATCTTGTTTTAATATAAATTTCATGTTTTTCTCTTTATTATGATGATATATTCCCCGACTAAAGACCTACTCTAAAGTTTCATCATTGTGTAGAGGTGAAGCAGCCTCCAGGTCATGTGACCCATAAGATGGAGACCTAACTAAACATTTTCTCTAATCCTCATGACCTCTCTAAATTATGAATTACTCACAAGAGATAAAGCAGTTTCAGCTGTCTTCATAGTCTAAGACCCCAATAAATCCAATGATATAATGATTGATGAATCCAAAGCAGAGAAGGCTAATTTCTAGTCCCTAACATGGTCACTCAGCCTTCCCACACACACTTACCAGTCACCATTCTCTGGCAAGGCCATGCAAGCTGACCGATGGGCTGCAACAAAACATAACTCTGCCCTCCTACCCACCTTGTGCCACAGAAAATATACTCTCCTGGAACTGCATTGTGATAGCATATTGTGCTGCAATAGTGCTCAGTCAAAGAACTGAGAAGCAGAGGGAAATAGGGCAGAGCACCACTGAGTTTAAGGGGATCCATAAAGTCTTAAGGAAAAAGGACTGGCAACCAGCTAAAGTCATTTCTGTCTCTTCCAACCCTCAGAAGTTAGGGGCAGAAATTGTGGCCACTGAAAAATGAATTCCCTAATGCAGGAGAAAGATGAGATAGCTTGAATATCTAGCCCCAAAGGCTACCAAAAAAGGGGAACATAAAGGGAAAAGATTGAAATTACCAAAGATCTCAGGAGTAAGGAAACTCAGTTAAAGATTTTGAACATAAGTAGATAAACCAACAGTAAAAATATTAATAACAAAAAGAATATGGCATCTAGATCATATAAACAAGTTCACACATCTCAGAAAAGGTACTGAAAGATAAAAGGAAACAAATTAACACTTAGTGAGGCCCAGGACCCTGTGAATTTCTAAGAGAGCATAGACCCACACCAGAGTATATCCAAATGATTCAAGAGAAAAATAAGAATCATAAAAGCAAAATGTATGGCATGTACAGCAAAAATAACCAGCAGCATTGAAAAAACTTGAATCCTTAGAGGCAAATCTCTCCAGAGAAAAACAAAAGAAAGAACAAAAGATTGGGAATGCAAATATTCAGAAATAAAGGGCAATCTGGAAGAAGAGAAACAAAAAGCAATAATGTTAAAAGAAAACATGATCTCGATACAAGAAAATGTATTAATCACAAAGATTGATGTAGAGGTGACCCTGAATACTTAAAGACTAAGCCCATGAAGTGTAAATATTGGGAAGTTTTGAGTACAAGCCCAGTAATAGGCTTTTTTGCCTGTGACCAGACGATCAAGCTAGGTTTGAAGAGTTGGCCACAGCAACTTAGTAATCTATCAATTAACCAATTAGTAGTCATTTATTAAGTATCTATTATGTGCCAGGCAATGTGCTAAACCTGGATTAGAGACTAGACCTAGGAAATTAAATTAAATTAAATTAAATTAAATTAAATTAAATTAAATTAAATTAAATTAAATAGGGAACTTCCAGAAAAGAAAATTCTCTCTTCCAGACCAGCGTATCTTAGTAAAGACAAAAATCAAATAGTCATTGCACTCAGATTTACATTCTGTGGGGGAAAACATGTACAAATGTAAGTACACACAAAATATGTAACCATCTACTACAGTGTGGTAGTATTGAAATCTAACTACCCATGTGGGAAAAAAATCAGAAATCCTTGAAAAAAAATGACATTTCCATGAAATGGTCAATTTGGAATATGGGAATAATAAATTCCAAGTGGATCATGGAAATAAAGGCACATTAATACACTATTTATGGAGCTGTGAACAAATCCAAAGATTTTGGAAGGCAATTTGGAATTTTGTTTTTAAAAAATTGACTTAGATATCCATAATACCATGGGATGTTCAATAATATAAAAAGAAAGGCTCTGTAAATAACAAAATATTTATAGCAGCACTTTTAGTAGTATCAAAGACCTAGAGACAAAGACATTTCCAATAATTGGAGAATGGATAAATACATTGTAGTACATGAAAGAAATGGAATATCCCTGTAAGGTTATACTGCTGAATATGATGAATCCAGAGAACATTAGAAAAATGTATATGAACTGATGCAATATGAAAAGGCTGAACTAGGAAAACAACATCCACAATGACTACACCAATGTAAATATGAAGGAGAACAAAAACAAACAAACAAAAAAATGGAGGAACTTAATGTTGTGAAATCATAAGGACCAATCTTGGCCCCAAAGAAAAGTCATGAGAATGAACTTCCCTCCCTTATTTGGAAAGGTGAGATTTTCCAAATTAATCTCTCTGATCCTGACATTTCTCTCTCTCTCTTTTTTTTTCCTGACATCTCTTGGACTCTAGATTTACATTTCTGACTACACATCGGACTATTCCACCTTCTAGACACTTAATTTTCCCTCACCTCCAATTCTCAGGCTCCTCCTGCCATTCTGACTGATGCTTCTCAAAGGCCTCTTCACTAACACCTCTTCCTACTGTCCTCACACACTCAACAGGCAAACAACTCTCCCCTAAAATAACTCCTTCTTCTAGTTTCTGGATTTCTGTTAACCTTAGCAGCCTAGTCCTTAGTAAATGTGAATAATGCCTTTTCTATCTCCTTTGTTTTTATTTATTTAATTTTAAAGTCTACCTTTTCTACCACTTGGGAGGACTCCAAAGAGTGGGTTTATACTCCAGCCTTAATCCTCAATTTTAGCACTTCCTCAATGTTGTTGAATTAATGAGAGCTCTCCTTACCTCCACTACCTAGAATCCCCTTTCAAGACTCAGCTCAGGCACCACCTCCCAAGAGAAACTATCTTTGATCTTCAGCATTATTCATGCCCTCTCACTTAACAAACTGACCTATTTTTTTTTTTTTACTTATCCATGTATTTGTTCTACTCCCTAAATAGAATGTAAGCTCCTTTAGGTTAGGGACTGTTTGTTTTTATCTTTGTATCCCACAGTCTTAGAACAGTGCCTTTTAGGTATTAATAAATGTTTGCTGAATTAAAATGGATTAAATGAAATTGAAAAGAATGTACTGGGGGGGGCAATGAGGGTTAAGTGACTTGCCTAGGGTCATATAGCTACTAAGTGTCAAATGTCTTAGGCCATATTTGAACTCAGGTCCTCCTGAATCCAGGGCTGGTGCTTTATCCACTGTGCCACTTAGCTGCCCCGAGAATGTACTCTTTAATGAAAGGCCAGTTTCCCATGTTATGGTTCAGGATATAAGTATTACAGCTGTGTATATTGCTGTACCATTTTGCAATTTCATAGCCAAAATCTGTGAGGATTAATAAAATGGTTCATGGGAAGCTGGAGACAGCATGGCCTGGTAGATAAAGGGTCAGTCTTGGAGTCAGAAAGATCTGAGTTCAAGTGTTGTCCCCAACACAGACTAGCAAGTCACTCAATTTCTCTGTACCTCCTAGTCAATTCTATAAGCTGATGTAACAGTAAATTTTCAACCTGCCCTGATGAAGGAAGGTTCTATGTTCCAAGAGTTCCTCATATAAATAAAGTAGGAGATCTGGACAAAAATATTCATTTATAAATGTGGGAGGTACTTTGAGCTTTTTTAAAGAACCAGTTTTGATTTCTGCCTCATAAATTAGTCTAATCCTTTTCATGTGGAGCAAAGACCATATACATGATATGATTTGATATGATATGATATTACTATATTGTATTGCCTATATAACTATACATAATAATATATAGTGTGTTTATATTATATATAATTATCATGCAATCTATAATACAATATATTTTATATGAAAATTCCATTACATTGTGAACTCCTGAAAAGTTGGGATTATCTTTGCCTCTTTTTGTATTCCTAGTACTTAGCACAGTGCCTGGTACATGCTAGGCACTTAAATAATGTTTATAGACTGATATATATGTACTTTGTATAAAGACTGTCTCTGTCTCTTTCTGTTTCTGTCTCTCTCTCTGTCTCACACATTTATTTATCATGTGTGTGTATGTATGTATGTAGGTATATGTATGTAAGCCTTCACAAAAAGAATTTACTAAGGGTTCGTAGTGATGATAGATGTCTACCCCCAGGGAAACAAGTGGTTCTCCAAATAGCTACTTTGCTTTCATGCTCCATGGGGTGCACAGTGTCCATGACACTCTTCAGTCATGCACCTCTAGTAAAAATCAATGCACATTGTGCTCTGGGGCTGGATCTATTTATAGGTGTTATTTTCCACTCCTTTCTGCAGCTGTTTTAAGTCACAAGTTTCTGGCATGAAAGTAAATAGAGACTCCCTGGCAGAGACTGAGGTGTGTGAACTGTATCATCTGCTTTTCAGAAGGCTGAACACTCAATAAGGGGCTAGTGGACTCATCCAGGTCATCTTAGTCATATTTATTTATAGAGAGGGAAATTTTTCAATATAGAACCCAGTATCCTTTCCTGTATTCAAATTGTTTGGGGTCCCAGAGGGAGACTTCATTTATTCATTCCTTTATTCATTTGTTTGTTCTTTTTGTCATTCCTTTATTCAGCAAACAGCCATTGAGTTAGCAGTTTACACAAATATCTATTCAAGACTTTTCAGCAGTCTCTGAGAAATACACAGAGAATCATGGAATATTACCTCTGGAAGGGACCTTAGAGATCACCTAAATAAAACTCTCTTATTTTACAAATAAGAAAATTAAGATTGAGAAAGGTAGGGAATTGACTTACTTTGAAATTTCTTTCAGGAGGTGAATGGTAGATTCTCTCTATGCACTCCTTCAACCTCTAGTTCTCATAGAGATAAGCAGTTTTATGGGGCTTTTTTTTTTAAGTGGCATCCATTTTTTTCATGTTTTTCCAGATGTTTGATGATTCTTAAATTATTTCTTCAAGACCTTTTCTTTCATTTCAAATTTTTATTGTAAATACCTCATATATTCTTCTAATTTTTTAGTCTTTTTTTGGTTGTTTTCTCATAAGCCATTAATTTCTGTTTGTTTCATTCTGTTTTTCAGGAAGCTCACTACTCCTTGAGTCATGTTTTCACTTTCTACTTTAAGCTATTTTTTCTCTTTCCAATTTTTTCCCCTTGCATTCTCTAATTCCATATTTATCTTTTGCTTCCCATCTTCCAGTCACTCTTGGAAACCCTTTTCTTTTTCTAAGGCTTTTTTTCTTGACTTATAGAAATGACTTCCAAAGTCACATAGTTCGTGTGACAAAGCTGTGTGATGACTGGCCTTGACCACTGCCCCCATAAACTAGAATCTCTCAACTCTACCCACTGTGCCCTGACCTAAGATTCCAAGTCTTATCAACTTTACTTCTGCAACACCTCTTGCATCCATTGTCTTCTCTACACTCACATAAGCCATTACCCCAGTTGAGGACCTCACCACGTCTACCTGGCACCTTTCCAGTGGCCTCCAAATTGTTTTTTCTGCTTCCAGTCCCTCCCTATTTAAATTTATCATCCATATAGCTACTAAATTAAGGCATCTAAGACATAGGCCTTATCAAGTCATTCCTCTGCTTATGAAGCTTTGATGACTTCTCATTACTGTTAAGCCATAAATTCCTCCATATGACATTCAAAGTCCTTGATAGTCTGACTCTAACCTACTTTTCCATACTGACTTTACACACCCTATGTTTTAGCCAGAATGGATTATCTTCTGTTACTCATTTATGGCATTCTATTTTTTTCCTCTGTTCTTCTCATGGGTTGTCCCTCATTCTTGGAATGCTTTTCCTCCTTACCTTTACCTGTTAGAATTCCTCCTTTAAGGCTCAATTCAAGTGCTACTGCTACATGAAACCCTTCATTATGTCTTCAGTTGTTAATGCCACCCCTCCAAAAGAGTTTACTTTGTATTTATTTCATATTTATTTATCTGTTTGTGGCTCTCCCCAGTAGATCTCAATCTCCCTGAAGGAAAAACTATTTTGTTTTTCACTTTGTATCTGTAGTGCTTGGCATAATGCCTAGGATACTTTTTACTATCCTATGCTGCCTCCCTAGTAGTGTAGTAATGTGTAAATACTGAGGGACTCCCATGAAGCCACATGGAGACTTGATATGTACAATCAGGAAAAAACACTTTCTTCTAGGATTTTTGTCCAAAATATGGTAGGAAGCCTGTCAAAATTTCATTAGCATTCCATCTACTGTCACTTTTGCTGATTCATGAGTGTTTCTGAAGAAACCTGGAAAATCTCCCCAATGACTTTTAAATCCTTTGTTGAAAACTGAAAGACCTGGGATACTCAGGTAGCATTTCATCTTGTTGCTCACTTGAAAGTTGGGACATTGAAATGGAGGAGATATGGAAAACAAAAGATAGAGAGGATCACAGAAGATAAAACAGACAATTGTGATAACATAAAATTAAATTGTTGTTTTTTTCCACAAATAAATATAATGCAGCCAAAATTAGATGGGAAACTAAGTGTAAAAAATCTTTACATCAAGTTTCTCCAATAAACTGACTCAAATTTATAAGAATATAGAGCCATTCCCTAATTGATAAATGGTCAAAGAAAATAAACATAATTCTCCAATGAAGAAATTGAAACTATCTGTAGCTATATGTATCTTTTAAAAAAAAAAAAAAGATCCAAATCACTAATAATTAGAGAAGTACAAATTGAATCAACTCTGAGGTTCCATCTTATGCCTACTGAATTGCCAAAATTGACAAAAAAAAAAAAGAGGAAAATGACAAGTATTGGAAGGGCTGTTGGAAAATGGGCACTCTTATAGACTGTTAATGGAGCTGTGAATTGGTCCAGCCATTCTGGAAAACAATTTGGAACTATGTCCCAGAGGTTACTAAACTATGCATAGCATTTTACCTAGTTACACCACCACTAGACCTCTACCAAAATGATGATGATGATGATGATGAAGAAGAAGAAGAAGAAAAAGTACTATATGTACAAAAATATTTATAATGCTCATCAGTTGGAGGATAGCTGAATAAACTATAGTGTATGAATATAATGAAATATTATTTTGTTGCAAGAAATAATGAGACAGTTTTAGAGAAACCTAGGAAGACTTGAATGAACTGAAGCAAAGCAGAACCAGCAAAATAATTATACAATAGCAACAGCATTGTAAATCAAAACAATTTTGAAATTCTTGAGAACTCTGATCAATGTAGTGACTTACCCCAATTCTATAGAATAAATAATGAAACATGTTATCTACCTACTGACAGATGTGATAGATTCAGAGTACATATTAAAGCCAATTAAGATCTATCACTAAAACCATGCCCTCCCTTCATACTCACCTCCCAGCACTATTATTGCCCTTTAGCTTCTTGACCTTTTTTTCCTTGATATAAATTTTATCATTTTTTCTAGGTCTACAAAATATTCCTTTGGTAGCTTGATTGATATGACACTGAATAAGAAAATCAATTTAAATTATGATTCTATGATTTTATAAAAGCTGAAGACCATTCTCTATACCTATTAAATGTTTGGAATAATGGAATAATAACTAATGTTCATATAATGCTTAAAGTTTACAAAATCCTTTGCATATATCATTTGATCCTCTTGACAAGCTTATGAGGATGGTGAATTATTACCTCCATTTTACAGATGAAGAACTTGATGTTGAAAGGATTTAAAGGACTTACCCAAGGGGTACAAAACTATCAAGACAGGGTTTAAAGTTTGGTCTTCCTAACTCTATACCTAACAATCTATTCACTATGCCACCTACCTACCTGCTATTCTACTACTATTTTTTCATGGGTTAAGTTGACTACATTATTACTCCTTAAGGATATTATTTCTTGTTTTTGGTAGATACTTTCTTAAATTTTTTCTTTATCTATTCCTCGTTAAGGTACCATTTCTTTTCCTCTTTTGAAAAAAAAAAAAAGGATTTCTTTCCCTATGTGAAGAAACCGAGAATTATCTCATCACTCTTTCATGTTAAAATATCAATCATAGAAAAAAATTAAGGAACCCTGCCCCAAACCTCTCCAAGTACCTTTAAATAGTGCCATAAGACAATTACTGGATCAGCAGAACCCACAAAAAGACAGGATGAAATAATTTTCCAGCCAAAGACAACTTAGAAGGTTGGCAAAAAAAAAAAAAAGTCTGTTGCACATGGGTGAGAATGGAGTGCAGTCCAATGCAGGTCACACCAACACAAACCTGGCCCTAGCAAGCCAGGAATAGGCCTTTGGAGTCACTGATAAAGCAGTGACAGTGACTGCTTCTGGAACTCTCAGCCCACCGACTGTAAGGTGGTTGAACAACTGGTCAGAAGGAGATTACAGGGGTCTCTTTGCTAGTAATGAGGCAGGACTCTGTTGCTTTGCCCATAATTGCATCCAGATTGCAGTACTAGGGGCAGTCCAAGGACAAAGAAAAGTACTAGCACACCAGAGCTTGTGACCTCAGTGGAGAAGGGAACCTCATCACAGTTCCAGGGCAGAAAAGAGGTATTTTGGTCTTGCACAGACTAGAGCACAGGCCAGGAGAGGAGTAAATACACCTCTCCTTAGAGTATACCACCTTGGAAGAACTGAAAACTTACAATTCCCTGGAAGTATTTCTGAAAACAGCTACACAAAGTCCATGAAGCTTGGGGCAATGGACCCTGGTAGCAAAGCCCTACATTAATGAATATATAATAACAACAACAACAAATTGTGACCATAGAAAGCTATTATTGTGACAAGGAAGATCAAAACGCACCCTCAGAAGAAGACAACCAAGTCAAAGCTCCTATATCCAAAGCCTCCAAGAAAAATATGAATTGGTCTCAGGCTATGGCAAAGGTTAAAAATCACCTTAAAAATAAAGTAGTTTTTTTTTCGGTAGAGGAAAAATTGGGAAGAAAAATGAGAGTAATGCAAGAAAATCATGAAAAAAGAGTCAGTGGCTTGGTAAAGGAGACACAAAAAATACTGAATAAAATAACACTTAAAAAAAAAACAGACTAGGCCAAATGGAAAAAGAGGTACAAAAAAGCCAAAGAGAAGAAGAATGCCTTGAAAAGCAGACTTGGCCAAATGGAAAAAGAGACACAAAAATTCACTAAAGAAAAAAAACCTCCTTAAAAAATACAATCAGCCAAATGAAAAATGAGGTACAAAAGCTCACTGAAGAAAATAATTCCTTAAAAATTATAATTGAGCAAATGGAATCTAATGGCTTTTTGGGGAAATCAAGAAACAATAAAGCAAAACCAAAAGAATGAAAAAAAATAAGACAATGTGAAGTATCTCATTGGACAAATAATTGACCTGGAAAATGGATACAGGAGAGATAATTTAAGAATTATTGGACTAGAGGCAGCTAGATAGCTCAGTGCATAAAGCACTAGCCTTGGATTCAGGAGGACCTGAGTTCAAATCTGGACTCAGAGACATGATACTTACTAGCTGTGTGACCCTAGGCAAATCACTTAACCCCCATTGCCTGGCCAAAAAAAAAAAAAAAAGGATTTATTGTACTACCTGAAAGCATGATCAAAAAAAGAACCTAGGGACAGCTAGGTGGTGCAGTGGATAAAGCACTGGCCATGGATTCAGTTCAAATCTGGCCTCAGACACTTGACACTTACTAGCTGTGTGACCCTAGACAAGTCACTTAACCCTCATTACCCCGCAAAAGAAAACAAAACAAACAAAAAAACTAAAACCAAAAAAGAACCTAGACATCATCTTTCAAGAAATTATCAAGGAAAACTTTCCTGATATTCTACAATCAAAGGGTAAAATAGAAATTGAAGGAATCCATTGTTCACCTCCTGAAAGAAATTCCAAAATGAAAACTCCAAGGAATATTGTAGCCAAATTTCAGAATTGTCAGGTCGAGGAGAAAATACTGCAAGCAGCAAGAAAGAAACAATTCAAACACAGAATTTAGAAGCTTCTACATTAAAGGATTGGAGGGCTTAGAATATATATTCTGGAGGGCAAAGGAACTAGAGTTACAACTAAGAATCACCTATACAGCAAAACAGTATTATCCTTCAGGGGAGAAAATAGGCATTCAATGAAAAAGAGGACTTTCAGGTATTCTTGATTAAATTAAAAAAAAAAAAAAAAAGACGAGCCGAATAGAAAATTTGACTTTCAAATACAAGACTCAAGAGAAGCATAAAAAGGTAAACAGGAAAAGGAAATCATAAGGTATTTAAAAAGGTTAAACTATTTAGATTGCTACATGGGAAGATGATACTTGTAATTCCTAAAAACCTTTCTCATTATTAAGGCAATTAGAAGTAGTATATCTAGACAGAGGGCTCAGATGTGAATTGAATATGAAGGGATGATATCTTTAAAAAATAACATTAAGGGGTGAGGGAGGAATGGGAGAAAGGGAAAAGTTGGGGTGGAATGGAGTAAATTTTCTCACATAAAAGAAGCAAGAAAAAGCTTATGCAGTGGAGGGGAAGATGGGGGAGATGAGGGAGAGTGAGTGAATCTTACTCTCATTAGAATTGGCTCAAAGAGGGAATAACATACACAATCATTTGGGTATAGAAATTTATATTACCCTGCAGGAAAGTAGGAGGGGATGAGAGTGGTTGGGTGATAGAAATGAGGGCAGATTGGGGGAAGGAGTAGTCAGAAGCAAAACACTTTTGAGAAGGGACAGGGAAAGAAGAGAGATAATAGAATAAATAGGAGCAGGGATTAGGATAGAGAGAAATACAGGTAGCAATACTATGAAAAAAAATTTAAGCAAATTTCTATGATAAAGCTTCATTTCTCAAACATAAAAAACAGTCAATTTTATAAAAATAAAAAACATTCCCTGATTGATAAATGATCAAAAGATATGAACAGTTTTCATAAGAAGTAATCAAAACTATCTATAGCCCATATGGAAAAAAATGCTCTAACTCTATTGATTGGAAAGATTCAAATCAAAACAATTCTGGGGTATTACCTCCTACCCATTACATTGGCTAATATGTCAGAAGAGAAAAATGACAACTGTTGGAGGGGATGTGGGGGAAATGAGACATTAATGCACTGTTGGAGTTGTGTACTGATTCAACCATTCTGTAGAGCAATTTGGAATTATGCCCAAAAGGCTATAAAACTGTACATACTCTTTGACCTGGCAGTACCACCGCTAGGTCTGTATTGAAAACTAGAGAAACAATGAAAAGGAAAAGGGACTATAGGTACAAAAATATTTATAGCAGCTCTTTTTCTGGTTGCAAAGAATTGGAAATTGAGTGGATGCCCATAAATTGGAGAATGGATAAAAAAATTGTGGTATGTGATTATGATGGAATACTATTGTGCTATAAGAAATAATGAGCAGGCTGATTTCAGAAAAATCTAGAAAGACTTACATGAGCTGATGCAAAGTGAAATGTACTGTATTGTACCTAAATGTACTGTACGACAATGTTGTGGGATGATCGAATGACTTAGCTATTCTCAGCAATACAATGATCTAAGACAACTCTGAAGGACTTATGATGAAGAATATTATCCATCCCCAAAGAAAGAACTGATGGTGTCTGAATACATATTGAAACATATTTTTTACCTTATTTTTTCTTATTTTTTGTCTTTTTTCTATAACATGACTAATATTGAAATGTTTTACATGACCACACATATATAACCTATATTGAATCACTTGCCTTCTCAAAGGGGTAGGGGGAGAAAGGAGGGAGAATGGGGGCAACTGGGTGGCACAGTGGATAAAGCACCGACCCTGGATTCAGGAGGACCTGAGTTCAAATCTGGCCTCAGACACTTGACACTTACTAGCTGTGTGCCCCTGGGCAAGTCATTTAACCCTTATTGCCCAACAACAACAACAACAACAACAACAACAACAAAAAAAAAAACAAAGAAAGAAGGGAGAACATTTGGAAATCAAAGTTTTAAAAATAGATGTTAAAATTGTTTTTACATTCAATTGGAGGGAAATAAAATACTAAATAAAACTAAAAAAAGAAATGAAAAAATTAAATTTCAAACCATTTTATAGCTATGTTTTTTTTAAATAGCAGTTAAATATAGATTTAAAGTATGACATAACTCACAACGTATTAGGAACACAGAAGTTGGACAGATTTTGAGGCTTTCACCTTTGGTGAAAGATTTATTAAAAGACGTATACAAAAACTACATAGTATAAGGTGAGAAAGGACTAAATTCTACACTTATAGATAAAGGATCCAGGCTGAGAAGATTACAAGTACATTAGAATACCTAGGTAACTAATTTTTGTTGGTACCAAAGAAATAAAAGAAAATATGTTTCCATTGGGATTTTTCCTTAATGATACAATCCCACAAAGAGAGCAGCATTGTAAACAATACAATCGGTCCAAGTGCAAATTAGTTCTTTTCCTAACCATCATGGAAAGATGCTTTGGGATGCTTTTTGCAATAGTCAAGGTTTTTTTTTAATTGTGCTGAATAAAAGTTGCAAGACACAAAATCTGTTGTTTATTTACAGTTGTAAATGAAGAAGTCAACTTTGATGATGCTTCATTATAAAGAATCTTCCTTATGCTATTCTAATATGACCCACTGACAGGTGCTTTCATTTGGGGTGATCATCTCAATCTTGGAAATACTCTTTTCTTTTGATACATACAAAAGATTCTCTATATTCATGAATGTGTGATTCTCAATTTTGAATATTCAAGACATGGCTAGAGTGCCAACCCATTGCAATCCCCAAGATATGATTATGTTTTATTGTACTTAGTGTGACATAAAGCTGCTAGTAGAGATTAGGTGTGGATGGTTCACACCTGTAATGATAGTTCCATGTACTTTACTCCCAAATGCACTCGTTAGGATTAGCTGGAGGGAATGGGAGTGGGAGTGGACAAGATATATTTCAACAGGAAGAGTCACAAAGGCCCCTTTAAGTTCAAATAATTGTGACACACAGATGAATATCAATGATAACAACTTGGATTAACAAACTGCCTATTCCCTGGGAGTGTGAAACCAATTAATTGGTCATTTAGTGTGAATTGTTTAAATGAGTCCAACATCTAGTTGAAATCGTTAGATCTCTGAGAGCTATGGTTTTTGTAACATGAAGGTGGTAATAGAGGTAGCGAAAGCAAAGAAAAAATGGTGGGAAGTTCTTTCACTTTTTTCCAATAAATAGTTAAGTAAGGCAAATCTCAGGTACTATTAGAAAAGTGGAAAAAGAGCAACAAAAAGGTGAGGGCATCAAATATGATCATTGCTTACTTTGCAGTTTTCCTGAGGGCTCTGAAAACCATCTCTGAAGAGGCAATGTGCTATAGAGATCGACTATATCCAAGTTAAAATGTCAACTAGGTTTCAAGTCTAAGCTCTGCCACTCTTTAGGCATGTGATCTTAGACAAAGACTTTCAACACCTCAGTTTCCCTCTCCAACAAAGGAGTGACTTTAAAACTAGACTTTGGGGGCAGCTAGATGGCGCAGTGGTTAAGCACCGGCCCTGGATTCAGGAGTACCTGAGTTCAAATCCGGCCTCAGACACTTGACACTTACTAGCTGTGTGACCGTGGGCAAGTCACTTTACCTCCGTTGCCTGCAAAAAAAAAAAAAATTATAAAAAAAAAAAAAAAAACAACAAAAAAAACTAGACTTTAAACTCCCCAGATGGCTCTGATATTGTGGGTTCCATGTTCTCATGTTTCTTCCACTGCTAACATTTTCAACTTCAGTGTTCTAAAGACCCTCCCAGCTCCATCATTCTGTGGTATATGTTTGAATATCCTTTCCTACTTTGACATTCCATTATCCTATGACTAGCTGGAAGACCAAAAATGTGTACTTCTAGCTCAAGGTCTTCCTGACCAATTCCTGTTATTCCC
Organism: Dromiciops gliroides; assembly: GCF_019393635.1. Classification (NCBI taxonomy): domain Eukaryota; kingdom Metazoa; phylum Chordata; class Mammalia; order Microbiotheria; family Microbiotheriidae; genus Dromiciops; species Dromiciops gliroides. Next base: position 614,431,699 of record NC_057861.1, on the reverse strand, counting down.
CTATGAAGAAGAAGAGGTCAGCAAAAGAGAAAAAGAAAATGAAAATCCCACGTAACTCTTCCCCCAGCCCACCTCTTTATTGACTATTGTAAGATTTGAAAATTCCTCCATCTCGTGAACCTCTACAAGTTCTAGAGAAAATGCCAAGGGACTATTGCATTTTTTAAACCAACTGTTTGTATGAAAGACAAATAGAGGTTCTATGCTATGAAAACCAAACTACCCAAATTAGACTTCATCATATTCATATGTATGGTTCATACTTTTTAAAAAATAAAATTACCTTCACTCTTTTGCCATTTTCATGCTAGTTTGAAATGAATATCACTTTGTATCTACATAATGAAGAAAACAGCTGGTAGTAAGGTGCATAATTCATGGGGATGGCTTTTGGAGTACAATATCTCTGTGATTTTGGCTTAGAATTGATTGTTTTTAGCAAGTAGTTCAAGCATCAGCAAGCTACCAAAAGCATGCCAAAAGCAAGATGATTATCAGTGGCAGGTGGGTTTATTGCCACTAGGCAAAATGTCAAAATAAGAGAAATTTGTCTTTGGTGCTTTCCCACTTCCCTTTCCTTGCCCCTCTCTGAGGTACTCTCATACTGATCTCTGAATGTCTGAAATCCACTCCTCAGATCTTCATTTCCTATGTTAGCCATATTCTAAAAGTCCCCTCTCTTCCACTGTTCCAACAAAACTACCATTCCCTGAGTGCAAATGACCTAAACTAGGTATAAAAATGAAGTGATTATCTGATTGATTATTTAGTGATATAAATAGATGAACAATGTTTATATAATATAATATATGGTGTATATGATATATGTATATATGTGAATATGTATGTATAGGTGAATATATGTGTATATATACATATATATTTATATATGTGTGTGTATATATACACACACACATTTAGAAGGCTAGAAGTTCAGTGGCAGCTAGTTAACATGGTGGATGGAACATTGGGTATGGTGGCAAGAAGACCTGAATTTAAATCTTCCCTCAGGCACTTACTAGCTGTATGACTCTGGGCAAGTCATTTAATCGCTGCCTGCCTCAATTTTCTCATCCGTACAATGGAAATAATAATGACACCTACTTCTCAGGATTGTTGTGAGATAATAATAAGATTAAAATGAGGACATATTTTAAAGAACTTAGCCCAGTGCCTGGTACATACTAGGCACTTAATAAAGGCCTGTTTCCTTCTTTTCTCCTTTCATTTATAGGCCTGATCCCACTATGAATTTCCATGGAAGCTTTAACCTGCTGGATTTCTAACCTGGTCCTCTCCTTAGACAACCTAGTGACCCTTGCCCCTGGGAGCTCGCTATACTGGTGCCAGATAGTACAGACATCCAATCAGCTTTAGACCTTATGCTACTCAGAACCCAGCTTCTGCCTTCTGAGTTGCCAGGGATTACAGGTATGTACCACACTACACCTAAGCACTTTACAAATATGATTTCATTTGAACCTTACAATTAATGCCCAGGATCACACAGCTAGCAAGTAGATTTGAACTCAGGTCTACTGGACTGTACGCCCAGTGCTCTATCCATTTTGCCACCTAGGTGATGCAGTTTAATATCACCTTAGCTTTTTGGGCTTCCACATGTTGTGTTTGACTCATTTGGCTTGCAATTTGCTAAACTCCCCCATCTTTTCCCCATGTTTGCTAGCTGTGTTTTCTACAAATCACTTTGCAAATCACAGAACAATGTATTGAGTTTTTGAATTCAGATTTAGGGCTTTACATTTATCTCTATTAAATTCCATCTGATTAAATTCAACCCACTGTTCCAGCTTGTTGAGATAGTTTTGGATTTTCATTCTGCCTTCATAATGATTCACAAGCCTAATTAAATCACTCCCCTGCTCAGGAAAAAAAAAAATTCAACAGCTCTCTAGTACTGTCTGGACAGAGTGTAATCTCCTTACATTTGCATTACCTTTTTTTTCTGTGATATAATTCCAACATACCCTTCCAGTTGTCATATAACTGCTTTCCATGTATTCTATATATCTATCACCCTGGAATACTAGTTAATCCTAAAACTCACCCTGCCACGCCCTACCTCCATGTATTTGCATATGCTATCTCCCATCCCTGGAATGGACACTTTCTTCATTTGCAGTTAAATCTTTCCCTTCAAAGTCCAGGTCTTATGCCACCTTCTCCATAAAGCCTTTCTTAATTCCAGCTAAACATTTCTTTCTGTCTCTGTTCAATCTCTCTTGTCCCTTAATTTATCTTTCCTATATGTTTATCATTTTAACATTTATATTTATTTGTGCAGTTGACTATAATATTTTATAATTTAACCAATATTCTATAATTTGACTACTGGTATAATATTGATCTTAAAATGTGGGACTTTTGTCTGAAATTTGGAATTATGAAAGGCATTTTCCCAGTATTTACAAAGCAAGATAGTCCACTCTGTTTCTATTATTTAATTCTGGTCTCAACACATGGTCTATTTGCCATGTCTACTCTTCTCTCTCTCTCTCTCTCTCTCTCTCTCTCTCTCTCTCTCTCTCACACACACACACACACACACACACACACGCGGATGAACTGTATAGAATGTACATAACTTCATTTCCTAATTTGGACAATAGGCATCAATAATTGACTTGGTTTTTTCCATGTAGATAGTTATACCAAATTTTCTTAAGTGGTTACAGGTTTTGTCCAGGAAGTTCTATAGTGTTCTGGGGCTTTATATAACTGCTATGATATTATCAACAAGCAGGAACATATGGAGGACCTCACAGCATTTACAATTCCTTTTTTGTTTGTTTTTTGGTGAGGCAATTGGGGTTAAGTGACTTGCCCAGGTTCACACAGCTAGTAAGTGTCAAGTGTCTGAGGCCGGATTTGAACTTAGGTCCTCCTGAATCCAGAGCTGGTGCTTTATCTACTGCAACACCTAGCTGTCCCTACAACTCCTTTTTAATATATATGTGCTCTCTGATCTTCCATAACAATGGTGAACACTTCTGTTTAGCATCTGTCTCCCTGGTTTATGCCTCACTTGGTATGAATGATAAGAGGACCTTTGAACAAGATTATGTCCATCATCTGTTTCTAGAAAGATAGATTTAAAGGTGGAGATAGAAAGATAGATAGAAAGATAGATAGAAAGATAGATAGATAGATAGATAGATAGATAGATAGATAGATAGATAGATAGATAGATAGATAGATAGATTCATGTATGCATAGAAGACCTCTTCTTGGGAAAAATATTTAAGCTAGCATTTTGCACTACTTTTTAACAACCAACTAGCATTTAGCTTGGTAGAATCATATATCTTCTAGATCTTTTAGTTTCAAATGAATTAATTTTTAATATCATTGAATTCATTGAAGAGATATGATAGGTGTGAACAAACTAACACACACATACACACACACACACACACACACACACACACACACACAAGAACTACAACCAGAACCTGAGCGAGGGATGTCTTCAAAGACATATATCATCAAAATACAAAATAGGCTGGTCATGTGGGAGAATAAAGGATAAACACTAAAGGTTTTATGTCTTCAACCAGTATCCTCAAAAGCCAAAAGAAAGTAAAGAAGGCCCATAGACTGGTCCTTCTGTTGTCAACTTCCTAATGGGAGAACATGTACAGAACTGGTAAACATGGATGGGCTGCAATCTGTAGCACTCGGGAGCAGTCACCACAGATCACAGCTCCATTTGAGTGTACTCTTTAATTATTTGTATATGTCTCATTCCCTTCTCTTTATTAACATAGTCACCATCCTATTTCAGGCTCTTATCACCTCTTCCCAACATATTTGCAGTAAGAGGCCCTAATTGCTTTTCCTGTCTGCATCTCCATTTTCTTCAAGCCATCATCCACACAACTGCTAAATTCCAGGGCAGTTCATATCATTCTCCTGTTCAAGAAGTTCTATGCTTCCACATTACTTTTAGGATAAAATACAAACTCAATCAATCCTTAAATATTTGTTAAATGTCTACTATGTGTGAGGTACTGTGCCAAGTGCTTGAGGTACAAGAGTCAAAAGGGGACAGCTAGGTGGTGCAGTGGATAAAGCACAACCCTGAATTCAGCAGGACCTGAGTTCAAATCCGGACTCAGACACTTGACACTTATTAGCTGTGTGATCCTGAGCAAGTCACTTAACCTTCATTGCCCTGCAAAAAAACAAAGCAAAACAAAAAAAAAACCAGAGAGGTAAAAGACAGTCCCTTCGTAATGAGCTTACAGTCTAATGAGGGAAGATAGCATACAAACAAATATATACAAAACATTATAAACAGGATAGATAGCAAATAATTAACAAAAGGAAGGCATGGGAATTAAGAGAGATTGGTAAAATTTCCTATAGAAGGTAGAATTTTAATTTGTACTTAAAGGAAGCCAGGGAGGTTAGTAGTCAGAGAATAAAAGAGAGAGTGTTCCAGGCATGAGGGACCGACAGAGAAAATACATGGAGCAGAGAGATAGAATGTTTTGTTTGTGGAACAGCCAGGAGGCCAGTGTCACTGCATTGAAGAGTACTTGTTGAGAACTAAAGTATAAGAAGACTGAAAAGGTAGGAAGGGGCTAGGTTATGAAGGGCTTTGAATACCAAATTGAGCACTTTGAAACTTATTTTTAATTTATGGAATAGAACAAACATTTCCATAACAGTATAAAAAAGATGATTGTACATGAACCTGCAAGTGTACTATACACAACATACTGCAACAAAATTATGCAACAAAATTATCATGTAAATTTTGGTTTTTTTCTTTTTATTCTTCTTAATTTGGGTATTTATAATAGACAAAATAACATTTGCTCAAAGTTGTTCTTAAAACAATATTGCTGGGGCAGCTAGGTGGTACAGTGAATAGAGCATTAGCCCTGAAGTCAGGAGGACCTGAGTTCAAATCCGACCTCAGACACTTAACACTGACTAGCTGTGTGACCCTGGGCAAGTCACTTAACCCCAATTGCCTCACCAAAAAACAAAACACCAATATTGCTGTTACTGTATACACTGTTGTCTTGGTTCTGTTCATTTTCCCCTTCATTATTTCGTTCAAGTCTTTCTGTGTTTTTCTAAAATCATTGAGCTCATCATTTCTTATAGCAGAATAGTGTTCCATCACAATCATATAACACAACTTGTTCAGCCATTCCTCAATTGATAGGTATCCCTGCAATTTCCAATTCTTTGCCACCATAAAGAGAGCTACTATAATCATTTTAGAACATATATGTTCTTTTCCTTTTTCCCTAATCATCTTTGGAAATAAACCAAGTAGTGGTATTGCTGGGTCAAAGGATATAGGGAGTTTAAAAACTACCTATAATTCCAGATTGCTCTCCAAAATGGTTGTATCATTTTACAATCCCACCAACAATGAATCAGTGCCCCAATTTTTCCACATCCTTTCCAACATTTGTTACTTTCCCCTTCTATCATTTTAGCCAATGTGGTAGGTGTAAAATGATATCTCAAGGTTATTTTAATCTACATTTATCTAATCAATAATGATTTAGATAGATAAGTTCTATATGACTATAAATTGTTTTGATTTATTCATTTGAAAACTGCCTGTTCATATCCTTTGACCATTTATCATTTGAGGAATGACTTATATTGTTGGGTTTTTTTAATAATAGACATTTTTATTTATAGTTTTGAGTTCCAATTTTTATCCATCTTTCCCTCCCTCCCTTCCCCCCTCCCTGAGGTGGCAAAAAATCAGATATAGGTTATACATGTATGATTATGTAAAACATTACCATATTTGTCATTTTGTACAATCAAATTTGCTTAAAAGAAAAAAATGAAAGAATGAAAAATAGCATGCTTCAGGCTGTTCCATCAATATCAGTTCTTTCCTTGGAGGCAGATAGTATGTTTTATCAATAGTCCTTTGGTATTGTCTTGGATCATTGTATTGTTGATAATAGTCATCATTCACAATTCTTCATCAAATAATATTGCTCTCTCTTGTGTACAAGGTTCTCTTGGTTCTGCCCACTTCACAATATATGTCATTTCATACATGTCTTTTCAGGCCTTTCTGAAGTCATCCCTCTTGGAATAACATGTATTCTTATAGATTTGACAAAGTTGTTTATATATTTTAGATATGAGACCTTTATCTTATAAACTATCTATAAAATTTTCCCCCAATTTTCTGTTTTTCTTCTAATCTTGGCTATTATTTGTTTTATTTGTACAAAAACTTAATTCAATATAATCAAAATTATCCATTTTACACTTAATTTTGCTCTCTGTTTTTGTTTATTCATAAATTATTCACCTATCTATAAGTCTGATAAGTAATATGTTCCATGTTCTATTTGTCTTGTAAAATCTCTTTGTATCTTTATATCTCTCTTCATATCTATATCAATTTTAACCTTATCTTGGTAAATGGTGTGAGGTATTGGCCCATGCTAGTTTTTGCCATAATGCTTTCCAATTTTCCCAACAATTTTTATCAAATAATGAATTCTTATCCTAAAATCTTAAGTCTTTATACTCAAGTACAAGGTTATTGTTTATTTGCTGCTGTAAATAGAACATTTTGTATTTTTTCCTGGAAGCATTAAGAATCCGGTGGAGTTTACTGAGCAGCAGGATGACAAGAATGCACCTATGCTTTGGGAAAATCACTTTGGTGGCTGAATGGAGGATAGATTAGGTGGGCAGCAACTTGAGGCAGGCAGACCCACTAGAAGACTACTACAATAGTCCATTCATGAGTTGATGAGGGCTTTCACTAGAGTGGTAATAGTGTCAGAGGAGAGAAGGGGACATATTCTAGAGATGCTGCAAAGATGAAATCCACAGACCTTGGCAATATCTTGAATGTGGGAGGTAAAAGATAGTAAGGAATTCAGGATGACTCCTAGTTTGTGAGGCTGAGGGCAAGGAAGGCTGATTGCCCTCTATAGTAATAGGGGAGGTAGTAGGCAGGGAGGGTTTGAAGAGAAAGATTATGAGTTCTGTTTTGGACATGTTAAGTTTAAGATGTCTACTGAAATCAAGTTATAAATATCTTAAAGGTCATTGGAAATGTGACATTGGAGGGCAGCAGAGATACAGGGGCAGAATGAGTATATTTGCAAATCATCAGCATAGAGATGGTAATTAAAACCATGGGAGTTGATGAGGTCACCAACTGAAGTAGCATAGAGGGAAAAGAGAAGAGGGCCCAGAACAGTGTCCTGAGGGACACCTAGAATGAGAGGGAATGATCTGGAAGAAGATCCAGCAAAGGAGACAGAAGAACAGTCAGATAAGTAGGAAAACCAAGAGAGAGTGGTGCCCTGAAAACCTAGAGATGAGAGAGTATCAAAGAGGAGAGAGTGATCAACAGTGTCAAAAGAACATGAGGATTGAGAAAAGGCCATTGAATTTGGCAACAAAGAGATCATCAGTAACTTTGGAGAGAACAATTTCAGTTGAGTAAGAAAATCAGAAGCCATATTGTAAGAGGTAGAGAAGAGAATGAGAGGAGAGAACCTATTGGAGATAGCTTTTTTTGAGGAGTTTAACTCCAAAGGGCAGAAGAGATAAAAGAAGGAGCAGCTAGGTGGTGCACTAGATGGAGTATCAGCCCTGGAGTCAGGAGTACCTGAGTTCAAATCTGGCCTCAGACACTTAACACTTACTAGCTGTGTGACCCTGGTCAAGTCACTTAACCCCAATTGCATCACTAAAAAAGAGAGAGAGAGAGAGAGAGATAAAAGAAGATGGAAGGATCAACTGAGAGGGTTTCGTTTTGTTTTGTTTTTAAGGATAGGGTTGATATGGTCATATTTATAGGCAGTAGGAAATGAGTCAATGGAGAGGGCAGGATTGAAAATAAGTGAAAGAATAGGGATGACAGAGGAGACAATATTTTGGAGGAAACAGGTTGAAATTGGATCACTTGAACAGGTAGAGGGTTTAGCCTTGGTAAAGAGTAAAGCCACTTCATTATGTGAGACAGGGGTGAAGGAGAGAGTAACAGAAGGCATCTCAATGATAGGAGATGAGGAAGAGGGGAGAAGAGAGTGTTCACTGAGAATGGCCTCAATTGTTTCAGTAAGATATAAGGTGAAGTTCTCAGCTTAGAGGTTTGAGGAGGGAAGAAGAGGTGTGGAAGAGCTGTTATGGAGGGTTTGGCACTTAAATCTCTTCATAATTTAATTCCCAGCCTATCTTTATAGACTGATTCCACATTACCCACAGATTCCAACTTCCCATCCTACACTCTGCATTCCAGCCAGATTGTCCTACTCATTCTTCCCCATATAGGACATCCTCTCTCCTGGCCCCATACTTTACACAGGGAGTAGGGGGAGAGAAAAAGGTGTCTCTCCTCATTATCTAGTATGTCCAGCTCAAGTGCCACATTAGTCCTTTCCTGATTTCCCCAAGTCCCTCTATTACTTTATATCTACCTTGTATATATTTTGCATTTACTTAACTGTTTACATGTTCCTTCTCCTCCAATAGAGTAAAAGCTCCTTGAGGATAGGAACTGTTTCATTTTTCCATTGAATATAGCACATGCTTTCAGAACATTGGTTGAATTGAATTGAATGAACAGCCAAGGTATAGAATTAGATGAGGAGAGCAAGGGTCAGTGCCCAGAGATTTATACCTGGAAGGAGGTCACATAATGATTCATATCCTTAATACATAATATGCAGGAGGTCAGCATAGAAATCTAAACTGGGAATGATGTCCCTTTATTTTTGGCCTCACAGGGATAACCAGAGTATGTCTGTTGACTCTAGGACAGGGGCTGTTTGCTCTCTATACAAGCTTTAAGCAGCCTTCCTGGGGATGTTGGGAGAATAAGGATTGGCAGGTGTTTACTTCTCCTTAGAGAGAGATAAGGTTTCACAGGTGCTTGTGGCTGGTGATTGAAGCACCAACTAGGTCCTCTAGGGAGCCCCCAGAATTCTAATAGCTAGGAACCAATGCCTCTTCCTCCAAACCCCAGTTTTCCTCATACATCCCTACATCTCTCCCCAGGCTTCAGAAATTCAGAGAAACATCCTGTTTATAAGAGCCCTCTCTATACTCAAGAGTATTATTAAACCCTACTTCAAAATTTTCTTTGGGCTGACTATTCTAGCTTCTTTCTTTTTAACTTTTAATCATCTTCCTGACTTTGAACTTTCTCCAGATGCTTTAAGTCTTTATGTGAGGGAAACCAAAACTGAATGTAGCAGAAGTCTGACCAGGACAGAATGTAATGGGAGAGAGAAGTTGTTTCATATCCTTAGATCAACCTCTGCTCTACACAAATCTCATTCTGGTGTCTACCTTGTCAAGCAATCAACAAACATTTCTTAAGCACTTACTAGGTCTTAGTAAGGACCAGGGCTATAACAAAAGTCAGAAATGGTTCCTACCCTCATATTCTAAAGAGGAAGACTTATCTTGTGATTAATGTTACAATCTGCTAATACTTAAATCTCCTCAGAACACACACTATTTTGGTAACTACCAATTGAGTATTTTTCATTTCACTTTGCATTCTCTCTAAGATTATGTCTTCCAGCCATCTAGGCCAGGGGCTTAGTCTACTCTTATAAGCAATCAGCTTCCCTAATGAAGAAAATTCTCTTGCTATTGAGCTTCATTTAATGGACTCAGGACCTCCTAACTTCTTGAACATACAAGGTTGTGCCCAATCCTGGCAATATCCACCTCAAGGCTGATGCTCAATTATCTACTCAAAAAAGGAAACACAAAATGAAAAATACAGTGAAAGGTCCAGGCACTAGATTAATTAGTGGAGGGCCCCCACTATAGTTGCCATGTGAGAGCGATTGCCTTGATATCACTGTGGAGAAGGGCCAACCTCTATTCCCACATCTCCCTGAAAGACACTAAGTTATATGATGCCTCCTGGAGAGTCAAAGGAAGAAGGAGTCAGTTGGAGGCTTTCTCTCCTTTTTATTGATGCAACAATGCCCTCCCAGACTTTCCACAGGAAGAAGACTCAGTCTTCTATATTATACCAAAGGGAAAAATCCAATGGCAGCAGCCAGAAGTTCATCCAGAAAGCTTATCATCCCCCAAAGTATGATGTATTGAGTTACCTTATACCTGTAGCCCCTTGGATTTTCATAAAAGTCCTCTAACACAGGTGCTTGGCTCATAGTAAGTACTTAATAAATACTTCTTGATTGTGTCTAAATATTGAAATTAATGTTATCTGAAGGAAATACTGACTTATCTCTCAAAAAAAGTAGGAATGTCATTACACACCCACAGGAGAAAGCCAGCAACTCACATTTTTGTATATGAAAATACTTAGCACATAAACAATAAGAAAAGGGAGGGCTTGGTATACACTTTTTTTTTCTTGGTCCAGACTCATGATTTCATTAATGTAAGTAGCTCCTGGTCAGGGGACTCCTTCTTACCAGTATATATAGTCAACTGTTTGGGTCTTTAGGAGAAAGATTCTTAACTTTTTAAAAAATGGTACATACCCCTTTGGAAACCTGGTAAAACCTGTGGACTCTATCAGAATAATGTTTTTAGAGGCCTAAAATAAAATACATAGGATCACGAAGGAAATGTGAAAAGTTATCAAATATATGTGATAATATACTGTATATTATATACAATATGTTGTATATATTCATATATATGTATATATATAAAATAAAATCAAGTTCACAGGTTCCAAGTTAAGAACCCCTGTTTAGAAGCTTGCCTGGAGGAATTGAGAAGTTAAAAGACTCTCTAGGAGTCACATTACTGGTGTATACAAGAAATTGGATTCTTATGTCAGAGGTAAACTCTGCACAAAACAAAATGCACAAAAAGGTATCTTGCACTTTCTGAAGCCAGCGGAGAGTGGGGATTAGAGAAAGAAAAAGATCTCAAACATTTCCAGAAAGCTCAACATTCTGACACATTTGTTGTAAAGACTTAAATTGCGATATTTTCATGGAGGCAGGGGAGAACAGATGAGTTTAGTAACCCTTTTCCTTTAAAGAAATATATTTAGCTAGAGCATGGCATCCTGCTGGAATATATCAGTTTGAAGTCGCCATCAACAAGCAGATGATGGCATCCAAATAAACTTCTTGAAAATACACACTTGACTGAAGATTCCTTTGCTTTGGAAATGTTTTTTAAAGTCACCAGCCAATGGAATAGATAATGTGATCCGTAGGGAATCACTGCTGACATCTTTAACATTGATTTCCTCAAGGAACAAGATGACAGGAACTGACTATAAGATCAATATAAATATACCATCCAATTCCATGCTTTGTTAACCAGAAAATTTAAAGGAATGTATTCTTCACAGCAGAATATCTAGTCCTAGCTTTCTGTAGGAATACTTTAGTAACTGCTCTCTGTTATGGACCAAAAGTCCAGTGGCCTTCTGTGAACTCATTGTTCAAAGACAAATTAATATAAAGAATTAATCTAATGCTTATGCCCACTCCCAAAACAAGTTGGCTATTGCTGAAATCAACTGGTAGCTAGCACAAACAGTTTTTAAAAAGTTCCCTCAGATAAAAAAAATTTGAAGATATATATTGGGCAAGGTATTAGCTGGATGGTATCAATAACTTGGGGAGGTGCCTTAAACCTTGGGATATTCCTTTGTGTAGGTAGTTTACAGAGACCCCAGAAGACCATGAGACTGCTACTAGGGAGGACACCACCAAGGTAATAATAAATAAGGCAGGATTAAGCTGGGGAGGAACTCCCCTGGGATATAATCAACATTCGGTTGGGAGGAGGATAGGAAGAAGGAAGAATATTATTTAATAGCTACCCATTTTAACTGTTCTTACTAAAGAGGTGTTAAGATAGTTCTGCCAGCTGAAGGCATACAAGTACTATCTGCACTCTTTAAATTTCTTTGCACTGAGGCAAAGGTTCTACTTTCTTTCCCTAGTTTTGGTTCTAGCTTACTTTGGAGAACAATGAGGGTATCAAAGGAGTTCTCCAGCCAGAAATTCAGAACAAACAAACAAACAAAAACCAGAACAAATAAAAGGTATGGCTAGTTACATACAATTAGGCATTTTTAAAAAATCCCACAGAACTTTATGTGGGATAAATTAAGAGAATTCCTCGTTAAGTTTACCTCAGCCCCAAGGCAGCTAGGTGGCACAGTGGATATAGCACCGGCCCTGGATTCAGGAGTACCTGAGTTCAAATCTGGCCTCAGACATTTGACACGTACTAGCTGTGTGACCCTGGGCAAGTCACTTAGCCCCAATTGCCTCAATTAAAAAAAAAAAAACAAAAAACCACCAACAACAAAAAAAGTTAACCTCAGCCCTGAGGCAGCTAGGTGGCACAGTGGATATAGCACTGGCCCTGGATTCAGGAGTACCTGAGTTCAAATCCGGCCTCAGACATTTGACACTTACTAACTGTGTGACCCTGGGCAAGTCACTTAACCCCCATTGTCCTGCAAATTAAAAAAAAAAGAGTAATAAAAAAAAAGTTTATCTCAGCCGTGCAATCTAAACTCTGGACTTTTGCTCCTGCTACACCTTCAAACTTTCTTACAAATTATGATTTTGACTCTCCTTCCACCTCAGATGCAACTTAATATGTCTGGTCCTCCAGCTCTATTACTGTTTTTCCTGAATTTCCAATCTTGACTTCTTCATACTGCATTTTCTATTCCCTGTCTCCATAATAACCTTTTATTATTTATTTTTTTGCTTTGACTCTTACTCTACAGGGAAGAGTTCGATCAGCACCATAAAACCCAGTGAACCACAGCCCATGATGAAACTTGAGCCCATTCCTGCCATAGTAAAGAATCAAGGAAAACAGCATAATTCTGGAGGCAAGAATTCAGGTATGATATTCTTGGGGATGACTATCAGATCCCACACCTTACTGCGTTGTGGTCTGGATGTCTGAAATATGAGAAGGGCAGAGAGAATTGATTTACCTTCCAAATACATGGCTAAACCACAAGGGATACACTGTGGTCAGTGGCATGGTACCAAATTCCTGATTTTCCACAGCATTCATAGCAGAAATGTCCTTGCAAAGACTGTGCTGAATATCTAAAATGCACCTAGTGTCCTCTTATAAAATTTGGCTTCGTTCAAAGTTGACACCTCCCATGGAAAGGCTTTCCTGATCCTCCATTTGTTGGTGCTCTCTCCTCATATATATTTATCTGACAAAGATGATATTTCCCAATTAGTGTATAATCTCATTGAGGACAGGGATTTTTGTTTTTGTTTTTTGTCTTTATATTTCCACAGACAATAAGAATTTAACAAATATTAATTGAATTGAAATGTGCCAATTTGGGCTGTATGGTTAAAGGAGAAAGATCTTGAGATTTTGACATCCCAAACCTAGAATTATATTGGCACACAATATGGTTCTTAGTGTAGATGTATATACACATTGTACATTGTGCATGTACGAAATTCCATTCCAGATTCAGATAGCTAGTTCACTACCTCCAAATAATTTTTGCCCTCATGTCAACCTCATTCTTGGAGACCCCTCTCTACTTTTGCCTTACCCATTGCTCTATATCTTCCTAACTTGAACAGTTACTGCAAATGTATAAATAACTTACACACACATGTATGTATGCATATGTATGTATGTATGTACGTTTGTACGTATGGATGTAGATGTAGATGAAGATATAAATGTTACCTTGAAACTTACAAACCTTGTGACCTAACATAGTACAAGTATAATTTTTATAGATGATGAAATTGAGGCTTGGATATGTAAAAATAACTGGTCATGTTCACACATATATTGAGTGTTTGGAGTTAGGATTTGAATCTAAGTCTCTCCTGACTCCAAGTCCAGTGTTCTTTTCACTATAGGATGATTTAGTTTTCTAGAATACACTTTAAGGTAGCACAATCATTGCCTCCCCAAATACCTGTCATTTCTGATTCACTAGTGCTTTTTTATTCATTTGAATAAGGTAATAAGGTCCAAAATAGCAGTTCCCTTAGTCACTACCACTACAATATGAAAAATGCGATTACCAGCAGGGCTCTAGAGATTTAGAAGTCCTCAGCAAGAGCCTTACAAAATTCCCTTTGCCCACCCCACCCCCACCAACCATGCCAACACAGCTGTTTACCATTGGGAAGCACTAGTAGGGATGGAGAGATGGAGAGCTGTCCACTGCTGAAGTTCATTTAGAATAACAAGGCTATCCAGAGATGGTAGGGCTGCCAAGAAAGTGGGCATGGTCACTGGATTCAATGAATAAAATTGGAAGCATAGAAGTATTCCTCTTTGAGCTTGAATTACCTCTTGAAACAAAATGTGTATTATGTATGTGTATATATAAAGAAAAATTGCATATATATGTATATACATACATAAATTTTGCATCTCAGTAGAATGTAAGCTTCTTAAAGCCAAGGACTATTTTGCTCTTTTCCCCAGCACTCACATTTTCATCAAACTGAACTATCCGTTTCTTGGATTCTTACCTGACCTTGGGTCATTTTCTTCTTTTCTCCTTTACATGTTGCATGCTGTCTCACTGCCAGCATGAGTTTTAAGGTCTGCTATATGCAGAGATATGTGCCGGTAGCTATTTAACAACTGGCTCATGGGGGTGGGGGGAAATGATATACACATACACACATGTACACTTTAAAGTGTAATCTGCATTATCAATATTTCTCCATCACTCTCGTAAGTATAGACATTACACACACACACACACATACACATACACACACACACACACACACACATACACACACCAATCAAGCTCTGATTTTTTAAAATTTGTTTGAATTTGCTGAATTCCAAGGTAAAAATACCCACACTCAAAAATTTAACAACTGGTCCTTGCAAGCCAGTTTGAGCTGATTCCAAAATATCTTTGGATATGTCTTCTGCATCTAATCTCTATCACTTAGTTACCTTGTATTAGCTATGCTAAGAGATAATCCTTGTACTTAAAAAAAAAATTCGATCTCTTGTTTCTGGGCCCTCACTTCTTTAGACCTTGCCTCTGAAGACTATCCAGCCTATAAGTATGACTTGTCTCATGGAAAGCCCTCAGAAACAGCTTTTGACCAAGTTTTACCCAGGTCTACTGAAGGTTGAGGCCATAGGGAAGAATGTATGAGCCTCACTATTGTTGGGGTAGGTAATTTGCACATTTGACATCAAAGAAGAGGGATCCACACCCAAGTTTGAAACTGAGCCTGTTTCTGAGGCTAAAATGCCAAATATCCCAACTTCTGTTTCCTCTACAGAAAATTCACCTTTGGAGGAGACAGAAAAACCTAAAATTCTTCCCCTTCAAGAGATTTTCACCCATGACTGAAAGGGTACTATAGTAAAGCTCAGACAATATACACCTTTTGGGCCCAAAGATTTGAGTTCATGGAAACAAAATATTGCTAGATTTAATGAGGATCCCACAACAGTTATCAGCCAGTTTAGAGCAATTTTCAGAGAATATCAGCCCACTTGGGGTGATGTTACTGATCTCATGGAAACAATATTATCCCCAGGGGAAAGAGCTGGTATATGTATATGTATATGTATATGTATATGTATATGTATATGTATATGTATATGTATATGTATATGTATATGTATATGTATATGTATATGTATATGTATATGTATGTGTATGTGTATATGTATGTGTATGTGTATATGTAGTCTTATTTTAAATATAAGATAAAGCACTCTTAAGCTAAGTTGGGGCCCAAGCCTGTTTTTGATGTAAATACAAAAATCTCTATTTTTTGTTAATTGCTAATAAGTAATAAAGGAATTAAATCATCCAATGAACTGTTCTCCTCATATTGCTTGTAGGACCGGTAAGCCAGAGCCAGATTTGTGATTTGTAAGATAATTATTATTGTGGAATGACTTTCCCAAATCAAACCAGATAAATTTCCATAATGGCAAACAACTGGAAAAAGTTTGTAATGGAAAAAAATATATAGCCTACTTCACTACTTCAGAAAAATATATTTGAAAAGCATAATCTCAAAGTAACCATGTAAATTCCCAATGACTCTCTGGGTTATCCATATCCTAATAATGTCCCCTAGAGTCCTTAAAAGTGTCTTTATTCATTTCTCATGTGTTCTTCCAATAGGACATTCATACATACAGAGAGAGTGGGTAAATGATTTGTTGTCCCCAGGCAATACAATGAGGTAGCTGAAGCCTTTTACTGGAGCTTTCTCCCATCTAAAATGGGTAATTGAACTGAATGTTTGTGAAATGAGTTAAACATGGCATAATTATTACTTTGCAGAAATAGTACTGATTTCCTGTTGCATTTAGTAATTCCTTTCATTACATTATTTCCAATCTTTCTAAGTAAGAATCATAATACCAATAAATTAGTTTTATCTTTGACTGCATTCAATTGGATATTCCAGTCCTTAAGTGTTCTGAACATGCTTCATTATTTATATTAATTTAAGAGCACTTATGGTCAAATTACTTAGTTTGTACTCCCAAGTCAGCATATAATTATCATAGAGTTATTCTAGATGCAACATTTCAAAATATCTTGGAGCTGGAGGTCTGAATAATATGTCATTTCCTGTCAAAAGTGAGACCCAGTATAATAGGGGAAGAAAGGATAACCAGGTTCTCACTCCTAATGGCATACTTGTACTAATTAATAGAGGTTGTGGAACAGGAAATGACCATTGGATTATCTTGTCACTGCAAATGATTTAAGGATGCCCAATATTATAGAATTTGAGAGTTGGAAGAGTCTTTAGAAATTTAATGTAAATTTCTCCACTCCATTTATACATCCATTCTACAGCCTCTCCTGGGGTCACACAGACTCCACCAAAATATTTCCACTGATCATGGACTCCCTCCCATGTTAGGCAGTCCATCTCTCATCTATCAAAGGCAAATTCTTATGTACACAGAATATCTGGGTGGAGGAGAGGCTTTTCATAAGTTTCTGCTCTGTGTAAGTTCATTTTTGAAAAGCTATACATAGATCAACAACCAATGTCTCAGAACCTATAGCTACATACGTGGGGCTCTTTTGATCAAAATATATGGACTGTTGTGCATGATCATAACTTTTCCCTATGCCTTAATCCATATTATATATTTCCTTATCCTCATCACGACTTCCAAGGCCTTTCATTCCTAGTTAAGTGCTTCCTGATGCCAGTATTTTCTCGATCCATTATCTTTTTTTTTTTTTTTTTTGGTGAGGCAATTGGGGTTAAGTGACTTGCCCAAGGTCACACAGCTAGTAAGTGTTAAGTGTCTGAGGCCGGATTTGAACTCAGGTACTCCTGACTCCAGGGCCAGTGCTTTATCCACTGCACCATCTAGCTGCCCCTAGATCCATTATCTTTATACTGACTTCATTTCCCTCCTTCCTAATATCCCACCTATAATTAACTATTTTAACTCCACAATAGCCACCATTCTTAAATCCCATTCCCTTTGCCTCATTGTTGCTCATGCCTTACTTACCAAGCCATAATTTGGGATCACTCCCACTGTCTATTTCCTCATTTCCTACCCAGTGTTGCCGAATGAAGCTGGAGGAACCTCAGCCAACTGAAGTTGATTGGTTACACTACAAATTTATATTATCTAACCTCAACTGGGCCCTCACTACAGCAAGGTAATCCATTCATTCCTTCCTAACTGACTCTCCCACTCTTCACAGAAGTTGCTCCAAACCTTCTTTTCTTCCCTCAAACATTCCATATCTCTCCTCCCCTCACTCTCATCTTAGGATCTCACCTGCTTTACTTAGAAAATAGAGGCCATTCCTTGTGATTTCTTTCATTTCAAAACCTCCTGACATCCTTCACACTCTTCTCTTGTATTCTAGTCTCTGATTTAAAAAATGACCCCTCTCGTCAAAGTTAATCCCTCTGCCTTTGACTTTGAGGCCAGATTTTCCTCTCCTGTCATCTCTTCTTTGTAATCTTAAGTCTTTCCCTATCTCTTAGTTCCTTCACTGTTCCTTACGAACATCCAAGTCTTCCTCATTAAAAACCTTCATGTCTCCTTTTTGTCTAAGGCAAACTCCTATAAAAAGCTGTCTAGAGTTGTTTCTCCCACCTGCTCTCCTCACTCATTTTTCAGCCTTTTGCAGTTAGAAGCCAAACAGCTTCTAATTTCATCATTAAACAGAAATTTTTCTTTCCAAAGTTACCAGTGAACTCTTAATTATTAAATCTGCTTGTCTTTTCTTAGTCCTAGTCCTTCTTGACCACTTTGCAACACTGGATGCTGATAAGCATCCTCTGCTTCCCTCTTCTTTAGATTTTTACAATAGTATTCTTTTCTAGTGTTCCTGCTGTCTGACCACTCTTAGCCACTATTCTCAAATACCATTTCTTTTTCCTTATTCTTGCTCATGCCTTACCAAGACTTAACTTGGGAGCTGGAAGAAGTCCAGATTAAGTCTTCCTTCCTGAATTTTCACCCATTTCATGCCCTCTAACTGTTGATATACCTCAAGGTTCTGTCATGGACCCTTTTCTCTTCTTTCCCTATATTCTCTCACTTAGTTATGTAATTATATTCTTTATGCTTATTTCATGCAGATAGTTAATTATATGTCCAGACCAACTTTCTCCTGAGTTCTTGTCCCTCATCAATAACTGCATACTAGACATTTTAAACTATCTCTTTCATTATTATTGTTGTTCAATCATTTCAATTGTATCCATCTCCTTATGACCCCATTTGGGTTTTTCTTGGAGTGGTTTCCTTCTCCAGCTCATTTTACAGATGAGGAAACTGAGGCAAACAGGGCATAGTGACTTGGCCAGGATCACAAGGTTAGAAAGCATCTGAGGCCAGATTTGAACTCAGGAAGATGAGTCTTCCTGGTTCCAGGCCTGGCATTCTATTTACTATCCCATCCAGCTGGCTCCATATCTCATAGGCATTGTAAATTCAGCAGGTGTAAAACATTAACTTTTCACCCTGACCTTTCTGAATTTCTTTTTTTTTTTTAAAAAAGACATCACCATTCTTCCTTTCAATCAAGTTCACAACCTCAGGGTCTTCCTTTTCTTCCCACTCTCTCTATCACTTCACATATTTGACCTCACCTATCTTAACATTTTACCTTCACAACATATCTCAATTCACTTCTCACTCTTCATGTAGACACCACCTTAGTTCAGGCATTCATTTCTTCTCTCCTAGACTATTGTAATAGTCTCCTAATTGGCATCCTTGTCTCAGGTCTCTTCCCACTATTCCATCTTGCATACAACTGCCAAAGTGTTCTTTCTTTCTTTCTTTCTTTCTCTTTCTTTCTTTCTTCCTTCCTTCCTTTCATTTTTTTTCTTTCTTTCTTTCTTCTTTGGTGTACTCTTTTTCAATATTTTTTTTCTCCAAATACATGTAAAAATAATTTTTGACATTCTTTTAAAAAACTTTTTGTGTTCCAAATGGTTTCCCTACCTCACTCCCTTCTCCCCTCATTATAAAGACAAGCAATTGGACATGGGTTATATATGTACAGTCATGTAAAACACATTTCCATATTAGCCATGTTCTAAAAGAAAAAAACATGGTCCAAAAAAGAAAAAATGAGAAAAACAAATTTTTTTAAAGTATGCTTCAAAAAAGAACTGATAAAAAGAGCACTTGTGGATTGTACATATATAACCTGGTTGCTGTCTTGTGGAGGGAGGGAGAAAGGGAGGAAGGGAGAAAAATTTGGAACTCTAAATGTTATGAAAATGAATGTTGAAAACTACCCTTACATGTAACTAGAAAAAATGAAATAAATATTTGTTGCTAATAAAAAAAAAACAAACAAACATAAAAGTATGCTTCAATCTGCATTGACTCCATAAGTTCTTTCTTTGGATGCGAACAGCATTTTTCTTTTTCTTTTTTTTGCGGGGCAATGGGGGTTAAGTGACTTGCCCAGGGTCACACAGCTAGTAAGTGTCAAGTGTCTGAGGCCAGATTTGAACTCAGGTACTCCTGAATCCAGGGCCAGTGCTTTATCCACTGCACCACCTAGCCGCGGCCCCCCCCCTCCCCCGCCCCCAACAGCATTTTTCATCATAAGTCCTTCAGAATTGTCTTGGATCATTGTACTTCTGAGAATAGCTATGTCATTCACAGTTAATTATCATAAAATATTGCTATTACTGTGTATAATGTCTTCGTGGTTCTACTCACTTCACTTTCCAATCCTTTGCCACCACTAAAAGAGCTACTATAAATGCTTTTGTACAGATAGATCTTTTTTATTTTTGTTTTTTATCTCTTTTTGATGTGGACTTAGTAGTGGTAGTGGTATTGCTGAGTCAAAGGGTATGAACAGTTTGATTACCCCTTGGACATAGTTCCAAATTGCTCTCCAGAATTCCTGAATCAGTTCACAAATCTACTAACAGTACATTAGTGTCTCAATTTTCCCACATCCCCTCCAACATTTGTCATTTTCTTTTTCTGTCATTTTAGCCAATCTGATAGGTGTAAGATGCTACCTCATAGTGGTTTTTATTTGAATTTCTCTAATTAATAGTTAATTAGAGCATTTTTATAGATTT
This sequence comes from Dromiciops gliroides, assembly GCF_019393635.1. Taxonomy (NCBI): domain Eukaryota; kingdom Metazoa; phylum Chordata; class Mammalia; order Microbiotheria; family Microbiotheriidae; genus Dromiciops; species Dromiciops gliroides. The sequence goes on along the minus strand of NC_057861.1, from coordinate 614,411,141 downwards.
TTATATAGATAACTTTGATTACTTTGTCTGAAAACTGCCCATTCATATCCTTTGACTATCAATTAGGGGATGACTCATTTTTATAAATTTGACTTAGTTAGCTATATATTTGAGAAATGAGACCTTTATCAGAGAAACCTGCTGTAAATTTTTTTCACACTTATGATTACTAACCATCTACCCCCGCCTTTAACCCTATTCTCTCTCTCCTTTCACCCTGTCCATCCTCAAAGAGATAGTCCTTCTGACTACAACCTCTGGAAATCTGCCCTCCCTTCTATCACACACTGCGCCCACCTCCCCCCCACACACACACACACACATATACCTTCTCTTACCTCCTTCCCATCCTACTTTACTGTAGGGTAAGATAGATTTCTATACCCAACTGAATGTATATGCTATTCCTTCTTTCAGTTACTCCCGATGAGAGAAAGGTTCAAGCACTCCTCCCTACCTCCTCCAAATTCCCCTCTACTATAAAAGCTCTTTAATGCCTCTTTTATGTGAGGCATTTCTCCCAATATATTCCTCTTTCTCACCCCTTAGTTTTATTTTCTAGATGTCATCTCATCATTTTCAACTCACTCTCCTGTCCTCTGACTATGTATATTCCTTCTAGCTGCTCTAATAATGAGAAAATTTTTATGAGTTTCAAGTATCATCTTCCCATGTAGGAATGTAAACAATTTAACCTTATTGAATCCCTTATGATTTCTCTTTCCTGTTTACCTTTTTATGTTTCTCTTGAGTATTGTATTTGGAAGTCAAATTTTCTATGCTATGATGGTCTTTTCAGTAGGGATTGCTTAAAAGTTCTCTATTTCATTGAATATCCATTTTATCCCCTAAAGAATTATATTCATCTTTGCTAGGCAGATGATATTTGCTTGTAATCCTAGCTCCTTTGCCCTCCAGATTTTTATATTCTAAGCCCTCTGATTCTTCAAGTGGAAGCTGCTAAATCTTGTATTATCTTGACTTTGGCTCTATGATATTTGAATTGTTACTTTCTAGCTGCTTGCAATATTTTTTCCTTGTCCTAGTCGCTCTTGAATTTGACTATAACATTCCCGGGAGTTTTTATTTTGAATTTTCTTTCAGGAGGTGATCAGTAGATTATTTCAATTTCTGCTTTACCCTCTGATTCTAGGATATCAGATCAGTTTTCCTTAATAATTACTTGAAATATGCTATCTAGGCTACTTTTTTTTTAATCATGGCTTTCAGGTAGTCTAATAATTCTTAAATTATCTTTACTTTTATTTTCCAGTTCAATTGTTTTTCAAATTAGATATTTCACATTTTCTTCTATTTTTTTCATTCTTTTAATTTTGTTTCAGTTTCTTGATGTATCATGGAGTCATTAGCTTCCACTTGCCCAATTCTAATTTTTAAGGGACTATATTCTTTTAAAAAATAACATTTTTATTTATACTTTTGAGTTTCAAATTTTATCCTGCCTTCCCTCTCTCCCCCTCCCCCCTCCCTGAGGTGGTAAGCAATCAGATATAGGTTATACGTGTGCAATTATTTAAAAGATTACCATATTAGTCATTTTGTATGAGAAAACTTAAATAAAAGAAAAATATGAAAGTGAAAAATAGCATGGTTCAGTCTGTGTTCAATCAATATAAATTCTTTTTTTTGGAGGTGGATAGTATGTTTCATCATTAATCCTTTGGGATTGTTTTGGATCATTATATTTCTGAGAATAGTTAAATCATTCACAGTTTTTCATCAAACAATATTGCTCCATCTGTGCACACCATTCTCTTGGTTCTGCTCACTTCACTATATATCAGTTCATGTAAGTTTTTCCAGGACTTTCTGAGGAATTATACTCTGTGAGACTTTGCACTTCCTTTTCCATTTTGCCAGTGATGTTCTTTTAAATATTTTATTTCCCCAATTACATGGTAAAACAATGTTTAAGGAGTTTTACTCTTCATTGAGTTTTCAGAAAATTCAGTGAAATTTTGTGCCTCTTTTACTATTTGGCCCATTCTGGTTTTTTAAGGTGGTATTTTCTTCAGCATTTTGGGGGTCTTCTTTACCAATCTGTTGACTCTTTTTTCATTATTTTCTTATGTCACTCTCATTTATTTTTCCCAATTTTTCTTCTGCCTCTCTTATTTGGTTTTTTAAGTCCTTTTTGATCTCATCCAGGAATTCTTTTGGGATCTAGTACCAATTCACATTTTGCTTTAAGGCTTTTTGTGTAGCAGTTTTTTACTTTGTTGTCTTCTACATTTATGTTTTGATCTTTCCTGTCACCATAGTAATTTTCTCTGGTCAGGTTATTTTTTTGTTTGCTCATTTTCCCAACCTTTTTCTTAACTTTAAACTCTATGTTGAGTGGGGCTCTGCTTTTTGAGATGCTGTCCCAAGCTTCAGGCCTTTCTTATTGTTTCTCTCAGACCTAGTTTGGGGGGTCAATAAATTTTCAGTTCTTCCAAGGTGGTATGATCTAAGGAGAGATGTTATCATTGTTCTCCTGGACTGCGCAATCACAAGCACTCTTTTCTACCTTGAAATTGTGACCAGGGTTCATTCACTTGCAGCTAATGCTCATCTTCACCCTGGGACTATGACCCAGGACTGCAACCCAAATCTGGATATGGACAATGAAACAGAGTACTACACATAGTGCCAGCATAGGGACCCCTATAATTTCCTTCTGACCAGTAGTCAGAACCCTTTATTGTCTATGTGCTAAGGCCTCTGGAAGGTACCACTGATTCAATTGCCCCCATGACCTGCTGCTGGTTTGCAGGGGTTAGACCTATGCTGGTGCAGCCTCCAATAGATTGTACTTCACCCTCACTCAGGTGTGACATACCTTGTCTACTAGGCTTCTAAATTGTGTTAGATTAGAAAATTATTTCACCTGAAGCTTTTGTGGGCTCTGCCACTCCAGAATTTTATTTGAAGCGTTATTTTAAAGTTGATTGGAGAGGAATTGGGGAGATCTCATGCCTGTCTTTACTCTACAATCTTGCCTCTGCCTGCTTCCCCCTCCCAACCCCAAGTATTTTTTTCTTAAGCATAGATCAGCTCCAGAGACTCACTGTAACCTCCAAGATCAAATATAAAATCCTCTGTTTGGCATTTAAAGACCATTTATAACCCAGTTCCAACCTACCTTTCCAGTCTCATAATATATTATTCCCCCCCCCAAAATTATATGATCTTGCTATAATGGCCTTCTTGCTATTCCTCCCTGGGTTTCAAACCCAAGACTTTAGAAAAATTTAATGTTCAGAAATTTAGCAGAAATCTGTTATGGAGAGAGACAGAAGAACAGGGAGAGGAAGAGGGAGAGGGGAGGGGGGAGGAGAAAAAGACCCAGGTTAACCTTGGACAGGGCATAAGATGGCGATCCTACAAAGAAGAAGAATTGTTACATAGGTCAGAAGAGAACAACAACAGAGAAGTGTCACAAAAAAACAGGGAAGGGAGTATATCTAGGAGTAGATGGTGGCCAACAATATCATACACTGAACAGACATCAAGGAGGATGAGGACTGTGAAAAGGACAATAGATTCATCAGTAAAGAAATTGAATAGTGCCCTCTAAACTGGAAGTCAGTGTTTATAGTATGAATATATGTACATATTCATTTGGTTCCACAGCTGCCAACCTAGGTTTTTCTTCTCCTTGCCTCTGTCTTGAGAGAATTTCTGAGTTGAAGGGGGTAGAGGGTGGAAGATGATTGACAGTTACTCTGCACATACCTCAGCCCCATGGGCAGCAGTGGGACATGGGCCAATCAGCTGTCTATTCTTCCCTGCTTGCCTTTGTTCCCCTCATCTGTGCACCTGTGTCTAGTTTCCATAGTTGCTAGAGAAGGGGCTCTGCTTGTGTATATAACTTTTCTGGATGATGTGTGTATCATCCACATTCTGGGACTATGTTTTGAGTAGAGTCTATTGATTCTATCAAGTTTAATCATATTTATGAGAATTTGAAAATATATATATATATATATATATATACACATATATATACATATATAATGTGTGTGTATATACACACATACATACATACAGAGAGAGATTAGACCTGTGATTTCAATTATAGTACAGAAAGGGTCCCTAATGAAGAAATCCCCTCTCCCAATATGAGTTAACATCTTTTCTTCAATTTATATATAGAGCCATTTAGAGCACAAAGAGGTTAAGTGACTTGCCCAAAGTCATATAGTCAATGGATTTCAGAAGCAGAACCTGAACTCAGGTCTTCTTGGCTCTAAGACCAGCTTTCTATGCTACCTCTCTGATATTATGTATTTATGTATATGTGTGTATGTATATGCATGTATGTATGTATATATTTATACATGTGTTGCTCTGTTATTTTTTAAATATCCCCCCTTTCCCATTTATTTTTCTTCCTATTCTTCCTTTTAAAAATTTTCCAACTACCATTGCAATTACTAGAAAATTATTCCTGAAATCTCTTTGAGGTAAAATACTAAGATCCTTAAGTTGAGTTGAACTTTGCTTCCATGTAACTTCCATTTATTCCTCCTATTCCTGCCCTCTGGGGCCAAGCAAAACAAGATTAATCCTTTATATGTTAGGCCATTAGACATTTCAAGTCATAACTTCCCAAATCATGGAAGGTATCTCAGGAATCATCTAATCCAACCCTTACCTAAAATAGGATTTTTTTCCTACTTGAAAACTTTCATTTTCCAATATAAAACACAAGAATTTATTCTATTGTTATTAATGTAACAGGATTTCTACTTCTTACCATCTTGGTCTTCTTCTTCTGGGCTTATTACAATTTATCAATGTCTCTCTTTAAAAAATAAGGAAAAAATAGTCATATTAATACACTGTTGGTGAAGTTGTGGATTGGTTCTGCCATTCTGTTTTTGTTTGTTTGTTTGTTTGTTTGTTTGTTTGTTTTTTGTTTTGTTTTGTTTTGCAGGACAATGAAGGTTAAATGACTTGCCCAGGGTCACACAGCTAGTAAGTGTCAAGTATCTGAGGCCAGATTTGAACTCAGGTCCTCCTGAATCCAGGGCCGGTGCTTTATCTACTGTGCCACCTAGTTGCCCTTACTTCTGCCATTCTGGAAAGCCATTTGGAACAATCTCTAAAATTCCAACAAATTGTGTGTTCCCTTTGACCTATCAATGCCACTACTAGGCCTAAAGAGATCAAATAAAGAGAAAAAGAAGTCTTTATACAAAAATATTTGTAGTAGCTCTCTTCATAGTGGCAAAAAAACCCTGAAAACTAAGGGGAGGTGTGTGCATCAGTTGGGGAATGGATGGACAAATTGGGATTTATGAATGGAATGGAATACTATTGTGCTATATAAAATTAATAAAGTGATAATTTCAGAGAAACATGAGATTTGTGTGAACTGTAGTAGCATAAAGTGATTAGAACCAAGAGAAGAGTTTATGTAATAACAATGTTGTAAAGTCAAACAACTTTGAAAAACTTAAGAACTCTGATTAATGCAATGACTTACCACAATTCCAGAGGACTGATGACGAAACATGCTACCCATCCCTTTACACTAAGGTGATATACTCAAAGTACAGAATGGAATGTATACTTGGATACAGCCAATGGGGAGACTTTTTTTACTTGACTTTAAATATTTATTACAAGGATTTTCTTTTTCTTTTTCTTTTTAATGCTGGGGTCAGTGGAGGAAACAAAAGTCAATTCTATTCATTGAAAAAAAACCATAATCAAATGATTATGATTGATATTTTGCTGTAATTTGAAGTGTAGAAATGAATATTTTTTTCCTTTAGATACTAAATTACTTATTAACTAGATCATCAATGGTAAATTTTCCATAGCTAGACTCCATAATCTAGGAACTTGCAATTAATTACTTACTCAACTTGGCAAGAATAGGAGAGGTAAGATTGACCAATATGCTTGATGAATGGAACCCTTGTGCCATGAATCAATCTAATGAAGAGAGGGAACTTGCCTCTCACTAAGTCAGTGTGGCCCAATTGAAAGATCACTGGATCAAGAATCATAATGCCTACATTCAAACCAAGTCTCCCTATTCTGCCCCCATGTAATTTTTATTGCTACAATTTCTATGTTTTTGAGTGAAGGAGAAGACATATAAGACTTCTGTTCCATGACAGATGTGTGTGTGTGTGTGTGTGTGTGTGTGTGTGTGTGTGTGTTTATGTGAGGGAGAGAGAGAGAGAGAGAGAGAGAGAGAGAGAAAGAGCACTTGCTTTGTAGCTATGGAAAGTTCCATAATTGTTCTCTCTCTCCCCCCATTGTTTGTTTATCATCTATCCATTCATTTATTATCTAATATCTATTAACTATCTATTCATTTATTTATTTTTCTACTACCTCAACTATCAACTTTCTATCAATTCATCCTTATCTATCTATTAACTATTCACCATTTATCTACCATCTGTCAACTATCCATTCATTTATTTGTCTATCATCTATCAACTACATATTCATTTGTCTATCATCTCTCTCTTCTAAAATCACAGACTCCTAAAATCTCAAAGTTGGAAGATATCCCATGGCTATTTAGTCCATCCCCTTTTGTTATTCAGTCATATCCATCTCTTTGTGATCTCATTTGGGGGTTTCTTGGGAAAGATACCAGATTGGTTTGGCATTTCCTTCTCTAGCTTATTTTACAGATAAGGAAGCTGAGGCAAACAGGGTTACATGACTTGCCTAGGTTTATATTTGGCAGTGGATGGAACACTAAACCTTGAGTTAGGACAACCTGAATTCTAATCCAGACCCAGATTATTACTAGCTGTGTAACCCTGGGCAAGTTATTTAATCTCTGTCTGCCTTAAGTTTCTCATATGTAAAATGGGGATAACAATAACATAGACCTCCCAAAGTTGTTATGAGGATAATCAATCAATCAGTAAACATTTAACTGCCTGCTATCTGCCAGGCACTATGCTAAGCACTGGGGATACAAAAAGAAACAAAAGGCAAAGAAAAGGTACTAAAATCAAGAGGTTGGGAAAGGCTTCCTATAAAAGATGAGATATTAGTTGTGATTTAAAGGAAGTCAGAGAAGTCAGGAGGCAGAGTTGAGGAGGGAGAGCATTCCAGGCAAGTCATAAAATAAGGTAATATTTGCAAAGCAGTTTGCAAACCTTAAAGCACTATATAAATTATTATATAATATTATATATTATATACAATAATATATCATTATAAACTATTAACAATTATTATTCTTTTGTGGTCATGAACAAATCACTTAGCCTTCCTTGTCCTCCATCTTCTTATCTGTGAAATTAGGGAGTGGAACTTTGATATCATCCGAGATTCTTTCCAGCTCTAGATCTATGAGCCAGGCCTGGAGTCAAAAAGACCCGAATTCAAATCTGGATTCAGAAACTTATTAGCTGTGTCACCCCGGGCAAGTCACTTAACCAAGACCATAGTACCTTAGAGATGGTAGTATTACAGAGGCAATGATACCTGGCATATTTACTAAACTACCTAAAATTATTATTAACAATATTTGGAAACTCAGCATTTTGTAGATCATATGAATTTAATGGGAAGGAGGCTCCACCTCCTGGTGAATTACCAAGCTTCTTAGAGATGATTTAGCTTAGAAGGTAAACATAGGGTGTGTCCTACACAATGGCTTTTACAACTTATTGGGAGCTGGGTCTAATTGAATTTTATCCTCAAATTATCTAGTATTTACTTAGCAGTATAGGTGTTTGCAGTCAGACACCCACCCACTCTCCATTAGGAGGAAAGTTCCTTGAGGGTGGGGATTGGCTTTTTTGTTTTGGTTTGGTTTTTGTCTTTGTATGTCTAGGACCCAGTACTTCAGCCTAGCACCTTGGGAGAAGGAAGAGGGAAGAGTAGGAGTGGACTTGTGATTTTACCAGAGGTGATCTCACTTCTGGGGGGGAAAAATCATCTACCAAAACAGATCATTAACATTCAAAGGGCTTTGATTAAGCCCCACAATGTGCCATGCACCATTCTAGGTGAAGACAAAAATAAAACAGGCCCTAGACTCAAGAATTTTACATTCTATCATACATGTATATGGATAATTAACTAGAAAGCAGAAACAACATGATTGGGGGGGGGGGCTGGCAACTAGAGATGGGGGAGGGGCTAGGGAGATGATGTCTAAGATAGGCCTCCTAAAGAGACAGCACTGGGTGGGGGGAATATGCTCTCACTTAGAGGAGAGGATATAAGATAATGTTTCAGCAAAGGAGACTGAGAAAAGCATCAGGAAAGGAAGGAAGGAAAACCAGGAAAGAGAAGTTATTGGTTTGTTCTTCCTTTGGAAAAGGACCAATGACATAATAGGTGATGTCTTTATTCTTAGGTGAAAGAGCAGCATCTGGGAGGAGAGAGTGTTGGCTTCAAAAACTTCATACAGTTCAGATGGGATGAGGTTGTTCCTCTGCTATTTAAAAATCTATGGGGCAGCTAGGTGGTACAGTGCATAAAGCACTGCCCCTGAATTCAGGAAGACCTGAGTTCAAATCCGGCCTCAAACACTTGACACTTACTAGCTGTGTGACCCTGGGCAAGTCACTTAACCCTCATTTCTCTAAAAAAAAAAATTATGAGAGGGGGTGCAGCTGAGATGGGAGAAAGAAGGCAGGAAGTTGTCTGAACTCTCTGCAGTTTCCCTCAGAAACAATATTAAACCAAGTCTCTAAAAGAATTCTGGAGTGACAGAATCCACAAAAAGACAAAGTGAAACAGTCCCCCCCTCCCCCCAAGATAACTTGGAAGGATTTCAGGAAAGGCCTGTCTCACTTGAGTAAAAACCACAGCCCAGTGTAGGTGGTGTCCAGGCAAGTCAGCTGGAGGCTCTTAGCCACAGCATAGATCACCAACCAAGGTCCCTCCCTTCTGGCTCAGCAAGCCAATGGCACAGCAGGCCAGCTATGAGGCCTCCAGCCTCAGTGCAGCAGGGAAACTGCCAATCCCAGAACTCAGGGCACAACATGTATAACTAGGCTGGGATAGCCTACTGCAGTGGGCAAGTCTCCAGCCACAGAGGCCCCAGCATAGAGAACCAGTGACCAGACCCTTGTCCCCTAGTGCAAGAAGCTTGAGACAGTGCCGCCTGTAACTCAGGAGCAGAGCTCAAAGTTTTAAAATGAGCAAAAAACAAAAAAGAGCCCTGATCATAGAAAGCTACTTTGGTAAAGGGAAGATCAAAACACAAATGCAGAAGAGGACAACAATGTCAAAATGCCAAATGCAAATCCTCAAAGGAGAACCTGAATTGGTTTCAAGCCTAAAAAGTCCTTTTTGGAAGAACTAAAGAAAAAATTTTTTTAATCAAACAAGAGAGGTAGAAGAAAAATAGGGAAAAGAAATAAGAGTTATACAAGAGAATTATGAAAAAAAAGTCAACTGCTTGAAAAAGGAAACACAAAAATTGACTGAAGAAAACAACTCCTTAAAAAATAGAATTGGCCAAATTTGAAAAGTGGGGCAGTGCTCCACTGAAGAATGCAATTCCTTTAAAGTAGAATTGGCCAAATAAAAAAGGAGGTACAAAAGCTAACTGAAGAAAATAATTCCTTAAAAATCAGAATTGGGCAAGTGGACACTAGTAACTCAATGAAATATCAAGAATCAGTCAAACAAAACTTTAAAAAATGAAAAATAGAAAAAAAATTAAAATAACTCATCAAAAAAAAAAAAGAAAGAAAGAAACAATGACTGACCTAGGAAATAGATCTAGGACAGATAACTTACAATGATTAGACTACCTGAAAGCCATGATCAAAAAAAGAGCCTAGACAGCATCTTTCAAGAAATTATCAAGGAAAACTGCCCTGATATCCTAGAATTAGAGGGTAAAGTAGAAACTGAAAGAATCCACTAATCACATCCTGAAAAAGATCCTAAAATGAAAACTCTAAGGAATATTGTAGCCAAATTCCAGAACAATCAGGTCAAGAAGAAAATTCTGCAAGCAGCTATAAAGAAACAATTTAAATATCAAGGAGCCACAGTCAAAATTACAAAGGATTTAGCAGCTTCTGCATTAAAGGATTGTAGGGCTTGGAATATGATATTCTGGGAGGCAAAAGAGCTTGGATTATAACCAAGAATTGACTACCCAGAAAAATTGAGCATAATCTTTCTTTTTTTCTTCTTCCTTTTTTTTTTTTTGTGAGGCAATTGGGATTAAGTGACTTGCCCAGGGTCACACAGCTAGTAAGTGTCTAGGGTCTGAGGCCAGATTTGAACTCAGGTCCTCCTGACTCCAGGGCCAGTGCTCTATCCACTGCGCTATCTAGCTGCCCCTGAGCATAATCTTTTGAGGGGAAAAATGGATATTCAATGAAATAGAAATAGAAACAGCAGATCAGTGAATTGGCCATGCAATTACAAAAGCTAGATAAAAGAATAAATTAATAATCCCAATTAAATACCAAGTTAGAAATTCTGAAAATCAAAGGAGAGGGGGCAGCTAGGTGGTGCAGTGGATAAAGCACTAACCTTGGATTCGGGAGGACCTGAGTTCAAATCCAGCCTCAGACACTTGACACTTAACTAGCTGTGTGACCCTGGGCAAGTCACTTAACCCTCATTGCCCTGCAAAAAACCAAAAAACAACAAAAGAAGAAATCAAAGGAGAGATTAATAAAATTGAAAGTAAGAAAACTATTGAACTAATAAATAAAAGTAAGAGCAAGTTTTATTTTAAAAAAACAATAAATTTGATTTAAATTTGATTTAAAAAAAGAAAAACAAATTACCAGTATCAAAAATGAAAAATCAAAAATGAACCCATGAAGAGGAAATTAGGGGCTGTTTTGTTCAACTGTATACCAATAAATCTGATGATGTAAGCAAAATCAGTGAATATTTACAAAAATATAAATTTCCCAGATAAACAGAAAAAAAAATATTTAAATAACCCATTTTAGAAGAAGAAATTGAACAAGCTATCAATGAACTGCAGGGCTAGATGGATTTACAAGTGAATTCTACCAAATATTTAAAGAATAATTAATTCCAATACTATATAAACTATTTGGGGAAATGGGTGAAGGAGTCCTACCAAATTCCTTTTGTTACAAAATATGGCACTGATACCTAAACCAGGAAGAGCCAAAATAGAGAAAGAAAATTATAGAACAATTGCAAAAATTTTAAATTAAACATTAGCAAAGAGATTTCAGCAATTTATCAAGAGGATAATATACTATGACCAGATGGGATTTAAACTAGGAATGCAAAGCCAGTTCAATATTAGGACAATTTTAGAATAATTTACCATATCAGTAACAAAACCAATGGAAATCATATGATTATCTCAAAAGATACAGAAAAAGGTTTTGACAAAATACATTACCCATTCCTTTTAAAAACACTAGAGCCTATAGGAATAATGCAGCTTTCCTTAAAATAAGTAGTATCTATCTAAAACCATCAGCAGTCATTATCTGTAATGGGAATAAGCTAGAAGCCTTCCCAAATAAGATCGGTGGTGAAACAAAGATGCCCATTGGCACAACTATTGTTCAGTATTGAACTAGAAATGTTAACTTTACCAATAAGAGAAGGAAAAGAAATTGAAGGAATTAGACTAGGCAATGAGGAAACAAAAGTATCACTCTTTACAGATGATATGATGGTATACTCGGAGAATATTAGTGAATCAACTAAAAAAACTACTTGAAATCATTAACAACTTTAGCAAAGTTGCAGGATATAAAATAAACTGACATAAATCGAGCATTTCAATATATTACCAACAAAGCTCAGCAAGGAGATAAAAATATAAATTCTATTTAAAATTATAGACTACATAAAATATTTGGGAGTCTACTTGCCAAGAGAGACCCAGGAACTATATGAACACAATGACAAAACACTTTTCACATAAATAAAGTCATATTTAAACAACTGAAAAACTATTAATTGCTCATTGGTAGGCCAAGCTAATCTAATAAAAATGACAATTCTACCTAAACTAATTGACTTATTCAGTACTATACCAATCAAAGTACCAAAAAATTATTTTATAGAGCTAGAAAAAAGAATAACAAAATTCATGTGGAAGAACAAAAATCAAGAATATCAAGGGAGGGCAGCTAGGTGGCATGGTGGATAAAGTACTGGCCCTGGCTTCAGGAGGATCTGAGTTCGAATTCAGCCTCAGACACTTGACTCTTACTAGCTGTGTGACCTTAGGCAAGTCACTTAACCTTATTGCCCCGCCAAAAAACAGAAAAGAAAGAAAGAAGGAAAGAAAAAAGAAAAAAGCTGGGAAATAATTTTACAGCAAGTATTTCTGATAAAGGCCTCATTTCTCAAATATATAGATAACTGAGTCATATTTGTAAGATTACACGTCATAGGGCAGCTAGATGGCGCAGTGGATAGAGCACTGGCCTTGGAGTCAGGAATACCTGAGTTCAAATCCGGCCTCAGACACTTAACACTTACTAGCTGTGTGACCCTGGGCAAGTCACTTAACCCCAACTGCCTCACTAAAAAAAAAAAAAAAAAAGATTACACGTCATTCCCCAATTGAGAAATGGTTAAAGGATATGAACAGGCAATTTTCATATGAAGAAATTAAAACATCTATAGTCATATGAAAAATGCTCTAAATCACTATTGATTGGAGAAATACAAATTAAAACAACTCTGAAGTACCACTTCACATCTATCAGATTGGCTAATATGACAGAAAATGAAAATGATAAGTGTTGGAGAAGATGTGGGAAAATTGGGACATTAATGCATTGTTGGAAGAGTTGTGAATTGATCCAACCATTCTGGAGAACAATTTAGAACTATGGCCAAAGGGCATACCCTTTGATCCAGTAATACTAGTACTATGTCTCTATACCAAAGGGATCATAAAAAAGGGAAAAGGACCCACATGTACAAATATTTTTATAACAGCTCTTTTTGTGGTGGCAAAGAACTGGAAATTGAGGGGATGCCCATCCATCAGTTGGAGAATGGCTGAACAAGTTGTGGCATATGAATGTAATTGTGCTATAAGAAATGATGAGCAGATGGATTTCAGAAAAAACCTGGAAAGACTTACATGAACTAATGATCGCTGAGTGGAGTAAGCAGAACCAAGAGAACATTGTAAACAGTAACAACAACACTGTGCAATGATTGATTTAGCTCTTCTCAGCAATACAATTCCAAAAGACTCATGATGGAAAGTGCTGTCCACATCCAGAGAAAGAACTGTGGAATTTGAATGGATATCAAAGCATACTATTTTCACTTTTTTTTTTTTTGGTTTTGGTTTTTGTGGCTTTTTCCTTTTGTTCTGTTTCTTCTTTCACAACATGACTAATGTGGAAATATGTTTACATGATTGCACACATATAAGATTGCTTGCCGTCTGGGGCAGGGGGAATGGAAGGGAAGGAGGGAAAAAAAATTTGAGACTCAAAATCTTATTTAAAAAATGAATGTTGAAAACTATCTTTACATGTAATTGAAAAAAATAAAATGCTATTTGCCAAAATAAAATAAATTTTTAGAAAAGAATCTATGGAAGTGGCTTGGGACATTGAAAGCTTCCATGGCTTACAGGAGTCAGCAGGCGGGTTTATTCATAATGTACATTTAAGACTGAATTGAATGAAATGAATTAACATTGAAATGAATGAAAATGAAGTGAGACTCTTTCTCCATTTAGAGTTGTAACTCTAACATGCTTAACCTGATTTGCCATTGCATAAACTAACTAGTGCCATGGAAACACTATTTAGACATATTCTCAATTCATGCAAACTTTTTTAGTCAAAGCATACCAAAAAAAAAAAAAAATACAAACACTTCCCCCCCCTTCCCACTTCTCCCCCTTAAACAAACCACCAACTTGAGGCTTAGAGATCCAATCACCATATGTAAACCAAGGCTAAGGATAGGATTTGAATTGTTATATAATAATTTGCAATTTATGCATTTCTTTCCCACCACAAACTTGTGAAGCAAATAACACAAGTTTTGTTTTGTTTTGTTTTGTTTTTTCCAAGAGCCAGAAAGGCAGCACAATGGAGAGAGCCTTGGACTTTGAGTCAAGAAGACCTGAGTCCAATATTGCTCCCCAAACTTACTTGCTCTGGGCAAATCATTAAGCCTCTTTTACCCCTTGTTTTTCTCAATAATAAAATGGGGGTAATAGTAGAACCTACTTCACAGGACTGTTGTGAGGATCAAATGAGATTATGTACACAAGGTACTTTGCCAGTCTTAAAGCACTATATAGGGGGCACCTAGGTGTCACAGTGGATAAAGCACCGGCCCCAAATTCAGGAGGACCTGAGTTCAAATCCGGCCTCAGACACTTGACACTTACTGGCTGTGTGACCCTGGGCAAGTCACTTAACCCCTATTGCCCCACCAAAAAATAAATAAATAAATAAAATTTTTTTTTAAAAAGCACTATGTAAATACTATCAGTTTTCCTAATTTTACAAAGGAAAAAACTGAGACTCAGATAAATTCAGTGGGCTTCCCCATAGTTATGCACCTAGTAAGTAGAGGATCCTAGATTCAACCCTCTGTCATTTACTCCTTTATGCCCTTCTGCATATAGTTACCTTGATATAAAAGCAGAGTCTGTATTTTAAAACAGACTCAGAATTTGGGAGCTAGAAGTGAGCTTAGAGTTTTTGGAAGAGATTGGCTCAGACATCTCATTTCTCACCTGGCTGAATTACTTCAGGGCTACTCTGACTAGTCGACTACTCCACCATGCCCCAGGAAGCTCATTACTGGGATCACCTGTCATCCAAAAAATCTCATTTAACCTTCATATTCCACCTCATCACTACCTTTTTACATCTTTGATTAAAGCATAGGGATGTGATCTCCAAACCTCCATTTCAGGAGACAGCTCAGCTCAGATGTTTCCTCATTTCTCACCTGAGTGTGCTATTTTGGGATTTATGTGACTGATTCTTTGACCATACCATTGCATTTGGTACCTCCCCATCCCCCACACTTATATTCAGCTCCCTTTTGAGTTTTTGTTTTGCCTTCCCCCATAAGACTGTAAACTTCTTGAAGGCAGGGACTCTTTCTTTTTTCATGTTTGTATCCCCAGCACTTAGCACAATGGCAAATAGTATGTGATTAATAAAAGTCAACTCATTGATTGATGGATGGTCTGCTATCTCTAGTGGTCAGGGGATACTCCAACTCTAAATCCTGTACTCTGTATCCTGTGAAAGATTCCTACTGAGCTATTATGCTATGGCTTAGTTAATTAGAGTTAGAGTGATCATCCCTATATCCAGTAGTTTTCAGTCACGGCCAACTCTTTATGAAATTTGGGATTTTCTTGGCAAGGATATTGGAATGGTTTACCATTTCCTTCTTCAGCTCATTTTACAAATTAGGAAACTGAGGCAAACAGGGTTAAGTAACTTACCCAGGGTCACATAGCTAATAAGTGTTTGAGGCCAGATTTAAACTCAAGAAGATGAGTCTTCATGCCTCTAAGCCTGGCACTCTATCCACTGCTCTACCTAGTTACCTATAATTATGTCTGTTACATTAAAATGTGACTCCTATAAACAAACACAGTAGATATGGTCTGACCAGGACAAATACAATGAGACTATATACACTTTATATTGTATTTCTCAATGCTAACAAAGATCACATTAGCTTTTCTGACTGCTAATGCATATTGAACCTGCAGTTCACTGGAAAACCCACATTTTTTATATATAAACCATTCTTCCTCTATTTTGTTCATGTGATTTTTTTTTTTGTGGGGCAACGGGGGTTAAGTGACTTGCCCAGGGTCATGCAGCTAGTAAGTGTCAAGTGTCTGAGGCCGGATTTGAACTCAGGTCCTCCTGAATCCAGGGCTGGTGCTTTATCCACTGTGCCACCAAGCTGCCCCCATGTGAATTTTTTTTAAACAAAGTATAGGACTTTATATTTGTCCCTATTAAATTTCATCTCACTAGATCTATCAACTCTTCTGTTGAGTTCTTTCTGTTTGAGATCAATTCTATCAACCAAAATGCTACCTATTCCTTCTTGCTTTGTATTGTCTGCAGATGTGATAGGGAGCCACAGAGGTAGATTCATTGTAGATTTCAGAGCTGGAAGGGACATTTGAGGCTATAAGTTCCAACTCCGCTCAATTTACAGAAAAGGAAAAATGAGTAACAGAGAGGGAAAGTGCCTTGTCCAGGGAAACAGAGATAATAAGTTTCTGAGGTGGCATTTGAACCTGTCTTCCTAATTCCAACTCAACGACACCATGCTTCCTCTCCTACTACACTACCATTTAAGCTGTCAAGTAAGTTATTTATTTTTTAAATGTATATTAGATCTTTAAAAATCAGTATAGGGCCAAGGGCAGCATACAAAGAATTATTGGTAAGATCTAACAGTTTACTTATGAGACAAATGATTATTTCTCTCTCATATTAATGACCAATTAACATGGGGTGGGGGATGTGATCCAGTTTTCTCCCCCCTTTCTATTTGCTCATTCAAAGTACAGTATCTCAAGGACATTTCTAACCTTACCCAAATATTGCCCAACCTAGGCCATCTTATCTAGGTAGAAATCGTTCATTGTTCATTGGCTGAGTGGAGATCCTTTTGTATAGATTACCCCAAGGTAGAAGTAGTCTTGCCTGAGATGAGTCTCTCTTTGTCCATGAGTGACACAATCAAAGTCACATCCTACTCCTTCATTAAAACAAGGCCACCTCTCATTAATTATTGACCAGAGTTGATTTCCATATGTTGGGAATACCCACTCTTCTTCTTTTTTTTTTTTTTTTTAGGGGCAGTGAGGGTTAAGTGACTTGTGACTTGCCCAGGGTAACACAGCTAGTAAGTGTCCAGTGTCTGAGGCCGGATTTGAACTCAGGTCCTCCTGAATCCAGGGCTGGTGCTTTATCCACTGTGCTACCTATAAGTTTTACAGGGCCCTTACAGTTTATGAGAGAAAGCCAAATGACCATCCTTTTATTAATTATTTGCTAGCCATAATGAAGAAAACTATTAATTACTCAGAAACTATGTCTCTCAGACTTTTTTTTTTTTTTTTTTTTTAGGCAATGGGAGTTAAGTGACTTGCCCACGGTCACACAGCTAGTAAGTGTCAAGTGTCTGAGGCCGGATTTGAACTCAAGTACTCCTGAATCCAGGGCTGGTGCTTTAACCACTGCGCCATCTAGCTGCCCCCTCTCAGACTTTTAAAACACCACACTTATCTCCACTGGGCATCTCTCCAATTCCCTTTGGTTTATTTGTTATTTTATTTTTTCTGAGGTTGTGACAATCCATGACTTGAAGCTAAAAAATAATACTAGGAGGGGGCAGCTAGGTAGCCCAGTAGATAAAGCACTGGCCCTGGATTCAGGAGGACCTGAGTTCAAATCTGACCTCAAACACTTGACACTTACTAGCTGTGTGATCCTGGGCAAGTCACTTAACCCTCATCACCCTGCAAATAATAATAATAATAATGATGATGATGATGATGATGATGTTAAAGAGATGGCCCTTTGCCATGATGAGTATGAGATCACAGAAATAACTGTTTGATTTCTCAAATGTAATCAAGCTCCCTCTCTCCCTACTCAATTCTAGGCCCAGTTTAACTGTCCAGCTTTAATGCCTTGTCCAAATCATACCTATTACATCACTAACAAAAAACAAGAGGAAACAATGAGAAATTTCCTTCATAATACTTATATCATAAAACATTTTATAGTTAACTTACTAGAATGTTCACACTATTGTATTACTACAAATAACTCTGTAGAAATTAAAAAACTAAATACTTCAAGAGATAAATAGTCGTGTGCTCATAGTTGGGCCATGCCAATATAATAAAAATGACAATACTACCTAAATCAATTTGGAGTTTTTAAGCTACTCAAATTACCAAGAGTATAGTTTATAGAACAAGAAAAAATAATAACAAAATGTATTTAGAGGTCAAAAGTCTAGGATCTCAAGTAAAATATTTTATGAAGTAGGCATAGCCTTATAAGGCCTCCAAATGCTATAAGTAATAATCATCAAAACTATTTAGTCCTGGAAGTGGAGTTAAGATAGGAGAGTTACAGTTCAGAAACCTTGCTTTGGTTTCCCCAAAACCTCTTCTACAATGACATAAAAAGAAGTCAAACTGAATTCTGAGCAGGAAACATAAAGAAAAAAATCACAATTAATCATTTTTCCAGCCCAAGGAATCTTAGAAATGTAGACAGAGAAGTCTGCAGAAGAGTGGTCAGGAATACAACCTAGAAGTGATACTGGGCTATGGCAGGGCCAGTCTAGTGCCCAGGGATTGAACACCTGCCCAGAAAGAGATTCCAGAAGACCTCTGTACTAGCACAAGGAATGGGTACTATCGGATAGTTCTATCACACATTACCTAGTTCTTTGTCACAGTTCTAGGGTGGAGAACAGCAAAGATGGTTTTCAAAGGAACAGGGGCCCTATCTATGTAAGGATTAGAGTACAGGTCAGACCGGGAAGGCAGTGAACAGATCTCTCAGTAGGCTGTGCCAAGTTGGAAGCATGAAAAAAAAGCCTCCAGTGAACTGTTAAAACAACAGAAGAACATAAAAGATAGGCCATCTCTAACATTAAGTCCAAAGTCAAGAAGTAGACTGGAAAAATTAGCAAACAACATAAAAAAGTACCTGAACATAAAAAGCTACTATTGTGACAGAGAAGCTAAAGACGAAACTCGGAAGAAGATAATAGCATGAAAAAGGCTACAATTAAAGCCTCAAAAGAAAATATAAATTGAACGTGAGACCAACAATAATTCCTAGAATATATAAATAAAGAAATAAAAAAGTAGAAATATAATTTTAAAGAAGCAGTAGATGGAAAACAGGGAAAAGAAATAAGAGTTTTGCAGGAAAATTATGAAAGGAGAATTAACAGCTTGTTAAAAGAGACAAAAAAAAGACTAAACACAATAACTTTTTTTTTTTAGTGAAGCAATTGGGGGTTAAGTGACTTGCCCAGGGTCACACAGCTAGTAAGTGTTAAGTGTTTGAGGCCAGACTTGAACTCAGGTACTCCTGACTCCAGGGCTGGTGCTCTATCCACTGCGCCACCTAGCTGCCCCCACAATAACTTTTTAAAAATCAGATATGGCCACATTGTAAAAACGTATGAAACCCCACTGAAGAAAATAACTCCTTAAAAACTGGTCAAATGAAAACTAATTATCCCATGAGATACCAAGACTCTTTTGTCTTGGCTGGAAAATAGAACAATATATCAGTGGAATATATTAGAAAAGCAAGAATCAGAAACAATTGAAAACAGTAGCCTAGTGTTCAATAAACCCACTATAGAATCAGGATTTGAGGTTTGTATACCTTAATTTACCTCTTAATTTTGTAGTACCTTCATCAGTTATTTTTTGTCTCCTCAATAGATTACAAAAAATTCAGCTTTGCACTAACTCAGTTTTCTTCACAACACATAGACTTCCTTTCTATGCTGTGAAAGGGAGTTTTATATGAGCTCCACAAAAGAAATCTTACCTTTAGGTCTGCATAAATCTGTTTCTGTCTCTCTCTGTGTCTCTGTGTGTCTGTCTCTTGTCTTGTAAACATATTATCTGATGAAAATGCAAACCAGAATAATTTAATTGTTACTTCCATAGTAATATTTGCCATGGTATTATGTTATCCTAATGTATATATTACATTAAAAATATGCCTTATTTGAGGAGAGCTTTCAAGGTTGCATATCATTCCACAAAGTCAGACTTTTGTATATTATTTTTTTGTTTTGGGGTTTTTTTTTGGCAGGGCAATGAGGACTAAGTGACTTGCCCAGGGTCACACAGCTAGTAAGTGTCAAGTGTCTGAGGCCAGATTTGAACTCAGGTACTCCTGAATCCAGGGTTGGTGCTTTATCTACTGTGCCACCTAGCTGCCCCCAAGTCAGACTTTTAAAAATCAATAATCAATGGATAAAGTAGCATATTTACTATCTACAACCCTCAGCTAGTTGCACAACTATGCAAATAAGGCCTGTTGTAAAAAAAAATCTACAAAAGTCTTTGTTCTCTTTCCATGATTTTATCAAATATATCAACAAGAATTCAATTAATACATAAAGCATCCTTATAAAATATTATACAGATGAGAAAGAAATTCTAGGGATTATAAGTAATGAATACCTTTTCAGTCTTTTTAAAAAATTGTTAGACTGCTAGATCTTTTCCATTCTTTTAGAATCTTCCTTTCTTTAAGATACTTTGAAAATTGATATTTGACTATTGTGTCCTGCATGAATTTCTGCTCTATGGTAGGGTCTAGCTGCTTTTTATCTTCTTAGGTGCCATTAACACTTTCCCACCTAAAGCATCATGTCCCCAGATGGAAAATCCCACATCTAATCGTTTCACTGCCACTGTAGTTGAAAATAAGCCATCCTGGGAACACCAATAGATCTATGTCACTTTTTGTCCATTTGTTTACCTCCATTTTCTTTCCTCTTCTCTTAGGATTAACTGACTTAATTAAATCACATGCCAAGCTCTTTGTAGGCTTGTTTTTTTTCTAATTTTTTCGTCTATTTTGTTAAATGATATTGTTCATAATCTCCCATCCTCCTCCTTTGTAATATCTTGCAAATTAGCTTGGTTTTACAGCAGTGTTGTCCTTAGTTTCCATTTTCCTCCTGCTGTCAAGGAAATGAAATGTCTACTCATTGGAGTAGTCTCTGGGTTCCTTTGTTCTCCTTGTTAGGGTAATTCATTAGTGAAATGGGAATAATATTACATTGTTCACCTTCCCCAACAAAGCTATTATCATAAAAGCATTTTTTTAAACTGTATTATCATCCATTTCAACAAATATTTATAAAGCACTTTCTATTTGCCACAGTTCTCCCATTGCTTTTGAACTATAAAACGGACACAAAGTAGGAATGAGTAGTTAGTCACTAGCAGTGCCAAAGAGAACCACAGACTGGAGTAGGTGTGGGGGAAGGAACAAGCATTTAAGTGTGTTCTATGTACCAGGCACTGTGCTGAAAGATTTACAAATATCATCTTATGAGGGGCTATATAAACTTTCTGAAAGAAGGCTAACGAGGGCTAGCTTCCCTCCAGGAACTGTTGAATACCTAGAACAAGCCTTCATGATCCAATTCTTGTCCCTGATGGATGCCAGCTTCCAACTGACCATCAGAATTCTTCTAGGAATCCTGATACAGCCCCAAGTGCCTCTATACACTATGCTTTGAGGTAGAAATGGAGTTCCTTGGTCTCATAAAATTTTTCTAGGGAGCTGATTGGGTTAGTTGATGTCCTTCATTCTTGAACAGAACCAAAGTGACATCACTAAGTTGGGGTCAAGGTACATTGTGTCTGACTATGGCTGATCAGACCAATACAAGCTCAGAAGGCTCTACCATGGGTTGGGCACAAATAGTACATGTGAACATTTGGAGAGGAGATATCTCTATATTTGCACATCTCACATTTCTTTTGAGCTACTGCAATTTTGCTTTGTTTATAAAGTACAGCACCTTCTCTTATGTGGGCACACCATGCTGTGTGGCCCTGTGCCAGTGGGTTGTGAGTGATTAGACTTGGAGAGAGCATGGTATAAGTCCCCTGCTCCATAGGATTTCAGAGTAACTGAGTCTCCCGGATAAATTGGAGATATGATTTCTTTAAAAAAAAAAGAAAAGAAAAGAAAATATTCCCTGGAGGAAAAGTTAAAATTTGGCCCTGTGGTACTTGTAGGTAATAACAAATGCTTTAATGTTTCGATGCAAGGCACTCAGAAAAGTATGGATGCTATATCATCATTGATGAGGGGTTAATAATGTCCAACAAGAATAGCCAGCTAAAACACAGTGGAAATTATTGTGAGGTATTAATACTGCCATATGAGATATCAAATGAAGTGGGCAGTGGAAGTAACCACAGGAGATGTAAAAATCAAGAAAGCAGGCAGGAGTAGGAACCAAACACAAGTCAAGTTGACCAAAATGTAACACTAAATAGTAAACCAGTCTTAATGTGGGACAGATGAGGTGTTGGCTGGGGTGGGAGGAGAGGGAACAGGAGGAGGGTGAGAGATCTGAGTATATAGAAGCAAACCACAAAAACAGTAAGCAAAAACACCTGATGTTATGCCAAGGCAGAGATCAGTTGCTGAGTGATGTGATCTACTCTGTGGCTTCAAGGAATACTAGGGCACAGGAGTCATATATAACGCCCTGTCTTACCTTGTGAGAAACCAGGGTCCTGACACTATCATCTGCCTAATGTAGCTAACTTAGAGCTTAGAAGAGACAATGGCCTCCCTAGGGTAGACTTTGATTTTTGAAATGCAATGAAATTTCCTTTCTTTTTCCAATGAGGGTTCTTAGTTATATGGATTTCCTTGAAAGAAAGAGACCCACCTTCATCCTTTAAGTGTATCATGAATTTTACCTATTCCATGCTGGAAAATAAACTTCCAGGGCCAATTGGAATGTCCTTACGCTCATAAGCATGCAACTATAAGTGCCTGCACTAACCATAGATACCCTTATTTCAGGGTTTTATTTCTCTGAAAAATTAAACCTTGTTTAATTTAAAAGTTGAACCTTGTTTAGTATCAGATTACACAATTGCCTCATTTTTCTTTTTACACTTAGGTAATAGGTTTTATCGTTATAGGCGAGAGAGCTGGTGAGAGGATGAGACTGGAACTTTTTTCCCTTTGCATGATTTTCCAAGCTTTTACTGACCCTTGATTTTTTGGTTATTTGGATTTTGTTTTTGTTTTTTTCACCCTCTTATTCTCAAAGATATAAGCTCTATGGTACTTCACAGTAGGGAAAGACTGTTCAGTGCAACTGGCAGTCTGTTCAAGAGGCCATCTGCTTAAGTCATGAGAATGTGACACCTCCCAGACCCGTCCCTAGTTAACCCAGGATTGGCAGGTCTCTGCTATACATAATCCCCTGAAATAGAGATGCACTGAGGGGGCAGGTGGCATGCTTAGATTGTTCTCGACTTCATGTTTCCCCCTCTTCCATTTTTTTACTGTCTCTCCCAGAATCCCCACTCCCACCCCAACACACATAACAAGAATCTGCCCACCCAGCTTGGAAAATGGATTTTTGCCAGAGAGAAGAGCTTCATTGGTTTCAGGAGAACCAAAGAGGACAGATTTTCCTTATTCATTATAAATAGAGAATATACTGGGAAATTTACCCCTTTCCCTTATAACCATGAAAAACTGCCTCATCTCGATCCTTTTATCAGGATTGATTTTTATCAAGTGGAAGTTTTGTATTTAGTGTTATTTTGGCCAACTTGACTTGTGTTTGGTTTCTACTCCTGCTTGCTTCCTTGATTTTTACATTTCCTGTTGTTACTTCAACTCCCCAATTTTATCAGGATTGATTCAGCCCCTTGATTTTTAGGGAATGAATCTTCTTCAGCATGTTCCCAGCTACAAACTGTATATTCAAAAGCCCCTAGGTGAGTTAGCTTTTATGTTATTGTACTGATTCCATTTTTCTTCCCCTAAAGCTGTGCTCCTTTCTCTTTGGGGCAACAAGAGAAGGGATCTGGCTAGCCTGCCACCAGAATTCTTTCCTTATTGTGGGAGTAAATCCTGTCCACACTACACCCAGTGAGAAAATAATTGGTTTTGGGATGCCCAGAGGCCCTGCCTCAAGTAGATTATATTAAGATTCATTGGATTGACTTTGCTGATTAACTCACTTAAAGCTGACTTGATTGAAACCACACCTACCTGAGAGCCAGTCCTCAGGGGGCGTGTTCTCTGAACTCTGACCTCAGAAAGTTCTGCTCATGGACCACCCTCAAGTCCAATGAACCAATGAATTTGGGTGATGCTAGCCAATTAGCTTTGAGCAGTGTGGAAGGGCCACCTCTCTCTGGACCCAGAGAAATCTTCCTCTCTCAGACAGGCTCTTGGACATACTCATGGTGGCTAGATAGGCTTCTTAACTTTCTGAGCCAAGTGTTCTCTCTTTACTAATATTTGGTATGCTTTAATAATGCTTAATGCCCAAAAACTAGTGCTAAAGCTTCTAATTTATAAGTAACTAATATATTAGAAACCTCAGCTAATTTTTCCTAAACTTGGGACAAAAATAAGGCAACCACATATAACTTTATATACCACAACCCCAAACTATCTCTTACCCCTCTCCTAGAAGGAATGGCCTCAAGCCTAGAACTCAGGGCTCATAGTAAACATGGATTGATGTTTCCCTAAGATAGAATTGAGGGGGTGGGAAAAATCCCTAGGGGTGTTCAGGGACTAAGGTGGGAGTCCTCAGGTCAGAGAAATGATTGGTGATGAACAGTCTATCAACTCGGTGGATTTTCTTTTAAAAAATGTAAATCACATTTCTATAACACGTTAGGATTTGCAAAGTATGTTTAGTCTAAACAATCCCATGAGATAGTGAAAGTGTCTATCTTCATTTTACAGGTAAAGTAAGCAAGGTTTAGCAAGATTAAGTGACTTTCCCAGGGTCACAAAAACTATGAAATATCAGGGACAAGATTCAAACCCAGGTTTTCAAATACCAATACCTATAGACTCTATCATGGTGTCTTTCTTCACATCAGCACTACACATACAAACAAACACACACACACACAATTATATCTATTTTTTATCAGCCAACAACTTCAAATATAAATATATATAAAATACATATGTGTACACATTATTATACACATATATACTATCACATCCCTTCAAAGACATAGCCCTGAGTGTCATCCCATAATATCTTTGGAATATCTTTGAGGTCAAATTTGCACACACAAAATACATGCAAAAAAGTTATATCTGGCTCTGAGATATCAATAAACAGACTCCCCAAAGTTCAGGGCCCAGAGGGGTGACCCTGATTTCTCACACCCCAGGGACAGCCCTAAAATATACAGACGATTTATGCCATGGGGGAAAAATAGTCATACATACAAAGATTTTCACCTTCTATTCACTTAGAAAATTGCTCAAGTCCATTTCTCTCCAGCTTTCCAATATCGTGACAGATTTTAATCTTTTCAGTGCATTTGCTTCTAATGTGTTAGGAGTAGTGTTGCTTTTCCCCCCTCATTTCTGGAAGTTCCAGAATAACCTCATTTCAGCTGAGACCCCCCAATATAACACTGGCATTTCAGTGACGTGAAGGCAGCAAAGATGTACAGATTACCATAGCAGTCCTAGAAGAAAAGGCCACGGGAGTGAAAAGGTCCTTTGTAGCAATGCACAAACTCTATATTTCTGTTCAATACAGGTGTTCTTTGTAATTACAGTCATCAGTTTGATATTCACTGTCTCTCCCTCTTCCAATTATTTATGGAGATTTCAGCAGGGACATCATTAGTGCTGGCTCTGAAATGTCACATTCATAACTCCATTTGCTTTATTCTCCTATCTGTCCTCCTGATGGTGATATGATGTTCTGAAAATTGTTCTGCTAAGCAGACTAGCTTTTAAAAGCAATACAACATTTGCAACAGTTCTATAATCTCTGTCTTCTCCCTAAAGGACGTGTCAGAGACTGAGGCTGACTTGTTTCCATGAGAGAATTTGAAGCCTACCCTTCTAGGGAGCAAAAGGTGAGCTAGCAAGGTGGCATAGGGAATAAAGTGTGAGGCCTGGAGTCAGGAAGGTCTGAGTTCAAATCCAACTCCAGACTCTTATTAGGCATGTGACCTTTGGCCAATCATTTAACTCTGTCTCCCTTAGTTTCCTCATCTATCAAATGGGAATAACAATAACACCTGTCTCCAGGGATTGTGCAAAAAACAGGTGCTAGCTATCTTCATTATTATTATGGTCAAGAATTACAGAGACAAAAACATTTTGAAATAAAAGCAAGTCAGTAACTAGCGGATGGGCTGCTGATCCCAGGGGTCTGAAGTATCCGATACAAAAGGAGCATCAGTATCTGCATTAAGAATAGAGGCTGAACTTTTTGTTATTGTTCTTGTTTATTCTTTCTTGCACTATTTTTTTCCTTTTGTTCTCATTCTTTTCTTACAATATGATTAATGTGGAAACATATTTAACATGATTGTAAAGTATAACTTATATCAAATTCCTTGCTGTCCTTGGGAGGGTGGGGGAGAAAAATTTAGAACTCAAAAAAGTATCTTTACATGTAATTGGAAAAAAATATATATAGATATATAAAATATATCGATATAGAGAGAGGGAGATATATAGATAGAGATAAAAGAGTAGAGGCCAAAAGGGATAAGCAGGGAGGTGTACTACAGGGTTAATTTAATTCAAAGCATCAAACATTTATTAAACACCTACTGAATCTAAGATATTAGTCTAAATGATGGTTATACAAAGATAAAAGCCAACAGCCCCTTCCATTGAAATGGCTTATATTCTACTAGGGCATATAACATGCATACACACAAGTAGATAACCAGGCAATTTTAACAAGGAGTGAACAATAGCAACTGGGCAGGAGAATTCATGGAAGAGGGCATACTTGAGGCTTAAGGCACAAGAAGAATTCAGAGAGCTGGGAGCAAGGGGGAAGTGCATCCAGTGAAAAGGCATGGTCTTTGCAAATGCATAAGAGGTGAGTGATGCAATGTTGAATGTGGGGAGAAACCAGCAGTGCTGTGTCTGAAACAGTATTATAAAGGGGAGTAATGTGAAAATAAGTAAAGGTGCAGTCATTTTAGGGCACAATGGGATTGTGGATAGAATGCTGGGCCTGGAGTCAGGAAGATCTTCCTGATTTCAAATCTGGCCTCAGACATTTACTATCTGTGTGACCCTGGGCAAGTCACTTAACCTTGTTTGCCTCAATTCCTCATCTGTAGAATGAAATGGCAACCCAAACCAATATCTTTGCCAAGAAAACTACAGATAGGGGCAGCTAGATGGCGCAGTGTTTAGAGCACCTGCCCTGGGTTCAGGAGTACCTGAGTTCAAATCTGGCTTCAGACACTTGACACTTACTAGCTGTGTGACCCTGGGCAAGTCACTTAACCCCCATTGCCTGCCCCAAAAAAAAGAAAACTACGGATGGGTTTACATAGAGTTGGACATGACCGAAAATGACTGAACAATAAGCAGTCATTTTGTGGGGGGCCTTCAATGCTAGACTGAGAAGTATAGGATTTGCTCTAGAAATATTAAAGAACCAATAAAAGGCATTGAGCACAGGGTGACCATTGCTTTGGGAAGATTTTCCTGGCATCCAATGAATCCGACCAGAGGGAGACAGGAAAACAGAAAGATAACCGCAAGGTCCATCACACCATGCAAGAGGGTTTGGTCTGGTTCTTGAAGGAGGGCAAGTTCAGGTGGGTTCTACCATGCTAAAATGACTTTAGATGCAGTCTCAGGGAGAGACTGTATGCTGAGGACCAACCTAGCTAAACATGGAGAAGTTTATTACTGATAGGAGTGTGTTTACAAAGGCATGTTTAGGCATGTTGCCAAAAATGAACAGCATTCAAGAAGTAGCATAAGATATTATCAAAGATGAGCAGCATGCTATCAGAAAAACCTGAAAGACATACATGAGCTGATGCAAAGTAAAATGTACTATATACAAAATAACAGCAATATCATAAGATGATCTGCTGTGAATGACTTATTTTCAGCACTGCAATGATCCAAGACAACTCTGAAGGACTTATGAAAAATGCAATACATCTACAGAGAAAGAACTGATGGCACCTGAATACAAATGAAAGTATATTTTGTTGTTGTTTATTGTTAATTCCTTTTTCTAAAGTTTTTATGTCTGCTATGTTTTACACAACTGCACATGGATAACTTATATTGAATTTCTTGAGTTCTTAAGGGGGGAATAGAGTGGATATATAGATATGATGAGAATTTGGAACACAAAAGTTTTAAAAACTGATGTCACAAATTTTTATGTGTAAGATGGGGAAAAATCCTAAATAAACAAACAAACAAACAAACAAATAAATAAACAAATGGGTGAGCAAGCAAATTAATTAATTAATTAATGGGTGAAAGAATAGATAAATGGATAAATGAATGAATGAACAAATGGATAAATGAATGAATGAATAAATAAATGCATGAATAAATGGATGGATAGATAGATAGATAGATAGATAGATAGATAGATAGATAGATAGATAGATAGATAGATGGATAGATAGATGATAGATAGATAGTTGGATGGATAGATAAAAGAGAGGGTGTTATCAAAGAGATATATAGCTGGAAAAGAAGCAGGGTGGTCCCATAGTAAGATCAAGGTAGATAATTGATTGGACATCCTGCTTGTTGCTTTGAGGCCCACATAATGTCAAGACACCAAGGGGTAGAAACATTTTAAAAGCATGTTTTAAATGCCCCATAAGATTGATTTGGTGGAGTTTTACTTTTCTGAAGTGCATTATGAAATTTAGAAATTTTCTATTCCACAAGGTTTTAGTCAATGAGGTTGGAAGATATGACAGGCAGCATTATACAGTGGGGAAAGTCCCATCTTTGGAATCAGACGACCTATTGTTTATAAACTATGTGACATGGTCAAGTTATTTAACCTCTTTGGGCCTCATTTTTCTCATCTGTAAAAATGATGGGGTTGCACCAAATGACCTATGAGGTCACTTCCAGCTTGAGATCTGTGATTCTTTTTTTTTAATTTAAAAAGCACAATAAATGTCTTTTCCTTTTAAAAAAAATGTATGTGTGTGTATATATATATATATATACACATAGATATAATTTGCTCTGTGAATTTAGAGAGATGCATGTTTTAGTATGATTATTTCCTAAAGAAAAGAGAGAGAGAGAGGAAGTCATCCCCCAGGTTGTTCAGTGGGCCACTTGTGAAGAATTCTAAGAGGATACTGACAAAAGTAGCACAAGATAAAAAAGCAAGGATAGGTTAAAGTCCATGTTACTGAAGGTATTGCTCAATGAAATCACAGATCTTTTAAAGTCTTAAAGTTGTGCATAGATCGGAGAGGGGAGGATATAGAAGCAGGGAGATCATTTGGGAAGCTATTATAATAATCCAGTCCAGAAGATATGATAGCCTGAAGTGGGATAGAAACTATGTAGGTGGTGAATAGAAAGATTTAGCAACTGAGTGGAAGAAGAACAAACAAGGGTGATTAAAAGGCACAGGTTGGTGGTACCCTCAACAGAAATAGAAAAGCCTTGAAGAAACATGATTTAAGTAGGATGCTCTGCTTTAGACATACTGCGTTTGAAATGCTGACAATGGCCATGTGGGACTAGAATGAAAGAGAGAGAATAGGGCTAGATTCATAGATTTTGGAGTCATCTGCTGAAAGATAATTAAACTTACATAAGCTAATGAGATCACTAAGGGGCAAGACAAAGAGGAATCAAGGTAGAGGGTCCAGGAGAGTCACAGGGGACAGTCGTGCTAAGGGAATGAGGAAAACATATGAAGATCCAGAAAAGGAGACAAAGAAGGAACAGTCAAACAAGTAGGAAGAGAAATAAGAGAGAGAAAACGAAGTCTCAGAAGTCAAGGGAAGAAAACATACCCAAGAGTCATAATTAGCAACAGCATCAGGAGCAGAGAAGTCAAAAATCATGGGGACTGGGAAAAGGCCAGTGGATTTCAGATCACTAGCAACCTTGGAGAGAGTTTCAGTCAGGTGGCAGAGTCATAAGCCAGGCTGCAAGAGGTTGAGAAGTGAGTGGGAAGTGAAGATATGAATGCAAGTGGTATGCTTTTTTTAGAAAAGGGAGAAGAGATATAGAACAATAACTCGAAAGCAAATGAAGGTTTTGTGGGGGGTTTTTTTGGTTCTGGTTTTTTGTTTTTGTTTTTGTTTTTGAAAATTTGAGATACCTGATCATGTCTGTAGGCAGCATGGAAGGGTCAGACTGCAGAAATTAAACACTGAAATAAACAACAGAGACGTGAGCTTGACAAAAAGTTGTACTCTCCTTTCTTCAAGGACTCCCATCTTTGTTTTCCTTCCATGTGAAACGGGCCCCACCCTTCTGCTTCCTCAAGATTTGTTGCCACCCATCCTGCTCTCTGTGACAATAGCCATCTCTAAGCAACAATAGATGGGTTCAACTATCTTGCCCAATTTCCAATCCTCAGCACCCTTTGGAAGAATTTTTTTTTTTTAGAAGCAAGGGAAAACCTGTGATAGGTAGCCTTGGGGGAGCAAAACTGCGCTGACCTCTAGCAACACAGGTTTTACATGTTTACTTCCTCAAGTATTCAATTAAAAGCCTGCTTAGCATGGCAGCTGCCCCATCACCCAGTGCATATGTTGTCTCAGCTATGGAGCAGCTTTTAAGACGTGACTGCCAAGCTCTTGCAAGAACTTTTATAATATTTTCAAGGGATAACGTGCAATGTAATAAATCACTCCCTTCTGATCAGGTTTGTAGGGCTTTTACAAGTCTTTTTTTTCCCCTAAAAAAAAAAAAAAGGAGCAGTTGAAGGGGAGCTTAAATAGGATTTCTCCAGGAATAGGGGAGGGCTATGAGAAGGAGGAGGACAGCTGGAGTGAGCATGATGGAGCAGATGCCTTTGGGGCCACAAGTTTGTTCCTTTGGGAAGAACGCAAGGAAGCGGCTCATTATGAAGGAGAAATATTTCTACCCGTGATCAACTCCAAGCACTGACTTAGAGCGAAACAATTCACACAAATTGTTCGTGTTGAACATTTGGTTCGTTGTTCTATGGGAAAAAAGGGAAAGCTTTCCCAAAGCCTCATGAGTGTTTTCCATTCATAAGTCTATGCCTGCGCTCCAACAGACTCCAGCTCGTTATTCAATGCTTATGCCCCGAAGCAACTTGGCTTAAGGAGTAGACAGAGTGTACAACTGTCTATGTGGTTATTTCAAGGAACTTGGGATCTTATACTTTCAAAATCTCTCATCGGTTAATTAGCCTCCTAGATTTAGAACTAGAAAAAATCATAGAAGCCATCGTGTCCAAACTAAGGCCTAGAGAGATGAAGTGATTTGCTAGGGTAGCACAGGTGACTAAGGCAGGATTTGAACTCGGTTCTTGACTCCAATTTCTGTGCTCTGTCCATATAATATGTTGACTCTCCCACCTCTTAACTGAGGGATGAAATCAACAGTAGATATTTCTTTCCTTTAGGGTTTTTCAATTTTTTTTCAAAGACTGGACCCATAATTTCATTGGTGTAGTGAGGAACCTCCCAGTTCCCATTGAAGAACCTCCTCTTCACATGCATCTTCTCTTTGCCTCAATGCTTAAGTCCTTAGGGTCACACAGCCAAGATGTTGTTCCAGAAGTGGGACTTAATCCAGGTCTTCCTTACTCCAAATCTAGCTCCCTATCCCCTTGCTGCCTCTTTCATTAAGCTTTTGATGTCTGAAAAAATGCAAATTCCTTCACAAAGCTAGTACTTTAAGTTATGAGTAACGTAAACATTAGTATGACAGAATGTCCTTTGCCTTAGAGCAAGTTTTAATAGGGAGACAACCCTGACAATAGGCCCTGAAATGGAGAGAATCCTCAGAATGGGGTCAGGATGTAGTGAACCAGGAACCTAGGATTAAAAAAAGCAAACACCTTGTTTCCTTCCAAGGCCTCACCTTTATTATATCTCTCCGCTCCCAAGGGGAAGAGGGCTCAGGCTATTCCTTGTTTCCCAGTGCCTCTTCTATACTGCTTCTGCAACTTGATTTGACCTCATCTTGTTTCTAAGTCTATACCAATGACTCCTTCCTTCTCTCATCTTCATCACCATGGTTTATTTCCCTCCATGGCATGGCATATTTCTACACCTCTCCCATCTTCAATCACTTCATTCACACCTGAACCATTCATGTTGAGGATCCCTATGCCACATTATCTTCACAATTCTATAATCTCCTCAATCACAGGGACCTTTGTCTGCCCTCCACTTCATGAATGCACCAGTGTGCCCATCATCACATCACCCCTATTACTCAAAATACTTCTAAGATCTTGAACTCATGTTCTCTATCCTCAAACTCCTTAAGCTTTCTGTCTCCCATTTTCTCATGCCTATTAGACTTTTCACTCATTGTGTAGCCTAGCTCTTCTCCCTTTGGACCTATAATATTTCAGGTTTGGTTTCCCTCTGTGCACACTTCAGATGCCATGTTGAACCTTTACAACACTGCCCTGTCAACGTGCTGCACTCTCTCCCTCTGATAACTCTCCCTCATGACTGTAAGGGCCAACCATGAATCACCATCCAGCTTGTCCACTGTTGTTCATAGGCTGCCAACTCCTGTTACAGAGAGTTATAAAAAAAATCATGCTGACTGGATCCTACTATAAATACTTCCCAACGTTAACTGGGCATTTCTTGTGCCAGAGAGGCAAATAGGTGGCAGAGTGAGTGGATAGAGTACTTGGGGAGGGAATGTACCAAAGATCAACTATCGGCACAGTACTTTTGTTGTTTAGCTGTTTTTCCAGTTGTGCCTGACTCTTCGTGACCCCTTTTAGGGTTTTCTTGATAACGATACTGCAGTGGTTTGCCATTTCCTTCTCCAGATCATTTTACAGATGAGGAAACTGAGGCAAAAGGGGTTAAATAACTTGCCCAGAGGCACAAAGCTAGTAATGTCTGAGGCCTGATTTGAACTTGGGAAAATGAGTCTTCCTGACTCCAGACCCAATCCTCTATCCACAGCGCCACCTAGCTGCCTTAATCCTTCATTGTTATCTTTTGTGTTAACAACTGAGCTTTTTTATATAGTCCATTTTGGAGGGCTAGTAGGAGCAGTGCAGCTAAGTGGTACAATGGATAGAATGCTGCACCCAGAGTCAGGAAGACCTGATCTCAAATCTGGCTTGAGACACTTACTACCTTATGTAAGGGGGATGATAACAACTCTCATCTCACAAGGTTCCTTCATTCACTATTGCTGCTATTCTAAACTTTTTCCAAACTCAGCCCCACTTTAAAGAGGTAACCAGAGGTTCTTATTTTTCTTAGAAGATTAAGGACAGCCAGCAGGAGCTCACTTTTCTTTCCTCCTCTCCACCTCAAAAATATCTGTAGGCACATCCTCCTCATCAGCTAAAATTACACCTGCATCCTCGTTCACTCTTACCTACTTGTCTCAGTAAAAGAAGGATACCTTCTCTTCCCAGTCCTTCCAGCCCTGCTTTTAATCCTATCCACTCCAGCTCCCTTCAGAACTTTGCTTCATCAATTAGTCCTTTTCTCTCTTGGATTTTTCATCTGTACCTCTCAACTAGACATGCTCTGACTACAGATGGCTTAGTCCTCCTAGATCCATAAAATAAAGTTTCCCTCACCTTTGATAATTATTTTCTTTCGCTACAAGACTTCTTGTAAAATTAGTCTAGCTACAAAAGGCACTTCCATTTACTCAATACACACTTACTTCAGTCTTTCAGTAGAATCATTAATATGTATATACACTGGGGCAGCTAGGTGGCGCAGTGGATAGAGCACCGGCCCTGGAGTCAGGAGGACCTGAGTTCAAATCTGTCCTCAGACACTTGACACTAGCTGTGTGACCCTGGGCAAGTCACTTAACCCCAATTATCTCACTAAAAAAAAATTGTAGGGGCAGCTAGGTGGCGCAGTGGATAGAGCACTGGCCCTGGAGTCAGGAGTACCTGGGTTCAAATCCGGCCTCAGACACTTAACACTTACTAGCTGTGTGACCCTGGGCAAGTCACTTAACCCCAATTGCCTCACTAAAAAAAAAAAAAATTTAAAAAAAAATTGTATATACACTTTGACCCAGTAATAACACTATCAGATACCCAGACCCCAAGGTGGTCAGGAAGAAAAAAGTCCTAGATATACAGAAATATTTATTGTAGGATTCTGTAGCAGCAAAGAATTAGAAAGAGGTTGTAAAGTTCTGCCTATTCCAATCTTGTATTTTCCCCAAGCAAATCTTTCATACCCATATACATTATTCTCAGAAAGATGTTCTAGAGATGAGAAATTAGGCTCATGGGTCATAGTTATTGATGTCCTTTCACTTTACTGTGTGTGTCTGTATGTGTATGTGTTGCTTCAGTTCAGCAATTTTCCTTTTTTGATTTGTCTCACACTTTAATCCCTCAATCAATGTTTTCATAATTTTGTCACTCCATATTTCTTCTGTATGTATCTCATGGAGTACAGCCACTTTTCTCAATATCATGTTCTTGAGCATCACTTCCACTTCCTAATACAGTCCATCAGATACAGAGTCCAGAAGTGTGGTACTATTGCCACCTGTGATGAAAATAGATCACCATAGAAACACCAGCAAATCTCTTCTATCCATCTTCATCTGTGAAGGCTTCTGGATTCATTTGGCTAAGTTGGATCTCATGACAAATTCTCTTTTCATTTATTACTTTTTTTCTTGTATAGGGGGATAATGTGTTCTAATCTACCATTCTAATGTTTGCATCATAAACTGATGTCACTCTTTGCTAGCATGACCCTCTGCTTGGGGAGGATATAAAATTTGGCCTCTTATGTAACTATTTTATGTTAGCTAGATTTCTGCAAGAAAGTATGATTATCAGAGTGAGTGCCTTTATCCATTTTTTTTTTTTTTTAGTATCAACACCTCTTTGGAAAAAGTCAAAGTCAAGTTAAAGTTGATGCAATTACATGAAGGTACCTCTTATCTTTATCTGTTTTCCTAATTTTGTGTTGATTTTAGCCTTTGATCTAACCAGCTGATAATCTGACTGCATGCAGAAAGATTAATTGGGAAATTACTCCCTCATCAATGAACAACCATTTTCTGTCTATAGAAAAATACTCAGTTTCATTTTTGTGATGTTCTGTTCTCTCTCTCTCTCTCTCTCTCTCTCTCTCTCTCTCTCTCTCTCTCTTTCTCTCCCTCTCTCCAAATAATATCTCCAATGGTTTGATGAGGAATTGGAGTAGGGTTTTTGCAGAGGAATTCATTAGCCATCCCCTTTTTTGGATTGAATTTATGACTTCTTTAGGGATAAGAATTCCTAAATAAATGCCCAAAGGGCTATAAAACTGTGCATACCCTTTAAGCCGGCAATACCACTACTAGGTCTGTATCACAAAGAGATCATAGAAAAGGGGAAAGGACCTAGATGTGCAAAAATATTTATAGCAGCTCTTTTTGTGATGGTAAAGAATTGGAAATTGAGGGGATACCCATTGATTGGGGAATGGTTGGACAAGCTGTGGTATAGGAATGTAATGGGATACTATTATGCTATAAGAAATGATGGGCAGACATTTCAGAAAAACCTAAAATGACTTACATGAACTGACGTTGAGTAAAGTGAGCAGAACCAGGAGAACATTGTGCATAATAATAGCAACATTGTACAATGATCAACTATATAGGTTTAGCTCTTCTCAGTAATGCAATGATCCAAGACAATTCCAAAAGACTTATGATGGAAAAATGCTCTCCTCATCCAGAGAAAGAATGCAGATGAAGGCCTAGTATTTTCATTTTTTGGGTTTTGTTTTTTCTTTCTTATGGTTTTTCCCTTTTGTTCTGATTTTTTGTTTATAACATGACTAACATGGAAATATGTTTAACATGATTGTAGTGTATAACCTATATCAGATTGCTTGCTGTCTTGGAGGGGGAGGAGAAAAGGGAAGGAGAGAGAAAAATTTGGAAATCAAAATTTTACAAAAATGAATGTTGAAAATTATCTTTAGATGTAACTGGGGGAAAATACTATTAAGTGAAAAAATTCTAAATAAGAAAACTCCTTCAACCAAAGTATAACCTCTGCCCTATAATTTATACCTCTAGAGAGTTGTCTAGGGAAACAGAGTAGTCAAGTAACTTGCCCAGGGTCACACAGCCAGTATATTTCAGATGTGGGACTTCAACCTAGGTCTTTTTGATTCTGGCAGTGGCTCTTTATCTTCTATACTACACTGCCATTCCCTTTACCCCTATAATGTGACTTTCACACTAATACTCCATGAAACTGTCCACGGCCAATGACTTTCTAAATATTAAATTTATTGATCCTCTCTTAATATCTGTTTTCCTGGACCTCTGTATAGTAGTCAACACTGTTGGCCATCTTCTCCTTGAAAAAAAATCACTCCTTCATACGTTACCATGACATTACACTGTCCTGATTGAAGTCCCAGATTCCATGCTAAAGGATCAAAAGCTAAGTGGGATGTATGGGGGTATCCTAGGAAAACTTAGGAGAGAAGAAAGTCAATAAAAATGTAGAAATAGAAATATTATGGCAAAGGCCCAGTAGAATTCTTTAAGTTTATAGTAGATAAAACAAAATCACTTTTATTACTTTCTCCAGTGACATTCAACAAGCAAGCATCAGCAGTAGAAGAAATGGACGGTGGGGATGACTCAGGATTGAGAATTAATAAACAGATCAGGTGTTAGAAGTAGGAAAGGCCAGAAGAGGAGAAACAGATGTTATATGAAGAGTCCTAACAGGACCCACTAGTTGCCTCTGACTTTTTAAACTTCTTAAAAAGTTTGAGAAGATAGGTTCAGGTTGATGTTGGTTTAGAGACTGAAAATTGCTCTGTTGTAGTAAAAGAAGTAGGGGCAGCTAAGTGGTGCAATGGATAGAGCACTGTGCCTGGAGTCAGGAAGACTTAAGTTCAAATCTGACCTTAGATCCTCATTAGCTGTGTGACCCTGGGCAAGTCACTCAACCCTGTCTGCCTCAGTTTCCTTATCTGTAAAATGAGCTGGAGAAGGAAATGGCAAACCATTCCAATATCTCTGTCAAAAGAAAACCCCAAATGGAGCCATGAAGAGTCAAACATGGCTAAACAACTATAAGTAAAAGAAATATGGATGAAGAATTGGGATTGTGGTAAAATAAGCATGAAGAATGTGAATGGCTTGAATGTGAAGAATGTGAATTCATCTTGAATGCTTGGACTGAGTTGGTAAATAGTGAAGGAAATGACGAGGATGGGGGGAATTGAAATAGAGCTTAGAGTGACAATCAAGTGACTTGGTAAAGGAGAGGAGCAGTACAAGAGAGAGAAAAGGAACAATTTGAGGCAATCCATATTCTGGCCAGCCACTATGGTACACTGAGCTCTGATGCATGAGAAACTATGTGCAGGGGCCTGGGTCCCAGTTTCCCACACCCCCTCATAGAATATACATCAGCAATGAAGAGTAGTAATGAAAGGCTGTTGGCCAGATTTGTTCCCATGCCGCTCATATAAATCAGCACTTTCTGAGTTCTTTCTAGTCATATTTTAGGAACAAAAGTACCTGGGAGAGTATAAAGGGATTTAGAACGTAGCGTACACATGATTATGAATGACAATTCCATGATAATGGGAATGGCTGAAAGTCTAAGGAGAAAAAATAGTCCCTAATTAGTCATTAAGGCCATAGGTCAAGGCTAGGTTCAGAGAAAAGTGAACCAGGGGAGAGGAGACAAATGGGGAAAATAGGGCAAAAAAATTTTAGATCCCAAAGAATACTGCAGATTATAAAGAACCTTGGCTCTAGAGCCAGAGACCTGGGGTCAAATCCCATGGTTGGCATTTCCTTGTGTGACTCTGCACAAAGCACTTAGCCTCCCTAGATGCCAGCATCCTCATCTATAAAACAAGAGTGGTACACCAGAGAGCCTCGAAGGTCCCTTCTCATTCCAGAATTGTGATTCTATAATCCTATAAATAAAAGGGAGCTGCATAAGTAGAATACTGCAGAGGCCAAAATTTAAAAATCTTTTTGGAAAGGGCAGCTAGGTGGTACAGTGGATAGAGCCCCAACCTAGGAGTCAGGAGAATCCAAATTCAAATCCAATCTCAGACATTTATTAGCTACGTGACCCTGGGCGAGTCACTTAAATCTCATTGCCCCACACCCCCCCCCAAAAAAAAGAATCCCTTGCATAGGAAGGATGCTGGGAAGGGAATGAGATTTTGGATCCAAGTTCAAGGGCAAGGTAGGGGTTAGGTTTGGAAATTCACACACCCAAGCATCCTCCAAGGTATATTTCTCCTGCCACTGAGCTTCCTGCTCTGACAGTTTCCCAGGCATCTTCAGAACCTCTTAGGAAAGTGTTTTAGTCAGTTGAGAGAGTTTCCAAGCATGGTTCTGGCCAAGGATAAGGCAGTGGGCTGGAATAAAATAACCTCCCCCTTTCCTCTTAAACTCCTTGGAGTCCATTATTGTTTCTCCTTCTGGCTAGAATAAGAGAATTTGGCAGAAAGTCACATGTCAGCTAGACATTTCTAGTCTTAATTAAAACAATTATGAAAGCCCATAGAATAAGTGCTGCATTGTTAAGAGAAATACCAACAGTTTCCAACTTCAACTACATTAGCTATTCCAGTTTAGTGGATATAAATTCTTGTCATCCTGCTTTATGTGAACTCCATGATTTATTCTAACAGACAAGTCATTAAGTCATTTTTTTTTTGCTCTAATAATGTCTGATTTGCTGAGAACTCAGATTTATGCTTCAAGTTATAGTCGGCTAACAGCTATTCTTTAGTTAGGAAGTCAGCAGTAAATCTGAATTTCATAAACTGACAATACAGCTCAATTTGAAAGAGAGCCAAAGTACTCATTCCTTTTTTTTTCTTGTTACTTAATACATGTTTTTGAATACAAGGAAATATCTCTATGTAAAAAGCAGGTCTGCTATTTAAAAAATTAATTTCCTCTAATGAATATTACTGATATAATTACAGAATATTAGAACAGAACGGATGACAGGATCATAGATTTAGAGATGTAAGGAACCTCAGAGAGGAAAAAAAACTGAGGTACAGAAAAGTGAAGTAACTTCAAGTAGCTAGATAGCACAGTGGTTAAAGTTTTGGACCTGGGGTCCGGAAGACCTGAATTTAAATCCAGCCTCAGATACTTAACTGCTGAGAGACTCTAAGTAAGTTGCTTAACTTTCATCTTCCTCAGTTACCTCAAATGTAAAATGGAGATAATAATAGCACCTACCTCCCAAGAATTTGTGCTGATTAAAAACTACTTTGCAAACCTTAAAGCACTTTATAATAGGCACAGAGTGGTTGATCTTAGTCCTCCTGTCAGTGGGTCAGAACCAGGTTGGATACTAGCAGTGGATTTGGCGTTGGACATTCCCACTTGACTCATAGAACTGTAGGAATGTTAGCCATTGCACATATTAACTCCACCACACTGCACTGATTCTGATTGCTCTGCTCAGTAGGGCAGGACCAAGCACATACCCAGCTGCATCCACCACCTCATGGGTACTGCATCCTGGGCCATCACCAATAGTCTTAACTTTTGTCTTGACGCTGGATTCCTGTGACTCCAAAGAAGAGAATAAAGCTGATGACTTTGCACTCTTCTGCATCACTTAAATCCAATTTACACACAAGCCAAGACAACATCCTAGTGATACCATTGGTCCTTTTTAAAAACAAAGGAAGAACAACAACAGCAACAAGGAAGTAGTCGAGGGCATTGATACACATGGACATAGACATGCTAGCCCATTGCCCTGTTTCTCAACCTGGGGTCCTCACATCTCAATATTCTATTTCTTCTTTTGCATCAGACCAGCAAACCAACATAGCCATGTAAATATCTAACTAGATAACAGTTACTTAGAAATACAGTCCAGAATTCTGGGGCCAGGGTCCCATTCAGATTGCTTTTGTACATAAAATGCACTGCCTTGCTCAGCTGGGGAGCATGATCAGAAAAGTATTTTGTAGATTTTTAAACTATGTGAATATGATGTATCATTATGCATACTCATTCAACAAACATTGTCAATTGCCTGCTAAATTCAATATAGTGAGGGAGACACAAAGACAGATAAGATGTCTTGCATTCAAGGAACCCATAACCTCATAGGAAGACAAATGATGTGTGTGCAAATATAACATGTATGAGACTATAATAAGAAATTTAAGTGCAGTGATATCAGATAGAGAAGAAAGTGTTTCTAATGGGAAAATAATGAGACTGTAGGGTGAAGGAACAAAGGTTCAGAGCATCTTAGACCTGCATCTGAAAAGCACCCCAGAGGTCATCTAGTCCAGAACATTAATTTTAGAGATGAAGAATTTGAGGTCCAGAGAGAGTCCATCATTTGTCCAAGGTAGTAAGGGGCAAACCAGAATTATAATTTAGGGCCCATGACTTCATATTCAGCACTCTTAATTGATTAGGGAGGCATTCTATGCATAGAAAAGATAATGAGCAATAGTGCAGGGGTAGGAAAACAAGGAAGAATCTGACCAACAGACAGGCCTTTGCTTCCACAATCCAAATATCTCTGAGGAGAATGAATGGGCATAAGGAGTCCTCCTATAAAAGATTAAAAAAATTAAGAGAACCAATGTTTACTTTGAGAACCTACATATTAGGATGTAAAACATCTTGTTCTAAATCTGAGTTAATTCCTAGCTAAAACCTGGGACTCTCTATAAGATCCTAATGCCCCAGAGGCATAGACTCAGAGAAAAGTATCTGGCTGCCTGTATGTTGTTGTGGTTGCTTTTGGTCCTTTGTTTTTGAAGAAAACCAGTGATATCAGGGGAGTGATGTCTTGGCTTATATGTGAATTGGATTTCAGTGAGGCAGAGTTGTGCAGTCATCAGTCTCTCTCTCTTCCAGAGTCATCAAGGTCCAGTGGCAAGACAAAAGTGAAGACAACTGGTGATGGCCTGAGATGCAGTCTTTGACCTTGATGACTTCCAAGTCTGACCAAGCTCTAAGCACTCCACAGTGTCTGCTTCAGATGCCTTCATGGCAGTTAGAATAAATTATTCTCATCTACTTGTCTCTCAGGGGGAAGTCTTCATATGTTTGGGGTACACAGCCCTAACTCGCTGAGGGGTTTGGGGCCTGTTGGTTACCCTCAGTCCAGTTTAGCCCATTTTCCAAGATGGTTTACTGGGGTGTGGTCACTGTGCATGCTTCTTAGAGCCAAATGTGAAAGTTGGGTGCCAGATAGACACCCAAGGTGGATGAGCAGCCTTGAGAAAGGCTCAGCACACCCTCACACCAGACATGCTAGTCCTCCTTGAACACCCAGAGGGAATAAAACAACTTGGCTGGAGTATTATGTGAAGAATAGTGAGAGATAAGCCTGGAAAACTAGATTATGAAGGACCTTGAATTCCAGACTAAGGAAGTCAAATCTATTCTCTAGGCAGAGGGGAATCATTGAAGGTTCTCAAGGGGTGGAATAAAATGTCATCCACTGCCTCCCAGCCTATCGCCAATTGGTGATCATCTTAACTTCTGTCTTGCCACTGGACTTCAATGACTGGAAAAAAAGAGTGAGGCTGATTTCTTTGTGCAGGTCTGCCTCACTTAAATCCAGTTGTGTATGAGTCAAGACATCACCCCATGAATGAACAACAACAGCATGACTAAATCTGTAGACAAGGAGGACCAATCTAACCCCAATTTCAACCAATCTGGTTCATTGGATTCATTGGACTGCAGGTGAGGAGATCTGTTAGGAAGTCATTGGAATAGTCCAAGTTTGAGGTAATTTTTCCTCCTATCCTTTATCACATTGGTATTTTGGTGGGGGATCATATACAATGAAAAGCAATCCATGTTTTGTTTTGCTTTGAAATCAACTTTGTCTAAGCTACAATTAAATATTATATTTTGTTTAGTTACAAGAAAACTAAGACAGCCAGATAACTTTTTTTAATGCATCTAAATATCATATCCATAAATTTTAATACCCATTTCACTTTGATGGACCCATGATTTCACTGGTGACAGGCACTCTCCCCACATCTTTACATCTTATATGATTCTTACTTATATATTTTTTCATAATTTCTCCAGAGAATAGACCCAATTGAATGAAGGCCCTCCTCATGTTGTCTTAGTATCTTGTGTGTTCTAATGTAGCATTTGGGTGGTTTCATTGGTTGCTTCTCATTCTCACCTTCTGACCAACCCATCTCTTTTTACAATCACACCTCTCTTCCATTCCTCATCTCACATGCCAGGCATTGTTGGTTGCACTTGGCAGTCTACTTACACCCATGTGTCCTATTAAGTGTGAGAAAATTATTATTAATAATGATTTCTTGGGAGGACCCAGAGGTCAGTTTCAGTACTTCTCCACCCAACTCCAGAAAGTCAAGTTCTTAAGGAACTTCAGAAAATCTTATCTGGGACAAACCCAAGGAAACAAAAGAAATGGGTAGACTCTTTTGTCTGGCTCAGTGAACTGATGGGATCAAACCTTATGTCATCTGTAGAGTTCATCTTAATTTGGACCACCCTCCGGTCATGTCAACCAATGGAACTGAATGATGCTAACCAATTAGTTTTGATCAATATATAATGACCCGCCTCTATCATGACCATGAAAGGGTCACTTCTTGGCTCCCTTGGTTCAGAATACTATCTCTTGGTGCATTATTCCTCTTAGGATTTTGTAGGTATGACAGCCTGAGACTATGAGAAGTTAGGGAAACTCATGGCCAATCCCTTACTGATATCCAATATTAATAAATAATAAATGCTTACTACCAAAACTGATGTCATAGCCATTAATTTATAAATATTAGCAATTAATTTATAAAGTACAGTAGTAGCAAATAATTTTTAAAAACACATAAGCTTTTGGTTATCTGTAGTTTTCATCTTTCCATGATAAATGGCCAGATAGCATCTCTAGAAGACTTTTTTCTACCAGACCTGTGATTTCAGTTGTGCAAGCAACCCTTCCTGGTAAGAAAACTTCCTCTAACAGGCAGGTTGGCAACTACTGGAATTTATAGTCTGTTAAGGGCTAAAATTCTAGCTAAACTGTCTAAACTATTTAATGAGTGGTCGCCAATAAATTATAAGCTTTAGCAAGAGTTAGACTTTTAAGCATTTATTAAGGAGAATAAGAATTTGGTAAAGAGAAAGAAAGGCCTACATTCATCTATCTATTAAAGGGAGAGCAAAATTCTAGCTAAACTGTCTAAACTATTTAATGAGTGGTCACCAATAAATTATAAGCTTTAGCAAGAGTTAGACTTTTAAGCATTTATTAAGGAGAATAAGAATTTGGTAAAGAGAGAGAAAGGCCTACATTCATCTATCTATTAAAGGGAGAGCACATTTCTAGCCCCGCTTTCCACCAGTGTCCTCAGGAAAGAGAACCAGACAAAGCGCTAGTCTCTTCCTTCTTCCTTCCTTTTCCAAAGAAAAGACTCCTGGTATTGCCCTCAAAGACCTTCGCTTCATGGGCAGAACTCTTCTACAGTAAGTCTCCAGCAGGTGGCGTCATTCCAATCGTTACAAATCTTAGAAAATTGCCTGGATTATGTAAAAGTTAAGTGACTTGCCCATGGTCACATAGGCACACACATATATCACATGTTAAGGTTTTCAAAGCACTTTCTTCACAATCCTGTTAGCAAGTTAATGCAGGTATTGTTCTACCCATTTTATAGATAAGAAAACTAAAACCTGGATTAGTTGTGATTTTCCCACAGTCATATAGCTGGTTAATTACAATTCCACTTCCATGAAAGAGTTTAGAATACTGACATGCCAACTTCATGTCATCTACACCATTTTTTCCTCTGGCTCTAACAAACAAATCTGTTCTTACACCCTAAACATTAGAAGCATAAAATGCCATTATTTCCAACTACCTTAGAGAACCTGATAAATGTTTAAAGGAGACTGAGCAATATAACATTTTATTGCTTCCAAATTCATGCACAAACGATGAATAATTCCATGTTGATTTTGTCACTATCATTCATTTCTACAGTCCCAAACCAGAACTTGTTGCAAATGGAAATACACAAGTAACCCCTGTAGATGAAAACAAACTATCTAAACAATGGAGTTGTTTAAAAAAACCAATTGGTTGCTATGTTAGGTAGTGAGCTCCTCATCACTAGAGAGGTTCAAGCAGAGGTTAGATAGCCCAATACCTGTCGAGAATCTTATACAAGGGTTACCAGCACTGGATAGAAAGTTGAATAAACTAACCTCAAGTTCCTATAAATTCTAATATTCTGTGGATTTAATTGAGCCTGTGGGCAGGAAACTGGGAAAATGTGCGTTTGTGAAGGCAATATTCATGCAAATATATGAGAGACAGGCTTCTGCATGCTCATTTTACTGTCATAACATCTAGGATGTCTGAAAGCTGTGATGGCTCCTAAGAATTCTCTCTAAGGTGAACCATTGATCCCTAACACTCTACTATGCCTCTCCTTCCTACTGAGAGGGCAACAGCTTTCTTCTTTTTTTTTTTCCTCACAAGTATTTTATATCCTCAACTATAACATATCTTCAAGCTGAGCTAGAAAGTTTTAAGTATTGGGTCACTACTGGGTTCTTATCTTTACTTCCATGTGCATAATTATATGATAAACAATGTCTATGAAATGATCCTTTTTCATTTTAGTTGGTTGTTGAATGCAGAGATATAATTTCTGGCAACAATCAAGCTAACTAATTTGAGAGGTACCATGACATAATAGAAAGAGAATTGGGCTCAGAAGCAGAGTTGTGGGTTCAAACTTAGCCTCTGTTACATCCTGACTTTTTGACCTACAGTATTACCCAAGTGTATTTGCCCTAAACAACTTTTTGATACTAGAAGTTGTATACCACAGGGCTCCTTAAACTTTTTATACTTGCGACCCATTTTTGCCTGAGAAATTTTTACATGACCTCAGGTATATAGGTATATAAAACAGGTATACATAATCTTTCACTGTTGCCAATTTTTTGCAACCCCCACTTTCAGTTATGCAACTCC
The DNA here is from genome assembly GCF_019393635.1 of Dromiciops gliroides. Taxonomy (NCBI): domain Eukaryota; kingdom Metazoa; phylum Chordata; class Mammalia; order Microbiotheria; family Microbiotheriidae; genus Dromiciops; species Dromiciops gliroides. The sequence goes on along the minus strand of NC_057861.1, from coordinate 614,366,420 downwards.
ATATGGGGGCATGACTCACAGTTTAAGAAACTTTGGTATAGCAGGTGTCATTCTGCACTAGTAGAAGAAATTTCCTAGCTGGGATTTCCTTATACCCATAAAATTACAAACCCAATATAAGAGAGAGGGAGGGAGAGGGAGAGAGAGAGAGAGAGAGAGAGAGAGAGAGAGAGAGAGAGAGAGAGAGAGAGAGAGAGAGAGAAGGAGGAAGGGAGAGAGAGAAAAGTTAACTGAATCAAATAAAAGGATTAATATGGATTGGTGATATAAAAATAACCAGGGATCTTTAATAGTTACTGCAGCCAATCATACTTATCAACACAAAGAGACATTTTATAACCAGTTCTTTAAATGTTTAGAGCACATTCTCACAGTATATAAAAACCAATGGGCCTTGAGTTGCATATTCAAAAATCTTATAAAGGACAAAACAGGTTGGATACAATTGGAATTTTTACAGATGGCAAAGGAAAAGGTAAATCTACATTAGGATAAACTGATCAGCAGTTACCAGAGTGAAAGCTGATAATTTTGCAAACAGACAGAAGTAACTGACCAGATAACAACAGGACTTAAATAAAGTGAACCAGAAATTGTTCTATCATTAACCAGAGCTAAACTTTTGATGTCTCACCTAAATTCAAAAGGCTTCAACTAATTACATGACGTGCTGTCTCAGGCAAAATGGTGGCTCTATACTAAAATTCTCTTTGGCATTTGATATTCAAAAGGTGATACTAAAGACATGAAATAACCACAAAGTTTGCAAGAAACTAATGTATTCTCCATCTTGAGGATAAGAAATACGTAGGGCAACTTGTTTCTTGAATCAGCCTATTACCAAGTAGAGAACCCTATGCTGTGGATGAAGTCTGGTTTGAGTAAGACAGTATCCTAATAGGCAATCCAGCAGAAGGGGAAGTCATAGATGAAAAGACCCTTCTCCTACTTCTGGGAGCCAAGATGATGGAGTAAGCAGGAAATCACTGTAACTTGCAGGTGAAAAACCTCCAAAGAACCATAAAATAGTACCCCAAAACAAACCTGGAATAGTAGAACCAGCAAAAAGATGGGGTGAAACAATCTTTTAGCCCAAGAAACTTGGAAGGTCGGTAGGAAAGGTCTGTTTCACTCAGGTAAAAGGTGGGGGAGGGGAACTGAGTCCAGGACAGGAAGTGTCTCAGTAAGCTAGCAGCAAACCCCACCTCAGCAAACCAGTGGGAGATCCTGAGCCCCAGTGCAATGGAGCAGGCAAATGCCAATACCAGGACTCACCTTGTACTTCATAGCAAGACAATGCCAACTCCAAGAACCACCATGTGCTTCAGTGTAGCCCAAGGAAAACAGACAGACAGCAACTCCACAGTTGCCTAAGTAAGACACCAACAGTGAGACCCCACATATAACCCAGCATAGCCAAACAAACAGGCAGACACCAACACTGGGCCCGCCAAGTGCTTCAGTGTAACCCTAGGAAAATGGTCAGACATCAATGCAAGGACACTACATTGGCCTCAACATATGCCAAACACCAGCACTAGGACCCCAGCTCAGCATGAGGTAAGCTTCCAGATAACCTATGGCCTCCAGCAACACCAACCATCCTCCCCCACCCCCTCAGTGCAGCACGTGACACTAGGGGCCCCCACAGGCCTCAGGGCAACATCGATGCAGCACCACGTAAACAGTCAGGGCCTGTAGCCCCTGCCACAAAAAAACCTGAGACAGTGCCCCTTCCACCTCAGGAGTGGAGCTCAAATTTAAAAGAAAGGAAAAAGGTCAAAAAAGATAACCAAAAAACAACAACAAAAAAGAGCATCTGACTATAGAAAGTTATTATGGTGACAGGGAAGATCAAGACAACAAACTCAGAAGAAGACAACAAAGTCAAACCACCTGTGGACAAAACCACAAAGAAAAACAGGAAGTAGTCTCAAGTCCAGAAAGAAGTCATGGAAGAGCTCAAACAGAAGCTTAAAAATCAGATAAGAAATGTAGAAGTAAAATTGGGGAAAGAAATGAAAGTGATGCAAGACAATTATGAAAAAAAGAATCAACGGCTTGGGAAAAGAAAACAACTGTTTAAAAAGTAGAATTGGCCAAATGGAAAAAGGAGATACAAAAATCCACTGTTTCTAAAATAAGAAAAAAAAGGAGGAAAGAAATCAACTCCTTAAATAGTACAGTTGGCCAAGTGGAAAAGGAGTTACAGAAGCAAACTGAGGAAAACAATGCTTTAAAAGTTAGAATTGGGCAAGTGGAAGCTAATAGACTCTCTGAGACATCAAGAAGAAATCAAACAAATTCAAAAGAATGAAAAAAAAATAGAAGAAAATGTAAAATACTTCATTGGAAAAGCAACTGACCTGGAAAATAGATTCAAGAGAGACAGTATCCGAATCATTGGACTATTTAAAAGCCATAATGAAAAGGAGGACCTGGACAGCATCTTTCAAGAAATTATCAATGAAAACTGCCCTGATATCCTGGAACCAGAGGGCAAAAGAAACATTGAAAGAATTTGCCAATCAGTTCAAGAAGGAGATCCTAAAATAAAAACTCCAAGGAACATTATAGCTAGATTTCAGAATTATCAAGTCAAGGAAAAAATAATGCAAGTAGCCAATTCAAGCATCATAGAGCCATAATTAGGATTACACAGGACTTAGTAGCTGCAAAATTAAAGGACTGGAGGTCATAGAACATGATATTCTAGAAGGCAAAGGAGCTAGGACCTCAATCAAGAATCACCTACCCAGCAAAATTAAGCATCATACTTCAAGGGAAAAATATGGTAATTCAATCCACAAAAAGTGGGCTCTGCCCAAGATTAATAGCAGGAGAGGAAAATAAATACCATAGAAGATATTTATAATCAAACCTAAATTTACCCATAGACAACCTACTTAGTTATTATTTTTGTTCCATTATCTCAGTCATGTCTTACTCCTTGTGAGCCCATTTGGGGTGTTCTTGGCAAAGATATGTGGAATGGTTTGCCTTTTCCTCCTCTAGCTCATTTTACAGATAAGTAATTGAGGCAAACAGCATTAAGTAACTTTTCCAGGGTCACACAGCTAGTAAGTATCTGAGGCCAGATTTGAACTCAGGAAGACCCATCTTCTTGATTCTAGGCATGACACTCTATTCACTGTACCTCCTACCTAACCTATATATGATTATCCCTAAAGAATCCCAGCAACCAAGGATGAAAAGAAGGATAATGGAAAGATTATGACTTGTGGACCTTCCCTAGCTTTCTCTCCCCACCAGCTCTCCACCCTGAGTAGTAAGTGGGAAGTTCACTCACCTCCCCAGCACTCTGTGCAAATATGCTACCTGCCAGTTCTACCTCATGTTAGGTGTGGACAAGCATCTGAGGCTTCACTCGAGAAGAGAACCAGAGACTAAAATGTAAGCAGCTATTAGTTCCAAAGATAAATATAAGGGGGCAGCTAGGTGGCTCAGTGGATAGAGCACCGGCCCTGGAGTCAGGAGGACCTGAGTTCGGATCCGGCCTCAGACACGTAACATTTACTAGCTGTGTGACCCTGGGCAGGTCACTTAACCCCAATTGCCTCACTCAAAAAAAAAAAAAAGATAAATATAAGTCCAACAACACTCTTCTAGCAGAACCCTTTCTCTCTGTATACCCCTACACACATAGACACACACTCACACACACACACACACACTATAAGCTCCTGTGGGATCGATCTTGTGTTACTCTCTAACTTCTTGACATTCTTCCTGGTATTTTCACAAGCCTCCTAGGGTGAGAGCCACCTAATCCATCAGTTTTTCAGGCAAGGCCAAAATGAGTCTCTAAAGTGCTCACATGTTCGCTGTCATCTTCCAAGTGCAAGATGAGGGCTAATCCTCCAGGGTCCTCCTCCCTTCTCCCCACCTTCCCTTTTCTCCTTTTATTTCTTCCATCCTTCACCAGGAACAAACCCCTTCCCCTCTGACATGTAAGCCTCCAGGGTGAAGGCTGTTCATTCTGCCAAGCTCTCACTGAGAGAGAAGAAGGGGAGAAAGCAGCTGATAGCTTCTGATATTAAGAGTGCCAAGACTCACGTCTTCCTTTGCCTATAGCTCTTGATCTTGGATGAACCCCAATGACTTTGAATGGCAAGAGGTGAGACATATACTCAGGACCCCAAATAAATAAATGTCACAGTAGCTCCTTCACTCTCTTTCTCCTCTGTCTAAGCTTGTCATAATTCTTTTGTCTGCCACAAAGACTAAAGTTAGATTCAGAGGTTCTGCCAGGTCCTAGAGATCAGAAAGTAAAGGGCTGAAAACAGTGTAAAAATCACAACAAACAAAATCTATTGCCAGAATCTGTTACCTTGCTCCAAAGTTCCCATGGTCCTTGTGATCTTGTGGTTCTGGACAGGCTATCAAAAGTTGAGCCCTGACTTCCTGCAGGCATTGACAGATTACACAAAATCTAGAGATAGGTGGGGCAGCTAGATGGTACAGTGGATAGAGTGCCAGGCTTGGAGGCAGGAATATCTGAATTCAAATTCAGCCTCAGATACTTACTAGCTAGGTGATGCTGAACAAGTCACTTATCCTCTATTTGCCTCATTTCCTCATCTGTAAAATAGGGGCACACTGGAGGAGGAAATGGTAGACTATTCTAGTATCTTTGCCAAGAAAATCCCATAGTTGGACAGCTAGGTGGCACACTGGATAACGCACCAGTCCTGGATTCAGAAGGACCCGAGTTCAAATCTGGCCTCAGACACTTGACACTTACTAGCTGTGTGACCCTGGGCAAGTCACTTAACCCTCATTGCCTTGCAAAAAAAAAATCCCATAGTTAAAAATTCATGGAGTTATGTAGAGTCAGACAGAACTGAACAACCAGGCAATATATAATATACACATATTATACATATAGCTATATAGAAGTGCAGCAGTGAATGGAATGCTAGACTTGGAATCAAGAAGACCTGAGTTCAAATCTTGATTCAGCCTCTTATTATTTCTGCAAATCTGGGCAAATCATTTAATTGCTGTCTCAGTTTCTTAATCTGTAAAAATAAGGATAATAGTAGTATTTACTACCCAGGGTTGTTTTGGAGATCAAATGAATTGATATTTACAAAACATTTTGCAAACCTGAAAGTACTGTTATTATAGGTATGAAATATATTACACTTAAATATACACACATACATACATATACACATATATATGTATATTTCCCATTATAACACTGAGGTGACAATTGCATTTCAAATAAGCCAGCTCCCCTTGAGCCTCAGGCTCTTTTCTTATGTTGAAGCCTAGAGAGAAGGAGTTGTTCACTGGCCTAGCTTCTAAATGGAATCCATGGATCCCTCTTATCTCCTAAAATCTACATCTCACATGCTACCAGTTAGCATTGGATGGAACAAAGGGCCTGGAGTGACAAAGATCCAAGTTCAAATCCAGCCTCAGATATTTACTACCTGTATGACCTTGGGCAAGTCATTTAGTCTGTCTGCCTGAGTTTCAACAAATATATTAACACCTACCCCCCCAGGATTGTTAATGAGGATCAAACAAGATAATATTCATAAAGCATTTAACAGGAGCCAAGATGGTGGAGGAGAGGCTGTGACTCCCACAAGCTCCTGATAAACCATCCACTCACTCCAAAATAATGCCACGAAACAACCCCCAAAGGAGCCTAACTCACATAAGAACAGAGTGAGACTATTTTCCAGCCAAAGATGGCAACTGGGATCATTTGCTGATCAGACTGAGAAAGGAGCTCAGTCCATGGTCTGGACCCATCCAGGAACAGACCACACCTCCAGTGCCTCGGAGTCTTCAGAGCCAGCAGCTCCTTCTGACTCTTGGCTTGAGGACCAGTGAGGGGGTTCAGTGGTTGGCCAGGGTGAAGTAGCTGCAGTCTCTGCTGGAGTTGGGGTGAAGCACCCTGGTTCTGAACCACTGGGCTGAATCAAGTGGTGGTGGCCCAGTGGGGGAGGGGCACAGGCATGCCAAGCTTCCTACTATAGGGAATCAGATTTCAATCAGACATCTGCTTCCAGGTTAAGAAGAGTAAACAGAGAAAGAAGCAGACTATAGAAAGCTTTTTGGGGGGTGAAGTAAACCAGAATACACCCTCAGAAGAAGATAATAACAAAATCAAAGCTCCGACATCCAAAACTTCCAAGAAAAATATGAATTGATCTCAGGCCATGGAAGCACTCAAATGGGACTTTGAAAAGAAAGTAGGAGAAATAGAAGGAAGATATAGACAGATGGAAGAAAGAATGGAAAGAAAAATGAGAGCAATGCAGAAGAGTCATGAGAAAAAAAAAGTCAACAGCTTAAAAAGCCAAATGGAAAAGGAGATACAAAAGCTCTCTGAAGAAAATAATTGCCTAAGAATTAGGACTGAACAAATGGAAGCTAGTGACTTTATGAGAAATCAAGACACAGTAAAGCAAATCCAATTGAATAAAAAAAGAGAAGACAATATGAAATATCTCCATAAAGCATTTAACACAGTGCCTGGCATGCAGTAGGTGCTTAACAAATGCTTATTTCCTTCCTGAACATTCCAAATCCAAGGATAAAAAAAATAAAGGAATCAAACCCAAGACACTGTGAGAAAAAAATTATTAGGAATGGATTTCTAGAAAAGATCCAGACATCAGTCTGGTTACTCTCTCCCCCTCACCCCAGAAAGTTTAGTTCAGCCCCAGCCTGGGATGAGCCCAGGGGAACAAAAGGAATGCAGTTTTATTCTATTCTTTAGCTAGGGGAAGAAGCACACCTAGACACAGGAATTTGCCCTCTCTAGACCACTCTCAAGTCATGTCATTCAATGGAACTGACTATAACCAATTAGCTTAGATCAATGTATGGTGACCCGCCTCTATCTAAGGAGGATAAAACTGGCTACATGAGGGTCAGCCTCTTTTGGTCGGTCTCTCTCTCTCTCTCTCTCTCTCTCTCTCTCTCTCTCTCTCTCTCTTTCTCTCTCTTTTCTTGTTCTTTTGGCTCAGAATACTGTCTCTTACGGGTATGTAATTTAAGCCTGTAGGCCTGAAGCTAATGGGGAAGCTATGGAGACATGTGGTCTATATTTTACTAATATATAATATTAATTAATAATACTTACTCTCAAAATAGGTACAATAGCCATTAATATATAAGTTGTAAATAATTTTAGAAAAGTACAGCTTAGCAAAAAATAATTTAGAAAACACAACACCCAGTAGAGGCTTCTATATATAGTCCAGATATACTGGGCCTCAGAGTGCTTAAAAAAGGGAGTGATGTGGGAAAAAAAAAAAAAAAGCCTGGCAGAGCAGCTAGGTGATGCAGTAGATAGAGCACTGGCCCTGGATTCAGGAGAACCTGAGTTCAAATCCAGCCTCAGACACGTTACACTTACTAGCTATGTGACCCTGGGCAAGTCACTTAACCCTCATTGCCCTGCAAAAACAAAACAACAACAACAACAAAGCCTGGAAAGGTACCTTGGGGACAGGTTGGGGAGGGCTTTGAATACCAGAATGAGGAGTCATGGAGAGCCACGAAAGATATTTGCACAGGGGAATGATCTGAGCTGCCAACATAAAGCTCAGGGTCATAATTAAAGGCAGTTGAAGCAAAGACCCAAACGGTCCCCCCCCACACTCTTAATAATTTGTGTTCACCTGTCACTTGTAAACAATGAATATAATCAACCTTTCCCCCCTTATGAGAGAATTAGGAAGCAGTCATAGAGGCCAGGGATGCAGGCTCTTATTTCCCACAGCTGGCTTCCACACTGGCTTTGGGGATACAGTTTTACCTAGGATGATTTTGAAGTAATAAACAGATTCTAGGCGAAGGTTCACATATTTTTTTTTTGCCTATTATACTGTCTGGGGCATGGAGGAATCACAGGTGGTACAGGGTCTGCTGATGAAATGAACACTCTATCCTCCCTTATTATTATTTTTTAATTGCATCTTTATTTCTCTATTGCCATGTGATTTGCTGAGTGGGCTCTGTTTTGCCATCCCCCTTCAGCAACATGCCACGGAATAAAATGAAAACAACAACAACAAAAAATCAATATCACAGATTTCTATCAATTGCTTTCTCAGTGGATTGTAGGGGGCTCACAACATGTAGGTTGTGCCATCTGCAATTTACAAGCCTTTTCAGTAGGTTTACTTGGCCTTATTGGCTCTTAGCAGGAAAAACTAACAAGACAGTTTAACCAAGGTATCCCGGGAGGCCACTGCTAACATAACTTTCATCAAGATGTGACCACCTCACAGCAGCAAGAAACTTTTCCTTGTAAAAAGGTAGACTTCTTGGCATAGCTTCTCTAGGTATCCTCTAGTCCTGAGGCCTGTTTCCCAGGCCACCTGTTCCTCCCCCAAGCCCAGGAAATCTTGCCACCACAGAAAGCAAATAAAGCTCAGGCAACCATGATCCAGACGTTCTAGTCTATAGCAGCTATAGGAAATAGAATCTCATTCTAACAGAGATGCCCCCCCTCCCACATGCCTCCAGCCAATGTTCCCCCTTAGACTTGGAACCCTACACTAATTGTTAAATTTTCAGTGTGAACATCTATACCTCAAAAACCAGCAATTGCCACAAACCAGGGCTTGATTTATTATTATGTTGATTGTCTACTCTTTTTTGGGGGTGGGGGCAGGGCAATGAGGGTTAAGTGACTTGCCCAGGGTCACACAGCTAATAAGTGTCAAGTGTCTGAGGCCGGATTTGAACTCAGATCCTCCTGAATCCAGGGCGGGTACTTTATCCACTGCACCACCTAGCTGCCCTGATTGTCTACTCTTAAGAAAGTGTTAATAATGGGGATTAAATCTAGAACTTGTGCATACTCCCCCCCGGAAAAAAAAATTCAGGTTGTTTAATATCTCCCAACTCACCCCAGCCTATAGTGCTACCAAAATGATCTCTTGTAAGAGACTAGCTTGCTCCTTAGTGCTTTCCTTACCCTTCATGGTAGCCATCCATCACATCCTGGCTCTAATTCCCCAGTCACTGAGTAAGCTGAAAGATACACTTAACACCAAAAGATTTGTAGGGTTGTTATGCAGTAGCATTTGACTCTTTGTGACCCCATCTTGGGTTTTCTTGGCAAAGATCCCAGAGTGGTTTACCATTTCCTTCTCCAGCTCATTTTACAGATGAGGGAACAGAGGCAAACAAGGTGAAGTGACTTTCCCAGGATCACACAGCTAGTAAATATCTGAGGCCAGGTTTGAACTCCAGAATGATGAGTCTTCCTGATTCCAGTCCCACTTCTCTATCCACTGGGGCACCCAGTTGCTCTAACACCAAAACAAAGGGAACCCATTTTCTTGTTCCTAGCTAGAGAACCCACATCTAGAATGAGTCATTGACCTGTGCTTTATCCATTTTCTCTGAGGATAGATCCTGAGAGCTACACACTGTTATAAACAAGCATACTATGGGAATATAGCAGTATATTGTGAGGCAGAATGGAATTTCTTATGCAAACCCTAGGGAGTATGAGAAGCTTTTCAAGGATGACAGGGAATATTTGGTAAATAATTACATGATCTTATTGAAATATAACCAAGGGTTTTAATTTTGTGTATAACAATGTATTCTATGAATCAGAATTCAAAGTCCTGTTCTTAATATTTCTTTTATTTCTTCTTGTTGCTATTATTGTTTGTCCTTCTTTCCAAAGAGGAACAAGACATTGGGGTGATGTCTTGAGTTGCACTGACTTGGATTTTAAGTGAGGGAGGGCAAGGTCACCAATCTCACTTTCTCCTCCAGAGCTATCTGGGCCCAGTGGCCAGATATATATCAGAACAACCGGAGATGGCCCCAGATGTTTAAGGCATTTGGGATTGTGACTTGCCCAGGGTCACACCAGTTAGTAAGTGTCTGAGGTGAGACTTGAATTCAGGTCCTCCCAACTTCAGAGTCATTGCTCTATCCAGTGGGCCACCTAGCTGCCTCTTTTATTTTTTATTAGCAAATGAAAGGTAAACACTAGAATTTGTTTGCTTTTCTATGGAGTAGGGGATATGAAGTTTACAGATTGGGAAGCCTTTAGAGTCAGGAACTATGAATTCAAATCCTATGTGACCCAAATAAAATCAGATCTAAATAATTGGAAAAATATCAATTGCTAATATAATAAAAATGGCAATTCTACCTAAATTAATTTTTACTTATTGAGTGCCATACCAAACAGACTACCAAAAACTTATTTTATTCAGCTAGAAAAATAATAACAAAATTCATCTGGAAGAACAAAAGGTCAAAGAATATCAAGGGAACTAATGAAAAAAATGCACAGGGAGATAGGCCAGGCATACCAATAGACTAGCCATACCAAATCTGAAGCTATATGATAAAGGAGCAGTCATCAAAACTATTTGGTACTGGCTAAGAAATAGAATGGTGAGCCAATGGATTAGGTTAGGCACAGGAGACACAGTAGTAAATGACTATAGTAATCTACTGTTTGATAAACCCAAAGACTCCAGCTTCTGGGATAAGAACTCACTATCTGACAAAAACTGCTAGGAAAACCGGAAGATAATATGACAGAAATTAGGCATAGACCAACATCTTACACCGTATACCAAAATAAGGTCAAAATGGGTACATGATTCAGACATAAAGGGTGATACTGTAGGTAAATTAGGAGAAGAAGGAATACTTTACCTCTCAGAAATATGGAGAGGAGAAGAATTTATGACCAAAAAAGGGATAGAGAATATTATGAAATGCAAAATGGATGATTTTGATTACATTAAATTTAAAAGTTTCTGTACAAACAGAAGCAATGCAGCCAAAATTAGAAAGGAAGCAGAAAGCTGGGAAACAATTTTTACAATCAGTGTTTCTGATAAAGGCCTTATTGCTATAATATATAGGGAACTAAATCAAATTTATAAGACTGCTAGTCAATCCCCAATTGAGAAATGGTCAAAGGATATAAGCAGGCAGTTTTCAGATGAAGAAATCAAGGCTATCTATTGTCATATGAAAAAATGCTCTAAATCATTATCAATTAGAGAAATGCAAATTAAAACAATTCTGAGGAACCACCTCACACCTATCAGATTGGTTAATATGACAAAAATTATGCCCAAAGGGCTATAAAACTGTGCATACCCTTTCATCCAGCAATACCACTACTAGGTCTATATCCCAAAGAGACCATAAAAAGGGAAAAGGATCCACATGTACAAAAATATTTATGGCTGCTCTTCTCGTGGTAGCAAAGAATTGGAAATTGAGGGGATGTCCATCAATTTGGGAATGGCTAAAAAAGCTGTGGTATATGAATATAATGGAGTGCTGTAAGAAATGATAAGCAGGTGGATTTCAGAAAAAACTGGAAAGACTTGATGCTGAGTGAAATGAGCAGAACCAAGAGAACATTGTACACAGTGTCAACAACATTGTGTGATGGTCAACTGTGATAGATTTAACTCTTCTCCACAATACAATGATCCAAGATAATTCCAGAGGACTCATGATAGAAAGTGCTCTCCACGTCCAGAAAAAAGGAACTATGGAATCTGGGTGCATATTAGACCATGCTGTTTCTACTTTTGGGGGGTGTTGTGTTTTTTGAGGCTTTTTCCCTTTTGTTCTGATTCTTCTTTCACAACATGACTAACGCAGAAATATGTTTAATGCGATTGTACATATATAACCTATATCAGAATGCTTTGTGTCTTGGGAAGGAGAGAGGAAAGGGAAGAAGGGAGAAAAAATTGGAACTACAAATCTTAAAAAAACAAATTTTGAAAACTATCTTTACATGTAAATGGAAAATAACAAAATACTTTTACGATTAAAAAAACAAACAAAATAAAAATATGCAAAACAAATCCTATGTGACCATGGATAAATCATATAGTATTTCTGAGCCTCAGTTTCCTTATCTGTAAAATAAAGCTAATTGTGTCTGTGGTCCCTACCTCACAAGTTTGTAATAGGCTTCAATGAGATGAGCATTTCAGCCTTTAGAATAAGTTTTAGCGGGGCAGCTAGGTGGCAAAGTGGATAGAGCATCAGCCCTGGATTCAGGAGAACCTGAGTTCAAACCCAGCCTTAGACACTTAACACTTACTAGCTGTGTGACCCTAGGCAAGTCACGTGACCCTAGGCAAGTCACTTAACCCCAAATTGCCTCACCAAAAAAAAAGAATGTTTTATATAAATGCCAGTTATTGTTCTCAATCACTTCTCACCCAACCAATAATCAGATAGTATCAATCCCTGCCTCAAAACTTATATTAATTTTTTTCCAAAATCTAACAAATACAAAAAGAATTCCTGAATGGTTAGGTATTATAGAAGAGAAAAAGAGAAACTCAGGTAAACATCTTCAGCCAAATAAGTGCAACAATTGTAAGAATTAAAGGCAAACTTACAACTCTGCAAACATTGAGTCTTATTTCCCTGTGAAATTGAGCTAAATTATCATTAAGCCTTATCAGGATTCAGGTTCTTGAAAATGCCAAAAAATAAATCCTGTCAAGGCCTCACTCTCAAAAAGGAAACCTGCATTCATACTCTATTTGTAACAAGGTTACAAGGCAAGGGGATGCCCTTGTCTAATGAAACCCCAAAATACCTTAGACATCCTGAGGTGCAATTAATTGACTCTCTCCTAGGATCTGCCAAATAAGTTCTTACTTAAGTGCCCTAAGCATTCTGAGAGGTTCAGGCTTTTCCTAAAGGGGAGCCTGAGGCAGAATCAAAACCAATGGTTCTAAAGCACTTTCTGGGCCCCACTAGGCCCATTAGAAGAGAGAGATGTTATAATATGATTATTGTTTTTATATGCAGTGCTTCCTCATGGCTTAGACCTTTTTTTTCATTCCTTTTATCATTCAACAATAATAGACTAATCACCTACTCTGTATGTAACTGTAGCATTGTGTTAGGCATTGGGAGTAATTTTTAAAAAATAGTTCATTTGCCTGAAAAGCTCCCCTTCTTCATCTCTGCCTGGCTCCCCTAGCTTCCTACAAAGATTAGTCCAAATCTCACCTTCTGCTCCCCTCCTCCACTACTAGTCCCTTCCCTGTGAAACCTCCAATTTACTCTCTATGTATTTTTTTGGTTTATTTAGCATTTTATTTTCCCCAATTGCATGTAAAAACAATTTTAACATCCATTTTTAAAACTTCGTGTCCCAAATTCTCACCCTTCCTTCTTCCCCACCACCCCTTAAAGAAGGCAATTCAGTAAGTTGTACATGTGTAGTCATGCAAAACATTTCCATATTAGTCATATTGTAAAAGAAAACAGACCCCCCGAAAATCTCAAGAAAAATGAAATTTTAAAAAAAGATTCTTCAATCTGTATTCAAATACCACCAGTTCTTTTTCTGAGGATGGATAGCATTACTCTCTATATATGTTATATAAGTGATGTGATGTGATGTGATATATGTGTATATTATATATGTGTGTGTGTTATGTTATATTTTGAACATTGCTTGTCTGCCCAATAGAATGTGAGCCTCCTTGAAGGCCAGGACTGTTTTTGTCTTTTCTTTGTCTCCCAAGCCCTCAGAGTGAAGTGTCTTACACATTTGTTGTTGCTGTTGCTGTTGTTGTTGCTGTTGTTGTTGTTGTTGTTGTTGTTGTTGTTGTCGTTTTAAGCGTGCCCAACTCTTTGTGAGTCCTTTCCTTGGTAAGAGTGCTAGAGTAGTTTGCCATTTTTTCTCCAGGTCTTTCACATAGTAAGTGCTTAAAAAATTCATATTAATTGAATTTAGACATAGTTCTTCCTTGCTATCATGAAGCTTAAAATCTGGAAAAGGGATATTACAGCATACACAAGTGTATAATAACTGCACAATAACTCTATAGCAAAAGAATATGAGAACAAGGAATAAAGCACTCTGTATGGTCTGAGGAAAGAAAAGTAATTTCTAACAATAGAGGAGACTTTATAGGTGGGGAAGAGTGTAGTAGGAAGAAAGGCTGGAAAGGGAATGAAAAATCAGAGGGAGAGAAGACTTGATAGCCAGGCAGAGGGCTTTGGACTTAATTTAGTAGGCAATAGGTAGCTATTAAGGGGTTATGACAGGAAAAGAATGACACGATCAGACCTGCACAAAAAGAAGAGTAATATGTCAGCAGGATAAAGACTGTATTAGAGGGGGGGAGATCACGTAGGAAGGTTTCCTGCTGGTCCAGGTGGGTTAGGAGGAGATAGTACAATGATCTAGATGGGATATTTCAGTGGGAATAGAATTTTTTATTATGATAGTCTGCCTTTCCTTGAGTAAATAAATAAGACAAAGAAATTCTATAATTTAATAAAAACCAAGCATGTGTTTGGATAAATGTGAAGCAATTATTATATGTTATTCTCTCCATCAACACTAGTTCACGTATGTATATGACATAATGGTAGAAAATCCTAATGATGTCACATGAAAAACTGAAACATCAACAGAAGGGATGTCACAGGGGCATCCATGTATAATTGGCACAGGAATGGGACAGATGGAAAATGATATAAAAATTTACAAAAGAAAGATAATCATTGAGAATGGATGGTCAGTCAAGCCTATACAAAGAAGATCAGATTTAAGCTGAGTCTGATAGATGCAAAGGTTTTGGATAGACTAAGAGGAGGAAGGAGGGCAATCTAGGTTGACAGAATGGCATGAGCAAAAGTTCTGACACTAGAAATTGGAAGTCAGATTGAGGTAATGGTCAATAATAATAACTGGCATTAGTATGTCGTTTTTAATGGTTGCAAAGAACTTTATACACAGTATCTCATTGGAGATTCAACAACAATTATATAAAGTAGGTACTATAAACAATATTATCCCCCATTTCACAGATATGGAAATTGTGCCTCAGAGAGTTACTTACCTTATTGGTAGAAAGACTGTTTGACCATGATGACATAACTAGTAAGTATCAAAGTTAGATTTGAACCAAGGACTTCTTCACTCCAAGTCCACATTACATCACCACTCAAAACTAATCTCTCTGAAATGGAGGGATTATTCATTTAGGGCAGAAGTCCTTAACCTTTCTTATATTGATTAATTCATTTGGCAGTCTGGTGAAGCCTCAGAATAATGTTTTGAATGCATAAAATAAAATATATAGGATTATAAATGGAAATAATTTTCAAAATGGGGCAGCTAGGTGATGCAGTGGATAGAGCACAGGACTTGAAATCAGTAAGACTCATCTTCATCAGTTCAAATCTGGCCTCGGACACTTACTAGCTGCGTGAACCCTGGGCAAGTCACTTAACCCTGTTTGCCTCAGTTTCTTCACCTGCAAAAATGAGCTAGAGAAGTGTGAGAAATGGGTAGTTGTCTCCTCTCAATGTGGATATAACAAGTCAGTCATACTCCCCTGACCTGTTTGTAGGACAAAGGTCTCAGATCCCCTCCTCCCCCTCAGGTTAGCAAGGTCACATGGTTCAAGGAGCCCTGGTCTCAATTAGGTCCTCTCCAGAGTTCTGTCCATATAAGGAAGTATAAGGTCCACTCCTGAGTCATGCCCATACAAGGAAGAGGGGTGGGAATACTGCGTTCTGATTAGCTAGTTTTTGCACATAGATTGTAACACCGACCAGTGATGAAAAAGGGGAAGGTCCATTCGCATTAGGGACTAGGGTATAAAACAGGGCCTGCGAGCCCCCTTTCTGGGCACCCACTAGCTGCACACTAGGGTGCCTCCTTCTCATGAGAAGAAAATAAAGCCTTTGTCACCTCGCTGCTGAGTTCCTGAGAATTATTGAGAAGAGGATGGATTTTTCCCTCACAAGAAGGAAATGGAAAACCACTCTAGTGTCTTTGTCAAGAAAATGCCAAGTGGGGTCATGGAGTGTCAGACAACTCAGAACAACAATTGAACAACAACAACAACAGTTATCAAAATATTTTTAAAAGAAATTTGCAGACTCCA
This sequence comes from Dromiciops gliroides, assembly GCF_019393635.1. Taxonomy (NCBI): domain Eukaryota; kingdom Metazoa; phylum Chordata; class Mammalia; order Microbiotheria; family Microbiotheriidae; genus Dromiciops; species Dromiciops gliroides. The sequence continues at coordinate 614,350,485 of NC_057861.1, read as the reverse complement.
AATTAAGGAATCCTGATTTAGGGGAATACTAGTAGATAAAACTAGAAAGATATACTGGGATCAGATTATTGTGGGATTTATTTGCCAAGCTAAGGGGCTTTAACTATATTCTACCATAAATGTGTAAATCCTTCTCTTCCCCAGCCTTCCTACAACCTGCTCTCTGAACAGGGACAGTGGTTGTCAAACATGAGTTAGGAAGACTGAAGGGAGGTGGTAGGGCATTCATGTGCCCAAAGAAGAAGAGCCAATGAAGCACCGCCCCTGGATTCAGGAGGACCTGAGTTCAAATACAGCCTCAGACACTTGACACTTACTGGCTGTGTGACCCAGGGCAAGTCACTTAACCCTCATTGCCCCCAACAACAAAAAAAAAAAAAAACCCAAACAAACCAAAGAAGAGCCAGACAAATGTAGGTATGGAGTGCCTTTCCCAGACCTCTCTAGTTATGAATTAGAAATTACTGAGTTTGAGAAACAGTGTCTTACACAGTGTCAAAAACAACAACAACAACAACTTTTTAAGGTTATCAAGGCTATATCTTTTTGTCTTTCATAATCATGTTTTAAAATATAAATGGTGTCAATTCTATCATGTCTTCCCCCCAAGCAATGCTAAAAAGGTTAAGCCACATCCATATTATTTCTTTTCCCTCTCCTTTTCATATGTTTATTAAATGCTCCATGTTAACCAGAATGCAAAAGTCATTAGTCTGTCTCCCAATGACCTTGGCCAGTGCCTCCTTTTCTAGTTCTTCTTCAGATGACTGCTCCTCCCTTAGTTGACAAGGTAATTATTAGATGGACCCGGCTGGCTTTCATCTCTTCCTACTGTGTGATTTAGTTAACAATTTCCTCTGTCCTTCTTGTGCTGCTTGGTCCTTTCTTATTTATACTCCCTCAATCTGTCTTTTCAATTTAGTTCAAGGTTTTCATTATGTCCCCCCCACCCCAAAAAAATCTACCATCTGATATTGATTGTTTTGATGTCCAGTTGCTAAATTCTTGGCCTACCATAGCCAATGTCACTGCTAAACTGGGTCTGAAAATATTCTTCTTTCAAAGAATTACTCGCACACATGATACAATCAAAATTTAAGTAAAAGTTTTTATTATTCCGCAAACAGAGATATGGCCGGGAAAAGAAGTCTAAACTTCAGCTCTGGGGGAGGAACAGATTTATGGCATGTTCCTCCATCAGTCAACACATAGAGGTATGGCTGGGATAAGAAGTCTAAACTTCAACTACCTAAACAAAAGAGAGGGTAATAGTTTTATAGAGGAGAGAAGTGGGGGTGGAGGACTTAGGGCTGAAAAGTTATAACAGTTTGGAAAATGATGATGCTAGCTATTTGGGGAGTGGGATACATGAATAATAAAAATTCCACATTTCTAACTTGATATTATTGTCACTACCTGGTCCTAATCACATAGCAAACACGACTGGCTCCCAACTAAGCTCATGCTATAAATTTCAAGGTGTCCAACTTTCTGGGTGTCCGTGACATGTCTGATTTGTTATCTGTTTGACTAATCACTATCTGGTTAATTAACTACTGTGCTTTTCCAAGGAAAAGAGTAATCTCTAATGACCCCAGAAAGTTGATCCATGGTCAGAGCATCCTCCTCAAGGCCAGAGTATCCCTAACTGGACCCAGGCCTACTAGGCTGCTACTACACCAACATGAGAAGCCTTCTGAGTTTTCTAGCCAATCCTGAAGGCAGGGTTTAAATTAAGAGGAGACAGCACTTCTTTCTTTTCAGAGCCCTAAGCCAAGAACATTCATACCAGGAAAGCACAAATTCTTGAACATTTGGTTCAAAATCTTTCTCAAGGGACAAAATCTTTGATGTGTCTGCTTACATTAATAGGGCCACTTATGTTTGCTTTAAATACACATATTCTTAGCTGGTCTTATATTTAACTAAACCATTTCTTGTAACTACTTGTGTTAGAGTAAAGAAAATAATTCAGTGATATTTTCTATAATTCCTCAGTTAGTTTGCTGGATCTCATATTTGAATAAATTATACTTAGTCTATCCTGCTGGAATTATTTTCCAAGTGAGTGATACTGTTCAATCAAATTAACACACATTTATTATGTAGCAGACACTATGTTAGGCCATAGGCATACATAGGATTTCTAGAGATGAGCAACCTCAGGTTCTTAATAAGTATTTTTTTTACCTTCAAGATAATCTCTTCCAACCTGCCCCCCATTTAACAGGTGAGGAAACTGAGTCTTAGAATGGGTAACTTACCCAGCATCATAAATATAATAAATACTGGAGCTGGAATTTGACTTCAAATCTTATACTCTTTCCATTATGTCAGATAAAGTATCAAACTATAATATATAGAAAACTGGCCCTCAGAGTGGGAAGGAAGACTGGTGCAAGTTTCAACTCTGAGATACATTGGCACTGGCTGTGTGACCCTGGGTAAGTAGTCACTTAGCCTCTCAGTGCTCTGCAGCAATGATGTCAAACTCAAATAGAAATGGACCCCTGTAGGCCACATATTGATTTAGAAAAACCACAAATTAATATTGTTGTATTGTATTTTTATTTATTTTGTTAAATATTTCCCAATTACATTTTAATCTGCTTGGGCAGCACTCTGAGCTATACCTCTGCACTAGGCGACTCACTAATAGTATAAATTACAAAGAAGGTACTGACCTGCATTGGCAGAGCAAGATTCCTTTTCCAGGAATCACAGGCCCTTTCTACCTGATAAAATGAGGATTTCTTTTCTGAGTGACTGAGGGATATAGAAAAATGGACTTTTTTCTCTCTGCCACCCAAACAACAACAATAATATTTAACAGTATTGTTTTTTATCTCCAAAAGACTTTGAGGTTTACCAAGGGTTTTCCTCATAATAGGCCCTTACGGGACATAGGGTGCTTTCTTTGTTGTCAGTCTGACTTGAGTTATCAGAGCCTTTTCCTTACATAAATTATGATTTCTTCAAAAAGATCCAAGATGTGGGAACTCATTGTACCATCATTAGCTCATACCCTCTCTTTCCCATGGCAGACAGTCTTCATGAGTTAATATGGCTAAAAAAAAATCACCTGGTGGCACAGTAAGGCTGGTTCTTAGACAACAGGTTCCCAGTCTATAACCAGACCTGTGCTTGTGAAGCCTTTCAAGCTTCAGAACCAGAACTACCAGAACTGGACTTATTTTTATGTGGGCTTTGAGAATTCAAGGTGACCACTTTGTCTCAGTGAGGTACTAGAAGTGGCTTTTCATGATGCATCTTTATGTGTGTGTGAATGCATTTCATTAATTTCTGCCCTGTGATTTTAAGTAGTTTCTATGTTATCCTATTTCTCTTTGATTCTTAAAAATAACCCCTTTAACCTCTAGATTGCAAACTTTGTGACAGGTTCTGATTATGTGGATATGAACTCTACCATCTAACATCATGGTTTATTCTGGAGAAGAGGATAGGGTTGAGGCCAGGTTGTGAAGGACCTTAAAAACTACACAGGGAAGTTTGTATTTTAATTCTAGAGGCAGTAGGGATCCATTGGGGTTGATTGAGTGGGAGACTGACATGACCAGATCTCTGCTTCAGGAAAATTATCTTGGCATCAGTGTTTAGGATGGACTATAGTAGTGAAAGACCTGAGGTTGGGAGAGCAATTAGGGGGTAGTTGCAGTCATCCAGGTACAGTAGGACATCCCAGATGGATACGAGGGGCGCCACCTCCAGAGAAGCTCAGCGCTGATATAATCCATAGCCTTGTTACATATCGGAGCCATGGTAGAGTAAAGCAAACCTCTTCCTTTGTTAAATGCTCACCCCAGCACCAAATCTGGCTTTGGAGCCATGCCTACAACATAAGGCTGGAGGAAGGTAGGAGAGAGAGAGGTCAGAAACAAGAGTCGATATAAGGAGACAAACAAGCTTTGGCAGTTATTGGTTCCAGAAGATGAGGGAGAGTGAGGAATCTGGGATAATTCTGAGATTACAAATCTGGGAGATTGCAAAAATGGTGGGCATCTTTGGAATTGGGGTTATTTCAGTAGAAATTGGGAAGTTTGGAAGAGAGGAATATTGTCAGGGAAAGATACTGAGTTCAGTTTTAGACATCTTAAGTTTAAATTGTCTCCAGGGCATCTAGCATGAAATATTCAATAGGTCATTGCAATATGGGACCAATGATCAGGAAAGAGCCTGGAGCTGGATATATAGACTTGTGAATCATCATCAGAGATATGACAGGAAGAGCGACAGAAATGATCATCCAACACAGGAGAAGGAGAAGTCGTGGTCAGTCTGGGAGGAGGAGAACAAGGAAAGAATAGTGTCCTGAAAAATAAAAAAGGGTGTGTCTGAGGGAGGTGGCCAAGAGCTTCAAATACAGAAGATAGAGATATGTATGGGACCTCTAGAAAGAAAACCACTAGATTTGGCAATTAAGAAATTATTGGTGTCAGGGGCAGCTAGGTGGTGCAGTGGATAGAGCACCATCCCTGGAGTCAGGAGTACCTGAGTTCAAATACGGCCTCAGACACTTAACACTTACTAGCTGTGTGACCCTGGGCAAGTCACTTAACCCCAATTGCCTCGCTAAAAAAAAAAAAAAAAGAAAAGAAAAGAAAAAGAAAAAGAAATTATTGGTATCTGTGGTAGTGTTGTTGTAAGGAAAGTACTTTAAAATCTTAAGATGCGAGTTATTACAATGTCTGATGGTCTATACTTACTGTTAAAAGCATAATAGTGAAGAGATTCCAATGTTTATACAATTTTGCCCCAAATATAAGCCACATTTTAATATGCACAACCTATATTTGAACCAAAATGTTTTGTTCAATTTGCCTTGAGGAAAACCCAGAAAAAATAAATTACCTCCTTGGCTTTAAACTTGCTCTCTGATGGTCCTTCCTCTGCCCCAACTTCATTGAAGTAGTCATCAGGTCCAATTAGACAAGGCATCCTCCTTTATTCCTACCTAGGAAATTATTGGAAGTATCTCATGGAAGGCAAGTGAACGGGACATTTCCTACCTATACAATTCCATTTTCTTCTAAATCTAGCATCCCATTACTATTGCTGAGGGTCAATTCTTGCCCCTCCACCTAACCCTAAACCTTGGGCTTTTAGTGCTAAATTGTGCCTCTCCCTTAACACATCATGAGTAGGATGTGAGATAGCTGCCATTTAGGTAAGGCCTCAAGGCAAACACTGCTAGACTATAAAAGAGAAAGTCCTTCACGCAGAAGAGGAGTGGCTTGAGTTAATATCTTTATTTCCACTAACCTTGGAAGCCTCTAAGCATGTCCCTAGTGAATCTCTTGGATATTTGAGAGCTATGCATATGCCTGCCTTATACTGAAACCCTATGACCATTTACCAGCTCTGTTATATAGCCTCTAGAAAATGCTACAGAATCAGACACAGGGAAAAGATACAGATACATTGTAGGGAAGGAACTCTCATGAGAACATCTACAATGCTGTTGTTGCTGCTGCTGCTGCTGCTGCTGCTGAGCAAAATAGGTTTGAGGGAATGACCAATACTTCTAGGTGTATGGGTGAGAAGATTTATGCATCACTGCCTGGAAGGATTCAGTATAATCAGAGCACAAGAAACAGAACAATTTTCGTAGTAAGTTAGGTCTTTCCCATTGCTAATTTCGAATGACATGATTCTGCAGTGATCGGTGCCTGCTTAGCCATCTAGAAGTACCTTTATTCAAATATATAGCAATGAGAATTCACCAGTATTCTGAAGTAGATCACTCTTTGTGAAAGGCTTCCTTAATTTCACCCTTAAGCTGAGACCAAAATATTATATATTTTTTTAAAATTTCTGTATTTTATTTCAATTTTCACTGATTCACTGAAATTATAACTACCTAGATCATCTTACCTTCCATCTGCCTCTCTCTACTAACCTCTCCCCACCTGTACTAGCACCTATCTCAGCAGACCTGGACCTGAGAGGCCCCAATAGCTGATAAAGTGAACATACTCAGCTTTGGAGCCCAAATTAACCCACTTCATGCTACTTTACTATCAACCTGTCAACAATAGTACTTTTCCCTTTGACCTCAAGCTCCCCACCACAAACAATACTACTTTCCACCACTCTCCTGTAGCCAAATCAAATATTACTATTATTTGGAAATAATATTATTATACTCAATTATTATTATGTTATACCATACTATATTGTATCATAGTATACATTATATTATATTAATATTATTATAACATAATAAGTAGTATTATTTGGTAATACTGACAAAATATTTGATAAAATATTATTTGTGGTAACAATATCAAATTAGCCCAATAATCAAATTAATAATGCCATCACTTTTGCAAAAGATTTGTCTATTGACTTCCCTACCGTTAAATCATCATCTTTTTTTAAAGAATATTTTATCCTCAATTACATGTAAAAAGAATTTTTTAATCATCATCTCTAATGACTCCCCAGACCAGAACACCCTTCCATGATATCTACTCCCTTATATGTGTTGTCATGCCCCATTTAAATATACAGTTCCTTGAGGACAAAGGATGTCTCATTTTATAATTGTATCTACAGCACATTGCATTGTATCTGGCACATGGTAAGAACTTAGTAAATGCCTATTCATTCATTCATTCATTATTAGGTCATTTTCAAAATGACCTTCAAACCCAATTTGCTTTCTTGGTCCTTATTCCCCTTGCCTTTTCTGTAGGATTTGATGTTACTGCCCATTCCCCCCAAATATTTTCCTCAATTACTATGACCTAACACTATGCTGCTTCTTCACCTACCTCTCTGACCATAATTTCTTTTTTTTTTCTCATTTGCTGACTCCACTTCCTTTTCCCACATCTTAACTGTGAGAATTCCTCATGACTCAGTGCTTACTTTTCTGTTACTTCTCTCTGTGTATTCTCCCTCACTGATCTCCTCCACTCAGAATCACAGGATCTCAGAATCAGAAGGAGCCTCAGGGACCAACTAGTTCAACCAATAAGTGAATAAGAATCCCCCCACCCAAAAAAAACCATAAAACAAACCATGACATGTTCAGGAAGTAGTTATCCAGCCTCTTCATGAAGAACTCTGAGGGAAATCAACTACTTTTTGAAGCAGCTCATTCTACTTTAGTTGTTAAGAACTTCTTTTCTCTTTGCAACATCTATCCATTACTCCTAAATCTTCCAATGGCTTTGACTATTATGAAAAAATGATGCCAGAGTATTCATCCTTGCATCTAACCTAGCTCTAATTCCAAATTTCTCACTGCCTACTAGATGTTTCCACCTAGATATCCCACCTGTGATTCAAACTCAGCTTCTAGGACCAAACCAGCTTCTTCTGACCTCCCTATTTCTGTCAATAATGCTATCATTCTTCCAGTCATCCAAGATTGAAACCATTGGAGACATCTAACAGGCATGATCTGTGGCATGATCAGCACATGAATTTAATGATATTTAATGATAAATATCTTAAAAATAGAATATAATTGATGACAGAGTTGAGACTTGAGTCAATAATAAGAGCTAATATTTACATTTATTGTAATGTTTGCAAAGAACTTGACATATATGATCTACTTCTCCATTTTATAAATAAGGAAACTGAAGCTCAAAAAATTAAATGATTTACCCAAGGTCACACAGTTAGCAAGTAACAAGTCAGGATTGGACACAGCTCCTCTGATTCTGAATATAATGCTCCTTACACTTCAGTCATTTGTTAAATTTTCTTAATTGAATTGAATTCAGAGTCTACCACTCTTTTTAAAACAATAATAAACATTTTAATTTAAAGTCTTGAGTTCCAAATTCTATCACTCCTTCCCTCCCCGCCCCTCCCCACTCCCTGAGGTGGTAAGCAATAGATATAGGTTATACATGTACAGTTATGTAAAGCATTACCATATTAATAATTTTGTATAAGAAAACTTGGATAAAAGAAAAAAATGAAAATGAAAAATGGCATGCTCCAGTCTGTGTTCAATTAATATCAGTTCTTTCTTTGGAGGTGGATAGTATACTTCATCCTTAAGCCTTTGGGATTGTCTTGGATCATCGTATTTCTGACAATAGCTAGGTCAATAACAGTTCTTCATCAAACAATATTGCTGTAGCAACATTCTCCTGGTTCTGCTCACTTCACTATACATCAGTTCATACAAGTCTTTCCAGGCCTTTCTGAAATTGTCCTGCTTGTCATTTCTTATAGCACAATAATATTCCATCACCATCATATACCACATCTTGTTTAACCATTCTCCAATTGGTGGGCATTCCTTTGATTTCCAATTCTTAGCCACCACAAAAAGAGCTGCTATAAATATTTTTGTACAAATAGGTCTTTTTCTCTTTTTGGGGATGTCTTTGGGATATAAGGCTAGCAGTGGTATTGCTGGATCACAGGTTATGCATAGTCCTATAACCCTTTGGGCGTAGTTCCAAATTGCTCTCCAAAACGGTTGGATCCTCTATCACTCTTAACTACCTCTCTCACCTTATCTCTCACTACTTTCTTAAATGAGTTCTTCTGTACTCAAGATATTTTTGTTGTTCATCTGTATGCATTATATTGCTGCCCACCTAAACTATTGGCTGTATTGACTTCTTCTGCCACCATTTAATTTCAGAAGTAGTTTTCCCTAATAAGAATGTACTCCCTCCATATCCCTAGAGAAATACTTCTCATCACTCAAGGCCTAACTCAGGTGACATCTCCTCAATGAAAATGTCCCCTGATATTCCCACAGCTAGAAATGATGTCTCCCCTCTCAAATTTTCTTTTCTTTTTTTTTCCCCAGGGCAATGAGGGTTAAGTGACTTACCCAGGGTCACACAGTTAGTAGGTGTCAAGTGTCTGAGGCTGGATCTGAATTCAGATCCTCCTGAATCCAGGGTTGGTGCTTTATTCACTGTGCCACCTAGCTGCCCCCAAATTTTCTAATAGTACATTGTCTAGGGGCTTTCTTTGCTTGTCTCTTATCCTACCTTGCCTCATTCTTGGGTAGATAGCATGGCCCCCATTAGGTTGAACAGTCTTTGTGAGCAGGAATCACATCATTGTTCATTTTTTTTACTCCCATCATCTAACCCCAGGTCTCACACATATATGCCTTAATGTTCTATTGGAACATTAAGCCTATGGATTGAAACATTTAGATAAATCAACATGTAGACCAGATCCCTTTTTCCTTCACCTGTTAAGCGTCTATCTGTATCTTTGTTTTTCTCCCTCTAAGGTCATAATTGAGGGAACAGTAAGAAAGACTATGGTTCATTATCCTGACTTTCTCTGAATCAATTGACAGTGGTGGTGACTGAGATTGAAATAAACATATAAGTCCATTACAAAGTGCTGTGTTTTCCAAATACATGTATACTTTTGAGAGAAATTATTATTAATAACCAGTTATTTGGGAGATCCAGGTGTTTTCCTCATCCTATCTCCTCATTTAAAGCCCAGGATTTGAAGGACACTACTGACCTCTGCCAAAAATATACGCCACCTAGACCATCTTATCTAGGTGAATTCTTGCCCATTGTATTCTACTCAGGTTTGGGCAGGAATACATTCTTTAATTAAGTTGCCAAAAGCTGGGGGTGATTTGGAAGTAAATGACTTGATCAAAGTTGATCCCCAATCCCCTCAGTAGAATAGGTCCACCTCTCATTATAATATTCATTCTCTCTCATTACTTGTTAACAAATCAGAGTTTATTGCCACCCTCAGGAACACCCAAATAAGCACTGAATGAGTCTTTGGCATTTCAGAGTGTCAGTGACCCCTTTTATTAATAATATGCTAGCATTATTAATAAAATGATTAATTACCTTTTTCTTGAACTTTTTAAATGCCACACTTTACTATCTGTTGATTTCAGTTAGGAAACCATTTGTATTAGAATAAAAAGATGTGTTTATATGGGGGGCGGGGAAGAGAGAGAGAGAGAGAGAGGGAGAGAGAGAGAAAGCATATTCTGTTTCTGTTAAAATGCCAAAGTAGTTCTTCCTTTGCCCTTTAAAGTCCTAAGGCTAATGGGGCCTTCTCTGTCCACTAATGTTATAGACCCATAGACAGATCAACCATCTTGTGGACAGACATTGTATTTCTTCAAAGATTCAGGCTCAAGGTCTTTAAAAATAGATAATTCTTATTACATTAAATTCAAGCTAGGTCTCTGACTATTTGAGTCGAACAAAGTGGAGATCAAGAATCATGGCAGGCTATTAGGGACATTGTTGTATGTGGAGGAATCTGGTGGCCTCCTACACATAAGGAAGGGGCAGAGCCCCTTGGAGTACTGTTTTATTCATGGACAACTGGAACTTAGAGTGATGGGATAAGAAGAGAGTCTGAAGTCAGAGTCCTCACAGTCCTGGTATAAGATTACCCAATGGGAAGTAACCAGGGCTCCAATCAGTAGAAATGTTCTTTTCTTGAATCAAAGTATCGGCCTACAGCACCTCAAAATGTCACCTCAATATATTTGATGTCTGATATGTAAGTTTTCTTTGTGAGCTTTCTTTTTTTTTTTTTTTTGGTGAGGCAATTGGGGTTAAGTGACTTGCCCAGGTCACACAGCCAGTAAGTGTCAAGTGTCTGAGGTCGGATTTGAACTCAGGTCCTCCTGAATCCAGGGCCGGTGCTTTATCCAGTGCACCACCTAGCTGCCCCCGCAAGCTTTCTTTCTGATGTAGCTCTTGATTTACTACTAAATCACCAATTTATAGAACATTTTCTGATAAATAGTAGGGAAGACCTATAAGCACTCCCCATACCCTTGTTCCCCAATTCAGATTCCCTTGTTCAAAAATATTTTGATCAATTCAACAGTCATTTCAGTTTAATAAATGTTTATTAAGGGCCAATGAGGTACAAAATATTGCCCTTCTATTGCCTAAAATAAATCCAGATTATTTCACTTACTGTCAATGTCAAAATCCTGCCCCAGTCCAACTTTTTAAATTTATCTTCCACTTTTTCCCAACACAAGTTACAGAGAGATACTATAGCAAAGAAGAAAATGTGCTGGATGTGATACCAAAAAGACTTGGGTTCCAATCCTCTGTTTTAAAATAAATAGCTGTGTGACCCTGTATGAGTCATTGAAACTTTCTGAGCCCTAGTTTCTAAATCTACAAAATAAAGAGAATAAAGTCAAAAGTCCCCACCTTACAGGGTTGCTGATTCTCAAATGAGAAAATATATTCAAAGTATTTTGCTTATTTTAAAATCCTATATAAATGACATTTATTATTACAGCCAGACTTATCTACTCACTGTTTCCTAAATATACCATATTCATCTATATATTTATACTCGGGCTTCTACATTTTCCTTCATACACTGCCTTTCCTATTCTCTTCTCCAACATTATAAAGCCAACACATCCTTCAAGGCCTGGCTCAAGATTCATTTCCTCCACGTAGTCTCTCTTGGACCACATGAGAATACAGTGAATGAGCTCATGACAATTACTGTCTTTCCTTCCTATGGCATTTCTAGACTTTCTTGTGACATCTATGCTGCTTATTTTATATTTTCTAACTCTTGCATTGTTACTAAACTTTCTGTCAGACTATGCCTTCTCTCCAACTAATGCACATTGTGGATAACTGTATCCCACATACCACCAAACATGAGGCTCCCTGCATATCAGTGCTCAGTAACAACACAATTATTTTCCACAACACTATCTATCTGAGGAGGCCCAGACACTTACCAGCAATGTCACCCTAGATAAGTCACTTGACCTTTCCCTCAGTTTTCTCAACTGTAAACTAGGGATAATAATAGCACCTACCTCGAAGAATTGTTTGTGGTGAAGATCAAATGAGATAATATTTTTGTAAGCACTTAGTATACTGCCTGACATACATTAGACAACACTATGTTTATTATTTTATCATGCTTATTTCTTTTCTTTTCTCCTTCCCTTTCTCTGAGTTCTCTATTCTCATTGAAAGATGTTAAGGCATTTACCTGGAGGAAAAAACTAACAATAATAAGCCACAGTGAGGAAGTAATTTAATCTCCCTGGGCCTAATTTTCTTCATCTAGTAAATGAGGGTAAAGTCCTTTCTAGCTCCAAGTCAATCTTTTTTTTTTTTTTTGGCTGGGTAATGGGGGTTAAGTGACTTGCCCAGGGTCACACAGCTAGTAAGTCAAGTGTCTGAGGCCGGATTTGAACTCGGGTACTCCTGAATCCAAGGCCGGTGCTCCATCCACTGCGCCACCTAGCCGCCCCTCCAAGTCAATCTTACGATGTGTTACATTTCTTTTTTTTTTAATTACATATTTTATTTTCCCCAATTTCATGTAAAAATAATTTAAAAATTTTTTTTAATTTTGAGTTCCAAATTCTGTCTTTCCCTCTCTCCCTTTTCCCCCTCATTGAGAAGGCAAGCAATTCAATATGTTATACATGTGTAGTCAGATGCGTCACCTTTCAATGGACCTCAACAGATCTGATTCAGACATTGTTGACTTTAGATTGAGAATCAGCATTTCTGTGTTTAAGAGGCAACATAGTTAGGTGGTATCAGAAAATGCAGCTTGAAGTTCTGGTTTCAACATTTTGTGTTTAGCTCTGGGTAAGTCTGAAACTCGGCTTACCAAACATTTTTTAAACATCTCAAGCATGCTTAATATGTCATATTAAGTGCCAAGCACTGTGCTAGGCACTGGGGATTCAAAAATAAAAATGAGACAGTGCCTGGTCTCAAGGCATTTGCATTCTATTTAGGGGATACCACATGTTCTCAGATACGTAAACACAAGATAGATACAAACTACATACGTACACTAACAACTGAGGGAGTCCAGAAAGGCTGCTTGCATGAGGTGACATTGGTACCAAGCTTTGAAGGGGAGTCTGAGGTTCTGAGCCTCAGGGGTAAGGAAGGAGAGCATTCTAGGCATGCTCTCTCTGGGCCTCGATTTCCAGCTCTGTAAAAAGAAGATAACAAGATAATGAGATTTCACTCCCAATTTTATAGATTGCTGTGAGTAAAGCTCTCTATAATTCTTAAAGCTCTCTAGAAATGTGTATTATTATTATTATCACTATTATTATTATTATTATCATCATCATCATCTAGGAGAATGGATTATGTATCATTGATATTCTTATAATCAGTGTGGCAGAGCATGTGGAGGTAGCCACAGGATGGGAGGGAAGAAGTGGCATGTGAATGTTTATTTAATCATTTGTGCCCAGTGGGGGACTTCTATTTCATGAGATCCCCTGCCCCCGCAGTATCCTCTAGGGCAACCAGAATGGATGTTGTGCTAGCACCATCTAGCTAATTTCTTCCATAATTCATGCCACCTCTGGATGGATTTTCATTGCAGTTCAGTGATTTAAAAAAAAAAACACCAACCTTCTCAATTTGCTGACAAATCTTGTTGATACGTTATGGGCATCATCAACATACCTCTATTGAGGTATAGGGCTTAGTGGGAGGTGCTGGGGATACTGGGAGGTATAAGAGCATCTCTGCCCTCAGGGAACTTACCAATCCACTGGGCATTCAGGATATGAATATATAAAAGATGTAGGCAGCAGACCCCCAGCCTGGTCCAGATGAGCATATGTTTCCCTGGAAGTTGCCAGGGTACAGACTCAACCCTCTATGGGTTATGCTCTAGCCAGAACTAGAGAGTGAGGGACTGGGGTGGAAAGGGCTGGGGTGGTTTCTGTTTACTTCTATTACAGATATAAAAAGATAACTACAATTCAAAAGAAGTGCCTATGAATTGTCTTCTATTTATCAGTCTGTTCCCTCTCTCCCTAACTGATACACTTAGAGGAGTTCAGATGCAAAAGTGATTGTGGTGGGCTCTAGCAGCTGGGAAAAGCTTCATAAGGGACAGAGAACATGATCCTGACTTTCAAAGATAGGATTGAAATAAGCAGAAAACACAAGGAAGGGATGGGCTAATTGTGTGAGCAAAGGCAAAGAGAGGAATAAAATGGCATGTTTGGGAAACAATAGGGAGGGCAGTCTGCCAGAGAAGGGGTCATCTAGAGTAGCCATGGAAGATAAGAATCAGAAAGGTAAATAATAGTGATTCTTGGATTCAATTCAGATAAAGAAACTCAACAATTTTTTTAAAGATACCTATTGTGTGTGACATATCCTATACCAGGCTGGGAGAGAGGAGGAAGTAGAGAGGGAGATTCAAATAAACATCAATAAAACAAGGTCATTGTCCTTAAGGAGAGAATATATCTAAAAGCCCTGTGTAAATGTTCTATATGTGTCTGTGATCCATGATGATGGATTTTCCAATGCTGGAGTAAAAGGAAATATGACTAAACTCAAATAATTATTGTATATAATGGAACATAAGTCTTCACATAAGGAAGATAGAACAAAAGCGCGTTGAGAGGTCTGAGCTGGAAACAACAGTTACTGAGTGGAAGAATCAGAAAACGCTTCATGGGGGAAGTTCACAGGGCATGGTAGCTGGATGTCGAAGGAGCAGTATGTCAGCACGTAGAGGTGAAATGAGAGGTGGCCTTCCAGAAAGGCACAGACATGGGTAGGCATGCAGCCTATGTGGAGCGAGTAGTCCAGGATGACTAAAGTATAAGGTACATGATGGGGAGTAGAGCGAGATAAGAGAGGAAAGGTAGAGTGGAGTGAGATTAGGAAGGTCTTTGAAGACCAAGCTAAGGCAATGACTTTATTCAATAAGTAACAAGGAACCCAGGAAGCATTTTAAGAAGAGTGACATAATCAGAAGTATACATCAGAAATATCATTGCAGCTAATGAATTTTGGTGAAGCCCACGACAAAGTCCCTCGTGGTGTGCTTTTGGACAGGGAGGATAAATGTCACCTGCATGAGAGTATGGCTCAGGTTATTCAAAATGATTGAACCCAGAGTGTTGATCAGTGTCAAGCTTGTCATAGCCAAAAGATTCTGCCACTGGGACTTAAAGAAAGTCAGGGAGGTCAGTAGTTGGAAGGGAGGAGGGAAAGCATTTCAGGCATGGGAGACAGCTTAGAGAAAATGCCCAGAGCCAATAGATGAATGTTTGTGGAACAGTCAAGAGGCCAAAGTCACTGGATCAAAGAATATATGTTGGGGGGGGGGCAGCTAGGTGGCACAGTGGATGGAGCACCAGCCCTGGATTCAGGAGGACCTGAGTACAAATCCAGCCTCAGACACTTGACATTTACTAGCTGTGTGACCCTGGGCAAGTCACTTAACCCCAACTGCCTCACCAAAAAAAAAAAGAATATATGTTGGGGAGTAAGGTATAAGAAGACAAGAAGGAGCTAGGTCATGAAGAACTTTGAATGCTAAATAGAGCATTTTGTATTTGATCCTAGAGGCAATAGGGAGCCATTGCAGTTTATTGAAGGGGGTGCAGGGGTGGGGGGAGGGGGGGATGATACATGATTGGACCTGAATTTTAGGAAAATCATTTTAGTGGCTGAATGAAAGATTGATTGGAATGGGGAGAGACTTGAAGCAGGCCGATGCACCAAGCAGTCTATTGCAGTAATCCAGGTGTGAAATGATGAGGGCCTGCAGCAGAGTGGTGGCCATGCTAGAGGAGGGGAATGAGAGTATTCGAGAGACTAAGAAGGTGAAATCAACAGACTTTGGCAATGGCTTGGATATGGGGGAAGGGGGAGGGAAGGGGGGAAATGGGGTAAGAGAGTGGGGATTCCAGGATGACTCCTAGGTTGTGAGCCTGAAACACTGGGAGGATGGTGCTGCCCCCTACAGAGATAGAGAAGATAGGTAGGAGCAGAGCCATCTTTAGGAGGAAAGATAATTAGTTCATTTGAGGTATATTAATATCTACTAGAGATCCAATTCTAGATGTCTGAAAGGCAATTGGAGATGCGAGATTGGAGGTCAGCAGAGAGACTGAGGCAAGAAAGATAGCTGATGAGGTCACCCAATGAGGTAGCATAGAAGAAAAAGAGAAGAGGGCCCCAGGACAGAGCCCTGCGGGCCCCCTACAGTTTAGTAATTTGCAGGCCACTGTGCATATTTTGTGAAAGTGTGATGCAACAATGACAAAGGACTATGAATACAAGATTGATAATCAGTTAATTAGTCACTGCTCTACTCACCTTGGTGACCCTATATGCTCAAAATCATACACTCAAGAACAATACTCTTTTTGTGATCAATTCCCCATTATTTAGTATTTTAAGGTTTGCATAGCTCTTTCTTCACAACAATCCATTAGGTAGAATGTGTTATATCTTTTTTTTAAAGATGAAGAAACTGAAGCTCATAAAATTTAAGGGACTTCCCATTGTCATATAACCAGTAACAGCAGCTGACACTTATATCATGCTTTAAGGTTACAAGGTATTTTAAATAAAAACAGACTCTCGTGATGTAATCCTCACAATTTGGATATAGGGATTCTGTCCATTTTATAGATGAATAAACTGAGGTTCAAAGAAGTTAAATGATTTGGTCATGGTCAAATTCACACTGCCTCTCCATTTCCCCAGCCAAAATTAACCAGCAAGAGTTAAAGCACATGAAGTGTATCTGATGATGTGTTTTATTCATTTAAACCTTCTTAGAGTATTACCAGATAAGCTTTTCCCATCTTCTTCACAGGATATGTATAAAGAAAGAACTGGGGCAACTAGGTGGCGCAGTGCATAAAGCACTGGCCCTGGATTCAAGAGGATCTGAGTTCAAATCCAGCCTCAGCCACTTGACACTTACTAGCTGTGTGACCCTGGGCAAGTCACTTAACCCTCATTGCCTCGCGAAAGAAAGAAAGAAAGAAAGGAAGGAAGGAAGGAAGGAAGGAAGGAAGGAAGGAAGGAAGGAAGGAAGGAAGGAAGGAAGGAAGGAAAGAAAGAAAAAATGAATGAATGAATTAGAGAATTAAAGAGATTAAGAGATAGAGATGACAAATTACAACCACATGCCAAGTCAGTTATAGGCAAGGGTGTGCCAGAGCTACCTCATATAAGCTTGCAAGAGCCCATTGTTAAATCTTCAGTGTGAGCATTTATAATCAGAAACAGAAATCAGAAAACTACAAATCAGGATTTAGTTTATTGTTTATTTATTGTATAACTTTAAGAAAGTGATGGAGTAGGGGCAACTAGGTGGCACAGTGGATAAAGCCTGGCCCTGGATTCAGGAGGACCTGAGTTCAAATCCGGCCTCAGATATTTGACACTTACTAGCTATGTGACCCTGGGCAAGTCACTTAACCCCAATTGCCTCACCAAAAAAAAAAAAAAAAAGTGATGGAGTAAATGTTAATCATACAGATTAAACTAAAAGGGTATTGCACATTTTTGGAGAGCTAGTTGTTAAAGATTTACCAGCATGCCCCTGGTTATAAACTCATAGATTTAGAGCTAGAAGGGATGCTAGAGGTTATCTAATTTAACCCCTTCATTTTATAGCTGAAAAAACCGAGGCTGAGACAGCTGAATTCATTAGCCTTACTTCAGAGTCTAGATTCAAACCCAGGTCATAAGAATGCATATCCATTCCTTTCCGGGACCTCCACCCATATATTCCACTGTCTCTCACTACCTCCATCAGTATTCATTTTAGCTGATTTGTCCCCACCTCGGCCACATAGCCAATTAGCAGAAGAAAAGCCCTCATGGATCCAAGCATTGTCTAGATCCGGGCTTCTTAAACATTTTCCACTCAAGACCCCTTTTCACCCAAGAAATTTTTACATGACCCCCAGGTATATAGTGATAATTACAAATTTACTGAGGACTAACTGATCTCCACCTACTTCTCCTTCCCAGGCCAATGAGTTGCCTGGGGCTAACCAATCTTTGTCAATTCCAGACTCTTGATTGACTTATGGATCTCCCCCAAGAAAACTATCCCCTCCCAATGATTCCCCACCTTACTCCCTGGACTTTATGTTATTATGTAAAAGGGTCCATCTACATTAGGTAGTTTCTAAATAGTTAAGTAGCACCTATACTTAACTCTGGAGCAGTTCTGTAGTTTCTTTTGTTAAAGGTTCATTTACATGAAGAAGTTACATAGGGGCAGCTAGATGGTGCAGTGGATAGAGCACTGACCCTGGAGTCAGGAGGACCTGAGTTCAAATCTGACCTCAGACACTTAACATTTACTAGCTTTGTGACCCTGAGCAAGTCACTTAACCCCAATTGCCTCACTAAAAAACAAAACAAAACCAGAAGTTAAATAGTTTCTATGGTGACTTAGAGCAGTCTTTTGGTTCCCTTTGTTCTGTTACCCCATAAAAACCCTTCCTCAGTTCCCATCTTTGGGTATTCCTAGCTTCTTGCTTTGTGATACCATGGGGGCTATAGTTCCTCTGCCCCATTAAAGACCTTATCTCTCCCATTTTGATTGTTTCCTTAATTTCCAGGTTAACAATAGGTATATGAAATAGGTATATGCAACCTTTTACTGTTGCCAAATTTTTCATAACCCCCACATTCAGTTACATGCCCCAAATTTGAAGAAGCTTTGGTCTAGATAGTGACAGTTTTATAACTGTGTGGCTTCTAATAGAGTCACATGCAGATGAGCCCCCAGCAGATTCAGGCTGAAAGGATCCAGGACTTTATATAAGCCCTGCTTCTTCCCAGCATGACAGTGATATGACCACCAGTCAGTTTCCTGATGAGCCTTTCACATGATTTCTGGGCACCGCGACATGCCTCATTCTGCAGTTATCTGATTTCCAATCAACACTCAGTTGCCCGGCGGCAGATTATGAAAGAGGCTCTATTACTGGCCGAGAGCCACAGTGTACTTGGAGACACCGGCAACTCACATGCCAATTCTGGAATCCCCTCTTACAATCAGAAGGTCTTTGGAAAAAGAAATCACTATCACAGCATGAATATAATACAGGCTATCCCCAATGCCAAGAGCATTAATCTGTTTGGCTTTCATTCAGGGGACACACATTCTGCAAGGACTCAATAGTTCAGCACATTCCTCTCAGCCATGTGTGTATTTTGATAATTATAACACAAGATAACCCTTCACAACAGGCAAGCCATGAAATCTAAACTACATTTCATACATGAAAGTTACTTTTAAAAAAAAATTCTCTTAAACATTTGAAGACGAAGGTGCTGTCATCCTGAATTACTGAGGATTTGGCAGAATTGGTCCATGTCCAAAAGGTTAAGATATTGAGTCTCAGTTCTCTGCTTCTCAGATAAATAACCATGAGGGTAAAAGGAGGTCATTCCAAACCAATACCATTTCAATGGCATGGAAACACAGCCTCATTTACTTCTCTCAAAATGGCCACCAGAAAGGGGAATGTTTTCATTTCTCAGTATGTCAAGCTAACTCTCACAACTACAAAGTGCTGAGATAATATCATCTGAGTCCTTAGTTATAGTGAAAAAACGGGGATCAGGGACCAAGGTCAGTGGAGAGGTAAGAGAAGAACTCTAAGGAGACAGATATTTATAGATGATCAGGAACCCATTAATAAATTGAAACTATGGGGACCCGGACATTGAAGAGGAGAGCTGTGATATTTAGGCAGATATTAAAAAGAATTTTGGCCAAAAACAAAATTAAAATGGATAGGGAGGGGAATCTGCCTCTTTCCTGATCACAGATGTAATTAGGGCAGAGAATTCGGGGTTTTGTCCCTTGTTCTGAAATATAGAGTGCATTTTTAATCTGTAAGCGGGGCAGAGGCTAATTTTAGCACCTAGTTGGGCAGAAGTAATTAGTGAAAATAGAGAGTTACCTGATAACAGACTTCCTTATTCCCCTGCCCTCATTATCTTGGAAGTCATATCCCAGGCAAATTCCCTCCTAGGCCTAATCCTATCCTGTCCCCTTTACAGCAGTCTCCCCAGAAGAGGTCTCCTGCTACCATAGGGGCTCGATCTCTTCCACTATAGTGTGGTATCTCAATTTATCTCTTCCCAAATCAGAGCTGCTTTCTCTGGGCCCAAAGATCGCTAGTTATGGTTCTATTGATGAGGCTACAATTATCAATACCTATGTAGTAATAAAGGCAGACCAAAGAAAAAGACAACTCATTCCATATAAATAAGAGCTTTCTCTTGCTTTTTCTCCACTGTAAAGCTTGAGGAATAGAGTCACATCTTTCTTTTGGTCTTCCTAGGACATGGACAGGCAAGGTGGAAGGGAGAGAAGCCATTTTTAATTCTCATAGAGAATTGGAAGCCAATCAAAATCGGCTTGAAACACCAAATCTCATGAATACTGTGACAATCATTCAGCAATTGTTCTTCATTTAATGCCAGTTTTCACCTCTTAATTTATACCAAAGAGTAGGTCCTTCTATCAAATAACCTAGTTATCCCTGCCATCAAAAAAAAGTACTGTGAAATGCAAAAGACTCTACTTACCCAAGTATTTTGTATAAGATGAAATAATAGTGTAGTAGAGTGGGTAGAGACCAACCTTGGAGCTAGGAAAATGAGTTCAAATCCTGCGTCTGGACAAATACTGGCTATATAATCATGCAGAAGATGACTCAGTGCCTTAAGCTTTTACAATTGGCATTTCCCCTAATTGATGAAATAACAGATCCATGAAAAAAATATGTATGTAAAAATCTATATACACATACATATACACATATACATATATATGTACACACAGATTACATACACGGAGGGCAGTATGGCAACAGAGTTTCTATTTTTGTTTTGTTTTTTCAAAAATAATATTTAAATTGCTTAATGGATTGGTAAGTCTGGGAAAGTGTGTAAGACAATCATGGGTTGTACATATATAACTTATATCAGATTGCTTGCTGTGTTGGGGAGGGGGGAAAGGAAAGGAAAAGAGGGAAGGGGAGGGAAGGGAGGGAGGGAGAAAAGATTGGAGCTAGAAATCTTATGAAAACAAATGTTGAAGACTATCTCTACATGTAACTAGAAAATAATAAAATACTTTTATGATTAAAAAAAAGACTTAATCACGGGGTGAAATTTCACTTTTAGTCCTTTGAAAAAGTAACATCTCAATTGCCCCAAAGGGGATGATAGGTCTGGGAGAGAGAGAGAGGGAGTCATGAAGTGACTCTTCACACCCAACAAACCATTACTTCATAGTGCTCCAGCTAGAAAGGCCTCAGTTCTCTATGCAGATTGCCCTAGTAGGCTTGTGGCCTCATGCCACCCGAGACATGAGAGGAGAAAAAAGAAGCCCTCCATCTCTATAGCAGTCAGCTACAAGAGACAGGGTGTCTGTGACAAGGAACAGATATTGGCAACACAGTATACTGAAGGCCACAGACCCACAGATGTAAGCCTTTTCAGGACCATCCGGTGATCTCTATCCTGAAATGGTCTTTAGTCCGTCAGCCTACCTGTTAGTCACTCTGTCAATCTGTCTATCTGTCTGTCTGTCTGTCTGCCCGCCTGTGAAGATGGTCCCACTGCTTGATCACGCCAACTTTTGCTGAGTATTGCCTGAACTCTGTTCAGCTGCTCCTCCTGGCAGTTGGTGTGAGGCTTAATTTTAAATTCATCTCATAAAACACAGCCAGCCTAGCACAGTGTGGCATATTTGGTAATACTATCTCTTTGAAGGGTGGGAGGAGGGTGGGGTGGGGGTGGGGGGTTGTCCAAGAGCACTTTACTTGGCTAATTCTGTCCAACAAGCAGGGAGAATGACCTGACTTAGAGGCTCCACTAGCCAGCTGATCTGCTGAACTGATGAGCTCTGCTAAGTATGGCTGTAATTAGCATCCAGCCTGAGTGCCTTCCAAATCTCTTCCTCTGCATTCCAAAGCAGGACATGCTGAACTCTAGTCAGATGCTAAGTGGCTGCTGGGCCATGCTTTGTAAGTTAAAGAAAGGGGAAAAAAAAAAACCACCTCTGCTTCTCATTACCCAGAGGGGAACACCATTTCTGGAAAGAGGAGACACCACCCCCATCAGGCCCAAATCTGGCTAAGTTTTAGCAATAGCAGATTAGGGCATAATCAGCTGAGTGGTCACAGTGCCAACACACATGGTGGTTTCCCCTTTATCCAACTCTCTTCATGGACACCTGCCCTTCAGACACTGCTGCCTTTCTCTACAGAGAAACAAAAGGACTTATTGCCCTTTATACAAAAGGGAGTTGCTTATTAAGCAGTCTGGAAATTAGCATCTCCTCAGAGATATGATACCATCTTTAATAATAATAATAGTAATAGTAATAATAACAACAATAATTATTATAAATAGATAGCATTTACATAATGTTTTAAGATTTGCAGAGTGCTTTCTATACAATATGCCTTTGTGTTCTCCTAATAATCCTATGAGGTAAATGTTGTCATTATCCCTTTTTTTCTAGGTAAGGAAACTGAAGTTGATGGAGGTTAATGGACTTGCCCAGGATCTGTAAGTAAGTGTCTGAGGTCTTCCTGACTCAAAATCCAACACTGTCTAGTGGGCCACACAACTTCCTTTATTCCAAAGACTCCCAGAGCTAGAACTAGAAGACTTCAGAGGTCATGGAGTTCAATCCTCACGCTCCCTCACCCCGCCCCCCACCCCATTTGCCCAATGTTATAAATAAGGAAATTGAGGCTGAAGGAGGCTGACTTGATCAAGACTACACAGATGGGAGATTTATTTAGCCTTTATGGTCTACTTTACTATACAAGACCTCAACAAAGAATAAGAAAGAAAGAGAATCATTGTAAAATTATGTTTTAATTCCCTTTGCATTGCAGACATTATAGACGGGAAAGCTATATAAAATGGAAAAAGTTCCCTTCCCCTTGAAGAGCAAGAGTTCAACTCCTTTCTTTTCAATACCCAGAAGGATGGAATAGTGATTTCTCATCACCATACGTGATAATGGCATATCACCCTTACTGCTTGCATTCCTGATATTAAATAACATAGCTTGCTGTTAACGAAAGGTTAAGTCACATAATGATATATTGGCACTAGGGAACATGTGAATAGTTCTGTTTGGCAAATGGTCCATAATTATCAGCGTAAGGGATATTTTTACTTGCCACCCATATATATGAAAGGTCAGTAATATAGCTAGCTGGAGAGAATGCAATGACTTTGCCAACAAGCCTAGTTTTATAGTTTTATTTCCATGCCTTTCCCCCTTCTCATTCATTTACATGGGAGACCAAGGAAGTTTTGGAGTTTAGAAACTTCCTTCATTCACCTCCTACCTCCCCACTCCCCAGAATCCTTAGCTGTTTCCTGAAAGAGTAGCAACTAAATAGATGCTGAATGGAAGCAATTTAGTGATTGGAAGTAAGTTACATGGGCACTCCTGACAAAAACAAATGTGAAATAGATGCCTCTAGAAGTTGAATCCCTATCTTTCTTTGATACTCAACAAAAATGTCACTTTCTTCAAGAAGCTTTTCCTGGTCTTCCTAGCTATTAGAACCTTCCCCTCTAAGATTACCTTCCATCTACTCAGTATATGTCTTATATTTATCTATTTATTTATATATTGTATCCTCTATTAGAATGTGAGTTACTCGAAGCCTGAGACTATTTCACCTTTCTCTGTGTATCCGTCACTTAATATAGTACCTGGTACACAGTAAGCATTTAATAAATGCTTGGACAACTAGGTGGTGAAGTGGAAGGTGAAAGGCCTAGAGTCAGAAAGACCTAAGTTCAAATCCAACCTCAGACACTTACCAGCTGTCTAACCCTGGGTAAGTCACTTAACCCTGTTTGCCTCAGATTCTTCATGTATAAAATGACCCAGAGAAGGAAATAGCAAACCAGGCCAGTGTCTTTGCGAAGAAAACCTAAAATGGGGTCATGAAGAGTCAGACACAACTGAAAAATGAGTAAAAAAAACAATAAATGCTTTTTTATTGGGTTGACTGATTGATTGAGGTCAACAATACCCAAGACCCAGGTCTGAATTCTTTAAAGATGTATCTTTGAAGCTTAAATAAGTGGAAAATTGGTGAGCATAGGATTGTAAAGCAAAGAAAGTTGAATATTTCTACCCAACTATAGTAACCTTATGAATTATGTTTCTCCATAATAAGGATAGACTAGGCAAACAAATCAAATTTTCACGTCACCTGATTAGGGCACTCACTGCCCAAAACAGTACAGGGGAAATTCTAACATTCTTACTCTGTATTTCTCCTTTTTCCTAGGCTTCAAGTGGGGCCACCACCTTTCTGTTTTCATCAGGCTGTATTTTTAGAACATTAAAATTTCCAAATTGACAATTGAATTGTAAACCAAGGGAGGCATTTTTCATTCTTTCCTGACATTAAGATGTGTCATAAACAGGGTATTGCAACCATCTTGCCTTATTTTTTTCCTTTGCCTCCTTCTCTGTTGATATATGCAGAGCAACTTTCTCAAAAGCACATGTAATCTCTTTTGTATAGTATTTTTTCCCAATTACATATAAAGACAATTTTTAAGATTTTTTAAAATTTTGAGTTCAAAATTTTCTCCCTTACTCCCTCACCTCCCCTCTCTTTAAAATGGTAAGAAATTTCATATAGGTTAGATATATGCATTCATTTAAAACATTTCTGTATTAGTCATTGTTGTGAAAGAAGAAACAGGCCAAAAGAAAAAAGCCGTAAAAAATAATTTGCTTCAATCGACATTGATGCCTTCAGTTCTTTCTCAGTATGTGGATAGCATTTTTCATCATGAGTCCTTTGTAATTGTCTTGGATCATTGTATGGCTAAGAATAGCTCTCTTATTCATAACTGATCATCATACAATATTGTTGTTACTTTATATAATGTTCTTCTGATTCTGCTCACTTCACTTTGTAACAGTTCATGTAAGTCTTTCCAGGTTTTTCTGAAATCCACTTGCTCATCATTTCTTAGAAGACAATACTATCCATACACCACATTCATATACAACAACTTGTTCAGCCATTCCCCAATTGATGGACATCTCCATTTCCAATTCTTTACCATCAGAAAAAGAGCTGCTGTTAGTATTTTTGTACAAGTAGGTCCTTCCTCCCCCACCCTTTTTAAAATCTCTTTGGGCGGGCGGCTAGGTGGCACAGTGGATAAAGCACCGGCCCTGGATTCAAGGAATACCTGAGTTCAAATTCGGCCTCAGACACTTGACACTTACTAGCTGTGTGACCCTGGGCAAGTCACTTAACCCCCATTGCCCCACAAAAAACAAAAAACAAAAAACAAATAAAATCTCTTTGGGATATAGACCCAGCAGTGGTATTGCTGGATCAAAGGGTATGTGTAGTTTGCCTTTTGGGCATAGTTTCAAATTGCTCTCCAGAATGATTGGATCAGTTCACAACTCCACTAAGAGGGAACATATAATAATCTTACTACAATGTAAGAGCATTTGGACTTTTGGTATTAACTACACTGTGGTGCTGAGGGAACAAGATCCTTTCCTATTTGTGCCTTAGGTTCACCCCCATTTCAGCCTTTGGGTTGATATTGCTATTCCCACAGACACTTTCCTTACCAACAAAGCTGATATGTGCCCCTAATAGTCCATTCTCTTTCCCTTCCTCCCTTCAGCTTTTACTTTTACCAATTCCTCTTCTCAGGTCCTAACCTTTCTCTTGGCTCTAAAAAGTGTGTTTTTTTTTTCAGGCCCCTTTATTCTGAATCAATGTTTCTTGGATTTCTTATACCCAAAGGCACAAATAGAAATTATTTCACCTGTTGCCAAAAAAACCCCAAAAAACAATTGTAGAATTTGGGGCAGGGGGGAGAAAGGAATAGAATTGCAAAGAGTAGCCCCACCAAACTTGCATATGGCAAAGGGTCCCCCCTCAGAGTCTCCTATACCTGTGAAGAGTTTGAAGGAAAGGCAGGCCCCAGGAAAAGAATTTAATGGTGAAGAGACCCTGATGATTATAGCCAGGATGACTGTGTCAGGGAGCAGGGTAGAATCATACCCCATGGCACAGATCAGCAAAGGGCCATGAGATCATGGTATCATGGCATCATGGATTTAGAGCTGGAAAGGACCTAAGAGGATGCCATTTTACAGGTGAGAAATTCATTGAATTGCCCTGGTCTAACACCTTCATTTTGCAGGTAATGAAATGGAGGCTAAAGGAGGTAAAGTAACTTGCCCCAAATAACAGAGTTCATAAATGGCAAAAATAAGATTGGAGCCTACATCCTGTAGGTAAGGTCCAATACTCTTTCCCCTAAATCATAAGACATCCCAAGGAGTTTAGCCTCTGGGCTGCCATAGCTATAAAGAGGAAGGATACCCCACCACCACCACTATCACCACTCCATGTGACTGTCCTAGAGAAAACTTCAAGTCACCACACCCTAGTTACAGCTCTGCCTATACCTTATTCTCGTCCTTGATCGTCAGCGATTCCATTTGACTGTGATAAACACCCCTGAACTTTTTTTCCTCTATACTGCCTATAATGTTTTCTCTCTCCACCCCCTGAACTACATTGAAAATGCTCTGCAGCCCTGCAGGCTCTCCTTCTGACTGGCTGGTCTCTTCTAGAAGCCTAATTTTAAGGAGGAAGACCAGACCAACCAAGTCTTCATTCTTCTCCTGGCTGTGCTGCTGATTCGTCACCACAGGACTTTCCCTACAAGGTCCCCCACATGGGGTACCTTCACCCCCCCCAACTCCTTTTGTAAGGTCTTCTCCATTAGAATGGAAACTTCTTGAGGGCAGGCACTCTCCTTCTATCTGCTGATATTCACATACTCAGAGCTGAACCAGTTTCTGGCATATAGTAAGCACATAATAAAACCTTGGCTATTGACTTGATTTCACTGCTATACTCAGCATGGTGTTTTAGAAAGGGTACTGGCCTTATTGTTAGAACACCTGATTCTGGTCTCATCTCCCTTGCTTATTAGTGATGTAACCTTCCGCAAATTACTTCTCCTTTAGCATAATTTTCATCATTTGTAAAATACAGAAGAAACTTGTACTGCTTGCCACATAAGGCTATTGTGAGCACTTTGTAAAGTGCTATGGAAATAGAAGCGTGGAGGTTGTTCAAGGGAGTTCCCAGGTCAATTTAATGAGCTTAGTGAGCTTTTGTTTAGGATTTCGATGGTATGGGGCATGCCCATTGATGATATCCCTGAGAGGACTGGGGATATCTCTTAGACACTGAGGGTTGTTTCATTAGTTCTGACTTTATTATGGGTTAGAATCATCCTTTGCACTGGGCCTTTGAGGGCCTATGAGCCCTAAACACAAACCAGAGAACATCAGAACTAAGAACAGACCAAGGCCCTGGGTAATGCATCCATACAACTTCCTCCCTGCAGCTTCAGATGGCAGCCTTGGTGTAGAGAGGCATTGTAGTTGAACATTTTAGCTGGAGAGGTGGCAGTGGGAGGCACTTCTATCACTCTCTCTCTTTTTTTTTTTTTTTTTGGTGGGGCAATGAGGGTTAAATGACTTGCCCAGGGTCACACAGCTAGTTAAGTATCAAATATCTGAGGTCAGATTTGGACTCAGGTCCTCCTGAATCCAGGGCTGGTGTTCTATCCACTGCGCCACCTAGCTGCCCACTTCTATCACTCTCAGACCCAGAGATGGCAGCCATGGTAAGAAATACATGACCAAGTGGTGGCAGTTCCTGAACCCCAACAATTCTGGATATAGGGGGAATCTCTTAGACAATGTCACGTCTCTGGGGAGTTCTAGGACCTTGACTCCTGAAAGGAGGGAGATTTCCTGTATACTATTTAATCACTGAAGAGTTCAGACACCTGGTGTCATAGAGAGAAGGGAGGGGAGGAAGGGTAAAAAGGAAGCACCAGTGTACTGGGAAGATCTCCCATGAAGTCCTATAGCAGGAACTTGGCACAAATTGTGGCTGGCACAGAGTAAGCACACATACATGCTTATTGACTGAGCCATGATCTAGGGAAGGGGAAAAAAAGGAAAGAAAGAAAAGAAGTATTTATTTTCTACTCTACGCCAAGCACTTTACAAACGTCACCATGTATTTGATCCTCACAGCCCCCTGGGGAGGGGGGGTGCTATTTTTTATATATTTATTGTTTTTGGTGCAGGGCAATGAGGGTTAAGTGACTTGCCCAGGGTCACACAGCTAGTGAGTGTCAAGCGTCTGAGGCTGGATTTGAACTCCTGAATCCAGGGCCAGTGCTTTATCCACTGTACCACCTAGCTGCCCCATTGGGGGTGCTATTTTTATACCCATTTTTCAGATGATGAAAGTGGTAAATGACTCGTCCCAGATTCATGCCCTGAGGAAATGTCTACAGTCAACTTGAACTCAGGTCTTCCTGCTTCCAGGTCCAGCACTCTGTCCAGCATACCACCTGGTTTCCTTAAAATAGGGTAAGAAAAGGCCTGGATTTTTCCTTCTGATACTTCTGTGAGTTGTATGAACAGTGTAAATCTGATGGGATTTGCAAGTCCCGGTTTATTTCCCTTCTGGAGGAAACCCAATCCCTTAGGGTAATACCATGGGACTGGAGGTCTATGTGAATTCCTGGGTTGAGAGCAGGACTCACTGAAATGTCAAGGGAGCTATCTCTCTGGTGTCCCTAAGGGTTTTGTATTTTTTACTTCTAAGGGGAGTCCAAAACCACAGGGTGGTGCTGGCAGATCTCAAAGGTGGGGAGTGGAGGGCAGATAAGGTTCATAAAGGACAAATAGATCACCTGTGCATGGATCAGCATGAGTTTTTTGAATTTTCTCTGGAGTAAAAGAAAAACTATCCCGCACATGCTATTCATTATTACCCAGAGCATGTACATAGGACCTGAAGAGTCCCTTTTACCTATCTCTGTAGAAACGGAGACCCAAGTTCTAGTCAAGCTATATTATGAAAGATATTTCCTAGAGAAAACTCTGGAGACAAAGGAAGTCAAAGGTTTGGGGGATTTGGAGAGGTCTGCCACCAAGAATGAACGTGGTCTATGTAAGCCTAGGTTACTCAAATAGTCGTCCTCATCAACAACTGTTACCAAAAGAATGCATAGCAAACCTGCCTTGAAACTAGGAAGAGGTGTGGCTGGGTAGTGAAGTAGATAAAGCACCAGGCCTGGAGTCAGGAGGAACTGAGTTCAAATCCATCCTTAGATACTTACTAGCTGTATGACTGAGCAAGTCACTTAACCCAGATTGTGGAAGGAAGGAAGGAGGAAGGATCTGGGTTCAAGTCCTACCTCTGACACATAGTGGCAGTGTGACCCCGGCCAATACATTTAACTCTCCAGGAATAACAATTGCAAAGACAATGCTGTGCTGCACTGAGAGAGGGGATTTCCTTAGGAGTTGACTAAATGGAGGAAATCCTCCATTTAGATCCTCTCCCTCTCCCTCTCCCTCTTATTATTATTCCAATCAGCTTGGTCCATTATATTCTTTTTGTCTCATTATTTAGGGATTCACAATGCACATTTACATGTTAGAACAATGATCAGAATGCCCTGGGAAGCCCCAGTATCTTCCCTTGAACATTTGAAATGTTTAAGGCCCCTAATTTGCATTAAAACATAGAAACCTCAGTTACTTAAACTGTGATTCACACAGGGAAGAACTAGATCACTGAGCACCTTGGGGAGGGGGGGAGGGTTGACCCTGGAATCAGGAAGACTTGGGTTCAAATCCTGCATTGGTTAGGTCACCATGAGCAAATCATTTAGGCTATGAGGTACCCAGGCAGCTTTCTAAGACTAGATGTTAGACATTTAAAAAATACATAGTCCTCTGTCTCCTGACAGGCAGGGTAACATTGGCACCTCAAGATATAGTTAATATTATAACAAAGAGAATAAACTCGATATCATGAATTCGAAGCTTTGTATACCACCCTCATTTTCTGGCCTTAGTATATATAAATATTCCATAGCTGTTGATTATTTTCTAGTTCATAATCTTTTTTTTTTTTTTAAGAATAAAAGACTAGGGGCAGCTAGGTGGTGCAGTGGATAGAGCACCGGCCCTGAATTCAGGAGTACCTGAGTTCAAATCCAGCCTCAGACATTTAACACTTACTAGCTGTGTGACCTTGGGCAAGTCACTTAACCCCAATTACCTCACTTAAAAATAAATATATTAAAAAAAAAAAGAATAAAAGACTACATGTTGGAGGCAACTTGCCGATCTGTATTGGTGTAGGAAGTTTCCATTTCAGAGGTTCCCTACACTGACAATCACAGGACAAAAGAGGTGATCAGCTCACAGCTAAGAATGTGTGCTCAAAAAGAAAAAAAAAAAAAAAGAAGAATGTGTGCTCCCTGGCATCTGCTGATCTGTGGTCTAAAACAGGGGTCTTGCTAGTTCACAGGTTGGACAAAATATGGCTGCAGACAGGATTTGACACTTAGGCTGTAATTTGCCTAGAACACTGAGTTAAACCCAATGAGGTGATATTAAGTAGCAATAAATGAGGGGACAGCT
Organism: Dromiciops gliroides; assembly: GCF_019393635.1. NCBI lineage: Eukaryota > Metazoa > Chordata > Mammalia > Microbiotheria > Microbiotheriidae > Dromiciops > Dromiciops gliroides. Next base: position 614,320,140 of record NC_057861.1, on the reverse strand, counting down.
AGGTGGCACAGTGGATAAAGCACTGGTTCTGAATTCAGGAGGACCTGAGTTCAAATCTGACCTCAGACACTTGACACTTACTAGCTATGTGAACCTGGGCAAGTCACTTAACCCTCATTGCCCCACCAAAATAATAATAGTAATAATAATAATTAATAATAATAATAGTAATAAATGCAAAATTCTACTAGGTCCATAAAAAAATCAGATAAGTAATGGATATGGGAGGTATAGCTGGAGAGCATGGTAGATCTTGGGTTTGCATCCCACACTAGCCATGTGATTCTGGGCAATCATTTGAATCACTTTAGTCAGGAGAGACAGAGACCTCTTAGAGCCTCAGTTTCCTCATTTGTAAAATGAGGGTTATATATATTATACTGCCCCTCTTACAGGATATATGTGAAGAAAGTGTGTTAGTCATAAGGCATTAAAGGCATGAGAGCTATTGAAATAAATGGAATTAAGAAAACAAATACAATGACTCCAAAAATATAAATGGAAAGAACAATAAAAACTGAGTTTGGCCAGAAAAAGAAGAATCATGAAAATGCATCTCTCTCTCTCCCTCTCCCTCTTTCTCTCACCACCCCCATTCACCTCCTGCCGCACTTCTTTGCAAAGATGGGGAACTATGGATAGGAAACATTGGATATTCTGTCAGGCTTGATTGCTGTTTTCCTGTGCAGCTTTCTTTCCTCTCTTTTATTTTTTTTATTATAAGAGGTAACTCTGGGTAGGGTGGGGGAAGATGCAGTAGAAAATTAAGGGGATGTAGAAACAAAAGATATTAATAATTTGTTTAATAAGAACAATGATTATCAGCTATTATTACTGTTCTCTCCACATCTTTCTCCTATGGCCAGTTAGTGCATCTGTTTAAAAAAAATAAAGCACTTAAAAATGGAGCTTGAAAAAGGGAGGTGACACCCATAAATATTTTCCTAACTGACTTCCAACTAACCAAAGCCATGAGGACTAGAATGCTGATTCATTTCCAAATAACAACAAAAACTCCTCTCTGCCCAAGGAATGGGAACAGTAAAATTGTTATGACATTGGTAGCAAAAGCCCAACCCAATAAAAACACCAGGGGGATTTTATAGGCTTCCCATTTACGTGAGTAGTAAACCAAATGTGCGCATGTGGATGTTAGACATTGAAAATAGATAGAGGAATAATATTAATAATAATAGCTAGTATTTATATGATAACTTATGGTTTGTTTGCAAAGCACTTGATGATAGAGAGACAGACAGACATACCTATCTATCTATCTATCTATCTATCTATCTATCTATCTATCTATCTATCTATCTATCTATACTATTTACCTCAGCCTCTCCATATAATAACCCTGTACCTTATGGTTTGTTTGCAAAGCACTAGACAGATAGATAGATAGACAGACAGACATACCTATCTATTTATCTCAACCTCTCCATATAATAACCCTGTATCTTATGGTTTGTTTGCAAAGCACTATAGATAGATAGATATAGATAGATAGATAGATAGATAGATAGATAGATAGATAGATAGATAGATAGATAGATAGATAGATGATAGATTGATAGATCAATACATCTAGATTCACCTATCTCTAGATATAGACACACAGAGATATCTATTTATAGATCAATACATTTAGATACACAAATCTCTATCTAGGTTATCTAGTATCTAGTAAATTAGATAGATAGATCAACAGATGGATGGATAGATAGATGATAGATTGATTTATTGATAGACACCTCGATGGATATAGAGATAGGTATATGTATATAGATCTATCTATCTATCATCTATCATTTATCTATCTATACTATTTATCTCACTTGATCCATACAAAAACCCTGGGAGAAAGGCACTCTTACTAGCACCCCCATTTTGCAGAAATCGAGGCTCCGAAGGGCTCAAGGACTTGCCCAGGGTCATAACACTAGTGTCAGAGAGGGACTGGAAGTGGTCTCTCCTGACCTAGAGTCCCACACTCTCCCTGCTATACTTTCATAGTGGGTAAAGTTGTCACTGGGATTAACCATTCTTATCATTCCTGTGTCCTTCCAGAGTGTCAGGAAGGAACATGAATAATATTGGCAAAAATCTAATCCTATAGAGGAGAAACCATTTGGATGGCAAGAAGGAAGACTGCACCTCACCAGCTCTCCAGCTGGCAGCTCCATTAAATGCTCATTTCCCCTTTTCTCTGGACAACAGAAAAGAGTGTGACTTGGAGCTAACCCGTGCCTCTATTTTAATCATCATAATGTTTGCTAGGTCCTTATTTCCTCCTTTTCTAGCTCTGACATCATGGAGTCCATCCATTTGAGGAAGTTACAATTACAGTCATTGTGAGCTTTGTCTCTAATCCCTCTTCTCCCTGCTAAGAGTATGTTCTCCTTGACAGTCTCATCTATTTGAAAGACACATTGGAGAGAATCCAGATGTGGGGAGGGTGAAGGCACCTCAAAACCATGTCCTTTGAGAATAAGTTGAAGGAGTCTAGACAAAAGAAGACTGAAGTAGTACCCCATAGTGTCAGAAGATGAATTAGAATTATTTTATGTAGTTCCAAAGAGGAGAACTAGTATCAGCAGGTCGAAGTGACAGAAAGGCAGAATTGAGCACCATAGAAGGAAAATGTTTTTTCAATAATTAGAACTCTTGAATAATGGGATAGACTACTTTGTGAGAGTGATATCCCTGTCCTTAGACATGTACAAGCAGAGATCAAATGATTAACTGTCAGTGAGATTGTAGACAGGATTTTTGCACTAGGTGATAGGTTAGACTAGACCAGGGCTTCTTAAACTTTTTCCACTTATGACCCCTTTTCTCCCAATAAATTTTTATGCCACCTTGGGTATGTAGGTACATAAAATGTGCATATATAACCTTTAACTGTCACCAGATTTTTCTAGATCCCCACATTCAGTTCCACAACTTCATACAGGGTCGAGATCCACAGTTAAGCTTTGGACTAGATGACCTCTACAACACCTTCTTATTCTATGATTCTATAAATCCATGAGATTATATGAACATTGTATTTTTCTGACTAAAACCCTTAACCACATTTTATCCTGTACACACATGAGAATAATTTTCCCTTTGAAAGGTATGAATTGCCTTATACACAGAAGATGAGATTTATGGAAAATGAGGAAATTTCAATGGGAAAAGGTTAAGAGTACTGAACATGCAGTAGGGAAAGTATGAGGATGCCAGGCCACGGACAGCAAGACCTCGATGAGAGGCCCAAGGAATTAATGTCAGAAGGAGACAGGTACCCAAAGCAAACTTCCTATCCTTCAGAATTGGGCCTAGAACTGGCTTTGTGACTGATGATAATTAGTCATAATGATAATTACACACCACACTGGAATGCGAGAACATAGAAGATGCCTGAACTGAATGGTAGAAATTTAGTTCTATCGGTTGACGCATGGAATGTTAATACCAGAAGGAACCAGGGTCTAGTTTCAGGAAAGCAGAACTGGCCAGGGCTCTCTACCCTCTGCTGAGAGCTATAGACGGTGATAGCATCATACCCTCCTGTTCCTCTTTTGCTACAAAAAGCCTTTCCCAGTCCTCCTTAATGCCACTGCTGTTCCCGCTGGGAATTACCTCCAAGGTAGCCTGTATATATCTTCTTTGTGCATATGTTTTTTGCATTTTGTCTCCCCTGTTAGACTGTAAACTCCTCAAGAGTTTCTAGTTTTTTGTTTTGTTGTTTTTGTCCTTTGACCCCCTAGCACTTAGCACAGTGCCTAACACATAGTAGGTGCTTAATAAATGCTTATTGACTTGATTTGAGTCAGTCACCACCTAGAATTATAGAATCTCATCATCTGAAGGGTTCTTAAAATTCCATAAGATAACGCATCAGAATGAGTTACTTTAAGAGGGCTTCCTGTATGCACTTCATGCTATCCATAGCATATGGACTCATATAAATATCAATCCCTCTGAGTGAGTATCCTGAGAGACAGTGTATGATAGAGAAGAAAGAATGCTTCAGTCAAAGGCAAAAAAATAAATAAATACAAATTCAAATAGCCATTCTTCTACTTATTTACCGTGTGACTTTGGGTAGGTCTCTGGACCTCTTTGCTATCTCTGGGGACTGAACCAAGTATTCTTTAGAGGTCCCTCTCAGCTGTAAATTCCTCTGACCTGAGTATTTTCTTTATCAAAAAGCTTGGGGCCCACCATATTTGTGTGCCTATAGATTCATCTACTACATCTTTCTGTATTGGGAGAACTGGGGCTAAACTATCAGAGAAGGAACTTGCACAAGGGAGGAGAAACCTTGAAATTTTGTCTCTACCATGCCCCTCAATTCATCTCTGTTTCATAAATCCATCTCCATCAAGATTCAGTTCCATTTTCTACAAAAAGTCTTTCCTTATTCTCCTCATCTGTTAAAGTCCTCCCTCCTTAGCTATCTTGTAGTTAAAATAATTTTTATTTATTTTCATTGATTCTCATTGCTTTTGTTCTTCATATTCTTATAGATGTACTTGTTTTCTCCCCTGATAGAATGCAAACTCTTTGACAGTAGGGATTGTTTCCTTCATTGCATTTGATACAATGTCTGGTACATTTGTTGTTCAGTTGTTTTCAATCATGTATCACTCTTCATGACCCCATTTGAGGTGTGATAAAATAATGGGATTTGGCAAATGCCCAGGGGTCCCACCTGAGGATTGATTTAGAATTGTTTGAATTGGGTGAGACTGAGAAACTGACAAAGTACCTACTTCAGGGTGATTGGATGGAGATCATACCTGGCTGGCCCTGAGTGATGTGTTGTTCTCAGAGGCGATGTACTACTTACATCAGCAAGAGACCACTCCCAACCAATCAGCTTGAAGGACCTCCCCTTTCAGGGAGGCGGGGAGACAGGAACTAAGAAGCGGAGGCTTGCTGGCTGAAGCAGCCTCTCTTTTCATGGAGGAACTGGTGTGGCAGGAGATGGAGAACAGGAGGGCCCCCTTTTTCATTCAGACATTGGTGGCAGAACTTCATGTGGACTATTAGGAAAGGAAGGTTTATTTCTGTCTAGTTATACCGAATAGATCCAAGCTAGGATTTCTATGCTATAAGGAATCTATTTTCAATCTCTCTCCACTAACTTATAATATATTTTAATAAATCCTTAAAAGCCTAAATTCTTGCTGAATTTTTCAGTGATTTTAGTCAGCTTCCCCCAAAAAACTGGGGGAGGGAGGCAGATTAGAACCCACAATTTAGATTTTAAACAACACAGGGATTTTCTTGGCAGAGATACTGGAATGATTTGTCATTTCCTTCTCTAACTCATTGTACAGTTGAGGAAACTGAGGCAAACAGAGTTAAGTGGCTTGTCCAGGGTCACACAGCTGAGAGCAGATTTGAACTCAGGAAGATAAGTCAGCATTCTATCCACTTGTACCACCTAGTTCTCTGTCTGGCACATAGTACAAACTTAATAAATGCTTGTTGATTGATAGTGAAAATGAGTTTTTAAGTGTCACCTCATTTGCAAAATCTAATAGCTTTTATTCATACATAAAGGAAACCCCTCTAAGTTTCAATGAGTTAGAAGATGATAGGGAGAGGCAGCTAGGTGGCGCAGTGGATAGAGCACCGGCCTTGGAGTCAGGAGGACCTGAGTTCAAATCTGGCCTCAGACACTTAACACTTACGAGCTGTGTGACCCTGGGCAAGTCACTTAACCCCAATTGCCTCACTTAAAAAAAAAGTAAGAAGATGATAGGGAAATATATGGATTTTCAGTATGCATAATAAGCATAAGGTTACCATTTTGAAATCTGCAGAGGAATGGCATATGGGTATAACTTTGGGCTGTTTCTAGTCTTACTCTTAAGAGGATACCTCATGATGGCATCATCAAGGTTTCCCAATCAATGCCCAAAGTACTTGAGCATAATAATGAATAGAATTAAAGTTGCCCACAGAAAACCACGGACAGCAGGAAACTCAACTTCAAGAATATGAAAGGATTCACCATTATGGCAATGCCAAAATTCCAGTCTTAGGATGTTGATTCTGGCTCAAATGAGGTTAAAGGCATTTTCCCAGGGAAGTTCAAAAATAAAGCCAAAGTCAATATCAACTACTCCAAAACCAGCAGCTGAATAATCAAAAAGAGAAAGATGCTGTCCAAGAAAAGGAAACCCGGTGAGGTTAGAAGCATAGAACTGAGAGTTCAAAGGGACCAGAGGTCATAGAGTCCAACCCCATACTTAGTGCCAGTGGCTAGTCTACGCAATCCCAGACATTCAGTTTTCGTTTTTGTACTTCCAGGGAGCAGGAGATCCCTGAAAACTGTCCATTACACTGTTGAGCAGCTCAAAAAGTTGAATCTACATCATTGGCTTTATGAAAGGTAGTGTTGCCTAGTAGATAGATAGGGCATTGGACTTAGATACAGGAAGACTTGTTCCCAAATCCCATCTCACACACTTACCATTTGCATGAATCTTTGGGCAGTCACTTGACCTCTCTGCAGTCAGTATTTTCATCTTTCAAATAAGAGGATTGGAGTTCATGACCTCCCAGATCCCTTCCAGCTGCTTTTAATCTACAAGCCCTACATCATGAAGTACACTGCCTTACACTATGACCTATCAAGTGCCATGTTCTTTTTGATGATCTATTTATCATAATGACCACCATTTTTCAATTCTTTAAGTTTATGAGTTATAGGCCCAATGTACTCTTGTCTTCTTTTATCTTTTCTGCTATGGAATTCACTAAAAGCAGTGTCAAAAATATTTTTTTCAACTTCTGGATGTATTTCTGAATTAGCATCATTCCCTTTAGCAATATTAATGAGGATCTCTCTTTGTGAGTTCCAGTGATTTGAAAATGAGGAGGAGACTTGATTGATTTCTCTCTCCCATTTCAATGCCTACTTTTAGTAGCAAAGGCCTCTTCAAAAGTATGATTACATAGGGGGCAGCTAGGTGGCTCAGTGGATAAAGCACCAGCCCTGGATTCAGGAGGATCTGAATTCAAATCTGGCCTCAGACACTTGACACGTACTAGCTTTGTGACCCTGGGCAAGTCACTTAACCCTCATTGCCATGCCAAAAAAAAAGTATGGTACATAATAACTCAACATCAGCATTAAGGAAGGGAAAAAGAGAAAGTCTGAGCATGAGACTAGCATGTCCAAGTGAGGTTCATTAAAGGACATTCACTAGGGTATAACTGCCTATACAGGTTAGTAGCCAATTAATATGGACATGGGTTTATACAGGGAGTTCTGCTTCTACATTACCTGACCAGTACAAGAGGGTAGCATTGGGTTGTTTTCTAAAATGTGGCCCTCTAATGAAGATGCTTATAGCTCTTATCTTTGGGATTCTAAATACAGATGTACATTTGTACCTATATATGAGTACCTGTGACACAAGATTCTTAGAGAATAGGGAATAAACATATACCATATCCCATAGCAAATACCCTGCATATATACCCTATCCTAACATGGGGTAAAAGCCTCAATTATTATTAGGGTAATGTATAAATGTTTGCTTACTTTATTTATCCTCTAGCAATAAGCAATAACAATTCATTCCCTAGAGAAAAGATGGCACTTGGATTTGTTGTTATTCAGTTGTTTCAGTTGAGTCTGACTCTTTGTGATCCCATTTGAAGTCTTCTTGGCAGAGACACTTCTCCAGCTCATTTTACACATGAGGAAATTGAGGCAAACAGGGTTCAGTGACTTGCCCAGGGTCACGTAGCTAGTAATTGTCTGAGACCAGATTTGAACTCAGGAAGATGTCTTCCTCACCAATTAAATATCATGGGCCATCTCCAGTCATCTGTCATCTTATTATATATCTTGCCACTGGACCCAGATAGTTCTGAAGGAGAAAGTGAGGTTGGTGACCTTGCACAGTCTGCCTTCACTTAAATCCAATTCATTCATCACCCTGATGTCATGGTCCTCTTTGAGATCGAAAAACAAACAACATCAGCTGCCCAAGTACTTGCAGTTACAACATTCTAAAAAATGCATCCTTAATAATCATCATAAGAAAAGTTGTAGAAGCCACAAAACAGATACTATGTTTTGTTTTTGTTTTTGTTTTTGTCTTTTTGCAGGGCAATGAGGGTTAAGTGACTTACCCAAGGCTGCACAGCTAGTAAGTGTCAAATTTCTGAGGCCAAATTTGAACGCAGGTCCTCCTGAATCCAGGGCTGGTGCTTTATCCACTGAGCCACCTAGCTGCCCCTCAAACCAGATACTATGAAGGAAATTACGGAGATCATAGTTTAGGAAGCCCTCTAACAATTTCTAAGTCAAAGATTAAGGGCCAAGTGCAACAAACAATGGTCTGCATTGACCAGATTAATAATTAACATGATTTGTGAGTGATGAGACCTGACTGCAAGTAGACTTTTGAAGCAAAATTTCTGCTAAACACAGAGGAAAAGTGGATAATCTGAAGTCTTTGCAGCTCCTTAGACTCTCAGAATGCAAAAGGTACTTTAGAAGTCATCCAATTCAGTCTCCATATTTTGAAGATAAAGAAACTGAAACCTAAAATGGTAAGTGAAATAATCGCGCCTTAGGTCCCACAACTCTCTGTGTCAAACACATTCTTCCCAGGAATTCATGATTCCATATCAAAACCAATGATCAAGCTCAAGCAAGATGTTCATTTCCTATTTCTTCCTTTCTCAATTCAGCAAATATTTCCTGGCACTTTGCTTTATATGGGGAACATAGAAAACAATAAACCCTGAAATCATCTCTGCTCTCAAGAAGCTTTCATTTGCCAAGCATGATGATGCATATCTGTAATCCCTCCTACTAGAAGAGCCTGGGGTTGGTGGATCACTTAGTTGAGGAGTTCTGAGGGGACAGCTAGGTGGCACAATGGATAAAGCACTGGCCCTGGATTGGTGCTTTAGGACCTGAGTTCAAATCTGGCCTCAGACACTTGACATTGACTAACTGTATGACCCTGGGCAAGTCACTTAGCCCTCATTGCCCCAAGAAAGAAAGAAAGAAAGAAAGAAAGAAAGAAAGAAAGAAAGAAAGAAAGAAAGAAAGAAAGAAAGAAAGAAAGAAGGAAGGAAGGAAGGAAGGAAGGAAGGAAGGAAGGAAGGAAGGAAGGAAGGAAGGAAGGAAGAAGGAAGGAAGGAAGGAAGGAAGGAAGGAAGGAAGGAAGGAAGGAAGGAAGGAAGGAAGGAAGGAAGGAAGGAAGGAAGGAAGGAAGAAAAGGTAGGAAGGAAGGAAGGAAGGAAGGAAGGAAGGAAGGAAGGAAGGAAGGAAGGAAGGAAGGAAGGAAGGAAGGAAGGAAGGAAGGAAGGAAGGAAGGAGTTCTGAGTGTCTACATTAAGTCCAACAAAAATATGTCGAGTCCCTGGGAGCAGAGGGCCACCAGGCTACCTAACCAGACAGGATCAAACTTGCCCAGGTTAGGGGCAGCTAGGTGGTGCAGTAGATAGAGCACTGGCCCTGGATTCAGAAGGACCTGAGTTCAAATCCAGCCTCAGACACTCAACACTTACTAGTTGTGTGACCCTGGGCAAGGCACTTAACCCTCATTGCCCTGCAAAACAAAACAAAACAAAAACAAAAACTTGCCCAGGTTGGAAAAATGGAGGTTAAAGTTTCCATGTCAATCAATATTAGGATCAGGCCCATGAGTGGCCATTGCACCTAGGCAAGATATGGAGACACAGTCTTTAAAAAATAATAATAATAAAATTATACTCTCCTGAGGAAAAATGATATCGACACAGATAAGTGTATACAAAATGTAAACAGGATAAAAACAGTAATTTCACAAAAGGTGCTTCTGAGGAAACCAAGAAATACTTCCTGTAGGAGTTGGGGCATGAGCTGTGCTTTCAAGGAGGGTAGGCTTTCTAATAGATGGAGATGAGGAGGGAGAACATTCCAGGCATGGGGGATAGCCAGTGCAAAGGCATAGAGGTAGAAAAGAGAGAGCATGATGTATGAGAACAGTAAGAAATCTAATTTGTCTGGACTATAGTGTGCTTGAAGTCAGGAACGTGTAATAATAGAAAAGTAGATTAGAACAAAGTTGTGATGCCCTACTACCACCAGGGGTATCCTTCCTTCTCTCCTTACTCTTCCCCCCTCACTTAGGGCTGCTTGAATGCTTACATAGCTGGTGGGGAAAAGGATGTCAACGTCTCTGTTCCTTTGGATGCAACGGAGAACTTACTGCCAGGCCTTCTTATCTGACTCGACTCTATCCCTTACAGTCCCCAGCACTGTCATCTGACCTATTCATGCAAACTAAGCATCCCTACATGCTCTACCACAGCACCCCCTGGCCTTTCCTCATGCCCTACAGACAAACTTTAATCATTACCTCACTCTATTAAGGTTCGAGATCCTTGAGAGTGAGGCCTATTTCATGTTCTCTACTGTATTCTTTTTAATTTATTCATCTATACCAGTTTATTGAATATATGAGTGGCAAAGTCCAACCTGCCCTTTAGGAAAAACATTTTGGCAGCTGGGGATGGGGAGTGGGGAATGGCTTAGACTGGGGAGAGTTGTTCTTGTTGCTTGTCTGTTGTTCTCAAAGAAGACCATGACATCGGGGTGATGTCATGGCTTGCGCTGAATGGGACTTAAGTGAGGGAGGGCTGTGCAAGGTCACCAACTTCACTCTCCTCCAGAGCCATCTGGGTCCAGTGGAAAGATATACATCAGGATGACTGGAGATGCCCCCGGATGTTTTAGGTGATCTGAATTAAGTTAGTTGCTCGGGGTCACATAGCTAGTAAGTGTCCAAGGTGAGATTTGAACTGAGGTCCTCCTGACTCCAGTACCAGTGCTCTATCCACTGTGCCAACTAGCTGCCCCATCAAGTGGGGAGAGACCCCATTACAGGGAGACCAGTAAGAAGGCTATCAAAAATAGTTAGGTGAAATGAATAAATAGACAGACAGACAAATAAATAGATAGATAAATAAATGAGTGAGTGAATGAATGAATGAATGAATTTTTTAAAAAAGAAAATAATCTAGGCGAAAGGTGATTGGGGCCTGAACTAAAATGGTGGGCAGCTAAACAAGCTGTTGAAACAGGCTCACTTATTTCTATGACAATCAATCCCCAGAGCTACAAGTGATAATCAATCAAACACAAAGTTCATATAAAAGAACTCCCCAAGGCAGTCCAAGTTAAGATGAAGAAGCAGCTTTCTTTCCAGGTAGATGGGACAGACTCACCAAAAAATCTCTCAATAACTGAAAAACTCACAATGTGAGAAAATGGTCAAGATCAATTCTTCCTAGAAATATAAAATTTATGCATAAAATATAATTAATTCACTGTTTGCAATTATATTAATTGAGGATTCTTGTCTATCACAACGTGTAGAGCTGAGCGTCACGGGACCTATTGCCAGTAGACTGAGAACATCTAATTATACTTCCTGATATCTAATTATGCACCCCCTCTTCACCTCCATGACTCACAATCTTTATCTTCATTCAAGGCTCAGCTCAGGTGCACCTCCTCCACACAGCCTTTAGAATCTACCCTTTCCTTCTCAAACTGCTCTGTATCTAATCATTTGGGAACACACTACACGACCCTTTAGAACAAAAAGATCCCTGAATCCCAACACCAAGGATAGTACTTGTACTTAGTAGGTGCTAAATAAATGTTTGCTTTATTGAATTGAATCAGATTGAATTATCTACTACCAATTTCTGCCTTTACCATTTAATGCCAAAAACATTTCTTTTCTTACATTGCCTAGAAAGGTATCTTGCCATCAGATGTAAAATAACTGGAGAAAACATGCTCCCCCTAATAAAAAATAAATTTAAAAAAAACCAAAGAAACTCTATTAAAATAACATGCCTTTCCAAAAAAAAATAATAACATGCTTTTGTTTTCATTTTCCTTTCTTAAACAACAACAACAAAAAAAAAAAAACCCAAGGGGACAATGTTGTTTTTTTATAAATCTCCAATAAAGAGGGATCTGCACTTGTCACTTTTGGAATAATAGTGTGATCCATTGTTCCAGTGGCTTTCAAAAGTAGCCTACCTCCTCTTTCAGGAGGCTTTCTCCTAGTCCATCTCCAAAAACCCTTAATCTCTTCTCATCACTAACAGGGGCAGGCACAATCTGGGTACCTGAACACCTAGAAGCAGGAAGCATTTACGGGCCTAGAATTCCCTCTGTTTTTCTATTTTAAAACATACAAAAAACCACAACAATATGAATGTTCTTTGAGTACCCAAAAGTAAATTTGACTACTGAGTATAAAGCAAACTGAGATAGCATCTATTATGTTAACATATCTCAAATAATGACCTTTCCATATTTTAATTTGATACAGGATATCTCACTCTGAGTTCTGTAGAACTAGCACATTTAACATACAATTTTAATCTCAATGACAATTGTAGAATTCTCATAATCATTTGAACAGTATCCTAAGAAGACATCTCATTTTTATCTTTGACTCTGTTACTAATCATGCTATTAAACTACTTGAACACTAGTTCTCCATCATCATAGATGAAATACAAATTAATTCAACTAACATTGGCATCAATTGCCTGTTATGCGCAAGCTATTATGGTATGCAGATACAAAGATGAAAAACAAGCTATTTATTGCCTTCAAGTAGCTTACAATCTAAAATATAATATATACAAAAACAAATTGGAGACAAGGTAGATGATAAAAAGAGGAAAGCAGGGGTCTAGACAGAGTGGTATGAGAAACTTGAGGAGAAAAAATACATATGTTTTCAGTGGAATGAAATCACAGAAGATTCAAAGGAGGAAATGGAACATGAACTGGGCCCTGAAGAAAGAAAATTTCAGTATGTAGAATTGTGGAAAGAATGTGTTTCAAACATGGAGAATGGTCTAAACAAATTCATTTATTGAGTGTGGGAAACTTTTCTTTTTTCCAGGAGAATAATGATAATGTTTAGTGGAATGTTTTGGAGAGCTTTCAGACATTTTGTAACTACTGGTTCTTCCCTGCTAACTACATGGTGGGCAGTAACTTCAGCCACAGCCGACCTTAGTTAGCCTTGGCCTCTCTTGTGGTTGGACTTCTGCTCTTTGACTCCTTCACTAATGGTGTCCATCATATGGGCTTTGGTCTTTTGCCTCAGAATTCTTTCTTTTGGGGTAAAGGGAGTGGGAAAAATGACTGTGGGGTTTAAAAGGTCAGGAAGGCTAACCTCTAAGAGTCCAAGAGTTGGGGAGTTAAGTCTTCACTGGATTTTGCAGCCCTCCCAGGGCTGCATCAATGCCCCAAGAATAGAGGAGTAATCTCCATGATCCAGCCCAATGGTAGCTGAGGTGAGGATTCATATGGCAGCAGTCCTGAATTTGAACATGAATCTGGTGGGAGCCACGCTATGGAGAGAAATCATGCTAAGTTTAGGTCTTCTCTCCCCAGAGATTGAAGCGAAATGGGGAACAACCACCACCCTACCCCAGGCTTGGGGAAAAATGTATATACTTTTGTTATTGCTATATCTTTGAAGGGAATATCCCTTTATGAAAGCTAATTGATGTTATATGGTTAAGTAGAGTTCTAATAACTGGTACCTAATGGTAGGGGGAACATCCTTAGGATAGGGGATCAAGTTGACGGCACTAGAGAAAAATGACCCAGTTGCTCAGGGAGATCCTGAGGGGAAGAGGTAGCAGCTTGGCTTTTAGAATGAGCCTAGAGCAGACTAGCTGCATAAGGAAGAGAGAGGAGGCCATTTTTGGCAAGATTGCAGAGGGTAGGGAGGTAATAATATACACTGAAACTGTCAGACAGCTTGTAACAAGGTTGTGAGTGACTTTAAATGATAAATAGATGTTTATATTTTATCCTAAAAGCAGTAGTAGGGCGATGGAAAGAGTGCTAGGCCTGGAGTTAGAAAGACTCATCTTTCTAAGAACAAATCTTCCTCAGATATTTCCTAGCTGTGTGACCCTAAGCAAGTCACTTAACCCTGTTTGGTTCAGTTTCCTCATCTGTAAAATGAGCTAGAGAAGGAAATGGCAGAGCACTGTAATAATCTTTGCCAAGAAAACCTCAAATGTGGTCATGAAAAGTCAGACAAGACTGAAAAATGACTGAACAACAAAACACAATAGGGAGTCACTGGCATTTTATTGTATATGGGAGTAACATGTTCACATCTGTGCTAAAGGAAAGTCACTTTGAGCTCAGATGATCTAGAGTGGGGACACGTTTGAGACAATGAGCATTGTTAAGATGAGGAGGGTCTGAATTTGAGTGGCAGCAATGAGAATGAAGGGGAGTCAATATGAAAAATATTGTGAGGCACGTAGATGACACAATAGATAGAGCACCAGCTCTAGAATCAGGAGGACATGAGTTCAAATTTGACCTCAGACACTAACTAGCTGTGTGACCCTGGGCAAGTCACTTAACTAGATTGTCAAAAGAAAAGAAGAAAGAAAGAAATTGTGTAGGTTGAAACTACAAGATTTAGCAAATGATTGGATATGTGGGGTTAGGGAGAGGGAGAAGACAAGGTACTGCCAAGGTTAGGAAATCTGGAGGACTAGAAGAAATGCAAAAAGAGAATATGACTAAGGAAATTTAGAGATTTAGAGAAGTAAGGAGGGGAGTTAAGGGAATTCACGTCTGATGGCCTCAGTCTTTTCGATACATTAGAGGGTGAGGTCATCTGCTGAGAGGGAAGGGAAGTTGGGAATTTGAGAAAAACCATCTTAGAACAGCCACTGTGGGAAATAGGTTAGAAAGTTGGTTAGTAAGAGATGAATAAAGTGATTTCTACAAAGAAGCAGGGGTTTGATAAGTCGAGATTAGACAGCCTAAATTCATGGTGAAGCCAAGTCACACATTTTCATAGTTTCCTCTAGTAGCATTTGGCAGCTAGGTAGTAGGAACAGAGAAGACAAATAGTAGGAGTTACCCGTTAGCAAGAAAGGTCAAAGGTGGAGGAGGGGGAATTACTGAAGTGGCTAACATAGAGTCAAGGCTTGTTAGGAAGAAACCCGAGGCCTGAATGAAGTTCTTAGACTGTGAGAACAGGGCAAAATCAGGAGAACAAAGGTCCTGATGAAGACAAAGAATAAGTAAGGGAAGAGGGGAGAGAGGATGGGAGATGGTGATCACAGAGGACATTTCCACGATTCGAGATCTCAGAGATGAAACCATTTTGAGTGACATCAAGGTCTAAAATGATACCACTCGGTTGTAAAGCTCTCTGAAATACAGTGAAGGTCAGATTGTAGGAGTTGAGGAATTCAAGGAACCAAGATGGGGGAATGTAGAAGATTTAGCAACATGAATGAAAGAAAAGCATTTTTTTATGACTTAATTCATGATATGGGGTCATGATATGTGTGGGTAATTCAATGACTTAATACCAAGATGTGATAAGCACTGGGAAAACAAATTTTAAAAAGGGAAACAGCCTCAAAGAACTGACATTTTAATAAAGGGAAACATATAGAAGGTTAGCGGTCTTGGGAAGGATGTTTTGGATTAAGAAGTGACAATTGGTGAATGGCACCATAGGGGAGCTATGCCTTTTCCAAAAGCAATGGTAGGATTGTTTTACTAGAGGAGAAGAAGGAAGATGACAAGGTAGATGGCACAAAGATACATTGGGCTACATGAGCTTGTGCTCCCTCCCACATCAGTCAATCCCAGATAAGGAGTTCAAAAAAATTAAGTCCCCAAGGCCTCATCTTTGAAGGTCTAGGAAGTTCTGTTATTGAGGTGAGTGGCAAAAAAGATGGCTAGTTTGGGTGGCTCGATGGGATATAAAACATGATATGGTTAGACTTAAGCCTACTGGATCAAGTGGTTCCCAATATAGATATTGATGTCTCTGACAAGGGAAAGGATGGAGCAGAGGACCTGTGAATGGGGTACCAGAATTATGAAGAAAAGTGAAAGAACTTCCAGGAGGTTAATCGATGATGGTGACAAGAATTAGAAGTGGGCAGTACAGCCAGAAGATATAAATTTCAAAGGAGGGACAATTGTCAAGTGATGACAACCAAGTAAAAGTCTAGAAGTTGCAGTGGGGAATATGGGATGAAAGTAGGAAAATGAGTGGCCAGTATGGGAGAAAGTCTTTCAGAGTGGCGTATTCAAGAGAAAGCCAGATTATGATTAGTGCCAGAAGGTAGAAAGATTATAACAGAAGAAGAACCTGAGGATGAAGGAGAGTATGTTAGCAGTGGGACAAGGGTTGTAAACAACCCAAGAGAAGGGGTAGGTAGGTGAGGATAAGGACTGAGGAGGAAGGTGGGCAAAGGTGACTAGGGCTGAGACACTAGGGAATGTAGCAACTGAATGAGGCTTATTATTCCTGGGGTCATGATATGTGTGAGTAATAAAGATTAGAGGAAATGGAAAGCTGCAAATTGAGCTAGAAATCCACATCAGTCACAGGGAAAGAAGAGCATGGAGCAGGCAGAGTTGATGATGATGATGGGGTAGAGAAGCATTTAAAGTTCCAGTCCCAATGTCATATTTAGAATATTGGGGTGATTGTAGGATTGCAGAAACTTCCTCAACTCTTGAATCAAGACAAGTGATATATTCCTTCTGATTCACTTGACTAGCAAGCAAATTATCCACCTTACCAACATATGTTGTTGTTTGTCCTTTGTTTTCAAAGAGGACCATAACATCAGGGTGATGTCATAACTTTCAGTGAATTGGATTTAAGCGAGGGTGGGCTGTTCAGGATCATCCACCTCATTCTCTCCTCCAGAGCCATCTATGTCCAGTGGCAAGATATACATCAAGATGATTGGAGATGTTCCCAGATGTTTGAGGCAATTGGGGTTAAGTGACTTGCCTAGGGTCACACAGCTAGTAAGTGTCTGAGGTGAGATTTGAACTCAGGTCTTCCCAACTTCAGGGCCAGCACTTTATCCACTGTGTCACTTAGCTGCCCCTGTCAATATATAGCTGATGTTTAAATGACTCTTTTCCCTTCTTTTCTCGCTCAGCTACCATTTATTGAGTTTCCACTATCCAGAGCATAGTACTCAACTGCTAAGCTCATAAAGCAGCTAACCACCTTGTCCCTTCACCAAGTAGCTCAAAGTGAAATCAGAGGAGCAGAATAAACCCACATTTTAAAAGTTAAGAGCTAAAACAAATCATGAAAATTAGTTTATAACTCACAAACATACAATTTGGAATCTTGGGGTGAGGGGATAGATGTCACAAAATGTATTTAATGTTTTAATCTAGACTCCTGAGGTATTTTCAAGGCTTACCCACCATTAAACATATCATCAACTGTACCGACATACCAATAGTTGCTATTTAATAGGGTCTACCTTCCTCCTCCATCACTTTGAGGACAGTGTGTTAAAAGGGTTATTGGTGGGAGCAGCTAAGTGGCACAGTGGATAAAGCACCGGCCCCAAATTCAGGAGGACCTGAGTTCAAATCCGCCCTCAGACACTTGACATTTACTAGCTGTGTGACCCTGGGCAAGTCACTCAACTCTCATTGCCCTGCCAAAAAAAAGGAGGAGGAGGAGGAGGAGGAGGAGGAGGAGGAGGAGGAGGAGGAGGAGGAGGAGGAGGAGGAGGAGGAGGAGGAGGAGGAGGAGGAGGAGGAGAAGAAGAAGAAGAAGAAGAAGAAGAAGAAGAAGAAGAAGAAGAAGAAGAAGAAGAAGAAGAAGAAAACAAACAAACAAAAAGGGTTACTGTTGTCATGGATAGATATTAAAGTCTAACAGGCTGACCACAAGAGAAGGAGACCAAAGGGGAAAAACGGGGACTGAGTGCCACAGTTAGTAAGAAAATCAAGAAAACATTCAAAGAAGTTGATAAATCACACACACAATTAGTCACAATTCTTTGAATTTTTTTTTTACTCCTATGACCTCAATCAGTGTTCTTCACTGTGTGCATGAGAAAGCTACATAGAGCTTCACTGAAGGACCAAAGTCAACTGAGATGAAGCTGGGAAGGAGGAAGTGATTTTGGGGCATGAATCTTGATTTTATTTAGAAGATGCAAAGGAGGCAATGAGTGTGGGTGGGAGAGAATTTTAGATGGGGGAGTGGTATAAGTGAAAGCTTGGAGATGTGAGTTGGCAGGTCAAGAGGAGGGCACAGTAAAGAGGCTTTTTTGACTGCGGAAGAGAAAAAAGAAATAGGGAAGTGGGAAATGGCCCATATGAAGTCTAATACCACCAGAGAGAGATGACTGCATGGTGAGGTGTAACTGTTACATCAATTAAGGCCTAAATTAGTGGGTGGGTGGGGTGGGTGAGGAGATGTATTTCAGAGGTAAGGTAGGATGGTAGATTGAAAGATTTCATCATTTTTTTAATTTTTAAAGGCTGGGGAGAAGTTATCACTTACGAATTATAAGCAGGTGAACTTAACATTAGTCTCCAACAAAATTCTATGCTATGCATGCTATTTTGGGATAGTTTTTGAGCATATAGAAAAGATAATTACACTAAGCCATCATAAGTTCATTAAGAGGGGCAGCTAGGTGGCACAGTGGATAAAAGCATCCGCTCTGTATTCAGGAGGACCTGAGTTCAAATCCAGCCTCAGACACTTGACACTTACTAGCTGTGTGACCCTGGGCAAGTCACTTAACCCCAATTGCCTCACACACACAAAAAAAAGTTCATTAAGAGAAAGTCATGCCAAGCTATTTTCCTTTCCTTTTAAGACAAGGGGACTACATCAATTGCTTAAGAGAATGTAAAGATTGCATTACATACGATGTTTACATTATATATAAATATTATGTGGTAACGTCTATTGCAATAAATACAGTATCGGTAGATTTTATTAAAGTTCTCAAAAGAATGTAACCTTAGGGTTGTATGACCTTGGGCAAGTCAATTAACCTCTCTAATTTTCATTTACTTGGACCTGGGGTCAGGAAGACTTAAATTCAAATATGGCCTCAGACACTTTCTAGCTGTGTGACCCTAAGCAAGTCATGGAACCTCTGTTTACCTCAGTTTCTTCAACTGTAAAGTGAGGCTAATAATAGATAGCACTAGGGGGCATGTAGGTGGCAGCTAGGTGGCACAGTGGATAAAGCACCAGCCCTGGATTCAGGAGGACCTGTGTTTAAATCTTGCCTCAGATGCTTGACACTTACTAGCTGTGTGACCCTGGGCAAGTCCCTTAACCCTCATTACCCCCACACACACAAAAAAAAATAGCACATGGTAAGTCCTATGTAAATGCTTATTCCCTTCCCTCCTCCCTGTAATAGGACAGAGTTGAATCAGATAGCTCCTGAGGTCCCTCCCAGCTCTAAATCTATGATCTATCTTTCACTAAGATGAACAAGGCAGCCAGGTGGTGCAGTGAATAGAGCACTGGGCTTGGAATCAGAAAGATCTGAGTTCAAATCTGACCTCAGATAGTCATTAGCTGTGTGACCCTGGGCAAGTCAGTTAACCCTGTTTGCCAAAGTTTCCTCATCTATAAACTGAACTGGAGAAGGAAATGGTCAACAACTCCAGTGTCTCTGCCAAGAAGATTTCAAATGGGATCACAAAGAGTCAGCTTCAACTGAAACAACTGAACAACAACCAAAACAAAAATGAACAAGGTTGTGAGATGTAGGATAGATCAGGGCTTCTTAAACTTCTTCTCCTTGCAACCTCTTTTTTGCCAGACAAAATTTTTATGTTTCCCCAAGTAGACAGGGATATAAAATAGGTATACATAACCTTTTGCTATTGCCAAATTTTTCACAACCTCCACATTCAGTTACATGACCCCATACGGGGTCACAACCCACAGTTTAAGAAGGCTTGGGCTAGAAGATACTGCTGTCAGATTGTTTTACAACTGGTTGATCCATTGATGAACTAATATCAACTTGAAGTAACATCTCTAATATAGAATAATAGGGCATTGTCCTTGGTCCTATATGCTCATATTTTTATCAATGACTTGGGTCAAGGTATCACAATTATCAAATATCATGATTAGGGGCAGCTAGGTAGCTCAGTGGATAGAGCACTGGCCCTGGATTCAGGAGGACCTGAGTTCAAATTTGGCCTCAGACCCTTGACACTTACTAGCCGCGTGACTCTGGGCAAGTCACTTAACCCCAATTGTCTCACCTATATATATATATATATATATATATATATATATATATATATATATATATATATATATATATATATATATATATCATGATTATCCAATCTCTGAAAGTTATGTACCTCTACGGAAGGGCCTCTTAACCTTTGTTATATCATGGACCACTTTGGCAGTCTGATGGGTTCCATTCTCAAAGTCATGTTTATGAAATAAATTTCATAAGATAACAGAGGAAGGAAGGTGATGAGAACAAGCATTTGTTAAGCATCTACAATAGGGCAGGCACAGTGCCAAGTCTTTTGCAATTATCTCATTTGATCCTCACAACATCCCTCTGAGGTAGATACTATTATGATCCCCATTTTACAAGTGAGAAAACTGAGACCAACAGAGATTTAGTGACTTGCCCAGGGTCAATAGGTAGTAAGTATCTAAGGCTGGTTTTGAACTCAGATCTTGCTGACTCTGGGTCCAGTGCTCTATCTATTTCACTATCCAGCTGGCTTATACCTGTTACATTGAAATGCAGTTATCAAAATATGTTGAAATGTTCAAGGAGCCCACACTGAAACCCCCTGCTATAGGAATGGTTAATGTGAGGGGCTACATATTTAGGATCCAAAAATGAATTAGAAAGACCGGGACTGAAAAAAATTCCAGGGGGCAGCTAGGTGATGCAGTAGATAAGGCACTGGCCCTGGATTCAGGGGAACCTGAGTTCAAATCTGACCTCAAACATTTGGCATTTACTAGCTGTGTGACCCTGGGCTAGTCACTTAACCCTCATTGTCCCAAGAAAGAAAGAAAGAAAGAAAGAAAGAAAGAAAGAAAGAAAGAAAGAAAGAAAGAAAGAAAGGAAGGAAGGAAGGAAGGAAGGAAGGAAGGAAGGAAGGAAGGAAGGAAGGAAGGAAGGAAGGAAGGAAGGAAGGAAGGAAGGAAGGAAGGAAGGAAGGAAGGAAGGAAGGAAGAGAAAGAAAGAAAGAAAGAAAGAAAGAAAGAAAGAAAGAAAGAAAGAAAGAAAGAAAGAAAGAAAGAAAGAAAGAAAGACTGGGACTGACTCATTTCAGCACATTGTCATAGATATTGACTACCACAAAACATTTCACCCTAATTTGGAACAACTGATACTTTTTGTTGAGTTGGAACTTGAATGAGGAAAAAGCCATCTGACAGAGAAATGTCCATGGTACCTTGTCTAGTTGGTATGTCTTCGCAAGATTCAAGTCACTTCTGTAAATATTTATAAGTTCCTATTGTGTTCCATTTATCATACTAAGCACTGGGGACAAAAAGATAAAACAACGTAGTCCCTTCCCTCAAGTAATTTACAATCTGCTAAGGAGGATAAAATATGTATACATATGATGAAAATAAAATATATTTTATTTATTGTACAAATAAGCAGAACAGATAGTAGACTATGAATAAAGACAAGGAAAGATGCAGACAAAGTGCCATCAGAAATTTTGAGAATGACTTTAAAGGAAGGCCAAAATTCCAATATGCATCAGTTATCACCTCTAGTACCCAGCCAATCACAGAAGGACTCTGCTGATACCCTCCAAGAGTAGCTAGCTCATGTAGGTGGTGGCTTCTATACAATCCAGCTCCACCTCTGACCAACTTCCAGAACTACATTTCCCAGGGCACCAAGGAGATCTCTTCACTCTCTCTTTATTCCACTGACTCTTGGATCGCTATTACAAAATGATAAGGCTATGTAGGTCTCCTCCCTCTGCTTCCGTGCCTTGCAGAAATCAAAGAAGTGGAAGTCACAGAGCTAGGACTCCCAAGAGGAGGAGGGTGCAAATAAAGATTTTGAGGTAAAGAAGAGGGAGCTGTGGGAGCTTAGATTGCTTCTGTCTTCTTAATAAAGTAAGAGTCCTGGTCATTGGGTTGAAAGTGAGAAGAATAAGAATAAAGGCTGGTACATGAAAAAGGCGGGGGGTGGGGGGAAGATTTGAAGAGCCTCCTTCAGGGAAAAGGAGTTATTGACATCACAGATACAAGACAGCAATTTGTCTGGAAAAGCGCTGGACAGTGGGGTGGGGGAGTTTGATGGAACACAAACTCAATGAGTCAACTTTATGATAGACTTGACCTGTGGTTTCATTGGCATAAAGAACAACTAGGGGGGCAGCTAGATGGCGCAGTGGTTAAAGCACCGGCCCTGGATTCAGGAGTTACCTGAGTTCAAATACAGCCTCAGACACTTGACACTTACTAGCTGCGTGACCCTGGGCAAGTCACTTAACCCCCATTGCCTGCAAAAAAACCCCAACCAAACAAAAAAGAACAACTAGGTAAGGAAACTCCTTCCACCACTGCAAGTCTCCACAACTTATAGAGAGTTGCCTAGGGGACTTGAGAAATTAAGGTTCATTCAACTAGGATGTGTGGGACACAGAACTTTAAAACTCTGGTATTTCTGGCTTGAAGGCTACCTCTGCCCTATGCTGACTCTCCAACTATGTGCTATGTAAGCCAAAAAAAAAAAGCTAGAGAGAATAAAATTCAGCAAGTTAAGAAGCATTTAAGTGTAATTTTTTAAAATTAAATTCTATGGATGAGGCATTGTGCTAAACTTGGGTATACAGATATAAGAAAACAAGAGTGTCACTACCCTAAAGGACCTTATATTCTAACAAAGGAAAATAGGGGCAGCTAGGTGACACAGTGGATAGAGCACCGGCCCTGGAGGCAGGAGGACCTGAGTTCAAATCCAGCCTCAGACACTTAACACTTACTAGCTGTGTGACCCTGGGCAAGTCACTTAACCCCAATTGCCTCACCAAAAACCAAACAAACAAACAAACAAAACAAAGGAAAATAAAATATAAAGGGGAAGAAGAAGGGTATGTACTTGAGTACCATGCAGCCAGTGTGGAAGTAGAACAGGTGAGTTTGATGATGGAGTTGTCACTTCTTGGTAAGATAAAAGGGGAAGGTAAATTGCATGACTGGGCCTTCTCATAATATGATGATTCCAGGTAGAGAATCAGCATGGAGTTGTTCCTAAGAAGTCAGAGTATTTCTGAGTAGAGGTAGAACAGTCAAAAGATAAACTTTAAGTGGAAGATACACCTAGTGTTCTAAGAGTTGCATTCATTCCCAATTTTTGAAACCCAGTTAAATGTTCTTGCCTCCAGGAAGCCATCCCAGATAGCTTCAGTTGATAATGATCTTTCACCCACATTTAGTGCCTTTATTATGCATTTATCTCATCCAGCATAGTGCTGATGCCTTAGGGAACAAGGAGCAATCTTAAGGGGCAACCTTTGCTCAGCCCAGCAAAATTCATCTGACAGCCATGCTATGTAGGGCTGTGAATTTGGTGGAACCAATGCAATGAAGGAATTGAGCCAAGTTTTGAACCTTAACCCACCCCTGCCCCAGACTAAGGTGGTATATGGGGGGTGGGGGAAATGCTTGTACATTTCTTCTTGCTATATCTACAATGTAAATATCATTTTGTAAAAAGTCAAACAATGTTAAAGCTGTTAAATGGAACTGGGGTGTTAGTCACTGGGCTCCAAAAAATGGAAGAAACAAAGCCTGCATTTACTCAAATCTATGGCAATAAAGAAGATGCCACCCCAGACCTCTGAAGTGCCTGAGAACCCTGAGGGGAAGAGTGGAAGGCCGGGAACTGAGAGGTGGGGGTGGGGGGAAGGGACAGAGTTACCACAGTTACACTTCCCCTATCTGCCTCATGGGATTGTTGTGGGAAAAGTGGTTTGTAAATTGTAAAGCGCTATGGAAATATGAGCTGATATGATTATGCCAGTGTCACTCATCACATAAATCAGGAAACCATGACTATCCATAGGAGCCACTATGGCCATAAAATGGGGCTGTTAATGTTGGCACCTGATTTTATGAGCAGTAAGTCATCTTAAAAATAAAACCCCTTTATTCCTAAAGGATGGGCTTGCCAGGGCAGTTTTGCATATATTTCCAATGAAGATTTTAAACCAAATTTGTTTTATGCTAGTTGAAGTCAATACAGGTTTTTACCAAAATAGAGTTTTGCTCTATATTTTAAACCACCCTAAAGTACACAGCTCTATTTATGGGCACATAATTCTTCTGCAATTGACAGTTCAGAACCATAATGATAAAGCAAACTAGCATGTTTTCTAATACTTCTAAGACTTGATTCCAGACCAGAGAGAATGCATGGTAGTTTTTTTTTTCCATACCCGAACTTTGAACATATTTGCAAATGCATTACTAATTATATTTTATTTCCTAATCATGGAAAGCTAGGAGCTTTCACATTCACAAAATGGCATAAAGGTTTAATCTGAAAACAATTATTAATGGATATTGCATCATCTTTATGCAAACATATTTCTCTTTTTTATGTAATAGATATGTGTATTCATCATTCCTAGAAACAGCTACCATATTGGATAGACTATTGGACCTTGGAGTTAGGAAGACCTAGATTCAAATCCTCCCTCTAATACTTCCTACCTATGTGACTGTGGTTGTTGCTTGACCTCTATATTAATCAGGCAACTCCTTAGGATGGATCAAATATGGTATATAGATGGGGCATAACTTGAATTTGTGTTGATGGGAAAACATACTGACACATTGATGAAATCATAGATTCTTCTTGAATTCATTCATTCAGTGAACATTTATTGAGTACCTACTATGTCCAAGATACTATATAGTAGGGGGGCAAAGTGGCACAGTCGATAAAGCACCGCAAGTCACTTAACCCTCATTGCCCCACAAAACAACAACAAAAAAATGAGTATGAGTTGAATTCAGGAGAAAACTGCTTTAAGTTAGAGCTCTGATAAATACCAGATTTCTAAGGGCAGGAGTAAGGTCTCCAACGGCAAAGCTCTAAAGCAGTTAAATGGTTAAAAAAAATCAAAACCTCAATATTTCCCCTGGTTTATTAAAATATGAACTTGGGGTTTACACAGTCTAGTGGTCATCATCCTGTTATATAACTTTTTGCTCTCTGTTTCCAATTCTGTCACCTGAAGGGAGGGAGGAGTTTATATCTGGGAATTTGAATGGGCAAATATTGGCCTTCGTCCCACTAAGTTTCAAGTACCATAATCATTCCAAATATAGGCCACAATGAGAGCTTAAAAGAGAGCTCCTTCAAAGGAGATATGCACTGAAAAATAACAATTTTGTAAATGCTTTGAATTGACTCATGTATTTATATGTTGTGTCCCCCTCACTAGAATGCAAGCTCCTTTATAAAAGAACATATTCATAACAAAAACAATTTTAAGCTCACATGATTATATCAACAAATGTAGAAGAAATCTCTGGCAAAATACAATAGTCTTTTATGTTTTAAAAAAAAGAATAAGAATAAACAGACCATTTCTTAATATGGTAAGTAGTATCTATCTAAAACCAAGAGGGTTATCTACAATGGAGAAGCATTATAGATAGAGGCATTCCTAACAAAATCAGGGGCAAAGTAAAGATTTATACTACCTTTTTGCTGTGATTCTAAAAATGTTAGATATAACAATGAAACAAGAAAAAGAAATTGAAGGAAGAAGCATAGGGCAGGAAAATAGAATTATCACTTTTGAAGATATGTTTGTTGATTTAGAGTAAAGATTCCACTAAAATTAAGTGAAAGAATAGCTTCAATAACGTAGTGGGATATAAAACAAAACAATAGAAAGCATTAGCTTATTGGAATATTACCAACAAAACCCAGAAGGAAGAGAGAAAAGAAATTCTTTCAAAAGAACTACAGAGGGAGCAGCTAGGTGGCACTGTGGATAAAGCGCTGGCCTTGGATTCAGGAGGACCCAAGTTCAAATCCAATCTCAGACACTTGACACTAGCTGTGTGACCCTTGGAAAATCACTTAACCCTCATTGCCCCGTGAAGAAATAAAAATAAGAATAACTTCGGAATGTATAAAATATCTTGTCATCTACCTACCAAGACACATTCAGGAATTATATGAATACAACTACAAAACATTTTTAAAGAAATAAAGACAGATTTGAATAGAAAAGCATTAGTTGCTCATGGCCATGCCAAGATAATAAGAATGACAATAGTACCTAAATTAATTTACAGATTCAAGAGCATACCAAACTACTAAAGGATTTATAAAACTAGAGAAAGAATAAGAATGAAATTCATCTGAAGGAGCAAAAGGTAAAGAATCTCAAGGGAAATGATGGGGGGGTGGGGGAGGAAGAGGAAGAAGACCAAGTGCTACCAGATCTCAAATTGTACTACAAAGCAATAATAGCAACACTATTTGGTAATTGATAAAAACAATGAAAGTTACTCAGCAGATTACATCAGGTACATAAGACACAAAACCAATCATACACAGTAGCATTATGTTCAATAAATCTAGACATGCCAATCACTAAAGTATTCATTATTCAACAAAACTTACTAGGAAAAAAATGGAAAACACTGACAGGAAATAAGTTTAAATTAACATTTCACAGAATATGCCACAAATTCCAAATGGGTACATGATCTAGAATAGAAAAGATCATATAAACAAATTAGAGGATTAGAGGCACAAGGAAAGGCATACCTTTCACAACTATGGAAGGGGACAAATTACGTCCACCACTGAAGACTAGTTGGACTGGTCTGGCTCGGCCCCACAGGATGCTTATATACCAAGGCTTATAAACCCAAGTTCTGGGCATCACCCATTTCCCAGACTCTTGCTGAATTGATATAGTTAGAATTAAATTCCCTATATCCTTCCCCTCATTCCTAATTAGGCAATTTAGAAAATACCTTCATTTCACTGATCCTCTCTATGGATGACAGGGAAGATGCTATTGATACCAGGCAACTCTCTATCTAGGGGCAGCTAGGTGGCACAGTAGATAGAGAGCCAAGGCTAGAGTCAGGAAGACTCATCTTCTTGAGGTCAATTCTGGCCTCAGACACTTACTAGCTGTGTGATCCTGGACAAGTTACTTAATCCTGTTTGCCTTAGTTTCCTCGTTTGTAAAAATGAACTAGAAAAGGAAATGGCAAACCACTCAGGTATCTTTGTCAAGAAGACCGCAAATGGTATCAAGAAGAGTTGGACACAACTGAAAAACGATCGAATAACAATATCTCTTTATCTAAAATACTACAAATTTTAACTCCGAGGGGTTTGGGATCTTTGGCCATAGTGTAATAGCCATTACACAGCTTTATATCCATCCCACTGTGCTGTCCTTGGCAAGGGTCTAGGGGAGAATTAAGATCACACACTGAGATTATTCCCTTGTGAGTAGTAATAAAAGTTTGTTAAATGCTATCCCTGTGGGGGCAGTTAGGTGACACAGTGGATAAAGCACCAGCCATGGATTCAGGAGGACCTGAGTTCAAATGCAGGCTCAGACACTTTATACTTACTAGCTATGTAACCCTGGGCAAGTCACTTAACCCTCATTGCCCTGCAAAAAAAATTAAAAATAAATAAAATAAAATAAAATAATAAAAATAAATGCTATCCCTGTGCGACTCTGTTGCTTTTTACTCAAACTCTACTAAACCCCAAATTAATGACCAAACAAAAGGATAAAAAAGGTAAAATAAAAAATATTCATTACATAAAATTGAAAAGCTTTTTCTAAACAAAATCAATGAAATTAGAATTAGAAGGGAAACAGTTAACAGGGGGAAACTTTTGTAGTAAGTTTCTCTGATGAAGGTCTGATATCTGAGATATCAAGAACTGCTACAAATGTATAAGAACAAGAACTATTCCTCAACATGTAAATATTCAAAGCATATAAATGGATAGTTCTTCAAAAGAAAAGATATAAGCAGCATATGAAGGAGATAAGGAATAGGCACTGTTCCTGTACTTTCACTGGTATAGAAAAATTATAGATGAGGAAACTCTCCCTACCAATGTGGATCAGCATCTTCTCTGCAACTTATCATCTTTGAGAGTTGTCTAGAGAGCTAAAGGATGAGTGACATGCCCAGAGTCCCATAAGCAGTATATGTCAGAGGCAGGACCGAAGCACAGGCCTTCTTGGTTTACAAGGTTGGTTGGCTATAGTGCATCTCAAGAACTTTTGGAGATGGATTGCTTAGCCTATGCATGCATGGATGAAGAAGGCACATAGCTACAAGTATTCCCATGAATTGAAAGACCTATTGATCACTGACATTTCAAACAACCATATGAAAAAATGTTCAAAATCACTAATAATAGAGTGCAAATTAAAACAGCTGAGATGTTCTACCTCATACACTAATATTGACACAGATCACACACACACAAAAAGGATAATAAAAATGATTAGAGGTTATGTAGGACAGATACATAATGTACTTTTGGTAGAGCTATGAATGAATTCAGCCATTCTGGAAAGCAATTTGGAACTATAGCTAAAAATATCTAAAAAGTTACTAAACTGTCCATACCCTTTGACTCAGAAATACAACTATTCAGCATTTAGCCCAAGAAGATTAAAAGAAGAAGGGGTGAAACCCAAGGGCACAAAAATATTTCTAGAAAAGTTCTTGGTTGTAGCAAAGAATTGGAACTAATGTGGGTGCCCATCATTTAGGGAGTGGCAAAACAAATTAAAATAAATTAATGTACCATAATAGTATTGTATCATAAGAAATGACAAATGATATGGAATCAGAGAAACCTGGGAGAATTTTAATGAATTGATCCACAGTGAAGTGAGCAGAACCAGAACAATCTATATGGTGAGTACATTATTGTAAAGGAAAACAGTTGTCAGTGGTTCAATAACTACGATCAATGAAATAATGAATCACAACTCCACAAGATTGAAAATGAAACATGCTTCTCACTTCTTGGCAGATGGAAGATGTATTAGAATTGCAATACATTTTCAGACATGAGCAATGTACGGGTTTATTTTTCATGATTGTACATATTTGTTACAAGGCAATGCTCTTTTTTTGTTGGAGAGGAGGAGGAGATCTTGTGAGGTGAGTAGGTGGGTAGTGATAGTGATAACAAAAAAAAGAAGTGTCAAGGAAACATTTTAAAAATATACATAAGGGAGAAATGAGTTCAGAAGGAAATAAAACAAGCAAGGAAGTGTTGGAACTATCATGTTAAATTTAACACACTTGAAAATCAAGTTATACATAACAGATTCATTGTTTCACATGCAGTCTTCTTTCTGGTCTAGATAGAAGGAAATGTTTGTATTTGTTTATATCTGTCAAATTCATAATATTTTTTTTAAAAAGTTTAAAGAATATAAGTTTGGCCAGGCTTAGTGGCACACACCTGTAATCCTTGCTACTAGGGGAGGATGAGACTAGTGGATTACTTGA